>NC_143073.1:14862500-17362500 GCF_052426305.1 Pelodiscus sinensis | reverse complement strand
CTGGGCTGGGCACTGGAGGTCACAGTGGACACGAGAGACACAGAGATGGTCTCAGAGATCGTACTCGACTCACCTGTGGCGGTCGAGCTGGAAGCACTGGTTGGGGAGATGGACTCAGAGATGGTGCTGGGCGAGGCTGTGGAGGATGGGCTGGAAGGGCGGGACACAGAGAACGTCTCAGAAAGTGTGCTGGCCTGGTGCGAGGAAGTCTGGATAGAAGTGCTGCGCGTGGAGAGTCCTTCAGAGACGGTGCTGGGCTGGGCACTAGAGGTCACGGTTGACGCGCTAGACACGGAGATGGCCTCAGAGATTGTACTTGACTCAGCTACAGAGGTAGAACTGGAAGCACTGGTCGGAGAGACGGACTCGGAGATGGTGCTGGACGAGGCCGTGGAGGATGGGCGGGAAGAGCTGGACACAGAGACGGTCTCAGAAAGTGTGCTGGCCTGGTGCGAGGAAGTCGGGATAGAAGTGCGGAGTTTGGAGAGTGGTTCAGAGACGGTGCTGGGATGAAGATCTGTAGGACTGGAGATCAGGGAGGACGTGCTGGGCGTGGAGTTGGCCTCAGAAATTGTACTCGACTCAGCTGTAGTGGTCGAGCTCGAAGCACTGGTTGGAGAAATGACCTCGGAGATGGTGTTGGGTGAGGCCGGGGAGGATGGGCTGGAAGGGCTGGACACAGAGACGGTCTCAGAAATTGTGCTGGGATGGTGCAAGGAAGTCGGGATAGAAGTGCTGCGGGTGGAGAGTGGTTCGGAGACGGTGCTAGGCTGGGCACTGGAGGTCACGGTGGACGCGTGTGACAGGGAGATGGCCTCAGAGACGGTACTAGACTCAGTTCCGGACGTCGATCTGGTAGTAGTGGTTGGAGAGACGGACGCGGAGATGGTGCTGGGCGAGGCCGTGGAGGATGGGTTGGAAGAGCTGGACACAGAGACGGTCTCAGAAAGTGTGCTAGGATGGTGCAAGGAAGTCGGGATAGAAGTGCTGAGTGTGGAGAGTGGTTCAGAGACGGTGCTAGGCTGGGCACTGGAGGTCACGGTAGACGCGTGAGAGACGGATATGGCTTCAGAGATTGTACTCGACTCGGCTGCAGAAGTAGAACTGGAAACACTGGTTGGAGAGACATACTCCGAGATGGTGCTGGGCGAGGCCGTGGAGGATGGGCGGGAAGGGCTGGATTGAGAGACTGTCTCAGATACTGGGCTGGCCTTGGGGAAGGAAATCGGGATAGAAGTGCGCAGTGTGGAGACTGCTTCAGAAATGGTGCTGGGCTGAAGATCTGTAGAACTGGAGATCGGGGAGGACGTGCTAGGCGTGGAGATGACCTCAGAGATTGTACTCGACTCAGCTGTGGAGGTCGAGCTCGAAGCACTGGTTGGGGAGATGAGCTCGGAGATGCTGTTGGGGGAGGGCGTGGAGGATGGTCTGGAAGCGCTGGACACAGAGACGGTCTCAGAAAGTGTGCTGGCCTGGTGCGAGGAAGTCAGGATAGACGTGCTGCGCGTAGAGAGTGCTTCAGAGACAGTGCTGGGCTGGGCACTGGAGGTCACAGTGGACACGAGAGACACAGAGATGGTCTCAGAGATCGTACTCGACTCACCTGTGGCGGTCGAGCTGGAAGCACTGGTTGGGGAGATGGACTCAGAGATGGTGCTGGGCGAGGCTGTGGAGGATGGGCTGGAAGGGCGGGACACAGAGAACGTCTCAGAAAGTGTGCTGGCCTGGTGCGAGGAAGTCTGGATAGAAGTGCTGCGCGTGGAGAGTCCTTCAGAGACGGTGCTGGGCTGGGCACTAGAGGTCACGGTTGACGCGCTAGACACGGAGATGGCCTCAGAGATTGTACTTGACTCAGCTACAGAGGTAGAACTGGAAGCACTGGTCGGAGAGACGGACTCGGAGATGGTGCTGGACGAGGCCGTGGAGGATGGGCGGGAAGAGCTGGACACAGAGACGGTCTCAGAAAGTGTGCTGGCCTGGTGCGAGGAAGTCGGGATAGAAGTGCGGAGTTTGGAGAGTGGTTCAGAGACGGTGCTGGGATGAAGATCTGTAGGACTGGAGATCAGGGAGGACGTGCTGGGCGTGGAGTTGGCCTCAGAAATTGTACTCGACTCAGCTGTAGTGGTCGAGCTCGAAGCACTGGTTGGAGAAATGACCTCGGAGATGGTGTTGGGTGAGGCCGGGGAGGATGGGCTGGAAGGGCTGGACACAGAGACGGTCTCAGAAATTGTGCTGGGATGGTGCAAGGAAGTCGGGATAGAAGTGCTGCGGGTGGAGAGTGGTTCGGAGACGGTGCTAGGCTGGGCACTGGAGGTCACGGTGGACGCGTGTGACAGGGAGATGGCCTCAGAGACGGTACTAGACTCAGTTCCGGACGTCGATCTGGTAGTAGTGGTTGGAGAGACGGACGCGGAGATGGTGCTGGGCGAGGCCGTGGAGGATGGGTTGGAAGAGCTGGACACAGAGACGGTCTCAGAAAGTGTGCTAGGATGGTGCAAGGAAGTCGGGATAGAAGTGCTGAGTGTGGAGAGTGGTTCAGAGACGGTGCTAGGCTGGGCACTGGAGGTCACGGTAGACGCGTGAGAGACGGATATGGCTTCAGAGATTGTACTCGACTCGGCTGCAGAAGTAGAACTGGAAACACTGGTTGGAGAGACATACTCCGAGATGGTGCTGGGCGAGGCCGTGGAGGATGGGCGGGAAGGGCTGGATTGAGAGACTGTCTCAGAAACTGGGCTGGCCTTGGGGAAGGAAATCGGGATAGAAGTGCGCAGTGTGGAGACTGCTTCAGTTATGGTGGTGGGCTGACGATCTGTAGAACTGGAGATCGGGGAGGACGTGCTAGGCGTGGAGATGACCTCAGAGATTGTACTCGACTCAGCTGTGGAGGTCGAGCTCGAAGCACTGGTTGGGGAGATGAGCTCGGAGATGGTGTTGGGGGAGGGCGTGGAGGATGGTCTGGAAGCGCTGGACACAGAGACGGTCTCAGAAAGTGTGCTGGCCTGGTGCGAGGAAGTCAGGATAGACGTGCTGCGCGTAGAGAGTGCTTCAGAGACAGTGCTGGGCTGGGCACTGGAGGTCACAGTGGACACGAGAGACACAGAGATGGTCTCAGAGATCGTACTCGACTCAGCTGTGGCGGTCGAGCTGGAAGCACTGGTTGGGGAGATGGACTCAGAGATGGTGCTGGGCGAGGCTGTGGAGGATGGGCTGGAAGGGCTGGACACAGAGAAGGTCTCAGAAAGTGTGCTGGCCTGGTGCGAGGAAGTCTGGATAGAAGTGCTGCGCGTGGAGAGTCCTTCAGAGACGGTGCTGGGCTGGGCACTAGAGGTCACGGTTGACGCGCTAGACACGGAGATGGCCTCAGAGATTGTACTTGACTCAGCTACAGAGGTAGAACTGGAAGCACTGGTCGGAGAGATGGACTCGGAGATGGTGCTAGACGAGGCCGTGGAGGATGGGCGGGAAGAGCTGGACACAGAGACGGTCTCAGAAAGTGTGCTGGCCTGGTGCGAGGAAGTCGGGATAGAAGTGCGGAGTTTGGAGAGTGGTTCAGAGACGGTGCTGGGATGAAGATCTGTAGGACTGGAGATCAGGGAGGACGTGCTGGGCGTGGAGTTGTCCTCAGAAATTGTACTCGACTCAGCTGTAGTGGTCGAGCTCGAAGCACTGGTTGGAGAAGTGACCTCGGAGATGGTGTTGGGTGAGGCCGGGGAGGATGGGCTGGAAGGGCTGGACACAGAGACGGTCTCAGAAATTGTGCTGGGATGGTGCAAGGAAGTCGGGATAGAAGTGCTGCGGGTGGAGAGTGGTTCAGAGATGGTGCTAGGCTGGGCACTGGAGGTCACGGTGGACGCGTGAGACAGGGATATGGCCTCAGAGACGGTACTAGACTCAGTTCCGGACGTCGATCTGATAGTAGTGGTTGGAGAGACGGACGCGGAGATGGTGCTGGGCGAGGCCGTGGAGGATGGGCTGGAAGAGCTGGACACAGAGACGGTCTCAGAAAGTGTGCTAGGATGGTGCAAGGAAGTCGGGATAGAAGTGCTGCGTGTGGAGAGTGGTTCAGAGACGGTGCTAGGCTGGGCACTGGAGGTCACGGTAGACGCGTGAGAGACGGATATGGCTTCAGAGATTGTACTCGACTCGGCTGCAGAAGTAGAACTGGAAACACTGGTTGGAGAGACATACTCCGAGATGGTGCTGGGCGAGGCCGTGGAGGATGGGCGGGAAGGGCTGGATTGAGAGACTGTCTCAGAAACTGGGCTGGCCTTGGGGAAGGAAATCGGGATAGAAGTGCGCAGTGTGGAGACTGCTTCAGAAATGGTGCTGGGCTGAAGATCTGTAGAACTGGAGATCGGGGAGGACGTGCTAGGTGTGGAGATGACCTCAGAGATTGTACTCAACTCAGCTGTGGAGGTCGAGCTCGAAGCACTGGTTGGGGAGATGAGCTCGGAGATGGTGTTGGGGGAGGGCGTGGAGGATGGTCTGGTAGCGCTGGACACAGAGACGGTCTCAGAAAGTGTGCTGGCCTGGTGCGAGGAAGTCGGGATAGAAGTGCGGAGTTTGGAGAGTGGTTCAGAGACGGTGCTGGGATGAAGATCTGTAGGACTGGAGATCAGGGAGGACGTGCTCGGCGTGGAGTTGGCCTCAGAAATTGTACTCGACTCAGCTGTAGTGGTCGAGCTCGAAGCACTGGTTGGAGAAATGACCTCGGAGATGGTGTTGGGTGAGGCCGGGGAGGATGGGCTGGAAGGGCTGGACACAGAGACGGTCTCAGAAATTGTGCTGGGATGGTGCAAGGAAGTCGGGATAGAAGTGCTGCGGGTGGAGAGTGGTTCAGAGACGGTGCTAGGCTGGGCACTGGAGGTCACGGTGGACGCGTGAGACAGGGAGATGGCCTCAGAGACGGTACTAGACGCAGTTCCGGACGTCGATGTGGTAGTAGTGGTTGGAGAGACAGACGCGGAGATGGTGCTGGGCGAGGCCGTGGAGGATGGGCTGGAAGTGCTGGACACAGAGACTGTCTCAGAAACTGTGCTGGGCTGGTGCGAGGAAGTCGGGATAAAAGTGCTGCGCGTGGAGAGTGCTTCAGAGACGGTGCTGGGCTGGGCACTGGAGGTCAGGGTGGACGCGTGAGGCTTGGAGATGTCCTTGGAGATAGTATTCAACTCAGCTGTGGAGGTAGAACTGGAAGCACTGGTTGTGGGCAGAGGCTCAGTGACGGTGCTGGGTGAAGCCATGGAGTGTGGAATCGAAATGCTGGAGAAAGACATGTTCTCCGAAAGTGTGCTGGGATGGTGCGTGGAAGTCGGGATAGAAGTGCTGCGTGTGGAGAGTCCTTCAGAGACGATGTTGGGTTGGGCACCAGAGGTTAGGGTGGACGCGTGAGGCGTGGAGATGGCCCTGGAGATCGTATTCGACTCGGCTGTGGAGGTCGAACTGGAAGCACTGGTTGGGGAGACGTACTCAGAGATGGTGCTGGGCGAGGCTGTGGAGGATGGGCTGGAAGGGCTGGACACAGAGACCGTCTCAGAGACTGTGCTGGTCTGGTGCGGGGAAGTCGGGATAGAAGTGGTGCGCGTGGACCATGGGATGAGTGTGCTGGATGTGGAGGTGTTTTCTGTGTTCGCTGTCCCTGTGTACAATTAAAGTCTGTTCAGTACTTTCATCATGTGTTACCTTTTTTAGCTGTCATTAATGGCCTTTTTTGCTATTTATCATAAATTAGACAATTAGCCCGTCATAAGATGGGATTTTCACGTCTCTCCTCCACCTCGGTCTTCTCTCCTGAGCCTCCAGTCTCTCTCTCTCTCTCTCTCTCTCTGTCTCCTCCTCCTCCTCCTGCCTCCCCCTCCCTCTCTCAGCTCTCCTCCACCTTCTGCCTCTCCCTCTGTCTCTCTCTTTCTCTTCTCCTCCCCCTTCTGCCTCCCACTCTCTCTCCACTCTCCTCTGTCTCTGTCGGGGATGCACGCTCGTCCAGGCCCCGCCCTCTCAGCATGTACGTCACCGCCCCGCCCCCTTTGCCTCCCGCCATGGTATTCAGCTGACTTCTGCACCGCTCAGCCGGGCCGCTGCGCAGGAACAAGCAGCACAAACGGCCGCTTCTCTTCTCCTCCTACTGCCTCGCCCTCTTTCTCTCTCAGATCTCGTCCGCCTCCTGCCTCTCTCTCCGTCTTTCTCTCTTTCTCTTCTCCCCCTCCCACCTCTCACTCTGTGTTTCTCTTCTCCTCCTCTGTCTCTCTCACTCTCTCTCTCACTGTCGTCCGCCTCCTCCGTTCTCCTCCGTCTCCTTCGCATCCTCTGTGTCTGCTCCGCTTTCCTCCTTTTCAATCTGGTGCTCTTTCCTGATGTCAGAGACGCACACTCGTTCAGGCCCCACCCCCTGGCTGTTCCCTGTGGGCGGCGCTGTTGCTTCCCGCCGTGGCACTCGGCTGACTGCTGCATGGGGAGCATGGGGCCCAAACAGCTGCTTGTGCCGCTTGCTCCCGCGCGGCGGCCCGGCTAAGCGGTACCGAAGTCACAGACATTGGGCTACTATATATATGATCCCTTCCACTGGGATCCAGGCACCCATGGGCACCCGGTATAAGAGGGAAAGGGAGGCAACGCCTCCTCTGTGTCTTACTTGTCCCTCTGCCTTTCTCTGTCTGGACCATTCTTGCAAGTTCCCACAGCAAGCTGTTGGGGACAGATGACTCTTCCCAAAAGAAAAGACAGAACTATGTAGCACTTTAAAGACTAACAAGATGGTTTATAAGGCGATGAGCTTTCGTGGGCCAGACCCACTTCCTCAGATCAATATGTGGAAGAAAATCGGCACAACCATATATACCAAAGTAATATAATCAAAAAAATGAACGCATGTGAAATTGATAAATCAAATTTAAGAACAGAGTGGGGGTGAGAGGGGAAGGTAACTTTCTGTGAGGTAATGACATTAGGGGTGATAATTGGAGAAGCTATCTTTGTAATGGGTGAGATAATTAGAGTCTTTGTTTAAACCCATACATAAAGTGTCAAGTTTATATATAATAGTGATAGAAATGTAGCCGTGTTAGTCTGGTGTAGCTGAAACAAAAAACAGGACTATGTAGCACTTTAAAGACTAACAAGACTAACTAACCTAATAAACCATCTTGTTAGTCTTTAAAGTGCTACATAGTCCTGTTTTTTGTTTCAAATGTATATATGGTTGTGCCAATTTTCTTCCACATATTGATCTGAGGAAGTGGGTCTGGCCCACGAAAGCTCATCACCTAATAAACCATCTTGTTAGTCTTTAAAGTGCTACATAGTTCTGTCTTTTGTTTCAGCTACACCAGACTAACACGGCTGCATCTCTATCACTATTTTTCCCCAAAGAGGCTCTGTTGACTTAAAAGTGAAAAGCCTTCCAGCTTGCCCACTCCTGCTGAAGAGAGCCCTTAAAGGGACAACGTTCCTTTTCTTCCAGACAGGTGGACAAATTAGTTTTCCTTTTACTTCTGACTTGTTGATTAACAAAGTTTTAAGAGACCCCCCATCAAAATCAATACCTTATTAAGATATAAAATCCTTTGTTCTGCCTAAAACATTTGGAAATATATTTTTAACATAAACATCTGTTGAAATTTCATACACATGTCTAGTTATGAAAATCACACCAAATAAATTAGGGTTCTCTTTTTCTAAAAGCAAAGAACTTTGTTATGAACACACTAAACCACTCTGATTGATTAATTTAAAATAATGTCTTTGTTTCAGTTATTTTATATATGTAGTAATCTGAAATGATTCCTTTATGAAGGCTTGAGAGCTTTGCAATATTGATGAAGAAAATGTAAAACAGAGAAGGGCTACATCACCTATATCAGAATAAAAAGTCTTAGAGGGGGAGCTGTGTTAGGGTGCGTCTACACTGCACCATTATTCTGGAAAAACAATACTAGCATCCACACTGCACTTGCGTGATTTCAAAAGAAAATCAAAATAATGGAGGTTTTTTTCTGATGCTGTCAAGCCTCATTCCACGAGGAATAATGCCTCTTCCGAAAAAGCTATTTCAGAGGAGGGTGTGTGTGGATGCTCCACTGCTGCTATGTCGAAATAGCTCCTCCCCAGAGCCATTCTAAGTTATTCCTCCCCAGTGCCTCCTGGGGCTCTACATCAAGACAGCACGTCCACATTAGGGGAGCCGGCCTCGGACTCATCTTGAGGCTCCCTGTAGTGTGGACACTCTATTTTGAAATAAGTCTTTCTTGTTTCAAAAGATATTGTCCAGAAAAGCTTATTCCAAAAGAACCTTGTAGTATAGACATACCCTTAGTCTGTAACTTTGAAAACAAGGAGTAGTCCTGTGTCACCTTAGAGACTAATCAAAATATGATGGACTTTTATGAGCAAAACCCACTTCCTCAGATGATGAGCTGGAGTACGCAAGTTATTTATAACAGAGGGGAAAGCCATTGGTCTTACAATTGACAGGTACCCTTTTTTTACCTGTTATAAATAACTTGGGGTATGTCTACACTACCCCGCTAGTTCGAACTAGCGAGGTAATGTAGGCATACCGCACTTGTAAATGAAGCTCGGGATTTGAATTTCCCGGGCTTCATTTGCATAAGCGGGGAGCCGCTATTTTTAAATCCCCGCTCGTTCGAACCCCGTGCAGCGCGGCTACACGGGGCACGAACTAGGTAGTTCGAACTAGGCTTCCTAGTTCAAACTACCGTTACTCCTCACTAGTACTTACCATACTAGAACTACCGTTACTGGTTCAAACTACCTAGTTCGTGCCCCGTGTAGCCGCGCTGCACGGGGTTCGAACCAGCGGGGTTTTAAAAATGGCGGCTCCCCGCTTATGCAAATGAAGCCCGAGAAATTCAAATCCCGGGCTTCATTTGCAAGTGCGGTATGCCTACATTACCCCGCTAGTTCGAACTAGGAGGGTAGTGTAGGCATACCCTTATTTCTTCTCCAGTTCATCATCTGAGGAAGTGGGTTTTGCCCACGAAAGCTCAAGACATAATATATTTTCGTTAGTCTCTAAGGTGCTACAGGATGACTGGTATTCCATAATATTTACTGTTGTATTCAGCAGGACAAATGACTTGACCTTACAGCAATGTTTTTGCAAGTAAATCAGGGGATATAAAAAAAACAATGACTGACATTTTTTATTTCCAAATTTGGCGCTTTTAATTAGGCACCATCTTCATGTCCAGTCTTTACGGTCTGCCAAGCCGTGTGGAACAGGCTCCTTTTTCATTACAAAGAAGTTTTACAAGATTGTTTATTCCCACATGCCGTTTCTGATATTTGGGTTCAGGGATTTGGCTGGAAGGGGGGAGCAGAGAGAAGAGGGAGACAGTGGGGAGGGGCGGGGACTGGGCAGAGCAGAGGGGAGTATAGGCAGGGCCCCAAGCAGCAGCTTCACCCACAGCTCATGTGGGCACCATGTTTCTCTGGTGCCTGCAGAAATCGCACCTTGAAAGCCCCTCCCCTTCTCTTGCTGTGGCACGTTCTCCTCCCCTTTCCAGCAGCTGCCTGCCGGTGAGTCATGGAGCCCTCCCCACGGATAAGCAAGTGCTCTGGGGGCTTTCGCTAACAGCTTCTCTTGTCGGACCCTGATTGTTGCAGAGCTGGGAACCCAGGAGTCCTGGCTCCCAGCCCCTGCTCTAATCACCAGCCCCCACTCCCCTCCCAGAGCTGGGGAGAGAGCCCAGGGGCCTGGCTGTCGAGCCTGCCCTATTTCAGTCAGCTGTGCCTGGGAACCGCTGAAAGGCCCCTCAGTTCCCCAAGATCCCGTGGGGTGAACAGCTCACTGCTGCTCTGTCCCCAGGAGCTTGGCGTCGCCCTGGGCCTCTTGCGGCCAGAGAGAATGAACAAAACAACCAGCTCAGTCCCTGCTGCAAACCGTCCTCATCTGCAGGAGCACCTGGCTCCCCACCCAACCCGACAGCCCCAACCCCTCCCTCCTAGGGTGGCCAGGTGGCCAGTTTTGAACCAGACAGTCCAGTATTTGAACCTTCTGTTCGGGAAACAAAATGCGAAAATAGAACTGTCCGGTATTTCCTAAATAAGGTGTCATGTAGATTGTGATGTTATGTCAAGTGGGTCCGGTATTTTTGTTGAAACCATCTGGCCACCCTACCCCCTCCCCGCAGCGGGGGTGGCAGGGATCGGGCTGTGAGGAGGATGGGCCCAGACCCGCAGGATGGAGAGCAGGGATTGGGCTGTGGGGAGGATGTGGGGGCAGCAGGGCCTAGACTCACAGACCCACAGGATGGAAATGAGAGATCAGGCTGTGTGGAGAATGAGCCCAGCCCCACAGGAAGGGGAGCAGGGGTCGGGCTGTGGGGAGCATTGGGGGCAGCAGGAACCAGCCCAACAGGATGAAGGATCATGCTGTGGGGGGGCTGTGGGAGTCATGGGGGAGTGGGAATTTTCTGTGAATTGTCTATACCTGCCTCAATTTCCCTCTATGCTGTGCCTGGTGACCTGGCACACTGAGGGTTAACACCACCTGGGACCAGCGTGATGGGGGGCACAGCGCTGCCAAGGGTGATGCATGGGATCCTGCAGCAGCCTCAGCTTAGAACCCCTGGGGCCAGACAGGGGAAAGGGGGGACTCCTGCTGGCCCCCTCCCATGCCTGTGCCTCGCATGGGAGCTGCCCCCAGCCAGAGGGGGTGGCCCGTGGGCGGGAGCAGCCTCTGGCACAAGAGCCAACGGGAGGCGCTGGAGCCTGGCCAGTGCAGTTCAGCCCGGTTTGGCCCTGTCCCTTCACACTGGTCAGGGATCCGTCTGGCCTGCAGAGCTGCAGCACCTTGGGGCAGGGCAGGATGCCCTGAAGCAGATGGGTCAGCAGGGAGCCCCAGGGGTGGGGGGAGCTGAGGGGAGTCCTGGGGCCTGGCATGTTCAGGGATCATGCCCGAGGGACCAGTGATAGAGTGGGGCACAGACAGTGCCCCGGCTTTCTGGGATACCCCCTTCCCTCCCACGCCCGCCCCCATATCACCACGTGCACCCTCCATACCCCATCTCCCTCCTGCATCCATCCCCCGCACTGACCCCCACCCCATTCCCTCATTTCCCTACGCCCCTCCTTTGCACCCCTTCCTCCACGCACCATCCCATCCCCCACTGTCCTCCCCTCCCTCTACACCCCCACACGCACCCCTCCACCTCCACATCCCCCCACCCATCCCTGTAGCCCAATGCTGCCACCATCCCCACACACCTCCTCTGTCCCTCTGTCCCCCCTCACCTCCTGTCTCTCAGTGGCCCCACAACTCCGCTGTCTCTCTATCCCCCATGCCCCTGCTCTGTCCCTCTGTCCCCCACACCTCCTCTGTCCCCCCACAATTCCTCTGTCCCTCTATCCCCCCATGGCCCTCCTCCATCCCTCTGTCCCCCCACACTTCCTCTGTTCCTTTGTCCCCACATGGCCCTCCTCCATCCCTCTGTCCCCCCACACTTCCTCTGTTCCTTTGTCCCCACATGGCCCTCCTCCATCCCTCTGTCCCCCCACACTTCCTCTGTTCCTTTGTCCCCACATGGCCCTCCTCCATCCCTCTGTCCCCCCACACTTCCTCTGTTCCTTTGTCCCCACGTGGCCCTCTTCCATCCCTCTGTCCCCCCACACTTCCTCTGTTCCTTTGTCCCCCCATGGCCCTCCTCCATCTCTCTGTCCCCCCACACTTCCTCTGTTCCTTTGTCCCCACATGGCCCTCCTCCATCCCTCTGTGTCCCCCCACACCATTCCTCCATCCCTCTGTCCTCCCCACACCCCTCCTCCATCCCTCTGTCCCCCCACACCCATCCTCCATCCCTCTGTCCCCCCAAGCCCCTCCTCCATCCCTCTGTCCCCCACACCCGTTCCCCGTCTTTCTGTCCCCCACACATGTCCTCTGTCCATCTATCCTCCTACATTCCCCCAACCATCCCCCCGACATCCACCCATTCATGCCCCTATGCAAGCCAGGGGCTGGTGGGGAGGGGCTTGGGTACATATCCTGGGACTGCAGGGGGCAGAGGTGCTGGGGATTTGGGCAGTGTGCACAAACAGACATAAGTGGCTGGGGGAAGTGTCCTCGGTGTATTGGGCAACTGGGTGCCAGGGACAGGGGCTGGGAGTGTCCAGGCAGCCTGGGGGGCAGCTGATGTATCCTGAGTCCTGGGGAGGCTGCTGTGGATGGAGGGACCCAGGGGCTCAGCAGCCCTCTCCCCCCTGTACATCTCCCCCCCCCCCATCCCTCCGTGGTCCCTGGGGACTCACCTGCCACACAGGCCAGGGCTGCCCAGAGGCAGAGAGCCAGTTGTTTCATCCCCATGTTCCTGTCATGGGGCCTCATGGGCAGGAGGGTCGCAGGGAGCCGGTGCTGGGCTCTGGTGAGGAGGATGTGGCCAGGTGGCCTCCAGGATCCTGCTGGCAGGTGAAGTGCCGCCCGGAGGATGCTGGATTTCAGAGAGGGAGGAGAACAGGTGGGAGGGGCCCCCAGGCATCGGCCCAAACCACAGCGATTTTCCAGCTGATAAGGGCACAGAGCCCACACCCCACCCCAATGGGACCAGCAACCTGCACCCCAGGGCCCTGGGGGGCTGAGTAGGGGGATGCTGCCCACCAGGGCCAGGACAAGGGGCCTCCAGCCCGGTGGTGCCAAGCCCGGGGCAGTGAGCCGCCAGCGTCAACTGTTTCAATCACTGGGCAAATATTTGGAGGAAGCCTGTTGCTGTGACCAGGCCTCTCTGGCACTGGAGCATGAAAGGGCTGGGCCGGGCGCTGCAGCAGGAAATTTCTTGCTCTCTGCTGGGATGCTCCAGGCATTTCGGGGGCATCTCCACACACCCCCCAGCAAGCAAGGCAGAAACCACAGGGCACCGACAGGCTGTGGCACTAGGGTTACACTGCAAAACAAGAAACACCCGCCCCCTGGGCCAGGGCCAGACGGAGGCATGGGCGAGCCGGGCACCTGCCCAGGGTGCCAACTGATGAGGGGTGCCTGATGGCAGCTGTAAGGGGTCCCTTACAGCTGCCATCAGGAGCCGCACGCCCAGCTCCCGCAGCGCCGGCTCGCCCGCATCCCCACGGCGCCATCCAGCAGTGCCCTTCCCCCCATGGCTGCGGGGCCCTACACGGCCCGGCGCACACGCCAGCAGCGCTGGCCGGGCCAGGCTGGGCAGCGCATGCGCTGTTCACCCCGGGGGTGGGCCTGGCCTGGGGGGGTGGGCCTGTGCTCCATGGGCGGGCCCATGCACCCTGCGCTTGGGGACAGCACCGCGCACCCAGGCCCAGGGCACCAAAAGGGCTCACTCGGGCCAGCCCTACCCCGGGCCAAGGCAGCACTGAGGCCCTGTGACCCTGCTGCATTTAGCCCCATAGCACTGGGACTTGCCACAACAGGACAATGGTCCCGCCATGACTCAGCCTAAGGGGCTTGAACCCCAGTCTTTCCACCCTTCCCCTGGCTGTACAGATTAACCTGAGCTGCTCTGGTTTGCTATACCCGGCCTCTGGGCATGGGTGCATCTTGCAGCCACATCTCTGGGTGTCTTGCAACCCTGGAGGATCAGAACACATGGGGCATGCTGCAGTTGCATATGGTTGTGAGTGACAGCGCCTAGCCACGTGCGAGTAGGTGGGACGTGTGTGAGTGACAGCGCCTAGCCACGTGCGAGCAAGTAGGACGTGTGTGAGTGACAGTGTGTGGCCGCATGAGAACAGGTGAGATGTCTGTGACATGTACGCAAATGAGACGTGTGATAGTGCAAGGCTGCATGTAAGCAGGTCAGAGGTTGGTGACAGTACATAGCTGTGAGGGACCAGATGTGACATCCGTGACAATGCATGGTGGCATATGAGCAAGTGGGATGTGTGTGACTGTGGAACATGTGTGAAGGATGGCACATGGCTGTGGGTGAGCAGCAGGGATGTGGACGGATGACAGCTCATGGCCGTGTGAGAGCAAGTGGCGCTTATGTGAGTGACTCTGCAGCTGCGTGTGAGAGGTGGGATGTGTGTGTGAGACAGCATACCACCGCATGCAAGCAGGTAGCTCGCTCATGTGGCTCCGTGTGGGCTGTGCGTGTGTGTGCGTGTGTGCACGCCTATCACCAGGTATACATGAGACACTGCGGCGCGTGGAACCCTGTGTGCATACGTGACAGGCTGTTTGCACAGGGCCCTTTCTCCACTGGTTTTCTGATAATGCTGTATTGACGTCAGGGCGCAGTAACTAATTTCCCTTTTATAAACAGGGTGTTTCCCTCCTTAAGGAGCAGGGTGGTTAATCAGTCTTCAAAGAATGTTTGCTACCAACACTCATGCCCTTGGAGTTTCTTTATCACCGTGGTAAACATAACCTAGCTATAAATAGCACTTCAAGGTAGAACTTACCTGTCCACACTTCACCTCTCTATTCACCCACCCAAGCGGGTCTCTTGGTTCTGCTGGGAGCCAGCACTCCTGGGCTCTCTCCGGGTATGTCTACACTACAAAGTTAGTTCGAACTAACGGACATTAGTTCGAACTAACTTTAATAGGTGCTACACTAGCGCTCCGCTAGTTCGAATTTGAATCGAACTAGTGGAGCGCTTAGTTCGAACTAGGTAAACCTCATTTTACGAGGACTAACGCCTAGTTCGAACTAGCTAGTTCGAACTAAGGGCTGTGTAGCCCTTTAGTTCGAACTAGTGGAAGGCTAGCCCTTCCCAGGTTCCCCCTGGTGGCCTCTCTGGGCACAACCAGGAAAACTCTTCTCCTCTCCCCCAGCCCCGGGCCCTTAAAGGGGTAGACTCTGGCCAGACGGCACTGGAGTCAGCCAGCCCTGCCAGGAGTTTCTGCCCCGAACCAGTGGCCCCACCATGAGCCAGGCAGCCAGTGCGAGTGACACGCCCCCTGCCCAGTCCCCCAGCACCCAGGGGCCAGCCAGGGGCCGTAGACGGCGCGCGGCCTCCTGGACTAGTGCGGAGGTCATGGACCTCATTGAGGTTTGGGGGCAGGCCCCCAACGTCCATGATCTCCGCACTAGGAGGAGGAATGCGGCCGTCTATGGGCGCATAGCAGCCGCCATGGCCACCAGGGGACACAGGTGCACCCAGGAGCAGGTGCGCATTAAAATTAAACAGCTGCGCCAGGCATACGCCAGGGCCACAAGAGGCGGCGCCGCTGCAGGGGCTGCCACCTGCCCCTACTTCACTGCCCTCCACCAACTATTGGGGGGCAGGGCGGTCCGTGCCAGCCCAGGGGACATCGAGCCGGGACCAGAGGGCCCTGACCTGGGCACACCAGAAGGGTCACCGCCAGCAGCGTCGTCCAGGGAGACTGTACCAGGTAAGTAGTTTGAATTAAGTAGTTCGGGGGGGGAGGTGGCAGGGAGACCAGGGACCGCGCGCGTGGGCCATGCCTTCCACGGATCACACAGACACCTGTGCACGTGCGAGCACGTGCCATGCCACCCTTGGGCAGGTGGCTCCAGCTGCGTGACACCCAGGGGCCATTGCCCAATAGGCACATGCTTGTGCAAAGAGTCGTGACATGCTCCCGACCCCGGGGCAGGACCCAGCAGGATGATTTCCCTTCACATGTCCCCTCTACACGGAGGCAGGGGACATCTCCCCTTCCCCCCCCACCGCCCTGGCCACACTATACATGGCACAGGGACATGGGTGCGGTCTTGGGGCAGCTTCCAGTCCCGGGGAGAGCCAGACATCCTGACCATGGCCTCTGTACAAGCACAGCGGCTGTGACGGTGCAGGACATGGTCACCCTCACGTTGCGGAGTTGGGGAGGGGGCTGGGCATCATCCTCTGCGTCCCCAGGGAGAACTGACCCCTTCTCTTCTTTCTCTACAGCTGCACCAGCTGCTCGTGCCGGGCGCACCACCCCGCCCAGGACATGCTCCCGCACCCGCAGCCTGCTCCGGACTGCCAGCACGGAGCAGGAATACTGGGACCAGCACCTTGGGGCCCTGCAAGCCGTGCACCGCACACTACGGTCGTGGATGCAGGAAGACCTGCAGGTCCGCCACGAGCTGCTGTCTGAGCTCCGAGGGCTGAGCACCAACCTGCAGCTCCTGCTGCAGAGCATGGTGCCCCGTACTGGTCCTGCACCTGCTGCCCCCCCAACTGCTGTCCCTCCTCCCACTCCTGCTCCCCCTCCTACCTCTCCCTCCTCAACCCCCACAACTTCTTCCTCAATGTCCACACCCCCCACCTCAACCTCCGCACCCTCCACCCCATCCCCCCGGGGACGCCGAGGCCCCCTCCCTCGCTGTACTGGGAGGCGGTCGGCCCGGCGAGACCCCCACCCCTGATCCTTCAGTTTCCCCACCCCCTCCTTTCCCTTGCTTCCCCCTTTCAGCTCCCTCCTCCCAGTTTTCCCCCTCCCCTCTCCCAGCCTCTCTCTTCCCCTCTCCCACCTCCTTTTCCCAGTTTCCCCGAGTTTTGTTAAATAAACAGAGTTTCTATTTTTGAACACATGTGTCCTTTATTTTGTACATCAATAAGACGGGGGGCTAGGGAAGGGTAAGTGGAAGGAGGTGAGGGAGGAATGGGGCACGAGCCCCCTATGGGGAGGACTGGGCTGGCTCTGCGGGCTTCTGGGGGTGGAAGCTCTCCTGCAGCCCCCCGATTGTCCCCTCTCCCCAGATGGCAGCATGCGGCAAGTGCAGCCGGTCTGATGGCCGAGTGGTGTGATGTGCCCAGTGTGGGTACTTCGGGCACTCCAAGCCAGGACTGGTTTGTAAGCGGGGCACCCCTGAGAACTGTCTGTCCGGGGTGGGGGTCGGGACCCTTTAAGCGCAGCCCTCGGCTAGCCTGAGACAGCATCTCCACGCTCTAAGTCCTCCTCTGATGCCCTGCCGGCACTGCTTCCGGCCATCCTTAAGCCCTGTTCAGAGTCCACTCAATGTGGACTTGCTAGTTCGAATTAGCAAAACGCTAATTCGAACTAGTTTTTAGTTCTAGATGCGTTAGTTCGAACTAGCTTAGTTCGAATTAACTAATTCGAACTAAGTTAGTTCAAACTAGCGCTGTAGTGTAGACGTACCCTGCCTGGCTCTAGGAGGGAAGTGGGGGCTAGTGGATGCAGTAGGGGGGATTGTGAGCCATAAGAATGACCTATGGTCCATCTAGTCCAGTGTCCTGTCTGCCAACAGTGGCCAGTGCCAGGTGCCCCAGAAGGAATGGAGAGACCAGGGAATCACCAAGTGATCCCTCCCCTATAGTGCATTCCCAGCCTCTGGCAAACAGAGGCTAGAGACACCCTCCCTGCCCCGCCTGTCTAATAGCCACTGATGGACCTATCCTTCATGGATTTTTCTAGCTCTATCTGGAATCCTTTTACAGTCTTGGGCATTCACAACATCGCTTGGCAGGGAATTCCTCAGGTTGGCTGTGCAGAAATACTGCCTTGGGTTTGTTTTAAACCTTCTGCCTATTAATTTCATTGGGTGACCCCTAGTCCTTGCTTTATGAGGAGTAAAGAACACTCCCTTATTGACTTTCTCCACACCCATCATGGTTTTACCGACCTTAATCATATCTCCCCTGAGTCATCTCTTTCCCTAGTTGAGAAATCCAGGTTCATTAATCTCTCCTCATACAGCAGCCGTTCCAGACCCCTCAACATTTTTGTTGCCCATTTCTGAACCTTTGCCAATTGCACTAGATCATTTTTGAGCTGGGGCAACCACATCTGCACGCAGCAGGCAACGTGAGGACACATATACAATCAATATGGTATTTTCGATCTTTTTATTGATCCCTTTCCTAACAGGATTCTTGGGTTCTCTTCTTGGCCCTGAGGGAGTTAGAGCAGGGGGGCTGGGAACCAGGACTCCTGGGTTCTCTGCCACTGAGTCCCTGTGTTAGAGTCACTTCCCACCTGGGCCAATTTCCCCTCCCTCCAGCCGTGTGTGGCATGAGCCTTGGGTGTTTGTGGTGATACTTTCAGCCGCTGTGCTGTTGGCAGGGAGGTCATGTGGTACATTCCAGGGGATTTACCTGCCTGCTCCACTTTGCCACTGTTTCATTTCCTCCTGTCCTCGTCGGGCGGGACTGGCCCGTTTCAATGTCGTGTCCTTGCCAACCTGACCTCAAGTTCATTACATAAACACATAGACACTTTGCTTTCTGCGTGGGGCTGGTACCCAGAGAGTGGGAGACCAGTGCTCCCTGTCCTTGCAAGCTGGGCTCTTGGTGCCCAGGTGCTCCCCAGTTGATCAGCAGAGAGCCCACATCTGCCAGCATGTTTCTTTTGGTGGTGCACATCCACACTCCCCTCAGTGCACACAACAATTTATTCTGCACATGGATGGAAAAAATTAGAGTCATAGAATCATAGAATAATAGGACTGGAAGGGACCTCAAGAGGTCATCGAGTCCAGCCCCCCGCCCTCAAGGCAGGACCAAGCTCTGTCTACACCATCCTTGACAGATGTCTATCCAACTTGTTCTTAAATATCTCCAGAGAGGGAGATTCCACCACCTCCCTTGGCAATTTATTCCAATATTTGACCACCCTGACAGTTAGGAATTTTTTCCTAATGTCCAATCTAAACCTCCCCTGCTGCACTTTAAGCCCATTACTCCTTGTCCTGTCCTCAGAAACCAAGAGGAACAAATTTTCTCCTTCCTCCTTGTGACACCCTTTTAGATATTTGAAAACCGCTATCATGTCCCTCCTTAATCTTCTTTTTTCCAAACTAAACAAGCCCAGTTCATGAAGCCTGGCTTCATAGGTCATGTTCTCTAAACCTTTAATCATTCTTGTCGCTCTTCTCTGTACCCTTTCCAATTTCTCCACATCTTTCTTGAAATGTGGCGCCCAGAACTGGACACAGTACTCCAGCTGAGGCCTAATTAGTGCAGAGTAGAGTGGCAGAATGACTTCACGAGTTTTGCTTACAACACACCTGTTGATACAACCTAGAATCATATTTGCTTTTTTTGCAACAGCATCACACTGTTGACTCATATTCAACTTGTGGTCCACTATGACCCCTAGATCCCTTTCCGCCATACTCCTTCCTAGACAGTCGCTTCCCATCTTGTATGTATGGAACTGATTGTTCCTTCCTAAGTGGAGCACTTTGCATTTCTCTTTATTAAACCTCATCCTGTTTACCTCTGACCATTTCTCTAACTTGCTAAGGTCATTTTGAATTATGTCCCTATCCTCCAAAGAAGTTGCAACCCCACCCAGTTTGGTGTCATCTGCAAACTTAATACTCTCTATCCCAATATCTACATCATTGATGAAGATATTGAACAGTACGGGTCCCAAAACAGACCCTTGAGGAACTCCACTTGTTATCCCTTTCCAGCAGGATTTAGCACCATTAACAACAACTCTCTGACTACGGTTATCCAGCCAATTATGCACCCACCTTATCGTGGCCCTATCTAAGTTATATTTGCCTAGTTTATCAATAAGAATATCATGCGAGACCGTATCAAATGCCTTACTAAAGTCTAGGTATATGACATCCACCGCTTCTCCCTTATCCACAAGGCTCATTATCTTATCAAAGAAAGCTATCAGATTAGTTTGGCATGACTTGTTCTTCCAAACCCATGCTGGCTCTTCCCTATCACTTTATTACCTTCCAAGTGTTTGCATAGGATTTCCTTAATTACCTGCTCCATTATCTTACCTGGGACCGACGTTAACCTGACCGGTCTGTAGTTTCCTGGGTTGCTCTTATTCCCCTTTTTATAGATGGGCACAATATTTGCCCTTTTCCAGTCTTCTGGAATCTCCCCTGTCTGCCATGATTTTTCAAAGATCATAGCTAAAGGCTCAGATACCTGCTCTATCAGCTCCTTGAGTATCCTGGGATGCATTTCATCAGGACCTGGTGACTTGCTGACATCTAACTTTCCTAAGTGATTTTTAACTTGTTCTTTGTGTATCCTATCTTCTAAACTTACCCTCTCTCTGCTTGTATTCACTACGTTAGGCACACCTCCAGACTTCTCGGTGAAGATCGAAACAAAGAAGTCATTGAGCATCTCTGCCATTTCCAAGTTTCCTGTTACTGCTTCTCCCTCCTCACTAAGCAGTGGGCCTACCCTGTCCTTGGTCTTCCTCTTGCTTTTAATGTATTTATAAAAGGTCTTCTTGTTTCCCTTTATGCCTGTAGCTAGTTTGATCTCATTTTGTGCCTTTGCCTTTCTAATCTTGCCCCTGCATTCCCTTGTTGCTTGCCTATATTCATCCTTTGTTATTTGTCCTAGTTTTCATTTTTCATATGACTCCTTTTTTATTTTGAGATCATGCAAGATCTCCTTGTTAAGCCAAGCTGGTCTTTTGCCGTATTTTCTATCTTTCCTACACAGCGGAATTGTTTGCTTTTGGGCCCTTAACAATGTCCCTTTGAAATACTTCCAACTCTCCTCAGTTGTTTTTCCCTTCAGTCTTGCTTCCCATGGGACCTTACCTACAAGTTCTCTGAGCTTATCAAAATCTGCCTTCCTGAAATCCATTACCTCAATTGTGCTGGTCTCCCTTCTACCTTTCCTTAAGATCATTAACTCTATTATTTCATGATCACTGTCCCCTATACTGTCTTCCACTTTCAAGTTCTCAACTAGTTCCTCCCTGTTTGTTAAAACCAAATCCAGAACAGCTTCTCCTCTGGTAGCTTTTTCAACCTTCTGAAACAGAAAGTTGTCTCCAATGCAGTCCAGAAACTTATCGGATAGCCTGTGCCCCGCTGTGTTAGTTTCCCAACATATGTCTGGATAGTTGAAGTCCCCCATCACCACCAAATCTTGGGCTTTGGATAGTTTTGTTAATTGTTTAAAAAAGGCCTCATCCACCTCTTCCACCTGGCTAGGTGGCCTGTAGTAGACTCCTAGCATGATATCACCCTCGTTTTTTACCCCTTTTAGCTTAACCCAGAGACTCTCTACACAGCTATCTCCTACGTCAATCCGCCCTGCCAAGACCTGGCTTGCTCCTTTCATGGAGACGAGGGACCAGTAGCTGCCTGAGAGAGAATCACAGAGGATGAGAGATGGAAGCCATTGCTCTACACTAGGGAGCTATTTCAAAATAACAAGTGGAACATCCACGCTGCCAAGCCCGTTATTTCGAAATCTGCGCTTCTCGGGGAATAACATTTCACTTGAAATAGTTACAGCTTCTTCCCAACTTACGAACCGGTTACGGACCAAGCAATTGGTCGTAACTCGGTTTGTTCATCAGTTGGACCCTGCTGAGTTACACGCGACCGCGCTGTTCGTAAGCGTGGATCGCGTTCATAACTCAGGGTCCGCCATTTACTACAGTTTTGGTCGTAACTGCAAATGGTTGTAAGTCGATCGTTCGCAACTCGGGGACTGGCTGTATTTTGAAATGGGGTAGTGTGGACGCTCCGTTGCTGCTATTTTGAAATAACTGCTCCCCAGAGACATTTGCCAATGAAGTACTTTGTGACGGGGTGAGGCAACCCCACCACTCCTTCATGCCAGGGGACGCGGGCGCTGACAATGGGGCGGAGGACGCCAGCCAGATGGAGCAGGGATGGAAGGCCGGCCGAGAGGCCGACCGTCATCCAGGTGCGACTGGGATACCCGCTGACGTCAGCAACGCGACGCCAGGGGGAGGCGGGGCACCCGGAAGTGCGCAGGCGTCGGAAGAGGCAGTGGAGGATACAAAGGGTGGGGAAGTGGCGCAGAAGGGGGGGGAACAGCACAGAGGGAGGGGGACGCCGAGGAAGCGCGAGGGGTCCCGGTAAGAAGGTGGAGGTGGGACGTGGGCTAGACCCGCTGGCGGGGTTGACAGCAACCCAGGGCGGGCTGTGAAACCCGAGAGCAGGCGAGTTTAGGGGCAAGCCCCCACCTGCTACCATCAGGAGCATTGAGTTCCTGGTGTTAGGGCCCTGGGTCGGGGTCCGGAGAGAGGGTGGGCCCGGACCCCCCACCCCGCCACCAGGGCGAGCGATATTTCGGCTGGTGCGAGCCGTTAACCTGGGTACGTTGGGGAAGGGGGACCCCCAAAAAGGGGGGTGACCTGTGACACTTACTCCCCAGTGCTTCCAGGGGCTCTGAGTCGAGGTAGCGCGTCCACCTTAAGGGAGCCTGCCTCGGACTCATTGCGAGGCTCCCCCATCGTGGGAACGTGCTACTTCGGTTTTGTTATTTCAGGAGTTATTATTTTGAATTTAGTTATTTTGAAATAATTCCCTGGCGTAGACATGCCTGAAGAGACCTCAGAAAGCATCTAGTCCAACTGCTGCTCAAAGCACGACCAACCCCAACTAAACCATCCCAGCCAGGGCTTTGTCAAGCTGGGACTTAAAAACCTCTAGGGATGGAGATTCCATCCCCTCCCTAGGGAACCCATCCCAGCGCTTCCCCACCCTCCTAGGGAAAGAGTTTTTCCTAATATCCAACCTAGACCCCCCCCTGTAACTTGAGACCATTGTTCCTTGTTCTGCCATCTGTCACTACTGAGAACAGCCTCCCTCCATCCTCTGTGGAACCCCCTGCAGGGAGCTGAAGGCTGCTTTCAAATCCCCCCTCACTCTTCTCTTCTGCAGACTAAATAAGTCCAGGACACAGTACTCCAGGTGTGGCCTCACCAGAGCCAAATAAAGGGGAATAATCACTTCTCTAGATCTGCTGGCAATGCTCCTCTTAATGCAGCCCAATATGCCATTAGCCTTCTGTGCTACAAGGACACCCCATTGACTCATATCCAGCTTCTCATCCGCTGCAGTCCCAGGTTGTTTTCTGCAGAGCTGTGAGAAGTGGGACCTGTGGAGCAGCAGAGTGACAGGCTGGTGGAGGGGCTAGGATGTAGAAAATGCCCCCAATCTCGCTTAGGTTTGTTACCAGTTCCGGGGGTGGGAGAAGCCATCTTTGGGGTTACCTGGAAGCCTTCGGGGTCCAGGCATGGCCCTGACTCTCCAATGTCTCCTCTCATGGCCCCCAGCCCCTTTGGGCTATCAGCTCTCCTGCCCTGAGCCTTCTCCCAGAGACCAACGGGCCTCTGTGCCTGGAGAGCCCCTGCCAGGCAGCTCTGCCCCAGCCCCGCTGGCTCTGGGGAGCGAATGGGGCGACCGGCCCAGGGCTGAGCCCCATAAAGGGGGAGAACCAGCCTGCTGGAGGGAGGGATAGTGTTGGGCCCCTCCCCAGCCTAGATCCTGGCACATGAGCTGTGGGATTCATGGAGACTCAGTGATCCCATCAGCTGAATCTACACACCCCTTTTGGCCAAGCCCTGAGCAAACCTGCAGTCCCTGGAGGTGGCAGGGGGACAGCCAGCAGCAAACCCAGCCTGGGGAAAGGCAGCTGGGACAGAACAGAGCCAGGGCATAGCCTGCCATGAGCCACATGGGCATGGCGATGTGCAGAACTGGGTAGTGTTGCCGTGGCAGAACGAGGGGGTGGGGATGGGTGATGCACAGAACCGGGTGGGGGGGATGCACAGAACTGAGGGGGGACGCACAGAACCGGGTGGGGGGATGCACAGAACTGAGGGGAGATGCCCAGAACTGGGGGGGGGGGGGGGGGGTGCACAGAACCGAGCAGGGGAGATGCACAGAACTGAAGGGGGATGCACAGAACCGGGTGGGGAGGATGCACAGAACTGAGGGGAGATGCCCAGAACTGGGGGGGGGGGGATGCACAGAACCGAGCAGGGGAGATGCACAGAACTGAGGGGGGGATGCACAGAACTGAGGGGGGATGCACAGAACCGGGTGGGGGGGATGCACAGAACTGAGAGGAGATGCACAGAACTGAGGGGGGATGCACAGAACCAGGCAGGGGAGATGCACAGAACTGAGGGAGGATGCACAGAACTGAGGGGAGATGCACAGAACCGGGCAGCGGTGATGCACAGAACAGGACTGGGGGGCCAATACGGGGAATCACCCAGTGCACAGGACTGTCTCGCACAGCCGTGATGCCACAACTCCCCAGGCTGTGAGGCTCCAGGTTTTCGGGCTGGGGCCCTGGGTGAATTCATCTCTCACCCATTCTGCCCCCGCCCAGGCCCCAAGACACAATGGGAACGTGGTGCCCAGCCCCTGGTGCTATAAGGAAGGGGTGATGGGTTCCCAGTGGCACAGCCCCAGCCATTGCGCAGGAGAAATCTCCACCCAGCTCCTGGCCCTGCACTCATTCTCTGGGGCTATAAATAACAGCCGAGATTCCGCAGAATAAATAATCAAAGGTCACCCAGTACCTGAGAAACGCTCTCGGCCCGGGCGGTGGGGGTAACCTGTGCGTCTGAACTGAGGCCTCACCCAGCAGGTGACACTTTGGGGACAGGGAGGGGGCTGGGAGCCAAGACTTCTAGGTTCTCTGCCTGGCTCTGGGAGGGGAGTGGGGGCTGGTGGTTAAAGCAGGGGGACTGGCTGGGTTGCTGAGTCACTGATACTTTTCCCTTCTCTCTCCTGGGCCTTGCCCAGTTTTGCCCTCGGTAATGAGTATAAAATCTGTGTGCACAGCCTTGGGGCGGGCACTGCCCCTCTGCCCACAGGGCAGCACGAGAGTGAACTCACCAGAGTGCAACGTGCCAACCAGCGGCATTGCACAAAAGAAATGGCTCCATGATGGGGGGCGAGGGTTCAGCGTAGGGCGGAATAATCCAATGGCGGGCGGGCGGGTGGGGAGTGGAGGTGCAGAGCCAGGGTTCGCAATGGCAGGGAAGCAGGTTGGCTTTCAGGCAGGGGGTCCAGTTTCCATTTGCCATCTAGGTTCATTTCCGGGGTGGGAGCAGGAATGAAGGTCCGAGTTGGGGGTTTAGGGCTGTTATATGGGTTGTGGTTTAGGGTCAAAGTCACGAACAGGTTTGGGACAGGCCCAGTGTGGGGGGGACACATTTAGGGGTTAGGGCTCAAGCCCAGTCTTGGCTTAGGGGACAGGCTCTGTTGCGAGTCAGAGGTCAGGGATAGGGGCTTACAAACAGAACACCAGCCAGGCTGAGTCAGATCCAGCCCCCCCCCCATGTGACCTGACAGGCCCCAGTGCCAGGTGCTTCAGGGTGGGGGGCAGGCCCATCATATCTCTGGGAAGGCAGAGGTTTCAGAACGCCCTGAGCAGAGGCTGCATCAGTGACCCTGAGCAAATAGCCAGCAACAGCAGGTCCATCAATAAGAGAGGGCTCAAATAAGCAACAGGAGCAGGGGGGGGGGGAGATTTAGGAACAAGGGGGAGGCTAAGCACCCCTCCCCCATCCCAACCTGCAGCCCCACAGTGGCACTGGAGCCAAAGGGAGAGGAGCCCAGCAGAGCTAACACCTCGCCCATCCCACACAGCTGATGCCAAGGTGCCAATATTTGCTCAGGGATAAATACTGGGGAGAAAATCAAACAGGGCCAGGCAGGGGGGACCCAGCTGACAGGGACAGGATGGGCAAACAGCTCCCTGTGCCTGCATCAGGGGCTGGAACAGCCTCTTCCAGTAACCAGGCGCAGCCCCCATCACCAGGCAGCAGGAACACAAGAGGCTCCAGGTAACAGCCTCTGCCAGACTCAGACATGGGGAGTGGGATGCCTCAGAGCCACCCACCTGTGGATGGGGTGGGGCTCAGGGGAGCTGTATGCCTGAGCCAGGGGCTCACCTCTGTGTCCCAGGATAACTGTAGCCAGGGGCTCATCTGTGAAGGGGGTGGAGTACAGGGAAGCTGGACACCTGAGCTAGGGGGTCACCTGTACAAGGGAGGGCTTTATACGTGAGCTCCCAGCTCCTCCCTACTTCAACTATCCTGCTCTCCACAGATTCAACCTCTATGGGGCCACTGCTCCCCTTCCTGACCCCCTTGGTACCATGCAGATTTAACTCCAGGGTCTCCTCCTCCCCTTGCACTCCCTTCCCTGCCTCCCACAGGTAACCTCCCCCCCCCCCCCCCCATCTCTGCCCCGGGGCCCTGTCCATTTACGGGTAGCCCATCCCCACCATAGCTCCTGCAGATGGCCCATGTGCCATAAGCTACTGTCCCCCTTCCTCCACGGACACCCCCTCTCTCACACACAAACACACCACGCCACACACACGTGCACACACACACAAGCACTCTGATGGAGTGAGCCCTGGAGTTGGAGCAAACTTTTTGGGGTGATTTTGGATTTGATCCGTGGCATGTGTGGGAGTAGGGGTGGGGAATGGGGCAGAGGAATAGTGGGGCCTCCCCTGGGGTGAAGCCAACCCTCCCCCCAACCCAGGTTTAAGGCCTGGGCCCCCATACATCTCACAGCTGCAGTGAAGCTTCTGTAGGGAACTGCTGCCCCCTGCTGGCTGTGGCCAGGAGAGAGAGAAAGAGTAAGAACATGACTCTGTGTGTGTGAGACAGATGAAGGGTCTGTCTACACTACAAAGTTAATTCGAACTAACAGCCATTAGTTCAAATTAACTTTAATAGGCGCTACACAGGCAAACCGCTAGTTCGAATTTAATACCAACTAGCAGAGAGCTTAATTCAAGCTAGGTAAACCTCATTCTACGAGGACTAACGCCTAGTTCGAATTAAGTAGTTCGAATTAAGGGCTGTGTAGCCACTTAATTCGAACTAGTGGGAGGCTAGCCCTTCCCAGCTTGCCCTGGTGGCCACTCTGGGCACCACCAGGGAAACTCTTCTCCCCCCCCTCCCGGCCCCGGAGCCCTTAAAGGGGCACGAGCTGGCTATGGTGCTTGTGCCAGGTGCAAGCCTGCCAGCACCCAGACAGCAGACCCTACACCTGGCACAGGATGAGCCAGCCACCCGCTGCCACCCAGCCCTCCGCCTCTTCCCAGGACCAGGCTGGCAGCTCCCAGGAGCCTGCCTGGGGCCGCAAGAGGCAGGAACCCACCTGGTCAAGTGCGGAAATTGTGGACCTCATCGAGGTTTGGGGGGAGGCCTCCAACGTCCACGATCTCCGCACTAGCCACAGGAACGTGGCCGTATACAGCTGCATGGCTGACAGCCTGGCCGCCAGAGGCCACATGCGGACCCGGGAGCAGGTCTGCTGTAAAATCAAGGACCTGCAGCAGTCCTACTCCAAAGCCTGCCAGCCAGGGGCCGACCTGGAGACCTGCCCCCACTTTGAGGCCCTGGACCGCATCCTGGGGGCTCACGCCGTCCATGCCCCCCGGGTGGTGTTTGACCCCGGGGCAGAGGGCCCTGTCTCTGACACCGAAGAGGAGGAGGAGGACGTCGAGAGCCAGCAGCCTGCAGGGAGCCTGCCCAAGACCCAGGACCCCCGAGGCATCCCACAGAGCACATCAGCTGTGTCGTCCGAGGCAGAGGAGGGCTCCACATGTGAGTACCATCATGCTCCCCTTATGTGTACGGGGGGGTTGGGGGAGAGGGAGCCCAGGGACCATGTGCCTGGGCCTTGCCCACCATGGAGCATCAGCTGGGTGTCATGCAGGGGCCCTGGCGTTGCAGAGGGGGGCTGGGTTTCACCCACCTTGTCCCCAGGGAGAACTGACCACTGCTCTTGTTTCACCACAGCCGCAGCACCTGGGACTGCAGGGCACACCACCCCGCCTGCAACAGCCACCTGCACCCGGGCCAGCAGGCACGCCAGGAACCAGGAGGAGTACCAGCAGCGGCACCTGCGGGTCCTGGAGCACCAGCTCCACACCCAGGACCACTGGGTCCGGGAGGACCTGCAGCTGCGGCAGCGGAGTTTGGAGGCGCTGGAGGAGCATGGCCGTGCCCTCAGAGGCCACCTCCAGACCCTGGTGGACAGGTTCCTGCCTCCTCCTGCTCCGGCCCCAGCAGCCGTCCCAGCTCTCACTCCTCCTCCCACCCCTGCTCCCCCTTCCGCTTCATCCGCACCCCCTGTCCCTCCTGCCCCACCCTTCACACCCACTCCCCCCCGACGCCCCCACATCCGCAGTGCTGCAAGTCAGGAGAGCCAGCAGGACCCCCATGCCTGAGCTTTCCCTTCCCTTCCTCCCCTTCCACCCCTTTCCAGCTCCCTCCTCCCAGGTTTCCTCTCCCCTCTCCTACCCTCCCCCCACCCCAGTTATGTAAAATAAAAAGGGATTTTTGTTGGCAAACAGGTGTCTTTATTTGACTTAAAAAGGGGGGTTAGGGAGGGGAAGGGGGGGAGGGTGGAAGAAGGCCCCAGTGGGGCATGCAGGGAGAGTTCAGTCCTCCTCCTCCACATGGAAGCTCTCCCGCAGGGCTTCCCGGACAGCGGCTGTGTGGGGCTGAGCATAGTGGCCAGCCATGCGCTCAGCCTCAGCCATCCAGGCTGGCAGGAAAGCCTCCCCCTTTTGCTCGCATAAAGTTAGTTCGAATTAGTGCTGTAGTGTAGACATACCCAGAGAGAGAGAGACCTGGCTCTGTATAAGAGAGAGGCTGAGTGAGAGAGACAGAAAGGCCTGGCTCTGTGCATGTGTATGGTTGTGTGTGATACAGGCCTGGTTTTGTCTGGTTGTGTATGTGAGAGAAAGTGACAGGGGTGTGGCTGTGTGCATGTGTGAGCGCACACCCCTGCCTCTCACCCTATCTGTAACTGGACCCCCATGGAGTCTCCTCTGCAGATTCCTCAGATCTCCCAGCCCAAAATATCCCCTGGCATTTGGCCCTGTTTCCGGCCCCCACCCAGAGGCCCGGGGTGGCAGGGCCAGGCCCCTGTCCATGCGAAGGGAAGCAGAGGGCCGTGTCCTTTACAGAGGAATAGTGATAGAAATGTAGCCGTGTTAGTCTGGTGTAGCTGAAACAAAAAGCAGGACTATGCAGCACTTTAAAGACTAACAAAATGGATTATTAGGTGATGAGCTTTCATGGGCCAGACCCACTTCCACTATTTGATCTGAGGAAGTGGGTCTGGCCCATGAAAGCTCATCACCTAATAAACCATCTTGTTCGTCTTTAAAGTGCTACATAGTCCTGTTTTTTCTTTACAGAGGAGTCACTGCATCCCCCGGCTCCCACCATGTCCTTGCTAGCCCCCAACATCTCACTGCCCTCAGCACAGTGCCCACCCACAAATATATATGCAAGCACAGACACACATGCAGACACATTGATGCACACGCAGACATACATGCCAGACGTGCAGATACACACACATATGCAAAACAACAAAACAGACCCACATGCACACACACTCATGTGCAGACACACCAACAAACACACACAGAGACACACATGTGAAGTCACACATGTGCAGACACAACACACACACACAGATGTGTGCCCAGACGTATGCACACACACTCAGTCACAGGCGCCCGCCCACACACATGCACACAGGCCCACACACAGTGCAGCAGGGCTCTGCGCTGTCTCTGCTCCCAGCATTAATGTAATTAATGTCCTGGCTAATTCTCCCGGCTTTTCCCATGATGAGCCAGGGAGAGGCAAACAAGCAGAGAGAGAGAATGACGCACATGCCTCAACACACACACACAATCATACCCTGATACACACACATCTGTACAGGGGCACTTGCTGAGACACACTAATGAACAGATAGTCAGACACGCATCAATGCACACTGACACATACACACACATCCTGCCATACGGCAACACACTCACACTGACACGTCTTCACCAACACCGACCTGTGGGCGCGCGCACACACACACACACGATTAACTTTTCACTCCACTCATCCCTACCCCAACCCTGGCCCCCCGCCAAATCATTACCCCGACCTTTAACCTTTAACCCTGCACCTGCAAAGTCCTGCTTGTCCCAGCCAAACCTGAGCCATGCTGTCCTCTGAAACCCCCGCCCTCCTTGTGCCCCCCCCCCACAGCCGCAGAAACCCAGGTCTTTCCTGCCCCCACATGGGCCCTGATATGGGGTCTGTATCAAGCCTGAGCCAGGCATAAGGATGGGGGGCTGCCCAGGCCTATGTGCTGTGGCTTTGAGCAGAGTTCTAGCCCTGTAGAGCCAACCCCATGGCCCCTGCTCACAGCCCCCACCCCTCTGCACCCCTCCAGCACTACTCTGCCCCACGGTCCCTGCCCCATGACACCCCACAGCGCCCTGCTCACAGCCCCCCTCTCACCCACCCTTGCACTGCAGCCTCCAGCACTACACTGCCCCACAGCACCTGGCCTGGGAGGAGAGGCTGGAAGGGAAAAGCCCAACCCCCCCATCATCTGGCTGCTGCTGCTGCTTTCCTGCCTCTGTCCCCAGGCCTATGTGAACCTCCTGAGTCCATGCTGCTCACCAGCCCACCTCACCTCTCTCTCCTGCCCAGCACCCCTTGTCAAGGCCCCCAGCCCTTCCACCCTGACCCACCTCCCCTTCCCTCCCCAAACCCCCCTGCCAGCCCCCCAGTTCCCTCCTTTGCCTCCCCAGACCCCCATCCCCTCCCAGCCCATTCTACCCTGCCCCACCTCCCCCTTCCTTCCCTCCCCAGATCCCCCCACAAGTTCTCCCAATCTGCTCTACCCTTCCCACCTCCCTCTCCTTCCCCTCCTCAGACCCCTTCCAGCTCCCCTGCCCGCTCTACCCTGCTCCATCTCCACCTCCCCACCCTTCCCTCAACCCCCATCAGCTTCCCCACAGCTCTACCCTGCTCCCCCTAACTCCTCCCTCCCCAGACCCCCGCCAGCTCCCCCAGCCCGTTCCACTGCCCCGGTTCCCCCTCCCAGACCCCTCCTGCCAGCCTTGCCTCCCTGCCCCACCTCCCCCTTCTCCTCCTCCCCAGTCGCTCTCCAACCCGCTCCACCCTTCCCCCTCCCTCCCCTACACAGACCAACAGCCTGCCCCCCCAACTTGCTCCCCCCAGCATCCCCAACCCGGGCCCCACCCAGCCCCCGTCTCCCACCCTGCCCCTCCGCCTCTGTCTCGCACGGGCGGCAAGAGCCCCGAGCAGGCTCGCGAGATGTGGCTGCGGAGAGGCTGGGGGGCGGGGGGGCCGGGGCGGGGGGGCGCCTATTCCAGCCCAGAGCCCGGAGCCTGCAGCCGCAGCCGGCGGCTCCCGCCTGTCCGGACCCAGGGACTCGGGGCTGCCCCCCCGCACCTCCCAGGTGAGCCCCACCCTTCCCCCTGCGCCACCCCCCGCCTGCATCCCCCCGCGGCGCGGCCGCAACAGCAGCCAGATGCGCGCAGCTGCAGCATCTGGACCCACCTGCGGGGGGGAGCGGGTTATGCAATGGGGGGTTGTGGGCTGGTACCCAGCTCCCTCACCGCTTCCCTGCTACGCCCCCCCCCCCCCCCGTGTCTCCTGCCTGCAAGGCAGCCGGCTTCCTTTGCACCCCCTTTCCCAGGGCGGGGGCCGCAGTACTGAGCCCCCTCCACCAGGAGGGATGGAGCCGGGCACCGCGGAAGGGGGGGGGGGGGGCAGCGCCAGGCTTCTGCGTATAGCCAGGCTGTGGGGGGCCCCGATGGGGAGGGGAGGAGGGTCTGGGACCACGTGACCTTGCCCCCTCCCCCCGTGAATTAACCCCTCCCGGCCTGTGGCTTTCCACCGCTGCGAGAGAGAGAGAGAGAGAGAGAGAGAGAGAGAGAGAGAGAGATGCAAATCTCCACACATCCCCCCAGTCCTGCACACACCCCGCTTACACCCCCCGCCAGCCCTCAACAACCCCCCCGCCTGCCCTCAACCCCACCAGCCCTTAACTCCCCCCAACCCTCAACAACCCCCCACCAAACCTCAACCGCCCCGCCAATCCTCAACCCCTCCCCACCAACCCTCAACAACCCCCTGCCTGCCCTCAACAACCCCCCCGCCTGCCCTCAACCCTGCCAGCCCTTAACTACCCCACCAACCCTCAACAACCCCCCACCAAACCTCAACCCCCCCGCCAATCCTCAGCCTCTCCCCACCAACCCTCAACAACCCCCTGCCAGCCCTCAACAACCCTCTACCAAACCTCAACCCCACCCTGCCAACCTTCAACCCCTCCCCACCAACCCTCAACAACCCCCACCAACCCTCAACCCCTCCCCACCAACCCTCAACAACCCCCTGCCAGCCCTCAACAACCCCACCAACCCTCAACCCCTCCCCACCAACCCTCAGCAACCCCCTGCCAGCCCTCAACAACCCCCACCAACCCTCAACCCCTCCCCACTAACCTTCAACAACCCCCTGCCAGCCCTCAACAACCCCCCCCACCAACCCTCAACCCCTCCCCACCAACCCTCAACAACCCCCTGCCAGCCCTCAACAACCCCCACCAACCCTCAACCCCTCCCCACCAACCCTCAACAACCCCCTGCCAGCCCTCAACAACCCCCACCAAACCTCAACCCCTCCCCACCAACCCTCAACAACCCCCTGCCAGCCCTCAACAACCCCACCAACCCTCAACCCCTCCCCACCAACCCTCAACAACTCCCCTGCCAGCCCTCAACAACCCCCACCAACCCTCAACCCCTCCCCACCAACCCTCAACAACCCCCTGCCAGCCCTCAACAACCCCCACCAACCCTCAACCCCTCCCGACTAACCTTCAACAACCCCCTGCCAGCCCTCAACAACCCCCACCAAACCTCAACCCCCCCGCCAATCCTCAACTCCTCCCTACCAACCCTCAACAACCCCCTGCCAGCTCCCAACAACCCCCACCAAACCTCAACCCTCCCCACCAACCCTCAACAACCCCCTGCCAGCCCTCAACAACCCTCCACCAAACCTCAACCCCCCCAATCTTCAACCCCTCCCCACCAGCCCTCAACCCCCCCAGTTCTCAGCCCCTCACCAGCCCTCAACAATCCCCTGTCAGCCTTCAACCCCCCTGCCCTCAACAACTCTTCCACCAACCCTCAACAACCCCCCGTCCTCAAATCCCCAGCCTGTCCTCAATCCCCCCATCCCTCAACAACCCCCTCACCTGCCCTAAACAACTCCCCTGCCAGCCCTCAATCCCCCGCTAACCTTCAACAGCCCCCCACCAGCCATGCACAAACCCCTGCTTCACCCCCCGCCAGCCCTACCCCCATGCCCTGCACACCTCCCGTTTGCATCCCCCGGGAACCCCTGTACACCCCCAGCCAGCCCCCTCCACCAGCCCTTAACACCCCTACCTCCCTTGCCAATCCTGCATAGTCCCCATCCAGCAGCCCTGTGCATGCCCCCAGCCAGCCCTGTTTACCCCCTGCCAGCCCTGCAGCTAGCCCTGTGCCCCCCCATCCAGCCCTGTAAACCCCCCTCTCCCACAGCCAGCCCCATCGCCAACCTTGTGCTCCCCCCCCCCCAGCCTGCCTTGTACATCCCTCTCTGCCAGCCCTGGACACCTCCCTGCTGTAGCCTCCACCCAACTCTACAACATACCCCATCATCCCCACAACTAACTCCCCCCCCCTCAAGGACACCTCCCTACCCGTATGAATTAACCCCTCCCATTTTCCACGCCCTACTACAGAGAGAAGCAAACCTGCCTCCCTCCTGCACATTCCCCCTCTAGCCTGCACACACCCGCCCAACCCTGCACACCCCCAGACAGCCCCGCCCAACCCTGCACACCCCCAGACAGCCCTGCATACCCCCAGACAGCCCCATTCAGCCCTGCACACACCTGGACAGCCCCGCCCAGCCCTGCACACCCTCAGACAGCCCCGCCCAACCCTGCACACCCCCAGACAGCCCTGCATACCCCCAGACAGCCCCATTCAGCCCTGCACACACCCGGACAGCCCCGCCCAACCCTGCACACCCCTAGACAGCCCTGCATACCCCCAGACAGCCCCATTCAGCCCTGCACACACCCAGACAGCCCCACCCAGCCCTGCACACCCCCAGACAGCCCTGCATACCCCCAGACAGCCCCATTCAGCCCTGCACAGACCCGGACAGCCCCACCCAGCCCTGCACACCCCTAGACAGCCCTGCATACCTCCAGACAGCCCCATTCAGCCCTGCACACACCCAGACAGGCCCGCCCAGCCCTGCATACCCCCAGACAGCCCTGCATACCCCCAGACAGCCCCGCCCAGCCCTGCATACCCCCAGACAGCCCCATCCAGTCCTATACACCCCCAGACAGCCCCGCCCAGCCCTGCTCAGGCCTGCACACCCCCGGACAGCTCTGCTCAGCTCTGCATACCCACGCCTAGCCCTGCACTCCCCCGGACAGCCCTGCCCAGCCCTGCACACCCCCAGACAGCCCTGCACGCCTCTGGACAGTCCTGCCCAGCCCTTCTCAGCTCTGCACAGCCCCAGCCAGCCCTGCAAACCCCCAGAAAACCCCCAGCCCTGCGCACCCCCAGTCTCATCCAGCCCTGCACACCCCACTGCCAGCCTAGTACATGCCCCACTATCCCCCTCAACCAACTCTACCCCCCCAAAAGGTGCCCCTGTGTGAATTAACCCCTCCCGCTCTGGAGTTTTCCATGCCCAGCTAGAGAGAGAAATGCAAAATTCTGCACATCTACACCTTGTACATCCTGAATTCCTCCCTATATTCCCCCAGCCAGCCTACCAGCCAGCCCTGTACACTCCACACCAGCCCCCCCAGACCAGTGCTCCCCTATCCAGTCCTGCAGCCAACTCTGTACAAACTCCTTGATCCACCCACAGCCCCCCATACAGAACCTCAGTCATCCAACTTCTAATCTAATCAAGTCCAGCTGCTCCATCCTCCAGCCAGACAAATTGGGCACACCCCTCTGCCACCCTGTCTGCCGCCGCCTGTCCATCCCTGTGCACACACCTCTGTCACCCTGGCTGCTGCCCTCCCATCCCTATGCACAGCACTCTGTCACCCTATTTGCTGCCGGTCCATCCTCATGCACACCCCTCTGGCACCCTGTCTGCTGCTTGTCCATCCCTGTGTACACCCCTCTGTAAATCTGTCCATCCCTGTGCCCACCCCATGTCACCCGTCCATCCCTGTGCATGCCTTCTGTCACCCTGTCCATCCCTGTGCACACCCCTCTGGCATCCTGTCGGCCACGTGACCATCCTGTGCACACCCCTCTGGCACCCTTCTGCCTCCTGTCCATCCCTGTGCACACTCCTCTGTCACCCTGTCTGCTGCTTGTCCATCCCTGTGCACACCCCTCTGTCACCCTGTCTGCTGCTTGTCCATCCCTGTGCACACTCCTCTGTCACCCTGTCTGCTGCTTGTCCATCCCTGTGCACACCCCTCTGGCATCCTGTCTGCTGCCACCTGTTCATCCCTGTGCATGCCCCTCTGGCACCCTTCTGCCTCCTGTCCATCCCTGTGCACACCCCTCTATCACCTTGTTTGTCACCTGTCCATCCCTGTGCCCACCCCTCTGCACACTGGCAGCCACGCCACCATCCCTGTGCACGCCCCTCTGTCACATTGTGTACTGCCTGTCTATCCCTGTGCACACCCCACCATCAAACTGTCTGCTGCCACCCATCCATCCCTGTGTAAACCTCTCTGTCACCCTGTGTGCAGCTTCCTGTCTGTCTCTGTACTCATCTCTCTGTCACTCTGTCTGCTGCCCATCCATCCCTTTGCACACCCCTGTTACCCTGTCTGCCACCTATTCATTCCTGTCTGCACCCATCCATCCCCGGGCATAACCCTCTGTCACCCTGTCTACCACTGCCCATCCATTTCTGTGTACATCCCTCTGTCATCCTGTCTGCTGCCCTGCCATTCTTGTGCACATCCTACCATCAACCTGTCTGCCACTGCCTGTCCATTTCTGTACACACCCCTCTGTCACTGTCTGCTGCCCATCCATCCCTTTGCACACCTCTGTCACCCTGTCTGCAGCCGTCCATCCCTGTGCACACCCTTCTGTCATCCTCTCTGCACCTGTTCATCCCTGTGCACAAATCCCTGTCACCCAGTCTACCACGTGTCCATCCCTGTGCACACCTCTCTGTCACCCTCTCTGCACCCATCCATCCCTGTGCACAAATCCCTGTCGCCCTGTCTACCATGTGTCCATCTCTGTGCACACCCCTCTATTATCCTGTCTGCTGCGTGTCCAGCCCTTTGCACACCCCCTCAGTCATTCTATCTGCCGCTGCCCGTCCATCCCTATACACACACCCCTGTCACCCTGACTGCTGCCCATCCATCTCTGTGCACACCCTCCTTTCACCTTGTCTTCTGCCACCCGTCCATCCCTGTAGCCCTGTCTACTGCCTGTTTATCCCTGTGTACACTCCTTTGACACCTTGGCTACGTCTACACTGGCCCCTTTTTCGGAAGGGGCATGCTAATTTTGAAAGTGGGAATAGGGAAATCCGTGGGGGATTTAAATATCCCCCGCGGATTTAAATAAACATGTCCGCCGCTTTTTTTCCGGCTTGGGGAAAAGCCGGAAAAAAAGCGTCTAGACTGGCCCGATCCTCCGGAATAAAGCCCTATTCCGGAGGATCTCTTATTCCTACTTTGAAGTAGGAATAAGAGATCCTCCGGAATAGGGCTTTATTCCGGAGGATCGGGCCAGTCTAGACGCTTTTTTTCCGGCTTTTCCTCAAGCCGGAAAAAAGCGGCGGCCATGTTTATTTAAATCCGCGGGGGATATTTAAATATCCCCCGCGGATTTCCCTATTCCCACTTTCAAAATTAGCATGCCCCTTCCGAAAAAGGGGCCAGTGTAGACGTAGCCCTTGTCTTCTGTCACCTGTCCATTCCTCTGCACACCCCTCTGTAACCCTGTTTTCCACCTGTCCATCCATCCCTGTGCACACCCAACTGGTTACCCATCCATTCCCCACACCCTCTATCTATCGATCCCCACACACACACTCTGTGGGTATGTCTACACTACCACCCTAGTTCGAACTAGGGTGGTAGTGTAGACATACCCTGTGTTTCTCCATCTTGCCAGTCACATCCCACTTCCCCCCTTTCCTCCCATGCCCCAGGGCTGAGCCCTCCAGACAGGGTACAGTGTTAGCGGGAGGTTCCCTGGCTTGGGCCCTACCCATTGCAGTATGTCTGGGTGCCAGAGGTTCTCCCTTTCTGGGCTGGAGCCATGGCATGGGCTCCCTTTATGAGGCTGGGATCTGGGCACTGGCAGGTGGGCTGTTCCAGCAAAGGTAAGGCAGGTGACAGGGAAGGGCCTGCGGAGTTGTAGGGTTCTGTGGGGAGGGGTTGTCTGGCTCAGGGGGGTCCCTTACAGACGTGCGGGGAGCTCTGAGATCCGGGTGCTGCAAGATCCGGCAGCACCCAAATCTTGATGGGCTGCATACAGAAGAGAGGTGGAGTCAGAAAGAGGGAAGCCAGCAGGCACATGACTGGGTGCATCAGGGAGAAAAGAAGGCTGGGAGTTTGGGGGTAGATGATTGGTTTGGGGGGGACACAGTGCTGGGGAGCAGAAGGAGTGTGACTCGGAAGGTGAGTACAGGGCTTAGGGGTGAGGGCAGAGAATGGTGCAGAGGGAGCCAGAGTGCCCGGGGCTTTGTGGCAGAAGAGGGAGAGAAATGGTGGGGTACAAGACTGGGGGGCTGAGGGCACAGGAGGGGAGGACAGAGGAAGGGGTAAGGGAGTAGCTGGCAAATTGCCCCACCATTGGGGTGAGACACCCCCCCACACACACACCATGCCCCCTCCCACACATGCACACATCCATGCATGCGCACAGGGAAATAAGCGAGACACTGAGGCAGGGCCCAGACTGTGGAGTGCTGGCCAGACGGGGTTGAAGGAGGGAGTCAGGCAGGTGAGGGCACAGGAAGGGCAAGAGAAGGACATGGGGGGAATCTGCATCCTGAGGCCCGTGCTCCCCAAGTTGGTGCCTGTGGAGACACGGGCTGTGTTTATTAACAGCCATGAACACGTGGGAGCAGGGGGTGGGGCTGGGATTCTCCCGGCATGAGACTGGGGTGTGGGGCTGGCTATTCTAGAGACCCCCAAGAGCCTCCTCGGGCAGAGAGATCATGTGCGTGCGTGTGACCGCACTGTGATCCATGCACAGTAGGAGTGCAGATGGGGTATGTGCCCATACATTTGAATATGTGCCATGCATGGGGAGGTGTTTCATGCTTGGGGGGTGTTGCACATGTGTGTTCCACACCTGGTATGTATTCCACACCTGTTGTGTGTGTCACATGTGTGTTCTGCACCATGTGTGTTGCACACGTGTGTTCCACACCTGGTACATATTCCACACCTCTTGTGTGTGTCACGTGTGTGTTCTGCACCATGTGTTTGCACATATATATGCCTATGCCTGGTGTGTGTGCTGCATACTTGCATTCCATGCCTGGTATGTTTGTGCACATGTGCCCATTACGTGTGCATGACCATGCATGTGTGTGTTCCATATAGGGGGTCCATACATGTGCGTTGCTCATGATGGGATCTCATGTTCCACGAGACCACTTCTCTCCTGAGCTGCCCCCAGGGGCTATTGGAGGTTTTTGGCCCCAGCCTCCATTGAGGGATGGGAGCAAGTGGTGGGGTGTTCCTGCCTGGCTGTTGGTCCCTAAATTCATGGCCTGTCTCTGATCGCCCCAGCTGGGTTGGGGGCTCTGGTTACAGGGGCCAGGGCCGGGGGGAAGGCCTGGGAGGGTCTGGTTACCCGGGCCAAGAGGAGGTTGTTGGAGGGAGTCTGGTTACAGGAGCCAGGGCGCGGCTCCGGCACTCGGAAGCCACTGCCTGCCAAGTCGGGGAGCGGGGGTTGGGTTTCCAGTGCCCCCGCAGCAGGCGTCAGTTCCGGCCCCATGGCTCCCCAGCTCGGCAATGGACAAAGCAGATGGGGCGGGAGGGGGGCTGACGATGACCCCATCCTGCCTCTGAAAGGGGAGCCCAATGCCCCGAACCCCAGATTGTCCCTCTGTGTCTGGGCCAGGGGGTGCCACAGGATCTCCAGCACTCCCTCCCCAAACCGCCCTTCCCCACCTCACACAGGCCTGTGCAGAGACATTGGGGGCCTCCACCTCCCCTCCTAGGCTCCCCTTTCCCTTTAGATATGGAGCAGAGGGTCCCCCAGGTCCATGCCCTAGCACGATACCCTCCCCCCCACACACACACACACGTCAGCTTCCAAGTGAGCGCCTGGGAATTTCCGTCCGGGGTATTTTGGGCACTAACAGCTGGGTTGGCGCCTGCCTTAAGCGCAGCTGCTCCCCGACAGTGGGGGGGGGGGCTGGCTCAGGTCCCTTCCGGGTGGGTAGCACCCATCCCCCACCCTCTCCTTCATCTCCCCTTCAAACCCAGCTGCAGGGCCCCCGGCAATACCCCCGGCAACACGTGGGGCCCAGTCTAGCAAAATACTAGCTCTCCCACAGCACCCTCTGCTGGCAGCCCTGCCCCCAGAGCCAAGGCTCCTGCCCCACAGTGCCCCTGATAGGAGCCCTCCACAGCCAGTGTCCTACCCCATAGCATCCCTGCTGGGAACCCCCATTGTTGGGCTTGCTGCCCCGTGGCCATCCTGCTGAGAGCTACCACAGCGTCCCTGCTGGGAGCCCCTCGCAGCCTGGGCTCCTGCCCCATGGTGCCCCCTGCTGGGAGCCCCTCGCAGCCTGGGCTCCTGCCCCATGGTGCCCCCTGCTGGGAGCCCCTCGCAGCCTGGGCTCCTGCCCCATGGTGCCCCCTGCTGGGAGCCCCTCGCAGCCTGGGCTCCTGTCCCATGGTGGCCCCTGCTGGGAGCTCCTCGCAGCCTGGGCTCCTGCCCCATGGTGCCCCCTGCTGGGAGCCCCTCGCAGTCTGGGCTCCTGCCCCATGGTGCCCCCTGCTGGGAGCCCCTCGCAGCCTGGGCTCCTGCCCCATGGTGCCCCCTGCTGGGAGCCCCTCGCAGCCTGGGCTCCTGTCCCATGGTGCCCCCTGCTGGGAGCCCCTCGCAGCCTGGGCTCCTGCCCCATGGTGCCCCCTGCTGGGAGCTCCTCGCAGCCTGGGCTCCTGCCCCATGGTGCCCCCTGCTGGGAGCCCCTCGCAGCCTGGGCTCCTGTCCCATGGTGCCCCCTGCTGGGAGCCCCTCGCAGCCTGGGCTCCTGTCCCATGGTGCCCCCTGCTGGGAGCCCCTCGCAGCCTGGGCTCCTGCCCCATGGTGCCCCCTGCTGGGAGCCCCTCGCAGCCTGGGCTCCTGTCCCATGGTGCCCCCTGCTGGGAGCCCCTCGCAGCCTGGGCTCCTGTCCCATGGTGCCCCCTGCTGGGAGCCCCTCGCAGCCTGGGCTCCTGCCCAATCATTTCCCTTCATTTTTGGGGTCGGCCAGTCCTCGCCCTTGAAGGTGGGAGCTGGTGGTTGCCGCTGATGAGGACAGACCTGGTGAGGCAAGATGGTTCCTTTGCCTGAGGTCGGCTCTGTCCCTCTCCCCCACCCTCCAGCAGCACTTTGGAGGATGGACAGGTTAGTGCTGAGCCTGTGAGCAGCGGGGGAACCTCTACAAGGCCCCGAGCCAGGCTGCACCTGCACGCCGCCCCCTGTGGCTCAGTGCCACAAATGGGCACTCAAACTGCACCGGACCCAGGCCACGGCTCTGAGCTCGGCAAGGAGGCCAGGTGGGAAGAGTGGGAGGCACAGCCGGCGAACAGCAGCAAAGCAGCTGTGGGTCCATGGGCAGCCGGCAGGGCTGGCAGAGGGAACACTCTGGGAAAACAAGGCCATGGCAGCAAAGCTAAATGAATTTCTTTGTACCGGTCTGTGCGGATTGCCCCATCCCGGGTTGATCCACAGAGATCTGGTGTCAGCAGAAGATTTGATACGTCACTTCGCCCAGCTGGGATGAAACAGCTCAGGAAATTACAGAGCTATGTCCTGTAACCTACCAGCTAACACCCTCTGGGCCAGACAACTAGGAGCAGGAAGTTTGGATAGAGCACTCTTCCTCTGACTTCCCTCACTCCTCATGCCATGAGGGTCACAGGAGTTAGAGTAAGAAGTCCTCCAGCTCGACAGTATTTTGAGGTGGCAAAATAACTGCTTGTTGTGTAGATGCAGACTCTGTTATTCTGAAATAACACTGCTGTGCAGACGTACCCTGGGGGTGAGATGCCGATTTTTTTCAAAGGGCTTTAGAGGTGATCCTGGCAATTTCGAGCCAGTATGTCTGGCTTCAGTACCGGGCAAACTGGCCAAAACACCAGCAAAGAACAGAATTGTCTGACACAGCGAGGGACCCGGTTAGTTGGGAAAACGTCAATGTGGATTCTGTAAAGGGAAATCAGGCCTCTCCAGTCTACTAGAGTACTTTGAGGGGGTCAACAAGCATGTGGACAAGGGGGATCCAGTGGCTACAATGTATTTTAGCTTTCCAGAAAGCCTTTGCCAAGGTCCCTCACCAAAGGCTCTTAAGCAAAGTGACTTGTCATGGGATAAGAGAGAAGGGCCTCCCATAGGTTGATAACTGGTTAAAAGATAGGGAAACAGGGCAGGAATAAATGGTTATTTTCAGAATGGAGAGAGGTAACAAGTGGTGTCCTGCAGGTGTCTGTACTAGGACCAAGCCTGTTCAACATATTCATAAATGACCTAGAGAAAGGGATAAACAAAATTTGCAGCTGATACTAAACTGCTCAGGATAGTTAAGACCGAAGCAGACCGTGAAGAGCTTCAAAATAATCTCACACAACTAAGCGACTGGGGAACAAAATGGCTAATGAAATTTAATGTTGATAAATGTAAAGTAATACACATTGGAAAACATAAATCCAACTATACATATAAAATGATGGGGACTAAATTAGCTGTTATGCCTCAAAAGGGAGAGATCTTGGCGTCATTGTGGATAGTTCTCTGAAAACATCCACTCAGTGTGCAGCAGCAACTGAAAAGGTGAACAGACATGGGCATGGTTAGGAAAGGTAACATGACAGAAAATATTGTATTGCCTCTGAATAAATGCATTGGTTGCCCATGTCTCAAACCCTGCCTACACAAAAATGAGTGCAATTAGGAGGCTGCAGATTTGAAATGATGAGGAAGTGCTTTGTCACATAGCATCCCGTTCACTTGTGGAACTCCTTGCCACAGGATGTTGAGGTTAAAAGTCTAACAGGGCTCCAGAGACAATTCGCTGAGTTAAATGAGGCTAGGTCCTGCAATAGCTGCTAGCCAAAATGACCAGAGATGCAGCCCATATGCGAGGTGTCCCTGACCGGCAGGAGCTGGGCGTGGGCAGCAGGGGATGGATCACATGATTGTTGCCCTGTGCTGTTCATTCGTCCTGGGGCACCTGGCCCTGGCAGCAGATGGGATTTTGGGCTAGATGGACTATTAGGGTATGTCTAGATTGTCGGCAGAGGGATGCAGATTAGGCAGGTTGACATTGCAAACGAGGCAGGGATTTAACTATCCCGTGCCTAATTTGCATAAAAATGGCTGCCACGTTTTGCTGACTCAGTACTTTGTCAGCAAAAAGTGGCAGTCTAGAGTGGGATCTGTTGAGAAAGAAAGCCTTTTGCAACAGATCCTGTAAACCTCCTTGCAGGAGGCATAAGGGATCTGTCGAAAAAGGCTTTCTTTCTCCACAGATCCCCCTCTAGACTGGGACTTTTTGCCGACAAAGTGCTGAGTCGGCAAAACGCAGCGGCCATTTTTATGCAAATTAGGCACAGGATATTTAAATCCCTAACTCGTTTGCAATGTCGACCTGCCTAATCTGCATCCCTCTGCCAACAGAGGGATGCAGTCTAGACACCCTCTCTCTGACCCAGTCAGGCCTAGGGTTAAGGATGTAAAATCCCTTTTAATTGGTTAACCAGTTAAATGGGGGGCAGGCGGGGAACTGCTTCAGCCCCTACAGCTTAACCAGAACCAGTAAGCATCACCCATGAAGGTTAACCTTAACTGGTAACCTTTCGCATCCCTGCCTCGGATGCCAGGGGAGCACAATCAGGGCTGGGGGAGCCCAGGGCTGGGCTGGCAGGGGCTGCAGGTCGGGAGGGGGGCACGGGCAGGGCTGGGCTGGCAGGGGCTGCGGGTCGGGAGGGGGGCACGGGCAGGGCTGGGCTGGCAGGGGCTGCAGGTCGGGAGGGGGACACGGGCAGGGCTGGGCTGGCAGGGGCTGCAGGTCGGGAGGGGGGCACGGGCAGGGCTGGGCTGGCAGGGGCTGCGGGTCGGGAGGGGGGCACGGGCAGGGCTGGGCTGGCAGGGGCTGCGGGTCGGGAGCGGGGCACGGGCAGGGCTGGGCTGGCAGGGGCTGCGGGTCGGGAGGGGGGCACGGGCAGGGCTGGGCTGGCAGGGGCTGCGGGTCGGGAGGGGGACACGGGCAGGGCTGGGCTGGCAGGGGCTGCGGGTCGGGAGGGGGGCACGGGCAGGGCTGGGCTGGCAGGGGCTGCGGGTCGGGAGGGGGACACGGGCAGGGCTGGGCTGGCAGGGGCTGCGGGTCGGGAGAGGGGCACGGGCAGGGCTGGGCTGGCAGGGGCTGCGGGTCGGGAGGGGGGCACGGGCAGGGCTGGGCTGGCAGGGGCTGCGGGTCGGGAGGGGGGCACGGGCAGGGCTGGGCTGGCAGGGGCTGCGGGTCGGGAGGGGGGCACGGGCAGGGCTGGGCTGGCAGAGGCTGCGGGTCGGGAGGGGGGCACGGGCAGGGCTGGGCTGGCAGGGGCTGCGGGTCGGGAGGGGGGCACGGGCAGGGCTGGGCTGGCAGGGGCTGCGGGTCGGGAGGGGGACACGGGCAGGGCTGGGCTGGCAGGGGCTGCGGGTCGGGAGGGGGGCACGGGCAGGGCTGGGCTGGCAGGGGCTGCGGGTCGGGAGGGGGACACGGGCAGGGCTGGGCTGGCAGGGGCTGCGGGTCGGGAGAGGGGCACGGGCAGGGCTGGGCTGGCAGGGGCTGCGGGTCGGGAGGGGGGCACGGGCAGGGCTGGGCTGGCAGGGGCTGCGGGTCGGGAGGGGGGCACGGGCAGGGCTGGGCTGGCAGGGGCTGCGGGTCGGGAGGGGGGCACGGGCAGGGCTGGGCTGGCAGAGGCTGCGGGTCGGGAGGGGGGCACGGGCAGGGCTGGGCTGGCAGGGGCTGCGGGTCGGGAGGGGGGCACGGGCAGGGCTGGGCTGGCAGGGGCTGCGGGTCGGGAGGGGGGCACGGGCAGGGCTGGGCTGGCAGGGGCTGCGGGTCGGGAGGGGGGCACGGGCAGGGCTGGGCTGGCAGGGGCTGCGGGTTGGGAGGGGGACACAGGCAGGGCTCAGTGTCTGTGTTTGGCCCCTGCTGCCCAGACAAGCCGGTTTCCCCAGGAGACGCTGCCAAAGCCTCAGGATTTTGGTGCCACCCTGTTTGCACTGTGATCAAGGTCCTGTTTCTCACTGGCTCCGGCTGCCCCTTCCCAGCCCTGTAGAGTCCAAGGCCAAGTGCATTCAGAGCCAGGCAGGTGGTAGCGCGTGTGCAGGGGCCCAGTGGCGCTGGCTGGGAAGGGGGGATTGTGCACAGGTGTGATGTGAGTGTGCAATGGGTGGGCTGGCGTGTTACTCTCTGGAGCAGGTTGTGTCAGGTTGTGTGTGTGTGTTGGACTGCTGGGTGGTTGTGTGGGGTTGCCAGGATGCTGTGTGGTTTTGTGCATGTGGTGAAAGATGTGTTGTTTGCTGGGTGGCTATGTGTGTACCCCAGTGTACTGAGTGGTTTTGTGTGAGGTGAGGTGTGTGCGTGTGCTGGGCGGTTGTGTGTTTGTGGTGAGGTGTGCATGTGCTGGGTGGTTTTGTGTGCGTGCAGTGAGAGGTGTGTTGTTTGCATTGTGTGTTGTGTCTATACCCCAATGTGCTGGGCGGTTTTGTGTGTGTGTATGTGTGTGTGCGGTGTGCATGTGCTGGGTGGTTTTGTGTATGTGTGGCGAGAGGTGTGTTGTTTGTGGGCATGCGGTGAGAGGTATGTTGTTTGCTGGGTGGTTGTGTCTGTACCCCAGTTTGCTGGGTGTTTTTGTGTGTGTGTGGTGTTTGTGTGCATGCGGTGAGAGGTGTGTTGTTTGCTGGGTGGTTGTGTCTGTACCCCAGTTTGCTGGGTGTTTTTGTGTGTGTGTGTGGTGTTTGTGTGCATGCGGTGAGAGGTGTGTTGTTTGCTGGGTGGTTGTGTCTGTACCCCAGTTTGCTGGGTGTTTTTGTGTGTGTGTGTGGTGTTTGTGTGCATGCGGTGAGAGGTGTGTTGTTTGCTGGGTGGTTGTGTCTGTACCCCAGTTTGCTGGGTGTTTTTGTGTGTGTGTGGTGTTTGTGTGCATGAGGTGAGAGGTGTGTTGTTTGCTGGGTGGTTGTGTCTGTACCAGGTGTGCTGCCTGCTATGCTGTGTTTGGGGGTGGCTCTGTTGGTGGACGAGTTGTGTGTGGCACTTTGGGGCTGGACGGTAGGGTGTGTCACAGCCATGTGCGGCGGCGGAGGTCATGCATTGCACACGGAGGAGGCCATCATGTGCAGTCCAGGGGGCCCAGGCTGGATTCTCCGGGTGGCATGTGTGTCCCGGAACTGTGGGGGGCTGGGCTAGGGATCTCCTGGGGCCCAAGGGGGCAGCTTGGACACATCAGCCGTTGTGGGCTGGGTGGGACGGGGGCAGCGATACCATGGGTCAAGGTGGGGCGGGGGTTGTGTTAAGGGCAGGGCACCCGGTTATGCCCCATGGATACCGCAGCTTCAACCCCACACCAGGGGCCCCCCCACTCCAGGAACTGCTCCCAGATACCTGGGTTCCTGCTCTAAGCTCTCCCCTCCCAGAGCCAAGGGGAGAACTGGGAGTCCTGGCTCCCAGCCCCCTTTAACCACTAGCCCTCACAGCCCTCCTGGGGCCCCAGTCCCTGCATGCAGTTGATAAGCTGCCTGGGGCTGGTGGGTGGGGTCAGGCCCCTGGTGGGTCTCTTATCAGGGCAGGCGGCTGGGGGCCATCCTGACTGGGTTGTGCACGGGTGCGGGTGAGGGGCTGCTGCTGGGTAAGGAGGCATCTCCTGCTTCCCCCTAAATCTGTCTCTCTGCTCCCCCTGCAGACACGCCATGGCCGGAGCCACGCCCACCCTCCTGCTCTGCACCGCCCTGGTGCTCTGTGCCGGGGCCGACGAGCTCGTCACCAACACCCGGGCAGGGCAGGTGCGGGGCTTGCGGGTGCCTGTGCTCACCGGCCACGTCTCCGCCTTCCTGGGCATCCCCTATGCCGAGCCACCCGTGGGCAAGCTGCGCTTCCGGCACCCAGAGCCCAAGAAGGCCTGGAGCGGGGTGCTGGACGCCAGCGCCTACCGTCACGCCTGCTACCAGTACGTGGACACCCTGTACCCCGGCTTCCCCGGCACAGAGATGTGGAACCCCAACCGGGAGATGAGTGAGGACTGCCTCTACCTCAATGTGTGGGTGCCCTCCCCGCGCCCCAAGAACGCCACCGTGCTGGTGTGGATCTACGGCGGGGGCTTCTACAGCGGGGCTGCCTCACTGGACGTCTACGACGGGCGGTACCTGGCCTACACAGAGCAGCTGGTGCTGGTCTCCATGAACTACCGGGTTGGCGCCTTCGGGTTCCTGGCCCTTTCGGGCAACCCGGAAGCGCCGGGCAACATGGGGCTTCTGGACCAGCGACTGGCGCTCCAGTGGGTCCAGACCAACATTCATGTCTTTGGGGGCAACCCCAAGGCGGTGACGATCTTTGGGGAGAGTGCGGGGGCAGCCTCAGTGGGCATGCACCTGCTGTCGCCCGCCAGCCGCCCGCTCTTCCGCCGCGCCATCCTGCAGAGCGGCGTGCCCAATGCCCCCTGGGCCACCGTGTCACTGGCGGAGGGCCGGCGCCGGGCTGCGCTGCTAGCCAAGCTGGTGGGCTGCCCGCCGGGCAATGACTCAGAGCTGGTGGCCTGCCTGAGGGGCAAACCGCCCCAGGAGCTGATCGACCAGGAGTGGCAGGTGCTGCCACACCAAAGCGTCTTCCGCTTCTCCTTCGTGCCCGTGGCAGATGGGGATTTCTCTGCTGAAGCCCTGCCAGGCGCCGGCCCCACCAGGGAGACCCAGGTGCTGCTGGGCGTGGTGCGGGATGAGGGCACCTACTTCCTGATCTACGGGGCACCCGGCTTCAGCAAGGACAACGAGAGTCTGATCAGCCGGGAGGATTTCCTGGGCGGGGTGCGCATGGGGGTGCCGCAGGCCAACGAGCTGGCGGCCGAGGCCGTGGTGCTGCACTACACCGACTGGCTGGACCAGGACAACCCGGTGAAGAACCGGGAGGCCATGGACGACATCGTGGGGGACCACAACGTCATCTGCCCTGTCACCCACTTTGCCCTGCGCCTGGCCGAGCAGGGCGCCCGGGTCTACGCCTACCTCTTTGACCACCGCGCCTCCAACATGCTCTGGCCCCCCTGGATGGGTGTCCCCCATGGCTACGAGATCGAGTTCGTCTTCGGCCTGCCCCTCGAGCCCACCCTCAACTATACAGCCGAGGAGGCTGCCCTGAGCCGCCGCATCATGCACTACTGGGCCAACTTCGCCCGCACCGGGTACCGGGCACCAGCTGGGGCCCCAGCCAGGGGATGGGGGGCCTGGAGAGCGGAGTCTGGGGATGGAGGTCCCTGCATTGGGTATAGGTGGATGGGTTTGAGGATCCCAAGAGGGGGTTGCCTGCACTGGGAGGTAGGTGGGTGGGTTGGGAGGCCCCAGCCAAGTGTGACCCTCTGTCCTCTTCCTGGGCAGGAACCCCAATGAAGCATCGGAGCGGGGGGCCCGCTGGCCCCCCTACACATCCCAGCAGCAGCAGTACGTGCAGCTGAACCTGCGCCCCCTGGCTGTAGGGCAGGGGCTCCGAGCCCAGGTCTGCGCCTTCTGGAACCGCTTCCTGCCCAAGCTACTCAACATCACTGGTGAGATGCTGGAGAGGGGCATGCTGCATTGGGGGGAGGGACTGATGGGGGGGACCTTGCATGGGGGGCATGAGGGGGTCATCATGGGGGAGCCCTTGGCTGGTGGGGTAAAGGATAGATGGATGGGGGACATGGGAGTGGGGTGGTCAGGGAGCTCACAGAGGGAAACTGAGGCAAGCCAAGCCAAATATACTTCCCCTCCCCCTAATCATGGCCCTAGCCAGTCTGGTATCCTGCCCTGCAGGTGTAACTCCCCATCCTCTTTTCTTTCTCCCCTCTAGAGTCATGCGCTGCCGCTGACAGGGGACAGGGGCTCCCCGCAACCCCTCTGCCCCTCCTTGTCCTCCTTCCCCTCCTCGCCCTGCAGCCCCGGCCCTGAGAGCGGATCCTGCATGCAGATGGCTGGCCAGGGCCGGGGTTGGCTCAGGGCAGAGCTGGCCTCAGCCTGGGGGAGTTGGGGGCCACTAGTGGGCACCCAGCCAGAACTCACTGAAAAAGACACTGGGGCACTCAGTTGGGGCCTGTGGAACTCCTGACCACAAGAGGGCACCCAACTGTTGCCATGGGGACAGCACCCTGCCCCAGGGCCGGCCATTTCCTGGCCAGGATTTTAACGCTCTGGCTGTGACTGGCAGCTTCTTCTGCGCTGCTGCTGCTGCTAGGCCCCCCGGGGCCGTCGGCGGGAAAACTGGAGCTGGGGGTTGGGTGGCAGAAGCTTTGTTGCATGCTGCACAGCCGAGGCATGTCTGCACCCCTGTGTGCATGCAGACACAACACGTGTGCTCTGCAGTCACACCTCCCATGCGTGCACACTGCACACGCACACACTGCACACTGACACACACTGCAAAACCACTGTGCATCTGCACTCCTGTGCACACACAGACACAATGTGCACACTGCAGACACACCCACCATGCACCCACCTATCCACTGCGTGCACACTGCACACTGCCATGCACTGCACACTCACTGCATGCACAGTGCACTGCACAACTACTGAACATGTACACCCCTGTGTGCATGCAGTCACAACACATGTGCCCTTCAGTCAGAACTGCTGTGTGCTTACCCACTGCACACCTTGACACATGGCCCAATAACTGCACACACACGCGGCACGCATGCACTTCTCTTAAATGCAGTTCACACTGCACACTGATACGCTCTGCCTGCCCATTCACTTCACACCTACACTGGGCACACTGCACATTATTCACAGCCCCTGCACACAGATACACTATGTGCGGCTGCTGCACACTGACACACATGAGCACAGCCTCCTCACTGCATAAACACTGTACACGGAGCTCATGTACACTGCATGTGTTTACTGCACTGCGTCTAAAGACATAACACTATGTGCACACTGGCATGAGCATGGACATGCACACTGCATATGCTACACACTCACTGTATGCCAGACACAAAACCTATGCTTACACATCACTGCACCTTCACTGCCCATGGTAGTGCACACTCACTGCACAAAGCCACACTGCATCCCTGCATGCACTGCACCTGTGCACAGACATGCATGGTACAAGCACTGCGTACACGTGCACTGACATTAGTCACGAGCACTGCTCAAAGCAATACTGTGCATGCCTGCACAGTAATAGTACCTGTGCACACACGTGTGATGCCAACATTGTGAGCACACGAGGACTCTAGGTGGGGACTGCTGTATCATGCTTGCTCTGAGCTCTGCATGGGGCATGGGACTGATTCAAGCCAGGCAGAGGGAGGGGGAACACCAAACTCACACTGGCTTTCCTGATCCCTGGGACCCAGACACCCCTACACCCAGGTGGGAGATGCTGTCACCCACCAACCTGCCTGTGCCCGGCCGATGGCTCTGCCTGGGGGTTTCTGGCTATTTATAAAAGACTTTTCTGTGTTTCCCTTTGCATGTCGTGTCCGCATCTTTGATGATTCAGCACATGCACACACAGCCGCTATCAAGTGATTGTGGGGAGGGAGCAGGGGATTGTGGGGAATGTGTTGGAGGGGCTAAGATGGGGGCTGGAGTGAGGAGGTACACACAAGGTCGGGGGGGATGAGAGGCACAGGGGGAGGGGTCCTGGGGTAGAGACAGGGGCCCTTCCCCACTAGAAGCAGGACACGGTTCAGGTGGGAAGACGAGATGCATGAGGGGGGAGCAGGTCCCTAGGGTGACACCGCTTTGCAGATTCAGGATGAAGGGAGGGGTCGTTTGGCTCTGAGCCCTTCCACCCCAGAAAAGGAGCCTGATCCCCCCAGCTCTGACCCTCCAGCCCCCATGCCCCTCCCAGAGAGAGAAAGCCCAGGAGTCCTGGCTTCCAGCCCCCTGCTCTAACCTCCCAGCCCCCAATCCCTTCTCAGAGCTGGGCGAGAGCCTGGGAGTCCTGGCTCAGTAATAGAAGCTAAACTGCATGGCACTGTTCGGCCACTGGGTGGCGCTGAGTGTCAAATAGCTGATGGGAGCCTGGCTCAGCCCCACTGGGCCAGAAGGGGCACGCCTGGGGCAGGCACACAGGCTGGGCTGGTCTCGGACACGCGGCAGCGTCTCCTCAACATGCCCCTCGCGCCCAAGCAGTTAGATTCCACGGGCTCCACCGAGCCCCAGCACCATGCTCGCCCCACACTGGGGGGACCCTGCCAAGCGCCTGCCGGCTCCAGTGTGACCCGACACCTGCTTCCCACCCCATAGGCAGGCGGGTTACAACATAGCAAGTTCCCTGCCCAGCCCAAAACTCCGCAGAGCCCCCGGGCGGATTGGGCGAGCCGCAAGCTATCTGAGACAGGCTGGAGATCGGGCCAACAGATCCAAAGTGCCCACTTCAGTCCCAGTCACGGAGCCAAGCAGGGCCGAGAGCAGCCACCACTGGAAAACCTGACTCCTAGCAGCAGGAAATGCCATTGTGGCCAAACGCGCTGGACCAGGAGTGAGGATTTAGGCCGGGTCTTGCAGTCTGCGGGCACCGGCTGTGGAAGCGCTGGAAGGGCACCGGCCGTGGAAGCTGAGGAGAGGCACCAGCCATGGGAGCGCAGGAGAGGCACCGGCCGTGGGAGCGCAGGAGAGACACCGGCCGTGGGAGCGCAGGAGAGGCACCGGCCGTGGGAGCGCAGGAGAGACACCGGCCGTGGAAGCGCTGGAAGGGCACCGGCCGTGGGAGCTGAGGAGAGGCACCGGCCGTGGAAGCGCTGGAAGGGCACCGGCCGTGGGAGCGCAGGAGAGGCACCGGCCGTGGAAGCGCTGGAAGGGCACCGGCCGTGGGAGCGCAGGAGAGGCACCGGCCGTGGAAGCGCTGGAAGGGCACCGGCCGTGGAAGCTGAGGAGAGGCACCGGCCGTGGGAGCGCAGGAGAGGCACCGGCCGTGGAAGCTGAGGAGAGGCACCGGCCGTGGGAGCGCAGGAGAGGCACCGGCCGTGGGAGCGCAGGAGAGGCACCGGCCGTGGAAGCTGAGGAGAGGCACCGGCTGTGGGAGCGCAGGAGAGGCACCGGCCGTGGGAGCTGAGGAGAGGCACCGGCCGTGGGAGCGCAGGAGAGGCACCGGCCGTGGGAGCTGAGGAGAGGCACCGGCCGTGGAAGCACTGGAAGGGCACCGGCCGTGGGAGCGCAGGAGAGGCACCGGCCGTGGGAGCGCAGGAGAGGCACCGGCCATGGAAGCTGAGGAGAGGCACCGGCCGTGGGAGCGCAGGAGAGGCACCGGCCGTGGGAGCGCAGGAGAGGCACCGGCCGTGGGAGCGCTGGAAGGGCACCGGCCGTGGGAGCTGAGGAGAGGCACCGGCCGTGGGAGCGCAGGAGAGGCATCGACCGTGGGACCGCAGGAGAGGCACCGGCCGTGGAAGAGCAGGAGAGGCACCGGCCGTAGGAGCCCAGAAGAGGCAGCTTGTCCATCCAGAAGCATAAAGTGCAGCATGGGCACGAAATAGGGATGTTTCGGCAGCTGGTCGCCAGGGAGAGCTTGATGGTGCTGGACTCTGGAGAGCAGAACTCAAGTCGGGGAGCACTCAGACGGAGACCGGCTCTGGTCAGTGCCAGTTTGGAGGGAAGGCTGCCAGTGCTGGTTGTCCCAACCCACCGAAGTAATGAATCCAAGGACAGAGCAGGCCACAGTGCTAGGAAGCCCCTGACATATCCCACTTGCACGGAGCGAGCAAGGTGGAGAGAGCAACACCGAGGGCCAAGAAAACGCAAGCACAGGGTCGAGCGTGCCCCCAGGACGGAACAGCTCAGGATGAGTCTGGCCAGGATCCGAGCTCCATCCAGGCCAAGGGAACCTGAGCTGAAGAGGCCATGAACACTACCACGCTAGCTGGATGCCGGGCTACATTCCCAGCCTCCAGGATGGGGGAGGGCTCCCAGGGATTCAGCGCCCAGAGGGGACGGGCTCCAGCGGAGGTTGCGGGGTGCACTATGGGCGGAGGGGTGAGAGGACAGAGGCTTGCGGGTCGGAGACACGGCCTAGCCAATGGGCTGGTGAGCAGTTCGGGGACAGGGAGAAGGCGCCATTCTGGGAAGGGGGCTCTAGGCCCATCTTGGAGGGTCACTAACCTCCCCTCCCCCATTTCCTCCCCAGATAACATTGAGGAGGCAGAGCGGCAGTGGCGGCTGGAGTTTCACCGCTGGAGCGCCTACATGGGCCACTGGAAGAGCCAGTTCGACCACTACAGCCGGCAGGACCGCTGCTCTGAGCTGTGAGAGGGAGCCCTGCCAGCCCCCTCCCCCGCACCCCAACCTCCCACCGCTGCTCCGAGCTGTGAGAGGGAGCCCTGCCAACCCCCTCCCCCGCAATCCAACCTCCCACCACTGCTCTGAGCTGGGAGAGGGAGCCCTACCAGCCCCCTCCCCCGCACTCCAACCTCTCACCACTGCTCTGAGCTGGGAGAGGGAGCCCTACCAGCCCCCTCCCCCGCACTCCAACCTCTCACGACTGCTCTGAGCTGGGAGAGAGCAGCCCCCCCTTATTCTCCCTCTCCAATGCACCTCAGCCCCATCCCTTCTCCCCACTGGCCCCCCAGCTATGGGGGATGGGGGGCTTAAACTGAACTGTGCAATCTCAGACCCCCCCAGTCTAAGGTGTGTGTGTGGCCACCCCCGTGTGACAGGAGCCCCCCAGCCCCGTATCTGTATATAATGGTTATTTAAGGGATTTGTCAGAAATAAATATCTATATTATATAAGGTAGCAACCCTGAGTCACGGCCCGTGAGCCTCGCTCTGCCCCCAGCCCCTCCCCACCTGCCCCCCCAGTCCCAGTCCCTCACCTGGCCCCAGCTCCTCCTGAGCTAGCCCCTCCCCCAGCCCACCAACTACACCCCAGTCCCTGCCCACGTCCCACCCCTCCTGCAACGTATCAGAGGGTATGTCTACACTACCCCGCTAGTGCGAACTAGCGGGGTAATGTATGCATACCGAACGTGCAAATGAAGCCCGGGATTTGAATTTCCCGGGCTTTATTTGCATAAGCCGGCCGGCGCCATTTTTAAATGCCGGCTTGTTCGAACCCCGTGTCGCGCGGCTACACGCGGCACGGGCTAGATAGTTCGGACTAGCAAGCCAGTGGAATGAGGTGTACAGATAGTTCGGAATGGCTTGCTAGTCCAAACTATCTAGCCCGTGTCGCGTGTAGCCGCGCGGCACGGGGTTCGAACAAGCCGGCATTTAAAAATGGCGCCGGCCGGCTTATGCAAATGAAGCCCGGGAAATTCAAATCCCGGGCTTCATTTGCACGTTCGGTATGCATACATTACCCCGCTAGTTCGCACTAGCGGGGTAGTGTAGACATACCCTGTGCTATTCCCAGCCACTGGCAGCCTCCCCCGACCTGCGCCCAGCCCCCTACCTGCCCTTCACTCCCTCATTGCTCCCTCCTGCAGCCCCCTGCCCTCCTCATCTCTGCTCCTCCTGTCGCCCAAATTCTCCCAGCCCCACTCCAACCCACCTAGCCCCATGTCAGTGCCCTTCTAGCAGCCCACAAACCCCCTTCCCCAAAGTCTGAGCAGGAAACTGCCCCAACGAGTGGAGGGCAGCCCAGACCCACCCACCCTCAATGTGCATGGCCGATGCGTAGCGCCCCGGGCCCAACCTGTGTGTGACCCAGTCAATAAAGGAATTAAAGACACAGACTCTTCCTGTGGATGTGGGACTGCGCGTCAGGAGTGAGGGCCACCAGCAGGGCTGAGGGAGCCCATGTAGGATGTGACAAAGTGGGGATTGTATTGCCTTTGTTATGTTACATATGATTTCTACTGTCCTGTGGTAATCCCATGTATGTGCCTCAGTTTCCCTGGGCACTGCACCAATACCTAGATGGTGATGGGGATTTCAGGTGTGGCTCCCACTGAGGGAGGTGACCCTAGCCCCAGCAGGCACACAATGGACAATCCCTTTGCAACTTGACCCCAAGAGAGGGTGCAGCCACATGACACCTTTTGCACCCAGGAAGGAGAACAAAGACCGGGGGAGGGGTTGACTAGGGGACTAGGACCAGGCAACCAGGCCCATGGGTTAGTCTCAGCTGGCCTAGGCTACAGCAAAGGGATCAGGGGATTAGCTCTGGGACCCCTCTCCCCAGGTGGATGGTTCCTGCTTCTGGTTCCTGTGCTGACAAGTCTGTTCTGTGCTGTGTCCCTGCTGCCTAATAAACCTTCTCTTCTAGCTGCCAGCTGAGAATCACGTCTGGCTGTGGATGGGGGTGCAGGGCCTGGTGACTCACGCACACCTCAGACACACTGGTGGCAGCAGTGGGATGCATGGCACCCTGTGGATGGAGCAATGGAGCATCCAGCAGCAAGTGACCAGGGCATAGTAAGAAGAAGGGGAACTAGCAAGAGCCGGGCGCACTGAAGGCCAGTGAGGTGTTGTTCCAGGAGACAAAGGAGTTGAACCACAAAAGAGTGTGGTCCTCAAGAGGGGTGTCAACCCAAGGAGGGGTTCCCTCTGGGGCTATGGGAATTGGTCCCAGGAGTCGGCAGGGCCTGCGGCCTTGGCTCCGGGAGGGGCTGTGACCCTCAAGGTGACTGGCACACTGAAGGGTTCTTCCTGGGATTCACAGAGTGCTGCAAGAACGGGTGTGGGAGTCTGAGAGCCCTGGGGAGCAGTGGGGGCTAGCCTAGAACTGTCAGCCAGGTGCTGAGCTGTGTAAGGAGAGAGGGCTGCAAACTGCAAGTTCCCCAAAGCCCTGCTAATTCCCCAGCTAGAAGAGAATGATCCTCCCCAGAGCTGGTCCCTGTCCTGACCAGACAGCCCCTGAGGGCACTTTGGGCCCCCACCCAGCTGAGGATGGGGAAGGGGCCGGAGGCAAGCAAGTGAACCCTGGACACTAGGACCCACTCGGCTAGTGGTTTATCACAGCTGGATTCCCCCTTGCTGGAGCCCAGCTAAGACAGAGGAGCTGCAGGGCCTTTAGGAGGAACCTGAGAAGCAGTGGCAGAACCAGGAGAGGGAGCAGCAGGACCGTCCTAGGGGTGTTTAAGTCTCAGCTTCACAAAGCCCTGGCCAGATTGATTTAGTAGGAATTAGTCCTGCCTAGAGCAGGGGGCAAGGAGGTTTACAGGATCTGTCGAAAAAGGCTTTCTTTCTCAACAGATCTCACTCTAGACTGCTGCTTTTTGCCAACAAAGTGCTGAGTCGGCAAAATGTGGCAGCCATTTTTATGCAAATTAGGCACCAGATATTTAACTCCCTGCCTCATTTGCAATGTCGACCTTCCTAATCTGCATCCCTCTTCCGACAGAGGGATGCAGTCTAGACATACCCGGAGAGACAGCAGCAGGGCCAGGAGAAGGAACGGCAGGACCAGGAGAGGGAGCAGCAGCATGGACAGGCCATGGCAGGGCTAAGGATGTTAAATATCCGTTAATTGAATAGTTGAGTAACCTCATGAATTCTTATTGGTTAGTCGACTAGTCTATAGTCCCCTAGGGCGGGGCCAGCAGCCGCTGTATCAGAGGCAGCAGCATGGGGTGCCAGGCAGGGTGCCAGGTGGAAGCTGGTCTGCAACAGTGCGGGGTAGCAGCAGCCCCTGTCTAGGGGGGGGTCTGAGCTCCCAGACCCAACACACGCTGGAACTGAGCTGGGCTGCCTGCCTATCTGGCTCCCAATACACTTTAAATGCAGAGCTGAAGCAGAGGTAAGTCAAGGACCTGGTGTGAGCCAGGACTGAGCCAGACTGCTGGCCAGTCTGCTAAAAAATTTACTGGCAGGGGTGGGAGGGAAATGCATGCAGTCTATTCCATTGACCTATAAGCTTTTGCTTATCAGTTAATCGACTACACTATTACATCCGTTGGCAGAGCCGAGAGGCAGAGAGACCCCTGCTGCGGTGAGTGGGGAAAGGCCCAGGGGGCCCAGGACTGCATGGAACTAGGATGTGGACGTGCTGCCCCAGTGTAAGGGAGGGGGGGCATAGATCCCTCCTTGCTGCCTTTGAGAGCCTGCGACCTGCACCAGGCCGACCCAGCAGACAGGCTCCCGCATCTCACCCCCTTACGGGATCCCAGGCCCAGGGACGCTCATCCAGAAGGATGGGATGGAGGCAGGGCACTCTGAGCTGTTCAGACAGGCCCTGCTGCACAGGGGTGGGCTGACTCTCGAGACGAACAGGAAAAGGTTCTGGAGTTCACAGAAGGCCCCAGGGGAGACCTACCTGGCCCGCCGCATGGGGCCATACGCCCGCAAATGGGCAGGTGGGGCAGGGCCCGGACCTGGCTGAGCTGATGATGCTGGAGCAGCTGTATGAACACTGCCCCCCGACCTGAGACTGTGGCTGGCGGACAAGAGGCTGGAGGACCTGCATGGCAAATGGTTGAGGAGTTTACAGACCCCTGCTCCAGGCATGGAGGAGAGCCCCAGAGGTACCAGCTCTCAGCTGTGCAGCGGGGAGAGGTGCCCATAGTTTACCAGGAAGGGGGACTCAGGTAAACTCCTCCCAATGGGGGCAGCCAATACCTGGGTGGACCAACCGGCCTGAGGGAACCAAAGGGACCAGTGCCCCAAGCTCCAGGACAAGCTGAGCAAACCAAGGGTTAACTGGCTGGGGCTGGAAGAGGGGCAGGCTGTCCTCCGCTCAGCTGGGAGAGGCCCCTCAGGCCAGCTCCTCTGTAAGGGTGTTAAGTATTGACTAACTGACTAATCAAATAGTCGATGCATTTTGTGTTTAGTCAATAGGGCGCCTCTGCCTTTGAAGTGTAGCGACAACCCAAGGGCTGCATGGAGCCCGGGATCACCTGGAGACTCCCCCACAGACTTCAGGCTCCGTACAGCGCTGCCACTTTGAAATGCCACGAGGAGCCTGATGCTGGGCTGCACGCAGCGTTTGAAAGCGACAGCGCCACATGCGAGCCCGGGGTCTGGCCCCAGGCTTCAAGCAGCGCTGCCACTTTGAAGTACCCCCTCCGCTTCCCCCCCACCTTGCTGCGTCTAGCTGATGGAGGCAGCAAAGGGGGGAAGCGACTAGTCGACTGGCCTGTCCACTATCCCATGAACATTTACTTATTGGATAGTCGACTAGTCCTTCACATCCTACTCCTCTGTGGGGCCTGATGCTCCGGAGGCAGGTTTCTCAGTGTACAGGGTGGGGGCAGGGCTGCCCTGCGGAGCGAGTGCCTTGTGCCCCTGGAGGTGGATGGGAGGAAGGTCACGGGGGCTGGGACACGGGCACAGAGGTGACGCTGGCCCAGCTGGAGCTAGTGGCACCAGACCACATGGTGCCCAACACCCAACTGACCCTGATGGACATAGACGGTACACCATTCAAGGTGCCCATGCCTAGAGTGCAGCTGAAATGGGGGGCTCCCAAGGAAGTGAGGGTGCACCAGCACCTGCCTGGTGAGGTGCTGATGGTGGTGACCGAGAGGACTGGCCAAAAGGATCCCACAGTGCCCTGGTTGTTACCTATAGCCAGAGCCGGCGAAGGGCACTCAGCCAGGAGTCTTTGAGGCTGTCCAACAGTCCTGCTGGTCCTGCGACTCCTACCAGAGGGGAGGGAAGGCCTGGGACAAGAAGAAAGCCATCTTGAGGGGCCATCTTGAGGGGCCATCACAGAGGAGCCTTTCCAGAAGGTGGCCCTGGATACAGTGGGGCTCCCCAGCCAGGCAACCCGGCCTGGGAAAAAATACATCCTGGCAGGTGGATTTCATACTCACTACCCTAGGCCGTGTCTCCGTCCCCCATCAAGGCAGATGCTGCTGAACATTTTCAGCAGGAGGGAGGAGGGACATCCCCAAGGAGGTCCTCACAGGCCAGGGATCCAACTTCATGTCTGCCCTGCTCCAGTGCTTGTGGGTGGCACACCTAGGCTGCTGGAGAGGCTCAATGTGTGAAACAGATTGTTCCTTCCTAAGTGGAGCACTTTGCAATTGTCCTTATTGAACTTCATCCTGTTTACCTGGGACCATTTCTCCGGTTTGTCCAGGTCACTTTGAATTCTGCCCCCATCCTCTGAAGCACTGGCAACCCCTCCCAGTTTGAGATCCTCTGCAAACGTAATAAGCGTCCTCTCTCTGCCGATATCTAAATCGTGCATGAAGATATTGAACAGAACCAGTCCCAAAACAGACCCCCTGCGGAACCCCACTTGTTATGCCCTTCCAGCATGACTGTGGACCGTTAAAATTGCTCTCTGGCTATGTCTACACTACAAGATTTTTGCGCAAAAACTGGCAGAGCGTCCATACCTCCAGCGTGTTTTTGCACAAAAAAATGGACAGACGGCTTTTGCCGGTAGAGGTATTCCTCTCCCCACGAGGAATAATTCCTTTTTGTGCTACAGCTCTTGTGCAAAAAGGCATGTGTAGACACTCCAGAGGGGGTTTTGCATAAGAAACCCCTATCAGAAAAAGCACAGGTGCTCTGATGGCCATTCTGTGAATGGCCATCAGAGCTTTCTTATGCAAGCGTGTCCACGAAGTGTGGACGCTCTCTTGTGCAAAAGCACATCGCTTTTGCAATGTGCTTTGAGGTCTGGACACGCTTTTGCACAAGAAGTTTTGTGCAATAACTATGGAGAGTAGTTATGAATGGTTCACAATCCTGCTGGAAAGGTATAACTAGTGGGGTTCTGCAGGGGTCTGCTTTGGGACCGGCTCTGTTCAATATCTTCATCAACGATTTAGAAATTGGCATAGAAAGTACGCTTATTAAGTTTGCAGATGATACCAAGCTAGGAGGGGCTGCGACTTCTCTGGAGGATAGGGTCATAATTCAAAATGATCTGGACAAATTGGAGAAATGGTCTGAGGTAAACAGGATGAAGTTTAATAAAGACAAATGCAAAGTGCTCCACTTAGGAAGGAACAATCAGTTTCACACATACAGAATGGGAAGGAGCACTGCAGAAAGGGATCTAGGGGTTATAGTGGACCACAAGCTGAATATAAGTCAGTAGTGTGATGCTGTTGCAAAAAAAGCAAACATGATTCTGGGATGCATTAACAGGTGTGTTGTGAGCAAAACACGAGAAGTCATTCTTCCGCTCTACTCTGCGCTGATCAGGCCTCCGTTGGAGTACTGTGTCCAGTTCTGGGCACCGCATTTCAAGAAAAATGTGGAGAAATTGGAGAGAGTCCAGAGAAGAGCAACAAGAATGATTAAAGGTCTAGAGAACATGATCTATGAAGGAAGGCTGAAGTAACTGGGTTTGTTTAGTTTAGAAAAGAGAAGACTGAGGGGGGACATGATAGCCGTTTTCAGGTATCTAAAAGGGTGTCAGAAGGAGGAGGGAGAAAACTTGTTCATCTTGGCCTCTGAGGATAGAACAAGAAGCAATGGGCTTAAACTGCAGCAAGGGAGGTTTAGGTTGGACATTAGGAAAAAGTTCCTAACTGTCAGGGTAGTCAAACACTGGAATAAATTGCCTAGGGAGGTTGTGGAATCCCCATCTCTGGAGATATTTAAGAGTAGGTTAGATAAATGTCTATCAGAGATGGTCTAGACAGTATTTGGTCCTGCCATGAGGGCAGTGGGCTGGATTCGATGACCTCTCGAGGTCCCTTCCAGTACCAGTATTATATGATTCTATGATTCTAAGTTTTTGTGCAAGAACTCTTTCACAAAAGGCTACTTGCTCAAAAACCCTGCAGTGTAGACAAAGCCACAGAGAATGGTTATCCAGCAAGTTATGCACCCTCCTTATAGTAGCCCCATCTAGGTTGTATTTCCCTAGTTTATTGATAAGAAGATCATGCGAGACCGTGTCAAATGCCTTACTAAAATCTAGTTCTACCATGTCCACATCTTCTCGCTTATCCGCAAGACTTGTTATTCAATTGAAGAAAACTATCATTGGTTTGACATGATTTTTTCTTTACAAATCCATGCTGGCTGTTACCTATCATCTTATTACCTACCAGATGTTTGCAGATGAATTCCTTATTTATTTGCACCATTATCTTCCCTGGCACAGAAGTTAAACTGACTGGTCTGAAGTTTCCTGGGTTGTTCTGATTTCCCTTTTTATAGATTTGCCCTTTTCCAGTCTCTTCTAGAATCTCTCCTAACTTCCATGACTTTTCAAAGCTGCTAGCTAAAGGCTCAGATACCTCCTCTATCACCTCCTTGAGTATTCTAGGGTGCATTTCATCAGGCCCTGGTGACTTGCGGACAGCTAATTTGTCTAAGTGATTTGTAACTTGTTCTTTTATTTTAACTTCTAAACCTACCCCATTTCCACTAGCATCCACTATGTTAGGCGTCCCGTCGCCGTCCATCTTCTTGACAAAAACCGAAACAAAGAAGTTGTTAAACACCTCTGCCATTTCCAAGTTTCCTGTTGTTTCTCCCTCTTCACTGAGCAATGGGCCTACCCTGTCCTTGATCTTCCTCTTGCTCCTAATATACTTGTAAAACATCTTCTTGTTACCCTTTATACCTCTAGCAGATTTTGCTCTTTTTGTGCCTTTGTCTTTCTAATCTTGCCCCTGCATACCTGTGTTGTTTGCTTATATTCATCCTTTATAATTTGACCTAGATTCCTTTTTATATGACTCCTTTTTTATTTTTAGATCATATAAGATCTCCCGATTGATCCAAGATGGTCTCCTGCCAGACTTTCTATCTTTCCTATGCAGTGAAATAATTTGCTTTTGGGCCCTTAATAAAGTCCCTTTAAAGAACTGCCAACGCTCTTCAGTTGTTTTTCCTCTGAGTCTTGCTTCCTATGGGGCCTTACCTACCAGTTCTCTGAGCTTACCAAAAATCTGCCTTCCTGAAATCCATTGTCTCTATTTTGCTGTTCTCCCTTCTACCATTCCTTAGAACCATAATCTCTTATGATTTCATGATCACTTTCACCCAAGCTGCCTTCCACTGTCAATTTTCAACCAGTTCCTCCCTATTTGTTAAAATCAAATCTAGAGCAGCTTCCCCCCAGTAGCTTTCTCAATCTTTTGAAATAAAAAGTTATTGATGATAAATGCTGAAGCCATACAGGGGCAGGGAGAATTGGTGCTGGCTGTGTGCAGGCACTGGGAGGGGCAGGGATCCCTGGTGAAGCTGTTCGCTGAGACCAGAGCTGACCCCTTGCTGGAATCTATTTCCCTCTCAGACCAGCTCACCCCTGCCTAGCAGGCAGAGATCAGAGAGCTGCTGCACTCCCACCTGTTACCTGCCAGCTCTGTGTTCTTGGGGAGCCAGGGAATGATGCTCATGGAAAACAACCCCTTCCTAGCCTCTATTTGAGCCAAAGCCAAGGCAACATAAAGGCAGGAGAAGATACCTAAACCCCGCCCGAGAAGGGGACAGGGTTAAGGAAACACCCCCAGCTCATCCACATGGAAGACAGAACAGACAGACCCATCAGCATCCAACATGAAGACCAATACTTCCAAAGCAAGAACCGCACTGAACTGTGGGATACCGGCAGCAGGAAAGCCTGGCCTGGTGGGACGTCTCTGCTCTGGATGCTAACAGACCCAGGCCTGCCACACCCAGATCAGTAATTATCAGACTGGAAGAGTGGAACTGCTAATTGCATTAGGAACTCTCTCAAGGGACACCACCCAGAGCCTGGCATGGCTGTTTCCATTGTCTAGCCCAGGCTGGGGAGCCTTTTTTGGTCCAGAGCTGCACACGAATGAGAAGCAAAACAACCACCCCATTGCTGTGGCCCCTGACTTATCAGGAGAAGGACGCTCCCCACATTCCCCTCACACCGGAGCCTGGGGGGGCCCAGGCTGGTAGATTCTGGGTCCTCCAGCCTCACGTTGGGGCAGCAGAGGGCCGCAGCGCCAGCGCAGGCTTCCCAATGTGGGAGAGACTCTGAGCTGCAGGGCCAGATCCAGGCAAGCCAGGGACCACATCCAGCTCCAGGGGCCAGAGATGCCTACCCCTGGCCCAGCCTGAACAGAACAAGTCCCTTGAATTTGGTGTCCCCCTTGAACCATTGGTGTGTCTCCTTCCTACAAAAACTCCTACCCCTGCTCAAGTGCTATGTTCTGATGCCTTGATCTAAATTCTGCATCAGCTCCACTGGGACTTCATCTGCACCTGGCGGATCGAGCTGGGGGCTCTGCTCCGCTCTGCCTGCCACACCCTGGACCCCCAGCTACCATCACCCCCTGGGAACGCTGCTCAGGTCCAGTTTCATGGAGTGGTGAGATCTCTCTCCCCTCCCCTCCAGGTTCAGTCTCCTGACCCTACCTCAGGTGACCAGTTCTGGTTTGCTAGCCCTGACAGACTGTTTGTAGCTGTGGTCTTGTGGTTGCTGCCTAGAAATAAGTAACTGTCATTGTTAAGCTAATTTCCTACACACACACACACACACACACACACACCGTGTTGTTTTGACTGCCCCATTCACTCTGCAACCACGCTCCTTGTGCCAAAGCCAAAGATCCCCCAGGGCCCATAGATCTGGGGTTTGCTCATTACGTGGATGCCTAGCAGAATGGTTGTGGTGTGACAGTGGGGACAGGGAGGTGCTGAGCCTGGGGGAAGAGGGGAGACATATGAGGGTGGCAGGTTATAGTGCTGTTTAACCCAGCCCAGTGAGTCCAGGAGTGTGTAAGGGGTCAGCTTGTGAGAGCTGATTCACCCTCCTCTCAGACATGCTGTGTGTGTCTGTCTGTATGGGTATGTCTACACTACCACCCTAGTTCGAACTAGGGTGGTAATGTAGGCATACCACACTTGCAAATGAAGCCCGGGATTTCAATTTCCCGGGCTTCATTTGCATAAGCCGGCCGGCGCCATTTTTAAATGCCGGCTTGTTTGAACCCCGTGCCGCGCGGCTACACGCGGCACAGGCTAGATAGTTCGAACTAGCAAGCCATTCCGCACTATCTGTACGCCTCGTGGAATGGCTTGCTAGTTCGAACTATCTAGCCCGTGCCGCGTGTAGCCGCGCGGCATGGAGTTCGAACAAGCCGGCATTTAAAAATGGCGCCGGCCGGCTTATGCAAATGAAGCCCGGGAAATTCAAATCCCGGGTTTCATTTGCAAGTGCGGTATGCCTACATTACCCCGCTAGTTAGAACTAGCAGGGTAGTGTAGACATACCCTGTGTGTTTGTGTGCTCATCTGATTTTAGAGGGGGAAGAACTCAGCTCTGGGGAACTTAGATCCTGTAGGACAGCACCATAAGGAGGCAGAAGAGGGAAGTACACACCATCTGAGCACACAAGCAGCACACAGACAGAATTATCAATCCCCCCCAAGAGTAACCCTAATAAATGAGCAGTTCTCAGAATAATGAGCAAATCTGGTAACACACCAGCAACTGTTCTCCAACACTAACACTGTTCTCACTAACCTGGCTGTCCAGATAGATGAGCATCCCTGTGCGCTGCTCCCTGGCCAGAGCCATGGAGAAGACAGCCCAGGACCTGGCAAGAGAGGTGCAGGACATGCTGGGCCTAGGGCTGAACCACCCGTCCCCCAGCCCTTGGGCCTCTCCGGTGGTGCTGGTCCCCAAGAAGGACGGGTCGATCCAGTTCTGTGTGGACTGTTGGAAGCTCAACCCTACCACCAGGTCCGATGCCTCCCTATGCCTAGGCCTGACAAACCCCTAGACAAGCTGGGGGGAGCTCGCTACCTCATCACCATGGACTTCACCAAGAGCTATTGGCAGGTGCTGCTGAACCCTGATGCCAGGCTGAAATCGGCATTTATCACCCCAGTGGGGCTCTATTAGTTCCTGGTCCTGCCTTTCGGCATCAAGGGGGCGCCTGTCACCTTCCAGCACCTGGGGACAGGCTTCGCCCTGGCTAACATTGACCATATTTAAAAACTAGACAATTAGCCCATCATAAGACAGGATTTTCAGGTCTCTCCCCCACATCAGTCTTCTCTCCTGAGCCTCTGGTCTCTCGCTCCGTCACTCTCACTCTCTCTCTCTCTCTCTCTCCTCCTACTACTGCCTCCCCCTCTCTCAGCTCTCCTCCCCCTCCTGCCTCTCGGGGGACTGTGGTGCCCAAACGGCCGCTTGCACCACTTGCTCCTGTGCAGCGGCCCAGCTGAGCGGTGCAGAAGTCAGTCGAGCGCCACGGCAGGAGGCGAAGGGGGCGGGGTGGTGACATTCACGGCCAGGGGGCAGGGTCTGGAGCCACTGTCACCCCGCACATCACCGCCCCGCCCCCCTTTGCCTCCCGCCGTGGATATCGAGGATATTTGCGTCTTTAGCCAGACCTGGGAGGCCCGTGTGTCCCGTCAGTCAAGTGCTGGATCGGCTGCAGGGGGCCGGGATGATTGTAACGGCTGGGAAATGCAGGGTGGGGTGGCAGAGGTGTCTTACTTGGGCCATCACATGGGGAGCGGCTGCTTAAAGCTAGGTGGAGGCCATCATAGATTGGCCGGCTCCCCAGATGAAGAAGCAGGTCCAGGCTAAGGATGTAGAATCCTATTTAACTAGTTAACCCGTCAAACATGCTGGCTCTGAGCCCCTCTCCCCAAGACTGATTGTCCTGACTGTACCTGGTTCCTGTGCTGACAAGTCTGTTCTAGCTGTGTCCCTGCCACCTAATAAACCTTCTCTTCTACCTGCTGGCTGAGAGTCACGTCTGGCTGCGGATGGGGGTGCAAGGCCCGGCGCCCCCACACCTCGGTGACAGCTGGGCCTGGCAAAGGTTGCAGATCAGGAATAAGAGGCACCACAGGGGTGGACTCCTGGGGCTGGCTGCACTTCCTCACATTGCCACTAGTGGCTCCCCAGCTCCCAGTTGGGGTGAGGTGGGAAGAGGGAGCAGCTGGAGCAGGAGGAAGCAACTCTTGCCCCCTCCCCTGCAATGCACAGGCCACCCCACATGGGACTGTGACACACATGACCCAGGGCACAGAGTGGACGGAAGCAGAGCGCAGGCCCAGTGGGGGGGGGGGAGACCTGGTGAGCAGGGCCAGCAGCACCCCCATGCTGAAGAGGCTTAGGTATAGGGGGACCCCGGGATTTGGGGGGGAGCCTGGGCCCCAATGAAGCTCTGCTGGGGACTGGTGCAGGTGAGGGGCTCCCACAAGAGAGGGAAGGTCAGAGTCTTGTGAGGACAGGGGGACACTGGGGGGCTCCCAGATAATTGGTTCTAATGTTTCTCCCCCAGTGACCCCCACATCAGCTGCCCTGTGCTGGAGTGTGACACACACACACACACCTGCAGTCTCCCTGCTTTGCCATTGCCCATGACATCAGACCCCCATCCTCTGCCAGCCCAGCTCTGGACTCCCCCACCCCTGCCCCTCACTCCCGACCCCCAGCTTCTGCCAGCCCTGCTCTGGGCTCCCCCAGCCCTTCCCATAACTCCCACCCCATAGCCCCTGCCAGTGCCCCTCACTCCTGACCGCCTCCAATGCTGCTGTTGCCCTTCCCTCCTGACACTCTTTCCTGGGTGTTATTATCTCTTTTTCCCCACCTTTCCTGTCTGAGCTGCCTCGATTCTCCCCAACAGCTCAGTCCTCCCCCCCCATCCCACACACACCCCCTGTTTTCCAGGCTCTCACCTCCCCCGTCTATCCCATCTGTGGCCACTAGAGGGAGACAGTAGAGACCCTCGGCTGAGAATCTGCCCCACATGGCATAACTGGGGTGAGAGTGGGGTGTTGGGGGGTCACTGGGATCTGGTCTCTGGGCCACAACTGCTCCCGTTTCTCTTCCCGGGTGCCCCCAGCTGCGGGGCAGGGCAGCCATCAGCTGGAGGCCCCTGGAGAGGACAGAGGGCTGGAGCTGGGAGGGCCATTAGAGGGCAGGGAGATGGGGGGGGAACCATGTAGAAGGGGGCTGGGCAGGTGGGACTGGAGTGGGGGACTGGGGATGAGTAGAGAGCTGTGGGGGAGCAGGAGGGGCAGGGGCTTTGGGGGCAGGGAGGATGGGGGGGCTGGAAGTGGCTGACTGCTCCTGCTGCAGTCCCTGGGCTTCCCGGGCCCAGCACATTCCCAGGTAAGTGGGGGTGGAGCAGGCTCTCAGGTTCCGGGTAGGGGGTCGGTCCCCAGTTCTGTGTCCCCCCCCAACTGACTTTTAACCACAGCCAGGTCCATCCATCCCTCTCTCCTGCTGGGCAGGCATCGCTCCCGGCTGGCCTCTCGTGGGGGCGCTGAGAAAGAAAGGGAAATACGCTGGGGGGAGGGGGGCTGTGCTGACCTTACACCCCTGACCTGCCCCACTTGGCAGGAGGCCCAAAAATCTGTTTGTAGCTGAAGTCCCAGGCCCCTTTGGCACCGCCTGCCCCCGAGGTAACAGGGAGGATGGAACCCGGGGCACTAGGGAGGCAGTTTGGGGGTCAGAGACTCTTGAGAGTTCACTGAGGAGGCAGTTTGGTGTCCAGGGGTTTTGTCTGGGGATCTGTTCCAGGAGGCATAGTGTGGTCAGTTTGGGGGTGCAGACCCACTCTAACTCTTGCCTCTTCTCCCCCAGGATCAATCCTCCAATGGGGCTATGTGTGGCAGCTCCCCCACCCCCACTTCCTCTGATCTAGATGCCTCCATGGCTGGACCAGAGACCCTGAGGACACAGCAGAAATTGGGGTGCTGCTAAGAATCAGGGACCCTACTTTGGGATACACCCAACTCTGTGCAGATGGGAGAGGACCCAGGCAAGGGAAACGGGGACCTCTGAACCAGGCCAAGTCCCTGGTGTCACCCCCATTCCCCCACCCTGGCCACTGCCCGCGTTGCTTTGGATGTGTGGACACTGCCCTGGGGGGGCTGGTCTCTGCCAGGTCCTGGTGTACTATGGTGCACTGTACAGAGCTATACGTGTCTGTTTCCTTACATAGGGAGCCCCTCTTGTCCCTTCCTCCTCCAGCTAGGAAGCATGGCTAAACTGGCATGATTTTCCGCAAATGCTTTTAATGGAAAAGTTTTCCGTTAAAAGCATTTGTGGAAAGGAGCGTCTAGATTGGCACGGACGCTTTTCCGCAAAAGCACTTTTGCGCAAAAAAGCCCCGATCGCCATTTTCGCAATCGGGGCTTTTTTGCACAAAACAGTACTGTTCTGTCTACACTGGCCCTCTTGTGCAAATGATTGCGCAAGAGGGCTTTTGCCTGAACAGGAGCAGTACAATATTTCCGCAAGAAGCACTGATTTCTTACACTAGGAAGTCAGTGTTCTTGCAGAAATTTAAGTGGCCAGTGTAGACAGCTGGCAAGTTTTTCCGCAAAAACAGCTGATTTTGCGGGAAAACTTGCCAGTCTAGACACAGCCCATGTGTTTTTAAAGAGTTAATAAAGCATGAACTGACTCACCAAATCTTGTCCTTCTGTCGGGAGGGGGCAGCCCCAATGTTCTGGGGTCCCAACTGAGACCCACACAGCCCCCCTCCCTCCAAATCCATGTCACCCCCCAAGCCCCAAGCATGGGGAGATTAACCCAGACAGAAGCAGGCCCAGATCTGGGCTGGGAGGGGCTGTGGGTGGGGAGTGAGAGGTAGTGGCAGGGCTGGGGGGAGACCAAGGCTGGGCTGGCAGGGGCTGCGGGTCGGGAGTGAGAGGTACTGGCAGGGCTGGGGGAGCCCAAGGCTGGGCTGGCAGGGGCGGTGTGTCCGAAGTGAGAGGTACTGGCAGGGCTGGGGGAGACCAGGGCTGGGCTGGGAGGGGCTGCGGGTCGGGAGTGAGAGGTACTGGCAGGGCTGGGGGAGACCAGGGCTGGGCTGGCAGGGGCGGTGTGTCCGAAGTGAGAGGTACTGGCAGGGCTGGGGGAGACCAGGGCTGGGCTGGCAGGGGCTGCGGGTCGGGAATGAGGGGCACTGGCAGGGCTGGGGGAGACCAGGGCTGGGCTGGGAGGGGCTGCGGGTCGGGAGTGAGAGGTACTGGCAGGGCTGGGGGAGACCAGGGCTGGGCTGGCAGGGGCTGCGGGTCGGGAATGAGGGGCACTGGCAGGGCTGGGGGAGACCAGGGCTGGGCTGGGAGGGGCTGCGGGTCGGGAGTGAGAGGTACTGGCAGGGCTGGGGGAGACGAGGGCTGGGCTGGGAGGGGCTGCGGGTCGGGAGTGAGGGGCACCGGCAGGGCTGGGGGAGACCAGGGCTGGGCTGGGAGGGGCTGCGGGTCGGGAGTGAGGGGCACTGGCAAGGCTGGGGGAGACCAGGGCTGGGCTGGGAGGGGCTGCGGGTCGGGAGTGAGGGGCACTGGCAGGGCTGGGGGAGACCAGGGCTGGGCTGGGAGGGGCTGCGGGTCGGGAGTGAGGGGCACCGGCAGGGCTGGGGGAGACCAGGGCTGGGCTGGGAGGGGCTGCGGGTCGGGAGTGAGGGGCACTGGCAGGGCTGGGGGAGACCAGGGCTGTGCAGGGAGGGGCTGCGGGTCGGGAGTGAGGGGCACTGGCAGGGCTGGGGGAGACGAGGGCTGGGCTGGGAGGGGCTGCGGGTCGGGAGTGAGGGGCACTGGCAGGGCTGGGGGAGCCCAGGGCTGGGCTGGGAGGGGCTGCGGGTCGGGAGTGAGGGGCACTGGCAGGGCTGGGGGAGACCAGGGCTGTGCAGGGAGGGGCAGTGTGACCGGAGTGAGAGGCTCCCAGCTCAAGTTGACAGGTTGGATTACATTTGCCCTTTGCCCTTTGCTGATTGGGGCAGTCCAGATAATTGATTGACAGCCCAATATTTACCCTGGGAGCAGGGGAGGCTGTAGGTCGGAGCAGTGGGGTTGGGAGCCAAGACTGTGTTGTTCCCACCGGACTAAGGTCCTGCTTCCCTTTATCTCACAAGACCCATTTGCCATATGCATCCCCATAATTGCTCCCAGATCCTGAACCGGGAGGGGGAGCAGGTGGGCACCAGCCAACCCCTCCCCAGACCTGTTCCACTAATATTGGGGAGGTTGGGGGGGGCATACAAATTGTATTGCTGAGCTCTGTTGGAGGGAGGGGTTGGTCTGTGATTTTATGAGGGGGGGGCCTTAGCTACCCCTCCCCATGTGCACACCCCCTGCCATAGCTGAGTTCAGTGGGACAAGTGGGAATGGTCGAAGGCCCTGCCCCTCACCCCCCCCCCCCCAGTCGGGCAGGAGTGAGGCACTACAAGCCTCAAGCTGCCCCTCTCCCCAATTCCCTTCTCGGCACAGCTGGAAGGTTCCTGTGCCCATTGCTGGGGGGAAGGGGGGGGGGGCGCAGGCCTTGGGTAAACCCAGCTGTGGGTTTGCGCCAGCAGATTCGAGTGTGTGGAGCCGCAGCGGCTGAGTTGGAGTGTGCACAGTACAAATCAGACCCTCCCCCCCCCCCCCCAGACCTACAGGGCTCCCAGGGGGGAAGGGGCAGAGGGTGCCCCCCAGGGCAGAGGAGGGGAGGCTGGAGGGTGTGTGGGGGGGTCCCCGCACGGTGAGGGACTGCGGGGGCACAAGGGGCGCGAAGACAAAGCAGCCGTTTGCAAAGCGCCAGAGCCTGCCAAGTCGCTCAGAGTTGGCACCGTGACAAAGTCAGCTGGGGACGTTCGTGTTGGCGCGGGCCGGAGCCGTGCAAAGGGGAATTTTTCCTCAGCGCCCCATTGGGCCAATTGCCCCCAAACTTCACACACTTTCAGGGGGGCCCCGGGGCTGCACTGAGAATTTTTTGCGGATTTTTCCTGCCCATCCAAGGGGGTTTATTCAAGTGTAGAAAGTTGCGTGGGGGGAAAAAGACCGAACCTCTGCTGCTCACCCGGGCTAGGTTTTTTTTCCCCTCCCTCTGCACAATTGCACCAAAAGGGCTTGCAGCTCGGGGGGGGCACCCAGGGAGGGGATCCCCCTTTCTATGCACCCCCCCCGACCAAGCAGGAGTGCACAGCCGCCGGAGGGTGGCTTTGGAAAGGGGACCTGCCCCATTGTGCCCAGAGTGGGGCAGAACATAGAGGGCTTTTTCCCAACCCTCCCCAGATGGATACTGATTTTTATTTTATTTTTTGCCAGAGGCTTTGGATTTGTTTGTCCCGGGGCGCCCGGTGGCACCCCACCCAACTCCCCGAGTATCTGTCAGGGCTAAGAAAGGAGCTGATACAAAACTCGGCCCCCGGCCTGGCAGCAGGTAAGTGGGTGCGCAGGGGGTGGCGGGGGGCCACGGGTCCCCACCTGGCACAGACCAAACCAGGGGAGCCTCCTGCTCCGCTTGCAGGGCGTGTGCAAGTGAGGATGCCGCTGTGTTGCTTGCTTGGGATTTGGGTTGGTGGTTTTTTTTTTTTTTATGTGCAAGGGGAGGAAAAAAAACAACAAACCACCCAGCAGTGGGGAAACCTGCCGGCAGCGAAACACCCCCAGTGTTTTTTTTGTATGGGGGGCAAGCAGGAACCGAACAAAGCACCGGAGGGGGGGCAGAGGCATCGAAAAGTGAACAGATGGAAAAGACGGAGGATCGGCCCCCCAAAATGACGGCGAAAACCCAGAATCGTGCCTGCGAAAACCTCCTGGCGCTGGGCCCCCAAATCCTTTAGAATCAAGGGACCACCACCCTTGAAAGAGGACAGACATTGGCCTGAGGGGCCCCAGATTTGGTCTCACCCCGAATCACAACCAGAAAATCATCATTTTTCCAGAAAAACCCACCAGCGCCAGCAGCCCCGAATCGGCCCAAGGCCTGATAGGCCTCCATGTCCTGGGGTTTCTTGCAGACAGGCCAGGGCAACAGCTTCCAAAAAACCCTCTGAGGGGCCTGCAGTAGCTGGGGCGGGGGGGCACAATTCTACCACCATTTGGAATGACTCTTTCAATGACTCCCCCGGGGGGCTCACCCCAAAGTGGCAGCAACACGTGTAAACTGCACCCCTCCCCCTGCTGCTGTGCAGGGCTGGCCCCTGAATTGTGGCAGCAAGTTAAATGATACCGCCCCCCCAAAAAAGCCCAGCTCACCCCAAATAGCTTGAGGAGGATCAGAAGTGATTGGCTCCAAAAGCCCGTTCCTCCCTTCCCCCTCCCCCCCCAGGATTTTTTTTTAGGAAGAAAAACTCAGTATTTGCCTGGACATGGGGGGAGGGGTTTTGTCCTGACATTTGGGGATACAGGTGCCATTTCTGCCTGTGTCACCCCCAGTTTGCTCCAGGGTGTGGCAGCTGGCTCCACTCAGGCCCAGGCATATTGCGGGGAAGGGACTGCTTAAATCTCCCCAGATTTACACAAGACAGCACTGCTCCACTGGCATCGGCCTGGGTGCCCCCCTGAAATCCTGTTGTGGCTTTGGGGCTCTGGGCCAGGGGGCGAATGAGCCAGGCACAAGGTGTGTGTGTGGGGGGGTATATTTTTGCATGGGGACAAACGGGAAACAAATGGGGATACATGAGCGGAGCATCAATCTGGCTTCCTGTCCTGCACGGCTTGGTGCATGCACTGTAGTTTGGGGAGCATAGCTGGGAGGGGCTCAGGTTTGGGGGGGCTGGGTGCCATGTATTGGTGTGAACTGCTGCCCTGGGTCATGTACCCCAAGCAAGCAGGCCAGGCTGTAAGCCACTCACAGGAGGGGGGGAGATTGGAGTGGGGAGATCTGGGCCCTTGATTTTACCCCAGCTGGGAAGAGGTGGGCACTGGGAGGGGTCTGCTCTGTCACACCCTGACAAAGACAGAGACAAAATGACCGATGGGTGGTGGGTGCTTGGGAGGGAGCCATTGTGAGGTTCTACCCTCCCACCCTCATTTTCAACTGTTTACCCACCCTGCACACGCACCTCCCTGGATGCAGGGGGATTTGCTGTGTTTGCTGGAGGGGGACCCTCGTCATGCAGGATGGAGGGGGCTTGCATTGGGCTCTGGTTTTATGGAGAGAAGGGTGATAAAATTAACCCTTCAGAGCAGAGCTTTTTTACCTGGGTGGGGAAAAGGGCCACGTCTTAAAGGGGAGGGAGCCTGATGTCAAGAGGTGGCCCCAGAGACTGCTGGGAAAACTCTCCATTTTCTCACTAGGACCTGACTCCATTTTGAATTGGGTGGGAATTGGTGTGGGAGGGTGAACACTGTGGTGACTCCCCCACATGCAGAGTTGGAAGCCCCCTCGTTCACCCCCTCCAGCAATGGACCCCCACCTAGTCCCCCCACCTCCCCTTATGTGGTGGAAGAACACCCCCCCCCCAAAAAAAATCCGGTCTGACCCTGGATTCCAGCCCACCTGCCGCCCCCCCCCCCCCCATCCCAAGCAGGCTGTGCTTGTTCTGCTGCAGATGCAGTCCCCCCACCCCAGTCTGGTGGGGCCTGGACACCTCTCCCACCAGCCTTCGCCCCAGCAGCACATCATGGTTTGTCTGGAGCTCTGAATGCACAAACCATTTTGTGATGTTACCGCGCGGGCCGGGATTGTGGCCATGGAGTGACACGCATACACACACGCCACCAGCCCAGCATCAGACCCCCGTGCCTGTCCCGCTCCAGCAGCACATAAATATTGGCAGCGTCCTGGGCATGCCTGCCTGCCAGTATTTCCTTGTGCTGCTCCAGCGGGGCCGGGCCACGCACCACTGGACCCAGCCGCCTGCAACTGGGGGGGGGGGGGTTGACTGGGGGCAACAGCAAAACAATAAAGGGTTAAAAAACCAGGAATCTGCATGTGCTTGTGCCTGCTGGGGCCTGCAATGCAGCCCAGGGTGGCTGGTTACCCAGGGCCACCTCTGGGGCAGGGCAGCAGGTAACACAGGGACCCCTCGCCCAGAGCTGAGATGCAGCCACCTCTGGGGCAGGGCACCTGGTTACACAGGGACCCCTCGCCCAGAGCTGAGATGCAGCCACCTCCGGGGCAGGGCACCTGGTTACACAGGGACCCCTCGCCCAGAGCTGAGATGCAGCCACCTCTGGGGCAGGGCAGCTGGTTACACAGGGACCCCTCACCCAGAGCTGAGATGCAGCCACCTCGGGGGCAGGGCAACTGGTTACACAGGGACCCCTCACCCAGAGCTGAGATGCAGCCACCTCCGGGGCAGGGCAGCTGGTTACACAGGGACCCCTCACCCAGAGCTGAGATGCAGCCACCTCCGGGGCAGGGCAGCTGGTTACACAGGGACCCCTCACCCAGAGCTGAGATGCAGCCACCTCCGGGGCAGGGCAGCTGGTTACATAGGGACCCCTCACCCGGCGTTGAGTTGGAGGTAGCCTGTACTTCCTGCCAGGGACACCCTCGGCCTAGTTTTATGGGGTTCTATCAGCAGCACCTCCATCACAGAGCCAGATCCAAGGCGTAGCTGTACCCCCACCCCTATTGGCTCCTTCCAGGCAGGAAGTTGCTTTGTCCGCCCTCTCACTCAGCCCCACAGGGCCTTCCCTGCCTCAGTTTACTCTTTCAGAGCGTGCAGAAGCCTGACCCCTCTGCTTCATGGGGTTGGGCGTCCCCACTGGCCCCTGGGCTCTTGCTCCACCTGTCCAGCATCCTGCCAGTCTGGGGCAACCCAGGTAGTTGACCCATCATGCCCTGCTGGAGGTAAATGGGGGGGGGCTCAGCCAGGCTGTACCTTCGCTTTCCCCTCTGCCCAATCATGCGGCTCTCAGCTGGTTCCAGCCTGGATTGCACCCTGATATTTAGGCGGGCCTTGCCCAGTGACAAAGCCAGCAGGATTCATACCATGCCACCCGCTGCCTCAGCGTCTCTCAGTCACCCCTGGGAGTGATGCAGGACGGGAGCCAAGGGTTGGGCCCGTGTCTCTCACGCAGACAAGCGGGTGGTGGTGCAGATGATAAAAGGGGCTTGGGGAGACCTGCCAGCAGATCTGAGGCTGAAGTATGAGTGGGGGAAGCTCCCAGAAATGGTACTCGGGAGGGGGGGGGGTGTCAGGGCCAGATGTGGTGTCCCTGGCCCGTGGCTGGAGAGGGGAGTGGTTTGCCAACTGAGTGCAGCCCCCAACCTGGGGCTCCGAGACCACATCCCACTTGGAGATCTGGCTTCTGGCTGGGAGTGGCTTTGGGCATGGCCCGAGGCCTGACTTCTCCTCAATCCCTAGGGTTGCCAAATGGTTTCAACAAAAATACCAGACACACTTGACATTCCATCACAATCTACATTACATCTTATTTAGGAAATACCGGACAGTTCTATTTCCTCAATTTGTTTCCCAAACAGAAAGCTCAAATACTGGACTGTCTGGTTTAAAACTGGACACCTGGCAACCCTATTAATCCCTAACTCCCAGTACCCCCTGAAGAGCCTAGCCCCTGTGCAGACTTGCCAAATCCTCCATCAGAGAGAATGGCTCCCTCTGGGGGAACTGCTGCCATGTCCAGGGAGAGGGGGGCAGGGAAGAGCTGATGTCACATGACATCTCCCCAGGGCAGGGGTCCTTTTTCGCCTCAGCATAGAGTTCCCAGCTGAGCCCCTGATCACCACCCAGCCCCCATCCCATTATGCCCAGTACAGCAACCCCCACTGAACCTCCACCCTGCTCCCTTGAGCACAGCACCCCCAAGCGCTTCCCCAACAACTCACAAGACACACCCAGGGGTGGGGGTGGGGTCGGGGTCAATCACTTTTATTTAAAGTAGAAAACAAACACAAGGAAGGGGAAGCAGTGGAAAGAGGGAGTCACTTGAGAGGGGTCAGCCCAGGATTGGGGGAAGCAAGGACACCAGTGACACCTCCCAGCAGCCCTGCCCCACCCCACCCTCCCCTGCCCTGCGGTCCCAACATATAGGGGCATGACTGGGGGGGGGGGGAGGAAGAGAAGAGGAGAAAAAAGTGACTTCTCCCCAAATGGGCAGGACTCCTCTCCCACTCACAGGGAGTCCCTGCCTCCCCAAGTCAGGGGCCTAGACCATCCGTCCGTTAGCAGAGGGGTGTCTCAGCGGGACAGCAGGGGCAGGTCACCAGGTGTCATCAGCAGCCCGGAGTCCAGGGTCAGACTGTCTGAGAGAGGGAGAGAGAGTACAGAGAAAGACTGAAGGAGACATAGCTTGCGCCCAGGGGCAGGGCCAATTCCAGGGGCCCCAGAGAAAATGAACAGAACAGAGCAATCCATCCTGTCGCCCATTCTCAGCTTCAAGCAAACAAAGGCTAGGATGCTATCCCTGCCCATTCTGACTAGTAGCCATTGACGGACCCACCCTCCATAGATTCATCTAGCTGTTTTTTTAACCCTGTTCAAGTCTTGGCCTTCACAACATCCTCTGGCAGACTGTGCGTGGTGTGCAGAACTACTGCCTTTGGTTTGCTTTAATCCTGCTGCCTATTGATTTCATGGGGTGACCCCTGGTCCTTGTGTCGAGGAAATGTCCTTTACACCTTCCCATATCTACTTTCTGCACATCCCTCATGGTTTTACAGGCCTCTCTCACATTCCCCGAGATGTCTCTTTCCCAAGCTGAGAAGTCCCAGTCTGATGAACTCCTTGTACAGGAGCCAGCCCGCCCGCTCCATCAGCCGGGCTGCCCTTCCCTGATCCTTTGCCAGTAGGCTAGTTTCAAGTGGTGTTGCCCATGTCTGCAGGCAGGATTCAAGGCGCAGACACCCCAGGTTCTGATGGAAAATCTCAGTGTCTCTATCCCTTTGGCTTTGGGAGATGGGCAGACACACCCAGGTCTCCAGGGAAGGGTAAGAGTGAACTTATCTCCCACTAGGGTGGATGTAGAGCTGGGTGTGTTTCCCAGTGGAATGCAGCAGGGAGAGGAAAAGGGCAGAGCTATCCCCCAGCTCAGAGACCACACCTGATCCCCATACCCTGGGGATTACACCCAAATACCCCTCTTTCCCAGCACACACAGCCTCCTGGGTGAACCTGTCCCTCTGCCCATACCTCCACAACTCCCCGCTCCTGTCCCCCACAGTGCAACCCCCCCAGCCCATACCCTGGTCGAAGTTGAGTTTCTTGGCGGGGGGAGCGTCGCCCAGCCCCTCGATGTCGACCAGGTCACTGTTGGCATCTGAGTCATTCAGGGCGCTGAGCGTCACGTCTGCCAGGGAGGGGTGAGAGAGAGGCTGGGACAGGTCAGCTGTGAGCACAGGGCTCAACCCCCACCCCTTGGCACCTCCATCCACAGACTGCTCCACATCAGCTGACAGACTGCCCCCCCATCCCAGGACACCCTCTATAGATCCCCACTCCAGGACAGCCACCCTCCCCAGCCTGTTGGAGGGAAGCCTGAGAGGTGTCTCTTACCTGATGCCTTCTGCTTTTTCATGGGCAGGGTGGGCGTGTCCTGCAGCCCAGCAGGCACTGGTGCCTGGTTAGGAGGGGGCAGGTTGGGTGCTCCCCCTGCCACCGTTCCACCCAGTGCATGACCCTTTCTGGGGCCCTTTTTGGGGGAGTCAGCAGGCAGGGGCACCCCGCTATCCTCATAGGCCTTACGCTTGGCCGTGGCTTTGATCTGTGCCCTGGGATGGAGAGAAAACGGAGGGGGAATCACTGCACTGCACTGACCCTAGGTCCCCCCCTTCCCCGTGCCCCCCCTTACACCGTCCGGTCCTTGATGATGGCGCTGATCCGGTTCAGGTCATCGCCGAAGCGCGTCACAGCCGCCCGCAGCATCTCGATCTCCGTCTCTGTCCACTTGGCCCTGGGGGGGGACACGGGTCAGGCCACCCTCCCCCGCACTCGGGCTCCTTCCTGCACCTGCTCCCCCGTGCGGGGCTGAATTGCCCTGCTCCTCACCCAAAGACCCCAAAACTCCCCCCCTTACCCGGCAGGGGACGAGTCAGCCACGGGGTGCAGCTGCATCGTCAGTTCCCCCAACTTGGTGAAGGCGGCGCCTGCCGCGGAGAAAATCTCGCCGACCTGCAGGAGAGGGAAAATGGTGAGACCCCCCCGCGGGGGTCCCCCCCATCCCAGCCACCGCAACCCCTCCCCTCCGTATACCCCCCCCTCACCTCTCCCACTGCAGGCTGGGCCCCTCGGCCTTATGGGACCCTGCCCCTTCCCCCACCCCGAGGGAGAGAGAAAATGGTGAGCCCCCCCCCCGCGGGGTCCCCCCCCCACCCGGCCACCGCACCCCTCCCCGGACCCCCCCCTCCACGCCGCTCCCACTGCGGGCCGAGCCCCTCGGCCTTATGGGACCCTGCCCCTTCCCCCACCCCGAGGGGCCCCGAAACCCAGCCCCTCCCCCGGGCACCTTAGTGGACGCTGACGTCATTGCAGCCCCTCCCCCGGGCCGCCCGGGGCTCACTCTGCGCCGCGGGGGATCCTGGGAAGGCGGCGCCGGTAGGGAATTCAGCGCGCGCGATGACAGCAACCACTTCCGGCCCCGGCGCGCGGTGACTTCTGGGGACTTCGCTGGAATCCAGCCCCTAGGCCCCGCCCTCGCGCCGCGATCCCGCCCCAACTCCGCTCAATGCTCTCCACCCGTCAGGCCTGTAGCTCCGCCCCTTCCTCATGGCCACCCCCCCCAGCATCTCCCCCATTCTGCCCTAGGGAGAAGCAGGGGTGCTTGACTGCAGCCCCCCATCTCCCCTACAGCCACCCCCCCACCCCATTGACCCCTGCGCGCACACACACACACCAGAGACCTCCAGCAGCCAGCACTGTACCCAGCCAGTTTATTGCACAGGAGCCCATTCCAGGAGCCAATCAGAGCAAGTTGAGCATCTCACAAAACCTCCCTCACACAGGGGCAAAAAGGGGAGGGGGGGGAGAAGAGAAGAGGGACAGGATACATAAAGGCGAAAAAATAGACAACTCTACTGGGGGAGCACAACATATGACACTCCCTCATTCTGTTATCTGACAGACACAGAGAAGTTGCAGTCCAGCAGGCAACAACCCACATGCCCCACCTCCCCCACACAGGTGCTGATGACATCCCCACATACAGAAACACAACCCTCATTACCATTTCAGGGAAGGGTCAGCACCAGGAGGGGGATTTGGTGCCTCCTGGCACAGCCCAGGCAAAGAAGGGGCTCCTATATGGGTGTGGCCTAGGCAGAGCCCCACCTATGCCCCCAGCAGGGCAACTCCAAAGTAAAAGGGGGTTGGGGCTATAATAAATAGGGCAGGTCCAGGTGGGGGCAGCTGCTCAGGCAGGTCCTAGCGCACCATGTACTCCTTGCGCTTGTTCAGCCGGACCTGGCAGAAAGAGAAACCCCCAAGCAGCACGTAGAGTCCAGCTGCGATGAAGCAGTTATAGCTGACTTGCTCGTAGAGATGGTAGATCCTCTCCGGGCCGCTGGAGGGGGGCGGGGGGAGAAGAGGTAGAAGGTCAGTCCCAAAGCTGGCACTTCATTTCCCACCCTCTGAGCTAGCCAGTCCTTGCCCTAGGCTGGATGGAAGCCAGCACCCCCTAAAGGGGACAGGCCCTTGCTTCATTGCACACAGCAATGAGCCAGCCAGTCCCCTCCTGGGGGACAGTGGGATCCAGTGCCCCCTAGAAGCACTTACTCTTTGAAATCTTCCTCTGTGAAGGGAACATCTTCGATGAGAACAGCTGAGTGCACATTGAAAAAGATTCCCAGGAGAATCTATGGGGACAGACCAGAGACTGGGAGTGAGCAGGTGGAGCAGTTCTCCATGAACAGGGTATAGCCCCTTGTACAGGAAGGTGTACAACTTCCTCAGCCCAGTGCCCCCTCCCCCACTAGAATCTACACCCCATAGGGCAGCTGCTTAGGCCCAACGTAGGGGGCAGCAGCTGCAAGCCAGAGGGACCTAGCAGGGCATCCCCTCCCCTCTGGGAATCAAGATCTAGCCCAGAACCTGTTTACACAACACCGGACATCTCAAGTATCCCTGCCATGCCCTGCTGGCTCTCAGCAGAACCGGCCACGGGTCGGAGGGAACCAGCCAAGGAGGGAAAGCATGACCTTCCCAGGAACAGATCAGAGAAATGAAAGGACAGCCTGACTGGGTCAGAGCCAAGGTCCATCCAGCACAGTGCCCTGTCTACCCACCATGGCCACTGCCAGGTACCCCAGAAGGAATGAACAGAAACATCAAGTGACCCATCCCTTTGTCACCTTTTCTCAGCTTCTAACAAACAAAAGTAATAGAAATGTAGCCGTGTTAGTCTGGTGTAGCTGAAGCAAAATGCAGGTCAATGTAGCACTTTAAAGACTAACAAGATGGTTTATTAGATGATGAGCTTTCGTGGGCCAGACCCACTTCCTCAGATCAAATAGTGGAAGAAAATAGTCACAACCATATATGGTCCTGCATTTTGCTTTAACAAACAAAACTGAGGGACACCATCCCAGCTAATAGCCATTGATTGACCTATCCTCCATGAATTTAGTGCTTTTTCAAACCCTGTTAAAGACCTGGTTTTCACAACATCCTCTGGCAAGGAGTTCCACAGGTTGACTGTGCGTTGAGTGAAGCAGTATTGTTTGTTTTAAACCTGCTATCTATGAATTTCATTGAGTGACACTAGTTCTTACATAATGGAAAGGCTTCTTTATTCACTTTCTCCACACCAGTAATCTCCCAAGTGGAAAAGATCTAGTCTTAATAAAAAAAAAAAACCTTCACAGCACAGCCATTCCAGACCCATTTGTTGCCCTTTTCTGACCCTCTGCTGATTCCAATAGAGGTTTTCTGAACTAGGATGACTATATTTCAACGCAGCATTCACAGGCTGGGTGCACCAAGGATTTATGTAGGGGCACTAGGATGTTTTCGTCTCAACAGCTATCCTTGTACTATAATCCTTGTACCCCACACTGTTAACTCTGGGGAGCCAGGCACAGTCCCGGGATCCAGGAAAGGGAGGGTAACTGCACAGGGCACTCCACCTCCAGAAGCACCCATGGTGACAGAGCCCATGCCTGAGCCACCCTGTCACTTTTTCCAGCTGGTGGAGGAAGTCAGAATGGATGAGGAAGTGTGCATGGGAGCTGAGGTGTCCCCTCCCTGAGCCACAGCCTCCACTGGATCCAACCACTGTGGGCCCCTCACACACACACACACACAGAGCATTCCCCATGTAACCCATCCAGGCCGCCCAAAGCCAGGCCTCTCTTCGGCCTCCTGCCCCCTGCCCCCTCCACCGCCAATCTAGAGCTCCCTCTACCTCCTTCACCCTGACAAGTTCCCAGCACTTCCTCACCCCCTGCCTCTCACACCCACTTGGTCCCACATCCCCCCAGGCATATCTAAATCCCCATCTCCGGCCCGACCCAACATCAGTTTCAGCTCCCTTCCAGCCCTGCACAGACCTCCCATTGCAGTAGTGTACCCCAAATCTTCCCTTCCCCAACCTGCCAAATACCCCATATTCCGCACCCCCAGGCACCCCAAGCCTCCCCACACCCGACATGCAGCTGAACCATCCAGCCCTGCACACCTCTCTGGACCCCATGTCCCCCAACCCATCAGGCGCCTCAACCCCCACTCCCATGCATCCCCCCGACCCACAGAAGCCCCAGCCCCACCTTTCCCTACTCCAACTCCGGCACCACAGACTATCCCTACCCCCCAAGCACCTACATCTCCCCCAGCAACTGCGCAGCCCACCCCTCCCCCGCTCACCAGCATAATAACGCCCCACGCACTGAGCACGATACCGCAGGCGGCCAGCTTGGGCCCACAGCAGAGCAGGGAGGCCATGGCCGGACCGAAGGGGGGCGGGGCGGAGCGGAGAGCGGGCGCGTACAACTCCCGAGCTGGCCTGCCGCTGGCTGGGCCGTCGCAGCAGAATGAGACTACGGCTCCCAGGAGGGAGCGATCACGTGACTAGAATGAACCACTCGGCAAAGACTAAGAGTGGTACAGAGCCACTCCCCTTGTTGTGCAATAGAGGCGGCCGCCCGCTCCTAACTGCGCCTTTTTATTGGTCGAGACGCCCCGGTCAGTTCCATCCTCTCCCCTTGAAGGGGAGGGAGCCTGGTTCTGCTCGCGCCCCCAAACCCTTCAGGAGTGGGGGGGGTGTAAAAACCCCGTTGGCTGGGGTGGGTTCTTGAGCAACAATCTCTCCCCTAGCACAAATGGTACTGTCCAAAGAGCTGGATGGGTAGGGCGGAGTTATCACGATAGGGCCTTACCCTAGGCAAGGACAGTGTCACGTGACGGAGTAATGGCTGGGTCATATAAACAGGAAGGGCAGTCACGTACTACTAGGCCACATGACTGGAGAAGAGCAGGGTCACGTGACTCAAGGCAAGGTCGGGGTCGCAGGACTAGGGCTGGGTCACGTGACAGAGCAAATACAAGGTCATATGGTTTTTCGGCAAGGTGTGGTGGTAGAGCCAGCTGCCTGGAGGAAGAGTCCCTGTGCCAGTGACACACACCCAGGTCCCCCACCTGCACCTCCCCTCACCATTCCTATACACTGAGCATCCACACTGCAAAGCTGCAGTCCTGGGCCAGTAGGATAACCAAACCGGCCTAGTCCCACACCCTGCTGGCTGCCAGCCTTGGCATTCAGTGCAGAATTCAGCATCTGACCCAGGCCATTAGGAAACAGTTTGAAATCAAGCTAGATCCCTTCCATGTCTTTGTGCTGGCTCTGGAAGCCACTCCAGCCCTGCCCCTAATGCCGGACATGGATGGATGTAGTGACATGTCCCTCATGAATGCGTGGGATCAACATCCCACAGCTGAAATGTGTCACGGGAGGAAGGGGAGCACATGGTCTGCACAGAAAAGTAATCCACAGCACAGGGTAGCTTCCTAGAAATTGGTCCCAGACAGAACCTGCTTCCTGTACTGTATTTATAAACCTGATGCTGGGTATTTGATCTCTTGAATGTATTTCACATCAAACCACGCTGTATACGCAATCATCACCATTCATCAAATGGAGCAAACGGAAGCCAAAGTTCAATTAGCACAAGTAATATTTTGCGGATGGTGTGCCCCAACCTTCCCTTAATGGCTATTACTTATATTTTTCTCTGGCTGGCTGCCACTAGCAACTTCATTATCAAATTGAACTCAGCAGCTTGGGAACTGAAGCAACCTGCATATGGGCTTTTTCTGTAGTTCTCGTCCAACTATTTTTCTAATCTCATCATGCAGACTGACCCACGGCTTGCCACGGGACATGAAAAGTTTGGTAGAACCTGAATTGTTTTCATTTTTCCCCAATTCTTGATGTTTTTGCTTTCCACTTGGACTTGACATCTTCAAAATCCTCAGCCATGTCTTCTACGTTTGGGAAGGCTTGGAAAACAGATGACCCAATTTCTTTGTACAATGTTCTTTGAATAGCTTAACCGTGTTAATAAATTACTCCCACAGTTTCTGTGAACTCTTCTAAGGAGTGTCCCTTTGGCAAAGACCAGAAAACATCTCAGGAACAGCCTTCTCACTCAGGCTGGAGACCTTCACAAAGACTTGTGCACACATTAAGAAATGAGCAGAAAATCTGTGACTGTATACATTGGTCAGTTAGGGTATGTCTACACTACAGCGCTAATTCGAACTAACTTAGTTCAAATTAGTTAATTCGAACTAAGCTAATTCGAACTAACGCATCTAGAACTAAAAACTAGTTCGAATTAGCATTTTGCTAATTCGAAATAGCATGTCCACATTAAGTGGACCCTGAACCAGGGTTAAGGATGGCCGGAAGCAGTGCCAGCAAGGCATCAGATGAGGACTTAGAGTGTGGAGCTGCTGTCTCAGGCTAGCCGAGGGCTGTGCTTAAAGGGACCCAACCCGCATCCCAGACAGACAGTTCTCAGGGGTGCCCCGCTTGCAAAGCAGTCCTGGCTTGGAGTGCCCTGAGTGCCCACACTGGGCACATCACACCACTCGGCCATCAGACCGGCTGCACTTGTCGCAGGCTGCCATCTAGGGAGAGGAGGCAATTGGGGGGCTGCAGGAGAGCTTCCACCCCCACAAGCCCGCAGAGCCAGCCCAGTCCTCCCCATTGAGGGCTCGTACCCCATTCCTCCCTCACCTCCTTCCACTTACCCTTCCCTAGCCCCCCTTCCTGATGTACAAAATAAAGAAAACGTGTGGTCAAAAATAGAATCTCTCTTTATTGAACAAAACTCAGGGAGGCTGGGAAAAGGAGGTGGGAGGGGAAGAGAGAGGGTGGGAGAGGGGAGAGCAACTAAAATGATCAGAGGTTTGGAAGAGGTCCCATATGAAGAGAGGCTAAAGAGACTGGGACTTTTCAGTTTAGAAAAGAGGAGACTGAGGGGGGATAGGATAGAGGTCTATAAAAGCATGAGTGGGGTGGAGAGGGTGCATCAAGAAAAGTTCATTAGTTCCCATAATAGAAGGACTAGAGGACACCAAAGGAAAGGAATGGGTAGCAAGCTTCAAACTAGTAACAGAAAGTTGATCTTCACAAAGCAAAGAGTCAACCTGTGGAACTCCTTGCTGCAGGAGGCTGTGAAGGCTACAACTAGAACAGAGTTTAAAGAGAAGTGAGATAAAGTGATGGAGGCTGGGTCCATGGAGTGCTATTAGCCAGGGGGTAGGAGTGGTGTCCCTGCCCAAAGTTTGTGGAAGGCTGGAGAGGGATGGCACGAGACAAATGGCTTGGTCACTGTCTTTGGTCCATCTCCTCCAGGGTCCCTAGGGTTGGCCGCTGTCGGCAGACAGGCTACTGGGCTAGATGGACCTTTGGTCTGACCCAGTACGGCCATTGTAAGCTCAGGGCTCAGGGTCGGGGGTCTCAGTGGACCACCTTGATTTTCATGCACTCCTGCTCCTGGGTGGCCAGGCTGGCAGCTCTGCTGCCCTAGACGTCCGCTTTCCTGTACCTAGAGCGGAGGTCGTGGACGAGGTCCACAATGTCCGCACTGGACCAGGCGGGTGCCCACCTCTTGCAGTCCCGGGCAAGCTCCTGGGAGCCGCCAGCCTGGTCCCGGGAAGAGGGGGAGGGCTGGGTGGCATCGGGTGGCTGGCTCGAGCCGTGCCAGGTGCAGGGTCTGCTAGCTGGGTGCTGGCAGGCTTGCACCTGGCACGGGCATCGTACCAGCCCGTGCCCCTTTAAGGGGTCCGGGGCCGGGAGGGGGGCAATAGAGTTTCCCTGGTGTTGGCCAGAGTGGCCACCAGGGAAAGCTGGGGAGGGCTAGCCTCCCACTAGTTCGAATTAAGGGGCTACACACCCCTTAATTCGAACTAGTAAGTTCGAACTAGGCGTTAGTCCTTGTAGAATGAGGTTTACCTAGTTCGAACTAGCAGAGTGCTAGTGTAGCGCCTATCAAAGTTAGTTCGAACTAAGATCCATTAGTTCAAATTAACTTTGTAGTGTAGACATACCCTGTCTCTACACTCTAGATTCTGGTTGTGATGAAGTGGGAATGTTCTTAAATTTTGTCTCCTCTAAATACTCTGGGTGCCTCGGTTTCCCTACTTTACTCAAGCATCCAGGTGGGATGATATGGGTACATGATGGGCACAGAGATGCCCCAGAGGCCTTGACTGCCCATGAGCACAGAAACCAACCAACATACTGTACCCAGGCACCCTACCCTGCACACAGCTGGAGAACAGAGAACCCAGGGGAACAGTTTGCCTAGAAAAGATACAAAGGGGGTGCAGGGGCAAGACAGAAGCTGAGCACCTGATTCGAGTCAGTCTCCTGGTTTGGGACTTTATCCTGCAGGTTCCTGTTCCCTATGCTAACAAGTTGTGCATATCCCTGCCTAATAACCTGTCACCCACTGACTAGGAATTGCTGATGGTTGCAGGTGGGGCCCTGTGGGTGCATGAGGCTTTCCCAGAAGCCCCCACTGTGGGAGTCTCATGGGGTGAGCGGGATGCCTTGAGCTAAGATCCAGAACATGCCAAAGCTGAGCAGGTTCCTTGCCTGGTTACAGGGGCTGCCCCCAAACCCCACCTGCCTTCCTCTGGAGTGGTTCTGAGCCCTGAGCCTGCATTTGGGGCCCATTGTTCCCAGGAGCCTCAGGGTATTCTGAAAGAGCCAGGCTGGCAGAGAAGGGTCTGGTGGGAGGGCTGGGGTGAATGGAGAGCCCAGGTGTGGCTTCAGAGAAGAGGAAGTCACCCCATTATTGGCTCAGAGGTGATCCTTAAGGGTACATCTACACTACCTTATTTCAAACTAACTTAGTTCGAACTAAGCTAATTCGAACTAACGGATCCAGATTAAAAAACTAGTTCGAATTAGCGTTTTGCTAATTCGAACTAGCATGTCCACATTAAGTGGACCCTGAACCAGGCTTAAGGATGGCCGGAAGCAGTGCCGGCAGGGCATCAGAGGAGGACTTAGAGCGTGGAGATACTGTCTCAGGCTAGCCGAGGGCTGTGCTTAAAGGGTCCCGACCCCCACCCCAGACAGACAGTTCTCAGGGGTGTCCCGCTTGCAAAGCAGTCCTGGCTTGGAGTGCCCAGAGTACCCACACTGGGCACATCACACCACTCGGCCATCAGACCGGCTGCACTTGCCGCAGGCTGCCATCTGGGGAGAGGGGACAATTGGGGGGCTGCAGGAGAGCTTCCACCCCCACAAGTCCACAGAGCCAGCCCAGTCCTCCCCATCGGGGGCTCGTACCCCATTCCTCCCTCACCTCCTTCCACTTACCCTTCCCTAGCCCCCCTTCCTGATGTACAAAATAAAGGACAATTGTGTTCAAAAATGGAATCTGTCTTTATTGAACAAAACTGGGGGAGACTGGGAAAAGGAGGTGGGAGAGGGGAAGAGAGAGGGTGGGAGAGGGGAGGGCAACTAAAATGATCAGGGGTTGGGAACAGGTCCCATATGAAGAGAGGCTAAAGAGACTGTGACTTTTCAGCTTAGAAAAGAGGAGACGGAGGGGGGACAGGATAGAGGTCTCTAAAAGCAGGAGTTGGGTGGAGAGGGTGCATCAAGAAAAGTTCTTCATTAATTCCCATAAAGAAGGACTAGAGGACACCAAAGGAAAGGAATGGGTAGCAGGCTTCAAACTAGTAACAGAAAGTTGTTCTTCACAAAGCAAAGAGTCAACCTGTGGAACTCCTTGCTGCAGGAGGCTGTGAAGGCTACAACTAGAACAGAGTTTAAAGGGAAGTGAGATCAAGTCATGGAGGTTGGGTCCATGGAGTGCTATTAGCCAGGGGGTAGGAGTGGTGTCCCTGCCCAAGGTTTGTGGAAGGCTGGAGAGGGATGGCACGAGACAAATGGCTTGGTCACTGTCTTTGGTCCATCTCCTCCAGGGTCCCTAGGGTTGGCCGCTGTCGGCAGACAGGCTACTGGGCTAGATAGACCTTTGGTCTGACCCAGGACGGCCATTGTAAGCTCAGGGCTCAGGGTCGGGGGTCTCAGTGGACCAGCTTGATTTTCATGCACTCCTGCTCCTGGGTGGCCAGGCTGGCAGCTCTCCTACCCTAGCCAGCCACTTTCCAGTGCCTAGTGCGGAGGTCGTGGACGAGGTCCACAATGTCCGCACTAGCCCAGGCGGGTGCCTGCCTCTTGCGGTCCCAGGCAAGCTCCCGGGAGCTGCCAGCCTGGTCCCGGGAAGAGGGGGAGGGCTGGGGGGCATTGGGTGGGTGGCTCGAGCCGTGCCAGGTGCAGGGTCTGCTGGCTGGGTGCTGGCAGGCTTTCACCTGGCACGGGCACCGTAGCCAGCCCGTGCCTGTTTAAGGGGTCCGGGGCTGGGAGGGAGGCAGATGAGTTTCCCTGGTGTTGGCCAGAGTGGCCACCAGGGAAAGCTGGGGAGGGGTAGCCTCCCACTAGTTCGAATTAAGGGGCTACACACCCCTTAATTCGAACTAGCTAGTTCGAACTATGCTTAATCCTCGTAAAATGAGGTTTTCCTAGTTCGAACTAAGCGCTCCGCTAGTTTGAATTAAATTTGAACTAACGGCGCGCTAGTGTAGCGCCAATCAAAGTTAGTTCGAACTAACGTCCGTTAGTTCGAACTTTGTATTGTAGACATACCCTAAGAGACCCAGACCCAGTAGCCCCTCAGGGGATGACCTAGCAAACCCTTGCTCAGCTGGGTCATGAAGGTCCTGGCCTGAGCGTGGCACCCACGAAGGCAGGTCCTTGTGCCTCACAGCTGCTGGGGGACACAGACTCACTTGAGCCCATGCCCATGGCCCAGCCCTGGCAGGCATCTCTGCTGCCTCCCTCAGGACTATACAGATGCCCGCTAGGATCCCTCTGCTACCCCAATATACAGTCAGCCCACACACTCCTTTTGGGGGCACTGGAGTTGGAGGTTTGATACTGGGGGGGAGGGGGTGGCCATTCTGGGCCGTTGGCAGGGGGAGGCTGGGTCAGACAGGTAGTGGGGGTTACCCCTCCCCTGGAAGTGCAGTGGGGACAGATGTCCCAGCCCTCCCACAGAGTGCAGGGTCTGTGGGCAGTCATGTCCCCCCCACTCTGGACAGCTGGCAGGGTCCTGGGGCAAGATGAGGCCAAGAGGCACTCTGTGGGGTGGGTATGATTCCAAATGAGGGCTGTCAGATGGGGAGGGGCAGTGGGATGGAAGTTGCGGGAGCAGGATTAAGTGCAGCCCTGCGGAAGCTGGGGGCAGCAGGATGAAGTCAATAGCCTGTGGAGAGCTCTAGAGCTGTGGGGCACAACCGAGGGTTGTGGGGGTAGAGAGCACAGTCCTGGAGAACCTGCCGGGGGGGGGGGGGAGGGGCAGTACAGAACCCATCTGTGATTTCCAGTGGTAGCTCCACATAAAGAAAGGCTGAGAATGAGGGCATGAGAAGGGGGCCTTGCTGGAACTGCCCTGAACTGTGCCTCCTCCCCCCAGTAACCCCCCGACCTCATAACCCCTCACATGGACTGCACAGCCTGGAGGCTCAAGTTATTTATTGAATCATCTAACAAACTGGGGGGGGAGGGGGGCTCCCAAGACTGCTGGGGTGGGCAGGCAGGTCAGGGGCTCCCTAGGGGCTGGGTTCAGGGGGCCCCTTCTCATCATCGGGGGGGCAGTCAATGAAGTCAGCCAGCATGGTCGCCGTCTCATCCACTTCTGCCTGTTGGGAGAGCAGGGAAGATCATTTAGGAGCCCTCACCCTAGGATCAGCCCCACCTCCCCCTACAAGTCTCTACCCATTAGGGATGTTAAAATTAAATTAATCAGCTAATCAAACAGTCAATGGGATTTCTATGGACTATTCAATTAGTCGATAAGGGCGCCTCTGCTTTGAAATGTAGCAAGAGCTGCCCGCTGGCCCTGGCCTTCACGCTGCATTTCAAGCTCTTATACATTTCAAAGTGGACGCACCGCTGGCCCCCGGTCCCTGCTGGGGCTCTTGTACATTTCACAGTGGAAGCGCCATGGAGCCTGGGGCCAGTGGGAGACTCCCTGCTGGTCCCAGGCTCCATGCTGCGCTTCCACTTTGAAATGTACAAGAGCCCCAGCAGAGCTGAAGCAGGGGGGATTGGCTTTTAAGCCAGCTCCCCCCAGCACCCTCCTCCTCCCCCGTCTTTCTGATAGATGCAGCAAGAGGTGGGGAAATGACCAGTCGATTAGTCGCTTACATCCCTACGACCCATATCTTTCCACTCCACACCAGGATCTCTGCACCGTAGCCCCTGCTCCCCGCCTCCCCCAGGGCCTCAAACCTTAACCTCCTCCCGCCAACCTCACCTCTTCCTTCCCAGCCACAGCCAGCTGCTCCTGCTCAAGACTGGGCTGGGTCTCCTGGCCACCCTCCAGCCCCTCGCCAGCACCATCTCCTTGCTCCATGCCAGGGGACATTCCTTCTTCTCTTGAGAGCTGCTCTGCCTCCAGAACTGGGGGCGGGTCATCCAGCAGTGGTGGCTCCTCCCCCATTTCCTCCTGGCAAGGAGGAGGGGCCGGGAGGGGGCTGGCCCTTGGGGGTGGAGTAGGTGGAGCAAGTGGCAGTTCCTTCCCCTCCTCCTGCTGCAGCTGGGAGGCTGGTGGGGAGCTAGCCTTCATCACCATCACCTCCTCCTCTTCCTCCTCCTCCTCCTCCTCAGGAGGTGGCAGCTCAGCTGCCTGGCTCTCCTCCACCTCCATGATAAGGTCATCTGGTTCCCTGGGGGCCTCCGGCAGCTCCTGGGCAGCAGGGGGTGGCTGCTCCTCCTCTGAAAGGGCCCCCTCCTCCTCCTCTTCATCTTCGGACAGGCCTTCCTCCTCCTCCTCCTCCTCGTACTCCTCCTCTTCTTCCAGCTCTTCCTCCTCCTCAAACTCTTCCTCCTCCTCTTCCTCAAAGTCCTCGTCCTCCTCATCAAAATACTCCTCTTCCTCCTCCTCCTCCTCTTCCTCCTCCTCCTCGGGGAATTCCTCCTCCTCCTCCTCCTCTTCACTGCTGTTGATGTTGATCACAGCTGGGTTCTCCTCCCCCAGGCTGGGGGGTGCCTCAGTGCTGGGGAGTGGGAGTGGGAGTGGCGGCGCAGGCACCTCCTCAGGGGACTGGGCGGGGGGTGGGGAGGGAGGGGCGGGAGGCGGCGGAGGAGGCGGTGGTGGGGGGGGGAGCTTGGGCAGCAGCCCTTTGGGGACAATAACAACACTGTCGTCTGAGTCGCTCTCTAGGGAGATCTCCACGTCTGACTCCTCCTCCTTCTCGTAGTGCACATAGACAGGGCGCCGGGGTTTGCCCCCTGACCCCATTGCCCCCCCTTCCTCTGTTCCCCCAGGAGAGGGTGGGGCCGGCAGCCGGGTCTCGCCTGCCTCCCCGCACTCCTCCGACAAGGCCAGGCCAGGCATGGCTGGGGGGGGCAACCGAGACGGAGCTAGCCCCAGGTGGTTGGTGGCAGGTGGGGGGCGGGCGGGAATTGGAGCAGGAAAGGGGGGGACCTGGTGGAAGGGGGAAGCAGCCACCTCAGAGGGGGCAGGGCCAGCAGAGGGGGCAGGGCCTTGCAGGGGTAGTTGCAGAGAGGGTACACGGGGGCGCGCCAGGGCACTGCAGGTCACCAGAGCTTCGGCGCAGAAGGACGACACCTGCAGGAGTGAGAAAGAGGGAGGCGTTGGAGAATAATGGGGAATGCTGGAGCCAGGGAGCAGGGGCACTGGAGCTGGGAGAAGGGGTAATGGCAGGGAGGCACTGAAGCCACGTGAGGGGAACAGCAGGGAGGGTGCTGGAACTGGTAGAACAGCGGGACAGGAGGGTGGGCACAGGAGGTGGGGACGAGAGGCAAGAACAGCAGGTGGGATTCCAGCGGGGTCTCACCTGCAGACTGGGATCCCGCTGGCCCAGGGCAAAGGCCCGCAGGGCGCACTGCAGAGGCGGGGGGCAAGCAGGCGCAGGTGCCAGCAGCAGCGCCAAGAGCAGGCGATAGAGCTGGTGGCGACAGGCTGGGCTGGTGTAGGGGCCTACTGGGGACACATCACCCTGTGCCAGACGGAGTAACAACGGCACCACCAGCTCTTGCAGCTTCTGGAGGGACAGATTTGTGGGTCAGAGACAGCATAACTTAAAGCACATACAGCCCCTCCCCCCCTCGCCCTGTGCCCCTGAATCCCCGTCGTCGCATGCCTGTCCCACCTCCACTCCACGCCACCCCTTACTCACCTTGTGGGTCTCCTCCTTCACCAGGCTGCCTCCCAGCAAGATGGCCCGGTTCAGCACTGTGGGGAGATGGGACGGGTTCAGGAGGGAGATGTAGTTCTATGCCTCTCAGTCCCCAAACAGGGCAGCCCCCAAAAGATGGGTGGACCATGCAAACCTTGGGGGCTCCCATCCTGCCGAGCTGGAACCCTTCTGATGTATGGGGGGGACTTGTATGCAGAAGAGATGGCACTGTGTGTCCCCGGCTGTTACTGGTTTAACGAGGGGAAGGGGAGGGAGTTTGTTGTTCTAGGGATCAGCACAAACTGGAGGTCCCAGTGACTAGTGACCGGGAGACCCAGCTGGGATGGCACAGCCGGGTCTGGCCAGCAGGCCAATGGGCTGTGGGGAGAGGACCCCGGTGACCTGCCCAGGTCCTAGCGAGGAGGAGAAAGGACGGAGGAGAGGAGAGTGGAGAAGAAGGGGGCTCAGGCAACAGAAGACAGAGGCTGGGGAGGGGCTGCTGGGAAGGGATTTAGGGGCTGGGCTGGGAGGAGGGGGCTGCTGGCCTGGGCAGGGGGAGCAGGCAGAGCCCACCTGGCTGCAGGGGAGACTCAGACGTGCTGGGCTGAGGGGGGCCAGGCCTGCAGGCCTGAGAGTTCCTGTGCTGTGATCAGTGCTCAATGAACCCTCCTGTGTGCCGCTGGCGGAGAGTCGCTCCGGTCTGAGAACAGGGCTGCACTGGCCCCCTGCGAGTGGAGTCCCCAGGGATCCAGAGCAAGTGAACTTCCCTAGGGGGCCCACAGCAGACAAGTGTGCTTGAGGCCTGAGAAATGTGGGCCCAGAGGTGAGGCACGGAACCTCTGGAAAGGAGTGACTGCCTGAAAAGGGGCTGTCATAATAGTGGGAGTTCCCCCCAGGGACCATACAGCCCAAATGTGAGCATGATTGATGAGTCTGTGACACCCTCCCACACAACCAGCCAAGCCCTCCATGCCCCCGCCTCAGGGAGAGATGGGTGCCAGGCTCCCCCTCCCAGGGCCCCGTACCTTGCAAGGCAGCTCTGCACACATCGCTATTGGCCATGGAGTCCTGCTTGCGGTGGAGGGATGGGGCCTCACCTCCCTCAGAGAGCTTTGGCTTCTTGGGTGCACTGGGCTTCCCCTCCGAGCCTGGCCGCCCCACTTTCAGCTGGGGAGAACAGGAGGGGTTGGTATGGTGCAGGAGAGCGGCTCTGCCGGGGTGCTCTCCACAGGCCGGCAAGGCTGGCCCTAGGCCACATAAAGGGCGCTGTGGGGAAGGAAGACTGATAGGGGTTCAGCAGTGGGCTCTCTCCCCAGGTAGGCAAGGCTGGCCTCAGGATGGTGTTAGGGGGCACTGTGGGGCAGGGTGCACGGTGGGGGGCTCACCAGGGGGCACTCTTCCCAGGTAGGCAAGGCTGGCCTCAAGATGGTGTTAGGGGGCACTGTGGGGCAGGGAGCGGGGTGGGGGCTCACCAGGAGGCGCTCTCTCCTGGCAGGCAGGACTGGTCCGAGTCTTGCACAGGGTCTGTCTAGGGGGTGCCATGGCACAGGGGATGGGGTAGGCTTACCTTGATGCTGTCCATGGGAGGTGCGATGTCACCGAGCAGGTGGGCCAGAAGCGCCTCGCTGCGATGGGAGGGGCCCTGCAGCACCCCCGCACCAGCCCCGCCCACCTGCACCCACAACTCCAGCACCTGGTACAGCCGGGTGCGCACGGCGCTGCAGAGGGGGCAGGAGGTCAGGGCCTACGTCCCCTCAAAGCCACATGGCCACCAAGTAAATCCCATGCAGGGGCTCAGGGCTGCAGCAGGGAGAGATGCCTGTCCTCAAACCCCAGAGCCAGTGCGGTCAGGGGACCAGCACCCATTCCCTGGTTCCCACCCACCCCAGCTATGCCCACTCACCTGGCCCTAAGCTGCTGGGAACAGCCCTCTCCCCCCAATGCAGTCTGCATCCCAAACCCTTCATCCTCAGGCCCACCCCAGGGCCTGCATCCCCAGCCAGAGCCCTCACCCTGCACCTCCCAAAACCTCTTCCCCAGCCCTAAGCCCTCACTGGCCCTGTACTCCAGCCCACTGCCCCAGCTCTGAGTCCCTTCTTCACCCCAACCCCCACCTCACCCTGCTTGTTTGCACAATGACTTCTTGTGCCACACAACACCCCTAGTGCTGTGCATAATACGTCAGTCCACATGGGTATGTCTACACTACCACCCTAGTTCAAACTAGGGTGGTAACGTAGGCAACCGGAGTTGCAAATGAAGCCCGGGATTTGAATTTCCCGGGCTTCATTTGCATCTTGCCGGACGCCGCCATTTTTAAATGTCCGCTAGTGCAGACTCCGTGCCGTGCAGCTACACGCGGCACGGACTAGGTAGTTCGGACTAGGCTTCCTATTCCGAACTACCGTTACTCCTCGTGAAGCCTAGTCCGAACTACCTAGTCCGTGCCGCGTGTAGCCGCGTGGCACAGAGTCCGAACTAGCGGACAATTAAAAATGGCGGCGCCCGGCTTTATGCAAATGAAGCCCGGGAAATTCAAATCCCGGGCTTCATTTGCAACTCCGGTTGCCTACATTACCACCCTAGTTTGAACTAGGGTGGAAGTGTAGACATACCCCATGTGACTTAGAGGGAACCCTGGTCTGGGGAGTGGGCCCCGCTCCCAGCCCAGGACTAACCTGTAAGGCTTCTCCTGGCCCGGTGGTACCGCCTCCCTGCAACCGCTCCACGTGCCCAGCACTTGGGGGAAGAGCCGGCCCAGAACACTGCCCCAGCGCGCCAGCCGTGCCCCACACCTGAGAGGAAGGGGTCAGTACAGTGAGCTAGGGAACGCCCCTACCCTCACAGCCCATCAGCCACCCACTACACCAGGGGGAGGGGTCCTCATGGCGCCAGGCAGGTACCCCCACAGACTCACGCCAAGATCAGGGCTGCCAGCACATCTAGGACCTCCAGGTGGACAGAAGGCAACAGCAACATTTTCAGGGGGCCGTCGCCAAACCAGCTCTGGGGAGGGAAGCAGAGGGGCATCAGCCAGAATCCAGCCCCTCATGGTGCTCAGGGAGCTCAAGCATATGCCCTCCTGCAGGGAAGTCAGCAAGTAGCCTGAGGAGAAGGGGACAACCCCAGCCCCACACTCCAGTCCTGGGGGGGCGCCACACTGCTCTATGAGATCCTGACAGAGGGCCCCAAAGCACCACTGCTTACAGGGCCAAGCACCCACACTGGAGAGTCCTTCTAACACTGAGAGGATCCCCGGGATCCCCGCCCCACAGAGGTTGTCCTCCCAGCCACACACCCCCTCTCCCACTCACCATGTTCTTGACGGAGATGTTCAGAGCCCGGCACACAAGATCCAGAACATCTTGGACCGGAACTGTCACGGGGGCCACAAATTCACAGCTGAAATGGGATACAACAGGGGAGGGGTTAGCTGGGGGCCTCCCCCCTTTGAGTCAGTACAGACCCCCCTGCTACAGCACTAGGGAGCGCCCTCCTGTAGGGAATCCAGCTGGGGGCAGTGACCACGTGACAAGTTCTTTAAGATTGTCTCTGACTACTGTGTACGTGCCTCAGTGTCCCATGTGTTACTCGAGTCTCGAGGTGGGGGATGGGCGCAGAGACGAGGCAGGTGTGGCTGCGAGGGGCGAACTGCACACAGAGACCAGCCGGGCCCGTCCCATGCATGGACCCAGCTGGAGCTGCTGGAGATCAGAGCCCAGGAGACCAGTTTGCCTGGGAGAGAGAGACAGTTTGGGGGAGGTGTGCTAGGGGTAACTGCAGTTAGTCCCAATCCGGTTCCAGCAGCCTAAGAGGGAGTCAGAACTGGCCCCAGTACGACACCGGGGCAGGGCGGAGCAGGGCTCGCTTTCCCTGGCAGCCAGGGCTGGCTGCAGAGGGATACTAGGGTCAGAGGTTCAGCGGGGGGCGCTCTTGCTACCACTGGGGAGCTGACAGGCCCCAGTGCCCATTGGCATGAGGCTCTGTAAAGCTGAGCCAGCCTGACCCCTTGATGCCCTGAATCTAAGGGGGATCCTGGGAGGTATCACCTATCCCCCAGTACAAGCACAGGGGCAGATGGGGAGCGAGTACAGTCACACCTGCCCACTGGGGTTACATTCCTAACATGCCATGCATCGACTGCACTTTCCCAGAGCCCCGTGAGGCTCTGGAGGGCAGCCAAGCCCCACTCAGCCAACCAACTAAGGGTTTTGCTGACGTTCAGGGAGGGATGCAAGAGCTGCATGCTTATCTTGGCGACTCCGAGCCCCAGGATCACTAATCCTCACCAGCCAGGGAGCGGGAATGTGGAGTCTAATGATTCAGGGAACCCCAGAAGCATCCTATCCCAGAGCCGTGCACCACAGGAGGGCTGAGACCACTGTGCTGTTGGGGGCCAACTGGGGGGCCAGGTGAGTACCTGAGCATAAGTTGCAGGCACTTGGCCAGGCCAGAGAAGCGGTTGCAGAGGTTCAGGACGAAACTGGTCTCCCCATCGGGTGGTGCCGGCGGCAGCAGCAACTCCACACCTGGGCCCTCGTAGGGCAGGGGCTCTGGGGGAGAGCCGAAACTGTCAGTGGCTGGTGTACCTACCCCTCCACAGCACCGGGTCAGACGCCGGAGTTCCAAACTTCCCTCCCTACAGCTTTTATACCTCCCCATAGACCAGAGAATCCTAGGGAAAGGGAGTCCTGCCTTGCAGGATGACTGAGTTCACTGCCCCCCTACCCTTGCACTGGCTTTTGCCCCCGGAGAATGCTGAGGCAACCCCAGAGGGGACACCAATCCACAGGATGCCTACGTTCACTCCCCCGCCATTGGGGCACCAATCCACCAGACACCACCTGGGTTCACCCCCTCCTCCCAACCGGTTGCCCTATCACCTTACCGGTCTCGGCAGCCTCATAAAGGTTTCCCAGCAGGCTGTGCAGCGTGGCCAGCAGGGCGTGCAGCTCCTGCTCCCAGCACTCCCTATGCTTCAGCCCCTGAGTGAAGCCAGCACCCAGTGAGGGCAGCAGGGCATAGCATTCACATGCCAGCTGAGGAGGAAGACAGCGTCAGCAGCACCCAACCAGGGGGAAGTCCCAGATGCCTCGCACGGGCCCCCCACTGGCTTCCCTCCTCTCATACTCAGGGTAGCCCCTGCCAGCCAACCACAGCCACAGGATAGGTGATCCCCGCCCCTAATGCAGCTGTAACAAAGCCCCCAGCCCCTCTGCATCCCAGGGCCAACCAACCATGCTGTCCCATCTGCTCCCCCATGCGCTACCCCCACACACTCTCCCCATATATCATGATGGAGCAACTCTCCCCACACTCTCCCCAAAGTGCCACCCTTCCCAGCCAGGGGAAACCCCCCCAGTCCCTGCAGATCCCTGCAGGCCCAGATGAGGAAGGTGGAGATAACCACACACAGCTGACCGGGGGGTTCTTCCTAGCATGCCTTGGGCCAGCACATAGCATAGAGTGCTGTGCTAGCTAGCCCAGCCCAGCCCAGCCCCACACAGTACCTGCTGCAGCTGAGGCGAATCCGAGTCCACATGGGACAGGAAATAGGCAGCCAGTTTGCCCTGAGGGTGAGGAGAGAAAACGGGTAAGCAGCCAACCTCCAAGCCCCAGGCAGCCAACACTCCACAACACCTGGGGGCCCCAACAAAGTAGTCCTCCCCACAGCAGGGAGACAGACCTACCCGGAGAGAGCCACAGGCCCGTGGGTAAAAGGTCATGCAGGCCTTGATGCCTTCCAAAGCTGAGACCTGGCACTGGGGAGAGAGCGGAGATGCAGTCAGACACTGCCTTCTTTGGGGTGCCAGCTCCCACCTGGCCCCAGGGTAGGGACTGGCTGGCTCACAGGGGTGGGGAATGAAGCAGGGGGCCTGTCCCCTCTAGGGCCTCACTTCCACCTGGCCCTAGAGGGATTAAGCTGCAAGAGGGGTGTGGGCCACACTCACCTCAGGTTTGAGGGCCAGCAAAGATGTGAGGAGCCCAGGGATGTGGTTGGTGCCAATGTCCCGGGCCAGCTCAGGCAGCTGGCAAGAGTAGTGTAGCAGGTCACGCAGCACAGCCACCCCCAGAGCCATGGTAGAGGCCGGGTCCTGGGACTGCGGAATGGGGGCAGGTGTCAGGCCACACCTCTTGTTCCATCCTGCCCATACCTCCTGCTCTGCCCCCTTTCCCAACCTCTTTGCTCCCCACTCCCTGTCCCACACCTTTCACATTCCCCTGAAACTCCCTTCTCCTAAAAAGCCACCCAACTCACTCACAGCCCCAGCCCGCCCCACTGCATATCCCTCTCCCATGCTCCTAGCTCAGCTCCCAACCTCCTCACCTGGAGCAAGTGCTGCAGGCTGCGCAGCCAACTCAGGCAGTGCAGCTGGAAGGCCTCTGTGGGAGTCTCACTCACAAGCAGGGAGAGCAGGCACAGGCCCTCAAACCTGGGGGGAAGGGGCAGAGTAAGCACATGGGGGAAGCAAGGAGAGAAGGCTTGTGGAGGGGACCTAGGAGGGGCAATGAGGGAGATGGGTGGAGGCAGCTCCTGCTAGGAATATTGGGGGGGGAGTTCCCAGAGGAATAGGGAGTCTCTGGTATCCCCTACAAGGGAAGCTAGAGAGTGGTTCCTGGGAGGCTCAATAAGAGAGGATGGGGCGCTCCAATGTCCTCCTATAAAGGGAATCAGGGAGGGTTACCGGTAGGCGCCAATATCCGCTATAAGGGAAGCCAGTGGGGGCAGAGCTTCCGCAGGGGGCTCTATACTGGGGGCTGTGAGACTCAGATATCCTCCTATAAAGGGAACCAAGAAAGGTTTCTGGGGAGACCCCAGGATCTACTATAAGGGAAGCCAGGGGAGGTTCCTGGGGCACCCACCTATCCAGTGGAACTAGCTCTGGGCTTCCTTGGCCTCCAGAGCAGGATGTGTGTGTGGGAGGGAGCTCACCGTGTCTTGATGGTGCCCAGCCGGGCATTGGTGACCCCAATCAGGCCCCCCAGGGCCGGCAGGTTCTGCAAACACAAAATGAAGGAGTAGGGCGGTCAGTGAGGTGCCTCAAAAAGCACAGGCTTCCCCCTAACCCCACAAGTAAAGAAGCCAGCACAACATCCTGGCCCCAGCAGACAGAGGGAAACCCCTCAGAACCCTCCCACCTACCCTCCAGGCTCTTCTGCCCCATGGACTTCTACTCTGCCCTGCACCAGGCCCCGGGGTGTCAGAATGGGGGAAGAATGAGTGGAGACTGGAGGCACCACAGCCACAGAGGCTGGAGGCACCACTGCCACAGCCACATAGCTGCAGATCAGCCCCAGAGGCCAGAGGTGGGCCAGAAGCATCGCTGCCATGGCCATGAGGCCTGGGGCCGGCCTCAGAGGCACTGCTGCTATGGCCATGCAGCCTCAGGCCGGCTCCGAAGGCTGGAGACGCTACTGTCACAGCCATGGGCCAACCCTGGGCTATCCCCAGAGGCCACTGCCACAGCCTCGCAATCCAGGGCCGTCCCGAGGCGCCACGGCCCAGGGCCAGCCCCGGAAGCTAGAGGCACCGCTGCCGCGGCCATGCGACCTGCACCAAAGGCACCGCAGCCACATGTCCTCAGGCAGGCAGCTTGGCGCCGGCCCCAGAGGCGCCATGTGCCTCCAGCGCCAGCCCTGGACTGCGTGGCCACAGTGGTGGCACCTCAGCGCTGCCTCCTCCATCAGCTGTGTGGGGGAAGGAAGGGCAGGGCTGAGCTCCTTCCCCCAACATGTTGGGCATGCCTGTTAGGGGGCAGGGCCTGGAATAGCCTCGGGGGCTAGACCAAAGCCCTAGGCGGGCTGCTGAGAGGCTTTTGCCCAACCCTGCTCTAAGGAGTAGGGTGCTGATGAGAGGGCTGAGCTGCAGGGCAGAGAGTGGGGCAGAGCCTAGAGCAGGGGTCTCCAACCTTTTTAAGCACAGGATCAGTTTTTTAATTTAAATGCAATCCAGGATCTACCTCAAACCCAAATATCCTTGCCCCACCTCCTGGCTACGTCTACACTGGCCCCTTTTCCGGAATAAGAGCCTCCGGAAAAGGGCACTTTTTCCGGAGGATCGGGGCCAATCTAGACGCTCTTTTCCGGCTTTTTTAAAAGCCGGAAAAAAGCGGCGGACATTTTTATTTAAATGCCGCGGGGGATATTTAAATCCCCCGCGGATTTCCCTACGACGACTCGTGAAATTTACATGCCCCTTCCGGAAAAGGGGCCAGTGTAGACGTAGCCCCTTTGTGCCCCTTCAGCGAGACCCTGCCGCTGTTCACTCAGACCTCCTTCCCTCATTCTCCCTTCCTTTAATCAGTTAGGGGCACAGGCTCTGGTCTTGGGCTAAGGGATTTGGAGTATGGGAGGGGCTCTGTGCTGAGCCTGGGGCAGGGAGTTGGGGTACAGAAAGGGTTCAGGGTACAGGTGCTGTAAAAGTTTGGGTCCAGGGGGGCTCAGGGAAGGGGCTTGGGATGCAAGAGGGAATTCATGACTGGGGCAGGGGTTCAGAGCTGGCTCCACATGGATGTGGCTCCTGGGTGATGGTGCAGTGGGGCTAATGGAGGCTCACCCCTGCCCTGGCCCCACACCACTCCCAAAAGCAGCCCGCAAATTCCCTCCATCCCAAGCCCTGTTGTGCCCCCTCCGTTCTGTGGAGATAGAATACAGCAGTGGTCCCCAACCATTAGAGGTTGCCGGGCACCAGGGGGTGTGGCCGTTCACCTGCCGGGCGCCAGGGGGCGGGGACACTTGTGCATATGGGGGGGCGGCCCCCCCATAGCCGCATGCCCGGGGGCGGGGCTCCCCATAGCCACGCGCCCGGGGGCGGTGCCCCCTCCAAGCACCGCGTGCCCGGGGCCGGCGCTCTCCTCCCCCCAAGCGTGGCGCTCCCGGGGCCGGCACTCACCGTACGCCATGTGCCCGGGGCCGGCTCTGGCACCGCGCATGTGCCACGTGTCCGGGGCCAGGCCGGCCCCGAGCACTTGGCGGGCGCACGCAAATGCCCCCGCAGGCGCACCGTGTTGTGGACCAGGGGAATACAGGGCGGGAGAGGGGGCACCCTGACGTCAGCGCCCCTCCTCTCCCATCCCTGCTCTGTACCGCAAGGGCAGCAGACGCGCAGCAGTGGGGGGAGGGGCAGCTGCAGTGCTGCGCTTGATCATCTCTTGGCCAAACCAGGAAGGATCGATCCCCATCTACTGCTCGGTGACCACTGGCCTAGCGAGCCTGGGAGACGAGGGGACGAGGAAGGGAGCCTTGCAGAACGGCTGGGCCCTGGCAGTGCAGCGGGTCCAGGGCAGAAGGGGCGGAGCCTGGTGACAGGGGCGGGGCCTGGCAGGAAGTGGGCCTGGGCGGGGCTCTAGGAAGGCGGGGCTCTAAAAGGCTTTAAGGAGCGAGCGGGATGCCTGGTGGGTTCTAAGCAGAGGGGGCGGGGCCGGGGCCCGAGCCCCGGGCAGAGGGGGCGGGGCTCTCACCTGCCCGCCGGCTCCGCTATCCCGCAAGCCGCGCACGAGGCCGGGTAGCGCGCGGGGACTGGGCGGCCGGACCCCACCCAGCGCCTCCAGCACCAGCCGCCCCGGGCAGCCCGCGACTCCCACCGCCGCCATGCCAGCACGCCGCCTGACGTCACCGCCTCGCGACTAGCGGCCCTGGAGACCGCCCGCGCGCGGCCGTGACGTAATTGCAATGCGACGGAAGGTGGGGCTTGGCAACAGCCTTGAGAAACTGTCTGGGCCGTGGGTGTGGATAGAAACCGCCATGTGCACCCGATCTTAGTGGGGGGCCTGGAAACCGCCATGTGTGGCCTTTCCCCTGAGAAAGGGGACTGGAAACTGCCATTTGTAATAAATCCCAATGGAAGGGGGCTGGAACGGCCTTGTGTGACCTTTCCCAACTGAGGGAAGGCTGGAAACCACTGTGAGTGGTTCCTAATGGTGTTGAGAGACACCATGGCTCTGTCTACACTGCTTCTTTTGCCAGAAATATGCAAATAAGGCTAAGCATGGAATATCCCTGAGCCTCATTTGCATACCTAATGAGCCACCATTTTTACAGAAGAGGCTCTTGTGCTAGAAGGAGCTGGCTACACTGCCCCTTCTTGCACAACAAAAACCCTCTTGCGCAATGTCATTCTTCCTGAAAAGTAATCAGCGTAATGGCATTGCGCAAGAGGGTTTTTGTTGCGCGAGAAGGGGTAGTGTAGACAGCTCCCTCTGGCACAAGAGCCTCTTTTGCAAAAATGGTGGCTCATTAGGTATGCAGATGAGGCTTGGTGATATTCCATGCTTAGCCTCATTTGCATATTTCTGGGGCAAGAAGCCATGAGTTTAGACATAGCCCATTTGTGCCAATTCCCAGTGGCATCTAGACATCATTGTTCCCAATTGTGAGAAGGGATGGAAACCACCATATGTGACCATCCTGGTTGTCCCACATAGAGATTACGCAGAGCCTCTGCCTCAGTAGAGGAGTAGGCCCTGGATCTCACCCAGTGCATGCCTCACTGAGGTGGGTCACCAGAATACCACCAGGCACATGTGTCTCCATCAGAGGATCCTATAAACCACTGTGCTTACCTGTGGGGTGGGACTTGAAACAGCTATGCACACCTGGGAGATGGCTGTAGTGATGCAAGGGTAGCAGAGTTTGGGGTCCAGTCTTTCCTGATTGGGGGATGAGGGGCTTGGTAACCATTTACTGACCTGGAGTGGGGAGAGAAGTTTGGGTCCTGGAGCTGTCTAGGAAGGAACAGTGAGTGTCCCCTAGATGTAGGGCAGCCACGGACCTGAGCTGGGAGTAGCGGGGGGGGGGGGGGTGAAGCTGAGCCACCCTACTCGGGGATGGTGAGCTGTACCAGCTAGGGACCTCAAACAGGTCTCAATCAAAGGCGTAATCCCAGAGAGACATTTCATAGAATCATAGGACTGGAAGGGACCTCGAGAGGCCATCAAGTCCAGCCCCCTGCCCTCAAGGCAGGACCAAGCTCCGTCTACACCATCCCTGACAGATGTCTATCTAACCTGTTTTTAAATATCTCCAGAGAGGGAGATTCCACCACCTCCCTTGGCAATTTATTCCAATATTTGACCACCCTGACAGTTAGGAATTTTTTCCTAATGTCCGATCTAAACCTCCCTGGCTGCACTTTAAGCCCATTACTCCTTGTCCTGTCCTCAGAAACCAAGAGGAACAAATTTTCTCCTTTCTCCTTGTGACACCCTTTTAGATATTTGAAAACCGCTATCATGTCTCCCATCCCCTGCCTGTGCCTGCCCTGTGCCCCAGAGATGGGGAGACACCTGTGAAATATGGGGATAGAGCTAAGTAACCCCTGAATAAAAGTCCATCTCTGCAGTCTTCTCTCACTTCTGCTTTCACAGTTGGTTGAGTAACTTCCGCCAGCACAAACCACAGCTGTCCCATTTCCAGGCATGGGGCAGGGCTCATGTAGAGCATGGGGGAGGGGGACGGGCCGGGCGTAGCAGGGTGCATGCAGGGCATAGGGGTGCTGCATGGGGCAGGACAAGGGGGAGCAGCCTTGAGCAGGGCCCAGGGGGATGGCAGGGACTGTGCAGGGTACTGGGGTCAGTGCATGGCCCAGGGTGCCGCAAGATGCATTCAGGGCACGTGCAGGGGGGCTAGCTCCTCTTTGTGCTGTTGAACGCTACGTGCCGAGCCGCGGGCAAGGGGCTGTCTGGGCGGGGGGGTCATTCCCCTCGCTCGCCACAAGGTTGCAGCAACATCCCCCGCCCCTGACGGCTCCTCCCCGGCGCACCCTCGGATTGGCTGCGCCGCCACCCCACGTGACGCGGGCCTGGCGCTGGCCATGGCTTCACTCGAGTCCGCTCCCTCCCGCTATCACCCGGAGCCGGGACGTGAACCCCGAGTCTAGCGCGGCGCCTGCACCCGGAGCCGGCATGGGGGAGAAGGCGGGCACCAGGTGGGGGCTGGTCCGGCGCGCTACAGGGCGCGGGGTGGGGAGGGGGAGCTTGCATCCCAGCAGGAGAGGGAACCCAGGCGTCCTGGCTCCCCCCCAACCACCAGCCCCCACTCCCCTCCCACAGCCAAGGAGTCCTGACTCCCAGCCCCCCCCCCAACCACCAGCCCCCACTCCCCTCCCACAGCCAAGGAGTCCTGACTCCCAGCCCCCCCCCCCCAACCACCAGCCCCCACTCCCCTCCCACAGCCAAGGAGTCCTGACTCCCAGCCCCCCCCCCAACCACCAGCCCCCACTCCCCTCCCACAGCCAAGGAGTCCTGACTCCCAGCCCCCACTCCCCTCCCACAGCCAAGGAGTCCTGACTCCCAGCCCCCCCCCCCCCCGCTCTGACTCACCAGCCCCCACTCCTCCCCAGCGCTGGGGAGGGAACCCAAGAGTCCTGGTACCAGCTCCCCTCCCCCCACTGACTCATCAGCCCCCTCTTGCCTCCCAGAGCTGGGGAGAGAACCCAGGAGTCCTGGGTTCCCTTGCATATGAGTGGGAAAGGCCTGATCCTGGTGCAAGGATGTAGGTCATGGCTGGGGGAGGGGCAGCTAATCCAGGAGTAAGGCGGCAGCACTGCCAGGCACTGGGGGTGGAACCAGATTACGGAGATATCGGACCCTGGTGCCAGCCCTGCCTCGGACGCCTGGGTTCCTCAGGACACCTTGGGAAGCTGTCATTTAACACCCAGATGCCTCGGTCCTTTGAGGCCTTTGGGAAGGGCTCCCTCCAGACAGGTGCAGGGACCTGGCCCATGATATGATATTCTCCCCCTGCCCTGTCTCTGCGTTGGGTGCTAGGGATAGGCTGGAACCTGGCAGCAGCTGTCAGGCATGTTTGGTCAGAGCGCTCTGGAGTTTATTGCCCCAGAGATAAGGGCAGGAGGCTAGAGAAGAGGGGGCCAAGGGCTGCCTGGCTCCACCACTCCTGCCAGTGCCCCTCACTCCCAATCCGCAGCCCCTTGGCTCTGAGGCTGTTTGGGATAGTGGGTCTCTCCTGGCGTGGGGGTGGGTCAGAAAGAGGAACTGGAAGCTGCGTAGCTCAGCAGGCAGACTGCAGAAGCTGCTCTGAGGAGCAGAGCAGATGTGGGGGGAGGGCTGGGATTGGGGGAGCAAAGGGATCCCAGCCCTAAGTTTTTCTTTACAAACACTTTCAGTCCCAGCCCTAGGGAGTCCCACACTCTGCATTCCGTCCCTGGTGCAGAGATGCAGCCACCTCTTGGGGGAGCGGAGAAGTTGTACAGAAACCTATGTTGAGGAGGGAGGGGGGCCCAACGCTGTCCCATCCCCTTGGGGCAGTGCTGTCCCTTCCTGAGGCCATAGAGAGGGCTCAGGATTAGGGCCAACTGGCTGAGTGCTGAACCGCAGGGGTGCACGGTGACCTCCCCCAACTGTCACCCAAGTGCCTCCCTAGGACTTCCTCACAACATCCTGTCTAGGAAACAAAACAGGAAACGCCACGTCCTGTTGGAGACACGTGTCCTAACCTTGTGCCAGCCCTGCCCCATGCCAGTGCCCCTCACTCCCAAACAGCAGCCCCTGCCAGCCCAGTCCTGGGCTCCCCTCAGCTCTGCCAGTGCCCCCCATTCCTGACTCTCAGACCCTGGCAGCCCAGCTCTGGACTCCCCCAGCTCTGCCAGTGCCCCTCACTCCCAACCTATAGCCCCTGCTACCCCAGCGCTGGGCTACTATGAGTGCTCCTCACACCCAACACAAAGCTCCCTACTGCTGTTTCTGTTCCCATGTGCTGGGTTCCCTGTTTACATCCTGGCACCCCATATGTCTGTACCTTCCAGGTGGGGCTGCTTCTTGACTCCTCCTCCTCAACCTGGTTGTTCTGAGGAAGGGGGCCAACAGCCAGTGGGGTCAAAGGTCAGCCTGGATCTTCCCCAGTGCATGAGACATGGGACTAGCAATTTCCATAGCAACCTGAATATGTAGGGGGAATCCAGCACTGAATCCTCCCCCCAAACTGTATGAAATGTTTGGGGAGATGCTCTTAGAGGGAGGCTCTTAGAGGGAACTGGGCAAGCCTGGTGGGGCAGAAGTTGGTTCTCTCCCCTTTCTGGAAAATTGGGGAGGGCTTTATGGAGAGCTGTGGGGGACCCTTCCCCCCAGATCCTGCCCCCCTCATTCTGAATCAGCTGGGTTGTCCCCCCTTCACTCCTGGGTGGTCCCTGAATTCACTCCTCCCCACCCCCCTGCTGCTCCTGTCACTATGGTTACACTGGGACAACCAGCCTGGATCCTGTTTCTGTGGCAACCAGCTAGACCTGAGGCAGACAGGTGGATTCCCCCCCCCTTTCCCCCAGCTGAGCTACTGCTTGGAAGGCAGAGGTCAAAGGTCAGCCTGGTGGACCCCTGAGATGGGGGGAGCTGAAGTTGGGGAGGCCCATGTCAGTCAGTTCTGACCTATGCCCCTTCCCCCACCCCTTTTCCTCCCCAGGGTCTTCAAGAAATCAAGTCCCAACTGCAAGGTGAGTGACAGCCCGGTGCCCCTCACTCCCAACTCGCAGCTCCTGTGCCCCACCTGACCCCAAGCCAACCTAGCCCCATCCAGTGCCTCTCACTCTCGACCTGCAGCTCCCAGCCACCCCGGCCCTGCCCGGTGACCCTCACTCCTGACCCCCAGTAGGGATGTTAAGTATCGGGTAATTGACTAGTCAATAGGACACCTCTGCCTTTGAAGTGTAACAACAGCTTGAGGGCTGTTGCTACACTTCAAAGGTGAAAGCACCAAAGCGCTAGGGTCAACTGGGGACTCCCCCACTGACTCCAGGCTCCATGCAGCATTGCTGCTTTGAAACGGCATTTCAAAGCAACAGCGCTGCACAGAGCCCAGGGTCAGCTGGGGAGTCCCCAGCTGATCCTGGGCTCCCCACAGCATTCAAAGCAGCAGTGCCACACGGAGCAGCTGACCCCACGCTCCATGCAGCGCTGCCGCTTTGAAGTACCCCCCCTTGTCGCCCCCCTTGCTGCCTCTTTCTGATAGAGCCAGCAAGAGGAAGGAGCAACTAGTCAACTATTCTGTCGACTATCCGATAAGCATTTGCTTATTGGATAATTGAATAGTCTTTCACATCCCTTACCCACAGCCCTTGGCCCCACAGCCCGGTGCCCCTCACTCCTGACTCACAGCCCCCCATTTCCCATCTGACGTGTAGACTCTGGCCGTGCCCGGTGTCCCTCACTGCCGACCCGCAGCCCCTGGCCAGCCTTTCCCTGCCTGGTGCCCCTCACTGCCGACCCACAGCCAGCCCAGCCCCACCCAGTGCTCCTCAATCCCAACCTACAGCCCCTGGCCTGCCCAGCCCCGCCCAGTGCCCCTCACTCCTGATCCGCAGTTCCCGGCCAGCCCAGCCTCATCTGGTGCCGCTCACTCCTGACCCGCAGCCCCGCCCCTCCCAGTCCTCCTCAATCCCAACCTGCAGCCCCTGGCCAGCCTGGCCTTGGGTTCTGGGTAAGAATGTTAACTGGAACAGCCATCCGCCCGTTGTGGGTGTGGGGCTGCTTCCGCTGTGGGCGGGGAGGGCAGGGTGCTCCAGCCTGGCCTGAGCAGCTCTTGTTTTTGTTTGCTGTGGGTCCAGCCCAGCCAAAGAAGGGGTTGCTCCAGCCTGGCCACGGGCAGGGGCTACCCTGCCCAAGTGCATTTAATAGGTTAACCAGTTAAACTTAATGTTTAACCAGTTAACTCATTAAATGGGATTTTACATCCCTAGTTCTGGGTGTTATGGTCTCTCCCCCCCCCCCCAACCTCAATGGTTTCCTCTTGCGGCTCTTCCCCCGCCTGGCTTCCTCCCTTGCGCACTGACACGGGGATCCTGCCATGTCTCTCCCCTCCCCCCATGGGCCTTTGCACACACTACTGAGTGCCCGTCCACGCAGAACTTGGCCTGAGGCTTGTGCATAGAGAGGTGGGGGGGCTAAGGTTGGGATGGGAGTGGGGCCCTGTATTGTCGAGGGGCAGAAGGTGCAGTGTAAGGGGGGCTCTGAGCTAGGGAAGAGTCATCCCAGGTTCTTGAGGGAGAAAGGGGGAGAGGCCCTGAGCTCCAGGCAGTGAAGAGTTAACCACCACCCACTTCTTCTCCCTCCTTCCCCCCCACACAGTTTGTTTACATTGGGTTTCCACACACCTGCCCCCCCCCCCCTTTCCTGATTGGCTGCCCCCCTCCCTAGGGCCCGCTCAAATTCCTAGGGGGCGGCAGAGCTGCAGATAAACAGACTCTGGAAGGAGCAGCGGGTGTGGGGGGGTGGTAGGTACAGTGAAGGTGCGTGGGGGGGCAGCAGGCGTGGCTGGGGCAGGGAGGGCATCTCAGGGTGGGGATGGAGCCCCTGGAGCTGGACAGGATTCGATGTGAGATGTCTGGGAGCCTCCGGGTCTTCAGAAAACAGCTGGGAACCCAGGTAAGGGGGTGCTAATTGCGGACTGACAGCTTGCATCAGAGCAGTCCTGATCTGGTAGAGTTCCCCCCCACCCACTGGGTGCTGCAATGGGCTATTTCCCCACGTGGGTGTGAGGATCTGTCTGTCCCCCTTCCCCATGTCTGTCTGTTCCCACAGCTCACTGTCTATCTTGGCAAGCGTGACTTTGTGGATCACCTGGACCGGGTGGACCCTGTGGGTGAGTTAGGGGGTTAGGGAGTGGGGAGGGTAGGGGCCTTAAAGGATTGGTGGAGGCTGGGAATTGGGGATATTGGGGGGCTGGCAGTTAGGGGGTCAGACATGGAGGAAGGTCAGTGGGGGTCTGGAGTTCAGAGGGCCGGTTGGCTCTAGGAGTGCTGGAGGTTGAGGGTCAGAGATGGCTGAGGGGCAGTGGGGTGCTAGGGCTGGAGGTGTTTGGGGTGCTGGGAGACCAGGGACTGGTTGGCTATTGGAGTGGGGTGGTGGTTACGGGGATGAGGGTTCAGGGTTAGGAGACATGGAGTAGGGAGTTAGAGGGCTGGTCAGAGACTGGGGGTCAGAATGCTGAGGTGGCTGGGGGAAGTCTGGGGGTCCAGGGACTGATTGGCTCTGGGGTGGTTGGGGTGCACAGAGCTAGTGGGGATCAGGGGATCCTGCCCAGTCTCACCCCTGCCCTGATTCCCATGCAGATGGAGTGGTGCTGGTGGACCCCGAGTACCTGAAGGATCGGAAAGGTGAGAGGGGCTGGGGGGGGAGGCTCCTGCTCTGAAGAGGGGTGAGATTCCAGGCTCCACCACTGCCCCTTTGACCCAGACTGGCTAGGGGCGGGGCTGAGTGATCAGGCTCCACCCCTGGCATGTCTGTTCTTGGGTAGGGGGAGGCATCTTGGGGAAAAGGAGGGTGGGAAACAGCTTGGGGAATTCTGAGTAGAGCTGTCTGAGGCCTTCACCCTGTCTTGCTGCCCTCTTCCCCACCCCTCTTCTGCAGTGTTTGTGACTCTGACCTGCGCTTTCCGCTATGGGCGTGAGGACCTGGATGTGCTGGGCCTATCGTTCCGCAAAGACCTTTTCGTCGCCACGTGCCAGGCTGTGCCCACCCTGCCTCAGGAGCAGTGCTCCCCCACCCGCCTGCAGGAGCGGCTGCTGCGCAAGCTGGGAGCCCATGCCCACCCCTTCTCCTTCACGGTGAGCGCCCCGGGGACTCTCCAGGGACCCTCAACCTTCCAGTGCCCTCTTTCACCTTCATGCTGAGCCCCCAGGAACCCCAGCACCCCCTAACCCTAGGGATGTTAGTGGCTAGTTGCCTAATCGTTTAACCAATATGCGATTGTTTATCAGTTAACAGTCCCAGTTAACTGCAACACACCCCTACGTGCTCTGCATTTAAAACTCGGACCAGCAGGTTTGCTCAGTCGCAGCCCATAGGTCCAAGTTTTAAATGAAGAGAACATGGGAGCCCCCTACCACGCCACGCTACTGCCTTTGAAACAGCTCAGAGCCTGCGGGGCAGCAGGTGGGAGTCGATACGTGCCAGCAGCTGGTTTAAAAACCAGCTCCAACCTTCCACCTGCACTAATGCCTCTGAATCAGCCTGAGCTCCTCAAAGACAGAGGCTGCTCTGGAGTCCTAGACAGGAGCTGCTGTCACCAACACGGAGTGGCAGGGGGCTCCCCAGGAGTAGGACAGGAGTTCACTGGCTGCCAGGCCCAACCTCAGGAGGGAGCATTTTAGTAACCGTGTACAGGGCGCCCCCACTCTAAGTCCCCCTGTTATACATCTGTTCCACACTGAAGTCGTTGCCACTTGTAGGAACTGATGCATTATAAATCCTCCCATTCCCTGCTCTTCGGTCATGCCAAAAACAAAACAAAAAACCCAATTTGAGCACATGGAAGTCATCCGTGGGGAACAATGCCCTGGTTTCAGTTTCACTATAAGTCCAGGTTTTTTTAAACATATCTTGGATTTATCGCAAGGCCGGCCTGTAACCACTAAGCACTGCTGACACTACACAATTACTAAAATAAACCATTTCTGACATCCCTGCCTACTCCCCCCATACCCTCTTTCACCTTCACAGTAAGTCCTCAGAGCGTCCCCTCATGTGGCAAAATGGGGATTTTATGCCCTTTATGTTGCTTGTTAGTTCTGGTGTCATGCCATGTGTTGCCTTCGTTTCCCTGGGCACTGTACCAATGCCTAGACGGGGCTGGGCATTTCAGTGTGACAGCCTCCCCCACATCCACAGTGGCTGATACTTTCTGGAAGTTGAGCCTGGGAGGGGTGCGTGTCTAAGTGACATCTTTACCCCAGGAAGCACCACAAAGGCTGGAGGAGGGGCCTGGCTGGGACTACCCTGACTCTGGTCCCCCCTCTCCCCAGATGGATTGTACTGGCTGCTGCTGGTTTCTATGTTGACAAGTCTGTTCTACACTGTATCCCTGTCACCTACTAAACTTTCTGTTTTACCTGCCGGCTGGGAGTCACATCTGACGGCACATGGGGATGCAGGGCCCTGTGACACACCCAACCCCTAGTGCCCTGTGAGGGGTCAGAGCCCTGCTTAACCTTCCCTGTGTCTCAGATCCCGCAGAATCTGCCCTGCTCAGTCACGCTGCAGCCTGGCCCAGAGGACACAGGCAAGGTATGGACTGTGGGACTGAGAGTCGGGCGTGAGGGGCACCAGCAACACTGGGGGAGCTTAGGGCGGGGCTGGCAGGGGCAGTGGGTCGGGAGTGAGGGGCACCAGCAACACTGGGGGAGCTTAGGGCGGGGCTGGCAGGGGCAGTGGGTCGGGAGTGAGGGGCACCAGCAACACTGGGGGAGCTTAGGGCGGGGCTGGCAGGGGCAGTGGGTTGGGAGTGAGGGGCACCAGCAGGGCTGGGAGAGCCCAGGGCTGGGCTGGAGAGGCTGTGGGTCGGGAGTGAGGGGCACTGGGAGAGCCCAGGGCTGGGCTGGCGAGGCTACGGGTCAAAAGTGAGGGGCACCAGGCTAACAGGATTTTTCTCCCCCTCTCAGGCCTGTGGGGTTGATTATGAGATCCGAGCTTTTTGTGCCAAATCCCTAGAAGAAAAGATTCATAAAAGGTACTAAAGTCCCCCATGTAGGGTAGAGGCTACAAATGTGCAGGAAGATCCCCTATCCTACCAGAACCTGGGAGAGAACCCAGGAGTCCTGGCTCCCGGTCCATCTGTCCCCATTATAACTCACCAGCCCCCACCAGGCAGAAGACCCAGGTATTTGGGCAGGCTGTGACTTCCCTTCCCCACAGGAACTCAGTGCGCCTGGTGATTCGAAAGGTGCAGTACGCTCCAGAGAAGCCGGGCCCCCAGCCCATGGCAGAGACCACCCGACACTTCCTGATGTCTGACCGGTCCCTCCACCTCGAGGCTTCACTGGACAAGGAGGTGGGGGCTGGCCAGGGCATGGATCTGGGGAGGGGAGAACTGTAGATCCCAGGGGAACGGTGGGGCAATGGAGCAGGGTCAGATGGGGGAGGGAAGTGGCACCAGTAGAGCTGGGGGAACTCGTTGCTTATCCCCTCGTGTCCTCCACAGCTCTATTACCACGGGGAGCCCATCAGCGTGAATGTGCATGTCACCAACAACTCCAGCAAAAGCGTCAAGAAAATCAAAGTCTCAGGTGCGTCACAGGGTGTGGGGGGGAGTTGAGGGGGTGCACTTGCTGGGGAGTTTTGACTGTGCATACCCAGTGGGAAATAGCTCACAAGTGCGGGGGGTTGCCCCGGGGGGTTGCCCCTGGGCAGAGGGCAGCATGGGAAGGTGTTGGGGGGCTGCTTATGCCCCCGACATGGCTGACACCCCTCTCCCTCTGCAGTGCGGCAATACGCAGACATCTGCCTCTTCAGCACCGCCCAGTACAAGTGTCCAGTGGCTCAGATCGAGCAAGAGTGAGTGCTCCTCTCCCTCACCTGCTGCCTCAGCTCCCCTCCCCCCACCCCAGTCCCTGGGGCAGAGGGGGGGTGGAGAGGTCCTGAACTCACACATCAGTGGGAGGGGCAGGCAGGGCCAGTAGGGAGGGATACATGGAGGGCTGTAGGGAGTCCTGATCAGAGGGGTATAACTAGCAGGGGCATCCATGGCTAGGCTGCAGAGAGGTACTGGGTATTCACAGGGGTCCTTGATGGGGTTTAGGACTCAACTGCTCACCCCCTGCCCACTCTGTGTCCAGTGACCAGGTGTCACCCAGCTCCACATTCTGCAAGGTGTACACACTCACACCACTGCTGAGCCAGAACCGGGAGAAGCGGGGCCTGGCACTCGATGGGAAACTCAAGCACGAGGACACCAACCTGGCCTCTAGCACCATGTGAGTGGGGTGAGGGGCTCATGTCCACATCCCCATAGCCTCCGCTGTCGTCCCCCCCACCCAAGTGGTGGCTGCACCTCAGGCTGCCCTGCCTGAGTTAGGTGCATTCTGACCTCATGCTCTGTTTCAGAGTCAAGGAGGGGGCGAACAAGGAGGTTCTGGGGATCTTGGTCTCATACCGTGTTAAAGTGAAGCTGGTTGTGTCCCGGGGAGGGTAAGTATCTGGCTCTGTTACCCTCCAACACCCCTGATCCTGGCCCCTCACTGACTCTCCTCTTGGCTCTTCTGCCCTTGCAGGGATGTGTCTGTGGAGCTGCCCTTCGTGCTGATGCACCCAAAGCCCCCTGAGCAGTTTGCATTGACACGGCCCCAGTCAGGTAGGGGTTAAATCGAGCCCCTTTAAACCAGCCACCACGCCCCAGAGGTGGCTGCATCTTGGAGCTGGAGGAGGGACACTAGGTTGCCTGGGGGAAATAACCCTCTTTTCATCTCTCCTCACAGTTGTCCCAGAGGCAGACACACCTGTTGACACGAACCTCATCGAATTTGAAACCAAGTAAGAGTCCTTCCCCGAAATTACCCACTCCAGCCCAGGGCATTGGGTCGGACAGCAGGAGGTGGTGTGCAGGGGGCCACAGGGAGGCATTTGAGCAGCTGTATCCGTGAGGCAGCAGTCGAGTGCTATACCAGACTGTCAGAGGGGTAGGGATGTAGGTGTTTCCTGTTATGGCCCTGCTGGGTCTGACTCCACCCTGAGTGTTGGTAATGGTAGAGGGGCTCCCAGACACCCAAATATACATACTTGGGGAGGGGGCTTGTTTATGTTTGAAACCCTAATTGGGCCCCACAGGACATTTTGTGCTAGGGGCAAAAAGGGGAGGGGTGCTTACATTGGGCAGAGCCTACCCCCTTGTGGGTTCTGGGGCTGGGAGCAGGCTGGAGTCTATTACTCCCAAGCTGGCTGGGAGCAGCCCCCCTCATCCTGCATCCCTCCATCCCCCCAGCTACGGCCAAGACGACGACATAGTTTTTGAGGATTTCGCCCGCCTGCGGCTCAAGGGAGTCAAGGATGACAAGGACGACGACCATTTCTGATGGGGGGGGGTAGGGGCTGCATTGCTGCCCCCCAGGGGCCTGGCCTGTGCTAGGGGGTGGATTTTAACGGTGTCTGCCTGGGCTTTTTAATGCTAGCCCCTGCAATGAGGGGGCTCCCTCCCCATCCCATCTCACTGCTGTAGGGCCCTAACCCAAACTGGGGTCTCGCTTGGGGAGGTCCCCATCTCCCCTCCCCCAGGAGATTTTTAACCTTGCTAAGCTCTGTAAGGGGTTGCCCCTCTGCTCCTGGGGCAGGGGCAACTTCCCCCCTCATAACTGCTCAGGGGGGACCCTGAGCAGCCCTACCTCCCATTAAAGCACTGGACCCCCTCCCTGGGCATTACTGCTGCTTGATCCCCTGCCATCTTCTTATGTACACGGTTTTTTAAAATTGTTTTAATCTGTGGGGTCCTGCCCCTCCTCTGCTCCACAAGCCCTGAGGCTGCTGGGATCCCAAATGGGGACCCAAGGTGGTCCTGCCTGGGAGCTGCAGCTGTGTGCGCTGTCTGTTGGGATTGCAGGGGATGGAGTTGTGGCTCTTGTGCTATAGCCATGTGTGACATGGGGCAGGGGGCTAAGGCTGAGCAATGGGCACAAGTAAAGAAAATATCAACCAGTGTCTGGTGTGAGTGATTTCCTGGGAGGGGTAGAGCTGTTCTACCTGCCTGACACTCAGCCTGCCCCAGAGGTGGCTGCATCTCAGCGCCAGGCAAGGGGGCTGCTGCAGGAACCAGTGTCTACTTGTCACTGCTGGAGGAGAAATGAGGTGGGGGAAGTGGTTCCCCATCCAGGGGAGTTGCTCTGTCAGTGAAGAGCCTCCCCTTTGATGCACTGGTTCTGGAGGACTCCCCAGACATAGAGAATGGCTGAGCGAGGGGGGGTGCTCCAGGCTCATTTGTGGCCTGGAGGACCAATGGCCACCTGCCTTAAGTGTCCCTAGTCCACTGTGTGCTCTAGTGAGCCACCCCCTCCCTGACCACTCTGCTAGCATAGGGAGCTGAGCTAGAACCATACAGTACTCCCCATAGAGCTAGAGCAATGCCAGCTTCAGGCCTAGTCAGAGAGACCCTACCTGGAGTGCTCTGCTTATGAATCTCTATGGCAAGGGACGGACTCTATGGTGGTACCTCTGGAAGGACTCTGCAAGGGTTTACCCCAGAAAGGCCACCCTAAAACTGTAGCTTTAAAACCCTGTCTATGCAACTCAGGGAGGTTCTCTAGCCTGCCTCTGTGACCAGAGGCCTGGAAGACCACACTAGGCCTCTGCCCATAGCATAGCTAGAGCATAGCTTCCCCAGCCACAGAGCAATCTCTACCAGGTACCAGAGTGTCACCCAGCATGCAGAGACTCCAGGAGATAGTGGCACCTGGTCATGGCTGGGGCAACTCGAGAAGCACATTCCAGGGGCAAGGCTCTATTTATGCAGATCATCCATGTACATTCAGATATACAGATCAGCACAACCGGTCTTTGCATAGAATGGCCAGTTTTCCTTCCCCTGCTCTCACAGCTTGGGGTGGTCAGTGGCTGGGCCCCAGCAGGGAGCAGGTGGAGCCAGACTTCCCCAGCAATAGGGGGCCCAGGCGCAACCACTTAAGGAGCTCCAGCGGTGGGTGGGAGCACTGGCTCTGGAATGACAAAGGGAGAGGTTGTTAGGGGGAAACAGCCGGCTGCGTGTTTAGGGAGCAAGGCAGCCAAAGGAGGCAGGCAGTGCAGGGATGCTGATCTTCCTCCCGTCTTACCTGGTCTCTCACCAGGCATCTCCTCTCCTCTACCAGGGGATGAGCTGCCCCTGAAGTCCAGTCCCTCCGCTGCCTGTTTCAGGGGAGAAGGGGGATGGAAGACAAACCATGAAACCCCATTCTCCTCTCACTGGGGACAAAACCCAGGCTTCCTGGCACCCAGCCTCTCCCCCCCCCAATCCCGGAACTGAGAGAGCCCAAGAGTCCTGGTCCCCAGCCTTGCCCCTACTCCAGATCTAATCACTAAGCCCCCTTCCCTTCTCACCAGCTCCTCGCAGGACGTGTTACATCTGCTTTCACTGGTCACCAGCTCAGCTCCAGGGGATCTGGGTGGGGGATAGGTATTAATTTGGGGGTGTGCACTCAGCCCTTCCCCACAGCCTGCTGGTGGGGGTGGTGCATGAAGTCTCCTCCCACCCTGCAAAGGGCTCAGCACTGAAAGTCACCCACACACTGCTGCTCTGCTGAGGTTGACTCATTATGGCACTCCCTTGCAGGGCAGGGTCAGGGAGCAAGAGACGTCATATGCTCCCCCTCCCCAGGCCCTTATTGACCAGGGGGCAACAGCGCAGAGCACTCAAAGTTTCCTCCCACTGCCAGGGGCACAGGTACCTAGAGGGTCTGCCAGCTGTTCAGAACAGCAGGTGGGAGGGGGGGAGAGGAGAGACTTTGCAAGCTCCCCCACCCCCAGACAATCAGGATCTGTGGGTGGAGAAGCACAGAAGTGTCTGGGCCCTGCCCCACTTGTGGCCACTTCAGAAATTTCTGACGTGGCCCCCAGTCAAAAATTATTGCCTGCCTCTGGCTTATAGGGAGGTGTGGTATACAGGGGCAAGGTAGGGGCCAGGCTATGGCTAGGGGGCCATGGTAGGATGGAGGTGATGTGTGAGGTTTGGGGGGGGGGGGGAGACCATTACCCAGTCATTGCTCCCAGCCGCATTATCTCCAGCTTCTGGTGCAGTCGAAACACCTGATTCTGGTACCTATAGGGGGTGCAGACATGCAGGTTGGGGTGGTTGCAGGGGGCAACTGGAGAAGGGGCTGCCAATGCTCAAGGCAGGGAGGGCTTGTGGGGAAACTGTCCCATGTGGGGGGCCATGACCAATGGGGGAATTATGGGAGGGCATGAGCCTCACCTTTCTTCCCGGACATTGGCCTCATTGACTCGCTGGGCCTCCAGTTGCTTCTCCTGCACCCACCGGGCCTCCAACTGGTCCCGTGCCTGCAGTGCCGCTCCCAGTGCCGTCCGCAACCCCTCAACCTCCTGCGACCGCTCCCACAGCTGGGCATGCAGCTCCTCACAATGCCCAGCCAGGCCTGCCAGCTCCCGGGCACAGCGCCCTGCCCTGCACCAGACATACAGGAGCATATCAGTTCCTTATAATCCCCTGGGGTGCCAGCCACTGACAAGGCAGCAACACAAGAACAAGAGGAGAAATGGGGGCAGCCCAGAAAGTCCCCAGAGGGTCATGAGGGTATGGGGGTACCAGGAGGGGTCAGGCATGCTGACAGGACTCCAAGGGGAGTCAGGGAGATGACCATTGGGCACCTGTGAGGTTGGAGACTCACCTGGCCCGTTGCTCCTTGCATTCGGCCTCACTGCGGTTCAAGGCATCACTCAGGTGGGCCACATGCTGGGCTAGCTACATGGGAGACATGGGATGAGGGGGGTTAATGGCACAGATGCAGCTCCCTGCTCCACTATTCCACTCCCCCCAACTTACCGTGTTCTGAGCCCCCCGCAGCTCAGCCAACTCCACTGCATGCTGCAGCCGAAGAGACGCTATCTCCAGGCTGGTGCTGGGGAAAATGGGGGAGGGCTAGGTGAGTTCTGCCAGTGCCCCTCACTCCCAATCTGCAGCCCCTGCTAGCTCAGCCCTGGGCTCCCCCCAGCCCTGCCAGTGCCCCTCACTCCTGGCCCACAGCCCTGCTAGCCCAGCCCTGGACTCCCTCAGACCTGTCAGTGCCCCTCATGACCTGCAGCACCCTTTCTTTGGGGCAGAGCATTGGGGGTCTCATCTCTACCTGAATTCCTGGGTTCCAGCCTCCAGATGCAGATTGGCGGCCAGTAACTGCTCCAGGTCCCTGCACGCTGAAAGCTTTTCATCTGTAAATCAAGGAGGGAAAGGGGGCTGGGAACCAGGACTCCAGGTTTATCTCCCTGGCTCCGGGAGGAGTGTGAGGGCTGGTGTGGTTGAGTGCGGGGAGAGGAGACTGGGACCCAGAACTTCTGAGTTCTTTCCAAAGTTCATCTGCCAAATTAATCCTGCTTAGGGATCTGCAGTGGCTAGGGGAGAGACATGCTTCTCCGACCCTAGCACCAAGGCCAGATTAAGAAAGGGGCTTTAGGGGCAGCAGCTTGTGAAGACCAGACCTGCCTAGTGAAGGAAACAGCTCTGTGCACTGTTGTCTCTTCCCCCAGCCCCAGCTGGAGCCTGGTCACGGAACATGAAGAAGTTCTGGTCCCCCCAGCTCCCATTAGCCAGGAATCACAGCCAAAGGGAGCTGGGGGAAGTGGTGCCTGCAAGTGAGCACAGACAAGATGGACCAGCTGTGCCCCACCACCACCAAATGGGAGCTGCACCCCAAGTCATAGACTCATAGGGCTGGAAGAGACCTCAGGAGTCCAGCCCCTGCCCAAAGCAGGACCAACCCCAACTAAATCATCCCAGCCAGGGCTTTGTTAAGCCCAGACGGAAAAACCTCTAGGGATGGAGATTCCACCCCCTCCCTAGGGACCCATCCCAGCGCTTCCCCACCCTCCTAGGGAAAGAGTTTTTCCTAATATCCAACCTAGACCCCCCCCTGTAACTTGAGCCCATTGCTCCTTGCTCTGCAGCTATCACCACTGAGAACTGCTTCCTAGAGCCCACATCCCAACTGTAAGCCGCCTCTGCGCCCTAACCCGTGCCCCCAGCAGCGTTTTGTGAATGCGGCTCGGGGGTCACTACACCCCGGACAAAGCCGCGGCGGGGCACTGGCTGCCTGCCGGCTCGGGAGGGGAGGGGCGGGGCTGAGAGGGAGCTCAGGCCACGCCCCCACTCATGGTTCTGCTCCAAGCCTTGCCGTCTGATCGGGCCCCACCCATCCCGGTAAGGCTCGGCCCACACTGGCAGCTGTGCCACGCCACGCCCCCGCTTAAGCCCCGCCCTGCTCACGGCTCTGCACCAATCCCCGCAGCCGCCGCGTTTCTCTCTCGCGCCGCTCTAGTTCCTGCCTCACGTGGCGCCTCCAGGCCGGGCCGGGTCCCGCCCTCTCCATCGCTTGAGGGTCACGTGGGTGGCGAGGGGCGCCGGGAGATGTAGTGCCGGGCGGGGCCGGGGCCGGGCGGCGCATGCGCGGCGGGGCGGAGACGCATGCGCTAACACTGGTCGCGTGGGGTCATGGCGACTTACAGCGTTGCCAACGAGCGGCTCCGTGTGCTAGAGGATCTGGAGCGCGAGATCGGCACCTCGCTGCAGAGCGCGGGTAGGGCGGGGCTGGGGGCGGGACCAATGGCCAAGCGGTCTGGAGAGTGGTAATAGCTGGGGTTGGGGGGTGTGGCAAGGTCTGAGTGGGCGTGGTCAGTCTGGGCGGGGCTTGAGGAGGGACCCGCCCCCATTTCCTGTTTTGGTCCCGGGTGAGGGGTGTCCCCAGGCGGGGGGGGGTTGAGGAGAGATGGGAATCCCTGGGGCGGATAGGAGCCACTTAGCTCGCAGGGGATTCCCCTCTGCTGCCAATGCCACTGACACCTCTTTCTGCTCCCTGGGCTCCCCGCCACTTGCCCTGCTGGGCCAGATCCTCTGCCGCCCCCAGACACGGCCCCCTGCAGAGCAGCACAGACACTGAACCACCCCGCTCAGCGCCCGGGAACCAGCTCCAACAGGGACTCAGACCCCAAACATCCACCATGGCTACGCTGACCATGCAGTCCAAATTTAAATGCTCTGTCCCGGTGCCGCATCAAGTAGTGAAATGTCCCAGAAAGCTCCACTGGACATTTCACTACTTGGTGAGGACATCGGCTTGTGGGAAGAAGGGACGAAGAAATGGCTCCGTGTCATTGTGCCTCACGCAGCACAGCAGCCTCTCCCCCGCCCCCCTCTTAGCAAGGTATGTAGGCAGCTCCATTGGAGCTTTGCTGGTGGGCACCTGGGCCAGCTTCCAGTGGTGTGCAGCCCCACCCTCTCCCCGCAGGACCGTCTCTTCCACGCTGGGTCCCAATCCAGTGACACCATTTCCTCCTCTTCCAGGCCACTTGTTAGTACCACTGCTTCTGGGGGGCCAGGCAGGTCCAAGACAAAACCCAGTGGAGCTGCTCCCAGACCTCCATGCCATGGAGCCCCAGCAGGAGCCACACAGAGCCCGGCTCAGGCACTGCAGGGTGAGGCGTGCTCAGGCTCAGCAGATGCCGAGACTGCATCAGAGGCTGCCCACAATGCTATTTTTACTGTGGCGGTCTGGATCCCCGCAAGTTGCCTGGCTCCAGCTGAAGTCAAATGGCAGCCACACAAGGTGCATTCCAGCTGGGGCAGCCTCATTGGAACAGGCCTCATGCAGCTGCTGTTTTACTCCAGGCCACCCACGGGGACTGGGACCGCAGTACTAAAAATAGCATCACGGGCATCCTCTGCTCCCATCCCGGCATATGGTACCATCCCGGAATCAGCTGGGATCGGGACCACAGTACTAAAAATAGCACTGTGGTCCCAGCTCCAGCCCCTGCAAACTGCATTGAAGACAGATGGTGAGGGAGGGGTGGGGGAGACCTAAGAGGCTGCGTTTAGACTGGCATGATTTTGCAGAAATACTTTTAACAGAAAAGTTTTTCCATTAAAAGTATTTGCACAAAAGCATCCGTGGCCAATCTAGATGCGATTTTGTGCAAGAAAGCCCCAATTGTCATTTTAGCCATCGGGGCTTTTTGGGGCAAAACAGTTCTTCCCTGTTTACACTGGCCCTCTTACGCAAGAGGGCTTTTTCCCGAGCGGGAGCATGAAAGTATTTGTGCAAGAAACACTGATTTTGTACATTACAAAGTCAGTGTTCTTGCGTAAATTCAAGTGGCCAGTGTAGACAGCTGGCAAGTTTTTGCGCCAAAATCTTGCCAGTCTAGACACACCCAAGGGGAAAGAGGGGTGAGGAGAGAAAGAGGCTTGTGCTGAGGGGAGGGCAGGCACGGCAGGAGAAGAAAGGAGAAGGCACCAAGGGGCAGGGTGGAGGATAGACAAATGCCAGGGGCCCAAAAGGAGGCAATGAGGAAAAGGGCAGGATGGGAGGGAAATATCAGTTAGGGCGGGAGAAGGGAGGGAACAGGGTGATGCTGGGTGAGGAAAGGGGAGGGACAAGAGGGCTGTGTCTAGACTGGCCAGTTTTTCCGCAAAATCAGCTGCTTTTGCCAGCTGTCTACACTGGCCACTTGAATTTCCGCAAGAACACTGACGATCTCATGTAAGATTGTCAGTGTTCTTGCGGAAATACTATGCTGCTCCCATTGGGGAAAAAGCCCTCTTGCGCAAATCATTTGCGCAAGAGGGCCAGTGTAGACAGCACAGTACTGTTTTGTGCAAAAAAGCCCCGATGGCTAAAATGGCGATCGGGGCTTTTTTGCGCAAAAGCGCATCTAGATTGGCATGGACGCTTTTGCGCAAAAAGTGCTTTTGCGGAAAAGCATCCGTGCCAATCTAGACGCTTTTTTCCGAAAATGCTTTTAAGGGAAAACTTTTCCGTTAAAAGCATTTCCAGAAAATCATGCCAGTCTAGACGTAGCCTAGGGGTAAGAGGAAGGAAGAGGAGAGGAGAGGGGAGGAGTGAGTGCCAGGAGAAGAGGGGTTGAAAGGAGGAGTGGGCATGAGGAAGGCAGGGGATGGAGCAAGTCATGTGTGAGGGCACAGAGGGCCATGAGGGGAATTAGGGCAGAGGATGGTGAGGGGCTGGGCACCAGGGAGAAAGAGGGCAAGGAGGGAAGGGGGAGGCACCAGGAGGGCTCACGGGAAAAGGAATGTGCAGGTGCCAGGGTATTCTGGGGGGTCAAGCAGAAGAGCAGACATGTGGAGGGGAGGGACAGGCACCAGAGGAGAGAGGCAGGGTAGATAGATAGAGGAAGGTGTTAGGAGAGGGGATGGGGAGGGGTAGCTACAGATGATCAGTGGGGCTAAAGGAGGAGTGGACACAGGGAAGAGAAGGGTTGGTGCAGGGCGGGGGGGGGGCAGGTCCCCAAAGGGCTGAGTGGAGTTGTCTCGGCAAGAACCAGGACAGCAGAAGAGGAAGAGGGATATGGGGGCAGCAGCAGACACCAGGGGATCAGATGGGGTGAGGGGAGGAGACATGGCAGCAGAAGGAAAAGGGAGAGGTGTATAAGATATTTATTAATAACTTGGGTGCCACAGTGGCACACATCCAAGCAAGCCACATGAACTCAGTACTGGTGCACAAGACAAAATTCACTCTGCTCATGGGAGGAAGATCTTAGAGGGAACCTGCCCCATGTCTCCTTCCCCGTCCCCCCAAGTTAATGCAATGCAAGTTGGGTTAATGCAATTGCAGGATAGTTGCATGGGGGGGGTCCTATGGGGGTCAAACTAATCCCTATTGGTAGGAGGAAGGTGGGAGGCTATCTTAGAGGGGTCACATGACACCCTTTACTTATGGTTATGTGTCCATCTTGACCCCTTGTACTACCTCCAAGGTTGGGACTTGTTGTCGCAGGGGGCATGGCTAATGAGAGTCAGAGGTGTAGCTAATGTCCCTAATTTTGACTCAGAAAGTATGGTCACCATAACCATAGCCTCTGTAAAAGCTGGTATGGCCAACTCCCTTTATCAATGAAAGAGAGCTGTACCGTGGTCATCCCCCCCCCCCAAAAAAAAATCCATTAGTTACACTGGTTTTGATAATAAGCAAAAGTGTTTTTATTAAGTATAAAAGGTAGGATTTGAGTGGTTGTGAATGAAAATGGACACCTCAAAGTAAATTACTAATTGAAAATAAACAAAACAGGTCAGTTACATACAAATTCTCACCCTAAACAGCTGTTCTAATTCTCTCTTTCACAAGCTAAGCAGCCCCCCAGCTCAACCCCAACCCTTCCCCTGTCCAGTTTTAGATGTTTCCAGGAGGCAGTTGAGGTGGTAAGTGTGTGTGGCGGGGGTGTCTCCTGGCATCTGGCAACTGCCCCAATTGTTTAGTTCCCCCTTTTGCCCAATGTGGGAATGTTTTGTGTTCAGTTCAAACTTTTCTCACCTAAGGTAAAGTACCAGATCCAAAGTGGGTTTTGGCATTAGCTGGCCTGGCCACATGTCTTCCTAGGACCAACCACAGTCTGGGCTCGCAGGACAAACAAGGCTATTCACAGGTTCTTGAAGTACTGAGTCCTTGTGTTTCCCTAGCCAGTAATGGCCCTCATTAGCATATTTAGAATGAAGACTAGCTCCACACTTCACACATCTAACCTCACATACAAGAATGACAGGTGCTCACAAATAGGAAGTACACGTTCAGCGGATTGTAACATTCAAATGACATGTCACGTAATCCGTTTTGCATAAAGTGCCTGAGTTATGCATTCTCATACTCAGACCAATTTTCATAAAGCGTGGGTGCAACACTGGGGATCCCCTGGGAGGAGGAGTGGCAGGGGTGGATCCAGGGAGAACGCCAGACCTGGAGGTGGCGCTTCGAAAGGGGGGGGGGTTAACTGAGCAACCCCGACTGCCCTTCCCTTCCCAGGGAGCGTGATCCTAGAGCTGTCGAAGGAGAAGCCCAATGAGCGGCTGCTGGAGCGTCAGGCCACCCAGTTCAGTGCCTCCATGCAGAAGGTGGAGTCAGAGCTGTCGGGCCAGATCCGCTACCTCACCCAGGCGAGTGGGCATGGTTGGGGGCAGGGCCGGGGGCAGGGACTGGGGCATCCGGATTCACCTTCTCTTTCTGCCTCCCCTTCCCACAGGTGGCAACAGGGCAGCCACATGAGGGGTCCAGCTACTCGGCACGCAAGGGCTGCCAGATGGCACTGAATCGCGTTGACTACGCCCGCCTCAAGCTGGGGGAACTGGCTCGCACCTGCGAGCACATGCTGGAGCAGTAGGGGGCGCCAACACCCCGCAGCCCCCTGCCGGCACTGGGTGCCACACAGGGCACATGGCAAGATGCAGAGAGAGAGAGCAAGGGGTACATATCCTGTGCACACTAGACAGGACGTGCTATGTCATGCCTGGGCCGGCCGTAGGCTATGTTTCAGACTGGACACACTCTGCTGGGGAGTCAGGTGCCCCACTGGACACATGCTAACATAGGACACGCCCCAGAGTGTGCCAGCCTCTCTGCTAAGGATCAGGCAAGCCATGGGAGGACACAGGACCCCAGACCGGCGCGACGTGGGATCAACACTCTCTGACACATGTTCCTGTCTGGGCACACAGTCTCTGTGTGCCAGGAACACGCTGCAACCTGCATGGCCAGCAGTGCCTGGCTCTCCCCACCCCTGTGGCTTAGCACCCTGGTGGGGTGGGGGGAGGAGGGCACCAGGAGGGGGTCTCTTTTTCTGCTGCCTGTGTTAAATACAAGGGAAAAACCCCAGATGACCCCAATCTGAGAACCTTTGTCAGGTGGTGTGGGGGATGGGGCTAACATGAGGGCTGTGTCTACATTGGCACCCCTTTCCGGAAAAGGGATGCTAATGTAGACTTTGGAATAGGCAAATCCGCGGGGGATTTAAATATCCCCCGCGGTATTTGCATTAACATGGCTGCCGCTTTTTTCCGGCTTGGGGAAAAGCCGGAGAAAAGCGCCAGTCTAGACGTTATTCTCCGGAAAATAAAGCCTTTTCTGGAGGATTTCTTATTCCTAGTAGGAATAAGAGATCCTCCAGAAAAGGCTTTATTTTCCGGAGAATAACGTCTAGACTGGCGCTTTTCTCCGGCTTTTCCCCAAGCCGGAAAAAAGCGGCAGCCATGTTAATGCAAATACCGCGGGGGATATTTAAATCCCCCGCGGATTTGCCTATTCCAAAGTCTACATTAGCATCCCTTTTCCAGAAGGGGTGCCAATGTAGACGTAGCCGAGGGGTAGGGTGGAGAATGGTTAACCAGTTAACCTCACCTTAATGTGTGAGGCTTACCAGTTCCAGTTAACCAGTAAGGGCTGGAGCAGCTCCCCACCCACAGCAGGCAGGGGCTGCTCCAGCCAGCCTGTCCGTGGTGAGTCGCTCCAACATGGCCTCAGAGGTCAGGGGCATGAAGGAGGAGCCCTGAGTATGGGCAGATCTCACTGGAGGGAAGGGGGGAGCAGGTATATTCCCTGCTCTCTGGTTCCCCACCATCAACAAATGCCCCCCTGTTCAGGTGTGTGAGGATCCCAGGGGGACCAAGAATTTGGGGGGTGGGTCTGGGCAGCAGTGTCTACTCGCTCTTCCCCTTTTCTGTGCCTCCCCCTGCATGGAGCGGGGTGATCACAGCCCTGCTCCCGCCTCCACGCAGAGGAAGTGAAAGTGTCTGGTAGCTAAGGGTGGTTTCTTCTTCTCTTGCCCCCCCCTCGTCCCCCATCAGTCTCTGGGGCCAAGGGACAATGCCCCCCTGCATACTGGGGTTTCAGGCTGGTTCCAGGTGCCCCCTGGCACAAAGGCGGGGATCTGGGGGCTGCAGGGAGGAGGACCCCCCCCAACTAACCCCCATTAATAACCAGCTGCAGCCTATGCAAACGTCTATATCAAAGCACCGACACACCATACAAGGAGGGGATGGACGCACAGCCCCCCAGGAATAGATTAGTCAGGGTCTGGGTACCTTGCCAATGACTAGAGGTTAGTTTAGTGGGGGGGGGCAGCTTTGGGGGAGTCCCCCCTGGAGCCAGGGGGACTAGTCCAATGGAAGGCTGGGCATCACATCTCCCCACTACAAACTCTCCCCTCCATACCACACCCCCTGAAATCCCATGGGGCTCAGAGCTGCAGATTGAGGGGGCACCATTTGCGAGCACAGCCATCTCATCCCAGATCGCAGGGGTAGTACAGCAGCCCATTACCTAGGGGGGACAAAACGGGGGGGTTAAAAGCAAACTGATGAGACCCCCTCCCAACTCAGCATGGCCAGGGCCAGGTCTGGGAAGCTGTCCCGCCCACGGAGGAGAGGAGCCCCCTCCCTCAGGAAACAACCCACATGCACTGGGGTTGGGGGGGCAGTGACTGGGCAGAGATGAGGCGCGGGGGGGGTCACAGCTCAGGAGTGGGGGTTTATTACACAGGGGTACAGATAGGTGATGGACTAGCCATGAGCTATGGGTAAATAGCTAAGGCCCCCCAGGAAAGCCAGGTCTCCCCAACCCTGCTGCCCTACTTACCGGGGCTTCTGTGTGGGATGCCAAGTACCTGGTGGGGCCTCCGGTTCCTCTGGCACAGCAGGTAAGTCACAACCCCCACCAGGGCCAGGGTGATGCCCAGCAGTGCCAGCACGGCCGTGGGGACTGAACCAAATTGCACAGGACGGGGCCCATTGCCAGCTCCTTCCCCCTGCTGGGGTGCCAGGCTGGGCCCCCCAATGGAATCTGCAAGACAAAAGGGGAGTGTTAACCTGGGGGGATGGATCCCCACACACCAAGGATACCCCACCCACAGGGGAGGAAAATCCCCACTGAGAGCTCACCAGTGGGCAGGTCTCCCTCTGTGGCTTGGGCCGAGGGTCCTCGCAGCACTGGGGGTCCGTGCAGCTCCGTGGGTCGGGCCGTGGGTCCGTGCAGCTCCGTGGGTCGGGCTGTGGGTCCGTGCAGCTCCGTGGGTCGGGCTGTGGGTCCGTGCAGCTCCGTGGGTCGGGCTGTGGGTCCGAGCAGCTCCGTGGGTCGGGCCGTGGGTCTGTGCAGCTCCGTGGGTCGGGCTGTGGGTCCATGCAGCTCTGTGGGTCGGGCTGTGGGTCCATGCAGCATCGTGGGTCCGTGCAGCTCCGTGGGTCGGGCTGTGGCTCCATATGGTTCTATGGGACTGGGCGGCTCTGTGGGTCGGGCCATGCTTGGCATCTGGGCATGGGTGTTGGGGAGCTGCGGAGCATTGGGGGAGTTTGGGGCTGGCCCCCTGCGCTCCTGGCTGGCTTCTGCAGGGCACTCTGAGTTAGTGAGCTGGCTGAGCTGGGCAGGCCCTCTCCCCATCCTCACAACTGTGTCAGCTTCATCCCCCAGCAAACCCCTTGCTCTCCACCCCTCTGCCCCCCAGCATCTCACAGACGCCTCTGCCCCACCCACCCCAGGCCCTCCCACTCTCCCTCTGTGGGGCCCCAGCATTGCTCCATTGAGGAGGCAGCAGCTGGAGAGGGGGTCGGACCCACCTTTGCGTTTCAAGAGCTCGGAGAGTCGGATCACCCAGTCGGAGTCCTCCAGCCCGCAGATCTGCATGCGGGGCAGCTGGAACCTGGGGGGAGCAGGACAGGTCTGACTGGCCCAAGGCGGGAACTAGCTGGCCGGGGGCCAGGGAATGGGGCCTGGGACTTGGAGTGGGGGGAGACTGGCTCATTAGGAGGAAATCTGGGGGGATGGGCTGGTTTAGGGGGCAGGAAATAGGGCACAAGAGGATGGGGTGGCTGGCTGACTGGTGAAAGGATCAGGGGAAGATCTGGGGGGCTGACTTGGGGTGGATCCAGGGGGGCTGGTTGGCTGGAGGCAATCGGGGAGGAGCTGGCTGGCTGAGGAGTTTTGGGGGGGAATGGCTGGGGTGTGCGGGAAGGTTGGCTGGCTAGTGGGATTCTGAGGGCCTCTGGTAGGGGCTGGCAGGTTGGTGAGGGATCTGAGGGGCAGGGCTGGGCGTGTGTCTGGCTGGCTGGAGGGGAATGGGAGCAACAGGGGTTCAGTAGTTGGCAGGGAGAGGCTGGGAGTATTAGGAGCTGGCGAGGAGCACAGTGGCCAGAGGCGGAGCAGGAGCTGGCAGGGGGCACGTACCGAATGAGGTGCCCGCGGCAGGGCTGGTACCTCACCACTTTGGCAGCAAGGTCCAGCAGGCTGTTCCCAGGGACATTCATCTGCTTGTGGCACCTGCAGTCCCCGAGCGCACCCCCCTCGTTGGCCCAGACTGCATGGGGGAGACACCTGGGTTAGGGGTCAGCCATGGGGGGGCGTTAGGAACAGGATGTGGGGGAGCTGAGCCCAGATACGCCCAGCACCCCAAGGAGGGAGCAGGGGAGGTCCCAGCCCAGCTCCTAGGGGCAGTGAGGGTGACCCAGCCCTAGGGGGAAGGGGAGTTGGGGGCCCAGCCCCAGGGGGAGGGTCAGTGAGGGGGAGCTCAGCCCCAGGGGGTCAGTCAGGGGGTTCCAGCCCCAGGGGGAAGGGGAATGGGGGGCCAGCCCCAGGGGGAGGGGCTGGTGGTCCCAAGGGAGGAAGGCTCAGCAGATGGGGGCTCGCCCCAGGGTGTCACAGCCCGATCGATGCTGGCGGTATCGGGGTGCTAAGCGCAGAACCCCCCCCTCCCAGCGCGCTGTCCCCCGCGAGCCGCAGGGTCAGATCGGGGCGGGGGCGCTTACCCGGCTGGAGCAGCAGCAGCAGCAGGGCCGGGGCCGGGGCCGGGCAGGGCGCGGCCGCCATGGGATCGGGCAGTTACTGACCGAAGCAGCCGCCGTCGCCGCCAGTCACGGGAAGTTTTGCATCCGCCGGGACTTTCCGGAGCGGGCAGAAGCGGAACGGCCGGGCGGGGGCAGAGCGCAGGCTCCCTGCTAACGGACCTCCGTTCCTTGGGGTGCCCCCGGGGCTCCAACCTCCCTTCCCCCGCTCCCTGGGGTTCCCCGGGATTCCACTCCCCCCCCCGCTCCCTGGGGTTCCCCGGGATTCCACTCCCCCCCCCGCTCCCTGGGATTCCCCGGGATTCCACTCCCCTCCCCCCCGCTCCCTGGGGTTTCCCCGGGATTCCACCCTCCTCTGTCCTCCGGACCCCCCGGGATTCCACTCCCCGTTCCCTGGGGTTCCCCCGGGATTCCACTCCCTGCTCCCTGGGGTTTCCCCCGGGATTCCACTCCCCCCCCCCCACTCCCTGGGGTTCCCCCGAGGTTCCACCCCCCCTGCTCCCTGGAGTTCCCCCGGGATTCCACTCCCCGCTCCCTGGGGCCCCCCCGGGTCTCCAACCCCCCATCCCCTGGCATCCCCCTGGGACTCCATCCACCTCTGTCCCCTGGGGTCCACCCTGTACTCCAACCCCCCCTCGCCTCCTTGGGTCCCCACTGGACTCCAACTTCCCCCTACCCCCTTGGGATCTCCCCTGGGGCTCCAGACACCCCCAACACCTGGGGCTCCCTGAAGCTTCAGACACCCCCATTTCCTGGGGTCCCCTGGGGCTCCAACTCCTTCCCACTCCTTTGGGTCCCCCAGGGCTCCAACCCCCACTCCTGCCAGCTCCCCTCCTGGCCCCAGGGAACTGCTCCCCCGACCTTCCCTTCAATTTCCCATGACCCCAAACAGGCCCGCTGCTCCTCCCTGTGGGTGTCTGTTCAGAACTTGGCCATTGGTCGTAGTCTAGACTACATGCCTCTGTTGCCAGAGGCATGTAGATTAGGCTACCAGACATAGGAAAATGAAGCGGCGATTTAAATAATTTGTCAACCACCCAGGTATACCTCATCCCAGGAGGCATACCTGGGTGGTCGACAAATACCTTTGATGTTGACACCCGCACGTCCAGACTGATTAGCTGTTTGTCGGCTCAGCGTGGCAGCCATGTAAATTTAAATGAAGCGGTGATTATTTAAATCGCCGCTTCATTTTCCTATGTCTGGTAGCCTAATCTACATGCCTCTGGCGACAGAGGCATGTAGTCTAGATGTACCCTTAGTGTCTTGTTCAGAACAGTCTCCCATTGGGTTCGTCATTTGGTTTCTGATGGCTTTTCTGAGCCCTGGTGAACAGCCACAGACCAAGCTGGCTGTGGAGCTGGGGGGAAGGAGGGGGGCAGCTAGCATAAGAACATAAGAACGGCCGTACTGGGTCAGACCAAAGGTCCATCTAGCCCAGTATCCTGTCTGCCAACAGTGGCCAGCACCAGGAGCCCCAGAGAGGGTGGACCAAAGACAATGATCAAGCGATTTGTCTCCTGCCATCTCTCTCCAGCCTCTGACAGACAGAGGCCAGGGACACCAATTTTATCCCCTGGCTAATAGCCTTTTATGGACCTAACCTCCATGAAATTATCTAGCTTCTCTTTAAACTCTGTTATAGTCCTAGCCTTCACAGCCTCCTCTGGCAAGGAGTTCCACAGGTTGACTACACGCTGTGTGAAGAAGAACTTTCTTTTATTAGTTTTAAACCTCTCCCCATTAATTGGGGAGCATGTGGAGTCATAAAACTGAGGCAGCCCCCCCGCCCTGTGCAGTGCCCCAGGGCTGCCCCGCAGACAGCCCAGCTAGCAGGGTGAGTTGCGGTAGTGATTGAAACCTGCCATTTCGATCATGGCACAGGACTGAAAGAGACCTCAATAGCCCACCTAGTCTTGTGGCCTGCTCCTAGCAGGACCAAGCACCATCCAGCCCCTCCTACCTGCTCTAATCATACTTTGAAGGAGATTCCACAAAGGAAATTTGTTCCAGGGCTTAGCCATCCTGACAGGCTGGAAGTTCTTCCTAATGCCCAGCCTGAACCCCCTTTGCTGCAGTTTAAGCCCATTGCTTCTGGTCCTATCCTCAGAGAGGAAAGAGAATCATTCACCTCCCTCCTCCTTGTGTGCTTGAAAACAGTCATGCCCCCCAGTGACAAAGTGAGGATTTACCCTTCTTAATTAGTATGGGAGTCTGCCCCCCCAGGTGTGGGGGAGTCACTGAACCCTGCACCCCCATCTGCAGCTGGTTGTGACTCTCAGATGGCAAGTAGAAGAGAAGGTTCATCAGGAGACAGGGACACAGTGTGGAGCAGCCTTGTCAGCTCAGGAACCAGAAGCAGCCAGCATCATCCATCCTGGGGAGTGAGGGGCTCAGCCAAGGGCCCTGACCTCCTCCCTGCACCCCAAGCCCTCAGAGACTAACACATACTCACCAGCCCATCCCAACCCTGCAGCCAGCCCCTCCTCCAGTCTTTGTCCTGCTTCTGGGTCAAAAGGAGTCACCAGGTCACCTCCCTCCACCCCTTAGATTGTGGAAAACATCAGCCATTGTGTTCGTGGAGGAGGTCACCATCTAGGACAGGTATTGGTGCTGTGCCCTGGGAAACTGAGACACACATGGGCTACGTCTAGACTGGCATGATTTTCCGGAAATGCTTTTAACAGAAAAGTTTTTTGCGTTTTTTGCGGAAAAGTGTCTGTGGCCAATCTAGATGCGCTTTTCTGCAAAAAAGCCCCAATCGTCATTTTCACGATCGGGGCTTTTTTGCAGAAAACAAATCTGAGCTGTCTACACTGGCCCTTTTGCGCAAAAGGGACTTTTGCCCGATCGGGAGCAGCATAGTATTTCCGCAAGAAACACTGATTTCTTACAGTAGGAAGTCAGTGCTTTTGCGGAAATTCAAGCAGCCAGTGTAGGCAGCTGGCAAGTTTTTCCGGAAAAGCGGCTGATTTTCCAGAAAAACTGGCCAGTCTAGACACAACTATGGGGTTACTACAAGACAGTGGAACTCACACACAATGTAACAAGGGGAATAAAATCCCCACTTCATCACAGAATCTGACTAGTTTGCACAACTATTAAGTGTGCCTCAGTTTCCCTGTGTGTTGCACGAGGTGATAAAGATGAAGGGGTGTGATTTTTGTGGGGACTACTCCAGCTGCCTGCACGTATACCACAGCCAGCTCTTGGTAACAACAGCCTCAGAGAAGGGGGATGTGACCAGGTGATTCCTAGCCTGGGGAGCAAGACAGCCACTGCCTGGTGTTCTGGATCCCCTGGGCTATGTCTACACTGCAGGTTTCTTGCACAAGAGCTGTTTTGCACAAGAGTTCTTGCACAAAAGGTTTTACGCAAGAGCACATCCACACTGCCATGTGCTTTTGCACAAGAGCGTCCATGGCAGCATGGACACTCTCTTGCACAAGAAAGCTCTGATGGCCATTTTAGCCATAGGGGTTTCTGGCACAAGAATCCCCTGTTGCCCATCCACACTGCCCTCTTGTGCAAGAGGGCTTATTCCTCGTAGGGAGAGGAATGACTCTTGCACAGGAAGCCCTCTGTTCCAATGCTTTACTGTACTTGCGCAAGAACACGTGAGCAGTGTAGACGCTCCGCACGTTTTTGCCCAAGAACAGCCGTTCTTGCACAAAAAGCCTGCAGAGTAGATGTAGCCCTTGTGTCTCAAGCAGGACATCATGGACAGGGCTGGCCTTAGGCCAATTTGACTGATTCGGTCGAATTGGGCCCCGTGCCTAAGGGGGCCCCGCGTCCCTGCACCCGGAAGTGCTGGCGAGTTACAGAGCCAGGGCCCTGCTCCACCAATATGTGGAGCTGGGTCTCTCCCCCAGCTCTGCCTGGAATGGGCCCCAGACCCCTCCTGCCAGCCCCCCTGCACGTCCTCCCACCCTGCCCCCAGAGCGCCCCCCTCAGCCCTGGATCGTCCCTGCCATGTGTGGCTCAGCGTGGCTTCCCCTCGCCGGCTGCTGCTGCCTTGCGCAGTGTTGCTGGTCGGCAGGGAGGGCGCCCAGGCATGACGTGATGTCACAGCCCGGGTTCTTGAAACTCCTGGGAGGCACGTTGCGGGCTCCGGGTTCAGCCTCCGGGGTCTGAGTGCAGACTCCGGCCCCACAACGTGGAAGACAGAAGTTAGGGAACTGGCTTCTGTGGTGGCAGCGGGGGAAGGGAAAGGGCGAGGGGGAAGGGGCTTAGGCGGAGGGGGAGGGGGAGGAAGGAGAAGGGGCTTGGGCAGGGGGGAGGTGAAGGCACCAAGAGACAGGGTGGAGGAGAGACCAATGGCAGGGGGCCAAGTTCAGACAATGAGGGAAAGGGTGATTCTGGGAGAGGAGAGGGTAAGGGCATTGGGGGCTATAGAGGGAGGTGCTGGGAGAAGGCTTGAAAGAAGGGGTGGGCATGAGAAAGGTGGGGATGGAGCAAGTCGTGTGAGGGCACAGAGGTGCAGGAGGGGAACGGGGCAGAGACGGTGAGGGGGTGGGCATCAGGGAAGAAGAGGGCAAAGGGAGCAGGGGCAGTGAGGGAAGAGGGAGGCACCAGGAGGGTGCAGGGCTAAGGGAAGGTGCAGGTGCCAGGGGATTCTGGGAGTGAAGCAGAAGGGCAGATATCTGCAGGGGAGGGACCAGCACCAGAGGAGAGAGGCAGGACAGGTGTGTAGAGGGAGGTGTTAGAAGAGGGGTAGCTCATCTGATCAGAGTGGGGCTACTGGAGGAGTGGGCACAGGGGGGAGAGAAGGGCTGGTGGAGGTGGGCAGGTCGCTGAGGGAAGTGAGAAGGGCAGGAGTCAGAACAGCAGAGGAAGGTGAGGAGTTAGGAGGCAGCAGGCACCAGGGGAGATGATGGAGCAAGGAGAGGAGACATGGCAGCAGAGATAAAAGGTAAAGGTTTATAAAATATTTATTAATAACTTGGTATGCTGCCCACAGCCAGTTTGTTTGCGCCCCACGGTGCAGTTTGGGTTTATGTGGGGATCAACACGTGGCCGGCGAGTGGGAACCAAAACAAAAAAGTAGTCAGTGTAATGATCTTCTGTTGATATGTGTTTTAGTAGTTAAATTCTTGGACTGTCATTGCTCATGAAAAGTGCTGTCACCGGTAGAAATCGGGTAAATACTGAATTTTATTAATATCAGCAGAACTGACTTAAATGGGGCCTGTGTGTTGTGTAGTCTTGCTTTAATTTTTGTATTCATGCCTGTCAGTGTGAGAGAAGCTATTTGTATATATTTGCTTGCATATGCAACCACACTTAAGTTGAGTCCCTCAGCATGTTCTGTAAGTATCAGTGTGGCCCCTGAGGCTTCCAAAGTTGAGTTGTCCTAGCTCATCCCTGAAAGGTGTCTGTCTAACCTGGTCTTAAATATCTCCAGTGATGGAGATTCTGCAATGTCCCTAGGCAATTTATTCCAGTGTTTAACCACCCTGACAAGCAGGAAGTTTTTCCTAATGTCCAACCTAAACCTCCCTTGCTGCAATTTAAGCCCCTTGCTTCTCGTCCTATCCTCAGAGGCCAAGCAGAACAATTTTTCTTCCTCCTCCTTATGATACTCTTTTAGGGTATGTCTACACTACAGCACTAATTCGAACTAACTTAGTTCGAATTAGTTAATTCGAACTAAGCTAATTCGAACTAACGCATCCAGACTAAAAAACTAGTTCAAATTAGCGTTTTGCTAATTCGAACTAGTATGTCCACACTGAGTGGACCCTGAACCGGGGTTAAGGATGGCCGGAAGCAGTGCCAGCAGGGCATCAGATGAGGACTTAGAGCGTGGAGCTGCTGTCTCAGGCTAGCCGAGGGCTGTGCTTAAAGGGACCCGACCCCCACCCCGGACAGACAGTTCTCAGGGGTGCCCCGCTTGCAAAGCAGTCCTGGCTTGGATTGCCCAGAGCCCCCACACTGGGCACATCACAGCACTCGGCCATCAGCCCGGCTGCACTTGCTCCAGGCTGCCATCTGGGAAGAGGGGGCAATTGGGGGGCTGCAGGAGAGGTTCCACCCCCAGAAGCCTGCAGAGCCAGCCCAGTCCTCCCCATCGGAGGCTCGTACCCCATTCCTCCCTCACCTCCTTCCACTTACCCCTCCCTAGCCCCCCTTCCTGATGTACAAAATAAAGGACAATTGTGTTCAAAAATAGAAACTCTCTTTATTGAACAAAACTGGGGGAGACTGGGAAAAGAAGGTGGGAGAGGGAAAGAGAGAGGGTGTGACAGGGGAGGGCAACTACAATGATGAGGGGTTTGGAACAGGTCCCATATGAAGAGAGGCTAAAGAGACTGGGACTTTTCAGCTTAGAAAAGAGGAGATGGAGGGGAGATATGATAGAGGTCTATAAAAGCATGAGTGGTGTGGAGAGGGTGCATACAGAAAAGTTCTTCATTAGTTCCCATAATAGAAGGACTAGAGGACACCAAAGGAAAGGAATGGGTAGCAGGCTTCAAACTAACAACAGAAAGTTGTTCTTCACAAAGCAAAGAGTCAACCTGTGGAACTCCTTGCCGCAGGAGGCTGTGAAGGCTAGAACTGGAACAGAGTTTAAAGGGAAGTGAGATCAAGTCATAGAGGTTGGGTCCATTGAGTGGTATTAGCCAGGGGGTAGGAGTGGTGTCCCTGCCCAAGGTTTGTGGAAGGCTGGAGAGGGATGGCACGAGACAAATGGCTTGGTCACTGTCTTTGGTCCATCCCCTCCAGGGTCCCTAGGGCTGACTGCTGTCGGCAGACAGGCTACTGGGATAGATGGACCTTTGGTCTGACCCAGGACGGCCATTCTAAGCTCAGGGCTCAGGGTCGGGGGTCTCAGTAGACCACCTTGATTTTCATGCCAACCTGCTCTTGGGTGGCCAGGCTGGCAGCTATCCTGCCCTAGACGGCCACTTTCCTGTGCCTAGTGCGGAGGTCGTGGACAAGGTCCACGATGTCTGCACTGGACCAGGTGGATGCCCACATCTTGCGGTCCTGGGCAAGCTACTGGGAGCCGCCAGCCTGGTCCCGGGAAGAGGAGGAGGGCTGGGGGGCATCGGGTGGCTGGCTCGAGCCGTGCCAGGTGCAGGGTCTGCTGGCTGGGTGCTGGCAGGCTTGCACCTGGCACGGGCACCGTAGCCAGCCCGTGCCCCTTTAAGGAGTCCGGGGCCGGGAGGGGGGCAGAAGAGTTTCCCTGGTGTTGGCCAGAGTGGCCACCAGGGAAAGCTGGGGAGGGCTAGCCTCCCACTAGTTCAAATTAAGGGGCTACACACCCCTTAAATCGAACTAGTAAGTTCGAACTAGGCTTAGTCCTCATGCAATGAGGTTTACCTAGTTTGAACTAAGCGCTCCGTTAGTTCGAATTAACTTTATAGTGTAGACATACCCTAAGATACTTGAAAGCTGCTCTCATGTCCCTTCTCTGTCTTCTCTTTTCCAAGGTAAACAAGGTCAATTTCTTCAGCCTTGCCTCATAGCTCATAGGGTATGTCTACACTACAGCACTAATTCGAACTAACTTAATTCAAATTAGTTAATTCGAACTAAGCTAATTCGATCTAGTGCATCTACACCTAAAAACTTGTTCGAATTAGCATTTTGCTAATTCGAACTAGCATGTCTACATTGAGTGGACCCTGAACCAAAGATAAGGATGTCCGGAAGCAGTGTTGGCAGGGCATCAGGTTAGGACTTAGAGTGTGAAGCTGCTGTCTCAGGCTAGACAAGGGCTGTGCTTAAAGGGACCTGACCCCCACTCCGAACAGACAGTTCTCAGGGTTTCCCGCTTGCTTGTCTACCTCAATGAGGGTATGTCTACACTACAAAGTTAGTTCGAACTAACGGACGTTAGTTCGAACTAACTTTAATAGGTGCTACACTAGCGCTCCGCTAGTTCGAATTTGAATCGAACTAGCGGAGCGCTTAGTTCGAACTAGGTAAACCTCATTTTACGAGGACTAACGCCTAGTTCGAACTAGCTAGTTCGAACTAAGGGCTGTGTAGCCCTTTAGTTCGAACTAGTGGGAGGCTAGCCCTCCCCAGGTTTCCCTGGTGGCCACTCTGGCCAACACCAGGGAAACTCTATGCCCCCCTCCCAGCCCCGGACCCCTTAAAGGGGCACGGGCTGGCTACGGTGCCCGTGCCAGGTGCAAGCCTGCCAGCACCCAGCTAGCAGACCCTGCACCTGGCACGGCACAGAGCCACCCACCCGATGCCCCCCAGCCCACCCCCTCTTGCCGGGATCAGGCTGGCGGCTCCCGGGAGCTTGCCCTGGACCGCAAGAGGCGGGCACCTTCCTGGGCTAGTGCGGACATCGTGGACCTCATCCACGATCTCCGCACTAGGCACAGGAAAGTGGCCGTCTAGGGCAGGAGAGCTGCCAGCCTGGCCACCCAGGACCAGGTGTGCATGAAAATCAAGGGGGTCCACTGAGACCCCCGACACTGAGCCCTGAGCTTACAATGGCCGTCCTGGGTCAGACCAAAGGTCCATCTAGCCCAGTAGCCTGTCTGCCGACAGCGGCCAACCCTAGGGACCCTGGAGGGGATGGACCGAAGACAATGACCAAGCCATTTGTCTCGTGCCATCCCTCTCCAGCCTTCCACAAACTTTGGGCAGGGACACCACTCCTACCCTCTGGCTAATAGGACTCCATTGACCCAACCTCCATGACTTGATCTCACTTCCCTTTCAACTCTGTTCTAGTTGTAGCCTTCACAGCCTCCTGCAGCAAGGAGTTCCACAGGTTAACTATTTGCTTTGTCAAGAAGAACAACTTTCTCTTACTAGTTTCAAGCCTGCTACCCATTCCTTTCCTTTGGTGTCCTCTAGTCCTTCTTTATGGGAACTCAGGAAGAACTTTTCTGAATGCACCCTCTCCACCCAACCCCTGCTTTTAGAGACCTCTATCCTGTCCCCCCTCCGTCTCCTCTTTTCTAAGCTGAACAGTCCCAGTCTCTGTAGCCTTTCTTCATCTGGGACCTGTTCCCAACCCCTGATCATGTTAGTTGCCCTCCCCTCTCCCAGCCTTTCTCTTCCCCTCTCCCACCTCCTTTTCCCAGTCTCCCCCAGTTTTTTTTCAATAAAGACAGAGTCAATGTTGGAAGAAACGTTATCTTTATTTTGTACATCAATAAGAAGGGGGGCTAAGGAAGGGTAAGTGGAAGGAGGTGAGGGAGGAATGGGGTACGAGCCCCCGATGGGGAGGACTGGGCTGGCTCTGCCGTCTTCTGGGGGTGGAAGCTCTCCTGCAGCCCCCCAATTACTCCCTCTCCCCAGATGGCAGCCTGCGGCAAGTGCAGTCGGGCTGATGGCCGAGTGGTGTGATGTGCCCAGTGTGGGCACTCAGGGCACTCCAAGCCAGAACTTCTTTGCAAGCGGGGCACCCCTTAGAACTGTGTGTCCGGGGTGGGGGTCGGGACCCTTTAAGCGCAGCCCTTGGCTAGCCTGAGACAGCATCTCCATGCTCTAAGTCCTCCTTTTATGCCCTGCCGGCACTGCTTCCGGCCATCCTTAAGCCCTGTTCAGAGTCCACTCAATGTGGACTTGCTAGTTCGAACTAGCAAAATGCTAGTTCGAACTAGTTTTTAGTTCTAGATGCGTTAGTTCGAACTAGCTTAGTTCGAATTAACTAATTCGAACTAAGTTAGTTCGAACTAGCGCTGTAGTGTAGACGTACCCTGAGGGACAGCAAAGCAGTCCTGTCTTGGAGTGCCCTGAGTGCCCACACTCAGCACATCACAGCACTCGGCCATCAGCCTGGCTGCACTTGCCGGAGGCTGCCATCCGGGGGGTCAATCGGGGGGCTGCAGGAGAGTTTCCACTCCGATGAATCCGCAGAGCCACCCCAGTCCTCCTCACTGGGGGGGCGTACCCCATTCCTCCCTCACCTCCTTCCACTTACCCTTCCCTAGCCCCCCTTCCTGATGTACAAAATAAAGGACACGTGTGGTCAAAAATAGAAACTCTCTTTATTGAACAAAACTGGGGGAGACTGGGAAAAGGAGGTGGGAGAGGGGAGGACAACTAAAATGATGAGGGGTTTGGAACAGGTCCCATATGAAGAGAGGCTAAAGAGACTGGGACTTTTCAGCTTAGAAAAGAGGAGACTGAGGGGGGGATACGATAGAGGTCTATAAAAACATGAGTGGTGTGGAGAGGGTGCATAAAGAAAAGTTCTTCATTACTTCCTATAATAGAAGGACTAGAGGACACCAAATGAAATGAATGGGTAGCAGGCTTCAAACTAATAACAGACAGTTCTTCTTCACAAAGCAAATAGTCAACCTGTGGAACTCCTTGCCACAGGAGGCTGTGAAGGCTAGTACTAGATCAGAGTTTAAAGAGAAGTTAGATTAAGTCATGGAGGTTGGGTCCATGGAGTGGTATTAGCCAGGGGGTAGGAATGGTGTCCCTGTCCTCTGTTTGTGGAAGGCTGGAGATGGATGGCACGAGACAAATGGCTTGGTCATTGTCTTCGGTCCATCCCCTCCAGGGTACCTAGTGTTGGCCGCTGTTGGCAGACAGGCTACTGGACTAGATGGACATTTGGTCTGACCCAGGATGGCCATTCTAAGCTCAGGGCTCAGGGTCAGGGGTCTTACTGGACCACCTTGATTTTCATGCAAATCTGCTCCTGGGTGGCCAGGCTGGCAGCTATCCTGCCCTAGACGGCCACTTTCCTGTGTCTAGTGCAGAGGTCGTGGACGTTGGACGCCTCCCCCCAAACCTGGATGAGGTCCACGATCTCCGCACTAGACCAGGCGGGTGCCCGCCTCTTGCGGCCCCGGGCAGGCTCTTGGGAGCCGCCAGCCTGGTCCCGGGAAGAGGGGGAGGGCTGGGGGGCATCCGGTGGCTGGCTCATGCCGTGCCAGGTGCTGGGTCTGCTGGCTGGGTGCTGGCAGGCTTGCACCTGGCACAGTCACCATAGCCAGACTGTGCCCCTTTAAGGGCTCTGGGGATGGGAGGGGGACAGCCAAGTTTCCCTAATGGTGCCCAGAGTGGCCACCAGGGCAAGCTGGGAAGGGCTAGCCTCCCGGGCATGGCTTGCTCATGATTGTTTCAGTCCTGTTGATGGGCCTCTGCCTCTTTCCTTCCACTCCCCCGCTTTGCAGTGGGGCTGTAGACTCTGGGGGAGAGGGGTGGAGGCAGGCAGAGGTGTCTCCCTGCGGCAGATGTAGACACAGCTCTGTATTAATCATTCTCTCATTGAAGTTTTTAGCTTTGTATCGAGTCCTTTTACATGGAAACTTTGTATTATGTCTTGGTAGAATAGTCCCTAGGACAAGTGAGGCAGAGACCGTCCCTGTGGGGTGAATGAGGTTGGAATGGATAAGGCGGAAAGTGAGCACCTCTGGGCAGTTGCAAAGGTTGGAGAGGGGCTGGAAGCCAGATCAATGAGCCCTGAGAAGTGGACCCATTGAAAGGAGACTGGATCTGTGGATGCCTTAGGGGTCTGCAGCAAGGACCTGCTTTGGGAAGCCCCCTCTTTGGAGGTAAATGTAGTAGCATTGAGACACCCCCCAGAAGCAGGAGCCCCAGACACTAGCTGCAGATTCATGGGATGGCTCTCTCAGATCTTCACATGCATAAGATGATAGATCTGCAGGAGAGGGGGCAGTGGCGTAGTGAGGGGGGCCGAAGGGGTTGTTTGCCCTTAGGAGAAAAATAATATAAAATTTAGTTAAAAATTTATGTCACACATTTTTTAAAAGAATCCCATATCTCCTGCCTTTTGTCTATTTTTGTCTCTTTAGGCCCCCACTTAAAATTTTCAAAAGCACTTGCGTGACTAAAGTCATTTTTGAAAATTGGACTTGGAAATCTAAGCTCAGATTTTCAAAGGTAATTAAGCTCCTAAAGAGACAGTTGCCAACTCGGATCTTCAAAGATCTGTACACACCTTTGAAAATCTTGTCATAAGTGTCCTAGTCAGTTCTGAACGTGAGATGTAGGAGCCCAGTCCTAATTCCTTCAGGCTTTTTTTTAAAAAAAATGAACATTTATCTACACTAATTCCCCTCCTTTCTTGTTTGCTATCCAATAAATGCATGGATCAAAATTATAGGAGCTTTGTGAATATGCTGACTTGAGAGTGGAAAGATTTCATATTGCCATGTATGATTCCTGGTAACCCATCTCAAATATGAAAAACTAGGTTGATACCTGTTCATATCAGGAGCTGTTGAATTCAGTTTACTATTTGCAGTATCTCATTCAGATGTTTAGTGGAGACGATATTGTGGGTTTTTTTATTTATACTGTGGGCAAAGCATGGACTCACAAGAATTCCTCCATTGTTTTACCACGAGTCTCAAAACATTTGGGGTGCGTCTAGACTGGCATGATTTTGCGCAAAAGCGGCCGCTTTTGTGCAGAATCTTGCCGCCTGTCTACACTGGCCGTGAGTATTTGCGCAAGAACACTGACTTTGTACTGTACAAAATCACTGGTTCTTGCGCAAATACTCCGACGCTCCTGCTCAGGGATAAGCCCTCTTGCGCAAGTATTCTTGTGCAAGAGGGCCAGTGTAGACAGCCAAATTAATTTCTTGCGCAAGAAAGCCTGATGGCTAAAATGGCCATTGGAGCTTTCTTGCGCAAGAGAGCATCTACTCTGGCATGGATGCTTTTGTGCAAAAGCAAATCTTTTGCACAAAGGCACATGCTAGTATAGACGCTCTCTTGCGCAAATACTTTTAACGGAAACACTTTTCCGTTAAAAGTATTTGCACAAAATCATGCCAGTCTAGACGCAGCCGTGGTGTTTTTCTAAAGGCCTGGAGTCAATTGATTATGTAGGAATCTCAGCTTTCATTTTAAAAAAGTTCTCTATACTGTACTTCTCGGCCTTACAGTTAAGTAGGAAAGCTTTAAAACATGAAGCCTAAGTACTCTATAAACGAAAGGCGAATAAAAATCCAACGTTTTATTTTTAAAAAATCTTATGATTTGTAGACCATTCTCATAACTTTATGTAGGCGTTCCTTGTGATTTTGGGGTTGGCAATACTGCTCTTTGACTGGTGAATTTAGAGAGGTCTCTCCCTTCAGTTTCCCTTTCCACCCTCCTTTTTTTGTCACAGGTCATCAGAGAAACATAGAGACAGTGGAGAGTCGGGTGAGTCCATGACTATGGTTAATGACTGGTCAGGGTGACTAACTGAATGAGCTATCTACTGCCATCAGTTAATCAACTGTAGGAAAAGGCACGAGCAGACCTTATTTATTTAGATATACCTACTTTGCCCCAGAGATCAGTAGACACACTTGCTGTGTCAAGGTGATCAATTTTGGCTCTTTTTGGTTGAAATTCACTTAAGACTTGGAACTGGGAGAATGAAATGTTGTTATCCATATTGTATGATTAAAAGGTTAAAGATCTGAACTTAATATGACCTGGCTTAGGGTCTACTATAACTTGAACACTAAGCAGAGGACAGTGAGTCACATCTAACTGAAAGTCACAGAAGATGGAAACAGGTTTTATTTCTGGTGGTGTAAAGTCTATTTGGGAGTCCTCAATTATATCTGACACTTTACATCCAGGCTACGTCTATGTAGTAAGTTGAGGGTCAGTAACATGGAGTCAGCAGGCCTAAGGCCTGCAACATGAAAACAGCAACAGGCCTGCAATCTAGTGAGCAAGACTTTGGTTCAGTAACAGGAGCCAAGAAAGAGGCCCTATTGATAACTGTGCGATTGTGTAAGTTAGGTCGAGCATGGAAGGACACAAGGAGGCACTGGGTACAGACTGTGAGCCAAAGGGGAGTATTGGAACATCTTAATAAGAAATGTCTTGGTACAAAAACTCCCTAAAAACTATTGCACATACCGACCTAGGTTCAGGACCAGGTCGGAACTGACAGCATGAAGGATAGTAAGTAAGCCCCCCTTCCGTAAGGTGAGGGGTGGTAACTAGGCAACAGAGGGTGGTAACTTGGTACGTAAAGAAATGATGTAAGTTGTTTGTACCTGTCTATAAAAGGACACCGCAGAGGGTGCTCTCCAACCGATCCTGGGGGGGGGGCGCACTAGGCGCCTGAACGGCAGGTGTCATTGCCTAAACTTACAGAATGCACAGTAGCTTAACTTTGACTAAGTGCTGTTAATATCTGATATATGGCAATAGGCCTGCCTGATGTTGGTACCTTGTCAACGTGGGCCATAGTGCCCAGTGGTGTAACATTGTATTGATCTCTGTTACCAACTGGTAGAGCTTCGCATTTGACAATAAACCTTCTCGATTGATTTCAAACCTTGCCTGCATCTGTCGTTTCCGGGGCCTCTCAGAGATCTCTTGTGTTGACCCAAGTGCACGGGGTCTAACACTCTAGATAAAGGGAGTACCGATTGTTACGCACGCAGCCGAGAGTTTAACAACGGAGTAGAGGTCCTGTCAGGAGCGTGCCAGGACAACCCTGACCAGACGACGCTGACACTGACAGTCCAGACCACCGAAGGTACCGAGGTACGAGAACACCGAGGTACGACAGTCTACACTGGCATGATTTTCCGGAAATGCTTTTAACGGAAAAGTTTTCCGTTAAAAGCATTTTCAGAAAAGAGCGTCTAGATTGGCAGGACGCTTTTCCGCAAAAGCACTTATTGTGGAAAAGCGTCCGTGGCCAATCTAGACGCGCTTTTCCGCAAAAAAGCCCCGATCGCCATTTTCGCGATCGGGGCTTTTTTGCGGAAAACATATCTCTGCTGTCTACACTGCCCTTTTGTGCAAAAGTCTTTCGGAAAAAGACTTTTGCCCGAACGGGAGCAGCATAGTATTTCCGCAAGAAGCACTGATTTCTTACAGTAGGAAGTCAGTGCTTTTGCAGAAATTCAAGCGGCCAGTGTAGACAGCTGGCAAGATTTTTCCGGAAAAGCTGCTGATTTTCCGGAAAAACTGGCCAGTCTAGACACAGCCCCAGTGTTTAAAGGCAGAGCTGACTAGAATCAATTGAGAGTCCTTGTCGTGCAGGTGTCCATGCCGGGTTGCGAGTGGGGGCCAGTCTGCCCCCTACCCATCTGGCTAAGCAGATCTCCCCCTTGGGACCCAGAAAGGGAGCTAGCTACCAGACCTTTTTGCAGGGCCAGCCTGGTTCTTCACACCTTCCCTGCCCCTCCTGGTCCTCTGACTCCTTCAGTCTCAGCTCCAATCCCATCCATCTCACATCCACCACAGGAAACCTGGTGGAAACCCCCCTCCCCCACTGGTCAAGGTCTTGGGGAGACCTCACTGCCCCCAGCCTGTCTTGGAGCCTCAGTTGGAACTCGCTTTCACAGCTCGACAACATGCTTCTCAAAGAGACGGTTCTAGCCCCATTTCTGTGCTGCTCCCAAGTTGTCACAGATTCACAGGCCCGTGATCTTGGTGGTCCCTGGGGGGAATCAGTCCTGGGGGGTCACAGTCTCTCTTGGGACTTAAGCCATAGGCTCCTCTGCTTCCTGGAACTGCACCTCTCTGAGCCTTCAGCATACCTGGCTTTCACTAATCCCCCTTCATTTACTACTCCCCACTCACTCACTGGACGGTGCAGCTGATCCCACTGCTCACACCAACTGTCCCAGAGGTATGGTAGCAATGCACTGGAACTGCTCTGTAGGAAGCCAGGCAGGGATCTGGGGCAGCCTCTTCTCTCTGAACTGTCACCAGGAGAGGGAGGTCCCACAGCTTCACCCTCCCTGGGTCTGACCTCCAAGCAGTCAGCATCCCCATCCACCCATTGTGTTCCCCGCAGTGAGGCTGCTCTGCACCCCAACTCTGCAACCAGCAGTGACTCAGCTGATGTGTACAATGGGGGGTTACTTGCTGGCAGGGATGCCGTGTAGAACAGAGTTTGTTGGCACCGAAAACAGGAGCATTCAATCAAGTCCATCTTGAGGGACAGGGAGCCCAGGGCCAGGGCCTTCCCCGCGTACCCCCATCCAGCCCACACTGACCTGCTTCCAGGTGCTTGGCCCCTGACTGGCCCGTTACTCCCCCGGCCTTTGTCTCACTTTGCCAGGAGTCACCTAGTCACCCCCCCACCCCCATGGAGTGGTGCAACACAGGGAAACTGAGGCACACTGTATTCATGCAAAGCAATCAGACTCACCTCCACTCACATACAGAATAAGAAGAGAAAATCCACTTTCATCACAATACCACATCTACTGTCTCCCTTATCCACAGGGCCTTACCCTGTCACAGAAAGCTATTAGGTTTTTTGCTTTGACCAGATTTGTTCTTGACAAATCCATCCTGACTGCCACTTATCACCTTATCTCCAGCATGTCTACAGACTGATTGCTTAGTTATGTGCTGTATGAGCTTCCAGGGCGCTGAAAGCCCCAATTCAAAAACTCAATATTTGGCACTGTGATAAAGGTGGGGTCCTGGCACGGGTGGCCCTAGAGTAGCTGCCAGCAACTGGTGCCCTAGGCGACCCATGCAATCGGCGCCCCCACCTCCAAACCCCTCAATGATATTGTGCCACCATTTGGCGCCCCATTTAACTTGGCACCCTAAGCAACCGCCTAGTTCACCTATATGGACAGGCCGCCCCTGGGTCTTGGGTAGGAATACACACAAGTAACTGGTTCCCCAGGAGCAGCCCCCCACAGGGCCACCTGCCTGCCTCAGGCTGGTGGCTAGGCCAGGAACCAGTCCCACGCAGCTGGCGGGGAGGCCCTGTTGGCGGCTGGGGCTGGGAGCCGGCAGCTTTTCATGGGACTGGGAGCTGGAGCCCTGTGGGGCTGGAGTGGTCCCCCGCCCAGGATCCTGCTACTGGGTTAACCAGTTCAATGTTAACGCTTAACCAGTTAACGGGTTAATCGGGATTTTACATCCCTAGTCCCAGGGGAGCCAACTGAGGTCACCAAAGCTCTGTCTACACTACCAGGTTATTTCAAAATAAGTTAATTTGAAAGGATAACTCCAAAAATAACTCTTTCGAAATAAGCTTATTCCTTTTCACAAGCAGGAGTTATTATTTCGACATAACAGGCTTGGTTGTGTGGACACTCACCTTGCTATTTAGAAATGACTCCCCAGTGTAGATGTGCCCTTGGGGAGCTCTGCAAGAAATGGGACGGCCCATCCCCAAAGCTGATGGTTGTTCCAATATTTAGTCACCAAGCCAGCACAGAACAGCTTCTTTGTTACTTTATTGGTCAATCAGAGCCCAAACCATGCAGTGCCCTTAAAGTCCCCAGCCACTGGCTGCCACCCCCAGTCACCCCACGCAGTCAGGGCAGGGCGCTATGGATGTCTAACATTCCAATCAGATAACGTCACAGGCGCATTTGCATTTTTCCTTCTTCGCCTGCCCTAGAGAGAGCTTTTTGCCCTGCCCAGGAGCTGGGCTCAGCTGTGACCAGCTGCAGCCTTTCCACGCTGTACTTGGCTTTGCTTTGGTATAATCCCTCTGCCCGGCTCTATCACATGATTGTTGTGGCTGTAGGTTTATTGGATTCAGGCTAACAGGTTTGGATGTATCCTGCTTGGATACAGCCGGAGATCTGGAGATCCAGAGATCTCAAAGCACTTTCCAAAGCAGGTGGGTGTGTTTATGTCCCTTCCCTGACGGGGAAACTGAGGAACAGGAAAGCACCCCCCCCCCATCCCTCCATGAAGGTCTCCTGTGTGCTCTACATGTGCACATTTAATAGTTACTACAGTGGTCCTCAAATTTTTTATCTCGCACCCTCCCTTGGCCCTTCCTGTACCCCCAACAACTCCTGAGTTAGAGAGGGGGGTGCAGTTCTGGGGTAGCTTGCAGACAGGTACAGGGGGACCGAGGCTGGTGTTGTGCTGCACGTGGGGGCGGGGAATGAGTTTTCCCAACCCCGGGCTGCATTTCATACCAAGAGAAGCAGCAAGGAAAGGAAGCCGGTGGTTTCCAGTCACAGGGCCAAGGAGCTCTGGAAATTCCTGAGGGGCCATGCTGCGTTGTTTAGGGGCTTTACATTCCTGTGAAAGTCTGGCCCCTGACATGTCATTGCAGCAAAGTCCCTCCCGTGTGGGATGCAGAGCCTGGTGTCCTGCAGTCCCCTCTCTGAGTCCCACACATGAGACTGACTGGCCCCTGCTGCCTGGCCTGCCACACGCCTACTGCTGCCTTCTCCTGGTCTTTGCCTGGCTTCCCTAGCAGCAGCATCTTGGGATGCAGGTGACAAAGGGCAGCAAGAGTCACCCCCCTTGTTCCCACTACCTCGGCACTAGTGCAGTACCTAGGGAAACTGAGGCACACACAGTCCTCATGCCAACCAGCCAGACTCACGGCATAACAAGGGGACTCACATGAGGTTTTGACAGAGCACAGAGCACACGCACACCCCTGATTGGGAGGCCAAGGCTGGAAATCAAGGTGGCGAACGTGGAGGCAACATGTTCCCCAGAGGCACAAAATTGCCCAGGAGCCATGAGGGAGAGTGGCCGACTGGCCATAGAATCATAGAACCATAGAGCTGGAAGAGACCTCAGGAGTCATCAAGTCCAGCCCCCTGCCCTAGGCAGGACCAATCCCAACTAAATCAACCCAGCCAGGGCTTTGTCAAGCCGAGACTTAAACACCTCTAGGGATGGAGATTCCACCCCCTCCCTAGGGAACCCATTCCAGTGCTTCCCCACCCTCCTTGGGAAATAGTTTTTCCTACCAACCCTTTGCACCCAGAAACCCACGGCAAAGGGAACTGAAGAGTCTGGGAGGGGAGTGTGATGAAGTGGAGGATTTGTGGGGGAATTGAAGGGGCTGCCTGCAGTGTCCCCAGCTGTTACTGGTTTAATGATGGGAGGGGGAAGGAGTTTGTAGTTCCAGGGACCAGAACAGAACTGGAGCCCCCAGTAACTGGTGACCTGGAGACCCCGCTCATATGGCACAGCTGGGTCTGGCCAGTGGGAGGCCAATGGGCTGCAGGGAGAGGACCCTGGTGACCTGCCCAGCTGATTCCAGCCGGGGGGGGGGGGGGAAAGGACGGAGGAGAGGGGAGGCAGAGAAGAGAGGGGCCCTAGTGACCCTGGTTACCTGGGCAGAAGACAGAGGCCAGGGGAGGGGCTGCTGGGGAGGGATTTCATAGAATCATAGAATCATAGGACTGGAAGGGACCTCAAGAGGTCATCGAGTCCAGCCCCCCGCCCTCAAGGCAGGACCAAGCTCCATCTACACCATCCCTGACAGATGTCTATCTAACCTGTTCTTAAATATCTCCAGAGAGGGAGATTCCACCACCTCCCTTGGCAATTTATTCCAATATTTGACCACCCTGACAGTTAGGAATTTTTTCCTAATGTCCAATCTAAACCTCCCCTGCTGCACTTTAAGGTTGGGGGGCTGGGCTGGAAGAAGGGGGCTGCTGGCCTGGGCAGGGGGAGCAGGCAGAGCCCACCTGGCTGCAGGGGAGACTCAGACGAGCTGGGCTGAGGGGGGCCAGGCCTGCAGGCCTGAGAGTTCCTGTGCTGGGTTCAGTGCTCAATGAACCCTCCTGTGTGCCGCTGGCGGAGAGTCGCTCCGGTCTGAGAACAGGGCTGCACTGGCCCCCTGCGAGTGGAGGCCCCGGGGCCTCAGGGCAGAGCCAGGCGTGCTGGGAGCTCAGAGAGGGGCGGACCCAGAAGTCAGAGGGGCTCAACCCCTGAAAAAGTGAGAGGAACCACAGGAAAGGGCGGTCACGCTGGAGGGGGCTCCCCCCAGGGACTGTATGGGCTAAGCATGGGCATGACCTGGGAGTTTGTGACGGGGAGCAAACTGGGAGTCCAGTGACTGTCTGACAACCCCCCACCCCCACTCCATGATTTCCAGCAGGTTTCCTCACTGCAATATGTACAAATGTTACTTAACACCCTCTTCTCTCCCCTCCTCCCCCAGCTCTCTTGGCTCCATACAGCCCCCCTGCAGTATAATAGCCTATCTCAGGCCTTGCTCTCCCAGCCTAGAACCACACCCCGAGCCCGGTTCTTTGTTGGGCCCATCCTGGTAGCACCCACCCCCAGAGGGAGTGATGCTCCCAGAATACCAACCTGCCAGGTGGGTTGTTGCCCAGCTGACCTGGCTCAGCCCACCCAGCAGGTGTGCTTCCACAGCCACAGCCACTACCCAGTCCCCATATCCTTTCTGCCTCTCTTCTGCCAACAGCTCCCCTAAGCCCCTCTCTTTCATCCTCCCTTCTGCTCCTCCTCTCCCCAGCCCTTTGCCCCCTCTCATCTTGGACCCACTTCCCACCAGGCTGGGGGAGGTGCCTCTGGTTCCCAGACTCTGGATCCCCCTGTAATCACTGCCTGGCAGAGTTGAACATGTGGCCTTTGGAGCTTTGTGTAGGAGACTCTATCGATTGAGCTATAAAGCCAGTTGAGTCTCAGCTTAGGCTGTAGAGCTCCCTTGTTCGGCTCTCTTGCTGCAAGTGGTCTAAGTGTAACTCCATGGGTCAGTGACCCACTGTGTTACACCCCCCTCTTCTGTCTCTTTTCTGAGGTCCAGGCTGCAGGGTGAGTTCACAGCTGACCCTTGGCAATAACAAACTGCCTTGTCACACATGCCGCAGCCGGGGAAACTCAGGCAGGCAGACAGTGTTCCTGCAAGCCACAAAGGAAATTGCCCCTCATAGCTGCATCACAGGCCCCTTTCGTCCAAAACGAGCTGAAAAGAGGAACAAACCCCCCCTCCCCCGCAAACACACACACATGCACAAAGATTAAACATGGCTTCCGCTGCTCAAAGGGGCCCAGCCACAGCCCAGGATAGAAACTCGTCAATTTCAAAGGCCTGAAAGGGGGGGCTGTGGTCATCCAGTGGGGGTGGGAGGGTGACCGGCTGGGGAAGTATGAGGGACTGGCACCCTTTGCACTGCAAGAGACCAGGAGGAGAGTGCAGGGACGAGGGGAGTCACATGTCGGGACAAAGGTACATCTGGAGATGGAGAGCGGGGTTGCGTGTGTGTGCACCTTTAAAGGTCACTGTGATGTCATTGCCTGCTCTACTGTGACATCATGGCAGGCAGACCCTCCCCCTGCACCCACCTAGGCCTCCCGTGGCTGGAGGCAGCCGATGGCAGCGTGGCAGCTGCTGCAGCTCCTCCTCCTCGGGGCCACGGGGACCTGGGCGTCAGGTGCGTGCCAGGGAGCAGCTGCCCCTCCCCCAGTCATGCCCTGCTCCCCCAAAGAAGGGGGCCAAGTCATCCCTCCCATTGATTGGCCAGGGTGACCCCACCCCGGGTCTGGTGCTGTCCCTGCATGTGATGTCACAGCAGGCTCTGATATACACAGGGGCTGTGATGTCATCCAGTGAATGGTGATGAAGGGACCTCACACAGGCGTTAAATGGCCCACCTATAGAAGCTGCAGATGGGAAGGGCTGGGAGCCAGGACTCCTGGGTTCTCTCCCTGGGTCTGGGAGGCATATGGGGGTTGGTGGGTAGAAGAGGAGCAAATGTTTCTAATCTGGGTTCTTGTCACCCAGGCTGTGGCTTCCGGCCGGGATACGACAGCACTGGCCCCTCCTCTGCATCCCGCATCATTGGGGGTCACAAAAGCCACCCCGGGGAATGGCCTTGGATTGTGAGTCTCCAGATCCAAGGGCAGCACTTCTGTGGGGGGAGCATCATACACTATTGGTGGGTGCTGAGCGCAGCCCACTGCTTCCACGACACCCGGTAAGAGGGGCTGCAGGTCAGGAGTGAGCGAGGGCAGGGCTGGGCTGGCAGAGGTGGTGGGTCTAGAGTGAGAGGCACTGGCTGTCCCCATCGTGCAGGAAATCACCAGGCCCTGCACCCCCATCTGCAGCCAGACATGACTTTCAGCTGGCAGGTAGAAGAGAAGGTTTATCAGGCGACAGGGACACAGCATAGAACGGACTTGTCAGCACAGGAACCAGAAGCAGCCAGCACCATCCATCTGGGGAGAGGGGCTCAGAGCCAAGGGCCCCCATTCTCCTCCTAGCACCCCAAGCCAGCGAGACTCACTCACACCCCCAGCAGCCTGTATCAGCCCTGCAGCCTGCCCTGCCTCTAGCTTTTGTCCAGTTTAGAGGCAGGGGAAGGGTGTCACCTGGCTACACAGCCTGTCTCAGGCTCAGGTTTCAGAAAGCATCAGTCATTGGTGTACGTGGGAAAGGGTGTCACCGAAATTCCCATCCCCATCTAGGTAGTGGTCAGTACCCAGGGAAACTGAGGCATACACATGGGGTTGCTACAGCACAGTAGAAATCACATGAAATATAACAAAGAGAACAGAGTAAATACAATCCCCATTTTGTCACACTGGCAGGGCTGGGGGCTGGCAGGGGCTATGTCTTGGGAGTGAGGGGCACCAGCAGGGCTTGGGGAGCTCAGGGAAAGGCTAGCAGGGGCTGCAGGTCGGGAGTGAGGGGCACCGGCAGGGCTGGGGGAGCCCAGGGCTGGGCTTGCAGGGGCTGCAGGTCGGGAGTGAGGGGCACCGGCAGGGCTGGGGGAGCCCAGGGCTGGGCTGACAGGGCTGCGTGTTGGGAGTGAGGGGCACCGGCTAGGCTGGAGGAGTCCAGGGATGGCTTGTCATGGGGCTGCAGGTTAGGAGTGAGGGGCACTGGCAGAGTTGGGGGAGCGCAGGGCAAGGTTGGGTTAACTGCGGGTTGGGAGTGAGGGGCTCTGTGATTTTATCCATGCCAGGCCACAGGACGTGCTGGTGGCAGCTGGCACTGTGACCCTGGGCATGGGCGGTGTCACCCGGCGGGTTCGGCAGATCCTGCGCCACCCCAGCTACAGCCGCAAAACCTACGACTCAGACCTGGCCCTGCTGCTGCTGAGCCGGCCCCTGCCCCCTGGCCGGGAGCTGGGTTTCGTGTGCCTGCCTGGGGAGCCAGACGATGAGGATGACAGCCAGTGGGGCAGCTGCTACGTGGCCGGGTGGGGCACCACGAAGTACGGTGAGCGAGGGCCCCAAGGCTGGGCAGCTTGTCTAGCCAGGGTGGGTCTGGTCTGGTCTGGGGTGCAGCCGGGTGGTGGCTGGCTGGGGTAGGTGGGTGCAGTGGCTTAGTGAGGGGGAACCAGCAGGGAGTTGCCCCTGGGCACCATGCTGGGAGGGGCGCCAATTTAGTCCTCTTCCACTCCCCCTGTCATCCCTCGGCTGGCCAGCTCCTCCTCCACCCGCCACTGTCAGTTGGAGCCACTTTCCCACCTCTCTGCCCTCGGCCTGGCTCTCCTCCATCTCCACCGGCAGGTTAGTGTGTGCAGGGACCAGGCCTCAAACTGGAGGGGGCGAGGGAAGACGTGGTACAAGCCCCCCAGGGCTGGGCTCAGCTGTGTGCCAGGTTGAGGGCCCCGCTGTGCGGCAGCAGGCACAAATTTTGCCTTTGCTCCCACGTGCATAACACCCTCGCTACGCCCCTGGGTGGGTGTCAGGGGCAGGTCTGGCTGGAAGGTTGGTCTGGAGCTTGTCCAAACAAGAGTTCAGGGGTCCCCCGCATGGAGTGTGACAGGGCAGGGTCAACCAGGAGGGCAGTGGGGGTACTGTGGCTTCAGGGGAGCCATGCCCGGGAGGTATCAGGCATAGGTTCAGCCAAGTGGATGACAGGGGGAGGGGGCAGGGCTGGCTGGGGCTGGGTCCTGGTAGGGGGAGAGTCCCACAAGGCGGCAGGGTTGTCTGGGTCAAGTTAGGGGTGGGTCCTGCAGGAGCGGTGAGGGGAGGGTCCCACTGAGCAGGGCTGGCTGGGAGCAGGTCCTAGCAGGGATGGCAGGGGGAGGGTCCCACAAGGGGCAGGGCTGGCTGGGGGCAGATTGGGGTGGGTGCTGGTGGGGACGGCAGAGGACGCCGGGCCGGGGGCGTGTGGCCGGGGCTGCAGCCACATCTCTCGCAGGGCAGGAGCGGGTGTCGAGGGCGCTGCTGGAGGTCGGGGTGCAGGTCGTGGACTGGCTGCGCTGCATGTGGTGGATGGGAGCTCTGACCCAGAACATGATCTGTGCCGGACACGAGGAGGGCGGCCGGGATGCCTGCCAGGTGGGGCACCCAAGCTCCTCTCCTGCCCTCCAGGACCCCCTGGCCCTTCCCTACCCACCCTGGTGCTCCCAGCCCTTCCCTGCCCTTTGGGACCCTCAGCCCTTCACCCTGGCCCCCAGAATCTCCACTCACTCCTCTGACTTGGTACCCCATTTCCCGCAGCCCCTCCTCCAACCAAGGCCCCATAAACCAAAAGCCCTCCCTTTGCCCAAACCTCTCCCCTCTAAGGGCTCGACAACTGCCCCAACCACCCCAGGGAGGACCAGGGCCCCCATATGCAGATCCCCATAAATCCCCAAACCTCTCCCACCCACACACTCTGGACAGGTCATACCCCTCTACCACTCGGCTACCTTCCTTTTTGTCCCTGTCCTCTCACCCCCGGATTGCTCTTTGGTTCTCCTCTTGTCTTTCTTTCCTGCATCTGGCTCCTTTCTCCCAGTATTGCTGGTTCATGGCCTCCTTCACATCCTTCCCTCACAATCTCCAAAGCTCCCTTCCTCCTTCGCATCCTTCCCTCATGGCCTCCAATGCCACCTTCCCTTATGGCCTCCTTCATGTATTTCTTCCTTCACTTCCTTTCTTCGTGGCCTCCTACTTTCCTCTTCCACATCCTTCCCTTATGGCCAGCCACGCATCTTTACTCCATGTTCTTCCTTCACAACCTTTTTTACATTTTTCCTCTTTCTTGGCCTTCCCTTGCAGCCTCCATCATCATATCTTTCCAGCTTCACTTCCTGCCGTCATGGTCTGCTATGCATTTCTCCTCCTTGCATCCTTCCCTCACAGTCTCCTTCACATCTTTCTTTCTTCAGGGCCTTCCCCCTGCCCTGCTTCATGTCTTTCCTCCTTCCTGGCCTTCCCTCATGTCCTCCTATGCATTTCTCTCCCTCACTTTCTTCCCTCTCAGCCCCCCTTTGCTTCTTTCCTTGTTAGTCACTTTCTGTCATGGCCTCCTTCATGTCATTCCTCCTTTGCTTCCTTCTCTCACACCTCCTTAACATCTTTCCTTTTTCACAGTCTTCCCTTGTGGTCATCTTCACATATTTTCTACTTTGCTTCCCCCCCTCAAGGTCTCCTATGCTTTTCTGCTCCCCTCAGCCTTCCCTCTGTGATGTAGTGGGCGCTCTGTTTGGGCAGGCATTCACTGGTTGCTGTATTTGGGCTGTGGGTGACCCCTACTGGCCTGTGTCTGTAAGCACTGCCCAGCAGGGGGAGCTGCCTGAGATCACGTAGACCAGTGGTCCCCAACCATTTGAAGCTCCTGGGCACCGGGGGCGTGGCCATTCGCCTGCCGGGCACCATAGGGCGGGGACACTCACGCACCCGGGGGCGGGGCTGCGCAAACGCCACACCCCCATGAGCCACATGCCTGGGGCCAGCAACCCTATGCGCCGCGTGGCCACGGGCGGGGGGGGCGCCCATTCGCTGCAAGCCTGGGGCCAGCGTCCTCTAGAGCCACGCGCCCAAAGCCGGCACCCCCCCTATAGCTGCGTGCCCGGGGGCGGGGAAGCAAATTCGCCGTGCGCCTGGGGAACAGAGCGCCCAATTCGCCGCGCTCCCGGGGCCGGCGCCCCCCATGCGCCATGTGCCCGGGGCCGGCTCCGGCACCATGCATGCGCCACGCACCCGGGGCGGGGGCAGCCCCGAGCACTTGGAGGGCACAAACAAATGCCCCCGCAGGCGCCATGGTGCCCACAGGCACTGTGTTGGGGACCACTGACATAGACAAAGACCCAACCTGTCCTGCCTGTGGAGGGCAGGGACTGAACAAAGGAAGTGAGTGTTCGGGGGAAGGGTCAGTTTCATCTGAGGGAATCCATGAAGGGGACAGACTAAGCAGAGGGTTGGGAATTTAGGGGCCTAAGCACCCCATCCCAAGGGGTCTGAGGCATTCCTGTCCCTGACTTCTGTAGCCATCACGTTTATGCTCTGTTGTACCCTGGAGAAGCAATAAACCCTCTCTATTCTACTGGCTGGCGGAGTCTGTTCTGGCTGCTACAGGGGTGCAGGATTGGGGGGAACCCTGACGCACCGTCACACCCTCGCAACCTCCTTTGTTGCTCTCCTCCTTCACAGCCTTCCCTCCTGGTCTCCTTCCTGTCTTTCCCCCTTGGCAGCCTTCCCTTGTGGCATCCATTGCATTTTTCTTCCTTGCATCATTCCCTCGGAGGCTCATTCATATCTTTCCTTCTTTGAGGCCTTCCCTCACAGCCCACATGACTGAGGAACTGGCCTTCCTATGCAAATTTGACACAATCTCCCAGGGATTGAACAATGACATGAACTGGATGGGCTGTTATATTCAACCCCCAAATTACATGAAAAGCTAGGTATGGGACACTTACAGCCCACTCTATTAGCCTCATTTAACATGGGCACTATAATTGACTGGTTTTTTCCCTCCCCCTCTCCCTTCTTTTCTTCTTTAAATTTGGGGGTTCTCTACCTTTTGCTCCACTCATCTGAAGAAGTAGATTGTGCCCATGAAACCTCAAGTTACTTTCCTGATTCTCTCTCTCTCTCTCTCTCTCTCTATATATATATATAAAGTATAAATCATATATATAGTAGCCCAATGTCTGTGAGTCTGTAACGCTGAAATGCTGGCTGTTCCCTCTGGGCAGCCCATGCTGCATGGGGAGTGCGGGGCCCAAACAGCCGCTTGCTCCCCCCGTCAGCCTGGCTGAGTGGCGCAGAAGTCAGCCAAGTGCCACGGCGGGAGGGGAAGAGGGGTGGGACGGTGACATGCGGCGTGACAGCGGCTCCAGGCCCCGCCCCCTGGCCGTGAACATCACTGCCCCACTCTCCTTCACCTCCCACTGTGGCACTCGACTGACTTCTGTGCTGCTCAGCCAGGCCGCTACATGCAGCACTGGGAGTGCAGAGCCCAAACGGCCATTTGGGCTCCACGATCCCCCGAGTGAGAGGCAGGAGAGGGAGGAAAAGAGAAAAAGAGAGACAGACAGAGAGGCAGGAGGCAGAAGACAGCTGAGAGAGGGGGGGGGGAGGCAGTAGGAGGAGAAGAGAGAGAGAGACAGAGCGAGAGACTGGATGCTCAGGAGAGAAGACTGACCTGGATGAGAGGCCTGAAAATCCTGTCTTATGACAGGCTAATTGGCTAGTATATATATATTAGTCTCTGATATGCTACAGGACAATTAATTTTTTAAGCATCCTTTGGTCTTTCCTCCTTTGTGGCCTTCCGTCACGGCGTCCTTCATGTATTTCCTTCTTCACTTCCTTCCCTCATGGGATCCTATGTGTTTCTCCTCCTCGCATCCTTCCTCTGTGGCCTCCTGTGATGACGCAGTCGGGGTTCCCCCATTCCTGCACCCTCATAGCAGCAAGAACAGACTCCGCCAGCCAGTAGAATAGAGGGGTTTTATTGCTTCTCCAGGATACAGCACAGCATAGATGTGGTGTGTTTACAGGAGTCTGGGCCAGGATACCTCAGACCCCTTGAGATGGGGTTCCTAGGCCCGTGGATTCCAGCCCTCTCCTTAGACTGGTTCTTCCATGATTCCAGCCCAAGACAGACTCTTTCCCCAACCCCCCAGATCCTTTGTTCATCCTCTTCCCTTAACTTGTATAACTGGTTTTAGCCACTGCCCTGGGGCAGTAAGGCAGCCTCTGCTGAGCCGTGCTTACAGACAGCTGCCAGTGGGGGTCACCCACAGCCCACAGCCCACAGCCAAGCATAGCAACCAGCAAGGAACTTACACTACACCACATCTCCTTTGTATCCTTCCTTCTTTGTGATCTTCCCTCTTGATCTCCTTACTGTATTTCTTCTTTTTCATCCTTCCTTCCTGGTCTCCTTCACATCCATCCTCCCTCTCAGGGCCTCTTTGCATTTCTTCTTGCACCTTCTCCTGCATCTTTCCTCCTTCATGGTTTTCCTTCCTGGCCACCTCCATGTTTTTCCTCTGCAGCCTTTCCCTGCAGCCTCCTTTGTATCTTCCCTCCTTCGCAATCTTTCTTCACAGCCTCCTTCACATATTTTCTCCTACTCTTTCTTCCCCTGAGGTCTATTCATTTCACCTCCTCACATCCTTACCTCACAGTCTCCTTAGCATTGTTCCTCCTTCGCAGCCTTATCTCATGACCTCCTTAGAGTGTCTTTCCTTCTTTGCAACCTTCCCTCGCAGCCTCCTTCACTTCTTTCATCTTTTGAAGTCTTCCCTCACAGCTTCCTTTGTGTCTTTCCTCCTTTGCAGCTTTCCCTCATGGCCTTCTACACATCTTTCCTCTTTCATTTTCTTCCCTCATGGCCTCCTATAATGCATTTTCCCTTCTTGTTGTTCCATTGCAGCCTCTGTCTCATCTTTCTTCCTTCGTGGCCTGCTTTGCGGCCTCCTTCAGGTTTATCCATTTGCAGACTTCCCTCATGGCCTCCTTCATGTCTTTCCTCCTTCACTTCCCTCCCTCATGGCATCCTATGTGTTTCTCCTCCTCGCATCCTTCCCTCCTGGCCCTTCCTCACGTCTTTCCACCATTGAGGTCTTCCCTCTTGGCCATCTTTGTGTCTTTCCTGCATCACAGACTTCGCACAGAGCCCCCCATTCATTCCTCTCTCTCATGTCCTTCTCTTGTGGCCTCTTTTCATCTTTCCTCCTTCATGGCCTTCACTCGAGGCTTCCTTCATGTCTTTCCTCCTTTGCTTTCCTCCCTCAAGGCCTATGCCTTTCTCTTCTTTCCCTGGTAAGACAAGCTGGTCGCCTGCCATATTTGCTTTTCTTACTGCACATTGGGATGGTTTGTTCCTGTGCCTTCAATAAGGCTTTTTAAAAATACTGCCAGCTCTCCTGGGTTCCTTTTTCCTTCATGTTAGCATCCCAGGGGATCCTGCCCAGCAGTTCCCTGAGGGAGTCAACATCTGCTTTTCTGCAGTCCCAGTTTTGTATTTTACTGCTCTCCTTTCTTCCTTTTGTCAGGATCCTGAACTCAACCATCTCATGATCACTGCTGCCCAGGTTTCCACCCACACCTACTTCCCCTACCAATTCCTCCGTGGCTATGAGCAGCAGGTTGAGCTGACGATGGCCCCTGGTTGGTTCCTTCAGCACTTGTACTGGGAAGTTGTCCCCAGCATTCTCCAAAAATGTCCTGGATTGTCTGTGCACTCTTGTATTGGTGTCCCAGTGGATGTCAGGGTGATTGAAGTCCCCCATGAGAACTAGGGCCTGTGATCTGGAAGCTTCTCGTCATTGTCCTGGCCTTCTTTGTGTCTTTCCTGCTTCACAGACTTCCCACATGGCCTCTTACTTGTTTCTCCTTCTCATGAGCTTCTCTTCAGGAGTCCTTCATATCTTTCCTCCTTCTCAGCCTTCCCTTGCAACCTCCTTCATGTCTTTCCTCCTTCACTTCCTTTGCTCAAGGCATCTTATGAGTTTCTCCTCCTCATGTTCTTTCCTTGCAGCCTCCTTTGCATCTTTTTTACAGCCTTCTGTACTAGCTTCCTTCAAGTCTTTCCTCCTTCATCGCCTTTTATCATGCCCTCCTATGCTTTTCTCCTCCTCATGTCCTTCCTTCATGGCCTCCTTCATGTCTCATTCTTTGCATCCTTCCCTTCTGGCCTTCTTTGAGTCTTTCCTCCTTTGTGGCATTCCCTCCTGGCCTCCGATGCATTTCTCCCCCTCACATCCTTCTTTCCTCATGGCCTGCTTCGCATGTTTCCTGCTTTGCAGCCTTCTGTCACGTCCTTCCTCACGTATTTCCACCATTCACTTTCGGCCTTCTTCATGTCTTTTCTTTTTCATGGTCTTCCCTCTTGGCCTCCTTTCTGTCTTTCCTACTTTACAGCCTTTCCTCTCAGAATCATAGAATCATAGGGCTGGAAGAGATCTCAGGAGGTCATCAAGTCCAGCCCCCTGCCCAAAGCAGGACCAGCCTGCTTCATACCCTTCACTTGTGGCCTGCTTTGCATATTTCCTCCTTCTCATCCTTCCCTCATAGCCTCCTTCATGTCTTTGTTCCTTCATTTCCTTCCCTCGTGTCTTTCTTCCTTTGCTTCCTTCCCTCATAGCCTCTTTCATGTTGTTACTCCTTCACTTTCTTCTCTCATGGCCCCCTTTGTTTCTTTCCTTCTTTGTGGCCTTCTCTGGTGGCCTCCTTCACATCTGTCCTCCTTCTCAGCCTTCCCTGATGGCCACCTTCTTGTTTTTCAGCTTCCTTCATGTATTTGCTCCTTTGCGTCCTTTCCTCACAACCTTCTGTGTGTTTCTCCAGTCAGTTTGTGGAACTCTTTGCCAGGAGATGGTGGAAAGGCTCAAACCATAACAGGGTTCCAATAAAATAAAATAAGTTCAAAGAGGTTAGGTTCATCAATGGCTACTAGCCAGGATAGGCAGGAATAGTATCCTTAGCCTCTGTTTGCCAGAAGCTGGGAATGGGATGGATCATGAGGATTGCCTCTTCTGTTTATACCTTCTGAAACACCTGGCCTTTGCCACTGTTGGAAGACAGGATACAGGGCTAGAAGGACCTTTGGTCTGAGCCAGGGTGGCCATTCTGATGTTCTTATTGTAGAGCAGAAATGTATCTTCCCCCTGCTATTACCCACTAGACCCCACTCCCCTTCCAGAGCTGAGGTAAAGCCTGGAGTCCTGATGGGGGTCTTTCCCTCGCCACAGAATTAGTAACAAAGTAAGATTATACATTAACATTTTAAGGCTAACTAGTGTCCCTTAAGTGACTTGCCACAAGATGTCAGACTATATTAGTGTTAGAGCTGAGTGGGTCTAATATTTATTTAATGTTCTTTATTTTATATAGGAATTACATACAGTGTTCCTGCCAGCTAACTGCTAAGTTGTCTGCCAAAAGAATTAGAATATTCCATTGCCTTAGTAGCCCCTACATAGAGGTCATGTGAGTGTGGGATGGCAGATGGGATCAGTCCCCCTCAATTTGCTGTTTGGCTTATACTGAGCATGCTCAGTAACACTGCTAAAGCCTCTGTCCTCAGTCATCCCCCCCATCTGAAATGGTGCCCCTGCCTCTTATGCATTTCTCCTTCTCACGTCCTGCCCTCGCAACATCCTTCACGTCTTTCCTCCTTCTCAGCCTCCCCTCATGGATTCCTTCACGTCTTTCCTCCTTCCCAGCCTTCCATCATTGGTTCTTATACGCAGGGGCAGCACTAGACTAGCTGCCAGCAACTGGTGCCCTAGGCGACCCATGCAATCGGCTCCCCCACCTCCAAACCCCTCAATGATATTGCGCCACCATTTGGCGCCCCATTTAACTTGGCGCCCTAGGCGACTGCCTAGTTCGCTTATATAGAAGGGCCGCCCCTGCCTACATGTCTTTCCTCCTTCCCAGCCTTCTCTCATGGATTCCTACATGTCTATCCTCCTTCACGGCCTTCCCTCGCAGCCTCCTTTGCATCTTTGCTCTTTTGCTTTCTTCCCTCACACCCTACTTTGTGTCTTTCTTGCCTTGCTTCCTTCCCTCATGGCCTCCTTCACAATGTTCTCTCATTTTCACTCACTTTGGGTATGTTTACACTACAGCACTAATTCGAACTAACTTAATGCAAATTAGTTAATTTGAACGAAGCTAATTCGAATTAGTGCATCTAGACCTAAAAGCTAATTGAGTGGACCCTGAACCGAAGTTAAGGCTGGCCGGAAGCAGTGCCAGCAGGGCATCAGGTTAGGACTTGGAGTGTGGAGCTGCTGCCTCAGGCTAGCCGAGGGCTGTGGTTAAAGGGACCCGACCCCCACCCCAGACAGACAGTTCTCAGAGTTCCCCACTTGCTTGTCTTCCTTGATGAGGGACAGCAAAGCAGTCCTGTCTTGGAGTGCCCTGAGTGCCCACACTCGGCACATCACAGCACTCAGCCATCAGCCCGGCTGCACTTGCCGCAGGCTGCCATCTGGGGGGGTCAATCGGGGGGTTGTCCAGATCCAGGAGGCCCTGCAGGAGAGCTTCTACTCCGAGGAGCCCGCAGAGCCACCCCAGTCCTCCCCATTGGGGGCTCGTGCCCCATTCCTCCCTTACCTTCTTCCACTTAGCCCTCTCTAGCCACCCTTCCTGATGTAAAAAATAAAGGACACGTGTCTTCAAAAATAGAAACTCTCTTTATTTAACAAAACGGGGGGGGGGGGGGAGGGGATTAACCTCTGAGGAGACTGGGAAAAGGAGGTGGGAGAGGGGAAGAGAGAGTGTGGGAGAGGGGAGGTGGAAACCTGGGAGGAGGGAGCTGGAAGGGGGAAGCCAGGGAAAGAAGGAAGGGAAGTATAAAAATATGGTACGCCATATCTTCAGTACTGTGTACAGATGTGGTCTCCTCACCTCAAAAAAGATATTTTGGCCTTGGAAAGGGTTCAGAAAAGGGCAACTAAAATGATTAGGGGTTTGGAACAGGTTCCATATGAAGAGAGGCTACAGACACTGGGACTTTTCAGCTTAGAAAAGAGAAGACTGAGGGGAGATATGATAGAGGTCTATAAAATCATGAGTGGTGTGGACAAGGTGAATGAAGAAAAGTTCTTCATTAGTTCCCATAATATAAGGACTAGAGGACACCAAATGAAATGAATGGACAGCAGGTTTAAAACTAATAAGCGAAAGTTCTTCTTCACACAGCACATAGTCAACCTGTGGAACTCCTTGCCACATCAGGCTGTGAAGGCTAGAACTAGAACAGAGTTTAAAGAGAAGTTAGATAAATTCATGGAGGTTGGGTCCATGGAGTGGTATTAGCCAGGGAGTAGGAACGGTGTCCCTGGCCTCTGTTTGTGGAAGGCTGGAGATGGATGGCATGAGACAAATCACTTGGTCATTGTCTTCAGTCCATCCCCTCCGGGGTACTTGGTGTTGGCCACTGTTGGCAGACAGGCTACTGGGCTAGATGGCCCTTTGGTCTGACCCAGTACGGCCGTTCTTATGTTCTAAGCTCAGGGCTCAGGGTCGGGGGTCTCACTGGACCAACTTGATTTTCATGCAAACCTGCTCCTGGGGTGGCCAGGCTGGCAGCTATCCTGCCCTAGATGGCCGCATTCTTGTTCCTAGTGCGAAGGTCGTGGAAGTTGGAGGCCTCCCCCCAAACCTCGATGAGGTCCATGCTCTCCGCACTAGACCAGGTGGGCACCCGCCTCTTGCGGCCCCGGGCAGGCTCCAGGGAGCCACCAGCCTGGTCCTAGGAAGAAGCGGATGACTGGGTGGTAGCAGGTAGCTGGCTCGTGCAGGGTCTGCTGGCTGGGTGCTGGCAGGCTTGCAACTGGCATGAGCACTATAGCCAGACCGTGCCCCTTTAAGGGCTCCGGGTCTGGGAGGGGGGCAGAAAAGTTTCCCTGGTTTGGCCCAGAGTGGCCACCAGGGCAACCTGGGAAGGGCTAGCCGCCAATTAGTTTGAATTAAGTGGCTACACAGCCCTTAATTCGAACTACTTAATTCGAACTAGACGTTAGTCCTCGTAGAATGAGGTTTATCTAGTTCGAATTAAGCGCTCTGCTAGTTCGATTTAAGTTCGAACTAGCGGTTTGCATATGTAGACCCTATGAAAGTTAATTCTAACTAACGGCTGTTAGTTCGAATTAACTTTGTAGTGTAGACATACCCTTTCTCATTTTCTTCTCATTAGTGTAATTGTCTGGTCTTCGCCATCATTGCTTTTCTCCTTTGATAATTGCCTTATTGGTTTGTTTCCCCGTTTTCTTGTTCATTTTTTCTCTTGTTCGTTTGCTCCTCATGGGCAGTTTTTCTCGCTTTTTTGGATTCCTTTCCTTGTTTATTTTTTTTCTCCATTTTTCATTCATCCATCTTCTCAGTTTCTTGGTTTTCTCCTTTGATCATTGACACTTTATCTCATTCTCTTCTCCTCTCTTCTGTTTCAGGGTGACAGTGGGGGGCCTCTGCAGTGCCAGGCTCCCCAGGGCTCCCGCTGGTATCAAGTAGGCATCGTGAGCTGGGGCCGGGGCTGTGGGAGTCGCCAGCGCCCAGGTGTTTACACCCGAGTGGCCAACTATCGCTCCTGGATGGACAAAACCACTGCTGCTGTGGGGAGACCACTAAGGCCCCCAAAAGCCAAACCCACTCTGCAGGGCTCTGTTGCCCAGAATATTGAGTCAGAGGTCACCGGAGGTGGGGGGCACCGCCCATGCCCGGAGCAGCCCCTTGGCCTTGCTGTAGCCCTGGCTCTGGGGAGGTGGCTGGGCTGAGCAAGACGCAAGGCATGCTAGGAAGAGGGAGGACTTGAACACTGCTGTAAGGGACTCCGGGAAGAGGTAAAATGCCACTGCTGCAGCCACCACAAAGGATTCTGGGAAGAGATGGCAACGTTGACAGCTCCGATTGGCTGGTGCTTCGGGAGGGAGGGGAAGGAGGGTGAAGGATCATTAAATATTACATTGTGAAATGGAGAGTGACTGTTATCTGGGAACATGGGGTGGGACCCAAGCCTCCAGGATGGTGGGTAAAGGACACGTACCTTTAGGGGGCCCCTAAGAATGTGGAGAATTCGTCCCACATCTCCGAAATAGCTGGGGAAGAGAGATGGGTCCCAGGAGTCTGGGACAGCAGCATGGGGTGCTTACCCCAGGGAGCCTGGAGAAGTGGGGGGGTCTTGGGGTGATGGGAGCTGGGGCAAGGCAGGGGGAGGGGCTCCCCAGAGAGCTGGAACCTGGTGATGTCACAGTGGAATCTCGGGGCACCCAGATATTTACCTTCAAAGCAGTCTGAAGGAGTAGGTGCCAGGGAGCTGGGAGAGGGGGGTGGGGTTGGAGTGGGGTAATGTTGGGGGCGGGGTGCTCGGATGGTGCTGGATTGGAGGTTTTGGGTAACGGGGGAATCAGAGGGTGGAAGGGCAGGTCCAGGGGACACCCTTGGAATCCAGGAATCAGGGAAGACTCAGCTCAGAGGTGCTAGGAAGGGGGTCAAAGATAGTGAAATAAGGGTGCAGGAGGTTGGATGTGGGGTTGAGGAGCCATGGGGCTGTCTCAGCCCCCCAGGAATGAATTCAGGACTCAGTACCAGGGTGTGAATGCAGGGTGGAGGTTTGGTGGTTCAAGGTGGACATAGAAGGGTGCAGGGTGGAGGTCTGGGGATGCAGATTTGGAGTGCAGGATAGAAGTTTTGGGGCACAGGGTGGACATTGGGGGTGCAAGGTGCAGGATTGGGGATGGGGGCAGGTTTGGGGATGCAGGGTGGAGGTTTGGGAGATGTGGTGGCTCAGGGTGGTTGTTGCAAGCGCATGATGCAGATTTGGGGACAGGGAAATGCTTTGGGGGACAGGGTAGAGGTTTGAGGTGCAGGGTGGCTTTAGGGGATGTAGGATGCAGGTTTGAGAATCCAGGTTTCGGGTTTCAGGGTGCAGGAATGGGGGCAGAAGGTGAAGATTTGGGGGCAGGGTGGAAGTTTGAGGGTACAAGATGCATAGGGGTACAGGGTGCAGGTTTGGGGCAGAGTGGAAGTTTGGGGGTTCAGGCTGGATGTCAGGTAGTTGATGGCTCTAACCCCCAACTGGCTCCCAGATGGAGTTCGTCACTGGGTACCGAGCCGAGGTTCTGGACCTGGCTGAGCTGCTGCTGGGCTGGCACCGGCGCCAGGCAGGGGGGCCCCGGGATGGGCAGCGCCAACGCCGGCAGGAGGGGCACGTCCGGCGCCTGCCCCCTGACCCTGCCCTTTGGCTCCTGCACCTGCTGCCCAACCCTCGGCTGGCCCTGGGACTGGCCCTGCCAGGGGGACGCCAAAGGGGGTCAGTGGAGCCCCGGGGGCGGCTCTGCGGGGAGGATCCCCTGCAACTGCATGACCTGCAGCGGGCAGTCACCTTTCTTCGCCTCGATGAGGAAGATGAGGGGCCGGAGACAGGTACTCCCCAGACCCACTGAGAGCCTCCCCATTCCCCACGGGGCAGCCCTGTCTTCCCCTCCACCACACCCACTGACAGCCCCCCGCACCCGCAGGGCACTTTGTCTGCCCCTCTCCCACACTAATTGAGAGCCCCTAATTTACCACAGGGCATCTCCTGTCTGTCCCTCCCCCTCACCCACAGGGCACTTTGTTTGCCCCTCCCCCATACCTACTGACCGCCCCCTGACCCCACAGGGCACCCCATCTGCCCCTCCCCCCCACACATTGACATTTCCCCTTTCCCCACAGGGCAACTCCTGTCTGCCCTCCTCTCCCAATCCAGAGTCCCCCCATCTCCTCCTTCCTCTATTTGCCCCCCCCCCACTAAGCACGCCGATCCCTCCTCCCCTGCAGGCACCTGTCCCCACAATTCTGCAGGGCCCCTCCCCTGCCCATCTCCTACCCTCACTGGTCTCATCTTGGCCCCTACCCCCAGGCCAGGCCCTGCTGCACATGGAGCACCTCCTGCTGGTGACGGATGAGCATGGCACAGTGATGGGCCTGGATTTCCAGCTGGGGGCCCCGCCACCGGCCACAGCACCCACCCCACTGGAGCAGCTGGCCCTCAGCCTGCTGTGCCACAGCATGGCCTGCCCGCTGGGTGCCGGGGAGCCCCGCCGGCCTCGGCTGCTGGCTGTGGGGGACCCCGCCTTGCACAAGTGAGTGTGACCGGGTAGGGAATGGGGACTCTGTGCCTTTCCCCCGCCCCACTGACCCCCCCACTCTCTCTGTAGATCACTGGAGCCACTGCTGCCCCGGCTTGGGGTGCGACTCAGCCCGGGGCCTATGCGGGGCTGGGGGCCAAAACCAACCTTCACCTTCCCTTCCATGCGGGTGCGGGCCTGCCACGTCTGCAAGCGGCACAGCTTCCAGGGGCGACTGGTGCCATGGTGAGTGGGGTGTAGGGCACAGGGACCCTTCCACTGCACCCTTAGGCACATTCCCAGATGCCCCATGGAGGCTGCAAATGCCAGCCAGGGAGGGAAACACAGCGGGTGCCCGCTCTGTGCCCACTACTGACAGGCCAGTTCACACTCTCTCAGTGCTCACTACTGTCGTGCCGGCTCACACCCACTCCGTGCACACTACTGCCAGGCTGGCTCACGCCCACTACATGCACTCTCTGCCATGCCCACTCACACTCAGCCTGTGCCCATATTGTCTTGCCGACTTACACCACTCCGTGCTCACTACTGCCAGGCTGATTCATACCTACTACATGCCGTGTCGGCTCACATCCACTCCGTGCACACTACTGCCAGGCTGGCTCACGCCCACTACATGCCGTGTCGGCTCACACCCACTCCGTGCACACTACTGCCAGGCTGGCTCACGCCCACTACATGCCGTGTCGGCTCACACCCACTCCGTGCACACTACTGCCAGGCTGGCTCACGCCCACTCTGTGCACACTACTGCCATGCCAGTTCACACCCACTTTGTGCACACTATTGCCAAGCTGGCTCACACCCACTCTGTACACCCTAGTGTCATGCCGGTTCACATCCGCTCCATACACTTTACTGCCGTGCAGGTTCACACACACTGTGTGCGCTACTGGTTGGGATGATTTTGTTGGGATTGGTCCTGCTTTGGGTAGGCAACTGGATTCAATGACCTCCTGAGGTCTTTTCTAGCCCTAGGATTCTATGATTCACACCCACTCCATGTTCACTACTACCAAGCTAGCTCACACCCACTCCATGCACACTACTGCCAGGCCCCCTCACACCCACTCTGTGTATGCTAATGCCATGCCAGTTCACACTCACTCTGTGCATGCTACTGCCAGGCCGGCTCGCACCCATTCCTCGCACATTACTGTCAGGCCGGCTCATACTCACTCTTTGCACACTACTGCCAGACCAGCTCACACCCACTCTGTGCACACTCTGCCATGCCAGGTCACACTCACTCCATGCCCACTGCTGGTTCATTGTGCATGCTCATGCTCACTCTGTGCGCACTACTGGTGCCCCGTGCCTGCTTCCACCTGCTCTGTGCCCACTGCTGGTGCCCAGTGCTGGCTCACACCTGCTCTGTACCTGTGTCTGGTGCCCCATGCCACCTCACACCCACATTATGCTCACTGCAGGCACACCCATTCCACCTTACACCCACTCTGTGTCCTCAGCTGGTACTCTCTACTGGCTCACCTCTTCTCTGTGCCCAGAACTGGTGCCTCGTACTGGTTCATGCCCACATAATGCCAGCTCACACCTGTTTCATGTCTAGTACTGGTGCCTCATGCCTGCTCACATCCCTTGTGGCCGTGCCTTGGGGCAAGCTGATCTTCAATCCCTCTTTTCTCTCTCCAGCCAGCAGTGCCGAGCCGTGCTGTACTGCTCTGAGCGGTGCCGCACAGCTGACTGGGCCCGCAGCCCCGAGGACGCATCTCACTGCTCCTGGTGCCAGCGCATGGCTGGATACATGTCCCACGCCCGCCAGCTGGCCGATCTGCCCTTCACCTTCACCGCAGGTGCAGGGGGCGGGGGAAGGACTCCCCTGTGGGACAGGATCATGGTGTATTTATGTGGGAGGGCATGAAGCTGGCAGGAGCTGGAGGCCTTCAGGGCAGGGAAAGTTTTGATTGCGGGTTCACCAGATGTGGAGGGGGTCCTGGGCAGTGAGAGGCCACTGGGAAAGGGGGAACATGCGGCACTAGACATGCAGCTCTCTGTGGGACAGTGCTGAGAGGGGGGTAGCGGGCATGAGGCTCTCTGTGGGGTAGTGCTGGGAGCGGGGTAGTGGGCATGGGGCTCTCTGTGGGGTAGTGCTGGGAGCGGGGTAGTGGGCATGGGGCTCTCTGTGGGGTGGCGCAGGGAGGGGGTCCTGGGCATGGGGATCTGTAGTCGGGGCTGGAGGTGCAAAGGGGTGGAGGGCTGCACAGAGCTGGGGTTTATCGGGGCTCCTGGCCTCCCTGTCATTTGCAGAGGTGACGAGCGATGGGTTCAACAAGGAGGGCTTCCTGGCCTCACGGGGACTGACCCGGGGATACTGGGCCCACGAGAGCATGCTGGTCCGGGCCCCTGACTACGGCGTGGGGCTGGGGGGCAGAAAGGACTGGAGACCCATTCCTGTTCAGAGCGGTGAGCATGGGGGGCACTTCAGGGAGTGCCAGCTCCCACGCAGCCCCAGGGCAGGGACCAGCTGCCACAGGGGGTGGGGAGTGGGGGAGCTGTGGCTCCCAGCTCCACTCTGAAACCCCATTTCTCTCTCCTCCCAGGTAACCCCTTCGAAGCGCTGAGGCCAGAGGGGGGAGCTGCTCTGTCCCCCACCACGCCAGAGCCCCCTGCACCCAGGACCTATTTCAGTGAGATGGGGGAGGGACCGTCACAACTGGGAGGGTGGAGCCACTGGCAACAAGGGAGGGACTGGTGGTAGCAGCAGTAGGGAGAGGAGCTAATTCCAGCCAGGAAAGGGGAGTGGCAACCAGGAAGAGCTGAGCAGGGAGCAGTCTCAGATCTTGGAGGGACTGGGGAGAGCTGGGGGAGGGGCCGGTACCAGACAGGGGGAGGGACAGTGAGAGCAGGGGGAGGGGCCGGTACCAGACAGGGGGAGGGACAGTGAGAGCAGGGGGAGGGGCCGGTTCCAGACAGGGGGAGGGACAGTGAGAGCAGGGGGAGGGGCCGGTTCCAGACAGGGGGAGGGACAGTGAGAGCAGGGGGAGGGGCCGGTTCCAGACAGTGGGAGGGACAGTGAGAGCAGGGGGAGGGGCCGGTTCCAGACAGGGGGAGGGACAGTGAGAGCAGGGGGAGGGGCCGGTTCCAGACAGTGGGAGGGACAGTGAGAGCAGGGGGAGGGGCCGGTTCCAGACAGGGGGAGGGACAGTGAGAGCAGGGGGAGGGGCCGGTTCCAGACAGGGAGAGGGACAGTGAGAGCAGGGGGAGGGGCCGGTTCCAGACAGGGGGAGGGACAGTGAGAGCAGGGGGAGGGGCCGGTTCCAGACAGGGGGAGGGACAGTGAGAGCAGGGGGAGGGGCCGGTTCCAGACAGGGGGAGGGACAGTGAGAGCGGGGGGAGGGGCCGGTTCCAGACAGGGGGAGGGACAGTGAGAGCAGGGGGAGGGGCCGGTTCCAGACAGGGGGAGGGACAGTGAGAGCAGGGGGAGGGGCCGGTTCCAGACAGGGAGAGGGACAGTGAGAGCAGGGGGAGGGGCCAGTTCCAGACAGGGGGAGGGACAGTGAGAGCAAGGGGAGGGGCCGGTTCCAGACAGGGGGAGGGACAGTGAGAGCAGGGGGAGGGGCCGGTTCCAGACAGGGAGAGGGACAGTGAGAGCAGGGGGAGGGGCCGGTTCCAGACAGTGGGAGGGACAGTGAGAGCGGGGGGAGGGGCCGGTTCCAGACAGGGGGAGGGACAGTGAGAGCGGGGGGAGGGGCCGGTTCCAGACAGGGGGAGGGACAGTGAGAGCGGGGAGAGGGGCCGGTTCCAGACAGGGGGAGGGACAGTGAGAGCAGGGGGAGGGGCCGGTTCCAGACAGGGGGAGGGACAGTGAGAGCAGGGGGAGGGGCCGGTTCCAGACAGGGAGAGGGACAGTGAGAGCAGGGGGAGGGGCCAGTTCCAGACAGGGGGAGGGACAGTGAGAGCAAGGGGAGGGGCCGGTTCCAGACAGGGGGAGGGACAGTGAGAGCAGGGGGAGGGGCCGGTTCCAGACAGGGAGAGGGACAGTGAGAGCAGGGGGAGGGGCCGGTTCCAGACAGTGGGAGGGACAGTGAGAGCGGGGGGAGGGGCCGGTTCCAGACAGGGGGAGGGACAGTGAGAGCGGGGGGAGGGGCCGGTTCCAGACAGGGGGAGGGACAGTGAGAGCAGGGGGAGGGGCCGGTTCCAGACAGGGGGAGGGACAGTGGCAGGGTTGGCCCCATCTCAGGGGGCTGCTCCCCTGGCACTGATCCCTGTACTCCCCCAGGCTCATGGCAGGAATACTACACATGGCGGGGTCTCCCTCTGGGTTCCCCCTTGGCCGTACTGCTCACCTACCCCCTGAGTGTCTATTACATCGTCACCCAGCTGGCCCCCCAGCACTGTGAGTATGGAGTCTGGGGGGGGCAGGAATCCTCTTTGCAGAAGGGGGTGGAGCTGAGCATTGGGGGGCTTGTAAGCTGGGGTCACTGGTTGGGGGTGGGGAGCCCCAGTCCTGGAGGTCTTGGAACTGGGAGTCCCCTCCTCCATCTGATCCCCCACTGCTCTGCCCCCCCCAGTCCCAGAGCTGAACATCCTGAACAAACAGTCGCTGAAGATTCACATCGTGGAGACGGGCAAGGAGTTCCACATGGCCCCACTCTTCTGGGTGCGCAGGGTCTGGAGGGCAGGGTGCTGACAGATGTGGGAGGTGGGGGCTGCTATGGCTGGAGGATGCAGACAGGGGTAGTAGCCATGAGGCAGGACTGGCTTTTCTGAGGCACACGTGGGTCTGGTTGGGGAGGTGCCCAGGCACCATGTGTATGTGAGGCGGGCAGCTTGGGGTCAGGCCCCACTTCATGACCCCCTGCCCATTGTGCCCGCAGGAGCTGTCGGTGCTGCTGCCCCATGTGGCACTGGAGCTGCTGTTCATAGGGGGCGTGCTGCCCCCCGAGGCCGACGGCCAGCAGGTGCTGCTACAGAGAACGGTGAGGGGGGCGAGGGTGTGTGAGGAAGGGAGCCCCAAGCCTCCCCCCTCAGCTGATCCCCCATCTCCTGTCCGCAGGAGACGCAGGAGGTGCGCGTCTGGCCCGGCCCAGCCCCCAAGGCCAAGGGGGGACGTGGGGGCCTGCAACTGAAATTCTGTGTCCAACCCAGCCCTCTGCTACAGAGCCCGAAGCCTGACCTGGTCATCGGTGAGTCCCTGGGGAACTTGGGGGCTGCCAAAGGGATCCTGGGAGGCTGGCCAGGGGGGCCTGGGTGCTGCCAGGGGAATCCTAGGGGGCTGGCTGGGGGGAGGAGCATAAACCCACAGAGGCCCTGGGTCTTGTCTGGGTAGGCTGGCTGGAGGAGCTAGGAGCTCCCTGGGGGGAGGGCACAGGTTGGCGGGGTCCCAGAGGACTGTCTAGAGTGGTTGTGGGGAACCTTAGGCTTGGGGGCCAGTTGCTGTCCCTGGCTTGCCTGGATCTGGCCCATGAGGCTTGGGACTCATGCTGGTGAAGTGCGGGGGGTGGGTTTGTTTCTCACTTGTGTACAGCCCCTGACTGATTTTTCTGTAGGTCAGTGGCCCCCGACCCAAAAAAGGTTCCCCACCCTGGACTAGGGGAAAGGGCCCAGGTCTAGGAGAGCAGTGGGGAGCTGCCTGGGGGCAAGGGACTAGGCAAAGGGGCATCCTGGAGGGCTACGTACGGGGAGGGGCCCTGTCCAGGGAGGATGCTGAGGGCTGCCTGGAAAGGAAATGGGGCAGTCCAAGGGGAAACATGAGGAGATCCCCACTGCATGGGGTGGCAGTCTGGAGCTGGGGTCCAGAGCAGGGGAGGGCTGTCATTGTGGGAAGGGGCTCCCCAAGGGAGGAGGGGGTGCCCCAGGGGAACAGTGGAAGGTGTCCCTGTTTGTGGCTGAACCCAGCCCCCTTTTATTTCTCAGGGTTCAACTCTGGCTTTGCCCTGAAGGACACCTGGCTCAGCGTCCTTCCCCGCCTGCAGGTGGGTGCCCATGTTGCCCAGAACCTGGCCTCTGCCTGCAACGCCCTACTCTGAACCCCTAAACTGCCCCCTGCTGCCTCAAATGTCTCCCTTCTTGCTGTACTCCAAACTCCCTCCCCCCTCTGCACCCCAAATTCCCTTCTGCTGCCCCCCAGATCTCTGGGTCCCTCGCATGTGTGCTTCTACCACTCTGTGAAACACCTGTCTTCCAGGCAGCTCTTGGCCCAAATGCCTGGCTCCTCAGCAGCTCAGGGCCCGGACACCTGGGTCCCGGCGGCTCTGGGCCCGTACACCTCAGTCCCCGGTGGCTCTGGGCCCGGACACCTCAGTCCCCGGTGGCTCTGGGCCCGGACACCTCAGTCCCCGGTGGCTCTGGGCCCGGACACCTGGGTCCCGGCAGCTCTGGACCCGGACACCTCGGTCCCTGGTGGCTCAGGGCCCGGTCACCTGAGTCCTGGTGGCTCAGGGCCCGGTCACCTGAGTCCCGGCGGCTCTGGGCCCGGATACCTCAGTCCCCGGCCTCTGGGCCCGGACACCTGGGTCCCGGTGGCTCTGGGCCCAGACACCTGAGTCCCGGTGGCTCTGGGCCCAGACACCTGAGTCCTGGTGGCTCTGGGCCCGGACACCTGAGTCCCGGTGGCTCTGGGCCCAGACACCTCAGTCCCCGGCCTCTGGGCCCGGTCACCTGGGTCCCGGCGGCTCTGGGCCCGGACACCTGAGTCCCGGTGGCTCTGGGCCCGGACACCTGAGTCCCGGTGGCTCTGGGCCCGGACACCTGAGTCCCGGTGGCTCTGGGCCCGGACACTTGGGTCCCTAGTTGCTCTTGGCCTGGACGCCTGGGTCCCTGGTGGCTCTGGATCCAGACACCTAAGTCCCCATCTCTCCGTCTCTCCTGCAGGCCCTCCGGGTCCCAGCCTACTTCACAGAGTGCAGCGAGTACAGCTGCGCAGTGGACGAGGCCACAGTCTCGATGGCGACGGGAGGCAGTGCCAGCCCAGCCCACATCAACCCGTTCCGCTCACCCTTCCGCCAGGCCGGCATCGACAATGCCATGCCCTGGTGGGAGCTGGCGCTGGGCAGGGGCTGAAGAGGGAGCTGGGACAGGGGGACCAGGCTTGTGCGGTTGAGTTGGGGGCTGGGCATGGGTGTGGGGGGGCTTGGGCAGGGGGGCTGGGCACAGGGTTGCAGGGCCTGGGGGGGCTGTGTAGTGGAGGTGGGCAGGCTGAGCATGACGGTCTAGGCAGGAGGAGTCTAGGCAGGGCAAACTGGGCATGAATTTGATCTCTGACCGGCTCCTTAGCATGACCTCTGGGCTGATGCAGCCTTGTGCTAGCTGGTGATGTCTGACCCACGCTGCCCCTTGTATTTGGGTGGCTTCTGACCTCGGGAAGAGTGCCCCTCTTATGTGTTAGCATGACCTTTGACCCCATCACATGTTGGGTGACTCCTCACCCATTCTCACTACAGTGACCTCTCACCCCAGATTTGACCCTGTCCTTTGTCTGACCAGAATGACATTTGACCCACATCTTTCTCCATTGGTGTGACTTCTGACCCCTGTGTTGCTGCCCTGTTGCAATGGCCTTCTGCCCTTCTTTATGACCTTTGACCTATTGACCCCCCATCACTTTATTTTTCCCCTCTCTGACTCCTGAGCCATGGTGCCTGCCAATGCCTTTGACCTTTGACCCCTGTAGCATGGACCCCACTGCAATGACTCATGACCCCCATCACATTGCAACATCTTTTGATCCTGTAACCCCGTGGTCACCAACCAGTAGATCGCGATCTACCGGTAGATCTTGGAGGCTCTAAGAGTAGCTCTTGAGCCCTCTCTGAATTGCACACCTGCGCAGTACATTTACATTAGATTTCCTCATTTGAGGAGCAGCTACTCACCGAGCAACAGCACAGGTGAGTAGCTGCGAGGAATGATGGGAATTTTTTTTTAAAGTAGCAGTATAAGGATTGGGGATAGCAAGTGATGGAGAGGAGGAGAATAGAGGGCGGGGCTTCAAGGAAGGGGCAGGGCGGTAGATCTTGGCTTGGTCTGTCATTTAAAAAGTGATCTTGGGTGTAAAAAGGTTGGAGACCACTGCTGTAACCCTTCTTTTATTTGTTCCCGGGATGAGATAGGACCTAGTGACACTAATGACCTCTGACATCAAGTCAATTGACATTAAGTCAAATGACCTCTGACCCTTTGCCTAGGTACTGTAAATAGCCTCTTGCCTCTTAGCCCAATAAGCTGTAGCCCCAGGTATATTGTTTCTGATGACCCCTGATCTCATCTCTGCTCTGGTGATCTTTGAGCTCAGACTACCTGTCCCCTGACCTCCCGTAGCCATGACCTCTGACCCCTGCTGCCCGTCTTTGCCCTATTTCCATGCCTCTGATCCCTCCCCAGGTACTCCAACGCCTTCATCTTCCACCTGCTGTACAAGAGAGGGGCTGGGGGTGCACGGCGGCCCCCAGGGCCAGCCCCTCCCCCAGCTCCCAGCCTTGCCTCCCAGGGGCCAGAACCCAGCCCAGCTCGTGCCCACCGGAAGGAGAAACGGCAGAATCGTGGCGGCCGCCGGCGCAAATAATAAACCTGCCCCAGCGAATGGAGCCTGCGCCTCATTACTGTGCAAACTCAGGGTCCCCCTGCAGATGTTCCCATCCTGCCTCCACATCTGGTCCCGCCAGCTAGGCTGGCACTGACATCACCCGCCCCTGCTGAGCCCAGTGCCACGCCCCCAAGGCCAAGCCAGGACTCTCTACCTGGCACCGGAGATAGGCGGAGACATCGCATCCACACCAGCCCTTTGCCCAGCTTATCACAGAGCAAACATCCTGGGCCAAGCAGATACAGCTGGAAACCCAATTCCAGGCAGCAGCTCCCCCCAGCTACTCCCTGCTCTAGGTAGCAGCTCCCCTCAGCTCTGGATCACGGCTCCCCGCAGCTCCAGGTAGCGGCTCTCCCCAGCTCCAGGCAGCAGCTCCCCCAAGCTCCAGGTAGCGGCTCCCCCCAGATCCCTCCAGCTCTAGGTAGCAACTCCCCCAAGATCCCTCCGGCTCCAGGCAGCAGCTCCCCCCCAGTCTCTGGGTAGCAGCTCCAGGCCTTCCTGTCTGCACGATGTGCACGGGGTGCTGCTCACGGCTGGTGGGGCTGTCGCTAGTGCCCATGGCCCTGGCCTGCATCGTGGCCAATGTGCTTCTCATGTTTCCCAATGGGGAGACCAGATGGACTGACCACATCACCCTTCAGGTCTGGCTGATGGGCGGCCTCTGCGGCGGGGGACTCATGGTGAGTGGGGCAGCATGGGGGAAGACTCCTGAGCCAGAGCAACCCCGTCTGTCCTTCCTTCTGTGCCACATCCCCTATGCTTCTCTCTGTGCCGTGTCTCTCTCTGCACGTCACCCATCTGTCTGTGCTTCCCTGTCATGTCATCCCATCTGCCTGGCCTTTCATATCATGTCCCCCATCCGTCCATCCCTTTCTGCCACATCCCCTGTCTGTCCCTCTGTAACATGCTCCCCTCTCTCCATCTGCCCATCCCTCCCCACCTCCCCCATCTCTCTGCCCTCTTCCCTGGCTCCTGTGGGCATGTGGGGAGGGGGGAGAGGGATGATGGGGTGATCAGGGGGGTGGCTCTGGGGGGGAGGGTTGCTCAGTCACCCTGCATGCTGCTGGATTCACGAGGATACAGCCCTGACCAGTAGCCTTGTGTAACAAGGGGGAACCTCGGGGCATTGCTGAGAGGGTCAAATCAGACTGAATTGCTTAGACATTGGATTACTTGCAACCCAAAACTGGGGATCCCCCAATCTAAGGCACCAAACTAGCCACACAGAGCACTTCTGTTCAGCACACTGGCCAGCAAGGAGCCACATAAGCAATTCCTCCAGATACTCCCATTCTCCTGTGCAACAGCCAGCACCGCTCCTCACACAGGTGAGAGATTCTGAAAACCCATCTCACCAGCTCCAAACAGGTTCTTCCGACCCCAATGGACCAGCCACATCCTGGGTCAATTTATATGTCAGCTCCCCGCAAAGGAGCAGGCTGCGTTGATCCTTTGGATTCTAACCGCTAAAGGTTTATTCATAACCAGAAACTAAGGGTGAGAGAGAAAGTTGTTAAAGGGATCAAATCCACACACCAATTGCAGAGTTCTTGGTGTAGGTTTGCAGCAGAGATGATAAATATTGGCTTCTCTCTAGTCTCTGGAGCACATCTGCAGCTTAGATGCTGTGAAGATAGTGGATTGTGAAATGAACATACAAATCATTGTTGCAGCCACTGTTTTATGTTTGCACCAAACCTTGTACCAAGTGGGCCATGTGAGGTGTCTGTTGAAAGGTGAGTCACTGAATCTGTTTATACTATTTGTAGGCATGTCATTGCTGTATTTGAACCTGTGAGTCTTGGCTCTGTACACATATTGCGAATATTTGCTTCTGGGAGACACCAGCATGAAGTTGGACCAGCCTATTGTGAAAAGGCTACTAGTTCAGTGAAGTATTTGGCTGTCAATGGGCCTACAGCTGATGAACTCCTCTGTGAATATTCAGACCAGCATGTGAGCGATGGCTGCATGCAGGCATGAACAGTGACCGGCTCGTGTGACAAACTCCATCTTGCAGCATACTTTCATGCAGCATGAACAATTGGAGTCCATGCACACGGGCAAGGGTATTGAGCTAATCATTTATGAAGGATCTTTGCTATGAAGTGAAACCTGAAAGGATTTGGTGATGTGCTTGTATTGCAAATATCTGAGACCTTTTTTAAGACAGCGGTTTCTTCTTTCATTGCTACAAGCCTGCACCAAGAACTGTGCAATTGGTGTGTGTATTTTATCCCTTTAATAATTTCAATTTTCTTTCTTTCTTTCTTTCTTTCTTTCTTTCTTTCTTTCTTTCTTTCTTTCTTTCTTTCTTTCTTTCTTTCTTTCTTTCTTTCTTTCTTTCTTTCACAAACCTGTAGATTTTAGATTCTAATGATTTGGCACAGCTTGCTCTTTGGGTAAGATCTGAGATATAAATTGACTTGGGACTCTGGCCAGTCCTTTGGGATCTTTTTCATTTGGTGAGTTTGATTTGTTTTTCATAACCTCTGTCATGTAGGAGGTTTCTGGGGGCACCACCGAGAGGGTTAAATCAGGGTAACTTGCTTAAAGACAGGGCTACTTATAGCCCAAGACTGGGAGTCCTCCACTCTATGGCACCAAACAAGTCACAAAGGGCACTTCTGTCTGCCACACTGGCCAGCAAGAAGTCACACAAGGAACCCCCGTAGACATCCAGCTTCTCCTGTGCCACAGCCAGCACCTCTCCTTACTCAGATCAGAGGTTATGAAAACCCATCTCATCTGAGGATGTGGCTGGTGGACAAGAAACCAGAGGATCTGCCCAGCACAGGGCAGCTGGTGGATGAGTTTACAGACAGCCGGTCTGGAATCCCAGAGGCACCAGCTCACAAGAATGCCAAGCTACATCTGATGCCCTGCTGCAGAGAGAGGAGTCTGAACTTCCCCAGGTTAAAGTGATTCAGCTCAGTTTGGTCTTGAAGGGGGGAGAGATGTGATGAAGTGGTGTTGGGGGGATTTCATGCCCTTTGTTATGTTGCTGTCCTGTAGTAACCCCATGGGTGTGCCTCAGTTTCCCTGGGCACTGCACCAGTACCTAGATGGGGATTGGAATTTCGGTGTGATAGCCTCCCCCATGTACACAATGCCTGTTGCTTTCTGCAACCTGGGGTGTGTGACCAAATGACACCTTTTGCCCAGGATATAGGACAAAAGCCAGAGGCAGGGCTGGGACAGGCTGCTGAGTGTGTGAGTGAGTCTTGGCTGGCTTGGAGTGTAGGGAGGGGGCATTGATCCCCCTCTCCCTCCCAGGATAGATGGTGCTGGCCGCTTCTGGCTCCTGTGCTGACAAGTCTGCTCCACGCTGTGTCCCTGCTGCGTAATAAACCTTCTCTTCTACCTACCAGCTGAGAGTCACATCTGGCTGCGGATGGGGTTGCAGGGCCTGGGAACTCCCCCATACCTCGGAGACTGAATATGAGCAGCATAAACGGAATCAGTAAATCATCAGCTTTCAATAGCTTTCAGCTCACTTTGCTCCTTTGTGTAGATTTGATGCAAACGTAACAGAGTAATGTCATACCCTCTAGTCTGTATAAGGAGTGGTCAGGAGAAGTTGGAGTGTCTAAGGGTATGTCTACACTACCCTCCTAATTCGAACTAGGAGGGTAATGTAGGCATACCGCACTTGCAAATGAAGCCCGGGATTTGAATTTCCCAGGCTTCATTTGCATAAGCCGGGCGCCGCCATTTTTAAATCCCGGCTAGTTCGAACCCCGTGCCGCGTGGCTACACGCGGCACAGAGTAGCTAGTTCGGATTAGGCTTCTAATCCGAACTAGCTGTACTCCTCGTGGAATGAGGAGTACAGCTAGTTCGGACTAGGAAGCCTAATCCGAACTAGATACTCTGTGCCGCGTGTAGCCGCGCGGCACGTAGTCTGCACTAGCGGACATTTAAAAATGGCGGCTCCCGGCTTATGCAAATGAAGCCCGGGAAATTCAAATCCCGGGCTTCATTTGCAAGTGCGGTATGCCTACATTACCCTGCTAGTTCGAACTAGCGGGGTAGTGTAGACATACCCTAAGGGAATTGCTTGTGTGACCTCTTCTTAACCAGTGAGATGAACAGAAGTGCTCTTTGATAACTGTTTTGGGGTTCCTTAGAGTAGAAGACCCAGAGTCTTGGGGTAGCCCCATCACTAAACAATTCTCCTTGATTTGATCCTCTCAGCAGTGCCCCCAGAAATCTCCTTTATTACAATGGGTCATTGAGTCCCTTGTTTAGAGCTTTAATTGGTAGCAAAGACCTTCTCAAGGTGAGAAGCCAGATTGAAGACAATATGGAGAGAGCCCAGGGCTCTTTACGCCCTCAGCCAAGTGGAGGGAATCCCATAGCTCTCGCTGTGGAAAAGTACCTCCCAAGATGGAGGTTGGAATCATGTGGGCAAGTCGTGTCCATACATAACTCAGTTATTTGCAGGCTCCCGTGCTGGTCTGAACGATCACAGAAAAGCTCCTCAGATGTGGATTGGCACCTCCCAAGGCCCATTGTTAGTCAAGTTCTGCTATTCAACCCAAATATCCCTTCACAATAGGCTGGCCCAGCAATACAAGCACGTCGCCAATACTCATAACTTCCAATACAGTGCTCCATGCATACGAATGGCACGGTCATAGCCAGCGAACCATACGCTTTCCATGGACACCTCACTTGGGCCACTTTGGATGAGATTTGTTGCAAACAGAACAGTGGTCACAACAGTGATCTATATGGTCATATTTTAATCAGAGAAGGCCACAGCTTAGTCTGCCTGGTCTGTCTCCACCTGTTGTGTGACCCATGGAGGCAAAGGAGTTGGTTTACCTCCCAAGGTGCCCATGGGCACTTGGAGGACTGAATGTTGCCTCCATTGGCCTCCTCTCCATGGGCATGTGTGGCACAGATCCTGGGGGGGGGCAGGGTTCATTGGTGGATATGCCAAAGATATGCCCCGCCCCGAGCCACCTCGCAGGGAACTTTCCTTGGCTTGGGTTCCACTGCAGGCCGATATCCCACTTCTCACACCAACTGCATCCCACCATGCCTTGTCCCAAGCATGCCCTCGCTCCACACCACTGCCTCTGGCTCACCAGCGCTGCCCTTTTGCCTCCTCAGAGCTTTCTGTTGGGGCCTCGACTACCAGCTGCTTCTTCTAACTCATTTTCCAGGGCCTGCAAAACCCCTCCTTGATCAATGCTGGCTGGCTTTGCAAAGTTCAGCCCCCTACAGTTAAGAAGGGGAGGCCAGGGTACAGCTGCCAGCCTGGGGTCCTTGGCTCCATGGCTCCACCAAGCAGCTGCTGTTCTCCTGGTCTCCAGCTGGGTCTTGCTCTTCCTTCAGGATCAGTCCTCCAGTTTCACTGCCTCCATGTCTGAGCCTCCGGCTCCCAGCCCTCTGCATGCTCTGCCCCACGAGTCCCCTGTACTGGAGCCCACTGCAGAATGACCTGTGATTCGCTACCCTGCGTCAGACAGATTTTTGTGTGTGGACAGAAGCGGGGCGGAGGCGGGTTCCTGGATCTCAAACCGGAGTGGATGCCAAGGCTTGGAATACCACATAGGCAGTCCCAGAGATCTCACCTCTTAACCCTGATCTCTTGGCAGCAGGTGGCTTGGTGGGGTGGTCGCCCCTAGTTTCTTGCAGCTCCTCCACATCCCACTGGACACTCAGGACACAGCAAGGCAAAGCCCAGAGGGAATCGGAGGCAGACATACCAATGTCTCCACATTCCCAGCCTCCTCACATTGGTCCTTTCCCCATAAGGAATGACATTGACGAGGGTGGGAGGAACAGTAGGAGGGGCAGCGTGTGGCAGGCAGGGGCTATCCCGACTCCAAGCAATGGGTGCGGGGGGGCAGAGATCCCATGCCAGGGCCTCTCCACATTAGCTTTCCTTTTCAATTAAGTGCATGCACCCCATTGACCTTTGAGCTGGAGCTGCTGTTATCAGGGAGCCAGTGCTGATATGGGGCCTTATCAGCCAGCTGGGGAGGATGGTTATGCGCTTGCCTAGGAGGGGTCTGGGGAACTGCCTGACACTGGATAGGACTGAATGGGGGAGAGTTGTGGGCTGTAGGTTTTGACATGTATACTCCCCACTTCAGGTTCTCTGCCCCGGGCTCTCGGCCATCCGCGCTGGGGGGAAAGGCTGCTGTGGAGTTGGATGCTGCGGGAACCGGTGCCGGGTACGGACCCCACCCCAATCCTTCTTCCTAGGGGTAGGGATAGGGAAACTGGGGAAACAGCAGGAGGGCAGCTGGGGCGGCAGCATGAGGTATGGGAGGGGCTCTGGGGTGAGGAGGGCAGTTGGGGGACAGGCATCTGTGCCCTGAGCTCACCTCACCCTGTTTCCCCCCCAGATGCTGCGCTCTGTGTTCTGCTCGCTTTGGGGTGCCCTAGGGGCATTTTACTGCCTGGTTGTGTCCGCGACTGGCTTGGCCAAGGGGCCAAGCTGTGAGAACGCTGAGGGTATATGGAAGTCACACTTCGAGGACAGCAGGTATGCCCCACCCCCATAATAACTTAGGGTATGTCTACACTACCACCCTAGTTCGAACTAGGCTGGTAGTGTAGACATACCCTTAGGGAGTCCCCCAGCCAGAGCCCCCTCCAAGCCCACCACAACCCTGACAGCCCCCCAAACTCTGACCCCCTAGTCCCACCTCTTAACCTCTCCCTTCTACAGCTCTGCCCCCCAATCCAGGCCCTATCCACCCACCCTGGGGTGCCCCATTGCACCCTCAGACCTTGGTGGAACTCTGCAAAGAAGGGGAAGCTCAACTGGTGGGTGTCTCCCCCCGACCCCAGAGGAGACCCCTGGAGAAACTGAGCAGGCATGGGGGGGATGTAAAGCTAATACCCAAACTCCCATGCTCCCTGCCCCCTCCCTGATCCTGCCCTCCCAGGGATCATGCTCCCTCACTTCCCTGGTCCCTCCAAACTAGCCCCCCTGCCCCCGATCCCCAAACCATGATCACCCTGACCATGCCTTCCTGCCGGCAGCAAGAACTACTTGGCGAACCGAACGCTCTGGGAGCTCTGCGTGAACCCCCCACAGGCGGTCCTGTGGCATGTGGTGCTCTTCTCCATCACCCTGGGGCTGGGGGCACTGGAGCTGGTGCTGTGCGCTGTGCAGGTGGTCAATGGACTGCTGGGAACCCTCTGCGGGGATTGCCGCAAGCCAGCCGAGCGCCAGGTGAGAGGCGCAGGCAAGCTGAGTAAATACCGGGCCAGAGCACACAGAGTGCTGGGTAAATACCCAGCCAGGGCATTCAGGCAGTTGGGTAAATACCTGGCCAGGGCACGCGGGGAGCTGGGTAAATACCTGGCCAGGGCACGTGGGGAGCTAGGTAAATACCCAGTCAGGGAATGCAGGGAGCTGCATAAATACCCAGATAGGTATAAATCCCCACGTGCCGTGGGGAGCTGGGTAAATACTCAATGAGGGCATGCTGGGAGTTGGGTAAATACCTGGCCAGGGCATGCGGGCAGTTGGGTAAATACCCAGTCAGGGCACGTGGAGACCTAGGTAAATACCCGGCCAGGGCATGAGGAGAGCTGGATAAATACCCGGTCAGGGCATGCGGAGACCTAGGTAAATAGCCGGTCAGGGCATGAGGAGAGCTGAGTAAATACCCGGTCAGAGTATGCAGAGACCTGGGTAAACACTTGGTCAGGGCATGCAGGGAGCTGGGTAAATTCCCACTCACTAACTGGCTATGTCTCCTGTTCTCCTACAGGGCGAAGGCCTCTGAGTCACTGACACCCCAATGCATTGAAGGGGCCCCTTCTCCCTTCCCAGGGAGTTCCTTCTCACCATGCCATCACTCTACCCTCCCTGTTTGTCCATCCCAGAGAGCTTCAGGGGAGGGTGAAGCTCTTTGGGGCTCAGTGACTGCAGGCCAATTGGACCCCTATTGGGGGGCTCCAGCAGGGGCCCTCAGCCTGCACTATCCTAGTCTGAAGATCTCAGGACCCTTCGTAGATCCCCCAGCTTATTCCTCCCCCGCAATGGAGTAAAAACCCCACATGGCTCCCACCTGGTGCTTGTGGGTTTCATTGGGAGCACACTGGGGGGAGGGAGACCCGATTCAGAGAGAGGGCAGTTAGGAGGAGGGGCAGTGAGGGATTCAAACTGCTAGAGGTCTGTGTGACCTTCATCCCCAGGTCTTCATGGGAGGCAGATGGGGATGTGGGGCGGGGGATAAACCTTGTGGAAGAGGGTGGGATGGCAGGGGAAGAGGTTAGAACTGAGAGGATCAGGTAAAGCTGGGGGCTTAGGGGTGGAGCCATTCTTTCCACTGTGTCCTTGATGTGGGTGTATCATAGCCCCCTGTGCCCCTACCCCTGGCCCCAGATTTTCACTCACTCCCCAGCCAGTCAGTCCCTGCTCTGGGGCCAGGTGGGAGCTGGCACCCCCCACAGGGGACAGCCCCCAGGCCGCACTCCCTACCCTCCTGAGCCAGCTAGTCTGTCTGCGGGGAGGTCAGGGTATTGGAGACTCCAACCCTGCCCCTCCAATTCCCACCTTCTGTCCTTCCTTAGCTGGGGGAGAACAACCATCCTACTCCCCTACCCTCTCCAGCATTGCCAGGGTTGCAACCACCCAATGAGACACAGATGCCACTCAGCTCAGGACCAGAACAAATGCTTTATGGGGGGCAAAGGGGGCCACACACAGGGCTGGGCTGGCCCAATGAGCCCAGCTAAATTATTGTAGTTGTGGGGCTGTGGTGGTGGAACTGGGAGTGGTGCCCTGGGTGGACTAGAAAGTAGGGGTCTCGCTGCAGCATTTGAAGTAGACGTCGTTCAGTGCCGTGTTGTCACCTTTCTCCTGGGGGGCCTCTACCCTACTGGCCATGGAGCAGATGCCATTCTGGCCACAGGAGAGGCTCTGGGGACCCCACGTTCCCCAGCACCGCCCAGCCCCCTGCAGCTCCGTCCCATCCGTGCAGTAAAACTTGATGTTGTTGGCTGCTGTGTCATCCTTGAGACCCTGACACTTCTCCACCCGCAGGCGGAACTGAGTCAGCCGCTTCCCCGGGGGGCATTTCTTCATCTGACTCCAGTGGCCCCAACTGGGAAGAGAGAACAGGTCAGCTGGGCATGGCCCACAGGAAACACGGCCTTCCCTCCCACCTTCTGCCTCTCTGACTTGGGGGCCTGCTGCCTTAATATCCTACTTTTGCCACCAGGATCCCACTATCAATCCCACAATCCTGCTGCTACCACTGCTAATGCAATATCAAGACAACAAAACCACCACTGACACCACAATGCCACCCCTGCCACCATTAACCCACTGTAAATACCACAGTCCCACTGCTGAAACCATGATCTCATGACTGACGCGTCTAACCCATTGGCAATATCACAGTTCCACTCCTGACATTACAATCCCACCGCTACCACTACTAGCCCATTGTCAATACCACAATCCCACCACTGACACCACCGTCAATAGCATCCTTCCATCTCTGCCACCGTTATCCTCCTGCCAATCCTTGCCCTGTTTGTGACAGCCACATTCCAGTAGTATGCATGGAGCCCACTGTCCATTCGGCCACCTGCCCACACCTTCTGATGGACCCATCCTTGCAGTACTCACGGCCCCACGTTGGACTGGATGGTGGTGCCATCGGAGCAGGACAGCCGGATCCCATTCAGTGCTGTGTCATCCCCAGTGAGCTGGGGTGTCTGTACCTGCAGGGGGTTGGGGGGCAGTGAGAATGGGCATTAGAGATTAGATTGTTCCCCGTCACTTCAGTACAAGGAGATGGGGGCATATGGGTGCGGGGAGGGAAAAAAGCAGAGGAACTCTCGGCTGTGGGTCAGGGAATCTGAGTTAGGGAGCAGGGCAGGGGGAAGAACTCAAGGAATGGGGCAGGGAGAGCCCAGGAATCTTTACCTTAATGGCGAACCCATCGGCAAAGCTGCCTTTGGGGCAGGACTGTTCTGGGCCCCACGTCCCCCATTTCCCTCCATTGCTGACGGTGATCTTGGCCTGGCCCCATGCACCCTGCAGGCAGCCACAGAGTACAAGCACAAGCGTGGCATGCAGGGAGATGTCCATGGCTGGGCGGGTGAGCAGAGGGAGCCAGCTGTGGATGTGCAGCTCCTGGCATGGGATGGGGTGTTTTGTACTGGGGAGGGCAGGGTAAGCTGAGTTCTGCCCTGTGTGGGCAGTGCAGAGGGGCTGGTCTCTGTGTCTGTTAGTTCAAGTCCAGGGCTATAATTAGGTTAATCATGCCTCCACAGCCCCAGGGCACATGGCGCAAGGTTCCTGCTGCCACCCACCCAGGGCTCTGCTGCCTCATCGGCCTGACTCTCGGAAACACCCAGAGCAAACACGTCATGTAACAGCATCTCTGGCCTCATGCCAAACAATGCAACTGTCTCCTCTGGCACCCACAGTGCCTTTATGGTACCAGGATCCCACTGTTCCCACTTTGGTCCTGGTATCCAGCTTTTTGACATCACTATGCCGTTCCGGCCCCAGGATCCCATTGCTTACTCCACTGTTATGGCTTCAGACATAGTATCTCACTGCTAACACCATGATGCTGTTGCACCAGGATCCCATCGCTGAGCTCACTCTTACTGCTTTGGATGTAGTATCCCACTCCTGATACCTATGCTGTTATGATGACAGGATCCCTTCAATGACCCCAGTTGCAGTATCCCAGCTCTGCCACCAGAAGCCTTCTGCTAGCCCCCCGATACTGCTTTGGACATAGCCTCCCACTGCTGCCATCATGATATCAACTTCCCACCACACCTCATCTGTCCCTTCTGGCACCAGGACACCCCTATTGCCAGTTACATGGGTGGGGCTCACCCCCTGCCTTTATTTAACCCCTTTGTGAGATTGTCCCTTAAGACAGCCCACATTCACTGGATTATAAATTGGCTTACTGATTGGTGTCCCAATGGACCTGTCCGTGGGGAATCGTCAGTGAGTGGGAGTGTTCCCAGTGGGTTTCTGCAGGGTTCGGGGCTGGGCCCTGCACAAGTCAGCTGCTTCATCAGTCACCTGCAAGAAAACAATCTCACCCTGATAAACTTGCAGATGACCCAAACCTTGGGGGAGTGGGAAATATGGGGAGGAGCCGGTTCAGAGCCATGTGCATCACAAGCCAAAACTAGGTTTGAAGGTGGTTAAATGCCAGCGTATATTTGGTGCATCGGGCAGACGTAGGGCACAGGGGACTCTCCTGGGGAGCAGCAGCTCTGAAACACATCTGAGGGGCAAGGTAGCTGATAGGCCAAACCAGAGCTCCCGGCACGACACTGGAACCCAAGGGGCTCTTGCGATCCTGGCTGCATGAGCAGGAGCCTTGTGTCGGGGCAGAGCGATGATTTTACTCCTGGATTGGGCCCAGTTCTGGTACCCGCTGCTCCGGCATTGGAGAGGGACGAGAGATTAGATACCCGGCCTTCGAGTGGAACCAGCAATGCAGGGTCGTGTCAGAGTCTGGTTCAGACGACATTTCGGGGAGGCAGGTTAGGGTCCTAAGAGCTCTGGTCTGGGAATTGCTTTGGGGCTGGTGTCGAGCCAGGGGCTTGTCAGAGCTAAGGAAGGGTGGTAAGGTCACAGGGCTAGCAGTGCAGTCGGGATGACTCACACTAGCTCTCCTGGCAGAAGCAAACTTGCATTTTTCCATGGTCTCCGGGAGACCCATCTTTGGTTCTCCCTTCCCGCATGTGGCTGTGCCCAGGATGCCAGCAGGACCTGGACCTGTCTGCTCACACCTGGCCCCCTCATTGTCAGCTAATTGCCTTGGACCTCTGTGGGCATTCCCAGCAGCTAGGCAGCTGCTGCTAAGAGGTGATCTCCACTAGTATCTCCCTCCCCTGGGAAACGTCCCCCCAGCACCCACCAGGTGCTGAGACATAATGCATCAGGGAAACTGAGTCACACCACCAGTTCACACTAAGATTGCAGCAATTCCTGCCTTCTCCGCACCTGATATACAATTTCCCCTGTTGCATGACAGCTGCCCCACCTTTCCATTCCCCAGAAACACCCAGAACACGCAGCTCCCAGAGTCACTCACAGTAATTACAGGCTGTCAGGCTGACAGAGATCCTGGGCGAGGTACAGCCGCAGGTGACACAGGGACTCAATTAGCAAAGAATGTAAGGAGTGCAATGCGGTGCATGCGGCTCTGTGGGCAGAAGGCCTATGACACTGCCTTGGTGTGATTACTAACTTATGTGATCCAGGAAAGAAGGGCTGCTGTAATAATCGTAAAACCAGCGAGCAATCCTGTGGCACCTTAAAGACTTGTTACCACACACACACACACACACACACACACACACACACACACACACACCCTCTTTACCCAGTTCCTAGGGCTCAAGTTTCAACCCTGTGAATTTACACACCCATCCTTACCCAATTCCTAGGGCTCAGGGTGTAACAACCCGCAGGTTGGCAGGATCTTTAGCCATTTGAAAGAGCCTCACACAGTAATATCTGTATCCTCTATTTATTGACAATTCCCAAACAAGCTAAGCACACAGGCTACGTCTAGATTGCATCCCTTTTTCGTAAAAGGGATGCAAATTAGACGTATCGCAATTGCTAATGAAGCAGGGATCTAAATCTCCCCTGCTTCATTAGCATAAAAATGGCTGCCGCTTTTTTCCAGGATGGAGCTTTGCCGGAAAAGAGCGCCAGTCTAGACGCGGATCTTTCGGAAAATAAAGCCTTTTCAGAAAGATCCCTTGACTCCAGGCCTTATAGTAATGGCTGCTATTCTTCAGTCTGGCTGCAGAAGGCGGATTTGGTTCAGGCCTAGCACAGACATTCCAACATGGCTACGGAAAAGCCATATTGTTACAGACTAACCAATTTATCTGGGCACAAGCTTTTGTGGGCAAAGACCCAGAGGCCGGTGAGGTGTCTGGCTTGGTACCACACAGCTTTTGGGTTGAAAAACGAGACTGATCTTAAACAAACCCAGGGCGCATCAAACGGATTTACAAACTTGCTAACTGATAGATCTCCAAATGACCCTGAAAACGGAAACAACACCAAGCCAATCTGTTTCCAGTGGGGTTCGATTATCAAAGAGCTGAGCTGGGAGGAAACATAAATCGCCCTGAGAAATGTTGCAAATGACCCAGAAACTTGGGGGAGCGGGAAATAGCGAAAAGGGTGTGGCATTTGCTCACAGCAAATCAATACAGGCAGTCCCCGGGTTACGTACAAGATAGGGACTGTAGGTTTGTTCTTAAGTTGAATCTGTATGTAAGTCGGAACTGGCATCAGCCGCTGTTGAAACTGATCAGTTCCACTTACATACAGATTCAACTTAAGAACCCCAGGCGTCCCCAAGTCAGCTGCTGCTGAAACTGATCAGCAGCTGATTCCAGGAAGCCCAGGGCAGAGCAACTCTGCCTCGGGCTTCCTGTAGTCAGCTGCTGGTCAGTTTCAGCAGCGGCTGACTTGGGGACGCCTGGGGCAGAGCAGCTCGGGTGCTGCTGGGTTGGTCCAGTAGCGCGGCCGTTCCTCGGCGCTACTGGACCAACCCAGCAGCAGCCCAGCTGCTCTGCCCCAGGCATCCTGATTCAGCCTCTGCTGAAACTGATCAGCAGCGGCTGAATCAGGACGCCTGGGGCAGAGCAGCTGGGGTGCTGCCGGGTTGGTCCAGTAGCACCAAGGAGCGGTGCTGCGGGACCAACCGGCAGTGCCCCACCTGCTCTACTACAGGCCCCCAGCTTTGCTCTACATCTCCCTGGTCTGCTGGGGGGGCACTAGCTGCGTCCCTCCCCCAACAGACCAGGGAGACGTGGAGCAAAGCGGCGGAGGACCCGGGCCGGACCACGGCGCTTCCAGATCAGCACCGCGGTCCGGCCCGGGTCCTCCGCCGCTTTGCTCCCTGTCTCCCTGGTCTGCTGGCTCCCTCAGCAGACCAGGGAGACGGGGAGCAGCTTTTCTCGCCCCGGAGGAGGCAGGCGGCGGGACCAGGCGTCCCGCCGCTCCAGTCCTCCGGGGTGAGAAATCCCCGTTCGTAACTGCGGATCCGACATAAGTCGGATCCGCGTAACTCGGGGACTGCCTGTACTATGTTTTGAAGGTGGCTAGATGCCAATGTAGACTAGGAACGAAGCCAGTGACCATACATATATGTAAGTGGGGGAATGGTTCCGCTATTGTGGGGAACTTTCCTGGCTTCTATACACCCCGGTGAAATTGACCAGCGAAAAGATCTGAGTCCCCGCTCCCACTTCCTTTACCCCACAGCTCCCCTGATCCTGAGGGCTCCCCTTCCACTCTCCTGAGTAGCAGAGTCCTCGAAACCCCAACAAGGCTGGGCCCAGGTTTCCTGGGGCTTAATCCCTGACCTTGTAGTCACTAGGGGCAGGAGTTAGGGTGTCCCCACTCCGAGGTGCTCTCTTTACACTGCAGGCCTTCTTGGCCCAGTGATCATTTCATCAGGTTCAAAGCAAATACAATTTATTAAACATCAACTGATTAAAGAGAAAAGAATAAGAAAAAAATGAGAATGGTTAAATGAGAACACACAGCCCTGCTCTGTAGCACAGGGACATCAAAACAGCAGCCTGCAGAGTGTAAGGACAGTTCACAGCCTCTTCCTTAGAGGCCCTGGATGTGCTGCAGGGGGCTGCAGGCTGGACACGCTTGCTCTGGCAGTGACCACACAGCCTCAAGCTCTAAGTGGCCAGACCCCTCTCCCAGTCCAGAGCCTCTCCCCACACTTTGCAGTTCCCAGCTGCTCACCACACCCAGCTGCAGGCTGTGCTGCTTGGCCAGCCTCTAGCTCCTTGCCTTGCTTCTCTGTTCCTTTTGGCTCTCTGAGCACTGCCAGTCTGCTGCTCAACACAGGGTCTATGCTCCTTGAGCTGTGTTGTATCTGGCTCTGCTGCTGCAAAAACTGCCCCTCAGCACAGCTTGCACTCCTTGGGCTGTCTCTCAGCTCTCTCCTTGCTCAGAGAGACCCAGAACAATCCCAGCTCACACGGAGGACGGGTCCTGGCCTCTTGCTTTTCTCACTGGCCTGTCCAACTTGTCAATCAGGCTGAGCTGGAGTGTTGGCTGCTTTCCATTGTCTCTGGGGTCTGTCAGTCGCATGGACCCTTCCCCTTTTGATACTGGGAGCTGGCAAGCCAAAAAACTCCCACAGAGTTTCAGTACGGGGCTAACATCCCCTTACATATAGGACAAGGAGATCTCTCCTGGGATGCAGCGGCTTTGAAACAGATTTGGAGGGGCCCGGTGAATAATCAGCCAGACGCAACACCGTGGCCAAAACAACTAATGTCACCCTGGTCTGCATAAATGGGAATTTCATGTAGGAGTGGAGACAGTCTTTGGTGTCTGGTTAAAGGATCACAAAATCTGCCGTATGCCAAGAGACACCAGGACAGGGGTGGGCAATTATTTTCACAAGGGGGCCACTTAATGAATTTTGCTATGTGGTTGTGAGCCAGCGCCACCCTCAGAAGGGGCGGGGCGGGGCCTGGAGTGGAAAGGGTGGGGTTAGGGACTAGCCTCCCCCAGAGTTGTCTGGGGTCAGCGGCTTTGCAGTAAAACACAGCAAAGGGCTCTCGGCTTCCAGCCCCACCACTACTGCCTTGCCTGGGTTGCTGCGACTATTTAAAAGGCTCTGGCTCTGGCCCCTGCAACCGGGAGCCAGGAGCCATTTAAATGGGATCCTGCTGCCTGAGCCACTGCCTGGAAACTCAGTGGCATGGGCAGTGGTACATGAATAGAAAGTGGTCAGATGCAGCCACGGTCGGCCCGAGCCATTTTGGTGCCCCAGGCCCAGACACACGGTGCCGCCCTCAGGCGCACGGTGCATGCGCTGCCCAGCCCAGCCCGGCCACCGCTGCTGGCATGCAGCCCGGGGCAGGCCACTCCTGGCTGTGCAGGGCCCCGTGGCCGTGGGGGAAAGGGTGCTGCTGGCCGGGACCACAGGGATGGGGGTGGGCGGCACCTGATGGCAGCTATAAGGGATGCTGCAGGCCCCTTACAGCTGCCATCAGGCACCCCCCATTGGTTGGCACCCCGGGCAGCTGCCCGTCTCGCCCACCCCTTAGTCCGGCCCTGGATGCAGCCCATAGGCCAGATCAAAGAGTTAGATGGGGCCGGATACGGCCCCCAGGCTGCATCTCGCCCACCCCTGTGCCAGGACATTGAGCTAACAGAGAGAAGGTCCCAGACTCCTAGCTGGTGCCCATGCTTGGCCCATATAGTCCCCGAGGAAGCCCCTTCCACTGTGACAGCCTGGTGGGCTCTGCCTGCTCTCGGGCCCCTACCCCTCCTGACAGCCCGGTGGGCTCTGCCTGCTCCCCTGCCCAGTCCAGTAGCCCCCTCCTTCCAGCCCAGCCCCCATATCCCCCACTTTGTCAAAGCTATGTAGGGTTCATCCAGAAACGGGTCTATTTTATGCTCTAGATCCTGGCCCTGGAACAGCACCTAAGGCCGAACCCCTTCATCCGAAATCTCACCAAGACACCAGTGCCTACTTCCCAAGAAGCGACTCAGTCCCCAGCACCTACTTGAGGAGAAATCTGGTCTCTTCAGTGCCACAGCTTCCTCCAAAAGGTGGCAAAAACTCACAAAATTCCCTCACAGCGTTTCTCCCAAGACTGAGCACTTGCTCGCATGCAAGGAACTTCCCAGAGGAACAGTCTGGTTGATGCCACACTGACACTGGACGCAGCCTTCTCCTTAGCCATTCCTATCATTATGCTGTGTGGCTTTGAAACTGGTGCTCTGGGCCCAGAAGTGCCCCCTATGTCAGGGCTAAAATCCCACAGGGCTGGGTGCAGAAAGGCAACCACTCTCCTTCAGCCTTGAAAGCCTTCCTGAACAGATGGTAAGTTGAGGCACAGCGGGAGGGAGGCGACCGTTCTGCGGGGTGGGGGACAAGCATGGAAGGGATTTCAGAGATCAGCTAACGTGTATTCAGGGCCGGGCCCTGGGGTGGTAAGGGCCAGCGGGGAGAGGCGGGAGCAGGGCTGAGGATGGACTGAAGGCTGTGACAGATGCCGGGAAGGATTGTCTCACATGACCTGGAATGCGCATGACAGCCAGAGCCAGCCTCCACGGCAGGCAGTGTTAGAGGCTACTGGTGCGGATCCTCCCCGCTCCGCTTGGCCTGGAGTAAAATGATGCTTTCTCCAGGAACTGGAGTCACTCAGCTAATTAACTCAGCAGGGAACTTGCCTGGGGAAGTTGCAGTCTTGGTGCAAGAGCCAGGACCAGTCTAACCAGGTTCCAGGTACTGGCTGATGAAGCAGGAGAGGCTGCAGAGAGCCAGCCCTGCCCTGGCCAGTCCGGTATCATCCAAGAACTTCCGGGAGCCGTGTTGGGCTCTTCAGAGTCCCTGGGGAGCCAGACACGTTCTGAAGCCAGCTGGGCTTCGACAGGGGGAGGGGGAGGGGGAGGGGGAGGGTTGGTGCCACTGCTGGACAAAGCCAGGAGCTGCCAGGGGTAGCTCAGTGAGGGCAGGAGCCAGCAACCAGACTAGGGGGAGAACATGGGAGCCACCCACAGAGGGGGCCTCTTGCAGAGATCACAAAGGATGGGCACATCAGGCAACTATCTCAGACCCCTGCCCATTCCCCAACCCCTCTGAGCCAGTCAATCCCTGCCTTTGGGCCAGGTGGGAGTGGGTGTCCCATTCTCTGCCCCTCTGAGCCCCTGTGGTACGTCTAGACTACATGGCTCCGTTGACGGAGCCATGTAAAATAGTTTACTCAGCATAGTCAAAGAAGCAGGGATTTAAATAATCCCCGCTTCATTAAAATAAAAATGGCCACCACGCTGTGCCGACAATCAGCTGATCCGGCACAATGCGCCAGTCTAGACGTGGCGGGGTTGACAAGGGAAGCCTTTGTCAACCACTCCTGTCAACCTCATTTCACAAGGAATTCCAGAGCAGTTGACAAAGGCTTCAGATCAGCTGATTGTCTACACAGCACGGCGGCCATTTTTATTTTAATGAAGCAGGGATTATTTAAATCCCCGCTTCTTTGACTATGCCGAGTAAACTTCTTTACACGGCTCCATTGATGGAGCCATGTAGTCTAGATGCACCCTGGCTGTGTCTACACTGCATCCCTTTTCCGCAAAAGGATGCAAATTAGACACATCACAATTGCAAATGAAGCGGGAATTTAAATCCCCCCGCTTCATTTGCATAAAAATGGCTGCCGCTTTTTTCCGGCTTGGAGTTTTGCCAGAAAAAAGCGTCAGTCTAGACGCGGATCTTTCGGAAAATAAAGCCTTTTCCGAAAGATCCCTTATTCCTCACTTTAAGAGGAATCATGCCTCAGTTTCCCCAGGTTCTGGCCTACCCCTTTGTCATGTTATTGGAATCTTAGGATCACTGTTGCAACCATGGTGGGGGTTTCCCCAAAAGTCTGTACAAAGGGGGCCATGTGAGATGTCACATGAAAGCTTCTGTTCTACTGATTCTGTATATGGTATTCATGTACTTGTATAATGTCTGCATGTGGAGTTATAAATATGTACTCTTTATGGACGCTGGAAGGTTCTCTGTCTGAGGCAGAGCAATGGGCAAAGAATGTTCAGCCAGCGGCTATGCTAATTAGCGAGGAGACAATGAAGCTCTAGGTGCCAATACACACCTCATGAATGTGACTGATACCTGCAAACCAGCCAAGGATCAAGGGCAGCCAATGTGGGACACAGGGATAGGTCATTGGACCATGTGACCTGCAATGACCTGTTCTGGCCAGAAAGATGCCAGGACAGGTATATAAGGGTATGTCTACACTACAGCACTAATTCGAACTAACTTAATTCGAATTAGTGCATCTAGACCTAAAAACTAGTTAGAATTAGCATTTTGCTAATTCGAACTAGCATGTCCACATTGAGTGGACCCTGAACCGAGGTTAAGGATGGCCGGAACCAGTGCCGGCAGGGCATCAGGTTAGGACTTAGAGCGTGGAGCTGCTGTCTTAGACTAGCCCAGGGCTGTGCTTAAAGGGACCCGACCCCCACCCCGGACAGACAGTTCTCAGCGGTTCCGCGCTTGCAAAGCAGTCCTGGCTTGGAGTGCCCTAGGGTGCCCACACTGGGCACATGACAGCACTCGGCCATCAGCACTTGCCGCAGGCTGCCATCCGGAGGGGGGGTCAATCAAGGGGCTTCAGGAGAGCTTCCACCCCGAGAAGCCCACAGAGCCACCCCAGTCCTCCCCATCGGGGGCTCGTACCCCATTTCTCCCTCACCTCCTTCCACTTACCCCTCCCTAGCCCCCCTTCCTGATGTACAAAATAAAGGACACGTGTGTTCAAAAATAGAAACTCTCTTTATTGAACAAAATTCGGGGAAACTGGGAAAAGGAGGTGGGAGAGGGGAAGAGAGAGGGTGGGAGAGGGGAGGGCAACTAAAATGATCAGGGGTTTGGAACAGGTCCCATATGAAGAGAGGCTAAAGAGACTGGGACTTCTCAGCTTAGAAAAGAGGAGACTGAGGGGGGATATGATAGAGGTCTATAAAAGCATGAGTGGTGTGGAGAGGGTGCATAAAGAAAAGTTATTCATTAGTTCCCATAATAGAAGGACTAGAGGACACCAAAGGAAAGGAATGGGTAGTAGGCTTCAAACTAATAACAGAAAGTTCTTCTTCACAAAGCAAATAATCAACCTGTGGAACTCCTTGCTGCAGGAGGCTTTGAAGGCTACAACTAGAACAGAGTTTAAAGAGAACTGAGATAAAGTCATGGAGGTTGGGTCCATGGAGTGGTATTAGCCAGGGGGTAGAAATGGTGTCCCTGGCCTCTGTTTGTGGAAGGCTGGAGAGGGATGGCATGAGACAAATGGCTTGGTCATTGTTTCGGTCCATCCCCTCCAGGGTCCCTAGTGTTGGCCACTGTCGGCAGACAGGCTACTGGACTAGATGGACCTTTGGTCTGATCCAGTACGGACATTCTAAGCTCAGGGCTCAGGGTCGGGGGTCTCAGTGGACCACCTTGATTTTCATGCCAACCTGCTCCCGGGTGGCCAGGCTGGCAGCTATCCTGCCCTAGACGGCCACTTTCCTGTGCCTACTGCGGAGGTTGTGGATGAGGTCCATGATCTCCGCACTAAACCAGGCGGGCGCCCACTTCTTGCGGACCCGGGTAGGCTCCCGGGAGCTGCCAGCCTGGTCCCAGGAAGAGGCGGAGGGCTGGGTGGCAGCGGGTGGCTGGTTCATGCCGTGCCAGGTGCAGGGTCTGCTGGCTGGGTGCTGGCAGGCTTGCACCTGGCACGGGCACCGTAGCCAGCCCGTGCCCCTTTAAGGACTCCCGGGCCGCGAGGGGGGCAGACGAGTTTCCCTGGTGGTGCCCAGAGTGGCCACCCGGGCAAGCTAGGGAGGGCTAGCCTCCCACTAGTTCAAATTAAGTGGCTACACAGCCCTTAATTCGAACTAGCTAATTCGAACTAGGCGTTAGTCCTCGTGCAATGATGTTTCCATAGTTTGAATTAAGCGCTCCGCTAGTTCGAATTAAGTTCGAACTAGCGGAGCGCTAGTGTAGCACCTATCAAAGTTAATTCAAACTAACGTCTGTTAGTTCGAATTAACTTTGTAGTGTAGACATACCATAAGTGCCATGTGGCACTCTCCATCTGGTCTTGAGTTCAGCTCCTGATTCCAGATGCAGCCTTGCAGGGAACAACGAGCTGGAAAGAACCATGCACCCATCCTGACACAGGATGTGCACCAGAGACTTTTAGGATTGCAGTTTATAACATCTCTAAGAGCCTGTATGGAGAACTGAGTGATTTGATGCATGTCATGTATTCTCCTTAACAACCTCACTCTCATGCTTTTCTTTCTTTTGGTAATAAAACTTTAGATTTTAGATTCTAAAGGATTGGCTCAGCGTGATCTTGTGAGTAAGATCCAGAGTGTAAATTAATTAGGATCTGTGGCTGGTTTCTTGGGACCGGAAGAACCCATTCAGGGACAGTGCCAGGGGGCTCTCTGTGCGCTGAAGGCGGCACTAGTCCAAGGCCCACAGCTGGTCAATCCGGATTTTAGCAAATCCTTCCTGGGGTTCACCCAGCCCCAGAGCCCGGGCTGGGCGTGGTGCTGATGCAAACTGGCCTAGTGGGGAGAAGCGCCCCACTGTGCACTCAGAAAGACGCTACTGCGCCAGGATAGACGCTACTGCCCCGGGAACAGCCAGAGAAGCAACGCCTGGTCCCGGGCTGGGCCCTTCCAACGCTGCAGCCCTGTCTGTTTGGGCGGAGATTCCCGGTGTGCGCTGACCTCACCCCCTGACCTGGCTGCACCAGGTGAAAGGGGCCAACGCCGAGCTGGGGCCTGCTCCTGCAGGATTACGACATGGAGGTGGGTCCACGTGAAGGGGAGCGCTAATGTCACAGCTGATGCTTTACCTCTGAACTTCCCCAGGCCACTGGCTGAGTGACCCAGCTCAGTTCAGACCAGAAGGCCTCGGCATCGGGTATGTAAAGTGGGGGAAGGCTCTGCCCACATTCCGCCCCCAGAACATCTGCTGCAGGCACTAGCCCCCAGCACTAGCCCTCCCGGTTCTGCAGGTGAGAGGCCTGGCTGGGCTCAGCCCACGGTGTGCATTCCACCAGGCACAAGGAGGGTTCAGTGAGCACACACATGCCCGCTCTCCTCCCCTTCCCTGACCTCCCCATAGTCGGAAAGGGGATCATTCACGTGACACGCCACCCCACTTCCTGGGGGTGGGAAAGGGGTGGGGACAAGCAAAAGGGCAGAGCTGGAGGTGGGGCTGCGGCTTGCCTCTCCCAGACCTGCTTTCACCAACCACCCATGCTTGAACAGGAGAGAGATGTGAGGAAATGGAGGGCTTGTGGGGGTTCAAAGGGGTTACCCACAGGGGGGGCACTCAGTGTCCCCGGCTGTTACTGGTTTAACCAGGGGAGGGGGAGGGAGTTTGTTGTTGCGGGACCAGCACAGAACTGGAGCCCCCAGTGACCGGGAGACCCAGCTGGGATGGCACAGCCGGGTTTGGCCAGTGGGAGGCCAATGGGCTGCGGGGAGAGGACCCAGCTGGTCCCAACCAAGAGGGACAAAGGACCTAGGAGTGGGGAAGTAGAGAAGAAAGGGAGCCCCAGCAACCCTGGTTACTTGGGCAGAATCATAGAACCATAGAGCTGGAAGAGACCTCAGAAGTCATCAAGTCCAGCCCCCTGCCCTAGGCAGGACCAATCCCAACTAAATCATCCCAGCCAGGGCTTTGTCAAGCCAAGACTTAAAAACCTCTAGGGATGGAGATTCCACCATCTCCCTAGGGAACCCATCCCAGTGCTTCACCACCCTCCTAGGGAAATAGTTTTTCCTAATAGCCAACCTAGACCCCCCCCCCCCCCCGTCATGATTATGAGGGTTAGCCAGCAGCCTGGGGATTAAGAGGTTAACTACACCTAGCCAGGTGGAGTGACCAATAGGAATGTAGGTGGGATTTTTCAACCTGGGACAAAGGAATTTGGGTTTTTTTCCTTTCTCCCTTTTGTCTCTCTGGGGGTACGTCTACACTACAGCGCTAGTTCGAACTAACTTAGTTCGAATTAGTTAATTCGAACTAAGCTAGTTCGAACTAACGCGTCTAGAACTAAAAACTAGTTCGAACTAGCGTTTTGCTAGTTCGAACTAGTAAGTCCACATTGAGTGGACTCTGAACAGGGCTTAAGGATGGCCGGAAGCAGTGCCGGCAGGGCATAAAAGGAGGACTTAGAGCATGGAGATGCTGTCTCAGGCTAGCCGAGGGCTGCGCTTAAAGGGTCCCGACCCCCACCCCGGACACACAGTTCTAAGGGGTGCCCCGCTTCCAAAGAAGTTCTGGCTTGGAGTGCCCTGAGTGCCCACACTGGGCACATCACACCACTCGGCCATCAGCCCGGCTGCACTTGCCGCAGGCTGCCATCTGGGGAGAGGGAGTAATTGGGGGGCTGCAGGAGAGCTTCCACCCCCAGAAGCCCGCAGAGCCAGCCCAGTCCTCCCCATCGGGGGCTCGTACCCCATTCCTCCCTCACCTCCTTCCACTTACCCTTCCCTAGCCCCTCTTCTTATTGATGTACAAAATAAAGATAACGTTTCTTCCAACATTGACTCTGTCTTTATTGAAAAAAACTGGGGGACACTGGGAAAAGGAGGTGGGAGAGGGGAAGAGAAAGGCTGGGAGAGGGGAGGGCAACTAACATGATCAGGGGTTGGGAACAGGTCCCAGATGAAGAAAGGCTACAGAGACTGGGACTGTTCAGCTTAGAAAAGAGGAGACGGAGGGGGGACAGGATAGAGGTCTCTAAAAGCAGGGGTTGGGTGGAGAGGGTGCATTCAGAAAAGTTCTTCCTGAGTTCCCATAAAGAAGGACTAGAGGACACCAAAGGAAAGGAATGGGTAGCAGGCTTGAAACTAGTAAGAGAAAGTTGTTGTTCTTGACAAAGCAAATAGTTAACCTGTGGAACTCCTTGCTGCAGGAGGCTGTGAAGGCTACAACTAGAACAGAGTTTAAAGGGAAGTGAGATCAAGTCATGGAGGTTGGGTCCATGGAGTCCTATTAGCCAGAGGGTAGGAGTGGTGTCCCTGCCCAAAGTTTGTGGAAGGCTGGAGAGGGATGGCACGAGACAAATGGCTTGGTCATTGTCTTCGGTCCATCCCCTCCAGGGTTCCTAGGGTTGGCCGCTGTTGGCAGACAGGCTACTGGGCTAGATGGACCTTTGGTCTGACCCAGGACGGCCATTGTAAGCTCAGGGCTCAGTGTCGGGGGTCTCAGTGGACCCCCTTGATTTTCATGCACACCTGGTCCTGGGTGGCCAGGCTGGCAGCTCTCCTGCCCTAGACAGCCACTTTCCTGTGCCTAGTGCGGAGATCGTGGACGAGGTCCACGATGTCCGCACTAGCCCAGGAAGGTGCCCGCCTCTTGCGGTCCAGGGCAAGCTCCCGGGAGCCGCCAGCCTGGTCCCGGCAAGAGGGGGTGGGCTGGGGGGCATCGGGTGGGTGGCTCTGTGCCGTGCCAGGTGCAGGGTCTGCTAGCTGGGTGCTGGCAGGCTTGCACCTGGCACGGGCACCGTAGCCAGCCCGTGCCCCTTTAAGGGGTCCGGGGCCGGGAGGGGGGCATAGAGTTTCCCTGGTGTTGGCCAGAGTGGCCACCAGGGAAACCTGGGGAGGGCTAGCCTCCCACTAGTTCGAACTAAAGGGCTACACAGCCCTTAGTTCGAACTAGCTAGTTCGAACTAGGCGTTAGTCCTCGTAAAATGAGGTTTACCTAGTTCGAACTAAGCGCTCCGCTAGTTCGATTCAAATTCGAACTAGCGGAGCGCTAGTGTAGCACCTATTAAAGTTAGTTCGAACTAACGTCCGTTAGTTCGAACTAACTTTGTAGTGTAGACATACCCTGGGGGACTTCTCTGCAGCTACAGAGAGGGACAAGCATGTCTCTCTCTCTCCAGAGTGGCCACCAGGGAAACCTGGGTGGGTTAGCCTCCCACTAGTTCGAATTAAGGGTCTATACACCCCTTAATTCGAACTAGTAAGTTTGAACTAGGCTTAATCCTCGTGGAATGAGGTTTACCTAGTTCGAACTAAGCGCTCCGTTAGTTCGAATTAAATTCAAACTAACGGAGCGCTAGTGTAGCGCCTATGAAAGTTAGTTCGAACTAACAGACGTTAGTTCAAACTAACTTTGTAGTGTAGACATACCCTCTCTCCATTCACTCCTCTTCTCTGCCCCCCAGCACAGTTCCTAGGACCACCTATCCCCAGTCCTTGCATCTACACATTCCTCCCTCCCCCCCATGCTCATCCCCACCCCTTCCAGCTTCTCTCAGCTGTTTCTGGGCCCCAGCCCATGGGGAGGGGACTGTCTCAGAAAGGGACACAGGGTGGGGGCCCAGTGCAGGTGAGGGAAGGGCTCCGTGCAGTGGGGCAGCAGGACCTTGGTGTCTGGGATTCACTCTACCACGCTGGAGAGGAGGCTGGTGCTGTCAGAGCAGTGCAGGCGGATCCCGTTCAGCCCTGTGTCTTCCTCCTCCAGGGCATCGCCCTGGTAGGGGGGCGCCTGTGGGGGCAGAGATGGGCTGAGGGGTCGGTGAGGGGATGTTGGGGGTGGGAGATAAGGAGGATGTTGGGGGCAGCAGGAAGGGATAGAAAGGGGGTGTCATTAGGGGGAAGAGTGGCTACCTTTAGGGCGAAGCTGTTGGCATAGGTGTCCTTAGGCCACATCTCCATGGGCCCCCAGACCCCCCGCGAGCCCCCGTGGGGCACCATGACAACCTGGTTGTAGAGCCGGGAGGTGGGTGCCTTCTCCTGGGCCCCCAGCATGGCTCTTGGGACCAGCAGCAGGCAGAGCAGGACACTGGGCAGGAGCTGCATGGTGGCTGGGCCTGGACTCTGAGCCTGTGGGCTGGGCACTGTGGGGAGGCTCATCCCTGGACCAATGCCAATGCACACAGGGGCTTTATCACCTCGGTCCTGGGTCACGGCGACCCAGGCTGGCTTGTGCCCCTCTCTCTGCACTATGGCCCCAGTGTCACTACTGCAGGGGTGCCCCTCGCTCACGGCCCACAGCCCCTGCCAGCCTGGCCCTGGCTCCCCCAACCCTGCCCCTCCCCCAATGAGCCTGTGGGCTAAACAAAAGGTTGATGGTCTAATATGAGCTGCACTAGCTGTTGTTACCATGCTGGGGGGATGCTGGCTGAGGAATGGGGGAGGTGCACAGGGGGGTTAGGCACCCAGAGAGGAAGCCTGTTTGCCTAACGGATATTGCAGCTGAGATCCCTGCTCAAAGGGGAGTGAAGTGAGTTAGGGGGTAGGGAGAGGCCAAGTTGAAGGCCGAGGGCTGTGGGGGTGGAGTTGGGACGCGCAGCATGTGGGGGATGGATGAGTTACATGGGGACTGGAGGATGAGGCATGGGGGGGTGCATCAGTTTTGAGCCATTTGCATGGGGGCTTGGAGGGGAGAAAAGGGAGGGGAGGGGGCCTGGAGGCTGACACGCAGGAACAGAGATGGGGGGGCACGTCTGGGTCTTGTTATCTCTGTTTATTCAGAGATAATATGATCTCTGCTCATTTCCTGATAATGAGATGGTGCGATAAATAGGCCCCAGCCATGAACCACTTCCCCCCAACACACGCCTTCCCCGCCCGCTCCCTCGTCCCTACTGAGCGCAGAGCAGAGACCTGGCCAGGAGGAAACCACAGAGATGCAGACGGGTGGCAACCGGTGCACAAGCACTGCTCCGCAATGTCTGACCCCACTGCCCCTCCCAGAGCTGCAGCTCCCCTCGGGGCCAGGAACACCCCGATGGCTGAAAGAGGCCAGGAGCTCTTCCAAGTGGCCGTCACCCCCGGGGCTCTGGGCTCATCTCCCCATGTAACTGATGCACTGGAGCACCAGTAGCAGGGTTTTGCTCTGCGTCTCCCTGGTCTGCTGGGGGGGCAGGAGCGAGCCTGCAACCTTTCCATGGCCTCCCTGATTCCCGACACTGCATCCTCCCCAGAGCAGCTGCTGTATTTGCTTCCTTGGCTGGTGGGAGTATTTCTCCTGAGATGCTCTGAGCCAAATGAAAGAGGGCAGGACTGGTGCTGGTTTGGGCTTGGGGCCAGCAGGGCATATGCAAGGGCATTTTTCTGCCTTTGTGCCTCACCCTTTGGAGCGTGTACTGCCCAGTATGGACACGCTCGGGTCCCTCCTCCCCGAGATGGCTCTGGGGTAATTGGCAGAGTGAAGTGTGTATCTGCTGCCCCTTCCTTCCTGGGGGATGCATCAGGCACCAGCCTGAGTGAAATCCTCCGGCGATGAGCTTAGCATCCCCCGTGGGTGGGGACCAGGAGCGGATGAGCCCCCATCACACACATGATGAGGAGGCTGCTGTTTGGGTCGGCCTCGGCCCTTCTCTGGTGAGCGATGGGCTGCTGGGGAGGCCACCAAACAGCAGTGCAAGGGAAGGGCCAGAGCATGTGGGTACAGGGGGTATCTGGTGCCCAGTAGCTTTGCCTGGATAGCTGTAGAGAGGATGAAGCCAGCTTCTCACTCCCCATCCCCCCAGACCAGACCCACAGCTGCAGCCAGCACAGTAACTGCCTCCCCTCCCCCGATCAGCCCCAGGGAGGAGAGGGCTGGGGAAGCGGTGGTCCTAGAAGGCAGGGTGGAGCTATGCCCTGCCAGGCTGGGGGAGGGGAGAGAGAGGTTTGGGTCTCTCTGATCAAACCTGGGTCCCCTCTTGGAAGTGCAACAGACACCAGCCAGTCGGAGGGGAGAGAGGGTGAGGAGAAGCTGAGCATGTGAGTGCCGGTGTAATGGGTGGCTCTCTGTGTGTGAATCTGCTTACACAAGTGTGTGTTTGCACAAGTCTGTGAATCTGTTTGCAAGTGTGTGAATTGGCTTGCACAAGTCTGCATGTGTTTGTACATGGGTGTGAATCTGCTTGCACAAGTGTGAACTTGCATGTGGGGTGTGAATTTACTGGCATATGCATGTGTTCATGCTGGGGTCTTAATTGGCTTTCATACATATGTGTGATTGCACGTGAGTGCACAAAGGAATTTTGTCTCTAACAAGCTGACAGCCCTGTCCAGCAGCCACAGCCGATTGAAGAATGAGGTGTAGCCATCTGCGTGGGTGCTGAAGGTCCTTCGTCTGTGATCTGTCACCACTTGAGGATGCAGGATACTCGCTTCTGTTCCCAGCTGACCTTGTGTCAATTCCAGCAGCCTTCTGGGCCTCAGTTTTCAGTCCCCAAGGTCTCACATAAGCCGTGCAGCCCATAAGCCGAGGTGATGGAGGCGGCAGAAGGCCTGGGAGGGAGTAGTGAGTTGGCGTATGTGGTGCCTGGAGGTGGGGGATGGGCCACTCCGCTAGCGCCTCTGACGTCAACCACACCCACTTGGTGGGGGTCAGGAAGCGGGACCCAGCGCACAGCGCCATCACAGGGCAGAGCCGCCCGGGACCCAGGCGCCATGGAACTCCCCGCCAGACTTTCCCTCCTTGGGCTCTGCTTTGTGGGTGAGTGGAAGGAGCCAGGCAGGCTGGGGTGTGGCGCAGGAGATGCCCGGGGGATGAATGTGACCAGCACGGGATGGCAATGCAGAGCCATAGATGCACAGAGGAACTAGGAGGGTGGCTGGCAAATGGGTGGGAAGGGACAGACAGAGGTGGCTCGATGGGATAAATGGGGCCAGATGGAAGGAGAGGTGTCGGGTAGACTGAGGGTGCATAGAGTGGGAGGGATGAAGGGTGTGAAGGGATGGAGAGTGTGAGGGGCAGGAGAGATGGCGGGTGTGAGGAGTGGGAGGAATGGAGGGTGTGAGGGGCAGGAGAGATGGAGGGTGTGAGGAGCGGGAGGAATGGAGGGTGTGAGGGGCAGGATGGATGAAAGGTATGAGGGGCAGAAGGGATGGAGGGTGTGAGGGGATGGGGTGTGTGAGGGGATGGAGGGTGTGAGGGGCGAGAGGGATGACGTGTGTGAGGGGATGGAGGGTGTGAAGGGCAGGAGGGATGACGTGTGTGAGGGGATGGAGGGTGTGAGGGGATGGGGTGTGTGAGGGGATGGAGGGTGTGAGGGGATGGGGTGTGTGAGGGGATGGAGGGTGTGAGGGGCGAGAGGGATGGCGTGTGTGAGGAGATGGAGGGTGTGAAGGGTGGAAGGGATGACGTGTGTGAGGGGATGGGGTGTGTGAGGGGATGGGGTGTGTGAGGGGATGGAGGGTGTGAGGGGATGGGGTGTGTGAGGGGATGGAGGGTGTGAGGGGATGGGGTGTGTGAGGGGATGGAGGGTGTGAGGGGACGTGTGTGAGGGGATGGAGAGTGTGAGGGGATGGGGTGTGTGAGGCGATGGAGGGTGTGAGGAGATGGAGGGTGTGAAGGGCGGGAGGGATGGAGGGTGTGTGTGTGTGAGGGGATGGAGGGTGTGAAGGGCGGGAGGGATGACGTGTGTGAGGGGATGGAGGGTGTGAGGGGATGGGGTGTGTGAGGGGATGGAGGGTGTGAGGAGATGGAGGGTGTGAAGGGCGGGAGGGATGACGTGTGTGAGGGGATGGAGGGTGTGAGGGGATGGGGTGTGTGAGGGGATGGAGGGTGTGAGGAGATGGAGGGTGTGAAGGGCGGGAGGGATGACGTGTGTGAGGGGATGGAGGGTGTGAGGGGATGGGGTGTGTGAGGGGATGGAGGGTGTGAGGGGATGGGGTGTGTGAGGGGATGGAGGGTGTGAGGGGCGAGAGGGATGGGGTGTGTGAGGAGATGGAGGGTGTGAAGGGCGGGAGGGATGACGTGTGTGAGGGGATGGAGGGTGTGGGGGCGGAAGGGATGGAGGGTGTGGAGGGATGGAGGGGTTGTGGGGTAGAGGGACAGGGGGCTGCATGGGGTTGGTGGCGGGGTGGGGAGCAGGCGCCCTGTGTCAGATAGCTGCACGATAGCTGCTATCACTACCCACCTCTGTGGTGCGTGGAGGGGCTGTGGCAGCCGGGCCCTTTGCCGCACAAGCCAGGCCCCTCCCCCGCATTACCCCGATCTGAGCGGCTTTGCCCAGGGCGCTGGCTCAGGGGTGGGGTGGATCAAGTGAGTGGGTGGTGAGCTCACCCACCCGAAGCCCCATGTAAGGGCTCTGCGGGCCCCAGCGGGGAGGGCTGGATTGACAGTAAACAGCCCTAAAGCAGGGCTGGGGGAGCCTTTTTTGGATCGGGGGTGGCTGACTCACAGAGATCAGTGGGGGGGCTGCACACAAGTGAGAAGCAAAAACCCCACAAACCCTGCCTGACACTCGCCACACACACCGACGTTCCCCGTGCACACCAGAGTGAGGCCCAGGCTGGCAGATTTTGCGTGCTCCAGCCCTGCGGGAGGGAGGAATGTGGAGGGAGCCCCGAGCCTCAGGGGCTGGATGAAGGCAAGCTGGGGCCGCATCTGGCCCACGAGCCTTAGGTTCCCCACCCCTGCCCTAAAGAGACCCCCCTCGGCTGGCCTGAACTGGTGTCACTGCATTTCCCACAGTTCTCTTCAGTGCCTAGGAGAGAACCCAGGAGTCCTGGCTCCCACCCCCCTCAACCCACCAGCCCCCATTCACCTCCCAGAACCTGGGAGAGAACCCAGGAGTCCTGGCTCCCAGCCCCCCTCTCAACCCCCTGTCCCCATTCACCTCCCAGAGCCTGGAAGAGAACCCAGGAGTCCTGGCTCTCACTCCCGCAGCCACGAGTGTGTGGCAATGTGTGCTAGTGTTGGGGTTGTGTAGGCATGAGCTCCCCCAGCTCCATGATGCCCCCAGGGCCTGCTATGACCCTCACCCCTCTTTCCTCTGCACAGGAGCCCTGGCCGGGCAGCCACAGCTGACCCAGGTGGCCCCGTCACACGTGGTGGATGAGAAGATCCCGCGGCTCCGGTGCCAGATGTCAGAGAGTGACATTGCCACCCATGTGCTATCCTGGTACCACCAGGCCCCCGGGCAGGGCCCCACCTTCCTTCTGAGCCATCGAGCGGGGGAAAGCAAGCCCACATATGGGACCGGAGTGTCAGAACGCTTCATTGCCGACTTGGAGCGGGACACCAACACCTTCAGCCTCACCATTGGCAACGTGAACCCTGCCGATGCCGGCACCTACTACTGCGCCGTCTGGTACGCCAACCAGTACCTCTTTGGAGAGGGCACCCGCCTCATCCTGGGAGGTGAGACACTAGGCAGGTGGAGCTGGACCCAGCCTAGCACACAACTAGATCCCAACTGGTGTGTTCTGGAGCAGAGTGCTCAAGCTAGTGGTAGAGCTGGTCAATATCTGTCTGGGCTGGAAGAAAAATGGTGAACCGATCTAGAACCTGCCCTGATTCAAATTAGAATGTGCCAAGAACCCTTCCAGATCAGAGATATTTTGGAGCAGGCACATGGGTAACAGGGATCAGGCCTGGAAAATGACCTAACATCCATCTAAAACTCACACTGAATCAACCCAGAACCCATCCTTAACCAATTTAGAACATACCCCGGTTATGGCCACAGAAGCATTTTTGATCTGGAGATTAGTTCAGGCTTTGCCTGGTGAAAAGACATGGCATTGCACTAGAACCCTCTCTGAATCAATCTAGAGAACAAGCAGAGCTATTCTGGCCTGTCTGGACAGATGCAGAACCCACACTGAGGCAATCTAGACCAGGAGGCTAGGCATTCTGGACCAGATCCATAACTACCTACATATCCAGCCAAATCTAGAACCCACACAACGCCAATGTCCAAGTCATCTGGGCCCAGTTCAGAGACTGAACTGATCTACCACCTATCTAGATCTGATGTAGAGCAGCCCATGAATTGACCTGGAACACATCTAGAACCAGACCAGAACAAGCCCAGGACCCATCTAGAACTGAACCCTCTTTCCGACATGATGGCACCTCCCAACCTGTCTCCATGTCTGCTTCTAGGTGACACTAGGAAGAAGCGTGCGCCGGAAGTGGCACTGCTGGGCCCAGTGCGGGTGGCGCACCCAGCCTTCCTGTGCCTGGCCTGGGGGTTCTCCCCGGAGCCAATCCGGGTGCACTGGCAGGTGGATGGGCAGGATCCGGGCTCTGGGGAGGCATCCCTGCCAGTGAAGAGCCAGGATGGGACCAGCACTGTCAGCCTGCTCAGCCTGCCTGCACAGGCCTGGTTGGCTGGAGCCCAAGTAACCTGCCGGGTGGAACACGAGACTCAGGTCCAGCAGAGCAGCAGTGAGATCAAGGGGGCTGGACGCCAAGGTGAGAGTCCCCATGGACCCCCAACCTTTCTCCCTCCCCCGTCCTTACACTATTTCACCCGCTTTGTTTCTCCCCCTCCAGGTTGCTCAGTATCTGCCGGAGACCCCCTCCTGCTGCCTGACCCTTTCAGCAATGGCACAGCAGGGAGCACCGCCCCCCAGAGCACTGGTATGGCACCTCCAATGCAAGGGGAGCTAACCTGGAGTCCCTTTGGGACCACAGCACTGCCTTCTAACTGTCCCCTCTCCCACACAGGAGCCCCAAGCCTGGGCCGGATCCTCCTGACAGCCTGGCGCTGCTACCTGGGGTTATTGGCTGCCAGCTGCTTCTACAGCCTGGGGCTCTCCTTCCTCATGGGGCTGCAGGGGTGCAGGAAGAATCAAGGACCCCAGAGTTCGGTGGCAGCCCCATGCCCCCAAGAAGCCCAGCAGAGAGTGCCCCAGAGGAGAACTGGCAAGGACCGCTGCTTGGAATGAAACCTCAGTCCCCCTTCATCTCTCCCACCTCCGCTGAGAACCTGGAACCCCCAAACTCCCTGCCTGGGAACCTGGAACCCCGAACCCCCATCCTGGGAACCAGGAATGCCCCCACTTCCCACCTGGGAATCTGGAATCCCCAAATTCCCCTACCTAGGAGCCAGGAACCCCCACATTCCCCACCTGGAAACCCAAATTCCCAGCCTGGGATCCAGGAACCCCCCATTTCCCACCTGGGAATCTGGAATCCCCAAATTCTCCTACCTGATAACCTAGAACCCTAAACCCCCAGCTTTGGAACCAGGAAATTCCCCACCTGAGAACCTGGAATCCCCAAACCCGCAGCCTGGGAACCTATAACCTCCAACTTCCCTGCCTGGGAACCTGGAACCCCCAGCCTGGGAACCTGGAACCCCAAATCCCCACCTGGGAATCATATTCCCCTGCCTAGGAACCTGAAATCCCCAGATTCCCCCACATGGCAACCTGGAACCTACAACTCCCTGTCGGGGGACCTGGAACTCCCAAACTCCCCTACCCGAGAACCTTGTATTCCCAAACCCCTTGCCTGGGAACCTGGAACCCCCAAATTCCTCTCCTGGGAATATGTAACCCCAAACCTCCAGCCTGGGAATCTGGAACCCTCCACCCCTTGTCTGGGAACATGGAACCCCAAAATCCTCCAGCCTGGGAACCTAGAGCCCCCAAACTCCCCCTACCTGGGAACATGGGACCTCCAAACTCCCCCACCTGGGAACCTGGAACCCCCAAGTTCCTGTCTGGGAAACCAGAACCTCCCTGCACTGACCCCCCAGCTCTGATCTTTCAGCCCCACCTGCTCTGTCCTGGTATCTCTTGGTCCCCCCCAATCTCTAACCCCCACCACTTCCTCCAGCTTATCACTCAATAAAATCTTCAAGAAACCAATTGCAATGAGAGGGAGTCTGTGCAATGGTGCCGCCTGGGATCTCCCTGCCTCTGCTGAGTCTGTTCAACTGGAACTCCTGGGTTCTCTCCTCAGGCCTGGAAAGGGAGTGTGAGCTGGTGGGTTAAAGCGGGGGCTGGGAGTCAGGACTCCTGGGTTCTGTCTAGGAGGGGAATGGGGGCTGGTTGGTTAGAGCAAGGGGTCTGGGAGCCCCCAAACTCCAGTCTGCCCCTGCCCCCAGAATTCCTCCCCAGCATTTCCCTCCCTGGGGCAAAGTCCCCACAGCTGTTAAATTTTAACCTGACCGACTCCACATCCCGTCCAGCAATCTGGAGTCTAAGCCATGAGGCTGGGGACGTGGGCGAGGGGGGAGAGCCACACACCTCTGACCCAGCAGTGCTTGTGCCAGGGAAGAGGGCATGGGACATATTCCCTTGAGGGTGGGCAGGGGGAGGGGCTGTTGCAGGTAGCTATTGGAAACCCTCCTGGGAGGAGGATGGGAGCATCACCTCTGCCTGGCCTCAGATAACAGGCCCTTATCTGCGGTGAGTGGCTGGGCCGGGCTTGGGCAGGGGTCAGGGCCATGGGGCCGGGCGCTGTGGGGTTGAGATATGTGGGGATGGGCCCCCAGCGGCTGCTGCGCATCCTGCTGCCGGCCACAGCCTTCCTTGGCCTCCTCTTCCTCTCCGGCCTCCGGCTCCGTGAGTGACCCGCCCCCCCCCCCACCATGCCCTCCACCCCCACAACCTCCCTACTGTGCCCTCAACCCATGTCCCCCACTGAGCCCCAACTCCCTGTCCCCATCCCATCCATGAGTGCCTGACTCCTTTCACCCCACCAGCCACCAGCTCTGCCAGTAGGGCTGACACACTGCCCCAGTCCCTCTATATGTCCCATACACCCCCTGCTCTCACTCCCATTACTGGCCCTGTGTAACTCCCTGCCACTTACCCACCCACGCTTCACACTGGCCCCCCTCATGCTGGGCTCTGGCTGAGTGGATGGGGGGATTGACTGTGTGTGCCCATGGGATAGTGGGTGGGTGTGTGCACACCTGCTTCTGTGCTCTGGGCTCCATGGGCAACTATACAAGCTGGGGGGGAGGATGTGTGCACACCGGAATGTTACTGATAGGTTGATATGAGTGTGTTTTCACATATGCATGAGGGTGTATTTGCACATCACACATGGTGCTTGCCTCTGCCTGTGTGCCTGTGCTTGCACAAAGCAGGAATCGTAGCTCTGTATGTGCCATACATGTTGTTAGTGTGTGTGCGCGGGTGCTTGCCTGTCCCCATGTAACACACATCATTGGTCTGCACCTGGGCCATATTGGCTGCATGTGTACCCGTGTCTGCACATTACAAGACTTGTAAACCTGAAACACTGTCTTTGTGCATGTATGTGCCATGCATGTTCTTAACATGTAACTTGCATGTACCATGATTGGTGCCTATAGCACTGGCCATGAGTTTTTATGTTCTTTGCATGAGCAAAACATGAAGCCTGCAGGTATGGTGCAGGGACTGACCCGTGAGCATCATGCATGTTGTTAGTGTGTGCACCCTGTGAAAACATTGGGGATGGGGGGAATTGTCCAACTGTCTGCGTCACTGAGCTGTGTTCTTCCCTCCCGACATAGCAGAACTGCAGCTCTCAGCTTGTGTTCAAGGGGGGCGTCCCTGTGGCTGGTTCGGGGACAGAAGGGAAACAGCCTCTGTTGGACAGGGCGGGAAGGTGAGAACCTCTGCCCTCACCCTGCCCCTCCTGATCCCAAACCTCCCCTCCATTCCTGTCCCAAATCTGCCCCCCTCTTTTCCTGACCCCCTCTCCTGTTTACCCTCCCTGCCCCACAGAGAACCAGTTTGCTTTGTGTCCCCTTTACAGCTGCCCCATCTCTCCTGGACAAGCAGCTCCCAGCTGCCCCTTCCAAGGTATAAGACTCCCCATCTGACTCCAGCCCCCCGCTGCCCAGGACAGGACTTCCAGATTAGCCGCCTGTTGGGGGCCTTCAGGGCGTGCGTGAACCAAAATGGGGAAATCCTCCTGCAAGAGTATCTGGCTGGCTGGAAAGAACTGATCAAGTGGGTAAACAATCACCCCCCCAGAAGGGGGCTGCATCTCAGCACTGAGCAAGGGCTCAGTGGTCCTCTCTCTCTCCCCCCAGGTTGATTGACGCTCTGGGATCCGCATTTGGCCTTCTTGCACGGGAGACGCAGACGAAGGTGATGATCATGCAGGGGCACTGCTTGGGGCCACATGCCCCACACTACCGCACCCTCCAAGGCATGGTGGCCTTTGAGCTGCAGCACAGGTTGGTGGGGCTCCAAGTGCTGCCCCCGGACCAGCCCCACTCGGGCTGCCGAACCCTGCTGCGCCTCCATCGTGCCCTCAAATGGCTGCAGCTCTTCCTGGACAAGCTAGGCCACAGCAGGAAGGGGACTGACCCCTCCGAGCTGTGTGCCGAAGCCTACCAGGTAGCCCTGGCTCGGTACCACAGCTGGTGGGTGCGTCAGGCGGCTGGGTTGGCATTCTTGGCTTTGCCTTCACTCCCAGAGCTGCTCAAACTCGTCTGTGCACAGGGGGAGTGGGAAGCCCGGGCCATGCTCCTGACGACTGCCAGCACCCTCAGCAGGGTCTATAACCTCACCCAGCAGGTTTATGCCTCCCGTGGCCTCTTGGAGCTGCCATGAGCTGCCACTGGGGGAGCCAGAGAGAACCGTTGTAACATTTAATTGAAGTATGACTACAGAAATCATTTTTACAACCATTGTGCAAATGTTTACAGCACATCTGGTACCACGTGGACCAAGAGAAGCATCTGTGAAAAGTATTTCACTGGCTATAACGGTGCCATTTGTATGCATGTATCGTTTTTATATTGGAAGTTATGAGTATTGGCGACGTGCTTGTTTTGCTGGGCCAGCCTATTGTGAAGGGATATTTGGGTTGAATAGCAGAACTTGACTAACAATGGGCCTTGGGAGGTGCCAATTCACATCTGAGGAGCTTTTCTGTGAATGTTCAGACCAGCATGGGCACCATGGCTTCCACCTGCAAATAACTGACAAGCCCACATGATTCCAAACTCCATCTTGGGAGGTACTTTTCCACAGCGAGAGCTATGGGATTCCCTCCACTTGGCTGAGGGCGTAAAGGGCCCTGGACTCTCTCCATATTGTCTTCAATCTGGCTTCTCACCTTGAAGAGGGTCTTTGCTACCAATTGAAGCTCCAAACAAGGGACTGAATGATCCATCCCAGCGTGTGGATGTCCTCCAGAGATGTGCCTTAAGCCAGGAGTTTCTTCCATCTCTGCCACAAGCCTGCACCAAGGAGTTAGCAATTAGCGTGTGTAATTTGATTCCTTTAATAATGTTAACTCTCACCCTTTCTTTCCTTTAATGAATAAACCCATAGCTGTTAGATTCCAAAGGATCAGCACAGCGTGCTCCTTGGGGGGGGGGGGGGAGCTAAGGTATAAATTGATGTGGGATTGGCTGTTGGGACTTGTGAGGTGGGTTTCACGGTCTCTCACGCGTGTGGGTGGCGGGGCAGGACACCTGGGGCACCTGCTTGTGTGGCTCCCTGCCCTGACACTGGTTTGGAGCCTTAGACGGGACCCCAGCGTGGGGCTGCCAGTAGCCCAGTTCACAAGCGAAGTGCCCGACGTGACCACCCTGCGCCGTGGGGGCGCTGGCTCAAGGCACATGGGCGGGGGCAGGGCGGCGCATGCGCCACGGAGCTGGGGGTGACATCACGACAATGTCATACCGCTCCCCGGTGACGTCACGGGCGTGACAGTGCCACAGTTGTGCGGAATGACGTGAAAGCAGCTGAATTTCGGCAGGCCAAAAGATCTCGCCGCTACGAAGCGGTACCGGATAGGACCATCATAAAAATATAGCCACGGCGCCGTAAAGCAAAACTGACTCCTGTTAAGCGCGATTTTACCGCACTGCCGTAAAGCGCCTTGCTTTTACTGCCGTAAAATCACAAGCTGCTAAAGCGCGGAGAGGCGAGGGTTAACACTGCCATAAAGCATCGTTCGTCTCGGGAGAACTTCCTCCTGCTGCCGTAAAGTGAAACAGCGCGGGGGGCGGGACGAAAGTTGTCGTAAAACAGCTGCGCCATCCCTCCCGAGCATGGGCCGTAAAGCGGGATAGTTTGCGACAGTGTCGCGCGAGCCGGGTGACTATGGCAATGGCGGTGGCGACTGCGGGGACCGCGGAGCGGTTCCCGGACTGGGCCGGGCGGCCCCTGAGCACCGGGGTGAGGGGAGCGGGCGCTGGGGAGTCTCGGAGGCGGGGCAATAGGGGAGCGGGGCACTCTAGGGGCGGGCGAGGGGATGGGGGGGCTGAACCCTCCCCGTTGGGCCCATTCGGGCGGCTCCTCTCACTTCTTTCCCCCCCAGACAACCATCATGGCGGTGGAGTTCGACGGGGGGGTCGTTATCGGCGCGGACTCCAGGACCACCACGGGGTGAGCAGGCAGCTGTGTTTTGGTAGGGTCTCCTGGGGGGGCAGTGGGCTGTGTTTTGGTAGGGTCTTCTGGGGGGGCAGTGGGCTGTGTTTTGGTAGGGTCTCCTGGGGGGGCAGTGGGCTGTGTTTTGGTAGGGTCTTCTGGGGAGGCAGTGGGCTGTGTTTTGGTAGGGTCTCCTGGGGGGGCAGTGGGCTGTGTTTTGGTAGGGTCTCCTGGGGGGGGCAGTGGGCTGTGTTTTGGTAGGGTCTCCTGGGGGGGCAGTGGGCTGTGTTTTGGTAGGGTCTCCTGGGGAGGCAGTGGGCTGTGTTTTGGTAGGGTCTTCTGGGGGGGCAGTGGGCTGTGTTTTGGTAGGGTCTCCTTGCTATGCTTGTAAGAAGCATGGGGATCTTTTTCAGGGGAAAAGGCAATACACAGTGTTTACTGAGAATACAGTAGAGAAGCAGTTAACACACTTTATAAAGACACACACACCACACCACCCAATGGTGCATAAGTCAGTCTTACTGTCTAGACAAGGCTGAGTGAGGAGTCAGGGCTCCTCTGTGGCTTGGCTTGGCTTGAAGGACTGAACCCAGAGTTTCATGGCAAGACCTTCCCTTCTTATACATGTGAGTTCCTATTGGAGTCTATGGTTGTCTACACTGGTGGCTTCTTGTGCAAGAACATCTTGCCAAGGGTTCTTGTGCAAGAAGTCTTGCACAAGAAAACGTCCACACTGCCATGTGTGAGCTGTGCTTTTGCACAAGAGCGCCCATGGCGGTGTGGACGCTCTCTTGAGCAAGAAAGCTCTGGTGGCCATTTTAGCCATCGGGCTTTCTTGTGCAAGAAATCCCTGGTGAGTGTCCACACTGCCCTCTTGCGCAAGAGCTCCTGTGCAAAGAGGGCTTACACGTGTTAAAAAAGAGCATAGCTCTTGCACAAGGAGCCGTCTCTTCCATGCCATACTGTAAATTTCCTTTCGCAAGAGCAGGCGGGCAGTGTAGACACTCTGCGGATTCTTAGGCAATAACCCGCCAGTGTAGACATAGCTTATGGGTTTTGCTGCAATCACCCATCCTTAAAGGAGGTGTTAATCTTTGACCTTTGATAGTGATTGTCAGGCTTCTCATCGTTCTCTCTCACTCTTGGTGGGGTTTCTACCTGTCTTCAAGGTTGTCCATGCTGCCAATTTAATTCAGTCTCAAGACACAATGCAGGCTTCCTTATTGTCTTCAAAGTTTCCACTTCTTGATCATCTGCGCATCTGTGATGGCTTTCATTCACACGCCTTCTACTCACACCACACAAAGGTGCAGTTTCAGACAAGATCAATAATTACTGAAAGACACAACTTAGTTTGTGATGCAGACAAGGGTTACAACTTAATTTGTAATGCTAACAGGGAGCAAGGCCTTATAGTAACATTATCTACTCATGAGAGACAGAGAGAGAAATAGAAGCAGATAGAACTTATAAGCAAGTCATTATACATCAAATAATCAGGTTTTGACAAATCGGCTTTATCTACTCGCCCATGGGGAGTAGTTTTCAGCCGGTCACCCCGTTCACTGGCGGTTCACGCATGTGCAGTGCTGGTCTCGCACATGCGCAGTGCGGGGCTGGCGAGTGGTTTTTGCTGCAATCGTCGAGCCTGCAAATAATTATACATCATACCTAGTTTTATAATGAGGGCTCGACAAATAATACAGTCTACTTGCCCGTGGCGAATAGATTGTAACCCGGAAGAGCCGGATTCGGGCCGAAAAGTGCAGCTGGTGAGCAGGGCTTGCCACGGTTCGGTGGGCCCTGCTTATAACCGATACTAAAATATACATTTTTGCTACATCCTGAGGGAGGGCAGTGGCTGTGTTTTAGTATGATCCCCCAGGGGAACTTGGGCGGTGGCTGAGTTTTGATAGGGTCTCCTGTGGGGCAGGGCAGACTGTTTACAGGGGCCATGCAAGAGTCCTTTGCAGGCTCTGGATGCTCGCGATGTAAATGGTTATCTGGTTAACCGGTAAGCATCACCCTTAACCTGTGGGGGCTGGAGCAGCTTCCTTCCCACAGCTCCAGCCCCACGGGAGCTGCTTCAGCCCTGTGGGGCCCTCCACGGGTAGGGGCTGCTCCTGCCAGCTGGCCAGAGAACCCCCTGGCCTTTTTGCCTCACAGGTTGCACACTGGCTCCCTGGGAGTGCACCGGTGGCAGAGCCTTCTCCTGGGAAGCTGGACTGGCAGTCCAGGGAGGCTTCATTGCCTATTGCTTCATACTGCAGAGCCTGCAGCATATAATCACTGAGATTTTTAGCAGTTACACGGGTACATTTTAAAAACTTTTTACATTCTTACTGGAGGCTGGTGGTTACGAGGTGTCTAACCGATGGGGCGGTGAGGAAATGACACATCCCTGGCCCAGTGTTATTGTAGGGTTTCCTGAGTGCACTGGGGCCGGATGTGTCGTCTCCGTTGGCACCTGCGTCTCATGGGCAAGTTTGTTATGGTAGAGTGTCAGGGCGGTGGGGCTCTGTAGGGCACTGATCATCTGACTCCACCTTCCACAGCTCCTATGTGGCTAATCGAGTGACGGACAAACTGACGCCCATCCACGATCGGATCTTCTGTTGCCGCTCTGGCTCTGCTGCTGACACGCAGGCCATTGCTGATGCCGTGGCCTATCAGCTGGGCTTTCACAGGTACCTGCCCTGGGCCACATCAGAGCAGGCTCTCCATTCCCTGCCATCTGAGCCAGCCTGTCCCTGTGCAGGGGCTGGGCAGGAGCTGGCACCCCCTAGAAGTCAGTCCCTGGTTCCTCTCTGACTGTGGTTCCCTCCCCCTGCAGCATTGAGCTGGACGAGCCACCCCTGGTGCATACGGCCGCCAGCCTGTTCAAGGAGATGTGTTACCGCTACCGCGAGGACCTCACCGCTGGCATCATCGTTGCTGGCTGGGACAGGCGCAAGGGGGGACAGGTGAGCGGTGTCATCCTAGGGCTCAGCCCAGCAGGTGGAGTTAGGGACATAGCCCTTGGGGGCACGCAGAGTCAGGGTATCTCTAACGAGCACTGTGGGACAGGGAGTGGGGCAAGGGATCACTGGGGGCCTCAGAGGTGACTGCAACTTAGCACTGGATGAAGGGTCCCTGGGTAATCTGCCATCTCACCCCACAGGCAGCTGCATCTCAGCTCTGTGCAAGGGGTCTCTGTAGCCAGCTGCCCCGCCCCACAGGTGGCTGCATCTCAGCACTGGGCAAGGAGTCCCTATTAGGGATTTGAAAGTGACTGTGTATATGGTCACGTGTGGGGAGCTGTCTTAAAAGCCAGCACCTGGTGCACACCAGGTCATGAGGAGCTGTTCTCCTCCCCCCCCCCCCACGCATAACCATGTAACCATTGAAATTTTCAGCAGTAACTCGTTTAATTAAATGCATTGTAACATCCCTAGTCCCTGTGTACCTGGCTTCTCAGCATCGGGTGAGGAGGTCCTGTGTAACCAGCCACCCTGTCCCAGCCATGATCTCTCCGTCTTTCTGCCCCAAGGTGTTCTCGGTGCCCATGGGTGGGATGATGGTTCGCCAGCCTTTCTCAGTGGGTGGCTCAGGTAGCTCCTACATCTATGGCTTCGTTGATGCCTCCTACAAGCCGGGCATGAACCAGGAGGAGTGTCTGCGCTTCACAGCCAATGGTGAGTAGACCCTCAGCTTCTCACAGCTAGGGATGTGAATGGGTAACTAGTTACCCAGTAAGCATTACATGTTGCCCAGGAGCAGCCCCTGCCTGCCTTAATGTTTAACTGATTAAATAATTAAACGGGATTTTACCCCTCTATCCTGGGCAGCTGGGACCCAGGCATCCAGGATGGCAGTGTGGGTTGTATGTCCATAGAAGGAGGTGTTACCCGCTCAGATTTCTCTATGCCTTCCACACTGTAGGGATACACACCTTTACCCAGTTCCTAGGGCTCAAAGTGCAACCCTGTTAATTTACACACTCACCCGTACCCAATTCCTAAGGCTCAGGGCACATCTTTCTGCGGGTTAGGCAGGATCTTTAGCCACTGAAAGAGCCTCACACAGTAATATCCGTATCCTCTATTTATTGACAATTCCCAAACAAGCAGAATACACATGCTAAGCACACAGTGTCATGCTCACCAATCCTGGTACAGGCAGACTTCCCCTGTTGGCCAGGGAAGGGGAAGATCTCTCTAGATCTTAGCTGCTGCAGTCACAGTCTGGTCTTAGGCTGTGTCTCGGAGGTGATTTTTTTCTTCTAGGTCTTCCCCCTTCTTCTTGGTGTTTCTTGTCTGCTTTTGGTCTTCCAGCCTTTTGCTTCTTTCCTTCTGCTTCTGTTACTTTCTATCTTCTTCTTGGTCTCCTTCTTGGACCTGAGTTTATATAATGAAACCTGAGTCCTGCTTAGCTATACCGTAACCAATTATTTTAGTATAATTTTACTAACCAATCATACCCCACCACCTTAATTGATTTACACCTAGCAAAATTAATTATACAGCAGACAGGAACAGTTAAACCAGACAGATCTCTCAGTCAAACAATAGGAAAGTGTAATGACAATGATCATAGAATGAGGATTCCACAACATTCTCTATTGATAAGTAACACCATTCTGTCTGGCAAGAAACTGTTTAAGTTTTCTTTACCCATCTTGAGATCTGTTTCTTTATCTGGTAACAGTGGAGGAGCTATCAGGACAAAATCCCCTCCTCACAGATTGGTGTGATGCTATTTGAATACAATTTAGATGGAATGTGAGGATGTGACTTGAGGCCTTACAGCTAATGGCTACTGCTCTTCAGTCTGGCTGCAGAAGGTGGATTTGGTTCAGGCCTTCCAACATGGCTACAGAAAAGCCATATTGTTACAGAGGGGTTGGCCCAAGGCATCTATGCTGTGCTTATCCCCCCCCGTATGCTCTCCTCTTCTCCCCTTGCAGCCCTAGCACTGGCCATGGACCGGGATGGCTCGAGTGGGGGGGTGATCCGGCTGGCTGCCATCACAGAACAGGGCGTGGAACGGCAAGTCATCCTGGGAAACCAGCTGCCACGCTTCTCTGCTGCTTGACGGAGGACACCCTACACACAGTGTGCCACTGACTTATTAAACTATGGAACCCATGATGTGCCTCAATGATTCCACAGGATGCCTGGGTTCCCTGCCCAGCTTGGGGGAGGGGAGCCTGTAAGCCAGGACTCCTGGATTCTTTCCTTGTCTGTGGAGGGGAGCGGGGAGGCCTGGACTCGGATTAACCTGGTGCTGATATGCAGCCACTGCGGGGGTTAGAATGTGCCTATTCTCTGCCCTGCAGATCCAGGGGCTGGTCTCCTGCCGGGACTAAGTTGTGCAAAGGGGCCAGGCTGGGGTGGGGGCTGTTTACAACTGGCACCACTCAATCTTGCCCACCAGCCTCAGCCCCTACATGAGACCTGATGGAGCACATCTGGTGCCCTTCAATGCTGATACACAGCCCCTGCTACCCCAGTCATAGGCTCCCCCAGCTGTGCTGCTGACCCTCACTCCTGCCCTACAGCCCTTGCCAGCCTAGGAGTGACACTGGTGGGAGAAGTTTCTAGTTGTTGGGCTGTGGCATAGGGTGGGCATTTGGGGGCCACTCTGGCTCAGAGCCAGTGTCCCCCCAGCCCAGGTTCTGACACCAAAACCTCACCTGGCTCTGAATCTTCTTAATGGAAATGGATGTGGGGGGGAATTAACACATCCTGCCTCCCACTGCTTACCGCAACCCCCTCCAACCCCATGTCCAACCATAAGGGGCCCTCTTGGGTGAGAGCTCTTTGCAGGGTTGAGAGTTTAGCCCAAAGGGCAGGGGAATCTGGGATGCTGGCTTAGGGCCTTTCTGTGAGTCCTAGTCTTTGTGCTGTCAGCAGGGCTGGTTGGTGCTGGGGGTCCCTGTTTCCATGCCAGCAGCTGGAATCCCTGACCATGAGGTTGCCCCAGTCATCAGCACATGAAGTCGATGGCCATGGGGCTGCCCCAGTCAGCATGTGGATTTTCTGGCCATGGGGAGCTGGAGCCAGGAGACTGGCTGGCACTGTGGGGCTGCCTCAGTCATTAGCACGTGGAGTTGATGGCCGCAGGAGGCTGGGGCCATGGGGCTGCCCTCATCAGCACATGGAGTCAATGGCTGTGATGGCACAGCTCAGCTGGTGGTAGGAGACTCATGCGTTCTGGCCGGGGCATCCAGCTTGCTACAGGTGGAGGGTGTGGAATGGGCTTGGGGGGCAGGTCCCCCCTCTATGGGATGACCAGGGGTTGCTGGAGGACAGGAAAGGGAAAAGGTTGGGTATCTTGGAGCAGGACAGTGGCTTGCTTGCAGGGGAAAGAGGGCATGGGAGTGGGATGCAGGGGGGGGGGTCTGGGAAGGGGGCTTCTGGAGTAAGGGATGAATGGGTGGGGGGAGGATGAGAGATACTCACCTGTGGGCTGAGGGCCCCTTTGCTATGCCCAGCCCAGCAGAAGCACCGCAGGAGCCTCAACCCCATCTGCCCAGTGGCTTGTGGGGCAGAGCAGGGGCTCTGGCAGGGTCTGTGGTGGGGGTCTTTGCCCCCCAACTCATGGGGGTTGCAGCTGCAACCTCCTTCCCTCAGAACTCTCACAATCTGTGCAGGGGCCCTCAGACCCAGCCCCCCTCCCAGCATCACCCCAATGGCTCCCCTGTGCCCCATCCCTGGGCAGGGAACCTGGCACCTCCATTGCCCTGCCATTCCTTACCTCTGTCCCCCAAAGCTACTTAATTCCTTACTTCCTACCCCAATCCGGGCCACTCAGTCCCTTGTCCACCCCCCTTACCTGCAGATCTCTGGATGCCTGGGTCCCGCCTAGCCTTCCCTGCTCTCAGCTATGGAGCTGGGTGCAGCTGGCTCTGGGGCGTGTCTGCCAGGCACTGCCTGCTGGCAGCTTCCCAGCCTCCCCAGAGGTACGGGGCTGGACTGGCAGGGGCTGCGGGTTGGGAGTGCGGGGCCCTGGCAGGGCTGGGGGAGCCAGGGGCTGCCGGGAGACGCACCCCAGAGCCGGGCCGGGCCTGACCTCCCAGCCCATGGCTCTGTCCTGATCCCCAGTGGAGTCTGGGGAGCGCTCAGGACAGCAGCAGTATTTGTTATTGTAGGGTCTCCCCGAGCAACGCCCCCACCATCCCACAGGGACCCAGCCTGTGGGGCGGAGTGTGCCCTGCTTGGGATAGGGCGGAGGCTGCTCTGTCCCGGGACTGGCTCCAGCCCCCTCCCCCACTTCCCTTCCCGGGCAGCGCCGCCGCCTCCCGCCCAGCCCGGCGCGCCGCAGGGAATCGGGGCCGGGCGGGGACGCCCCGGGTAAGTGTCCGGGATCCCCGTGCGGGGGAGTCTCTGGAAACTCCCTTCCCTGCCTTGCAGGGGTCTCCGGCCTCCTGAACTCCGCGGTGGGGGGACTGGACCTGCTCTCCGCCCATAACAAGGGCAGGCTCCAGTTGGTTCGTGGGAGGGGTCTCGGTTCTCCCCTGCCCCTTCCAGACAGGGACCCCCCTGCGTGCAGCCACGTTGGAGGCGGCGGGGGGAGCTCTGACGGTCCGCTGCCCCCCCCCCCCCAATCTCGCTGCCCCACGTGACTCGTAGCGGACTCCAAATCTCCGTGAACTTCTAGCACTTTTGCGACGGGGGCGGGAGCGAGGGGCGCCGGCGGGGCTGTGTGTGGGAGCGAGGGGCTGTGGGGATGCGAGGCCCGGGGGCGGGAGCGAGGGGCGCCGGCGGGGCTGTGTGTGGGAGCGAGGGGCTGTGGGGATGCGAGGCCCGGGGGCTCTCTGCCAGCGCCTCCCTTCCCAGGCTTAGAGGAAAGGAACGTTGTATAACTCCCCAGCCCCGCCTGCCCAAACCTGCAAGCTCAGGCGCCGCTCTGGTGCCCCCGGCTGCTAGTCGTGTCCCCCCCCCCGTTACAGCCGCATCTCCCCTCCCAATAAACCTGCATCCACAAGAGTTTGACCCAAGAATCCCAGCTGCCTCCCCCCACCTGTTCACTCTCCCTTGGTTTTCTGGGCTGCCCCTCCCTAGGAGTTAGCTCTGTGCTGCTCTCCTGTACGCCCAGGGCCCTCGCCCAGCGCTGCCCTGCTCGAGGCCTGGTTCCATTACTTATTAGCAGTCTAGTAATAGAGATGTAGCCGTGTTAGTCTGGTCTTGCTGAAACAAAAGACAGAACTATGCAGCACTTTAAAGACTAACAAGATGGTTTATTAGGTGATGAGCTTTCGTGGGCCAGACCCACTTCCTCAGATTATCACTTCCCCAATTATCACCCCTAATATCATTATCTCATAGACACTAACCTCCCCCCCACACACCCCTGCTCTGCTCTAAAATCTGATTTGTCAATTTCATATGTGTTCACTTTTTTTTGATTGTATCCCTTTGGTATATATAGTCCTGCCAATTTTCTTCCACAATTTGATCTGAGGAAGTGGGCCTGGCCCACGAAAGCTCATCACCTAATAAACCATCTTGTTAGTCTTTAAAGTGCTACATAGTCCTATCTTCTGTTAGCAGTTGATACTGTATGGGGGAGAGGGCAGGAGCCAGTGCTGCGGAGAGCCGGCTTAAAAGAGGCTGTAGAGGCAGCAGAGGGAGGAGGTCTGGGGGAGGCTTCGGTGATGCAGCCTCTGTCCAAGGCCACTGTGGACAGGGGGCCGCACGCCCCCCTCCCTCCTGGGCAGCAGCCTCCGTGTCCGTGGAGAACTCAGACATACCTGGGACCGGGCTGCTGCTACCCTGTGCTGCTGCCTCTCGCAGACCAGCTCCCACCTGGCATCTAGCGCTTCTACCTCTGACAGAGAGGCAGCATCACTAGGTGGCAGGGGACTCCAGCCCCACCCCCAGGGATTACTGAATAGTCAACTAACGGATAGGAATTCATGAGGTTACTTGACTATTCTATTACCCGATAGCTAGCATCCCTGTTCCCCACTCCAAGTTTTCAGATGCCTGGGTCCCCCTCATCTGGCCCCAACTCTCCCCTCCATCCCCCATGTCCACCTCAGGGCTTTCCCTTCTCCAGTGAGACAGAGCTGCCAGGGCACTTCCATGCCTGCTGCTGTCCCCTGTCCCCATGGTGTGCTAGTGGTGATGTTGGTGACTTAAATCAGGGGGGCTAGGACATCTGGGTTCTCTCCCCAGTTCTGGGTGGGTTAGAGCAGGAGGGCTGGGGGCCATGACTTCTGGGTTCTCTCCCCTTCCCCATCTCTGCTCCTTTCCCTGTTAAGGTTGGCACCATGCAGGCCCCGGTGGGGCCCTTTCCCGGGCACAGCCTGTTGGATGCCTCTGACCTGCAAGTGAATGGGGACGAGGTGGATGGGCTGCAGGAGGGCGAAGGGTCAGGTAAGTGAGGCAGGGCCTGGCTCTGGGGGCCAGAGACTGTGGCTCTAGCTCCCTGGCATGGCCTGGATGGGGCAGCCCAACCCACCTGGCTAAGGAAGGAACCCAGGTGTCCTGATACGGGCGTTGGCCTGCATTGCTGCTGCCTGTCCCTCATTGCCCGGATCTGTATGTCTGCCTCTCAACACCAGGCTCTGCTGCCTCTGTGTGTCTGGGACAGAGATGGGGAGTGTCCTTGCATTCATCCCTCCCTGACCTGTCTGTCCACCTGTAGGAGGCCCACTCTACCCCTTCCTGGTGGTCTATGACCTGAAGCCACTCAAGTCACAGGGGCCTGTGTTTGCGAAGGGGGTGCCTGTCATAGCCCGGGTCGAGGGAACCGAGCGCTACACCAGCGGCTCCAAGGTGAGAGAGCAAGGGGCTGGGAGCCAGCACTCCTGGGTTTTCTCCCCGGCACTGGGAGGGGAGGGGAGTGGAGGCTGGTGGGTTAGAACAAAGGAGGTGGGCAGGAGCCTGGACTCCTGGGTTCTCTTCCTGGCTCTAGGAGGCATGTGGGGGCTGGTGGTTTAGAGGGAGGGGGGGCTGGGAGCTAAGACTCTTGGGTTCTCTCCGCAGCTGTAGGAGGGAAGTGTGGGCTGGTGGGTTAGACTGTACAAGCCAGGATTCCTGGGTTCTCTCTTGGCAGATCCGACCCAGTACGCTGTATTCCCTGCGCCTGACCCATGGAGATTTCACCTGGACCATGAAGAAGAAATTCAAGCATTTCCAGGAGCTGCACCGTGACCTGATGAGACACAAAATCTTCATAAGCTTCCTTCCCCTCTCCAGGTCTGTCCCCCAACCCCAGCAGCGTGGTCTGTGCCCTAGGACCTCCCAGCCTCCCAGCACCTTCAGGGCCCCGATCCAACACAGGGCTGCTCCTTAGCCACTGTACCCACCTGCTCTTCTCTAGCCTCTACAGTGGCCCAAAGCTGCCCAGGAAGGTCTGGGATTGTAACTCCTGCCAGGCATTAGGGGTGGAGAACAGGGCAGGGGCTGGTCCCCTGTAGGGGCACCAGCTCCCCCTCAGCCCCAGAGCAATGACTGGCTGGCTCAGGGGGACAGGGAATGGGGCACAGGGTCTTTCCCCACTAGGTCTCACCATGTCTCTGATTCCACACTCTCCCAGGTTTGCTATCCAGGGCTCCCGGGCAGAGGCCACGTCTCAGGAAATGCCCGCCCTGCCCCATGCGGGTGAGGGCACTTCAAGGCGCCCTTCCAGCAAACAGGTACAGGGCTGGGGTGGGGGGGAATGCTGGAGGGATTGTTCCAACAGCTGCAGGGTTGTGGCCAGCATGGGGGAACTTGAGGGGTGGCTGGGGAGCCCCTGTGTGGATTCTGGGAGTTCCAGGACTGCTTTAAATCCATGATTTTAAGCCAGATTGAAATCCATGATCAGCAGCCCCAAGCAAAATCACCAGCGTGTCACATTTGGGCCTTCCCGCACAGCTCGGCCTGTCGGAACTAGCCAGCAGAAGACACTACAGCTACACACATTCCTTCCACAGTTACCTCCCTCACCTGCCCTTCTCAAGAGTTTTAATTTTCTGCTGGAATTCTTCAGTTTTGCCTTGTCACCCGTTAACCAATGGTACCCACCCCACTTGTTCCTTCTGAGTGACTAAGTCACATTTTGCTTGTGATTTGTAATGAAATTCCTGTCCATTAAAAGCATTTGAATGAAGTTTTTAATTAGTCAAATGAACCAGACTTGAACACAAAAAAAGAAGAAATGCGTAATGTAATGCCTGAGTTTTTCAGCATATTCTGAATTTAAAAGGGAGCGAGGGACCCAGGAAAGTAGGATCTGGAGTTAAGGAAGTGAATTGATTGTGTTGGATTTTAGAGCTAGGAGATATCCACCTGTTTTTTTATGTGTCTCTGGGAAGGGGAAAGCTAATGTCTCAGCTTTTTCACCTCTCAGGTACTTCTGTTGAGAGTGGCTGGAATGAGCTAGTGGACTACATGGGACTAGGGGAAACCAGCCCCCTGTACCTGTGCAAGGCTGATGAAGGCAGGGTTGCTCCTGGGCCCACAGCTCCTGCCCACTCTGCGTTCCGGGGCCTGTTCACATGGCAGATGTGGTTGTCCGGACTCGTCCACTTAGGAACAATTAGTTTCACACATACAGAATGGGAAGTGACCAGAGGTGAAAGGAAGTGGGTGCGCCCTGGTGCACAGCTCTGGCAAGAGCTGGCTGAGCTGTGGCAAAAGCCTGCAGGGAGCTATTTAAAGAGCTGGCAGGGACCTAGGTTGCAATAGGACAGTACCTGTAAGAAATTTTAAGTTACTTTTACCACTGAAAGTGGTGAGGAGGGGACCTGGCTCCCCCATCAGTGTCTAGGAAGGAGTACTGCAGAAAGAGGTTGAGGTGTCATAGTGGACCACAAGCTAAATATAAATCAACAGGGGAGATATGAGAGAGGTCTGTAAAATCATGACTGGTGTGGAAAAAGTGAATAAGGAAAAGTTATTTACTTATACTCACAATATAAGAACTAGGGATCACCAAATGAAATTAATAGACAGCAGGTTTAAAACAAACATAAGAAAGTTTTTCTTCACTCAGCGCATAGTCAACCTCTGGAACTCCTTGCCAGAAGATGTGGTGAAGGGTAGGACTTTTAACAGAGTTCAAAAAAAGGGCTAGATCGATTCATGGAGATTAGGTCCATCAACAGTGTCCCTAGTCTCTGTTTGTTTGGAAATGGGTGACAGGAGAGGGATCACGTGAGGATTACCTATTGTGTTCCCTCCCTCTGGGGCATTGTTTATATTGGTCATTGTCTGCAGACAGGATACTGGGCTAGATGGTCTGACTCAATGTGGGCATTCTTATGTTCTTAGTGTGACACTGTTGCAAAAAAAGCAAACATGATTCTGGGCTGCATTAACAGGAGTGTTGTGAGCAAGATACAAGAACGACGAGGAGTCCTGTGGCACCTTATAGACTAACTGAAGTGTAGGAGCATAAGCTTTCGTGGGCAAAGACCCACTTCGTCACACATCTGACGAAGTGGGTCTTTGCCCACGAAAGCTTATGCTCCTACACTTCAGTTAGTCTATAAGGTGCCACAGGACTCCTCGTCGCTTTTGCAGATTCAGACTAACACGGCTACCCCTCTGATACAAGATACAAGAAGTCATTCTTCTGCTGTACTCTGCACTGATTAGGTCTCAATTGGAGTATTATGTCCAGTTCTGGGCACCACATTTAAGAAAGATGTGGAGAAACTGGAGAGGGTCCAGAGAAGAGTATGTCTACACTACCCCCCTAGTTCGAACTAGGGGGGTAATGTATGCATACCGAACTTGCTAATGAAGCCCGGGATTTGAATTTCCCGGGCTTCATTAGCATAAAGCCGGCGCCGCCATTTTTAAAAGCCGGCTAGTGCGAACCCCGTGCCGCGCGGCTACACGCGGCATGGACTAGATAGTTCGGATTAGGCTTCTAATCCGAACTATCTGTACGCCTCGTGGAACGAGGTGTATAGATAGTTCGGATTAGGTTTCCTAATCCGAACTATCTAGTCCGTGCCGCATGTAGCCGCGCGGCACGGGGTTCGCACTAGCCGGCTTTATGCTAATGAAGCCCGGGAAATTCAAATCCCGGGCTTCATTAGCAAGTTCAGTATGCATACATTACCCCCCTAGTTCGAACTAGGGGGGTAGTGTAGACATACCCAGAAGTAATTAAAGACATGATCTATGAGGGAAGAGTGAAAGAATTGGGTTTGTTTAGTTTGGAAAGAAGAAGACTGAGAGAGCGGTTTTCAAATGCCTAAATGGGTGTGACAAGGAGGAGGGAGAAAAATTGTTCTGCTTGGCCTCTGATGATAGGACAAGAAACGATGGGCTTAAATTGCAGCAAGGGAGGTTTAGGTTGGACATTAGGAAAAACTTCCTGTCAGGATGGTTAAATACTGGAATAAATTGCCTAGGGAGATTGTGAAATCTGCATAATTGGAGTTCTTTTAGGAACAGGTTAGACAAACATCTGTCAGAGATGATCATTCTAGATGGTGTTTGGTCCTGCTGTGAGGGCCGGGGACTGGACTTAGTGTTCTGTGGTTCTATGAAAAGCAGGGGGAATTGTGCCCTTAGCCGGTGAGGGGAGCAGAGACTTAGGCCAGAGGGAGACCTTTGGAGGGAGGAGGATATGGGGAGCCCTTGCAGGTAATGTGGGTATGTGTGAAGCAGTGCGGGGTGGCATGGCGGGGAGGGCCCAGGCCAGATTCCCTCTTTCAGTGGGGAGGGGCTCTCACTCCTTCCCTTGCTCCCCACAGAAGTACCTGGAGTCCTACCTGAATTCCTTGCTGGCGATGTCCTTCTATCGCAACTACCATGCCATGGTAATGTACTGACCCCATGCGGCTCATAAAGAGGGGACCTGGCTCCCTGGTCAGTGTCCCGGACTCAGGGGCAGACTGGCCTGGCGGGACACCGGGAATTTCCCGGTAGGCCAGCCGAAAGGCCGGCTGGCGGCTGTTGGAGGAGGAGGGGGATTGTGACAGGGCGCCGCAGCCCCGCACTTTAAATTCCCTGGCGCCGGCCATCTACAGGGCACGGTGGAGCTGAGGGAGCACATGTGCGGCGTGCTCAAATGCCACGCAACAGCTGAGAGGGGAGGCGCCCAGGCGTAGCGTGACGTCACAGCCTGGGACGTTAAAACCACGCGGCCCAGCTCCAGGCCCAGCAAGTGGTCTGGAGCCCCGGAAGCAGCTGGGGCCAGGGCTGCGGGGACTTCTGGGGCCCAATCACAGACTCCAGCACTGCAAACTAGAAGGCAGAAGGTGGGGGTGGGGGAGGAAGGGGGAAAAATAGGGGGAAGGGGTGGGAGAGGAAGGGGCTTGTGCTGAGGGGAGGGGGCAGGTCAGGAGAAGAAAGGGGAAGGCACTAAGGGGCAGGGTGGAGGAGAGACAAATGCCAGGGGGCCAAGTGAGACAAGGAGGAAAAGGGCAGGAGGGGAGGTGTCAGTGGGAGGGGGGACAGGGTGATGCTGGGAGAGGAGAGGGTAAGGGCATTCAGAGCTAGAGGGGGGAGTAACAGTTAATTCGAATTAAGGACTTCGTTTGAATTACCATTTCACTGCTGCGTGTAGCCGCGGGCAGTTACTTTGGACTAGTGGAATTTAAAAATGGCGCCCGGACGGGAAGATGCAAATGAAGCCTGGGATATTTAAATCCTGGGCTTCATTTGCAACTTCGAATGCCCACATTAGCCTCCCAAGTTCGAATTAGGGGGCTAGTGTCGACATATTCTTAGAGGGAGCACTTCCCCCAGCCTCTCCGCTCCCGCATTAATGTCACACACATTGGGTTAATGCAATTGCAGGATAATTGCATGAGGCGGGTTCGGGGGAGGGGCAAACGAATCCCTATTGATAGGAGGATGGTGGGAAAAGTCCTTAGAGAGGGGTCATGTGACACCTTTTACTTCTGGCCATGTGTCCATTTTGCTCCGAGAGTGTTACCTCCAGAGGCTTGGCTAATGGGAGTCAGGGGATGTGGCTAATGGGGGCCAGGGGCGTGGTTAACAGGGGTCAGGGGTGTGGCTAATGGGGGGTCAAAGAGGAAATTTACAAAAAATTCTTTGATTCTGTTCTCAACCCATTTCCCAGGCCTATTTTGATTTCCAGTCCAGCCCTGCCCAGACTTCTGGGTTCCACAGGTACATTAGAGCGGGGGAGAGGGGAGGGTGAGTAGTCAGGATGCCTGGGTTCTCTCCCTGGCTCTGGGAAGGGAATGGGGTCTGGGAGTCATAATTATTGGATTCCATCCTCTGGCCACCTCAGTTTCCCCACCCTGTCTGGCCTGGCTCTGAGCACCTCTCCCCTGCAGGCGGAGTTCCTGGACGTCAGCCAGCTCTCCTTTATCCCCGACCTGGGACCCAAGGGCCTGTGAGTGCAGTTCGCTTTCTCTGCTCAGGCACCTTGCAGCCTGCTGGCCACCAGGGCAGCCACTTATCGGGGGGCCCTGAGCTAGGGGCACACCCAGGGAGGGTTCCCACACATGGGAGGGGAGTGAGTTGTGGAGGGAATTGGCTACTGGGAGCCAGGAGTCCTGGGTTCTCTCCCTGGCTCTGGGAGGCGACTGGGGGCTGGTGGGTCAGAGGGAGGCCGGGGTGGAGTCAGGACCCCTGGGTTCTCTTCCTGGATCTGCGAGGGGAGTGGGGGCTGGGCACTGGAAGGGCAGTGGGGGCTGGTGGGTCAGAGCGAGGGTGGGGTGGAGCCAAGACTCCTGGGTTCTCTCACTCCTGGGTTCTCCTGCTCCCCACTGACCCTGGCTCCCGCTGCAGGGAGGGCATGATCCTGAAGCGCTCTGGTGGACACCACATCCAGGGACTCAATTGCTTTGGCCACCACCAGATTTGCTACCGCTGGTCCAAGAGGTGAGTTGGGGGCAGATTTGGGGGGGGGTCTACATGGCCCCCTCCCTGCTCACTGGCCCTGCCCTCTCCCCTCCCACTCCCAGGTGGCTGGTGGTGAAGGACTCCTTCCTGATGTACCTCAAGCCGGAGTCAGGGGTTGTCTCCTTTGTGCTGCTCTTCGACCCGGGCTTCAGTGTCCGGGTGGGGAAGAAATCCACCGACAGCAAGTATGGGGTCCGCGTCGAGAACAGTGCCAGGTCCGGATGCCTGGGTTCCCCTCAACATAGGGGAGGGGGAAAGCTGGTAGTTGACAATGGGGTGGAGGGCTGGGAGCCAGGACACCCTGGGAGGGGTGTGGGGGCTGGTGGGTCAGAGCGCGGGGCTGGGAGCCAGGACTCTTGGGTTCTGTCCCTGGGAAGGGGGGGCCGGTTTGTAATCCCCTCTCTCCCCCACCCCAGGACACTGATTCTGAAGTGCAGCAGCTACCGGCAGGCACGCTGGTGGGGGCAGGAGATTTCGGACCTGGCTGAGCAGAAGGGCAGGGACTTTCTGCACATGCATCGGCACCAGTCCTTTGCACCTGTCCGCGAGGGAACCCCTGCCCGATGGTGAGGGGGATGCCCACTGTGGGGAGGGCCATGCCTGACGCGGGCACAGAGGAAAGTGGGTTGTATGGGAGGAGGGGACAGTGACACTGGCAGTTTTCACTGCCAGGCACCCGGTGGGTAAGGGTATGTCTACACTACCCTCCTATTTCTAACTAGCGGGGTAATGTAGGCATACCGCAATTGCAAATGAAGGCTTCCTAGTTCGAACTACCTAGTTCGTGCCGCGTGTAGCCGCGTGGCACGGGGTTCGAACCAGCCGGGATTTAAAAATGGCGGCGCCCGGCTTATGCAAACGAAGCCCGGGAAATTCAAATCCCGGGCTTCATTTGCAAGTGCGGTATGCCTACATTACCCTGCTAGTTAGAAATAGGAGGGTAGTGTAGACATACCCTAAGAGAGTGTGGGGAACTTGGGCGGGGTATGAGCTCTGGGGGAGGGGGAGGACATTCTGGGGGGAAGCGACCATCCAAGTTCCCACTCCCACCCCCTCACAGGTTTGTGAATGGTGCTGGGTACTTTGCGGCTCTGGCCGATGCACTGATGCAAGCAAAGGAGGAGATTTTTATTACTGATTGGTGGTGAGTGACCCCTGCTGTCTCCCAAGCTCCACTCCTCACTCTCCCTCCACGTCCTGCCCCTCTAGGCCCTGCCCCACCTCCGCCCAGTGTTCAGGCCCTTGCCCCATCCCGCTCTGCCCCAAGCACCCACGCCCTGCCTCCCCCCACCTCCTGGATCCTGGCCTTCACACACACCCTCTGCCCCATAGGTGCTGCCTGCCCCCCCAGGGCTTTGTTCTCTTTGCCCTCTCCACCCTACAGCCCTCCCCCCACCTTTTCCCTGTGTCCCCTTTTAAACCCACTCCTGGGACCCAACCTCCTGGGAGTGTGCTGGGCCCCTGCTGATCAGCTAGCCTGGGCCCATGGGCTCCACCAGTCCCTCCAAGGTCACCCAGGGCACTTTCCCTCCAGGAGATCCTGGCCGTCCCAACTCAGTTGAGGACACCATAGCTGGATGGGATTTCAAGGGGCCATGCTGGCCAGCCACCCATGCTGAGTCAGGTCCCATACTGCCAGCCCGGCCCCTCAGGGCATTTGTCCAACCTGCTCGGAAAACCCTCTGGCAACAGGCACCCCCTGGCCTCCCAGAGCCGAAAACCCAGCAAGCTCTGCCCTGCTCCATGTTACCTTGTCCTGCCTTTCAGGGCCCAAGAGAACAGTAGATTCCAACCCCCTCGGAACAGCTCCTCTTTCTGAATGTCCCCAGGGGCCCTAGGGCAGGTTTTGATCCCTTGGAGTGGCCTCTGCTCCCTGGTTTGTCCCCAGCTCCCCCAGTGTGTGGGGCACCCAGAGCTGACCCCAGCTTCCAAGCTGGGCAAAGCACTGCCCTGAGCTCTCTGCAGGGAGCCGGACAGGGCTTGGAGCAAGGCCAGGTGGGTGGGGGTCAGGGCGTGAGGGGGGAGCAGCCCTGAGGATCCAGGCACCTCTCCACGCCCCTGCAGGCTAAGCCCCGAGATCCATCTGAAACGCCCAGCGCAGACAGACGACTGGCGCTTGGACATCCTCCTGAAGCACAAGGCGGTGAGTGGCTGGGGGGTGAGTCCCTGGGTGCTCCCCCCACCTCCTTAACGCCCTGCCTGTCCCCACAGGAGGAGGGCGTGCGGGTCTGCGTCCTACTCTTCAAGGAGGTAGGGCTGGCCCTAGGCATCAACAGCGACTACAGCAAGAGAGCACTCATGCTGCTGCACCCCAACATCAAGGTAGGGGACTCAGGCATCTGGGATGGCAGCACGGGGGGCTCACCCCTAGGGAGGGGGAGAGGACCCAGGACAGTAGCAAGGGGGGCTCACCCCTAGGGAGGGGGAGAGGACCCAGGACAGTAGCACGGGGGGCTCACCCCTAGGGAGGGGGAAAGGACCCAGGACAGTAGCACGGGGGGCTCACCCCTAGGGAGGGGGAAAGGACCCAGGACAGTAGCACGGGGGGCTCACCCCTAGGGAGGGGGAGAGGACCCAGGACAGTAGCACGGGGGGCTCACCCCAAGGGAGGGGGAGAGGACCCAGGACAGTAGCACGGGGGGCTCACCCCAAGGGACGGGGAGAGGGCCCAAGACAGTAGCACTGGGGGCTCACCACAAGGGAGGGGGAAAGGACCCAGGACAGTAGCACGGGGGGCTCACCCCTAGGGAGGGGGAGAGGGCCCAAGACAGTAGCACGGGGGGCTCACCCCAAGGGACGGGGAAAGGACCCAGGACAGTAGCACGGGGGGGCTCACCCCAAGGGAGGGGGAAAGGACCCAGGACAGTAGCACGGGGGGGCTCACCCCAAGGGAGGGGGAAAGGACCCAGGACAGTAGCACGGGGGGCTCACCCCTAGGGAGGGGGAAAGGACCCAGGACAGTAGCACGGGGGGGCTCACCCCTAGGGAGGGGGAAAGGACCCAGGACAGTAGCACGGGGGGGCTCACCCCAAGGGAGGGGGAAAGGACCCAGGACAGTAGCACGGGGGGCTCACCCCTAGGGAGGGGGAAAGGACCCAGGACAGTAGCACGGGGGGCTCACCCCAAGGAAAGGGGAGAGGACCCAGGACAGTAGCACGGGGGGGCTCACCCCAAGGGACGGGGAGAGGGCCCAAGACAGTAGCACGGGGGGGGCTCACCCCTAGGGAGGGGGAAAGGACCCAGGACAGTAGCACGGGGGGGCTCACCCCTAGGGAGGGGGAAAGGACCCAGGACAGTAGCATGGGGGGCTCACCCCTAGGGAGGGGGAAAGGACCCAGGACAGTAGCACGGGGGGCTCACCCCTAGGGAGGGGGAAAGGACCCAGGACAGTAGTATGGGGGGGCTCACCCCTAGGGAGGGGGAGAGGGCCCAGGACAGTAGTATGGGGGGGCTCACCCCTAGGGAGGGGGAGAGGGCCCAGGACAGTAGCACGGGGGGCTCACCCCTAGGGAGGGGGAAAGGACCCAGGACAGTAGCACGGGGGGCTCACCCCTAGGGAGGGGGAGAGGGCCCAAGACAGTAGCACGGGGGGCTCACCCCTAGGGAGGGGGAGAGGGCCCAAGACAGTAGCACGGGGGGCTCACCCCTAGGGAGGGGGAGAGGGCCCAAGACAGTAGCACGGGGGGCTCACCCCTAGGGAGGGGGAAAGGACCCAGGACAGTAGCACGGGGGGCTCACCCCTAGGGAGGGGGAGAGGGCCCAAGACAGTAGCACGGGGGGCTCACCCCAAGGGACGGGGAAAGGACCCAGGACAGTAGCACGGGGGGGCTCACCCCTAGGGAGGGGGAGAGGGCCCAAGACAGTAGCACGGGGGGCTCATCCCAAGGGAGGGGGAAAGGACCCAGGACAGTAGCACGGGGGGGCTCACCCCAAGGGAGGGGGAAAGGACCCAGGACAGTAGCACTGGGGGCTCACCCCTAGGGAGGGGGAGAGGACCCAGGACAGTAGCACGGGGGGCTCACCCCTAGGGAGGGGGAGAGGACCGTTACTGTAGGCCCTGGAGCTCCCTGCCACAGAGGTATCTCTAAGCTGTCCCTGCCTCCCCCCCCCCCACTAGGTGATGCGCCACCCTGACCACGTCTCATCTATTGTGTTCCTGTGGGCCCACCATGAGAAGCTGGTTGTGGTAGACCAGAGTGTGGCCTTTCTAGGAGGGCTGGATCTGGCCTATGGGCGCTGGGATGACCACCACTATCGGCTCACTGACCTGTCCCCCCATGCCAAGGTCAGAACCCACCACTCAGTCCTCTCCAGTGCTGGGGAGGCACCTGCCCAGGTCCCCCCCAGCCAACCCTCTTCTGTCCCTGTATCCCCCCAAGCCCTGGCCCTGGGGGCAGCTGTGGGGAGAAGGGGTCATTGCACACTGGAGTCCTATTGCACCCCAGTTGAGAACTGCTTCGAACACCCTGAATCCATCTCTGGACCCTGCCCCTGACCGTGACCCATTCCCCTCACTGGGCTCTGTCTCCCTCAGAGCGGGTTCCCCCCTGGGGAAGAGCCACCTGTCGACTTGGCCACCAACCAGCAACTCTGGCTGGGCAAGGACTACAGCAACCTCATCAGCAAGGACTGGGTGCAGCTCGACCGGCCCTTTGAAGGTGACCAGGGAAGGGTGGGTCCCTCCAGCCATGGGCTAGCCTGAGGAGAGTGCATGGTAGCCAGCAAGTGTCTAGAGGCTGACATGGGGCTATATCCTCTGCCCTGGCATGTGTATGAGAGCTGCAGCCCCTTCACAGTGCCCTAGAGCAGCACATACCCCTTAACTGTGCTCTTCCATCAAGGGGGCTCAAGCGGACTCTCCCCCCTTAGCAGCACAACTCCCTCTTTCCCCAGTTGGGTCCGACCCTCTCAGCCCTGCAGCTGAGTGGCCCAGGCCCAGCCCAGCGTTGTCCCAAAAAGCCCCTTAAATTCAGGGTGGCAAACAAGTAGGGCCAGGGATCGTTCCAGGGGCTGGAGGGTGGACACTGACTCTAGGGTCATGCAGCCAACCCCTGCCCTCCTGCTGACTACCCCTCCTCCCCCGTGTCAGATTTCATCGACAGGTCCCGGACGCCGCGAATGCCCTGGCGGGACGTGGGGGTGGCAGTGCACAGCAGAGCTGCCCGTGACATCGCCCGCCACTTCATCCAGCGCTGGAACTTCACGAAGGTCTGGGGCTGCCGGGAGCCTGCCTCGGGCGGGGCAAGGGCTCAGTCTACTTCCCAGCAGGGGCTGAAAAAGGGGAGGGGTCCTGTGCACCTGCTCTGGGCTACAGGTGTGTGTGACCCCGCCCATCCTGTTGCAGACAGTGAAGAACAAGTACAAGGGCCCAGAGTACCCGTACCTGCTGCCTAAGTCACTCAGCACAGCCCACCACCTGCCCGTCACCATCCCCAGCGCCCAGCTCACCAACGTGCAGGTCAGCAGGTGCACCGCTGGGTGGGCACAGGGAGAATGAGCCTCCCCCTGTGGGCCCAAGGGGGGGGTCACCCTATGGGCCCAGGGTATGTCTACACTACCCCGCTAGTTCGAACTAGCGGGGTAATGTATGCATACCGCACTTGCTAATGAAGCCCGGGATTTGAATTTCCCGGGCTTCATTAGCATAAGCGGGGAGCCGCCATTTTTAAATCCCCGCTGCTTCGAACCCCGTGCAGCGCGGCTACACGGGGCTCGAACTAGGTAGTTCGGACTAGGGTCCTATTCCGAACTACCGTTACTCCTCGTGAAACGAGGAGTACCGGTAGTTCGGAATAGGCACCCTAGTCCGAACTACCTAGTTCGAGCCCCGTGTAGCCGCGCTACACGGGGTTCGAAGCAGCGGGGATTTAAAAATGGCGGCTCCCCGCTTATGCTAATGAAGCCCGGGAAATTCAAATCCCGGGCTTCATTAGCAAGTGCGGTATGCATACATTACCCTCCTAGTTCGAACTAGGAGGGTAGTGTAGACATACCTCCAGGGAGTATGTGTGAGTGAATTGCCCTGTGGGCCCAGTGTGGGGAAGTCATCCAATGAGCTCAGGGTGTATACAGGGGTGGGGGGGCCAATCGTCCTATGGGTCCAGGGAGTAGGTCACCTTTTGGGCCCAGGGCATAAAGCACCTGGTGGAGAGGAGGGGCATGGAGGTCTGGGCTCCCAGCAGGGGTCCGGTGCTGGGTACAGAGGGAGGTGTGAGGATGGGCAGGGTAAGGTTAGAGGATGGCTGCAGGGGGTGGGCTGGCAGGGTGCTCTGGTTCCCCTCACACCCCGCCCCCCGTCTCCAGGTGCTGCGCTCCGTGGATCGCTGGTCGGCTGGGACCTATGAGTGTTCCATTTACAGAGCCTACCTGAGCCTCATCCAGAGCAGCCAGCACTACATCTACATCGAGGTGGGGGCTGGGGGCCAAGTTGGGGGCTGGCCTGGAGGGGCCAGGCTGTGGCAGTGTGCGGGAAGATGGGCTGTGCAGGTGGTGGTGGTGACTAGGCTAGGGAGGTGCTGGGGCAGGGTGGGACAAGGGTGGGGTGGGGCAGGGCGGCTGGGTAGGTGGTGGTGGAGACTAGACTGGGGGGGCAGGGGTGGGGTGGGGTGGCTGGGTAGATGGTGGTGGAGATTAGGCAGGGGAGGTGCTGGAGGGGGCGTGCAGGTGGGGGGGTGTCTCCATCTTGGTTCTGACCCCTCCCTCATTTCCCCTCCAGAACCAGTTCTTCATCAGCTGTGCAGATGGGCGCTCAGTGCTCAACACAGTGGGAGAGGCCATAGTCAGCCGCATCCTGCGTGCCCACAGGTCGTTGAATGGGGGGGGTCACGGTCTGTGTCGCACCCCAGGAAGTGGGGCTTCTCAGTCTGTGTTACACCCTGGAGACGGAGTCCCAGGAAGTGGGGGGAGTCCCGGCCTGTGTCACACCCCCGGAAGTGGGGGGAGTCCCGGCCGTGGAGGGAGGAAGTCCCAGCCTGGGTGCTGGGGGTGGGGCAGACTCCAGGGACTAGCCCTTGGAGGGTGGGGGGCGGGGGAGAGCACACTGCTTACACTGTGGGTGAGAAGGACACTCCTGCAGGGAGCTAATCCAACCCTGTCTCCCTGCAGCGAGGGGACGCAGTTTCGGGTCTTTGTGCTGCTGCCACTGCTGCCCGGCTTTGAGGGGGACATGGCTGAGGGGGGAGGAAACTCCATCCAGGCCATCCTGCACTTCACCTACCGGTAAAGGGGGAAGGGAACAGTCTGTGGGTGTGGAGGATTGCCAGGGGGTGCCCCAAGCTAGGCTAATTTGGAGAATTTTTGGGGAGCCCCAGGGTGGAGGGAAGGGGAGCCCAGAATTGGTGTCATGTGGGGAGGGGACCCATGTCCCAGAACAAGATGAACTGGGGGGAGGGCAAAAGGGCCCATTTCATTAGCTCCCTCTCTGATTCTCCCCAGGACTCTCTGCCGGGGCGAATCCTCCATCCTGTGCCGCCTGAAAGCTGACAGTGAGTGTTGGGGGCAGCGCAGGACTCTGCTGTAACCCAGCAGCCTCCGCTCCCTTCCCAGAGCCAAGCAGAGATCCAAGAAGTCCTGACTTCCAGCCCCCCTTGCTCTAACCCACTCGCCTGCACTCCCCTTCCAAAGCCAGGGAGAATCATAGAGTCATAGGAGAGACCTCAGGAGTCATCGAGTCCAACCCCCTGCCCAAGGCAGGACCAACCCCAACTAAATCATCCCAGCCAGGGCTTTGTCAAGCCGGGACTTAAAAACCTCTAGGGATGGAGATTCCACCCCCTCCCTAGGGAACCCATCCCAGTGCTTCACCACTCTCCTCACAACATAGTTTTTCCTAATATGTAACCTAGACCTCTCCTGCTGCAATCTGAGACCATTGCTCCTTGTTCTGCCATCTGTCACTACTGAGAACAGCCTCTCTCCATCCCACTTTGGAACCCCCCTTTAGGTAGTTGAAAGCTTCTCTCAAATCTCCCCTCACTCTTCTCTTCTGCAGACTAAATAAGCCCAAATCCCTCAGCCTCTTCTCATAAGTCATGTGCCCCAGCCCCCTAACCATTTTGTTGGCCTCCGTTGGAGTTTCTCCAACACATCTACCTCCTTTCTGTAATGGGGGCCCAGAACTGGACACGCTATTCCAGATGTGGCCGCACCAGTGCCAAATAAAGGGGAATAATCACTTCCCTAGATCTACTAATGCACCCTCATCTGCCATTAGCCTTCTTGGCTACAAGGACACACTGTTGACTCATATCCAGCTTCTCATCCACTGTAACCCCCAGGTCCTTTTCTGCTGAACTGCTACTTAGCCAGTTGGTCCCCAGCCTGTAACAACACTTGGGATTCTTCTGTCCCAAGTGCAGGACTCTGCAATTCTCCTTGTCAGACTTCATCAGATTTCTTTTGGCCCAATTTGTCTAGGTCACTCTGGACCCTATCCCTGCCCTCCAGCGTATCTACCTCTCCCCCTAGCTTAGTGTCATTTGAGAACTTCCTGAGGGTGCAATCCATCCCCTCAACCAGGTCATAAATAAAGATGTTGAACAAAACCAGCCCCAGAACCAACTCTTGGGGCACTCTGCTTGATACTGACCAACTGGACATCAAGCCGTTGATCCCAACAATCTAGTCAGCTTTTTAGGTTACCTCCCTCATTCAGTAGGGGTCCCACACCTTTCCTTACCGCCCTCTTATTGCTAACATGGCTGTAGAGACCTTTCTTGGTACCCTTGGCAGCCCTTGCTAGCTGCAATTCTAGTTCTGCTTTGACTTTCCTGAATTACACCCCTGCATGGCTGAGCAATATATTTATACTCTTCCCTAGTCATCTGTCCAAGCTTCCTCTGTGTTTAAGCTCGCCAAGGATTTTGTTGTTAAGCCGAGCTAGTCACTTACCATATTTGCTTTTCTTACTGTGCATCGGGATGGTTTGTTCTTGAACGTTCGATAAGGCTTCTTCAAAATACTGCCAGCTCTCCTGGGCTCCTTTCCCCTTCATGTGAGCATCCCAGAGGATCCTCCTTATCAGTTCTCTGAGGGAGTCAAAGTTTGATTTTCTGAAGTCTAGGGTGTGCACTTTGCTACTCCCCTTTCTTCCTTTTCTCAGGATCATGAACTTGATCACTGCTGCCCTACTTCCCCTACCAATTCCTCCCTGTTTGTGAGCAGATAGACAAGCTGCGCATGGCCCCTGGTCGGTTCCTTCAGCCCTTGTACCGGGAAGTTATCCCCAACATTCTCCAGAAACTTCCTGGATTGTCTGTGTACTGCCGTATTGGCCTCCCAGCGCCCCTGCCCTAACCCACCCGCTCCCGCTCCCTTCCCAGGGCTGGGGGAAAATACAAGTGTGAGGGCTGTCAGAGGTCAACCGGCTGGCCCAGGAAGGACCAAACCCCCCCGTGAAGGATGTACTCAGAGTGCTGGGGGAAGGCCCGAAATAACCCCCCATTCTCCCCTGGCAGTTGGGGACGAGTGGAAGAACTACATCTCCATCTGCGGGCTGCGCACCCATGGGGAGCTGTCTGGTTCCCTCACCACTGAGCTGATCTACATCCATAGCAAGATGCTCATCGCTGACGACCGCCGGGTCATTATTGGTGTGTTCCAGTGTGAACCCAGGAGTCCTGGCTCCCTGCCTCTCCCCCACGGAACCCCACATGCCTCCCTTAATTGGGGAGAGAACCCAGGAGTCCTGGTTCCCAGCTGGAACAAGACAGAAGGGCATCAGCAGAGGGGATCATAGTGGGAGACTGCAGGTCAGGAGCAGGGGCCACCAGCAAGGCTGGGCAGGGGCAGGGCTGAGCTGGCAAGGGCTGCAGGTCAGAGCAAGGGGCCCCAGTAGGGTTGGTGGGGCAGGGCTGAGCTGGCAAGGGCTGCAGGTCAGAGCAGGGGGCCCCAGCAGGGTTGGTGGGGCAGGGCTGAGCTGGCAAGGGCTGCAGGTCAGAGCAAGGGGTACCAGCAGAGCTGGGGGGCAGGACAGCAGGTGCAGCAGGAGTGAAGGGCTCTGGCAGGGCTCTAATCCCACCCTTGACCTGCCAGGCTCTGCCAACATCAATGACCGCAGCCTGCTGGGGAAGCGGGACAGTGAGCTGGCGGTGCTGGTGGAGGACACAGAGCTGGTCCCATCTGTCATGGATGGGGAGCCATACCAGGCTGGGAAATTCGCCCTGAGCCTGCGACTTGACTGCTTCAGGTGGGAATAGGCCACACATCCCACCCTCACCCTGAGCATGCCCCTTACTGCAGAGGTGGGGGGATGGGCTGGAGACATGGGTGCAAGGCCCTGTCTCAGGGCTGGGCAGCAGCCGCAGCCTCTTACCTGAATGTGGGCGGCTCGTTCCAGTGCTTGGTCATTCTCCGCAGGGCGCTCCTGGGAACCTCGGGCAACTGCAGCATCGACATCCAGGATCCTGTCAGCGACCACTTCTTTCATGAGACCTGGAAAGGCATCGCCCTGAACAACTCCAACATCTATGAGCAAGTGTGTGGGGAACCTGGGGCTGGGGTGGCAGGGCCTATGGGTCAGGAATGAGGGGTACTGACAGGGCTGGGCTAGCAGGGTCTGTGGGTGGGGAGTGAGGGGCACCAGCAAGGCTGGAAGGAAGCAAGGCATCATTAAAGCTGGAGGGAGCAGAGAGCTGGACTGGCAGGGGTTGCGGTTCGGGAATGAGGGGTACCAGCAAGGCTTTGGGGACAGAGCTGGGCCTGCAGGGCCTATGGGTGGATTCCAGCCCTGCCAGGCTCTCACCCATGACCTCATCCTGCAGGTTTTCCGCTGCCTTCCCACCAATGCCGTGCTGTCTCTCCGGGCCCTGCGGGAGTATGCAGCAGTGCAGAACCTGGCCTGTGTCAGCCCGGAGCTTGCCCGCCAACACCTAGCTCAGGTGCAGGGCCACCTGGTGCAGTTTCCCTTGGAGTTCATGGCAGAAGAGTACCTCCTGCCCCCACTCAACAGCAAGGAAGGCATGATCCCCATGGAGGTGTGGACTTAGACACATGGGGGGCTGCCTACTACATCCCCCAGCCTCCCCCACCCTCCTCGGGGCTCCCCTGGTGGCCACTAGAGACCCTCTGCATCCAGCGCGGGGACCAGGACCAATTCTCTGCCTGGTTAGGGTACCAGCCACACTGACACTTTACATTCCACCCCCTCTCTTTGCTTGTTTGCACAGCCCTGAACCCTTTGCATAGGTCATTCCGGAGGCAGGACCGCCCGGCAGCTCAGCCCTGCAAACACCCAGTCACAATGCCTGTGCCCTGTCTTGGCTGACGCCCTGCACCCACCACCCCACTACTCTCCCGGGCTATCACTACATTCCACAAGTCGAGTTCCTGCAAGAGGGGTGCCTGGGTCCCAGGGTGCCTCAGTTTCCCCTGACCTTTGCTTGGCACATCCCCAGACACCCCCTTCCTGCTGCTACTAACTGCTGAGGGAGCACCTCTCAGCCTGTTGGCACACTCCATGTCACATACGGTAGGTGTTGTGCCCTGCCCCACCCCTCCCAGAGCCACTGAACATTCCTGTTTGCTGGGTCCCTCCCACAAACTCAGCCGTCAGCCTGTCCCAAACCCCCTCCACGCCCCCAATGTCACTCTCAGGAGCTGATCCCACCAGCATAGCTGGGCTGGAATGTCAGAGGGGGACATGCCTCGAAGGCTGCTAGGGCTAAGGTTTCACCAGAAAAGTGGCAGCCAGGCAGCTGCTGAGCTACAGCCTGTATTTGGGTTTGCCCCTGGCTGTAGCCTCCCCTCACTATAATTGGACCAGCTCTGTGCCCAGCCACTAACCTGCCTCCTTGATTGGGTTTGTTACGTAAATGCTTGGAAAGTGCGGCCTGCCTCTTTCCTTACTGTGCTCTGGGAGGGGCCTGGGGCCATGTGCCAGGCTGGGCAGGCTCCAGCCGGGGGCCCTGCCTCCGGGATGAATGCCCGTGTGCAGAGGCACATACAAGGACTGGCTGTGCTATGACAGCACCCAAAGCACCGGGGCAGGCCAGCAGCATCAGGAGGAGTCTCACAGGGAGTGCCCTGTGCCCACAGGAGTGGTGTGTAGGGAGGGGGGTGAGTAAGTACAATTCCTGCACTGTGTGTACATACTTGTGTGTGCACACTGAGTGTGCATGTGTATACACACCCAGAGTGCATGTGTATATGTGTATACACTGGGCAGCTTGCTCCCATTTCTGAATAGCACATCTGCAAGGGCAGGGCAGCTTTGGCGGTGGCAAAAAGGTTCAGAGAAGCATAAACTCGAAATTCATTGTTTGGATGCTGGTAGTGCCCAAAGGCTTCAGCCAGTCTCGGGGGGCTCCCAGTGGGCCAGGTGCCGCACGCAGCCTCACACTGAAATAGTGGGCCCAGGCTGGGCAAGGCAAAGGAGACAGACAACATGAACGTCCTATCCACTGCAGCAGTGTGGCTGGAAAGGACAGCCCACTTGACAGTTTGTTCACCCCACTCCAAAATAGGCTCCTAAGGCAGCGAGCTGATCAGGCAGGTGTGTTTTCTGGATGCCCAGAGCAGTGTGGGGGAAGAAACGCTGTTGCCTCCAGCTGGCAGGTGAGAGAAAGATCCCAAGCTGGGGGCACTAAATGCTATTTGGCTAGCTAGCCCAGGGCAGGGTGATAGGGAACAGCCAGCATGGATTTGTAAAAAACAAAGATCAAACCAATCCGATAGCTTTCTTTGATAGGTAACAAGTCTTGGAGAAGCAGTGACATGGTATACCTAGACTTCAGTAAAACAACTGATACAGTTTCACATGACCTTATCAGTAAATTAGAGAAATGCAACCTAGATGGGTCTACTATAAGGTGGGTGTATAACTGACTGGATAACCATTCTCAGAGAGTAGTTATTAATGGTACACTCATGCTGGGAGGGCATAACAAGTGGGGTTCTGCAGGGTCCGTTTTGGGACCAGTTCTGTTCAATATCTTCAACAATTTAATGATGGCATAGAGAGTATGCTTATTAAGTTTGCAGATGATACTAAGTTGGGAAGAGATGCCAGTGCTTTGGAGGATGAATTCAAAATGATCTGGACAAACTAGAGAAATGCTCTGAGGTAAATAGGACGAAGTTTAATAAGGACAAATGCGAAGTAGTCCACTTAGGAAGGAACAATCCGTGTCATACATGGAATGGGAAGTGACTGTCTAGGAAAGAGTACTGCAGAAAGGAATCTAGAGGTCATAATGGACCACAAGCTAAATATGAGTCAACCCTGTGACACTGTTGCAAAAAAAAGCAAACATGATTCTGGGATGCAATAACAGGAGTGTTGTGAGCAAGACATGAGAAGTCATTTTTCTGCTCTACTCTGAGCTGATTAGGCCTCAGTTGGAGTATTATGTCCAGTTCTGGGCACCACATTACAAGAAAGATGTGGAGAAATTGGAGAAGGTCCAGAGAAGAGCAACAAATTGATTAAAGTTCTAGAAAACATAAGCTTTGAGGGAAGACTGAAAGAATTGAGCTTGTTTATTTTGGAAAGAGAAAACTGACAGGGGACAATATAGCAATTTTCAAGTACCTAAAAGAGTGTTACAAAGAAGAGAGAGAGAAATTGTTCTCCTTGACCTCTGATGTTAAGACAAATTGCAGCAAGGGAGGTTTAGGTTGGACATCAGGAAAAACTTCCTGTCAGGGTGGTTAAGCACTGGAATAAATTTATCTAGGAAGGTTGTGAAATCTCCATCATTGGAGATATTTAAGAGCAGGTTAGACAAATATCTATCAGGGATGATCTAGACCAGGACTATTCAACATGTGGCCCGTTTGTTTGTGGCCTGCAATGTGTAAATGCGTACAATGGATTTATGCGGGGCTCAACACGCAGCCCGCAGGTGGGATCCTTTGAACATGGCCTTCACTGGGAACATACTCCATAATAGCGAGTCAATATAATGGTCTACTGTTGAGATGCGTTGTAGTAGTTAAATTCCTGGACTGTCGTTGCTCATTAAAGTGCTGTCAAATGGGTGGAAATCAGATAACTATTGCATTTATTATTAGCAGAACTGACTTACATGTTGTATAGTCTTACCTTAAATTGTATTCATGCCCTTCGGTGTGAAAGAAGCTATTTACATGTTTATTTGCATGTACGTGCAACTGCACTTAAGTTGCGGCCCTCTGCATGTGCTGTATCATTGTGGCCCCCAGGGCTTCCAAAGTTGAATAGCCCTGATCTAGACGGTGCTTGGTCCTGCCCTTAGGGTAGGGGACTGGACTTGATCTCTCGAGATCCCTTCCGGTTCTAGTATTCTAGGGACAGGGAGCCATTCCTGTTCATCTGTGGGAATCCACATTGCCACCACTCCTGCAACTCCTGGGCCACTAGGATGGTTTGCTTCCTAGGGGCAAGGGTTCATTTATGGGGCAGGAGGATTTGGGGAGTGCCCCCATACTCCTCTCTAATCCCCAGGGTCCCAACACTAGAAGAACCATGCCACCAGGTGTTGGGGTTATCTCTTTAGACTGTGAGCTTTTCTAGGAAGGGGAACCTCTCTCTACTGCACTACATGTCAGGCTGGCACCTGCAGCGATCCAACTTGATCTCAGCTATGGTGATCTGTGCAGTCCCTGGCACAAAGGGCTCTGTTACAACATCACTGCTTCTAGATGCTACCCCCAGAACTCTGCCAGGGTGAATCCTCCAGTGGGCATTGGGCATATGTCTCTACCAAAGCTGCCTCTGCACCACCAAGCATAGATGCATCTGTTCTCTCTAGTGGTGTGGGGGGTGGGAAGGGATTGGTAAAGGACAGTTTCCATTCTCTGTCAGCACAGCCCCCTTGGCCCTACTGTAGGGCTGGACAATAAAATGGTGGTGATTTGCCAGGGTTAACTCCTAGCCGCCTGCCATCACTATAGTTACCTGCACTTCCACTGGTATGGGTGCTTGCAGTGCCTGTTGGCTGCAATTCACCATTCCCAGCCAATGGGAGTAGCGGGAAGCAGTACAGCGCGGGACACCACTTCCCACAGCTCCCATTGGCTGGGAACAGTGATCTGCAGCCAACAGGAGCCTGAGGAGGTGCAAGTAAATACAGCGGCACTGGCCCACAGGCCAGGATTTGCCCATCCCTGCCCTAGCATGATGCTGAGCTGCAGGGCAGGGCTTAGCAGAGGTTGCTCTCCTGCCACAGCACTGACCGCAGCATGGCACCAGGGGGTGCAGCACTACAGAGATGCCATGTGCCCAGAGGGGAGTCACATCCAAGTGCTCGCTGCAATGAGATATGCAAGATACAGACCCCCCCCCCCACTCATGCAGGGAAGTGGGGCTCAGAAGGGCCTCTCACCATCTGCAAGCAACTGCTAAGGAGGGCAGGCCGGGGCAGTCCTCCACTACTCTCCTTGCACATAAGCCCTGTTCTGATTTCACATCAGGATGTGTTTCCTAATCAGCTTTAAAAACAGCTATATTCTTGGTCAACAAACCTTGTCTCCCCACGCCAGCTAAGGCACATACAATGCCAGGATTTCCCACCCCAGGCTCATCATCTGGCATTGGATGGCAGCTGTCCCATCCGCTTGCCCACCTCCAGGCCCAGCCTAGCTAAATTGAGTTATGGGGCTAGCTCCTACAGCAGGGGTGGGGAACCTAAGGTCCATGGAGCCAGATGCAGCCCCCTGAGGCTCGGGGCTCCCCCCCCACCTTCAGCATGGGGAGCCCGTGCTGGTGCTCCAGCCCCCTACCGTGCTCACACACAGCTGGAGCACACAAAATCTACTAGACTGGGCCTCCCAAGGCTCTGGTGTGCAAGTGGGAGGTATCAGTGAGGAGTTGGGGGGTTGCTTTTCACGCATGTGCGGCCCCCAACTGATTTTTCTGTGGGACAGTGGCCTCCAAACCAAATAAGGTTCCCTACCCCTCTCCTAGGCTATGTCTAGAGTACAGAGGTTTTTTTGAAAAATGTAGCCTTTTTTTGAAAAAAGCTTAACTGTGTCTAGACTGCCATCGCATACTTTTGAAATGAAATCAAAAGAACTTGGTGTTTTTTTCGACAGCAGTAAACATAATTTTATGAGGAAGAATGCCTTTTTTCAAAAGAGCTCTTGAATGCAAACAGGGCTTTTTCGAAAGAGAGCATCCAGATTGCCAGGGTGCTCTCTTTTGAAAAAGTGGATCACTTTTTCAACAGTCTTGTGGATGTCTAGACCATCTCTTTCGAAAGAGGCTTGTAGTCTAGACATACCCTACAGAAAGGCAGGGTTGGTCCATATCCCCTTGGGGAGAGGCCCAAGGGGATTCTCCATATCCCTGCTTGCCCCTGACCCAAACATTCCTTCCCCCACAGGGCTAGATGGGAGCTGGTGCCCCCTAGAGGGGACAGGCCCCTGCCCCTTTCCCTGCCTCCCTGAACCAGCAAGTCCCTGCCCTGGGTAGGGCCAGCCCTAGGAGGAAGCGGAGCCAGGGCAACCCCACATCAGAGGCGTAGCAAAGGGGGGACGGGGCAATTGTCCCCAGGTGCCACGCTAGGGGGGCGCCAGGCAGGGGCGGATCAGAGTGCCGCGGGGCCCCGGGCAGCACAATTTCGTGGGGGCACCCCCCCCTTTGACACGGTGCATGCGCAGGGCTTCTGCAAGCGCGGGGCCCGGGGCAGCCGCCCCGCTCACCCTGCCCCAAATCTGTCACTGGCGCCAGGCCAGGGTGAGAGTGAGCGCACACTGCGCAGGCCCACCTGACACTAGATCAGTGAGCTGGTAGCTGGGCCACATGCTGCCGCCTGGAACACACTGAGCAGAGGCAGCCGGCAAGCCTTTTTTAAAAATAAGATTAACTTTCCTGACCGGTTCCTCTGGCTCTGTGGGAGGGGGAGTTGGTTGGGAGGGGGGCACTGGGGTTGCCGGTCTCTGAAGGAAGGGGATTTGGTTGGGAAGGAGGGGCCTCTGGGGTTGCCTGTCTCTGAGGGAGGGGGATTTGGTTGTGGGAGGTGCTGGGGGTGCCTGGCTCTGGCATCAGCTGGTAGAAAACTTTCCAGTCTCCAGCGGCAGCCCCTGGTAGGGCAGGCCAGGGCCAAGGGGCATGGAGCAGGGGATGGGGGGCCAGAGGCGTGTAAAGGCAGGCAATGGCAGGGGGAGAGTACAAGTGGGGGGGTGAATCTTGGGAGGAAGAGGTAGCTCAGGAGCATTTTTTGGGGGTGGGACAGTGTGGGGGGACCTTGGGGCAAGAACAGCAGGGTGGGGGATCATGGGTCTGGGTGCTTGTGCTCGCCAACCCCACGTTTTGGGCACTTCTGTGATTCTGGGCTAGGAGAGCTGGGTCCGCCCTGAGGCAATGCCCAGCCAAGGCCAGGGACAACATGTGTTAAAGACCCAGAGTAAAGTGATGGCTTGGCTGGTGGGGAAGCGAGCAGAGCTTTGTCATTTGTGCACTCTGCAAGTGCTGGGAATGGAAGCATGGGGAGCCCCTTACCCGTATGCTGAATTTGCTAGTGACCTGCCGCCTGGCACCCAGTTCCCTACCCACTGACTTTCAGCCACTCACCCGTCTGTCACTGGACTGCCTCACTAGATTTCATCTGGACACAAAGCACTATCAAGCAACTGATGGCACCATCCGCCCACTGGAATGGTACCAAGCCCGCGTGACCAAGGCAAGACTTGTCCTTGCCAGCCTTTGCTCTCCCCATTGGTAACACTCAGAGGGCTTTCCCAAGGAGGCCAACATTGTTCCCATTTTACAGCTGGGGAAACTGAGGCACAGTGGGGGCTGTGACATGCCTGAGGTCACATACCAGGCTAGACTAGAAGCTCAGTTTCCAGTGGGTCAGGGGCTGTCTACATGGGTAGCAAAGATGTGACTGCAGCACAGACCAGCATAACCTGGCTTGCTGCAATCTGATTAATGTGGGGAACAACCGCATGGTGGGGAGACTTCAGCAATCATATCTAGCTCATGTCTAGCCCTGTCTAGCTCATGCTGCACTCAAGCCACCCCTGCTCAAAGGAGACAGTCCTGGCAGCTGCCCGCCAGCCCACGGTGCAGCCCAACTAACGGCAGCGAAGGGCAGAAACATACCCAGCAGCCATCCTCTGCCCCCGCTTCAACCATCTACTCAGCCCCGCCCCCAGGCTTGCCGAGGCCTGTAGGGGGAATGCTTCGGACCTAGCCAATTCACTCCCCTCGCGCCACAACACCAGCCTAGAGGCACCATAGGGCCTGGCCCCTGGTACCCCATAGTGTGGGAGAGAACAGGGCCTGACCTGACCCTCAGTTCAAGGGATCCACTTGAGGGAGGGCCCTGGCACCAAAATCTCATTGGTGCTCAGGAGGCTACAGGGCATCTCTAGGGGGCACTGGCTCTGGTTCAGTCCCAGGGCTGGGGGCACAGGCTGGCTCACGAAGGTATGGATGGGCTCTGGGGATCTGTCCCTTCTAGGGGGCACCAGCCTCCATCTAACCCCATGCAGGCAGTATGGAACACTACAGCTGGAAAGGACCTCAAGAGGTCATCAAGTCCAGTCCCCTGCCCTCACAGCAGGACCAAGCACCCAGGGCTACTTAACACATGGCCTGTGGGTCATGTTTGGGTTTATGTGGGGATCAACATGTGGCCAGCGAGTGGGAGCCAAAACAAAAAAGTAGTCAGTGTAATGATCTTCTGTTGATATGCATTTTAGTAGGTAAATTCTTGGACTGTCATTGCTCATGAAAAGTGCTGTCACATGGGTAGAAATCAGGTAAATGTTGCATTTTAATATCAGCAGAACTGACTTAAATGGGGCCTGTGTGTTGTATAGTCTTGCCTTAATCTTTACATTCATTCCTGTCAGTGTAAGAGAAGCTATTTGTATATATTTGCTTGCATATGCAACCAGACTTAAGTTGCAGCCCTCAGCATGTTCTGTAAGTATCAGTGTGGCCCCTGAGGCTTCCAAAGTTGAGTTGCCCTAGCTCATCCCTGAAAGGTGTCTGTCTAACCTGGTCTTAAATATCTCCAGTGATGGAGATTCTGCAATGTCCCTAGGCAATTTATCCCAGTGTTTAACCACCCTGACAGGCAGGAAGTTTTTCCTAATGTCCAACCTAAACCTCTCTTGCTGCAATTTAAGCCCATTGCTTCTCATCCTAACCTCAGAGGCCAAGGAGAACAATTTTTCTTCCTCCTCCATATGATACTCTTTTAGATACTTGAAAGCTGCTCTCATGTCCCTTTTCGGTCTTCTCTTTTCCAAGGTAAACAAGGCCAATTCCTTCAGCCTTGCCTCATAGCTCATATTCTCTAGACCTTTCATCATTTGTGTTGATCTTCTCTGGACTTTCTCCACGTTTCCAGAAATGTGGTGCCCAGAACTGGACACGATACTCCAGCTGGAGCCTAATGTAGGGTATGTCTACACTACAAAGTTAATTCGAACTAACGGATGTTAGTTCGAATTAACTTTGATAGGCGCTACACTAGCGCTCTGCTAGTTCGAACTTAATTTGAACTAGCGGAGCGCTTAGTTCGAACTAGGTAAACCTCATTGCATGAGGACTAAGCATAGTTCGAACTTACTAGTTCGAATTCAGGGCTGTGTAGCCCCTTAATTCGAACTAGTGGGAGACTAGCCCTCCCCAGCTTTCCCTGGTGGCCACTCTGGGCACCACCAGGAAAGTCGTATGCTCCCCTCCCGGCCCCGGAGCCCTTAAAGGGGCACGGGCTGACTACGGTGCCCGTGCCAGGTGCAAGCCTGCCAGCACCCAGCCAGCAGACCCTGCACCTGGCACGCCATGAGCCAGCCACCCGATGCCCCCCAGCCCTCCGCCTCTTCCTGGGACCAGGCTGGCGGCTCTCGGGAGCCTGGCCAGGACTGCAAGAGGCGGGCACCTGCCTGGTATAGTGCAGACATTGTGGACCTCGTCCACGAACTCCGCACTAGGCATAGGAAAGTGGCCGTCTAGGGCAGGAGAGCTGCCAGCCTGGCCACCCAGGAGCAGGTTGGCATGAAAATCAAGGTGGTCCACTGAGACCCCCGACCCTGAGCCCTGAGCTTAGAATGGCCGTACTGGGTCAGACCAAAGGTCCATCTAGTCCAGTAGCCTGTCTGCCAACAGTGGCCAACCCTAGGTACCCTGGAGGGGATGGACCAAAGACAGTGACCAAGCCATTTGTCTCGTGCCATCCATCTCCAGCCTTCCACAAACTTTGGGAAGGGACACCATTTCTACCCCCTGGCTAATACCACTCCATGGACCCAACCTCCATGGCTACGTCTACACTGGCCCCTTTTCCGGAAGGGGCATGTAAATTTCACTAGTCGTCGTAGGGAAATCCGCGGGGGATTTAAATATCCCCCGCGGCATTTAAATAAAAATGTCCGCCGCTTTTTTCCGGCTTTTAAAAAAGCCGGAAAAGAGCGTCTAGACTGGCCCCGATCCTCCGGAAAAAGTGCCCTTTTCCGGAGGGTCTTATTCCTACTTTGAAGTAGGAATAAGAGCCTCCGGAAAAGGACACTTTTTCCGGAGGATCGGGGCCAGTCTAGACGCTCTTTTCCGGCTTTTTTAAAAGCCGGAAAAAAGCGGCGGACATTTTTATTTAAATGCCGCGGGGGATATTTAAATCCCCCGCGGATTTCCCTACGACGACTAGTGAAATTTACATGCCCCTTCCGGAAAAGGGGCCAGTGTAGACGTAGCCCATGACTTTATCTAACTTCTCTTTAAACTCTGTTCTAGTTCTAGCCTTCATAGCCTCCTGCAGCAAGGAGTTCCACAGGTTAACTCTTTGCTTTGTGAAGAACAACTTTCTGTTACTAATTTGAAGCCTGCTACCCATTCCTTTCCTTTGGTGTCCTCTAGTCCTTCTATTATGGGAACTAATGGAAAACTATTCTTTATGTACCCTCTCCACACCACTCTTGCTTTTAGACCTCTATCATATCCCCCCTCCGTCTCCTCTTCTCTAAGCTGAAAAGTCCCAGTCTCTTTAGCCTCTCTTCATATGGGACCTGTTCCAAACCCCTGATCATTTTAGTTGCCCTCCCCTCTCCCAGCCTTTCTCTTCCCCTCTCCCACCTCTTTTTCCCAATCTCTCCCAGTTTTGTTCAATAAAGAGAGATTCTATTTTTGAACACACGTTTTCTTTATTTTGTACATCAGGAAGGGGGGCTAGGGAAGGGTAAGTGGAAGGAGGTGAGGGAGGAATGGGGTACGCGCCCCCGATGGGGAGGACTGGGCTGGCTCTGCGGGCTTCTTGGGGTGGAAGTTCTCCTGCAGCCCCCTAATTGCCCCCTCCCCCCAGATGGCAGCCTGTGGCAAGTGCAGCCGGGCTGATGGCTGAGTGCTGTGATGTTCCGTGTGTGGGCACTCAGGGCACTCCAAGCCAGGACTGCTTTGCAAGTGGGGAACCCTGAGAACTGTCTGTCCGGGGTGGGGGTCGGGTCCCTTTAAGCACAGCCCTTGGCTAGCCTGAGACAGCAGCTCCACGCTCTAAGTCCTCATCTGATGCCCTGCCGGCACTGCTTCCGGCCATCCTTAACTTCTGTTCAGGGTCCACTCTGTGTGGACATGCTAGTTTGAATTAGCAAAACGCTAATTTGAACTAGTTTTTAAGTCGAGATGCGCTAGTTCGAATTAGCTTAGTTCGAATTAGCGCTGTAGTGTAGACATACCCCCTGATAGCTCATTCCCTGCCTAGGGGACGTGAGACTGGGTGGGTTCATTTCCAATCCTTGGCTGCATCTAGACTGGCAAGTTTTTCTGCAAAAGCACCCGCTTTTGTGGAAAAACTTGCCAGCTATCTACACTGGCCTCTTGAATTTGCACAAGAACACTGACGATCTAATGTAAGATTGTCAGTGTTCTTGCGCATATACTATGCTGCTCCCGCTCGGGAAAAAGCCCTCTTGCGCAAATGCTTTTGCACAAGAGGGCCAGTGTAGACAGGTAAAAACTGTTTTGCCCAAAAAAGCCCCGATGGCGAAAATGGCGATCGGGGGCTTTCTTGCGCAAAACCACATCTAGATTGGCACGGACGCTTTTCCACAAAAAGTGGAGAAACGTTTCCGTTAAAAGCATTTGTGGAAAATCATGCCAGTTTAGACATAGTCCTCCTGTTTATTCTTTTCCTAAACCAGGAGGGCACAATGGTTCTGATGGGAGCTCTGCAGGGAGGCAGCCCGCACTGCCCCCTGCCTGAAACCTTGTGCAGGTGTTAAACAGCTGTCCAACCCACCCTATAGGTGACTGTATTTCAGCATGCCTGAAGCAACACAGCACCAGCAATGGACAGGAGAATGGCTCCTGGGCATGGCTTTCTCATGACTGCTTCAGTCCCGTTGGATGGGCCTCAGCTTCTTTCCTTTCCCTCGCCTGCTTTGCAATGGGGCTGTAGGCTCTGGGGGAGAGAGGTGGAGGCAGGCAGAGGTGTCTCCCTGCAGCAGATGTAGACACGTTTCTATATTAATCATTCTCTCATTGAAGTTTTTAGCTTTGTATTGAGTCCTTTTACATGGAAACTTTGTATTATGTCTTGGTAGAATAGTCCCTAGGACAAGTGAAGCAGAGACCGTCCCTGTGGGGTGAATGAGGTGGGATTGTATAAGGTGGAAGATGAGCACCTTTGGGCAGTTGCAAAGGTTGGAGAGGGGCTGGAAGCCAAATCCAAGATCAATGAGTCCTGGGAAGTGGGCCCATTGAAAGGAGACTGGATCTGTGGATGCCTTGGGAGTCAGCAGCAAGGGCCTGCTTTGGGAAACCCCCCCTCTTTGGGGGTAAATGTGGTAGCATTGAGACATCACCCAGAAGCAGGCCCCTCAGACACTAGCTGCAGATTCATGGGACGGCTCTCACAGATCTTGCACATGCATAAGATGACCTATCATCTATCTGCAGATCTATCTGCAGGAGAGGGGGCAGTGGCGTAGCGAGGGGGGCCAGATGGATTATCTGCCCATGGGCACCATGCTATGGAGGTGCCAATGTAATCCCATTCTGCCCCCCCCCCCCCATCCCTCAGCTCATGTGCTCCTACTACGCCTGCCACCGGCAGCTGGAGCCTCCTCCCTGCCTCTCTGCTCCAAGCCTGACCCTCCTCCATCTCCATCTCCATCTCCACTGGTGGGTTAGTGCATGCAGGAGCCCGCCCCAAACTGTAAGGGGTGGGGGAAGATGCAGTACAAGTTCCCCTCAGCTGCACCGGGTTTGGGGCCATGGCACTGCACCTCTTCCAGAGCCTCCTGCCCCAAGCTATGAGGCCAGCAAGGTTGGGGGCGGGAGCAGTGACCCGGCTGCTTTGCTCCCCCAGTGACAAGGACTAGTGGCAGCCAAGCAGAGCAATGCAGCCCGGAGATGGTGGGCCAGCCCCTCCCTGCTCTGAGCGAGCCCCCACCCAACAAGGAACAGGCTCCTCCCTGCTTTGCTCATTGGCCCGCCACCCTCAGGAACAGGCCCCGCCCATGTATTCCACCCTCCCTGCTCTGGCCCGAGGCCCCTTCCTCGAGGAACACGGAGAAAGGCGGGAACATCCTCCTTGCACGCGCTCAACCACCCCACCCTTCCTGCCGCCCGGCGTATGCCTCGCGCACGCGCGGTCCTGCCTCTTTCCTAGATTGCGCCTGCGCATTGAGGGGAGGGAAAGACGCGCTCTTCCGCCTCACTCCCAGGAATGCGAATGCGCCGAACCTTCTTCCCACACCGCTTGCGCGTTCTAAGCTTCATCTTCCGCCTTACGTTCCCAGGCCGCAGGCGCTCCCGCCCAGTGCGCTGGCGCATGCGCAGTGCGGTTCCTGGGGCTGCTGGTGCGAGGCGGCTGCGCGGATCCCAGCGCCGGATCCATGGGGCTGCAGTGAGCCTCCGGCCAGGCCCCGCCCGCCCCGGACATGGCCGACCCGGCTCCTGCTCGCAGCCTGGATGACATCGACCTCTCAGCTCTCAGGGTAAGCGGGTGTGGCTGTGTCGCGGAGGGCAAAGGTCAGCGGCCCTGGCAACGGAGTCAAAGGTCAGAGGGGCGTGACTTGTGGGGGGCTACAGGTAGGGGACTGCCCCCGCCTCCTGTGGGGGAGGGGCCCCTCGGATAGGCCCCTTTGGGGAAAGAGGCCTCCCTGCGCTGGGGCACAGACCCCCGTGCCCTGCTGCGCGGAGGTTAATGGGGGACGTGCCTGTTCGGGGCCCTATTGTGGGGAAGGTGTTAGGGCTAAATGAGCCCTGTTGTGGGAGCTGCAAGGGCCCCGCCATCTCTGCTGTACCCTCCTCGTTGTCCCTAGGCCGGGGGGGCTTGGGTTCCCCCAAGAGGAGCTGTTGTGCCAGGAGACGCCAACCAGGGGGATCCACGTGCACTTCCCGTGGGATAGTTGTGGGGGCCACTTCTAGGGCATGCCAACCACACTCTCCATGGCTGCTACAGCAGCCCAGTTCAGTGTCTGCCCAATATCCTTCCCTACCCCAGTCGCTGTTGTTACCCCAGCTCCCCATCATGCCCTCCCATTGGCATTGCTGTTGTTACCTTGGCTTCTAGTCACCCCCCCCCACACACACACACACACATCACTACTGTTATTCCAGCTCCCCATTCCCTCCCCCTGTCTGTTCTGGCATTGCTGCTGTTACCCCCACTCTCCATTCCCTCCTCTGCTGTCTGCCCCACTGTTGTTGCTCTTACCCTAGCTCTCCCCCACATTTGTCTGTCCCAGCATCACTGCTGTTATCCCAGCTCTCCGTTCCCGGCCCCCCCGACTATCCATCCCAGTGTCACTGCTGTTATCCCTGTTCCCCCTGCTGTCTGCCCCAGTATCACTGTTGTTACGATTGCCCCCTGCCGCCGCCCCACCCAGTTGTCTACCCCGGCATCACTGCAGTGGCCAGGACTTGCCATTCTCCACACCTCTCACTGTCATTACATTTACTCTGGCTCACTGTTCCCCCACACACTCTTATTGTGTCCCCCCCCCCAGCTTCACTGCAACGAACCTGATTCCCCATTTCTCTCGCTTTTCTCCATCGCTACAGTGACCCTGATTCCCTGCTCCCCACCCCCAGCACCACTGCAGTGACCCTGATTTGCTGTCCTGCCTTTACTCTGTCCCCTCATCCACACACACAGCATCGCCACTGCTAACTTGACTTCATGTTCTTCCCCTTTGCTTTCCTCCCCACTAGTGTCACCATGGATTACCCCATTGCCCCATCTCTGCCATGATCTCACTGGCTCTTCCACATGCATATTACTGCATTACTCTGTTCTCTTCTCCCCTGTTTAGACTCTGCTTACTCAGGTGCGCAGTGGTGGGGCTGGGAGGGCCAGTGCAGAAAGTAAACATGTAGGTAGCTGGCTCTGGTGGCAAAGCAGGGAGCTGTTGTTGCAGTGGTTTGCAACAGAGCATGCATGGTGGCACTTGGACATGGATTATGCCCTGTCCTGACCCCCATTAATCTGCTAGAACACAAATCTGATTCTCTAGTGTTCAGTAACCGGCCCTGTCTTGGAGTATTAACCTCTGTAGCACTGGGCTAGTGGTAACCCCCTCACCAGCCCTGCAATGCTGCCAGCACCTGGGTGATTCAGAGCCCCCCCTCACCCTACCGGGCTCCGTTAGCACTAATGAGCGGTAGTTCTTTAGGTCCTTGCTGCAAAAGCTTGGCAGTGCAAAGCTCTGCTCCTGGTTGAGGCGAGCTGGTGAATAAAGATTAGCCCAGCATGCCAGGGATTTCTGTGTAATGTACAGAGCAGAGTTTCTGAAATGGAGTACTCATGCCCTTGACCAGGAGAACCCCTCCCATCAGTATAGGTAGTGTCCATGCAGAAGCACTACAGTGGTGCAGGTGTAGCGTGCCAAGTGGGAGGTTGCTGTAGTTGTACCGGTATTATCACTTGTCACAGTGATGTCTAATGCTTTTCATCAGTTGACCTCAAAGTAGATCAGTATCACATCCTCATTTTACAGGTGGGGAAACTGAGGCAGAGTGAGTATGTGGCTTATCAGAGGGCACTAACTGATGAGTGTCGGAGCTGGGAATAGGTCTCCCAATGCTCTATCCAAGGCAACACTGCCTTTGTACCAGTTTAACTAGACCTCTCCCATAACCATTGTGCTGATATAAATCATCAGCTGTCCTGAAGTCCCTGGCACAGCATTCTTTTTTTACAGGAATCGGTTTATAATTGCGTTTAATAGGAAAAAACCCGAAGTGTCTGCTGCAGGTTGGCCTGTGCTGTGAATTCTCGCCTCCATCAGCAGAACAGCACCGTGAGCCAAGCTTCAGAATGTGATTACATCTCGTTTCAAACCATACTGAGCTGCTGTCTCTCTCTCAGACAAACTAGCACAGGGAGGTTTCGTAACACCGCCTCTGTGCAGTTGTCATTGCTGGTGGGTGGCTAGAACTTCTCCGCTGGCTTCAGTCTTTCTCTTCTTCCCAAAGGATCCCCAAACCCTCCTTGCGTTATTTATTCATATGTGGCTAGCATTGATGGTCTCCACTGAGCACAGTGTATCTTCACAAAGAGAAGATATTCAGTACCAAAGTGTGCTCTTTAACCTATCAGGAGCAGCACAAGAACCCACTGCCTGGCAGATGAAGCCAGACACATTAATGCGGGTTTTGTACAGTGTGAGTGATTAACCATTGGCCCAAATTGTCTAGTCTCCATCTCTTGATGGCATCTGGTTAAACCACATTAGCCCAGCACAAAGCTTTGGGCTCAAAGGGGTAGCTTTGTAGAATTCTCTGACTTGTGCTCTCTGGGTGTTAATTAGGGGTCTGATGGATCCTTTAGCCTTAACACCTGGGGCTGGGCTAGGTGCTGTGCCCCTGCCAAACAAAAGGCACCAGAAATCATCTTGTTCGTAGAGGCTGGGGAATGAAAATGGAAGTCAGCACATTTAAAAGCAACCAAAGGAGATACACTGTGCACTGCATTGAAAAAGCATGTGGAACTTTGTGCCACAAGAGTCCAAGAACTTAATGGGATTTAAACAATCAGACATTTGACATGGGTAATAGTGTGGATTAAAAAGCAAAGGGAGAGTGAAACTCTTGGTTTGTTTTACCTCCTCTGGGCTGAATGGACTCTTGGTCTGGCAGTTGTGCATAGTAGTTTAGGACAGGAAGTGATACATTCATTATCTGATTGGAAGCGCAGGGGTTGGGCATGGTGCATTTCTGAAGGAAAGCCCTGATATGCATCAGCGTTTGCTAACTGGCAACCTAAGCACAAAATCTGTTCATCCCACAATCGTGAAATATTGTCAACCTTACTTTTGCCCAGTTGCATAGATGAAGGCTAGAAGAGACTATTAGATAATCTAGTACCTTACAGGCAAGATAATTTCACCCACCTCCCCCTGCATTGAGCTCAAGAATTGAGCTGGGCTAAAGTGTCTTTGAGAGGCTCCAGTCTGGATGGGAAGGCTTGCCCTTTGGCACTTGTTTCAATGGTTAAACACCCATGCTATGGATGCATATGCCTGATTTTTGAATGGGAATTGGCGAGGCTTTAGCTTTCAGCTATTTGCTCCCCATGCAGGTACTTACAGACCAGGATTAATGTCTTTGCTAAGATGGATACATTGAGTTGCTTTGTGAGGTGTGTTTGCCAGCCCTTGAATCTTTTTTGTAGTTCTTTTCTGAGCCCTCTCCCATCTTTCATCTTTCTTTTTTTTAAAGGGGGGATGCTAGTACTGGACACAGTATCATAGCCATCAGCTCCCTTCTCAGGTTTTCCCAAAAGGTCTCGCTTAAGCCCTGCCAGTAGAAGGTCTTTGTTTGGCTTACTTGGTCTGAGTGGAATGGTCATTTGGCTGGAATGCACCAAGTGTTAAAAAAGGCATATGAGTTGAAAACTAACCCCAAACCTGCCATGTGGTGGGTCTGTCCGTATCAATGTGGGATGAGGGCATTCTCCTGGGCTTTGCTGCTTAGGATTGAAGGAGGGGTGGGTGTGTCGTGTGTGTGTGAGGCTAATGCCTGTGACCCATGTGTGTGAGGCTAATGCCTGTGACCCAATCTGGCTTGGGAGCTGTCTGGCTGCCTTGACTGGAAGGACTACTTAATCTGCACCAGGAAATCTTTCCTATAGTTACTACTAAGCAGGAAGTGGCACTGTTTAGAGCCTTAGTGCAGACACGGTGCTGGGGGGATTGTGTCTAAAGGCCTTCTCTGAGCAGTGCTAGAGTCATAGATTCCAAGGTGAGATGGGTCCATCTAGTCCTGTGGTGGGCAACCTGCAGCCCATGGACCACATATGACCCATCAAGTTTCTATGTTTGGCCCACAAGACATTTTGTTTACTGTTGCCCATGTGCAGGGTTGCCACTGATTCCTGTCCGCATAGATTTTTTTCCTACCGGTATTACAAAAGTGACATGCAAGGGCACATGAAGTGAGGTTCAAGCTGATTGCAGATAACATTGTGAGAGCTGTGCACTCCTCCTACATCCAGTCAAAGTGCTGCTACAGTTCGATCAACACACCCTGCAAATTTTAGGTATGCAAGTGCAGTTAGCAAAGCTACCCTATCCCAAGAGACTGTCTGTTGCAACAATTTAGTGGCCTACTGAAATGAAGGGCTATTCATGCGGCCCACCCACTAGTCTAGGTTGCCCATGGCTGATCTAGTCTGATTTCCCATACAGTACAGGCCTTGAATGGATGCTGGTGTGAACTGAGCAAGTCTTTTAGAAAAACTTCCCACCACCCCAAGTCCATGATCTGACAGCCAGAAGCTGGGGCTGGCTGATAGGGGTTGGATCACTCAACCATCGCCCTGTTCATTTTACTCCCTGCTTTGCTGAGCTAGATGGACCATTAGTCTGACCCAATGTGGCTGGTTTTAGGGTTCTCTTGATGAAAAAATCACCAGTGATGGAGAATCTGCGACAGGCCTTGGGAGCTAATGCCCCAAACTATCTACCTGTTGCACCTGATTTCCAGTCTGAATTTGTCTTGCTTTGACTTCCAGCCCTTGGACTGGGTTCAAGTATTTGCTGCTAGACTAAAGGTCCAGTTATTAAATAGTTGTGTCCTGTGGTCAAATCACCCCTAAGCTGTCTCTTTGATTAGGTCTTCAATGCAGCTCTTGGAGTCTCTCAATAGAAGGCAGGTTTTCCTGAGCTACAGATGCCTGAACTGGACCTAGGATTCCAGCAACAATTGCACAAGTGCCCAGTCTATAGACCTGTTCTTATTTGAGATACCCCCATGTAGGCATTCAAAGGAGGCAATAGCCTCTGAGCCCCACCGTGGTGTCAGGCGGTCCGGTTCAACTAACTATCCTCCATGACCCCAAATTCCTTTTTCAGTGCCATGCTCTTGCTAGCCTGTGATCATGACAGAAAGGCTTTGCTCTCATCTGCGGTCATGGTCCAGACAGCCTTGTGCTAGCCAGTCCTCTGCAGAGCTGTTGTGGGCATGCCCAGTCTGCTCTGTGGGCAGGGTCTGGGTCCATACGTGGGAGATTTCAATTCTTGTATCAGGCACAGGCTGCCTTGGGGAATCTGAAGCCTGAAGCAATGCAGCCAGTAGCCCACCTGCAATATGCAACTTCTCTTGTCTGTTTAGCCTGTGGAGATGGGCTGTCTCTCTTTGTGGCCCTGTACAGAGCTGTGCACAACCGTGGGCAGATGACTCTCTGATGAGGGAGGCATCCCAGTTTTGCTCTAAAAGGACAGTGAGTGGGTGTCTTGGTTGAGGTAGGTCTGCTCAGCACCTGGCTTGATGGGGGAGCCCTAAACTTGGCCAGGGAGGTCTTTGTGGCACCCAGGATAGCTGGGGGTAAGGGACTCTTGTTTGGGGTTTGCTCTGCAATGAGCTATTGCAGTTAAAATAATCCCAGATCCCTGGTGTTGACATTCTTGATTGTCCTCCTGCTCCATCTTGGTGGCTGGAAATGGAGGAAGACTCACACCTAGTGTGGGGCAGACATGCCAGATCCTGTGTGTTTAAGATACCATATGTGCTACATGCTATGTCACAGGCCTGCCTGCTGGGGGAACCCATTTGGGTCTGGGACACACTGTGCCAACTGGACTGCAAATCTCCCCTCAATCTAGATTGCTTTTAGAAATGTTCAGGGGCTTCACTCAAGCCCTCTGTTCCTTGTAGGAGAGTTTAGTTTCTAGCTAAAGCAGATATTTGAAGATTGCAGCTCTCCTATTCTGCACTGACCCCTCTCACCATATGCAGCCGCATGAGCTGCTGCTGAGCCTGGCACAAAGGCAGTGTGATGCAGCTGCTGGCTCCATGTCACTCCGAGCGCGTCCTTCACTCGGCATCAGCTCTCAAATCCAGGCTGCGAGCCTGAGCTATTCAGCATTGTGCTGGTTGCTAGGTAGAACTTGTTGACTGCAGCGTGTGTCTTTGAAATTGGTTCTGTTATCTTGTGTGCTGTACATGTTTGTGTTCTGGTTACTTCTGGCCTTGAACTCACGTTGTCTATCTCGTGGCCACTAAGTAAAATAAGAACCAGGGCTAATAAGGGCTTTTAATGTCTGTCAAAATGACAGGCACCCTATGAAACATGACTGACTCCCTGCTAATGTATAGGTTCTTAAAGACGCCAAAAAGTCCAGCTTAAAAACAGCTTTTGTGTTCTCCTTGTCTTGGCTGAGATTGGGGGGGGGGGGAGTGGAGACGGACCTTAGCTTGCTGAGTGCTACCCTGACTGGGAGCAGGGGAATACTATCTCTCCACTGAGATAAAAGTTCCTCGGGTGTGCCAAGCACTACACAGGTCCATAGGAAGAGGCATCCCTGCACCAACCAGCTGATAATGTGAGGAGGTGAGCTGGGAAGGGAAATGGCTGTGTAGACAGGGGACTTGCTCAAGTCCACCAGCAATTCAGTGGCAGAGCCAGCTCTGCAGCTTGGTGCCATTGTCTTCCTCAGATAAATTTCTGGAGAGCAGCAATGCACCCTTGTGCAGGAAACAGACACTGCTTCAAATGAGGCTTCTGAGGCAGGAATTGCCAGCAGGCACTGCGGGCTGGCGTTGAGACCATCTTCTGCCTGTAGGTCATAGGTTCAAATGCAAGCCATCTGCATCCTGAGCTGAGGGTCTGGAGAGAATGGTGGGGTCCCTGCCTGATTCCATCCCACCCCTCACTGCTAGAGGCGTGATTCCAGCCCAGTGAGTGTGGCAGATGATCCTGCTAGACAAGCAGTCTGCTCCCCCAGCTAGAGCACGGAGGTCAAGACATCTGGTTCTGTTCCCAGCTCTGTGTGTCTGTGCACAAACTGGAACAGCAGAGGCCTGCTGGGGTGCCTGGGTATGGCCTTAACATCTCTAATACACAGTGCCTGGTAAAGTGGGGCCCTGCCTGGGCTCTGGAGACTACTGTAACACCCTGAATGTGAGGCACCTTGTGCAGTGGGGCCTGGGGCCTTACCAGGACACCTGGAGACACTGTCTGTGACTGAGCTGGGAATTTCACTCTGGACTCCCACATCCCAGCCTAGTGCCTGGATCTTTCTGCCTCACCAATTGATCAGGAGCTAGGATCATTGCACTCTGGCAATTCTGCAGTTGATGATTTGGGCCCAGGACTCTGAGCTGGCAGTGGGAGTGCACTGGGGGTCAGTGGAGGGCCAGAGGGTGCACAGTGGGGAGCCTGTCACACAGCCCATGTTGAATGGGCTCATGTGAAACAAGGGCAGTAGAGTTTCCAGCCAATGCACCCGCCTCTCTGGATGCAAATGGGTGAGGTGCTCCTCTGTTTGCCTGTCCCGACCTGCCCTGATTCAGCTGCACCAACCTCTCCCTCTTTGGAGCTTGCCTAGCTCGGGATTTGAGGTGGTCGGTGGCATGAGCTGCTCCTATCATGGTGCTTCTGGCCAGGGGCATGGGGTTTATACAATGCCTCACATGCTAGGGGCCTAGCCCATGGCTGGCAAGGTAAATACTTGCGTGTTCCAAAGCTTCAGGGGGTAGCCGAGTTAGTCTGTACAGGGTAAACTTAAAAAACAACAAATAGTCTGGTTGCACTTTAGAAAGATTAACAAAACACGTAGATCAGTGGTCCCCAACGTTTTGGGGCTGCCAGGCGCCTAGGGGCAGGGCCGCTCACGCACCAGGCGTCCGGGGGCGGGGCCAAGCATGCGCCGCGTGCCTGGGGCCAGCACCGGCATGTGCCGCGACCCCAGGCAGGGGCCGCCCATGCGCCCGGGGCCGGCACCGGCATGTGCTGCGACCTCGGGGATAGGGCCCGCACCGGCATGTGCCACAACCCCGGGGCAGGAGCCACCCATGCACCCAGGGCTGGCACCTGCCGCACGCCCGGGGGCGGGGCCAGCCCAGAATGCTCTGCGGGCGCACATAAATGGCCTGGCGGGCGCCATGGCGCCCGTGGGCACTGCATTGGGGACCACTGATGTAGATGGTATCATGAGCTTTCGTGGGCACAGCTCACTTCTTCAGATGACCTGCTCATGATACCATCTAATGTTTTGTTAGTCTTAAAGTGCTACCAGGCTATTTATTGTTTTTTAAGTTTAAGGTAAATCCTGTGGGGTTTTTTGCCCTTCTGACCCAGGTTGTGACTGACTGACTGTGGGATAATTGATTCAGGTTGTTTGGAGGCAGCAGGCAGATTCAGGGGAATGGTCTGTGCCTCAGTGGAGTCTGTGCAGACTCCTAGTGAAGATTGCTCCAAGTGCAGCAGCACCTTCCAGCTGATAGCCCTCATTGTACTAAGCACTAGTTCCTGCCCTGGGGATCATGGCCCAAACCAGGGGCCTGAGAGTCACATCAATTAGGGAAATCATGTGGAGGGCTGGGTAGGAGCAGTTTAGTGAGGCACAGCCTCATGAAACAGCCAGACATGGCCTGCCCTGGACTGTCAGTGCTGCAGCTGCACCACCAGAGTGCTGGGGGAGCTGAGGCTGTGGGGGAAGGGACAGGGACTAGCTTCCCCTTTTTGCTGCACTGAGCAGGAGTTGGGTTGGCTCCTCCTGGCAAGGCTGTCCCAACTCTGCTCCCTGGCAAGAAGCAGGGAGCTGGACTGGAGGGTCCAATGAGCCAGACATGGCCCTGCAGGCCATAGTGTCTCCCCCTGACTCTAATCTAAACAGACAGGGTGGAGATCTTATCCTCATTGTAAAGACAGGGAAGCTCTGAGGCTGGGAGTTTCAACAACTCCTCCAGGGTTTTCTAGAACTGGGTCCGCAGGGACCATTATGATCATCTTGGTTGGCCTCCTGTGTAGCTTGGGCCACAGGTCTGCACCCAAATCATGCTGCCCAAGCTGGATTTCGTATAGGCTGGGCAAGCCCAGGCCTCCATTAACAGTGTGGTATCTGACTGAGCACAAGCGCCACCCTGATTCCTTGTTTCCCACCTGCCATGAAGTGCAAATGAGTGGTTTGCTTTGTGTTCAGTGTAGCTGCCTTATCATTTGGGTCAGGCTGACTTCCTGCTCTGTAGCGTACTATGGGAGAAAGCAAGGCTGGGGATCTGATGGGATATAAGAATGGCCAGACTGGATCAGACCCAAGGTCAGTCCAGCCCAGTGTCCTGTCTGCTGAGTGCGGCCAATGCCAGGTGCCCCAGAGGGAATGAACAGAACAGGGAAGCATCAAGTGATCCATCCCCTGTCGCCCACTCCCAGCTCCTGGCAAACACAAGCTAGGGACACCATTCCTGCCCATCCTGGCTAATAGCCATGGATGGCCGTAACCTGCCTGGTTGATCTAGTGCCGTGGTCACCAACCCGTCGATCGTGATTGACTGGTCGATCGGGAAGCAACGAGGGAGATAGTGCTGGCTTCCTGCAGGGTGGACTCAAGTCCAGCAGCTGCGCGCCACTTCCAGGCTTTGAGGAAGTGCGCAGGCTGCTCCCCCTCCCCCAAACAGCCAGCGCCGTACCACAAAGCAGGTCTGTGGTGCACCGAGGAGACTCTGCACTAGGGAGAGGTAGGAATCCCCAGAGGAGGCGCACACCAGGGCTTCCCTTCTCCGCACGGGGGGGGGGGAAGAGGGGTTTAGAAGTCCCGTGAAGAGGTGCGCACCCAGGCTTCCCTCCTCTGCGGGGAGGGAGGGGGGAGGAATCCCTGGAGGAGGCGCGTGCTGGGGACTCCCTGTCCCCTGCAGCAGAACCCACTGGCACCCTGTTCCCTATCCCCACTGGCAACCTGTCCCCTGCTGCAGAACCTACTTGGCACCCTGCCCCAGCACCCACTAGCACCCTTCCCCAGTACCATGTCCTCTGCTCCCACCACCACAGTTGGAGCCACATTAGTGAGGTTGGGGAAGGGGGTTGGGGAGTTATTTTTTTTCATCTCACTTGTGTGGCCCCAACTGACTTTTCTGTGGGTCAGTGACCCCTGACTCAAAACAGGTTTCCCACCCTTCTCATAAATAAAGACAATGCTGAAACTTTCTTTGTTTGACATAATATTTTATTTAAAAATGAAGCCTGGCCAACAACCCCCCAATTGAGGCCAAGCCCCCATCTGGCTGCAGCATTATAACACTCACACTCACACGAGCCTACCATACGCTGGAACCCCCTGCCCTGAGCTTCTCACATCCCTGAACTCCTGCATCCCCAGTCTTCTGTCACAACACTCCTGCACCATCCACACACACCTGAAAATCTGCACCATCCACACACTGCCCATCTTACTCCGGACTGCCCTGCCCTGAGCCCCTCATACTCCAACCCAAACTCTTGCACCCTCACATCTACAAGTATGTGGCTTGCTCAGTACCCCAACACTCCCCATCCTGGAGCCCTCTCCCCAAGCCAGCATCCCCTTCTCCACCACCTCCTGCATCCAAATTCCCTCTCACCCCTTCCACACCCAAATCCCTCATTCCCACCCCAGAGCCCACACATCCTGTCTCAACTCAGTGAGGGTATGGCTAGACTTCTGTGTCCAGGGATGCGTTTGTTCTTCCGCTTTTTTTAGCGGAACAGCAAACACGCTCTTTTGGTAACCCCTGTATTCCTCATTCCATTAGGAATAAGGGGGCTTCCGAAAGAAGGGTTTTTTCTGACATTTGGGCCCAGTCTAGACCGAATCGGGGGGGGGGGGGGGAAGGCAGTGTAGCCATACCCTGAGAGTGTATAAGGGCTGGGGATAGCAAGTGATGGAGAGGAGGAGAACAGAGGGCGGGGCTTCAAGGAGGGGGTGAGGTTTTGGGGGAAGGATGGGGTGGTAGATCTTGGCTTGTTCTGACATTTAAAAAGTGATCTTGGATGTAAAAGTTGGAGACCACTGATCTATATATCCTGTTATAGTCTGAAATTAATGGGTGCTGGAGCACTAAAGGGAAACCTGATCATTCTGGAGCTTCGCAATCTCCTCAGAACAGGATTAGGGCCTTTCTAAAGCTATACCCTGGGCCTGTTCCATGCTTTTTCTTTATGGTGCAGGGAGCTCTCTGTAGCAAAGGCAGACAACCCACAACACCTCCTGTATTTCTGTGATGTTTCTCTGCTGGAAATAAGGTGACCTTGTTGCCGTCTGTGTGGCAAAACAATTGCCCCGTGATGGGTGCTCACAGGGAGGCAGGGAAGACAGCCTTCACATGATGATTTCCCTGTGACTGGTACTGGGAATGTCGGTGACAGAAAGGAGCAGTGGGTAGCGACGTCCCGATGGCTTTCTGTGGATAGCATGTAGTGTGCTGAGGGCGATGTGATGGGAGAGGAGGGCTGGAGGATTGGGATATGAGACCCAGCTTCTATTCCCAGATCTGCTGTTGAGCGACCTTGGGTGAGTCTTTTTTCTGTCCAATATAAAGAGCTGGAAGATCTGTGAGTGGGAAATGAGGTATTGTCAGTCTTTGGCAGAGCTGTGTGGATTGGGGTAGGGAGAACACTGCTGGGGGGAATTCATGGGAAATGAGGAATCCTTTGGCTTGTTACCCTTGACTTAAACAGCCCCAGGCTGCTGGATATTCTCCCCCCCCCCCCCCCCCCTTGGTGTGAGATCCCATCTGGAAAAAGCTTGCTTGTATTCATAGGTAAAGCTGGGCCCTTCAACTCCTGCTTCCAGTTCCTAATTGTGCTACAGTCTTCCTATATCACCTGGCCAAGTCACTTAGCTCCTCTACGCCTCAGTTAGCTGCCCTGCGTCCCAATGAGTATTAATAACTGGGAGGCACTCAGATGTTGTGTCATGGGGGTTATAGGGACATGGAGTTTTGCTCGTCTCAATGATATGGGATCCAGGCCATAGCCAGTTAGTTACTGTGTCACGTGTGTTGGATCTAGGGATGTTAAAAATCGTGTAATAGACTGGGCTCGTTGGTTAACCTTCACTGTTACATACAGCTTTTCCCCTTCCCACATACGCTGTTGCCTCTGTATTAGAGATGTTAAATATCGGTTAATTGAATAGTTGATTAACCTCATGAATCCTTGTCAGTTAGTCGACTATTGTATAGTCCCTGGGATGGGGCCAGCAGCCAGTGCAATCTGGCTCCACTCCTGAGGAGCACCTTGCCACTCTGCACTCTGTATCAGAGGTAGCAGCGCGGGGTGTCAGGTGGGAACTGGTCACGAGGTTTTAAAACGTGCCCCCGTCACAGACTGGCTGTCTGTAGCCCTGATCCAGAGGCAGTAACATGGTGTGGTAGCAACCCCTGTCCCTGGGGGTCTGTGCTCCCGAACCCAGTGTGAGCCGAACCTGAGGTGGGCTTCCTGCGTGCCTGGCTTCTGATACACTTTAAATATAGAGCTGCAGCAGGGGTAGTTCCCGGACCCAACACAAGCCAGGACAGAGCCAGTTGGCCAGCCTGCTAAAAAATTATTGGCGGGGAGAGGAGGAATGTAGGTAGTCTCTAGCATTAACCTATGAGCTTTTGCTTATCAGTTAATTGACTGCAATATTACATCTGTATTCTGTATCAGGAGTATGGGCAGAGAGCCACTTGGTCCAAAAGTTGCCTCCAGTTTTGATTGTGGGGCTATCGGACACTGTAATAAACCCCACACACAAAAAGAACTGGGGTGTTGCACTCCTCTGTGTCTGGTGGCAGATTTGACCTAGATTTGACTCAGCCCAGGGATGTCTGCACAGTACCTGACATGGGGTGAAGACTCTGATCTTGGTCTTGGTGGTGTCAGTGCCTCTCCCAGCATATGGGGCACCTCAGTTGTAGTCCTGAAGGGGCAGGGTTCTAGGTGGCAGCTGACACAACAGGGCTCCTGATCTCTGTTGAGATCTCCAAGGTGCTATCGCGATAGATAACTCCCAGCTGAAACCTACTGTCACCAACTCAGATTGTGCCCGCACTTGGCCCGTACAGTCCTCAGGGGGAATCTCCTTCAGTGAGACAGCCCTTCTTGGGATGGCCCACTCTATCAGGGGTCAAGCCCCTCCGCCTCTTGGGACCATGCTTCTCTAAGCCTCCAGCATTCCTGTCTCTGCTGTGGTCCCCTTTAGGGAGTCCACTCACTCTTGACCCTCAGAGCTTCCACTTCGAGAGGGGACAATGCAACTCTGTTCTCCAGACCGGAGTGACTCTCAGCCAGCATATTGAGCATATGAACACAGCATAGAAACTCTCAAGTCTGTAGGCCTGGCCTCTTTCAGCTCCACACATCTAAGTCTCCCCTGCAGCCAGGTGGGCACCCTCTGCCCAGTCCAACAGTTCCCTCCTTCGAGGGACCTCCCATTATCCCTCCCCAGCAGCTCCTCCTCTGTCCTTTGTCTTCTCTCCAGGTTACCAGGGTCACCTGGGCCCCTATCTTCTCTGCCTTGACTCTCATCTGTTCTTTATTCCCCAGCTGGGATCAGCTGGGCAGGTCACCAGGTCCTCTCTTGACAGTCCATTGTCCGCCCACTGGCCAGACCCAGCTGTGCCATCTCAGCTGGGTCTCCTAGTCTCCATTCTTCAGGCCACTGGCCGGGGTCCCAGGTTCCATGCTAGTCCCTGTAACAACAGATTGCCTCTCTGCTCAGTGTGTTAAATCAGTGACACCCAGGGACACTGAGTGCCATCCCCACTGCATGCAGCCCCCTTGAATGCCAACAAATCCCCCCACTTCTCGGCATTGGTAGGTGTGATGAACTTGCTCTCTGTGCAGTTCCCTCAGGGTTGGTTTGCCATGTGGAAAGTAAAGGGTGCAGCTGTGGGTTCCTAGATGGAAATGTAGGGGGAAGTTTGGAAATGCCTGCTTGGGACAGAAGCTTGCCCGTTCCACTTTGTGTTAGGGTTGTAATATTGTAGTTGATAGGTTAATTCTATAGACAACATGCATTCCCTCTCCCCCCACCAATAAAATTTTTTAGCAGGCTAGCCAGCAGCCTGGCTCACTTCTGGCTTGTGCTGGATCTAGGACCTACCCCTGCTGCTGCTCTACATTTAAAGTGTATTGGGAGCCAGGCATGCAGGGAGCCCATCTCAGGTCTGGCTTGCGCTGGGTCTGGGAGCTCAGACACACATACACACCATGCCCCCCCGACAGGGATTGGTGCCACCCCAGGCTGCTGCCTCTTTATCAGAGACAGCAGCACAGAATGGCAGGCAGCCAGGCTGTAAGGGGAGCTGGTTTTTAATCTGGCTCCCCTTGCAGGCGAGCTCCTGCCTGGCACCCCGCACTGCTGCTTCTGATACAACAGCAGAGCCCCACCCCCAGGGACTATAGAATAGTCAACTAACTGACAAGAATTCATGAGGTATGCTATTCAATTAACTGACATTTAACATGTCTGTTTTGTGTCAGCTGCCAGTTTCCAACGCCTCACCCCTAGGTGGCCTGGCCCAGAGGGCACAAGGCTATAGTTTGAAGGAGAACAGGGCTCAGGCATTCCCCATTTCCCTGCCCTCAGCATTCCCAGCGATAGACCTCCCAAGCACAGAGATAGGAAGTGGTCTTGCTGAAGTGAAACACAACAGCTGTGCTTGCCCTGTGAGTATAGGAGTAAACAGCCAGACGCAGCTGTAGGTTGGGCAGGGCAATAGTTGGGCTAGACCTGGCTAGCTGGGCTGGTCTTGGCCCTGTTGGTTGTGTGGTTTCCTGTGATGGGAGTTTGGGAATAGTGTGTCTACAGCAAACCTGGCCAGCTTTCTGCCCTGGAGACCATTTCAGCAGGGAAGGCCATGCCTGGGGGAAGGGGTTGGGAGCCCAGCCAGGGTGGGACTCGCCAGGCAAGATCTTATAACTTTTTTATTTTCTCTGTGTTCTGGTGTTACTGCTCACCTCCCCCTCCCCTTCCCAGCAACTGAGATTGGGGGGAGGAGGGGTTCTCCATGATGCTAAGTACCACACCGTCACAGGCACCCCATGATCTTGGTCAGGGGCTCTGCAGGGCCAAGCGCTGCACAGGCCCAGCACAAGACACTCCCAGCCCTGAAGGGTTCAGAGCAAGAGCAGTGGGTTTCCTCCCCTCCCACTTATAGCTGGAGACTGAGCCAAAGAGGTAACATGACGTTACAAGGGTCACACTGGGAATTTGTGGCACAGCTGGGAAATAAACTCCCGTCCCTGAATCCCACCTGGTCCCTTAATCACCAACCGGCCTTGCTGTCTCCCAAGGCCGCTCCTCTTCCAGTGCTGGGAACGGAACCCAGGAACTCCTGCACCTCTTCCCCGAACCCTAGATTCTGGGTGAGAGCGAGTGCCATATGTGTCCAAACCTGCCTGAGGCTCAGACTCTGGGCTTGGTCTATGCTGATGGGAGGTACGTTGTCTGGGGAGAGTGCCTGGGGACAGGAAGGGTTCATGGCGTGCCTGGAAGGGCAATTCCACCTCCGACATTGCTCTTGCACCACCTTTACCAGGGTCTCTGCTCTGCATTGTGCCAGCAGGCAAGGGGTGGCTTGATGGCTCTGCAAAGGGAAGTGGCTCAGAAGCCTGGGTTCTCTTAATGCACCAGCCGGGGCTTGCCTGCATTCTCCAGGGCAGGGGCAGTCAGACCGGTGAAGGCCACAGGTCAGTGAGAAGTGCATTCACTCAGCCACCCTTTTGGGTGCTGGACTAAAACGTTTCCCAGAAAGGCTCCAGCCTGACTGATGCCCCTGAGAGATGGAAACGTCCCTTGCTGCCCTGGGGAGCTTGGTCAAAAGATGACTGCCTTGCAGTAATTCTCATGGGAACACGTCTAGTTTTAACGTCCAGCCATTGGTCAGGCTGGCTGTGCCTTGGGATTTCCTGCACTGGAGCACCATGCCGAGTCACCTCCAGAGCAGCCTCTGGTTTCTCACGGTTAGAGAACCATTTTTCCAGCCCTCGACCAGTGTTGGTGGCTTTTCAGAGCAGCCAGGCTTTTTGGCTGGCCTGAATGAACCTTGTCCTTTCACCATCTCCTACTGGGTTTTGTTTAAGATTGATTGAGTTACAACAGAGGTCAGTAAATCCAGTTGTCCATGAAGGTTTTCATCCTCCATCAGATGTGAGCTGCATGGTGCTAGGTGCTATACAAATGCCAAACAAGGAGATGCCTTACCAGCTGGGTACTCTGTGTTTGGACAATGGAGGGTTGGGCTTACACACGTTAGAGCCTTTGGCTATGCTGTTGTGTGGATGGGGAGCTGGTGGCTACAGACAGCTCGAGGAAACCGAGTGTGCCAGGTGTCCATGGCAGAGCCAGGATTTGAACCCAGATCCTGCCTCCCAGACCCAGCTCATAGTTAGGAGCACCTCTGCTAACTGTCTATCTCATGCTTGGAACCAGCCGCTTGTGGGTCCCAGGTTGTATTTTGCTGGCTGGGATGTGAAATGAATCCAGTTTGTGCACAGTGGCTGTGTAGGTGGTGCCACTGAGCTGAATTAGGGGACTTCTCTGTGGCAGGGGAGCAGTGGTAGCCCCTGGTAATCCAGTCTGAGTTGGGGACTTCTCCTCCCTCCCCCCCAGCCTCAGGAGAGAGTCCCTGTGGTGTCCTCTTCTCCTGGCTACAGCTTTGTGACAGCCCAGTGCCCCCTTTGGAGGCTGGCTGACTCTGCCACAGCTTGCTTGATGTGGGGGCTGTGTTCTGGGAGTGGAGTGAGGGGCACTGGGAGTCAGTGCACTTTCAGTCCTTCCCTTGCCAGCTTTGCTCTCTAATGCAGGCAGTTCTCTGAGGGGAGAGTGAGGGTGGGTGGAGAATCTGCTGAGAACTCAAGAGTACAAAGTCCTGTTGATTCTGGAGGTGTAACCTGGGCTGCGGTGCCAGGCAGGGCGGAGAAGGGCCATGGAGGGAAGGAACAGTGAGTCCTGAAGAAACAGAAAAAACCCAGCTCCAATCCCACTCTCCAAGCAAAATATGACCCAGAGGACTGTTTCCTTGCATTCCCAGCTCTCCCTCCAGCTCTCCCTCCTGCCTGGCTCACCTCACACTCCTCCTCCTCTTCCCCTTCCACTAGCTGTAGTCACTAAAACTCAGCTATCTGCATGGAGTCCTACCCTATGCCACCAATTGTCCAGGGTGGTCCGTCTGGGACTCTGTCCGCTAACACTGTTGCTCCTACGTGTGCTGGGCTCTGGCCAGACTCTGAACTGAGATGCATGGTCCCTGCCATGCAGGGTGCTGTGCAGACACTGTGTGAGGCAGTCCCTGCCCCAGTCTACAATCTGCCCCAGTCTACAATCTAGACAGAGGCAGAGACAGAGAGGAAGTAGGGGCATGAAGCAGGGAAGGGCCTTGCCTGAGGTCTTCCAGCAGCACAACAGTGGCCCCTGACTCACAGCCCTGCCCACTAGGCCATGCTGTCTATGTGCCTCCCCAAGGAATGGCAGCTAGCCTGCTGGAACTTTGGGCTTTTCCAGAGGCTGGGCAGAGAATCCTGGCTGCCAGCCATCTTCCCCAGAGGGTAGCCTGGGCTGCTAGCCCAGAAGCCCTGGAGCGCATTAGCCACGCTGGGGCCTGCATCCACTGACACTGCTGTGAACTGCCCCTAGGGTGTTGCCAGGGGTCGTGTCTCCTCAGGGCTCCAAGCAGGGACCCTGGCATCCAGCCCAGAGAGCCTTGTTGCTGGCTTCTGTCCCAGGCCCCTTATGACTGATCCCGGCCTGGCTTCTCTGGTAATTCCTTTATGTTCTGGGATTTGGGGGCAGAGCTCAGCTGCTCAGAGAGCCCTTTTTGTTCCCCCTTGTGCCACTCTCTGGAGTCAGGCGCTCCGAGATGTGTGGGGGAATCAGCTGGCAGCTTGTTTGGGTGGTGTGGGGGCTGGGAGAGAACAGTGAATGTTGGGTCCTTTCAGATTACTGAGCCGTCTCCAATGGGGGCAAAGCATGGCTGGCACCCTAGTGTACACATGGGGCAGCAAGGCCCACCCTGAGGCGCACTCATAGGATCCCATGTGAGGGCTGTGCTGGAGCAGGACTTGAACCTGGGTCTGCCACACCAACCACAGGTCCAAGCCTACATCCTTGGTGTAGCCACTCTCGTGAGCCCTAGATTTGGGGTGGAGTGGGTGCCAGGGTCTGACATCTCCCTTAGCAGCATTTGTCATCTCTGCCCCATGGCTGCTCAGAGCGCTGCCTAGCTGCTAACTTCCTATCCCTTCTGCCTGTCACCTCAGCAAGCTGGGCAGGATCCTGAGCACTTGGGCCAGCACTCTGTAGCGCACACAGTGTCTCTTGACACTGCACAGATGTAAACCTACCCTGGAACGTCGGGCCTGGTTCCAAAGGGGGCAAAGCGATACCCACACAGCAGCTGGGGAAGAGACTCTAGAGCTCTCTGGATGACTAGAGGCCATCCTGGCTTGTGAAGATCATCCCAGGCAAACCTTTTTCTTAGACTGATCTAGCTCCATCTTCAAACCAGCTAGCTGTTTGACCCCCAGGCAAAGATGAGAACAAGCTGGTGCAGCACTCCAACAAGAAGCTGGCCATTGGGGTACTCTGCTGCAGTGAGAGGGGCAGCATGCACCTAGCCTGGCTCCTAGGGCTTCCTGAAGGCTGCTGTGCTAAGAAGCAGCCAGCCAGGCAGGTTAAAGGGGCTGACTGGGGGGCGTACCCCTACCTGTCCAGGACTGCCTCAGCCCTGTGCCTCTTCCTCCAGATGCAAGCTGCAGCATCACATACTGGATTGTTGCTGCTTTTCTTCCCCTTTCCCTGACTCTCAGGGAGTGAGTGGAAAGTGCCCAGCCTGCTAAGTTCCTCCTCTGTCCCTTCCCTGGACAGCGGGGAGGGAGAGGAACGCAGCCCCTGCCCTCCTGAAATGGTGCCCTTACCCTCGCACACTGCACGCACCCCTACACTCCCAGCCCTTACTCCTGCTACCCCTCTACATCTGCACCTCCTGCCCTGAGCCTCCCACATTTCACCCCAGACTGAAATTTCTTACGAGTACTCTCATATTGAACCCCGGGGGAAGGGGAGGGTGACACAACTGTACCAGTAAGAAATTTAAGTCACTTTCATCCCTGCCCCAACAGCTCCTGCACGGGGGCTGGCCCAGGACCTTCTCTGCTGGTTTGAAACCACCTCCTACATGCTAGTCCTGGCCAGTTTACCCCACTTGTTCTTGTGTAAGCATTGTCCTTTAGCTTCAGTATCTCCTCTTCCCTCCGTGGGATCTCTTCTGCCCCTCCACATATTCATAGGGAGTAATTGCATCTCCTCTCAGCTTGTGATGGGCTGTTTTCAGCCAACCCAGATCTCTGTCTCCTCTACTGAGATTGGGCGACTGTTCCCCTGAGCTCCCTGCACTGGGCCAGTCAGGATTCAGAAACTGACCAGACTGCACCAGGGATGAGGTTTGACCAGTGTCAGGGCGCAGGATGTCTCTGTTTCTGAGACTGGACCTTTTCTGGGAGACTGGACCTTTTCTGGGAGCTAAGCTGCATTACTGCAGCCGAAGGGACTGGCCTCCCTCTGGGAACAGTTGATAAGAGGGCTGGCCAAATTATGTTCTAATGGGCTGCTCTGGACTTGGCATCTGTTGCCTCAGACTTTACTGCTGTTTCTTTTCTGCCTCCCCTTGTGAGCAGCCTCTTCCAGGATGATCTGTGTCCTAGTGGTATTCTCTGGCCAAGATCAAAGGGAGTCCGTGATGCCATGAGTACACAGCCCCCCAGCTGAGATGTTGGGGGGGGGGGGAAGAGGGCCATTGCTCCAGGTATTACCTTGTGGGTCTTACTGTCTAAATAAGCAAGAGCATAAGCAAGCATTATTCATCCCATTTTACAGGCCTTCAGGTCCAGGTACTCCTCCAAGGGCAGGCAGGAAGTGTGAGGCAGAGCCAGGAACAGAACAAATTTTTGCCCCAAATTCCTAAATGGCCTCCGCAAGGATTGAACTCACAACCCTGGGTTTAGCAGGGGATAGCTCAGTGGTTTGCGCATTGGCCTGCTAAACCCAGGGTTGTGAGTTCAATCCTTGCGGAGGCCATTTAGGGATTTGGGGCAAAAATTTCAGGGATGATATTTGGTCCTGCTGTGAAGGCAGTAGACTAGACTCAACGACCTTGCAAGGTCCCTTCCAGCTCTAAGAGATAGGCAATCTCCATTAATTTAATTTAATGTAACTCAGGAGTCCTGAGCTCCTAGTCCTGTGTCTGAACCATATGGCTGCCCTGCTATCTCTAAGATTACAGCCCACTCCGCCCTGACACTTGCAAAACACCAAGGAGCTGAGACTGCTGCTTATTCTAGCAGCTCCTGGGGAGCCTGCAGGCAGGGCACTCCATGCTCATTGCTTAGCTGACCTCCTGTAGGCCTTGCCCCAGAATGGCCCAGGGATCTCCATGTGGTCATCCCTGAGGGAACGTTCCCCTTCCACGCACAGAGGGGGTGTTTCTCATGTGAATGGCTGTAATGCCTGTGCCCTGTCCTGGCCCACAGCCCATCATGCTGACACTGGACAAACCCAGAGCAGATAGCTAATTGCTCATAGCTGCTCCTGCACCTTGCCTGGGCTAGTAGCTTCCCTGCAGCTTGTGCCTTTTTAGGTGACTCTCTTGCCTGGTCCCCGTGAAACCTTCAGCTGCCTTCCTGTGCCCTTGTGAGAAATTAGATTAATGAGGTGCATGAGTACATCAATTAAAAGCGGAGCAAGTCACACAGCAAGAGAGGCACGTTGTGTTTGTCTTCTGGAGATGCTGGTTCTATCCAGGCACTGATTCTTCCCCAAGATCCCTGCCCTGTAGCGAGTCCAGACACTAAAGCATCTTCCAGCCAGGCTCTGTGTGTGTAGGGGGGGGGGGGGACCACAACGGACACCAATGACTCATCACCCTGTCACTGGGGGTGGGGGGCACTGAGACACCACGGACAAGTCCCCGCTGGATCTGTTTGCTAAGGACTGTTTCAGTGTTACTTTCTCGTTGCAGTGTCCGGAGCTCTTCTCTGCCCTCTCTTAAAATGCCCATCTCAGAGCTGGACTGTATTCTTTGAAGGATGGTTTGTGTTAGATGCCCAGAGGATAATGGTCAAGTTATCGCTCAGCCACCACTGCTGCCTCTTGCCTGGAGTGCCGCCCAGCCCTTCTGCACTCCTCCCTCCCCTTCCAATATAGGTTAGCACTTGGCACGTGCTGTGCCGCTGGGGGGCCTGCATCCCTTCAGGCCCTGGTGCTGGTATTAATAGCTCTGCGGCATGATATGCTGCAGAGACCCCACTACCTGGGAATTAGGTGCCAAGAATAGCCCTGGGCTCCAGCCGCACAACCCATGGAGAGACTATCAGAATGTGAGGCTGGTAGAGCCAGTCTGTCCCTGTCCCCCCATCCTCCGTTCCAGTAACTTCTGTTTCCAGCCCAGAGCTGTTCATGCAAAGGCCTCTCAGCTGGATTTCCAGTGAGGCAATGAATGTCCACTGCTTGTTTGACAGGAGTCAGGGCCCTGGTCTGGACATGCACAGGGAAAGTGGGGTCAGCAATGTCTGTCAGTGAGGAGCAGTGCCAGAGGGTCCAGGATTGGCAGCCTTTCCAAAAGGAAGACCATCAAGAGTCTAGAGCTACTGAAACAAAAAAACAGAACTATGTAGCACTTTAAAGACTAACAAGATAGTTTATTAGATGATGAGCTTTTGTGGGCCAGACCCACTTCCTCAGATCAAATAGTGGAAGAAAATTGTCACAACCATATATACCAAAGGATACAATTAAAAAAATGAACACATGAAAAGGACAAATCAAATTTCAGAACAGAAGGGAGATTGGGGGGGGGGGCAGGTAAATGTCTGTGAGCTAATGATAATAGCTTCCCCAATTATCACATCTAATATCATTAGCTCACAGACATTTACCTCCCCCCCCCCATCCCCCTGCTGTTCTGAAATTTGATTTGTCCTTTTCATATGTGTTCATTTTTTTGTGACAATTTTCTTCCATTATTTGATCTGAGGAAGTGGGTCTGGCCCACGAAAGCTCATCACCTAATAAACCATCTTGTTAGTCTTTAAAGTGCTACATAGTTCTGTTTTTTTGTTTCATCTACACCGGACTAACACGGCTACATTTCTATCACTATATTCTAGAGCTACTGTGATGGTTATCCTCCTCTCCTGCCATTTTGCCCACGTTCCCACATGTTAGCACTCTAAAATCTGGGCTTCGTCCGCCTGCCTGAAACCCCCTTTGACTAGCCTTGCTTCCTGTCCTGAACTGATGTGCGGGGAGGGGTTGGTAAATGCCTTTGCCTGGTCTCATTTCCTGTCCTGAATGGCGGTAAGGGGGTGTGTGAGATACATTTCCTTTCCTGGCTTTGCTTTCTGTCCTGAACAACAGGGTGCTGTGTGATACAACTGTTTCTGGGGACATCACTGAGAGGATCAAATCAGGGTGAATTTCTTAGAACCAGGGTTATTTACAGCCCAAGACTGGTCCTCTTTGGTGAGGCACCAAACCTGTCACAAAGAGCGCTTCTGTTTTCCACACTGGCCAGCAGGAAATCACAGTCAGGTCCCTGAAACCCTCCAGATTTTTCTGTGCCACAACCAGTACCGCACCTTACTCAGATGAGAGGCTATGAAAACCATTCTTGCCAGATCTGAACAGGTTCCTCTGATCCCAAAGGACCAGCCACATCCCAGGTCAATTTATACCTTACATCTTCCCCAAATGAGCACGCTGTGCCAATCCTTTAGAATCTAAAATCTAAAGGTTTATTAATGAAAGGAAAAAGATTGAGAGTAGAAATGCTGAAGAGATTACGTTACATAAACCAATCACAAAGTTCCTGGTGCAGTCTTGTAGCAGAGATGAAATAAACTGCTATCTTAAGTCTCTGGAATACATCCTTTGTCAGGATGTGTCATCAGTCCTTTTGGGTCCTATTCAAAGCAAAGCTGCTTCTGAAGTGATGAATTGCAGTGAAGATAAATGGAGGAACCTCTAGCGCCCTTTTTCTAATCTTGCCCATATGGAGGGACTCTCATACTTAGTGTGTGAAGTTACCTTCCCAAAATGGAGTTTGTCCCATGAGCAAGTCAGCTGTCCATGTCCTTTTTAGGCAAATGGCCATGGGATACCTGTTTAATTGCAGGTTTGCAGTTGTATTGGCAACCCTTAGGGTTCATTGTTCAAGTACTGCTATTCACTCACAATAGGTGGGCAACGCTTGTTGCTGTCTCCCAGAAGCAAATACTTGAAATGCCAGCTCAGAGCCACTACTGACAACTTTAAAGACCAAAATCATACATGACATGGGTCGTGTAAACAGACTCAGCAAAGCATCAGCTTTCAATAAACACCTCACTAGGCCCACTTCGCACAGAATTTGGTGCACACACAAGTGTGGGTGCAACAATGCGGTATATGTTCATATTGAAATCTGTCACCTCCCCCATGTAAAATGAATGCAGGAAGGGATTACCGTAACATCACTGAGTGCATCCAAGAGCCACCTGCAGTAGATAATGCATCTGCCACAATAGTCTCTTTCCCTCTTGTTCTGTGGGCTCAAATTCTGGTGTCCCTTGAATAACAGAGTCAGTAGGCTGGCTGAGTGTATTCTCTCTACTCATGATGGCCATGGAGTCTCCCCACCCCACCCCCCATCAGTCAGGCAACTAGCATCAACACAGCTGATCACTAGTTTTCAGACTCTCAGATGTCTTGATTTCTAAGCAATTAAACTGATAAGAACAGACACTACACTTTGGTCTTAGCCTTCAAAAGGTTGGTTTCTGTCTTAAAGACAGAAGAAGGATCTGGGGACTGCAGTGGATGGGAGGCTAGATATGAGTCAAAATTGTGTCCTTGTAGCCAAGAAGTCTAGCAGCATACTGGGGTGCATTAGTAGGAGCATTGTCTGCATATCTAGGGATGTGATTATTCCCCCTTTATTCGGCACTGGTGAGGTCACCTGGGGAGTACTGCATCAGTTGTGGGGCCCCCATTATAGAAAGGATGTGGGTGCATTGGAACAGTTCAGTGACGGGCAACAAAATGATTAGGGGTCTGGAACACATGACTTATGAGGAGAGGCTGAAGGCTTTTGGCTTATTTAGTCTTCAGAAGAGAAGAGTGAGGGGGGATTTGAGAGCAGCCTTCAATTGCTTGAAGAGGATTTCTAAAGAGGATGGAGAGAGGCTGTTCTCAGTAGTGACATATAGCAGAATGAGGAGCAGTGGTCTCAAGTTGCAGTGGAGGGGGGGGGTCTAGGTTGGATATTAGGAAAAACTATTTCCCTAGGAGGATGGTGAAGCACTGGAATGGGTTACCTAGAGAGGGGGTGGAATTTCCAGCCCTAGAAGTTTTAAAGTCCCATCTTGACACGGCCCTGGCTGGGATGATTTAGTTGGGATTGGCCCTGCTTTTAGCAGGGAGTTGGAATGGATGATCTCCTGAGGTCTCTTCCAACCCTAAGATTCTATGACATACCATCCATTTTCACTAGCAAGTTAGACTTACAGTTCTTTTGTCCTTTCATCACCAATCTCTGTTTCCATGTGGAATCAGATGTCAAGTTCCCTGAGAGATTACAAGTGTCAAGAGATGAAAATTTACCTGCTGCATTCTGGAGAGATTAACTGCAACCCAGACTTTCCTCTGAACCTTAGACACACACTATCCACTTGCAGGATGAGCATGGACATGTTTCTGTCCCAACAACATTGGCCAGGATGCTGGTTAAACACAGTCTCTTGGTGTCTCAGGTGTTGTTCCAATTTTCTGGCAGTTTCCACTTCATATAAGACAACTTTCAACCCATCTGAAAACTCAAAACTGTCCACACTGGATCTTTCTAAACCAAAATTAGTAAAGTCTTTTTCAGCAGAAACATTCTGGCTGTTAGGAACTGAAATAAGTGACTTTTTACAGGCGCACCTTTCTCCTAATCTCCCTTAATCCAATCATTTCCACTCCCTTCAGCCACAGCAAACTGCTTACAAAAACTACCATGAGGATTCTTTTCCTTAGGAGCTTCTTCAGCAGTTCACTATACCCAACTGTGTAAAAGCTGAGCCACCACCAATTCCTTCTTAGTTTCCCTGACACCCAGAATCGTTTCTGGCCCATCAGGCAGATTTTTATACAACCCCCTTTTAGGCAAATAGACTCACTAGGTAAAAGATTAGAGGCATTCTTCCCTTTGCAGCTTTCCACACTGATATAATGAAAGTTATGTGTTTCAACACACACAAGGGTAGGAATCTTTTCCTCCTTGTTACTAGTTTCCACTCTATCAGTAGGCACCACAATTTAATCACCCTCATGTTCCCCTTGTGCCCAGGCTAGGATATCACCCTGATCAGACATAGCTGTCTTGCTCTTTTCCAACAACACAGTAGTAACATGAAAATACCAGCACCAGATTTGTTAGATCTCTGGGATTCTAACATGACACTAACTGGGTTTAACCGAGTTACAGCATCATTCGTCACAGCTGACACAAATTTAGGACCATTCCCAGCTTGGGAAAATGGTTTAATTTAAATTATTAAACAGATTAAGTGTTTTAAACAAAGACTCTAATTATCTCACCCATTACAAAGATAGCTTCCCCAATTATCACCCCTATGTCATTACCTCACAGACACTAACCTTCCCCCCTCACCCTCACTCTGTTCTAAAATCTGATTTGTCAATTTCACATGCGTTCATTTTTTTGATTGTCTTACTTTGGTATATATGGTTGTGCCGATTTTCTTCCACAAATTGATCTGAGGAAGTGGGTCTGGACCACGAAAGCTCATCACCTAATAAACCATTTTGTTAGTCTTTAAAGTGCTACATAGGCCTGTCTTTTGTTTTAACTTTCTTGTGTTGGTTCCTCAAACTTCATTTTAAATAAAGTAAAAAAATGTATGTCCAAGACCAAAAGTTTCAATATTTTCTTTATTTATGGCAGGAGTGGGGAACCTTTTTTTGGGTTGGGAGTCGCTGAGCTACAGAAAAATCAGTTGGGGACCCCACAAGTGAGAAGCAAAAAACTCCAACCCTCACTGAGGTGGCCCCTCACTGGGACACTTCAATCCTCTGGCGCTCCAGCCCCACGGGGCGAGGGGAAGGGACAGGGAGGACAGAGGTTCAGGGCTTTCCATAGGCCAGATTTACTTTTCTGGAGTTAGTGGATTTTATGGACCCCCTTAGGCTTTGGGGCGGGGACAAAAATGAGGGGTTCAGTGTGTGTGTCAGGGCTGCCAGCAACTGGGATAGGGGTGCAGGATCTGGGCCCGAGGTCATCAGAATGCCCTTGTGCCAGATGCTGTACAGATTCTTCTCCCAACAGAAATCAGCCCCTCCCCCCCCTTGTACCAGGCACCGCACAAACTCTGCTCAAGACCGAGATCAGGGCCCACATTAGACCAGGGGCTGCACATGCTCCTGGCAAGAGAGAGTCCTTGCCCCAAAGACATTACAACCTTAACTAGGCAAAATGTGGGAGAGTGAAAGGTTCCCCTCCTGCCACAGAGCGGGGAAACTAGCCATGTGTTTTTCAAAACGCCTTGTATCCGTGCCCCAGACTCTTTGAGTGCAGCTCCCACCACCCTGTACAGAAAAGCAGGGGGTGGTGCATGCATGAATCTGTGTTATGGGCAAACCAGCTGTTGGAGTATGGGTATAATTAACTCTGCACGCACTCTGCGCAGAGGGTGGATTCCCTTGCGCAGAATCCACCTGTGCCGTTGGCTCCCCCTACCGTTGCATTTTGTGTCAAGATCTGAAGAACTTGCCTTACTTCCATCCAGGAGCAGTGAGCCAGGTTAGCTAAAGGCTCCCTCTGGGCCAAGCACTGCGCAGACACCCAACAGCTGCCATGGAGGGTGGAGAGACCTGGCCAAGCTGGGAAGCAGTCGTGGCAAGGCTTATCAGTCAAAAGGGATCTCCATCAGAGGGCCTACGGGAGGCATGGCATCCAACGTTGAACCCCAAGGGCGGGGGGGATAAGCAGGCTGACGGGGAGCATCAGAAGGTGAAGAGAAGATGGGGTACCCATGGACAGATGGGAGCCACAATGTGGGCCAACAAGGGGGGGTGCGATGAAGTGGGATTACATTCATCTTGTGATGCTGCATGTGAGTTCTAGTTTCCTATAGTGATCCTGCGTATGTGTGTGCGTGCACACATGTGCCTTAGTTTCCCTGGGCACTGCACCAATACCTAGACAGTGATAGGAATTTCGGGTGTGACAGCCTCCCCTAACTACCCAATGGCTGGTGTCATTCATAACCTGAGCCTGGAAAGGGGTGCAACCTGGCTGCCAGGTCAGGTTTTTCCAGAGAAGCAAGACAAAGGTAGGGGGAGGAGCCTTGCTAGGACCAGGTTGTGGGGAGTGGGGCAGTATGGAGGGCTTGGGGTTCAGAAAAGGAGTCAGGCAGCTCTGAGCCCCCTCTCTCCAAGATGGATTATACTGACAGCAAGTCTGTTCTATGCTGAGACCACCTAGACTAATAAACCTTCTATTCTGCTTGCAAGCTGAGTTATGTCTGGCTCTGGATGAGGGTGCGGAGCCCTGTGACTTCCCCACTTGGTGACTGGGGTGCATTGGATGGTGTGCTGGGCTGGAAAGAGGAGGAGGGGGGGGGGTCTCTGGGGCAGGCTGGCACAAGGACAGGGTGAGACTGAAGTAACTGGGCAGGATGGGATCCATCCAAGGACAGGCCAGCACAGAGAGGGTCTGAGGACAGACACATCCAGCAGAAGGTTTGTGGCATAGGCACCCCTGATATTGTGTGTCTCTTTTCCCCCACAGGACCCCGCTGGCATATTTGAACTGGTGGAGGTGGTTGGGAATGGGACGTATGGACAGGTCTATAAGGTAAGTTTACCACCCTGTCTTGGCTCGCCACACGCTTACCCTGTTCCCAGACACCTCCCTGAGGCAGCCAATGGCACGGACAGTCCCAGTTATGCTGAAATCCTCTGGCTCCCCTCTACCTTCCATTGAGACTGGGAGTCCCCAGTCATGCTGGGTGCTGCACAGAGTCCTCAGTCATTTTGGAAGCCTCACACCCCTCACAACTCAGGCTGCAGGGCCCATGGCACTGGGTACTGTGCGTTATTAGGTGTATTGCGGTGGCTCCAGGGTACCCAGCCGTGGCCCAGGACCCCATGGCACTGGGAACTGTGCGTTAGGTGTATTATGGTACTGTTGGGGTATCCAGCAATGGTGGTGGGTGTTGTCTTTTATTAGGTGTATTACAATAGTGTCATGGTACACAACCAGGGCCCCGTGGTGCTGGTTGCTGTCCATTTTTCGTAGGGATGTGAACCTGTACCTGTGTACATGGTTAACTGATGAGCCTGGGCTCATTGATTAACCCTCATAGTTACATGCAGCCCTCCCCCTCCACACACACAGAACTAGCTGCCCCTTTCCCCTTGCTGCTGCCTCTGAAACAGAGGCACCAGCACCATGTGGGGGAGGAAACAGGAGCTGGTGCTCACATGCCCCCCCCCAACATGTAACCGCTGAAAATTTCAGCAGTTACATACAGTAAAACTCTGTTAGTCTGGCATCCAATGCTCCGGCACTCCTGATGGTCCGACACCATCAGGAACGCGGAAGTGCTTGGTGCAGCCGGACTATTGGAACAGCTCTGCGCCCAGCTTCCCCCATTTAGCCGCTGCTGAAACTGACCAGCAGCTGAATCGGGGAAGCCGGGGGCAGAGCAGCTGGGTGCTGCCGGGTTGGTCTGGTAGCGCCACCCCTCGGGGCTGCGGGACCAACCCGGCAGCACCCCGGCTGCTCTGTCCCAGGCGTCCCCAAGAGCAGCTGGGTTGCTGCCGCATTGGTCTCGCAGTGCCAAGGGGCGGTGCTTCCGGACCAACTCGGCAGCACCCCAGCTGCTCTGTCGCAGGCATCCCTGATTCAGCCACTGCTGAAACTGACCAGCAGCGGCTGAATCAGGGACGCCTGGGACAGAGCCAGACTATCAGAAGGGAGGGCTATGAGGGGGGTGGGGTGGGGAGGATTATCCGGCACCCCCTGGGTCCTAAAGGTGCCGGATTATCAGAAGTTTACTGTATTTACAAAAATTAACGCATTTTAACATCCCTGGTTAGTTGTATTACAGTAGCGTTGGGGTACCCAGCCATGGCCTCAGGCTCCTTGGTGCTGGGTGCTGCACAAACCAAGACCAAAGAGTTGCCCCTGGCCTGTGGAGCCAACATTAGCAGTCACTCATTCCGCTGTCGTAGCCCATGGTACCGGTGAGCCATGCTCTAATACCAACCGCAGCCACTGCACAAGTAATTCCTCGTCTCCACCTAATTAGCAGCACATCTAAGGCTGGAGGCAGCAGAATGCTCAGCATTGGAGGACAGAGCGGGGCAGTTGTGGGAACTTGAGCAGGGGGTTTGCTTGCAGGAGCCCATCTATCTACTCCAGTGTGGTCCTGGGCAGGCCAGTCCCTAACCACTCAGGGCATCGCCTCACTGCTCCACCAAGTGTGCATTGCGCTTGCCTGTGCAGGCAGGTAAGAGACCAGTTATGTCCTGAGGTGCAGGGTGCGCTAATGACAGCGAGCTGCCTTCCGGGTCATTAATGGACACAGGCAGACGGCTCCTTGGTATCCATCTTGCTATACTGATTTGTATTGCAGCAGCGCCCAGGGACCCACCCAGATAGGGGCCCTTATGAGACTCCTCACCAGGCTGAGCTCAGGGCCCTGCTGTGCAGGGCATTAGACAAGCCCTGGCTGAGATCCTAGTGCGACAGGACCCTCAGTTCTGCCAGCAGGGTCTGTGCTGCTCCCCACTGCTCTGCTCGTTTGAATAATAATTACCATCCCAGTCTCTGCTGCCTGTGGGCTATTTGCATGCTAGGGTGATCAGTGATGGACTTAATTTCCATGTGAATGGGATGGACATGGCATGAAAACCCAGCATCTTCGCTCCAGCTGTTGCAGGCAGAAAAGATAGAACCTGTGACTGGTGGTGTTGAAGTCTCCTCTCTGGAAACCCAGGTTCATCTGTCTGGGCATGATTTACTTTCTGGCCTTTCGATCCAGGTTGTTATCTTGGCCACTTCTATAGCTGTAGTATCCAAGTGCCTCCCATTCTTCACTAGCTTCCCCCGTTACAGACCAAGGTGTGGAAACCGAGTCACCAAAGCAGCTCAATGATTCGCCCAGGAAGTCTGGCAAAGCAGGGACTCAAACCCAGCCCTAGGCTGGCAGGGTAACGCATTCCCCATCCTTCTACACTCTGGAGCACAGATTGTGGGACATGAATGCCAAACCCCAGTGGCACATGCCCAAAGCATGCCATTTCCCTGGGGCATGGTGGGTAAATAGCCAGTGCCTGACGTGCCAGGCTTGAGAATGCCCTAGGTATGGGACTTGGAGAGCATTTCCCATTACATTGGTTGCTCAGTGGAATTGGCAGCAAGTGGGGAGCAGGAGCCAGTGCTCGGGGGGGGGGAGAACAGGGGCACAGCGGGGAAACAATGCAAGTCTGCGGGGCTCTTGTAGATTTCAAAGTCTGAACTGCTGCAGTGGGAACTCGGAGCCAGAAGGGGTTGTTTGAGTCCCTGCTGGCCCTGTGCTTCTGCGGTGTCCCGCAGCAAGTTGGGGGGAACTGGAGCCAGTGATGTGGGGAACTGGCATCATCTCTGGGGTGCCGCCTGATTATTGAGAGCCTGATAACTGCATTTTAACATCCTCAAGTGGAATGTTGGGTTTGTTACCCGTGTCTGGACTAGGAAATGCTCCCCCCGTGCCTTGTGGGAGTTACAGTTTGCATGCCCCATGCCGCTGTCCACTATGGACCAGGCAGCTTGGCTGGAATATATCTCCCATGAGGCACGGCAGTGGAACTTTTTCACCAAAAGTGTGAAACTTAGCTCGGGGGCATCCCTGTTTTCTGATGGTCTCGGATGCAGGCCCTTTCTGATGGAGACCCAGTGTTGACAACTCACCCATCTTTCACATGTAACATGCGCATAGGTCATGCCCACGCTTGGCTCGTATGGCCCCCGGGGAACCCCTTTCAGTGTGACAGCCTCTTCTTGGGGAGCTACTCTCTCTCGGGGATTAGCCTCGCCGCCTCCTGGGACCGCAGCTCTCTGAGTTCCCAGCACACCTGTGTCTCACTGTAGGGCCCCCTCAGGGAATCCACTCACTCTGGGCCCCTGGGGCCTCCACTTGCAGAGGGACTAGTGCAGCCCTGTTCTCTAGACCAGAGTGACTCTCAGCCAGCGTCCAACAGGAGGGTTTATTGAGCTTTGAACATACTGCAGGAACTCTCAGGCCTGCAGGTCTGGCCCCCCTCAGCCCAGCACGTCTGAGTCTCCCCTGCAGCCAGGTGGGCTCTGCTTGCTCCCCCTGCCCAGGCCAGCAGCCCCCTCCTCCCAGCCCAGCCCCCATATCCCTCCCCAGCAGCCCCTTCCCTGGCCTCTGTCTTCTGTCCAAGTAAATAGTAGGGATGTTAAAATACACAATGTCTAGTAATCATGTAGCCACAACAATTTTTAGCGTTTATGCAGTCACTAAATACTCCCTGGAGGGGGCGGGACCAGCAGACCAGCTCCTGCCTGACACCCTGAGCTGCTGCCTCTGGTGGAGGTGGGAGGGGCAGGTGGTTCCACAGTGTCACTGCTTTTAAGCTGGCTCCCCCAGCACCGACACCTGCCTGCCCTCCCCCTGCTGCCTCTGTGGGAGGCAGCAAGGCAGAGGGGTAGATAGCTCCCCGAAGCCAGCACACGTGGAGAGCCAGCTCTGAGCTGCAGCAGCAGGGAGCCAATACCTAGGGGAACTGGCTTGAAAGCTGCTTTCCATGTGTACCAGTTCCTGCCCGCTTGCCCCCCTCACCCTCCACATTGGTGCCCCTCTACCAGAGGCAGCAGCGCGGGGGCTGGGGGGCAGGTGACTCTGTGGGGATCCGTTGCTTTGTGGGGCTTTTAAGCCAGCTTGCCCTGAGCACCAGCTCTTGCCTACCCCCCACAATGCTGCCTCTATGGGAGGCAGTGGGTAGCAGGGGGTGTGGGTGGCTCCGCAGGAACCAGCAAACTGGCTGGTGCTCATGGGGTTTTGATAGCTCCTGTCTTACCCTCCCCTTGCTGCCTCTGTATCAGAGGCAGCAAGTGGGGAGGGTAGCATGTAGTGATTTGGATGATTGTTTAAATGGCTATACGCTGACATCCCTCGTAACATCAGCCATCTCCTCACTAGCAGTCCTCAACTATGCTGACTTGCTGACCTTTATCCCCGTGATCTCCCAAGTGTTGGCCTTGTCTGAGCCTAATGGGACTGCTGCCATCTGAACCGGGCCAGCCCCCAGGCTCAGCAAAGGCATATTGTGTGAGCATGGATGAGGGAAGCAGATTAAGGTTCCGTTTGTGTGGCCTCCCAAGGGTTAATGTGCACCAAGTGAATGTCCTGAGCACCCTAGACTTGTCACCAATGGGTGTAAGGCACATCTTGGCTCTTTAGTGGTTGGTCAGCTGTTTATTAGAGCACCTGTGAATCAAATGTAAATGGAGCTTGAGTAGGGGTAGAGATTCTTTCACCTTTGCATTTGGCAGTGGTTTTATCTCCAGCACTCCTTGCTTCTGCTCTTACCACTAGCCCTCACTCCCCTCCCAGAGGTGAGAGAACACTTAGGAGTCCTGGCTCCCAGCCCCCCTGCTCTGACCCTTTAGCTTCTATTCCCCCCCCCTTCCCCCCCCCCCCCCAGCCAGGCAGAAAACCCAGGAGTCCTGGCTCCAGGCCGTCTCAGCTTCTACCCACTGATCTTCCTGGTGTGCCGTGTGTCTCGGAGTCCTGCGGGGCACAGGCTGGTGGCTTCGCTCCACTCCTGTGTTGAGCCAGTCCCTTGGCCTGGCCTAAAACATTTGCTGGATCAGCTGCCGTCTGAGTGGCGGGTGATTTGAATCCGGCATGTTTAATGTGGTCTGGACAGTGTTTCCCTGGTATGTGCCCCCACGTTCAGAAGAAAAGCGGGTTGTGTGGTGTGCACCGAATTTTGCCACCTGGTTTCAAATCCCCCTCCCCCTCTGTTTCCTAGTGAAGATAGGGCCTGTGTTCCTAGCATTTTCCTGGATTCTGGCCCCTCTCTGGCAGGGAAGTAATAAGAGCCCTCCCTTCCCCAGAGTCTGGCTCAAAATCTCCTGTGTAGCCAAGGGCTGTCCCCTTTCTGCTCCATCTGGTCAGCTCACTGTTGTGTACTGGTGTGCCGAGGTGGGCCCAGAGTCTCACCTGCCCAGGCAACTTGGGCCAGACTGTCTGAGACCATCGGTTGTGGGGTGCAGCCTTTCTACCCCCGGACTGGAACAAGGGGGCACCTGGATCAGGACTGGTGGCACTAAGCATAGCGGCCCCTCCATGGCCAGGTGTGGAGGCTGCTGTGACTGCAGGGAGAGTGGGAGACCAAAGGGGTGGGCAGGATTCATGTAGAAAGCAATTTGGTGTTTTAATTTGGTAATGTTCCATGTCCTGCAGGCCCCGGGCTGCTGGGAGCATCCCTGCTTTCCATTCAAACCGAGCCAGGCGTTACTAGCCCTGCGGCGGCAGAGCAAAGTGACCCCAGTGCCTCACAAAGCAGGAGACCAATGAAAAGAAGCAAAAACTGGATTTCTGAAGATTGATTTTTAAGCGGCTCTCCTTGTTTTTGAGAGCTTGGCTCCTTGTACTTGGGCTTGGCGTGGGGGGGTTGTACAGGAATGTGTGTTCAAAACCTGTGGGTCAGGGCCTGAGCTGCTGCGAGATGGACTGAAACAATCAGGGCAGTGGCAGGGAGGTTCTGTTGTGTTAGGTTTTGGGGCATCACATAGACTCCCCAACTACACCCGCTGAGATCAGAATTCTCATTGGGCTGGACACTGCCCTCTCTCCCATAGTGCTAAGCATTGCCGGGACCTCTCCAGCTGAGATCAGGGCCCCCCACTGCACCAGGCACTGCCTCAACCTCCCCAGCTGAGATCAGGGCCCCCCACTGTACCAGGCATTGCCCAGCCATCCCCCCAGCCAAGATCAAGGCCCTGTAGTGCTAGGCACTGCCCAGTCCCCTTCGGCAGCTGAGAGCAGGACCTCTAGGTGGCCATTAGAAGTGGACTCTGATGTGGGGGTGAGAATTGCTTGCCTTCCTATTCTTTGATATCTCTGCAGCTCTGCAAATACCCCTGCGCGTTATGTTCCTATGGAAACCCTGGCTCTGGGTTTTTTTCAGTATCGTCCCCCTGCTCCTGGAATTCAGGCTGTTCTCAGTAGTGGCTAAAAATAGCCCATCCAGTCCCCCCTCCTCCCCCACTAGAGCCCTGTCTGGAAAACTGGTCCCCCCATGCTTAGCAGACCCTCCACACCTCTTTCTTCAGGGACCCTGGCCCACTGAAACAAGCTAGGTGTGGCTGGACCAGCAGCTAGGGTGAGGGGCACCTTCTCACTCAGCTAGCAGGATTCGGTGCCAACAGGTGCGGCCAAGTGGGACTCGCCGCATGCCCAGTGAGGGCTGGTATCCCCTTTACAGCCAGAAGGGGAGGCACACAATGAGCCTGAAAGTGGCATTTACAAGGGCACCTGATTCCCCATCCTCTCCAGCCCAGGCTGGAAAATTATCCAGAGCCCTGCCGGGGTCAGACCAAAGCATGTCATCCTGCAGAAGGCATAGCTGGTGTATGCCCCAGAAGTGAGCAGGGGCAAGGAGAAAAACACCCCCAGGGCCCTGCCGACCTGATCTAGGACAAGTCTTAAGCGTGGCAGGAACGGACTGGTCATCCAGGCGGCCAGTCCCCTCAGCACTCGCTCTTCCTTCCTCCTGGCCCCCAGAGTGGGTGCAGTTAGCCTCTTCTCAAGGTGCCCTTTCCCAGTGCTGCTCATTCCCAGCTGTTTTACTCACAGCCCCTGTCTCCCGATCCTCTGGTGGTGTGGGGGACGGGGTTTGAAGCCCAGTTAAAACCTCACCACTCTCCTTCGGGAACTGCCAGTCCTCCTGCCCCAGCTACTGTGCCTCCCAGTTGCCTTCCAGCACTCCAGGCTGAGTTAGGAGATCACAAGCCAAATACACACTTTGCTAATCACAAGGATTTAGCCTGGGTGGGTTGCTGTGGGGCAGACCAGAGGCTAGGGGGATGGGTGTGCATGATTAGGAGAGGGCCCAGGGGTGCAGTAGAAAAGTCTAGGTGCCCCTTTGCCTAGCCATGGAGCCCAGACACTTGGGTAGGAGCAAAACCTGCTCCTTGCTGCCTCAGGATGCGTCTCTGGATTCCTGGGTGCAGAGTCGGCACCCCCTTCACTGCTCCCGAGCACCTCTCTCCAGAGCTGAGCCTGGCGTCATGCTGCCCCAGGTGGTGCACCTCCTGCTAGGAGGAGGAAAGCAGGGGCAGCTCCCTGGAGAGAGAAGCCGTATTTTCCGCACCTTCCTGCAAGCAGCTCGGGGGGGCACAGTGAAGTCTGCATTGTCCCACGCCCCCCCACATCAGGCTCCAGCACAGAGGGAGCAGGAGGCCGTTACTAGGCAACGGCCACCCACGCCCCCAGTGTGTGGCATGCTAGACAATGCAGGCACATGGCAGGGGGATGGAAGGAGCCCCTTCCCCCATTCACCCACATGGATGCAGTGCAGGGGTCAAGCAGCGGGTCTCTGACCCCCACTGTGTGGGAGCCTTGGCCTATGCTGCTTTAACCCTTTCAATCCCAGCCTGCCCTAGCGCCCAGTGTTAGCAGTCCTTACCCAGCCAGTAGGCATAGGGCTGGCATGGCAACGGGCACTGGGTTTGAAGCCCAGTTAAAATCCCACCACTCTCCCACACTAGGACAGAGACCAGCTGCTCTTAATCTGTAATGAGACTGCAGTAGATCAGCTCTAACACCCGGCAGTCCCAGCCCCCTCCTCTGACCCAACAGTACCCACGGCCCTCCCAGGGCCAGGGACAGAACCCAGGCTCCCAGCCCCCGCAATCCTCTCCCTACAGGAACACCGTCTCGTGACTCTTCCCATTCACCTGCTGGGCCCTGACATGTCTGTGAGCTCATCCCAACCCTAGCTAGCCTGTGGCCGTGGTCCTGCCCTGGAGGTTGCGTGGCCTGTGGCTGGCTAGAGCACACCCTGAGCCGTCAATCTGCGAGGGGACTCCCTGTGCCAGTACAACCCAGCACATGCTCCTTCCCTGCTCCCAGATGAGTCGGCCTGCTGCTTACTGCCTAATGGATCCAGGCCCAGCCTGGTATCTCCCCCAGGAGCAGAAGGTCCTCGGGGGGCTGTTTTGTCCCCCATATGCATCCCGAATTATCCTGTCTCAGTGTGGCCCAGTGGGTAGGTGGCAGGGCTGGGCCGCAGGACATCTGCATTCTGTTTCCAAGCAAAAGGACAGGTGTTCTGCTTATAAGCAGCACGCGGGATCTTTTTCAGGGGGAAGAGGCAATACGTCATTTTTATTGCAAACACTGCATAGAAATCAGTACATGTGCGCACTCATACACACGACACCCCCCATTAGGGTGGATACAAGGAAGAAGCCAGGTTCAGTAGGCCACAGTCTGATACTCTGAAGTTGCCTTCACAGGCCTAACCCAAAGCTACATGCCCCAGTTCTCTCTGTCCCCCTCTCCCTCTCCCCACTTATATATATACTAGCCAATTAGCCCGTCATAAGACGGGATTTTCAGGTCTCTCCTCCACGTTGGTCTTCTCTCCTGAGCCTCCGGTCTCTCGCTCTGTCTCTCTCTCTCTCTCTCTCTCTCTCCCTCTCCTCCTCCTACTGCCTCCCCCTCTCTCAGCTCTCCTCCCCCTCCTGCCACTCTCTCGGAGGACCCCGGAACCCAAACGGCCATTTGGGCTCTGTGCTCCGCATGCTGCATGGGGAGCTCGGAGCCCAAACGGCCGCTTGCGCCACTTGCTCCCATGTGGCGGCCCAGCTAAGCGGTGCAGAAGTCAGCCGAGCGCCATGGCAGGAGGCAAAGGGGGGTGGAGCGGTGAAGTTCACGGCCAGGAGGTGGGGCCTGGAGCTGCTGTCACGCTGCATGTCACCATCCTGACCCCCTTCGCCTCCCGCCGTGGCACTCTGCTGACTTCTGCGCCGCTCAGCAGGGCCACCATGGGGGAGCAAGTAGCCGTTTGGGCTCCCCCACGGCGGCCCAACTGAGCGGTGCAGAAATCAACCGAGTGCCATGGCAGGAGGCAAAGGGGGGGTGGGGTAGTGATGTAAACGGCCAGGTCCTGCCCCTGGCCATGTACGTCACTGCCCTGCCCCCCCTTCCCATCCTGCCGTGGTGCTCAGCTGACTTCTGCGCAGCTCATCTGGGCAGCCATGGGGGCGCAAGCGACTGTTTGGGCCCCGTGCTCCCCATGTAGCACAGGGGTGCTGCATGGGGACCACTGCACTCAAATGGCTGCTTCTGCCGCTTGCTCCCCGGTGGCAGCCCGGCTGAGCAGTGCAGAAGTCAGCCGAGCACCACGGCCGGAGGCAACAGCGCCGCCCAGAGGGAACAGCCAGCATTTCAGCGTTACAGAGTCACAGACATTGGGCTACTTATAATGTTTCCTGTGGGACACAGTAACATCACAGCGACCACAGGCTAGGGGTGTAGATAAGGGTGGGTAAAGCCCAGCCCCACTCCTTCATCCGTGAAGCCTAGCCCCCCCACTACCAACCCATCCCTCTCCAGCAACCAAGTGGAGAGCTGGGAGTGGGATGCCTCAGCCTTCCTTGGCCCTCAGGGGCCGAGCTGGGGCTGAGGCACCTTGAGCCGGCCTCCCTGGGGCAGAGCTGGGGCTGGCATGCCTCGGCCGGCCGGGGCTTGGAGTGGGTGGGTGCAGCCCTGGAGCAGGGAGAGAAGAGGCGGGACTGGCATGACCGGAGATGGGAAGAGAAAGGGCCTGGGCTGGTACAGGCACTACCGGGCTGGGGGAGAAAGGGACCGGGCTGGCGGAGCAGGGGACGACAGAAAGGGACCACAGCCCAGCCCTCCTCCCCTCTCTGGTTGTCAGGTTGCCTACCCCCTGAGAGAGGGGGATTGGCAAGTGTAGCAAGCAGGGGGTAGGCAACCCTGTGGGTTTTGCAGTGTCCTGCTGGAGTTGTCTAATCGTTGATTGGTTTACGGGTGTCTGCCTTTTGCTAGAGTCCTCGATTCTGCCCCTCTTCAGCCATCCTGAATTTGACCAAAGTCTTGAGTTCACCAGTCTGACCATCTGGTGCTGGAGTCTTCCCACATTTCTCTCACACAGAGGCCAGCTCATGTTAAAGCAATTTCTCTTACAAAGGAGCAGGCAGGATTCCTTACAGATGTACAAAATTAAAAAACATGTTAAACAATTTCTTACTAACTTATAATACCTAGTATAGAATATACTTTAATACCTAGAAGCAGCTATACAATAAAGCTTATGAAACAAAATTTCTATAACTGCATGAAACAAAGGCTTCATTTTATAGCTATGTAACTACTACTATGTGACAGGCCTACATAGTCCTATCCCCCTTCATGCCTCAGGTTCCCTTCTGGGGTGTAAAGACAAGGAGCCCTCCCCTTTGTGCAATGCTCTGTGAGCTCAGGATGATTAAATTCCTGTGAGTAATGTAAGCAGGCGAGTACTGATCCTTTCCCTCATGCCTTTGGCAATTGAGCCAGTTTCTGTGGGAATCTTGGGACTTGTAGCAGAGACCCTCCACAGGCCCCTAGAACACTGTGGGGGGATAGTTCCTTTCATCTCTTTGAAAGTGGCTGCTGCTTCTTCCAGTGTCCCCTCTCTGCTTCACCTGCCAGTATGACAGTTCATGGTATAATAGTTCCTCCATGTCAATCGGGCAGTGCCGCTCTCCCCTGTGGCTCATCCCTGGGCTTCTACAAGGTGTCCCCAACAGTGGGGTGCTGGTCACAGGCCCAGCACAGACTGGTTCCGCCATTCCTGTAGGTGCACAGCCTCCTGGCATATCACTGCGGCAGATAATGAGGGTTGGTCCTGTAATGGAAGGGCAGAGGGTATGACAGTTGGGAGGATATGCTGCATTTCTGACACTGGGTCACGTGTTCTGGAGAGGGCCAGTAGGAATTAGGGACGCTAGATATTGTATAATTCAGTAACCGTGTAACCGCACCAAATCTTAGCGGTTGCACAATCATTCAGTGGCCCCAGGTGTGAGGCTGGCAGCCAGTGTGCTCCCAGCTCCATTCCTGGGGAACCCCCTGCTGCACAGTGCAGCAGAGCCTCTGTCCTCAGAGGCCCCAACTCCCTGCAGACAGAGGCCGTTCCGCCATCTGCTGGCAGGGGCTGCACCAGCATCCCGCCTCCCTTCCCCCCACGTTGCTGCCTCTAATAGGGTATGTCTACACTAGCCACCCTAGTTCGGACTAGGGTGGCTAATGTAGTCATTCGAACTTGCAAATGAAGCCTGGGATTTAAATATCCCGGGCTTCATTTGCATGTTCCCGGGCGCCGCCATTTTTAAATACCCCATAGTTCGAACTACCTGCCCACGGCTACACACGGCACGGGCTAGGTAGTTCGAACTATGGGGTATTTAAAAATGGCAGCGCCCAGGAACATGCAAATGAAGCGTGGGATATTTAAATCCCGGGCTTCATTTGCAAGTTCGAATGACTACATTAGCCACCCTAGTCCGAACTAGGGTGGCTAGTGTAGACATGCCCATACAGAGGCAGCAGTGTGGGAGGGGCGAGGCAGCTCCGAGAAGCCGGTGCTCCTGCTGCACACCAGTTCCCACCCCTGACTCTCTGCCTCTGTGGGAGGCAGTAAAGGGGAGGGCAAGAGGCTCTGTGGAACTGGTATGTTCAGAGCACCAGCTTGAAAGCTGGCTTCCCACATGTACTGGCTCCCGCCTGCCCCCCTCACCCTCAGCATTGCTGCCTCTCTATCCGGGCAGGGCATGCAGCTCCATAGGATCCAGTACTTAAGCCAGCTCCCCATAAGTACCAGCTCCTGCCTGCCCCTCCCCTTGCTGCCTCTGATACAGTAACTGTGTGTAGTCACCAAGGCTTATTGGTTAATTGTTTACACGACTGTGCTACATCCCTAGTGGGAAGGGGGTGAGGGTCTGGTGAGTAGAATGGGGACTGGCAGACCTAGGGTCTGTCTTTGGCCTTGGCAGTCTCCTCTCTGCTGGGACTGTATTCACGCCCCGAGTGGTGGGCTGGCTCCCCCTGCTGACCAAATGACTGCTGTGCACCCCGTCCTGGCACCCAGGAACTTGCAGCAACTGGGGCAGGCAGCACAATGGAGCCTGATCTCAGTTGAGGGGCAGGCAGGTGATCTGCAGCACCTGGTACAATGGGGGCCCAAGTGTGGACTGGCAGGGTGCAGGGGAGTTGTTAAACATCCATGTACCCCAGGAGATGTGCAAGGATTAGAGGAATTTTCGGCTGCCCCCTCTTAGTCATGGGTTAGTTCTTCCCCAATGCTTGTTGCTGTCACCCTCATGCCTTCTAACCCAGACACCTGTTGTCCCCTGCTGCAAATATCCAATGGTGGTGAGTCCTGCGGGCCAGCCAGTGGTGCTGGGTCCAAGCGCTGTGCTGCTTCCCCTCCCATCTGTGTCCAGCACTCATGGGCTGACCCCCCTCTCTCTGCCTTTGCCTCCTAGGGCCGCCATGTCAAGACAGGGCAGCTGGCAGCCATCAAGGTCATGGACGTCACAGAGGTAAGAAGGAGGGTGGGCTGGGACACCCCTACATTATCCTACAGCATCTCAACCTATCTGGAGTAGCAGTGGCCCCTTTCTCAGTCCTCCACTCCATTTGTTCTTCGTCTCTCCCTGGCCTGGAATGCACTGTGACTAAGAACAGCACTGCGTGGCCATGCCCAGTCCTGCTAGGCCGGCTCTCTGCCCTGCCCCCGGCTGGGCACAGTTTCAGACCTCAAGGGTATCTTTCCCCTCCCAATGTCTTTCTTCGCCTGCTGCACTGGGACTCTGCTGGTTCCAGCCCTTCATTTCCAGTGATCTTTGGCCTCTTCATGCTCTGGGACCAGTGTTCCGCTTCGGCACTCAAAGCACCTCCTCCCTGGGGCTTGTATCCCTCCATGGCCTTTCCCAGTCCAGCTCTGCCACCTCTTCTGTAGGCTCAGCTCTCTGCCCCTCTGATGGAGGGCACCACCAGACCTGGGCTGGCAGTGGCTGTGGGTCAGGAGTATGGGGCACTGCCATGGTTGGAGGGAGCTCAGGGCTGAGCTGGCAGGGGCTATGGGTTGGGCATGAGGGACACCCCAAAGCTGGCCAGGGGGAGCAGGGTTTCCTGTAACCCTAGTCCTTTCCCCCATGCAGGATGAGGAGGAAGAAATAAAGCAGGAAATCAACATGCTGAAGAAATACTCCCACCACCGTAACATCGCCACCTACTATGGGGCCTTCATCAAGAAGAGCCCGCCCGGGAATGATGACCAGCTGTGGGTGCGTGGGGCGGGCAGTCCCTCAGGCTGCCTGGGCATGAGCACACATCACCACGGGGGCACAGACACGGGCTGGGCACACAGAAGGGGCTAGCAGCCTGGGCATGTCTGACGCCTCCAACCCTTACTCAGATGACAGGCCTAATGACACATGGGCTGTGCCGCGCCTGCACCAGCGGGGCCCTGGTCTCAGTCTATGTGCCTCTGAGCATGTGTGGCAGGGCCCTGGTCTCAGACTGGGGGGGGTCTCTGCTAGGGATGTAAAAAGTGCTTCCAAAATGTAACTGTAAGCCCTCAAATCCTTGTGGTTACACAGCTACACACTGCAGGCTGCAGTTTGAACTTAAATAAGCTTTATACTGCAGCGTTCACCACACAGCCTCCCTGGGAGCAGGGCTGGCAAGGGCTGTTAGCTCCACTTCCAGGGAGGCTTTGCTGAAGGCTGCAGCCGGGTCCTAGGGAGCCAGCGTGTAACCTATGTTGGGGGCCAGGCTGAGCCCACCATGGACAGGGACTTCTCTGGCTGACCAGAGCAGCCCCTGCCTGCAGTGGGCTTCCTGGTCGGGGCAAGCGAGCAGATGCTCCAGCCCCTATGGGTTAACCAGAACTGATAAGCCTCACCCGTTAAGGGTGACGATTCACATCCTTAGTCTGTGTGGCACCCAGCGCAGCTCTGATCTCAGGCTGGGGTGGGTCTGTGCAGCACCTGGCGTGGCATGATCACCACGGTTCGTCGCTATCTGCCATACTGAGACCCTGTGCCCATCCCTCCCCTCCATTTGTGCCCAGCTCTGTGCATGGGGCTGTCCCAGCTCAGCCAATCTCTGTCTGGCCATGCCCCAGATCCAGCAGCATGGTGTGAGGGGCCAGGCTGGTAACTCTGCCTTCCCCACAGCTGGTGATGGAATTCTGTGGGGCCGGTTCTGTCACAGACTTGGTCAAGAACACTAAGGGCAATGCGCTGAAGGAGGACTGCATCGCGTACATCTGCCGGGAGATCCTGCGGGTATGCCAGGCCGCACTGCCTGACCACGGCGCAGCTAAGAGCTGGCGGCTAGGAGCCAGGATGCCTGAGTTCTCTTCCCAGCTCTGGGAGGGAGTGGGGGCTGGTAGTTAGAGCACAGGGGCTGCTAGCCAAGATTGCTGGGTTCTCTCCTTGGCTTTGTGGGCGGGGGGCTGGTTTGTTGGGGGGCAGACGGGGGGAAGACTGGGAGCCAGAATTGCTGGGTTCTCTCCTTGGGGCTGGTGGGTTTGATGGGGGACTGGGAGCCAGGGCTGCTGTGTTCCTGTGCCTGGATCCCCGCTGAGTTTTCCCTGCTTCCCTAGGGCCTGGCTCACCTACATGCTCACAAGGTGATCCATCGGGACATCAAAGGGCAGAATGTGCTGTTGACGGAGAATGCCGAGGTGAAGCTGGGTAAGTTCCATTCCCAGCCCTGCCACTCACTCCTGTCTCTAGCAGCTGCCCCAGCTCCCTGAGTGGGCATCTCTTCAGCCTCCTGTCCTCAGGAGAAACTCCTTCTTCCCCTCCTCTTCCCCTTGCCACTCCTCAGCTTCGGGCGCTCATGACTGGCTCACATGATGGGGTCCGAGACCCTTCTCTTTCCTTTCTCTCTGGCTGTTCTGATGGCCAGCATGTCAGTCCTGGTTCAATTCTGGGAGGGTCAGCACCATCCTGTGGCAGGGAGTTCCCCTGGCCACCCACAATATGTTACCTTCTCAGCCTGCTTTACAGTGGGCCACTTCTGCCTGCCAAGAGTCTGAGCCCATCATCCTGAGAGGGGGGAACTGCCAATTCCACCCCTGCATGGGAGGGATGGCTTCTGGGTAGGCCATACCACTCCTTGCCTGGGGGTGGAGCCACAGGTGAGGGTTGCTGAAGAGCGACAGCTGCCTCTTCTCCCTCTCCAGTGGATTTTGGGGTGAGCGCCCAGCTGGATCGGACGGTGGGGCGCAGAAACACCTTCATTGGCACCCCCTACTGGATGGCCCCGGAGGTGATTGCCTGCGATGAGAACCCTGACGCCACATACGACTACAGGGTAGGGCAGGCCTTGAGGCCTGGGAGCTTGGTGGGATCCGTGCTGCAGCGGGGGCGTGGGGCAGCCTAGCCCTGGGAGCCAGAAGTCTTTAGCCCAGTCATGCCAGCATGCACTGCAGGCGGCACAGGGCCTGTTTGCATGAGAGCCGTCTTCTCTCACCCCCCACTAAACCAGCCCTACTCTCCACAGGTTGGGGCTGTGATGCACCAGGTCTCAGCCCTGACAGCGCACCTGTCCTTGCTGTGTGTGTGGCCCAATCCCATGGGTCCCCACCTCTGTCGCCCCCACCCCAATCCCTCCAGGTCCCTCCCACTCTGATCCCTCTGGTTCCCCACCTCCCAGACCCCCCTCCCCCAATTTCCTCACATCCTTCCCCCACTCTGATCCCCCTGGTTCCTGGTCCTCCCTCCCCAATCCACCTGAATGCAACAAGGGATTTCTGGGGCATAGCTGACAGTACCAGTTCAGGGCCAATAGCTCAGAAACTATGCTGCTCAATCCAAGGCTGGGTGTCCTCCACTCTGTGGCACCCAGCCAGTCGCACAGAGCACATCTGTTCCCGCACCAGCCAACAATCCCCTCAGACGCTCCAGTTCCATTGGGTGCTTGCTCATGTCCATTCAACATAGCTGTATGACCGGTGCGGAAAGATTTTCCCTCAGCAGTACCCATAGGGGACTGGACTCAGCTCCCCCTGGGCCCCTCCCTCCTCAGTGACAGTGCTTGGAACAGTGTGTTCCAGCCTTAGCTGTAGCTTAGTTAACTTTCCCTATTCAGTTTCAGAGGGGTCGCCATGTTAGTCTATAACTTTAAAAACCACAAGTAGTTTTGTGGCAATTTAGAGCAGGGATGGGGAACCTCTTTTAGGTCAGGGGCCACTTACCCACAGAAAAATCAGCCCCGAAACTGGGGCCACGCACCACACAAGTGAAAATAAATAAATAAATAAAATAAAACCCAACACCCTTGTTGGCTTCCAGCTGTGACACTCCCCACATTCCCCTCCCACGCCAGGCTAGTAGATTTTGTGTGCCCCAGCTGTGGGAGCTGGAGCACCAGTGCTGGCTATGCAATGCTGGGGGGCCCTGAGCCTCGGGGCCCAGATGCAGATCCCTGGGCCTGAGGTTCCCCACCCCTGCGTTAGAGACTAACAAATTATATAGTACCATGAGCTTTCATAGGTAAAACTCACTTCATCAGATGAGTTGGAATGGAAATAACAGAAATATAGATAGATTAGATAGATAACAATAAAAGAAGTACTTGTGTTAATGAGGTTAATTAAGTAGCTGGCTGTGTCCCAATTATATTTTTTGATGTAAAAGTGCAGATGCTAAAGGCAGGGGAAATTTGCTTTGTAAAGCATTAATCAGTTAATGTCTTTATTCAAGCCAGGGTAACCTGTGTCAGAACCGTAGATAAATTACATTTCTTTCTCTGTAACTGGGTAGTGAAATTCTTTTGTAAAAGAATGGCTACTTTTAAATCAGTGATTAAATGACCAATCAGATTAAAATATTCCCATACAAGTTTATGTATTACCATTCCTGATGTCTGATTTGTGTCCATTTATCCTTTGTCATAGAGACTGTCCACTTTGGCCAATATACATGGCAGAGGGGCATTGCTGGCACTTGATGGCATATATCACATTAGAGGATTTGCAGTTGTATGAGCTCCTGATTTGGTGGCTTATGTGGTTAGGTCCTCTGATGGTGTCGCTTGTATAGACATGTGGACAGAGTTGGCAATGGAATTTGTCATGGAGTATATCTGAAGTGTGATGTGTGGCTGCTGGAAAGGATTTGCTTCAGGTTGGGGGGTTGTCTGTAGGCAAGAATTGGCCTGTCTCCCAAGGCCTGTGAGAGTGAGGGATCATTTTCCAAGATAGGTTGTAGATTGTCAATGATGTTTTGGAGGGGTTTAAACTGGAGTTCTGTTTCCAGCAAGGAAAATAACACTTATATCGTGTTCCTCGGAACGCTCAAGATACGTCTGTTCCAGATATGGCTAATGTCTGTGTACTCCTGGCCTAACACTTGCTCCTTTCCAAGGTGTTGTCAGCGTTTCACTTGGGGCAGGATATATTCCTTCCAGTCCTCTATCCTAGGGGTTTCCAAACTTTTTGACACGGGGACCAGTAAATCCATTCACGAGCTTTTGGAAGGCTGGTAACATTCATTTACATATTTGCATATTCATTAAGCAAATTATGAATATTCAAATAAGTTGTTTCTGGTCCTCTCAAAGCCCCCAGTGCCAGCATTAGCAAAGCTTTTGATACAGTCACCCACAATAGTCTTGCCAGCAAGTTAAGGGAATATGGATTGGATAAATGGACTGTAAGATGGATAGAAAGCTGGCTAAATCAGGGTTTCCCAAACTTTTTACTTTAGTTGGAACCCATTTTTTTTTCCAGTACTGTTTTTTGCAGCCCAAAAATATAAACGCATATTAAAAAAAGAATGAAAAATGAATAAATTTTCAGTGTTTCACCCGGCTGCGTCCTCAGCCCAGCTTGGGCCAGGACTTGGGGGACCCGGCACCACATGAGCACTTTGGGTGGCGGGAGCAGGAGCAGATTGGGGGTACGGTATCTGGCTAGGAGGGAGGGTGCAAGGAAAGGTAGGGTTGCCAGGTGTCCGGTTTTGTACCGTGGTTTTGTACCAGGCAGTCTGGTATTTGAGGGTTTTGTCTGGGAAACAAATTGAGAAATTACCAGACATATAAAATGTCTGGTATTTTCTAATTAGGTACGTTTTATTATAATTAGCTGTATCAGTCTTTAGCTGTGAACTGCCTGGCTGGTAGATGTGCTCACGCTGCCTGAGTGTGTCTACCTGCCGGGCAGTTCGCAACTACTCAAGAGAGGGTATGGGAGGAGGGGAGGAAATGGAATCCCCGGCCGGACTCACTCATCTGCCAGGGTCCACAGGGTCTGCATGTGCCCGGGTCAGTCCCGCTCCCCTCCCCTCCTCTCCCGATCTCCCCAGTCCAGCCCTGCTTCTGGCGGCTGGTTCCCCCCGCCCCACTCCCCCAACCAGCCCCACTGCCCCCGTCCAGACCTGCTTCCGGCAGCTGGTTCTCCCATCCTCCTCCTCCTGATCTCCCCGAGCCAGTCCCCCCGTCCCCCAGCCAGCCCTGGTTCCACCGCCTGCCCTCCCCGATCTCCGCCGAACAACCCCGCTGCCTCCAACCCTGCTTCCGCCGCCCAGGGGATCGCTAAATGGATCACCTCTTGCATCCTCACATGTTAACAAATTGGCAGATGCTCAGCTGCTCTCATTGGTGAGGGCTCATTCGACTAGGGCTCCGGCCTTTTCGGAGGCCTTTCTTGCCCATGGCCTGATCCAGGATATCTGCCATGCAGCAATGTGGTCTTCAGTTCACATCTCTTTACATCATCACGCAGTACTCTAGAGACAACCTGGCATTTGTCAGAGCAGTATTGCAATCTGCATGTCCCTGAACTCCTACCTGCCTCCGCAGGTACTAATTGCAGTCACCTATGTTGAATGGACATGAGCAGTCACTTGATGAAGAAAAGATAGTTCTCTGTTTCTGTGACAGGTGTTCTTCGAGATGTGTTGCTCATGTCCATTCAACTTCCCACCCTCCTTACTCTGTTGGAGTGTTTCCAGCAAGAAGGAACGGAAGAGGGAAGGGCTCAAGCGTGCCCTATCTAGCATGGCATGTGTTCACCACTCCAAGGGGCACTGGACCTGTCCCCTATTGGTACTGCTGAGGAAAAATCTTCTGGCATCAGTCCATATGGCGAGCACACACAGCTATGTTGAATGGACATGACCAACACATCTCGAACACCAGTTATCAAAACAGGTAACTCTTCCTGGTGCCGCCACCAGCATTATACCTTATATAGATCAGAGGTTATGAAAACCAATCTTATTAAATCTGAACAGGTTCTCTCGGTCCCAAAGGACCAGCCACATCCTAGGTCAATGTATACCTTAGATCTTACCCAAAAAGCATGCTGTCCCAGTCCTTTAGAATCTAACATCTAAAGGTTGGCGAGAGAGAGAGATAAAACTGTTAAAGGAATCAAATTACACATATCAGTTGCCAAGTTCTTGGTTCAAGCTTGTAACAGAGGGTGGAATAAGTTGCTGGCTTAAGTCTCTGGAGCACATCTGCAGGTTAGATGGGTCATTCCATCCTCTGTTTATAACGGTGATTCTCAGATTGCAATCTAACAGTCCATGGCCGCTGGCTCAAGGCTCAGCCACTCCCCCCTGCAGAGGGGAGGCCATGCTGGCACTCCAGCTCTGCTGCTCCTACCCCCAGCTTCTCACTGGGGAGGGAGAAAGCCCCAAGCCTCAGTTATTTGCAGGTGGACGCCATGGCTGCCATGCTGGTATGAACGTTCACAGAAAAGCTCCTCAGATGTGGATTGGCACCTCCCATGCCCAGTGTTAGTCAAGTTCTGCTATTCAACCCAAATATCCCTTCACAATAGGCTGGCCCGGCCTCCTCTTGGTATGTCTCAGGAGCAAACATTTGTAATACAAGCACATCGCCAATACTGATAACTTTCAATACAACAATGATATATGCATACAAATGGTACAGTTGTAACCAGCAAACCATACACTTTCCATAGACACCTCACTTGGGCCACTTTGGACAAGATTTATTGCAAACGTAACAGTGGTTGCAACAGTGATCTACATGGTCATATTTTAATCAGAGAACATTACGTTGGGTTCCCTCCACTTTGCTCCCTCTGGTTCCCCATGTCCCAATCCCTTGACCCGATCTCCCTGGGTCCTCCTCACCCTCTGATCCTCGTGTTTGCCACATCCCAGTCTCCCAGGCTGCCCGTCCCAATCCCCCCCACCCTGATCTCCCCAGATCTTCCCTGTGCTCTGATTCCTAGGTTCCCCACATCCCAGTCCCCTTGGGTCTCCCCTCCCTAATCCCCCCACCCCGATTTCCCTGGGTCCTCCCCAGACTCTGATCCCCTCTGGATTCTGTATATCCCAGTTGTCCCTACCCACACCCCATACACACACTTTGATATCAGGGTTACTCACACCTCATCGAATCTCTCTTATGTTCCCTCACACTTTGATCCCCACAGACACACACACTGAGTACCCCCGCTTCTGGCTTCCCCAGAGCCCACTTCCCTTGCAGGCAGAGAGGCTCCCAACCCCTCCCTCAGCTGCCACAGGGCAGGGAGCTCTCCACTCCCAACCCATCTCTCCTTTCTCTCTGCAGAGTGACATCTGGTCCCTCGGCATCACTGCTATCGAGATGGCTGAGGGGGCACCACGTAAGTGCCAGGCTCTTACTTGCACCTGCGGCTTCCCCCACTGGCATGTGGCCATATTCCTAGAAGGTGCCCACTCGGCCCAGCCACACACACACTTGGAGGACTAGTAACCTGGGGCAAGAGGAGAGCGTTCTCCACAGTTCTCACTCTGGCTCTGGGAGGCGAGTGGGAGCTTGTGGGTTAGAGTGGGGCTGGGAGCTAGGATGCCTGGGTTTTCTCCCCAACTGGGAGAAGAGTGGGGACTGTTGGGTTAGGGTGGGGTGAGGGGCTGGAAGCCAGGGCTGCTTGGCTTGATCTCCAGCAATGCTAGGGGATATAAGGATCTGTGGGGGATCATAAGTGTTATGAGCATTGTGCTCATCCTGGGAAGAGCTGCTGAAGGGAGCCTGGGACTGGCAGAGGGGTGCAGCCCCTGTGTGATTGTGTCTCTTCCCCCTCAGCACTGTGCGACATGCACCCCATGCGAGCGCTTTTCCTCATCCCCCGCAACCCACCACCCAAGCTCAAGTCCAAGAAATGGTACGTCAGTGGGTAGTACTTCCCCTTGCACTCGCTGCCTCCCCAGTGGTGGTCAATGGACTGTCCCTCTCTCACAGTCACTGCCCTCCCCCCCACGCTGAGGACAATGGGCCATCCCTCCCTCACAGTCACTGCCTCCACCCAGCTGGGGTCAATGGGCTGTCCCTCCTTCACAGTCACTGCTTCCCCCCCTCCACCCCGCAGCTGAGGTAAATGGGTCGTTTTCCCCTCATATTCACTGCCCCCTCCAGCTGGGGTCAATGGGCCGTCCCTCCCTCACAGTGACTGCCCCCCCCACGATGGGGTCAATGGGCCATCCCTCCCTCACAGTCACTGCCTCCCCCCCCAGCTGGGGTCAGTGGGCTGTCCCTCCCTCATAGTCACTGCTCCCCCAGCTGGGGACAATGGGCCGTCCCTCCCTTGCAGTCCCTGGCCCCGCACCCCAGCAGGCAAGCCAGGACTGAGTTGATGCTACCTGGGCTCCGAAGCACTGTGGACTAATGTCATGGACCCATCTGACCTAAGCAGCTGGGCCAGGTTCTCAGCCTGTGTTCATCCACCTTCCCCCAGGTCCAAGAAATTCATCGACTTCATAGACACTTGCCTGATCAAAGCCTACATGAACCGCCCACCCACTGAGCAGCTGCTGAAATTTCCCTTCATCCGTGACCAGCCCACTGAGCGCCAGGTCCGCATCCAGCTCAAGGACCACATCGACCGCTCTCGCAAGAAGAGAGGAGAGAAGGGTGAGTGGGGTGGGACAGAGGCCTGTTCCTTATAGGGGGCACTGGCTCCCACCCAACTCCAGGGACGGGGAATGGGGCAGGGACTTGTCCCCTATAGGGGTGCTAGCCCCAGTCTGTGTAACCAGAGTTCTCTTGTTCCCCAGACGAGACAGAGTATGAGTACAGCGGCAGTGAGGAGGAGGACGACAGCCACGGGGAGGAAGGGGAGCCCAGGTAGGTGTTGAGGGGCAGGGATTCTGTGGGGCACAGGAAGGGCCTGGGGCGTATGAGCAGGGTCAGCACGAGCATAGTACTGGCTGTCGAGGGGCGAGATTGCATTGCCATTGGTTGTGAGCATGAGGGCATGACACTAGAGTGGAGCCAGGTGGGCAGGGCCCTGGTAGCAGGGGGTAGGTGGGCAGGGCAATGATTGGCGACAGCAGGGACAATTGAGGTGGTTTTGGAGTGCAGCTGAGTGGGTGAGGTTGTGGAGCACCACAGGGACTACAGTTTGGGGCCACTGGGCATGGTGCTGGCCAGCTCAGGGCAGAACAAAGAGTGTGGCTATCAGGGAGCATGTGGGTAAGGTGCATGGCTGTGTGGGTGGGCCATTACTTTCGAGATATATGTGGGCAGGGACAGGACTATTGAAGTCAGTGTGAGTGGAGACAGCTTCTATGGACAGAGTCCGGCTGTATGGGCGGGGCCAGCTCTGTTGAAGTCTGTGTGGGCAGAGGGCAGGTTTTGGGGTGGGGTGTGGCAGGGACCATTGTGATCTGTGTGAGTGGAGCCAGGTTCTGTGGGTGGGGCCTGGACTGTTGAGCTCTATGTGGGTGGGGCCAGATTCTGTGGGCAGGGTGGGGCAGAGACCATTCAGGTCTTTGTGGACAGGACCTGGCCAGGTAAGCAGGGCCAGATTCTGTGGGTGGAGGTGTGACACCCCCACCTGCCCCAGCTCCATCATGAACGTGCCGGGCGAGTCGACACTGCGGCGGGAATTCCTGCGCCTGCAACAGGAGAACAAGAGCCACTCGGAGGCGGCGCTCAAGCAGCAACAGCAGCTGGCAGCCCAGCACCGCGACTCAGAGGCCCACATCAAACACCTGCTGCACGAGCGTCAGCGCCGGATTGAGGAGCAGAAGCAGGAGCGGCGGCGCGTGGAGGAGGTGAGCGGGGGTGGGGGGGCAGATGCCTGGGTACATCATACCACAGGGAGGGAGGGGCTCCTGGGTACATCCATGGCCTGGCAGGGGAGGGGCTCCAGTGAGTTAGCGCAGGCCAAGGCTGGAAGCCAGGACTCTTAGGTTCTTGCCCCAGCTCTGGGAGGGTAGTGGGGCTGTAGGGTCAGAGCAGGGAAGGCTTGAAACAAAGACTCCTGGGCTCTCCCTCCTGCTCTGGGATAGGAGTGGGGGCCGGAGGGTAGAGCAGGGGACTGTGAGCCAGGACACCTGGGTCCCCCTGGACACGGCTGGTTCCACGTGTCCTGCTGGCTCCCTCCCTCCACAGCAGCAGCGTCGGGAGCGGGAGCAGCGCAAGCTGCAGGAGAAGGAGCAGCAGCGGCGGCTGGAGGACATGCAGGTGCTGCGGCGGGAGGAGGAGCGGAGGCAGGCAGAGCGTGAGCAGGTACAGCCCGCACCCACCCTGCCCTTGCTCAGCCCCAGCTACCCCCATGGTGGAGGCTGTGGGAGATGGGGCCAGGTGGCTGCGGTCCTGGGAACTCCCTGCAGCTGCTGCTGCCTCCTGGGGAGATGGTCACCCCAGGTAATCCACCTGCCTGGCATGCCACGTTCATCCCTTTATCTGAGCCAGGCTGGGCCTTAGCAGGGCCTCTAGCTAGACACTGATTCTTCAGAAGTGGAGTGGGGGCAAGTGGATCAGGGAGGGCAGGGGGAGAGGCTCAGAGCCAGGTGCAATAAAAGGTTTCTGGGGCACCGTTAAGAAGGTCAAATGAGAGAGAACTGCTTAGAGACAGGGCTACTTACAGCCTAAGACTGGGGGGTCCTCCACTACAAGGCACACACAACCAATCACAAAGAGAGTTCTGTTTGCCACATTAGCCAGCAAGAGGTCCCACAAGCAAGCCCCTTCGATATGCCAGCCCTCCTGTGATACCACCAGTACCACTCCTTATAATGGAGAGAGGCTATGAAAACCAGTCTCCCCAAATCAGAACAGGTTCTTCCAATCCCAAGGGGTCAGGCACATTCCCAGATCAATATGTATCTCTGATGTTAGCCTATGCCAATCCTTTAGAATCTAACGGTGGAAAGGACGGAAGAGGAGGGGGAGGAAGGGAGTAGAATTGTTGAAGGGCTCGAGTTACATTCGCCGCTTGCACAGTTCTTGGTGCAGGTTTTAGCAGAGATGGAATCATCTGCTGTTTTACAAGAAGTCTCTGGGATACATTCTCTGTTAGGATGGATCAACAGTCCTTTCCTGCGTCAGCTCCCAGCAGGGATCCTGCGAAGGTGATTAGCCGCAGTGAAGAGAAAAATGGAGGTGCCCCCAGGGCCCTCATTCTACCCTTGCCCACATGGAGGGAATCCCACTGCTCTCCTGTGAAAGAGCCTCTCAAAATGGAAAAGCGGCGAGGAGTCCTGTGGCACCTTATAGACTAACTGAAGTGTAGGAGCATAAGCTTTTGTGGGCAAAGACCCACATCGTCAGATGCATGTTGGTCTTTGCCCACGAAAGCTTGTGCTCCTACACTTCAGTTAATCTATAAGGTACCACAGGACTCCTCGCCGCTTTTGCAGATTCAGACTAACACAGCTACCCCTCGGATACTTCTCAAAATGGAGTTTGTCACGTGACCAGTCACTGTCCATGCCTGACTCAGGCCTGAGCAGCCATCGCTCACGGGCAGGTCTGAACCTTCACAGGGAAGCTCATCTGCCGTGGATCGGCACCAGCCAAGGCCTATTGCCTGTGAAATGCTGCTAGTCACTTGACTAACAGTCTTCTCACAATAGGGTGGCCCAGCCCCCTGCAGAAACCTTTGCAATACACGCACAGAGCTGATACTCAGAACTTCACATGCAACTATGATTCCTGCATATAAATAGACTCAGCAAAGCATAAGCTTTTCATAAACACTTTGCCCACTTAGTGCAAGATTCAGTGCAAACATATAACAGTGGTTGCAACTGATTTATATGTTATCTCATATCCCAGTAACATCACACCAGGACTCCTGGATTCTCTCCCCAGCTCTGGGAGAGGAGTGGGAGGTGGTGGGTTAGAGCAGGGGAGCTGGGAGCCAGGACTCCTGGGTTCTCTCCCTGGCTTTGGGAGGTGAGTGGGGCCTGGTAGTTAGAGCAGGGGGGCTGGGAGCCAGGACTCCTGGATTCTATTCTATTCTAACTTCTGATCTTGTGAACTTGGAGCCCCTTCCCACCGCGCTCTAGCGGTCAGTGCCCCGGATCGTTTCAGCCAAGGGTTCAAATCTCCCCTGGTGCCCAAGTCTGTGGGTCTCCCAGGATGGGCTCCTCTGCATGGGGTCTGGCCAACCCCCCCCCCCTTTTTGCTTGATCTGTCTCTCTCTCTAGGGCCCTGGGGCCCTGGTCTCTGTGACCTCTCTCTGTCTCTCTCTCTCTTTCTCTGTCCATCCCTCTCCAGGAGTATATCAGGCACAAGTTAGAGGAGGAGCAGAGACAGCTAGAAATTCTCCAGCAGCAACTACTGCAAGAACAGGCTCTGCTTCTGGTAACCAGGGCCTTTCTCCAGCCAGGGTGGGAAGAGGGGTGTGCCCCGAGCTGTGCCAGTCCCTCGCTGCAGCCTCCCTCAGAGATGATGCCCCTTGGCCCTTCCCCTTGGTTCACTGACCCTGCCTTGTAGCTGCTCTAAGTTGCTCTTGGCTCTGAAGAATACCCACAGTGCAATATGCCACCAAGGCTGGGCCACACCCGTCAGGGGGGTTGTTTGGCCTGGGACGGAGTGGCACCTTGCCAAGCAGCAAGGGTGGGTGTATTGGGGGCAGGGTCCATCCCCTACAGCCTGTGCACTTAGGGGCCAGAGCTGCATCAGACCACAAAACAATCATCACCACCCCCATCCAACAGTGGGGGCTACCCCAGACGTGTGCAGAGTATCAGAGTTTATCCCTTTCTAACTCTGCATCCCCTCAGGGTGTGTCAGGACCTCTGGGTTCCTCGCATGCACCCCGTATGTCAGGATGCCTGAGCTCTCCAGTGTCCGTGTATGTGGCGGGGCCCCGGGGTACCCATCGTGTGCGTGCTTGTGGCGGGATGCCTGGGTTCCCCTTGTGCATGTGGCAGGATGCCTGGGTTTGCACCCATCCCCCAGAGCGCACACCTGCCTGTCAGCCCTGCAGTGGCCAGCCCCAGTCCCCCAGCAGCATGCCACCCTGCCACCTCCAGGAGTACAAGCGGAAGCAGCTAGAGGAGCAGCGGCAGTCAGAGCGGCTCCAGCGCCAGCTGCAGCAGGAACACGCCTACCTGAAGTCCCTACAGCAGCAACAGCAGCAGGGGGCGCCAGCGAGTGACAAGAAACCTCTGTACCACTACAACCGCAGTGCCCATGCTGCTGACAAGCCCACCTGGGCCCGGGAGGTACAGAGCAGGGCACAGGTCTGGCCACACAGTGGGCATGGCAAGCAGGGGCAGATAGGGGTTATATTCTGGGCATATGGGGGAGCCCAGACACAGGTTAGGGGAAGCAGCCAGGTCTGCGCCATCCCGTGCCACAGCTGGGGTCTCCAGACTCAGCCTGGTGTGGGGTCCAGGGCAGCCCCAGATGGGGACACTCCTGTGCCCAACTGGGCATGAGGCCTCACTACTGCCCAGCACTCCTGGGGCCTATACTTCCCATAAGGGTCACCCCAGTGGAGTGCCCATCCCTAGAGACCCCCAACCTTTGGGACTTCTCCTCAGGACAAGACAGTAGCTCCTGTATGCCCCCTGCCACCATCATCCAACAGTAGTACTGGGGGAGAACTTGGACACCTGGGTTCTCTGGCAAGCTCTGGGAAAGCTGGGGGGGGGGGGGGGGGCACTGGGAGCCAGGACACCTGGGTTCTCTGCCTGGCTCTGAGAGGGCAGTGGGGGCTGCTGGGTTGTAGTGGGGGGGCTGGGAGCCAGGACTCCTGGGTTCTCTGACATGCTCCCTCTCCTGCCGCGCAGGTGGAGGAGCGGACACGACTGAATAAGCAGAGCTCGCCAGCAGCCCAGACGAAGCTGGGTGGCACCATGTCAGACCCTGCCCTTCAAACACGCCCAGAGTCAGTGTCCCTGGGCTCTGGCCCGGCAGCCCAGACTCCGCCCATGCAGCGCCCCGTTGAGCCTCAGGAGGGGCAGCACAAGGTAGCAGAGGGATGGGGGAGGGGTGGGCAGTGCTTCTTCCTGGCTGCAAGTGGGACTGTCCATGTGAGCTGCCTCTCTCCCCTCGAACCTGGGCCTGGGTGGCAGGACTCCTGGGTTCTGTCTTCTGAGGGGGGTGCTGGACAGGGACACTAGGGATGCCGGTGCTATGGGGAGTACTGGGGTGGGATCTGGCAGGGCTTGTCAGTGCAGTGAGACCCCAGGGAACCAGGCGTTGATTTCTCCTCTCTCTGCAGAGCCACTTGGCACACCGCGTGCCGCTGAAGCCCTACGCTGCGCCAGTACCACGCTCCCAGTCCCTGCAAGACCAACCCACCAAGAACGTGGCAGCCTTCCCTGTGCAGGACCCGGCTGCTCCCACCCCACCCCGTAACGCCATGATCCGCCAGAACTCAGACCCCACCTCGGAGACACCTGCACCACCCACACGAACCAACGCCGCTGACCCGCGGGGGCCATGGGTCCGCACGGAGCCTGAGGCCCCGCCCAAGGTAACAGGCACTGTGCCATGCTGCCAGGGTGGGGGGAGCACAAAGGAGTACTGGCCTGGGCATAGCCACTCCCACTGCTGCTTTTCCCTCCCTGCCCAGAGGCCGGGGTGAGAAGCAGACCTGGATTCCAGGGGAGGTGGAAAGGGTTCCTGGGTGCAATACCGCCATAGCCCCCTCACCTTTGTGCTCCCCCCACTGCCAGGTCCCCCAGCGAACATCATCCATCGCCACTGCACTCAACACCAGTGGGGCCGGGGGCAGCAGTCGGCAGGGCCACGCTGTGAGAGCCAGGTAAGGCCTCCACCTCCCCAGGCCCTGTGCCTGGCACCCCTAGGTTCCCTAGACGCCCTGCCCCCCCATATTCCTTGGACCCTGCGACTAGCTCCCCAGTCACCTGCTTCCCTGAGCCTTCGGGCCCCATGTGTGCCCCCCCAATCTCACTGACCCCTTGACCTCTCAGGCCCCATGCCCAGCTCCCCTCCCCCCCCCCTCCAGTTATCCTGCCCACCTATCCCTTGGGCCCTATCTTCAGCCCCCACAGGAGCCCAACCTCCCTTGTCCTTTGGGACCCCATGCCCAGCATGCTCAAGTACCCAGGCCCCTCTCTTGATGTGTCCCCTCTTCCCTCAGGCTTCTAAGCAACAGACTCTAGTGGGCAGGACACCTGCGTTCTCTTCCTGATTCTGCCACTGACTGTCTGGTCACCTTCAGCAGGTCAGAGAGCTGTAGAATGGGAAGGGGCCCTAAGAAGGCACCGAGTCCTGTCTCCTGCATGCCTGGCAGGGCCAAGCACCATCTAGCCCATCTCTGACAGGAATGTGTCTAACCTGGTCTTAAACATCTTCAGTGATGGAGATTCCACAGCTTCCCTAGACAATTTATTCCAGGTTTTCCTAATGTCCAACCTAAACCTCCCCTGCTCCAATTTAAGCCCATTGCTTCTTGTTCTATCATCAGAGGTTCAGGAGGATAATTTTTCTCCCTCTTCCTTCTAACACCCTTTTAGGTACTTGAAAGCTGCTATCATGTTCCGTCTTAGTCTTCTCTTTTCTAAACGAAACAAACCCAATTCTTTCAGTCTTCCACCAAGGTCAAGTTTTCTAGACCTTGAATCATTTTTCATGCTCTTCTCTGGACCTGCTCCAATTCACATCTTTCCTGAAATGCAGTGCCCAGAACTGGACACAGTTATTCAACTGAGGCCTAATCAGCACAGAGTTGAGTGGGAGAATTACTTCTCATGTCTTGCTTACAGTGTGCTTCTTAATACATTCCAGAATCATATTTACTTCTTTTTAACAGTTCACCCATATTTAGCTTGTGATCCACTGACGCCTAGATCCCTTTCTGCAGTACTCCTTACTAAACAGTCACGTCCCATTTTGTATTTGTGCAACTGATTGTTCCTTCCTCATCAGAGTACTTTGCTTTTGTCCTGATTTAATTTCATCCTATTTACCTCAGACCCTTTCTCCAGTTTGTCCATTTCTTTTGAATTACAATGCTATCCTCCAAAGCACTTGAAATCCCTCCCAGGTTAGTATCACCCACAAACTTTAAAAGGGCACTCTCTATACCATTATCTAAACCAACAGAACTGGTCCTAAAACTGACCCTTGCGGAACTCCACTTGTTAAGCCCTTCCAGCATGACTGTGAACCATTGATAACACTTTGTGGGAACAGTTATCTAGTTATGCAGACACCTATGCTCCAGCAAGGTTGTATTTTCCTAGTTTGTTAATGAGAAGGTCATGCAAGACAGTATCAAATCCCTGACTAACATCTAGCTTTACTACATCTACTCCTTCCCCCTCCCATCCACAAGGCTCGTTACCATGTCAAAGAAAGCTATCAAGTTGGTTTGATGTGATTTGCTCTTGACAGATCCATGCTGTTACTTACCACCTTATTATCTTCCAGATGTTTGTATATGAATTCCTTAATTATTTGCCCCTTTATCTTTCCTGGCATAGAAGTTAAACTGACTGGTCTAATTTTCTGGGATGTCCTTATTTTCCTTTTAAGTAATTTTTAATTTGTCCTTTCCCCATTTTAGCTTCTGAACCTATCCCATTTACCGTGGCACTCACTATCGTAGACATCCAATCACCACCAATCTTTTTGGTGAAAACCAAAACAAAGAAGTCATTTAGCACCTCTGCCATTTCCACATTTTCGGGGTTTTTTTTCCCCCCCTCTACATTGAGTAACAGTTCTACCTTGTCCTTTGTTTTCTACTTGCTTCTAATGTATTTTTAGAATGTTTTCTTGTTACCTTTTATGTCTCTAGCTAGTTTGAGCTTGTTGTAAGTCTTGGCCTTTCAAATTTTCCCCGACATACTTGTGTTAGTTTATATACATCCTTTGTAACTTGACCTAGTTTTCACATTTGATAGGACTCCTTTTTGATTTTTAGACCATTGAAGATCTCTTGGTTAAGCCAGGGTGGTCTCTTGCCATGCTGCCTGTCTTTCCTACATAGAGGGATGGTTTGCTCTTGTGCCTATAATAATGTCTCTTTGAAAAACTGCCAACTGTCTTCAATTGTTTTCCGCCTTAGACTTGCTTCCCATGGGGCCTCTCCTATCAGCTCCCTAGGTTTGCTCTAAAGTCTGCCTTGAAATCCATTGTCTTTACTCTGCTGTTCTCCCTCTTACTGTTCCTTAGAATCAGGAACGTTGTCATTCTTCTTCCAGTGCTTGCGTATGTCCATCCAGCGTAGCTGTGTGTGCTCACCACATGCACTGGTGCTGAAAGTTTTTCCCTCTGTATCCACAGAGGACCAGGTCCCAGCGCCCCCTGGAGTGGTGCGCACATGCTGCACTATATAGTGCACCAGTGGGCCCCTCCCTGTCCTGTTCCTTCTTGGTGCTTGGAACTGTGCTCCACCCATAGCTGCAGCGTTCCTTGTGTATTCCCTATTCCAGTGTAAATATCTGTAAGCGTTATCTGTGGTTAGTTTGTAGATGTCCCCTGCTGGGATTCTGCCCAGAGATGGGGTCTGCCCAGTTAGCTATCTGTCGCATGCCTGTGCCAGTTAGTGACCCTCACGACAACTTCCTTTGCTGCCTGGATGAGGGCCATATCGGCAAAAAATGCCATAGCTGTAGGTCCTTCCATCCCAGGACCTTAACAGAGAGACATAAGGCTCTGCTGATGGAGTCACCTTTGGCTCCATCAGACCAAGGCTTGGACCCATACCAAGTACAGGTGCCCCCGGTGCCATCAACATCTTGGCACCAGGGGTCATTGGTAGTCCCAGAAGTCGGGCAAGGACAAGTCCCCCAGCCCATGTAAAAGGAAGTCCAAGCTGCTATAGGAGAAGGAGAAGGCCTCGGATGAGGCCACACAGCCGAAGCAGGATGACCCTCCTGGCTACCTGCCATGGTCTCTAGGCATACCAGGATCCCTCCACCCCAGAGGTGTTTCAGGTAGTGCAGGACATTATCTCCTTACCAGTCTCACCGGCACTGTCAGCACCACAGCCTGGGAGAGGGAGAAGCCCTCTCTGGTGCCTCGCTACCCGGGCATGTGACATGGCCACTCCTGTAAGATTGCTCAGCACAGCGCTCTACAGCCCTGCTCGTTTGGTGAGGGAGAGACGGGTCGGCCATGGGAGCCAGGGCATTGACGGAGGCACACGCCACCCAGCAAGCAAGGCATGTTGGAGCTAGGCACTCACTATGCTCAAAGAGCCACTCTCAGGACAGACCCCCCACGAGGACAGTGCCATTCCACGCTCCGGAGCTACCAGCCGGCACCTAGGTACTCGGGATGTGAGACACGGAGCTTTAGGTCCAGCTCTTCCTCCCAGCACAAGAAGTCACCTCCTCATCGCCAGTCTTCGCCGAGACAGTGTAGGTCTATAGACCACCACCGGTCTCCAATCTGCCACCATGGACAAACTCTGCAGTCTCCGAGGTTGCCCTACTCCGGCAGTTCCTGGCACCAGAGGGGCCATGGTACTCGGTGTGGCAAAGTGGGGGTTGTATTCATTCGGTTCACTATCTTGTGTGTGATTTCTGCTGTCCTGTAGTAACCCTTTGTGTGTGCCTCAGTTTCCCTGGGCACTGCACCAATAGTGAGATGGGGATGGGAATTTGGGTGTGAGTGTCTCCCTCAGGCACACGATGGCTGATGCTTTCTGTAGCCTGAGCCTGTGAGGGGGTGTGAGCAGGTGACACCTTTTGTTCAGGAAGCCGGACAAAGGCCAGAGGCAGGGCTGGCTGGAGGGTAGACAGGCTGCCAGGGGTGTGTGAGTGAGTCTCACAGGCTTGGGGTGCTAGGAGGAGGGTTGGGGCCCATGGCTGAGGCCCCTCCCCCAGATGGATGGTGCTGGCTCCTTCTGGTTCCTGTGCTGACAAGGCTGCTCCACACTGTGTCCCTGTCACCTGATAAACCTTCTCTTCTACCTGCCGGCTAAGAGTCCGGTCTGGCTGCGGATTGGGGTGCAGGGCCTGATGACTCCCCCACACCTTGTTAACACCCAGTCTCCATCTTGGGCTTCGGCCAGTGCCCCATTGGAAGGCTCCCTCCCCACACTGGCACAGTCGTCAGGGCCATGTTCTGGGCCGCCCACCTCATCACATTGGCCCTCACAATGGTGCCCTTGGACTCCATGGGGTTTTCTCGTGCAACCACAGATGGCACAGTCGGTGGCCACAGCCTCGGTGCAGATGGGGCCTCCTCCCAGCACCCTTGGAGGTGGCTAAGCTGGGCATCTCCATGTTCCAGGAGGAGGCAGAGGATCAGCCCTCACAAGGGGAGGAACAGTCAGCCCAGGCCTCTTCCTCTTCCTCACTAGGTGAGGCCATAGTGGGGTCCCCTCTGGTGATCCTGCAGGATGACTAGAAGACCCATCAGGACTTTTGGAAGTGGGTTGGCGCCAACCTGGATCTACAGCAAAGGAGGTGGTGGAGTCCGCGGACATCCTCTTTGGGCCAGGAAAGGAGGTCGCCAAGATAACAAAGGCGTTGTAGCAGACACCTTCCCCAATCCCATCAATTTCAAAAAGGGTGGAAAATAAATACTTTGTCCCAACTAAGGACCAAATTTGAACTCTCTGCTGGTGAACCCCAGAAAAGAGTTCTGAGCACTGGTGGACGAGTGGGCAGCAGTGGCCAGGACAGCGCCACAAGCAGATCCAGGCACCGCTGACTCAGTGGCTTGGTCCATAGTGTGAACAGTGCCGATGCACAGGTCGACGTGGCTCCTGCTTCCGGGTCTCTCCTGAGAGACCCAGAACTCTGTCCGGGACCTTCCGTTTGATGGAGGTCCTGTTTGCAGAGAAAACAGATACACAGCTGCCCAGCTTAAAGGTTCTAGGACCACATTAAAGACCTGGGATCATATATTCCAGGAATGGAGAGGAAGAAGTTCAAGCACTTTTTGAGGCAAGACCCAGCCCTAGGGAGGTCTAACCCACACAGAAGGAAGCAGAGCAGGCAAATGCATTTGGCCTACCAGCCTTCCTCTAGTTGCCCCAAGGCCCCCAGTAAGCGCCCCTTTGGCAGGTATGCTCAGGACTGCCAGATCCTCTCCTTTTGTTTTCATCCTACCTCTGCCCCTTCCTCTTGGCCAGAGGGTCATCATGTCGGACCCGTGGGTCCTGGCCACGCTAGAACATGGCTATACCCTCCAGCTCTCCTCTACCCTCTTCCTACCCACCTTCCCCCTCCCTCTTCAGGGACCTATGTCACAAGACCCTGGAGGTGGCTTCAGGCTCTTCTGAGAGTGGGGATCTCCCCAAGTGGATCTTATTGCAACCAAGCAGAATGTGAAGTGCCCAAAATTCTGCTCCAGACAGGGCCTGGAGGAGGGTTCGCTTGCAGACACCTTCCTTCTCCCTTGGTCAGGAGTCCTCATGTATGCTGTCCCACCCTTGCCCCTATCGGCAAGGTCTTAAGGGAGTTGAAGCCAGATTCAGCTCTGGTGATTCTTTTCACATTAGCCTGGCCACATCAGCACAGGTTTGGCACACTGATGACCTGGTACAACAACCGTAGCCTCTTTGGGCTCGTGCAGATCTTCTCTCATAGGGGCAGGGCCATGGCCTCTCCACCTCACAGTATGGATGCTCTGTAGTAAAACCCACAGAAGCAGACATGTTCATCAGAGATGAGGCGAGTCCTCTTGGAAAGCAGGAAGTTCTCCTCAAAATGAACCCAATTCTCAGTCTGTGAGGCTCAAAGGGGAGTTAACCCCATTAAGGCCCCTCTGCAGATGATATGAGTTTACCTCCTGCACCTGAAAGTCTCAGGTTTGGCTCTGGCTTTGGTCAAGAGTCAAGGTCCACCTAGCTGTGATCTCAGCTGTTCATCCTCCCTTTCAGGGCTGGTTTGTATTCTTCCATGATTTAACAGCCAGGTTCTTAAAGGGACTTCAGAGGCTTTTCCTGCAGACTTCTGCTCCTCTTGAACAGTGAGACCTTAATCTGCTCCTATCTCATCTGATAGGACCCCCTTTTAAACTACTGGTCTCCTGTTCCCTGTCTCTTCTGTCAGCGAAGGTGGCCTCCTTGGTAGCAATTATCGTTGGGCAGGAGGGTATCTGAGCTTCATGCTCTCACTTTGGAACCACCTTACACAGCATAAGAACATAAGAACGGCCGTACTGGGTCAGACCAAAGGTCCATCTAGCCCAGTAGCCTGTCTGCTGACAGTGGCCAGTACCAGGTGCCCCAGAAGGGGTGGATCAAAAACAATGATCAGTGATTTGTCTCCTGCCATCCTTCTCTAGCCTCTGACAAACAGAGGCCAGGGACACAATTTCTATCCCCTGGCTAATAGCCTTTTATGGACCTAACCTCCATGAAATTATCTAGCTTCTCTTTAAACTCTATTATAGTCCTAGCCTTCACAGCCTCCTCTGGCAAGGAGTTCCACAGGTTGACTACACACTGTGTGAAGAACTTTGTTGTTAGTTTTAAACCTGCTATCCACTAATTTCATTTGGTGTCCTCTAGTTCTTCTATTACAGCCTTCTTCAAGGAGAAGGTGCAACTTAGACCTCATCCAACCTTTCTCCCCAAGGTGGTTTCCACCTTCTACCTTGGGCCACATTATCTTTCTCCCTATCCAAAACCGCATGAGACCAGTGAGGAGAGGTATCTCCATGCCTTGGAAATCAGGAGGGCATTCACCTTCTGTCTGGATCATATGAGACCCTTCTGTAAATCCTTGCAGCTTTCAAGGCATTCACCAAACGAATGAAAGCTCTTCCGGTTTCTTCACAACGAATTTCCAGGTGGATCACTCTCTGCATCAGAACATGCTATGAACTGGCTGGTGAGGGTGCCCTCCACTGGGCACAAGCCCCTTCAACCTCTTTCCTGGCCAGTGTCCCAGTCATGGGCATCTGTAAGGCTGCAACGAGGTCTTCTGTCCATATGTTTACATCCCACTACACCAAGATCAAATCAGTTTCTTAGATGCCTATATACAAATGCAAGAAATATGGGTAATAAGCAGGAAGAACTGGACGTGCTAATAAATAAATACAACTATGACATCGTTGGCATCACAGAGACTTGGTGGGATAATATACACGATTCGAATATTGGTATAGAAGGGTACAGCTTAGGAAGGACAAGCTGGGGAAAAGAGGGAGGAGGTGTTGCCTTATATATTAAAAATGTACACACTTGAACTGAGGTGGAGATGGCCATGTTGAGAGTCTCTGGGTTAGGCTAAAAGGGGTAAAAAACAAGGGTGATTCATGCTAGGGGTCTACTACAGGCCACCTACCCAGGCAGAAGAGGCCGACGAGGCTTTTTTTAAACAACTAACAAAATCATCCAAAGCGCAGGATTTGGTGGTGATGGGGGACTTCAACTATCCAGATATATGTTGGGAAAATAACACAGCGGGTCACAGACTATCCAATAAGTTCTTGGACTGCATTGAAGACCACTTTTTATTTCAGAAGGTTGAAAAAGCTACTGGGGAGAAACTGTTCTAGATTTGATTTTAACAAATAGGGAGGAACTGGTTGAGAATTTGAAAGTGGAAGGCAGCTTGGGTGAAAGTGATCATGAAATCATAGAGTTCATGATTTTAAGGTATGGTAGAAGGGAGAACGGCAAATTAGAGAAAATGGATTTCAGGAGGGCAGATTTTGGTAAGCTCAGAGAGCTGGTAGGTAAGGTCCCATGGGAAGCAAGACTGAGGGGAAAAACAGCTGAAGAGAGTTGGCAGTTTTTCAAGGGGACATTATTAAGGGCCCAAAAGCAAGCTATTCTGCCTTGTAGGAAAGATAGAAAATATGACAGAAGACCTCCTTGGATCAACCGGAGATCTTGCATGATCTAAAAATAAAAAAGGAGTCTTATAAAAAATGGAAACTAGGACAAATTACGAAGGATGAATATAGGCAAACAATACAGCAATGCAGGGGCAAGATTAAGAAGGCAAAGGCACAAAAAGGCTCAGTTTAGCTACAGGTATAAAGGGAAACAAGAAGACATTCTATAAATATATTAGAAGCAAGAGGAAGACCAAGGACAGAGTAGGCCCATTGCTCAGTGAGAAGGGAGAAACAGTAACAGGAAACTTGGAAATGGCAGAGATGCTTAATGACTTCTTTGTTTCGGTCTTCACCGAGAAGTCTGATGAAGGAATGCCTAACGTAGTGAATGCTAGTGGGAAGGGGGTAGTTTTAGAAGATAAAATAAAAAAAGAACAAGTTAAAAATCACTTAGAAAAGTTAGATGTCTGCAAGTCACCAGGACCTGATGAAATGCATTCTAGAATACTCAAGGAGCTGATAGAGGAAGTATCTGAGCCTTTAGCTATCATCTTTGGAAAATCTTGGAAGACAGGAGAGATTCCAGAAGATTGGAAAAGGGCAAATCTAGTGCCCATCTATAAAAAGGGAAATAAAAACAACCCAGGAAACTACAGGCCAGTCAGTTTAACGTCTGTGCCAGAAAAGATAATGGAGCAAGTAATTAAAGAAATCATCTGCAAACACTTGGAAGATAATAAGGTGACAGGTAACAGCCAGCATGGATTTGTAAAGAACAAATCATGTCAAACTAATCTGATAGCTTTCTTTGATAGGATAACGAGTCTTGTGGATAAGGGAGAAGCGGTGGATGTGGTATACCTAGACTTTAGTAAGACATTTGGTACAGTCTCGCATGATACTCTTATCAATAAAGTAGGCAAATACAACTTAGATGGGGGTGGGTTCATTAACTGGCTGGATAACCGTTCCCAGAGAGTAGTTATTAATGGTTCACAATCCTGCTGGAAAGGTATAACAAGTGGGGTTCCACAAGGGTCTGTTTTGGGACCAGTTCCATTCAGTATCTTCATCAGTGATTTAGATATCGGCATAGAGAGTACACTTATTAAGTTTGCAGATACCACCAAGCTGGGAAGGGTTTCAACTGCTTTGGAGGATAGGGTCATAATTCAAAATGATCTGTACAAATTGGAAAAATGGTCTGAGGTAAATAGGATGAAGTTTAATAAGGACAAATGCAAAGTGCTCCACTTAGGAAGGAACAATCAGTTTCACACATAAAGAATGGGAAGCGACTGGCTAGGAAGGAGTACGGCAGAAAGAGATCTAGGGGTTATAGTGGACCACAAGCTAAATATGAGTCAACAGTGTGATGCTGTTGCAAAAAAAGTAAACATGATTCTAGGATGCATTAACAGGTGTGTTGTGAGCAAGACACAAGAAGTCATTCTTCCGCTCTACTCTGCGCTGATTAGGCCTCAGTTGGAGTACTGTGTCCAGTTCTGGGCACCGCATTTCACGAAAGATGTGGAGAAATTGGACAAGGTCCAGAGATGAGCAACAAGAATGATTAAAGGTTAAGAGAACATAACCTATGAAGGAAGACTGAAAGAATTGGGCTTGTTTAATTTGGAAAAGAGAAGATTGAGAGGGGACATGATAAAGGTTTTCAGGTATCTAAAAGGGTGTCACAAGGAAGAGGGAGAAAAATTGTTCTTCCAAGCCTCTAGGACAAGAAGCAATGGGCTTAAACTGCAGCAAGGGAGGTTTAGGTTGGACATTAGGAAAAAGTTCTTAACTGTTAGGGTGGTTAAACACTGGAATAAATTGCCCAGGGAGGTTGTGGAATCCCCATCTCTGGAGATATTTAAGAGTAGGTTAGATAAATGTGTGTCACGGATGGTCTACAGTACTGGGTCCTGCCATGAGGGCAGGGGACTGGACTTGGTGACCTCTCAAGGACCCTTCCAGTCCTAGTATTCTTTGATTATGCAGCAGGCCACAGGAGACGCGGGATTCAGCAGGGCCATACTGACTTCTTCACGTCCTTTAAAAAAAAAAATTAAAGGTTTTAAAAAAAAAAAAAGTAAACTCTTACCCACCTCTGCAGGCACTGCTTGCAGTTTCCTGTGTTGATTGGACATGAGCAATTACTCCAAAAAGAAAAGACAGTTACATGTTTCTGTAACTGGTGTTCTTCGAGATGAATGGACATGAGCAACACAACCTCCCACCCTCCTTCCCCTCTGTCGGAGTTTCCGGCAAGAAGGAACTGAAGAGGGAAGGGCCCGGGGTGCCCTATATAACAAAGCATGTGTGCACCTTTTCAGGGGGTGCTGGATCCTGTCCCGGACGGATACTGTTGAGGGAAAATCTTCCGGCACTGGTGCATGTGGCAAGCACACACACTACATTGAATGGACATGCCCAACACATGTCTCGAAGAACAGCTGTTAGGAAAACAGGTGTAACTGTCTTTTTTGTGATCACTTCCACTTTCAGATTCTCAACTAGTTCTTCCCTATTTCTTAAAATCAAATCTAGAATAGCCTCCCCCCAGTATCTTTCTCCACCTTCTGAATTAAAAGGGGTCTCCAATACATTCCAACAAGGTGTTGGCTTGCTTTGTTATTTTCCTAGCTGTTTTTTGGGTAGTTGAAGCCTTCCCCTCTCCCCCCATCACCACCAAGTCCTGTGCTTTCCATGATTTTATTAGTTGCTTAAAAGAAGCCTTATCCACCTCCTCTTCCTGGTTAAGTGGTTAGTAGCAGACCCCTACCACAACATCAGCCTTGTATTTTTACCCCTCTTATCCTACCAAGAGAATCTCAACAAGTCCGTCTCCTACGTCCCTCTCAACCTCTGGCTATGTGTTTACATTTTTAATATACTACACCTCCCCTGTCTGCCTGCCTGTCCTTCCTGAGTGAGCAGTGCCCTTCTCTACTAATATTTCAGTCATGCATATTATCCCACCAAGTTTCCGTGATGCCAACTCTGTCATAGCTGTGTTTGACTAGTATTGCAAGTGCTTCCTGCATTAGTGTATAGACATCTAAGCTGCTGCTGCTCTGCCTTAGTTTCCCTATCCACCCCTTGTCTGTTCAGTCTGCAAGCTGTTGGCACTATTCCTGGCTGTCCATTCCAGCAGCACCCTGCCTCCCCTCCCAATGCAGCTCCTACTCTGGCTGTTCTTACCAGCTGGAACCAAAATGCTGCCACCTCTGGGGCGGATCATCTGGTTACAAAGGGACCCCTTGCCCAGCACTGAGATGTGGCCACCTTTGGGATGAGCTCGCTGGTTACACGGAGACCCTTCACCCAATGGCAAGAATTGCCCACCTCTGGGGCGGAGCGGCTGGTTAGACAGGGTCCCCTTGCCTGGCATTGAGATGCAGCCACCTCTGGGGTGGGACAGTTGATTATACAGGATCCCTTACCTCACACTGCCCTGCAGACACCATTGACCCTCATCTCCCCTCCACAGACCCCGTAGCAAGTCTGCCTGGCACATCCACATGCACAGCCGGCTGGAGAGGGTGCTGCCAGCGGACCCCCCGGCACCGGCGCCTCCTCCCCAGCCACCCAGGCGGGGGCAGCGCTGTGCCCCAGCCCCCATGCCAAGCACCAGTAGGTAATGCAGTGTGGCCAGTGGCGGTGACTCTGCTTGGGACAAGGTGCAGCTGCGCTGGTGATGGGCTGCTGTGGCTGGGGTGCAAGGGTGGGGGGATGCAGGCACTACCTCATGCTTTCTGCTTTGCTTTCCCATCATGCCACGCAGCAACCCGGACCTGCGGCGCAGCGACCCTGGGTGGGAGAGGGCCGACAGCCTGCTGCAGGCGAGCAGCACCAACCTGCCCCAAGCTGGCTCCTTGGAGCGCAACCGCATCGGGGGTAGGCACAGATTGGGGGCAGAGGGTACTGGGGAGTGTGGTACAGGTTATGGGGCACTGAGGGGCAGGGCAGAGCATGGGGGCATTGGCAGGGAATGGGTGCACTGGGGGATGTAGGGCAGGGCAAGGGGGCGTTGGCAGGGAATGGGGACACCGGGGGATGTAGGGCAGGGCAGGGGGGCGTTGGCAGGGAATGGGGGCACCGGGGGATGTAGGGCAGGGCAGGGGGGCGTTGGCAGGGAATGGGAGCACCGGGGGATGTAGGGCAGGGCAGGGGGGCGTTGGCAGGGAATGGGGGCACCGGGGGATGTAGGGCAGGACAGGGCATGGGGGTGTTGGCAGGGAATGGGTGCACTGGGGGATGTAGGGCAGGGCAGGGGGGCGTTGGCAGGGAATGGGTGCACTGGGGGATGTAGGGCAGGGCAGGGGGGCGTTGGCAGGGAATGGGGGCACCGGGGGATGTAGGGCAGGACAGGGCAAGGGGGCGTTGGCAGGGAATGGGGGCACCGGGGGATGTAGGGCAGGACAGGGCAAGGGGGCGTTGGCAGGGAATGGGAGCACCGGGGGATGTAGGGCAGGGCAGGGGGGCGTTGGCAGGGAATGGGAGCACCGGGGGATGTAGGACAGGGCATGGGGGCGTTGGCAGGGAATGGGGGCACCGGGGGATGTAGGGCAGGACAGGGCATGGGGGTGTTGGCAGGGAATGGGGGCACCGGGGGATGTAGGGCAGGGCAAGGGGGTGTTGGCAGGGAATGGGGGCACCGGGGTATGTAGGGCAGGACAGGGCAAGGGGGTGTTGGCAGGGAATGGGGGCACCGGGGGATGTAGGGCAGGGCAGGGGGGCGTTGGCAGGGAATGGGGGCACCGGGGGATGTAGGACAGGGCAAGGGGGCGTTGGCAGGGAATGGGGGCACCGGGGGATGTAGGGCAGGACAGGGCATGGGGCGTTGGCAGGGAATGGGGGCACCGGGGGATGTAGGGCAGGACAGGGCAAGGGGGCGTTGGCAGGGAATGGGAGCACCGGGGGATGTGGGACAGGGCAAGGGGGAACCAGAGGGCAGGACTGGGCATGGAGGCAGCTCCCTGGAAAAGATGTGGATATGAGGAGGGGAAGGAGAAAGGCCAAGGGTCCCCTTTTACTCCCTCCCCCGCCCCCTCAGCACTGACCTGATCTCCCCCCAGCTGCGTCCAAGAGGGAGAGCTCCCCCATCCTACCCCCTGTGAGCAAGCCCAAGGTGGAGGATCACCGTTCACGCCCCGGCCGGCCTGCGGTGAGTGTCGGAGTGCGCCTGAGGCCGTGCACTAGGGATGGGGTTGGGGCACCCTGCGAGAGAGCATCTCTGGCTACGCAGACACCCAGAGCAAGCAGCATGGATAGCTCCGTGCTCCCACAGTGTCCCGGGGCCAGGAGGAGCAGGCTGTGCCGGGGCGCGTCCCCCTCCCTCGAGTAGACTGCAGGGCCAGGCCATCTGGGAGGAGGCTTTCAATCCTGTGACGTGGGGAGAGAACCCAGGAGTGCTGACTCACTTTCCCCCTGCCTCCTGCTCTAACCCACCAGCCACTCCCCTCCCAGAGTCGAGGAGAGAACCCAGGAGTCCTGGCTCCCAGCCCTCTTCTGATTGGTGTGTGTCTGACCTGGGGGGTGTCGGGGTGGCAGTGCCAAGCCCCCCTGGCATCACATTCCAGTTGAGGCCGGGCTCGGGGGCACTCGGGGTCTTGTTGTAACCGCGTTAACCTCTGCGCCCTTCCTTCTCTCTGCTCCTCGCGCCCCACCACAGAGCTATAAACGCGCCATCGGCGAGGTTAGTGTGTCCGTGTGTCTGTGCCAGCCACCACTGCCACACCCTGTCCTGTCTGTTGCTCTGTGCTACCCCCGTCCCAGAGGGCAGGGGCTGCTGAACCCAGGAGATTGAGCCGGGGGGGGGGGGGGTGTTAGACCCAGCAGGAGATGGAGAGAGAACCCAGGAGTCCTGGCTCCCAGCCTCTACACTCCAACCCGCCAGTCCCTACTCCCCTTTTAGAGCCGGGGAGAGAAACCAGGAGTCCTGGCTCCCAACCCCCCTGCTCTGACTCACTAGCACCCACTCCCCTCCCCAAGCTGTGGAGAAAACCCAGGAGTCTGGGCTCCCAGCCCCCCTGTTGTGACCCACCAGCCCCCACTCCCCTCCCAGAGCTGGGGAGAGAACCCAGGAGTCCTGGCTCCTCCCACCCCTCGCTCTAGTCCTCATCCCCCATTCCTCCCCTCCCCCCAGCACTGAGACCTAGGTGTAGAACCTCCCTCAGCCTTGAGTTTGGGGGCCGGGCCCCAGTCCAGGAGCCCACCCAGCTGGCTGTGTGTGCGTATGGCTGGGCATGGGGAGCCACAGTACTCACCTGCTCACCCCCCCAGAACTTCGTGCTGCTGAAGGAGAGGCCTGAGGAGCCCCCCAAACCTCCCAAGAAGGCCATGGACTACTCCTCGTCCAGTGAGGAGCTGGACAGCAGTGAGGAAGAGGACGAAGAGCCAGAAGGCGAGCCCCAGGATGGGCGGGGGGAATCTGCCGGGACCAGGTATGGCATTGGAGCAGGCTGGGAATGGGGCGGGAGGGTGAGGTCAGTGTAACAAAGGGGGGACATTGCTGAGAGGATCAGATTAGGGTGAATTGCTTAGAGACAGGGCTACTTACAGCCCAGGACTGGGGTTTCCCCCCATACGGCGCCAAACCAGTCACAAAGGGCATTTCTGTTCACCACACTGGCCAGCAAGAAGTCACACAAGCAGCGCCCTTAGACACCCAGCCTCTGAGCCACCACCCAGGAGAGAGGCTGCAAAACCCATCTTGCCAAATCCAAACAGGTTCTCCCGGTCCCAAGGGGCCAGCCGCAGTCCCATACTAGTTGATACGTCAGACCTTACCCAACAAGCAGGCTGTGCCGCTCCTTTAGAGTCTAACCACTGGAGGGTTATTCAGAAGAGGAGAGGAGGAACGAATGGGAGCCCACTGATTGCACAGTTCCTGCTTGTAGCAGAGATGGGATAAACTGCTGTCTTACAGCAAGTCTCTGGAGTACGTTGGGATGGGTCTGTCATGGCTCCTTCCCCACTCTGGCATGATAAATGCAGAAGTGGGGGCCAGCAGGTGTACCCCAAAGCCTTATCTACCAGGCTTTGGTATCAAGCTCCCCCCAAAATCTTAAAAACCTAGATCTTGGGAATAAAACTTCCGCTGCCACCACCCAAATGTTGATAAAGAAACCAGGGGAAAGATCATTTGGGAAATCTTACCCCTAAAATAAAAATCAAGGCACACAATTAACCACTGCCAGGTTAATAAAAAGAAAAGAAAGAACTTTTATTATTACAACAATATTCCTGTTGCAAACATAATGACTAGATAGGGAGGTAATAAAATATACTCATGGAGAAACTCCTTGGGCCTAGATCTTAGTTACAAAGAAAAGCCAAAACATCTTTTAAGCAGTGCCAGATCTCAGATCCCATACCCAATCCTTAAAACAATAAAACCTAACGAAACTGCCTAAACTTTACCCTACTTACAGAAATTGAAGAATGGTGTCTTGTAGAGAGAGAGAGACATGCTTGTCCCTCTCTGTAGCTGCAGAGAACTCTCCCAGAGAGACAAAAGGAGAAAGGAAAAAAACCCAAATTCCTTTGTCCCAGTTTGAAAAGTCCCACCTACATTCCTATTGGTCACTCCACCTGGCTAGCTGTAGTTAACCCCTTAATCCCCAGGCTGCTGGCTAACCCTCATAATCATGACAGGGTCATCGGCCCTTTCAGGCTGCAGCTCACAGCAGAGCCCTTCAGAGGGGATGAGCTGGGGTGAAAACAAAGCTGGAAGAGCCCCCAGGGCCCTCGTTCTACCCTTGCCCACGTGGAGGGAATCCCACTGCTCTCCTGCTGTGAAAGAGCCTCCCGCAATGGAGTTTGTCACGTGACCAGTCACTGTTCATGCCTGACTCAGGCCTGAGCAGCCATCGCTCACGGGCTGGTCTGAACCGTCACAGGGAAGCTCCTCAGCTGTGGATCAGCACCAGCCAAGGCCCATTGCCAGCGAAGTACTGCTACATAAGAACAGCCGTACTGGGTCAGACCAAAGGTCCATCTAGCCCAGTATCCTGTCTGCCGACAGTGGCCAGCACCAGGTGCCCCAGAGAGGGTGGACCGAAGACAGTGATCAAGCGATTTGTCTCCTGCCATCTCTCTCCAGCCTCTGACAGACAGAGGCCAAGGACACCATTTTATCCCCTGGCTAATAGCCTTTTATGGACCTAACCTCCATGAAATTATCTAGCTTCTCTTTAAACTCTATTATAGTTCTATCCTTCACAGCCTCCTCTGGCAAGGAGTTCCACAGGTTGACTACACGCTGTGTGAAGAAGAACTTTCTTTTATTAGTTTTAAACCTGCTCCCCATTAATTTCATTTGGTGTCCTCTAGTTCTTCTATTTAGGGAACTAATAAATGACTTTTCTTTATCGGCCCTCTCCACACCACTCATGATTTTATAGACCTCTATCATATCCCCCCTCAGTCTCCTCTTTTCTAAACTGAAAAGTCCCAGTCACTTTAACCTCTCCTCATATGGGACCCATTCCAAACCCCTAATCATTTTAGTTGCCCTTTTCTGAACCCTTTCCAAGGCCAAAATATCTTTTTTGAGGTGAGGAGACCACATCTGTACACAGTATTCAAGATGTGGACGTACCATAGTTTTATACAGGGGCAGTAAGATATTCTGGGTCTTATTTTCTATCCCTTTTCTAATAATTCCTAGCATCCTATTTGTCTTTTTGACCACCGCTGCACACTGTGTGGAAGATTTCAGAGAACTGTCCACGATAACTCCAAGATCTTTTTCCTGATTTGTCATAGCCAAATTAGCCCCCATCATACTGTACGTATAGTTGGGGTTATTTTTCCCGATGTGCATTACTTTACACTTCTCCACATTAAATTTCATTTGCCATTTTGTTGCCCAGTCACTCAGTTTGGTGAGATCTTCTTGGAGTCCCTCACAGTCTGCTTCTGTCTTGACTATCCTAAACAGTTTGGTATCATCTGCAAACTTTACTACCTCACTGCTTACCCCTTTCTCCAAATCATTTATGAATAAGTTGAAAAGGATTGGTTCCAGGACTGACCCTTGGGGTACACCACTAATTACCCCTCTCCAATCTGAAAATTTACCATTTATTCCTACCCTTTGTTTCCTGCTAGTCGCTGACTAGCCACCCTTACATGGGCTGTCGAGGTCTCCCAAAAGCGAACGTGAAACACGAGTACAGACCTGTCAGCCCAGTAACGAGAAGCGGTCAGTCCAAACCATTTTTGAGAGAGCGGGCCCAGAGACAGAGCCTTGGCCCTTGGCTTGCCTCTCCAGCCAGCCAAGATTGACCCACTCCCAGCTCCTCATCGCAACCCCCCCGCCAGGCCCTTCCTCTGGCCTTGTCTTGCTTCTCAGGCAAAGGATGTCACCTGGTCAGATCCCCCTCCCTAGCTCTGGCTACCAAGGGCATCAGCCATTGGGTACCCGGGGAAGGCTGTCACAGCAACATTCCCTCACTGTCGAAGTATTAGCACCATGCCCAGGGAAACTGAGGCGCACACAGGATTACTGTAGACCAGCAGGATTCACATGCCACATCACAAGCCACATGAAATCCCCACATGGGTGACAATAGGCAGGACTCGTGCCTTCACATACAAAGACGATGCCTGCACATCAGCAGTAGAAGCAGCTTTCAACACGCTCACTTTGTACAAGGCTTGGTGCAAACATAGTGCAGTGTCTGCACACAGCCCAGTAACATCACAGGAGTGCAGGGAAAAGGGTGGCAGAGGTGTGCCCGAGGGAGCCCGTGCCCACTTCTCCTCCCCTCTCGGCCGAGCAGGGATGGTGACACGGACAGCGTCAGCACTATGGTGGTGCACGAGGTGGACGAGCCGTCGGGCAGTGGTTCGGAGAGCGGCTCCTATGGCGGGGATGGCACCCTGCTGGTGCAGCGGGTGAGTGTGCAGCAGCGGGCTGGGTGGGGACCATAGGGTGGAGACCAGGAGGGATCAGATCTGGGGTGGGACAGCAAGGACCAGGTTCCAGGGCCTAAGATGAGGACCTGGGATGTGGGGCTGTGCCGGGGGGGGGGGGGGGGGGGGGCTGAGATTGGAGTAGTTGGGGGGGGGACAAGCCCCAGGGGCTGGGCTGGTGTGCAAGGCTGAGATAGGAGCCCCAAGTCCCCCGCTGACCCCTCACCTCTGCAGACCCCCGAGGAGGAGCGCAGCCTGCTGCATGCTGACAGCAATGGCTACCCCAACCTGCCAGATGTGGTGCAGCCCAGCCATTCGCCCACCGAACCCAAGGGACAGGCCAGCTCTCCCACCAAGGACAGCACCAGCGAGGTGAGCCCAGGAGGTGGGGAGCCCCCGGCTGGGCTGTGCAAGGAGAGGAATTGGTGGGGGGGGGAGGGGTTTGAGTCCCTGGCCAGGCTGTGCAAAGAGGGGAACGGGAAGGGTTAGGGTTGGCGATGAGAGGAATGGGGGGGTGAGTCCCTGGCGGGGCTGTCTGTGGAGAGGAGGGCGGGGTGGGGGTGAATCCCTGGCCAGGCGGTGGGAGGAGAAGATGGAGGGGGTAGGGGATGAGTCTCTGGCCGGTTGGTGGGAGGAGAGGAATGGGAGGGGTGAGTCCCTGGCTGGGCCGTGGGAGGAGAGGAATGGGAGGGGTGAGTCCGGTGGGAGTAGAGGAATGGGAGGGGTGAGTCCCTGGCCCGGCGGTGGGAGGAGAGGAATGGGAGGGGTGAGTCCCTGGCCCGGCGGTGGGAGGAGAGGAATGGGAGGGGTGAGTCCCTGGCCCGGCGGTGGGAGTAGAGGAATGGGAGGGGTGAGTCCCTGGCCCGGCGGTGGGAGGAGAGGAATGGGAGGGGTGAGTCCCTGGCCCGGCGGTGGGAGGAGAGGAATGGGAGGGGTGAGTCCCTGGCCCGGCGGTGGGAGGTGTTGAACAGTTGTGGGGGGCCTGGCGGGGAGCCTTGGCCAGGGGTGATCCCACTGTCAGGGAGAAGGATTGTGGGGGAGCATTTTACCCTGCCTCTCCGTGTGTTCATTCCCTGCAGTACCAGTCGCGGGGGCTGGTCAAGGCCCCTGGCAAAAGCTCCTTCACCATGTTCGTGGACCTGGGCATCTACCAGAGCGCGGGTGGCGGGGACAGCATTCCCATCACTGGTGAGCTGGCGCCGAGCAGCTGGGCGTGCTGGGGGCTCCTGAGGGAGTTTCCACAGTGGGGGCATCGTGTGGCCTGGGGCCCTCAAGGGGCTGGGTACCCTGTGGCAGAGGTGAGCATTGCTCTGTGGCGGAGCAGTGCTGGGAACAGGGCACCAGGTGGTGGAGGGCATTGCCATGCAGCCGAGGAAGGCATTGCCATGCAGCAGAGGGGTGCTGTGGGGGGCCAGAGCACCATGCAGTGGAGGGCTGGGGGCAGCCGGCCACTGAACCCCATCTTCCCCCCAGCGCTGGTGGGGGCTGACCCCAGCCAGCTGGAGCAGCTGAAGCTGGAGGTGCGGAAGGGCTCAGTGGTGAACGTGAACCCTACCAACACGCGACCCCACAGCGACACCCCCGAGATCCGGAAGTACAAGAAGCGCTTCAACTCAGAGATCCTCTGTGCTGCCCTGTGGGGTGAGTGGGGCCCAGTGCAGTTGAGGGGGAGCTAAGAGGCATCTGGTTCCTGTCTGGAGGAGATGGGGCCCTAAACGGGGAGGCTCCGGGGGGGGCCCTCTCGCAGGGGGTCCCGGCAAGGGGGTGTGGTCTCAGGGGTGGCAGGGGAGGTCCTAAGATGTGGAAGGGAGGGGGGTCTCAGGCTGGCCGGGGCCCGCCACCTCTCACTCCTGCCCCCACCTAGGCGTGAACCTGTTGGTGGGCACGGAGAGCGGGCTGCTGCTGCTGGACCGCAGCGGGCAAGGCAAGGTCTACGGGCTGATCAGCCGGCGCCGCTTCCAGCAGATGGATGTGCTGGAGGGCCTCAACCTGTTAACCACCATCTCGGGTAAGGCCTGCCCCACGGCCTGCCCCACAGCCCTGCTCCCCCCACATCCTACAGTCCCCTGGGGCTCAACCTGCTCCCCTCTATCTTGGCCTGCCCCATGCCACCCCCTTCTCCCCCGCCCCCGTGCCCCAGCCTGAACTCCTGCACCTCAGCCTGTCCCCTGCACCCCACAGTCCCCTGGGGCTCAACCTGCTCACCTCCATCTCAGATAAGGGCCCACCCATCCCATGGCCTGTCCCACAGCCCCCCAACATACTTCCCTGCACCCCACTGGCCCCCAGGGTTCAACTTGCTCACTACCATCTTGGGTAAGCTCCATCCCTGCACTGCCTGTAACTCGTCCCCGTGCCCTGTAGCCCCCAGCTCCCCACAGCCAGCTTTTCCTTGGCCCCCCCTTGCCCACGCCGCAGCTCAGACCCATCTCGCGCAGGAAAGAGGAACAAGTTGCGCGTCTATTACCTGTCCTGGCTGCGCAACAAGATCCTGCACAACGACCCCGAGGTGGAGAAGAAGCAGGGTTGGACCACCGTGGGTGACATGGAGGGCTGCGTGCACTACCGTGTGGGTAAGAGCCCAGGCCACAGCCCCATGGGCACACACTAGTACTGCTGACTAAAGGCCCAGGTCATGCACCTCAACCCCTGCTCCCCCCCCACCAGCCAAACCTCACTACTGTGTGGGTAAGAGAGTCCTCTTGAACTTGGCCTGGCACATCCATGCCCCTCCCGCCTCATGGGCAACCCCCACTACCATGTGCAGGGCTCGACAAACAATACAGTCTACTCACCCGTGGCGAATAGATTTCAGCCGCACGGCCCGTTCTTCGCGGCGCACGCATGCGCAATGCAGCTCTTGCGCATGTGCAGTAGGGGGCTGGCGAGCAGTTTTCGACGCCGTTCGTCCAGCCCTGACCATGTGTGTAAGAGAGTGCCTCACGCTGCCACCTCATGGCCTGGCCATGTCCCTCCCGGCCACACAACCCCTGGCCTCCTGCCAACAGTGCAGCCCCCGACTCTGTTCCCAGGCCTTGAGCCCCTGTACTGCCTGGGAAAGAGACCAGCCTTTCCAGAGCAGCCGTGTCTCCAGTCCCCCCAGCAGCATGGCTGCCTTCCCCAACCTCCCAGCCTTGCCACCCTCACCTCACGGATGGGCACTGGACTGGGCTCACTGTGGCCCTTCCCTCTCGGCAGTAAAGTACGAGCGCATCAAGTTCCTGGTAATCGCCCTCAAGAACTCGGTCGAGGTCTACGCCTGGGCTCCCAAACCCTACCACAAGTTCATGGCCTTCAAGGTACCTGTGGGAGCTGGGAGCCAGGACTCCTGGTTTCTCTCCCTAGCTCCAGGAGGGAAGTGGGGACTGGTGGTTTAGAGCAGGGGCTGGGAGCCAGGACTCGTGACGGGAGGGCTGGGAGCCGGGATACCTGGCTTCTCTCCCTGGCTCCGGGGGGGACGTGGGGGCTGGTGGGTTTGATGGGGGGATGGGGAGCCAGGATACCTGGTTTCTCTCCCTGGCTCCAGGAGGGATGTGGGGGCTGGTGGGTTTGATGGGGGGCTGGGAGCCGGGATACCTGGCTTCTCTCCCTGGCTCCGGGGGGGACGTGGGGGCTGGTGGGTTTGATGGGGGGATGGGGAGCCAGGATACCTGGCTTCTCTCCCTGGCTCCGGGGGGGACGTGGGGTGCAGTGGTAGGAGCAGGAGGCTGACAGGTTTTGGGGGGCTCTCAGCATTGACTCTCCTCCCCCCCCGATTTCAGTCCTTCGCAGACTTGCCACACCGCCCTCTGCTGGTGGAGCTGACAGTGGAGGAGGGTCAGAGGTTAAAGGTCATTTATGGGTCATGCGCCGGGTTCCATGCCATTGATGTGGACTCGGGAAACAACTACGACATCTACATCCCCGTGCATGTGAGTAGGGCCTGGCTGCAGCCTGCAGGGAGCCAGCCCTCGGGAGGGGGCCAGGCATTGGGACGGCACACCCAGAGCTCTTGTGGGAGTTGGGCTGTTCCGCAGGGGCTGCCCTTTGCCTCCTGACCTTTGCCCTGTACCGACAGATCCAGACCCACATCACGCCCCACGCCATCATCTTCCTGCCCCACACAGAGGGCGTGGAGATGCTGCTCTGCTATGAGGACGAGGGCGTCTACGTGAACACCTATGGGCGCATCATCAAGGACGTGGTGCTGCAGTGGGGGGAGATGCCCACCTCTGTGGGTGAGCCTGGATGGCTGGGTCTTTCCCGAGGGGTGGCAGCTCAGACCTCTGGGTCCTCCCTGTGGTGGGCAGGGGAATGAGGGCTGGGGAGTTAGATCAGGGGGGCTGGGAGCCAGGACTCCTGGGCAGTGTCCCTCTAAACTGCGTGGCAGCCCAGCTTCCCAGGTGATTAATCAGCCCCTCCCCGTCTGCCCCCAGCCAGAGGCTCAAGGCTTAGAGGGAACACTGCTCGTGGGTTCTCTCCCAGGGAAGCGGGGGCTGGTGGGTTAGAGCAGGGGGCCTGGGAGCCACACACCTGGTCCAGGGGGGCCCCTCCCTTGACTCTCGTCCCTTCCCCCAGCGTACATCTGCTCCAACCAGATCATGGGCTGGGGTGAGAAGGCCATTGAGATCCGCTCCGTGGAAACCGGCCACCTGGACGGCGTGTTCATGCACAAGCGGGCCCAGCGGCTCAAGTTCCTCTGCGAGCGCAATGACAAGGTGGGTGCTGGGGGTGCTGTGCTAGACGGACCGGGTGGGGGCATTCTCCACATTGCTAATTCAGACCCCAGTGTCCCTGCAGCAAGGATGTTAGAGTTGCTGTGCCCCTCCCCAGAAGTGGCTGCATCTCAGCACCAGGCGAGGGGTCCCAGTGTAACCACCCGCCCCAGCCCAGACCTTCTGCTCTGCTCCCCTTCAGGTTTTCTTTGCCTCCGTCCGCTCCGGGGGCAGCAGCCAGGTTTACTTCATGACACTCAACAGAAACTGCATCATGAACTGGTAAGGTCCCGCCCGCATGTCTGGTGCTGCCTCTGGAGGGGCGGGGCCAGGCCAGCCTAGACACTGGATCCATGTGCCGGAGACTCCGCCCCACAGCCACTGAGGATCAGGACGGACCAATCAGCAGAACCGATGCCTTGACCACCTTCTTCCCCACCTATGTTTGATGCTGCTTTGGGGGGGATTTCCATCACGACAGTGTTCCCCCTCCCTCCCCATGACTGACAGACTGAGTGAACTCCCCCTGCTTCACTTTCCCCTTCCCTTGGCTCCATGTGACTCACTCTGTTTATAGCTGCGAGGGGGCCTTGTGTAACCAACAGCCCTGCCCCAGAGGTGGCTGCTTCTCTGCAGCTTCCTAACGATTCCAGGTGTACGTGGGGTGAAGGGCAAGCTCCCCTGTGAAACACAAGGAAGGTGGCTGCAGGCCCAGGCTGGGGGGATCCCCCAGTGCTGTAGGTGTGGGGTGCTGCACCTTTTCCCCCACCCCAACCTCATGGAGGGGACTCAGAGTAGCTGGGGGCATAAACCCATAGCTTTGTGCCAATTTCGCTTTGCTTACAGGTAGGGTCGGGGCTGGGCTTGGGGTCCAGGGCACTTTCAGCCACATGTGTAAGCGCTGTGGTGGTGGTAGGGAATCCCCCAAAGCACCCCTTTGACTGCCTTGTGCACCCCAGAACTCATCCCCTTGTGTTGTCTGCACTGCAGCTCCTGGGCCCAGCAGACAGGGGCCACCCACCACAGGTGTCTGGGCAGGGTGAATGTATGGGGGGGGCACCGAGCGGGGAGCGACAAGGCCCCTGCAGGCTCTGTGTATATTTTGCTTTAATTATTTTATTTTGTAACAATGATTCATTAATGAAGCACTTTAAAGCCCTCACTACGCTCATGGGGGGCCAGAGAGCTCCCCAGGCGGATTTGGGGTTATTTTCTAACTGACCCAGAAGAGTTGGCCTCAGGGTGGGGACTCATTGGCTCAAGGGGGCAGGGATCAGGGCGTATGGCTCCAGCTCCCATCCAGCCCCATGGAAGCCTGGCTGCAGCATCACTGCAAGGGTTAAACAGCAGGGAGGCACAGGGACAGCATCTCGATCCTCCTTTGTGCCATGTACAGCGGAGGGGTCCTGCCTGGGGCCCCAAGAGCCATCAGGAGTGTGGGGGGGATGTTATGGAGTTTGTGGGGACCCCCGGTATTCAGTTTCCTCTGTACGTTGCTTGCATCTGTCTATCAAGCCCCCACCCCTGCAGACTGGTCCCCCATCCCCTGCGCCGTGGCCTTGAAATTTCATCTGTTAATAAAAAAACAAATTCTCTGACTTTCCCCTCCTGGCCAGGAGTTATTTGTGCCTCCGGGGCGGCCAGGGCAGCATCCCCAGCCGCTCCACCTCTGCGGGCGGTGCTGGCCTCCCTGCATGGTGTTGGCAGCACCCTGCTGAGTCCCTACGCATGGCTGCTGCTTCATCTTGGTTCCTCTCGGGCAGGCAGGGTGGGACAGGCATGGTGCGGTCCAGGTCAGAGAGCTGGGGCACACTACGGAAATGGAGCCCTAGGGCCTACATTATCCCTGCCAGCAGGTGTTGCAGTGGCAGGAGCTTAAGTGAACTCTGTCTCCTTTGAAGGACTTACTGTCCTACTGCCTCCTTCCTGTTCTGTCCAGCCATGGCACCCTCCAGCCCTGTCCCACCTACACTCCAGGCTGGAAACCGGCTGGTGACCTGAGATTTCTGCAGACCAGCGGTGGTGTCAACAGGGGATTTCTCCCAGACCTTTTCCTCATGGCTCAAAAAGCCAACCTCCCATTGAAGACTGTAAAGCTGTGCTTCATGTGCACTGGCTGGAAGTCGCAGGCAGGAGCCATAGAACATTGATGAGGGAAGCTGAAGGTGGGAGTGGGAACTGGGTGGCTGGCAGGCAGTGTTAAGGAAGTGTATCCTATCAGGAACATGGACAAGCCAGGGGACCATGTGAGGGGAAGTGGCCCATTAACACTCCCAGTCATGGGGTAAGGAAAAACTGCTGTGCTGAGCCATACATCCTAGAGGTGTCTCCCAGGGCCATGAAGGGGGTATCTCACGCAGGTGTAGGACCTGTGCACTGAGCCATACAGCAGCAAAGATATGGCTACAGATTTCCCACCTGATGTTCTGGCAGGGGCTGGCCCTGCTTTGAGTTAGTAGGAGCTGGTCTGGTGGGGGGGGTTGGCAACGATTTCTTCCACAGAGTCTGGGCTGTAACTCATTAATGATCGTGTGATTCTAGGAACATCCCAATCCACCCCTACTCCCATGACTGGAGGGATGTTATCGGACCACTGCATTGTGAATTGCCCCTTGAGATGTGTTAGCTGCCTAAGCAAACTAATCTCTGTCTTGCATTGGTGGGGAGGTGGAGTCCCTTGCCAGCCCTGAAGATGGGCTGTGAAAGTTTGTCTCTTCCACCAGTAAAACATACCCTCCCCCCATTGCCTTTCGAAAGATAACCACTTGATTACTTGAACCCAAGAGAACCCACTAGATCATTCATGTTCCTTTTCAGTACATTATGGAGCTCTGGGAAATTTCTGGAAGTCCGGCAGAAACCTAACATTGGACCAATGTTTGAAAGGGGCAAATGGGCTGACTTGAGTATTTATAGACTCATTGGGAAGATATTGGAGGCCTTGTTTAATAAAGAATGAAAGGAGGGAAAGTGCTTCATGCAAATCAGCATGGGATTGTGGCAAATAGTGCCCGTCAAACCTGAGTGTGTGAGTGATTGTATTGATGTAGTAGACTAGGACTTCTGTGAAGCGCTTGGCTTGGTACCACACAACATTGTCATTAAAACACTAGCGTGCTGTACAAGTCACATGGCCCGTACAAAACAAACTGAAACACTGGTGAACTGAGAGCTCTGAAATGCACCTGGAAACAGGGACCCATCAGTGAGTGGGTCACTTTCTGGGGGGTCCTGTAGGGCTGGGCACTATGCTAGTTAATGTCTTTAGCAGTGATCTGCAAGAAAACAAACTGACCGCAATAAATTTGCAGATGACCCAAACCTTAGGGGAGTGGGAAATGCGGGGCCAGGGCACCAGCTCAGAGCCATGTGCATCATACGCCAATAGATTTGAAGGTGGCTAAATGCCAGCGTATACGAAGCACATGAGGTGGACAGTAGGCAATGGAGGACTCTTCTGGGGAGCAGCGACTCTGAAACTCACCTGGGGGGCAGGTGGTTGATGGGCCAGACCCAGGCAGGAGCTCCTGGCACGATGCTGGGGATCCTGGGCTGCATGAGGGGGAATCTCGTGTTGGGGCAGAGTGGTGATTTTACTGCTGCATTAGGCACTGCTGTGACTGCCGCTGGGATCCTGTGCCCAGTTCTGGCACCCACAATTCCAGCAGGGGGGGGTTAAATCAGAAAAGAGCCTCAGCTGAAAAGGCCTGGGGAGGCGGGGGGCTGTCCCCAGAGTCATGATGAAGTCTTCATTGGTGACAATTGGTGACTCAAGACCAGCTGGGTTCCTGCCAGGTCTGCTGTGGGAATGATCGGGGGGCGGGGTCAGCTCTCCTGCCGGGGTCAGATGAGATGGTCCCGATAGTGCCATCTGGCCTTGGACTTTATGCACCTGTCAATGGTCACCCCAGAGGTGGCTGCATTTCAGCACCTGTGGCCTTAAAGCTCTGGGAGGACACCAGGTAAGTCAGCACAGGGGGCTGGGAGCCAGGACTCCTGGGTTCTCTCTCAGCTCTGGGAGGGGAGTGAGGCTTGTGGGTCTGGCTTTCTCTCTAAAGTGCTTGGGCCTGTCAGGCCCTGGGATGGGTTGGGAACAGGTGCAGGGAGCAGGAGGGGGTGAGTGAAAGTGACTCCACAGTGGTGGAGGGGGGGGAGATCCGGTGTCCGGCCCACCCCGGAAGCTGCTCAAAATAACTTGCCCCTATTTAATCAGCCCCAGCTGGGAAAGGCCTCAGCCACGATGTGGGGGCCCTGTGTGCTGGTCTGGGCCCTGCTTGGCGTGGCTCTTGGTGGTAAGTTGCGGGGAGGAAGCCTGGGATCTCTGGCGACCAATGGAGCCAGGCTGCATTTGGGGGCTGCTGAGGAGGGTGGGAAGAGGCGGAGAATTGGAAGGTAAACGGACTGGAGGGGAGCATGGAACAGTCGGTTTGGGGGTGGCTGCACCCACAACACATGGGCCTGACCCCTGCCTGCCCCACAAGGGGCCCCAGGCAGGAACGAGGAGTTGCAGCTCTATGAGAAACTCTTTGCCAACTATGACAAGAACACGCGGCCCGTCCGGCATCCTGACGACATCGTGGACGTGCAGCTAATGCTCACGCTGACCAACCTCATCTCCCTGGTGAGACACCTTCACTCTCAACCTGCAGCCCCAAACCCCTTGCAGCCCCGAGCCCCTCACTCCTGACCCACGGCCCAGAGCCCCTCGCAGCCCCTCACTCCTGACCCACGGCCCTGGACCCCTCGCAGCCCTGTGCCCCTCACTCCCGACCCACGGCCCAGAGCCCCTCGCAGCCCTGGGCCCCTCACTCCCGACCCGCAGCCCAGAGCCCTCGCAGCCCTGGGCCCCTCACTCCCGACCTGCAGCCCTGGGCCCCTCACTCCTGACCCACAGCCCAGGCCCCACACTCCCGACCCGTGGCCCTGAGCCCCTCACTCCCAGCCTGCAGCCCAGAGCCCCTTGCAGCCCCAGGCCCTTCACTCCCGACCCATGGCCCAGGGTCCCTTGCTCCTGAACTCAGCTCTGGTGCCCAATGTGTGACCCGGCTGGTGCCCCTCCTGACATGTGGTCTGTGGAGCCCCACATGTGGACCCAGCCAGTGTTCCTGATCGCCAATCCGCAGCCCCTGTGGTCCCACGCACCCCTTGGCTAGTGCCCCTCACCCCTGACCTGCAGCCCCCACAGTCACACTGATGCCCTGTCTTGTTGCAGAATGAGAAGGAGGAGACTCTGACCACCAATGTTTGGATAAAGATTGTGAGTAACAGACCCCCCCCTCCCCAATTCGAGGTCTCCTGCCCCACCCCCACCACACCCCAGTGCCCTCCTGAGGCTGAGAGAACCCAGGAGTCCTTGCACCCAGCTGGTCTTCCTCCCCCCTCATTAACTCACCTGTCCCAGGGAGTGACCCTGTGACCTTGCCCTGAGGACCTCCCCTGCCCACCCTGCCGGTGCCCCTCATTCCTGATCCACAGTCCCTGCCAGCCCTGCCCTGCCCCCAGCCCTGCCGGCATCCCTCACTCCCAACCGCAGCCCCAGCTGGCTCCCCACAGTCAGCTATGTGCTGGCAGGGCAAGAGGGTCCCCTACCTCACCTCCTGTCTGTGCCCCCAGGAATGGGTGGACTATCGTCTGAATTACAGCAAGAGTGAGTTTGAAGGGATCCGCTCACTGCGAGTCCCCTCCGACATGGTCTGGCTGCCCGACATTGTCTTGGAGAACAAGTGAGACTCAACATGCCAGTGGGGGGAGAGCTGCCGTGGGGGAGGGGCATCTTGGGGTTCTGGGTACCATGGGAGACTGGGGGAGTTAGAGCTAGCAGGGTTTTGAGTGGTGCTGGGTTAGCAGAACTCAGGGACCATGGGGCAGGTCTGGAGTGTGAATAGCAGGATGCATGGACCCTGCGGGATGGGTTTGGGGTGTAGATTTACAGCCTAGGGCTGGCAGGACAGGGCTTCCCTGCCTAGGGGCTTTTTCCTACCTCTTCCCTCCTGGGAACCTGGCCCATCTCTTGCTCGCTCTGGGCCCCACTGTGGGGCTGGTTGTGAGGCTTCAAATCGGATGCGATGCTGTGGAGAGGCTGTGAACAAGTGGATCCCCGGCCTGTTCCCCCAACCTAGACCCTAGTGAAACCAGAACCCAGAGTGTGAATGGGGCTGGGGGCGCATAGACACAGCTGCTCCCATGGACTCAGCCCGGTATCCCTCCTCTGGCCGGCTGGCATCGCTCTCACTTCGATGCTATCAATAGGTGTGTCACCGGGCCCTGCAGCCCCATTCACAGCCAGACTCAGGCAGCAAGTCGAACAGAAGGTTTATTGGTTCACAGGGACCCAGCGTAGCGCAGACTTGTTGGCACAGGACCCAGGAACATTCAGTACAATCCATCGTGGGGTAAGGTGGGCCCTACAGCCCAGCCCCCCCAAGCCAGCCAGATTCCCTTCTCCCTGTGCCAGCTGAAAAACTAAACTCACACCCCCAGCAACTAATCCCAGCCCTCCAGGCAGCCTCCTCTCTCCCCCCCCCCCCTTCAGATTCCAGGACAAGGTGTTATCTGCTGTCACCTGGTCCTCAGGACCTGAGAGACTGAACATTCTTCCACAGTGAGTCATGCCCAGCCTTCTCCTCCTCCAGGAAGTGTTCCATTGCCCAGGGAAACTGAGGCACACACACAGCATTACTACAGAACAGCACAGGACAGTAGAATCACACACAACTATGCACACAGTGAATACAACAGCCGAGCGAATACAGTGATGACCAGAGTACAACCCCCACCACCTTGCAAGCCAGGAGCCGTAGGCTGTGAGCCCAGCCCTGCTTGGGCCCCTTGGGACTCCCAACAAGCAGGCTGCCCTGGCTGCTGCACGGGGAAGGTGCTGGAAGTGGAGCGGTTTTGCTGTCATGTAAATGCGCTCAGGCATCCAAGCCAAAAACTTCCTTGAATCCATCGGTTAGCTGTGACTCCCAGGTAGCTGAGCGAGCAGGTAGCCGTTGCAGCAGGTCTCCCCGCAACACCGCCCGTGGCACACGTTGCTCAGGGGCGGCTCTGGCCACGTTTGGCCGGGGCCACTGTTTGCAGAAGGGCCTGACGGGGCGGAAACGTTTCTGTTTCTTTTATGAAGTTCAGTGGATGATTTCCCACCACCCGACCGTAAAGCACCGATTTCTCTGTGTGGCCGCAGCCCATGGGCTACAGACCCTTATTCACCGCCTGCCCTCGCTGGCTGCCTGGCCATCACGCCGCAACCCAATGGTTCACGCTCAGTCCGTGTCCCAGGTGCCCAGCACAGCCCACAGGGAGCTGAGAACTGGCCCCCTCTAAGCACCTCTGCCCCCAAACGCCTGCCCAGCTGCTGCAGCCCCCTTGGCTTTGCTCTACACACTCCAAAGCGCGTAGGGACAAAAGTCGAAAGGCCCAGGAGGAGCTGCCAGGTAACAAGGAAACATCTGACAGCTGCAGCAGCAGCAAGAGGCAGGGCAAAGGCAGGGCGGCCGCTGCTCACCCAGCCAATAACAAAAACTGCAGCTGTGTGAGAATTGCCCTTTCGTTTGGGTTTGCAGCCCAAAGAAGCGAGCAGTGACCAGGCACTGCAGCCAGCCATGCAAACAGGGTCAGGCCTGAGGCTGCAATGGGCCCAGAGCAGGTGACATTTTACATAGCCAAGTGGACAGGGCCTGGCAAAACACAGCCAGGTGCGCTGCAAAGACGGGAGCCCTCTGTGGTGCTCTGCAAGGCGCGGTGGAGGCTGGGAGAGATCCCAGAGGAAGAGAAGGGCAAATCTAGCGCCCAGCTGTACAAAGGGGAATCACCTTCTGTGGCTGAGTAACAAGCCAAGAGGCTGGGCAGAGGCAGACCACGTGACATGGCTGGGCTCCAGGAAGGCTTTTGACGCTGGCTCATGTGACCTTTTCATAAGCAAATGGAGGAGGCAGAGACTAGGCCTGCGGGTCTCAGACTTTACCCATCCAAGGGTCTGCGTTTTGAGTTAATTTTTTTCAGGGACCTCTCTGCCCTGCCCCTTCTCAGCCCCCCCCCTCCCTTGTTCCATCCCCCTTCTTGCTGTCACTCACTTCTCTCACCCTCTCTTTTGCCAGGCTGGGACAGGGAGTTGAGGTGTGGAGGGGTGCAGGTGGGGATGTGGGCTGTAGAGCGAGGCTGGGAATGAGGGGGCAGGCGGGGCTGTAGACTGGGTTAGGGTGCAGGGGAGGATGCGGGATCTGGCTGGGGGCACAGGCTCTGGGGTGAGGCCTGTGATGAGCGATATGGTTTGCCAGAAGCACTTACCACAGCTACCAAGAAGTGGCCACCAGATGCCTGCAGCCCCTAGGTTCATGAGTGGCCAATGAGGCTCCGCCCCCACAGCGCCCATGGGTCACAGTTTCCAGCCAATGGGAGCTCTGGAGACAACATTCGGATGGGGACAGCTTGCAGAGCCTCTCTGACCAATCATGTGCCTAGTGGTTGCAGGGACTTGGCTTTTGGGAGGCCTGCCTTAGCCCCCCGAGGCACTGGGGGGGAGGAGCTGATTCGAGGGGTCCATGAACCCCTTGGAGTTCCCTTGTGGACCCCCAGGGGTCTACACACCCCAGTTTGAGATACATTGGACAAGACAAACCTACTATAAGGTGGGAGCACAAACAGTTGAAAAGGCCCCTCGGAGAGCAGGACCAATGGGTCTCGGTCATGCTGGGGTGGGGGGATTGGATGAAAATTCAAAATGATCTGGACAAAGCAGAGACATGGCTGGAAGTAAGCAGGATAAAATTCAATAAGGACAAATGCGAAGGACTCCACTTAGGCAGGAACAATCAGTTTCACACATACAGAATAGGAAGTGACAGCCAGGAAGGAGCACTGTGGAATGGGGTCTGGGGTCATGCACAGTGAATCACGAGCTAAATAGAGTCAACAGTGTATGACGTTGGTGCAAACAAAGCAAACCTAATTCCAGGCTGTAGTAGCCGGAGTGTCACAAGCAAGACGCATAAAGCAATTCTTCCACTCCGCTCAGCGCGGTGCATGCTCAAGCTGGTGTATTGCGTCCAGTGGCTGCTTGTCTCATTTTTAGGGCATAGGGATGTCACTTTCCAGGCTGGGCTGTAGGGATTTTAAAGCAGGGAGCTGAGCCCCCCCCCCCCCTTTCTAACTCCGTCTTCCCTCCCCGCCCAGCATTGATGGACAGTTTGAGATCGCCTACTATGCTAATGTGCTGGTATACCCTGGGGGAGCCATGTACTGGCTGCCCCCCGCCATCTACCGCAGTACCTGTGCCATCGAGGTCACCTACTTCCCCTTCGACTGGCAGAACTGCTCCCTTGTCTTCCAGTAAGTGAGATGCGGCCACCTCTGGGGCATGGCAGCTGGTTACACAGGGACCCCTCGCCTGGTGCTGAGACGCAGCCACCTCTGGGGCAGGGAGGCCACACAGGGACCCCTCCTCCCCAGGCACCAGGACTGACCCTAAGGGGAGAGTGCCCACTTCTGACCCCCATGTGACCACAGATCCCAGACGTACAGTGCGAACGAAGTCAATCTGCAGCTTTCAATCAATGAGGAGACAGCGCGGCCCTTCGATGAAATCGATATAGACCCAGAAGCTTTCACAGGTACGAGGGGCCTGGGACATGGTGGGTTTGGAGCCGGGCAGGGGGCAGGGCCCCCCCATAGGTCTCCTCCAAAAGGCAGGAGATGTCTGGCAGGGGCCCTGCCCCCATGACCCTGTTGCACTACAGAGAACGGGGAGTGGGCCATCCGGCACCGGCCGGCCCGGAGGGTGCTGCACCCGGAGTTGGGCCGGGAAGCACTCGGCTTCCAGGAGATTCGCTTCTCACTCATCATCCAGCGCAAGCCCCTCTTCTACATCATCAACATCATCGTGCCCTGCGTGCTCATCTCCTCCCTCGTCGTGCTAGTTTACTTCCTGCCTGCGCAAGGTGAGCACCTGCCAGCCGCAGCCCCCTGCAGCTGGTAGCCATGGGGTCACCCACCGCCCACACGCTCTGGCTACAGGGTTGCCCACCACCCACATGCTCTGGCCATGGGAACACCCACTGCCCACATGCTGTGGCCACAGGGACGCCCACTGCCCACACACTCTGGCCACGGGAATGCCCACTGGCCACAGCAAACACACTCTGGCCACAGGTACACCCACCACCCACACACTCTGGCCATGGCGACACCCACTGCCCACATGCTCTGGCCACAGAGACATCTGCTGGCCATGGCAAACCCGCTTGACCACGGGGACATCTTCTGGCCACAGCAAACCTGCTCCTGCCTCAGGCACACCTCCCACAAAGGGCAAATGTGCTCTGGGCATGGGAACACCTGTCCAGCCACAGAAAACCCACTCCAGCCATGGGGACACCTGCCCAGCCACAGCAAACCCACCCCAACCATGGCAAACCTGCTCTGGCCACAGGGACACCTGTCTGCCATGGCAAACCCACTGTGGCCACAGCAAACCCACGGTGGCCACAGCAAACCCACTTTGGTCATAGGAAATCCAGTTCAGTCATGGAAAACCCTGCCTAGCCATGGGAAACCCCACCCTGCCAGGCATGACATCTTTGCTAACACAAGAAGCCCAGGATAGGCACATGAATCCCCAGGTCAAAAAGCAGCATACTCTGGGCAGGAGAAGGCCTACCAGGGTGCAAGAGAACCACCAAACTACCCCATGTCACCCCTGTTGTTTGCCCCCTGCAGCTGGCGGCCAGAAATGCACTCTGTCCATCTCAGTGCTGCTGGCTCAGACTGTTTTCCTCTTCCTCATCGCCCAGAAAATCCCAGAGACTTCGCTCAGCGTCCCCCTCATTGGCAAGTGAGTGACCCCTGCACCCTGCTGCCCAGCACTCCAGGGAACCAGCACTCCAGGGATCTCTTCCCGGCTCTGGGAGCGGAGTGGGGGCTAGTGGGTTAGAGCAGGGGGCTGGGAGCCAGGACTCCTGGGTTCTCTCAGATCTGGGAGGGGATTGGGGGCTTGTGGGTCAGAGCAGAGTGCTGGGGGGCCTGTACCAAATACATAGGAATGAGCGCTCAGGTTCACAGTGGCAGTAGGACAGGGCACTAAAAGTGAAAGGAAGCAGAGAGTCGAATACTGTAAAAACCTGAATTGAATCTAGCAGTGCCACAGAATCTCTCTGGCAGGAGATTCCCAAAGTGCATAGTAAATTCCTCCTGCCTGCCTTATTCTCCACTCCCTGCCCAGGACGTGGCTGAGGAGAAAACCCAACAATAATGGGAAGATTCTAAGGGACTGCAGACTTGTCCGCGAGAGGAGAGGCAATTCTTTGTTCAGTCCTATATGGCACATAGTGTCTGGTGCCCAAGGTGAATACAAGGCAGCCGCACCACTTGGGAACAGTGACCATAATGAATTGAATCCAACACCCTTGTGAGGAGGAGGAAACACCATAGGAGCCCCATAGAGAAGCATTTAGCTTCAAAGTGGACAATTAAATGGAAATTAAAAGAAACAGTCCCAAGACTGAAACGCCTGCAAGCTGAATAGAATTTTTTTTAAAACACCATAATAGAGGCTCTCAAACCTACAGGACCAAAACCCAGCCACGCTGGAAGAGAGACAAAACGGCATCTCTTCAAAACTGGACGTCAAGTCCAGCTGAGGAAAACAGAAAAGCTTCTGGCACATGGAGCATAGAAGCAGAATGAGGCAGGCCAAAGAAGACTTTTGAGGAGCAGCTAGCAAAAGACACAAACGCTAACTGCACCATCAGAAGCAGGCAGCCCACAGAGCAATCAGTGGGGCTGCCAGGCCCAGATGGGATCACCCAGGAGCCCTGAAGGAACTAGACATGAAACTGCAGAGCCACTAACTGTGGCATGTACCCTAGTTTCCAGACTGGAGCTGTCCCACAGGTGTCTGTATTGGGACCTTTGACACATTTCAGAAATGAGTTGGAAAAAGGGGTAAACAGGGAGGTGGCAAAATTTGCAAGCGATTCCAAATGACTCAGGGTAGTGAAGTCCAAAGCAGACAGTGGAGAGCTACAAAGGGACCCTGCAAAACTGGGCCACACAACGGCAGATGACATTCAATGCTGATAAATGCAAAGTAATGCCCATTGGAAACCACTGTCCCAACTAGACACATTGGTGAGGAGTGCAAATGAGAACAGCTAAATTAGCTGTTACTGTTGAAGAAAAAGATCTTGGAGTCACCACAGCTAATTCTCTCCAAGCATCTGCTCAATGTGGTGCAAGTTGAAAAGGCTACCAATGTTAGGAACCATTAGGAAAGGGGTAGAAAATAAGAAAGCAAATCTCACATGACCTCTCTAGAAGTCCATGAGATGCCCACACCTTGATCCCACTTGTAGATGTGGTTGTCCCATCTCACAAAAGATCAATGGAAAGATCAGAGACGGGCAACAAAAATGATGAGATGTCTGGAAAAGCAGTGTGAGGAGAGCTTAATAACACTGGGACTTGGAAACATGACAAGAAGTCCATGCAATCCTGACTGGTGTGAAGACAGTGAATAAGGGAGTGTTATTTGCATCTTCACTTTACACAAGAACTAGGGTCACCCAATGAATTGACATGCCCATGAATTGACAGCAGGTTTAAAACAAACCAGAAAAAATATTTCTTCCTATCATGCTGTCACTGAGGGTGGGGAGTCACCAGGCCCTGCACCTCCATGTGCAACCAGACGTGACTCTCAGGTAGAAGAGAAGGTTTATTAGTTGACAGGGATACAGTGTGGAGCAGACTTGTCAGCACAGGAACCAGAAGCAGCCAGCACTGTCCATCCTGGAGAGAGGGGGCTCAGAGCCAAGGACTCTGCCCCCCATCTCTGCACCCCAAGCCAACAAAACTCCTTCACACAACCAGCAGTCTGTCTCAGTCTTGCAGTCAGCCCCCACCTCCAGCCTTTGGCCTGCAAAAGGTGTCACCTGGTTACACACAGCCCTCCCAGGCTCAGGTTACAGAAAGCATCAGCCATTGTGTACGTGGGGGAGGCTGCCACACCGAAATTCTCATCAGCTAGATATTGGTGCAGTGCCCAGGGAAACTGAGGCATATACACACAGGGTTACTATAGGCAGTAGAAATCACATGCAATGTAACTAAGCAAACAGAGTGAATATAATCCCCACTTTATCACACACACACAGTCAGCCTGTGGAACTCCCTCAACAAGTTCACAGATGATACTAAGCTAGGGGGTGAGGTAGATACGTGACCTAGACATATTAGAGGATTGAGCCAAAATAAATCTGATGAAGTTCAACAAGGACAAGTGCAGAGTCCTGAACTTGGGATGGAAGAATCTCAAGCATTGTTACAGGCTGGGGACCAACCAGCTAAGCAGCCATTCAGCAGAAAAGAACCTGGGGATTAGTGGATGAGAAGCTGGATATGAATCAACAAGGCACCCTTGTAGCCAGAAAACTAATGGCATAGTGGAGTGCATTCGTAGGAGCATTGTCAGCAGATATAGGGATTTGATTAATCCCCTTTATTTGGCACTGGTGAGGCCACAGCTGGAGTATTGGTTCCAATCCTGCGGCCCCCATTACAGAAAGGATGTGGATGCATTGGAGAGGGTCCAGCAGAGGGCAACAAAGATGATGAGGGGGCTGGAGCATATGATCTATGAGGAGAGCTGAGGGATTTGGGCTTAGTCTCCAGAAGAGAAGAGTGAGGGGGGATTTGACAGGGGAGTTCCAAAGAGGATGGAGAAAGGCTGTTCTCAGTTATGGCAGATGGCAGAACAAGGAGCAATGGTCTCAAGCTGCAGTGGGGGAGGTCTAGGTTGGATATTAGGAAAAACTATTCCCTAGGAGGGTGGTGGAGCACTGGGATGGGTTCCCTAGGGAGGGGGTGGAATCTCCATCCCTAGAGGTTTTAAAATCCTAGCTTGACAAAGCCCTGGCTGGGATGATTTAGTTGGTGTTGGTCCTGCTTTGGGCAGGGGGTGGGACTCTGTAAGTCTATGATTCTAACTCCCTGCCAAGGGATGTTATAAAGGTAAAAAATATAACTGGGTTCAAAAACGGATTGGCTACAGTCACAGGCTGTGTCTAGACTGGCCAGTTTTTCCGGAAAATCAGCCGCTTTTCCGGAAAAACTTGCCAGCTGTCTACACTGGCCGCTTGAATTTCTGAAAAAGCACTGACTTCCTACTGTAAGAAATCAGTGCTTCTTGCGGAAATACTATGCTGCTCCCGTTCAGGCAAAAGTCCTTTTGCGCAAAAGGGCCAGTGTAGACAGCTCAGATTTGTTTTCCGCAAAAAAGCCCCGATCATGAAAATGGCAATTGGGGCTTTTTTGCGGAAAAGCACATCTGGCATGGACGCTTTTCCACAAAAAGTGCTTTTGTGGAAAAGTGTCCGTGCCAATCTAGACACTCTGTTCCGAAAATGCTTTTAACGGAAAACTTTTCCGTTAAAAGCATTTCCAAAAAATCATGGCAATCTAGATGCAGCCACAGAGAATAGGTCCCTCAGTCGCTACTAGCCAGATGGGCAAAGAGGCAACTCCATGCAGTGGGTCCCCCTAATCATCTTACTGACAGTGATGGGTGATGGGTGATAGATCACTTGGAGAGCCTGGGGGCCAGGACTCCTGGGTTCTCTGCCTGGCTGTGGGAGGGGCTTGGGGGCTGGTGGATCAGAGCAGGGGGGCTGGGAGCCAGGACTTCTGGGTTTTTTCCGCAGCTCTGGAAGGGGGCAGGGGGGCTGGTCGGTCAGAGCAGGGGAGCTCGGAGCCAAGACTTCTGGGTTTTCTCCCGGGCAGGTACCTGATGTTCGTCATGGGGGTGGCGACGCTGATCGTGATGAATTGCGTCATTGTGCTCAACGTGTCTTTACGAACCCCCAACACTCACTGCATGTCTGAGCAGCTCAAACATGTAAGAGCTGGGGAAGTGGCTAGGAGCAGCAGTGGGGAGTGGGGCTGGAGGGCTGTGCAGTGGAGGGGCTGGAAAGATGGAGAGGCTGCCAGGTACAGGGTGGGGGGAGTTAGGGGCAAAGCTCCACGGGAAGACCAAGGAGGATGTTTCTGGAGGGCTGGAGCAATAGGGAATCAGTGCCACTTTTGGAGGGAGAAGGAGGCACAGGGGCTGAGGGGCACCACACTTGGATGGGGAGGGGAGAAGCAGGTGGGGGCACTGCTCTTGGAGGGGAAAGGAGAGATGCAGACAGGAGGTACAAGGGACAGACCAAACCTGGGAGTGGAAAGGGGAAGCCAGTGGAGCTTGGAGGAGGGGGGCAGTGAGCCTACACTAGGGGCAGGGACCAGCAAGGTGGTGGCAGAGCGCAGGCACAGGATCAAGGGCTGAGCCTGGACATCCACCTCTCCCCCCAGGTGCTCCTAGAGGTCCTGCCACGGTACCTAGGCTCAGCGCTGGAGCCCTCGGGGGATCCCTGGGCTGCGCCTCCCACCCGGCGGCGTAGCTCCTTCGCCATCATGCTCAAGGCTGAGGAGTACATCCTGAAGAAGCCACGCAGCGAGCTCGTCTTTGAGCACCAGGGCCAGCGGCATGGCCTCCACCGCAGCCCCACTTGTGGTGAGAAATACTCCCCCCCCCCCCCATCACCACCTGCCCCGGCAGCCAGGATACCTGGGTTCCTAACTCCACCCCGCCTCTCCCTCTGCAGATGGGGTGGACGTGGGCATCACAAGCACCTTGTACAAGAACCTGGCCAGTGCGGCCCCTGAGATCCGGGAGTGTGTGGAGGCCTGCAACTTCATCACAGAGACCACCAGGGAGCAGAACGCCAGCAGTGCTGTGAGTCCCATATCAGCCAGCCCCACACTGCAGCCTACTGGAGGGGAAATCCCTGGGTCTCTCTCCTAGCCTGACTCCTACTCTAATCCCCCAGCCAAGAATCCCAGAGTCCTGGCTCCAGCCCCCCTGCTCTACCCACTCCCAGAGCTGGGGAGAGAACCCAGGAGTCCTGGCTTCCAGCTCCCCCTGGTCCTACTCTCCCAGGGCCAGGGAGAGAACCCAGGCGACCTGCATCCCTGCACTGTGAGTGCCGGCATGCTGACACCCCTCTCTCTGCCCCAGGAGATGGAGAACTGGGTGCTGATCGGGAAGGTGATTGACAAACTCTGCTTCTGGGCTGCCCTGCTGCTCTTCACCATTGGAACCCTTGGCATTTTCCTCATGGGACATTTCAACCAGGTGCCCGACAACCCCTTCCCCCAGCTGCCAGACCTATAGCCAGGACCCCACCTTGCCTTACCTCACCCAGCCTTTTCCCCCTCCTGCTGCAGTCACTGACAGCACATGGAGGTAGCCATGCTGGCCAGGCAGATGTCCACAGGGAGCTCCCTTGCCCTAACCCGGGGCCAAGGCTCCCGGTCTGGGGGGCCATGCCCCATGACCACATGTACTGTGGTGAAGTTACAATGGCCCTGACCCACACAGCTGCAAGGTGCCGCTTCAGGCCTGGGCTTGGCCATCCCTGAGGTTGCTGGTGCTAGGGAAGGCCCCCACCCCACCCCAGCTCCGTGTCCAACAGGGAGCCCAGGAGAGGCCCAAGGGAGGAGGGTTAGAATTAAGAAAAGCACAGAGCAATGGGGACACAGATACCCCACTACCAACCCCAGATGTTAGACCCAGGTTATTACAGATCCTCGTATAAACAGCTGTCCTGCCCCAGACACAAATGCATCTTGGCACCAGGTGAAGGGATCCTTTATGAACAGCCACCTCAACCCAGACACAGCCGTATCTTGGCACTGTGCAAGGGGCCCCTGTATGAACAGTCGCTCCACCCCAGACATGGATTCATTTCAGTAACAGCTGCCCCACCCCAGAAACAGACATCTCAGCACTGTGTGAGGGGGTCCCTGTATAAACAGCAGCCCTGCCTGACACAGGGGCATCTTGGCACTGGGCGAGGAGTCCCTGTATGAACAACCCTACATCCCACCCCAGAGGCAATTGCAACTCATCTTCAAGGCTGTCCCCTCCAGAGCAGGGAGATTCTGGGGACATACAGCTCTCTGGCATTAGCTCTTGTCAGATTGGGTGGGGTCCAGACATGGTTACAATACCTGCTGAGCTAGTGTAGATGGGCCCTGTGGATTTCATCCTCTGCGTATTGCTCCTACTGCAGACCATGCCACACCTGGTCCCAGCTCACTTTCCTGTCTCCCCTGCCTCCCTAACCTGGGCCTCTCAGGTGCCAGCCTCGGGCCATCACACACCAATCCTGTCTCACAATGACCTGGGAACCTGCCCATCCCCTAGCCTCAGGACCATTCCAGGCTGCAAAGCTTGCCTGCAGAGATGAAAAAGAAGTAATAAATGGGGATGCAACACACACAGAAGTGGCAGTTGGGAGTCCTCCAGCCTCCTCACTTCCACCCGTGCCTGCCCTAGGACCACTGCAACCCCTCCCTGACTCTGCTGCAGGCTTGTGAGGAAGGCAGGAGCTTGTATCAGTTTCATCACTGGGCTTTGATGCAGTTTTCAGGCTCTGGGAGGCCTCCCCCATGCTCCACACTAATTCGCCCCAGGCCCCACCAACTCAGACCCAGTGTCGTGCACTCTCTACATTTCACCAAAGCAAAGCAGAAGCTGGCAGAGGCAAATACAGAGTGGATTTGGTGCTGCCTGGTCCCAGCTGGTGTTGTGCAGGACAGTGACCTCTGACAGCCAAAGACTGTCAGCAATTTCACTTCCCTTCTGTCTGCTCTAGCTAATAAAGGCACATATTTAACCCGCAGGCATCGTCCAGCCTGTTTGTGATTCACAGGCCAGGCTGTGACTGACTGCTCGCCAGTGGGTGCAAAGGAGTTAAAAGCTGCCCAATACATGAGGTGTGTGAGGCTGGGTGGGTGGGTCCCTAAAGGACTGGAGGGATGAACTGGAGCCAGGTCAGTGGAGGAGCTAGCAAAACAATGGGACTGCAAGTTGACACCTAACAACTAGAAAAATGAGGCAAGGCTACAGCCGGCCTTGGAAAATGACAGGCGCACACCTGGCACAGAGAGAACCAAAATGGCTCTGCCATGGCACAGTCCCCAAAAGCCCTGGGTTGGCCAAGACCTTTGCTTCTTTACACTAACTTCAGGCCTTCAGCCCAGGAATGGCCCTGCTGTGAAAAGGCCTTTGGGCGTCTCTGCAGATGCTGGCTGGGTGCCTGGGTCCCTGCAGGACAGAGGGCTCTGGGCCTGCTAGGGAAGAACTTGCAGGGTGAAGCAGGAAAGCTGGAGCCTCAAGACTTTGGTTATGAGGCCATGCAGGTGACCCTTATGGGGGATTGTTTAAAAGCTGGGCTATAGCTCACATCCCTTGGATCTGTGACACACTGCTGCAGAATATTAGAGAGCCACTCCCTGAACCCCAAAGTAAATGTGCAATCAGTACCATGATCTGTTTACTGAGTTCCAAGCAACTAGAAGAGGGACAGACAAGATACAAGGCTTGGCCCAACTAACAGACCTGCACATCGCACGCAGGGCGGCCATTGCTACCCGAGGGTTCATGTCCGAAAGTACTGTCCCAGTCTTGGCCCCCCCAATAAATAATCCACAGACGGCTGGAGCACCCCACCCCGTCCATACAGAAGCTCTGAGGTTCTGCACTGTCCTCCCTGCCGATCCTGTCATGTGATTTGGGAACCAGGGGAGAACTGCAACATGACTGACACCAAACACGAAGGGGAGGGTCTCCAACCAGATCCATGATTCACAGCCTGGTCTCATTCCAAGACGCTGGCCCCAAGGAGGCATTCTCCTTAGCACTGCGTTCTGGGGGGAAGCCCAGCTGTGGCAGGGCAGGGCCTCCTATTAGGCACTGAGGAAGAACTTCTTGTAGAATTTGTTCATCTGCTCGAGGAAGATGAATGTCAGGACTGTGTGGGGCCCCAGGCGGGCATAGTATGGGGTGAAACCCTTCCACAGGCTGAAGAAACCTTCATACCGGATGACTTTCACCAGCACATCCTGGAAGTCAGAAAGCAGAGGTTAGCATGTGGTGGGCACAGGGCGGCCATTACTCTGGTGCTGCCAGCGTGACCAATGCATCATGCTGACTCCAGCTGGCTAAAATCCTTACACTAGTGAGTAGCTCGCGCAAGAGGTTGTAAGTACCTACATCCTGTGTCTCAGACGGATCAATCACCCCTTCACCTTCTCTTCACTATGTTAATCGACCTCCTGGCTCTCTCACTTGAAGGCAGGGCTTCTAATCCTCCTCATAGCTTTTCTCTGGCCCCTCTCCAATTTAATCCCCTCTACTGGAATTGTGGGTGCCAGAACTGGACACAGGATCCCAGAGGCAGTCACAGCAGTGCGTAATCCAGTAGTAAAATCACCACTCTGCCCCAACACGAGATTTTCGCTCATGCAGCCCAGGATCGCACGAGTCCCTTGGGGCCCAGCGTCGTGCCAGGAGCTCCCGTCTGGCCAATTAGCCACCCTGCCCCCCAAGACCCATCTCCAAATGGCTTTGGGGTACAGGACAAAAGGGCACGTGCATGTCTGGACTCCATGGAATAGCTGATCACTGCATCTCACTGAAAGCTGGGGTGTTCTACACCTATGTCTGAGCCTGGCACTTGACCTTCTACGCTTGCTGTATACTTCTCCAGTTCCCCACTGCGAGGAGGGCAGCTCAGCTGCTCTATCAATAGAAACCTGCCAAGGAATGGCAGAGAGAACCTGCCAGCTGGACACAGGGGCAAGAATATTAAAGAAATCTAACACCCCGAGCACAACCCAGGGCACAGTGCAGTCAAGGAGGCAGATCCCAGGACATCCTCTGGCTCCAGCTGTCACTTACCAGCCCATTCTTATACTCTGGCTTTCCGTCGATCATTCGCATGTTCTGAATCCTGTGTGCACCGAGGAAAGGGAAAGGAATCCTTTAAGCCAGCAGCAGGCGCTTAGCATGTGACTGCCGGTTATTTATACATCAAGATCATTTTCTGTGTATCTAAGGATCAAGGGTGGAACTGGGACACAAGAAAGCCAGCAGCCCAACCCAGCTGGCCCTGTGATTCCTGCAAGTTAAGCAAGGTCAAGTCTTTATGAGATCCGCTCCCAGAACCAGGGCACTATGGGTAATGCTGCCCATGCTGGGTGGGGAAGAGTCTGGATCGACAGTTTGCTCTTCAGGCTGCTGACAGGAGGTGATTCCCTCCTGTCGTGATGTGCACAGCTGAGAATTCACCAACTCAGCCCACAAAATACCCACATGGCAGGAATGCTGGAGCAGGAGCACATTCCCCATGGCAACAAAAGCCTCCACTCCCTATTTCTGCCCCATCTCCATGCTCCCCCTCAGCCAGGGTCTTTGGACAAGCCATCTTGGCCAGCATGGAGGGCACAATCTTGAACACCTCCCACTCACCTAGTCTTGGCGATATCCACCGGCATTGAAGCAGCTGTGGTCACCAGTCCACTTATCATGCTGGCACAGAAATGGCAGAAGATGTTATCTTGGAAGTAGCCTGCAGAGGAGAAAGGGAGAATTTTAGGACCTGCTGCCATCCTGGAGATCAGACTTAAGCCATTGGAGCCCCTATCTCACTGAGCATTAGCAGACCAGGTATCAAATCCCTGCTGTCCCCAGGCTCACAGGGAGAGATGGCCCATTAGCTCTCACCCAGCTGTGGTGCTAAGACCACTGAGAACAACTTGACAAGTCCCTGTCTCATAACCCACAAGAAAGGAGCAGGTCTAACAATTAAAATAGGGGGGCTAGAAGCCAGGACTCCTTGATTCTCTCTCCAGCTCTTCCACTGAAATATTGGGAAGCCCGTGTCCTCTTTGTGCTTCAGTCCAATGTGGATAACATCTTATCACCTCCTGGGGGCAGTCAGGATTGGTTAGCAAGGGAGTTGCACCAGGTATAATACTGCTAATACTACTGGCTCAAGTAACTGGAACCTATCTGCAGTGTTACTATGTTGTCAGTCACAACAAAACAGGACTTACCAGAGTCCAGCAAGAACTGCTTGGACTGAGAGTAGGAGGCTAGCTGGGCAGCGTTCACAACCACCGCTCTGGCCATGGTGGGGACACAGCCCTGCCATGCAAAGAGAGTGGGGTGGTTAATGGGGGATGCAGGAAATGCATGCAGACACTGGGGAATGGGATATCCAAGTGCTTGCTTTCTATAAGAAGCCTGCCCCAGACTAACACCAAGCCCCTCAAATGTGTCTGCCAATAGACTAATCCCACAAACCCAGCAAATCTCATGGCTGCCTGCGTGACCAGGCCTAGCCCTCTAACCAGCGTCATACCCGCCAGAGTGTTAGCAGGCCCTCTTCCCGGGTTATCCTCAGCAGTGCATTGAAGACATTGGTATAGCCTCTTCTCTGGTCAAGGGGAAGCCTAAGAACACAAACAGAAGAAGGAAGCAAGGTGGCTGTTCAGTCAAACTGTCCCCAGACACACAGACCACCTCTGAGCGGGACCTACTGGGTTACATCAGGAGACCATAAAGAGCTTGTGCCAGGCCAGTTAGGCACAGGGGACACCAGGCTTTTCGTGGGGGCTAAAAGTCCCACCGCCAGGGAAGGATGAGGCAACAACATCATGTCACATGCACTTTAAGCTCCCTCACCTGCCATCTGCCGTCATTCTGATGAGCGCCACCTCGGCTGGTGTGCCCACAAAAGCCCCAGTGGCACCAGCCGTCATGCCGATCACCGCCTTCATGAAGAAGTTGGGTGGAGTGCCATCAGGCTTGGTGAGCTTCTCGAAGAGGATGGTGTAGATGCCCAGGCGTGTGGTGGTGTAGGTCGCTTGTCTCAGGAGCCCTGCCGACAGCCTGCCGAGAACAGGAAGATTACAGGCCTGTATGTAGCTGGAAGTTCCAGGCCTGGGCCCAGCTGTGACATAACAATTAGGTGCATTTCCACGTAGGCCCTGAGGCCCGGCACATGGAAGAGCCTGGGAAAGGTGGGTCACGTCAGCAACACAAGGTGCGTCTTCTGCCAGCACCCCATGTGCCCTCATCCTCACTCAATATCACCCCAATGTGCACAAAGCATGTCCCAGCTCTGTACTGGAGAAAGGTGCCGATCTGACAAAAATTCATGCTACACCCTCACCAGGCTCAATCCATTTCTTACAGGGGCAGACAACGCCTACCACTATAAGGCAATAAGTCTGGTCACTACATGCAATGTGTAGCCTAGTGGGAAAAGGCCCCATGTCCTATTCCTCACCTCCCCAAGCCAGTCAGTCTGCCTTCACGAAACCGGATCAGAGCTGGTACCTTTTACAGCAGAGAGGCCCTGTATCCCATTCTTCACCTCCCTGAGCCAGTCGACCTCCCATCCTGGGGCTGATGGGAGCTGGTGCCCTCTAGATGAGAATGTCCCCACATCTCTGTGCCAGCACAAAGGAGCCCTTTCAAAGGTGCCTTCGGCCCCTCATACCCAGTGTAGATGCCACGGATGCCTTCCTTCCTGAGGATGCTTCTGACTGCATGAAAGCTCGTTTTGTACTCTTTGGTCTTGGCTCCTTCCCCGCTCAGCTGCATGCGGTTCTTCACCAGGTCCAGGGGCTGCACAAACACAGTTGCCCCCATGCTGTGAAGCCACACAGAATGGTTTACAAAAGACAGATGGGAGGGAACCAGCATATATGCTGCAGTTAATGAGTATCTAAAGTGATAAACTGTATGGGGATTAGGGATGTAAAAACATATAGAAAATCATTAACCATGTAACAGGTCAAAATTTTGTTGGTTATGCAGTTAAGTGTCTAAGGCAGTGTCTCTCAACTATTTTTTATAAAATACCTCTTTTAAAAAAAATTATAAGTATCTCCAGTACCTACAGTTTTCAGACACACAATTTTTTTTTCTACCTTTGCAACATATTTGTTTAAACAATTCAATCGATGAAATTTTGGGGTGTAAAAAGTAAAAAAAAAAAAAAAAAAAGCTGTAAAACTTAAAACAAAAATTCAGTTTTCTCCAAATTTCAGTTGTGTTGATGTACCCCCCAGACTTCTCTTGAGTACCCCTAAGGGTACTCAGACCAGAGTTTCTCAACCAGTGGTACAAGGGGATGCAAAGGTTGGGAGGGAAGGGTCACCACCCTTTGCCATGTGCTGCACCCCTCTCCCAGGTCCAGTTGCTGGCCCTGCCATGCCAGCTGGGCTCCTGGGTGCCCGAAGGGTCACCACAGCTGGTCCTTCCATGGCAGCTAGCCCTGCCAATACTGACAGCCTCACTGTCATCAATGAAAACACTAGCCTCATTTGCTTTGGACAATCCAAAGGGGAGTGTTTTATGGGTGATAGCACGAATCATTAGAAAATGCTAGCCTGCCCATGCCAGCCTGCCCTCTACCCCCGAACCAGTGCCCTATTGAAGATGAAAGACTTAGCCCATTCCCTAATTTCCCTGAGCTAGCTGGTCCACTTTTCCCTCTTTGAATCAGCATAGGTAGGCTGCATGCAGCTCCCTAGAAGTGGAAGAATAACTGTCATCAGGAAATGCTTATTAAGAGTAAGAGAAATACCAATTAACGAGGAAGGAGGCTTTCAAACCTCATTTGTTGTCCTTCTCAAACGCCCTAGTCATGCTAAATCCGTGTCCCTCCAGCTCAAGGAAACTCTCATGCTGCACAAGAGGATTATTAACGTTTTTGGCCAAGTCAAGTGGCTAACACCACGCTTTGCTAGACACACAATCCCACACTGTGCCAGTTTGCCAAGTCCTGAGCACACAAGCACTCATGGTGCCAGCTAAAGCCTAACCTTACTAATTACAAATCTTCATTTTGGCATCCAAGGCAGAGCTTGGTTTCATCCTCCTCTGATTGCAGGTCTCACATCTAAGAGCTGCAGACAGCTTTAGAAAACAAGGGAAGAAATATTCCAAAGGCCTGACCTAGAGAGATGTAAAGTCTTTCCCAGCAGCTACTGACTCTGTGATCTTGGAAGAATAACTACACCTTTGTGTGCTTCACAGGCATCATAAAATCCAGGAGTCCTGGCTCCCAGCCCCACACCCCTCCAAGAGCCAGTGAGAGAATCCAGGAGTCCTGGCCCCCCACTCCCCTCCCAGAATAGGAATGTAGAAATCTGTTTAATCAGTTAATTGGTTAAATGCTGCAGTGCCCTGGGCATCATGTAACCAGTGATCTCTCTATACCAGAGCCAAGGAGAGAACCGAGCCCTAGCTCCAGGTCTCTCCAAAGGCACTGTGTCTAGGGGTCTCTGAGCTGAGGAGGGAATGTGCAGGTGGGGGGAGGAGGAAGAGTGAAGGCGGCCGAGTTTGGAAAGGGGACATGGCCATGCAGGGGTGTCAGGGGCTACTGTACTGTGGGGGCAGGGCCCCAGGCGCACCCCCAGCCCGGCAGGGAAGGGGACTGAGCGCCAGGGGCTGCCCATCCCCATGGGAACAGGCTCCAGGGGTGCGGCTGGGGGAGGCTGCGAGGCCTCTTGGGAGAGTGGGGGAGGGGCCAGAGGGGCTGTGGAGCGGGGTCTCCTGGGTTATCTCCCCGGCTCTGCAGAGGAAGCGGGGGAAGGTCATGGGGGGGGGGGTCAAGCCCGGAGGGGCGGGGCTCACCCGGCCAGGCCGCCGAACAGGAACTTCACGGCCTTGGGGGAGGTTTTGGGACGCTCGGACCCTGCCGCCGCCATCGCTCGGGCCAGGCCGGGCCGGCACCAAGGTGACACCGGCTGCGCGCGCACCCAGCGCTAGGGGGCTGGGGCGGAGCAAGGAAGGGCTGCGCACGCACCCAACGCTCCGGTGCGGGGCGGGGCCGGAGAGACTGCGACGCGCCGGATAGCACGAAGCGACCGAGGTGCGCGCGCAGTCTGGCCTGCTCCTGCGGGGCGGGGCGGGATGGGTGTTGAGCGAGGGTGCGCGCGGTGGGCTAGCCGATTTTGGCGGGAAGGGCGGTTGGCACGGCCGTTGGGACGCACAGCGCCCTGCAACGGGGGAGGGGCCAGCAGGGCTGGAGACCGGTGCCCTTCGCCTGCGCTAGTATCCGGGGTCTGGTTCCTACCACCCCCGTCAAAGACACTACTCCGGCATTGGTACTCAGTTCCCCCTCGTGATACTTAGCACCCCCAGTGACAGCCCACCCCGTGACACCCCCCCGAAATAATACTCCGTGGTGTCCCCTCTGAAATAGCACTGCACAGAAATACCCCTGGCCAGGCCTGGGCAGAGGAGGCTGCAGTGGTCGGCCAGTGTCTGCTCCCTGGAGCTGAGGTGCTTTCTGCCCTCTGGGGTCATTCAGGAACATTACTGTCCCTGCTATCACAGCCCCCCCCCTTTCCATTTGATGAGAAACAATCACAGGTCACACACATCCCATTGTCCTGGCACAATCAAACCCTGACCTTGTTTTAAGTTCTGATAAGAGGAAGCTGCCTACCAAATGTGGTGGTCCTAGCTCATACCATTAAGAAAGAGTTCTTGAACAGACTCACAGACAGATGTACAGACAAACGCACATTTCTAAAATATATAGTAAGAAGAAGTAGGGATGTTAGAGTGTAATCGATTAACCGATAAGCAAAAGCTTATCGGTTAATGTTATAAACTATATGCATTTCTCCCCACCTCCTCCGCTAGTAAATTTTTTAGCAGACCAGCAGCCCGGCTCAGTCCTGGCTTGCGACAGGACCTATCCCTGCTGTGGCTCTGCATTTAAAGTGTATTATGAGCCAGGCAGGCAGGCATCCTGGCTCAGACCTGGCTCACACTGAGTCCAGGAGCTCAGACCCACCCTAGACCTTTATCAGAGGCAACAGCAGAGAGTGACAGGCAGCCAGTCCGTGAAGGGAGATGTTTTTTTAACTGGCTCCCCTCACAGACCAGCTCCAGCTGCTACAGAGGCAGCAGCATGGAGTGGAAGTGGCATCCTTGGGAGTGAGGTGCACTGGCTGCTGGCCCCGCTCCCCCAGGAACTATAGACTAGTCGACTAACCAATAAGAATTCATGAGGTTACTCAACTATTCAATTAACCGATATTTAACATCCCTAAGAAGAAGATATATGTCCCACATCCCAAGTTGGTTCAGCATCTGCACTACTGAGCACATTCTCAACTCCAAATCAGCAAGCAAGCTGGGCAGATGCTGGATCAGCAAGATAGCACACCTCCTGGAGCAGTCTCAGTGCCCCCCCACAAACTGTGCCAGGCACCTTACATTCCCTCTGACTGCTGTCGCTCGAATGCTGCTACCCCATCTGAGAGCAAGTGCAAACAGCAGCTGAAATTAGAGAAATTGATGTTTGGGGGGTGAATAGTGTGAAAGAAGATAAACGGTGGTTACACTGAGTCTCAGCCCCCCTCCCCCATTCTACTCAGTGCAGTCACTAAAGGCTTGCAAGCAAGCTCTGTTTAAAGTGGGAAATGGGAGTCCCAACAGGGTCCAGCCCCCAGGTTTTGTACTGCTTCCTCCACCTCCCTAGGGCAGAGTGTCTCGCTGTAGGGGAGTCCTGAATGGGGTCAAGATGATCTCCCCCCCCCCCCCCCCCAACAGCAAAGCTTTCAGGGACAAGGCACAGAGCCCTGTGCTCTCAGGATGCCTAGGGCTCCAAGAGGTGGGACTGCTCCATGAGGTGTGCTGTCTTACTGATCCAGCACCTGCCCAGCTTGTTTGTTGATTTGGAGTTGAGAATGCATTCAGTAGAGCAGATGCTGAACTAATTGGGGATGTGAGACATATATCTTCTTCCTACTATATACTTTAGAAATGTACTCCTATCTGTTTGTTTAAGAACTCCTTAACAGTAAGAGCGAGGACCACCAAATTTGGTATGCAGCCTCCTCTCATCACTGCCAAATGACAGGCCTTGGACATGAATTACAGCAGGGCTCAAACTATGGTCCTGCAGAGTTTGGGACCTGGAGCACTTGCTAACCTGAGTCGAACAGATTTGCCTGTGGACAGGATGGGGGCTTGGGCTCAAACCAGAGTGGAAGCTCAGCTTAGATGCACAGTCCTGCTCATTGCTTCCATGTGGCTTCGCAGCACAGAGACAAGAGAGCCTCCCGGAGGGAGGAAAGGTGCTTTCCTGGTGCTGAGGCATGAATTGCTGCAAGTGCATCTAGCACTAGATGGCACCATGGCCCATGCAAATAAAAAGACCCAGCTGTCTGGGAAGGTGCCCAGTAACCCCATGTTTGTGGTGTTTCTGGTGCCTCAGGTCTCATGCTGCAGCCTACAGTTTCCCTCTCCTAAGGACTCCTGGGCTTTATGCCCATCTCTGGGAGAGTAGTGGGGTCTATTGGAGCAGGGGAAGGAACTGGGAACCAGCACCTGTAGGTGGCAATCTTGGCAAAGTTAGGCCAGATACAAGCTCCTAGAGTGTTTTGTTGCACCGATTTCTCTCCCTTTCTGTGAGCTAGTTGGGAGGGGGAATTTGACTGGGGCAGAAAGTGACACCATATCTGGACTTGGGCAAAGCCATGGGGCAGGTGGGGGGAAAATGAACTCCTACACTCTGAGGCCAGCCCGGTAACCCCCCAACCCCGGCTTCCCTAAAAAGCACTGCCTAGTGGTTTTCCCAGACTCTGTTTCCTTTCTCCATTGGCTGAGCTGAGAGAGACTGTCCTCTCTCTTTCTGCTCCATGGGGCAGACAGGGGCTGGGATCTAGAGAAACAGCAGAGCACCTGGCAGCAAGACGGGTGGCACGGCTGTAAGCTGAAGCAGGGCCAGTGTGGTTACAGATACGGAGCAGAGACCACCTCCAGCAGCACAGCAACAGAGGGCATTGTGGTGGGACTAGAGCTCCTCCCCTCACTGCAGGCGGGAACCCCCTAGAAATTAATCCCTTCTTCCATCTCCAAAAAGCACTCTGGTGGTTTTTGCTTAGCGCCTCCAGACCTGACCCTCTTTAGACTAATTATGTCACTTTTATTATAGACTAGGGCTACGTCTAGACTGGCATGATTTTCCGCAAATGCTTTTAACAGAAAAGTTTTCCATTAAAAACATTTGCGGAAAAGAGCGTCTAGATTGGCACAGACGCTTTTCTGCAAAAGCACTTTTTGCAGAAAAGCGTTCGTGCCAATCTAGATGCGCTTTTCCGCAAAAAAGCCCCGATCGCCATTTTTGCGAGCAGGGCTTTTTTGCGCAAAACAAATCTGAGCTGTCTACACTGGCCCTTTTGCGCAAAAGTTTTGCGCAGAAGGACTTTTGCCCAAATGGGAGCAGCATAGTATTTCCGCAAGAAGCACTGATTTCTTACATGATAGAAATGTAGCCGTGTTAGTCTGGTGTAGCTGAAACAAAATACAGGACTATGTAGCACTTTAAAGACTAACAAGATGGTTTATTAGATGATGAGCTTTCGTGGGCCAGACCCACTTCCTCATATCAAATAGTGGAAGAAAATTTGGCTGTGACTATGGGTCTGGCCCACGAAAGCTCATCATCTAATAAACCATCTTGTTAGTCTTTAAAGTGCTACATAGTCCTGTATTTTGATTTCTTACATGAGCTTGTCAGTGTTCTTGCGGAAATTCAAGTGGCCAGTGTAGACAGCTGGCAAGCAGCTGCTTTTGCGGAAAAACTTGCCAGTCTAGACACAGCCTAGGTGTCTTACCATAGCAGCCAGGAGCTCCTCCACCTTGGACCCATGACAGTAAGGTCTGTACAAACACACTCGCCACAAAGAGCCCTTTATCAACATAGCAGACAAGAACCAACTTGAGAGTGGCAGGGAAGCAATGCGACAAAACTGGACAACTACACAATTGACCCACGGTGTTCAATTTTTTTGCAGGTGTCTGTGGTATGTATATTCTTCATGCCCCAGTCAGTGAGCTTGCCACACTTATTGCAAACACCAGGGTGAGGGCAGACTGGGTGACAGCAAATGACCTGTACAACAATTGGTAACACCACCGTGCAGCTGCATGAAAATCCCTGCAGACGTTCCTATGACCAGTTACCAACACATCAGGTCCTGCTTGGAGATCAGCAGGGATATGGTGAAGCTGGCTTCCAATACAGTCACACGTGCCATGAACTGGTGTGTCTCAGCCTATCCAGTCTCTGATGCACTGCTCAGCTCAAAGGAAGCCCAGACCACAGATGCAGAGCTGTGTGGCGGTGGTGGCTGGTCTAGAAGGGGCTGCAGATCAGAAGTGAGGACCACCTGGCTCCCAGACCCTCTCTCTAACCCACCAGTCCCCGATCCCCTCCCAGAGCCTGGGAGAGAACGGTTCCCAGCCCCCCTGCTCTAGCCCACTAGCCTCACTCCCTCCCAGAAACGAGGAGAAGACCCAGGAGTCCTGCTTCCCAGTCCCCCCCCAAGAGCTCAGGAGAGAACCCAGGCGCCCGGGTTGCTGTGGGGCGGGGTTGCTCCGCCTCCTCTCGCGAGAGCTCCCTGTTCCCGGGAAGAGGATTTGTAAACAGAAGGTGTTAGAGGGGAGACCCCCCTTGTTGCAGCTAGCGGGGGGCCGTTGCTCCAGACCCCGCCCTGCTCCAGGGAGAGAACCCTGCTGCTGCAGGAGCCAGCACAGGTCAGTGTGGGGCTGCCCCTACAGGCACCAGCTAAACAAGAGAGGGCCTCTGGGGGAGGGGGGTGCTGCTGCGGTTTGGGGTCAGACAGAGGAGACCATACTCAGCACAGTCAGGAGAGGGAGTAATGCTGGGGCGCCTCTCAGCGCCGGGCGAGGACCCGCTGCGTAACTGGCTGCCCCGCCCCAGACGTGGCTGCATCTCCTTGCCGGGGGAGGGGTCCGTGTGTAACCGGTCGCCCTGGCCCCGAGGTGGCTGCATCACAGGGCTGGGTTGGTGAGCTAGTGCCACCCCCCGTGGAGTGTAGATGTGCCCTGTGCCCCCTTCAAAGTGGGCACTGCTGAGGCAGCAGCCCAAGACTCCCCTCGCACCCCTCCTCTCCCCCCCCCCCCGGGGAAAGGGAGTGCAGTTTGCATGACCCCTGACTACGGAAAGAAGACTGGCAGAAATGGTTAGTGGGCACAGCCTAAGTCTGTGACTCAGGACACCTATATTCCATTCTCTCCTCTGCCACTGACCTGTTAGGCAGTTCCTGGCATCTCCGTGCCTCAGTTTTCCTTCCCACTCATTGCCTGTCTCACTGGTTATATTGTAAGCTTTCAAAGCAGGGACAGCCCCATGTGTGTGTGGTGCCCTACTACAGGGGGCCACCAGTATCAATGTAACCCCTAATCTTAGAGGTGGATTGAGCTGTTTCAAAGGCTACTGCCCTGTGGGGCCAGGGCTAAGTGCTCCAAACTGCCAGGGCTTAAATCTCCCCCTGCCCTGAAGTCCTGGCCCTGCCCACTACTCTGTTAGCCTGGTGCTGGCTCTTTGCTCCTGCTCAGCCCTTTCCTGATCTTGGCCATGCCACCTGGAACTTTGCTCCGTGGTCCTCTGCCAATGGCATAAAGAGACCAGCCCTGCATCCCTCCGGCAGCCATGTCACTGCACCTTCTACCAGGGTGGAGCCAAGCACCTCCCAGCCTAGACTGGGAAACTGAGAGCATCAGCCTCTGATCCTCACCCAGACTTGTTTGGTCAGGTCAGGGTTCCCTGCTAGGGATGTTAATGTTCATTTTAGTAATCGCGTCGTCACAAAAACGTTATCATTACACGATTACTAAAATATTCTCCAGGGGCAGGGCTGGCAGCCAGTGCACTCCTTGCCCCACTCTTGGGGAGCCCCCTGCCACCCCACATTGCTGCCTGCCCACCAGCAAGAGGCAGCAAGGGTGTGTGTGCATATAGTCATTTGGATTAACCAGTAAGCCCAGGCATATTGGTTAATCATTTAAATGACTATATGATAACATCCCTACTCCTTGCAGGTCCCTCTGACTGAGATCTGGGCCCTTGGAGGGCCTGGCCAAGCGCTGACCCCACCTCACAGCTGAGATCTGGGCCCATCATGCTTTTTTCAAAGGGAGTTTTTGCTAGTGGTTGGAGGGTGTTAGGAGCCAGGATTCCTGGGTTCTCTGCCCAATGCTGGGAGAGGAGTGGGGGCTGGCAGCTCAGCAGGTGGAGCTGGGAGCCAGGACTCCTAGGTTCTTGCTCCAGTTCTGGGAGGGGAATGGGGACTGGTGGGTTAAAGTAGGGGGCCTGGAAGCCAGAATTCCTGGGTTCTCTCCCTGCCTCAGGGCGGGGAGTGGGGTTAAATCAATAAGGAACCAGAATGGAGTGGTGCCCCAGCCAAATTGTGTTTGCCACTTGTGCCTTCAGCTGTGTGCCCCACGTGTAAATCCAGCATGGGTTACACCTGAGTTAATCAGCTTCTAGAATGTCAGCCCCTGCCCTGGGCCCTGCAGCATATACACAGCCATCTCTGTCCCCAGCCATGGCATTGCCAGACAGCTGCCCTTGGCCACCAGCTTCCCCTTCTAATCTCACTCCCATTGGGTACAGCTGCCCTCGGAAATGGGGAAAGAACCACGGGGTTCCTGCCCCTCACTTCCTCCCTGCAGCCCTCCTGCCAGCCTTCTCTTCCCCTTAGCCAGAGGGTGGTAGCTGGGTGGGAGTGTCACCCTGGATCTTGCTCAGGATCTGCTGCTGCTGGGAGAAGCCAGGGATGATAAATTGACATGAGAGGATGGGAATTGTTAAAGTTTGTAGCCAGGATCCACTTGGGCTCTGAAGAACTCAGAAGTCCTGGTATGGTCTGTGGTGAAGCTGCACAGTGCTGTCTGTAAATCAGGGGCTGGCTACCCAGAGGGTATAATGCATCTGAGGCCCCTGATTGGTCCCGCCTGGGATCTGGCCCCAGTATCTCCCATGGAGCGATAGCCCATTGGTTCTGGCTGAGCTCTGGGCCCCACTTACCTCAGTGTCCTTGCCCATGGTTACACAGTCTCGTGGGTAATGAATAGGCCCTTTGTTCTATCCACGAGCCCCAGGGCCATCTCCCTGTGCAAACAGGCTGGGATGCAATGGGGGGCAGATCTGAGACTCCCAACAAGGCTTGCTGTGCACTCGCCACCCTGAGCATCTATGCAGGGTCCTTCCTTCCCTCCTCACTGCCAGAAGATTGGGCCAATTTTGACTCTTAGGCATGGGCCTCAGGGTGACCCTGCTGAAGTATTGTTTATGAGGAAGCATTGCAGTGCCCGCAGAGTCCAGCTCCTGAGGGCTACGTCTACACTGGTCCCTTCTCCGGAAGAGGCATGCTAATTTCTAACTTTGGAATAGGGAAATCCGCGGGGGATTTAAATATCCCCCGCGGGATTTAAATAAACATGGCTGCCGCTTTTTTTCCGGCTTGGGGAAAAGCCGGAAAAGAGCGTCTAGACTGGCGCGATCCTCCAGAATAAAGCCCTATTCTGGAGGATCTCTTATTCCTACTTGCAAGTAGGAATAAAAGATCCTCTGGAAAAGGGCTTTATTCCGGAGGGTCGCGCCAGTCTAGATGCTTTTTTCCGGCTTTTCCCCAAGCCGGAAAAAAAGCGGCAGCCATGTTTATTTAAATCCCGCGGGGGATATTTAAATCCCCCGCGGATTTCCCTATTCCAAAGTTAGAAATTAGCATGCCTCTTCCGGAGAAGGGGCCAGTGTAGACGTAGCCTAGCAGTGCCACTCTGCAACTCACAGCTGGTTTGGGAGTGGCAGCAGCTGCTGATGTGGAGGGCAGGAAGGATCACTGGATGAACATTTTGTAGGGACAGAGTCTGCTCCTAGCTAGGCCTAACTGGGCAAGCAAGTGTTCTGTGACTCAGTTTCCCCACACACCCATGTTGTGGAAGGCCATTGGGGCTAGGACAGTTTTATACGGGATGTGTGCAGCACTGGGCGCTATGCGGAGAGATTCTCAGCACCTGACACCAGGCTAGAGGGGCTGGTGGGGATGATCCAGCCTTGGTGGGGTGGAAAAGGGAGTAGGGGTGAAAGTTGGCAGGGTGGGGTGGGGGGGGTCTCATGGCTGTCTCCAGGCTCACGCTCTCCCCTCTACAGGACTCCACCAGCTGATAGTATGCTGCTCAAGCATGCCTTCCCCAGCTCAGTTGCAACCCTGCTGCTCCAAGCCTGCCTGCTGCTCCCCCCGGTGGCTGCCTACATCCACGCGGTGAGTGGCCAAGGGCACGGCATGTCCCTGTTGAAATGGACTTTCCAGGTCCTGGGGGGTAAGAACAGAACCAGGAAGTTGGGTACCTGGGAGCAGTGCAGACGAGCTGGGGGGTACCAGACCCTCTCACCCCAGCCTAATCCTTCCCCCCCAGGTGACGGATCACAACTTCACTATGGACTTCTCAGACCTGCCTGCCCTCTTTGGAGTGCTTCTGCCCAGGGAAGGACTCGTGGTGCGTTGCTGCTGCTCCGGCAGCAAGATCCATGGTGGTTAGAATAGGGGGGCTCCAGGACTCCTAGGTTCTCTCCCTGGCTCTGGAGGCTTAATGGGGGCTGTTGGGTTAGAGCAGGGGAGCTCCAGGTCTCCTGGGTTCTCTCTCTGGTTCTGGGAGTGGAGTGGGGGCTGGTGGGTTAGATCAAGGGGACTGGGAGGGAGGATTCCTGGGTTCTCTTTCTGGTGCTGGGAGGGAATTGGGGACTGGTGGATCAGAGCAGGGGAGCTGGGAGCCAGGAGTCCTGGGTTCCCTGGCTCTGGGAGGGGAGTTGTGGCTGGTGTGTTTGAGCAGGGGTGCTGGGAGCCAGGAGTCCTGGGTTCCCTGGCTCTGGGAGGGGAGTTGTGGCTGGTGTGTTTGAGCAGGGGTGCTGGGAGCCAGGAGTCCTGGGTTCCCTGGCTCTGGGAGGGGAGTTGTGGCTGGTGTGTTTGAGCAGGGGTGCTGGGAGCCAGGAGTCCTGGGTTCCCTGGCTCTGCGAGGGGAGTTGTGGCTGGTGTGTTTGAGCAGGGGTGCTGGGAGCCAGAACTCCTGGACTCTGTTCTCGATTCATCCTGTCCTGCTGCAGGCCTATGGGGTATTGATTGTTATGTGCTGCTTTGCTTCAGGGCTACCTGATTGAGGCCAAGCCCAGCAATGCCTGTGAGCCCATTGAGGGGCCCCCAGGCCCCAGCAATGCCACCCACTTCATCGCCCTCATCCGCAGATACAACTGCAACTTTGACATCAAGGTATGAGAGAGTCCCAGGGAGGCAATCACAGGGGAGAGCCTAGTGCATTGCCAGGACCCCTAGACAGATCCCATCCTGACCCCACACCCAGCTTCTGCCCTGAACCATGAGGTCCAAGAGCCCTTTTCACACATCTGTTGCACTCAGGACTTCTGGGTTCTCTTGCCAGCTCTGGGAGCTGGTGGATTAGAGCGGAGGGGGGGGGGGGGGGAGGTAAGAGCGAGGACTCCTGGGTTTTCTTCAGTACCAGATTTATCCATAAGCCAAATAAGCCACAGTTTAGGGCCTCAGGTTACAAGGGCCCCTCTAAATACAAAAAAAAATTACTGAATTTCACTCTTTTGGTAGTGTCATGGGGCCTCTAAAATTTGACATAGCTTTGGGCGTCAGCATATTTTAATCTGGCCCTGATTCTCTCCCCAGCCCCTGGGTTGTGGGGGGAGGCTGAGAGCCAGGACACCTGAGTTCTCTCGCCAGTTCTGGGAGGGCACTGTCTCCCTTACCCATCCCCCTGCGCCCCTCTAGGTGTGGCACGCGCAACAGGCAGGGTTTCACGCCGCCGTGGTGCATAACACTGGCTCCGACAAACTGCTCAACATGGCCTGGAATGATGGTGAGTGTGGGAATTTGGCTCTCCCTGGGCTCTGCCCCCACGTTCAGAGTAGTGGGGTGGGTGTTGGCTCCCCCCCATCATGACCCACATTTTTCACTTGCCCCACTGCCTGCCTTCCTTGCTGCTGAATTTTCCCCCCCATCCTGCCCTCTGCCTCCCACCTTCCCCACTGCCAGGGATCCTCCCCCGATCCTGCCCCACACCTCCCCTGCTGCTGAATCCCCCTCCGATCCTACCCTCTGCCGCCTGCCTTTCCTGCTGCCAGATCCCCTGACCCCGATCCTGCCTCTCCCTGCCAGATCCTTCTAAAAAGGCAGCCACTGGAGAAGGTTGAGGTGTTTCCTGTGGGGCTTAGACTCCAAATGCTGTGGGCTTGGCTGAACCCCTGTCCTATTTCTTTGCCCCTTCCATCCCCGTTGTGCCCCACAGAGAGGATCCGGGAGCAGATCGCCATCCCTTCAGTCTTCGTGGGGCAGACAGCTTCAGAATACCTGCACTCCATGTTCATCTATGAGAAGGGGTATGCCCTGCCCCTGGGTACTGCACTGCCTGGGCCCCCTCCAGGGAAAGGGTTGATAGGAGACTCCACCTGTCTCTTTTCCCTCCCCCCCAGATCTCCAAGGTCCATCCCCTGAGCCCACAGGGACCCCTGCAGACCCAGCTCCCTACCCCCTCAGAGCACTCCTGGTCTCACCCACCTGACATATGGGTGCTGCTTTTCTGGCCTGCCTGTCTGCCCTGATGGGCAGAGCGGGGTTCTCACTAGCTCCTGGGAGCTCCATCAATAGGAATGAGGTTGGATTAGAGTGGGAGGGGGGAGCTGGGAGCCAGGCCTGGCTCTGGGAGGAGACTAGGGGTGGTGGGTTAGAGTGGGGGAAGGGCTGGGAGCCAGGACTCCTGGGCTCTTCTCTGGATGCAAAGTGGTGGCTAGCAGCCAGAATCTCCACACTGACCAATCCCGCCATCTCTGTCTCCCTAGCGCGCATGTTATCCTGATTCCTGAGTACATCTTCCCGCTGGGCTATTACCTTATCCCCTTCACCGGCGTGGTCGGCATCATCATTGCTGTCATGTGTACCATCCTAGTGAGTTGTTCCACCACACTGTGTGGGGCAGGAGCTGCCAGCCTTGGTTCTCCCCCGGGTTGTGGGAGTAGAGGTGGGGGCTGGTGGGTCAGAGCAGGGGAGCTAGGAGCCAGAACTCCAGGTTCGCTCCCTGGTGCTGCGATTGGATTGGGGTTGATGGGTTAGGGCAGAGGGTCTGGGAGTCAGGAGTCCTAGGTTTCCCATCTCTGGGAGGGTATTGGGGGTTAGAGTGGGGGGTAGGAGCCAAGACTTCTGGGTTCTCTCCTTGGCACTGGAAGGGAAGTGGGGGTTGGTGGGTTAGAGCACTGGGGGGTCTTGGAGCCTCCCTGAAGACATCTCCCGTCCCTGCTGGCAGATTGTGCGCTGTGTGCAGCACCGGAAGAGGCTGCAGCGGAACCGGCTCTCCAAGGAGCAACTAAAAAAAATACCCATCCAGAAGTATAAGAAAGGTAACTAGACAATAAGGGGTGCTGCCACTGGCCATGCCCCCTTGGGAGCTGCCCCATGTGAGTCAGAGCTGCCCAGGTGGCACTGGGTGAACTGCAGAGGGCAGGGTGGGTGGTTCAGCAGGGGCACTCTCCCCTGGCAGCCAGGATTGGACCCAGGGTGGCGAGAGGGGTTACTGTGGGGTGGAGGCTCAGCAGAGGGATACTCTCCCCTGACAGGGCTAGGGGGTGCTGTGGGGTAGAGAGTGGGGCATGGGCTCAGCAGGGGCCCCTTCCCAACATGCAATGAATGTAATGGGAGCCCCATATTGCATACTAGGGCACCCCCCACCACTACCCAGAAACACCCCCACCCACTCAATGCAATGCAGTGTCTCCCCACCAGAGGGCTCTTCTCCACCTAGGAACTAGTTGAGCTGCCCCTACTCCCTCCATTTTTGCCTGTCCATCTGTCCTTCAGCAGCCCCATTTGGTTCCTACTGGGGAGGGGGAAACAGGCTAGCCCCCCCACATACCAAGATCCCCTCCCACCTCACTGGGGGGGGAGATCAAACCCACCATTAAAATGAACAGTCCCTGCAACTGGGGCAGATCTAGGGACGTGGGGAAAGTTTGAGAGTACAGGGGAAGGAAAAGGAGACTGTGGGTGCTTCCTCAGAAGTGGGGTGCACCCAGTGTGACAGGTTCACAGGAGCCTCCTCCCACACCCTCTCCAGCTTCCTGCACAGCCCGGGTGGAGGCGAGCAACTGTGCCTGAGGGTGTCAGTAGCATCCCACGGCTCTGAGCACTCTTCCCACACCCTGTTCACCCACTTCCAGCAGCCCCTGTGCTCACATGCTCACTGTGTATTTTGGGGGATGCCTGAATTTTCCTCTTTCCTGCATAGCATATTCAGGGCTTCCAGTTCCATCACCGTGTCAGAACCATGCTCAGATTCCTGGTGTGCTTCTTGTGGGCTACAGGCAGGGAGCCAGTACTCCTGGGTTCTCTCCCCAGCTCTGGAGTGGGAGAGGATCTGCTGGGTTAGAGCAAGGGGGGCTGGGAACCAGAACTCCTGAGGTCTCTCCCCAGCTGCAGCAGATGGCTGAGCCTTGACCCAGCTCTGGAAGAGTGGCGAAGGAAGGGTTCTGGCCCCACGGTCTGTGACCTGTGTGGTTACATGGCATCTCGTGGCTGGTAAATGCTTCCCCACCAGACTCAGCCCAGGGCCTTATTAACAGTGGGGTGGGGGAGCTGGTGGGCCTGGAACAGTGGGGTCCATTTTGGGGTCAGCCTTCCCTGGACTGTGCTGGCTCAACTCCCCATGCAGGCTCTGGGGGCCCTCTGGGCAGGCAGGGCAGGGAGCACTGCAGCCAAAGGCTTGGAACCCTGCCCCCAGATCCAGCTGTTGAAGGTCCCTGGGTGGATGGGAGCAGGGCTGGGAGCTGGCACACTAACTAGGCTGACTGGTGCCGGCTCCTGCTGAGCCCCTGCAGGGGGTCAGTGCAGCAGGGAAGGGGGGACAGCAGAGAGACACGAGGCTGCTAGAGCAGTGGGTGTCAGGACATGAGCTACAGGAGCCCATATTCCTCTCCCAAACCAGTGTTCCCACTCAGGTGTGTGCCTGCACGGGTGCGCACCAAGAATGAGGCCAGCCCACCTCCTCAACAGAGCTGCACAGTGGCTGCTAAGTTGCTCCAGGGTGGGGCCACATGGCAAGTGGCAGCCCTGCCCCAGGAGCAGCAGGACAATCCCTGTGCAGCTCTAGGCCTAGCTTCAGTCCTTCCCTGGGGCTGGAGCTGCAGGCTGCATGGCGGGTGGCAACTGCTCTGATGGCCTCGCTCAGGGCCAGAGCTGTAGCTGTGTGGTGGGTGGCCGGCATCTGCTCTGGCGGCCAGGGCTGGCCAGGCCCTTGTGGTGGGGGTGGGCTGCATGGTGGGGCTCCGGGGATACTCTGGCGGCTGGAGCTGTTCTGGAGCCTGGGGCTGCATGGCGGGGACCGGGACTGCTCTAGTGGCCGGAGTTGCATGGCAGGAGGGCTGTTCAGTGGCTTGGGGTGCTCCTGGGGCCAGCTCCACCCCTTCCCCAAGGCTGTAGCTGTAGCCAGGGCCACATAGCAACTTCCTGACTATTCCCTGGGTGGGTTGGGTGGCAGCTGCCCAAAGCTGGAGCCAGGCTGTGGTGAGGCTGCTACTGGGGATGGAGTCCCCTGTGTCTCCCTTCCCCCTCCCATACTTCTCTTTTTCCCCTCAGAGCGCCCTACCCCCCCCAATGCTGTCCTCCTCCCCACATGTCAATGCCCCACCCCCCAGCACCTTACTCCCTGCAAACCCAGGGCGATGGCAGCTGCTTTCCTCTGCCCCAGGTGGGGACTCACAGCCAGCCCTGTGAGGAGCAGCTGGAGGGAGGAGGAGCATGCCTCACCTTCTCCCCACAAGGTGGGAGGTGCCACTTGGGAGAGTCTCTTTTGGGGAGCAGCACCACTGGTGGGTGCACATGACTTCATTGTTGGCACACAAGACAAAACTCACTCTGCTCATGGATGGAAAATCTTAGAGGGAACACTGCCCCAAACCCCCTCCTGGTTCTCTGTGGGTCCACAGTCGGGAGGCAGGACTCCTGGGTTCTCCTGGGAGTAGAGTGGGAGCTAGTGGGTAAGAGCAGGGGGGCTGGGAGCCAGGACTTCTGATACTGTTTCTACTACTTGAATGGGCCCTCCCCAGGCCCCGCTTCCCTCCCAGGTCTGAAAATAGAACCCAGGAGTCCTGTTCCCCCAACCTTGTCCTACACTTCCTAAGCTGTTGCAGCCATTTCACCGCCTGGTGGGGCCGCTGAGCAAGGCCTTTCAGGTTGAGTAAGTGCTGGGGAGGAAGCGCTGGGGAGTGCTTGCATTTACCTTATAAGGAGCGACTGGGTTCACTCTGCAGCCCCTCTGACCACTTCCCCTCCCAGGCGCAGGGGGGGGGGGGGAGTCAAAGCTTCCTGTTTTCCGTGAGACGCTCCAGGCGTAGAGCTGAGCAGGCAAAAGCTGAACTCAGGCCTCTGGCCCTGTGCTGTCAGGCCCGGGCCTTCTGTAAAAATGGTGGGCCCGCCAGTTAAACAGGGACCCCTCTCCCATCGCTGAGATACAGCCACCTGTGGGGCAGGGCAGCTGGTTACATATGGACCCCTCACCCGGCATTGAGGAGCAGCCACCTCTGGAGCAGAGATGTGGGTGCAAGGACAATTCTAGCCTTGTATACTCTTCTGTGAGACGCTGTATTTCATGAATCCAGTGTCCCAACACTAAGCACAGCCCAAATACAGTTCTAAGCCTCTCCCCAGTACTCCTAGGTCCTCTCCCTGGGAGAGGAGTGGAGGCTGGGAGATATTATCTCACTGTATGGGCTTGGCCTGGCCTCTGTGCCTAAGTAGCCCAACACCATGTGTCAGATCTAAGACTCCCTCCCATCTCTCTGCCAGGAGACGAGTACGATGTCTGTGCTATCTGTCTGGATGAGTATGAGGAGGGCGACCGGCTGCGGATCCTGCCTTGTGCTCATGGTGAGTGACCCGAGGATGCTGGAGCCAGCCAGCCCGGGGCAACCTGGGCCAGGCCAGAGACACTGCAACTCCCAATGGGCCCTGGTCCTGGAGTGGAGTGCATGGAGCACAGGATGTCAGCAGTCCTGGGTTCTCTCCCTGGCTTTGGTTGAGGAGGAGGGACTGGTGGTTAAAGTAAGGGGGCTGGGAGCCAGGAATCCTGGGTTCTCTCCCTAGCTCTGAGTGAGGGCTGATGTTAGGACAGGGACAGGGAGTCACCCAGATGCCTGGGTTCCACTCTGGTGGTGGGTGTAACCCTCCTTCCCCCACAGCCTATCACTGTCGGTGTGTTGACCACTGGCTGACACAGACCAAGAAGACCTGTCCCGTGTGTAAGCAGCGTGTGCTGCAGACGGCCGAGGACTCGGACTCAGATGGCGAGGGGCGTCAGCAGGGCGAAGAGGAGGAGGAAGAGCGCAACTCTGAGCGAGCCCCGCTACTGGGCCCCTCCCCCAGCATCCCCTCTTTTGGCAGCATGGCCACAGCACAGGGCTCACCCTCCGATGCGGGAGGCTCCGAGGAGCAAGAGAGGCCTCTGGGTACCCCCCAGGGCCAGCCCCCTGATGGCCCGCGGGGCAGCATTCTTGTCTAATCCCTGGCCAGGGTGGCTGGATGGACTCCCCAGCGGGGTATCTACCCTCTGAGCTTTCTTTGTATTTTAAACTGTGCACAAAACATGGGCTTCCCACTGCTGTAGGAATGAAGGGGTGGCCAGGTCCCACCTCAGGCCTGCAGCCCACAGGATCCATTATGTGCCAGCGCTCCAGTGTTGGGGCTTGCCTTGGGGTGAATTTGGGGTGTCAGGGCTTTGCAAGATGGTTTGGAGGGTTTGCTTTGCACAGCTTGGGGTGCGAGGAACATGGGGGCAGACCGGTTTCCCAGTGCTGAGGGAAATTCAGTCTAGTCAGAGTTGGAAGCCAGGACTGCTGGGTTCTTGCCCCAGCTCTGAGGGGGAGTTGGGATTGGTGGGGCTGGTAGTCAGGGGAATAGGGTCTGAGTTTGAGGGGGGCAGGTCTGGAAGCCAGAACTTCTGGGTTCTCAGGAGGGGTGGGAACCCAGCACTGAAACAAACCAACCACCCCTCCCCCCATCCTGGGCTCAGTCTTGAGCTGACTGCATAGCCAGTCAGTTGTGGCCAGCTGGGTGTAAACACTGCAGCCTGGCCACATTCCTGCTGGGTCCTGCACCCACTCCCAGCCTCCCCGCAGGGCACACCACTCAGTGGTAGCCACTGCCCCTCTCTATTTTCTGGCCCTGCTGGCCAGGATGGGGAGGAGGAGATGATGATGTAGTGATGGCCCCTCCCCAGTCTGGGCAAATGAAGGACTCTGTTCTCATCACACCAGCTCCAGGTGAGGCATGCCCTTTGACAAGCCAGTGAATTTGCTCCATTTGCAGCATCCTTCAGCCCTCTGAATCCTGTCTCCTACTACATCCTCTTTGCTGGGAGCTTTGGCTACCTGAGTCCTGCTGGGGGGCTTTACCTAGAACTCTTTGGGGTGTTCGTCTCAGCCCATGTTCCCCTATCTGTTCTCCTGCAGCCCCAGCTGAAGGTGGACCCAAAGCCAGACCCCTCCTTGCCCACAGTGGCTCCCGGTTGGGTTAGGTAGCTAGCAGGGGGAGGGGCTTTATCTCCTTTGCACCCCACTTTTAATCTGAGAACAGCTGTCAAGTTTCAGCTATTCTTAGTCCCTGGGGCCAGCCTGAGCTCTGCTCCTGTTTGATTTGTAGGTGTGGCTCAAACACAGGATGCAGAGTGCAGACTGCAGAGTTCAGGACCAAAAGGGGGCATGCCCTGTGCCTGCATGTGCTTTTAGCAGCCCACTCCCAGGGTTCCTGGGGGCTACTAATGTGTGTCTGTCCCTGGTCAGCATGGAGAGGAGGTTGTGCCATTCACACTACACCTGGGGAGGTTCTACTGGAGAGGATTTGTAGGCTGCTTTTATTAACACATGCTAAATCATACTGGTGGTATGAGGTGGGATGTCTCACCACCCTGGCCAGTCTCCAGGGCATCAGCAGGGTCCCCACCAGCTGGACCCAGCTTTGAATAAAAGGACCATGCTCTGTCTTGCCTCATGCCTCTTTGTGGTCATTGTGTTGGATGGAGCTGTGCTGGGAAGTTACCAAAGAGCAGACTGGGGTGCCCACATGCCATAGGGGACCCCTAAGGAAGTATGGTCCCCAACAGTGGCCCAGCTGTGGTTACAAAGGCCTGGACATGGAGGAGAGAGAAGGGCTCTCTCTTCCACCTCCCATCTGGGACTGACTCCCCACCCCACCCCACGGCAGGATATCAGAGCACCTCCAGGGCAGTGGGGAACTGCACCATGCCCCTCAACCACCGAGCAGGGCTGATCTCAAGGGCCACTCCCAAGGAGCATGTGCCACTTCTGGCCCCATCAAGAGGAAATAGAAATCCTAGCCCCAAGGGACAGACCCTACAGTGACACCAGTGTCTGGAACAGGCTGGGCAACAGGACATTCCTGCATGGTTCCCTCGCTGGCAGTGAGCACAGGACTGTGTGTGGGGGGGGGGGGGATGGGAAGGTGGAAGGAAAGTTAGCTGGCAGGTCTGAGGTGCTTCATTCCAGGAATATCTGGAGCCAGTTAGCTCTGGGCCCTTCCCCTTGTGCCCAACACAGCCCTGACCACCCAGCTGCACAGACCCCCTCAAGCACCAGCAAAACCCAGCCCCAACCATTTCTCCCCCCCACCCCAACAATAGAACCCAGGTGTCCTGATAACCCCCAGTCTCCCCACTGCTGCAATAGCCAGAACCCAGGGCAGTAGGAATGGGAACATTGCAGCAGGGTGCCCAGGACTGGCTTTGGGTGAAGGGCCCAGATCACCCCCACAACAGGCAAGAACAGAAATGGGAGCCCTTGCCCATCCCAGCCAGAATCCTGGCAGATCCCTGGCCCATTCCCATCAGCTGATCAGCCCCTCCCTGCACCATGACTCAGGCTTGGCTGTGTAAGAAAAGGGTGTGTGTCTAGGACTTTGTGCCTCTCCTGGGAGTGAGGGGGGAGGGAAGAGAGAATCCAAGGGCAGGGATCTCCCAGGCTTCCCCCTGCCCCACCTGGGGGAAGGAGGGGGGGGGGGGTAGGCGGCAGCACTGCAGCCAAGGTGCAGTAACTCCTCCCCCAGCCAGGGAGAGAACCCAGAAGTTCTGGGTCCCAGCCCCCACTCTATCCCAACAGCCCTCCCATGTCCCTCCCAGAGCTGGGCAGACCACCCATAAGTTCAAAGGCCCCCACTCTGCGAGCAGACACTAGACAGACATCTCTTTAGAATTATTCAAATTTCCTTTTTATTTCTCTGGTTGCAATATAGTTTTTTTTTCCCATACCCCACCCTCCTCCCCCCAAAAAACCCTACAACTGTTTGTTTTGTTTTTTAAAACCAGAAAAAAAAATTTGGCAGCAACAAAGAGGTTTTGTGATAGAAAAAGTGGCCGAGTGGGGATGGGAAAGCGAGGAATGGGTGGCGATCCAGGCCTGGGGCAGGTGTGCCCCTGCAGGGGGCGGGGCCCGGGTGGTCCCAGCCAGCATGGGCTTCAGTAGTACCGCAGGGGAGAGGCGGGCAGGCATCAATACTGCGAGCGTCTCAAGTGACTGGCCATCTCGAAGCATTTCTTGTTCACACCACCTCCATGAACCCCCTCTTTGCCCATGACCAGCACTATTGCTGCAGGAGCAGAGGAAAAAAAAAAAAAGTAGTTAGGAGCCAGGCCACCCTCCTAGACTAGCTGCAGGACCCTCCTGCTGTAACCCACCAGCTCCCACTCTCCTCCCAGAACTGGGGAAAGAACCCAGGAGTCCTGCTGCCTCCCTCCTTTGCAGCTGTTCACAAAGGCTGGCTAATCAACCGTTTTTCCCTGGTTAAGCAGCTGGATCTGGGGACAGCTGTTGTGGGCCCCACCATGGGGGAGGGAGGGGGGTCCAGGGATCTGGCTGCCCAAGCAACAGCTGCTGGCTTCAAGATTGGGGGGAAGGGAGGGCTGGACAGGCAGTCCCAGCTGCAAGAGATAAGGAGGCTGGGCTTCCCCTTCAAGGAGTGGATTAGAGAACCCAGGAGTCCAGGCTCCTAGCCCTCCCTGCTCTAGTCCACCACCCCCCACACTCCCCTCCCCAGCCAGCAGACCCTAGTTTGCAATTGCTAGCACCCCCCTGGGGGAAGGAAGAGGACACAGGTGTTCAGCACTCACTCTTGTTGGTCATGCAGACTGCGATATTGTAGGTGGGGGACGTCCCATCCAAGCTCTTGGTCCGCAGATCCATAGTGAATTCGCCTTCCACATGCAAGCTGTCCCGGAGCACCGAGCACTTCTGGCCCCCCAGCGTAAGCCCATTGACGAACAAACTACTGCGGTCCTTGGCCACCAGCACGTTCACCTCTGCCGGCTAGGGGTGGGGGGTAAGGAGGAGAGAGCTTAGGGGTCATGCTGCACAAGCTAGGGGAACCCTGCCTCCAAAAGCCCTGTGGCCTGCTGCCACGGAGAGTCCTGGCTCTCAGCCCCCTCCTCCTGTCTGACCCTCCCAGAGCTGGGCAGAACCTCAGAGTTCTCAGATCAGCTGTTAAGTCTAACAAGCCCCATTTCTATTATCTGCCAGAAGCCAGGGTGTAGGGGAGGAGAGTTCTCCCTTCAGGGTGCAATCCTGCCATGCCTGCAGCAGTGGGAGGCATGCCCTGAATTCATACCCCAAACCTCCCCCTGACCCAAGTTAAGGCAGTCTCCTCCCCCTCATACTGCCTTGGGGAAGGAAGCCCACCTCCACACAGAGGGACAGCAAATGCAGCACTGAGGATACTGTTAAGTTTTCATAGCACCCCCCAGCCCCAGCTGAATCAGTGATGGGGTATCTTGGGACAGGTCTCCCAATTCCACCCTCTTCCTCTAGGGGGCAGCTGAGCTGAGCTGTCTTAGCTCCACCCCCATGCATTCCCCCATCTTAGAGCTTCCTGTATGGGCAGACACCGCTCTCCCCAGCTCCTCCCACCTGCAGGGCAGGTGCCTCCCCCCGCCCCCCACCAGCCCCCCAACTTCCACATTCTCAGCTTATTTCCTCTATAGCCTCTTGGCCCCTCTCTCCCAGTTAACACCTCCACCCCACTAATGCGCATCTTCCCCCCATCGGTTTCCACCCTACAATGGGGGCTTTAAGATTCTAACCCTCTTCCTCCCCCTTCTTCCAACCTCCATCCTAAACCCAGCGCCAGGTGAGAGGCCCCAACCAGGAGAGATTTTAAAGACAGCGGGACAGGATAAGGTGGGGTTTTAGAAGGGAGGGTTGCTGAGCACAGGAATGAGGGGTGTCATTTCATGTCCCATTAGATGTGGGGCAGGGACAGACACCCCGCACACTAGGACAGGGTCCAGAGCATAACCCCCACCCTCCCCAGATCCAGGGAGAGAACCCAGGAGTCCTGGCTTCCAGCCTTCCCTCCTCTAATCCACCAGCCCTCACTCATCTCCCAGAGCCAGGGAGAGAACCCAGAAATCCTGGGAGACAAGATATTAAGGAGGGGATCCCCATGGATGTTATGGGCATGGTATTCCCCCTCAGGTGACCTGGATATGCCAGAATCTGCCTCGCTAAGGTCCTGTGAGTGTCCCTCCCGGACAGCACTAGAAAAAGAGGGGGCCCAGATGGGCCCCAGCACATGAGCAGTTCATCCCTGACCCATTCTAGGGGAAAGTAGAGACTGCTGGTCCTGGCAGCAATGAGGGGAAGGGAGAAGTGTTCCAGATCCCCCCTCCCCATGTTCACCCATCTAAAAGCAGCAGCCAGGGCAGGGGGGGCGGGGGTATGCTGACACACTTGTACAACTGCAGGAGCGGGACAGGGATGGGTCTGTACCAGCTCTGTGCTGACTCATACCCAAGTCACTTTGGATCAGAGCCGCTCCTGTAAAGGACCTGAAGTAGGCATGTAAAGTCCCAATTACCTGGTGTAAGGTAAAGTTAACCATTTAACCGAGATCCCTTAACTGGTAAGCATCACCCTTACCAGATAATGGTGAGGTAAAGGTGAAGCTTACCTGTTAACCAGTTACATCCCTAGCCTGGAATAAACACATACACTCTCATCTGGAATCCAACAGGATCCTAGTTGGTTTCCCATCCTCTTTCTGGCCAGGACAGCTGGACAAGATGGCAGGAGACTCTAAACACCCTTACTGTTTTCCAGACAGGAAGGGAGAGGAATCAGCCTTAGACACTAGCTAGGAAGGCATTTGAAGCGGGAAAATATTTTGTACTCTCAGCCAAAAAGTTTCCACAAGAAGGGAGAAAAAGTTAGGCCCTGAACTGGGAGCAGAGGCAGGGGATTTGTTTTTTTTTTTAAACACAGAAATGGGAAGCAGAGGCTGAACTGAACTTGTTTTTGCAAGCAGGGAGGAGGGGAACAGGAAAAAAGGGAGATCTGGAAAGATTAGAAGAGAGACAGATTCAGGCCCGCAGCAGCAGCAGGCAAAGACGTGGCAGTGAAAGGAAAAGATTAAATACAGACAGACGGTAAACTTGCTTCCCGCCTCCACCCTTTTTATTAACCCAGCAGAGGGGGTAGCTGGCTTTCTGAGAAGTTTACAAGAGTTTCTTCTCTGCTAGCGGGGAGAGAAGGGAATTTTTTTGCACAAGAATTCCTGATTCAAGACAGCAACTGCTGAGCCCCAGCACTCAAGTCTGGCAGCCTCCCCCTCTCCCCCCAACTCTATATCTGCAACCTGATGCTGCAGTTTGCAATTCATGCAGGTTGAAAGTGCACAAGAGGGGGGCTTCTGAGGGATGCAACATGAAGTTAGACTTTTAAAACTCTGCCACAAGGATGGAGGCCAGCTGCAGCTGGCTCTGTGGTGAGGCAGCTCCTCTTACAGGGATCTTTGGCCCTGAGATACAGCCATCTCTGGGGCACGGCAGCCATGAAAGCACCATAAAGAACCAGGAAATCGGATTTCCAATGCAGTAAAAAAATAAAGCTAAAAACTTGCATGTCTAGGCTAGCAGATGAACTGTGTTTTCATCCCTGTCTCAGAGGGTGGGATAAGACTCATCAGGGAATTCTGACACTTTGGAGCCAGTTTGCCTTGCACAGGCAGGGACAGATATAGGCCTCATGTCCTCCCCCCGCCTCCCTTCCGTCTCTTCTTGAGTCATTTCCTCCTGGTAGCTGCCTGGGCCCTGTAGTCAGCAGCAGGGTGGGGCTGGCCGCAAAGCCTGCAAGAAGGTGCTAGCTAGGCCCTATTCACACCCACTGGGAGGGATGGAGTCTGAGAGCCCCCAGGGGTCCTTCTTGGCCCTTATTTGCAAAGCAGCCTTGGAAGGAACTGGAAGCTGGGGGGGAACCAAGGTCCCCCCCATGCTGTGAGGCTTTTCAAGAGGAAGTGGCTTTTTCTTTCTTTCCACAAAGAAAGGGGTGCTGGTAGTGAGAAAGGGAGGCTACTGCAGAGAAGGAAGTCGTGGGGGTTGCTGTTCGCTGCTAACTGTGGGTTATTTCCTCCCCTAAAGACTTTGCAAACTTTTTTTGCAGCCACAGGGTCTCCCCCACTCTCCATGTGCGTCCATCACCCTGTCCCTCCAGTTCCTCTTTTTCACCCTGGCGATCTAACACCTCCCCCCGACTCCAAGCACCCCATTTCACCCAGATACACTCGGGCCTATTTGTGCACTACACCCCACAAGGGCCTGATCCCTCCTGCGGATCTCCCTCTCTCAAGTGCACCCACATCTACTTACACAAACACTCCCTACTTTCCCTCCGCCCTCTTTAGCAATGTCCCCGTTATCCCCTTCTGCTATATACACCCCCTGCCCTCCATGCACTTCCGGCCTCCCCTCTTTGGAATCCAGGCTCCCTGCCCCCTTTCCTATACCCCCTGCACAAACTCTTCTGCAAGGGACCCCTACTTTCTAATGATACCCCCAGTCATTCCCCAGCCGCCTCCTCTTTGCAATGCAGCCCTCCCAAGCACTTCCTGCCTCCCCTCTCTTTCAGTGCACCCTCCCGGGGTCCCCTCTTTTGCCACGCACCCCACTTTCCCAATGCAGCCCTCCCAGGCACTTGCCTCCCCTCTTTGGAATCCGGGCCCCTCTTTTGCAATGCGCCTCGCCATCTCCCCTGCCTTTGCAAGGCACCCCTCTCCCCCGCCAGGGCCTCACCGTGATGTTGGCCAGCGTCTTGCCCGGAGTGGCGGCCCACACGGACGGGGTGTCCTTGTAGCCCACGATGGCCGCATCCTGGCAGGTGCCGTCCGCCATGAGGTTGTCGATGTAGGAGGACCAGCCGCTCATGGCTGCTGCTCTGCTGCTGCTGCTGCTGCTGGTGGTGGACCGGGCGCGCGCCCTGCACGATCCCGGAGAGGCCCCGCCGGACGCGACCGAATCAACCGCGCCCTGTGGCACGCGGCGGCGGGAGTGTGTGTGGGGGGAGGTGCTGCCGGTCGGGGGACGTACCGGACTCGCCCACTCCGGCCTGGGCGCGGGGAGGAGCAGGCACTGGAGAGCGGCAGAAGTGCAAAAGGCAAAACGCATGGGCCCCCCCGGCCCGGCGCGCGGCTTTTACATAGGCCAGCTCCCCTCGGGGGAGGGGCTCAGCGAGCCTGGAATCCATCCGCCGGCCCGCCCCCCGATCGGATCTATTTCTTCTTTTCCGTGCACCCCGGAACTAGGCACCCCTTTCCGCAATGCACCCCAGTGGGGTCCCACCACCCCCTTTTCCCTCATGCACTCCCAAGCCCCCTTTCCACACTGCACCCCCTTCCCTCGTGTACCCCACAGCGCCCCTTTCCACGCTGCACCCCCTTCCCTCGTGTACCCCACAGCGCCCCTTTCCACGCTGCACCCCCTTCCCTCGTGTACCCCACAGCGCCCCTTTCCACACTGCACCCCCTTCCCTCGTGTACCCCACAGCGCCCCTTTCCACACTGCACCCCCCTTCCCTCGTGTACCCCACAGCGCCCCTTTCCACACTGCACCCCCTTTCCCTCGTGTACCCCACAGCGCCCCTTTCCACACTGCACCCCTTTCCCTCGTGTACCCCACAGCGCCCCTTTCCACACTGCACCCCCTTTCCCTCGTGTACCCCACAGCGCCCCTTTCCACACTGCACCCCCTTTCCCTCGTGTACCCCACAGCGCCCCTTTCCACACTGCACCCCCTTTCCCTCGTGTACCCCACAGCGCCCCTTTTCACACTGCACCCCCTTTCCCTCGTGTACCCCACAGCGCCCCTTTTTACACTGCATCCCCTTCTCTCATGTACCCCACAGTGCCCCTTTTTACACTGCACCCCCTTTCCCTCGTGTACCCCACAGCGCCCCTTTTCACACTGCCCCCCCTTCTCTCAGGTACCCCACAGCGCCTCCTTTTCACACTGCACCCATTTCCCTCATGTGCTCCCACAGCGCCCCTTTTCACACTGCACCCCCTTTCCCTCGTGTACCCCACAGCGCCCCTTTTCACACTGCACCCCCTTTCCCTCGTGTACCTCACAGCGCCCCTTTTCACACTGCACCCATTTCCCCTCAGGCACTTCCAAGACCCCACTTTCCCTCGTGTACCACCACAGCACCTCCTTTTCAGACTGTACCCCCTTTCACTCGTGTATCCCCATAGCACTATGCACCCCTAGGGTCTCCTTTATTTGCATTGCACCAACTTCCCCCTCATGTACCGCCTTTTCAGCAGGGCATCCTATTCCCACCATACTCCATCTGCTGTCTGTCCGGCAACCTCATTCCCTCATTTCCCACTTCACGCCCTCCCCCATATGTGCCCTTGAAAGCCCCCCCATATCATTCAAATCCCCCTTGTCCAAATCCCAGAGCCATCTAGATGAACCTCTCAGTGCCAGAGGGCCTGACTCCCCCGAATGCACCCAGGTCCAAAACAGGGCTCCACAAGTCATATACTGGCCCATGTCCCTTTCCACATGCATACATCATATATGTCAACATGTGCCCAATAGCACAGGCAAACTGCATGCTCAGGCAGGCCCTAGGAATTTTAATATTTCACATGTTGGGGCACACAGGCAAACTTCAGACATGCATGGACACATGTGAACTCTATTCTGCTACTCTAGGCTTCTCTCACACGCACAAACATGGACCAACACGTCAGCATGCAAACGCTGGGCCAAGACTGCAGGCAAGAACCCACTGTGCCCATGCACAAAGCATTCAAAAAAAGCATGCACACACTTGTCTGCAAGTATGCATGGATACATGGGTAACACCCCCCTCCGAGCAATCACATCCGCCCCACTCATCTACACACCAGGACATACATGTGCAGCCCTCTTCCCCACTGACATGCTAACACATGTGACTCCACCCTTCCCCCATCCAGACACACACATGTCCATTCAGACACACCAGGCCACACAAGGCTCCCTATGAACCAGGTAGGGAAACCCCTAACCTGAGCTGTGGGTTCCTATTGGCCCAGCCCAGAAGTTGCATCATGGACTATTTGGCGGAGGAATTACATGTCAGTTTGCAACTTTTTACTTCTTCAGTACAACTTTTTTCCTCTGCGGTGGGGGGGCAGGGGTGGAGAGTCTCACTTCCTGTCGGTGGGGGGAGGGGCAGAGGATGGGGGATGGGTCAGGCTGAGTATGGGCTCTGCAAGCCTTTTGAAACTGAGCTGGGGCCCCTGCATCTCTCGCTCCCCACAGCCCCACATAATGCCTGTCCCAGACCATTGCTGCTGGGATGTGCCCACCTTTGGAGAAGGAAAGCTGGTTATGCAGGGACTCCTCACCTGGCACAGATGCAGCCACGTCTGGGGCGGGACAGCTGCTCACACAGAGACCCCTCTCCCGGTGCTGAGTTGCAGCCACTTCTGGGGCAGGGTGGCAGCTTACACTGGGACCCTGGTCTCACACCCTGGAGCCACTAGCTAGGGAAATCCAGGCTCAGTATCCCCTGAGCTCCTTATCTTATCAGCGGGGCAATTAGCTTAGTCACCCTGAGCTCTCTGATTAGTTTTCCAGCTAAGCATTTTATTCTCTCCCCCACATTGTGCTTTCTGTTGGGAGGGGCCTGACCAAACCATCACAATGGTGTGGGAGCAGAGCCCCTTGCTGGAGGGCAGTAACATCATCTGGGGACATAGGTGCATTCCTTGAGATCTGATAGGCAGCCAGCTCTTTGGGATGGGAGGGAAAGGGACTGGGGGCAGGTGGTTAGAGATGGGGGGCTGGGAGCCAGGATTCCTGGGTTCACTCTCTGGGAGGGGAGGGGAGAGGAGGGAAGGGGAGGTAGTTGTGGGAAGCATGGGGTGTCCCTGATGTTTGGAGCTTATGGGAGGCAGCCCCTGCTCTTGGGTCTGCACCACTCCCAGACCAGGACATGTGGCTCCTGCCCAGGGGGATTCTGGGAGGCGATGGGCCCCAATGACGTCAGGGTGAGGTAAGGAATGGGGAAGAAGCTGAATTGACTTGCCTGGAGGGGCCTAGCCGAGCGCCCACACTATCCACCCCAGACTGGCCTGGTTCGTGCACCCGCTCTGGGTGACAGGTGGGCCCCACAGGTGGTAGGCAGCAAAGACTGCCTGAGCCAAAGGTGTATGGGGGGTCCGGCCAGGAGGCAGGACGAGGCCGGCAGGGGAGGGAAGGGGTGCAGAGATCTGGCCAACAGACAGGGCAAGGAGAAAGCAGAGGGCAGCAGGGAGCCAGCAGTCTGGTGAGGTCTCGGAGCGCACCACAGCACCCTTGTGAACTCTCAACAGGGCCTTGTAAAGCCACAGTAGGCGTCAGGGGCCCCGCTGGGTGGGCATGGTCCAAGTGTGAGTCATGCCGGGCTGGGTCCATATGGGGAGTTATCACATGATATATAGGCCTTCCAGAGGGGCCCAGGACTTGGGTAAGGGGGACAGGGCATGGGGCAGGGGCGTGTTCCCTCTAGGGGGCACTGGGAGGAGGGTAGGTCACAGGGAGCTGCACAGGGATTCAGGCCCCAAGGCCGGCCAGGTGGTGAGAGCGCCTGTGGAGCCAGCAGCCTATTGCGAGATGCACCCATGGGGCCAGGCTTGGTGCAGCCTTTAGAAAACCACTTCACACCACCTGCACCAAGGCCTTCCAGGGACTCAGCAGCTGTCCCTCCCGCTTCACCTGCCACTGCGAAGGGTCCAGATCTGGGAGGGGAGCGGGAGCTGGGAGCCAGGACCCCTGAGCTCTCTACCCAGCTCTGGCAGAAAGATTCCCCAGGACATTGGAGTTCACTCCCTGAGAGGCCTGGGACTTTGTAAGGACTGATGGTTCATGTGGGCACATTGACAGCAGCCAGCCCGCACATGGGGGCACTTACTGCCTGGGGAACAGCTCTGAGCAGCCCCCCTGATGCACACCCACCCTTTCTCTCCATGCCACACCTGCCTGGCCAATAAGGGCTCATGACCCCCTTCCCTCCCTCCAGGTCTGGGCCCCACTTTGGAGCACATGGGACTGGAAGGGAAGGGAAATCCTAGAGTCTAATTCATCTAGAAACCAAATTGTGTTCAGGACTCAAGATACAAATAGGCTGGAGCCAGCCACTCCCTGCCCAGTTCCCATTCAGGGACGGACAGGACACGGGATAAGCCCCTGATCCATTGTTCACACACCCCGCCCCAAGCTAGTCCCTGCCCTGGGGTTGGGTGTGAGCCAGCACCCCTAGAGGAGACAGGCCCCCACCCAACTGAAAAAATATGAATGAGAAAATAGAAATGTCCAGTATTTTATAAATAAGGTGTCATGTAGATTGTGATGTTATGTCAAGTGTGTCTGGTATTTTTGTTGAAACCATCTGGCAACCCTACCAGCAGCCCCTTCCTTTGGCCTCTGTCTTCTGCCCAGGTAATCAGGGTTGCCTGGGCCCCTCCCTTCTCCCTTCTTTGTCCACCTCCCCCCACCGGTCTCCCCCCCCCAACTCTGGACCAGCTGAGCAGATCACCTGAGTCCTCTTCCTGCAGCCCATTGGCCTCCCACTGGCCAGACCCGGCTGTGCCATCCAGCTGGGTCTCCCAGTCACCAGTTGCTGGGGTCTCCAGTTTGTGCTGGTCCCTGGAACAAACTCCCTCCCCCTCTCCCTCTTAAACCAGTAACTGCTGGGGACACTGATTGCCCCTCCATGCAACCCCTTTGAACCCCCACAATACCCTCATCCCCCACTTTGTCACAACTCTCCCCTTCCAGTCTGAACTGAGCAGGGTCACTTGGCCGGTGGCCTGGGGAAGTGCAGGGCCCCGCCCCGGGGTAAAGCATCTGCTGTGACATTAGCGCTCCCCTTCACATGGACCCACCTCCATGTCGTAATCCTGCAGGAGCAGGCCCCAGCTGGGCGTTGGCCCCTTTCCCCTGGTGCAGCCAGGTCAGGGGGCGGGGTCAGCGCACACCGGGAATCTCCGCCCAAATAGACAGGGCTGCAGCGTTGGAAGGGCCCAGCCCGGGGCCTGGCGTTGCGTCTCTGGCCGCGGAGCGCTGTTCCCGGGGCAGCAGCGTCTTGCTGAGTGCACAGTGGGGCGCTTCTCCCCACTAGGCCAGTTTGCATCAGCACCGCGCCCAGCCCGGGCTCTGGGGCTGGGTGAACCCCAGGAAGGATTTGCTAAAACCCGGGTTGACCGGCGGTGGGCCTTGGACTAGTGCCGCCTTCAGCGCACAGAGAGCCCCCTGGCACTGCTCAGTCCAGCCACCCTGTCCGGCTGGCCCGTCCCACCCAGCTCTGTCAGGGGAGCTGCCAGGGTGCTAAAGGGGCACAAACCTCCGGTAGTGCCCGCCATCCCAGTGAAAGCCTGGACCTGCCTCTTAGTCTGGGGACTGGCCAAGCCCTGAAGGCCTCCACGTTAGCCGGCTCCGGCTTCAGATGGCCACGCCGACCTTGTGGCCCAGATTGGACACCTCTGCCATCCCCGCCTTGCACCTTCTTCACCTGCGACACATGGTGCCCCAGGTCTGGCTAGAGACACAGATATCGTCACTATGAGCCAGAGCCAAGCTGTGCACCCCCCCAGCAACTGCTCCGCCAGGCGCTAGAAAGCGGCAGGCGCCCCCCTGTGGCCAAAAGGCAGGACCAGGCACTGGAAGGAACCTATTGGGTGGTGACGGCCGACTGTGCCCTGGCCTCTGGGTCCAAAGCCACCGCCAGTAGCCTTGGTGAGATCCACAGCAGTGAGGTCGTGGGCCCCCCAACTTGTCTAGAGTCTCGTCAGGCCTGGGCATGGGGGAGGCGTCGGACACGGTGATGGCACGGAGCTTCCAACAGTCCACCCAGACCCGGATTGTCCTGTCCTTCTTGGGAACCAACACCAGGGGCGAGGCCCAGGGCTGGAGAAAGGGGGGATCGCCCCTAAAGCCGGCCTGTCGCCGACCCCTCTCTCCGGATCCTGGGCTGCTTTCCCAGTGTCCCGGGATGGGCTATGCCTGAGGGGTGATGGGCTCCTGTCTCCACTGGTGAACAGCCAGGTTAGTGAGCCCAGGCCAGACAGAGGCAGCCGCTGGTGGGAGCGCAGCAGCTCTCTGATCTCTGTGTGCCGGGCAGGAGTTAGCTGGTCTGAGAGGGGAACTGATTCCAGTGAGGTGCCAGCCTTGGCCTCTGGAAAGAGACCCACCAGGGGATCCCTTCTCCCTGTCCCCCCACTGCCCACACACAGCCAGCACCAACTTCTCCCTGTCCCCGTGCGGCTCATCATGCTGACATGGTGACCGGGTGGCTGTGTGCCCAGTTGGAGGTTCCACCACGTAGTTCTCCTCATTTACCTCTCTGATGACCCTGAAGGGGCCGTCCCAGGCCGCTTGCAGCTTGGTCGTCCTCACGGGGATGAGATGCATCACCTGGCCCTGTGGCATAGGAACGGGCACGTGCGGAGCCGTCGTACCAGACTTTCTGCCCCTTCTGTGCCCTGGCTGGGACCTCCTTGGGGAACCCGACCCTGCTGAAAATGGCCAGCAGAGCATCGGCCGCAGTGTCTGCCTTGAAAGAGGATGGCGCCAGAGCCTGGGGTAGCAAATAACGAAATCCACTGCCCCCAGGATGTATTTCTTCCCAGATCAGGTCGCCTGGCTCAGGGGCCCCACTGTGTCCAGGGCCACCTTCTGTGATGGGCAGGGCCCTCAAAGCTGCTTTAGACTTATCCTGGGCCGCCCCCTCCTCCCAGCAGGAGTCCAGAATTGTTGGGCCACCAAAAAAGGCTTCTGCAGCAGCTTCTGCCCGGTGCACTGGAGTCCCTGATGCCCCAAAAAGGGGACATCGTGGGCCAGGTACAACAGCCCGTGGTGGTACCGCTGGGGAACCCCCAACTGCCTCCGGCTTTCCAAGGTTCAGTTTGCTCCCGGCCAATCCATTCCTGGCACAGGAATCCCGGCTCCCACAAGAACCTCTCCCTATGGTCCACCCCCTTGGATCCTGCACCCCCGTGGCCAGCCAGGGGCCTCAGCTTCTCCGAGGAGGGATCCTTGTGTAGCTACATCTGGAATTCCACTGCTGGGGTTGAGGGTATGGCTCTGGAGGGTCATGCCTCAGTTTCCCTACCTTGGGCCCGAGGTTCTGGCCTTCCCCTGTCTAGCCCTGCCCTCAGTGTTTCACTCCCCCCTTTGGGAGGTCTTGCATCTAGAGCCAATCGTAGGGGTGGGTGAACTGGGTGGTCGGCTGGGGCTGCCATTTTCAAGGGGCTGCCAACAGAGTCAGTCTTAGGGGCAGGCCACAATGCGTTTTGGCCCAACCTCCTGAATCCTCCCCCCAGGTTTTCCCCGACCCCTTTTTTTTTTGGTCTGGTATTTTTTGGAAACCATCTGGCAACCCTACGGGCAAGCCAAGCAATTTCCTGGGGCCGCCAATTGGTTAGGACTGGCCCTGCTTGCATCCCTGGCTGATTGGCTCCAGGTGAGGGCCAGGGTGCTCTGAGTGCCCTCTGGCCAGTCCTCTGGTCGTTACCCATTAGCTCCTGCGTGGGTAGCTGATCATGCCCCCCAGCCTCTTTGGGCCTCTCCTAAGACCCCATTTCAGGTGTATCTTTGCTACAGGCACCGTGGCTTGGCCCAAACACTCCCTCAGGGTCAGGTATGTGCTGGGCACTAGTAGGGATGTTAAGGATTAGTCGACTAGTTGGTTCCCCCCCACCCCCACTTGCTGTTTCTATCAGATAGAGGCAGCAAAGTGGAGGGAAGAGGGGACACTTCAAAGCGGCAGCACCACACAGCTGAGCCTGGGATCAGCTCTATGGCACCACATGGAGCCCAGGCTCTGTGTGGCAATTCAAATCTGAGTCCCCCACAGACCCTGGCTCCATGCTGCGCTGCTGCTTCAAAATGTACAAGACTCTTGTACATTTCAAAGCTGGCACCCTCATGCATCCCAGAGTCAGTGGGACTTCCTGCTGGCCAGGCTGCAGGCGGAGTTCCGCATTCCTCCTTTGAAATGTACAAGAGCCCCAGCGGGACTGCAGAAATGCCTATCGACTAGACGAGTAGTAAATTAACCATTACTTAACATCCTTAGGCACTAGCTGGTCTGGGCCCATGGCCTGGGGCCGCGCCAGTGTCACGCCACGCCCATGTCCCAGACATTCCTTAAGAACATCAGAACGGCCAGACTGGGTCAGACCAATGGTCCATCCAGCCCAGTGTCCTGTCAGCCCACAGTGGCCAATGCCAGGTGCCCCAGAGGGAGGGAACACAACAGGAAATCCTCATGCGATCCCTCCCTGTCACCCACCTCCAGAGAAACAGCCTAGGGACACCATTCCTACCCATCCTGGCTAATAGCCATTGATGGACCTAACCTCCATGAATTTATTTGGGTCTTTTTTGAACCCTGTTAAAGTCCTAGCCTTCATCACATCCTCTGGCAAGGAGTTCCACAGGTTGGCTGTGGGCTGAGTGAAGAAAAACTTCCTTTTGTTTGTTTTAAACTTGCTGCCTATTAATTTCATTTGGTGACCCCTAGTTCTTATATTGTGGGAATAAGTAAATAACTTTTCCTTATTCACTTTTTCCACACCAGTCATGATTTTATAGCCTCTACCACATCCCCCTTAGTCTCCTCTTTTCTAAGCTGAAAAGTCCCAGTCTCTTTAATCTCACATCATATGGCACCTGTTCCAAACCTCTAATCATTTTTGTTGCCCTTTTCTGAATCTTTTCCAATGCCAATAGATCTTTTTTTTTCTTCCCCCCACCTCAGTGGGGATGATGTGGTGATTGTTCCCGGGGCCTGTCCCACACTCGGATTGAGTACGGGTATTCTGGGGCTGGCTCCCCACCTTCCCCAGCTTGCCTGGCCTGGCCTGGGGGTCCCCTCCCCTTGGCACAGCCCAGTCAACTGCATCCTCCCTCGGGCAGGTGGTGCCTCCTCCAGGTGGGCTCCCACCCTGGGCTCCCACCCAGCAGGGACTCGGAGGCTCCGCCTGGCTGCCATTTCCTTCATCCCCCAGCCCTGTGTCACCATCTGTCCCTTTTGGCCCCAGTAATTGCGTTTCAGGTCCCTCTAGTCCCCTGGGGGGGGGCAGCCAGCCCCAGCGTTCAGGGCCACCCTGGGCTGGGCTTCTCAGAGTCCCACCTTCGAGGGGTCTCTGGGTGACTCCACCTCTGAGCCCCCGATGTGGGTCTCCCCCACCCTGCTCCGATCTGCTGGCGCAAGCCCATCGGCCAGTGTCCCCGCACTGCGCAGATCTTTGGGCTGCCAGTCGGCCGGCCACACCCCTAGGGCTGGAGGGCAAATCCCCTACAGCTGCTCCACCCCCACCAGGTGACACATCCTCTGCGGAGTGGCCCCCAGCACCCTTCCCCCACTTACCCCCTTGGCCACCTCTCCCCCAACCCCAGCTCATGCAGCAGGGTCCTGTCGCTCTCTGTCCACCAGCCTCCGCTCCCCTAGCACCAGCTCTTTCGCTTTCAGCTCCAGCCTGTCTCCGCAGCTCCTCTGGGGAGAACCCGGATCGGGGGCCATCCTGCTGACCCGGGAATCAGGTCTGATGGACTCCCGGCTGCCACCCTGTCTGCCCCCGTGGCTGCCCCCAGCTCCTCGGGCTGCATGGGAGCCCCACTGGGATCTGGAAGGCCATTCTCCACTAGCCGAGCCATCAGCTGCTCCTTAGTGAGCCTCCCGCGGCTCAGCCCCCTCCCCCTGCACAGACATGCCAGGTCGCTCTGACAGAGCCGGGCACAGGCCATTTCCCCCCTGGTTCCTTCAACACCCTCGTTTGTCACTGGCAGCCGCTCGCTGCAAAGCACCCGCAGCCAGCGGCCTACAGGTAGGGTTGCCAGATGGTTTCAACAAAAATACTGGACACCAAATAGTTGACATTCCATCACAATCTACGTCACATCGTAAGGAAATACCGGACACTTCTATTTTCTCAATTTGTTTCCCGAACAGAAAGCTCAAGTACTGGACTGACCGGTTCAAAACCAGAGACCTGGCAATGCTACCTACAGGGTGCACCACACACCAGCCTCTGCTGCCACCTCGGCACAGCTCACAGGTGGTGCCCACGCTTGGCCCATCGGTCCCCAGGAGAAACCCCCGACAATGCGACAGCCCCTTCTCGGGGGGCCACTCTCTCCTGTGGGGTCTGCCCCTCTCTGAGCTCCCAGAGCTCTCAGAGCTCCTGGCTCTGCCCTGGGCCCCTCAGGGAGTCCACTCGCTCTGGGCCCCCGGGGCCTCCACTCGCAGGGGGGCCAGTGCAGCCCTGTTCTCAGACCGGAGCGACTCTCCGCCAGCAGCACACAGGAGGGTTCATTGAGCACTGAACCCAGCACAGGAACTCTCAGGCCTGTAGGCCTGGCCCCCCTCAGCCCAGCACGTCTGAGTCTCCCCTGCAGCCAGGTGGGCTCTGCCTGCTCCCCCTGCCCAGACCAGCAGCCCCCTCCTCCCAGCCCAGCCCCCAAATCCCTCCCCAGCAGCCCCTCCCCGGCCTCTGTCTTCTTCCCAGGTAACCGGAGTCACTTAGGACCCCCTTTTTTTCTGTCTCTCCTCTTCTCCGTCCTTTGTCCCCCCAGTTGGGACCTGCTGGGCAAGACTCCGGGATCCTCTCCCATTGGCCTCCCACTGGCCAGATCCAGCCGTGCCATCCCGGCTGGGTCTCCCGGTTCCCAGTCGCTGCGGTCCCCAGTTCTGTGCTGGTCCCGAGAATAACAAACTCCCTCCTTCTCCCCTTGTTAATCCAGTAACAGCCAGGGACACTGAGTGCACCCCTGCAGGTAACTCCTTCGGACCCCCAGGAATCCCCACTTTGTCACACCCATTCTCTGCCTCCCAAGGCTATGTCTACACTACACTGTTCTTCCAGAGAAAGCTACACAACTTGAGGTTTGCAATTTGTGTAGCTTTTTCCACTTCTTTTTTCAGAAGAGGCTTTGCCGACATTTGGCCCGTCTACACTGGACCAAATGTTGGAAAAAAAACTTTTTTCAGAACATCCCTTCTGCCTCGTAACATGAGATTTACAGGGAAGCTGAAAAAGCACCTCTGCTCTTCCAAAAACATTTCAGAAGCGCAGACATGTTCCCTGAACTCTATAGTGTGGACATAGGCTGTGCCAGTCAGCCCCTGCCCTGGGGCCAGGTGGGAGCTGGTGTCCCCTAGAGGGGACAGGCCCCTGCCCCACTCCAATTGATCTTGGACCCTCTTGGCCCTTCTGCCTTGTTGCCCCCTTCTGGGAGGTGTGGCCAGGTGCTGGGGCAGGAAGGGGAATCTCCAGGGGCTGTTACAGATGTTGGGGGAGGCGGAAATGCCCAGCTCCTGCCTAACACCAGCTCCCTATGTTGCAGGTTCGAGATCCAAGAAGGAGGGGACTGTGCGTATCTGATTGACGCGAGTGGGGCCAGCAGCTTGCAGTGCACCGGTGAGAGGCACTGGGGTCTGTAGCAAACCCAGCACATTTACAAAGGCAAAAGAAGCTGCCGTGGAAGGGAGCTCATCACAGTATCGTCCAAATAAGCTGTGGGAAAGCCAGCCTGGGGCATTCTTCGACTCTCGTCCTGGCGGAACGTCTCTTTGTGAAGAGACAAGCTGGACACATTTCGTCCCCCACTCCTGGCACATATTTTTGCTGCCAGTGAAACTGCTCCATTCATCTGAAGAAGTGGGTTGTGCCCATGAAAGTTCAGGATACTTTTAAGAGCAGGTGGGATAGACAGTTACTGGGGATAGATGGTGCTGGGTCCTGCCGTGAGGGCAGGGGACTGGACTCGATGACTCTCGAGGTCCCTTCCAGTTCTAGTGTTCTAGGAGTCTATGATTCTGTTATCCCCCATCCCCCAGAGCCTCTCTCCCATGATTAATGGATGCATCTTGCTGAGCAATAGGGGCTCTAGCCCAGGGGTGGCCAACCAGTTAGAGACTAAGAGCCAAAATAGTTGTGGATAGTAGTGCAAAGAGCCACATATTATATATTTATTTTTATATATCTATATATAGAGATATAGACATATAGATATATATAGTACACAAAATATAGTGATAAAAATAACATTACAGGACATTTCAGACAAGAGCACAATTTGAAGTGCCTGTTTCACTTCAGCCTGTTGATTTCTGGTCTGGTTTCCTCATTTTTTTTACTTATGAAGATTATGGCTTTTTTATAGTTCTAAAAATTCAGCTGTCTCAGACTGCAAATATGAGCGGTTCAAAAATATGGGAGAGACTCATATCTCAGAATAATTGCTTCAGCATAGCAAACAATAGCCTTTGCATTTTCTTTAAAGAAATACAGTGTAAACCAGGCACATGCTGATTCTTGTTTTGCCCTGGAAATGAAATATGACATCTGTGTTGGCTGCCTTATTCTGCATCCACAAAGACTTTGAGTTAAAGGTGCTTCAGCTCCCCCCACCCCGGCTCTAACCCAATGCACCCACCCCTCCCCCAGAGTCAGGCACCCCCAGCCCCTCGCTTTAACCCAATTCCCCTCCCCTCCCCCAGAGTCAGGCACCCCCAGCCCTTCGCTTTAACCCAATTCCCCTTCCCTCCCCCAGAGTCAGGCACCCCCAGCCCTTTGCTTTAACCCAATTCCCCTCCCCTCCCCCAGAGTCAGGCACCCCCAGCCCCTCGCTTTAACCCAATTCCCCTCCCCTCCCCCAGAGTCAGGCACCCCCAGCCCCTCGCTTTAACCCAATTCCCCTCCCCTCCCCCAGAGTCAGGCACCCCCAGCCCCTCTCTTTAACCCAATTCCCCTCCCCTCCCCCAGAGTCAGGCACCCCCAGCCCCTCGCTTTAACCCAATTCCCCTCCCCTCCCCCAGAGTCAGGCACCCCCAGCCCCTCTCTTTAACCCAATTCCCCTCCCCTCCCCCAGAGCCAAGTCCCCCTAGCCCCCCACTCTAACCCTATCCTCCTCCCTTCCCCCAGAGCCAGGCACTCCCAGCCCCCCGCTCTAACCCAATGCCCTCCTCTTCCCCCAGAGCTTGGTCTCACCGGAGCCACCACCACGTGCTTCCCCTTCCAGGCGCTGGGACGTATGCGCAGAGCGAGCGGCCATGAGCAGTCTGGGTGCGTGGCTCCGAATGCCAATCGCGCTGTAACCCTAAGAGCTGCATGTCTCTGCGCAAAGAGCCGCGGGTTGGCCACCCCTGCTCTAGCCTATCAGGAAACAGGTGACCTTCCTGGCATGGCCACTTGGTAACGCTCCTGTTCCTGCAGGTACAAAACATATGAACTCCCGTGTGCTTCAGGCCAGTGCTGGAGACTGGCTACAGCGACCCCCCAGCCCTCCCTAGCCAGACAGTAAACCCAGGCCCCTGCTCTAACCCTCCAAGCACCTCAGTCTGATGCCGTCAGGTTCAGGTGCTCGGTGAATGGCTACGACCCACCCCCATCTCACGCCGAACCCCAGCGCCCCAGGCTGAGGATCCCCCAGTGCCGGGAACCCCCCATCGCCTCAGGCCCGTGCTCTATGTAAGGAGAGCAGCTCAGGTTGCCTTGTCCTTTGCCCAAGGCTTGGAATGGGCTCCCTGCACCTCTGACCTTTAGCGAACTAGCCAGGGGCTAAATATAGGGCAAGGGAGCATCTGTGAGGGACCCCAGCTGCCTGGAGAGGCCAGCAAGGTGGGTGGGGATCCCCCAGGCCCTATGGGAGGGAGCAACAGGGACAGCGCCCCCTGGGGGGTCAGCTCCCCAGAGTGCAAGGTATCAGCTGCTCCTTCCAGCTTATGAATGGGATAGTGTGAGTCATGGAGCTGGGACAGGCCCGTCCCATTCCCCATCCCCCTGAGCCAGCCAGTCCATCCTGGGGCCAGGTGATAGCTGGCACCCCCTAGAGGGGCCAGGCTGTGGGGCTCTGGGCGCTGCCCCAGAGCAAGCTGTGCAGGGCAGACATGCTGCACACACATGGGCCTTGGCCAGCCTGGGAAAGCAGCTGTGTGGAGTGTCCACACCAGGTTCGATGCTGCCCCCAGCCACTCTCCCGAGGACACCTGCTCACATCCTCCGGACCCCCCGGGCCTCACAGTGAGGCCATGGGGATGCAGGGCTAATAACCTGCCAGCCATGGTAGGAAGAGGGCCCTCAAATGCCCCAGTGCCTGATTCTAGCCCAGCTCTCAGGAGCAGGAGGATGAGTGGGAGGCTGATAGGATTAAGCAGGGGCTGGGAGTCAGGACTCCTGGGTTCTCTCCCCAATCCTGGGAGGGGAGTGAGTGTGGGTGGGAGGGTTACAGCTGGGCGGTGGGGGCCTGTGTGTGAGATTTCTCATGAGGCCACATACTTGTGCATGTGCCAATGGCTTGTCTCAGAGCTGGCCTGTGTCGCACAGGCAGGACACTTACAGACTGTCCCTAACTGGCCTCTAGTGGGCGGGGGATGCCCGGGTATAAAAAGGTGGAGGCAGCCACAGCCTGGGCACTGTCAGCTGCCCACCCCCCTGACAGCCACCGGCCAGAGACGAGACCCAACCAAGTAAGGTTCCCTCTTGTCTATTCTGTACATCAGAGGAGCAGGTATGGGGCACTGGCTGGGCGTGAGGGGCACCGGAAGGGTGGGGGGGAGCCCAGGGCTGGGCTGCCAGGGCCCGAGGGTCGGGAGTGAGGGGCACCGGTAGGGCTGGGGGTCTGAGAGCCCAGGGCTGGGCTGCCAGGGCCTGAGGGTCGGGAGTGAGGGGCACCGGTAGGGCTGGGGGACTGGGAGCCCAGGGCTGGGCTGCCAGGGAGTGAGGGGCACTGGTAGGGCTGGGGGGCTGGGAGCCCAGGGCTGGGCTGCCAGGGCCCGAGGGTCGGTAGTGAGGGGCACCGGTAGGGCTGGGGGTCTGAGAGCCCAGGGCTGGGCTGCCAGGGCCCGAGGGTCGGGAGTGAGGGGTACCGGCAGGGTCAGAGGGAGCCCAGGGCTGGGCTGGCAGGGCCCGAGGGTCAGGAGCGAGGGGTACCGGCAGGGTCGGGGGGAGCCCAGGGCTGGGCTGGCAGGGCCTGAGGGTCAGGAGTGAGGGGCGCTGGGGGGCTGGGACCCCAGAGCCTGTCTGTTCTGGGCTCCAGCTACAGGCTGCCTGGTCTCAATGAGGGGATGGGGTGACCTCTCTCTCAAGCTGCCAGCCCTCAGGAACTGCGTGACTCTATTTTTAACCCTGGCAGCTGCCCAGGATGTGTGTGTGGGGTGGGTGGGAGAGCAAATTTTAAAGGGTTCAGACATGCTTTGGACAGGATAAGGATCCAGGGTTTGTGAGACTGCTGGTTTCTCTCCCTGGCTCTGAGAGGGGGGGGGGCTGGTGGGTCAGAGCAGTGGGCTGGGAGCCAGGACTCCTGGGTTCTCTACTTGGCTCTGAAAGAGGGTGGCTGCGCATGTGGGGAACAATTCCTGGGTCTGTATTGTTTGAAGCCTCCTCTTTTTCCTTGTCCTTTCAGCCATGTCCATCCAGAAGATCTATGCCCGAGAGATCCTGGACTCCCGTGGGAATCCCACGGTCGAGGTGGATCTGCACACAGCCAAGGGTGCGTGGGGGCCAGGGCTGGGTTGTGTGGTGGGGGTGGATGCATGGGGAGAGTCTGATGGGGCCAGGGTGGTTTATCCCAATGCTGGGATATGGGGGGATCCTGAAGCCAGATGGGGAAGCTGATGGGAATGAGGCTGTCCTGGGCTAGGTGGGGAACCCTATAGTAATTACTCCCCTTGTTTCCCCCAGGTCGTTTCCGAGCCGCCGTCCCCAGCGGCGCCTCCACTGGCATCTATGAGGCGCTGGAGCTGAGGGATGGAGACAAGTCCAGGTACCTGGGCAAAGGTAAGGGGCTGGCAAGTGGGGACACTGATGCTAACTGGGGAGGGGGAGACTTATTCCTCCATCCAGCCAAAGCCAGGGCAGGGTCAGCTCAAGGTGCCATCGCTTGCTGGATAAATGTCCAGAGGTGATAAAAGCCTCAAACCCATGTTTTTGGTAGGGTTGGCTGAGAGATTCCTTGGCTGGTTGATTGGTAGGAGTGGCTGACTGGCCGAGATGTTCAGTGGCTGGTTGGTTGCTAGGATCGGCTGGTTGGCCAAGACACTGACTGGCTGCGTGGTAGGGGTGCTGCTTGGCCGAGAGGTTCATTGGATGGTTGGGTGGCAGGGTTGGCTGATTGGTTTACTGGTGATGTTGAATGGCTGGTAGGGTTGACTGTTTCGTTCATTAGTTGACTGATTGAATTGGTTGATTGGTTTATTAGCTAGTTAAAGGTCCTGGATGGTGCATTCTTGGGTAGTTTGTTCATTAGAATTTAGTTAATTTTAAAAAATGTCCATCTCCTAAAATGAACTCCAAAGACGTCATGGCTTGTCCAAATGAGAATGGCCCAGGCAGCTGGCGGACAGGTGGGGAGCTCAGGGGCAGCTAGTGGGGAACAAGACACCCGCTGGGTACAAAATCTTTGTCCTTCTCCCCACAGGGGTGCTGAAGGCTGTTGAGCACATCAACAAAACCATTGCTCCAGCACTCGTTGAGAAGGTAACAGCGCCCACTCGTGCCTGTTGGGGTGTTTATGAGGGGCGGGGCAGTACATGGGCATGGAGCAGTGCCTGGCTACAAGGGGAGGGCAGCACCGAAAGGTACCTGGTAGTGGATGGTGCCCAGCTGGTTTGGGGATACCTGGCTATGGCAGGAGGTTGGGAAGCGCAAGCCCAGCTATTAGGGACACCCAGGGGGAGATTAGCTGGGGGAGGGGAGAGATGAGTTGTGGGGGTCCCTGAGTGCAATCGTGTAGCTATGTATATGTGGGTACCTGGAAGAAAGGGTCAGTGTGAAGAGTCTTGGATGTGGGGGGCAGCTCCCCATGGTGCCTATGTGACCCCTCCCCCATTTCACCCCCTCAGAAACTCAGCGTTGTGGAGCAGGAGAAAATTGACAAAATCATGATCGACCTGGATGGGACGGAGAACAAATGTGAGCATGAGGCATTGCCATCGACCCTCTGCCAGTGCCCAATGCCCACTTGGGTCCCTCTCCTCCAGTCCCCTAAGCAAACCCATCCCCGCCCCTTCCCTCCGCAGCTCTCCCTGGTACCTGACTGTGTGGGAAGGGGCTAATCCTGTCTCTCTCCCCCACAGCCAAGTTTGGGGCCAATGCCATCCTGGGAGTGTCACTGGCGGTGTGCAAGGCTGGGGCTGCAGAAAAGGGAGTGCCCCTCTACCGACACATCGCCGACCTGGCTGGTAATGCAGAGCTCATCCTGCCTGTCCCGGTGAGAGCCCCAAACACCAGCTTCCTCTGGGAGGATAGTGGGACTCGTGGGTTAGAGCAGGGGAGTGGACAGCCAGGACGTATGGGTTATAACCTGTCCTTTCCCCGGCAGGCATTCAACGTCATCAACGGGGGCTCGCATGCAGGGAACAAGCTGGCAATGCAGGAGTTCATGATCCTGCCGGTGGGAGCAGCCACTTTCAAGGAGGCCATGCGTATCGGGGCGGAGGTCTATCACAACCTCAAGGCTGTCATCAAGGGCAAGTACGGCAAGGATGCCACCAACGTGGGAGACGAGGGCGGCTTCGCCCCCAACATCTTGGAGAACAATGAAGGTACCAGATGCCTGGGTTCTCTCCCTGCTCTTGGGAGGGGAGTGGGGGCTGGGAGTCAGGACTCCTGGGTTTTCTCTCACCCCATTCTTTGGCTGCAGATTGACAGGAAGGGGGTAGCAGCTACTTATAGATCTGGGGTTGAGTTTCAAGACTCTCTGAGGCTGGGTTATAGACTCAGCCCAACTCCCTCAGCAAATGTCGCAGCCATAATTAGTGCAGCTGCTGGTAACTGGAGCTGTGGGGAGCATGGACCAGGAAAGGTCACAGCATGCTAGGGTCTGCTGCTCTGGGGCAGGGGGGGGCTAGTTACACAGGGACCCCTCATCTTGCACTGAGATGCAGCCACTTCTGGGGTGGGGCAACACACCTGTGTCTGTAGACTTCACTAGCTGTGTGTTCTCCTGACCCCAGCACTGGAGCTGTTGAAGTCGGCCATTGAGAAGGCCGGCTACCCTGACAAGGTGGTGATCGGCATGGACGTTGCCGCCTCCGAGTTCTACCGCAGCGGGAAATATGACCTGGACTTCAAATCCCCTGACGACCCCGGGCGCTACATTAGCGGAGAGAAGCTGGGAGAGCTCTACCAGAGCTTCATTAAGAACTACCCTGGTAAGGGGCCTGTCCTCTCTAGGAGGCACTTCCACCTGGCCCCAGGGCAGGGACTGGCTGGCTCAGGGGCGCAGAGACCTGTCCTCTCTAGGGGGCACCGGCTCCTACCTGGCCTCTGGGCAGGTACTGGATGGCTCAAGGGGGCAGGAAACGGGGAGGAACCTGTACACTCCAGGGGGTGCTGTATCTCACCCTGCCCCCCCCCCCTCCAGTGGTCTCCATCGAGGATCCCTTTGACCAGGATGACTGGGAGACCTGGCAGAAGTTCCTGACTCAGGTGCCCATCCAGATTGTGGGCGACGACCTGACTGTGACCAACCCCAAGCGCATTCAGAAAGCCGTGGAGCTGAAAGCCTGCAACTGCCTCCTGCTAAAAGTCAACCAGATTGGCTCCGTCACCGAGTCCATCCAGGCGTGAGCAGGCCTGGGGGTGGAGGCTCTGGGGGAGTGTGGTCGGGAGCCAAGAAGCCTGGGTTCTCTCCTTGGCTGTGGGAGTGGAGCGGGGGCATTGGGAGCCTGGACTCTGGGGTTCTCTCTCTGTGCGTAGCCAATAGCACGGCGCTCGGTGAGCTGCTGGACAGTCGCACTGGGGGACAGAAGGTTAGATCTGGATCCCCCCAGAGCTGGACTTACCTCTTTGCCTCCCCCCTGCCCCCATTCTCTTCCAGGTGCAAGCTGGCCCAGAGCAATGGCTGGGGCGTGATGGTGAGTCACCGCTCCGGGGAGACCGAAGACACCTTCATTGCAGACCTGGTGGTGGGGCTGTGCACTGGGCAGGTGAGCCACAGGGGCTACACTCCCCTTCCTTCCAGGTAACAGGCAGCCCCTAACCTCCATTCTGCCTGTCTCCCCAGATCAAGACTGGAGCTCCCTGCCGATCAGAGCGACTGGCAAAATACAACCAGCTGATGAGGTAATGGGCTTGGCTTGTCCCCTTTAGGGGGCACTCGCTCCCACCCAGCCCCAGGGTGGGAAATGCCTGGCTTGGGGGGGGGGCAGGGAATGGGGCAGCTGGGGTACCAGCTCAGCTTCCAGCCCCAGGGCAGGGATTGGTTGGGTCAGGTGGGAGCAAATGGAGCAGGGTAGCCATGCCATGCATGCTCCCAACATTGGGCAGCTGGCTCTCAGGCTGGGCATAGGGTATCCCCCTCTCATGGTCCCAACAGCTCACCCTGGCATGTCTCCCCCCAGGATCGAGGAGGCCCTGGGTGACAAAGCTCATTTTGCTGGGCGCAAGTTCAGGAATCCTCGTGCCAAGTGAGCTCTGACCATTCACCCCAGCGTTGGCACAGCCCAGGCCCATGGCTGGAGGGACCCTCTGCACCAGGATCCATCTAGGGCAGAGCAAAGTCACTCGCGAGCGATGGTACCTCTGGGCCCAGCACTATCCACCCCCAGCGCTGAGCTCCAAATAAAGGCACCTGGACACAGAGACTGTGTGGTTCTTATCTGGGGGCAGGACTCCGGGGCTCACTGCCTGGCTCTGGGAAGGGTGGCAGTGGGTGGGTCAGAGCAGGAGCTGGGAGCCAGGACAACTCTGGGAGGGGAGTGGGATGTGACGAGGTCATTGGGGGACTGACAGGAAACTGCTTCCCCTAATGGTAGCGACAGGTGCTGTGGGGAAGGGGCGTCTCCAGCTGATGCTGTTCCTGGCCCAAAAGCTCCAGCAGAGATGTCTGACCCCATCTGGACTCAGCTCTGTGGGTGGGAGGGGAATCTCCACAGCACACAGTATGGCGCACTGACACAGGCATACAGAGTAACCCTTAAACCCCACCCCAGCAGGGGGAGACAGGGTGACTTGGATTCAACAGAGACAGTTTATTGGGCCAGGACAGCTCCCCTTACGGCCCCCATCACCGCACATATCCATACACACGCCAGGGAGCTGCTGCTGCTGGGAGGGGGAGGTGACTTCCTGGGCTCTGTCTGCCCCTCACTGCACCCTAGAGTGTGTGTGGGGGGATTGATTCTATTTACACTTAAATAACAAACAGCCCCCGCCCATCACTAATTCACTGAGGGGCCCAGAGCTCCCAGTAGGGAGAACATGTTAAAATCCCAGCCCCCCCCACACTGTGGCACTAGGGCCCCTCCCTTCCCCCCACAGATTTCCAGTGCTCCCCCACCATGCAGGTTATGGGCTCCCCTCCCACGAGCGACAGGGCGGGACAGGGCTCCAATAGCTCCACAGCTGGGACCTTCTGGCAGGGCTGGGGAGGCACTGCTCTCTGGTGGTAGAAGTAGGATACTGCAGCTTGCCATGGGGCCCAGGCGCTCTCCAGTGAAGGAAAGGGACACTGTACCCAGTTCTCTACTCTCCCACACCCCAAAGAGAGACTCTTCCCCTCCCCATGCTTGGGGACTTCCCTCCTCCCACTACAGATAGAAACAATGCCAAACAAATCTTTTAAAATATTCCCCCCTTGAAAACCTAAAACCATTAAGAGGCTACGAGGTAAATACTGGGTGGGGTACCTGGTTATATGGGAGAGGGGGAGCGCAATCCCCCCTCGCCGTCTGGGATGCCCCAAATAAGGTTTACACACAGCAGCAGGTGTGAAGTCAGTCCCAGGGATCCCTCCCACCCTTGGCTCTGAGCAGGACCCCCATCCCCCACACACACACTAGGAGGTCCCAGCTCCGCCTGGCTCTGTGTCTTCATTCTGCCGCAGCCGCTTCTTAGCTCGGATCTCGTTCATGGCCTCCTCGATGGAGCGCGTGTCCCGCTTGTTGGCCACGGGAACTGGAGGGGAGAGAGTGAGCGGATGAACCCAGGTGTCCTGGCTCTGCCTCTTCCAACCCCCAGACCATGCTCCCCTGCCAGAGCTGGGGAGAGAAGCCAGGAGTCCTGGCTCCCAGTCCCCATGCTGCTCTAACCCACCAGCTCTCACTGGTGGGAACAAAAGAGAGAACATCAGAACAGCCAGACTGGGTCAGGCCAAAGGTTCATCCAGCCCAGTGTCCTGTCTGCCCACAGTGGCCAATGCCAGACACCCCAGTGGGAATGGACAGACCAGGGAATCTTCAAGTGATTCCAGCCCCTGTTGCCCATTCCCAGCTCCTGGCAAACAGAGGCTGGGGCCCAATTCCTGCCCAGCCTGGCTATTAGCCACTGATGGACCTACCCTCCAGGAATTTATCTAGCACTTTTTGAACCCTTTTAGTGTCTTGGCCTTCACAACATCCTCTGGCAGAGAGTTCCACAGGCTGACTCTGCGTGATGTGCAGAAATACTGCCTGTGGCTTGTTTTGTACCTGCTGCCTATGAATTTCATTGGTGGCCTTGGTTCATGTGTTATGAGGAGGAGTAAACAACACTCTCTTAGGCAAGATATGGTCTCATCAAAAATAATTCCTAATCAGGTCATTTTTAAAATACTTAATCCCAGTTCCCTGGCATCTTAAGGTGCACCACCTTTCAAATTCCACCTCCCTCCACTTTTTTGAGTTCGGCGTAACTGCACTATACATTATAATCTTATCAAATAAATCTTATCAGCAACTCTTTGGAAAGGAGAAGAGATGTATTATTATGGGTGAGCCAGACAGGCCTAGGTGTAGTATTTCCCTGAATGAGACCGAAGAGAATTATACAGGGATATTAGGGAAAGTTGGACATGAAAATACGATAAGATGGCCTCCAGCCACCGAAATGGTGGATAATGATATTACTGAGTCTGATCTCAGGGGAGGAGGTGAGGGATTGATTGAGAGACATTTGGAAAGACAGTGACCCAGGCAAGGATAAAGTTACTATTAAGGATCTATGGGAAATTTTTCATAGAATCCTAGGGTTGGAAGAGACCTCAGGAGTCATTAAGTCCAGCCCCCTGCCCAAGGCAGGACCAATCCCAACTAAATCAACCCAGCCAGGGCTTTGTCAAGATGACAGTTAAAAACCTCTAGGGATGGTGTGACGACGCGTCGGGATTTTCCCATCTCCTGCACCCCCGAAATGGCATGAACAGACTTCACCAGCCAGTAGAATGGAGGTTGTTTATTGTTCCTCCAGCACAGCGCAGCACAGATGTAGTCTGGTTACAGGAACTGGGGCTAAGAGGCCTCAGTGCCCCCCTTGAGATAGGGGAGTCCCAGCCCCCCTCCCCAGCTCCTTCTTCCCTGCCTTCCAGCCAGGAACTAACTCCCCCTCTTCCAGCCCAGCATTCCACCTCCCTTTGTTTCTCTCTTTGTTTCTCTCCATGGGGGGCCCGCAGGTCAGACAGGTTTTTGAGTCACCTTTGCATAATGAGGTTTTCCCTGCTGGGTCTTGCTCCAGACAGCAGAGGTCACCACAGCCCAGCAAGTACCCCCACTACGTCACAGATGGAGATTCCACCACCTCCCTAGGTAACCCATTCCAGTGCTTCATCACCCTCCTAGTGAAACAGTTTTTCCTAATATCCAACCTAGACCTCCCCCACTGTAACTTGAGACCATTGCTCCTTGTTCCCTTGTTCTGCCATCAGCCACTACTGAGAACAACCTCTCTCCATCCTTTTATTTTTTTTATAATGGAGATTGCCTATCTCCTAGATCTGGAAGGGACCTTGAAAGGTCATCAAGGCCAGTCCCCTGCCTTCACAGCAGGACCAAGTACTATCCCTGATGAATTTTTGCCCCAAATCCCTAAATGGCCCCTGCAAGGATTGAACTCACAACCCTTGGTTTAGCAGGCCAATGCTCAAACCACTGAGCTATCCCTCCTCCTCTTTGGAACCTCCCTTCAGGAAGCTGAAGGCTGCTATCAAATCTCCCCGCACTCTTCTCTTCTGCCGACTAAACAAACCCAAATCCTTCAGTCTCTCCTCATAGGTCATGTGCTCCAGCCCCCTAATCATTTTGGTTGCCCTCCGCTGGACCCTCTCCAATGTGTCCACATCCTTTTTACAGTGGAGGGCCCAGAACTGGACACAATTTTTTAATTTGGACTCTTGTATAACTTGTTAAAATGTTTAAGATAGGGTTTTTAACTTAACAGATTGCTGACGGTTTTTAAGAAAATAGGACTATTTTAATCCCAAAGGTACTGGGGAGGAATTGTCTAAATTATCCTCCTGGAGGCCATTAACAATTGGCTCTGTTTGTGTGAGGCTATATACAAAAATGGTAGTAAAAAGACTGATGTCTACCGTTAAGATTCATTGGTAGACAAAAAGGTTTTATTTTGGCACCAGGTTGTGAAGAAATAGTGATTTTAGACAAGTTAATTAAAGGGGCTAAGTGAAATGGACAGGAGCTAGCTGTTTGGCAAAACATTTGTCTCAATAGGGCATGAACATATTATGCCGGCCTTAAGAGATTTGGGATTAATGAGGGATTTATAGATATTGTTAGGGATTTTATAGTAATTGCATCACTAGGGTGCGGGTAGGTGGTAAGTGCACTGGGTCCATTAACATAAGAAGAGGGGCAAACACAGAGACTCCTTATTTTCATTAATAGCCATTGATCCTTTGCTGGTTAAACTGGAGACTGAGGGCTTGGGGTTCAGTGTTCTAGGAAAAAGTTTTGTGGCCTTGACTTCTGCTGCTGATGTGGCCATTTTAGGTGGGACATTTCAAAGGATGATTAGGAACCTGAGATTCTAGATTAGTGTTTCTTAAACTTTTTAAGACTGAGGAACACCAAACAATGTTTTTTAATAGGAACACCAAGGATTTTTTTTTGTTGAGCAAAAAAGTCGGGGGCGGGGGGAGAGAGAAGGGGAGGTCAGGGGAAAGTTATTGAGGTAAAAAGGTTGCCTGCCCCTTTAAGGGTGACCATTTTTAATTCTGTTGTTCTCTGCGGCACATGGGTGTCCCACAGAACACAGTTTAAGAAGCACTGTTCTAGACTGTTTCTGCCAAAATGCTAGTTTGAAGATAAATGTTAGGAAAGCAAAGGGATTTCACATAATGGTGAAGTGTAAGATTTACATGGTTAATCCCAAGGAAAATTGGAAATTGGGCAAAGAGAAGACAGACTGTCAACCAGGACAGTTTGAAAAATATTTGGGTGCAAAGACAGACCCTTCGGCAGGGCTGGGTGATATATTGCTAAAGGAGAAAATGACTGACAGGTGCAATAAATTTATGTGAAGCACCTTTGAAACCTGCCCAAAACCTGATGATTTTATGACATATGTTTTACCCAGGACGATTTATAATTTGCTTTTAACTGAGCCTCCTTTTTATATTTTAGATAATTTGGATATTATAAAGAGGAAAGTTGTTAAGATTTTACACCTCTGTTAGTACACGACTGATGGGCTATTTTATGCTAGAGGAAGAGATGGGAGATTTAGTATTCAAATCCCCAAATATGCTAATTCAGAAGTGGAGAAGGCATATTGTTTCATGAGCTGATGGATAGATATATTGTATATAGATGCAGGGTAAAATTTAGTTGATAATGTAGAGAGCGGTTACCCCAAATACAAAAAAGTGGAGGGAGGTGGAATCTGAAAGGGAATTGGGATTAAATATTTTTTAAATGACCTGATTAGTCATTCCTTTTTGATCTGTGAAGAGCTTCAAAAAGATCTCACAAAACTAAGTGACTGGGCAACGAAATGGCAAATAAATTTTAATGTTGGTAAATACAAAGTAATGCACATTGGAAAAAAATAATCCCAACAAAATGGTGGGGACTAAATTAGCTCTTATCACTCAAAGAGATCTTAGAGTCATTGTGGATAGTTCTCTGAAAACATCCACTCAATGTGTAGCGGCAGTCAAAAAAGCAAATAGAATGTTAGGAGTCATTTAAAAAGGGATAGAGAATAAGACAGAAAATATCTTATTGCCTCTATATAAAACCATGGTACACCCACATCTTGAATACTGCATACAGATGTAGCCGCATTATCTCTAAAAAGATACATTGGTGTTGGAAAAGTTCAGAAAAGGGCAAAAAATGATTAGGGGTTTAGAACAAATGCCATATAAACAGAGATTAAAAACACTGGGGCTTTTCATCTTAGAAAAGAGGAGACTAAGGGGGGATATGATAAGAGGTCTATAAAATCGTGACAGGTAAGGAAAAAGCAAATAAGGAAAAGTTATTACTTGTTCCCATAACATAAGAACTAGAGGTCACCATATGAAATTAATAGGTAGTAGGTTTAAAATAAGGATGTTAAATTGAGGTTAATTGACTATTTGAACAGTCAATGGAATTTCCATCAACTACTCGATAGGAACTTCCACATTCCTTCTTTGAAATGTATAAGAGCCAATGCTGGGGCATTTCAAAGTAGGAATGCAGAAGTCCGTGTACAGCCTGGGACCAGTGGGAAGTCTTGCTGACTCCAGGCTGTACGTGGCGTGCCTGCTTTGAAATGCACAAGAGTCCCCAGTGGCCATGGAGCCCAGGGTCAGAGAGGGACTCTGGGGAAATGCTGCTTGGAACTGGGGTCCCCAGCTGACCCTGCGCGGAGCGCTGCTTCAGTGTTTCAAAGGGACAGTGCCGCACAGCTGAGACGCGGATCAGCTGTGTGGTGGCTGCCCCTTTGAAATGCCGCCTTGGGGTTTCAAAGCAGCCACACAGCTGATCCCCGGCTCAGCTATGCTGCCGCTTTGAAGTATCCCTCTCCCCCACCCCCCACCTTTGCTGCCTCTATCTGATAGAGGTAGCAAAGGGGGTGGGGAGGGAGGGAGGGAGAGAATCGACTAGTTGACTGACTATCCAATAAGCTTTTGTTTATCGGATACTCGACTAGTCCTTAACATCCTTAGTTTAAAACAAACAAAAAGAAGTTCTTCTTCATGCAGCGCACAGACAACCTGTGGAACTCCTTGTCAGAGGATGTTGTGAAGACCAGGACTTCAACTTCAAAAAAGAACTAGATAAATTCATGGAGGATAGGTCCACCAATAATTATTAGCTAGGATGAGTAGGAATGGTGTTCCTAGCCTCTGTCAGAAGCTGGAAATGGATGACAGGAGAGGGATCACTTGATGATTACCCGTTCTGTTCACTGTCTCTGGGGCATCTGGCATTGGCCACTGTCAGAAGACAGGACACTGCAGCACAATGGATCTTTGGTCTGACCCAGTATGAAGGCATTCTTGTGTTCTTATTAGATCGTTTCTGTTAAATCCTCTTCATTTATCACTGCACTACATTAAGTGCTAATGTTTTCTCTACCAGATACACACTAGCTAGAGGCAGAAATGATATGTGTAGATGGTGTGGGAAGGTTAGGGAAACAAGCCTGCATATATCCAGGAAAGGTGCTTGGATAAAAAGGTGTAACAGGGTAGTAGCTACGTTGATTGATGAAATGGGTAAGTTGGGATGGAAAACAGTAGTGGAACTGTATTTAAGAAATAAAGATGACCATTTAAGTAAGCCTGATATTGTTTTTGTTAGAAAACTGCCAGGGTGGAGGACATTCCTGTTCAATGGGAAGACAATTCTGATAGTTTGGAGAAGGCCCACAGGGAAAAGGCGACTTATTACTCCAATTTGGAGGAGGATATTAAAGAACTAACTGGGAGTAGAAATGTCCATTTTTTTGGCCTTGTAACTGGGGTGTGAGGCAAATGGAGCCAAGGTAATGATAAATTTTTACAGCTCCATGGAATTGAGAGTGGAAAAAATTTAAGGAAAATATACGTAGACTCATTCTGTGTGCCACTACCAACATGAGTGTTATGTTCAGTGACAAAGAGTGACCCCGGAGCGCCTTTCCCTGTATCCTACTAGATTGATAATTGTACATATTTCTCCATAAAACGAGTAGTCCTCTGGCACCTTAGGACTACCCTCTGAGATATTTCTACATATCTTAACTTTGTTTTTTTCCATATCCATGACTACATTTTCACCAGTCCTTTTATATATGAAGATTTTAATTTATTTAATAAATACTTAATCTGGATTATTATATTTTATATTATATATATTTTTTACTGGACATGACTGTGGATTGGTTGCAAAGAGTAACCAGGAAAGGGTAGGTAGTCACGCCTATGTATATAGCTACTGTTCCCAAACTGGTCATGATTTTATAGCTATCATAACACACATCCACTCTCCACATCATCTCTTTCCCAAGGTGAAAAGTCCCCGTCTTCCTAATCTTTCCTCACATAGAAGCTTTTTCAGACCCGTCATCATTTCTGAACCTTTTCCAATTCCAATACATGGGACAGGTGCCCCATGGATTTTTGTAGTGGCAATGTGATATTTTTTATCCCTTTCCTCAAGGTTCCTAGCCTTGGTAGCCAACTCGCCATGCACTGCACACTGAGCAGATGTCTGGAGAGAATTACCTGCAGTGACTCCAAGATCTCTTTCAAGCAGTACCATCCGATTTAGCCCTTCTTGTTTTCTGTGTCTAGCTGAAACTGTAGTTTCCAATGGGCATTACTTTGCATTTATCAGCATTGAATGTAATCTGCCATTTTGTGGCCCAGTCTCTCAGTTTTGTGAACCCAGGCATCCTGGTGTCAGCCCCCCGAGAGAACCCAGAAGTCTGGGCCAGTGCTCACCACAGCCGTAGGCCTTGTTGGCCTCCATAGTGTGTGCAGCATCCTTGGCAGCCACCTTGCCGATGAGGTGACTGTATTTGTCCTTGTAGTCGGTGTTTGGGCTGACCACAGCTGGACCCCTCAGTGCCTCCTGCTCTGCCTCCCGCTGAGCCAGCTCCTGGGGGGGAGGGGAGCAGGGATGTGTGAGATGGGGCAGGGACACACCCCAGGGTCGCTTGCCACAGGAGCCACACCCAAACAGAGAGTAACCCCCCCCCCAGAGAGAGTGAGGTCACACCTCCACCCTGCCCATGGGCAAGACCTGCTCCCAGCCCCACCCATCATAGGAGGTCCCACCCATTCACCCTGGGAGCTCCAACTCATAGAACAACACCCCTCCACAGAAAGGGAAGTCACACCTGAGCCCTGGCCACCCACCTTGGGAGGCCCTGCCCTCTCAGAGAATGATACATCCCCATGCAGAGTGAAGTCGTTCCCCCACTCCCACTCCTGTCCACCCATGGACAGACAGGCAAGGAGATGCCCCAGCACCCCCACTCCTACCCTGCCCTGGGGGCAGCATAGCCAGGGGGCAACGCACCTTGAGGCGGCGTTTCTCCTCAGCCCGTTGGGGGTCCCACTCCTCCCCACAGCGATAGGCCTCCAGCTCCTCGTCCGATGGGGCAAATTCCTAGGGGGCAGGGGAAAGAGTCAGATACCCCAAAGCCCCTGAGGGAGTGGAGAGCAGAACTCCTAGAACTTCCCACACGCTGATCCCACTCCAGCCCCAGTGTGACAGGGAGCCTGGGGCTCCTCAGTCCTCTCCCTGGCTCTTAGAGGGAAGGTGTGTGTGTGTGTGGGGGAAGCAGGGTGTCTTGAAGGTTAGAACAGGGGGCTGGGTGCCAGGACTCCTGGGTTCTCTAGAAGGAGATGGGGTTTGGTGGGTAAGAGCCTGGGGCTAGGAGCCAGGACTCCTCGGTTCTCTCCTCAGCTCTGGGAGGGAAGTGGGGGCTGGTAGGATAGAGCAGCAGAGTAGGCTGGGAGCCAGGATACCCGGGTTCTGCTGGGAGGGCAACAGAAGGTGGGGGGGCACTGCTCACTTTTTTAAAGATCATGACGTAACGACTCTCTTCGTCATCTCCAAAGGAGAAGGATGTCAGCCCAGCGACTTCCACCACATCATGCCTGGGATGAGAGAGGAAAACATGCATTTATTTGCACATGGAACTCATGAGCAGAGCCAGTGTTCCAGGTGCTGGGCCCAAAGACCCCTCACTCAGTGCTGAGATGGCAGAGTTGCTGGTTACACATGCACCCCTCATCTAGTACTGAGATGCAGCCATCTCTGGGATGGAATGGCCAGTTACACAGGGACCTCTTAGCTGGCATGTAGCTGCCCAAGGATTACGTTCCCACCTTCTCCCCGCTACATATGCCCCATGCCCCCAGTGGCTCACAGGATGCTGCGTTCAATCTTGTTCATAGGCTGGAATTTCTTTTTGGTCTGCGTGCTATCCTGGATGAAATCAGACACCTCCTTCTCCATCTGAAAGGAGACACGGAAGGGAAGGCTCAACGGGGTGGAGAATGGGGCCCAGGTCTTGTCCCCTCTTGGGGGTGCCAGCTCCCACTTTGCCCAAAGGAAGCCTCTGTGGGTCACTCACCCTCCTTCTGAACTCCACCTTCTGCCGCTTCTCCTGCTCCTGCAGCTTCTTCATCCGGGCAGCTTGTTCTGCCAGGGCAAGACAACAAGCAGCTCAGAATCTGGTGGTGACAACAGGGGGAGCAGGGAGACAGGACACCTGGGTTTTCTCCTTTAGGTGACTTTAAATAAAAGCCCTTCCCTCTGGTGCCGCCCCAAGGGCTACCCCTGTAGTCTGTGAGGTATGTGGGTGGGTCTCAGCAATTGCCCCAGCCGATATGGAGGGCTCCGGTCCTAGAGCAAGTCCAGTCAAGGTCTGTCTCTCCTGCCTTGCTCAGACCGCAATGCCCGCCATAGTGACCAGTGGGACTCCAGCTGCTGATCCTATTCGAGGTCTTGGGCCAGACATTGTCTTCAGGAGGGAATCCTGAGGATATGGGGGTCAGTGTCAAACAGGGACCATTTAGCACTGCCAGTGAGCACCAGGCATGTCCAATTCTGTGTACAACACCACTCCTGCTTCTATTTATAGCCTGGTCTCTACAGTATCCCTCCCTCACCCCTGCTTCTATTTATAGCCCCATCTGTACAGAGTCCCTCCCCCATCTTTGTTTATAGCCCAGACCAGGGGTGGGCAAAAGGGCTGCTGCAGGCTGGATCTGGCCTGCCAAGCAAGTTGATCTGGTCATCGGAGCCAATCAGGGCCTGGGGGCAGAGAAGGGGCACATGAAGTCTCCTGGGCTAAGCACTTAAAATCAACTGCAAGCTGCTGCTCAGCTGGTGTCTTACTCTAAGCTCTGCATTCCCTTGCAGAGCAGGGACAGGGAGCAAGAGATTTCATGTGCTCCCCCTCCCCAGCCCTTGACAGTATTGACCCAGGGGCAGCAGGGGGGAGCACACAAAGTCTCCTCCCACCACCAGGGACAGAGTTACCTAAAGAGAACCTCCAGCTGTTCAGAACAGCTGGCGGTTTGGGGGTGGGGGAGGGGAAGAGACGTTGCATGCTCCCCCAGCCCCAGGGCAATCAGGCTCTGTGAATGGAGAAGGGTCCTGGCCCCACCCCTTCCACCTGAAGCCCTGCCCATTCCAGCATGGCCCAGGGCCACTTCAAAAATTAGTGGCCCTTAGACAAAAATTATTGCTCACCCCGGCCCCTTCCCCACCCCCATTTCTATTTACAGCCTGGTCATAGTATCACAGAATACCAGAACTGGAAAGGACCTCGAGAGGTCAAGTTCAGTCCCCTGGTTCTGCCATGAGGGCAAGCACCATCTGTTCTAGATCATCCTTGATAGTTGCCCATCTAACCTGCTCTTAAATATCTCTAGTGCTGGAGATTCCACAACTTCCCTAAGCAAAAAAACTTAAAAAAAAGAGTGGTTCTGTAGCATCTTAGAGACTAAATTATCACAAGCATTCATAGGCACAACCCACTTCTTCCGAGGAGTGACATGGCCCCTCTGAGACTCCACAGGCAATGTATTCCAGTGCTTAACCACGCTGACAGTTAGGAAGTTTTTCCTAATGTCCAACTTAAACCTCTCTTGCGGCACAGGTCAAGAACAATTTTTTCCCTCCTCCTTGGGACACCCTTTTAGGACTTGAAAACTGCTATCGTGGCCCCCTCAGACTTCTCTTTTCTAAACTAAACAAACCCAGTTTATTTTATAATGGAGATTGCCTATCTTGTAGAACTGGAAGGGACCTTGAAAGGTCATTGAGTCCAGTCCCCTGCCTTCACAGCAGGACCAAGTACCATCCCTGACAAATTTTTGCCCCAAATTCCTAAATGGCCTCCACAAGGATTGAGCACACAACCCAGGGTTTAGCAGGCCAATGTGCAAACCACGGAACTATCCCTCCCCCCTAAGTCCTTTCAGTCTTCCCTCCTAGGTAATGTTTTCTTGACCTTGAATCATTTTTGTTGCTCTTATATGGTACTTCTCTAATTTCTTTCATCTTTCTTGAAATGCGGTGCCCAGAACTGGACACAATACTTCATTTAAGGCCTAATCAGCGCGGAGCGAGCGGAAGAAGGACTTCTCCTGTCTTGCTCACCACACTCCTGCCAGTGCAGCCCAGAATCAGGTCTGCTTTTCAGAGTGACACGTTGCGGTATTTAGCTTGTATCCCTGGGTCCCTCTCCGCCGTGCTCCTTGCTAGACAGCGGCTTCCCGCTGAAGCGGGCTGTTCCTTGCGAGTGCAGTAATTTGCATTGATCCTTATTCAAGTTCACCCCGCTCAGCTCAGACCAGCCCGTTTGTCCGGGTCATTTGAACTCTGGCCCGTCCGCCGAGGCACTCGCACCCCCCAGCTCGGGGTCCGCGAACTCCCCGCCCCTCCCCCGGGCCGCGCGTTCTGCCGGGGGGCCCTGTCCCGGCGGGGCAGTTAGCGGGGGTCGCGGGGCAGGCCCCAGGGGGCGGAGCTGGCTACGACTCGCGCCTCCGGTCCCCGCCCCTCGACCGTGACGTCAGACCTCGCGCGCGGCGCCGCGTCTCCTGGTCGCCCAGCCCCGGCGGCCGCTCCATGGAGCTCAGGATGGAGCCGAGCAGGTCCAGCTCCGCCATGGCGCCACACTCCGCCCCTTCCGGCGGGCCACCGGAACCCGGAACCATCCGGGCCCCACCCCTTCCGTACGTCACCGGAACCAAAGGCGCAGAGCCGAGGTTCCGTGCCCTGTCGGAGGATAAAAAACACCCCGCCCGTAGCGTCTTAAAGACGGGCGGGAAATAATCCCGCGGACGCCGGAGCCTTGAAGGGGCGCTGAATCATATTCAACGGGCCGCCAGGGGAAGCGCCACCCCGTAGTAATGACAGGGAGCCTTAAAGGGGAGGTGAGCGGCAGCGATGGAGGACAACAGCCAGTAAATTAAAGGGGAGGCCAGCCCCTCCCTCCCCTTAAAGGGGAGGTGCAGGGCGCATAGAGACGTCGCAGCCCCTCCCCCACCCCCGGGCGGTGCAGCACAGGGAGTCCCGCCGGCACCGCACGCTGCGTTTTCCCTTTTAATGTAAATATTACAAACAGCCCGAGCGCGAGGCGGGACGCTCGTTCGCCCGAGGCCCGGCGTGCACGCGCGCGGTATATTACAACTATGTACAGGCCCGGGCAGGGGCCGCGCTGCAGCACGCGCCGACCATGCGGGGGGGGGGGGAGCGAGGCGTCGGCCGAGACCATGCGGGGGCGGGGGAGTCGGCCGAGACCATGCAAGGGAGGGGCCCGGGGAATCTGCAGAGACCATGCGGGGGGGGGGTACGGAGCGAGCTGGGAATCAGCGTGTGTACGAGGCAGGGCGGGGCTGACGAGACTAGTTCTCAGCACAGCGGGCCCCAGGCGCTGGCCAGGTGGGAGGGGCGACTGGGGGCGGTCACATGGGATCAAACCAGGCCCTTTAAGTACAGCAAGGCAGGGGCTCACCTCAGACTGAACTCTACATGACCCCCCCCCCCCGCTCTAACCCCGAGCCCCAACTTCCCTCCCGGAGCCAGGGAGAGCAGCCAGGGGCCTGGCCCCCAACCGGAGGGGATAACTTGGCACAAAGATAAGGTGAGGTTGGTGAGCAGGGGAGAGCTTGGCGAGGGGAGAACAAGTGCATAACAGCTGATACCTCAGTTCTGAAAAGATTTCCCCCTCCCCTCCCACCTGCACTGTCCTCATGTCCATTGGGGGGGTCCCCCCCCCAGTCCATGGAGATCAAGTCCTCCTTTCACTCCCACCACAGCCAGTTGCTATTGCACAGTCATTAAGACAGGAGGTCTGATCCATTAAGACTCCATTGTCGCAGTCCGAAAAAAAGAGCAAAGATGGAGGCAGCCAACCCCAGATGCCTGGGTTTCCAGCCGGGCTGCCTTGGACTTTAGCTGGCCACTGGAGGGGTCCAGGAGGAATGTCACCCTCCAGGATGGGGTCAGCATGGGGGAGCTAAGTAGCAAGACCTCGCTTCTGTAAACTTTCCACCTCTTTGCTCTGCTTCAGCTCCTTCATCCTGGGGGTGGAGAAAGAGGGAGGAGGTGAGGGCCCCACTGACACCTCAATCCCACCCCACAAGGGTCCCTCTTTTTCCAGATCCCACCTCTGGGAGTACACCCTCCCTGAATCCCCCACTTACCGTCTTGCCCCACCCGACCATAGCCCCTCTAATGCACCACATTCCCACCCCAGTAAAACTGCCCCTATCCCAGCTTCCCCCCCCCCCCCCCATTTCCCTGCTTAGGATCCCCCCATCCCAGTTCTTTGACACCATCTCGCTTCCTGCCCCACATACCTGTGTCGACAGCGGCGCAGAAACCGCATGATCTTACGGGCAGCCTGATCTTGCTTCTTCGTAAGGAATGTGCCCCTACGGGGAGAGAAGATAAGAAGTGAAGGTGCAGATGGCTGGTTACGCAGGAAGCCCTTGCCCAGCACAGAGAGGCAACCACCTGTGGGGTAGGATCTTTTCATAGCCAGGGATATGACAGCAGTGGGTGTCCTTCACTGGTTTCTCCTGGAAGACCAGGTCAGTCCAGAACAGGCGATTTAAGCATCCATGGTTGAGGAAGAGCTCAGATCCTACATGTGGGGTGTGGATGTCACCTTGCCCAGACCCAGAGGGCACTGGAGGCACAGCTTCCCCAGACTGGCTCCCTGCCCCATAAGCCTGTAAAGAGGCATGGCCCTGTAGATACTGAGCAATGAGTGGCCTGGAGCTAGGAGAGAACATGTCAGTGGAGAGCTGGGCTCCATACCAGGCACTGCAGCCTAAAGGAGGAAAGGGACAACAGACGAAGCGAACAAAACCCAGTCCTGGCTCCCAGCCCCCCTCCTCTGACCCACCAGCCCCCACACTCATCCCAGAGCCAGGCAGAGAACCCAGGAGTCCAGGCACCTACTTGATCTTCTGCTGCATGGTGGCGGAGGCTCGGTGGCCCTGTTTGAGCTTCTCATACTCTTTGTAGCTGCGGTAGTACTGCTGAATGAGAACTGCGGCCCGTCGGCTCTGCTGGAACTTCTTCTGCTCATAGTAACTACGGAATTTGCTCTGGATCAGGATTGCAGCTTGTGTCATCTTCTTATACAGGGCATACTGCAGGGGAACAGGGAGGTCAGACGGGGCAGTGTGACAGAACCTAGTCCCCCCCTCGATGCTGGGGAGAGAACCCAGGAGCCCCCCTGCTCTAACCCACCAGCCACTAGATCTACGGAGATACTCCAGTAGGAGTTCTGTGCCACTGCAGATATGCAGAATTCATGTGTTCCACAGAATTTTTTCCACCTCCCACAGATGTTTCTGACCCAAAGGTGCTGCAGTTCCACCTTTTGCCCACCTGAGGTCGCTGTGGCACCAGACTAAGGACAGGGACAGATGTGTCTGACTGAATGGGAGAGGCTCTGGGTCAGCATGGGGGAGGCACTCCCCCTCTCTCCCAAGATAAACCTCCTACAGGATCACAATAGGCTCCTTCCCTCTCCCAGCCTCACACAAGGAAGGAAACATGGTGCTGGGTTGCACCTTACGTGAATTACTCCATGGAATCTGTGTTCATCTACTTAGACAGGGATCCGTTTGTCAAAGCAAAACATCAGACTCGTTGTTTTTGGTGTCTATGTTACAGACATGCTGACAGAACCCTAAGTGGCATCTGTGCTGTTTTGACAAATCAAATATGTCCAATTTTGCAGAATTTTAAGCATTCCCTCAGGAGTAGAGAGAGAACCCAGGAGTCCTGGCTCCCAGCCCTCCGTTCTGACCCAGAAACCCCCACTCCCCTCCCAGAGTTGGGAAAAAAGCAGCAATTCATGCCCCCCCCACACACAATCCCACCCTCCCCCACCCCCATGTGCAGCCCTCTCCATGGCAGCCCCCACTTGTTACCTTCAATGCAATCCACGTGAGCTTGCGAGACAGAGAAGAGGTGAGTTAGTGGGGCAAGGGCATCTCCCAGGATGAGACCCAACAGACTCAGCTTACACCTACAGCTCTGTTGGGGGAGTAGGGAGGGAGCCTGGGTCTGGCTCCAGGAGTGATGCCAGCTGGCCCATGGCTCCTGGAGCAGTATCCCCAGCCAGCATCTCCCAAAAAGGCAGCACGAAGCACCCCCGATGGGCTTTACCTGCTTGTACTTGCGATAACATCGTTGGATCACGGCAGCTGCCGTCTCTTGCTGCTCCTTCAGCCGCCGGCCCTGGAGGGAGAGTGGAGGGTGTCAGGCACCCAGGGCTGGCAGGAGGGCTCCCTGTTGCCAGGCAGGGCACTGTGGGGAGGAGGTGGGGCGGAGGGGGAGGAGAGGAGATGCCTGTTACTATGGGGCTTCCAGTTGCCAGGGAACTGCAAGATCCTGGTTGCTGGGGGACACCATAGTGAGAGATCCTGGTTGCTGGTACAGCGCAGGATACCCACTGCCATTGGGATCCATTACCAGGGGCACAGCATGGCAAGGAAGGGGCCAGATGCTTGTGGCACTCGGGCTAAAGCAGGGGGCCTGTCAGGAGGGGCACCTTGTACTTGCGGAAGGCCGTCTGGATGATGCGAGCAGCCTCGTACAGCTCCCGCTGCTCGTGGTCGGACAGTGTCAGCAGCGCGAACTCGCTCTCCATCTTGCCATTGGCCGAGGCGTTGAGGAATTCGGCCCACCCAGCAGCCGTGGGGGGTGGGGGCAGGCGGTCAAAAGACAGCTCCCCTACTGAGGTCTGCAGGGGACTCAGGCACACTCGTGACGAGGGCACCGACCTGGAGGGCAGGGATAGACACAGACCCCAGTGACCTGGCACGTGGAGCCAGTCAGTCCTGCTCTGGGAGGGGATAGGAGCCAGTGCCCCCTGGAGGGCAGGCCCAGTACCTGTGCTGGGAGAAGCTGGGCAGCTGGTCAACGCTCTCCAGGTAACTGGTCAGCCAGGACATGGTCTCGCTCAGCCCCATGTTCCCACTTCGCTCCCGCAGCGGCACCTCAGCTGAAGAGCTGAAATCCTCCTGCTTAATGCGCTCTGGTGTTGCCTCGATGATCTGCCTTGCCAGTGTGATCATGTCCACCTGGGGGCAGAGACACCAGACATTTGGGTTCTCTCCTTGTCTCTGGGAGGGGAGGGGTGCTGGTGGGTCAGAGCAGGGGGGTTGAGAGCCAGGACCTTTGGGTTCTCTCCTCAGCTCCACTCCAGCTGGTGACTTGGGGGTCAATTTGCCTGAGTTTCCCTTCCTTTACTATGAGAACCCATGTTCCCCCCCATCACAAACCATTAGCCTGCTTAGCGCCTCCCCCCACCACCACTGCACCCAGCTCTCCCAATCTATTCCTCCCCCCCTCCTGCTACCTGCAGCACATCAGCAGTTGGCAGATAGTCCTCATTCTCCGTGTTCTCCGCATATGACAGCAGCTCTGGCTCGGAGGGCTCCTCATACTCCATGAAGAAGTGGGGCTCACCGGGGGAGCAGCGCAGGCCAGGTGGGCTGGGGGTCTCCTGCAGGTACCAGCTGGCTGGGCCCTCAGGGGCAGTGCCAAAGTCCATGGTGCCATCTGGCTCAGGACTGCCGGCGGGTGAGTCACGAAGAGCAGAAGCGCTGGAGTAGGCTGAGGTGACAGAGACGGAGCCGTCCGACAGCTCTGAGGGTGAGGAGACACTGCTCACTGTGCTCAGCCCTGGGACAAGGGATGAGGGGGGTCAGCAAGGGAAGGGAGAGCCCTGGAGAGCACTACCCACCCAGAGACACCCGACTCCCACACTCGGCGGGCACCATACCAGTGTCGGGGCTGGCAGAGAGTGGAGAGGGGATGCGCAAGGCCTCAGCTGGGTGCTGCTGCCCCCAGCCCTTGTCCACGACACCCTCGGAACTTGGCTCCTGGCGCTGCAGGTCCTCCAGGCGAGCAGCCAGCGCCACATGGCCCCGGGAGCGAGCCACAGTCAGAGGTAGCCGGCCCAGTGAGTCGGGGATGGAGAGTGCTTGGCCGTTCCAGCGGTACAGCAGAAGGGCTGCGTCGATGTGGCCCAGGGCGCACGCCCACATCTGGAGGGTAGAAAGCAAGGAGTTAGAGGGCACTGTGGGACATGGAGCAGGAGTTCAACAGGGGGCGCTCCCCCCTGGTAGGCAGGGCTGGCCCCAGGGCTGTGCTAGGGGTTGGTGCAGGGTGGGGGCTCAGTAGGGGGCGCTCTCCCACATAAGCAGGGCTGGCCCCACGGCACCATCAGGGGGTGCTGCAGGACAGGGAGCTGGGTGGGGGCACTCTCCCACATGGGTGTATCTACAAGTCCCTCCCCTTGGTGCATACTTCATCTACTCCCACCCCCCCCAGCTCCTTCCAGGGTGAGGTCCCCGACTTACCAGCGGGGTGCAGGAAAAGTGGTCAACATTCAGAGGATCTACTTCCTGCTCCAAGTCCAAGCTGTCAGCACTGAGGTTCCTGCAGGAAAATCAGGTGAGCAGGGTCCCTGACTCAAGTGGAGAATGGGCGATCCCCCACCCCCAAAGACCCCACCCGAGCTGCACGGATAAGGGTTCCCCTCTTATTCCTGCAGCACAGGCTGCCCTGCAGCAGCCTGGGGAACTTACCTCCACTTCATGAGAGTCTCAATGAGGCGGGCATAGCCCTGGGCAGCTGCCAGGTGCAGCAGAGTCATGCCCCGGAAGCTGATGTCATGGACCAGGGTGTCAGAGTGAAGCCAGGAGGAGCGAGACATCATCTTCTCGCACAGGGCCACGATCCGGTCCTCGAAGGAGTCAGAAGTGGCCTGTGGGAAGAGGTCCCTAGTTAACTGTCTGCTCCACCCCAGAGGTGGCTGCATCTCGGTGCTGGGAGCTGGTTAGCCTGGTACTAGGCACCCCTGTATCTCTGGAGGGGACAGAGGAACCTACAACGACCCAGCAGATCCCCGAGATGGGAGGCGAGACAGAAAGGGGGCTCAGTGTCTGGCCTCACCTGGCCATGAGAGGCTTGTATAAAGCCCCACAAAGGGAACCCCGGGATCTCACCCCCCATGACTTAACACAGCCCACCAGATTGCAGCCAATCTCTAGGTCTTGATTTTCCCCTTGCTCAGGCTGGAAAGAATGCCTGTCCTGTCCTGGCTGGGCAGGCTGGAAAATGCCTCTGTAATCCCCCCCACCCCAGCAAGGAGCAGCCGCCGGGCACCCTGCCGAGCCTGCCGCCACGTGGCTAAAATTAACCCCCCTCAGGGTCCGAAATAGCAGCACAGATAAAGGCTTATGGGGGGGTATGACGTCAAGCCAGGCACAGCATGGGGGGATGGAAGGAGCAGTGGGACCTCGCTCCCAGTCACCCTGCTCTGACCCACCAGTCCTTACTCCCCTCCCTGAGCCAGGCAGAGAACCCAGGAACCTGGCTCCCAGCTCCCCTCCTTTGACTCACCAGTCCCCACTCCCCTCCCAGAGCCAGGGAGAGAACCAGGTGTTCGGACTCCCATGCCTGGGCACACCCAGGGGCTTGTACAGTAACTGACCCGAGTTGTACTGGAACCCCCCCCCCCCCACACACACACACACACCACCTTGCAATAAACTCAGCCACAGTAATAACAAACAGTGAGCGGAACTGGCCTGACTACAAGAAGCCAGCCGGCCAAACACTTCTGACACACTAGACCATCAACCCAGCACTAGCGGCTCTTCCCTTGAGAATCCTGCCTGGGGGCTCACCTGGGTGTGGGGGGACTCCCCGGCAGCCCCCCGCTGTTGCTGGGAGGACGCTGCCATCTCTGCCATGCGCTTCTCCATCTGCTCCAGGCGCTCCAAGATCGACATCCTGAACTGGTTATCTGGGGACATGGTGTGTGTGTGTGTGAGGGGGGGTGCACAGCAATACATCCCCCCACCCCTGAAACTCAGGGGTCCTGGCTCCCACCTCCCTTACTCTGATCCACCAGCCCCCACGCCCCTCCCAACAGTGAGGTGAAAACCCAGGAGTTCTGGATCCCAGCGTCCCACTGCTCCAACCCACCAGTCCCCACAGCTCTCCCAGAGCCGGGTCGGGAACCTAAGTGTCCAGGCAACAAAAACCTGCTGAGCCCGCCCCATCTCTCCTGCTGGGATTAGCCTGGTTAATTTCCGGGGACAGTGGAGTGGGGCCAGGCGGCTAATCTGCATATCATAGGGATTAGCCAGACAGGAAATACCCCCAAGGTTGGGTGTAGCGCCCCCTCCCACTCCTGTACTGACACCAGGCAGGGAAAGCTGAGCCCCTCATCCCATTTGAAAGTGGAGCTATGGGGAGACAGTGCTGGGCTGGTGGAAGCGTAGTGGAGGGGGGTCCTGCTGAGGTTCTAGTGTGGCCCCGCACTCCACAAGACACCATGGGACCCCACAATACACCCCCGCCCATCCCCCAATTCCCTCTCTCAATACACCCCCGCCCTTCCCCTATACACTCTTACAATAGACCCCCACCCTTCCTCCCACAATACACCATCAGTGCACCCCCATTCTTCACTCCCCATAATACCCACATCAAACTGCCATTGCATCCCTATTGTCACACAATAACACCCCCTTCCATCCACTGCCACGCCCCTCAAATACACCCCATTCACCCACCCTGCTCTCCCCAACCCAGCCTGGTACACCCCATCCACCTCCCCCCAGACAGCACACTGGGGTACCCCACCTGGCACACCCCAGCCACCTCCCCCCAGACAGCACACTGGGGTACCCCGCCTGGCACACCCCAGCCACCTCCCCCCAGACAGCACACTGGGGTACCCCACCTGGCACACCCCAGCCACCTCCCCCCAGACAGCACACTGGGGTACCCCACCTGGCACACCCCAGCCACCTCCCCCCAGACAGCACACTGGGGTACCCCGCCTGGCACACCCCAGCCACCTCCCCCCAGACAGCACACTGGAGTACCCCAGCCACCTCCCCCCAGACAGTGTAGTGGGGTACTCCAGGCATGATTCACTGGCTCCCGGGTGGGACCTCCTGACCCCCCAACCTTGCTACCTTCCTTGTCCATGGCTCTGTCCTTCCCGCGGGCGTGTTCAAATGACTCCCAGCAGGAGCTGGAATTTCCTGGCAGGGATGGGGGGCTGGCTCCCCCCACTCACATATGCACGAGCAAGGAGCAGGGTGGAATTACCAGCCAGAAGTCCTGGGGCCCCACAAGGTGGCAAAAAAAAAAACTGCTCCTCCCAAACTCCCCTGAGGTCCGGTGACATCTCAAGAAGAGGGCAGCGGGGGGGAGAAGGGAGGAGATCCCCAGGCCAAGCCCCTAGGGCGTCAGTCTGTCTCCAGCCTGCAGTGCGGTTTCTCTGCACTGTGACAGGGCCTCCCACTGCCCTGGCTCTCAATGGGACAGAAATAGCCATGGGGAGGAGGGGCTGCCCCCCCCCCAAGCTGCTAACAGAGGGCAGAGGAGGGGGGCTCCTTGGGGAAAGCCCAGATGACTGTTAACCCCTTCCTGCTGGGGTGGGGTGTAAGGAGAGGTGACGGTGCGGGAAGGAGGGTGATACTGTGCAATGTGCAGCTGTCTGCAGGGGTGTCTGGGGATAGGTGGTGTGATTGTGCAGTGCTAGTATGCATGATTGTCTTGTGTGCCTGTGTGCAGGGGCAGAGTGCAACTGCAGCTGTGGGGGAGGGCGGTGTGACTGAGGTGTGTGTTGATGTCTGGGGATAGAATGTGTGATTGTGCAATGTGCAACTGTGTGTGGGAGTAAGGTGTGCAACTGCATCTGGGGGCATCCGCGTGGTGTGTGACTGTATGCAGGGGTGTCCAGGGCCAAGGTGTATGACTGTGCAGTGTGCAACGGTGGGCAGGACTGTCTGGGGAGTAACATGCAATTGTGCAGAACATGACTGAGGCTAGTGTGACACTGTTGGGCAGGGTGTCCGGGGGTAAGGTATGTGATCGTACGACTGTGCGCATGGAGGTCAGGCGTAGGATTGGGCACATGGGCCTGTGTGTGTGGACAGGGATTACTACAGGCATGCGTGCAGGGAATGCGAGGCTGCATCTGTGTGGACACGTGGGCAAGCGTCTGGGGGATACAACTGGGAGGGCACAAGGGAGTTCAGCACTGTTAGGGGGATGGGCTGGGAGCCAGGACTCCTGGGTTCTCTCCCCAGCTCTGGGAGGGACCTGGAGTCTTGGGACTTACAGCAGGGTGGGCTGAGAGCCAGCACTGAACTATGACTCCCTTTCTGGGGTGGAACATGGCCCCTATTTAACAATCCAGCCCAGACACCGGGGTTCACACCTCAGCAGGATGGGACCACACCCTGGAAAGTGGCCTGAGACCCCTGCACTTCCGCCCCCTTGCCCGGCTGCGTCACTGGCAGCCATGACGCCAAGCAGCAGTGAAACAAACCCAGGCAGCTGGGGAAGGTGTCCCCTTACAGCCAGCCAAGGTATTCTGAGGCCGGTGACTCATGGCCATGGAAACCGGGCACCCGGCCCAACCCCACTGGAAATTCCACCCCCACAGGCATGGGCTACTGTGGGTGTGCACCTGACGACAGCCAAGAACTACCCGGCCTGCCATGCAGCAGCATCAAGGGATTTGTCCGCTGGCCAGGAGGGGTCAGAGCTGGAGGCCTGGAAGCCAGAACTCAGGAGTCCTGAGACCCAGCTCTGGGAGGGGAGTGGGGGCTGGTGGGTGAGAGCAGGAGCCCATTCACACTCTGGTTGAGCCCAAACTGAGCAGCCTCCTGTAACTTTTGCTGCCCCTTGGTGGTTGCAGTTGGAGACCAGCTATCTGGGCATTTGTGGGGGCACAGAGGTCTCCCAGCCACGCCCGTTTCCCGTGACCCAGACAAGCACAGGGAGGACAGGATGCCAGCACCAGGCCTCTTCTCCTTTGTCCCAAGGGGACAGAACTTTCATCCCAGAAGGGGAGGCATCCCCCCCTCCCAGTTATTACTCAACCACACATTCTACACCTGGCTCAAGCCAGACCCATGGCCCAGAACCCACCTGCCACCTCTTTGAGCTCCCTCCCCAGTGCATTCCCAAAGCTTCCCAGGACAGAACAGGAACCCCAAGAGCACTGTACAGCAGGAGGCACCATGTTCTGGGGTCTGTCACCTCACTGCTAAAAATATATCTGGGCACCCTGCTGAAATCGCAGTGGCAGTTTCACTTGCATGGAACGTTTGCCTTCATTTCCTGTCCTAAAGTCTGGTGCACCGTTGCTATGAGACACCTGTCATGCCACATCCCAGAGGTGGCTGTATCTCAGTGCCAGGGGAGGGGTCCCTGTGTAACCAGCCACCCTGCCCCAGAAGTGGCTGCATCTCAGCGCTGGGTGAGGGGTGCCTGTAAACTGGCCGCCCCACCCCAAAGGTGTCTGCATTGGAGCGGACTACCCTCAGTTTTGGAGGCGGGGTGGAGAATTCTGTATTGGAGCGGACTACCCTCAGTTTTGGAGGCGGGGTGGAGAATTCTGTCTAGTTTGATTACATCTGGCCTAGCTGATGTATATGGCTACCCACCACTCCCACAGGTTCACACATTCCCAGGACCCCATGTTCGTGCTCTGCTCCCTTCCCAGCCCTACATGCCCAAAACACACACTGGGGCTATGCTGCCACCTGCTGGCTCTGTCTGGAATAGCTGTCTTCTGGTTGGCTGGGGGGGGGGGGGTGGAGTATGAGGACCCCCCGATTCTCCAATCACTTCCTGCTCCCCCCCCTTCCGGGGGGAGATGCTAAGACCAGGGAGAACATAGGGAAAGGCAAGTTTCATGAGGATGAGGAAAGGATCCAGGTCTCCTGGCTTCCAGCCCTGCTCCCTCCCTACAACCATCTGAAAACGGCAAGGGGAGGGAAGAGACCAATCTCTATCCCTGTTTGCAATGACTTATGAGGTGCCCCAAGCCCCTCTGAATTTCTCCTGCTCCCTTATTAGTTCCCACAGTCACATGAAAAGCCTCCCCCTCACTTGCTCCCTGCCCCTCATCTTCCCCCAGCCCCCATCCCACTCACCATCCAGGGAGAGCCAGTCCAGCTGGGTGCTGGGCAGCGCCAGAAACCCACGGCCCCGGTACTCGAACAGCACTGAGGTGGAGACCAGCCGGGAGCCATGGGCCACTTGCAAGGCCACCAGCCCCTCCTCATGGCCTATGGGAGGAGGGGCAGTGAGAGGGGACAACATAGACCAGGCCTGTCCTCCTGAACCAACCAGTCTCCACCCTGGGGCTTGATGGGATCTGGCGCCCCCTAGAGGGAGCAGGTCCCATGCCCCATTTCCTGGCCCCCGAGCCAGCCAGTCCCTGCCCTAGGGATGGGTAGGAGCCTGCGCTCCCAAGAAGGGGGAGGCCCTGTGGCCCGTACCGGGGCAGTAGCAGCGTAGGACACCCGACTGAATGAGCGCTGCAGGCACGACCACTCGGTCGAAGAGGCAGGTGTAGGAGTCTGTCTCATCCATCCACGGCCCCGTGATCAGCACCTTGACACCGCCCTACAGGGGTGGGAAAGAGCCATATTAATGACCTGCAGGGGGTCCCCTTTATCTCTTGCTCCCCTTGCCCCCCGACACTCCTACCACCTGACTCACCTCTGGGTAAGACCAATCCGGCGAGAAATCAGTGATGTTCACTAGCTCCTCAGGCTGGGGGCCTGGAGTCACCTCACCCCCTGGAGGAGCAGCCTCACCAGGGGTGTCAGGCAGAGCTGGGCGTGGGGGGCTGCTCCCTCCCCCAGCCCCAGCCTCCTCCGTCATGAGTTCCGAGATGAAGCTGTCCAAGGAGAGGCCGAAGGGCAGGTCCGGCCCCCTGGCCCCTGCCGTCTGTATGATGGAGTACAGCTCCTCCTGCAGCTGCTCCGTCGCTGCCCCACCACCTGGCCGGGACGCCCCCGTCTCCATGGGTGTCTCCCCTTTCTCCCGGGAGGAGGGCTGGGTGCCCCGCCCTGGCGCCCCCCCGTCATCCTGGATGAAGAAGCAGTTGCCAGCAGTGGGGGGCGCATAGGCCGGGGTGGGTGGCTCCGGTGCCCGACACCCATAGGTTTGGCCCCGGGCGGGGCTGTTGAGGAAGCAGTCGGGGTCGAAGGCGCTGGAGCCGGCCTCCCCTGTCTCCATGCTGGCCTCCAGGTTCTGAGACAGGACCAGGCCGGGACCTGGCAGCAGGGCCAGGCTAACAGGGCCGGCGGGTGCTGGAGGATCACTCGCCACCAGGTGCTGGCTGGGTGTGAGGCCTAGCGGCTTCTCTGGGGCCCCGGCCAGGCCAGTCATGACTAGGACGGCACTGCCCGGAAGCCCCACTGACAGTGCCACAGCAGCTGGTGGCCGCTCACCTCGGTAGGAGCTGCTGGGTGGACCTACGCCAGATGAAGGCCGAGGGGCATCTGGGGAGGAGGAAGAGGAGGGCTCGGTGGGCGCTGGGGGTTCTTTTCTGTCAGGCTTGGCCAGCTCTGGTTCCGGCTTGGGCTCAGGCACACGCTGTGGCTCGGGGAGTGCCGGGACTGGGCAGAGCCGCGCCTCCACCTTCGGGGAAATGATGCGGTGCTTGGTGCTGCTGCATTTGTGCGGGACATGGCCTGGGCTGCCTGTGGGATGGACAGACAGATGCAGCTGTGTGGGGGCAGGCTGAGAGTGGGGCCATCGGGGGGCTAGACAGACAGGCTCTGTGGGGATGCGCCAGCAGGGTCACAGCAGACAAACACACAGATAGCAGCGTGTAGGGAAGGGCAGATGGACAAACAGGGCTGTGGGGAGGGCAGGGTCAAGTCAGAGGGAGACAGCTGTGGAGGGACAGACAGTGGGATGGACATTAGGGTACCCCCACGGTGCCCCCAGGCTGATGGGATCCCAGGAGACCAGCCCTGGATGTGGAAGAGGAGGGACTGGGCACAGCAGTCAGCCAGGGATGGGGAGGCTGGCTCTGGGCTGTGGGTACGTGACAGCACAGGCACTGCTGGCCACCGTACCTCACATTGGCCACTAGGGGGTGCCAGCAGAACCCTGAGCCACCAAAGGCAGAGACGAGCTCCCTGCTGAGGAGGGGGAAAGTTGGGAGCCAGGACACCTGGGTTCTCCATGAGCTCTGGGAGGGGAGCGGGGGCTGGTGGGTTACAGCAGAGGGGGCTGGGAGCCAGGACACCTGGGTTCTCCCCCCCAGCTCTGGGAGGGGAGCGGGGGCTGGTGGGTTACAGCAGAGGGGGCTGGGAGCCAGGACACCTGGGTTCTCCCCCCCAGCTCTGGGAGGGGAGCGGGGGCTGGTGGGTTACAGCAGAGGGGGCTGGGAGCCAGGACACCTGGGTTCTCCCCCCCCACCTCTGGGAGGGAAGTGGGGACTGGTAGGTCCTAGTGGGGGAGGGGGGGCTGGGAGAATGCCTAGGTCCCACAGCTGGTGGGGTGGGGAGGCACTGACCGAGGCCACTACTGCAGAGGCAGGCATGCGTGCGGGGTGGGGGTTTGGCCTGGTGGCTCTCCAGGATCTGCTGCACCAGCTGCTCAATGGAGAACTCTGTGGTCCCGTTGCCGTTGCTGCAGCTCCACTTTATCCCGTGAACTGCAGGAGAAGGGGACAGAGACATGGAGCAGAGAGCAACCAGGCTGCTCCCCCCCCCCCCCCCCGATCCTCTGTCCCATCCCTGCCCCTCACAGGCTTCATCCCTTCTGCACAGCACCCTCACCGGGGCCCTTATTCACCCTCAACACCCAAGGCCCCGCAGCTGGCACCCTCTCCTTACACATGGGTTTGAGCTGGCTCACCAGCTCCTCCTTCGACCACTTCAGCCACTCCTTGCGGTCGCTGCTGATGGAGCAGAGGATGGGCCCGCAGAGCTTGGCGCAGTCCTCCAGCGCCGGCACGTTCAGGTAGTGCACCAGCACAATGTCAGGATTCTGCAGGGGCAGGTGCAGGGTCAGGGTCAGGATTCCAGGTTCCCTCCTCTGCTCTGGGAAGGCAGGGGGGCTGGGAGCTCTGAAACGCTGTGGGATCCTTGTTCAGAGCCCTCAGAGATTTCTTTGTGGTGTTTTAATGCAGACCCTGCTGCCCGACTCCCCGTACCTGCAGTAGCCAGTAGCACCGTCGGTGGAATGTGGGGACAATAGAGGAGTGGACGTAGCAGCCATACAGACACTGTGGGGAGACAGGGGGAGAGTAGGGCACTTCTCAGCACTCGGGGGGAGGCAGTCTAGGTCACTCCCCACCCATAGGGAGGCATGGTCACACTGGTGCCTATGGCCCATGCCCAAAGGGAAGCCAGACCCTTGCTTGCGTAACCCATCCCCTCTCTGGAGGGTGCCCAATCCCCACCATGCTCCTCCCACATCCCTGGGCTCAGCTTCTAAGGACACCAACCTGGTCTCTCCCAGCCCCTACTCCCTCCTGGCTCCAAGTTGCCCCACAGCCCCCTGTAAGGGAGACCCAGCCCAAGCTCCTCTCTCCCACAGTACCACCAGCCCCACATCCAGTATTCAGGGCCCACCCCAAGCCTACCTCCATGCCTTGCACCTTGAGTTTCATGTGGTCCTCCCGCGTGGTCTTGCCGTCCTTGCGTTTCTTCCAGCAGTAGCCATCCTTGCGGTACTTCACCTTTTTCCGGTTGTATAGGATGATGGAGCCGTTCTGGGGGCTGATGCCGGAGAAGAGGAGGAGTCACTGCGGGGCTGAGCTGAGCTCCCACCAAATGTCTCCCAGAGATCGGCTCCCCCAGTGTACCCCAGCTTCTCCCTGCCACCCCGGGCATCCCTACCTGCTGCTCTCTGGTCCTCCCTGCCACCTCCCACCTCTTTCCCAGCCCCCCTTTATAACTGCAAACCCGGCCTCCCATACCCCCACTCCCTGTGGGATGCTCACCGGGTCTTGGGAGAGCAGGAGAGCCATTCCTCATGCTTCTCAAAAGTGATCAGATAGGAGGCAATTTCCTAAGAGAGACCAGAATGCCCAGCTCAGGGTGGGAGGCGCCCCCCACGAATTCCCCCTTTGATGTGCCCCATCACTCAGGGTCCAAGTGCCTGACAATGGGGCAAATTGGGGATAACACCACAGGCTCAACAGAGGGACCAGGCCCCAGCCCCACTCCCTGCCCCCGAGCCAACCAGTCCCTGCCCTGAGGACTGGTGGGAGCAGAGGGGACAGGGCCCCTGCCCCATTTCCCACCTCATTGGTATTCCAGCGCAGTCGCTCCTTGGGGAGGGCAGGGCATTTGGGCAAACACTCCACCAGCTTCTTGGGCAGGAATACTTTCAAGTGGTGGCTCTTCTCTGCAGAGACAAGGGGACACAAATTCCAGCATTGCAGACTGCCAGGAGCCAGGACACCTGGGTTCCCTCCACAGCTCTGGGAGGGGAGTGGGGGCTGGTGGGTTAGAGCAGGGGGCTGGGAGCCAGGACTCCTGGGTTCTCGCTAGGTGAACCCCACCACCTGTGGCCAGGACCAGAGCAGCCTTCTTCTAGCTGCAGCAGGGCCAGAGCCAAAGCACACGGTGGGTCTGGAACAGCACCTCTCCCCCTCATCTGCATCCACAGCAGGGCTGGGGCCAGAGCAGCCCCCCACAGTCTGTCATGCCACAGCTGGGGGGCTGCCCCAGGGTTAACCAATGAAACCTAACATACAACCAGTTAACATTTGAAATGTTAATTAACATCCCTAGTTTTCTCCCCGACTCTGCGAGGGGAGCGGGGCCTGGTGGGATAGAGCATGGCTGGCTGGGAGCCAGGACTCCTGGGTTCTCTGGCTTGTAAGTTGAGCTCGGGGGGGCCTCATCACCATTCTAACTCACCAGAGACCTCTGTGGTTTCCTTGTTATTCATCATCAGGGCCTGGTGCAGGGGGATTAGAGCTCTTGGCATGTGGGGCTCAAATCATGGTACGCAGGGAAAGGACTCAGACCTGGGGAGGGAAGAGAAGCAGGACTATGCGTCACACACAGCCAGGGATCAACCCATTCAGCCAGGACACCTATGCCCAAGTCCCGGACCCTCCAGCCTGGTCTTCACTGCCCCCCAGTGCAGCAGATCAAAGTCCTCAGCCTCTCTCCAACTATGCCTAGGATTTGTTTCTCCAGTTACTGCCACATGAAATGCAGCCACCTCCAGGGTCAGGGTAGGAGCTGCTTATCCAGAGACTCCTGGTCCACTGCAACATTGCAGCCACCTCTGGGGAGAGGCAGCTGCTTACACAGGGTCCCCATGCCTGGTGCTGAGAAGCAGCCACCTCTGGGGTGGGGCTGCCAGTTATACAGGGACACCTCATAGAAATGCTAGGGCTGGAAGAGACCTCAGGAGGTCATCGGTCCAGCCCCCTGCCTAAAGCAGGACCAACCCAAACTAAATCATCCCAGCCAGGGCTTTGTCAAGCCAGGACTTAAACACCTCTAGGGATGGAGATTCCACCCCCTCCCTAGGGACCCATCCCAGTGCTTCTCCACCAACCTAGACTTCCCCCATTGCAACTTGAGACCATTGCTCCTCATTCTGTCACCTGCAACTGCGAACAGCCTCTCTCCATCCACTTTGGAACCCCCCTGCAGGAAGTTGAAGATTGTTGTCAAATCCCCCCTCACTCTTCTCTTCTGCAGACTAAATAAGCCCAAATCCCTCAGCCTCTCCTTGTGAGTCATGGCTCCAGCCCCCTCATCATTCTGGTTGCTCTCCACTGGACCCTCTCCAATGTGTCCACATCCTTTCTGTAGTGGGGGGCCCAGAACTGGATGCAGTACTCTTGCTGTGGCCTCACCAGTGCTGACAATTGCCACTGATGGAAGCCAGCATGCAGTAGTTAGTGGGTGCCTCTCTAGCACACGGCACATTCCTCACAAGCGCCCACAGCCCCGAAAGTAGGGATGTGAACGATTGACCGGTGAGCCTCATCCTTAATGGGGCTGCTCCAGCCCTGCGGGACCACTGTGGTTGGGGGCTATTTCGGAGAGCCCGGATGCTTCACAGGAGCAGCTTCTGTCTGTGGCTAGGTTGGGCTGGAGCAACCCCTGCTTGCAAATGACATGGGGGGGCCCCACTCCAGCGCAGTCGGGATGCAGTTAACTAACTAAATGGGATTTTTCATCCCTTCCCAAATGTGGACCCCCTCTTGTCTGGGCTAAGTTTAGCTTCACCCACTTTGGAAGGAAGAGTTACTGGGGGAACACCCCCAATGCTGCAGGGCATGAGCAGGCAATGTGAGACCCTAGAAAAATAAACCCACCCTACATCATTGCTCCTCACAAGCAGCCCGGGGACAAAGGAAACACTCCTGGGGTTAGAGTGGAGAAAGCTTGGGAGCCAAGACTCCCGAGTTCTCTCCTGGGGTCTGGGAGGAGAGTGGAGGCTACTGGGTTAGAGTGGGGGTGGAGGAGAAAGAGCCAGGACTCCTGGGTTTTATCCCGGGCTCAGACCCAGCCCTGCGCTTTGGAAGGAGCTTTCAGATCCCAGCAGGAGGGAGGTTTATAGTGGTAGATTTCCCTGTAGCTGCCCTTTTAATAGGGCAGCAGCCAGGGCCAGTGACTTTGCAGCTCAGTCCCGCCAGGGCCCAAGTGCAAGGAGGTTTCTCCCCAGTTTTTCCCAGAGAGCCAGGTCAAGGGGAAGTGCAGCCAGCGAGAGGGGAAGCGACTCAGGAGCTGGGTGAATCAGGGAACCCGGGGCAGCGACACACAGCACACGGGGAAGAGGAAAGCCAGCCCCAATGCCCACCCCAGAGCTAAGGAAAGAATCCAGACCCCCTTCCTGCCCCCGGCTCCAACCACCTGACCACCCCTCTTCACTCTTAAAGCTCAGCTGCGCTGGTCCCTGTGTAACCAGCCACCCTGGCCCTGAGGTGGTTGCAGCAGTGACATGTGCAGCGCAGAGAATAACCCAGCCTGCGCCCAGGCCCAGACCCCTTCACCCGGGGTCTTTGCAGCTCCTGGCACAAGGGGAAGGGGCAATCTCAGATGTAGCCAGCGCAGATCCAGGCCAACCATTCAGGCACCCAGTCTAGGTGCTGGGGAGGGGGCCACAGGGGGTGTCAGTACATCCTCAGGATCAGGGCAGGGAGTCACAGGGCCAGTCACACTGCCAGTGTCCACCAGCCCCTTCCTGCGCCCCAACCTCCCACATTACCAGCATACTCCCAACCTGGCACCTGTTCCTTATCCCCCCAACAACCCATCCCTGTGTCCACCAGCTCTATGCCCCACCAATGCATTCCCCAACCCAACACCCATTCTTACACAGACCCCCACCAGCCCCTCACTGCCCACAGCTCACAGTGCACTCCCAACCTGGCACTTGCTCCCTGTTCCCCACTACCCCATCCCTGTGCCAGACACACACCCCAGCACTCACTCCTTGGCCCCTGCCCCATGCAAACCCTCACCCCAAATCCAGCCCCAACCCAACACCCACTCCCCAGCTCCAGCAATATGCAGACCCCCCCATCAGCCCCTCCCTGCCCCCAAGTCTCCATCCCCAGTGTATGCTCACACCAACACCTATGCCCTGCTGCACCAGACTCCCACCAGCCCCTTCCCCCATCACCCCACCCCCAGCACATCTCCCACCCATCACCCACTCCCTGCCCCCCAGTGCACCCTGATACCACTCCCCACTCCCAGTACACCCCCACCTGTGCACCATCCACCTTGGTACACCCCTGCTCGCAGTACACTCCCACCCCAGTACCCCCCCCTGAATCCCCTACCCTGGTACACCCCCGCTACCAGTACTCCCCCACCCCCCCCCACCCCCCCTCCCCCTGACCCCCCACCCCAGTACCCGGTACACCACCCACCCCAGTACCCCTCCCTGAACCCCCTACCCGGTACACCCCCCCCCACCCCCCAGTACCCCTCCCTGAACCTCCTACCCTGGTACACCACTGCTCCCAGTACACCCCCACTCCTGTACCCCTCCCTGAACCCCCTACCCTGGTACAACCCCCGCTCCCAGTACACCCCCACCCCGGTACCCCTCCCCGAACCCCCTACCCTGGTACAGCCCCGCTCCCAGCGCGCCCCCCACCCAAGTACCCGCTCGGGCCGCTACCTGCCGGGGCTTCGCGGCGGCCTCCTCCCGCGCCGCCGGCCGCCATCGCCCAGCGCAGCTCAGCGCCCAGGCCCCGCCGCCCGGCTGCGTGTGAGCGCAGCGCGCACGGGGCGGGGCCGTCAGCGTGACGTCACGGGGCAGGGCGGGGCGGCGCTCTGAGGCGTGTAGGGAGCGGGTGCGTGGGGCGCTAAGGGGCACGCGGGCGGGGGCGGTGAGTGGGGCTCTATGGGGCGCGTAGGGACCAAGCGTGAGGCTCCCTAAGGGGCCCGCACCACACTCGTGGGTCTCTGTAGCGTTGGGGGCGCCGAAGCATGCATAGGGCTGTGATGTGCAAGCTGTAGAGTCCATATGGGCTGCACCATGCAAGTCTCCATGGGGCCGCAGGGCCCGCAGTGCAGGGGGCTCTATAGCACAGGCAAGGGCTGTAGCATCTCTGGAGATATTTAAGAGTAGGTTAGATAAATGTCTATCGGGGCGGGTCTAGACCAGTGGTTCCCAACGTGGACCATATGGCTCCCCGGGGGGCCATGCCTTACTTCTAGGGGGGGCCACATGGAAAACAACGGAACAGTAGGGGGCCACCCAAACTTGACTACCAGGCGCATGATGAATGCGGCTCAGAAAGGAGCCATGAACAAAAAAAGGTTGAGAAACACTGGTCTAAACAGTACTGGGTCCTGCTGTGTGGGCAGGGACTGGACTTGATGGCCTCTTGATGTCCCTTCCAGTTCTAGTATTCTATGATTTTATGGTTCAAGTCTCCATGGGCCCCTGGTGTAGGGACCGCAGCACGCAGGTCTCCTTAGGCCCCCAGTGTAACGTAGACGGGGTGCTGTCTGCTCTGTAAGCAGTGCTTCTCCTGTGCTGTGATGTGTGATTCCTACTGACTCACCCACATGCGTATTGGCCCAGACACCTAGTCCCAGCATGTGCAGATACCGCTGCCCAGAGGACAGACAAAGGCAGGGAGGCAGAAACGAACACCTGGCTGGGGGGCAGAGTCTGGGAGCGAGGCAGTTTCAGGCTAGAAAATATGAAGGGAACAGACTAAGCTGGGTGTGGAGGGTTGAGGGGGTGATGGACCCCCTAACCCAAGGGGTCTGAGGCATCCGGGCCCTGACTCCTGTAACCACATCACGTCTGTGCTGTGCTGTATCCTGGAGAATCAATAAACCCTCTCTATTCTACTGGCTGGTGGAGTTTGTTCTTGCTCCTACAGGGCTGCAGGATTGGGGGGAACCCCAACATGCCATCACACCCAGTGTAGGTACCACGGCATGCAGGTCTCCACGGGACCCTGGTGTAGGACTGTGGTGCAGCGAGTCTCTATGGGGCCTGGCTATAGGGCCCACAGCAAATGATTCTGTGATCTACCAGTGGTCCAAACCTGTGGTCCAGGGACCCCTGGGGGGTCTGTGGCAGTACCATAAAGGTGTCTGCACAGTGCCTCTTGCAGCCAGCATATCCTTCAACCTGTGCTGAAGGCTCAGGAAGCAGCACAAGTTGATTGACTTGCTGGCTGCTGGCACAGCTATGTAGTTCGGAGGTGGAGGGGGTCTGTAAAATTTTAGTAGATTTAACATATCCCTGAAGAGACTGGGAGCCACTGATGTACAGGATATGTTTTCTGTAAAGGATGTAAATGGTTAACCGGTAAGCATGACCCTCACTGGGTGATCTTTATCACTTATGGTTAACCAGTGCTCCAGCCTGGGTGGAGCAGCCCGCCATGATGCGGGTGGGAGACATTCCATCCCAGCTGGCCTCCCGCCCCCCCTCATGTATGTGGTTAACCAGTTAAACACAGCCAAACAGCCTGGCTCACTGCACAGTTACTCATGCTTCTCATTCCTTTAGTTTCCATGATATGACCCCATCGCACATAATTTTCAGTACATCCCATCACTGGCTGCTATGGTCTGGTTCCCACATGACCTGAAGTTTTGCATAGTGACCAGTTCTAGGGCCTGCAGTGTACATGTCGAGACGGATTCCCCACCCTCACCTGTGCCACATGTCAGCACTTAGGCCTGAGCCAAGCCAATGTTAAAGGGTAATCAGTGAGGAATCAGGGCCAGTCTTCCCCCAAGGGCTCCTGAGTCTCCATTGTCCAGTTTCTGGGGCTGGGGCAGAACTGGAGCAAGGTGGGGAGGTAACTATGCATTCTCTGAATGGGTACGTCTACACAGCAACATTATTTTGAAATAACTAGTGTTATTCCAAAATATCTTAGTCTGCATCTACACAGCAGGCAGTTATTTCAAAATAATGTCAAAATACTGTCAAGCTGGAAGACTTCTTACTCCAAATCCTGTAACCCTCATTGTATGAGGAGTAAGTGAAGTCGGAGGAAGGATGCTCTATTTCAAAATAAGTGCTGTGCAGATGCTCCTTATTTTGAAATAAGCTATGCAATTGATGGAGCTCAATGTGTGTAGCTTATTTCGAGTTAAGCCCTGCAGTATAGATGCACCCTATTTGGCTCTTGTCCCCAGAGGTAAATGAGAGCACCCTTATGGCTGTGCTAAAGCATACTTTGCTTCTCCTAGAGCAGAGAGGAGCCCATAGAGCAGAGCACCCTCTGTGCTGGGGCCTGGGAGCAGAGCTGGAGCAAAACCAGAGGGATAAGAGAGAAGCCATGAGAAGGAAGGAAGAATTGGAAAACGTGCCTTATAAGAAAGACTCCAGGAACTTGATACATTTAGCTGACCAAAGAGAGGGTTAAGAGGGGTGACTTAATCACAGTTTATAATAACCTACAGGGGGACCAAATATTTAGTAACAGGCTCTTCAATCTAACAGAGACAGGTAGATATAGCCAGGTCCAATAGCGATGTAATAGTGCAGTCAATTAAGTCATCAGCAAAAGCTTATTGGTTAATGATATAGACTAAACGCATTTCCTGGCCTTCCCCCTGTCGCCCATCCCCCAACTGCCACCAGCAAATTTTTTAGCGTGCTGTCCAGCAGCTCAGCTCAGTCCTGGCTTGCACGGGTCCACGACCTACCTACATGTAAAGTTTATTAGTAGCCAGGTACACAGGCAACCTGACTCAGTTCCAGCTCATGACAAATCTGGAAGTTCAGACTCCCCCCGGACAGGGGTTGCTGCCATATCACACTGCTGCTTGTTTATCAGCTAATTTTTAAACTGGCTCCCCTTGTGGACCAGCTCCCTCCTAGCACCCCACAGAGGCAGCAGCACAGAATGGCAGAGGGGCCAGATTGCACTGGCTGCCAGCCCCACTCCTGGGAATATGGAATAGTCAAGTAACCGATAGGAATTCATGAGGTTAATCAACTATTCAATTAACCAATATTAACATCCCTGTGGACCAACGGCTAGAAGTCGAAGCAAATCAAATTCAAAGCATATATTTTTGATGATGAGAGTGATTAATAGAACAACTCACCTGGTGCCATGGTGGGTTTTCTATCACAGACCATTTTTAAACAAAGATGGAATGGTTTTCTAATGGATCTGCTCTGCGAATTACATTGGGGCAGTTATCTGGCCTGTGTGATCCAGGGGTTTGACACTAGATCACAACAGTCCCATCTGATGCGGGTCTCCTCTGTGAAGGTTTTGGAGAGCTAGGGATAGAAAGCACTACTGAAGGACAGCACTGTTGCACGCGTCTAGAAGAGCTAGACCCAAGGGCTGTGTCTACACTGGCATGAATTTCCGGAAATGCTTAAAACAGAATAGTTTTTGTTATAAGTATTTCCGGAAAAAGAGCGTCTACATTGGCAGGCTGCTTTTCCAGAAAAGCCCTTTTTCCGGAAAAGCATCTGTGGCCAATGTAGATGAGCTTTTCTGGAAAAGAGCCCTGATCGTCATTTTCGCGATCGGGGCTTTTTTCCGGAAAAGACTACTTGGCTGTCTACACTGGCCCTTTTCCGGAACAGTGTTCTGGAATAAGGACTTATGCCCGAGCGGGAGCAGCGAAGCTTTTCCGGAATAGCAGCTGATTTTGTACAGTAGAGCATCGTTGCTTTTCCGGAAATTCAAGGGCCAGTGTAGACAGCTCGCAGCTTATTCCGGAAAAGCGGCTGATTTTCCGGAATAAGTGGTCCAGTGTAGACACAGCCTTAAAGAGTTACGGTGGAAAAATGTAATCCAAGCTAAATTTCAATGTAGTCAAGCCCTAATGTCACCAAAAAGCAGAGCATCTAATTGAGTTTTTTGCTCATGAAAGCTTATTCCCAAATGAATCTGTTAGTCTTTAAGGTGCCACAGAACTCCTCATTCTTTTCCAGATACAGACTTACACAACTTCTGCTCTGATACTTGTCAAAAGGAGCTGTTAATATTGCAGGTTTTAATCTCAGTCGCAGAATCAGAGCAACACCAGCCAAAGATACAGTGATGGACTGTCAACTTTTTCAGTTGAAAATTCTGACTTTTGGCCAAAACCCTCCATTTTATTTTATTTTATTTTATTTTATTTTATTTTATTTTATTTTATTTTATTTTATTGTTTTCAAGCAACTGAAAATGAATACCAATTTGGCTAAATAAATAAGAAACATTAGCTGAAAGCTTCCAAAAAGTGAGCAATGTTTGACAAAAGTATTACCAAAAATGTTAAAAAAAAAAATGTTTTAGTCCCCAAACTCCTCCAAGTGGAAAAATGTCATTTGGGGGTTTTCAGTGGAAAACTTTTCAGTTGTCAAAGGATACATTCCTTTTCTGAGGACATTTTAATTCCATCTCATTCTTAATTTTTCATCCCCAAAAAGTTTGGATGGAAAATCTGTGGATTTGGATCCTAACAGTGGCCCCAGGACTACAAGTACTGTAACAGCCTGGGGAGAGATGCTGTTTCAGAACCCTCAGCCACTCACTGAAGTGGGAGCTTAGGGAAGCAGTTCTTTCTTGGCACAGCATCCCATTCCTGGAAGTGGACAGGCTGGCATGAAAGTATTACGGCCATTGTTAGCAAACAGGCAACTCCAGGAAGTGGAATCAGAAGGGGAATTTGCACCTCTCTGTGTGGATTAGGTTGGAACGCTGAATCGGATGAGATAATCTGCACTTTTACCAAGCACGCATGGCCTTCCTTGGGCAGTTCAGTGTGTGCTTTCAATCTCCTCATACCCGTCATGTGTTTACTTCAGGGGGTTTTGTTTGTTTTTTCTTGCTGGTCCAAAGCCAAAAAGTCTTGTGATGCCTGGAAGGAATGACTTGGAAACCTGCAGTAATTGTAAAAGTAATTTGTAACCCTTTGCACTGCCCTCCCCCCATGTGTTGCCAGCTTCTTTCATTAATCTAACTCCACAGGAAAGATAATCTGCACCCAACAGATACATCTTGGGCACCTGCAGTTATGCACAACAAGATAGCCTGAGAAAAATTACGACACCAACAAGATCCTGTTCCTCTATCCTCTGGGACACTAGCATTGGCCAGCAGCAGCATTTCTCGTTGAAGAGCTCTCAATCTCCTGTGCTGTGTCTGCCCAGCATAGGGCATAAGGGAGGCCCCAAAGAGTGCTAGTCTGGCAGTAATTTGGCTCTGTCACGTTTACCACTAATTTTCACAATGCTCTTACAATAGAAATAAAATATAAATACTGCCAAGTGTTTCCACTTTGTTTAATAGTGGGGATAATAAATAAGAGGGAACATTTCCCATAACTAGTACAGAATAGTACAATGAACTTCTAAATAACTTCTTGAGACAAGACATCAAATAGGAGCAAAATCGCTACACAAATTCTATAACAAATTTAGCTGAACAGTGAGATAAACGAAGGAATTGTCCTCACCTGCACAATAAACTGTTAGGGTCACTAATCTTCCTATATTTGAACAATAGACCCCTTTGTTAACTGTTACTGAACTTGCAAAGATCAAAAAGTGAACATTAAATGTTACAGAACAGTAAAAACCTGACTCATTCAGGGTCTGGATTCAGCTAGGTGCTTGTATATTTTGCTGGATATCAATAAGCTTAGACGTGTTTAAAATTAAGCATGTCTTTATGTTCTTTACTGAATTGGTACCTCAAATATTACTGAACAACATGAACTAATTCTATAGGGCCTGATTCAAACCCCTTTCCAAATGTGTGAGCAGTAACTTAAATGCTCGGCAACCATCTGATATATATCAATCAATACTTGCATGGGAACATAAGTAGAATTTAAAAACCTCTCCAAAGTAAGTTACCTGCAATACAGAAAGGTCTTGGTGCAACTAGAATAGTCGCAGTGCTTTCCAAAGCCCAATGCTTATCATTTTACAATGCCAATATATAGGGTGTGTTTGAACTTTGCCAAGAATATGCTTTTATCGCACAGCACTGGAAAGGTCATGTGCATTTGTGGATGCTGGAAAACACAGCCCAATTCTAGGGAGGGAAGTACTTTCTCTGGCCCAAGTTTAAAAAGATTGTAGCTCATTTTCTTAAAAAATAAATAGGTGGTGTTATTAAAAGTTTGCAGTGGGGTTTTCAAAATTCCCTACTTTCCTTTGGAGGGTAGAACCCAGAGTGTTCTGCTGGGAAAATTCATGCCCCATTCAGAAGGGTGGCAGCACAAGGGATTAACTGAATTTCATCCTAGCTGTTTTCATTCACCTTCCAAATGAGCCAGGAGGGGATTGGGTTTTCAAAAAGGTGTTGGGATTCCATGGGCTCAAGGTTTTCCTGGAGGCACGATTTATAATTCATTACCATGAAACTAGGGTCAGGAGCAGCAGAAGATCTGGGCCTGATTCACACCCCTCTCCATGACATGAAGTTTTGGAGAAGTCCAACAGGTTAGCCTCTCACTAAGTGCCCCACACTTACCTCTCCTGGATGGTTCTCACTGGAGAGAAGAGAATCATCTGCAAGCGTCTGGGGATCCTGCCACCCATGACTTTTGCTTTTTCCGCAGGAAGAGAGGAGCGCAAGCTGTCTCCCGCAAAACTGTCATTCACCAGCAATGGCCAAGGCAGCCTTCCATCGGGTAGAGACAGCTCTGTAGCTGCAGGTATGGGAGGAAAGTGGCTCCAAATTTCAGCTCAGGTTCAAACAAGCTCTCAGGTTAAAGGCTTATCTGAATCTTTCCTGGGGTAGAGGGCATCAAGGGGACATTGCTTTGATACCATTTCAGCATCTGTCTCATCCAGCGTCGGGGTAGCTCATGACTTCCTGGTATTGTAGGTGGCAGGTGCGTTAGACATTGTTGCTTAGGTTGATTTGCTCTCTGAGCGTTGGATAACTAAAACATGTAGGAGCGGGAGAGAGAGGGCGGGGTATAATGCAGACAGCTTCCTCTTCTATTCCATTTGCACTGCATCACTATGGAAACAATCCTGAAGTCTTTGCTGATGTCTTTCTGGCTACTGAGAGCGCCCAGAGAATGCCAAGAACAAAGCAGCTGCTTTCCTTGCCAAAAAAAAACCAAGGGACAAATAGCCAATAACCAGGCACCAAGCACTAATACCCTTTCAATACATGGCCTGTTGCAAGTGTGCACAGGCAAGAGCTCCCATGCTCACACTGAGCACTTCAAAAAGGCAACAGGCTAGCCTGGGTTGCCACGATGGATCACTCCTCTGGCTGGTGCCCATAGCCCCAGAAGGCTTCCTGAGGCAGGCACCTGACCGGCAATGGGTGTTGGTCAGTCGCAGCCACAACGGAGGGGAATGTCGAGATTTCCAGGGGGCTGCACTGCTGCTCTGCGGCGTGGTGGCGGCTTGGTGGCGGGCAGGCCAGCTGCAATGGAAGCAGGAAGGGTTACTAGAATAACAGGAAATGCTGCACCGAGTCAGAACTTGTAGGCTAAGGGGGCAAGCCAGACAAAGAGGTGGGGAAAAGCATTTTTTTCCAGGAAGAGGGCTCAGAAACAGTTAAAAGTCTGGTCAGTAGTGCAGCAGGAGCCCTACTGACCTTGGCTCCGCATTGTTTCCAGAAGCAGCTACCAGGTTGCTGCAGCCCCTACGTGCAAAGAAACTCTGTAAAGCTGCCTTTGCCCCACGTGCTGGCTCTACAGTTCCCATTGGCCGGAAACAGCAGGGGAGATGCCTGCAGGTGTGATGGCGGCATACAAAGCCTCCTTACCATTAGGGGCCACAGGGATCTGTCAGCTGCTTCCCCAAAGTCCCCTCCAGACCTGCACCCTGAGCCAGAACACTCACCCCCCCCCCCACACCCAAACCCTCTAGAATCATAGAATCATAGGGCTGGAAGAGACCTCAGAAGGTCATCGAGTCCAACCCCCTGCCCAAAGCTGGACTACTCTCAACCAAATCATCCCATCCAGGGCTTTGTCAAGCCAAGACATAAAAACTTCTAGGAATGGAGATTCCACCCCCTTCCTAGGGAACCCATCCCAGTGCTTCACCATCCTCCTAGTGAAATAATTTTTCCTAATATCCAACCTAGACCTCCCACACTGTAACTTGAGACCATTGCTCCGCCATCCATCACTACTGACAACAGCCTCCCTCCATTCTCTTTGGAACCTCCCTTCAGGAAGTTGAAGGCTGCTATCAAATCTCGCCTTACTCTTCTCTTCTGAAGACTAAATCTGACCCATCCCAGAACCTCCTCCTGCACCCCACACCCTCATCCTCCGTACCACCCCAGAGCTTACACCCTGAGCCAGAACACTCCCCTCCCTCCTGGACCCCAAACCCATATCCTCCACCCCGCCACCCCAGAGCCTACACCCTGAACCAGAACACTTACCCCCTCCTGTACCCCAACCCCCTGACCCATCCCAGAACATCCCCCTGCACTCCACACCCTCATCTTCCATCCCACCTCAGAGCCCACACCACCAGACAAAACTTTTACGCCCCTTTTGCCCCCAACCTCCTGCTCCAGCTGGGTGAGGGTGAGAGTAAGAGTGGGGGGCATGGAGCAAGCAGAGGCAGGATCTTGGAGAAAGGGCAGAGTCTCATGGAAGGGGCAGGGCATCAGGGAAGGGACGAAGCAGGGGTGTTCAATTTTGTGGGATTAGAAAGTTGGCAACCTTTCTTCCAATTACTATAAAGACGGCTTCTCCTAAGAGCTGCTATACAAGTTGGGGACCATTTCCCAGGGCTATAGAAATGTCAGAATGGAAGAGACCTCAGGAAGTTATCTAGCCCATCCCCTCATGCTGAGGCAGTGGTATGAAGGCCTAAGTCCCATTTACATCTGTGTAAGGATCCGATTTCCAGAGAAAATTTGCTCATTCTATGAAACACAGTATTATGAATCCTTTAATCAGCAGACATTGCCTGGGATCTGAAAATCCAGCCAGGTTTGTTCTGCCTTGGACTCTATCATCATCAGTATAAAGAGGGACCAAATGGAACTGAGCAGAAAATTCTGTCAGTGATGTCAAAGGCAGAACTGAAGGCAGCTTTCCTATGCTGGCCCTGCACTTCTAAAAGGAGTGAATTTGAATGCAATTAAAGTCATCCACAGAAGAGAGACAGGGCTATATTTACACAGCTACTTGAAAAGACCATGAGATGAATAAGAAGGGATGTGATTACAGCTGGATGATTCAATTTAAAAAAAAAATGTTTTGGTGGAAAATGCCAGTTCATCAGAATGGAAACATTTAGAATGGAAACAAATATTCCTGTTTTGACAAAAATTGAAGGGAAGCTTTTACATTGTGCAAAACCTCCTGTTTTGACATTTTTAAAATCAGGGTTCAAAATGATTTTTTTATTTTGAAATTTATATTTGTTTATAATTTAATAAATGTAAAGAGAAAAGTGACAATCAAAGATGAAAAATTTCAGAATTAGCAGGGAGACCAGATAACAGTCTTCAAATCTGTTAACCATTCTAATAAAGAGGCAAATGATCGATTGTTCTTTATGGGTACGTCTAGACTACAAGCCTCTTTCGAAAGAGAGCATCTAGACTGCAACCACTTCTTTCGAAAAAGCAAGCTGCTTTTTCGAAAGAAAACACCCAGGCAGTCTGGATGCTCTCTTTCGAAAAAGCCCTGTTTGTGTTCAATAATGCCTTTTTTCAAAAGAGCACTTTCGAAAAAAGGCGTTATTCCTAGTAAAATGAGGTACTCCGCGGTCGAAAGATTTAATTTTGAAAGAACGCAGCAGCAATCTAGACGCAGGTGAAGTTTTTTTGAAAAAAGGCCAATTTTTTTAAAAAAACCCTGTAGTCTAGATATACCCGAAGTCCACAAAGAGCAGGACAAGAAGGATGTGGTTTAGTTGTCAGCAAAGGAGATTTAGGCTACATCTACACTGCAGGCTTCTTGCACGAGAAGCTTTTTGCAGAAGAGACCTTCCACAAAAACTTCTTGCACAAGAGTGCATCCACACTGCAAAAGTGCATTGGAAAAGCGATGCACTTTTGTGCAAGAGAGCGTCCAGACTGCATGGATGCTCTCTCACAAGAAATCTCTGATTGCCATTTACAGAATGGCCACCAGGGCACCTGCGCTTCTTTTGACAGGTTGTTTTTTTGCAAAAAAACCCTGTTTTCTGTCCACACACACCTTTTTGCACAAGAGCTATTGCGCAAAAAGGAGTTATTCCTCGTAGAGAGAGGAATACCTATACCACAGAACCTCCTTTGTTCTGTTGATTCACTGTAAATGTTCTTCCGCAAAAACGTGCTTGAGGTGTGGCCGCTCTGTGAGTTGTTGCACAAAAACTCTGCAGTGTAGACTTAGCCTTAGTGTAGATCTTTGGAAGGATGTTCTAGCTATAAGGATAGATAAGCACAGGTACAGTTATAGATAAGCACAGGGTTACCTAGGGAGGCATGGAATCCCCTTTCCTGAAAGTTATTAAGAACAGATTAGACAAAAACCTATCAGCAAAATGGCCCGGGTTCACTCATTCTTGCCTCAGTGGAAAGGGCTGGACTAGATGAAGGTCCCTCCTAGCCTGACATTTCTGTGATTAGCAAAGAAAGCATCCAGAGTTAGACTAATCAGGATTTCAAAGTAAGCAAGCATCCAGAGTTAGACTAATCAGGATTTCAAAGCACTCCTCCTGCTTTGAGGCATGAACTGATCCCCAAATAATCAAGGATTGGGAACAGTGTTCCCTGTAAATATAAGCTGGGTGCTTGTGCGGCTACTCAGGAGAGATTCTAATGCTGCTCAGTTGATTAGCAGAGTGCCCACATCTAAAGGTTTTGTGTTTCTCCTGGTGGTGCACATTTGCACATGCCTCAGTGAACATAACAACATTTATTTTGCACATGGATGGAAAAATCTACACATGAATGGAAAATACAAGAGGGAACATTGGTTAGGAATAGAGTTCCTGTGTGGGGATTCTTGTTTCACCATTAGGAACAAGTTATAGGACTAGCCAGATCATGAATGAGCACATCTGATCATAAAGACACTTTTGAGTGCTACTGTTTTCTGTGTTGAACAAAAATCGAAATGTTCACCGCACACAGTCAATAGCTTTGTGATCTACACACCCCGCTCACCAGCCCACTGCCACTGCTGTTAGCGAAAGAGTTCTCTTCAGAGATCCACAAAGGTCTTGGCTTGGTCTCGTGGCTGGGCAGGTCTCTTCCACTCAGTATTTCTTCTGCTAAAGATTCAGCTGTACCTTTGAGCCCTTCAGCGTTGGTGGGGGAGCCGTATCCACCCCATTTCAGCCTCTTCAGCCTGTATAGCACCATGTGCAAAGCATAGAATAGGGTTTGCAAACACTTGAACACGCCACATTATCCCCTAGAGCAGTGGTCCCCAATGTTTTGGGGCTGCCGGGTGCGTAGGGGCGGGGCCGCTAATGCGCCATGCATCCAGGGGCGGGGCCACTCACGGGCCACAGGCCTGGCAGTGGGGCCAAGCATGCGCCGCGCGCCCGGGACCGGGACGTGCTGTGACCCCGGGCAGGGGCCACCCAGGTGCCTCATGCCCGGGGCTGGCACCGGCATGTGCCACGCACCCGGGGCCAGGGCCAGCACCGGCATGTGCTGCGACCCCAGGCAGGGGCCACCCAGGCACCGCACGCCCTGGGCCAGCACCGGCATGTGCCGCGACCCCGGGGCAGAGGCCGCCCATGCACCCGCAGCTGGCACCTGCCACACGCCCGGGGGCGGGGCCAGCCCAGATTGCTCCGCAGGCGCACATAAATGGCCTGGCAGGCGCCATGGTGCCCCCGAGCACCGCGTTGGGCACCACTGCCCTAGAGGCCTGACCTGAAGCTTTGTCTACACTGGCAATTGAGTGACAAAGCTTTTGTTGTTCACACATGATTAAAAAAATGCCCGAACAACAATAGTTTTGCCAGAACAAGTAATAGTGTGAACAGTTCTCCTGCCGAAAAAGCAAACACTGCTTGGAGAGGGTGGAAGAGTTTTGTTGAAAAAAGACACAGCCATATTGCTAAAAGCTGGGTAGCGTGACAATGGCAGATTGGGGGCCATATAGGAGCAAAGAGACCAATATTTGCCTGAGAGATGCAATGGTTTGCCTGCTGCAGTGCTGGGAACAGGAAAATGCAGATCTTAAAGTGCTCACCCATTCCGGCAAACTCAGGGTTATGAAACATGACAGTGGAACCTCACATTTATGAACACTTTGGGAATAGGAGGTTGTTCATCACTCAGAAAGGTTCATAACTCTGAATAAAGCATTCTGGTCGTTCTTGAAAAAGTTTACAACTGAACATTGACTTTAGTACAGCTTTGATGTTTAATAATACAAAAGAAAAAAGCTGTTTTGCTTCTCTCTCTCTCTCTCTCTCTCTCTCTCTCTCTTTCTCTTTTTAAAGTAGTTAGCATTTCAACACAGTGCAGGAAGTCCCCAACTTATAAACAGGTTGTGTTCCCAAAGTTCATTTGTAAGTCGCTTGTTTGGAACTCAGAACACATTTTCCCATTGAAACAATGTGATAAATGCTAGTTAGGTTCCCAGGCTAGCTCACAAAACTCTATTGAACATGTAATGTAGCTGAAATACTGTATATTTGCAATGAAAAATAGTAAAAATAGTTTTTTATGTAACCTTGAGCTCTGGTGCTTGAGAAAAGGCAGGTTTAATTAGAGGAGGATGAGGAAGTAGATGGAAATTCGGAAGGGGACTTCTGGGCATCTAGCTGCCAAGCCTCCCCTCCCCTGCAGGCTCTGCACTGTCTCCTGCGGCCAGCCCCATCTCCACTCCCCGCCCCCCACCGCCAAAGGCTGCATCCAGCCCCCATTCAGCAGGAGGTAGCAAGTGGCCCAAGTATGGGCCAGAGGATCCTAGAGGAGCAGGGATGGCCATGCAGCCACTGGCTGGAAAGAAGCCCCAGTTTCCTCTTCAAAACACTGCTTCTTTTCAGCCATCAGCTGCGCAACCAGCCCCTGCTTCTTCAGAGTCTTCTAGACAGTACTTGTGCCGCTCGCCACCACCTGTGCTTCTTCCCAGCTCCCCTGCAGCTGCCAGTGAGCTTTCATTTGTATGTGTGATGTTTGTAACATGGGGAGTGCCTGTATTGTATGTTTTGTACTGGTTGTGCCCTTCCCATTCCGAATGAGGAGTAGGGTTGGTCGCTCAGTTCATAACAGGTGTTCGTAACGCAGAGGTTTCTCCTGTACCAAAGCCTCACTGTGTTTCATTAAATGACAAGTTTGATGGAGTCAAATGCTAGGAGGGACCAGGCAATCAATCCCTGTAACCTCCAATAGAACCCAAGCCAGAGACCTGCCCTGAAATAAACCTTAAAGCAGAAATTGTAGGATAAACCCTCAATCTTGATTGAAAAAGTGACAGTAATGAAAAATCCACCATAACCCTTGGTAAATGGTTCCAATGCTTAATTACTCTCATGGTTAAACATTTATGCCTTAATAACAGAGTCACCCTGCATTGCTCAGGTCCATAATTCAGGAATTCCATTAAGCATCTTTTGTTTCTTCATCATTATAAGCACTAGTCATTCACTACAGTTTAACAAAAAAGGGCTGTAGTAAATGTGGTTTGCAATAACATTTGTCTTCTAGTTTACAAGCCCTAAGCACTGATGTAGCTGTGCCAAAACAGAGTACTGTTCCAAATGTCTCTGTTTTATCTCTTTTGGAAGGTTTATTGAGAAGCAATCCAATTCCAGGTTCATCCTATGTTTCTGGCTCATCTTGGTTCAGTCTCTTTCAATATTTGTTTATTATGTCAGTTGTGAGGCCTGTACTTGCTTTGAAAGTCTCAGAGGGCAGCCAAGTTAGTCAGTAACTTGAAAAACAACTTTTAAAAAAACAATGAGTAGACTCAAGATCATCTCATCTGAAAAAGTGGGTTTTGCCCAGGAAAACTCATGATACTATATGTATATTTTTGTTAGTCTCTTAGGGTATGTCTACACTACAGCGCTAATTCGAACTAACTTAGTTCGAATTAGTTAATTCGAACTAAGCTAATTCGAACTAACGCGTCTAGAACTACAAACTAGTTCGAATTAGCGTTTTGCTAATTCGAACTAGCAAGTCCACATTGAGTGGACCCTGAACAGGGCTTAAGGATGGCCGGAAGCAGTGCCGGCAGGACATCAGAGGAGGACGTAGAGCGTGGAGATGCTGTCTCAGGCTAGCCGAGGGCTGCGCTTAAAGGGTCCCGACCCCCACCCCGGACAGACAGTTCTAAGGGGTACCCCGCTTGCAAAGCAGTCCTGGCTTGGATTGCCCGGAGTACCTACACTGGGCACATCACACCACTCGGCCATCAGCCCGGCTGCACTTGCCGCAGGCTGCCATCTGGGGAGAGGGGGCAATCGGGGGGCTGCAGGAGAGCTTCCACCCCCAGAAGCCCGCAGAGCCAGCCCAGTCCTCCCCATCGGGGGCTCGTACCCCATTCCTCCCTCACCTCCTTCCAGTTACCCTTCCCTAGCCCCCCTTCTTATTGATGTACAAAATAAAGATAACGTTTCTTCCAACATTGACTCTGTCTTTATTGAACAAAACTGGGGGAGACTGGGAAAAGGAGGTGGGAGAGGGGAAGAGAAAGGCTGGGAGAGGGGAGGGCAACTAAAATGATCAGGGGTTGGGAACAGGTCCCAGATGAAGAGAGGCTACAGAGACTGGGACTGTTCAGCTTAGAAAAGAGGAGATGGAGCGGGGACAGGATAGAGGTCTCTAAAAGCAGGGGTTGGGTGGAGAGGGTGCATTCATAAAAGTTCTTCATGAGTTCCCATAAAGAAGGACTAGAGGACACCAAAGGAAAGGAATAGGTAGCAGGCTTCAAACTAGTAAGAGAAAGTTGTTCTCCACAAAGCAAAGAGTCAACCTGTGGAACTCCTTGCTGCAGGAGGCTGTGAAGGCTACAACTAGAACAGAGTTTAAAGGGAAGTGAGATCAAGTCATGGAGGTTGGGTCCAGGGAGTAGTCTTAGCCAGGGGGTAGGAGTGGTGTCCCTGCCCAAAGTTTGTGGAAGGCTGGAGAGGGATGGCACGAGACAAATGGCTTGGTCACTGTCTTCGGTCCATCCCCTCCAGGATTCCTAGGGTTGGCCGCTGTCGGCAGACAGGCTACTGGGCTAGATGGACCTTTGGTCTGACCTAGGACGGCCATTGTAAGCTCAGGGCTCAGGGTCGGGGGTCTCAGTGGACCCCCTTGATTTTCATGCACACCTGCTCCTGGGTGGCCAGGCTGGCAGCTCTCCTGCCCTAGACGGCCACTTTCCTGTGCCTAGTGCGGAGATCGTGGACGAGGTCCATGATGTCCGCACTAGCCCAGGAAGGTGCCCGCCTCTTGCGGTCCAGGGCAAGCTCCTGGGAGCCGCCAGCCTGGTCCCGGGAAGAGGGGGTGGGCTGGGGGACATCGGGTGGTTGGCTCTGTGCCGTGCCAGGTGCAGGGTCTGCTGGCTGGGTGCTGGCAGGCTTGCACCTGGCATGGGCACTGTAGCCAGCCCGTGCCCCTTTAAGGGGTCCGGGGCCGGGAGGGGGGCATAGAGTTTCCCTGGTGTTGGCCAGAGTGGCCACCAGGGAAACCTGGGGAGGGCTAGCCTCCCACTAGTTCGAATTAAGGGGCTACACACCCCTTAATTCGAACTAGTAAGTTCGAACTAGGCTTAATCCTCATAAAATGAGGTTTTCCTAGTTCGAACTAAGCGCTTCGCTAGTTCGATTCAAATTCGAACTAGCGGAGCGCTAGTGTAGCGGCTATGAATGTTAGTTCGAACTAACGTCCGTTAGTTCGAACTAACATTGTAGTGTAGACATACCCTTAGGGTGTGTCTAGACTACAGGGTTTTGTTGACAAAAGTGGGCTTTTGTCAACAAAACTATACCTGCGTCTACACTACACCAAGTTCTGTCAACATAACGGCAGTTTTGTCGATGATGGTAAACCTCATTCTACGAGGAATAATGCCTTTTGTCGACAGAGTTCTGTCAACAGAAGGCGTTATTGCATCTATACAGTCCTTTGCGTCTACACTCTCATGTAGTCTAGACTCTGGATGTAGTCTAGACACTTTGTCGACAGAAGCTTTGTTGACAGTATCTATAAAAGCCTGTAGTCTAGATGTACCCTTAGATGCCACAAGACTCCTCGTTGGTTTTTTACAAGTTGTACTTGCTTTGCTGATTCTGTCTATTTTCTGTATGATTTTATGACAAGCAAGCCCATTGCAAGCACATCCCATTTTCCTGGCACTACCAAATCCTGGCCTGGCTTTAAGTTATGAGACGGGGAAGCGGTATACCAAATTTGCAGCTCGTACTGTTTTGGATGAGTTTTTGATCAAACAAACTCTTTAAAATATAGAGTAGATTCTCAGTCTGAATTTGTCTAGCTTTTATTTCCAGCCATTGGATCGTGGTAGATCTTTCTTCACTATTCTGAAAAGCCCATTATTAAATATTTGCTCCCCCTTGTAAGTACTTATAGACTGCAATTAAGTCACCCTATAACTATAATTACTCAGGCTAGAATTTGGCCAAGACACTTTACTTAAAAAGCAATGAATTATTGAATGATTGCAAATATCTGTGAAGACAAGCGGGGCTTCGCAGTCAGCACTAATGGCAAGGGGAGACTCCCAGCTGAGCTCCTGTCCCTCCCAGTGCAGAACCCACTAGCACAGTGGTCACCAGCCAGTCGATTGGGAACTACTGGTAGATCTTGGAGCCTCTGACAAGTGATCCTGACTGGTCTGGCCAAGAGGCTATCAAGCCCATCACTTCAGCTGTCTCTTCCCCTACTGCTGTTCACCTCCTGCCCTTTGCCTTGGAGCTATCCCCACAGGAGCCTCCAGCTTTCTATGCAGGGCAGGTGAGGGTGAAGGGTGCTCATGCCAAGGTGCCCCCTCTCCCACTCTGTATCCTATTTCCACAAAGCAGAGAGGGGGCAGAACAGGACTTGGGATGGAGTTTGCTGGCTGCTTTAGGGAGTGGGCCTGGGCAGGGGTGAGCCTGCCTTAGCCCTACTGCACCACCAACCAGGAGCCACCTGAGATAAGCTGTGCCCTGATGGAGCCCACATCTTGAACTCCTACCCTAGTCATGAACCCCTTCCTGTACCCTAAGTCCCTGCCCCAGCCCTGAGCACCCGTGTATCCATACCCCTCCCAGAGCTTGCACCTAGAACCCCCTCTGAACCCCAATTGCCTGCCCCAGGCTCAACTCAGAGCCCCTCCTCCACTCCAGATCCTTTAATCCAAGACCAGAGCCTGTGCCCCAATGCCTGGTGAAAGGGAAGGAGGATGGGGGAGGGAGGGAGGATGGAATGAGCAGGGGGCAGGGCCTCCGAGAAGGGGCAGAGGTTGGATTTGAGGTAGATCTTGGATTGCACTTAAATTCAGAAAGTGATCTCATGCTTAAAAAGGTTGGAGACCACTGGTTTAATATGTAGTGACAGACTCTAGGAGCTCAACCTATTTGCTTTAAGAGAAGGTTAATACAGGAAACTCCCGATTTCCGACCACCCAAATTGCAAAACTCTTCCCCTCCCCCACTTATAACCATTTTTGTAAGTGTGGAAGGGGCCGAAAACCCCCGACTTATGTTGTTGGCCCACATTTTTGACAGCGTATGACACTTATCGTAAATGAGGGTTTGAATTACGACGCCCACGACTTGCGATGCTTCCCTGGGAACCAATCACATCACAAGACAGGGGCCGCCTGTAGTGACTTGATCATATTCTGTCATGGCAAACATTAATTTGATTCAGGGCACTTCTGTCTAGCAGAGAAAGGTCCACCATGATCCAGTGGCTGGAAAGAGAAGCTAGACAAATTCAGACTGGGAAATAAGGTGTAAGTTTTTTACAATTTCTCAGGAGCTGTGTTGGATGCCTCATTATGCGCAGGTTTTAAATCAAAATAGGATATTTTTCTAGCAGGCTTGCTACAAGCAAAAAGTCAAACTACATAGTCACTTTGTGGCCTTACTAGGTATGGATCGATGGAACTATGATGAAAGCTCTGTGCACCAGTAAACCCCCACAGAGTTAGCCCTTTACTCAGATATGCATGGAGCTCTAATTTTTCACACTATTAGTGTTTTGCTGCACATATGTTGATTTCCTGAAACTGTGCAAGCATAAATATAGAAACAAAACAAGTCCCACACATTCCCCTCCCTCATACGTCCAATCAGCTCCATACTGATCAATGCAGCTTTGCCTTTTCTTCAGTTCCTCCAGGTGATAACAGACCGACATCACACTACTGCTCTCCAGTTTCTTTCGTTTCAGCCTGCCACTTCTCCTACACAGCTCCTGAGGAGAGGGAAGTGTTGGAGGGATGGACAGCACTTCCCAGGAGCCTGCATCTATCTGAGCATCAGGCCTGTGGATGGCAGAGCTAGACATCTAGGAGATAAAGAGAACACAGGAACTGCTAGTCTGGATCAGACCCAGTATCCCCTCTCAGAAGTGGGCTAATCTGCCCCACAGTAGGTCTCATCCCAGCCTCTAATTGCTAGGGATTGGCTTAAACAAGGAAGCACAAAGTCTAATATCTCATAGCATTAGCTAACATACCTCTGGTTATTCTCATCCATATACATGGCCAGCGCCTCTTTGAATCTTGCTGCATCCTCTGCCTCAGTAACATCAAGGGGCAGAGTGTTCCGCAGGCTAGCAATGCACTGCCTGGGAAATCAATCCATTTTGAATTCACCCTTTTTCAGTTTCATGCATGTCCCTGCATTCTTGTGTTGTGAGGCAGAGAGAGTAGGCATTCTCTTCTCTACGCCTTTCATGGTTTAGCAAATCCCCTCTTCTTCACTTCCTTTTTGTGGGGAACAGTCACAGTCTTTTCCATCTCCCTCCAAAGGAGAGTTTTTCCAGGTCTTAATGGAGATCATGCCTACACTCAGGTAGGAAATGGTTTTCCCTGTCTTGTGAAACTTTCCCATTTTGCATCAGGATAAAATTGAGACTTTTTCACAGAAAAAGAAAGTGAGTGAACGAAAGACTTTGTAGCATTTCTCATCTAAATTAGTCAAAGCAAGGTGTGATCCTGGGTCTCCTCCAAGGTTCAGTGCCCCAACCACCAGACTATTCTGGGGTCCCTCTCTCTTTTCTAAGCATCTTCCAACACCTGCCATTGGATCCTAAACTTTAAAATCAGGAACCACCCAGAAACTATAAATAAACATTTAAGTTGTGGGAACACCTAGAAGCTAGTCAGGCTAGAGGAACCCAGCTGTACCAGATGCTGTACAGAGATGTAGTCCCTGTTCCCAAGCTATGAGATATCACAGGTGGATGAGACAAAAAAATCAGGTCATGGTGGGAGGCAGTGTGACAAAAATAATGACACTTGCATTTCTTAGCCAGTCAGGAGCAGTGTTTAAGCTTGCAGTGTTCTGCAGACTTTCGAAGAGGGGCACAGAGGCACATGCAGGAGCTATCTGATGGGGGTATTCAATCAGTGTTGCACAAATGGCACTGGTGTGTTTCTTGAATGGCTGTAAAGTCTGGTCTACACTACAGACTTCTATTGGTATAACTGTGTTGCTCAGGGGTATTCACATCTGAGTCGAAAACAAAGAGAGAAAGCAGACTGCTTCCTGAGTCAGCAGCTCACTTGGCCACCTCGGCAGGATGATTACTCAGGACACAGATTGCATGCTGCCTTATAGACACCCCTGGCCAGGCACCCCTAAGGATTTACATTGTCAGTTTTTTTACAGTTTTCAATCCACCACAGTTTCATGAAAACAAACTGTCCCGGCTCAGATCAGCAGATGTGCTCTTAGCTGTACACCAAGAAAGGGCTGCTGGCCAAGAATTTGCTGGTATGGGGCCCACCACCAGAGCCCCAAATGGTACCAGAATGTAAGTCCAGTACACAGGAATATACTTCTGTCCCACCACCCCATCCTTACCTCCTCCCTCCCCAAATCAGGCTGCTCATGTTCCTCTTGCTTTGCCTTGGCCCCTGACTCCCACCAAGATTTCTGGCCTCTTCTAATAAGCATGCCAGTTGCAAATTGCTCTTACCACCCGCTACACCCTCCATCTAACTGCTAATGAGCTAAAAATCAACTCCCCAAAGCCAAGAGCTTTCCTCATTAACAGGAGTAGCAGTGCTAAATGGGGAACAACAACAACATTCAGAGATGCACTCGGTGCCCTACAAAGATAATTAATCTAAAGAGCTAGTCAGTGGCAGGGGGGAGAAAAACACAGCTTGCATTTTTAATTTTTTTGAGAGAGAGATTTACTGGTACCTCCTCACTGCTTTGCAGGTAGGCGGTATATTTAACCATTCTCTGAAAACATCTCAGGGACTTGTAATCTGGTACAACGCCAGGCTTTGGAGTGAGAGGGGCTGTGCTAGCTGGGGACTATCCAACAGAAGTAGGGAGGTCACCCATGTCTACCTTGCTGGGATACAGCATCCAGTTGGGATGTGTTGACACATTGGAAAGGGTTCAGAAAAGAGCTGTGAAAATGACATAAGAGTTGGACAGTCGAGAGATTAAAGAAACTCAATTGATTTTATCCAAGAAGAGGTGATTTGATCTCGGTCTATCAATACCTCCTTTGTGAGAAGATTTTTCATAGGGTTATTTCACCTGGCAGCAAAAAGCAGATGGAGATCCACTGTCTGGAATCTGAGGCTAGATAAATTCCTAGAGCCCTGCAAATCCATGGATGTGAATTCAGGTATCTGAGGCTCATTTTTGCAGATATACATGTGGACATAAATTTTGTATCTAGAACCCTGCAAATTTGCAGATATCCGCTTTATATCCATGGGTATCCACATTTGCAGATGTGGATGCAGATATCCATGGATCATTTTTATGGATGCATATGCGGATATATATTTTGTGTCTGCTCAGGGGTCTACAAATTCAAACTAGAAATAAGAGACCAATTTTTAGCAAGGAGCAGTATTCACCAAGGGATCAATTTATCAAGGGAGATAGCAGATTCAATCTTTACGTCAAGGCCGGCTGCCTTTTACTCAAACATCTAGATGTCTGGGGCTTGAGATCCCATGACCTGCATTGCACAAGAGGTCAGACTAGTTCATCTAATGAGTTATTCTGGCTTCAAACTTTGTCAGGAAGCCTCTGATTTCCCAGGTCAGCCGCTGACCTGGATTAACTCGCTTTCTGTCTTTGTGCCTGTTTCCACTCCCACCTCTGTGTCTTATCTTTTGTGTCACGGAGACACCAGTCAAGGCTTCATAGCCAAAATTAAGGTGAGTTTTGCACTTAAAGCTGGGCCCAACCTTTTTATTAAAAAAAAACCCAAGGAGTCTTGTGGCACCTTAAAGACGAACAGATTTATTTGGGCATAAGTTTTTGTGGCCCCACACAAGCTTATGCCCAAATAGATCTATTAAGGTGTCACAGGGACTCCTCATTGTTTTTGCAGATGCAGACTAATATAGCTAACTCTCTGAGACTTGTAACTGTCTTATGATTTCTGCAAAATACAATTCATCCTTCCTAAAATTCCAGCTCTTGTTCTTTGGGCATGCAATGAGGTGGTTAAACATTTTCAGGCAAACCTGTTAATTAGTTTATGAGTTAAAATTAATTAACACAGTGTCCTTTTAAGAAATTTAGCAGCTTGTCTCAGATCTCCTTTTGTAGGTCCCTAATGATATTAGCAACCAAATAACACTGACTCTTCCCACATTTTTAAAAACTTGTGGAAATCACGTTCACAGGCCATCTTTGGAGACACTGAGGATTTTTGGTCACTTAGGCTGGCATTTAGACTGTCCACTTTTTGAGGCAGAAACTAATTCCTAGGGAGCAAATACAACAGGGCCCTGATCTCACACAGCTGTGTACAATGGGAAGCCCGATCTCAGTTGGGGTCCATAGTTGGTACTGTATTTCAAATAAAAATGTATCTCTGTGGCTGGAGCATACATATGCACATTTCAGACATGACTCTCAACAAATTTCAAAAGTTTAAATGCTAAATACTCTTTTCTACTGTACTTTCTCTGCCAATCCCTACTACCCCCTGCTGCGCACACACCCTCCCCTGGAGATCCATGAAGCCATCCTTTGCGGGGCTCAGCATTACAAAGTGAACATTTTTCAGAAGGAAGGGGGGAGGTAGATGGCGGAATCATTGCCCACACAAATTATGGAAAGCAATTACCATATGCATAACTTCAAATCATTAATCGTGGGGGCTAACGCCATTACTACACCAACTGATGAGTGGGTGAGAGGGACTGTGGGGGAGATGGTTTGTGTCAGGAATGTCTTGGGGGAGGAGAGAGAGAGACCATAGCAAAGAGAGGAGAGAAATTTGGGGCCTGAGTGAACATCTGTTGCTCAGATCACCGTTAGCTTCTACTTTGATACTCAAGGGACTGATGACTATGCAGGTACACAAGGTATTTGTCATGTGCCTGCTGGAGATAAATTCCATGCACACTCAGGGAGCCTCAGAAGGGCAGTAATTGGCAGGCAAAATAACATGAGTAATATTTTTAAAGAGAAGGGAATCGGGGAGGTGAGGTGGGAAATAGCTTTTTCACTAGCCATGACAATTTAGAACAGCTACTCTCATAGTCCTGGTAGCAATAAACAGGAAAAGAGGTAAAATATTTTTATCCAGGGAGCTGATGCTCCTGTGTGAGCCCTCCCTCCCACAACTCTTTGAGAATACGAGCTCAATGTAGAGCCCAGTTCCATGGATGTAAATCTGGAGGTACTCCTCTGAAATTCACACAGTGAGGACCAAACTGGTATCTGGAATGACTCCGGTGAAGGCTTGAAGTCAAATTTGCTCTCAGTTGCATTGATATAAATCTGGAGGGACACCACTGAAGTCAGAGGGGTTGCTCTGGACTTACACAGTGTAAATGCAATCAAAATCTGGCCCAGTTTGGATCTAGACTGCACAGCACCCAGGACAATGGAGTCACAATCTTGGTCAGGGTCTGTGTGGCCCCCCCATACAGCAGTGTATAAGAAGCCCTTTGATCGGGTAAGGAATCAGTTTCCCATTTTTCATGTCATGACTGCACTCAGAAGGGTTTGGAACCTATGGAGCTGTGAGCAAATTAGGTTTGCAAAAACCTCACCAATCCAGATGAATTCTATTTGCATGTGCCTATTTTTACACGCTATATTAGTTCCACTGGAGTTGAGCAAATAATTAAAAAACCCTTGTGCCTATATGGAAACATACCAGCGGGGGTGTTGCTTCCCTGTATTCCTTCATCCAATGCGGGCTGAAAGATAAATAAATGCAGCTTCAGCTGCGACTTCATGATTCCTAAAGATGTTCGTTAGTAACTTGGAGAGAAAATACATTCATTAGCCAGCAGCACATGCTGGAGAAATAACCGAAGGGTTTGGATAAAAGCGGCAGCTCAAATCTTGGCAGATGCTTTTCAAACACCCACTGTGATTAATTCCATCATCTGTATAACTCAGCAGTGTCCAAATGTTGCAAAACCAATGACACACCACTGGTGTCTAATTTGCATTGAATTTGCATAATGCCTAATCCATTATGCTAATGACACCTAACCTGAGAACGAATGGGAGAAGCATGAATATATATGGTATAAAGGGAACAATAATAAAGAGACATAGAGATTGTAAGCTGCTTGGAGCAGAGATTGTCTTTTTCTTCTCTATTTGTACAGCATCCAGCATACCAGTCTATGGCTGAGGCTAATAGACACTACAGTAATACAGATAACAATAATACAATCACGTTCTTACATGTCATTGTTTCTAATAAAATAACAATGAAACACCCCAACTGAAGTTAGGTCCACACTCTGCTGACATGTAGCCAGAAGCAGTCCCTGACCCAGAAAGATTTCAATCTGGGAAACAGAGACAAAGGTCGGGAGGGGAAACTGGGCACAGAGTGTGGCAGCAACTTGCCATGGCATCGGTTGAGCTAAACTAATGGGAGAGAGGGAAGGTGGGACAGCTACACTAGGGTCCCAAGCTCAGAGGTTACCCCTTGAAATTATCTGTAACATCTGTGTAAATAATGGGATTTCAGGGAACATGGAGTGTTGGTGCCTCAAATTTCTTTCTATAGCATAGAGCAGTGGTCACCAACCAGTCGATTGGGATCTACCGGTAGATCTTGGTGCCTCTGACAGGTGATCCTGACTGGTTTGCCCAAAAGGCTATCAAGTTCCAGCACTTCAGCAGCTCCCCCCTCCCGCCCCCCTGACCGCTGTACATCTCCTGCCTTTTGCCTTGGAGCTGTCCCCTCAGGAGCCTTCTGATTGCTGTGCAGGGCAGGGGAGTCAGAAGAGGGGTGCTGATGTCAGGGTGCCTCCTTCTCCCACCCTGTATCCTATATCCACAGGGCAGAGAGGGGGCACAACAGGACTTGGGATGGAGTTTGCTGGCTGCTTTTGGGAGTGGTGCAGGGCCAGGACAGGGGTAAGCCTGCCTTAGCTCCACTGCACCATCACCCAAGAGCCACCTAAGGTAAGCAGTGCCCAGTCAGAGCCCACATCCTGAAACCCCACCCCAGTTATGAACCCCCTCCTGCACCCTGAGAACCCCTGCATCCAAACACCCTCTGGCATCTAGAACCCCCATGACACCCCAACTGCCTGCCCCAAGCTCAGCTCAGAGCCCTTCTCACACTCCAAGTCCCTTAATCCAAGACCAAAGCCTGCACCCCAACCCACTGCCCCTGCCTGGTGAAAGGGATAAAGGGTGGGGGAGGGAGGAGGGAGTGAGCAGGGGCGGGGCCTCAGAAAAGGGGCAGGAAGGAGGTGGGGCAAGAGTATTTGGGATTGAGGTAGATCTTGGATTGCACTTAAATTCAAATAGTGATCTTGTGCTCAAAAAGGTTGGAGACCACTGGCATAGAGCCACTTGCCAGTTCAGGGAATAGATGGTGTTTATTAAACTAGCCAGGCCAATTAAGCCCAAAGCATTTCCATTTCACAGAGCTGGGTTGTAATCAATGGAGTTTAAAAAGCCAGTCCCACAACCGTTCAGCAGAGAAGCTATTGTTAGAATCCGCCCGTGTGCTGCCGTACCATAGCGAGGCACATGCATGAAAGGATTATCTAACAGGGTCGAATATGCTTGCATTCGAGCTATCACCATAATATAATCAGGCAGAGAAGAAAGACAAGGCGTAGGAAGTACATCATTCCCTACCCTGGCCACTGGCTAAGCTGGCTCCAAAATTCATCGCTGTGGTAGCACATGCCTTGATGATGGGTGGGAAGCCCCATGGTACCAGCTCTTGGGTTATATCGACGTACCATCCTGGACTGCCTGTAAGCAAGCATGCAAGCGGGAAGTAATAAATAGAAGTGAACAGGGGGAGAAAACTGGGAGTATGTTTTAAAGGAAAAACTCTCAAGATAAACTTAATATATTTAAAGAAATGCAAAATAGTTGCTTGCCAATGTTACTCAACATGGCCCTGATTTGATTGATAGATCCATCCATCCCCACTTATATTTGTTGCTCTGTTCCTACCCATACACATTCATCCATCCTGTGCAAACCCATCCATCTAGCCTCCTCCATGCACATCCATCCAGACCTAGCTGTCCATCTACAGAGATTAGGTGGATAAATAAATTAATGGAGATTGTCTATCTCCTAGAACTGGAAGGGACCTTGCAAGGTCATTGAGTCCAGTCCCCTACCTTCACAGCAGGACCAAGTACCAACCCTGGCAAGTTTTTGCCCCAAATGGCCTCCACAAGGATTGAACTCACAACCCTGGGTTTAAGCAGCCTAACCTCAAACCACTGAACTATCCCTCCCTGAAACATAGCTGCTTAAGTTTCAGAGAGGTAGCTGTGTTGTCTGCTTAAGGACTTTGGTGAACCAAAGTTTCTATGTACTTGAGAATCAGTATTATTTATTTATACACAGAGAAGAGAGAAGTGAAGTGATTTTCCCCAGTATCATGTAGCAAGAGCCTCCCCTCTTGGTTAAACATCACTCCCTTCCCAGAACTGGGGGCAGAACCCAGGAGTCCTAGCACCTAGCCTTTCCCGCTGTAACCCCATAGTCTCCACTCCCTTCCCAGAGCCAGGGAGAGAACCTGAGAGTCCTGTCTCCCAGTCCCCCTGCTCTAATCCACCAGCTGCTACTCCCATAGAGGCCATGAATATTCAGGGCCAAATGAAGGAGCAGGGAGGGGGAGCATTTCAGCTCCAGAAACTTTAACGGCCACACAGATGAATTCAGATCCAGCAATGTTAATTGCAACACAGCCGGAGTGTAACTGTGATGAACTCAGAAGCTGGGAGCAGCAGGGCCTTTGCAGCAGGAAGTTTGTTTATAAACCAAGGCAGGGTAATTACGGATCATTCGATGACCCCAAAAGCATTGTCAGGTTCTCCAGTCAAAAGAAAAGAAACAAAAAAATGGGCTAATGGGAGTTTTGCTAGGGTCTGTGGAAGCAAAGTCCGAGGGTGCTAGATACAGTTAACATTCTTTAAACCTTTTAAAACTAAAACCAAAACCTCCTGATTTAAAAAAGATCAAGAAAGGATGAGGAATAAAAAGAGAATACAGGCAGAAGCCCATCAACAGAATGGGACTATCCAGTTTACTATGCTCAATGTAGAATGTATGATTACGTGCCCCTGGGCAGATGGCATGTGTGTGCAGTTGGTGCAAGGAGCTCCTAGCCCTCAGGGAGACCAGGGTGGCTGAATTGGAGAGGCTCAGGGAGACAGAGAGGAACACCGATGAGATTTTTCATGACACAGTAGAATTGTCCCACCTCCAGTCAGACATCCTTTGTTGTTGAGGAAGGTGAAAGTCACAGGGAAGGAGACTATCCAACTGGAGCAAAGGGAAATGATGATTCCAGAGTTGGGGCCCTCTTTCCAGATGATGTTGTGGTATCCTCTCACACTGTAAATACCTTTCTGGGAAGGGAACTCCAATTATTAGGAAGATACAGGATTTAGTAATGAGGGATTCAATCATCAGAAACAGACAGCTGGATTTGTAATGGCCAGAAGAATCACTTGCTGTCATGGTGTGAGGATTGCAGATCTCTCAAGATATCTGAATAGACTTTTATGTAGTACTGGGGAAGAGCCAAGTGCTCGTAGTACATGTAGGTACCAATGGCATACAGAAGGATAGGAAAGGGGTTCTGGAGGCCAAATTTAGGCTTCTAGGTAAAAAATTGAAATTCAGGATCTCAGTGGTAGCATTCTCTGAAATGCTTCCACTTCCACATGCAGGGCCAGGTTGACAGGCAGAACTGCAGGGACTCACTTTATGAGATCAATAGTGTAGGGAGGAGGGGTTTAGATTTGTTAAGAACTGGGAAAACTTTTGGGAAAGTGTGACGGGCCGTCCCCTGCCCAGGGGCGGGGTGAGCGGAGCCCCCGCCGGCCGTCACTTTCCCGGGGGCGGGGCGAGCGGAGTCCCCGCTGGCGGGGATCTGCCGGCCAGCTCCAGCCCCAGGCCCCCCAGCAACCCCGCAACCCCAGCCGCCAGGGGCGGCAGGCGGGGGCGCTCCCCCCGCGCCTGCGCCGGCAGCTGACGGGCGGCTTGCCCCCCGCCGGCTCACTCGGGGAAGGCGGGGCCAGGGCGCACGGCCACTCGCCAGGGCCAACGGCCGGGACGTGCCTGGAAGGGGCGGGGCCCCGGGCGGCGGCCGGCGCGGCGGGCCCGTTTAAAAGTGCCCGCCACCGGAGAAGCAGGGCGTGAGCGCCACACAGCCCGGCTACCGGCCCAGCGCTGGTCCCGGGGCCTCTGGGACAGCCACTGCCCCTGGCGAGCGCTCAGCCCCTCGCCGGACGGCGGGCGGACCCCTCCCGCGCCGAGCCAGGAGGGACCGGGACGGCCAGGAGCGCGCCGGGGCCGGAGAACTCGCTCCCGAGACTCCGCCGGAACGTCGGACGCCGCGGACCGCCGAGTCAAGGTAGGCGCCGGGGCGACGGGGATCAGCCGGCAGACTCAACGGGAGGGAGGAAGGAGCCCGGGGCAGGGCGCTTCTGGCAACCGTGGGGGGACGAGCCAAAGGAGGGAGAATCCTCACCCCGCCCCCCGTCCACCGTGCCGGGGCGCTAGTGGCCCCGGCGCTCAGGGCCCCAGGCTGGGACCTGGAGAGAGGGCGGGACCGGGTCCCCCTCCCTCCACACGGGGAGCGTCCCGCACCCAACAGCCACACTAGATGAAAGGGACCAACCTAGAACCCCGGACTGGGGAGGACTTAAAGCCGGGGGCTTCGGCCCCACCCCGCTCGGCGGGTACTCACTGCCAAGGTTCGCTGACCCCCCCCATCCAGCCGGGAGGGGTGATCGCACCCAAGGGGCCCGGGCCCCCTATCGGGGATCTGGGAACGACACCAGACAAAAGGAGAACAAAAGGGGTCCGCAGACCCCCCCTCTCGGACTGGGAGGGGGTGATCGCACCCCAAAACCCTCACAGAAAGGTTTTGAGATGTCGAAACTCAGTGGAGAGAGGGTTGGATGCAGATTACTTTTGTTCCCTTCTCTCGCTCATGCAACACGAGTCTCTTCTTCTTCTGCACTGTGAGAAAATTAACCTCATTCCATTTCAACCTCTTTGGTTGACTGCTTGTCTTCATCAGTTACCATAAGCACAACCATCCCACAGCCCCCATGCCAAATTAGACACTTAAAAAGGGGCAACCAGACCAGACTTGCCCTGAAATTGGTTTTTCTTTTCCAACAGCTAAGTACAACTTTGGGACAGAAAGCAAATAAGTGAGCTGATAATAATGGTTGTGATTAACTACCCAGGTTCTTTCCCATCAGAGCAGCAAGGCTAAGTGCACATGCCTAATTAAAACAACTGGAAAGAAGACAACACAGAATAACACAGTCAAATCATAAGAACATAAGAATGGCTAGTTTGTGGCTATGTCTACATTACAGAGTTTTTTCAGAAAAGCGGACGTTTTTCCGAAAAAACTTCACTTACGTCCACACTGCAATCGCGTTCTTTCGGAAAAAACATCAAAAGAACAGAGGGGTTTTTCTGACATCGGTAAACCTCTTTCTCCAAGGAAGAACTCCTTTTCCAAAAGAGCTCTTTTGGAAAAAAGCATGTGTGGACGGGGAAGAGGGAGTTCTTTCAAAAGAAGAGGAAAGAGGAAAAAGCACAGGTGTCCTGGTGGCCACTCTGTCCATACTAATCACAGCTTATATGTGAGATAGCATCCATTCAGCATGGATGCTCTCTTTCAGAAGAAGTTTTTTCAGAAGTTCTCTTCTGGAAAAGCTTCTTACAAAAGAAGCCTGCAGTCTAAGCATAGCCTGGGTCAGACTACAAGTTCATCTAGCACAGAACGCTGTCTTCCAGTGGTGGCCAATGCCAGGTGCCCCAGAGGGAATGAACAGAACAGGGAATCATTAAGTGATCCATCCCCTGTGGTGCATTCCCAACTTCTGACAAACAGAGTCTAGAGACACCATCCCCATAGCCTGGTTAATAGCCATTGATGGACCTATCCTCCATTAATTCATCTAACTCTTTTTTGAACCCTGTTATGGTCTTGGCCTTCACAACAACCTCTGGCAAGGAGTTCCACAGGTTGACTGTGCATTGTGTGAAAAAGTACTTTCTTTTGTTTGTTTTAAATCTGCTACCTATTAAGTTCATTTGGTGACCTCCAGTTCTCATATTATGGGAAATAGTAAATAACTCTTCTTTATTCACTTTTTCCACAGCAATCATGATTTTATAGATCTCTATCATATCCCCCCATAGTCGTTTCTTTTCCAAACTGGTTACAATTTTATTAATTTCTCCTCATGTGGCAGCCATTCCATTTCCTTAGTAATTTTTGTTGCCGTTTTCTGAAGTTTTTCCAATGTCAAGCTATCTTTTTTGTGATGAGGCAACTACATCTATACGCAGTATTCAAGATGTGGGTGTAAATGGGGGTGTGACGGGCTGTCACTGGTCGGGGGGCGGGGCGGCCGGAGCCCCCGCCGGCAGGGGGCTGACGGCCAGGATCGGGCCCCCCAGCATTCCCCCAGCGCAAGCCGGAGGCGGCGGCGGCCGGGGGCACTACCCCCACGCCTGCGCCGGCTGCAGGAACACAGCCCGTTCCCCGCGGCCCCGGATGGCGGGGGCGGGGCGGAGCAACGCGGCTGGTTGGCCGGGCTGCGCGCTGGGATGTGCCCGGAAGGGGCGGGGCCCCGGGTAGCGGTCGGCGCGGTGGGCCCATTCAAAAGGGCCCACCGCCGGCGGGGCAGGGCGCAGGCTCCTCGCGGTGGCAGGGGAGCAGCCCCGGCAGCAGGACGGAGCCCGAGCGCCACATCCCACAGCTGTCGGCCCGGCGCTGGTCCCGAGGCCTCCGAGACAGCCACTGCCCTTGGCGGTCGCTCAGCCCCTCGGCAGACGGGGGGCGAACCCCGCCACGCCGTACCCGGAGGGAGTGGGACAACCAGAGGCGGATCGGGACCCGAGAGCTCTCCCCGGAGGCCGCACCCGGGAGCGGGACACCGCAGGACGCCGAACCAGGGTAGGTTCAGGGACGCCGGGCACGATCGGCAGGAGCCACTCGGAGGGAGGAAGGAGCCCGGGGCGGGGCGCTTCTGGCGACCATGGGTGGACGAGTTGCGGAGGGAATGACCCCCTTGTCCACCGTGCCGGGGCATTAACACGCCCCGCCACTTAGGGCCCCGGGCTGGGACCCGGAGAGAGGGTGGGACCGGGTCCCCCTCCCTCCCTGAAGGGAGCATCCCTCTCCCCAAGACCTTGACGAAGGGAAGACACAAGGCACAACCCCGCAAGGGGAAATTCCAAACCGGGGGCCTTTCGCCCCACCCCGCAGAGACGGGTAACTATTGCAGGGTTCGCTGACCCCCCCTTCCTCCCGGGAGGGGGTGATCGCACCCATTATCAGGGGCCCCATAGCGGGGACCCGAGAGTTGATGTGGAACCAAGAGGGGACAAGAGGGTTCACCGAACCCCCTTCTCGGGCCGAGAGGGGGTGATCGCACCCCCGAACTCCCACAGGGGGATTTATACAGAGGCATTAAAATATTTTCTGTCTTATTCTCTTATCCTTTTCTTAATGATTCCTAGCATGCTCTTCGCTTTTTTGACCCCCGCTGCACATTGAGTGGATGTTTTCAGAGAACTATTCACAGAGACTCCAAGATCTCTTTCTTGAGTGGTAACAGCTAATATAGTCCCTATCATATTATATGTATAGTTGGGATTATATTTTTCAATGTGCGTTATTTAGCATTTATCAACATTAAATTTCGTCTGTGATTTTGTTGCCCAGTCACCTAGCTTTGTGAGATGTCTTAAAACGTGAAGGTAACCATGCCTCGATTTCCTCCCCCTGCAAAACAGGGTGAGAAAACCTTCCTCACAGTGTAGAGATGCAGATTAATTAGCTAATGCTTGTAAAATGCTTTGAAATTCTTAAATGCTGATACAAGGAGTCCTGTGGAACTTTAAAGGCAAACACATTTATTGGAGCATAAGTTTTCATGGGCTTCCACTCACTTCGTCAGATGCGCCCCCACAAAAGTTTATGCCCTAATATATGTGTTAGTTTTTAAAGTATTAGACTCTTTTGTTGTGTTTGCTGCACAGAGTAGTGCAGCTATCCCTCTAAATATAAATTCTGTAATCCAGTGGAGAAAGGCATTGCAACAAGCAACAGCTGGGAGTCTAATCTACACTGGAAAAGATTTGCCAATGGCAAATTTACCTAGTATACATGCCTCTTATGCTGGCAAAAATTTCTTTTGCCAGTATATGTTCTACCAATTTCCTTTATGAAATAAGCGATACCAGCAAAAAGAATTTCTTGCCAGTGTAGACAACATATTAAAAAATCACACTCCGAATCTACAGCACAGTAGAACTGCAGAGTTACAAATACTTTGGGACTAGAGGCTGTTCATAACTCTGAAAGGTTCGTAACTCTGAACAAACATGATGGTTGTTCTTTCAAAAATTTACAACTGAACATTGACTTAATACAGCTTTGAAACTTTACGATGCAGATGAAAAATGTGTTATTCTTATCCTCTTGATACTTTTAGCAGTTGATATTTAACATTGTATTTGCATTTTTAAATAACTATGCTGCTGCAAGATTGTGTCTTTCTTATTCCAATGAGCAGAGCCCTGCAAATCTGTAGATATCCGCTTTATGTCCGTGCGTATCCACATCTGTGAATGTGGCTATCTGCAGTTCATTTTTGCAGCTGTGTATTCAAATTTTGTATCTAAAACCCTGCAAATTTCTGGCTATCCACTTTATAGCTGTGGGTATCCTCTTCAGTGGATGTCAATGCAGATATGGTGGTTAAACTCTGCACTAAATTGCGTAGGGAGGTTGTGAAATCTCCAACATTGGAGATACTTAAGAGCAGGTTGAATCAGGGATGATCTAGACGAGTGGTGCATAACCTTTTTTCAACTGCGACCCCCATATACTTGTGTTGTGACCCCCAAGATAATTTGAGCAGGGCAGCACAGCACTTAGATCTGGGCGGCCAGGGGCTGGGCCCAGCCATTGGCGGCCCCACAGTGTGGCACAGCGCTTAGATTCGACTGGCCAGAGACTGGGCCCCAGCCATTGGCGGCCCCCCAGGAAGACATCCGCGACCCCCTGGGGGGGTTGCGACCCACAGGTTGCACACCACTGATCTAGACGGTGCTTGGTCCTGCTGTGAGGGCAGGGGGACTGCACTTGATGACCTCTCAAGGTTCCTTCCAGTTCTAGTATTCAATGATTCTATGATATCTGCAATTCATTTTTGCAGATGTAGCTATGGATACAAATTTTGTATCCATGCAGGGCTCTAGAAATGAAGTGTGTAATTGACGTATGAATTTGTAACTTTGGCGTTCATAACTCTGAAGTATATGCCAGCAAAAGTTTTCTAATGTGAACCTGGCTTGGGAGTTAAATCCAGATTAATTAAAATTAGAAACCAAGGCACAATTTTTTTCACAGACAGAATGATTAACCATTAAAAGAAACTCCCTAGTTCCACACAAGTTACTGGGCTCAAGACAAAGAGAATGGGGTTGAATTCTGTGCATTTATGTTATATAAAGGGTCAGACTAGGGCTATGTCTACACGATGCAGCCTCTTGTGAAAAGGCTGTGTTGTGTCACTAAAAGTCAGCATGTGTGAATGCTGCTTATCCACACTTTTACGGACAAAATACTTCCACTCTGTACGACAAAGTAGTGTTCACACTCTCACTTGTCACAACAAAGCGTTGTAGTTCATGGGGGTGAGGAAAGGGATTTAAGCACTCATGAACGGCAATAGTTTTGTCAATCAAGTACAAGCGTAGACATATGATGGAAGATTGTCAAATAGTCCCTCACTTCTGGCCTTTTTGCCTATGAACCTTCTATGGCTGAATGAAAGCAAACAGCAAACATGCAGGTTATGAAGCCAAGTAAAGGAAGAAATTTAGACTGGTAGCTAAACAGAATTTCAATATTACCCATCCTCACCTGTGGCATGAAGCCAAGATGATAATATCCTTGTAACACTGTCTTCTCTTCCTGGTGGAGTGTATTATTTAGGGGATCATTAAATTTAATAATACTAAAACATTAAACAAAAAGAGTCTTTATCCAGCGCTGGGTGGCAACAGTGATCCGTGCCTTTGGTCATCCAGTTACATTTCTTTAAACGCTAGTTATGCTGGGAGCTCCCACTGTTCTGTGAGCAGATAAATGAAGTCCATGTACTTGACATTAGCGTCTCCTATTGCTGCTTATTCATGAGTAGTGTTTTTCCACCGCTGGAGGGAGATGGAGGGAAAACAATCCCCCTGGCTGTAGGATGAGGAATGGAGCTGGAGAAAGAGTCAGGTTTCAGGAGGGACCCAGTGGGACGTGACACCAAGTGTTCACTGATACAAGTTAGGTCCAAGCACCTACCATGCAAATTTTGGAGCTAAAACTGGGGACTCGACAATTTATACAGGAATTGGAAAAGATTCAGAAAACAGCAATAAGAATTTGGGGGAGTCTGAAACAGCTGCCATATGAAGAGAAATTAATAAGATTGGGACTTTTCAGCTCAGAAAAGAGATAAAAAGAGATGACAAAAAGGGGATATGATAAAGTGCTGCAAGATTGTGACTGCTGTGGAGAAAATAAATGAGGAAGTGTTAATTAATTCTTCCTATAACACAAGGACTAGAGGTAAGCAAACAAAATTAACAGGCAGTAAGTATAAAACAAACCAAAGGCAGTATATCTTCACACAAAATTCAGAGTTAACCTGTGGAACTCCCAACCAGAGGATGTTGTGAAGGCCAAGATTATAACAAGGTTCAAAGAAGCACTAGATAAATTAATGGAGGATAGGTCCATGCTATCAGCCAAGATGGGAAGGATCGAAAACCATACTGGGCATGTCCTTTGCCTGTTTGTCAGAAGCTGGGAATGAGCATCAAGGGATAGATCACTTGATGATTCCCTGTTCTGTTAATTCCCTCTGATGCACCTGGCATTGCCCACTGTCAGAAGACAGGATCCTGGGCTAGATGGACCTCTGGTCTGACCCAACATGACCGTTCTTATGTTCTTATATTCAGCACATTACAATATAATTTTTGATTAATGAAACATAGGGGGAAGAATGAGATTTGAAAGCTCCCAGTCTTTCCACATATAACATGAGCATTTCAGCATGCTGCCATTTCATGTCATGCTAATCAAACATTAGTTTGATATGTAAGTTTGTTAACGAGGCGTGTGGACCTTAGTTTTAGCTCAGAAGAGAGTTTACATCACTTCAGCTTCAGTAAAAGACTGGAAGCAGGGTGAGCAGATGTCCCAATTTTATAGGAACAGAAAAAACATTTTAAAAAACACCAACTTCATCTTCGGCTGTCCAGATATTAGATAGATAGGCACAGATTTGTCCAGATCACCAGACATACAGAACACAGAGAGACAGACAGGTGGATCCACACCATCAATCCCCACACATGTTTACCAGTCTATCCTTCCATCCCCAAATACATCTATCAATTGATCCATCTAGTCATTCCTTCCACCCATGTGGAAGCTCTCCAGCGGCATATATAGCCATTCATCTCACATATTATCTATCATCCAACCCTGTAAACTCCATTTATCTGTCTATCTCCATATTATCTATCTATCCCCACACACCTATCTCTCTTTCTGTCCTTTTCTTTGTCTTACCCCATATGCTCATTCTATCTATATGGCCCCAGATTCCCCAAAACACACCAATATAGCTGAAAGCTCAGCCCCCCCCTCCAATGGATTGTTACCAAAAGATCCCTGTGAACGGATCCCACTTTGGAGCCTTCAGTGAACGTACTTTGCGAATGGGATGAGGGATGTGTGGGTCTCCTCCATGCTTGGCCACTGCTGGGAGAGTTGCAGGGTTTCCTTTTATCTCCTCAGTCCTCCTCAATCCTGCATGGGACAGATCACTGCTGTGTGGTGACACATCACTCAGGGCTGGCAGCGCCTGCCGGGTACCACTCTGCTGCCCTCTAACTGACACATCCCAGTGGGTACTAGAACTGTGCAAGGGCACACCTCCAATTTACCCATCCACATTCCTGCCTGTAATGCATCCCTTCCTATGCCCTGATGTACTGCCCCCCACCAGCCAAGTGCCACCCGAAAGCCTGTATCTGGCTGCTCTCCCATCTCATTTGTATCCCCTCCACAAAACCCTCACCCCATCAGTTCTCCTTCTATGGTATACTCGCCTCATTGGTACCCCCTCCATGCCATCCTTGCCCCATCCGTACCTCCCTCCTCAGCACCTTCACCCCCTTGAAACCTCCCTCTTCGGCACCCTCACCTCATTGATACCTCCCTCCTCGGCACCCTTGCCCCATTGGTACCTCCCCCTTCAGCACTCTCATCCCATTAATGCCCCCTCCTTGCTTTACCACGGCTGACCCACCCAATGCCTCAGGGCACCCATGTGTTGGGGGAGGGGTGGTCAGGCTTCCCCTCTCCCTGGTGAGGGATGTGGTATGTGGGGCAGAAGAAGGCAGGGTAAGTTGGGGGGCTGTATAAGGTTGGGGGGCACTGTCCCACACCCTACATACAGCCATGGGAACAGGGTGTGAGGCCCCTCCCCCCGGGTGCCCATGGGGTAGTTTCTCCTCACCTCAGGCAGCTCAAGTCTGAGGCGGGGACAACAGTTGGGAGGGATGGAAAAAAGGCGGGAAAAGCTGTTGGAGGGTGGATGGGAAAAAAGCAGGAAGAGTCGTTGGGGTGTTGGGAAAAGCTGTTGGAGGGTGGCTTGAAGAAAAGCAGGAAGAGTCGTTGGGGGGCTGGAAAAAGGTGGGATGCCCTTGCATCCATTTTTTGGGGCAGCATGATAGTGGGAGGTCGTTGGGAGAAACTCTCCTTTTGGCTTCACTTATTCCTCACAGCCGTGACTGTGAGGAGTTCTGGGATTGATGGGGGTGCCCTCAGTGTTCAACTTAGTAAGTTCTTACTAGACCTGCTAAATCAGATGACAAAAGCTCCTTCTTGTTTCTCCCCTTCCTGTGTGGGAGGCGTTCCCAATAAACAGCGACAAAGCTACCTCAGCATCTACCTTCAAATCTCTCCTTAAAACACTCCCACAGCTGAAAGCCAATTGTGTGCCAACTCCCCCCCCCCTCCCCCCCCCACTCATGATGCAGCCAGAAGGGACTTCAAGAGGTCATCAAATCTAATCCCATGTACTCATGGCAGGACCAAGCACCATTTTTTAGAACATCCTTGACAGGGCCCTGTTTTTCCCAGTGGGTGTGCTGTACATTAGAAACACACCAGAGGGCGGCCTGTCTCTAATATAACAGCTCACACCTTATCTCGCCAAGCCCTTTACAATCCTTTCCTGAGTTTCATTGTAATTTTCTATGCTACAAACATTTTCGGCTGGCTTATTGTCCAAGAAGATTGAAAGTGCCAGGGAAACGATTAAAAGGATAATGACGGAAGATCAATTTTTTTTATTTTCTAACCCTCCTAAAAAAATTATCTAGATCTTTATGATGGGAGAATGATGGGGAGTAAAAATGTGAATAATGGAAAAAACAATGAAACTTCCACAGAGGCTTCCTATATACGCACACAGATTTTCTTACTCATCTTCCCCAAAGCAGTGGCGGATATAGGGCAGGGTGAGCAGGGCAGCTGCCCCGGGCCCCGCGCTTCTATAGGCCCCATGCCAGCCCAGCTCACTCTGCCGTATATCTGCCGCTGCTGCCCTTACCTACTGGAGCTGCCTCCACCGCTGCCCTTCACTGCGGGTCCATGAGCAGCTCTTTTAGCCAGTGGCGCGTGCGGTGGCGGCTCGTTGCCATGGAGGCGAAGGGGGACGCCTGCCCATGGCGCCCGGGTATCCCGCTGCTCCACCCTCCTGCCCCACCCAGAGAGAGGCTGGGGGTGGCGCGGTCTCTCCCTCAGGGGGAATCCAGACCCCTTTCCCACTGCGCCTGGGGGTAGAGCGACCCGCCCGCCAGGGACACCCCATCTCCTCCCGCCAGTCCCCACCTCCCCCCACTTGTGGGTGCAGGGCGATCCAGCTCCACAGACAGCGCCCCCCCCCCCCCATGTCCCTGGGAGCAGGGGGAGTTGCTAGCTGCCCCTGCCCAGCCAGGAGCTGTTTGAGAGGCTGAAATGGTCATTTTGGCCTGTCTGATGAGTCAGACACCCCTGCCCGCTGGTCCTCCATATGGCCCATCTGTGCACCATCCTCCACGTAGCCACACCATGCCTGCCCCCCAACCTGAGTACCCACATGCTGCCTGCCCCCCAAATCCCAGCACCCACACACTGCCTGCCCCCCCAAATCCCAACACCTAATGCTGCCTGGCCCCCCAAGCCCCAACACCCACACTCCACCTAGCCCCCGCAAGTCCCAATGCTGCCTAGCTGCGGAACACCCAACGTTGCCTGGCAAATACCAGCCATGGGCAGCCAAAGAGAATCTACTGTGAGCCAGGAGCATTTTGTAGGTCTTTCGATTATATCGATTGAAAACGACCTGTAAAGAAATGGACTTTACTGACATAATTGAAGAATGTGCTACCAAAAGAGCTAGACAGCTATAGTAGACTTAAATACACATGAAAATGTTTAATTATTAATGCAGAATTTTGTTTAAGAATGAATTACAATATAATTAAAATAAAAATTATCCAACTAAATTAAGTTTCTATCAAATTTACCCAATTAACATTTAATATGAAAAACAGCCTTCAATTTGTGCATTTGACGCTTTTTTTCTATTTTGTCTCCAAAGGGGGGCCCCGCAAAATTGTGCTGCCCTGGGCCCCACAAAACTCTCATCTGCCCCTGTCCCAAAGGCACAAAGACTTGTATTGTATGCTTGGTAACTGGGATACCTTCATTGTTAAAGACCTCCCTGCCCCATAACAAAAGAACTAGCGGACACCAAATAAAATTAATAGGTAGCAGGTTTAAAACAAACCAAAGGCAGTATTTCTTTGCACAACACACAGTCAATCAATGGAACTTCTTGCCAGAAGATGTTGTGAAGGCCAAGACTATAACAGGCCAAAAACAAACTAAATAAAGTTATTGAAGTTAGGTCCAGCAATGGCTATTAGCCAGACTGGGCAAGGATGGTGTCCTTAGCCTGTTTGCCAGGACCAGGGAGTGGGCAACAGGGGATGGATCACTTGATGATTCCCTGTTCAGTTCTTTCCTCTGGGGCACCTGTCACTTGCCACTGTTGGAAGACAGGATTACGGGGCTAAATGGACTTTTGGTCTGACCCAGTAAGGCCCTTGTCATGTATCTTCCTCTTCCCTCAACTAGCTAATCCTTTTGGGGTGTGCCTTCACCCCACCACTTTGGGAAATGTGTGGGCAGACCACCATTGTATGATGCTTCTCTTCTGAGAGGCTCCAACGAGCAGCAACATAGCATTGAGGTTTCAAGTGTCGGCGCTGGCATGAGTGAATTTTGATGCTAGGGGCCAGCTCTCCCCTTTCAGAGTAATGAATGCAGGCTTTCAGCTGACTCAGGCAACCTGGGTCATACTTGGGTTGACATCCTTTCAGAGCCATGGGCTTAGGCTCTCCGCAGACACTGCTGTTTCTGTCACATGCAGTGGGGCGGACTTTTCCCTGCGTGGCACAGCTGGGTTGACTTAAAAGTTTTAGGACAGCCCAGGCCTTAGTCTCTTGCTGTTCTGGTTCCACACCCTTTTTTTAATGAAAGCTGCGATTCAAGAAAACAAATGACAGGTCTGCCTGCATCCTCAACTTGACAAAGCCCTGTCTGGGATGATTTAATTAGGGTTAGTCCTGCGTTGGGCAGGGGACTGGATTTGATGGTCTTCTAAGGTCTCTTCCAGCTCTATGATTCTATCCTCTCTGCCAGTGCCTTGGGGTGTGGCGGAAAGGTGACCTGGGGGACAGACTCCTGTGGCAGGAAAGACAGGGAATGGATGGTATGGCACACACAGACTAGTCTGCAAAGTGTTTGCTGGGTCACTGAACTGGAAACAGGCTGGGCTTGGAATTTAACAGCAGGCTAGGGTGACACTCCCTCCCCCACACCAGGCAGTGCCCAACAGCTCTTCAATGGATCCCATAAATTTCTTCCTCTACCAGGTTCACCTGTGCCTGGATCAGCAATGGGCCTTCCGGGCTCCAGCACTGCAGAATCCCCCCAGGGTCTTCCCCCCAGCATCTCCCTGACACTGCCCCCCAGACACTGCCCACCAGCATCCCCCAGGCACTGCCCCCCAGCATCTCCCTGACACTGCCCCCCAGACATTGCCCCCATTATACCCCCAGACACTGCCCCCCAGCATCCCCCAGGCACTGCCCCCCAGCATCTCCCTGACACTGCCCCCCAGACATTGCCCCCATTATCCCCCCAGACACTGCCCCCCAGCATCCCCCAGGCACTGCCCCCCAGCATCTCCCTGACACTGCCCCCCAGACATTGTCCCCATTATCCCCCCAGACACTGCCCACCAGCATCTCCCCAGACACTGCCCCCCAGCCACTGCCCCCAGCCCCCCAGCATCCCCCAGGCACTGCCCCCCAGACATTGCCCCCATTATCCCCCCAGACACTGCCCACCAGCATCCCCCAGGCACTGCCCCCCAGCATCTCCCTGACACTGCCCCCCAGCCACTGCCCCCCAGCATCCCCCAGGCACTGCCCCCCAGCATCTCCCCGGACACTGCCCCCCAGCATGCCCCCAAACATTGCACCGCAGTGCCCCAGGCCCAACCCTTGCCTCGCCCCTTTAAGGCCTCCCGGGGAGGGGCCGGCAGCTTTCCAGTCTCGCGACATCCCAGGGCCCGTGCACCGCCCTGTGCCCAGCGCGGCGGCGCCGGCCGCTGCTGTTCCCCCAGTGCAAAGCCGGGGCAGCCCCCCCTCCCCCGCCCGTCATTGCAGCCCCCCGCCCGTCCGCCGGCATGCGCAGCTCTAGAAGCCTAAGGGGAGGGGGCGGGGGGCTTGCAGCTCGATTGCCCACCCTCTCGCACCCGGAGTAGGGATGGTGCGGCGGGACCTCTGGGAAGAAAGGTAAGTGGCCGTGGGGGGCAAGGGAGACGGGACCATGGCTGAGCGATGCGGGGTGGGGCCAGGGCGGAGGAGGGGGACCCCGTGGCCCAGCGATGCGGAGTGGTGATGGGGGCAGCGCACAGGGACCCCCTGACTGAGCGATGTGGGAGAGAAGGGGCCCCTATGCTGGGTGATGCGGGGGGTGGGGGCATTGCCATAGGGGAGAGGGACACCTAGTTGACCCATGCTGTATGGGACTTAGGGGGTGCCAAGGGCAGGAGTCCGTTGTCTGTCAGAAGGCGAAGAAAGACACAGGATGGGGCAGGAGCCGGATTCCCTTTGGGAGAAGCAGTGGAGGTTTTCCACAGTCGAAAAAACTGCCGCCTTCTTTTGACTTACTTTTGAAAGAAAGCAGCAACAGTCTAGACATGGGAAGTTTTTTTTAAAAAGCTCAGTAATCTAAACACACCCATAAGGAGCAGGTTACTCTGCAAGGAGCCAGGCGGGACTGGTGCTGTGGGTGTGGGGAAACTGGGTAAACACTAATTGTTCAGGATAGCAACTTTCTGGATGTCACTAACCAGATTTGAGAGGAGTGGGTGGTGGATAGTTGCTTGGCTGAGCACGGATAATAGATCCTGAAAGGATACTGGTGAAAATGGTGAACAGCTAGCCCGCCCCAATTCCAGGAACTGTGTGGATGCTGTTTTGGGGGACAGCAGGTTGCGCTGTATGGCTCCCGATTGATTTAAGGACAGGAAGGTTTTCAGAACACAAAGTTGTGTGGTCATGGATTATTTTTAGAAGTGTGAAGTGAGGATTTCTTTTCCCCTCTTTGCCCTCTGATTCACAAACGCGAAAACGTGTCATCTAAAGACATTGCGTACACCTATGTGGTAGGAGATCTGACTTCAGACAACTCTCTAATGGCATAACCTTTTTATGAAATTTTGAATGGAGGTATAACCCCTTTGAACATTTTGGACACGGTCTGTAGGTCCTATGGGGGGGGGGGGTCTGTGAATTAGAGATGCTAAAAAGCATTTAAATAGTTAACTGATTAAACATCAAAATTTTAAACTTTTAACTGATTAACTGTCTGCTAGGCTGGCAGAGGGATCCTGCTGGTCTTCTTGGCCAAGTCCGACTGGCAGGGGTTTGGGGCAGGGCCAGCTAAGGCTAGTCACCCACTTGTCTGCCCCACATGGGCTCCAAAAATTGGATTGGTTGGAAAGCATCTCAGTAAACTGACACAGCTAGAATTTGTTGTTGCTTCTGGTTTTTTAGATACTTGTGATAGATAGCATGGAAAATTAGGGTAGGTCTGGTGGGAAATCTTAACTGTTGGGCCTAAGTTTGTAGAGATTGACAAGCTTATTTCTGCTTTCATAAAAGTCCAGGGCCATCCTTACCCATATGCAGAATATGGAGTTGCATAGAGCACCTGGAAATTTGGGATACCACTGGGTCTTAATGTCCACCCACCCACCTCTTCCTATCCCTGTTCTGTGGCTCTGCTTCCTGCAGAGAGGATCAAGTTAACTTAAGAGAGCGAGCCTGCCAGACCTATTAGCAAAACATCAAACCACTGAAAAGGTCATTCAAGTGGTAATGAAGCCATTTAACAGGCATTTGCCAGCCCCAGGTAGATACTGTCAGTTTCTGAATTGACTGAGTTGACAGGACCTTAGATATTTCATTGCTCTGTTGCTAAAAAATATAAAGTTACATCTCTAAAAATCATCATTCCCCAGGCTGCTCTCAGGTATAGGGGCACCAGTTTAACAGTATTACCTAGAGCCCATAAATCAGTGGTCTCCAACCTTTTTAAGCATGAGATCACTTTTGAATTTAAGTGCAATCTGAGATCTACCTCAGACCCAAATATCCTTGCCCCGCCTCCTTTGTGCTCCTTTGAGGCTCCACCCCTGCTTACTCCATTCTCCCTCTCCCACCCTCCCTCACTTTGACCAGTCTGGAGCAGCAGGTTGGGGTGCAAGCTTTGGTCTTGGATTAAGAGATTTGGAGTCTGAGGGGCTCTGAGCTGAGCTTGGAGCAGGCCATTGGGGTACCAGAGGGGGTTCTAGGTACAGTCTCTGGGAGGGTGGTTGGATGGAGGGGTGCTTGGGGCTAGGGCAGGGACTGGGGGTGTAGGAGGGGGTTCATGACTGGGATAGGGTTTTGGGAAGTGGATTCCAGTTGGACCCTACTTACCTCAGATGGCTCTTGAGTGGTGGTGCAGTGGGGCTAATGGAGGCTCGCCCTTGTCCTGGCCCTGCACTACTCCCAGAAGCAGCCAGAAAACTCCATTCCAAGTCCTGCTGTGCCCTGTCTCTGCTCTGTGGAGATAGGATACAGGATGGGAGAGGGGGCACCTTGATATCAGCACCCCTCCTCTGTCTCCTCTGCCCTACACAGAAAGCAGAGGTTCCTGAGGGGACAGCTCCAAGGCAAAGGGCAGGAGAGGAGCAACAGTCTAGGAGGAGGGGCAGCTGAAGTGGTGGGCTTGATAACCTCTTGTCCAACCAGTCAGGATCACTGGTCAGAGGCTCCAAGATCTACCAGTTGATCCCTATCAACTGGTTGGTGATCACTGCCATAAATCCTAAGGACTGGCCTGTAGTGGTCCCCTTGAAAATCCCAGCATGTGCAGTCTTGCTAATTTCTCTATAGCGTTCAGACCTCTGTCTCTTAGAGTAGGAACACCTTCGCGCAAGATTGGCTTTAGGTCCCCAGAAGATAGTGGATGCTTGGTTTCATTTGTAAATTATCCTCACCAGGGAGAGGCTACTCTAGAACTCCATGCTAGGAAATTTCCTCGAATCGTTAACCTGTCACTTCATCCCAGTGCTGCACTTTGCACAGAGAATACGCTGTGAAAAGAGTCCCCTCTAACCCCATGCCACCCCTGGATTGCTTTTTTTAGCTGCTTCTCTTGACATACTTACATTCTTGATGAACTTCATCAGCCTTCAATGGCAAACACATGTGCCCTGCTGTGGCTGGGCTCCTGTTAGGAACATGCCTCCCCATCCTTCCAGAGGCTTAGAATCATAGAACCATAGAGCTGGAAAAGACCTCAGAAGGTCATCAAGTCCAGCCCTCTGCTCTAGGCAGGACCAATCCCAACTAAATCAACCCAACCAGGGCTTTGTCAAGCTGAGACTTAAACACTGCTAGGGATGGAGACTCCACTACTTTCCTAGGTAACCCATTCCAGTGCTTCACCACTCTCCTAGTGAAATAGTTTTTCCTAATATCCAACCTAGACCTCTCCCACCACAACTTGAGACCATTGCTCCTTGTTCTGCCATCTGTCACTACTGAGAACAACCTTTCTCCATCCTCTTTGGAACCTCCCTTCAGGAAGTTGAAGACTGCTATCAAATCCCCCCTTACTCTTCACTTCTGCAGTCTAAACATACCCAGCTCCCTCAGCCTCTCCTCATAGGTCATATGCTCCAGCCCCCTAATCATTTTGGTTGCCTGCCACTGGACCCTCTCCAATGCATCTACATCCTTTTTGTAGTGTGGGGGGCCCAGAACTGGACACAATACTCCAGATGTGGCCTTACCAGAGCCAAATAAAGGGAAATAATGACATCTCTGGATCTGTTTGCAATGCTCCTCTTAATGCAACCTAATATGCCATTAGCTTCTGATAACCAGTCAGGCTGAGGAGTGGCTAAAGCGCTTCCATACACCAATCCCTGATGGACATGAGGAGCATTTCATTTTGTTTTTGCCAGATGATCACAGGCTTGGCTCCTATGGAGGGACTGTTTGTCTGAAATTAGCACTTGCTGCAAGTACACTTCCAGGCTCCACTGGATTTTTAGTAGGCTGTTTTTAAGTGTGTTGCACACCAAGGTATCCTCCCAACACCTCTGGGGAGATGAGGCATACTAGTTCTCCCATTTTACAGAAGCAAAAACTGAGGTCTGGAGAAATTCTGTCAGTCTGTGACAGCCAAGAATTGAACTGTTGGTTCTTAACCACTGGTGTAATCCCAGGAATGGATCCTGTTTTTTGGAAACTGCCTTACTTCTGAATGCCAGCTAGCTCAGAGATGAGAAGAGGAGAAAAAATCCACTTAATCACTTTCAGTTTAGGAATTCTCTGTGTCACTTTCCAGTTCTCAGTAAGTTGTCTACGGTGGGCTTTGTAATTTTTGATCCATCTGTAAATTCTGTTTCATCCCTTTATTTCCACCCTGACTTTTGCTTACCAGAACTCATTGGATGCCTTATTTGTTTCTATGTAGGTTGGTGAGTTAATATAACTTTGAAACCAATCCTTTCTGTTTCTCTTTCCCAAGCGGTTTAGGGTTGACTTTGATTTGTGGCTTTAAGTAAGAAGAGTGGCAGGTTGCGGTTATCTGGGCTGCTGCAGTTTTCTCTGTTTCTTATCGCCTCGCCTTTTTGTCAGGCATTCTTGTCTAGTGCTGCTGGTATACTGTGAGCATGGCTGATCCTTCTCTTGTGACTGGGTTTGAAGCTGCAGCAGCTGTTCAAATAACTCCTGCTTTGCCAGAAAACTTCAGGATGGTACGAACAGTGGTAACCAGTACACATAATGCATTGTGGTAGTTGGAAGATGATTTCAGATTTCCTGTGGGAAGCACTACTATCTTCAAATGTGTGACATTTCCACCTCTGCCGTATGTCTGTATTTTGCCACATCTAATGAGTATAACTCCTCAATCAATTTATTTCTCAAATTCGTCCTGACACGGCTGCATCTCTATCACTGTCCTGACATTCAGTATGCTTTTGAGCTGTTTGCAAAATGTCCCATTTATGCCTCGGGTAGAAATTTTCAGATGCTGTCCATTCGTGGATCGAAAGGTATAGCTGTGGTCATTAAGGATGTTAAGTATCGTGTAAATGACTAATCATGTACTCAATACAATTAGTATCAAGTACAGCACCCCCTTATCAACTGTGTAGCTTAAATGTAGTAGGAGCTGGATGTGCAAGCTCCTACCACATTTAAACTGCAGAGCTATAGCGGTAGTAGGTCTGAGATCCAGCACAAGCCGGAACTGCTTCAGTCCCAGCTAGCACTGCATTCCGCACTGTCCCAGCTCTTACTACATTTAAAAGGCAGGGCCGCTGCACTTCTGCCCCCCTCCCAATGCACTGCAGAGATGGTGCTGCAGAAACTGACTCCCCCCAGCACTGGCTCCTACTCTTCCTCCCCCCCCCCTGCCTGGACAGAGGCAGCAAGCGGGGGGAAATGCGAGTAGTCAACTCGACTACCCAATAAATATACTCTTTTACATCCCTAGTGTTCATCCTATCTGATTTCCTTTATAATGCACGGCAGAGAGCCCTGGCTACACTAGAATGGGTCTGTAGGTAAAATATCCCATTTTGATTTTAAAATGGTCTGTGCTAGAGAATTCACTACAACCAATGTTCCTTGTAAGCTGTGCATTTGGGGGGCCACCCAGGAGAGAGTCAGGTGTTGCCCAGGTGATTGACAGAGTGCCCACAGCTGGCAGTGTGTGTTTCTACAGGTGGTGCACATCCACACATACTTCTGTGCACATAACGAAATTTATTGTGTACATGGATGGAAAATAAATTAGAGGGAACATTGACTTCAAACCATATCAAGTTATTCCAATAATTACTCTCACTGTTTAAAAAAAGTTCCTTATTTCCCCATTCATATTTGCTTGGCTTCACTTTTTGGCCACTAGTCTTGTTAGACCTTTCTCTGCTACACTGAAGAAGCCTTAAGCCATTTAGACAAGGATAATTGTACCCACACCTGTGTTTTGCTTGCATTGGTAGCCATCCCAGTACGATGTTTTATCTTGCTACAAAATCTGTGTTCCAAGAGAGGAAGGAAGGCTTATGCACACTGACCTCCATATAAGAAAACTGAGGCACAGCAAAGATTTTCCCAAGGTTGCCTTAGGAGTAGGAGTTCAAACCCAGATCTCTTGAATCAGAGTGCATTGTGCGCAAAACAACTGTGATTTGCTGTGACAAACCCCTCTGGATGACAGCTTGCGATGGGGATGATAAATGACTGTAGCTGGTTTGTGGGAGCGTTGGCATTCAGAGGGTGTTTTGCTAAGCAAGCCCCATGGCATTTGTTTAGGGCAGAGGTGGAGAACCTAAGGCCTGGGGGCCGGATGCAGCCCCCAGCTTGCCTGGATCTGTCTTCTGAGGCTTGGGTCTCCCTCCCAGCACTGGGAAGCCTGTGCTGGCGCTCCAGCCTCCCCCACGCCATCCCTCCCCCTAGGGCAGGAACACATACAATCTACGAGCCTTGGCCCCCCTTGGCTCTGGTGTGCAAGGAGGAATGTAAGGAGTGTCTTTCTCCTTCTCAGTCAGGGTCATGTCAGTGAGGGTTTGTTTGTTTCTTTTTTCTTCTCACTTGCGTGCACCCCCAACTAATTTTTCTGTGGGTCAGCGGCCCCCAACCCAAATCGTTCCCCACCCCTGGTGTAGGGGTAAGAGGAGCAGCGATAAGAGATAAGCAGGGATTGCTTTTGCAGAAATCAAAGGCTTTGCTGGGCTCCCTTGCACAAGTTAAGTAGTGTCTTGAGACTCTCCCAAAGAAGGGAGAAGGACTTGTGTTTTCTTGCTGCCTTTCAAAATGTGCAGGTGCCCCCATCACTTGCATGTGCATTCCTGTGTTACGAACCAAATCCAGAACTCCCTCCAAGGAGTGCAACCTTTTGATGAGCTGTCTCTTCTTTTGGACCCTTCCTTGTTCAGCAAGAGGGAGAGCTGTTTCATAACTCTTACCAACCTGTCTGCTTTCGGGGGGTGAGGATTCCGCTCCCTGACAGCACCCAGACCTCTGCACTTGGGATTTGCAGAACTTTACAACTCCAATTTCTCAGCTTCGCCAGGCAAACTAGTGGATCCCCCTCCCCCATACCTCCGGAATGGTCAAATACTTCCGTTTCAAAGTACTGCTTCTGTCAAGCCTCTCCACAGCGATTTATAATAGACAGGGTTGACACTCAGAATCACAGGTTTTGGAACTGCTCTTGAGATTGTTATGGAGTGAGGATTAAAGGCAGGAGAAGATCTTCAAACTTCCTAAACCCCTGATGGGTGACAGTCTCCGTGTCTAAATTTTTGTTGTCTCTGCTGGAATAAAGTTGCTTTAAGCCCTGTTGTTATAGCAAGGTGCTAGACTGATCATTCAGCCATGTTCTGAATCTTGTTCTCTCTCTATAGAAGGTTACTGTAATGCCTAGTAGCTCCAGGCAAGGCCCTTGCGTCCGGTTGTGCTAAGTATAGTACAAACACAGCGTAAAAAGATAGGACTCCTCTCCCACAGAGATTTCACTCGAAGTACAAGGTAACAGGGGAGTACAAGAAAAACACTGGTCACCTTGAAAGACGGGGATCTCCACACACGTTGTTGAGTCATGTGTTGGTGTCCTGGCAGAAAAGAGTTTGGAGGGTGGTAAATTTGCTGATGTGTTTGTCTCTGGAAGATGCTCCCTGGAATCAGAGATTCCTAGGACTGGAAGGGACCTCAGGAGGACATCTAGTCCAACCCCTTGCATTCATACTTATTCCTGCCAGTATCTAGACCATTTTTGACTGGTATCTGTCTAACTTGCTCTTAAAAAATCTCCAATGGTAGAGATTTCACAGCCTCCCTAGGCAATTTAATCCAGTGTATAACCACCCTGACTGTTAGGATTGGACTAATGTCCAATCTTAACCTCTTATGCTGCAATTTAAACCCATTATTTCTTGCCCTATTTTCAGAGGTTAATGAGAATAACTTTTCTCCCTCCTCCTTGTGACAACCTTTTATGCGCTTGAAAGGCATTATGTAGTCCCCCACCCTTTTCTGTCTTCTCCAGACTAAACAACCCCACCCTTTTAGTTTGTCTTTCCTCAAAGATCATGTTTCTAGACTTTGAATCATTTTTGTTGCTCTTCTCTGGACTGTTTCCAATTTGTCCACTTCTTTCCTGAAGTGCCCAGTTGAAGCCTGATCCTCAAGGAGTAGAGTAAAAGAATTACTTCTCGTGTCTTACTGTTACCGCATGTTCACTCTGCATGTGGCTGAAATGACTCCTGGTTTACGTTTGCAGGATAACAGAGGCTTTTTGGTGCATTGAAGAAGGCTTCCTCTAATTCAGACATGCTAGGTAATAGGGAATTCCTGTTTCAGAGTACTAAGTAACATTGGCCACCTTTTTCGATTGCAGATTGGCTCTTACTTTATGTATTGGATTTAGAGTTGCTCAAGACCAATGTTCCCTCTAATTTTTTTCCATCCATGGGCAGAATACATTTTATGTGCACCAAGCTATGTGAGTATGTGCACCACCAGTAGAAACACATGCTGCCAGCTGTGGGCGCTTTGCTAATCAGCTGAGCAGCATTTAGCTCTCTCTTGGGTGGCTGCCCAAGTGCCCAGCTTACAGGGATCACTTCACAAAACTATTTTGTGACTTTTTGCCGGGGGGGGGGGGGGGGTATTTCTCCACCGTCCCCTGTAGCAGTCTGAGCAGCAGTTGTGAACATGGCATGTAATTGGAGTAAGATGCAGACAGGCTGGGAGCAAAGCTGAGACAGCAAATGTTTTAAACACACACATCTTGCTGCTGTGGAGATGGGTGAGGGGTGGGAATATGCCTGGTTCCGGTGTGCAGTGAGCTGAAAAGCCCTGGTGAGGTGGATGCAGAGCCTCAAATACAAAGACCCTTTTAAAATTAAATAAATTAATGGAAATTGCCTATCTCCTGGTGCTGGAAGGGACCTTGAAAGGTCATTGAGTCCAGTCCCCTGCCTTCACAGCAGGACCAAGTACCATCCCTGACAAATTTTTGCTTCAAATCCCTAAATGGCCTCTGCAAGGATAGAACTCATAATCCTGGGTTTAGCAGGCTAATGCTCAAACCACTGAGCTAACCCTCTCCCCCTACTTTTTAAAGCAAGTTCCAAGTAGAATTTTGTATTTCTTCTGTGAGACGTGAGGACACCTGTCTTCTGCTGCTTTCAGGTGTTGCAAGAGAGATTTTTTCAAGCCAGAAGGGACTCTTGTGATTATCAAAAGGTGAGATTTCTGAAAAGTGCTGAAGTCACTTTTGAAAATGGGATCTAGGGGAAAATCTGCAAAAGAACCTAAGTCTGGCCTGTTATAGAACATGCAGCGGGGAATTTAACCTAGAGATTCCTGCATCAAGCCTGTAACTACTAATCGCGCTACGATTTTAGAAGGGAATCTAGTCTTGAATAGGAAAAACCTTGTAAGTGATGGAGAATCTGCCCCATATCTTGGTAAGCCTTCGGTTAATTTACCTCCCTGTTTGACCAAGGTGTAATTTTTATCAACTGTGTATTTTAGAGTGTGTGTCTGTCTGTCTCTTTCTGTTTGATCAAGAACCCTTCCTAAACAGTAAGAGCTGGGGCTGCCAAATTTGGGATATAGCTTCCTCTTATCATAACTAAAAGCAACGTAAGGGTTTGGTTGTGCCAGGAAAATGGGATGTGCCTCGAATGGGTTTGCTTCTCATAAAACCCAACAGGAAAGAGACAATCACCAGAGCAAGTACAGTCCTCACAACTGATATAACTGAACCAGTGTTGAAAGAGACTGAACCAAGATGAGCCATAAACATCGGGTGAACCTGGAATAGGATTGCTGCTCAATAAACCTTCCAGAAAAGAGATGAAACAGACATTTGGAGTACAGGCAGTCCCCGGGTTATGTACAAGATAGGGACTGTAGGTTTGTTTTTAAGTTGAATCTGTATGTAAGTCGGAACTGGCATCCAGATTCAGCCGCTGCTGAAACTGATCAGTTTCAACAGCGGCTGAATCTGGACGCCAGTTCCGACTTACATACAGATTCAACTTAAGAACCCCAGGCATCCCCAAGTCAGCTGCTGCTGAAACTGATCAGCAGCTGATTCCAGGAAGCCCGGGGCAGAGCAACTCTGCCTCGGGCTTCCTGTAGTCAGCCGCTGGTCAGTTTCAGCAGCGGCTGACTTGGGGACGCCTGGGGCAGAGCAGCACCCCAGCTGCTCTGCCCCAGGAGTCCTTATTCAGCCACTGCTGAAACTGATCAGCAGCGGCTGAATCAGGACTCCTGGGGCAGAGCAGCTCGGGTGATGCCGGGTTGGTCCAGTAGCGCCAAGGAGCGGTGCTGCGGGACCAACTGGCAGCGCCCCACCTGCTCTACCACAGGCCCCGAGCTTTGCTCCATGTCTCCCTGGTCTGCTGGGGGAGGGCACTAGCTGTGTCCCCCCCCCAGCAGACCAGGGAGACGTGGAGCAAAGCGGCGGAGGACCCGGGGCCGGACCCGCAGCGCTTCCAGATCATCTGGAAGCGCCGCGGGTCCGGTTGGGTCCTCCACTGCTTTGCTCAGCGTCTCCCTGGTCTGCAGACCAAGGAGACGCTGAGCAAAGCAGCGGAAGACCCGGGCCGGACCCGCGGCGCTTCCAGATCAGCGCCGCGGGTCCGGCCCGGGTCCTCCGCCGCTTTGCTCCGCATCTCTCTGGTCTGCTGGCTCCCCCAGCAGACCAGGGAGACGGGGGACAGCTTTTCTTGCCCCAGAGGAGGCGGGCGGCGGGACCAGGCATCCCGCCGCTCCAGTCCTCCTGGGCGAGAAAATCCCCGTTCGTAACTGTGGATCCGACATAAGTCGGATCCGCGTAACTCGGGGACTGCCTGTAGTTCTGTTTCAGCACTACTGGGCAACGCCGGGTAGATCTGTCAGTTTACTATAATATAATTCACTTCTGGCATGTAAAACAAAGAGCTATTTTCAGATCCTTAACTTAAAATAAATGTGTTGGCACATCTACACTACACAGAAGATTGAGGCTGCAGTGGTTGATCTTCCTGGGTTTGATTTATCAGGTCTAGTATAGATCAGCTAAATTGAACCCAGATGGCACCCCTGCTTCTCCAGTACTCCTTCTCCTCACAAGGAGTAAGGGAAGACAGCGGGATGGATTACTGCTGTTGGCCTCCCATCGTATGGACGGCGTGGAAATGCAATTTAAGATGTGTCGACTCCAGCTATGTATCTTTCTTCAAACTTCTGCTGTACTGTAGACCAGGCCTGTGTCTAAAACATCTACAACCCCTCTGTCTGTGGGGAACTTGGGCTCCCTGCAGACAGGGCTGCTGGTGGACCAGCCTCTGTCCGTGGCGGGCCTCGGCTCACCACAGACAGAGGCTGCTCCATGGGAGGCAGAGCAGCCTCTGTCCACGGGGAGCTTGGGCTTCCCATGGTCAGGGGCTGCTTCTGGATCAGCCTTGGTCTGTGAACCACCCAGGCTGCCATGGCTAGAAGCTCCTTTGTGGTCACCTCCCCTGCTCCTCCTCCCCCCGCAGCAGCCTCCATGTCAGAGGCAGCACTGCAGGGCAGCAGGCGGCTGGACTATATGAGGAGCTGATTTTTAAACTGGCTCCCCCTGTGAACCGGCTCTTACCTGGCACCCCATGCTGCTGCCTCTGATATAGAGGCTGCAGGGTAGGATGGGCAGGGGATTATCTGGGAGTGGGGCCAGAACTCACTGGCTACCGGCTCCACCCTCAGGGACTAACGAATATTCATGTAACTGATAAGAATTAATGTGGTAACTCAACTATTCAGTTACCCGATAGCTAACATCCCTAGTGGTGTTTGGGGTCCCCCATGCACAATGAATGTTTAAGGTCTGTGGCAAGAGAGGTCTGAAGGCCTGCTGTCTGGTTGTCCACAGAATCCAGGTCTCCTAGCCCTGCTTTTCTCCATGGGCTGCAGCCTGGAAACCAGATGTGGAAGGATTTGAGGGAAGCAGCTGCAGTTTGCCCCCTGCGGCTGGGTGGCTGCATGTTTTGATGTGTGTTTTTTAAGGGGGTCTCTGGAAAAGAAGAATGATTTACCTATTGCAGACCTTCTTGGGCGGTACATCAAACAAAAGCTGGGCTCTGCCGTCTCTGGATTGATTTAAGTGCTCGGGGGTGGTGAGAAGAATTTGGATTTTACAAGCCTGAATGGGACCCAAAGGACACTGCATTAAAATTGGTCGATGTGGGCAATCTAATGAACTGGTCTCCTCTCACCATGTGCGAAGAGGGACACATAAGTGTCTGGCTTCTGGTGGGAGGAGAGAAGTTTGATGCAAGAATCAGCTTTAGGAATTCATTGGAGCAGCTCTCTGGATCAAGAACAAAAGGCATGGGAAACCGGGAGGTGAAGGTTGAAAGCAGGCCAGTGTCTTGTCTGGTCAACAGCCTAGGTGGGGAACAACAACAAAACCCCAACACTGGCCTCTGAGGAAAAGGGGCAGAAACAGCGCAGGGGTGTGGGCTGGTCTCTTCTTTGTTAGAAGAGCACTGGCCATTGGGTGTGGTGGGGAAGCTCTTCCTGCCTAGCATTAACTTTGCAAACATGCCCTTTGCCTGCTGCAGAGACCCTCGCCTCCACTCAGAAGCGTGAGGTACTGAAAAGAAGTAGAACTAAACGCATCAGCAGGTTTATTTTCTGGTAGTTTCTATCTCTATTTCCAAAGTACATGGTGGGGGGGATTCCTATTATGGCAGCGTATCGAGCCTGTCATGCTAGGCTCTGTTTTTTGCATAGTGAGAGACCCTGAAGAGCTCCCAAATAGGCCAGGCAGAGGAAAGTAGGAAGGGAAACAAAGGGATAGTGACTTCCTAGGGTCACAGGGTAGGGTGGGGGGCTGATCTGGGGATGGAACCCAGGTGTCTGACCCTAGCCATTTCCCTATCTCTGACTTAAAGCTCTAGCTTTGGGAAGAAGGAAATTCAGGTTTCAAGTCCTGGTTGTCCTACAGGCTTCCTGTGGGACTGGGCACATCATTGCTTTGTGCCTCAGTTTCCCTCCCATGTGTTAACTATAGCAGTAACTGTCTTTCCTGTCTTTGGCCAATTTAAAATCATCAGCTCTCCAGGGCAGGAACAATCAGGGAGAGGGGAGGTGAGTGTGTGTACTAAGGATGTTAAAATGTGGTTAATTGAGTAGTCAGCCAGTCGATGGAATTTCCATCAACTAGTCGATAGGCACTTCCACATTCCTCCTTTGAAATGTACAAGAGCCCCTGCAGGCTGCTGTCTCCAGGCTGCATGTGGCATGCCTGCTTTGAAATGCACAAGAGTCCCCAGCAGGGCTCTTGTGCATTTCAAAGCCATGGAGCCCAGGGTCAGTGGGGGACTATCACCCGCTGATCCCAGGCTCCGTGCTACACTGCATGCCGCTAGGAGTCTGGGGCACTTCCCTGGAACCCGGGGTCAGCTGGAGACTCCCCAGCTGATCCTGGGTTCTGGGGAAATGTCGCAAGCAGCCCGGGATCAGCTGGGAAGTCCCCATCTGACCCCAGGCTCCAGGGCTGCTCCTTTGAATCACGCAAAGGCGGTCACCTTGGGGTTTCAAAGTGGCAGCACCACTGTGCAGCACTACCACTTTGAAGTACCCCTTTCCCCCCCCCCCCTTTTGCTGCCTTTATCTCATAGAGGCAGCAAGGGGGAGGGAAGATATCAACTAGTCAAAAGATTATCTCATAAGCAAAGCCTTATCAGATAGTCGACTAGTCTTTAACATCCCTAGGGTGTATGATCAGCCCCTGTAGGGGCCTCTGACAGAATATGAGCACCTGGTAAGAGGCCTCCAATGCTCAGGATGACCCAATCTGCTGTGGGGATAACAGTCTGTTCTCATTCTGCTCACTCCCTGCTATTGTGGCTGCTGCACTTTGCTCCTTGCTGCTCCGGAGGAAACCAACTCCCCTGTTTTCAGCCAAGAAGGTCCTTCGAGACCGGCTTTTCCTGCAGAGCCACACCTGGTTTCAGTTTTGTCTCATCCCCGTGTGTGTAGGAGAGTGCGCACATGCGCACAACAAAACCCCACCTTGCTCCCAGCTTTTCTATCCGTGTTTGGAGGACGGGAAGGCAGAACAGGGTGCAGTGAGCAGAGCAGGCGTGAGTGCAAGTGACTCACCAGTTAACAGATGACTGTGTCAGTTACACGCAGTGAAGCCTTCTCCCTGGGAGCCAGGCCAGCAGGAGCTGGTGGCCCTGCTCCCAGGGAGGCTTCTGTGTAACTGCCGAGATTTTCAGCAGTTACACGGTTACCCCATTGCATAATTTTTAACATCCCTCCTCTGATTCATTGGTGGTTTTTTATTTCCTAAGGCTGGAAGCTATTATCTTCGTCTGCTCTGGTCTCCTCACGGCTCCAGGGGGCCCTGGTGGATTTGGAGAGCACTAGGCACCAGGGTTACCCTGGGAGTCCTCACATGGAATAGTGCCATCGGTCGTGGGCTTGGAGCAGTCTTTAGGGAGGGGGCGAGAAGGTGGTTGGTTGGTTGGTTGATCTCTGTGCTTCGCATCTGCAGATAACTTCAAGCAGAAAGTGTGTGCGGTGGAGGGGGAATGGAGGCCAGATTACTATGGGGCCGGTGCACTTGAGGAGCCGGCTTTCAAGCCTTGGTGCAGCAGAGAGGTGGCAGGGGGCTCCCCAGGAGTGCTGCTGGAAGCACCCCCACGAACCAGCAAATAATCATCTAACTGCCAAGATTTGGTGCAGTTACATGACTATTAAATTAAACGATTTCTAACATCCCTAGTCAAGCAGCATGGGGGTCTCAGTACAGAGCGCTGGGGCCCTCTCCATGGTAGAGACCAACCACTTATTGCTATCCTTTGTTTTCTGCCTTTGAGCCAGTTAGTGAGCCAGGAGAGGGCCTTGCCTTTTACCCTGTGGCTTAGGGTATGTCTGCATTGTGCAAAACCCCCATCAATGAGTCCCAGACCCTGGGGCAGCTGACTCAGAGTCTTGCTGCAGGACTCGAAGTAGCTGTGTAGATGTTGCTGCTGGGGTGGAGACCTGCCTCATTCTTCAGTCAGACTTCCTGTGTGGCCTAGAGCAAGTTACTCCACTTTCGTGTTTCCGTTCGCTTCCTGGACAATGGGACAGCGACGCTTCCCTGCCTCATGGGGGTTGTGAATACACTAAAAATTGTGAGGTATCCAAACGTCTGTGGCAGGGGCCAAACAGGTGCCTAACTTAAATAACTCAGGAAGTCAACGGAGAGCAGAAATGTTGGAAAATCAAGCTAGACTCTTAAAAATGATGCATCTAAGGTTGTTAGTAACACTGATGCGGGGGGGGGGGGGAATAATTTTCACACTGTTTTATTGCATCTAAAAGAAAAGAGTTGTGCTGCAAAAGTGGTATCTCCCCCCTCCCCTGCAGTGCAGATGCAGTGACAAGTTTATTCTTGCATGGGAATGAGCTATACCAGTGCAACTGACAGAATTCAATGCTTTTTTAATATAATTTCAGTGGATAAAATCAATGTTTATTTTTAAGCTTTTTTTCCCCCAGTTTTTATCCATTTAAAGGTGGATAGTTGTGCAACATGATAGGTTTTAAGCATGTTCGATTATATTAGTGTAAATTTGCAGTTACAGGACATTTTTGGGATGGGCCAGATACTTATCAGTGACAGGAGATGCTAACAAGTTTACAGAGTAGTACATTAAAACACAAAGTAACCACCCTTAAATCAAACTGCCAGGCTCTGAAGTAGGCAGAGTCCCAGAGAGTCTATCTAGACACTTCAGTTCTGATGGATTGAAATTTTTTCCCTTTGTTTTTGTGTAACTACAGTGAAAATAATGTTTACTAACAATCATTCTTCCAGATCTAAGTATGTATGTCACCCTTTATATCAGTGGTGAGCAAAAGGGTCTCCATGGGCTGGATCTGGCCCCTTAAGCGGGTGGATGTGGCCTGCGGAGGCCCTGCTGCTACCCTCCCCCAGGCTCTAATTGGCCTGGAGGCAGGAAGAGCACACCAAGCCTCCTCCGCTCTGCCCCTTGCAAGCAGCAGCTGACAGGGCAGGGGAGGCTTTTAGGCGGGGGTTCCTCCAACGTTGGGCTGCACTGCCCTGGGAGAGGGTGAGCCCGGCGGGGTGGGAAGGGAAGAGGGTCCTGGCCAGACAGATCGCCAGTGTGAGGAAAGGGGCACAGCTGCTGGCAGGCTTTGCACACAGGGAGGGCTGACCTGCAGAGCTCTGCGCAGCAGCAGGTGCAAATCCCCGCATGTGGGTACGGAGTGATCCTCTGCCCTGGTTGTCCCAATTCATAAGAACCACCATGCATCCGGTGCTGCTGCTCCCCCACCACCCCGCACAGGGGCTCCCCGGAGAGTGAGTCACCCTGGAGTGTGGGGTGTTTGTGGGGCACCTTTGTGGCTGGTGCGCAGTGACTATGCAAAGCTGAGCAAGGAGCAAGACCGACGACGTCCCACCCTGTATGCGCGCAGCCTCTTCCCTTCCGTACGTTCCTTCTTGCTGGGATCCTAGGTCGGCACAAACCAGATGCAAAAGACCTTAGATCCTGTAGTGCAAAGTCTTATCCTCCCTTGGCTGTGCTGAGCTCAGGGTTGATCAATCCCCTGTTGCTTGAATCGCTCTGAGGACTGGGAAACCACTATGCTCAGGGACCTTCCCGTGTTCTGAAGGGATAGTCCCTTGTTCCTTGAGGGCTGCTTGTGGGTTTTTTTAACTCTTTTTTGGTTGAGCAGGGAGTGCATGTGGGACTGCCATGGCATACCTCAGTCCTCTTTGGACATGTGCCTCCTTACCAAGTAGGTTGATGTTCACTGAGCTAAATGTTCTTAGCAAACTGCTGCCAGGACACACATTTGGTTCTGTGGCAGCATAAAGAACTAACAAGGTTACAGGAGAGATGAACCAGAAAAGCCATTAATCAGAGAATCTCTTAGCCTAGGAGAGAGGCTGATGGGACATAAGTGTTTGTGGAGGATTGGGGGGCAAAGGGGGGAGGTAGTAAGTGGCTTATGGCACAGAACAAAGACAGCTGAAGATTTAATAAGACGCAAGAGTCCCCAATGGCATTAGGAAGACCGGAGATGACGAAGAAGAGATCAGTGTAGGTTCATTGGTCGCCTCCCTGGTGGGATTCATTTTGTCAGGTCCCTGTAACCCAGTCCTTCTGTTGCTGCCAGTGAGTTCGCTCCTTCCTTAGGGGGACTCCCTCACCCCCAGACCAATCATTGTCTGGAGTGGGGCACCACCCCTTCTGCTTGATGCCCCCACCCTTTCCTGTGCAGCCCGGGGCCACTTGAAAAATTTCCGAAGTGGCCCCTGGCAAAAAATTATTGCCTTGTTCTATACCAATCTCATGGTTTCTACGCTGGGATTATGTGGTATAACTACTAGTTAAAAACACACCCCTAATAGTGATAGCTATCTAGAGAGAGGGGGTGGGGTATGAGCTAGGACCACCCAATTCAGTATACAATGTTCTCTTATCATAACGTACAGAAAAATCAGGGTTTGGTTGTACCGGGACAATGGGATGTGCCTGCAATGGGATTGCTTCTCATAGAACCGTACAGAAAAGAGATGGAATCCCCAGGCAGGTGAAAGGGGCTGGCTGGAGGCAGGCCTGTCCGGACTTCCCCTGTCCTGAGCCTCCCAGGTGCCCTTTAGGGTGTGCAGATGGGTGGGGACTGAAGTTCCCCTCCCCCTTAATTCATATGGGGACATTGCTGGCTGTTCCCTTTTGTCAGGGAGTGAGGGGAAAGTGCACGGTTTGCTGCCTTTCTCACTCTGGCCAGGGAGATGGGAGGCAGATGAACCTGGACCTGCTCCAGCTGGATGACATATGCCCCTCCCCCAGCTGTGCCCATTGGCACTGCAGCGGCCATGGCGAGTCGCTTCTCACCTGACCCCAAGGTGAGAGAGGGCTGGGGTTGTCCTGTGACCCTGGGGAAGCCTGCAGACTGACCTCCTCAGCCCCATCCCAGAGCAATGATTTAAATGAGGCATGGACATAATTAATTTTTGTTTTTTGGAAAATAAAATGACAAAGGACCCCAGCAGCTCCAGGTAAATCTTCCAGTATTAGTATTGAGGCTGTTTAGAGGCAGGTAATTGTAGCCATGCAGACAGCCTGTCTCCCACTACATTTAAACTGCAGAGCTGCTGTGGGAGTAGCTCTGGAATAGGGATGTGAACAACTTATTGGACAGTCAACACACTAGTTGCTCCTCCCCCCCTCCCCCTTGCTCTGTCTATCAGAAAAAGGCAGCGGGGGGGGGGGGAGAAGAGGGAGTGCTTCAAAGTGGCAGTGCTACAGGGAGCCTGGGGTCAGCATGGGAGTCCCCAGCTGACCCTTGGCTGTACAGGGCACTGCCGCTTTGAAACGCCGCATGCGGCCTGGGGCTCCCCAGCTCATTTCAAAGTGGCAGCACAACATGGAGCCCCAGGGTCTGCTGCTTTGAAATGCCACTTGCAGCCCGGGGCCAGCTGGGGACTCCTTTGCTGACCCTGGGCTCCATGCAGCACTACCACTTTAAAATACCGTGGGGAGCATGGGGGCCAGCAGCGGACTTCCCACAACGCTTTTGCCTTTGAAGTGTAGCAGTAGCCCTGGGGCTGTTGCTACACTTCAAAGGTGGAGGCGCCCTACCAATTAATCTAAATTTAACATCCCTATCCTGGACCTGGTGTGAGCTGGAGCTGAGCTGGGCTTGCTCAGTCCCAGCTCATGCTGGATCCAGCAGCCCCTGTACTTGGGGAGGGGGGCCCAACAGGAGTATCTCCTGTCTGTGGGGGGTCCCAACTACACCCTGGAGACGGGCTGCTGCCGGGCCAGCCTCCCTGCACTCCCCACCTTACTGGGGGGAGTGGCGCTGCGGAGAGGGTGCTGGGGAGAACTGGCTTTTAAGCCTAGGCTTATCAGGTAGTTGACTAATCAACTATTCTTTTATATCCCTAATTAGTGTAACAAACTTTGTAAGTGAGGCCTTGTTTGAAAAGTTGCAGTTTGCACATGCTCAGCAGACAGCTTAACATTTAGCAGCTAAATTCTAATCTAGATTTTGATTGGGATGCTATTGGGACATGGGACTGGAAGTCCAATCCCTCTGCTGTCAGACAGCCTTGCCCCTTATAACATTCATAAATCTTTCAAACTCAGTCTTCAGACAAATTATTTTGTAGGCAAATAAAGGTGTGTCAGTAGTCCTGTGATTTAAGCCCTGTTGTCAGGATTTCATAATGGGGCAGAGGTTATGTGATTTGAAAAACAAGGCCAGTTGAAGTTTTTGGGCATGCTGATGGCTGGGCTTAAATCACTTTACTAGCACTGGGCATCATTTAGTTTGTTACACAAGTTGTTAAAAGCCAGTTGATGTCTTGCTAGTTTCCTGCAGCTTAGTTGCTCCCCTCTAAATTGGGATGTGGCATAAAGAAGGTAGCTTAAGGAGGGAGGCAATTTAAGTCTACACGATAACTTGAAACCAGTCGTAAGGATGTTTGTAGTGTGTGGCAGGGGGTGTGGAGGTGAAAGATATTTTTTTTTGCAGGGTGCTGCGGGTAACTTTCCATTGCCCTCTTGTACATCCCTTGGGGCTAAAACCAAAGTCTGTACTTCTGCACTGTCAACCAATCATTTAAATTTGCATTAAAATGATTAAGATGTGTCTCTGTCTCTCTCAATATATATAGACAGAGAGCCTTGAGATCCACGTGAGTCTGGTGGTGAGTTTTCACCTCCCTTCTCCATTGCTTCACCAAGAACAGCTGTGGAACTAAAAATAAGTTTTCGAGATGTCCTTGTTCACCATGTACACTGATGATTTTCTTCTCTTTGCTGGGTTGCTAAACACCCTTGGAGTCACATTCAAGAGGGCAGTGCAGCTTTGTTTTAAAGGGACCTGGGATCATAGCAGGCAAGCAATGAGGGAAAGCCTTTGACTTGATTTCTTAACTTGGCCCGTGATACCTCTAAGGCAGTTTTCTCTCTCTCTCTGTCTCTTTCTCTGTCTCTCTCAGTGAGAGAGAGTTCTTTACTTATATTAGCCAAAATCCTAGTGAAAGCCCAAGGCATCATGTAGTTTTCGTGATAGGATTTTACTTTTTTTTTTTTTTTCCCCTCTCCCCCTATTGAAGGCCTAAAGGGTACCTGGTCAAGGTAAGACAAAGCTCCAAATATCAGAATGTTCTATAACATCAAGACATCTGGTCAACCTAGGTTTAGACTGGGACATCGACCTAAGTGGAATCTCAGCTCAGAATGAGTTAGACGTCTCTCTAGCTTACTGCTTCCGAGCTGTGTTTAGAGAGGTACAGTAGCCCAAATCTACAGTTCAGGTTGAGACTGCCAGAGTTTCTCAAACACCTCACTGTTAAGTGATAGAAATGTAGCCGTGTTAGTCTGGGGTAGTTGAAGCAAAATGCAGGACAATGTAGCACTTTAAAGACTAACAAGATGGTTTATTAGATGATGAGCTTTCGTGGGCCAGACCCACTTCCTCAGATCAAATAGTGGAAGAAAGTAGTCACAACCATATATACCAAAGGATACAATTTAAAAAAATGAACAAATATGAAAAGGACAAATCACATTGCAGAACAGAAGGGGGATGCGGGGGGGTGGGAAGGGGGAGGAAGGAAGGTAAGTGTCTGTGAATTGCTGATATTAAAGGTAGGGAGAGTGGGATGTTTGTGAGTTAATGGTATTACAGGTGATAATTGGGGAAACTGTCTTGGTAATGGGTGAGAAAGTTCAAAGACTTGTTAAGTCCTTGTTGGTAAGTGTCGAATTTTAACATGAATGACAGTTCAGAGGATTCCCTTTCAAGTGCAGATGTAAAAGGTCTTTGTAGCAGAATGCAGGTGGCTAAGTCATTTAGAGAGTGTCCTTTCTGGTTAAAGTGTTATCACCTGTAATACCATTAACTCACAAACATCCCACTCTCCCTACCTTTAATATCAGCAATTCACAGACACTTACCTTCCTTCCTCCCCCTTCCCACCCCCCCGCATTCCCCTTCTGTTCTGCAATGTGATTTGTCCTTTTCATATTTGTTCATTTTTTTTAAATTGTATCCTTTGGTATATATGGTTGTGACTACTTTCTTCCACTATTTGATCTGAGAAGTGGGTCTGGCCCACGAAAGCTCATCATCTAATAAACCATCTTGTTAGTCTTTAAAGTGCTACATTGTCCTGCATTTTGCTTCAACCTCACTGTTAGTGCATTTATCCTGATCTGAAGGCAGGAGGCTGAAGCTTGATACATTCAGGGAATGGAATTAACCACTGAAACAACTCACCAAGGAACAGGGCGGATTCTCTGTCACTTGGAGTCTGTACAGCCAATGTGCTAGCATTGGGTCTATGTGCTAGCTCAACCATCAGATATGGGCTGGAAGGAGGGATTGTTCGGTGCACTCATAGAATCATAGAGCTGGAAGAGACCTTAGAAGGCCATCAAGTCCAGCCCCCTGCCCCAAAGTAGGACCAATCCCAACTAAATCAACCCAGCCAGGGCTTTGTCAAGCTGGGACTTAAACACCTCTAGGGATGGAGACTCCACTACTTCCCTAGGTAACCCATTCCAGTGCTTCACCACCCTCCTAGTGAAATAGTTTTTCCTAATATCCAACCTGGACTTCTCCCACCACAACTTGAGACCATTGCTCCTTGTTCTGCCCTCTGTCACTACTGAGAACAGCCTTTCTCCAGCCTCTTTGGAGCGTCCCTTCAGGAAGTTGAAGGCTGCTATCAAATCCCCCTTCGCTCTTCTCTCCTGCATACTAAATAGACCCAACTCTCTCTGCCTCCCCTCGTAGGTCATATGCTCCAGCCCCCTAATCAATTTGGTTGCCCTCCACTGGACCCTCTCCAACGCATCCACATCCTTCCTTTAATTGGGGGCCCAGAACTAGACACAATACTCCAGATGTGGTCTCACCAGAGCAGAGTAAAGGGGAATAATCACATCTCTGGATCGACTGGCAATGCTCCTCTTCATGCAACCTAATATGCCATTAGCCTTCTTGGCTACAAGGGCACACTGTTGACTCATATCCAGCTTCTCATCCACTGTAACCCCCAGGTCCTTTTTTACAGAACTGCTACTTAGCCAGTTGGTCCCAAGCCTGTAACAATGCTTGGGATTCTTCCATCCCAAGTGCAGGACTCTACACTTGTCCTTGTTGAACCTCATCAGATTTCTCTTGGCCCAATCCTCCAATTTGCCTGTCACTCTGGTCTCTATCACTTCCCTCCAGCGTGTCTACCTCTCTCCCTAGCTTAGTGTCATCTGCAAACTTGCTGAGGGTGCAAGCCATCCCCTCATCCAGATCATTAATAAAGATGTTGAACAAAACCAGTCCCAGAACTGAACTTTGAGGCACTCTGCTAGAAACCAACTGCCATCCTGACAACGAGCCATTGATCGCTACCCGCTGGGCCCGGCCTTCCAGCCATCTTTCTATCCATCTTACTGTCCATTTATCCAATCTGCATTCCCTTAACAGTCATCTGGCCTGTGCTTTGTGGAGGTCAGAGTGGATGAGCCGTAATGGTTCCCTATAAGTCCAGGAATCTTCTACTCCTGTTTTATTATGAGTGGGTTGAGGCAGGGCATTTCTGTGTTGTTTGTGTTTGTAGAGGGCGGCTCTGGGCTGGGGCTGGGGCTCCTAGGTGGTGGTGCCGCCATACAAATGGAGCCACTGAGACAGTGAGAGGGAGGGAATTGCTCCCTGCAGTCAGCAGCTGAGGCCAGGGACTCTGCTGAATCCAGATCTCTGGAGTCCCCGTTTAGCTCCTTAGCACACCCAGACCATGTTCCTTCCCCATTCCTGCCAGGGATAGTGCATGGGATATGTTAGGGCAGCCCAGTCCTCTGCCTGGGTGGCAACTGGGTGGTCCATATAGTCTGCAAGGCGCTTGTGTGCCTGGGAGGAGACAGCCAGCCTGTGAAAAGCCATCTGCTGTCTGAACGCCTCATCCCACAGGGAGCAAGGTGACTCATGGCCACTTGTTTTCCCAGCCCTTGGCACGCCCAGCACCGGGTGATTGCACTCAGGGGTGGCCCATCCATATAGGCAAACTAGACAGTCGCCTAAGGCGCCAAGTTAAATGGGGTGCCAAATGGTGGTGCAATATGGGGTGGTGGGGGCACCGATTGCATGGTTCGCCTAGGGTGCCAGTTGCTGGCAGCTAGTCTAGGGCCGCCCCTGATTGCACTCTTTACCTGTCGGCTCTCCCCAGCCAGCCCTGGAGAAACAGTTCCAGCTGGCTTCCTGACTTAGACCAGGTCTGCTCTGCACGGTTAGGCCTAGGGAATGGTCTTCTCTTAAACTGGCCAGCATCAGGTCCTCTCTGCACCATTATCGGAGACTAGGAAGCATGCAGGAGAGCACCCCGGGTGATGTAAAGTCACAGTCGATGCCATTCAGGCCGACACAGGCTCATGCAGATGCTGCCTTGCTTACGTCGACTGTTCCTGATGCTCCCGGTAAGTCCGTGCCGTGAGATAAGAGGCTGAGCAGGCGCATGTGCTAGTGGTTTGATAGCTAAGTTGCTGTGATTTTTTTAGTGTAGATGCGACCTTCAGAGTATGGTCAGCTGGGAGTGCTCTCCCGGGTCGGCACTGGCCGACTGGCACACAAGGGTGCGCTGTGCTGCAGGGAGTTGGACAAAGGCTCAATAAGGGGTGCTCTCCTCATCTTGTTTACTGGTCTACAATAATGCCAAGCATTGTTCCCTCTACTTTTTTCCATCTATGTGCAGAATAAATTTTGTAAGGTGTACCGAGGCATGTGCGGATGTGCACCCCTAGTAGAAACACATACTGCTGGCGGGTGCTCTGCTAATCAGCTGTGTGGCATTGCAATCTCCCCTGGGCGGCTGCCCAAGCACTCAGCTTACAGGGAACCCTGCTGCCAGGGAGTGTCTGGCAAATCCCACTGGTGCCAGGTGAATTGTGGGATCATGCCAGGCTGTGACAGTCCATCCCGCAATCCAGCGTGGAACTGGCCCGGAACATAGCTTGGCTGTGAGAAGTGCCAGGACCCTGGGAGACACCCACCCACCGCCCACCATGCTGTGGTGCAGCCCTGCGCCATGCTGCTCCAGGGCAAAGGAGCTAGCATGAACGTACGGTTCAGCTGGGCACCACGTGGCATGCAAGTTTTGGCATGTGATCACGCAGCCGGGTGCAGAATGGCTCCCTTGTGCATCCCTCTGCAGGAATTCCTCTGCACAGACCCCAGCCAAGCAGATCCGTCCCTTTGGGGTGCAGTTCAGAGCTGGCACAAGGGCTGAGAGACGTGTGAGCTTGCAGGCTCCCGCCGCAGCCTGAGAGAAGGTGCCCTCTCAGGGAGGCTGGGCGCAAAGCGCTGGATTCAAGAGGTGCCATTGAGCAGAGAGGCTTCCAACATAGGCAGGCATGGACAGCAGGAGCCCAGCACTATGGCTCCTGAGGTCTCCTGGACCCTATAAATACCAATCATCCTGGTATGACTGATCTCGTGCTGTCCCGGGAACCCACACATCAGCCCAGCTGGCTCAGTGCTGGGAACATTGCATTCTGCTCCTGGAGACGACTCAGCAAATCGCGCCACTTTCTGCACGGCTGTGTAACGAAGGCCCAGGCTCCAAGGCCGATGCCTTACTCCTCAGACTACTGGAGGATCCAGCCCGCCGAGACTTTGCAGTGGGCAAGGAGGAGATGAGGCTGCAGTGGGAGCTTGACGCTGTCGGCTTTTCCCCTCTGCGTTTCTTATCTGTATTGCTTCAAGCCCCCAGTTGTGGGCTAGGCACTGTATGCAAACATCAAGGGACAAACAATGGAGCCCAGTGTTACAGGCTAAGGGACTGTCACCTTGAAAGCAGTGTTGCTGGGAAAAAATTGAGGGAATGTGGCATATAATTAGCCAAACAGGAACTCCCATGGGCAGGGCGGCCCTTGAGCCTAGGCGAACTAGGCAGTTGCCTAGAGCGCTGCTGCTCCGGGCGCCCGATGATGATGTCACGGGGCACCCCGTGATGACGTCACGGCCATTGAAGGACAAGCAGGCGGGGGCGGCGATCGTGCCACAGCCGGCTTTGGGCCGCTCCTGCCCATGTGAAAGGGTTAATGTGATCCTGAGAGGTGTGAACAGGGAGGTTATTTCCCCCTCCTCCCCCCAGGTATGGCAGGGTTCCACCACCACTGGAATGCTGTGTCTGGTCAAAGCAGCCTGTTGATCCATCAGAGAGGGCTCAGAGAAAAGCCAAGAGGAAGTTTAGGAAACTTGTTTTATAGTGGGAGGTGCAGAAGCACCATCTATTTATCATAATGAAGAGAAAATGAAGGCTTGACTGATCCCAGCCTGTAGGGATCAGTGTGGGGAAGAGATTGGTCTAACCCAGCAGTTTTCAAACTTTTTTTTATGACTGATCCCTTTCACACAGCAATAAAACTCAGGCGGCTGGCGAATGGGGGAGTGACGGGGGAGATTCGATTTAATGGGGACTTGGTGCTGTCCGCTATATAGAGTTCACAACTTGCGACCCAGATGTAACCATATTGTGATCCCATGAAGGGTCATGACCAATGTTCTCTCTAATCCTTTTCCATCCATGTGCAGAATAAATTTTGTGTACTGAGGCATGTGTGGAAGTGCACTACCAGTAGAAATAACAAGCCTAGTTGTGGGCACACTGTTGATCAGCTGGGTGGCACAGGAATCTCATGAGCAGCTGCCCAAGCATCCAGCTTACAGGGACTGCTGGTCATGACCCCAGCTTGAGGAAACCCCCCAGTTTAACCCATGCTGAGGGCTGGAATTTTGAAGCTAGACCCATTCAGACCAGAAGTAAGGTGTCTAACGGTGCTGTAATTAACCACTGGAACATTTGACCAAGAGTCTTGGTGAATTCTCCATCAGTGGCAATTAGGGATGTAAGCAATTAGTCAACTACCTGATAAGCCTAAGCTTAAAAGCCGGTTCCCCCCCAGCACTGTCTCTGCGGTGCCCCTCCTCCCCCCACGCGTACAAAGACACAAGGAGACCCATATTGATTGCAGCTGTCAAATACATCAAGGACTGTTCTGAAGTGGGTGGGGGTTGGTTTTGTTCTCTGTATCTGTTGGAGGTAGGATGGGGAACAGAGGGCATCATCTGCCGCACATGCTTTAGGGAACACTTTCTCTCCAATTTAGTTACGCTCTGTCATTGAAGGGTTTTGCAAACCGACTGGATGGTTGCCTGTCGCTGGTGTTCCTCTAAGCTGCATGGCAGCCACAAATCAGTCCCACCAGTCAGTTAGCTCCATGCCCTTAGCCTCTGACTGGGGGAGAAGGGGGAGGGGCTGATTAATCACCTGTGAAGCTGGGCTGCTGTGTGTCTTAGAGGGAACACTGCAGTCAGTGTTCCCTGTAAGCTGAGCACTTGGGCGGTCTCCCAGGAGAGATTCAAATGCTTCCCAGCTGATTGGCAGAGTGCCTGCAGCAGGCACCATGTGTTTCCACTGGTGGTGCATATCCACACATGCCCTGGTGCAGAGAACAAAATGTATTGCACACGTGGATGGAAAAGAGTAGTGGGAACATTTGTTATGAGATGACGTTTTTGAGTAATTCGGTGGTAAAGTTTTATTGAGAGTTTTAAAGCCAGAAGCAACTACCAGATCCAGTCTGAGGTCCAGTCTGGCTCAGGCCAGAGACTTTCACACCAGTATTCCCATGCTGAGCCAGTCACTTAAACTAGCTTTCTCAGACTAAGGTACCAGAAGGACTCACCAGTAGTGGTGGGAATCTACTGCAGAATCTGTTCCACTGGTGAATTTCCCAATGGGTGTAAAAATCTCCACACACCCCCATTCCCACTTGGCTGTCTCGTGTTGGAGGCCAGACCTCATTCTGCCTTCGGCTACTAGAGCTGTCTGCTCTCAGAACTGGGCAACTGTGGGGCAGAACCAAGAACCAGGCCTTAAAACTGTGAAAGCCTCTTGGTTAGTGACTTGACAAGGTAACAGAGCGATGGGAGATGTACCACGGCTGAAACATTCGAGTTGAAATTTCCTGGAGAAATGTTGCCTAAAGCAGACTCCTGGCATGGAAAGCTTCAGCACCAAGGATTAAAATTTGGCAAAGTGATAATCAACCAAAAACAGAATGTTATTCTAGGAAGCTTTGAGAAATCTTAGTAGTAGGTGGTGCCACCAGCTCAGCATTTGTAACTGTTGCAAGTGTTCCCTCACTGCCCATCTGCCTAGCGTCTGGGCTGGTTCCTTACCTGCTGTGGTATTGCACCGTGAGCTAGGTAATCTTTGAATGCCCTACTCAGAGCAGAGGATGACAGCATTGCAGTCTGGCAGATTAATGCTAATCACATTGCATGAAAACTACAGCCAAGCCACACAGTTCTGTGTAGACAGCATTGCGGAGGGGTGATGGTGGGTGAAATGCCACGTGCAGCTCTTTGGCCAGTGATCCATTCGAAATATTGCTGCATGATCTTCTATGTGCATCAGCTGCTTGTCTTTGTGGCCGTTTGGTCTCTCCCCACCTGACACATCCTCTCCGTTCGCTCTTGAAGGGTTGGCTCCCGCCTCTGGGCTGCTCGCCATGTCCCAGTGTCTGTCGCCCACACGTTTAAAATTCTCAGACAAGCGATGGTACGGATTGTGCTTTCTTGGGGCCAGGAGGCGCTCCCCATAAACAGCCGCAAAGCTACCTCAACAACTTCTTTCCACATCCATCTTTGTTGTGATGCTGAGGAAAGATGACTGCTTACTATGTGATATGGCCACAAGTCTCATAGTTATCTTGCATAGCAGAAGGTCAAATCTCCCTCCACATTAACCATCCCAATTCAGGCAATTCTCATTATCTAGATAAATCTCCAGTGCGCTGATTTGATTCTGGCTACATTCTCTACCTCAGAAGTATCGTGAGGCAGAGAGTTCCACAGACTAATTATGCGTTCTTGGAAAAAGTATATTTTCTCTGCTCACAATCTTAAAGCTACAACATTTTCAATTCTGGTGAATGTCCCCTTGTCTCTTGTGTTAAGGAACTGGGAGAACCTGTCTCTTTTTCCTATCCCTGTCAGTATTTTATAGCCTGCTATCCTTGTCCCCTCTCTAAGGCAGATGACCCCAATCTCTCCTCACAGAGTTTGTCTGGGCCTCTGATTCTCTGAACCCTCCTTAGTTAGGGATGTTAAATATTGGTTAATTGAATAGTCGATTAACCTCATGAATTCTTATTAGTTACTCGACTATTCTGTAGTCCCCGGCAGCGGGGCTGGCAGTCAGTGCAATCTGGCCCCACTCCCAAGGAGCCCACTGACACCCTGTGCTGCTGCCTCTGTGGGGTGCCAGGTGGGAGCTGGTCTGTGAGGGGTGCAGGTTTAAAAACCAGCTCCCCTCAAAGAATGGCTGCTTGTCGCCCCAAACTGCTGCCTCTGTATCAGAGGCAGCAGCATGGGGTGGCAGCAGCCCCTGTCCAGGAGGGGATCTGAAGTCCCAGACCCAGCATGAGCCAGGACTGAGCTGGGCTGCCTGCCTGCCCGCCTGGCTCCTAATGTGCTTTAAATGCAGAGCCACAGCAGTGGTACAAGCCAGGACTGAGCCAGGCTGCAGGCCAGCCTGCTAGAAAAGTTACTGGTGGTGGGGGGGGGAGGAAATGTATGTAGTCTATAGCATTAACCTATAATCTTTTGCTTATCAATTAATCGACTACACTTTTACATCTCTATCTTTAATTCTGCAGGGTACCCAATTATTCAGAGTGGGTGGAAATTCTGAGCTCTCAGGTCTTACCTGAGAAGGGGAGCCGGTCTTACCAAAGCTGAGCTTGTCGTGGGTTTAGCTTGGAGAAATGCAGACCGAGGGGAGGATGTGGAGGAAGGGGGACCCAGGAATGGCTACTGAACCGAAAAGTGTGAGGATGGAGCGTGATCAGTTTGTGAAGGGGATGGACTGACAGGCTGGCCTATAGCAGCATAGGCAGCAGTCAGTGACACCAGGCCGGTGACTCTCATGTCTGTGTGGGAAATCCTTCATCAGGTTTAAAACCAACGCCACTTTACAAGCAGATGGATTAATTTCCCTCCTTTGTTGTGCATCACAAGTGGTGATTATCCATGGCTTTGCCTCTGTGAGCCTGATGCAAACATTGATTAAACATCTGGGGGTATTTGTGTTGTGTCCTGGCAGGCTGTGAGAGCCTGCAGTGGAGGGAGGGTGGCATTGGTGTTAGCAGTGGAATTAGCAGCCAGCTGTTTCCAGCCCTATAGGAAGGCAGGAGACACCCCTACCTTTTCCTGTGGTAGCTTTGCTTGATGTCAGCTGGTGGATTTCTGTAAGGAGCCCCACTCAGCACTAGGATCCTTTGCAGCACAGACATCATTAAAATTATTTCTCTTCCTTGGTGCAGCGCCCCCTGTTGACATGCAAGGGGTGATCGTGGTAACTTTAGGAGTCCTAAGAGCTGGAAGGGGAGGGAGGCTGATGGGTGAGGGGAGGGCTGGGAGTCAGGACTCCTGGGTTCTCTCTCTGGCTCTGGGTTGGAAAGGGGGGGGTACCACAGGAACTGGATGCTGTGAGCTGTGGTGAGGGCTTTTGACCCGGCCTGCCTGGCGTTTGGTCAGCGGGAACGTGCTCTCCTTTGATTCTCTGTTCTGTTTACGTGTGCTCCTTATGGTGCCGATTTCCTGTGCTGCAGACACAGCTCCATTGTCTAGACCCGTGGCCCTGCTGCTTGGCCACCCCTCCCTCCCTGCCTTGAGCTGCTGTGGAGAGGCAGGCCTGGCCTGGATGTGAGTTTTGAGGGGAGGGAGCTGGGGCAAGGGGGTAGTGACTCAACCATACCTGCTAGGAAGGGGGAGAATGTAAGACCTGGTTCTACTCTCTCTGAGCCCTGCCTAGCTCCCTGCTTGGACTCACTGTCCTCTCCTTCGGCTTTAACGAGTCCCCTTTGTTCCAGCTGGCTCTGTCTTGAGAGTGCCTTCAATTTATGTGACACTTTTACCCACAAGGCCTCGCTGCGCTGCACAAAGATAGTGGTGATACCAGTGGGGAAATTGAGGCACAGGGCAGGATGGCAGCTAGCCTCCCAGGGTCACCAGGGAGCAAGCAGGAAAACCCAGGTGTTCACGGGAGTACCCTCCCAGTTGTGGGAGAGCCTCAGGCTGTGCTACTATTTTTTTTATGTCTCTTCCTCTCTGGCAGGACGTGATCTTCCACGGCGAGTGCTGAGGCTCACAGGAAAGCCACCATGGCCAGCGCCTCTGTCAAGGTGGCTGTGAGGGTGCGGCCTTTCAACTCCCGGGAGATCAGCCGGGACGCAAAATGTGTCATCCAGATGCAAGGGAAAACTACCTGTGAGTACCTCTGTGCCTTGGGGGGGGTGTGGGATAGGGCCAGAGGCCAGCTCTTGGATGCGGGGGCGTGTGCAGAGGAACTCAGCATTGCTAGGTTTAACGCTTTCTAAGCTGCGGCAAGGAGGCAGGCCGTCGCTACAGTAGGCGCTGCCTGCCTCAGTTTCCTCAAACAGCACTCCACCACTTGGTCATTCCCTTAGGCACTGGTGTGTTCACCTTGAGCAGCTCAGGCAGAAGTAACTCCACCCCTGTTCCTAGTGAGACTTTCCCTAAAATCAGGCAGGGTTGGGTCCTGTTCTCCCATCACATAACCCCTCCCCAGACTTGGACTTGGTTGGGATGTGTTGCTTGGGGGTGTGGATTACTGGCATCCAGGGGCACACAGCAGCATAGCTTCCGTAGCACAGATGTGGCCTCGTTCCCTCCACCAAGTCCGCCTAAACCTGACTGCCCGGGGTGGGCCAGAGATGTGTGGCCATACTGTGGGGGTCTGTCTCCCATGCTCAGAGTCTAACCAATCGCTGCATTCGAGGTGAGATTGGCGGGGCCCGAGCGTGTTTTTCCCCTTCCAGTGTGGCACAGGGCATGACTCACCTGGTAATCCCCTGCCACTGCAGGGGTATTGGAGCCCCCACTCTGTCCTGCTCACAGCCTGGGGGGCACACCAGCTCTGTTTCCTGTGGGCTGAAATGTCCTAATCCACCCCTCTCTGGGCGGTGGCACGAGAATGCAGACCTGCCCTGAGTTGCCCAGAAGGGGCCCGGTTACGCCCTGACCCTGGTGTTGCAAGCTGTTGTCTCTCCGGTTGTACCAGCCCTGGTTCCCAGCTGCTTTGATCCTGAGCCAGAGGCTTTAGTGCTGGCGTTCTGCATCCCAGCCAGTCCCAGGTGTATGTTAGAGCCACCCCTGGGCTGCTCCCACCTTCCTGACTTGCTGCGGGCCCAGCAGAGCCAGGAATGAAAACCCAGAGTTCAGTGGGCCAGACTGGTGTTTAATTCTTGTGCCAGGCAGTGTGGGGTTAATCTCGGCGTAGCTGGGAGCACAGGTGTAGCCCCAGGGCAGGAGAGGGCTGTTGCCTCATGGACCTGTGGAGGAGGTGGTCTGTGCTGGGAAATGTCTCTTGCCTTTATGGGACTCAACCTCCAGCCTGATGCTGAGGTGATGGGCACTGATGAGAGAAGGGCCTTCATCTGTGGTGTCTACAGGTCTCCCCTTTCTTCCCCCCCTTGGTCCTTTCATTTTTCCAGCCCGCGAGAAGAGGGAGGGATTTTTTTTTTTCCTGCTCCATCCCCCAGCCTTGTCCCCAGCACACCCCACAGCAACTTCAGAGCCACAGCTATGAGAACTATGCCTGGAATGAGCAGATCAGTCCTTGGGGGGAGGGGCTCTGCAGCTGGGAGACACGCGTCTCTCCACAGGGGGCCAGGAGTGACGGCCAGGGGTTGCGTGGCTCAGCCTTGCCGTGGGTGTGGGGGTGAAGCTACAACACAGCTGATAGTGTGGGGGGCGGGGGATCCCAGAGACTTGGTTTCTTGCTGTGAATCTGGCAGTGCCTGGCATGGAGGGATGGGGAACGGCCTTGGTCAGGGCGGGAGACCTGTGCAGCACCTGGCCTCATGGGGGCCCTGCTCTCAACCAGGAAGGTTTGTGAGCATCCAGCACTATGGTGGAGGGGGGAAATCTCTGTCCCTGTGATACAAAATGGAATGGGGCTCTGAACGCTCAGCGGTGCGGTGACTGGACTGCAGTGAACCACAGCGCCAGGTGTCCAGGGTGGTGAGGTGGGTTTGTGCCCCCCGCCTCAGGTGCTTGTCCTTTCTCATTGAGCCCTTTCTGAACGAGCACTTGGCCCGGCCCTCCCAACCCCCGCTCGTCTGCCCCAGACGATGGGGGGCGGGATCAGACACGAAGCACAGCCTGCAGTAATGCCTTGCCATCTGGCTGGGTGCCCGGCTCTCAATGAATGCGGCTCGTGTGCGCGCCGGCCTGCCGAAGTCTTTGTGCGGCCTGGGGAACCCACAGTTTAACCCTGCTCCGGGCAGCTGCGTCTGGTTAACCCCTGCCTGCTGCGGCATCTCGGTGACATGGTGTGCTCCGACAGCCCCAGCTGCTCTCCTAGGAAACCAAAGCCAAGAGTTAACTCCTGCTTGCAACAGTGCCGCCCGAGGGACACAAATCCACCACCAGGTGGCGCCGCGGCCTGGTCTTAAACTCTCAGTTGTGGGAGTAAGTGGTCAGCATGTGAAAATATGCTGCACCCCTGCTAGGTGGGTTGTGGATGTGATGGGTTGGGTCACAGATCTCCTTGAGACTGTCACTTGATGGGCTAATCACACCACTGAGCCGGCCTGCCTGCTGTCAGGAGCACTCCACCTGTTCTGCGGAGCTGAACCCTCTGGTCTCCTCTGGCCAAGGCACAGCGTTGGGGTCCCAGCACACATCAGACTGTGACAGACACTGATAACTGCTCAGCTCTGGCATGGCTTAATCACAAGGACGTGACAGAGCAACCAGGTACACAGCCCCAGTGGGGCCAGAACCCCAGATAAAGCTGTCTTACCTGGTATAAAGGTTGTACACAGAGCAAACTCCTAAATTGTTTACCCTCTTTATCACTGAAAGAGGGAGATCCCCAGCTAACAATTATTTACACTGGGTTTATTAATAAGATCACTTTTGTGTATTAAGTGTAAAAAGTGGGATTTAAGTGGTTGCACATGATAGCAGGCAAATCAAAGATGAGTCATTGAGCAAAATAAAACACAGCCTGCCAGCCAGGCCTAACGCACTATGTGTGTTAATGTGCCAATTCTGCCAGTTTTTACCCTCACAATAGTTCTAGTCACCCCTTCTCGCAAGCCAGGCAGCCTCCCAGCCTGACCCTGACCCTTCACAATGCTCAGTTCCAGGTGGGTGCAGCAGCCCATCTGAGATGGTAAATGGGAGTCTCCTAGCATCAGGCAGCAGCCCCTGTTGTTTGTTTTCCCCCCTTTTTATTCCTTTTGCCCAAGCTGGGGATCCTTTGTGTTCACTTGAAACTTTTCACACTGCCAGTGGAACAGTACAGCATCCAACGTAGGTTTCAGCCAGTGTTGCCTATAAGCTGTGCACTTGTGTACCCTCTCAGGAGAGATTCAAATGCTTCCCAACTGATTAGCCCAGTGTCCACAGCTGGGTCTTGTGTTTCTACTGGTGGTGCGCATTCTCGCATGCCTTGGTGCACATTAAAATTATTCCACACATAGATGGAAAAATTAGAGGGAACGTTGGTTTGAGCAGCAGGTGACCTAACCACATATCTTGGCAGGACCAGCCATAGTTGAGACTTGCAGGAAAAACAAGGCTATTCACAGATCATTGTCCAAAGCAGTGGTTCCCAACCTTTTTATACTGGGGACCTGCAAACCCATTCACAAATTTTGGTGGACTGGTAACATTTCATTTGCATATTCATTATGAAAACATGCAAATACAATGTTACTGGTCCACCAAAATACCTGGCCCTCCAGAGACTGTCAGCCCTAACCCTTAGAGCCCCCCACTCCTCCACTTACCCAGCACCAGACCCCAGAGTCCTCTGCACCCAACCTCCCCATGCTAACCTCCCACTCTCAGAACTCCCCAGTGCCAGCCCCCCATCCCAAATGCCTCAGTGCCAGCCTCAGTGCTGCCCCTTAAAGCCCCCCCACTACCAGACACTGCCCAGGTCGCAGCTGCTCTCAGGGGGTATGTCTATACTACCCCGCTAGTTCAAACTAGCAGGGTAATGTAGGCATACCGCACTTGCAAATGAAGCCCGGGATTTGAATTTCCCGGGCTTCATTTGCATAAGCGGGGCTCCGCCATTTTTAAAACCCCGCTGGTTCGAACCCCGTGCAGCGCGGCTACACGGGGCACAAACTAGGTAGTTCGAACTAGGCTTCCTAGTTCGAACTACCGTTACTCCTCGTGGAATGAGGAGTAACGGTAGTTCGAACTAGGAAGCCTAGTTCGAACTACCTAGTTCGTGCCCCGTGTAGCCGCGCTGCACGGGGTTCGAACGAGCGGGGTTTTAAAAATGGTGGCGCCCCGCTTAGGCAAATGAAGCCCGGGAAATTCAAATCCCGGGCTTCATTTGCAAGTGCGGTATGCCTACATTACCCTCCTAGTTCGAACTAGGAGGGTAGTGTAGACATACCCAGGCTGACATGCCGGGCTCCGGGCAACCCTCCCACCATGCCTGAACTGCTCTTGTGTCTGGGAGGAGACCCTGCCCCTTCCCAGCACTGGTTGGCTGAGAGGTGGGGAGGACACGACTCTCCCAACAGCCACAGTGGGAAGGGAGGTGCTGGGCAGTGTATCCCAGCCTCGGCCCTCAGAGTTGCTGTAGCCCAGCAGCCAGAGGCCTGCTGCACGGCAGTGGGCTGCAGCACAGTGGTTGGGAACCTCTGGTCCAAAATACTGGACCACTGTGCTCCTTGAGCCCTACTGATAGCCCTCACTTAGCACCTCTGGAGTCATAAACAGGTTTCTCTGCTATCTATTTGAAGAGCTAATCTGTCCATGTATTTGTCTGTGAGGAGTGCTAGGACCGCCACAGCTGGAGTGCAGCTGCTGCTTATCACAACTTATAGCAGGGTCAGGGTTTGGCTTTGGTTGTGCCAAAACTGCCCCCTCATCCCGATGCGTTTGAGGACACTCAAAACTGTACAGAAAAGAGACAATCACCAGGCAGGTGAGGGAGACTGGCTGGGGCCACTCCTCTGCTCTCCTGTCTGGGATTGCCCCAGCTCTGAGCCTTCCACCCTCTAGGCACACTTTAAGGAGAAGCCCACTCCTCCTCCTGATTTGTATGGGGACATTGCCGGCTGTTCCCCTTTGTCATGGAGCGAGGAGAAAGTGCAGTTTGCTACCTTCCTCACTCTGGCTGGGGAGCACCGGGAGCAGATGAACGTGCATCTGCCCTGGCAGGGGACATGCACCAGTCCCCTGGCTGTACCTGCTGCAGAAGTCATGGAGAGGCACTTCTTGCCTGTTCCTGAGCTGCTGCAGGGAGAGAGAGCTGGAGTTGTCCTCTCTTCCAGGGCAGCCTGCATCCTGGCACCCCTCATCCCCAACCTCATAAGGACCCGAGCAACACTGGCTAAATCTTCCAGTACTTTGTATTTCTAACTTCTGATATAGGCCTAGTGCATGGACACGAATGGAATGTACACGCTTAGCAGATTACAACTTTTTAAAGCATATTTTCCATGAAGTATTTTACATAAAGTATCTTCCAGTCCGGTTGTATTCCTCTTCAAAGTGTATTTCCATAACGTATACAAGGACAATGTCATGTGGGGGAGGAGGGAGCGAATGTTTCAGTGTGAGTTATTTGGTGGGATCTGTTGAAAGCAGCATGAATAAGCATTGGCCTTCTGCTCCAATCTCTCAGCCAACTAGAACTGGCTGAGAACATTGAGAGTTTGTCCAGTCCAGTCCCTTGCTCTCAAAGCAGGACCAAGCACCATCTAGATCATCCCTGACAGGTGTCTGTCCAACTTGATCTTAAATATCTTCAGTGATGGAGATTCCACAACCTCCCTAGGCAATTTATTCCAGTGCTTAACCGCCGTGACAGGTAGGAAGGTTTTCCTAATGTCTAACTTAAACCTTCCTTGCTGCAATTTAAGCCCATTGCTTCTTGTCCTATCGTCAGAGTTTCAGGAGAATAGTTTTTCTCTCTCCTCCATTTAACAGTCTTTTAGGTACTTGAAAGCTGCTATCATGTGCTCTCTCAGACTAGGCCTACACTAGGAGAGAAATTCAAATTAAGATACACACCTCCAGCTATGTTAATTGCGTAGCTGGAGTCGATATACCTTAATTCAAACTTTGGCACAGTCCCCACATCAGGAGGTCGACAGGAGAAATGCTTCCATTGACTTCCCTTACTCCTCACGATTTGAGGGGTACTAGCGTCAACGGGGATACCCTCATCATTTGATTTAGCAGGTCCTTACTACACCTGCTAAATCAAACACCAAAAGATCAACCTCTGGCATCTTGATCTGCAGGTAAGTATAGACATGGCTTTAGTCTTCCCTTCTCCAGATTTAACACACCCAGGGTATGTCTACACTACAGCACTAATTCGAACTTACTTAGTTCAAATTAGTTAATTCGAACTAAGCTAATTTGAATTAGCGCATCTAGACTTAAAAACTAGTTCGAATTAGCGTTTTGCTAATTCGAACTAGCATGTCCACACTGAGTGGACCCTGAACTGAGGTTAAGGATGGCCGGAAGCAGTGCCGGCAGGGCATCAGATTAGGACATGGAGCTGCTGTCTCAGGCTAGCCGAGGGCTGTGCTTAAAGGGACCCGACCCCCACCCCAGGCAGACAGTTCTCAGGGGTTCCCTGCTTGCAAAGCAGTCCTGGCTTGGAGTGCCCTGAGTGCCCACACTCGGCACATCACAGCACTCAGCCATCAGCCCAGCTGTACTTGCCGCAGGCTGCGATCTGGGCAGGGGGAGGAGGTCAATCAAGGGGCTTCAGGAGAGTTTCCACCCCGAGGTGCCTGCAGAGCCAGCCCAGTCCTCCCCATCGGGGGCTCGTACCCCATTCCTCCCTCACCTCCTTCCACTTATCCCTCCCTAGCCCCCCTTCCTGATGTACAAAATAAAGGACACGTGTGTTCAAAAATAGAAACTCTCTTTATTGAACAAAACTTGGGGAGATTGGGAAAAGAAGGTGGGAGAGGGGAAGAGAGAGGGTGGGAGAGGAGAGGGCAACAAAAATGATCAGGGGTTTGGAACAGGTCCCATATGAACAGAGGCTAAAGAGACTGGGACTTCTCAGCTTAGAAAAGAGGAGACTGAGGGGGGATATGATAGAGGACTATAAAAGCATGAGTGGTGTGGAGAGGGTGCATAAAGAAAAGTTATTCATTAGTTCCCATACTAGAAGGACTAAAGGACACCAAATGAAATGAATGGGTAGCAGGCTTCAAACTAACAACAGAAAGTTCTTCTTCACAAAGCAAATAGTCAACCTGTGGAACTCCTTGCTGCAGGAGGCTGTGAAGGCTACAACTAGAACAGAGTTTAAAGAGAAGTGAGATGAAAGTCATGGAGGTTGGGTCCATGGAGTGCTATTAGCCAGGGGGTAGAAATGGTGTCCCTGGCCTCTGTTTGTGGAAGGCTGGAGATGGATGGCACGAGACAAATGGCTTGGTCATTGTCTTTGGTCCATCCCCTCCAGGGTACCTAGTGTTGGCCACTGTCGGCAGACAGGCTACTGGGCTAGATGGACCTTTTGTCTGACCCAGTATGGCCATTCTAAGCTCAGGGCTCAGGGTCGGGGGTCTCAGTGGACCACCTTGATTTTCATGCCAACCTGCTCCTGGGTGGCCAGGCTGGAAGCTATCCTGCCCTAGATGGCCACTTTCCTGTGCCTAGTGCGGAGGTCGTGGATGAGGTCCACGATGTCTGCACTGGACCAGGCGGGCGCCCACCTCTTGCGGACCTGGGCAGGCTCCTGGGAGCCGCCAGCCTGGTCCCGGGAAGAGGTGGAGGGCTGGGTGGCAGCGGGTGGCTGGCTCGAGCCGTGCCAGGTGCAGGGTCTGCTGGCTGGGTGCTGGCAGGCTTGCACCTGGCACGGGCACTGTAGCCAGCCCGTGCCCCTTTAAGGGCTCCGGGGCCGGGAGGGGGGCAGAAGAGTTTCCCTGGTGGTGCCCAGAGTGGCCACCAGGGAAAGCTGGGGAAGGCTAGCCTCCCACTAGTTCGAATTAAGTGGCAACACAGCCCTTAATTCAAACTAGTTAATTCGAACTAGTTAATTCGAACTAGGCGTTAGTCCTCGTAGAATGAGGTTTACCTAGTTCGAATTAAGTTCGAACTAGCAGTTTGCCTGTGTAGCGCCTATCAAAGTTAATTCGAACTAACATCTGTCAGTTCGAATTAACTTTGTAATGTAGACATACCCTCAGTTACTTCAATTGTCCCTTATAACTCTTCTGTTCTAGACCTTGAATCATTTTTGCTGCTCTTCTCTGGACTTTCTTCAGTTTGTCACATCTTTCCTGAAATGTGATGCCCAGAATTGACAGTTATACAGCTGAGGCCGAATCAGTAGAGCAGAAGAATGACTTCTCCTGTCTTGCTTGCAACATGTCTGTTGCTAGATCACAGAATGATGGTTGCTTTGTTTGCCACAGTGTTGCACCATTGATTTAGCTCAACTCCTACTCAGTTCTTGAGCTGGTCAATTGCAAAGGTCAGCAAGGACCAATGCGACCCTGTAGTCTGGGACACCTTCCCCTTTCTGTATAACACAGAGCTTCCTGTAAATAAATCCTGGGTGAAACAGAGCAGATCGTGGCGGGGGTGGGAATTTATTTTGATGTTACAAATCACCGGTGATGGAGAATCTACCACGGCCCTTGGGAAGTTGTCCCAATGGCTTATGTGGTTATTTTCGCTGCTTATTTCCTATCTGAATTTGGGTATTTGGTCTTGTCTGAGAGTTCTGCGAGAAGGAAGTGGCGTTTCTCTACCCTGAGTAATTTCCAGCCCGTACAAGGGGAAATGCAACAGGGGGGGAAGCCTGTTGGGGGGCTGCAAATAAAATGGGCACAGTTGTTAGCCCCACCGGAGTGTCGATGGCAGCCCGCAGAAGATGGAGTAGTTGTGTTGATAGTGGGGGGGATTGTTGTGCCGTGTAATCTGATAGCGTATTCTGTCTCCCTCCCTTGTGGTAGTGCAGTAGTGTGTTCTGCCACCCTCGTGGTGGTCTGGTAGTGTGTTCCCAAAGCTTCAATACGGCCCTAAAAATAATTAATGGAGGGATTTTTTTTTGTATTTCCTTTTTGCTCCTGAGCCTTTACGAGAGTGACATTTACAAACTTTGCTCTGCTACCATGAGACTTAGAAACTCCTGTTTCCTTTAAACAAAGGGAAGCAAAGATGCCCTTTTAATTCCATGACTCTGGCAGCTGGGACTTCGTGGAACAGCCGACCCACTAGCCTGAAGGTGGGAATTAGGGATGTAAAATACCATTTAATTGGTTAAATGTAGCATTTAAATGGTGAAGCAAAATGCAGGACAATGTAGCACTTTAAAGACTAACAAGATGGTTTATTAGATGATGAGCTTTCGTGGGCCAGACCCACTTCCTCAGATCAAATAGTGGAAGAAAGTAGTCACAACCATATATACCAAAGGATACAATTAAAAAAAATGAACAAATATGAAAAGGACAAATCACATTGCAGAACAGGAGGGAGATGCGGGGGGGGGGGGGGGGAGGAAGGAAGGTAAGTGTCTGTGAATTGATGATATTAGAGGTAGGGAGAGTCCCACTCTCCCTACCTCTAATATCATCAATTCACAGACACTTACCTTCCTTCCTTCCCTCCCCCCCCCCCCCCCGCATCCCCCTCCTGTTCTGCAATGTGATTTGTCCTTTTCATATTTGTTCATTTTTTTTAATTGTATCCTTTGGTATATATGGTTGTGACTACTTTCTTCCACTATTTGATCTGAGGAAGTGGGTCTGGCCCACGAAAGCTCATCATCTAATAAACCATCTTGTTAGTCTTTAAAGTGCTACATTGTCCTGCATTTTGCTTCAGCTACCCCAGACTAACACGGCTACATCTCTATCACCATTTAAATGGTAAACAATTAAAGGGGTTGGGGGGCGTTCCAGGGGGGAACTTCAGCCTGGTTGGGCTACAACTGTCCCTCTGCCCTCCACAGTCAGGCTACAGTGACCTCCCCCTGCCACTGCAGGCAGGGGATACTCCAGCCCAGCTGTTTCCAGCCCTGCATAGGGCTGCTGGCTCTGGCTCCTGGCCCCATGCAGGCTAGGAGCCAGCAGCACTGCATGGTGGAGCCTGGGGGTCTGAAGCAACCCCCTGCCTGTGGCAGGCTGTGGGCGGGGGGTTGCTCGTGGGTATGGCTAACCATTAGCCCGTGATCATCACCCGTTAAGAGTGATGCTCACATGGTAACGGTTACCTGGTTACCCATTCCCACCCTGAGTGGGAATCAAAAGGGGCGCAGCACTGACAGGGGAGGTGGAAAGGCTGCAGGAGGGCAGCTGTGTCTGTGGGCTGGGAGTGGAGCAGAGGGCAAGAAGGGGGATGTGGAAAAGGAGCAGGGCCTTTAACGTGGCTGGGGTAGAAGGGAGGCAGACAGATGGGAGGGGGCAAGAGTTTTCTGTGGCTCTCAAAGGAAGGTGAGAGGCGGGCGTGGGAGAAACACAGGAGCACTAATTCCATTAGCTGGCTAATTACACTGCACACGCTCACTTGGGTGCTCCAGAGCTACCGACTAAATGAAAATAACAGAACAGAGGGCAGTGACGCCCTCTTGCACCCTTTCGCTCCACTTGGTAGTTGGATCTGCTTGTGCAGAGTGGCTAAGTTCATTGCCCACGTGTTCAACGCTAGTGAGAGAACCCAGGAGTCCTGGCTCCCAGGCCCCCTGCTCTAACCACCAGTCCCCACTCCCCTCCCAGAACTGGGGAGAGAACCCAGGAGTCCTGGCTCCCAGGCCCCCTGCTCTAACCACCAGTCCCCACTCCCCTCCCAGAACTGGGGAGAGAACCCAGGAGTCCTGGCTCCCAGGCCCCCTGCTCTAACCACCAGTCCCCACGCCCCTCCCAGAACTGGGGAGAGAACCCAGGAGTCCTGGCTCCCAGGCCCCTGCTCTAACCACCAGTCCCCACTCCCCTCCCAGAACTGGGGAGAGAACCCAGGAGTCCTGGCTCCCAGGCCCCTGCTCTAACCACCAGTCCCCACGCCCCTCCCAGAACTGGGGAGAGAACCCAGGAGTCCTGGCTCCCAGCCTTCCCCACAACCCACCCCACTGGACACTGTGTATGCAGATAAAATTGCTTCTCTGCTTCCCTGGGTACAGGCTGAAGCACAGCACCGAGTGCTGCTGGCGAGTTTGTGCGCGGGGGAGTCCGGGTTTTCGAACCCGCTGCACAAGCTTTCTAGGATTTCCTTCCCTGCCAGGAGTTGCCTCAGGGTTGTGGGTTGGGCTCTTGGCTGCTGGGCCGGGCAAAATAACTCCAGGGCGTGGCGAGTGTGTTTCATCTCTTGCAGTGCTGGCCAAACCTTTTGTGGCTTTGCCAGGCCCAGTTGAACACACAAAAGCAGACAGAAGCTGGTTTGTTCCAGACCTTTTCTGCTGCCTGGGTTAGCTGGTGGGGGTGGGAGAGTAGGGGGAGACTCTGCATTTGCTCCCCAGGCCTGGGAGGTTAATGAGCCAACCCATGGATGCCATGGACTGGTGAATGCCGGTCCCACGCTGCATGAGGCACGCCGCACAGGCACACAGAAAGCTCTTGGGGCCAGGCCTGCTGATCTTTCCCTTGTGAGGTACACAAGTGCTGTCCCCACCCTCCTCATAGCAATGGGCTCCGTCTTGCTGTAGATTCAGGCAGGGCCGCTGGGTGGGTTTTTCTCCTTTCTCCCTTAGCGACTGACTCAGGCAGCGTCTGGCTCAGTTTTGATGCTTTTCCTCCCAAACACAAGAGCTACAAATGCTTTGTTTAGATTAAGGACGGGCTCCTGCTCTGTGGCGGGGGCCTGTTGTACTGAGGTCGGGGGAACAGGGATGCAACCTCAGAGCCCTCTTCCCTGTGCTGGCATCCTGCAGACCCAGCTGCTGCAAGGGGTGGATGCTAAATATAGCCAGAACGTCCTCAACTTGTTATGGTCCCAGGGGCTGCCGAGATGTCAGTCAGCTGGCCCGGGAGCCTTTTAAAGGCAGCAGTGCGCTGGCATGAGAGCCGGCCTGGCCTCCGAGCCGGGGCCCGCCCGGCTTAAAAGGGAGATGCTGGGTTCTGAGCCAATTGGCCTTCTCAGCGCAAACCTGAGCTGGGTGTGAGAGGCCCGGGCTGTGACACTGCACAGCCCTGGTCACCCTCTGTTTGGCCTAGACCCAGCTGTGCAGAGAACCTATGAGCCTCCCCTCCAGTCCTCCCGCTTTGAACACCAGCCCCTGCACCCTTCCCAGAGCTGGGGAGAGAACCCAGGAGTCCGGGGCTCCCAGCTTGTGTGTGTGTTTTGCTCCATACAGCCCTGGCCCCATGTGGGCCCTGATCTCAGTCGGGAGCCAGGCATCCAGGCGGCACTAGCAGGACGTGTGATACAGCTAGCACTAAGTGCGTCCCAGGCCCAGCTCGCTCACTCTCTGCCCCGTTTCCCCACAGGTATCACCAATCCCAAGATGACAAAAGATGCTGCCAAAAACTTCACCTTCGACTATTCCTACTGGTCCCACACCTCGGTGAGCACCCAAGCTCGGAGAGTGGCGAGGGATGGCCAGGGTGTGGGGCTAGCCTAGCGCTCGGTCCTCTCCCTGCTCTGACAGCACCTCCTTCAGGGGCCTTGGCTAAGTCATCCAGCCTCTGTGGGCCACAGTGCCCCACACGTGCCAGGGGGAGATCAGCCCTGCCATGACTCCTGGGCACTGGGAGGGGAGTGAGGGCTGGTGGTTAGAGCAGGGGATGCTGAGAGCCAGGGCTCCTAGGTTCTCTCTCCACCTGTGTGAGGAGAGCGGAGGCTGGTGGGTCAGAGAAGAAGTGAGGGGCACTGGCAGGACTGGGCTGGCCTGGCAGGGGCTGCAGATCGGGAGTGAGGGGCACCGGCAGAGCCACAAGGAACCACCAACCCTATCTCCCCCAGGAGGAGGACCCCCACTTCGCGTCCCAGTGGCAGGTGTACAAGGACATTGGGGAGGAGATGCTGCTTCATGCCTTCGAGGGCTACAATGTCTGCATCTTCGCCTATGGCCAGACGGGGGCCGGCAAGTCCTACACCATGATGGGCCGACAGGAGACTGGGCAGCAGGGGATCATCCCGCAGGTAGGGGTGGGGGCTGTGTGCTCTCTGGCAGGGGTTGTGCTGCAGGGGAGGGGCTGAGGGCTTGGCGGTGAGGGGGTGGGCAGCTGGGCTGGGCTAGGGGACGAGGCCCTGCCTGTGTTTCCAGCCTGCTGTGTTGCATTTCTCTCCAGCTGTGTGAGGATCTCTTTGCCCGCATTGCCCAGAGTCGTGCCCACGACCTCTCCTACTCCGTGGAGGTGAGTTGCCCAGACCCCTCCTCCCCCTCCGAGCCTGGCCTCTAGCCTCCCTACGCAGGCCCCTAAGCGCTGCCCCAGTCCTGACCCCTAACTCCTCTTGTGTGATCCCCACCCTCCTTTCAAAGCCCCTTCCCGTCCTCCCCCAATGCTGATCCGTGGCCCCCTGAGCCTTCCCTTCAGACCTCCAGCTCGCCCTGGACTCCCCGCCAACAGACCTTTCCACTGCTGCCCCCCACAATGTGACCCTGACCCTTCCCCCTCCATTTGCACCCCCCAGTGCTCCCTCATCCCACCCCTTCTGTCCCCCATGCATCCCAAACTCTCATTTCCCCCTGCTCTCCGGGCCTGCCTCACTCCCACCCCCACCCCCACCCCCACCCCAGGTGAGCTACATGGAGATCTACTGCGAGCGGGTGCGGGATCTGCTGAACCCCAAGAGCCGGGGGAATCTGCGGGTACGCGAGCACCCTATCATGGGCCCCTACGTGGAAGATCTGTCCAAGCTGGCTGTGACTTCCTTTGCCGACGTGGCTGACCTCATGGACTGCGGGAACAAGGCCAGGTGAGAGCCCCTTGCTCCAGGGCAGTGGGGTAAGAGCAGGGGGCTGGGAGCCAGGACTCCTGGTTCTCTCCTGGCTCTGAGAGGGAAGTGGTGGCTGGGAGCCAGGACTGCTCCTCATTTTCTCCCCCCCCCCCCCCCCCCGGCCGGTTTCTCACCCCACCCCTACCCCCAGGACCGTAGCTGCCACCAATATGAATGAGACCAGCAGCCGCTCCCACGCTGTGTTCACCATCGTCTTCACACAGAGGAGACATGATGAGCTGACAGACCTGGACACAGAGAAGGTAACCCGGGGGGGAGCTGGCTGGGGGCAGGGGCAGGTCAGGCCAGTTGTGGGACCCATGTGGGGAGGGGTTCACCTAGCTGGGAGAGGTCAGGCATGGAACGAGTTTGTTGGGTCTCAGCCTGGCTCAGTGAGGACAGAGCAGGCCAGGGAGGGCAGCGAACAAAGTCCAGCCCTCTTGACCCGCTCTCTTTCTGACCCCGCCCCCCTTCAGGTCAGCAAAATCAGCCTGGTGGATCTGGCCGGCAGCGAGAGGGCGGATTCCTCTGGGGCAAAGGGCATGAGGCTAAAGGTGAGAGCCCCTAGACCCTGAACCAGGACCCCTCAGCAGCTGCTGCTCCGTGGAGAGGGGGCAGTCGCAACCCTCCAGGATGGCGCTAGATTAACCAGCCCACCAGGATGTCCCTGAGTGGCACGCCCTGTCAAGGGCTTCACAGCATCTGGCCCCACCCCCATCTGGCCTGGTGCGCACGTGCTGTGGAAGGTCAGTGTCACTGGCAGCATTTGAACCCCACCATTCAGGGACCTGCAGGCCCGGCCCTGCATGACTCCATGGGATCCGGGCACTAAGACACACGCGCACACGTTACAGGGCCGGCAGCATCCGTGGCTCCGATGCCTCTGGAGTGCGGTGTCTCGTGGCTGGCGTCCCGGGGGCCTGGACCCCTCTGGGAGGAGTGGTGGGCTGTTTGTGTAGCACATGGGTGGCCCCCAATGCCTGGTCTGCCCATGCTCTCCCCCTTCTACAGGAAGGTGCTAACATCAACAAGTCGCTGACCACGCTGGGGAAGGTCATCTCCGCCCTGGCCGAGCTGGTGAGTGGGATGGGGAGTTGGGCATCTTGCCCTTGTCTGGTCCAGGCAGTCCCTCTGTGGATCACCAGAGGGGCTCCCTCTTTGGTCAGAGTCGGCCACACGGCCCCCCAGCTGAGTCCTCCCTCTCCCCCCGCCAGACTTGTCCCCTCTGTGGGGGCCTGGCACCCAGCCAGTGTCTGCATCAACAACTGGCACCTTTTCCGGAGGGTCTGGCCAAGCTGGCTTCCCTCCCAGCCTAGCCACCAGGATCCCAGCTGTCTCTGGCCCCATCAGCCCCATGGGGGAAAGGAGCACCAGGGCCAGTCCTTCAACCACCTGCTGGTTCCACTCTACGCGTCTCTGGCTCTGACCCAGAAGCAGCTGCCCAACCCCTTGTTGCGCCACTGGACACAGCAGTGCTTTGCACAGAGGGGAAACTGAGGCACACATGGGCATGGCGAAGCTCGGTTGCATGGGGGTGTCAGCTCTTTCCTAGCGGCTCTCACCCTCCCCCTTGTTCCCTCTCCAGCAAAACAACAAGAAAAAGAAATCCGATTTCATCCCCTACCGTGACTCGGTGCTCACCTGGCTGCTCAAAGAAAACCTGGGTAACCTGCACTGATCCTGGGGGGCGGGTCCTGGCGCACTACATGGGGGGCAATATCCTGGCTAGAGGAGTGGGATATGGGAGGGACAGCGTGTCCTATTGGCCACTGTGGATATGGAGGAGAAATGGGATGTTTCTTGGAGGGTAGCAGGGGGTGGCTCCCCCACTAACCTCCCTCATCTCCTCCCCCAGGTGGTAACTCCCGCACGGCCATGATCGCTGCTTTGAGCCCCGCCGACATCAGCTATGAGGAGACCCTGAGCACCCTCCGGTGAGCACTGCAGACCTGGGGGGCACTTCTGGGTCATGGTGGTGGGGTGGATGGAAGAGGAGTGGGTATGTGGGCAGGGGAGAAGGGCTGGGCAAATTGGGAGCAGGGCTGCTCATTCATCCAGAGCTGCTAAAATACACCCCCCAGCTACGCGGACCGCACCAAGCAGATCCGTTGCAACGCGGTGATCAACGAGGACCCCAATGCCCGGCTCATCCGTGAGCTGAAGGAGGAGGTGGCCCGGCTGCGGGAACTGCTTTTCGCCCAGGGCCTCTCCGACGCTCCCCACCTTGGCGGTGAGTGCCCTGACAGGCAGAGAGGGAAAGGGGCAGAGTTAAGGGGATTTTGGTGGGGGTGGTGCAGCCTGCCTCTGATAAATGCTGGTGCCCGGAGTGGGGTGAGGAAAGAAGGCTCCATTTTTAAATGGGGGGTGGCTGCCTCCCAAATGCCCCCCATTGTGCAGCACTCTGGGCAGAGAATGGGGTGCATAGGGACTGGGCCACGGTTATATGGGGCGTCTAGCCAAAGGGTGGGTGCTGGGGGATGTGAGGGGTGCAGGTGCATCTGTGAGCATGACCAAACCCCTAACCTCAATGCTCCCTCCAGGCTTGAAGGGGGAGGAGCCTGCTGGCCCCCCTCCTGCTCCCATGCTGCCCTTTGACCCTGCTGCCAAGCCCCAGACCCCCACTACCCTCAATGGGGCATCTGAGCCCTTCCCCATCCTGGATGACCAGGATATCTGCACGGAGGAGGCCATGGAGAGACTGCAGGTAGGGCTGCTATCAAGGGGCATCACTTCCCCCCAATCTTAAGTGTTGGGGAATGTAAAATGAATAGGGGTCTGGAATGGCCTTGTTGCATTAGTGGTTCAGGGTTCAGCCACAGCATTACACTTAAACATGCTTTTTCCCTTCATTATACAGCCTAGGAAAATAGATAAGCATGCAGCTGCTCTTCTTTATTGTATCTTGATTATCCTCATTGGCACTGTATCATCTCTTCGGGGTTAACATCCTTGTAACCTTTTAGTTTGTAGCATAGGTATGTGTTGATTTAATTATAAATTGTGACTAGTAATTAGGGGCGGGTATAATTGGATTCATTATTTGCTTATGACTATTTATTTTTGGGGAGTTAACATTGCTAAATAAGGCTTTAGGAACAGTAGTGATAGACATGTACATTAACATACTAAAATAGATAAAAGAGTCCGACTAATGCCAAGTTGGGGCCACTGGAACACTGTGTTGAATGGCCGAGGTAAACGTGCATAGGCAATAAAGTGGTTCCGTTTACCACATCCGCTCCTGGGTCGCCTGTTTCTTCTCTAACATTAACTATCCCCTCCTCCAACCTTCCAGCTCAACCCAGATCCTCCCACTCTGCCCTCCAGTGGCCGGGAGTCCTGGCTCCCAGCTCCACTCCCATTACCCACCAGCCCCCGTTCCCTCCCAGAGCCAGGGTGAGAACCCAGGAGTCCTGGCTCCGAGTTCCCCTACCCTGAACTGTCTGGCAGTCCCCGCACACATACGCCTGTTGGGGTGGGGAGAGGCCAGGGCCCCAGGCTCAGCCTCTGGTGCTGTGTGCTGGAGGTGCCCTGAGCCTGGCTGCTCACTGGCATTCGCAGGAGACAGAGAAGATAATAGCGGAGCTGAATGAGACATGGGAGGAGAAGCTGCGGAAAACCGAGGCCCTTCGGATGGAGAGGTGAGCGCTGGGCCCGGGCGTACCCAAGAGGTGGCTGCATCTCAGTGCCGGGCAAGGGTGTGATGTAGTGGGGATTTTGTCCACTCTTGTAGTCCTGTGTTCACTCTGTTTTTGTATTCACTGTTTGCTTTGTTGTGCTTTATGAGATTCCTACTGTCCTATGCTACTGTGCTGTGTGTGCGTGCACGTCCCTTCCCCCCCCCGTGCACTCCAAACTCTCATCCCCCAGTGGGGGTTGGGATCTCTGTGGGAGAACTCCTGAGGGAGGCAAATAGGGAATGGCTCAGGTCAGCCTGTCACCTGAGCTAGATGGAGGATTCAGTCAGGTGACACTTTGCCCAGGAATCTGACACAGGAGCAGGTGGGGTGTCCTGGAAGGCTGGGGCCAGTTGCTGCTTGTGTGAGTGAGTTTTCAGCTGGCTGAGGGAGAAAGGAGCCTAGCTGGCCTGCGGGGTCGGGGCAGGGGCCCAGGGCCCCCCTCTCCCCAAGATGGGTTGTACTGACGGCTCCTGGTTCTTGTAACAAGAAGTCTGAGCCACGCTGGGTCCCTGTGAACAAATAAACCTTCCGCTCTACTTTCTGGCTGAGCATCATGACTGGCTGCAGGTGCAGGGTCTGGTGACTCCGTGACAGAGGGGTCCCTGTGGAACCAGCCGCCCCTTCCCAGAGATGGCTCCATCTCAGTGCCAGGTGAAGGGTCCCTGTGGAACCAACCACTCTGCCCCAGAGGTGGCCGAATTTCCATGGGCGTTTGCCTGTTAACCTTTCGGGGATGCGTGGTGTCATGAGGTGGGTCTCTTGCTGCAGGGAGGCGCTCTTGGCTGAGATGGGTGTGGCTGTGCGGGAAGATGGTGGCACGGTGGGGGTCTTCTCCCCTAAAAAGGTGAGTGGAGAAGCTGGAGGACCCCTTGGGCAGTGGTGGGGCTGCCATATGGATGGGGGAATCTGTACAGCGCTACACAGAGCTCCACCAAGATCAGGGGTCAGCCCAGATGCCCCAATTCTATTTTCTGTACTCGCCCCCATCCGTCTCTGCACCCGACAGTCGTTGACCTCTGAATCCCCCAGGATTGGGCCCTTCTCCGTAGGGGGCTGGGCCCCTCCACCCCAGTTCCCTTGAGCAGGGCCCTTCTCTGCAGGGAGCTGGGTCCCCGAACCCTGCCCCCCCACTCATGTGTCGCCCCCTCCACACACAGACCCCGCACCTGGTGAACCTGAATGAGGACCCGCTGATGTCAGAGTGCCTGCTGTACCACATCAAGGACGGCGTGACCAGGTTGGGGGCAGGATGGGGTCCCACGGGAGGGGGTCAGGTGTGTCCTGACCCACCTTGCTCACTCGTGCCCCTCTCTCCGCAGGGTGGGCCAAGTGGATGTGGACATCAGGCTGACAGGACAGTTCATCAGGGAGCAGCACTGTGTCTTCCGCAGCTGCCCCAATGCTGCTGGGGAAGGTATGGGCAGGAGGGCCCCCTGCACCCCACATTGATCTGCTCTGTGGACAGGGCACTGCCCCGCAGCCCCTCTGCAATCCAAGAAGTTCTGGGGGCACCACTGAGAGGTCAGATCAGGGTGAATTGCTTGGAACCAGGGCTACTTACAGCCCATGACTGGGGATCCTCCTCGCTAAGACACACAGGGCACTTCTCTTCGTCACACAAGCAGCCCCCTTAGATACCCAGCTTCTGCTGTGCTACAGACGGCTCTGCTCCTTCCCCAGGTGAGAGGCTATGAAAACCCATCTCGCCAAATCCCAGCAGGTTCTCCTGAACCCAGCACACCAGCCACATGCCAGGTCAATTTACACTTCAGAGCAGGGGTGGGGAGCCCTTCTTAGGTCGGGGGCCGCACACAAGTGAGAAGCCCGACTGAGCAGGAGAAAGACACTCCCCACATTCCCCTCGCACACCAGAACCTATGGCGCCCAGGCTGGCAGATTCTGTGTGCTCCAGCCCTGAGGGTGGGTGGCAGGGTGGCTGGAGCATCAGTGCGGGATCCCCAATGCTGAACCTCAGGGGCTGGACCCAGGTAAGCCAGAGGCCGCATCTGGTCTCTGGGCTTGAAGTCCCCCCCCTCCCCTCACTTTAGACCTTACGCAAAGAGCACGCTGCGCCAGTCCTTTAGAATCTAACCGCTAAAGGCTTATTCATAAAAGAAAGAGAAGGTCAAGAGTAAAACTGCTAAAGGAAACAGATTGCGCACGCCGATTCCCAAGTTCCTGGTGCAGGCGTGCAGCAGAGATGGAATAAACTGCTGTCTGTAAGTCTCTGGAATATGTCCTCTGCTAGGGTGGGTCATCAGTCCTTTCGGGCTCATGACAAAGCTGCCCCTGACGGGATGAGCTGGAGTGAAGACAAAGCTGGAAGAGCCCCCAGGGCCCTCCTTCTACCCTTGCCCACACGGCGGGAATCCCATTGCTCCCCTCCCAAAATGGTATTTGTCACGTGAGTCAGTCACTGACCATGCCTGACTCAGGCCTTAGCAGCCATCGCTCACAGGCTGGTCTGAATCTTCACAGCCAAGTTCCTCAGCTGTGGATCGGCACCGCTGGAGGCCCATTGCTGGCCAAGTGCTGCTAGTCGCTGACTAGCCACCCTTACACAATGGCTGGGCGACGCCTGTTGATAACTCCCAGGAACGAACATTTGGAATGCGAGGATACAAATACAAAAATGACATCTGCCCACAAGCAGCACAAACCGAACCAGCGAATCATCAGCTTTCGAGACACGTCACGGGGCCCACTCAGCACAGGATTTGGTGCAAACATAGAACAGTGGCTGCAACAATGATTCCCATGTTCACATCAGACTCCTGTAACGTCACATCCTCCATGCAGGTGGCACAGAGTCACCAGCTCAGGGCTTCCCAGGTCCAGCCTCAGAGTACTCAGCCCCGGTCACACTGTGAGCCTCCTGTTCACCCCATAAGCTCCTCACAGTGAGTCCCCGAGTGGGACATCCTGGGGAACCTCATTCTCCCTACCGCTGCAGGCCCTGCTCCCCACTGGGCAGCCGGCAGGTAATGCAGACAAGCTGTGGGAACCTGGCATAGGACAGATACAGGGAGCAAGGACCTGCAGCAAGGAGGGACCTAGGCTTTGCCCTCCACATCCCTAACCTCAGGACTGACTCCCCCAGCAGCCGAGCCTCACAACCCCCTTCGCCCTCTGGGCTTTGTGTGTCTCCCAGGCAAACCGTTCCCCTGGGCTCTGTTCTCCAGCAGCTCTGGCTGGCTCCGTGCATGGGACGGGCCTGTCTACTGGGTGCCCAGCTACATGGTGCTGGCTGGTCACTGTTAGTCCCTTGCAGCTGCAGCGGCTCTCTGGGGCTCTCGGTGCCCATTCCCCACCCTTCTGCCTAGAGAGTAATGTGGGGACACCCAGGCGCGCACAGTATTCAGAAAAAACATGAAGTGCATTCCCGCTTCGGCACAATGGGGTCCTGGGTCCTCCGGGGCAAGACACTCCCTGACCCAGCATCCTGCCTCTGGGGGAAGCGGGGGGAAGCGGTGAGGGGGAGAGTCTGCAGTGGCCCTTCTCAACCAATGGCCTGGACCTGGAAGGGCAGGTTCCCCTGACAACACTCACCTTAATGCCTCTTTCCCCCTCTCTTGTGCTGGCGGCAGGCAGCTGAGACGCCAACTCACCCAGGTATGGATCACTGTTGTCGCCCAGCCCTCCCTCGCCAGCAATGCCCATGGGTCATGTCCCCTCCCCATTCGCATGCCTGTCCCCCCAGGGCACAAGGGAATCTGCTCTCAATCAAAGCGTGTCCACTCCCCTTCCCCTGCCTGTGTGACTGAGACGCCCCCCATCCCTTGGTGTGCTCCTCCCCCTGGACAGGACGGGACACCCTTGGCCCCATCTTATGGGGTCTCCTCTGCCCGCAGCCATCGTCACGCTGGAGCCTTGCGATGGAGCTGAAACCTATGTCAATGGGAAGCTGGTGACGGAGCCACTGGTCCTACGGTCAGGTAGGGGCAGCTCCTCGAACTCCTGGGTTCTCTCCTCGGTGCTGGGAGGGCAGTGTGGGCTGGGAGGTTAGATTAGAGGCCTGGGAGCCAGGACTCCTGGGTTCTCTCACCTCCTCTGTTCCTGCCTCTCAGGGAACCGCATCGTGATGGGCAAGAACCATGTGTTCCGTTTCACCCACCCGGAGCAGGCGCGCCTGGCCCGAGAGCGCAGCGCCCCAGCGGAGCTGCCAGCTGAGCCCGTGGACTGGAGCTTCGCCCAGCGCGAGCTGCTGGAGCACCAGGGCATTGACATCAAGCTGGAGATGGAGAAGAGGTGGGGAGGGGTAGCTGTGCACAGTGGGGAAAGCCAGGGAGAGGCCCAATGGGGTTCTGTGAGGGCCATCTCCCTGCCCCTCTGGGGGAGATTCTGGGATTGCAGGGAGTCCTTGCGCAGGGGGCTTTACAGGCCAGGATCAAGGGAGTGCCCTGATCTTATAGCCTTTCCTGTGTCTCCCCCAACCCCAGGCTGCAGGACCTGGAGAACCAGTACCGTCGGGAAAAGGAGGAGGCCGACTTGCTCCTGGAGCAGCAGCGGCTGGTAAGGATACCAGGGGTGAGGTGTGAGTCAAGGAGGTCTGCAATATGATGGGTTGTGAGCATGTTCCCTCTAAACTGTAGGGCAACCCAGCTTCACAGATGGTTAATCAGCCCTGCCCAGTCAGAGGCTCAGGGATCCCTGCATGGAGCTGACTGGGCGGGGCTGATTAATCACCTGTGATGCTGCATTGCACTGGAGCTTAGAGGGAACACTGCTTGTGAGGGTACATCTGGGGAGTAAAATTGGGGCCAGTTAGTTAGAATCTGGGCTACTGAAAGCTGACATCTAGGGGTCCTCCACTCTAGGGCACCAAACCAGTCACACAGGGCACTTCTGTTTGCCACACTGGCCTGCAAGAAGTCACACAAGCAACCCCCTTAGATGCCCAGCTTCTCCTGTGCCACAGCCAGCACCACGCCTTACATAGGGGAAGCAAAATGCAGGACAATGTAGCACTTTAAAGACTAACAAGATGGTTTATTAGATGATGAGCTTTCGTGGGCCAGACCCACTTCCTCAGATCAAATAATGGAAGAAAAGGGTCTGGCCCACAAAAGCTCATCATCTAATAAACCATCTTGTTAGTCTTTAAAGTGCTACATTGTCCTGCATTTTGCTTCAGCTACCCCAGACTAACACGGCTACATCTCTACCACTATTTTACATAGGGGAGAGGTTATGAAAAGCCATCTCACCAGATCCAAACAAGTTCTGACCCCAAAGGACCAGCCACAGGCCCAGGTCAATTTATGCCTTAGAACTTAGCCTAATCCTTTAGCATCTAAAAGGATAAAGCCACGGACACTCGCATCCTTGCTCTCTGGGGCTTCTCACCACCCTATACTCCTGGGCCAGATCTCTTGGTCTCCCCCAGTCTAGTCACAAAGCTGAGATCACTGCCTCTCCTCCCAAATAGCATTATAGACACTGAACCTCTTCAGGTCTGAGGAGAATGCAATTGTGGGCACCGCGTTCTTCATCGAGTGGTGTCCCTGTGGGTGCTCCACTCGGGTCTCGGTGCGTGCCTGTGCGGGGATAGGAGATTTTTGCGAGCAATGCCCCTCGCACAGCGCCTGCGTGCTCAGTGGCCACTCTACCCCCACCCCTGAGCCTGTGGAATGCATGCACGGCGCGAGTCCCATTGGTTCCTTTTCAACCATCCCTGGCTGAAGACGGAATTCAGAGCAGCACTCTTCCTGACAGGAAAAACAGAAATGGTCGATTAGTTTTAGGTTTTTACCTCATAGTTTTACTTAGTTCCACCTTTTTCAAGGTTTACTTCATTTAAGGGGGGGGGAGGGAGAGGAAAAAAAGCGGCAGCCGCAGCGGCTTTTCTTCTCCACAACAATGCCAGGTTCCCCCAGCTTCAAAAAATGTGATTCCTGCAGAGACTCAGTGTCTACCACAGATAGCCATGCCTCATATGCCAAATGCCTGGGGGAATCTCCTTTGGCACACAAATGCCCTCATTGCCTGAATATGAGGGCAAAGGCCAGGAAAGACCACAAAATGCTGCTCAAGACTATTCTGTGAGACAAGTCTCTTCAATCACCAAGGGACAAACCAGAGGAGGTGTGGGCACAGCAAAAGCCCTCGGGTAAGGGCAGCTTCATCATCCCACAAAGGCTCTGAAGCTGCAAGGGCTTCCCCAGCATGCTCCCTGTCCGAGCTGCCTAGAGCCTCTCGTTCCCCGGTGCCATCAGTGTCTGGTACCACGGAGAAACGCAAGTCAGTGCCAGCCAGGAGAGCTGAAGCACAAACTAAGACCGCCACATCAACTGGCGCCACTGATGCAGCAGCTTCAGATAAGTCGCATATGCCTCCTCCATCAGCTCGTGAGCTTTCCCTCTGCACCCAATCTGACCAGGCAGAGTGATTTTGACCACCCCATGGTACCGCAGCACAAGAAAATGCTGCACAAAACGCTGCACCTACAAATCTCAGTCTGATTCAAGAGGAGTAACTGGCTCACCATGCTCCACAGTGCAGGGGCATGCTAACATTTCAGAGTGGCCCCCATTTGCCTACACCCCTATCCCTAAGATCTGACTATGGTAGTGGGCACAGGAGCAGGCTCTCATCAGGCCACTTTTCTCCTTCTCTATCACTAGCTTCCTGGCATTTATACAGGGACCACTCCCTTCAAGCCTCTACATCCCAGCAACACTGCACCTCTAGGTGCTCACCCACAATCTCTGCACCCTCTTCAGCTGCTCACCCGCCCTCAGTAATTTCTCAGGCGAGTTCCAGTGAGCATGACAACTTACCCCAATCGGATTCAGAGAGTTCCTCACATGAACCCAGATCCAGGCAGGACAAAGCAGTATTCCAGATCTCACCACCTCCTCTGACAGATGACCTGAAACATTTTTCAGGAACTTTTCAAATGGGTAGCACAATTGCAAGATATTACATTCCAAGAGGTGCAGGACAAGCAATACAAATTACTCACCATATTACAACCCTTAGCATCCTCAAAGATAGCTTTACCCATTATCCTTGATTGCGAGTCAATGTTATAGGCAACGCATGTGCAGCCTTGCAAACAAGACTGCAAATGTCGTGGCCACCATATGCCCCAGTAATTGAAGGCACGTCTGGACCGTGGAGAAGGGGGCTTGTCTGACCTGTTGAACGAGGTTGCAGATCGCCCTGAATCTTTGTGGCGGGAGGTAGGCCTGTGGCAAAATCCAGGATTCGGATTGCTCTGTGGCAAAATCCATCCTCTGTTCTGCTCACAAACTGCAGAGCCGACAGAAAATATTTTGTTCCTGCAAAGGACATGGACTTTCTATTTAGCCACCCACAGCCAAATTTGCTAGTGGTGGAATCTGTGAAACACCATTTGAATCTACACCCCATGACAAAGAACACAAACGGCTAGACACCTTGGGCCGCAAAGTGTACTCTTTGGCTACACTTCAGTTCTGTATATCTGATTATACAGCACTGTTGGCTAATTACCATCATGCCAATTATGCCAAATTACAAGACTTGCTACAGGACCTCCCTGAAAACAAGCAACCTCACCTCCAATCCATCAGTAAGGAGGGTTTATCAATAGCTAAAACAGCTCTTCAGGCCACTATGGAAGTCGCAGACGCTGCAGCTAGAGCCATAGCCATAGTAATGCACAGGGCCTCATGGCTGCAGTCATCGGGGTCCCAAGGGAATTACAAGCAAGGGTGGAGGATCTCCCCTTTGACAGGAATTTAACAAAACTAGTTCTCTGCAAATCAAGCAGCAAATTTGAAATTTTGGTTAGGGGTCTGAGTGACCACCCTATAAGTCCAGTGCAATCTAGTGTCACCTTCAGTAACTGCCTGAGACCTTTCTGCCAATGGTGGGCCCAAATTACCACAGACAAGTGTGTCCTAGAAATTATCAAATGGGGTTATACAATCCCCTTTACTTCCATGTCCTCTACCCCATCCCTCATCAGGGACCCCTCTCATGAGCCCCTGTTATGGACAGAGATGGAAAAGCTTAGGAGCAATAGATCATTATCAATACACAGTCCTCCCCTTTGGCCTTTCTACGGCCCCTCGAGGAATTTCAAAGACCCTACCTGTAGTCACAGCCTTTCTCAGAAGACAAAATGCCATTATGTTCCCTTACCTAGATGATTGTCTAATCAAAGGCCCTACCTATCAGCAAACTAATATCATGACAACTATTACCAGGGAATGTTTTTCCCAACTTGGCAAAAGATAGAGTTAATTGGCGTATTGCTAGACCCAATCACAGCAAGAGCCTACCTCCCGCCACAAAGATTCAGGGCGATCTGCAACCTCGTTCAACAGGTCAGACAAGCCCCCTTCTCCACGGTCCAGATGTGCCTTCAATTACTGGGGCATATGGTGGCCACGACATTTGTAGTCTTGTTTGCAAGGCTGCACATGCGTTGCCTATAACATTGACTTGCAATCAACTATATACCAACCCAACACAGCCTCGCGAAGCACCTCTCGCTTCCTCCACCAGTGCTGCAGTCCCCCGAATGGTGGACATCTCCAAACAACCTCCTCATCAGTATACCCTTCCACTGACCAGACCCTTCACTTACTATAACAGATGCATCGCGCATGGGCTGGGGACCCCACTGTGGCACAGCGTCAATACAGGGTACGTGGGCCCAACACAAGAGAAACTTTCACATCAATATCCTAGAGCTCAGGGCCATTCGCACGGCTTGCGCCCATTTCCTTCCCCTGATAAAGGGCAGAACTATCCGTGTCCTCACAGACAACCCACTGCCTATCTTTTATGTCAACCGGCAGGGGGTGTGTGCCTGATTACACTCTCTATATGCCAAGGCAGTCAGAGTCTGGAACTGGTGCATCAGAAATCAGATAACCCCAATGGCCATGTACATACCAGGACAACAGAATGTGAGAGCCAACAAACTGAACAGACATTTCTCAGATCAGCACAAGTGATCAATACCAATGTCCTCCTTTCAGTCTTCTGCAAATGGGGCTTTCCAAATATAAACCTCTTTGCAACACCTCATAACTGTAAATGCCACAGATTCTACTCTCAGGCAGGATTAGGCAAGAGGTCAGAAGTGGACGCCTTCACCATCCACTGGACAGCTCCCCTACTTTATGCCTTTCCACTAATCCCACTTCTCACCAGAGTGATCAACAAGATCCAATCCGATCGGGCCACAGTAATCTTAATAGCCCCAGCCTGGCCGAGACAGCCTTGGTTCACTTACCTACACTACCTGGCAATTAGATCAACCTATCCCTCTCCCGGAAGTGCCAAATCTCCTCACACAGCACTACGGCAGTATATGTCACCTCAATATCAAAACCATGTAACTCACGGAATGGCTTATCCGTGGTTCCAGAATGAAGAAATCACCTGTTCGGACAGGGTTTTCTTCTAAACAGTTGGCATCCCTCCACAAGAAGCACCTATCAAAACAAGTAGACGCGTTTTCAACAATGGTGCACGATGTGCAATTTGCATCCCATCACAGTCCCCATACCTACCTTACTTGACTACCTCATGGACCTTAGCGACATGGGCCTCTCCGTCAGCTCTGTCTGGGTCCACCTGGCAGCGATCATGGCCTTCCGTGATCCCGTAGACGGCTTCTCTCTCTTTGCACATCCCATGGTGAAGTGTTTTCTCACAGGTTTACAGAAAATGCATCCAAACCTCCATCACCCCCCTCAGCCACCGCAGCCCATTAGGGCTCATTCCACACATGTGATGGCCGCTACAATGGTCTGCCTGAACAACGTACCATTGGCAGACATTTGTAGAGCAGCCACGTGGTCCTCACACCATGCTTTCACACAGCACTATACCCTGCACAAGGGGACGATACCCTCCACATCTCTAGCAGATGCAGTCCTTCCTCCTTCCACTTAGACTCCAATGCCCACCTCCATCAGGTGTGTACTGCTACAGAGTCACCTGAGTGGTGCACCCTCACGGCCACCACTCAGTGAAGAAGTTACTCACCCTGTGCAGTAACGATAGTTCTTCGAGATGTGTTCTGTGGGACAAAAAACCTCCAAGCCAGCCAGGGAAGATCTTTTTCTCTGGGTGGGTCTTTGTCTCCCTAAGGGTGTGTCCTCCAAGACAAAGAGCCTGAAAACCTTACATCTTAAATAGACTTCCTTTGGGTGGGAATTCTTTATTTTTACATTCTCCCCTTCTGTGGAAAATTACCTGGTCAGACCCTACCAGTTGGAGCAGTGGACACATGTCTTCCTAAGAGCAGCCACTTCTTAGACTTAAAGGACAAAGGAGCCTGTTACAGGTGATCACTCAGACACTAAGGTATCCGAGCACTGGAAACACCCTTAATGGCCTTCATATACATGTTTAAAACCATAAACCATTCCCTCCCCCATATTTCTAACTTCATACAGGAGTGACACACACACCAAAATAAGATACAGATCCATCAGACTGTGATATTAACATTGATATTTGACATGAGGTATTTTGTCCTAAGCATCTTTGAATTGTGCATATTTGTATCCATAAGTCAATTTCTTAAAATGGGGGTCCGCCACAGAGCACCTCCCATTGCGCTGGCTGTGTGATGTACCTCCCAAAAGGGAGTTTGTCACATGAGCAAGCCACCTGTCTGTGGGGTACAGGTTTGCCTGCAGGTTTGCAGCTGTTGTCCGTGAAGTGCTGCTGTTCACTTGACTCTACCCCACAATAGGTGGGTCGCCTGTTGCTGTGGCTCAGATGCAAATACTTGAAATACCAGCACAGAGCCAATACTTCCCATGCAGAAATCATACAAGCATATGGGTCATGTCAACGGACTCAGCAAAGCATCAGCTTTCCATAGATACCTCACTTGGCCCACTTTGTACCGAATCTGAGGCAGACGCATAACGGGGTACAACAACATTCTGCATGTCCACATCAAAAATTGAATCATGTCCCAGGGCCACACCGGGGGCATTAGTCAGCAGATGGGAGGTAGCAGAAGGCAGGGAGTGAAGGCGCTCTCAGGTTTGCTTCATACAGGATATGGAGTAGGGAACAGGCTGGGAGTAAGGGGGGGGTCATTCTGATACCCCTCACTATGTCTGACATGGCCCCCAATATATGGGAATAGACAAGCGCTTGGGAGGCATAGGAGGTGCAGGGCCAGAGGCGGCCACAAGCTGGGAGGGGGGTGCCAGGCGGCAGTGCTGATCCTGTCTGTCCTGCAGTCTACAGACTTTGGACAGCCGTGATGACTCTCACAAGTAGTTGTGCAAGGGACACTCATTTGAGGATGGGCGGTGAAGGTTGAAGGGCCAGGAAGGAGCTAAGCTGGGATGGGGATGCCAGCTGGAAATGCTGACCCCGTCTGTCTTCCCCCGGCCCTGTATATGTAGTCGGACAAGCACTTGTGCAAGGGGCACTTGTGCGAGGAGGGCCTTGGGAAGCACGTATCCAGGAATGGGCTGCACACATGGGATGGGGATGCTGACAACACTGACCCTGTTACCCCTCTACTGCACCTTGGCAGTATGTAGACTTGACTTTCACAAGTATTCGTGCAAGGAGAGGATGTGGGGCTGGTGTGGAGGGGTACAGGCCAGGAGAGGGCCATGCAGCTGGGAAGGGATGCTGGCGGACAGTGCTGACCCTGTTTGTGTGTCCTTCTGTGGTACTCGTACAGTGAGGACTAGTTGCATAAGTGCTCTTTACACGAGCACTTGTGCAAGGAGAGGATGTGGGACCGGTGTGAGGGCTGGGAGGGAACCACGCAGCCAGGATGGGAGTGCCAGCTGGTGGGGGCTGACCCTTTCTGTTTCCCTTCCTTTTGCAGTATGCGGACTCAGACAGCGGGGACGACTCGGACAAGCGCTCGTGCGAGGAGAGCTGGCGCCTGATCTCCTCGCTGCGGGAGAAGCTGCCAGCCACCAAGGTGCAGAGTATTGTGAAGCGCTGCGGGCTACCCAGCAGCGGCAAACGGCGGGAACCCCTGCGGGTCTACCAGATCCCCCAGCGGCGCCGCATAGCCAAGGACCCCAAGTGGGTCACGCTGGCCGACCTGAAGATGCAGGCGGTGAAGGAGATCTGCTATGAGGCAGCGCTCAATGATTTCAAACACAACCGCCCAGAGATTGAGGCCATGAGCATTGTGAAGATGAAGGAGCTGTGCCGGCTCTATGGCAAGCGGGACCCCCACGAGAAGGAGTCCTGGCGTGCCGTGGCCCGGGACGTCTGGGACACCGTGGGTGGGGGTGAGGAGCGAGGAGAGGAAGACGGCAAGGCAGGCGGCAGCTCCCACCCGGACGTGGACGACTTGCGAGCCCACATCGACAAGCTGACCGACATTCTGCAAGAGGTCAAAATCCAGAACAACATGAAGGATGAGGAGATCCGGGCGCTGCGGCACCGTGTGGTGAAAATGGAACAGGTCCTCCCCTTTCCCCAGGTGAAGGGAGAACCAGGCGTCCGTGCCGCGCCCCCCCTCCCCGCACCCACTCTAACCACCAGCCCCCACTCCCCTCCCAGAGCCGGGAGGAGCCAGGCCCACTGGATTGGTCATGCACTGGCCACATCTGACCACAAGGTGGAGCCCAAGCATCAAGTGACAAACATGGGAAGCAGGGGCTGTGGGTTGGGTGTGAGGGGCACTGGGGTGGGACTGGTTGTGTCAGATGCTGTATGAGCACTGCCTAGCTCAGTGACCCTCCCCCCACCCACCTCTGGGTGGGGAAGGGACTCTGGGCCAGTCTTTCTCAACAGCTGCTCATTTTTGCTTCACACGCAGAGGAGCTCCAAGGTGACAGATGGCTCAGGAATGAACCCAGAAATTCCTGGCTCTGACCTTACTAGATTCTCCTCTGGGGTCTCTGAATATAGAGCCCAGGAATACCAGCCCTCTGCTCTAATCCACTAGCCCCCACTCCCCTCCCAGAGCTGTGGAGAGAACACAGGAGTTTTGGCTCCCAATCCCCTGCCCACTCTGCTCTGGTGGTAGAACCCAAGTGTCCTGTCCCCTAACACCAGCCCCATTTTCTGGCAGGAGGACGGGGTGGACGAGGACCTGGAGAACGACTGGAGCTCTCCGCTGTTGGAGGCAGGGCCAGAAGATGATGCAGGGTCCCAGGACGGAGTGGGGAGCCAGGAGTCCCTGTGTGCCAAGGAAGAGCCGTCTGCCTCCAGTTACGAGCGAGTGTGCCGCCTGATGGAGCAGGACCCAGCTTTCCGGCGTGGGCGCCTGCGCTGGCTGAAGCAGGAGCAGGCCCGGCTGCAGCAGCAGCAGCTCTGCAGAGGCCTTCGGCGCCAGCTCCACACCCCTGGCAAGTTTGTGCCCCCTCAGGACTGCAAGCTCCGCTTCCCCTTTAGGAGTAACCCGCAGCACCGCTACTCCTGGGGACCCAGCGCAGCCTTCATGGTGGGTGGGGGTGAGGAGGTGGCAGCGGAGGGAGCCAGCCCAGAGCAGGAGCAGTTGGAGCCGGGCTCTCCCAGGCCCCAACGGTGTTGGCAGTACAGCCCCCAGCACAAACATTGCAGCCGGCAGCGACTGCGCCGGCGCAACTCTCTCGACGGGGGCAACCGGGCCAAGCCCTCCCACCCTGGCGGCCCAGAGCCGTACCAGCCCCGCAAGCACCACCCCTACCCACAGCACCGCCCGAACCCAGCCCCACGCCCCTATACCACCCCACCCCGCATGCGCCGTCAACGCTCGGCCCCCAACCTCCAGGACCATGAGACCCTGCTGTAGCACCTATCCCACAGGCCAGACTCTGGAGAGGGTGGGGGGGGCTCTGGAATGAAGGATCATGGGAAAATCAGAGGCAGCAGTTGACTGTGGAGGATCATAGGAAATTGTGGTGAGCTACAGAGGATTATGGGGAAAGGAGTGAAAGAGAATCTGTGGAAAAGGAGAGACAGTGGCTGAGCTGCAGGGGATCATGGTAAATAGTCATGGAAAAATTGGAGAGGAGGAGGAGGATAGAAATTGGTGCAAACTGCAGAGGCTTATGGGAAAATCAGGGTGAGTGGCAGAGGATCATGGGAAAATTGGAGTGGGGCCATTGCAGATGATGCTGGAAAAATGGGAGTGGAGGGTCATGGGAAATTGGGATAAGCCCCAAAGGATTATGGGAACCTGGGGTGAGCTGTAAAGGATCATGGGACATTAGGAATTGGAGGATTGTGGGAAAGTGGAGGCCCTGGTGGAACTATAGAGGATGATGGGAAATGGGGCCGAAGGCCAAGCCACAGAGGGTTGTGGGATCCAGGGTTGGGGAGCTGCAGAGGACCATGGGAAATCAAACTAGGAAAGCTGCTCGGTGATGGGTTTGCTGCTGGGTTTGGCCCTGAGACTTCAGGATCCCTGGGTCGATAGGGAAAAACATTGGGTGCCTGGCCCCAAAAGACCCCTGGGGCGCATCACCCATCCTCAGCCCAGCTTGCACAAGGACAATCAGGTTCATTGTCTCCAACATCTCACCATGAGGGGTTCTGGCCCTGGCACCCCCTTCCCCTCCAGCAGTAGCTTTATGGGGCACATAGGGCTCCCCACAGCTGGGGGTAAAGGAAGCAGATGGCAGAAGAATGTGGGGGGGGGGAGCTGTGGGGGGGATGTGTTAATACAATGGGGAGGGGGTGGCTGAGTCCCTGGGCTGCTGGTTGACAGAATCTCTGGTGGGCCCTGGCACAGGACAGTTGTCTGGGGGTTGGGGGGATTTTGGAAAGACAGTCGCTGTGTCTACACTGGTGCAATCTCGCGCAAAAGTGGCCGCTCTTACACAAAAACTTGCTGCCTGTCTACACTGGCTGTGTGTTCTTGTGCAAGTAAACTGACGTTCTAATGTATAAAATCAGGGCTGCTTGCGCCAGAACTCTTGACGCTCCCACTCAGGAATAAGCCCTTTTGCGCAACTGTTCTTGTGCAAGAGGCCAGTGTAGACAGGCAACATGAATTTCTTGCGCAAGAAAGCTCTATGGTTAAAATGGCCATCAGAGCTTTCTTGCGCAAGAGAGCGTCTACACTGACATGGATGCTCTTGCGCAAAAGCACATCTCTTCTGGAAGAGTTTTTGCAGAGGAACTCTTCTCCTGCAAAAACTCTTTTGCGGAACGCGCCAATGAAGACGTAGCCTGTATGTGCAAGAGTTTCATTCACCCACATGTGTGGGGCTGGGAGCCCGGATGCCTGGGTTTGCTCCCCAGATCTGAGACGGGAGTGAGAACTGGTGGAGTAGAGCTGGGAGCCAGGACTTGCATTTCCTTCGCTGCCGTTGGTAAATGCTGGGGGGGGGGCTTTGTCCCCCGGCTGTGGGGGGGCGGAGGGTCTCAGGCTCAAGCTGCTCCTACACTTAGGGGCAATGGGTTGTGTCCAGCGAGTCCCTGGCCTGAAATCTGCCAGAATCTGGTCCTGAGCCCTTGACTTGCCAGGGGCTGGGGAGTGGTGTAGGTGTCCCCCAATTCAGCCCCTCCCCTTAGCATCTGATCTCCAAACACTCCCAGGTTTGAGGTGTCCCCTTCCCCACTTGGGGGGGCACAGGGTAGGATGGAGAAGTCTCACCCTCCAGTAACCCCACTTGAAATGCTCATGCCTAGCAGTGTGCAACCCCCCCCATTTAGAAACCAGCTCAAGCCACCCCTGCATCCCTGGCTCTGCCCCCCAGGGGGGTCCCTCTGCCTTCGGACAGTCTGTGTGTGTGTGTTTTGTTTCTGCACGATGTGTCCCCTCGTTCTCTGTGGTTGGATTTATTCTTTTCTTTTTGGGGGGGCAGGTCTGGGAATTATATTGTGCTGTTATCAACCCTCCCCCCTCCCCATATTAAACATGTAAACTGCCTCTGTGTCTTGAACCAGTGTTTTCGGGGAAGCCCAAGACTGGGCAGGCAGGAGCTGTGGGTCAGGAGTGAGGGGCACTGGTAGGGCTAGGGGAGCCCGGCGCTGCTCGTTTTTTCTGCCTTCAGTTCTGGCTGCTGCCTCTGTCCTCACATTACCTCTTGCCCCACTTCCCCAGCGTCACTGGGTGATTATGCTCCTTGGGGTCAATGTTCTGTGCTAGTGGCTCCATGCCCAGCGGTGCTTGGCTTTGCCATCAAAGCCCTTTATAGAGTCTTGTTTATTTTCCTTCCTGGCCTGGCAGGGGTCGCCTCATGGCCAGCACTGGTCCTGCTGTGCCAGGGTGTGGGGGGCAGGAAAGGGGATGTTGACTGCGAGTGATTCAACCCCTCATTCAGCTGGCCTTGGCTTTGCAACTACCTCAGGCCATGCTAAGCGAGCGTCACATGGCTATAGCCTGGCAGGGGGCATATGGAACTCTCTACCACATGAATCCAGGCAACCACAGGCTTTAGTTGAGCCCAGGCCTCGTCTAGAAGGACCGCTGCCTCAGCGGCTAGAGGCAGGGTAGAACAAGGAGGTGAACTAGGCAGAGAAGCAGGCCTGCTCCCTTGTGAACCCTCCCCTTCCCTCCCCCCCTGCATAAAAAGAACAGCGCAGGTGAGGAACTCAGTTCTTGGAAATGGTCATGATAATGAACCAAAGCCCAGCCTGGCTACCCTGGAGATTCCAGATCCCCTGGACACTCTGCCTTAGCACTGGGTAGCCGTTGTCTTCGGAGCGTGCTGGGGGCACCATGGTACCTGAACTCCAGGGGTGAAAATGCCCAGCCCCATTAGGACTCCTATAGATATAGGGCACAGAGGCATCACAGGTCAGGGAAACAGCGCCTAGGACCCAGATGTCCCTGCACTTATGGGGACGGAGTCTCATCTCCCCACATCTACCAACTCCCCCGACTGGGGCAGGGGGAGAGTATCTAGAGACAGCCCCCATAGCAGGGAGGCACTGGGCAGGAATGAGTCCCCCCCACCCCCATCTGACCCACAGCACTGTGATGAAGTCGGGGGGGGGGGGGTCTTACTCCCTTTGTGTTGCATTTGAGTTGTACTCTCCTTAACTTGAGCAGGGAGGGGATGTGGCCAGGTGACACCTTTTGTGGGGGGAGAGGGCAGTGGAACAGGCCAAAGGCTGGAGGAGGGGCCGGGCAGGGGGGTTGGGGCAGGATTCTGGGCTTGTGAGTTAATCTCAGATGGCTTGGGCTACAGGCAGGGGGTCAGGGGCCTGGCTCTGGGACCTCTCGCCCCAAGACTGATTGTCCTGACTGTACCTGGTTCCTGTGCTGACAAGTCTGTTCTATGCTGTGTCCCTGCTGCCTAATAAACCTTCTCTTCTAGCTACCAGCTGAGAATCATGTCTGGCTGTGGATGGGGGTGCAGGGCCTGGTGACTCCCCCATACCTTGGGGACAAGCACCCCTTAACACAGCGCTGTGGTCAGCCCTGCCTTCCAGGGGACAATGCCCCCTGCTGAGTCCCCCCCCCATTCCCTGCCCCACAGCACCCCCTAGGACTGCTCTGCAGCCAGCCCTACCTGCCAGAGGAAAGCTCCCCCTTGCTGAGCCCCCATCTTACCCCCCAGTGCTGCTCTACAGCCCTACCTGTCAAGGGAAAGCAACCCCTGCTGAGCCCCCCCATCCCTCTCCCTGCCCCACAGCACTCCCTAGCCCCCCTCTCCTGCCAGCCCTGCCTATCTCGTGGGCTGTGTCTAGACTGGCAAGTTTTTCCGCAAAAGCAGATGATTTTGCGGAAAAACTTGCCAGCTGTCTACACTGGCCGCTTGAATTTCCGCAAGAACACTGATGATCTCATGTAAGATCGTCAGTGCTTTTGCGGAAATACTATGCTGCTCCCGTTCGGGCAAAAGTCTTTTTCCAAAAAACTTTTGCGCAAAAGGGCCAGTGTAGACAGCAGAGATTTGTTTTCTGCAAAAAAAAACTGATCGCGAAAATGACGATCGGGGCTTTTTTGTGGAAAAGCGCGTCTAGATTGGCCACAGACGTTTTTCCGCAAAAAGTGCTTTTGCGGAAAAGCGTCCTGCCAATCTAGACGCTCTTTTCTGCAAATGCTTTTAATGGAAAACTATTCAGTTAAAAGCATTTCTGGAAAATCAGGCCAGTGTAAACGTAGCCGTGGAGTATCCTCTTCCTGCCCCACAGTGCTCCCTCCAGCTGCTGCTACTAAACCTGCCCTGCTGGTTCCCCAGCCCTCCTCTTTCCCCAGTTTGCACTAGCTGCTGATTGGTCATGGGCCCCCAACCTTCACCACATCAACAGCCCCCATAGACAAGAGGCCCCACCCCAATGCAATCAACCCTGCCCCATAGATAAACTGCCCCCAGAGAATCCCCCGGACAATCCCTCTCCCCCCCCACACACCCCTCTCCTACGGAATCTCTATCTAGCCCCTCTCCTAGGGAATCCCCAGCCAGCCCTTCCCCACGGACCCCTCCCCCAGAGAATCCCCCAGGCAGCCCCTCCTCACCCACACTCCTCTCCTAGGGAATCTGCCAGACAGCCCCTCCCCACAGCACCCACCCCTCTCCCTGCCAGGGACACCCCTCTCCCCCAGACAGCCCCTCCCCCCACACACACCCCTCTCCTAGGGAATCCCCCAGACAGCCCCTCCCCACACACACCCCTCTCCTAGGGAATCCCCCAGCTGACCCTTCCCCACACACCCCTCCCCCAAAGAATCTCCCAGCCAGCCCTTCCCCTCACACACCCCTCCATTAAGGAATCCCCCAGCCAACCCCTCCCCCCGGGGATCCTCCATTTGCCCGCCCGCCTCTGAGCCCTCCCCCTGCCCCCGCCCCCAGCTGGCTCTCATTAAAGCTGCTCTGAGCTCGACCCGCTGCTTCCCGGCTCCTCCGTGCAGAGACCAGACCCCGAACCGGCCCCAGCATGAAAATGGCTCTGAGACCGCTGCTGCCGCTGCTGCTGCTATGGGGCTGCGCCATGGGGCAGAGCGACCCGGCTCCCGCCCCCAATGTTACCAGGTACCGCTGCCCCCCTCTCCCAGCCCAAGGGATCCCTGTCCCCCAGCCCCTCCTGTCCCACCGATCACTGAGCTGGGCTAGCAGGAGCTGTGGGTCCAGAGTGAGGGGCACCAGCAGGGGTGGGGGAGCCCAGGGCTGGGCTGGCAGGGGCTGTGGGTCAGGAGTGAGGGGCACCGGCAGGGCTGGGGAGCCGGCCGCACCAGTCCCCAGCACATCTGGAAGGGTTTAGCCGTGTGGCGCTGATGCTGCCAGAGACCCGGGATGAGCCAAGTTCTCTGGATTCTCTGAATTCTCTTGTGGGGGAGCAGCTGAGGGGAGGAGGGCCAGGCCAGGACCCCAGGGATAGGCGTGCGGAGGCGTAAACCAAATTTTTACAGTCACCAAACCTGGGGGCCAGAGGCCAGACAGAGCCAGACACGTGGACAGAGCCGGTTCCCTCACCCATGTGGCACCAGACATCCCACTTCTTGGGGCCTTGTCTCATATCACCACTGTGCCTCCTGGCCTCTCCCCAACCCATGTTCTTGTTTTTCACACCAGGGTTCTCTTCCCTGTGGTGAGAGGAGTGGGGGCCTAGGCGCTGTAGTGGGCCGTGCTCTCCAGTCGCACACACGTGCACCAGGCTGGGGACCCATACCTGGGGGTGTGGATTGTGTTGTGAGCTTGGTGGTGAGGGGGGACTGTCTCATCCCATAGGGAGGACCAGGAGCATCTGTCTCAGCCCTAGTAGGCAGACAGTGGGGGGTTGGGGCGTTAGGTTGCTCTCTAGTGTGTCTGGAGGCCACATGAGGCAGGACTGGTTCCCCACCCCCAGCCTGGCCTATGTCCCAGCACCCTGGCCAGGACAAACAGACACAGGATCCTCCCTCACCACAGTGGAGAGCAGGGATTGTGGATGGCAGGGATTGTGGGTCAGGAGTGAAGGGCACAGACAGGGCTGGGCTGGCAGGGGCTGTGGTTCAGGAGCAAGGAGTCTCCGAGTGATGCTGTCTGTTGGGATCTCTCAGGCCCGTGTTCCTGTGCGGCGGGGAGCACGTGGGCGACTCCGGGTTCATCGCCAGCGAGGGTTTCCCCAATCACTACCCCCCCGGCAAGACCTGCACCTGGACCATCACGGTATGGGGGGGGCTTAGGCACCAGGGGACGGATGCAGGAAGATCAGGAGGTTGGGGTGGAGAGCACGGTGATATGGGGGTGAAAGCAGGAGGACCCTGAGTCCTAACATAGTCCTCTCCTTCCACATCCCCCAGCAATGCCCCCAGCCTTCTCCCCACCCCCTTCGTGTCCCCCAGCCTCATCCACTTCCCTGCTGTTCCCTTACTCCCCACAGCCAGGTGCTCCTGGCTGCCCCACCAGTGACCCCCAACCACTGCCTGTTTCAGCCCCTTGGCTTGCCCTCCAGTGCCCCCTCCCCCTATCCTCCAGTCTGCTCCCCAGCACCACCCTACCAGCCTCCCCCCAGCATACCCCAAACCCTCTGCCTGCCCCCACTGCCCTCACCCTGCCAGTATTCTCCCATTGTGCCCCACACCCTCTGTCTACCTCCCAGTGCCTCCCCACCAGTGCCCCACTAACCCCGCCTCTCACCCAGGTGCCAGAGGGCCAGGTGGTCATGCTCTCCTTCCGGGTGTTTGACCTGGAGCCAGACCCGGGCTGCCGCTACGACTATCTGGATGTGTACAACGGGCACTCAGCAAGTGCCCAGCGCCTGGGCCGTTTCTGTGGCACCTTCCGCCCTGGCGCGCTGCTCTCCACCGGGAACCGCATGATGCTGCAGATGGTGACGGACGAGGGCACCGGGGGCCGCGGGTTCCTGGTCTGGTTCAGTGCCGGCCTCCCCCACGTCAATGGTGAGGGATCCACGGACACCTCCTCAGGCTGGAGGGGCCACATGCTCCCCCAGGGGGGGCTGGCTGCAGAGGGGCCCCCATGGCTGCAGGGATGTTTGTACCACCAGGGCATGCTGGGGGTGCAATACCCACAATGCCCTGCATCAATGTCAGGGAATGGGAGTGCATTATCCACAATGCCCTGTCTGATGCCAGGGGACCAGGAATATATTACCCACAATGCCCTGCACTGACACCAGGGCAGAGAGGGGACTGGGGAACCTCCACCTCTGCTCCCCAGCCCTTATGCCACCCCTCCCCCCAGGTGCCAGGCCCTCTGTCCCCATGCCTCCACCTTGCACAGCCCCCACAGAGGCTCCCCCCATGCATCCCAACCTGCGGGACCTTTTGCAGGCCGGCCGCGCGGAAGGCGGAGGTGGGACCCCAACCATATAGACTCCCGGTGGGCCTGGGAGCCCTGGGATTATTGGGACGGTGAGTATCCAGCTGCCTGGGCTCTCCCCACACCAGCAATGGCGCCCTCCGCAGGTGGGAGGCATACACAGCCCCTCAGGCTTAGGGGGAAAGCCGCGGGCCGGCCCCCCGGGGGCGCCATTGTGGTCGGATCCCGGCCTGGGACAAAGGGGCGTGTGTCCCACACTGCCTCTGCGCTGGCGCCAGGGCAGAGAGGATGCTGGAAGCACAGACTGGAGTGGAACAGGGGGCTTCCCCCCCATTCTGTGCACCCCCAACCAGCAGCCCTTTGCCCCAGCCCCTTTGCCCCACCCTGGGATCTGACCCCTGCATCGCCGACCCATTGCTGTGTCCGGTAGAGGCCGATGGAGGGTCTGCGGGGAGGGGGAGCTTGGCTGCTGGACAGAGTGAGATTTCCTCCCACCCCCACTGCCTGCTTTTGCCCTGGCGCTGCCACCCACCCGTCTCTCCTCCCCCCTCCCCCACTCGCCCCACAACCTGTAATTACCCAGTGTGGCGCCGGCCAGCCGCCGGGAAATTGCTGGTTTGCAAAAGTCCAGTTCCCCCATCCCCCATTTCCGAGGCCGCTGCCCTTCCGCCGCCCCATGCTGCTGCTCTTCGTCCCGCACGTTCCCCTCCCCCCAGAGCACTGCCCCCAAAGTCATGTGCTAAGCAAACACAGGCGCAGACAGGGCAACTCCAGCTGCATCGGGATGTGTGGATCATGGCCCCTTTCCCACTGCGCCTCCCCAGAGCTGATTGCACCCAAAGAGGGCTGGTGCATGTTGGGGGCAGGGTTGAGCCGGGGAGAGCAGAGCTGGCTAAGGTTGCCTGGCCTAGCCACAAGTGAGTGTGGGGGGGAGCTCACACCCATTATTTGCACATGAGCAAGTTTGCACGCTCACTGGTGGTTTGCACGCTCACCAGCAGCAGCGTGAGACACTGCACGTTCAGACAGGGGTTTGCACATGCACAAGCCATTTGCATGCTCACTGGTGAAGGTTTGCACTACTGCGTGGAGAAGCTGCATCCTTGCACATTCAGGCTGAAGTGTGCACACTGCGAGGTGCACAGTTGTCCACCTGCATATACTGGAGGGTTGCATACTTCTGTGCCCCATTATAGAGGCGGGAAGAGGTTTGTGCTAGGGATGTTAAATATCAGTTAATTGAATAGTTGATTAACCTCATTCATTCTTAAAGGACTATTCTATAGTCCTTGGGGGTGGGGCCAAGGCAGTGCAATCCGGTCCTACCCCTGAGGAGCCCCCTGCCACTCTGTGCTGCTGCATCTGTGGGGAGCCAGGTGAAAGCTGGTTTGTGAGGAGAGCCAGTTAAAAAACCAGATCCCCCCCCATGGCCTGGCTGCCGGTTGCTCCAGCTGTCTGTCACCCCTGAAAAAGAGGCAGCAGAGTAGGATGGCAGCAGCCCGTCTGGCTAGGGGTTGTCTGAGCTCCTGGACCTGAGTTGGGCTGCTTGCGCCCCAACTCCCAACACACTTTAAATGCAGAACTGCAGCAGGGGTAGGTCCCAGACCTGGTGCAAGCCAGGACTGAGTCGGGCTGCTGGCCAGCCTGCTAAAAAATGTACTGACAAGGCCGGGGGGGAATGCGTGTAGTCTATAGCAATGTTTCTCAACCAGTTGTACGAGTACGCTTAGGGGTACTTGAGAGAAGTCTGGGGGGTACATTAACCCAACTGAAATTTGAAGAAAACTGAATTTTTGTTATAAGTTTTACAGCATTTTATTATTTTTGTACTTTTTACACCCAAAAATTTCATTGCTCGCCTGGCTACAATTAAGTTGTTTAAACAAATGTGTTGCAATGGTAGAAAAAAATTGTGTCTGAAAATTGAGAAACACTTGTCTATAGCTTTAACCGATAAGCTTAAACAGTTAATTGACTGCTCTATTACATCCCTAGTTTGCACTATAGTGCATGCCAGCAGAGGTTGCTCAGGCATCATGAGGGCTGCACGGGCATTGCCTTGCACCCTTAGTGGGATTTGCACATCTCCCCCTGAGCATTGCACCTTTATACAGCTTTCTTGCCTCAAAGTCCTGGCCTGCGCTCACAAGCAGAGAATGCACCATTCTCCCATGTGCCTGTTGGATGCACTATTCCACTGTGTCATTGTACATGTGGATGCATGTGCATACTCGTGTATCTTATGCAGTCCCTCTTATGCTTATTTGCAAACTTTTCTGTGCCCACTCACATATAGCTGTGCACAGCAGTCACGTACCTTTCACCTACATATGCCAGTTTTGCATACTCATTTTCACATTTCCTTGTGCACTCCCCTATATACTTGCATAGCTCATGCACATGCTCATTCATTTGCACACTTTCCTGTGTAGCACATCTGCATTCTTCCAAGCCATCACTGAGGCATGGGAGGTCACTGGGCCCTGCACCCCCCCTGCAGCCAGACGTGACTCTCAGCCAGCAGGTAGAACAGAAGGTTTATCAGGTGACAGGTACATCTTAGAGTGGATTTGTCAGCACAGGAACCAGAAGCAGCCAGCACCATCCATCCTGGGGAGCAGGAGCTCAGAGCCTGGGTGGTTCCAGGCCTCCTCCTCAACCTTTGTCCTGCTGCCTGGGGAAAAGGCTGTCCCCAGCCATTGTGTATAGGTGGGAGGCTGTCACACTGAAATTCCCATCCCCATCTAGGTACTGGTGCAGTGCCCTGAGCAAACTGAGCCACATACAAGGGGTTACCATGGGACAGTAGAAATCACATGCAACATAACAAGGCAGATCCAATCCTCACTTTGTCACACAAGTTCACACTCAAAGTCATTGGCACGCTTACTGCACATGCCGATTTCTCTGCCCTCTCTCGCACACTTGCCATGCACATTCACCTCTTTGCACTCCCCAATATGCTGGCACGCCAGCCCTTAGCTTTACAGGGGTGCCCATCCTGGGGTGGCAGGTTGAGCAAGCAGAGACTCTGGGACCCCCCCCCCCAGGCCTGGATCCTGGATCACTGCCTTGCTGAGCCCCTCCCCACCGTGTCTTGCAGAGCATCAGTTCTGTGGGGGGAAGCTGGAGAAGCCTCAGGGCAGTCTCAAGACCCCAAACTGGCCTGAGAGCAACTACCCAGCTGGCATCAGCTGCTCCTGGCACATCATCGCCCCCCCAGGCCAGGTAGGGGCAGTGGGTCATGGGGCTGGGGCTCAATAAGGGTGGGGCTGGGGGGGTTGAGACTCCATGGGGCAGAGCTGGGGCTCTGTGAAGGGTAATGGTGGGGCTGAAGCTTGAGGAGGACCAGGCTCGGGGGAGGGGAGAGGCTCTGTTAGGGTGGTGCCAGTGTTCTGTGTGGGTGGCTTTATGGGTCTGGGGCAGGGCTATGGTTCTGTGAGTGGAGCTTGGAGTGGGACGGGCTGAGACTCTAGGGGAGGCTGGGGCGGAGCTAAGGCTATGGGGGGTGGGGCTAAGGCTCTGTGTGTGGGGCTGACCGTGCCCCGCAGGTGGTGGAGCTGACCTTCGGGAAGTTTGACGTGGAGGGGGATCCCCACTGCCGCTACGACTACGTGTCTGTGTTCCACGGGGGCGCCAGCGACGATTCCCGCCGCGTGGGCAAGTTCTGCGGGGACCATGCCCCTGGGTGAGACCCCCCTCGCTGTACGAATGCCCTGCACTCCATTCCCTTCCCCCACCTCTGGGTGAACCCCTTCCCCCAGCTGTTCCCACTTGCTTCCCCCCACCCTGAGGTAAGATCCTGCCTTTCTCCAACCCCTCCCCTTGCCACCACCAGGTCAGCCTCTGCCCCTCCCTGACCCCAGCTGTTCTCATACCCCTCCTCTATCCTCCCATGAACTCCTGCCACTGGCAGTTCCCACACCTTCCTGGCACCCCCTATAGGGGACAGGCCCCATTGCCTGCTCCCCTGAGCCAGCCATTCCCCGTAAAACAGTTCTGACTTGTCTCCCCACAGACCCATCTACTCGGAGGGGAATGAGCTGCTGGTGCAGTTTGTGTCAGATCTCAGTGTCACAGCTGATGGCTTTGCTGCCTCCTACGTCATGAAGAGCCACTCGGAGGCGACTGACAAGGCCACAAAACCAGCCCCCGGGATCTTCCCCGGCTCCAAACCGGGCCAACCCAGCACCAAGCCTGCTCCAGCCAAACCTGCTGTGAAACCCAAACCAGTGCCCGAGCCCAAACCAAAACCCACCACAAGGGCACTGCCCGAGGCCGAACCACCCACTATGCAGACACCAGGTAAGAGGGGCCTGTGCAAACCCAAGCCAGACCCAGCACTAGCTCTCTCCTGACCCGCAGCCCCCTTCCTTCCAATTCTATGCTGTGTGGCAGCAAGGCAGTTTGGCAGGGGCTTCCTGGTTTGTTTTGGGGGGGATGCTGCCTGGCCTCAGCCCAGGCACTAACCCTCTCGTCTCCTCCCAGCCAAGGCTCAGTGCCCCCAGAAATGCCGCAGGTCAGGAAGTCTGCAGAGCAACTTCTGTGCCAACGACTTTGGTAAGGGATCCAGGAGTCTGGTCAGGGTGAGGGGATGGGCTCCTTGGCTCTGAGCTGAGCATCCCTGTGGCCTGACTCACCCTCCATCTCACAGTGATCACCGGCACCGTGAAAACTGCCGTGCGAGGGGCCAGCGACCAGGTCATAGCCACTATCTCTCTCATTAACACTTACAAGGCCGGCACCCTGAGCCTGCCCCAGGCTGAGAAAGGGGCCACAGTGCAGCTGGAGGTCCCCTGCCGCCAGTGTCCCATCCTCAAGAAAGGTGAGTGCGCTCCTGGCACTGCCCTGCCCCAGAGTTGGCTGCATCTCCACACTGAGCTTTCTTGGGCTTGTGTGACCAGCTGCCCTCCTCCCTGAGGAGCTGTAGGTGGCTGTATCTCACACCTCTCCTGACACTTCCCCCGTCCCTGCAGGTTTGAATTACATCTTCATGGGCCAGGTGGATGCCGAGGGTGTTGGTGAGCTGACTCCTGAGAGCTTTGTGGTCCCATATCGGCCGCAGCAGCACCAGGCCCTCACCAGCGTCAGCAAGCGGCCATGTGCTGGGGCACCAAAGAAGAACTCCTGAGTCCCAGGGTGTGGAATTGTCTGCTCCCAGGCTGCTGGGGGGGGGGGGGGGGGCTTGCAGGTCTGACCTCCCTGGCCTTGGCTCTTCCGCCTCCATAGGCCACGTGGCCATGCCCCGTGCCCTGTCCAGCGAGGCTGGCTCACGTCTAGGGGTCTGGGCCAGCTCCGTGTAGCCAAATAAAGGAGCAAACCAGCTGTGCTGCCTGCCATGATGGGGACAGATACATATATTAGCCTCCCCCAGCTCCCTGGATCAAGCCTCCCCCTTTGCATGAGAAATTCATGTGCAAACTCCACTGGGGTGGGATACTATGGAGGAGCCAGGACAGAAATCCAGGCCTGGTATTGGAGGGGGAGGACAGACCTCATCGCCCCATAAATCAACCAAGGCTGCTGTTGGGCATGGGGGAGTCTGGAGGGTGGGGAAGAGATGCCTGGTGGACACATCCCAGGTCAGTGTGGGGGGAAGCTAAAGCCATGGGAGCGGCACTAGGTGGCAGACAGAGCAGGCCCAGGCTGCGGGGAGCATATGGCCCTAGGGCCAGGACCGACTGCCAGGGGCATCCTGGGCCCTTCAGGTGGTTCCTTCACTCAAAACTGTCCCCTTTGCCCTGAAGTTCCACTGGGATCCGGGAGTCTTCTTCCCTTCCAGGCCTGCGAATGGCTACGTGTCCCAAGCCAGCTGCTTGTCCCTGTTAGGGATCCCTGCTGCTCTAACCCACCAGCCTCCACTCCTCTCCCAGAGCCAGGAGAGAACCCAGGAGTCCTGGCGCCCTGCAACAGGTGTGGTTATGTTCATGCTTCTTTTTTTCCCCATGGGCTCCCCCCACAGCTACTCCCAGACCAGATTTACATTCATTGCAAGCGCCTCATAGTCAATGGAAAGCAGATCTCCTGGGCATGGGGACCTGGTGCTGCAGAGATGAGCCAGGCGACAACCACTTGGTGCTGCAGCATGGGGAATGGAAGGGATCCAGGGAGATGAAGAGGCCAGGAAATAGATTCAGGAGATGGTGAGCTGGAAGTTGGAGGCAGGCAGAAGGGGTCCGGGCACATTTACCCATTCAGGGTGGAAGGCTCACCATGCCAGGGGGCAGCCCTCAGAGCTATGCAGCAGCCCTCCAGTGACTCTGCCAGGCTTGTGCCATTGATCCAGGCTGGGCATGCAGTACATCCATGTGCCAAGCTCCAGGAGCAATGGTGGGGGGGACACCCCACAGCTGCAAGATTGTGGCACTCCCACTGCAGGGGGGAGGGAGGTTTTGAGGGGAGAAAATGTGCTAAGAGGGGGCAAGGATCTGCATGGGGGGACTCTAGCTGCAGGTCAGAGGAGGATCTCCCCCCCACACACACATTGCCCTGGGATGTGTCCACCAGGCAGCCCTTCCCCACCCTCCAGACTCCCCAATGCCCAGGAAGGCCCAAGATCCTTGGAGGGGGGTAGGATCAGGGGAAGGAAGCAGGTACTAGCAGGGATGGGAGGCAGGGGCCGCTCAGAAGCAGACGATGAGGGGAGATGCAACCCTGGCTGGATACCGGGGAGTAGCAATGGCAGGGACCGTAGCAGACCGGGGAAACCAGTCCGGCTCCCTCCCCCGCAGCGACTGCCGGTGCCTGGGACAGAAGCTGATGAGGGAAGGGATGGGGGCGGCTCCAGGCTCCGCCCCCTCCAGCCCGCTGATCGGGACGCCAACCCTCGCCCCCTAGGGCATCTCAACTTTCTGATCGCGCCTCCTGCCTCACTTGCGTTCCAACCCCGCCCCTCTCAGCTGCTACTGACGTTCCACTCCCCACTCCGACGCGCCCCAAAACCCTACCTTAAAGGGGACGCGCCCCCCAGGGGTCTCCCGTAGATTCAGGGCAGCACCTCTGCCATGCGGGTGGGGGGGCGGAGCATAGCGTCTCTCCGCCCAGGAAGGCCCAAGCTGGGATCCTCTGGGAGCAGCAGGGAGAGGGGGAGGAGCAGGGATGTGTGCCAGGCAGTGCCGCAGATATGGAGGAAACGTGACATACATCCCCGCCCCCTGTCCCAATTTTCCCGGTGCCCGCACTCCTGCCCAGCAGCCCCCTTCCAGCTCTGGGTTCCTCCAGCCTGCTGGTGCCCCTTCCTCCCGATCTGCTGCCCCTGCCAGCCCAGCCCTGGGGTTATTTAAAGATCCCGGGGCCATTCCGGGGCCGGGGCTGGCTTCACAGACACTACCTGTCCCCGTGCCTTGTTCCATGTCCCAGCACTAGCCTCACATCATCTCCCTCCCCCATCCCTCCAGGCCAGGGTTGGGGTCCAGTGGAGGGGTAAACTGCCCATGTGTGGGGAGGGGCTCATGGCAGGGGATCAGAGCTAGGTGTGTGGGGAACACGAAATGCCCCCATCCCAGGCTGCCCCCTCCTTGAGCCCAGACTCGGTACTGACATTGCTGTCACACTGAACGCGAGTGAATCCAGACTAAAACCGGAGCTGGAGTAAACCCAGACTGAAGCATGATTCGGGGTAGTTCCAAAGTAAGTTCTCATCTGGTTTGACTCCGGATCCAGAGTCAACCCTGCATGAAAGTGGAGCTGAAGTGAATTCAGATCCCGAGAGACACGGATTCTACAAGGCCCTGGCAAGAGGACAGACTGTGCCCCGCGCCGGAACCCGACCCCGAGATAGACGCCAGGGGGCGCATGGAACCAGCTTACTTGAACCCAGCGGGTGTCGCCCAGGGGCAGGGTCGGACGCGCGGGGGTATGGGACCGGGCCTGGATCGGACCGCGGGGCGGGGTGCCGGGCCATACCTGTGCTCTGGCGGGGACCCGGGAGTCGTGCCCGCCCAGGCCGCGACACTGGCTTTTCCTCTGGTGCTTTATTCACAATTGTAGCGTCTGCGTCAGTCAATCGCGCTCCATGATCGGGGACAGGTTCGGAGGGGCTGCGGGGCCTCGCTAGCTGCAGGCGGGGGGGCTGCGAGGCTGGGCCGAGCGCCGGATCAGCTCCAGCGCCTCCCACAGGAAATCCTTCTGGCAGGCGGGCAGGGGCAGGGCACCTACCGCCTCCTTCACCTTGGCCAGCCGCCCAGCCAGCGTGGGGCAACCCTGCAGCTGGCTCAGGTACTGCTCGCAGGCCTGCGCCCCCGGGCTCTCTGGCGAGGGGGGCGCCCGGCTGGGGGGCAGCTCGCGGTACACCAGCCCCCCCTCGATGTCGTGGCTGGAGAGCAGGTAGAGGCACTCGCGGGTGGAACAGAGGCTGCTGACACAGAGCGGCACCTGCCGGAGAGACGGGAACTGCGCCTGACTCTGGGGCCGGGCGGCTGGTCACACGGGGACCCCTCGCCCGGTTCTGAGATGCGGCCACCTCTGGAGCAGGGCAGTCGTGGTACCAGGCTCTGGCTCCCCGATGTGCCTGATTCTGGGGTGCAGCCCCCACAGCTCCTCTCACCTTGATCTGGAGCTTGACGAAAGTGGCGCTGCCCTTAGGCCAGCCGGGCAGCCGCCCCCCAGCCCCGCAGCCGCAGCCCAGCACGGCCTGTCCCGGCTCCCCGCTCCGCAGCAGCGCCAGCGAATGGTTGAGGCCACACCAGATGTCCAGGGGGCATTTGAGGCCCTGAACCTGCCGGAGGGTAGGAGACGCCAGGTCACAGAGGTCCCGGGATGTGGGAGGGGAGTCAGGGGAGCTTTGGGGGTGCCTGTAAGCCCCTAGACGTGTGGGAGTTGGGGAGGTGGTGGAGAGGTGGAGTCCAGGACAGCTGGCAGTATTTTAAAGAAGCCTTATTGAAGGCACAGAAAGAAACCATCCCGACACGTAGCAAGAGAGGCAAACATGGTAGGAGACCGGATTGGCTTTTGGGGGAAATCCTTGGTGAACTTAAGCACAAAAAGGAAGCTTACAAAAAGTGGAAATTTGGACAAATGACCAGAGAGGGATTTAAATGTATAGCTCGAAAATGCCGGGGGGTTATCAGGAAGGCTAAAGCGCAATTGGAATTGCGACTGGCAAAGGATGTGAAGGATAACAAGAAAGGTTTCTACAAGCATATTAACAAAAAGAAGGTGATCAGAGAGGGTGTGGGGCCCATACTGGATGAAGGAGGTAACCTAGTGACAGATGATGTGGGGAAAGCTGAAGTACTCAATGCTTTCTTTGCCTCTGTATTCAAGGACAAGGTGGCCTCCCGGACTAATGTGCTAAGTGATGCAAGATGGGATGAAGATGGTCAGCCCTTGGTGGGTAAAGATCAGGTTAGGAACTATTTAGAAAAGCTAAACATACACAAATCCATGGGTCTGGACTTAATGCATCCGAGGGTACTGAGGGAGTTGGCAAATGTCATTGAGGAGCCTTTGGCTATTATCTTTGAAAAGTCGTGGAGATCGGGAGAGATCCTGGATGATTGGAAAACGGCAAATGTAGCGCCCATCTTCAAAAAAGGGAAGAAGGACGATTCAGGGAACTATAGGCCGGTTAGTCTTACCTCCATTCCTGGAAAAATCCATGGGAGGGATCCTTAAGGAATCCATTTTGAGGCACTTGGAAGAGGGGAAAGTGATCAGGAATAGTCAGCATGGATTTATGAAGGGCAAGTCGTGCCTGACCAATCTGATTAGCTTCTATGATGAGGTAACTGGCTCTGTGGACATGGGAAAGTCAGTGGATGTGATATACCTTGACTTTAGCAAGGCTATTGATACAGTTTCCCACAATACTCTTGCCAGCAAGCTAAGGGAATGTGGATTTGATAAATGGACAGTAAGATGGATAGAAAGATGGCTAGAAGGCTGGGCCCAGCAGGTAGTGATCAACGGCTCGATGTCAGGATGGCGGTCGGTTTCTAGTGGAGTGCCCCAAGGTTCGGTTCTAGGACCGGTTTTGTTCAATATCTTTATTAATGACCTGGATGAGGGGATGGATTGCACCCTCAGCAAGTTTGCAGATGACAGTAAGATATGAGGAGAGGTAGATATGCTTGAGGGCAGAGATAGGGTCCAGAGTGACTTAGGAAATTGGATGATTGGGCCACAAGAAATCTGATGAGGTTCAACAAGGACAAGTGTAGAGTCCTGCACTTGGGACGGAAGAATCCCAAGCATTGTTAGAGGCTGGGGACCAACCAGCTAAGTAGCAGTTCTGCAGAAAAGGACCGGGGGGTTACAGTGGATGAGAAGCTGGATATGAGTTAACAGTGTGCTCTTGTAGCCAAGAAGGCTAATGGCATATTAGGATGCATTAAGAGGAGCATTGCCAGCAGATCCAGAGATGTGATTATTCCCCTTTATTCAGCTCTGGTGAGGCCACATCTGGAGTATTGTGTCCATTTCTGGGCCCCCCACTACAGAAAGGATGTGGACGCATTGGAGAGGGTCCAGCAGGGGGCAATCAAAATGATTAGGGGGCTGGAGCATATGACCTACGAGGAAAAGCTGAGGGAATTGGGTCTGTTTAGTCTGCAGAAGCAAAGAATGAGGGGCGATTTGATAGCAGCCTTCAACTTCCTGAGGGGAGGTTCCAAAGAGGATGGAGAGAGGCTGTTCTCAGTGGTGGCAGATGGCAGAACAAGGAGCAATGGTCTCAAGTTGTGGTGGGAGAGGTCCAGGTTGGATATTAGGAAAAACTATTTCCCTAGGAGGGTGGTGAAGCACTGGGATGGGTTCCCTAGGGAGATGGTGGAGTCTCCATCCCTAGCAGTGTTTAAGTCTCAGCTTGACAAAGCCCTGGCTGGATTGATTTAGTTGGGATTGGTCCTGCCTAGAGAGGGGGCTGGACTTGATGACTTTCTGAGGTCTCTTCCAGCTCTATGGTTCTATGATTCTATGATCTCAGGGGACTGTCACCTGCGTGGGCTCCCCGCGGTCAATCTTATCGCCGGTGCCCAGCTGTCCATACCGGTTGCTCCCCTGCATGAACAGGCGTCCAAATTCATCCACCAGCCCCACGTGGTTGTAGCCAAGGGCACAGGAGAGGACCTAGTGGGGGGGCAGGGCCGGTCAGGAAGTGGCAGGGGACAGAGATGGGGAAATGTGCCCCCCCCATCCCTGCCAATCCTAAAGCCAAGCCCTGGACCCAGTCCCAAACCCACAGCACTGTCTCCCCAAAACTCCAACCTGCCCCCTGGAACTGCCCCCAGTCTCCCTGAAATAAGGCCTACCCCAAATTCCAGCCCCCCAAAATCAAAGCCCTGGATGGAGTCCCCTCCCCTATGGACCCCAAACCGAGCTTCCCCTCGCTCCAAAACTGGCCCCAAACCTCCAAACTGAGCTTGTGGCCCCCCAAGCTGCTCCACCTCAGCAGGGAACCTTCCCCCGCGTTCTTTGCTCTGTGCTCCCAACCTGAAATCTCCTGAATTGCCTCCGAGCCCCAGGCTGGCACCTACCACATCCCCTCCCCCCAGTGAGTCAGATCCCTGCTGCCCGCGCCCCACACATGGGGGGCTTACCTTGGCAGGGAGGGCTAGGGCTAGTGGCATCTGCAGATCCAGTGGGTCAAAGGCGTGAAGGGTCCCGAAGAGGTCACGATAGACACCCGGAGCATGGACCTCGAAATACACAGCTCCCTTGTCTGGAAGAGTGGGAGAGACCTGAGAGATGCCCTCCCCACTGGGAGCAAAGCAGGGGGTGCGGGTCAAGAGTGAGGGGCACTGGGAAGGGGCGTGCTGGTCAAGAGTGAGGAGCATCAGGAAGTCAGGCCACAGTGGGGGCTGCGGGTGGGGTGTGTGGGGCACTGGGAGGATGGCGGGGGCTGCGGGTGGGACGTGCGGGCCCAGCCACCCCCCATACCAGTGAGGTAAGCAGCGCTGCTCTGGCTGGAGGCCATGGCCCGCACGGCCGTGTGGGGCAGGCACCGGGAGACCTTGCGCAGGGCGAGCTGCACAGTGTAGGAGCGCGGCTGGTCCAGCTGCGTCTCGTTCACCGTCAGGCTGTAAATCTTCCCTTCCTCTGCGGAGACAGGGGCCCTGAGCTGCTGGGAGGCAGGGGTCTGCGGCATGCCCAGGCCCAGAGAGCGGCAGTGGGGCAGGCAGGCACTAAAGGGAGTGACCCTCCAAAGCTGCCCAGTCTCCCACCCGCTGGGTGCTCACTCCCCACGGTTCTCCCTGGCCCGTCTTCTGCCCCCCGGGCACCTGTCAGGAGTAGCAGCGACCGCTCTGTCTCCTGCCCCGTCAACGCCAGCTGCCGGAACTTCATGGAGGCATGGAAGGTCATCTTGAAGACACGCTGCCCACTGGCCTGCAGATACACCTCCACGCAGTCGCATGCCCGCCCGCCACCTGCTGCCACCTCCCGTGATGCCAGCACATAGACATATTTCCGATAGGCCGTGTCGCTCCGGGGGTCTGTGGTGAACTGGGGGTGAGGTGGGGAACAAAGGGAGGGGGTCATGTGGTGCGGTGTTGCAGGCAGAGGGTAAATGGCAAAGGTGGGGATTATCCCCTCTAGGGGGCGCCAGCTCCCATCCGGCCCCAAGGCAGGGACTGGCTGATTCAGGGGGGGCAGGGAATGTTCCCCTAGCCCTGAGAACCATCCCACTACTGCCACCAGAGGCCCCTGGCTGCCATGTCCAGTTGCGACAGGGGCGTCCTGGAGGGCACTCACATCCTTGGCGCCACGGCACAGCACCACGTAGCGACACGCCCGCTTCCACTGGATGTGACCTGGGGCTGAGGAGACCAGGGCGTTGCGAAGGGAGAAGAGGGTGCCACCATGGTCCAGGATGAAGACGTGTTCCTTGGTGGGCAGGAACTTGCGGTAGCCGTGGGAAAGCAGTGGCGCCACTGACTTGCTGAGGTAGCGCCGGCGCCCCCCAAAGGTTTGGAAGTAAAGGCCCTTCGTGTCTGCAGGAGTGGGGACAAAATGGGGGCTCAGCGGGGGGAGGGGTTTGACACTGTGTAAGACCCGCCTTTTCCATTGATAAGACCCGCCTTTTCATAGCCTCTCTCTTGTGGAAACCACCCCATTCTACTGCAAGCCCCACCTTTCCAAAGCTCCTCCCTCATATGAAGCTATGCTTCTCCCTTATGCAAGGCCCACCCCTCCCTTCCTCATGTTAAGAGCGACCCAGTCCCAGTGTGTGCCATACCCTATTGTCTTGTGAAGCCCATCCCTCTCTTGTGCAATCCCCACTCTCCTTTGTGCAAAATCCTGTCCCCTTGTACAAAGTCACAACCCTCTTGTGCAGAGCCCTCTCCCACCCCGCGGTGGATGGTACTGACAGTTGAGGATGGCGGCTCTCTTCCAAGGGCGTGCACCGGTTGTACCGTCCTGGCGTAGCCGCGGGCAGAGCCTCCGGCAGACCCGGCGCCAGACGCCTTCGCTGTCACACACCTGGCGCAGGTAGCGGCAGGTCTGGCCCAGTGCCACTGCATCCCGCACCGGCAGGAAGGAGACGATATGATCCAGCTGGGGGAGGGGAGGGTGAGCAACAGGAGGACAGGACCCCAATACAAACCCCTGTCATAGTGTTTTCTGGACTATAGGGACTCCAGCCCCCTGGGTTTAGGGACCTCTGGGGTATATGGACCCAAACCCCTGCTTATAGGGCCCTCTGGGGTATATAGACCCACTCCCCAAGAATAGGGACCCCTGGACTATACAGACTCAGCTCCCTGGATATAGGGATCCCTGGGCCATATGGACCAGTTCCCTGGGTATAGGGACTACTGGGCTATACAGACCATCCCCTTGAGTTTAGGGCTCTCTGGGCTATATGGACCAACTTCACAGGTATGGGGTTATATGGATATATAGGTTATATGGACTCAGCGCCCTGGGTATAGGGACCCCTGGCTCTAATGCACCATGCTGATTCACCAGCTCTGGGGGGAGGCGCTGGATGGAGGCTGAGTCCCCCAGTTCCTTCCTGCCCTCAGTGCCCTCCAGTGCCTGGCTGCAGCGTGGGCGCTTGGCCTGTGGGAGGAAGGATAGGAAGAGGGTGGGCAGGGATTGGCCCTGTACCACCCCAGTCCCCACATGACCTTCACCTGCCCCTGGCATCCCCCCATCACCCTCCCGGCTCACAGCATCCTCCTTGTGCCAACCACCTATCCCACAGCATGCCCTCTACCTGCCCTCTCCTGTATCCTCTGCCTTCCCCATGGCATTCACCCTGTGCCACCCACCTGCCCTTTCCCATGCCCCCTGCCCGCCCCATGACATCCCCCTTAGTAGCTGTTGACTGGCCCCCCATTGCCTCTCAGCCCCCCAGAAGAGCTTCCCTGTGCTGGGGGTCCAGGCTTGGGAGTAGGTGAGGAAGAGGCTCTGGGGAGCCTGGCACAACTGTTGAGTGCCAGGTGAGCTGGGTAGGCCAGGGCCCTTCCACTGTAGGGCTGCCCTGCCCAGACAGCAGCTGGCACCTGGGCGACTCCAGCTCAGACAGTGGTGGGAGGGGGATTGTTATGAGGCCTGCACTGAGAGCTGGGGAGAGCCCCCTACCCCCAGCTAAACCCTGACCTGCCACCTGCCTCACAGTGCCCCTCCTCAGCCCCCCCATCCGCTTTCCCATTCTGCCCCTTACTGAGGGCGCACCCACTACTGCACAGCACCCTCTGCTGAGCTCCCACCCTGTGCCCCACAGTGCCCCCTGCTGAGCTCTTATTCCCCTGCCCCATGGCACCCCTGGCGAGATTCCACCCCATCCTATGTTCCACAGCTGTCTCTGCTGAGACCCCCTATAGCTAGCCACCACCCGATACTGCCCCTCCAACTGCTCACCCCTGCAGCCTCCTCGCCTGCCAAGAGCCGAGAGCTGCGCTGGTGCCTGCGGCATCGCAGCCGCCTCACCGTGCGTCTGTCACCCATCCCTGCCCACGCCCTTGGTGCCCGGTTCCGGCCACTGGCAAGACGCTGCCGCCACCTGTAAGGCTGCGCCCAGCATGGCCCAGGATGCCTGTTCCCACCTGGCCTGTCTCCCCGGGACATGGCTCTGTGAGCTGGCGCCCACCCCATGGCTTCACAGAGCCGGGCGCCAGGGTGACGGGCAGCCTGTGACATCATGGCCGGGGCACTGTGACCTCAGGGCAGGCCTGCCTCTGCCATACAGCACCATAGCACCCGATGGACACTGGAGCTAGACTGCCTGTAGTGAAGTTGGTATTGTATTCACTTTGTTATGTTGTGTGTGAGTTTTATAGGCCTGCAGTAACCCTATGTTTGTGCCTCAGTTTCCCAAGGCACCACACTAAATGATAGGGATTTTGGGTGTGAGCCTCACTGAGAGAGGTGACCCTAGCCCAGCAGATACTCAAGTGCCTATGTCCTTTGTAACCTGAGCCCAGCTGAGCCCAGGAGAAGGGTGCAGCCAGATGACACCTTTTGCAGGGGAAGGAGAACAAAGAGCAGAGGAAGGGTTTGGGCTAGGGCTGCTAGATGCGGGAATCAGTTTTGAGTGGTTAGTGGAGCAGGGGGCTTGGCTCTGGGACCCCTCTCCCCAGATGGAATCTGCCTTGTATCAGCCATGGGCTGGGCTGGATTACCCAATACGCAGACTAAGCACGTGCTTAGGGCACCAGCAAAGCAGGGGCATCAAAAAAATGAGATCTTTTAAAAAATTGATATTTGATATTTAATATCATGGGAAAAATCAGAACCCCGCAGAACGCTCTTTTTCTCAGCTGAAAAGAATAAAAAACCTTCAGAGAACAACAATGTGTCAGGACAGACTTGATTCACTTTCCCTATTGTGTATGGACGTGGACATGCTTCATCGAGTCAGCTTCGATGAACTTATCCAGAATTTTGCAATCAGAAAATCTAGAAAGAAGCTATTTTAATTGCAGCATACGTGTAAGTTTTGTGTCATTTCGAAAAATAAAATTTTATTTTACGGTATAGTATTGTTTTTATTTTGAATTACATATGGGGGGGGCACCATAATCTTTTCAGTGCTTAGGGCCTCTAAAGGTCTCAATCCAGCCCTGGCCATGGGCCTTGGGCAGGGATGTGGCTCTGGGGCCCTGCATGAGAAGGGAAGGCCACGCAAGGCCTTGCACAAGAGGGAAATGATCTCTCGGTGCGTCGCACAAGAGGGAATAAATTCTGCATCTCCAGTGCCTGGCATGAGACAGGAATGATTCTCCGGCTCCTGGTGCCTTGAACAATTCTCTGGCGCCTCGCACTAGAGGGGACAGATCCTCAGGTGCCTCACAGGAAAGAACCATCTCCCTGGTGTCTCGCACGAGAGGGGAGCTATCCCTCTGGCGCCGATCCCTGATGGGATGTCCCACCCTGCCATGGGCCAGCTGGGCCAAGTCGCTCCATCAGAGCCCGCCCACCTTGAGTAACTTCTGTCGTTGATTGGCCCCCTGGGCGCACTTGTCACCGCTTCTCTCTGTTTGCCTTCGAAGCCTACAGCCGCCCTGAAGGGAGTCTTGTTCTCATTGGTCGGCCAGATCGTCACTCATTCCGTTTGCCACTGTATGATTGACTGAACCGCTCGAAAGCTACGTCCCCGCCCTCGCGCACCGGCAGTTCAGGCATTCAACTGTTGCCGCCTTTTGACTCAGTCTGAGCTGATGTTAGCGAGGCGCTCGCCTTTTGATTGGGCCTGTCTAGGACTCTCGCTCCGCCCTCTTGAGTTAGATTGACTGAAGCTCGTAGACTCACTTCGCCTTTTACGTTGCCATTAGTTAAGTGGGTGGGCAGAAACGGCTAGTCCGCAATGTGATTGGCTGAGATCTTGAAACGTACAGCTTTCTGCTCTGGGGTTGGTCCAATTGCTCTTACTCCGTAAAACGCCGTGATTGGGCGATAGCCAGGCTGAAACCACGCCCTTTCGTCGATCGGAATGGCTACAGCGTGGCAAGAGCTCCTGCCCCCTAAAGGTCGATTGGCCAGTAATAGCGCTCCGCGAGGCGCCATTGGCCGGGACCCCGCGGGCCTTGCCCCTGTTCGCTAATTGGCCTCCCCGGAGCTCCAGGCCCGCCCCCTTGGCTGAGTCTGGCTCCCCCGCGAGGCCCTGGCCGGTCAGTCCAGCAGCAGCAGCCGCGGTGAGCGGAACCCCCGGATGGCGGCGGGCGAGGCGGAGCCGGCGTTGCCCCCGCCCCCGCCGCCCGGTGGGCCCGGCGCCGAGCGTGCGCTGGAGGAGGCGGCGGCCTCAGGTAGCCTGAGCCTGGCGGGGCGGCGGCTGCGGCTGTTCCCGGGCGGCGCCGCGCGGCGCTGGGACCTGAGCGACACCACGCAGGCTGGTGAGGCCCCGCCCCCTCGCGCCGGGCCCCGCCCCCGCTTCTGTGCCGAGACTCCCCAGGGCCCCGCCCTCGGTGCTCCCCTGTCATCACACTGCCCCGCCCCCAGAGGGAGGCTCCACCCCCTTTCCCTGGTCTGAGACCCCCCCCCCCCCAGCATCTCCCCTGTCAGCACCTCCGCTCCCCTGCCCAGCCTGGTCTGCAGCCCTGGGGCGAGCCGCGTGCAGCAGCTCCCACACCCCCTTGGCTGCCTTTCCCTGTGTGAGCCCTGCCGGCCTCCGGTCCCCGGAGCTGCCAGGCACAGAGCGGCCCTTTGAGCCCCATTGAACTGCGCCGTTCAGCAACACCACTGCCTCCCACAGCAGCAGGGCGCACCAGAGGGAATGCACAGAACAGGGACCATCAAGTGATCCCTCCCCTGTCACCTGTTCCCCGTCCAGCCTGGCTAATAGCCTCCATGAATGTATCGAGTTATGTTTTGAACCTGGTTAGACTAACATCCTCTGGCAGGGGGTTCCAGAGACTGACTGTGTTTTCTGAAGAAATACTGCTTTTGGTTTATTTACAACCGGCTACCTATTAATTTCATTTGGTGACCCTTCCTTTCAATACACCGGCCATGATTTTAAATACCTGTATCATATCCCCCTTAGTCTCCTCTTTCCCCAGCTGAAAAGTTCCTATTTTATTGACCTCTCCTCAATGGCACCTGTTCCAAACCCCTGATCATTTTTGTTGCTTTTTTCTGAACTTTTTCTAATATGGAGCTGGCCCTGGTCTTGTTCCCAACAGGTGCCTCATCCTAGTGAGACCCCCAACTTTGCTTAGCATGAGAGAGGTGTGAATTTGGTTAGACAAGCATCAGACAAGCTTCTTGTGCGAACAAATCAATGTGCAAACATTGGGTCGCCTGGAAGTGAAACAACTCCAAAATATGTGACTTTGTGGATTATTTATTGGCTGAACTGGGTTGGAGAGAGGTGTTATGGAGATCCTGAGATTGGGGCCATACTGTGCCACTAGCAGGTAAAGGGATTTCCCGTGATCAAGCAGGTATTGAACCTCCTTGTTTTGAATTCCCACACCAGCCCTTGTCCCACCGGACTATCCTTTCTCTTCCCTAGGCTAGTCGCTTGGGTGGCTTGAATGGGTCTGGATTTAAGATGCATTGGAGGGAGGTGGAAATGCAGAGAGGATGTCTGGGGCAGTCCTGTGGGCGGCCAGGGGTAGAGTTGAGGGGTTGAGCGAGGCACAGGAGGGTATCGCCAAGTGATGCCTTGCTTTGTGGGGAGCACCCCATTCAATCTAGCAGAGTGAGGCCCATGGCCCTATAGGACCAGAGCAGATTTTGTGGGCCTATGTGATTTGCTGTTGGCTTTGTTTACAATACTCCTCCTCAGCTGCTTCCCATGTGGCTGCTTTGCATAACTCTTGCCCCGTTTGTGCTGAGGGCTCTTGGGCCCTGATCCTCAGGCCTTGGGCCTGAGTAGATGACGCTCACGCAGGCTGTAGGATGTGGCCCCTTGGGGGTGGCTGGGCTCAGAATTGCACACAAAGCCTGTTCTGGGAAGTGCTGAGAGTGGCAAGGCTGAGCAGGAGGGATGGAGGAGAAGGCCCTGATGGCTATTCTGAAAGGAACACGGTCACATTCATCATGTTTCCAGCCTATTTTATGTCCTGTTGCTACAAGTAACACATGCATTAATGTAACATTGGTCTGATTCAGTGGAGAGTAAGCCAGGTCTCCTAGTTCTCCCTAGCTCTGGGAGGAGAGTGGGGTTTGTGGGTTAGAGCGGGGGGCTTGGAGCCAGGACTCCTAGATTCTCTCCCTGGCTCTATGAGAGGAGTGAGGGCTGGTAGCCAAGATACCCAGGGTCTCTCCCTGGCTCTGGGTGGGGAGAGGGAGGTTTGGGGTGGGTCAGACCTGGGGGGAGAGGGCTAGGAGCCAGGACTCCTCTACCAAGCTCTACAAAGGGAGTGGGGTGCTGGTATTTAGCGCAGGGGGGCTGGGAGACAGCACGCTTGGGTTCTCTTCTTAGCTTTACCAGAGATTGGTGGGTGAGCTGAGGCCAGTCACTTCCTCTTGCTGTGCAGCAGCGCATTCTGTCAGAGCAGAAGTTGTTCTCTTCCCTTTTCCGAAGAGCTTCACAGTGGATAGATCTCGCCATGTGTCAGAGCTGCATGAGAAGGGGTTTTCTCTCCTTTTTGTTTGGCGCCTCCAGCAGTACCCTGGCCAGTGGCTCTTTTCCTTTCCCTTCCTGCTTCTTGCTAGTTTCTGGCAGTGAGAGCAGTATTGGGACTCAGGGGAGCAGAGTGGCAAACCCCCATGCATGTGGTAGTTGGGGACAGGCATAGGAGCTGAAACTCCTAATGCACTTGGAGAAGATAGTGAGGGCTCCAAGCTAGACTAACATAAGCTGTGTTGCTGCTCCAGAGCTAAGGTGTCTGCAAAGGCACCTAGGGACTAGGGATATTAAATATCAGTTAATTGAATAGTCGTGTAACCTCATGAATCCTTATCGGTTAGTTGACTAGTCTGTAGTCCTTCGGGGTGGGGCTGCCAGCAGTACAGGGTGCCTGGCGGGAGTTAGTCTGTGAGGGGAGCCAGTTTAAAAACCAGCTCTTCTTGCCGACCATCTGCTTGTTGGCCTGTGTTGCTGCTTCTGATAAAGAGGTAGCAGTAAGAAGTGGCAGCAGCCCTTGTCTTGGGGGGGGGGGGGTCCTGAGCTCCTGGACCTGGCATGAATCAGAACTGAGTTGGGCTGCGTGCCTGCCTGGCTCCTAATATTCTTTAAATGCAGAGCCACAGTGATGGTAGGTCCTGGACCTGGCGTGGGCCAGAACTGAGCCGGGCTTCTGGTCAGCCTGCTAAAAAATTTACTGGGGGGGAGGAATGTGTGTAATCTATAGCATTAACCTATATGCTTTTGCTTATCAGTTAATCGGTTAATTGACTACATCCCTACCTGAGAGAAACCACCCCTTTCTCTCGTGTCTGTATGAGCAGCTTCCGGCTTTCCGTTGTGTTAGGGAGTGAGATAATACCCTGAGCGCAGAGGGCTGGACTGGTCGACCTCTCAGGGTCCCACGATTCTCCTCTTGGGCCTTGCCCAGCCCACTAGCTGAAGTCCCCTTCATTAAAAGCCTGTGTGTGTGTTTGACTTGTCCAGAAACTGGTTGAGGCTGCAATTTTGTTCCTCTTCACTCCGCTCTCTCCGTGCCCGCGGCCTGTTGCCAAAACAACAGTAAAGCCACAGAGCTTTGCTGAGTGGCTGGGGGAGTCATGCAGCAAATCCACCAGCTGTCGCAGACTGTAAGGCAAGGCCCGGGGTTTCAGGCTGCAGGGTTTTATCCTGAGCCTGTTGCTTCTAGAAAGGCCCCGGTGGTGTAAAGGAGAACAAGGTCATTTTAGCAGGCAATGGCTTGAAGACGCCTCAGTTTAATGTAATCATAGGCTGCTTTAAAGGTTTGTTTTCTCAACTCGCTGAGTCATGTTTTCACTCCTTTCTTTTAACTCTTCTCGCCCCCCCCCCCCCCGAAACGTTCCCAGGCCCAGAGCAGTGAGAACTGCCCTGTTTACCTTGTTCAGAGCAGCTGAGAACCTGGCTGGGGGTGTGTCCGCGCTGCAGGTGCTGGAGGAATGCTGTTGGGTCGCAGTTCCTCTGGTGGGGAAATGGGCAGTGCCAAAAATGAGAGGCCAGGTCCTGGTGATCTTTCTGTCCAGAGTTCACATGCGGCATTGTTATAATCTAGGCCCTATCATGTAAGTAGCTTCCTTCCGGCTCTTCTGTCTAAGCTGGGAAGGGGCTACGAACGAACAGTCCCTGTTGTCCTGCTCTGCCCACAGGATGTGTTTTCTCCCTTTCACCCCATCCACTTTCAGATAGCTGTGCCAGCCATGGCTCCCGGCTCTGCTGCAGGCTGGTGGGGCTTGGAAAGGCAGTGTCACAGTCATAGTGTGCTGCTCGGACATAGATCTCAAAGCACTTGACGGAGGGTTTGTTAGTGGCACAGGTGGGGAAACTGAGGCATGGTGTGATTCAGGGCTGGAAGAAGGGTGGCTGATTCTTGAAAGTGTTCCGTGTGGGGGGAGCATTCTCCCTGCCCCTGGCTGCCCCAGTGTTGTAGCTCTGATGGGTGGGTGCATGGGAAAGCTCTGCAGTGGCAGATTGTGTTGGATCCAGACAAGCCTGGCTCTTCTGCTTCCTGTCCTTGCTCCGGACACCTGGGAGTCCTGGGGGAGTTGGTGAGGCTGGAGGAATGGCAGAGAGCCCAACTCAGCCTCCCTCTTGAGAAGGAGACTGTCATTTTCCTGCAGATGGGGGATTCGTGGCCAGCTGCTGGGCTCTCTGATGGGGCTACGAAGCCTTCATCTTGCTCCCAGCTGGTCTGGAAGGACCATTCCATGCTATCTGCTCCATCCACCAGCAGCATGAGCCTTGGAGAAAGTGGTAGGAACCCCTGGTAACTGGTGTGGGGTCATCTGCCCTCCTGTCTGACCCTGACTCTATGGCCCCAAGGGACAAGGGGCCATGTGTCTGCTTTGGCTCTATCACCCCATAGCTGGAGTAGCTCCAGGAGGTAGGGCAGGGCTATAACTCGTACCTGTGGGGAAACTGAGACAGCTTCGCTCAAGGTCATTTGCTGGAGCCCCTGGGTCTCTGCCTGCTACATCATTCTTCTTCAAGCTAAGCCCCCACTTACTGACATACACCCAAGGGAAACTGAGGCACAAAGGGACATGACTTCCCCATATCTGCTCTCTGTGGCAGTCAGAGCCATGCTTTCCTGCAGATTGCAGGGGGATCATGTGTAGGGTATGGCCAGCTCCCATATGGGTGAGTTATTGCAATAATATGGCGGCTGCACAAGCTGGGAAGCTGCCAGCTACATCCCACCATGCACTGAGAGAGAATTGTGGCAAGTGAGACTTCAGCTGTGCTTTGAGGATCTCTGGGGCCAGCCTGAGTCTTGCCCGTGACCCAGAGGCCCCACTGCTGCCCAGCAGCAGGTGAGTCATTTGTCCAGTGACTTCGGCTTTTCCTCTGGGAGATCAGCTGGGCTGTGAGCCGGCACATTTCAGATCCCATGCCTGGAGCACTGGGGAGAGGGAGTGCTGTTCTCTAACCCCCCCCCCCCTTTCCACTCCCCCGCAAGCTGGGCTTGGGCGGGATGGCCTCTAGGAGCTTAATAAGACCTTGGGCTCCAGTGCACTCCATCTGTCATTGCTACAGCTTGACCCTGAATCCCCTCCATGGGGCACAAAGCAGCATCTCCCCCTGTGCTACTGCTGGCTTGGATCTGGTTGTTTAGCCATGGGGCTGGCATCTCTTCCTGTAGGAGCTCAGAGCCCCACCTGCACGAAGCATCACCCCCACCAGAGGAAGTATCTGTTTCAGATGGGGAAACTGAGTCACAGATTTTCTGTCACCTCGGCCAGGTCACTTAGGCTGTACTTGTGTGGCAGAAGCACCTGCTGATCCCAGGATGCCCAGGCTCTAGGTGCTAGGCTGTGATGTGAAATCTTTCCAAATATGGGCCTCTTCAACCCACCTGAGAACAGTCAAGCCAGGCCTAGCAGGTGGGCGCTAAAGCCAGACCTGTTCTAGTGGAAAACACACTCATTTTTTCCAGAGAGGGCAACTAATCAGGGAGCAAACTCCCAAGGGAAGTGGCCGATTCTCCATTTTCAGATGGCATCCGACCCAGCCTTTCCTGGAGAGGCGTTTACCCAGCACGACCAACTGGGCTCCTTGTGGGGGAACCAGGAAATTGTGGTAATGCGCTGAAGTACTGTAAAGGCTCTGAGGGTTCTTTCAGCCATCACCTCACTGAAGAAGTGGGCAGAGACACTGGGCCATAGGGCACTTCACAGGGCTCTGGACCACACTGTGTGCAGCAGTGCTTAGAAAACTCATGTCAGTTTCTCCTGGCTTTGGAGGGCCCTTGTGCAAGGTTAGCTAATAGCCAAGCATTTGGGGAGCACCTGGCTCCGTCCCGGCCAGTTTGTTGGAGCTTCCCTGTTTTCTTGGGATCCTCTTCTGTTTGTTGTTAGGCTGGGAAGGTTACACTTGTTATCAGTCAACGCTGGTTTCCCTGGCCACGCCCACATGGCAGGAAACCTAGTCCAGCCACAACTGAAATGTACAGGTAGGCAAAGGAAGGAAACGGCGGCTTGAGAACTTACTAGTCCAAGCCCAGGCTTGTGGACATGGGAAGTAGTTTAGCTACCGATGGGCTTGACCACTGAAGAGCAGGCGGAGATCCCATGCATGGATCTTGGGCAGTTGGCTTTGTGTGTTTTGACCTGCCCCACTGGGACTTTGTTTTGATGGTTTATGATGTGGTCACTTAGGCAATTGCAGTGGCTTTATTGTTCAGTGATTGGCAAACTAACCCCCAGTGATTCTGCACACCTGGGAAAGGTTATATTAGTAGCTGGAGCAACTGCTTCCAAATGTACTGTGAGTCTTCTCTGTGGGTACTTGTCTTGGGTACCCTATGGAGGTGCTGGCTGACGGCTTGGCTGCCCACCGGGTCTCTGTCAGGCAAGAACTACTCTGTGTGGTCCCCGGGCCTGGCCCTGGTGCTCCCGTGTCGGGCCGGGTTTATAAGGCATTTCTTATTGCTGCTTCCGTCAGCTTCCCCGGGCAGAAGATGAGAGGCTGACCCTGGGCCATTTCCTCTGGTTTTTCAGACCATCTGGTGCTAGCCAAGCAGCCGAGTTCTGTGCTTTCTCAAGCCGACCCTGTAATGCCAGCTCTCAGACCCTCTTACGCCTTCCCTGGCCCGGAGCCCTGCACCTCAGGCAGGCTGGGAACATCTCCCTGCAAGGCTCTGGCCTGCCTTGCAAGAGACAGATGCTTCCCCTCTGGCCTGGGCAACTTGACTGACCGGTGCGGGGGAGGGCGCTTGGAATGGTGCCACATTTCCTGTAGGACCGGAGTTGGGTTTAACTGAACCACTGGGCCGTGTCCTGCCCCTCTCTGCTGGATCAGAGCCAGTCCAGCTCTCCCCGTTAGTGAGTCCCCGGGAGCCTCTGTAAAGCCAGAGTCCGTCCCAGATCAGTTCAGCGGCTTGGTTGTGGGGGCGGCTGTGTGAAACGGGAACTTGGGCACCTTGCGCAACCTGCAATGACTGCGATAGGGCCAGGCTGATGCAACCTTGTGTGGCTCGGGGTGGGGTCAGGCCTTTGGCTGGCGCTGCAGGAGCAGATGTGTTAAAGGGTCATGTTGAGGTGCAACTTTTGAGGCCTGGGGGAGTCTCTTCAGTGAGGAGTTGCCCCCAGCCTGGGTATAGAGCAGGGGGCCCAGGCTGCTTGGGGCCATAGTGAGCCGCCTCTAACTACGTCAAGGGGACAAGCCTCGGAGGGTGCTGTGGCTGGGGATCAGTGGAGAAGGGATTGATCTGGCTCATCCCCTCCCCCCCCCCCCCCCCAGCAGCACGAGTCTGGGCTCAGACACACCTATGCAGTGTAGTAGCTCTTCATGGCAAGAGGGTGGAGCAGAGATGACTAGGAAATCATCCACACCGGGCGCCCTGTCCCTGTGGGCCAGCTGGGAGGCTGGGCTCCCAGTTGTCCCCTCTAGCCTTAGGAGCTGTTATGCCCAGCTGGTGATGCTTCCCCATCCAAGCACCTTCCTCCCTTTGGCTGCTCAGATGAGATGGGGGGGTGTTTCCTTCAGCCCACGGGGGCTTCCCTCCGAGGGAAGCATGTTGAGGGCATCAGGCCTGTCCCAGGCAGGCGGGTTTGGATGTGCCCCCCGCCACTTGGAGGAGAAAGCGGGCACCAGTCGAAGTGCTGCCAGACGGCACTGGAGCAGCGCACTGCGCCCTGACAACACTGCTGGCTCGAAAGCCACATCCTGCTGCCTGCTCAGAAACGAAAGTTGCCACAGCTCCCTCTGCGCGTGGCTGTGCAGCTTGGCCGCGCCCTGCCTGGCTCCCAAAGGGCCTGGCTGAGAGCGCCTGCACCACCGCCTCCACTCCTGGCCTTGCTGGGGGCCTGAGCATTCCAGGCTCCTGGGTGTCCCAGGCCACATTTGTTCAACCCACCCCAGGAGCAAAAGGGAAGTAACTCCTTGTGTAGACAGGCACTAAGGAGCTTAGCCACTTGGTCCATCCCGGTCCCAACAAGTGGCGCCTGGAGGATCAGCTGAGCTGCTTGGGCCAAAAGAGGCTGCTGGCTGGTGACTCTCTGAGCCAAAGATAACCAGGAGCTTGTCAAAGCCGCAGGCGGTGGGAAGGAGCGATTAGCCCCTTTCTGGAGTGGAGAGTGATGGGTGAGGACTGGCCACCCCAGGCCTGCTGGCTTCCTTCCGAAATTGGAGGCAGCCAAAGAATGGACCAGATTTGTAGCACCCATTTCTCCCCCTCGTGCCACCCTGGGCTGTGGCTCAGGCCTGCATTTCCTCTAAATCTCCTGCTTAATGTGCAGCGGCGTCCCCTTGCTGGACACAAGAACAATTGCTGCTGCCCGCTCCCTGGTTCTCTAGTCTGTGTGTGCCCATTCTGTGGCTTTTTGCTCACAGCTCCTGTTTTCCTAACCTTGTGCTAGTTTCGAGGCTCCTTGGACTAGTTCCTGTTTGGCCATCACCCCCACGGTGAAGCAAGATGCAGCAGCCCAGGCAGCGTGAAAGTTGGGTACAGAGTGGAAGGAGGCAGCTCTACACAATGCAGCCTTTCTCTGCCATGCAACAACAGGCTATTAAGAGGCGGAAAGGGGAGGCCACTGTTGTTTCTAGGCCTGTGACAAGCAAGCGCCCTACGTATGGAGTCTGGGGGAAAGACCGGTTCTTTGGAGCCATCGTGCAGGCACCACGGGGTCAGGATGCCCTTGATGGGTGAGAGGAGACTGAGAGACAGATGAACACCAAGATGGGTCAGAGAATAAAATAATTTGCAGTCGTGTCCAGGCGTTGTCCTCCCAGGTCCTGATTTCTCCCACCAACAGGCGGCTTGTGGCAAAGCCATTTGGACTGGCTTTGTCTTTTGCATGAGAAATGCTGAATTTGCCGAGTTCTGCCTATCTAGTGAAACCCGGGCCAGAAATTTCTCCCCAGTTCCCCTGTCGTGAGCTCCAAAACGTGTGCTGGGTGAGTGCCTCCCGGGAGCGCACCCATTCTTGGTGTGGCACTGGAACGACTAAGAACCCCCTACCGGCAGATGAATCATCACTTCTCAGTGGAATTTGTCTGGGACTAGTGTCCAGCCCTGCTGTTCACCGCAGCGGTTACTAACGGTTCAGTGGCAAGGAGGAACCCACTCATCGAATATTTGGCTCAACAGTTCTCCTTGGGGCGTTTTTGGAACTTCTTGGCTCCCATTCCCTCCTTACTCTGTCCTGCCAAGGGTTGCTGGTGCCCTCTGGCCCATTGTCTGCTCAGAGCGGTGTTTGGGGGTTGGCTTGGCCTGTCTTCGGATGGGGGAGGTGGGTGCCCTGCAGCACAGACAGCTAACCATCGGTGTGCCCTGGGGGTGCTGTCCAGTTCTCCTGCAATATGAGAGTCCCTAGGTGCTGAATGTATGTGCCATGAGCCAGAGTGGATCCTCAGAGGTGCCAAGATCATCTTTGAGAGCTTGGAGCGAATCCCTGATCTCCTGGGACATTGGCACCTTTGCCACCTTTCTGAAGAGCCCAGAAGAAGTGGGTGGGATGAGGGGAGAATTTGGCTGAATTTCCAGCCTTTGAGTTTGTTCTGCATGTTTCAGCCTCATGTAACTCGCAGGCATGTGGAGTGGTGATAAAGCTGGGGTCCCCTCCAGCCGGTTGAGAGAGAAGCTGCCGGAAGGCTTCCCTGCAGGAAGGACTTGGGAGTGGCCAGGGGTTGCTTCTCCCTAGAGCAGGGGTGTGTAAAGAGGGTGGTTCACAGCCATCTTTGAGACAAAGCTGCTGCTGTATCACAAGCTGGCATAGAACCCTGGGTCCTTACTAGAGTTCCTACGTACCCTGGGGCATTGGCTGTGGCCATCCTGCCAGTTTGAGCCTCAGTGGCGAGGGGGCAGGGAAATCAGCTGGTTGTGGGAGGAATCAGACCTTGCAGTACACTGTAGCCTGTCTCTCTTGCCCAGAGGGCAGTTATAAACCCTGGGGAGTGAAGTGCACAGAAAGGAGAAACTGAGGCACAAAGGTGTGGTTAATGATTCCTCTAGCCAAGTGACTCTGGCTATGGGACTGCATCTGGGGGTGTGCAGAGAGGCCCACAGCTGGCTTTGGCCCCTAGGACTCCTGCTCTGTCCTCTGACAGAACTGACCCGATGTTCGTTACCTGCAGCTTTGGCTCTACCCCCACCTCCGCATCTGCGCCTTGCCAGCCCCTATGCTTGTCCATCTGGGCCCTTAACTCGGGAGGCTGGCTGGGTGGAGATGGCTGAGCCAGGCGCGGGTGCAGCATGTTGACTCCCTGCCAAGGCCTGGCTTGTGACAGGAAATGAGTTTGTGATTGCACTTGGGTTCTGCCCCAGCCTCGGAGCCTGCATGGGAGAGGTCTAGGTTGGAAATTAGGAAAAACTATTGCCCTACGAGGGTGGTGAAGCACCGGGATGGGTTCCCTAGGGAGGTGGCGGAATCTCCATCCCTAGAAGTTTTTACGTCTCGGCTTGACAAAGCCCTGACTGGGTTGATTTAGTTGGGATTGGTCCTGCCTTGGGCAGGGGACTGGACTCGATGACCTTCTGAGGTCTCTTCCTGCTCTATGGTTCTATGATTATATGCCTCGCTCTGCCCTGCCCTGCCCTGCCCGGGGCCCGGTACATCGGTGATGCCTTCCTGGGACACATACCTGCCCCATGCAGCTTGTGGCCTTTGCAGACAAAGGGTAAGGGAGGACTGCGGCTGATGGAGAAACGGAAGCATACAACAGTGGCATGATGTGTTGGGGATGGAGCCTCAGATCTTCGCAGCCCCAACCAGGCTGCAGTGGGGAGGAATTAATCACGATTCCTTATCTCCTATGGCATGTGAACAGTAGCTGCAACATGGAGCTCAATTTAGCCACTAGCTGCAAAGCGTTGGGCATCGCACTGTACCAGGGCCCTAGATTTGTATGGTTAGGCCATCTGCTCAGGCCTCCTGGGTGGCATGGGCTAGAGACTTTGCCTTCTCACCCAAGCAGTATTCCCTGTAAGCGCAGCGCTTGGGCAACCACCCAGGAAAGATTCAAATGCTACCCAGCTGATTAGCAGAGTGCCCACAGCTGGAAGGGTGCATTTCTCCTGGTGGTGCACATCTGCACATGCCTTGGTGCACAGAACAAAATGTATTCCACCCACAGATGGAAAAAATTGAAGGGAATACTGCCTGAGCCCAGCTGTGTTTAGCCTCACTCAGCATGAGGCATTTCTCCCTTTCTGGAATGGGTTTATGCTGCCGTGTGCTTGCTGTCTGTGACACCTTGCAGCTGCAGATCTGACAAGAGGCCTGGCTTGTGTTTGCAGAGGGGGAAATTGAGGCACCGGGCCAAAGTTGAGAGACAGCTGAAGTAGAGCTAAGATGACACTCCTGCTCTAACCGTTCAGTTGTGCTGCCTTTCCCTGTGCCCCACAGACCCCAAAAAGGGACCTCCTACTCTTCTCTGGTGAGCAATTTATGGGCCAATTTACAGGCCACTCTTACAGGAGCAGCAGGAATGCAATCTGTGGCTCTCAGATCGGGTTATTTTTAGGTGGGTCTGTAGCATGGGGAGGGCCGCAGGGGACATGTCACTTCAAATGCAGAAACCCCCTCCCCCTGCTCAGCTGTTCTCTGGCCAGTCTGGGCAGGAACCAGCCATTTTAACTGTTTGTTCTCCCCTCGCATGAGGCTCTGGGCTGCACCCCTGCCAAGGTCCAGCCCCCGGGAGGCAGTGAGAAGACGCCTTCTGAGTGCGGCCTGCATGGGGCGCTAGGCCCAGCAGCGGGGAGCACAGCTTGGGACTGGTGGGTTGGAGGCCAACTTAGCCGGCTCTCAGAGGACTGGGGATCCACTTTCCAGTGGGACACATCTCCCTCCAGGGCCTTGAGACAGCTGGGAAGCTTTGTAAGTGGGAAAAATCTGCTTCAATTCCCACTCCAGGGCTTCCAGGAAAGGCTTCCCCCACCTCTGGCTTGGGAGACATGAGACAAGGTGTTGTGCCCCATTTTCCAGTGGCCACATGCTTCCCTGCCCTCCCCCCAAACCAACCAGTCCAGGATGGGAGCTGGCTATACCCCATTGCCTGCCTGTCCCCCAAGCCAGCCAGTCACAGCCCTGGGGCCGGATGGGAGCTAGGGCTCCCTACTAGGGACAAGCCATTTTTCCCTCTCGAGCCAGCCAGCTGGCGGGTCTAAGCTCCCTTGATACTCACGCTAACTCTCCCCCTTTCCACACATGCTGGCAGGTTATTTATGGCCCCAGCAGAATATCTCACCTGTGGCTCCTCCCCAGCGGAATGCGGAGAGCTGCCCCGTCCCACTCTCACCCGAGAAGGGGAACATCTGCTTTTTATTTTTAGCTGCAGGCTGGCGTTTCAGTTGATCGAGCCCAAGGCCAGCTCTGCTGCTTTGCTTTGCTTTTACCTTCTCCCCTGTGCTGTTCTGGGAGCGGCTGCACAGACCATGTTTTGCCTGCAGCACTCCACGGCTGCATCCTATGGTTGCAGGCGATCCCTGGCCCTAGCACTAGACTGCAGATGCACCCAGACAGACACCTACCAAGGGGTGAAGAAAAGGGGTCCTGGGTCGGGTGGCATGCTCCAATTCCTGGCTGCCCATTGCCTGTGCCCGGCCGTTTCATGCTCATAAGTGAGCTCTGTCTTCAAACCCCTCCAGCCATTTGCCCCCTGCCATTCTTATGGGGGCTGGGCCTGCACTCTTCTCATCCAGTAGTTCGCCTCTCCTGGTCCTGGCCCCTCTCGGCCTTTGGTAGCCAGCCACGCTCACAGCCGCCTCAGTTGGCTCAGTTGTTTGCTCACTGAGCCCTTGTTGGCCTCCTTGCTCCTGGCCATGGGCAAAGGATTGGAAGAATGGCTGATACAGAGGCTGCAGCATCTCTGGCCTGCACGTTGTTTCCTCTTCACCAGTCAAGGGGCTGCTCTCTGAATTCACCCAGTTGCTTCCTCCTTCGGTGGTTGTGGGCTGGGAGGCCATGGGCACGCCGGGATTGCTTCCCTTCCATGGCTGCACCTCGGGAATGGAGCAAATAGGATTACCCTTGGCTTAGCTCCTGGGCCTACCCATGCTGCACTGGAGCAGGTCTGGGCGACCCTCCCCCAAGGGGCTGGTGGGGTCATCTGGGAAGCTGCATGAGGGTGTAACTTTATGGGCCCTCCCCACTTGAAGCTGTTAATAACCAAGAGAGTGGAATCTCCCAGTCCAATTCCAGTTTGTACCTCCCATCGCCTGGAGCGTCATGTGCCACTTGCCAGTATTCGGGGCCAGGCTGGGCGGCTCTCGTGGGGCGAGAAATTGATGCTACCAATCCAGCCTCATCCTGGCACAGACTCGTTTGGTCACAAAACATCTGCACAGCCCCCATTTCCCAACTGCAGCAAACCCAGCCAGCAGCAGGTGACTTCTGTCTGACCAAATTCCCGCGCTTGCCTATCCTGTTGGTTCTGTGCCCAAGAAGCCTGGTCTTGATGCTCTCCCAACTCCTTCTCCAGCCATCCTGCCCCCATCACACCCAGTCTGCAGCTGACCTCTTAGCCAGATCCAAGCTGTGTGTAGACACAAGGGCTATCTTGGGCAATGCCTCGGGTGTCCCGAGGCATCTGTACCCCAAAAAGGTCTTAATTACACCCAGTCCTTCCTTCCCTGTGTCCGACCCCCTCTTGGGGTAAAGAGATCAAGGATAGTCCCGCAGCCAGGGAGCTGGATAGATTTCAGTGCTTCTGGAACTCTTCCTCTGAAATGGGAGGAATAATCCAGCTCCAGGGCGAGGGAAGGGTAAATGCAGTCTGGTTGGTGATGCGCTATGTACGAGCGAGGTATGGGCATTCTCCCAGCCCAGTCCTAAACTGGAAACTCCCCTGCCTCTTTGGGGGAGATGGCCTAGGCTGCTCCTCCAGCATACGTTAGCCTGGTAGAATTCAGCTCTTCCGGACAATGTCAGTGTTTATTTGTGACGTTATTGGAGTCTGATGTGAACATGGGAATCATTGTTGCAGCCACTGTTCTGTGTTTGCACCAAATCCTGTGCTGAGTGGGCCCTGTGAGGTGTCTGTCGAAAGCTGATGATTCGCTGGTGCAGTTTGTGCTGCTTGTGGGCAGATGTCATTTTTGTATTTGTATCCTCGCATTCCAAATGTTCGCTCCTGGGAGTTATCAACAGGCGTCACCCAGCCATTGTGTAAGGGTGGCTAGTCAGTGACTAGCAGCACTTGGCCGGCAATGGGCCTCCAGCGGTGCCGATCCACAGCTGAGGAACTTGGCTGTAAAGGTTCAGACCAGTCCGTGAGTGATGGCTGCTAAGGCCTGAGTCAGGCATGGTCAGTGACTGACTCACGTGACAAATACCATTTTGGGAGGGGAGCAATGGGATTCCCGTTGCGTGGGCAAGGGTAGAAGGAGGGCCTGGGGGCTCCTCCAGCTTTGTCTTCACTCCAGCTCATCCCGTTAGGGGCAGCTTTGCCATGAGCCTGAAAGGACTGATGACCCACCCTAGCAGAGGACGTATTCCAGAGACTTACAGACAGCAGTTTATTCCATCTCTGCTGCACGCCTGCACCAGGAACTTGGGAATTGGCTTGTGTAATTTGTTTCCTTTAGCAATTTTACTCTCAACCTTTTCTTTCTTTTATGAATAAGCCATTAGCTGTTAGAATGCAGAGTGCATTGTGCAGAGTGCTCTTTGCCTAAGATCTGAGGTATAAATTTACCTGGGATGTGGCTGGTCCTTTGGGGTTGGAAGAACCTGTTCCGATTTGGCAAGATGGGTTTTGTAGCCTCTTGTGTGTAAGGAGCAGTGCTGGTGGTGGCTCAGGAGAAGCTGGAGTGTTTAGGAAATAGGGAAGTTAAAATACCTTTATTTTGGTAAATGCGTAACTGCTGAAAGTTTCAGAGGTTACACGTTTACATGCTGAGGATTGGGGTGTGCTAGTACTCGTGGGGAGCCAGCTTCCATCTGCCGGCAGTGGGGGGAGGACGCTGTGTGTAATGGTGAAGGTTACCCAATGAGCCCAGCACATCAGTTACATCAGTTAACTGTTAACACTATCAAATCCCTACTAGGGAATAGCTTGTATGGTTTCTCGCCAGCGAGTGTGGTGAACAGATGTGCTCTTTGGTGGTTTGGTGCCTTTATAATGGAGGACCCTCCGTTGTGGGCTGCAAGTAGCCCTGTCTCTAGGTAATTTGCTCTGATTTGTCCCTCTCCGCCGTGCCCCCCTGAACTGCTATAGTACAGTCATTTGCAGCATTCACCACCACCCTTGTCTTTTTTGGAATGTCCATGGCTATGGGAAATTAAAGGGAGGGGGAGTCTGATCGTTATTTCGTGGCAGTAGCCGTCAATTCAAACATGAGGCATCAACACCACATGGCAGATACTAGCAAGGTCTCTGGCAGCATGTTTCTCATGTGGCCTCCTGGGCTGCTTGGAGTCTTAGCTGCAACAGCATCTTGGGGTCGATTTGTGCATGGGTTTGAAATCCAAGTTTACTGGTTAAAACCCAAACCCTTCTGGGCCAGGGTGTGTGTTAGCCATTCCGGACTAATTCCCTCGTCCCGGCACCGGTTCTGAAGTGAGGGCAGATGGTTGCACTGGGCCCTGGCAGGCTGTGGATCCTTGGAGCTACTCCGCAACGAGGTCACAGAGGTCCCTAAGGGGGATCAGTTTCCTCAGCCAAGTCCTTAGATCTGTCTAGGAGTTTCCAGTGCAGGCCGCCTCCACTTCCTGTCTCTCTGGGACTTACTCAGCCTGCCGAGGGCTGCCGCAGAGCCGTGCCCTCCACACACTCTGCAGAAGAGCTGCGATGGCGCTCAGCTGCTTGTGTCAGGCACTCTGCGGAGAAAGGAATGGTGCAGCCACTGGCTTCCCATGCTGCTGGCCTGCAGTCTATTGTGGGCCAAGGGCTGGGGTGAATGGTTTTGTGCCGGGAGCTCTCTTGGCTGCATCCTCGGCTGGCTCTCTGCGCTGCAGGTGACAGCAGAGCCCGAGGGTCCCAGCTCACAAGGCGCCATTCTCTGGAATGGAAAGAAGGGGGAGTTGTTTGCTTTCTCGGCGCCTGGCTTCTGCGTCTCTATGTTCCCTGGGAGGGCAGGCTACAAGGCCCCTTTGCCCTGTGATCTGTGAACCTCCTTCCCAGCTGCCCAGGAACACGTGTGGCACAGCTGGGGCTGCATCCAGAGCCTTCCTGGATTTCCTCACAGCTTCAGCAAAATTGGGGTCATATACCTGCTTGGAAAAGCACTTAACCTGGCAATTCGTGCACCATGCCACAGGTGTGCGGGGGAGGGGGCAGCAAAGGGCTGGCGGCAGAGCCATGAGGAAGGGGAGACAGAGCGGCTCATGCCTCACTGGGTGCAGTCCAGCTCAGCAGTTAAGCTCTGGGGCTGGTTACAGAGCACCTGCCCCCAACCAGGTGCTGGCCAGGGGGCTTCATTGGCATGGGCAAGAGCCAGTGGGGAGCCTGTGCTTAGCACCAGGAGGACCAGACACCTTTGCACCAAGCTGGTATCCAATGCCTGCACCATCGCGGGGCAAGGATCCAGGCAGGACCAGGGCCTGTGTGTTGGGCCTCATGGTGCCGGCTGCGTTCCCCCCGTCCCCCGTTCTCACATTGTCACAGGTGCCCAGCTGCGGGCCCTGAAAGAGAGCACTTTGTTTTCCCACCACCTCCTGCACAGGAGCTGTTCTCCCTATGTGTCTGGGCAGCGCCTGGCATGACAGGGCTGATCCCAGCTAGGGCAGGGACTGTCTCTCGCTGTGTGTCTTGGCAATGCCTGGCACAACAGGGCTGATCCAGTCTTTCAAAATCTGCCTTTATTCAATCCTGTATCCTTCAGTTGCCAGTAGGAATGTTGCTGTGTATCCTGAGGTACAGAAGGGGGTGACCCTTGTCAAGGTGGGGTCTGGGCAGATGGGAGAGGGGAAGCGCAACTCCTGGCCTTTCCTTGGTTCTAGGCTAGCCCTTGCATTCCCTGGGGCCGACAATGGGCTCCAGAGCTTGGAGTTGTAGAGCTGGAATTCTCCCGTTCCGCAGGGGTTGGTTTATGAACACGTGGCAAGGCAAAGGAGGGGAGCTGTGTGTCTGCTGCCCCCCAGTCTCAGTGCTGTTCTGGGGGAGATGGTGCGGTTCAGTGTGATCTGGCTCCAGGCCCCATTTCCCTCTTCCAAAGGTGAGATTGGCTGGGTGAACACGTCTCCTCCCTCGTGGCAGTCTCTTCACACCCAGCTAGGCGGCCTGTTCGCCCCCATCCTGGGGCGTTTGGTCCAAGGTTTCTCACTGTCCTGTGAGCCGTCTCATTGGGGCTATTTCCCATGTGAACACAGCTAGTTTTGCCCTTCATAGAATATAGAATCATAGAATAGTAGAACTGGAAGGGATGTCATCAAGTCTAGTCCCCTGCCCTCATGGCAGGACCAAGCACCGTCTAGATCAGTGGTCTCCAACCTTTTTAATCACAAGATCACTCTTCAATTTCAGTGCAATGTAAGATCTACCGCAAACCCAAATACCCTTGCCCCATTTCCTTCCTGCCCCTTCTTTGAGGCCCCGCCCCTGCTCTGAGGCCTCACCCTGCTCACTCCACCCCCTTCCTCTCCCATCCTCACTCACTTGCACAGGCTGGGGTAGGGAGTTGGGGTACATGCTCTGATTGTGGGCCAAGGGGTTTGGAGTGTGGGAGGGGCTCAGGGCTTTGCTCAGGGTGGAGGATTGGCGTGTAGGAGGAGTTTCAGGGTGCAAGCTCTGGGAAGGAGTTTGGGTCTAGGGGGACTCCCGTCCAGGGCAGGAGGTTGGGTGCAGGAAGAGGTTCAGGAAGCAGGCTCTGTCTGGGCACCATTTAGCTGAGAGAGTTTCCAGGTGGAGCAGTGGGTTAAGGCAGGCTTACTCCTGCCCTGGCCCCACACCACTTCTGAAAACAGCTGGCATGTACAGCAATGGCTCCATGTGCTGCCCCTCATCTACAGGCACTGAGACCACAGCTTCTACTGGACATGGTTCCCCTATTATTGATCACTGGGAGCTGCAGGAGTGGTGTCTGCACATAAGGATAGCATGTGGAGATCCCCTTGCTGCCTTTCTCAGGGGCTGCAGGGATATGCCTGCCACTTCCAGGAACAGCAGTTACCACAGGGATAATTACTTCAGCCACAACAGGTTAGGCATTTTAGAACTCACTCCGTAATTAAATTTAAGCATAAGAGAGAAATGAAAATTAAGAAATGCATAGGCCAGTCAAAAACTAAAAATAACCCACTTTGCAAGCAGTAACAGAAGTAACAACTACCCCACATGTGTTGGGTCAGAGATGAAAGTGAAGGACAGTGTGTGTTTGTGAGACAGTCACACTTATGCTGTCTGTCTGTATGTCTGAGATTTGCATTGCCAAGCTCCCTCCACCCCCTTCTCTCTGTGTGGAGATAGGGTACAGGAGTGGGGAGAAGACGGACACCCTGACATCCCTCCCCCCCCACACACACACCTTTTCCCTCTCATCCCCCCTGCACAGCAAGCAGGAGGCTCCTGGGGGGCAGCTCTAAGGCAGAGCAGGAGCAGCATGACAGTGGGTGGAGGGGCAACTTAAGTGCCAGCGCTTGATAGCTTCCTGGCCAAACCAGTCAGGATCCCCTGTCAGAGACTCCAAGATCTACTGGTAGGTCCCAATCTACTGGTTGGTGACCACTGGTCTAGATCACCCCTGACAGGTATCTGTCCAATCTGCTGTTAAATATCTCCAGTGATGGAGATTCCATAACCTCCCTAGACAATTTATTCCAGCGTTTAACCACCCCGACAGAAGTTTTTCCTAATGTTGAACCTAAACTTCCCTTGCTACAGTTAAAGCCCATTGCTTCTTGTCCTATCAACAGAGGTCCAGGAGAACAATTTTTCTCCCTCCTCCTTGTTACACCCTTTTAGGTACTTGAAAACCACTATCAGGTCCCCTCTCAGTCTTCTCTTTTCTAAAGCCCAGTTCTTTCAGTCTTCCTTCATAGGTCATGTTCTCTAGACCTTGAATGATTTTTGTTGCTCCTCTCTGGACCCTCTCCAATTTCTCCTTGTCTTTCTTGAAATTTGGTACCCAGAATTGGACACAATACTTCAATTGAGGCCTAATCAGCACAGAGTAGAGCAGAAGAATAATGTCTCGTGTCTTGCTCACAACACTCCTATTAATGGAAAAAAAGTAAACACGATTCTGGGATGCAACCGTGTCACACTGCTTGTGGTCCACTATGACCTCTAAATCCCTTTCTGGGGTACTCCTTCCAAGGCAATCGCTTCCCATTCTGTATGCGTGAAACTGATTGTTCTTTCCTAAATAGAATATTTTGCATTTGTCCTCCTTAAACTTCATCCTACTTACCTCAGACCATTTCTCCAGTTTGTCCAGATCATTTTTTATTTTGACCCTATCCTTAATGCACTTGCAATCCCTCCCTGCTTGGTATCCTCTGCAGACTTAATAAGCATCCTCTCTATGCCAATATCTAAATTGTTGATGAAGATATTGAACAGAACCAGTCCCAAAACAGACTCCTGCAGAACCCTACTTGTTATGCCCTTCCAGCATGACTGTGGACCATTAATAACTACTCTCTAAGAATGGTTATCCAGCCAGCTATGCACCCACCTTCTAGTAGCCCCAACTAGGTTGTATTTCCCTAGTTTATTGATAAGAAGGTCATTTGAAACAGTGTCAGATGCCTTACTAAAGTCTGAAGCAAAATGCAGGACAATGTAGCACTTTAAAGACTAACAAGATGGCAGAGTCTTTCACTGTAGTCAGTGAAGTATGTTGATCTTAGTGGATTGTTCACTTTCAGTCCTTTGGGTACGATGTCCATTTTCTTGCACTTGGATAGAAAGATGATGTCTGTCTGTATCTGTGCGAGTTTCTTCATATGGTTATTTTACTAAAGTCTATGTACTCCACGTCCACCACTTTCCCCTTATCCACAAGGCTTGTTATCCTATCAAAGAAAGCTATCAGATTGGTTTGACATGATTTGTTCTTTCCAAATCCATGCTGGCTGTTACCGATCAACTTACTATCTTCCAGATATTTGCAGACGGATTCTTTAATTACTTGCTCCATTATCTTCCCTGGCACAGAAGTTAAACTGACTGGTCTGTAGCTTCCTGGGTTGTTCTTATTTCCCTTTTTATAGGTGGGCACTAGCTTTGCCCTTTTCCAGTCTTCTGGAATCTCTCCCGACTTCCATGATTTTTTCAAAGATGATCGCTTACGGCTCAGATACCTTCTGCCTTTCCCCGCTGGATTATGGAGTCTTTTAGCACCCAGTGCTTTCTCCCCTTGGCCACAGTCATGTCCCTGCTCAATCTTCTTTTAGATGAATCTGTCACGCAGCTGAAGCCTCTTTTCCAGCCCAAGGCTAATTTTTTTGTGGCTCCTTTCTGCCCCTGATTGTTAATTTCAGCCCCAGATGGAGCCAGGGCCGGGACTGATTCTCATCAATGTCATGCTGGCTTTTCTCCTTGGAGGCTGTTGGGCCTCGTGCCGGCTCCTATGGCTTGTGCCAAGAGAGGCACCCTCTCAGCGGCTTGGCCTGGCTTGTGTGGTCAGCAAAGCGCTTCCCTGGCTGGCAGGGAAAGTCGCCCGAGTCAGCCCTTCTCTAAATTGTGAATGCAGGGCTGGCCCCTCTCCAGCAGCTCACATCCCGGCCACCTTGGAGCCTGCCACTCGCCGCGCAGCTCAGCTCTCAGGCATTTCATCCTCCTCAGCCCTCTGGTTAGGGGAGAGCTCAAGAGCCCTGGCCAAGATCCACATCCCTCTTGTGCTGCATAGACCCCCCGGCCGAGATTTCCCCCCTTGTGCTAGGCACTGCATAGACACACAAGAGGAGCCTGTCTGGCCCTGAGGAGCTCTGAGCCCTGAAAGGGAGGCAGGGGAGAGTCATCAATCCACACATCTCTCTAAGGGACAGATATGGCATTTCCAGGCTGGGCTTCCGAAGGGATTCAGGGGCCTAGCAGTGCCGGTCAGGGCCTTGCATTGAGCCTCCCATCTGAGCCCCTGCATCACAGGCCATACTGTCCCCTGGTCAGTACCGAGCCAGGGAAGCCTTCGAGTTAACTGCAGCCAGGGACGAGTCTCCGCTGAGATGCTCAGCTACCTGTGCCCACGATTCATCCCCCTTTTCAGGTCGCATTTGGCTAGCATCATTTCCTAGCCATTGGGGAGCATCAGACAGCTCTTCGCTGGCCTGCCAGGGAGCGCCCGTGCAGGACAGCTGTTGTTCGCACGCCCAGTCCTGCCTTTCTGCCCTGCCAGGCTGCTGATCCCATCCCCCGCCCTGCCTTCCCACCCCACCAGGCCGCCAATTATGCTCCTAGCCCTGCCGGGCTGCTCTGCTGGGCCACCAATCCTGCCCCTGCCCTGCCTTTCTGCCCTGCTAGGCCACTGATTGCACTCCTACTGGGCTGCCCTCCCAGGCTGCCAATCCTGCCTTTACACCCTGCTGGGCTGCCAGTCGTGCTTCCCGGGCTGCCGATCCTACCCATCACCCTGCCTTCCCGCCCTGCTGGGCTGCCGATCCACCCACTTCCTCACTGTTCCCTGCAATTCTGTCCTGCAAAATCTTCGATCCCCTCAACCCTGCAAGAGCCATTCCCCTGCACAGCTAAACCAAAAACCAACCCCAGAGTAGTGAACATAGATGCAATTTTCCCTACTAAAAGAGGGATGTTACTGGGTACCCAGTTAAATAGTTTAACAGTTTAACCGATTCTGGGAGCAGCCTCTGCCTGTGGTCCAGCTGTGCGGGGGCCTGGGAGCAACTGCAGTGGCAGCAGCCCTTGCCTGCAGCAGGGGCTGCTCAGGCCTGACCCCAATGGGTGGGGGAGGCGCTCCAGCCCCCTGGACCCAGTTAAACATGGCGTTTGCTTGCATTTAGCCAATTAAATAGAATTTTATGTCCCTACTAAAAGACTGAATGAATCTTGCTTAACCCATGTTAAAGACCCTTTAACTCCGGTTACAAGACACATCAAATCCCATCAGTTCCTCTCTTAAGTGATCAATTCAAAGTAAGAGATCCTGGGATGTTGCTGCGGGACCCACGGGATTCCTGTTCTGCTGCAGGGCACCAGCCCTGACTCCTGGGGTCCTGCCCACCTGGGCCATGGCCGCTTTGCTCCCAGGTGCCTGGGTTCCTGATGGGGCAGGGAGAGAGGAGGGTGAACATGGCAGCGTGTCAGTCCTCGCTCCTCCTGGGGTTAGAGCCCATTGATCAGAGTAGGGCCTCTCACAGGCTGGACCTTCGCCCTGCATCGGGCAAAGGATGCGGGTCGGGTTGGACAGAGGAGCTGCCTCTGCGCTGGGGAGGGTCCAGTGGTACATCACCCAGTGCTGCCTCTCTCCCTGGGCCTCCTCTGGCTTTAACCGCAGACCTGCGCAGGAATGGACCCATTGTGCAATCTTCTGTTTGCTCGGGAGTCGGGACAGTGCTGCCAGTCGCTCACCCCGTGGCATCTCCTGCAGCGTTGGCTCAGGCTTTCGGATCCTGAGTGATCTTTTTTTTTCCAGCTCCTTTTAGCATGCCAGGGAGGGGGTGTCTGTGCCATTCTCATCGCTGAGGGCTGGCCCACGAGCCCCTGATCTGAGGCAGAGGGATGCAGACACCTATGTTAGCTTGATGTACAGCAAACGCAGGAGTTACCTCGTGCATGGCCATCCTGCCTGCCGGTGGTGCACATCCTTACGCCTGGGCCATCTGGGAGGGCAGGGGCGTCGGGTGATTAGAGCGAGCAGGGGCTGGAAGGCAGGATGTTTCTTCCCAGCTTGGCTGACCCGTCTTTAGTTTCCCTTCTCAAACAGGGAAAGGGCCATTTTCTGGCCCAGCCCTCACAGCAAATGTGCGGCCGTCCCCTTGCTGCGGTCTGTTAGCCCTTTCTCCCTGGGAGCCACAGGTGGTTGGGAACGCCAGCCAGTTGCTGCGGTTCAGAAGGGCCACCCCATCCGTTCTGCAGCTTCTCCCAGCCAGCTGCGTTCTCTGGCTCTTCCCTGGCTAACGAGGACCTTCCGGGCTGAATTGCCTGCCCATCTGCTGCAGCCAGCAGGGGGCATGCTGAGGGGAACCTGCCCTTGTGTGTGGGAGAGGGGACAACAGACCCCAGAGCGGGCCCTGGGGATCTGAGTCTAACGCCTCTCCTCTTGTCCCGCCCCCAGATCTCTCCCGGAACAGATTTGCTGAAGTGCCTGAGGACGCCTGCCACCTGGTCTCCCTGGAGGGGCTGAGTTTGTACCACAACTGCCTGCGCAGCATCCCGCCAGCCATCGCCAACCTGCAGGCCCTCACCTACTTGAACCTCAGGTAGTGGCCAGGCTGGGGCACGGGAGGGAGCTGGAGCCCCTGCTGGGCTCAGTCAGCCAGAGCTCCTGCACAGCAGGAATATTCCACCCTGTGGGCTCCTGTTTCTGTCCCCACAGGCCCCTGCAGGGCCCCGGCCTGGGGCAGGAGAGATTCTCTCTTCCCCCGCCCCAGCCTGGCCCTGCTGAGGAGGTGGAACCTGGCCCTACAGGACATACTTGGCCCTTACCAGAGGGATGCAGGTGCCGGGGTCTGTATGTTGCCTGTGCGCCCCCTTGTGGGGCCACACTGCAGTGTGACGACAGCTGCTTGGCTGTGCTACCCATGCAGGCCTGTCTCCCAGGGGGCTGGGCCTCTCCATGACTCTTAGTGCCTGGAGGGGCTGCTATTACAGGTGTGTTTGGCCCAGATCTAACTGCTCCTTCTTCCCCAGCCGGAACCAGCTTACCTCCCTCCCGCCCTGTCTCTGCCAGCTGCCCCTCAAAGTCCTGATCGCCAGCAACAACAAGCTGGCCTCGCTGCCTGACGAGATGGGCGCGCTGAGCTCCCTGCGCCAGCTGGTGAGTCGGGCCTGCTGGCGCTCAGTGCTGGGCTATGGGGCCTGGGGTCTGGCCTGCTAACTGGAGAACCCTCTGGGCTTTTATAGCTGGACATGAAGCTCCAGACAGCTCCCTCCTGTCAAGCCAGCTCTGTTTGGGGTAGGGAGAACACCCAGAATACATTAGGAGTGGGATGAGCTCAGCAGGAAGTGCTGCTCAGGCCACAGGGCAGCATTAAGGGATACTGTGGGGCAGCATTAAGGGATACTGTGGGGCAGGGGCTCAGCAGGAGGCTCTGTGGGGCAGGGAGTAGGGCAGGGGTTCAGCAGGGGCACTTTCTCCTTACAGGCATGGCAGGCCCCAGACCATTACCAGGGGGTGCTCTCATCTGGCTTAAACCCTCTGCTCCTTCCGGGATACTGAAAACACAGTACGAATCCCCTCCTATGGGGACTTCGGGGGCAGCTTTCCCACCCTACCCCAGCCGGGCCCTGCTGAACGAATCCCCTCCCCCCAGGATGTGAGCTGCAATGAACTCCAGTCCCTCCCAGCCAGCACGGGCCAGCTGGAATCCCTGCGAGATCTCAATGTCCGGAGAAACCAGCTCACCACTCTCCCCGAAGGTCAGTGTCCCTCTCGGTGCGCCTGCCGCTGCCTCCAGGCACAAGGGGCTAAAAAAACCTTTCCAGCCAATGGAGTGTGGGGCGAGCCTGTAAGCCGCCAGTCCCGCGAGGGCTGGGCCTCTGGCCTGAGTGCATATACCTTCCTAGGCCTTCCTCTTTGGTCGCCCTGGCATTTGGTTCCCGGTCCTGGACTCTATAGGGTTCTGATTCTAGCCTGCATCCCATATGGCCCCACACCAGGGAGCACCGAGCTGGACTGGGATTCCACGGAGCTCCCCCTCTGCTGTGCTATGCCATTTCCTGTACTACCCAGCTGCTGCTGCTGCACCCCCCAGAGATGGCTATCTTGGGGTGGGCGACGGTAAAGCACCTGGAGGTGGCTGGCTGACCTGGTGTGTGGCAGTGGGACATCACCAGCTCTCCTCTCTGGGCCTGGCTTGCCCTGGCACAAGGAGAGCAGGTGCTGAGGAGCCTGGGAGCCGAGGGAGGCTTTGGTTGTGAACCAGGAGACCTACTAGCCAAGCGTGTCCCATGAGGGCTCCGTCACTGGGCTTCTCTGCTTCTCCAGAACTGTCGGAGCTACCCCTGGTTCGCCTGGACTTCTCCTGCAACCGGGTCGCCCGCATCCCTGTCTGCTACCGGCACCTCCGACACCTCCAGACCATCCTACTAGACAACAACCCCCTCCAGTCGCCCCCCGCGCAGGTGAGCCAGGAAGGGCTGGGGGGGCCAGTGGAGGGAGCGAAATGGACCTGAGGAAGGGTGGGTGGGGCGGGCTTGCACCCAGCCCAGGGGCAGGGCCTATGTCTGCCAGGAAACAGCAAGAGGGAGCTCTGCCATCTAGTGCAGACAAGTGGGGCAGGGCCCAGTGGCTGGGCGGTGTAGCCAGACCCATCCTTGGGGGAAACTAACATGGGCCTGGACTCCTTCTGTCCGAATGCAGCCCAGAGCCAGGGAGGAAGGGGTGGGATCTGGCCTTCTTGCTTGCGAATCTGTCCTGGAGGGGGCTCTTCGAACAACTCCCCCACCCCACCCCGAGCCTAGTGCCGGTCTCTCCCCTAGATCTGCCTGAAAGGCAAAATCCACATCTTCAAATACCTCAACCTGGAAGCCTGCAGCAAAGCGGGGCCAGACCTGGCCGACTTGGCCCGGGCCAACCGGCCCACCAGCTTCAGCACTTGGTAAGGGAGCTACACCCACATACCTGGACCCTGCAGATTCCAGTCCTCATCCTGTTGCCTCCTCCTGCCCCTCCCGCGGATGTGAACCCGTCGAGCTCCCCCACCCCTGCACGGCAGCAGGGAGCCAGGACTCCTGGGTTCTCTCTCTGCTCTGGGAGGGGAAGGGGGCCAGAAGGCTTGGATCTGCCTCTTTCTTGAGAGCTTGGGGAGCAAGCGCCAGGTCCTGTTACCCCTCCCACACACACACACTCCCCCCCCCCCACCCCAGACCGGGCTGATCCCAGTCAACCCTGAGCTCTGTGCTGTCTTGAAGTGCCTTCTCCAGCTCTTCTCACCGGAGTATCTCAAAGTGCCCCTCCTCCACCCCCTCTTTGCCTCTCAGCCTCTCAGACGAGTTCTACCCCGGCCGGCAGTACGGCGGCCTGGACTCCGGCTTCAACAGCGTCGACAGTGGCAGCAAGCGGTGGTCTGGGAATGAGGTACGGGCTAGGGATATTAACTATCCGTTAATTGAATAGTTGATTAACCTCATAAATTCTTGTCAGTCGACTATTCTGTGGTCCCCGGGCACCCCTGTCTGGGGCGGAGGGGTCTGAGCTCCTGGACCCGGCACAAGCCAGAACTGAGCTGGGCTGCCTGCTTGCCTGGCTTTGTATACCCTCTAAATGCAGAGCCACAGTGGGGGTAGGTCCAGGACCCAGTGCAAGCCAGGACTGCTATAAAAATGTACTGGCAAGGAGTGGGGGGGAAATGTGTGTAGTCTATAGCATTACCTATAAGCTTTGGATAATGGGTTAATTGACTACACTATTACATCACTAGTATGGACTGCAGGGCCCCCAGCCCAGCCCTGCTCCCCCTTATGCTGGGATGAGCTGCTGGCTCCACATGTGTCCCATTCCAGGAGCACATAGGACAGCAACAGCTCCCACCTCAGCCCGGGCTCCGCAGCCTCCCGTCCTAGCACCGGGGAGGAAAAGCTGCCGCAGGAAAGCTGGGCTGGGTTGGCTCTAGGTTCCAAGGCCATGCCCAGAGGGAGGCTAGATGGCAGACAGGAGACTTGAGGCTCAAAGTTTGTTAGGTGCTGCCCTGCCTCAGTTTCACCTACATCAGTGCCACTGACTGGGGGCATTCAGTCAGTTTCACAGATGGTACCTGTGCTGGGCAGGGGTCCCTCTGTGTCACATGCCCGCAGCAGTCCCTGTCACCTGCACCAGGTGGGGGTTGGTCAATTGTGCGGGTGATTCACAGGCAGTCCTGGCATCTGAACCCCCCGCCCATCCCGAGTGCTGCCCAAGAATCACTCAGCCCCCCTATGTTCTCCCAGTCCACAGATGAGTCCTCTGACCTGTCGTTCCGCGTGGCAGAGCTGATCCGGGATCCCCGCCAGCTGAAGGAGAAGCGGGACAGGGCAGGTGAGTGGTTCCATTCTCTCCAGGTGGATTCCCAGCTCTTGGTGATCCTGCAGTAGCTGCCGGAGATGCCTGACTTGGCCTAAGAGGACTCAGCCATTGGCTTCTCCTGCCAGTCACAGCTCCACTGACCCATGAGCTGTCAGGGTGGGCACCCCAGTTCCCAGGTGAATCTCTCCTCCTTCCCAGCTGCATCTGGGCTCGTCTTGTCGCAGACAAGCACGTGGTAGCAGGACTGCGCTGCAATCTCATGCCCCGGCTTAGCTGCAGGCAGTAGGTGGCTGGTGCCAAAGTGGTCTGCCCAAAGGGTACATGCAGGGGCAGGCCTGGTCCAGTCTCCCTGAAAGACCTGCAGCAAAATGGGAGTGGGCCCTGGTCCCCGCCAAAACAAATCGCTGTCCAGCCAGAGTTCAACTCAGTCCTTTGCCTGGAGTTCCCCCATGTCTCTGGCCTAGCCTGGTAGAGGTGCACATGGGCACATGTGTCAGGCAGCCCCCATGGGCTTTGCTTGGTGCCTGGGAGCAGAGACAGCCTGCTTGGGTTGCCAGGTGGTTTAACAAACCCCCCCCCCCACACACACACAAAACCCACCCCGAAAAAATTCTGTTGAAAGGGAAAAAAAGGGGGGAGACCAAAGTTGTTGAGCAAAAAAAAGGAGGGGGAGGGGGGCTCTGCACCTTTAAATGACCCTGCGCTCCTCACTCCCCTACCCCTGCCAGATACAGCAGGGGGAAAACTGTACCCACCAGGCTTCCCTCTAAGGGAAACAGGAAATACCAGACATTTCACGTGTCCAGTATTTTCTGGTGTTTTTACCGGACGGGGGACCCAAATAATGGACAGTCCAGGCGAACACTGCACACCTGGCAACCCTACAGCCCACTGACCCTTTCCTCCCCGCAGCCAACGCAGACCTGGAGCAGATCGACTTCATTGACAGCAGCCTGGAGGAGGAGGAGGCAGCCAAGCCGGAAAGGAGCTCACAGGGCGCAGCCCTGGTTGAGGTGCAGGGGGGCTGCACTGAGGGACCCTGAGTATGCAAGTTGAGGAGACTGCAACTCCCAGGATGCATTTCTCTACACTTGGCCTGTTGGCTGTCCCTGCGCCCTGGAGGCAACACCCCCTGCTGGAATAGGAAGAGGAACTGGCCCTGCAGTGGGAGGGGTGTCACACTGGGCCCTAAACAGGGTTGTGGCCCCAGCCCCACCTCCACAACCAAGGAAATTTAGGTTTTCTGGCAAATATTCGAATACCAAAGTCTCTCGTATGGGAGTGGCTGGCGTACAGCCTCTTGGGAGCTGTGGTTTGCTCGACTTCTGCATCCCATGCTTCCTTATGGGCCAGGCTTGCTGGTGGGATTATGTCTACCATGCAAAACTTAAACAGCAAATGGTCCTGCAGCTCCTTACAGACTAACAAACCATGTAGGTAGTGTCATGAGCTCTCGTGAGCACAACCCACCCAGGTGCACCATGGGCAGCTGCATCCTGGGAGTCCCTGGCACATCTTGGATGATGTAGTTTTGAGGGTCAATTTAGGCCCAGGCCTGTGGCTCCTGCCAGCATGGGGGGCACGGCTCTGGGGCAGGGATGTGGCAGCTGGCTCAGAGGAGGGGCTGTCATACAGCAGCAAAGGAATCTGTGCTTGGAGTCTGTGGGCTTAGAATGGGGGGCTGAGAGCCAGGACTCCTGGGCACTCTCTCCAGCCTTTTTCCTCCAACTTTGTGTCCCTAGGAGAGGCAGAAAGCAGAGAAGAGCCTTCCCCAAAGAGCTGGTGGTGGGGAGAAGGTGCCAAACAGCAGGTGAGCAGCGGCTGGTTAGGGCCTACTCTGGGACAGGTGAGGGGTCCCTGTGTAACTGGCCACCCCACCCCAGAGATGGGTGCATCTCAGAGCTTGGGCAAGAGGTCTGTGTGTAACAGGCTGTCCCCCATTTCCCCCAATGAGGGGCACTGCAGGCTTTGAACTCTGGCTGCTGAGCACGGAGAGCCAGGAGCAGCGCTATCAGCTGCAGTAGATTGTTACCCTCTCACCTGAGCCAGCCCCCAGAGAGGGAATTAACCCTTGGTGTGTTGGCCTGGGTTAACCCTGCTCATCCCAAATCCCCACACCACAGGACATGTGTGGGGCCCAACCCCCCTCGGGAAGAGCCCGTCGGTGAGGAGCGGAGGCGCCCTGAGACGCTGCAGATCTGGCAGGAGCGGGAGCGGCAGCAGCAAGCCCTGCGAAGCCAGGCACTGGAGAAGCGGGACAGGTTTGTGGGAGGGCTGGGGATGAGACTCAGCCCCCTGCTGAGGCCACCTGGGGGCCTCTCTGCTTCGGGCCCTTCTGACCCCCCTCTGCGTCTCTTCCAGCCTGCTGAGGATGGCGTCCAAAGGTGGCTACAGCAGTGCACAAGGCCCAGCGGCCAGCAAGTGAGATTTCCCCCCCCCCATTGCTTTGCTCCAAACTCCCTTTCCACATGACCCATGTTGTGGGCTCCCCTGGACCCATGCTCAGGCCCAGTGGCAATTTTAAACCCGGTGGCAGTGCTGGGGTTCAGGTCTCCCCCGGTCTACACTAGGACAGCCTTGGGGCTACTCCAACTCTGCCCCCTTGTACTCCTGTGTCCCATGACCCCTTCCCCCATGGCCAGGATCAGGGGCCCTTTCCCAGCCTCGAGCAGCCCCTCACTTGGCTCTGTGTCCCCACAGTGGCCCATCGGAGATCAGCAGCCTCCCCCAGAGGAAGCCAAGGACCCAGGTGAGAGGGGAGGGACTGGGATCGGAAGAGCCTTGGGGGGGTAAATGGTGCCCAACGGGACTCAAGCCGACTGCCTCCCCTGCCCTTGTCTGTTTCAGGCTGCAGAGCAGCCGTCCAGTATCTACAGCCCAACATCCCCAGGGCAGACAGCCCGGCAGCAGGGTGAGTGCCGGCCAGGCTCTGGCAGAGGAGAGTGGGGGACAGCAGTGGGGCCTGGTGGGTCAGAGAAGGTGGGTAGGGCTGGGAGTCCAGGACTCCTGGGTTCTCTCCTCAGCTCTTGCAGGGGACACGGGCCTCCAGGGGCAGCAGATCCTGTTTGAAAGGACCTAGTGCCCCTAGGCCTCAACTGTGCTATGAGGGAGGAGGGAGGCCATGGGGTGAGATGACACCTTTCTTCCCCTCCCCCTAGAGTCGCTCCCCTCCCAGGTCTCCAGCCCCCCAGGACGGGAGGCAGGTTTGGCCCAGAAGCCCAGCAGTTTCCTCTTCCGCTCCTCCTCACGCAGCGCTGTGAAGCCCAGCTCCGGTAGGTGGGCAGCTCTGTGCCCTCCCCCTTGCTGGTGAGCTGAGGTATTGTACCTGCTAGATCTGCAGGCCTGGGGTTTGAATCCCAGTGTGGCCTGTGGATCCATTCCCTGCCTGCCTGCTGTCTGTGTCCCACTGAGCAACGCTGTCCCCCCCACAGCCTGTACCCCCCACGACGCCTCCCCAGACCTCCTGCGGCTCCGGGCTGGCTCACACGACCAGGATGAGAAAGAGTTAACGGCCCAGCTACGCAAGGTATTGGCCCCCCCAGCTCAGCTTTCCCATGACTGATCTCTGAGTGCTCAACCACCTGGTTAACCTGTGGCGGGACCCTGGGGAACCTCATGCACTCCCCCCTTTCCCCTCGGGCCCTGGCCCCTCTGCACAGCCAGCAGCAGCTGCCAGCCGCCAGGTAACACAGAGGAGCTGTCAGCCATCAGGAACCTGGTGCAGGACACGTGCAGGGAACAGGGACTGTGCCCTTCTCTCTCCCCCTCTCCCCCCCCCCCCCCAGAGCCCACACTCTAGTCAAGAGAGAATTATGTTGGGTGATGGGCCTCAACAATTTTCAACTGGGTCCTGAGGAAAAGCAGGTGAAGCCCCCTGCTCCAAACAGGTGCCTTACGCGTGGGTCCCTGTGGGCAGTGCGCACATGGGTGCAAAGCAGGTACCTGGGGGCGGGACATGGAACATCATCTTTTCCCCATGCAGGCCATCGAGTCGCGGCTGAGCATGACTCTGGCAGAGGATCTCAGCGATGCTCTGGCCAACGGAGCCGTGCTGTGCCAGCTGGTCAATCACCTGCGCCCGCGCTCGGTGCCCTTCATTCACGTGCCTTCTCCCGCTGTGGTGAGTGGGAAACCTGCCCCAGACGCCTGGGGCCCTGCCTGGCTTGGGTGGGTGAAAGCCTGGGAGCCAGGACTCCTAGGTTCTCTCCCCAGCTCTGGGTCTGTCTCTACAACTGTGAGGGCTGGACTGACTCTTCTTGAAACCTGAGCGTCTGCCAGACGAGACAGTAGCTTGGGCAGCCCACCCTGCCACTCACTCTCCTCCGCTCTCCGCAGCCAAAGCTGAACATGGCCAGAAGCCGGAAGAACGTGGAGAACTTCCTGGAGGCCTGTCGCCGCATGGGGGTCCCGGAGGTAATGTGGGGACTGTGGGGATCTCAGATATCCTGCCTGCTCTGTGCAGCTGGGGCAGTGTGCTCCCGTGCTGGTGCACTAGTGTGAAGTCCTGACCCCTCCTGTGAAAAGCTCCCCCCTCATGGCTAATGGTCCGCCCTCTCAGCTGATGGGGACCTGGCCTCTCAGCAGCTGGTGCTGCACTCTGTTCCCTGCACTGGGGTCAGGTCCTAGAATGCCGCATTGCACCCACTCCTCCACGCCAGCAACAGGCTGGTGCTGCCGGTTCCTGTCGCCCCTTTGGATGGCAGTAGCAGCGGGGCTGAGCCTGGGTCCTGCCCAGACCTCCCTCCCATTGCACAGCACCGGGCACTGCCCCAGCCTCACAGCAGCAGGAGATGCCCAAATTCCCTCTGCTAAGACCAGGGTCCCTGCTCCCAGAGAGCTCCCCCGCTGGACAGCCTTAGGAGGAGGGGAAACAGAGGCATAGAGAAGGAGAGTTGTTCAACATCAGTGGCAGCCAGGGAGAGAACCTGGCTCCCAGCCCCCACTCCCCTCCCAGAGCCAGGGAGAGATCCTGTGAGTCCTGACTCCCAACACCCACCCCACCAGCTCTACCCACTGGCCCCTGTTCTCCTCCTCAGCCTGGGCAGGAAATCCTACTGGCTCGGGCACAAGCAGAGTTGCCAGCCCAGCGCGGCAGGGGCCAGTCCCACAGTCCCTCCCTTAATGTCTCTCCTGTCTTTGTCTCCTGCGCCGGGCCCAGGTCGCCCTGTGCTCTGCCTATGACGTGCTCCAGGGGGACGCCCACCGGCTCTGGGGCACCCTGCGAGCCCTGCTGCTCTGCGGAGGCGAGGAGAGCGCCACTCCTGCTGCTGCCCACACCACGCCCGCCCTGCCTGGGCACCTCGCCGGCTTCGCCCTCTTCTATGTTTCCGTGATGTCGCTGCTTTTCCTGGCCTATTGCAAACTGTGTGGGTTCTGACCAGTGGGGCCCCCAGAGCCTAGCCCTGGGGTGCAGGGGCCCTGCCCTTCCCATGTGCCTTAGGGAGACCTATGGGGGCCCTGCTGGATCAGTGCTCTCCCAGCCACTGCCCAGCCTGGGAGCTGGTTCTTGCTGTCATACTCTAGGGCCATGCACACGGGGGTGGGGCTGGAGCAATGCTTCCCCTTGACAGTTCCCTGTGACCACCAGGGTCCCCCCCTTACTCCCAGTGGGGCCTGGGAGGCAACTCCAGCGTCCCTCAGGACCCCACTTTCACCCCATCTCCCTATGGAGTTTTGCAGGGCCAGGTTGACAGTTGGTTGTGGGGGCTCTGCGGGTTCCCCTTTGAACTGAGCTCCTGAACTGCATCATCTAGCCCCTGGCAGCTCCTGCCATCTTCAAATCCGCCTCCTAGAGAGACACCCCCCCCAGCTGGGCCCTGCTCCCCCTCCATGCAAGCGAGGCCCTCGCTCCTGCTCGTCAGTGCCTCTCGCCGGAAACGTGCCATCTGGCCACATTCACCTGGGGAATTGCGTGCCTTGCTGGGGCTAGCCCTGGTAATCCAGCTGCCCATGGGGACTTCGGTCCCACCGTCTTCCTCTCCTCCTTTGCCTCCCGGCTGTTCCCCCCTTGGCCGGGCCGCCTGCCTTAACGCTATTAAATTATACAGCTCTATATTTGATATATATTGGAAGGCCGAGCCTGGGCACACTGTACAAAGCTGTAAATAGTGCGCGGTCCTTGCTCGGCAGTTCCCTCTTGTAAATTCCCCTTGTGGCTTTCTCCTCCCGGACGCCGTGTGTGTCGCACTTGCTGAGAAATGGAGCTTTCCAACCCGCCATGTGGCTTTTGTCTTGTTTTGCCTTGCCTTGGCTTGGCCGTGCTTTAGTGCTGCCGGGCGGCTCACATGGGAATGCAGGGGGCAGTTAACTAGTTACCAAGATCAGGGCCCTGTTGGGGGGTCAGGCACTGCCTCATACTCCCCCAAAACAAGACCCAGAGTAAAGCAAAAAACCTAGGTCAGCTCTGGGCCTAGAACCAGCTGTTGGCCCTGGGAATAGGGCTCCAGTGTGGTGCTGCTCACTTAACCACTTTCCCCAGGCTCTGGCTGTTTCCCTTTCTTGGTCAGTGGACAGAGCAGGGGCTTACGGCAACTGCCTGACAAAGCTGTGCATGAATCGGTCAGCCTCACATAGGACTTGCTGGAATGGCTCTGAGGGCCCCATCTGGCTTGGCCACGTGCCTGCTCTAAAGCCTCCCTGAGTGTGGGATGGATTGCACTATTGCCTCCAGTGGTGGAAGTTGAATCGTTGCCTCTTCCTATCCCCCAATGCCCACCCCTTTGCCCCTCTAACTTCTCCTCTTTTCTGCCAGGAATCCCTGTGCCAGCCCCAGCATGTCCTGGATGAGGAGAGCCTGGGGCCACTGGCCCGGACTGTCCAGGCCCTGCTGAACGTGGCCCAGTCCCTGAAGAAGCCGACGCCCCCTGAGAGCACCTCCAGCAAGACCTAAGGGGGTGGCCCAGGCACTAATTGAAGAGCAGTGGCCCCTAGGATTAGAACACCCCAGGGGCTGTATGGGTAGGCCTGACTCAGCCCCAAGCAGCACTGACTGTACAGAGGTGCTCTCATCCCACTACATGCCTCAGGGCCATACTGTCCCCCCTGAAGTGGCAGCTGCTGTTTGGAAAACTCGTGGGTGGCAGAAGTGGGATTCTGAGCTCCTATTGCTAACCCTACCCCCAGTAACCCTATTGTGGGGCCTTTCCACTGGCTGGCCCAGCTGTGTAAGGCAGTGAACCCGCCCTTGGGCAGCAATGCAGGGGATTGATCACAAGAAGGGGGGTTATTTGTGGACAGGGAGGAAATGGGGGCCAGGCTCCCCCCTCTCATAACAAGGGGCTGGGGATCTCTGCAGTTGCAAATGGCTTCACATCAGTATCTAGGGGCAACCACTGCCCATGGGGCTCCGGAGGGACGAGAAAGTTAAGAAGCCAGGGGGGAAGAGTGAACCCCCAACTTGCCCCTACTCCCCCTATTTTCCTGGGGGTAAAGGGATCAAGGGAGGGACTGGTACCTGGCTCTACCTCCTCTCCCAGGCCTGGGCTACAGCCCCCAAGTCCTTCCCCCTCCCCTACCAGCCTGGACCTACCTGCTCCTGAGTGCCCCCCACCTCTGCCTGGGTTTTTCCCTTGCTCTCGGGAGGAGAGTGGGGGGCTGGAGGTGAGAGCAGGGAGGCTGGGTTCTCTCCTCAGCGCTGGGGTGCCCTCTAGGGGAATAAAGCTGCATGACCCTCCCTCGGCTCTGGGCTGCTCTGTCCCGCCCTGCCTATCCCGGAGCTGGGCTGGGCTGGGTCTGCTAAAGCGCCAGCCTCTGTTTCCCTTGCACAGTCTCAAGCCAGCCTCGCTCCCGGCCCCAACCCGCAGCTCCTGCCCCTTCCCACGCTGGTTCGGGGACTCCCAGCCCCCGCTTTCCTGCTTCAGATCTTCCTCAAAGGGGGCGGGGCGGAGGAGCGCAGCGCCTCGGTGCCTGTCCCGCCCGGGGAGCGACTCCCCCTGCTGGGCAGCAGTAGCTGGGCCTTTACACGGGCCGAGGGGTGCAGCTCCCCGCGCGGGGCTGCCCCGGGACCCGAACAAAGGCGCCAGTTCACCCAGAGCCCAGCCGGCGGGCTGCCCCACAAGAGTGGGGGCCAAAGCATGGCTCGAGCGAGCCCTACAGCAGCGGCGCGGAGCCAGAGCCTCGGGCCACGTCTGCCAGGCCGCACCCCACGGTGCAGGGCGGCCGGGGCATGGAACGAGCGCGCCCGTTCTCAGCTCCCCGCCGCTCTGGCTGGGAACTGCCCCTCCCTGGCTGGCCCACGCGGGGGGCGGTCTGGCACCAGGACACTACCCGGGGGTCCCACGTGGCTGGCTGGGACTCCCTGTCCGCTGCCACACGGGCCGGGAGCTGCCTGCGGGGGCGGTCCCAGGTCCGCGACCGGCTGAGCCCGTCCAAGCTGGGTCAGGGGCCCGTTCCCCACAAACGCACCAGGGGCACCCGCCCAGGCCTTTCTGCGCCCACTTGGCTCCGCCGGGTTCGCTGTCTCGAACCCAGCCCAGAAGTGCCAGACCGGGAAAGGGCAGCGGCGAACCGGCCGCCCCGCCCCAGAGGTGGCTGTGACCGGCCGCCCCCAGGGCACACCGCGGGTCAGAGCAGGGGGGCGGGAGCCAGGGCTCCTGGGTTCTCTGCCCGGCTCAGGGCGGGGAGCGGAGACTGCGGGGCGGATCCAGGACTCCTGGGTTCACGCTGGTTCCCAGAGCTCTTCTGCCCTCTAGTGGAGGAACGAGGCAAATCGCTTCCCTCCCTTTCGGCCGCGGTCTCCAGCTCTGAAACTGACCTTCTCTGCCTCCTTGCCCCTGTAGGTTTGGGGTTCCTGGGACCCCGGCTCGGCCCCCCGCCTAGGCACTGAGCGACTCCTCACACACATGCCGGCCAGCAGTAGCTGGGCTGCAACCCGCCCCCATGCTGAGGGGTACCGGAGAGAGACACACACACTCCCCGGGCTGGCTTTCCTCCAACCTTTGATTTCCACAGCACACACAAAAAAGAAGCAAATAAATCCCAGCCCAGGAGCAGTAGGTTGGGGGGAGGGTTCTTGAATGGGGGTGGGCAGAGTCAGTTCCACCACCACTAATTCAGTAGGCCCCACAAAAATGTCCAGCAGTAGAAAAAGTTTCTTCTGTTGGTGTAACCCACACACCTAGGACGGGACAGTGACCCACGTAGTGGAACTTAGATCACTTACCCCGAGAGATAAGAAAAAGGGAGCTCTGCAGCTTAAGCTGTAGAGGCTCCTATACTACACTACAGGGATCCCAGGTTCAAATCTACCAGATTACATAGGTCTCACAAAAAACAGCCATGCCCCCTCATGGTTATCTCAGAGCAGGGGAAGGGCAGGGTCACCTCTCATTTCATGGGTCACACAAAAATGGCTGCTGTGACCCTCCCCACAAAGGGCCATAAAAATAGCTCCCCCTCTGACTGGACCAATCCCCCAACATTGCCACCATACCACCAGGCCTTGCGTCACCTAGTCTGTAGGCCTCACAAAAATGGCCACCTGCTCTTTCAATTCCTCTCAAAGACAGGAGCAAAGAGCGATTTTTTATGCACCCACCAGAAAAAAGAGGCTGGGTGGCCTGGTCTAGTGACATCATCTGCACCATATAATGATGCTGGGGCTTTCCCCGAGAATGACCCAGACAATCCATTTCCTAAACAGCCTCCCCTTCAAACCCATGGGCGAGGTCTTTTATCAAGAGGGGAAAGGGGTATTTCCAGCTAAGACACCAACAGCTCAAAAGCCCTTCCTCTCAAGCTCCTTCGTGCTGGGAGAAAAGATTTACCAGCTAACCCCATTTTGCAGCTGCTTTGGGGAAAGATTTTAACTGAGGGGGTTGAGCAGGCCCTTTGCTGACGCCTAAAAAAACCTGACCAGCTTCACAGGCATTGCAAAATGAACCACAAATGCTGCTGGCTTATGAACCAATTTGGCAATTCCTTCATTTGGGAGAGACTTATAGCGGAGCCCACATCTGCAAGCAGCCTCTAACTGTAGTGCAGCCATGCAACGTCTCTCTTAAATTAAGCTGATTTGTACATTGCTACAGACAGAAATCACTGAACAGGCTTCAGTTCAGAAGAACTGACTTTGTAAACATGGGCTCTGTATAAAGACTGACAGCCTGCTCAAAAATCCCCTCCTCCTTGCAAATGGCAAATTATAGGGATTCACAACAAAGACCAGGGGCTGCATTTTAAATGCATAAATTCATCTGTGGAAAAATGTCACTCTTTTCTTCCATTAAACCACTTTGCTGCTGTCATTGTCATGTCAGGGATGGGCTGAAAACTGGAAATGTCTTTGCAAGCCTGTTTAACTCAGGGTGTTTTAATTTAGGAACATAGCACTCTCAATATGATATGGCTCAGATACATTGATCTCTCTCTCTCATGCGTGCACACACACACACAGAGCGAGACAGAGAGAAAAAAAAAAAAATCTAAAACTAGTTTGCGACGATGCACTGGGTAGTCTCCAATGTTTTGAGGATAGAGCTATAGATATAGACTAGAAGATTTACCCAGCTTTGCTGGGGTCCTTAATTCATGTCTGATTTTTTTGAAAATAAAATTACAATGTCTGTGCTTCATTTAAGTAATTGCTCGGGGATGAGGAGTTCGAACTGCAGGCTACCCTGGGGAGAGAGGGTTACTCCAGCCCTCTTTCACGACAGCAGTTTGGGCCAGGTGAGACTTACTGCTCCATGGCCACTGCAGCTCCAATAGGTACAGCCAGAGGCCGGGTGCATGACCCCTGGCCAAGCACAGGTCCAGATTTGTCTGTCCCCTGTGCTCCTCAGCCAGTGTGAGGAATGCAGTAAACTGTGCACTTTTCCCTTGTTCCCTGATGAAGGGGAACAATCAGCAATGTCCCCATATGAATGGGGAAGACTTCAGGCCCGACACCTCTGCACATCCGCAAATGGGAGGCTCAGAGTTGGCGCAGACCTGGCTAAAGGATGGGCAAACCCAGCCAGCCCCTTGCACCTGGCTGGTGATTCCACCGCTTTTCTGTTGGGTTCTATGAGAAACAGTCCCATTCCAGGCATATCCCATTATCCTGGCACAACCAAACCCTGACTTTGCTTTAAGTTAGGATAAGAGGAAGCTACACACCGAATTTGGTGGCCCTTGCTCTTAGGCTGTGTCTAGACTGGCCAGTTTTTCCGGAAAATCAGCCACTTTTCCGGAAAAACTTGCCAGCTGTCTACACTGGCCGCTTGAATTTCTGCAAAAGCACTGACTTCCTACTGTAAGAAATCAGTGCTTCTTGCGGAAATACTATGCTGCTCCCGTTCAGGCAAAAGTCCTTTTGCGCAAAACTTTGGGCCAGTGTAGACAGCTCAGATTTGTTTTCCTCAAAAAAGCCCTGATCGCGAAAATGGCGATCGGGGCCTTTTTTTGCGGAAAAGCGCATCTAGATTGGCACGGATGCTTTTCTGCAAAAAGTGCTTTTGTGGAAAAGCATCTGTGCCAATCTAGATGCTCTTTTCCGAAAATGCTTTTAACAGAAAACTTTTCCGTTAAAATCAATTCCAGAAAATCATGCCAGTCTAGACACAGCCTTACTGTTTAGGAGTCCTTGAACAAACAGGCAGACAAATGGACACAGATGCTTTCAAATATATAATAGACTAGTAGATGGACTTGGTGTTGCTCAGGTCTTTAAGTGAAGTAACGGGGTTTTGAGTTTGTTTGGAAACGAAAAGGAACGAAATACATGCTTGATGTAAATGACTGTAGTTTTCAAAAACAAATGAAAGAAATTTGTAATAAAAAAAGGAAAGTGATCCAAACATTAGCTAGCGCTTGATGGTAGACAATATTTGCAGTTTTTCTATCTTTTGCTTGATTAAAAAGGGAGTGGGGTGCAGGATTAATGACAGGGAGTTAAGGGCACAGGGTTCAGTGGGGGGGGCTGAGGGCAGGGGATGCAGAAGTTAGGACAGAGGTTTGTGTGGGAGACTGCAGGCGGAGGTGCTGGAGTCAGTGGGGAGGTTTGAGGGTAGTGGTGCAGGAGTGAAGGCAGGGGGCTGGGAGGATTGGAGGGCTCAACAGGGAGCTGGAGTGAGGGCAGGGGATGGGGGCTGATGGCACCGGGTTTGGTGTGATGAGGCCTCAGGACAGGGAGCGGCAGTGCTGAAGTCTGGACAGGAGTTGGGGGGGGGCTGCTGAAATCAGAGCAGGGGTGGTGGGTCGTGGGCATGGGGATTGGCGTGGGGGGGCTCAGGGGAGGGCGTGCAAAAGTCAGGGCAGCGGAGGTTACCAAGGTTGCCTGTGGTAGTGAGAATGGCACTGCTCTGGCAGCAGCTCCTCCCTGGGGCCTGGAGCTTCAGGAGTTGGACCCAGCCTCCAACTTCTTGGGGGTGGGCACTGCTCAGCAAGCCCTCCCCTCCAGCCTGTGAGGAGTGTTCCAGGAGTCAGCCCTAGGCTCTAGTAGCCTCTCCATCCTGCTACTGATCCAAGAGGGCGGGTAGGCTTCAGCTGCCCCCTGCCTTGCACCTGGTCTGGGGCTCGTCTAGGATTCCCAGTCCTGGTATCTGTGTGGGGGGAGGGGCGGCATGCATCTTCTGGGGGGCATCATGGGGGGGACCACTCTCTTAGTGGTGCAGCTGCTCCTGCGGTCACTCTGTAGTCTAGTGTCCCCTGCACTTGCTGCCCCCAGTGATGAATGTATCGCATTGGTCTGCTCAGCCCCTTCCCTTTCCATGTTATGGAAAACAATCAAATTCCAGGCACAACCCATTGTCCTGGCACAACCAAACCCTGACCTTGCTTTAAGTTAGGGTCAGAGTAAGCAGCAAACTAAGTGTGCTGGTCCTAGCACTAACCCTTTAGAAGGAGCTCTTGGACAAATGGACTTGCACACAGACCCACAAACTCTCTAAAATGTACAGAGATTTGTATATATCTATATCTCGCCAATGCTTTGAGGATGTGTGTGTGTGTGTATATATATATCTGTGTGAATAGCTATATTTTTCTGAAACTCCTTTCAGTTGAAGACATTTATTTTGTAAATGAAGTAGGGCTGCAAAATTATTTTGAACTAAACACTGAATGCAAAAGCTGTTTTCCTAATCAGCTGCCGCCTTAGGAAACACTGGACACAGTTATGAGATAGATTTTTTTTTAAGCCAAGCTAAGTTAGCCAAATTGGCACCTGAATCTTGTCATGTTTAGAAATCCTTTTTTTTTTTCCTGGGGAATGTATTTGCCAACAGCCCAAGACAATAAATTAAACTTGCAACACCTCTTCATTTGAGAAAGATTTTTTTTTTTGGCTGGAAATATCTTTGCAAACACCCCTCAGGCATAAATTACATTTAGGAGAAGGAAAATGAACTCCCAGCAGCTGAGAATAATTTTGCAAAATTTTCTTAAGCCGCAGAAATGGATCGACTCTTGAACACATGGGATGGATGGCCATTTTTCATAGGCCCGGGAGAGATGAGGCACACAGGAGAGGCCTGTAAAATCAACTCTGAGCATATTTCAAATTATGTCAATCCCCAGTTTTCCCATACAGCTGATTTGACACAAGTAACAACCAAAAGGCTTTATTAGCACAGAAGGAATTAGCGATTCCTAGCGCTCCAAATTCCCCACCAAGGGCCTTGGGTGGCCAACAGAATCTAACTCCTGTTTCTAAACTTTTCATTTGTCATAAATCCTGCAAAGCGAACAGGCAACAGGAAACGAAACCTTCCCAAAGTGGATTTCAAAACTCCCTTCATTGCAAAAGCAGATGTCATACCAGGCACAGAAACAAGATCATTTGGATCCCGCCATCAGGAGGCAGGATTTAAGGATTCCAAACAATCCCCCATCTAGAGCTGTGACCGCGCCACTCGGAGAAAGTTTAATGCTGCAGAAATTCCCTCCTGCCTCGCTCCTCCATCTCGCCAAGTGCCAGCATCACCCCGCAGCAAAACTTCCACTACCCCAAGTGTTACAAACAGGGCTGATGCTCTGGGGTCTAGAAACACCTCCCTGAAGCAGGCTCCGCCGGCAGCTCAGCATTCCCAAACCTACAGGGGAGTGGGCCAAAGCACACTGAACATGCAGCAGCCCTGATCCCACAGGCTGCTGGATTCATAATAAAACTACCTCCACCCAGCCGCAGAGTGAGCTCCATCAATTACTTGGTTTCAAATGAACCATTTTAGACCTAGTGCAAAAAAAAAAAAAAAAAGACCCAGATGGGGTGCAATTGCAAGCAACAGCAGATTTGGGGCATTTGGGGTGCAGAGGGGAATTGGGTTTGGAAGCAGGGTAGGAACCCAGCCAACCATTTCTTGTGCAATCCCGGGGGGGGGGGGGGAGGGGGATTCTTCTGCCCTAGGTGCCCACTGAGCACATAGTGAACCTCAAATTCTCCTTTCAAAAGGCATGACCCCACAATCACTTTGGGGTGCAGCAGGGTCCCCAAAATGGGGCACTCCTGGGAGCTGGGAGGGGACATGATTTCCCTCCCTCTACACTGTGGGGAGCAAAACATAGTGGCTACGTCTACACTGGCCCCTTTTCCGAAAGGGGCATGCTAATTTTCCAGGTCGTAATAGGGAAATCCGCAGGGGATTTAAATATCCCCCGCGGCATTTAAATAAAAATGTCCGCCGCTTTTTTCCGGCTTTTAGAAAAGCCGGAAAAGAGCGTCTACACTGGCCCCGATCCTCTGGAAAAAAGCCCTTTTCCGGAGGATCTCTTATTCCTACTTTGAAGTAGGAATAAGAGATCCTCCGGAAAAGGGCTTTTTTCCGGAGGATCGGGGCCAGTGTAGACGCTCTTTTCCGGCTTTTCTAAAAGCCGGAAAAAAGCGGCGGACATTTTTATTTAAATGCCGCGGGGGATATTTAAATCCCCCGCGGATTTCCCTATTACGACCTGGAAAATTAGCATGCCCCTTTCGGAAAAGGGGCCAGTGTAGACGTAGCCAGTGGGCACAGGGGCAGAGACTTTGGGGCAGTCACGAATACCCCAAAACACAGGCAGGCTGGGGGTGGACAGGAAGGCACCAAAATATTGATGGGGCAACACAGGAGGGATGCAAAGAGGTGATCTCAAAACAGAAAGGAGACAAATCCCCCAAAATAAGGACATTCCGCCCCAGAAGGCCTCCTGAAGTCTGCCCCAAGGGGTGGAAAGCCAAGGAGATGCCCCCCTGAAAATGAGTAAGGAATTGGCTTTGGTTCAATGACTGGGGCACCAACCCCCAAAACATGAGTCTGAGTCTGTCTTTGGCCAGTTCTCGCCCCCCCATGGAGCTGCACCCTGAAAACAAAGGCACTTAGTGGGGTTCACAGCTCATCAAGAGGAAACCAACATGCATCATTCACAAGATATCTGGCAGGAGGCTCCCCGATGTGACCAGCTCTGGGGTGCAGACATGCAGATTTGGGAGGCCATCCCGAGCCAGGGGACTCTCAAAGCGAAGGGGTCAGCAGTCTGAAAGGAAGAGCCGAGAAAGGTGTTAACAGAGGGTAGGCTCTAAATGCAGCCACCCCTTACCCGGTGCAAAGATGCAGCCACCTCTAAGGCGGGGCAGCCACTTGCATAGTTACCCCTCACCCAGCTCTGAGACACTGTGACTTACTGGAGAGGCAAAGGAGATGGGATTTACATTAAATTGCTATTTTTAGGATTTCCCAGACCTTTTCCACCCCAACCCCCAAAAATATAACAAGCCCTGAATGCTCACATGCACAGACCACAAAGAAGCCATGAGACTCAGTTTCCCTTGCAAGGCCCAGGGACAGAGAAGGAAGCTTCTGTACCTAATGACTGGGAGATAGCGAACATGACTCCAATATTTAAAAAGGGCTCTAGAGCAGTGTTCTGCTAAGATTTCCCAGCTGTGAGCAGAGTGAGTTTTGACTTGTGCACCACATTGACATTGTGTGTGCACACGCACATAGACACACTTAGAAAAGAAAAAATACCAAACCAAGGGAAAATTAACAAGGAGCATAACCCTGCGATACAGGAATCAGGGCAGGGGCAGGGGCTGCAGGATTCAGAGCAGGGGGAAATTCAGGATGCGGGGCTGAGCGGTCAGGGAAGTGACAGGTCCTTGCTGGGGGGAGGCTGGAGCTGGGCTGCTGATTCTTTAGGGGGGTGGGCCCAGGACTGGGCTGCCTGACCCCCCAGAAAGCTGCTTGCTGGGGAGGGAAGCAGGCTGGGCTACAGGGCTCCCTCAACTGGGGGGACGAGGGGTGAGCTGGGGCTGCACTGCCCAGCCCTCCCAACCGGGTGGCCGACAGCTCCCGAGGTAAGGGTGCCAGGGCTGCTGGCTGGCAGGTGCCCACCAGGCTGGTGCTGTAGTCCTGGAGCTGCCACTGTCACCCCCCATTTGGTGACTCTGGCCCCAGCCCAGAGCAGCTGCCACAGCCACCCACCACTTGGCAGCTCCAATCCCGGCCAGTACCGCTTGTCCAGTTGCCACTTGCCACATGGGGGTTCTGCTCTCAGCTGGGGCCACCCAACCAGCTGCTGCTCGACACATGGCAGTTCCGGTCCCCGGGGCTGCCAACCAGCCACCCCACTCCCCGCACATGTTGGCTCCGCCGCCCGTGGTCACCCGACCAGCCACCTCCTACCATGGGGCGGCTCCAACCACTGCTTGACACTGGCTCTGGTCCTAGCTGGGCTGCGGCATCCCAACCACCCCCAGTGCCAGCCGGAGCATGTAGGAGGGTCAGGCCAGCCCCCGGCCCCGCCAGAGCTCACCAGGCCACTGCCGTCGTCGCCAGCACCACTCACTGTGCGTGCTCCTGTGCGGCTCTGCAGACAAGTTGGGAGGGCCTAACATTTTTTGTGCATGGCAGTGAAGCTTAGAGAGCATGCTGCTCTAGAGGTGAGCCTGGCAACTACAGACCAGTAACTCAAACATCAGTACTGAGCAAATTAGTTGAAACTACAGTAACTAACAACATTGTCAGACACAGATGAACATAATTAGTTGGGAAAAGTCAACATGGTTTCTGTAAAGGGAAATCATGCTAGAGTTCTTTGAGGGGGTCAACAAACATGTAGACCAGGGGGATCCAGTAGATCCAGTGTACTTAGATTTCCAGAAAGCTTCTGACAAATAAAGTAAATTGTCCCTCACCAAATAAAGTAAATTGTCATGGGATAAGAGGGAAGTGCCTCTCATGGATTGATAACTGATTAAAAGACAGGAAACAAAGGGTAGGAATAAATGGTAAATTTTTAGTGGGGTCCTCCAAGGGTCCGTCCTGGGACCAATCCTATTCAACCTATTTATAAATGATCTAGAGAAAGGGGTAAACAATGAGGTGGCAAAATTGGCAGATATTAAACTGCTCAAGATAGGTAAGACCAAAGCAAACTGTGAAGATCTCACCAAACTAAGTGAATGGACAATAAAATGGCAAATGAAATTTCACGTTGATAAAGTAATGCACATTGGAAGAAATAATCTCAACTATATACATGATATGAGGGGGACTAATTTAGCTATAACTACTCAAGAGAGAGATCTTGGAGTCACTGTGGATAGTTCTCTGAAAACATCAGGCTATGTCTAGACTGCACTGCTTTTTTCGGATACCGGTGGTATCCTGGAAAAGTATTGCCATGTCCAAGGACATTTTTTCAAAAAAGTGGATGTGCTCTTTCGCCATCCCTGTAATCCTCCTTCTATGAGGAATAAGGGTTGTGTTGAAAGAGCACTTTCTTTAGACATTTGGCTTTGTGTAGACGCGCCAAATTTCAAAAGAACCTCTTTCAAAAGTAAATCGGAAAAAGATACGATTTAATATTGCAGCGTAGAGCTCAGTGTGCAGCAGCAGTCAAAAAAGATAACAGAATATTAGCATGTTAAAAAAAGGGATAGCCAATAAGACAGAGAATATCTTGTCTTTCTATAAAACCATGGTACGCCCACATCTTGAATACTGCGTACAGATGTGGTCAGCTCGTCTCAAAAAAGATATTGGCATTGGAAAAGGTTCAAAAAGGGCAACAAAAATTATTAGGGGTTTGGAATGGGTCCCGACTCAGACTTTTCAGCTTACCAAAGGGAAAAAAAAAAAAGGGAGTGGGGGGGGGGGGGAATATGATAGAGGTCTATAAAATCATGAGTGCTGTGGAAAAAGTGATTGGGGGAAGTTATTTAGTTGTTCCCTTAATACAAGAACTAGGGGGTCAACAAATGAAATTAATAGGAAGCAGGTTTAAAACAAACAAAAGGAAGTTTTTCTTCATGCAGTGCATAGTCAACCTGTGGAACTCCTTGCCAGAGGATGTAGTAAAGACAAGGACTTTAACAGGGTTCAAAAAAGAGCTAGATACATTCATGAAGGTTAGGTCCATCAATGGCTATTAGTCAGGATAGGTAGGAATGATGTCCCTAGACTCTGTCTGGAAATGGATGACAGGAGAGGGATCATGTGATGATTGCCTGTTGTGTTCACTCCCTCTGGGGTATCTGGCATTAGCCACTGTTGGCAGACAGGACACTGGGCCAGATGGACCTTTGGTCTGACCAGTGTGGTCGTTCTTACATTCTTGAAGAAAAGACAGACATGGAGCTCTGGATGGGTTGGAAGACAGTAAAAACAACAGCAGAGTAGAGAAAGGGGGAATACAATAACACAACAGAGGACACTGCAGACAGGTAGGCAGAACGGAATGAAAGAGCCAGAAAGGAGGATTTAAAATTTAAAAAAAAAAAATCAACCCTTCCAGGCGATTTCTCTTGTTTCCTTTCCTCCAGACAGAATAAAGCCACCCAGATGCTTTTGCACGGCCATACAATTAGGAGACAACCTGGGACAGGGAAGAAGAGTTTTGAGGGACCCCCCAGAAAAAGCGGTTTTTAAGGGGAACATCTCTGTCCCATAAGAAGCATCTGTTTCTAATGCAAAGCCTCACCTGTGGTGTGATTGAACATGGAATGATTAGGAATAAAAGGGCAGTGACATGCCCCTTCCAAAAAGGGTTCTAAAGGGTGATCCAAACAAAAAATGGCAGTTTCTAGGGTAGATATTTCTCAGATCACAAAGCCCACCTCTAGCCTTCCCCTACCACCAGGGCATAAATTAAATCTCTATGTTTTGAATGGGAAAAGCTCTTTGAAAAAACCAGCATCCCCCATACCTCTACCCCCACAATCCCGCAGATCTGCTCAGCCCTTTGTCCCCACCACATACCTGGCCCATCCTGTCCACCCTGGCACCCCCGCAACCCCTGGGAGCGGTGGAAGTCGATGCGGGCATAGGCATGGGGGCTGGTGCTGCCAGCCACCCGGGGGGTCCCATCCGGGCCAACTTCCTCCTTCGCCAGGTCCAGGTCGATATAATTGAGTCCTGGCTCTGGGCTGGATGCCTCTTCCCAGGCAGTGGGGACACCGGGCCAGGTGCTCCGCCCCCCCGAGGTCTCCACGCAGCAGCGCTGGCGGCTACTGGGATCCATCCTCATCTTGGCCATCTCTGGGCTGGGCTGGTACTTGATGCTGACATACTCCCCGGGGCTCCTGGGTGCGGCGGGCACGACCGGAGCGTGGCTCTGGAAGGAGCTGGGGGGCCAGTGTCCCCGGGAGGCAATTTCCTCCAAGCTCTCACTGCTGGTGGAGGAAGAGGAGAGGCAGCCGGGCCCGGCCAGCTGGGTACCGTGCTTGAAGGAGCGTGGAAGGGAGTGGAAGGGGCAGAGGGCATCTCCAGGGGTGCCTGGCAGGGGGCTGCAGCGTAGGGGGGTGCTGCCAGCCGAGTGACACAGTGGGGACATGTTCATGTATTCAGGGACCCAGGTCTCACTGGGGGACATCACCATGTAGCCACCAGCATCGCCCTGGGGCGGAGAGGCGCTGCCGGGACTCATGGGCACATAGTCTGGCTCCCCTGGGCCGGGCGCCACCCTGGGCAGCATGGCCATGTAGCCAGGATCCGCGCCCCGGTTCAGCCCCTCTGGGTAGGATGCTGGCTTCCTCTGGGCACCACCCTTGCTCAGCGCCATGGGAAGCAGCGAGGCCAGGGCTCGCTCCTCAGGGCTGTCAGCTGGGTGCGCCTCCCCAGGGCTTGACGACCCACCCTCGTCCGAGGAGGCCAGGGTATCATCGCTGGGTGGCACCTCAGCTTTGCTGGCCCCGGAATGGCGCCCAGAGCCTGCCTGGCTGGGCGGCATTTGAATGGGTGGCAGGCGGCGGGGTGGCACCGAGATGGGGGCGGAGGTCTGGCCACGGCCCCGGAGCCGGCCCTCCTCACTCAGAGCCTTCATGGCTTCCAGGAAGGTCTCATGGATATGCTGGGCCACCACCAGGTCCTCCACCTGCATCCACAGCTCGCCGGGGCCAGTGGCAGCCGAGCGCCCCACCTCCAGGAAGAAGTAGTTCTCCGAGTGACCGCAGCGCCGCACACTAAGCAGCTGTAGCACCAGGCAGGCTGTGGCTGCATTCAGCCGTACCAGCTCCACCGTGTTAGTGGCCAGGCATAGTCGATACACACCCACCAGGTTCCGGGCCTGTCCTAGCCCTTTGGGCCGCAGGCTCACCTGCCATACCTCCCGGAACGGCGTCCCGCTCCCTGGTTGCGACGGGCCTGTGGGAAGGGGAGGAGAGGGAGGAGTCAACAGGGGAACGTGACTTGCTCTTGTGACACAGTGACCCCTCACCCAGCGCTGAGATGCAGCCACCCCTCAGACGGGGCACTGAACTACACAGGCCCTAGCATTGAGCCCTGGCAGTGTTTGGATATGGGTTCAGGGCTGGCACGATCAGCACATGACCAGAAGCAGGGAGGCACAGGTGAGAGAGCAGGAGCAAGGAATAAACAGACCCAAATGTCCCAGTGCCGTGGCAACCACCAACGTCATCCTGGCGACTGACCGTTGCCATGGGAACCAAGGGGGTTACGGCCACACTGGGAAATGGGGGGGCCGGGGGGGGGGCGGAGAGATGTCAACAGATGGAAACAGAATTGAATATTTAAGCAAAGAGACTTCCTGGAATATTCCCCTGTGGGTCCAGAAACAGAACCCAGGAGTCCTGGCTCTCAGACCCTTCTCCCCTTACTCCAACCACTAGTCCCCACTCCCCTCCCAAAGCTGGGGAGAGAACCGGGGGGGGGGGGGGAAATCCAGGACTATTGGGTTCTCTCCCTGGTTGTGGATTTCCCAAATGTATTTGTCACTCACTCCCCTGCACCACTGCCCACACAAGCATCTCCCCAACAGATCTGTGCTGCCCCCTCCAGTGCCCTCACCCTTGGCGCGCAGCTCCACCATGGCATGGTACCAAGCCTCCTGCTGCTCAGAGCTCTCAGCCACCAGCCCAAAGGTGCCATCACGACCATAGAGCACAATCAGGTGGCGATGTCGGGCGTCTGCACGCTTGTTGATGTTGAGGGCACTGGCCAGGAGGAAGCTACGTTTGGGGCGGGCACTTCCAGCCCGAAATTTCTTCTCACTCTCATAGTACTCCAGGCGGGCTGGGCCATGCTCACTGGGTGCCCGTAATACGAAGAACCGGCGCCGGAGCGACTTCTGCTTCCGCAGGTGCCCGCACAGATACACGTCAGCAGTGGGCAGGTCACCCTCTGGTTCCAGCTCCTCCATGGTGTGCCAAGCTGCAGGAGGCAGAGAATTAAGGCATGCCTCCTACCCTGTTTATGACGACAACACGACCTGCCTGCTTTGGGGGCCAGAGGTTTGGGGATGCTTGGGTTTTGCTGCTACCAGTGCTCTGCAACTCCTCTTTTGGAGGGATTTCAAGGCATGCACCCCATTTTTGCAACTGCCACAGAAACTGCCTCTTTTGGGGTGCCACAAATGTCATGCACCCTCTGCACTTCTTTGCACCTGGCTCATCTCCTTCCCCAGAGTTGATTCCTTTCTGTCAGGACCGACAGCGCTGGGAGCCAGAGGTTTGGTGCCTTCACCCCACACTCCTCTGCAAGAAGATGCAGCTGGATACAGGCCTGCCGGTGGCCCGTGAACATCAAGGGATGCACAGTCACAAACTCTCCACTGCTTCCTCTCGTGTTCTGCAGGCATACGCACTCTGGAGCAGATGGGGTGTTTTGCAAAACTCTTTCAAAGAAACAGACTTTGCGATCTCAAGTGGCTGCAAAAACAGCTTTGCACCCTTGTAGGCCCTAGCTGCAGCCTTGATTGCACTGGGATTAGAATGTCTGAATTTCTTCTTTTGCAATTGGCCCCAGGTTTGATTTTAATAGAAGTCACATGAAGAAAAATAAATCATCCCCCTTTTTTTTCCATGTGGTTTTCTTGTCCCTTCTGGTGTAAAACTGGATACCAGCGAAGAGAAAAAAAAAAGAAAAAAGAAAGAAAGAAAAAGCCCCAAAACTTGGTGCTACGTTGCTTTTTTGCAGCTGAAAAAAATCTCTCTCTGTCCCAGTCTGGAATCTCCTGCAGAAGTTTGGGTCAGAGTCTTTCTGCTACGTTGCCAAATGCGAGGGCAGCGCAACGGCGCCGGTTCCTTCCCCTGGTGAAAAAGAAAAAAGAACAAAATGGGTATTTGCAACAAATAAAATAAAATCCAACAGCAATTTAAAAAATGTTCTTAATACTTTTTTCACAAGACAGACACTATGCGGTCGTGGATTTCAGGCCCAGTGCCTGGCTTTCAATGCAAACAAGGAAAGGAAAAATTCTATTTACCAAACCAGTCGCAGCCCGGCAGGAACTCTTCCTATATCACCCGGCTGTTCCTGGTCCAAAAAACCCTCACAAAAAACGGAACCAGGTTTTCATGCTCTGAAAAAAGCCCTGGGAAGGGAGCAAAGGGGCTCTGTCTGGCTCTGTGGCAGGGGCCAGATCTGGATGTTGCAAGAAGGGACCGTGTGAACGCACGGAGGGGGAGTTTCTTTGGGGACTTGCAGCAAAGGAAAGAGCGAGCCACAGCTGTCCCCACCCAAACAAGTGCCTAAAGCCCATAGACCTGGGGGTTGTCACCTCCTTTCCAAGGTGCAAACAGCAGGACCTGGCTTGCAAACGCTCCTCCGACTCGACAGAGAAAAAAAATGGGGGGGACCCATGCAAGGGATCTGCAGGACTGCAGCAGGGGTGGTGTAAACGCAGCGGATTTCAGCAGGGCAAAGGCGGGTTTAAACGGGAAGGGACAAACGGAAAACAAGGGGGCTGGAATTTGGCCAAGCTCCCCCGACCCCTTTCCCTGTCACGCACCAGTGACCCCGCCCGGTTCCCTGAGGAGGCGAGAAGAGACTCCCGCCTGGTCTGGCTGTACCGCTCCTGGGCAAACAGCCGGTGCCATGCGGCTGCTGCAGGGTGATTGATAGCTGTGCCGAGAAGGGGGGGAGGATCCCGGAGGGGGAAGATTTAAAGGGCTAACAGCGGGGGAGAGGGGAGGCCAGCAGGCTGCCAAACACCCCCCTCCAGCTCCTCCGGTCCCAAAGGTGGCTGCATCTCAGCGCCGGGCGAGGGGTCCCTGTGTAACCAGCCATCCCACCCCAGAGGTGGCTGCATTTCAGCGCCGGGCGAGGGGTCCCTGGGTAACTGGTTGCCCCGCCCCAGAGGTGGCTGCATCTCAGCGCCTGGTGAAGCGGATTCCACGCCCCCCTTCCTGGGACTCAGCCACGCGGTTCTGGTGTCTGGAGCCTCGGCGAATGGGGAGGCAGCGTTGGGCCCTGGCCGGTGGAATATGGACATGCCTCATCCAATCAGCTGCAAAGCTGGGGCTCCCTCCCCCCCTTAACCCCTTCCTCCCTGCATCCACAGCTCCATCCCAGCGCCCAGGGCTGGGAGAGCCCCGTGGCGGAGGGAGGGGGGCGGGTTGTGTGAGGGTCTCCCCAGAATTGCTGCAAGGCTCCCTAGTGGGGCAACTGAGGGGCTGAGGCCAACCGGGGGGAGGTGGGGAGAAGTGTGCAATTCAGTGAGAGATTGTGAATCACACTCACTGTGTGTGGAGGGGGAAGAGGCTGGGAGTGTGTGATGGTGTACATGCAGCCATGCGGCTCAGCCTCTGTGTGATGGTGCATGTATTATCTTATGGCCACATTTGCATGTGTGTTTGATTGTGCGGGTGATTGTGAGTGTTATTGTACATGGCTGAATATGTGCTTGTGAGTGAAGCTGGGTGGCTGACAGTGTCAGTGGTGAGTGCCAGGCTGAGTGTGCATGTGATTGTGTGTGTGTGTGCCTGGTGCAGTGTGGCTGTGAGTGGGCAGTTGTGTGAGAGATTGTGCATGTGCAAAGTACAGTGTATCTTGAGTAGGCAGCTGTGCAAGTGAGCATGGCTGTGAGTGGGCAGTGGTGCATATTCAGTGGTGCAGAGCTGTCCCCTGCAAGAGAGGCCTAGTGCTTGTGCACTCACATGCCCAGATGTCTGGGAGCTCTGCCCAGCAGGGAAGGTGCTGAGTTAGTGGTACTGGGCAGCTGGCACCATGGTTTGATTGGGACACATGGGGGTGAGATTCATGGGGGAAGATCACTCTGCCCTCTCCCAGACTCTGGACAGGCAAAATCCCAGCTGAACTACTGGAGTATAGCTGAGACTTTATGGATAACATGGCAAAGGCAGGTGTAGGAGCTGACATGGGGGGATGGTCCCTAGCACTCACAGGGAGTTGGGTGGCAGCATGGTGTGACAGGCCACAGGATGCAGGCACATGTTGGGGTGGGGATGAGTGGCCAGCGCTGCACAATCAAAGGTCCCTTTGGACACTACATAACAGACAGCCCCCTAATGGTACACCTGACTCCCAACCCTGGCCCCTGCCAACCTAGCCCTGGGCTCCCTCCAGCACTACCAGCGCCCCTCACTCCTGACCTGCAGTCCTTGCCAGCCCCAGGCTATCCCCAGCGCTGCTCGTGCCCCTCACTGCTGACCTGCAGCCCCTTGCAGGCTGGCTTGCCAGCGTGGCTGGATGCAGGTCACCAGCTCCAACTCTCATGGTCACCCTTGAATTGCACCTTAATACCAAGGACAGTTAGATTTTGCAGAGTTGAGATAAGGCTCACGCGGGATCTGGTGCAATAGATACACACAGTCTTCCCCTCGCTGCCCCTCCTCCAGGCGGGGAGCCTGAAGAAACACACAGCCTGTCCATGACTGGGGTTGGGACTGCATAGGGGCTCCAGGTCAGGAATGAGGGCAGGGCCAGGTTCGCAGGGACTGTGGGTTGGGAGTGAGGGACACCGGCAAAGCTGGGGGAGCCCAGAACTGGGCTGGCAGGGGCTGTGGTTTGGGAGTGAAGGGCAGGGCACTAGTAGGGCTGAGAAGAGAGAGCAGGGCTAGCAGGGGCTGTGGGTCAGAAGTGAGTGGCACCAGCAGGGATCCATGAAAGGGGAGCAGGGGTGGACCTATGGGGAATTGTTTATAGTAAATAGTGCAGCCCAGACAGATTTGTTATCACAGGGCTGAGCCCTGTGAGCCATCGGCCACCAAGTCCTTGATCCATTCGTAAACATTAGTGGAGGTCACTGGATGGGGAGTTATGTTATAGCAGGCCCCTCGCTCCCAACATGCAGCCCCTTCCAGCCCAGCCCTGCTGGTGCCCCTCACTCATAAACCACAGCCCTGTCAGCCTGGCTCTCTGGGTTCACAGCAGGTCTTGCTGCCGGTTTCCCAGAACTGCCGAGGAACAAGTTTTATTCTTAGCTCCTGGTGAGATAAACAATTCGGGGCAACTGCTCTCAGAACTGCCCCCTCCCCTTCCCACAATGCCCTGCGCCCCAACATCAGAGGTGATCTCACAAAGGCTCTGACCTGGGATGACAGAGGAGCCCCATGCCCTGCCCGCCCAGGGGTCCCCCTGCCCGGAGCCTCAGGAATCCCTTCTGTCCAGCACTCCACTGGGGGCATGTCCATGCCTCAGCCATGTCCATGCCTCAGCCATCCCTTGCCACCCTCCTCTTGGTGGCCCTGAATGTGGGTCTGTACCTGCGCCCCCTTGGACCTCCTGAAAACACCTGCCTCAGCATGCAGGGGGTCTGGGATCTGGGCCAGTGGCAGCGCCTCTTTCTGGCCCCCTTCCACCACCTGGGCTGGGGGCATCTGGGCCTCAACATGGGGGCACTGCTGTGGCTGGGGGGAGTGCTGGAGGCGAGGGTGGGCAGCGCCCAGGCGGGCTGGCTGCTAGGGGCCATGACACTGCTGGGGGGGCTGGTACATCTCGGGTTGAATGCAGGGCTGGCAGCTCTGCGGGGAGACTCCCGGCACTGGAAGCACTGTGCCGTGGGTTTCTCAGGTAAGGAGCTGGCATACAGCTGGCAGGAGACCCAGGAGTCCTGGCTCCCAGCCCGCCGCCGCAAGCCAGGCATGGGACCCAGGCATCCAGCCTTACCTGTCCCCACTTTTGTAGGGGTCATCTTCTCTCTGGAAGCCATGGAGGGTTTCCTGGAACCCATCACCATAGCAACCATGGGCAGCATCACCATAACTACCAAATGGCTCTGCCTGGCTGAGTGCCTGACTGTCAGCCTGCTGTACCCCAGGTGGGCACCCTAGGGCAGGAAGTGACATGGGGGCAGGGCAAGGAGGTTCAGCAAGGGGAATGGAAGCTCAGCAGGAGGTGGGAGAGAACTAGCAGGGAGCAAGGCGAGTAGGAGGCAGGGCAGGGCAGGGCAGGATTGCTACTCCCCTGCGGTCCCTCTCTCTGACCCCCACTACATGCTCTCTCTCCTTCCAGGAGCTCCTTGACAGGCCACTTGTCGGGACTGCTAGTGGGCCTGGTTCTGGCTGCCACACCCCTTTTCACCAGCTTATGAAGACACCAGGGCTGTGATGGCAGATACATCCTCACCACACCACCAGGAGGCGCTCTGCAGCCCAACACACCAGAGTCAGCGGTGGCACTTCTGGGGGAGGAGGCGGCTGGTGGGTTACAGCAGGGGGGCTGGGAGCCAGGACTCCTGGGTTCTCTCCCTGGCTCTGGGAAGGGAATGAGCATAGGTGGGTTCAAGGAGTGAGGGGCTAGCCTAGGCCATCAAGCAGCTGGAGCTGGCTTATTGGCTGCTGCGGTGAGCCAGTGGCCACGTGTGTGTAGCAGACACCAGGTATCTAGCGCTCGAGCCAAGCCTCCTGGACCTGTGGCACAGAGGGCCTGTGCTGGAGAAGCAAGATACAGCAGCAGCTAGAGGGTAGCTGGTACTCCTCACCATCTAACTGCGCCTCTCTTTTCTGCCCTTTGTCCACAGGCCCAGTCAAGCCAGGGGAGAGGCCAGTCCCGCTGCACCCACAGGCCAGGCCCCAGCCCCACGCAGACAGTTTGGCTTCTCCATCTGTTTTGTCAACCTGGTACAGTTGCTGTTTACCACTCACCTCCCACCCCGACTGTTTGTAGGTAAACAGGCCAGGCCGCCCCTTGCCACAGTGCTTCGGCATCTGAGGGGCACGTCTGTTTCCACTGCACACAGTCAGTGTCTACCCATGCCCCAGGGTTGGCTGGCTGAGGGGGAAGGGAATATGGGGGCACCAGCTCCTGGAAAGTGACTGGCCAGCTCAGGAAGGCAGGGAATTGGTCCCACTAGGGGGTGCCATCTCCTATCTGGAACATGCTTAGGTCTGCAAACTGATGTAGCTGAGGGGTACAAGAGATCTCCTGTATGTGTGAGTGAGCCTGTGCAGAGGAAACACCGCCACAGGGCATCCAGCACTCAGTGACCCAGATGCAGAGGGCAGCGTGAGACACCCAATGCTGCTCACAGACCTGTGCACGCTGGAGTGGTGCAGTGAAACTAGCCCATCAAGCCAGCTGGCTGTGTGCCAGGCACAGGGGTGAGTGCTGGGACCCACTGGAGTCGTGGGGATAAGGCTAGTGTGCATGAGACAAGGGGTATGAGGGTGCTCAGTGGCTGGGGGTGGGACTAGAACAGCACAAGAGAAAGCCCAATGAGCATGCAGCAGAGAAATCGTGCAAGAGTTCACTAGTGAGTCTCAAGGTGCAGAAAGCATGCAAAGGGGAGAGACGACAGACAAGAGATGCTGCAAATATCCAGAGCCATAGCGTGCAAGAGCTTTTTTGCAAGCTCAGGCATGCAAGCGGAGAGAGCCGCAGCTGAGCTTGCCAGTGAGCTTGAGAGAGATTTGCAGTTTAAGAAGGCATGACTGGGAGCAGAAGCTCTCCTGGATGCAGGGTAGAATCCTGTGGCAGCACTTGTGTAGGATCACAAGCACGTGCAAGGGCATCAGCACACAAGTGTTAATGGGGAGATCACAGCAGGTCACACCCAGCACCACCATTGCATGTCTACAGGTTCACAAGCACCAAAGAAATCACAGCAGCAAGTACCCAACTCACTGTAGAGAGACACACAGGTGGGAGTGAGGGAGATCCTAATCATGCAACCACCCTCTCATGAGGAACCAATGTGTGTGCAAGTTCCCACACCCATAGGATTGCAAGCATTTGCGTGCACACCTACGTACCAGATCAGACAAACTCATTGCAGGCCACAGAATTACAGGCACATGCAAGTTCACAAGTGTATGGCCTGCAAAACCACAGGCCAGGTTACATACAAAAATCACAGATGCACAGCCCAGGATCACAAGCACATGCACAGACTCACAAATGCATTGCACACCAAATCTCAAGTGAACGCAGTCACAAGTGTGGCTCAGCATACTCCTGTGCCAGCTCATGACTGCTGCTAAGCATACCAGCCCCAGGATAACAGTCAGCAGAAGCAGCTGGATTCACAGTCCGACCCAGGCTGCCTGCTGACTGGCCCCTCTTCATAAGGAGACACCCTCCCAGGGGGGACAAATACAGGGTTCCTGGCCCAGGAGGGCACATGGTGGGCTTGGTTCCTCTCCCCAGAAAGCAGAGGCAGCAGCAAAGGTCCAATATAGATTTATACAGCGCGATACAGAGAGAACCATTTCCAGCGCCAAAAATGTCTCTCATTAAAAAGATCATTCACATTTCTCTCAGAAAAATACTTCCAGCACAGCCACGCCAGGGCCCTGGATATTTGGGGGGGGGGATATGAAATGTAGCACCCCAAAGGCAGGAGAGGGTTTGATGTTATGGGCTATTTGTCCGAAGCAGCAGTGGAGGTGGGGGGGGGAGGAGGGGGACATCCTGCCCATGGGGAGAGGTACAGACTGGTGCGCCCCAGGGAAGAGCCAGTTAAACAGGGGGCCAGAACTACCAAGCAGCAGCATTTGGGGAGGCCCTAAGGATGAAGAGGAGATGCTGAAAAAGGATCCCAAGTGGAGAGGAAACTGATGGAGAAATTAGCAAGTGGTGGAAGAGGGGGAGCCAGGACTCCTGGGTTCTCCCCCTGGCTCTAGGTAGAATCCAGTGGGTTGGAGAGGATATGAGCCAGGACTCCTGGGCCCCCTCCCTTGCTCTGGCCCCCACAGTGCAGGTCTGGTGCCTCCCTCCAGCACCTACCAAACCTGGCTGGTATAGAAGGCACTGCTCAGGTTGGGGGTCCCAGCCCTGGTAGGCCAGCAGCTCCCCCCACACTGTTTTGTGCACACCATGGGAGGGGGTAGTCCGTGCTGGGGACGCTGGTACCCCCCCACAGCTGTTGTGAAGCTGGGATCAGGGGCTCCAGCTGTTCCCCAGCCCTCTACCCCCACCCTGCAAGGGGAAGAGACTCTAGGGCCATCAGCAGCAAGGGCAAAGCCAGGAGAGGGTGCTGGAAGGTAGGGCCAGTTCTCTCCCCTGTCCCAGGGCAAGGGCGCAGGGGGCTGTGAAGAACCAGCTGGCCAGGTATTACTGGTGGGGGGTGACCAATGGGCTTGAGCGGAGGAGAGGGGTGGCAAAGAGCCAGGATTCCTGGGTTCTACTCCAGGAAGAGAGGCTGGGGCTGGATGGTGAGTAGGTCTGGCTGGGGAGACTCTCACTCAAGCAGAGCCAAGACCAGCCTGTGTTTAGAGGAGCTTGGGGGGGGGGGGGGGGGGAAGAGGTAGAGCCCCCATTCCTTGGGAGGAGGAGGAGTGCTCCCTTTCCCAGTATGCATACCTGCTCCAACTCCCCCCATGGGTCCCATCTGGAGCACTAGTCCCCATTTGCATTGGGGCCAGGATCCCACACCCCACAAAGGGCCAGCTCACCCACTGACTGGCCTCATTCCCCCTCTATTTTCCCAGCATGCACTGCTGCCCACTTCAAAATTCCCAACTATAAGTCCCAGAGTGCCTTGCTGCTGGGCCCCATTCCTCTCTCCAACAGCCAGCTCTCCACAGCAGATTCCTTTATAAGCCTTCGCAGTTAAAGCAGTTTGTCCAGGCCATCCCCGCGGCATCAGGGCAGCGAGGCGAGGATCTGTCGCTGCAGCAGCCTGCCCCCACCGGACAGGAAGGGCACTGCCAGCCAAGAGCCAGGCACGTTGCTATAAGAACGGATTGGTAGCTGGGTGCTTGACGACAAAAGGTGTGGACGGAGTGGCCGTCTAGGGGGGGAGGAGAGAGAGAGAGGGGTTAGGGAGACAGGCACAGGTAGCATCAGACAGGCAGGTAAGTGCTGGCATAGTCAGACACCATAACGCCCATCAGATCCCTGGCACTCACCCCACAACTTGGCACATATCCCGGGCTGCTTGGAGAGAGAGGGAACACAGCTGATGTGCGAGGAGAGCCCACACAGATGCTGGGAGGCGCAGACCTCAGCAAGGAGGGGGCCCCAGGGTGCAGACAATGGAACAGAGCTGAGTGACCAGGTGAGTCAGCACAGTGGCTCTGCCCTGGGGAACTGAGGCTGGTACAGGGGCCCCAGCTTCACCATAGGGCTGCTGACACCGAAACCCCTTGGAAAGGAGGGGAAGACATCAAATGCCAGCATGCCCCCAGACCCTGGGAGGCTGGGAAGGGGCTGGTCCTCACCATAAAGGGGTTGGTAGAGATCCCAACGGGCTGCCCCACTTTGGCTGCAGCAAATCCATCAAAACTGGAATCTGCAGGGCACAAAAGAGCTGGGATAGAACCCAGGAATCCTGGCTCACAGCACCCTCCTCCCCAACATGCCAGCACCCACTCCCCTCCCAGAGCTGGGGAGAGAACCCAGGAGTCCTGGCTCCCAGCTACCCTGCTCCAACCCACCAGCCCCTGCTCCCCTCCCAGAGCTGGGGAGAACCTAGGAGTCCTGGCTCCCAGCCTCCCCTCTGACCCACCAGCCCCATCTCCCCTCCAAGAGCTGGGAAGAGAACCCACAAGTCTCGGCTTTGGACCCCACCACAGTGGTTGTAGGGTGCGGGCTGGCAGGAATCCGGGCTCACCTGGCACCGTGCTACTGGGCTGGAAGGGGTTGGTGGAGGTGCGGGCAGGCAGGGCAGCAGGCACAGCAAAGGGGTTGGTGGAGGCTGGAAGAGAGGAGGCACAGGAGAGCTGGCTCATTGCTATGGCTGCCGACAGGTGCTATCACCCCCCCAGCCAAAGCAAGAGCCACTTACCTCCATAGCCGGGCGCAGGGCTGGGTACAGGCAGAGCTGGCTGGCTTAGGGTCCCGAAGAGGCTGCACGGGAGAGACGGTGTCAGCAAAACCCATGGGCGAGGGGGGAAGAACTGCCACCCCACTCAGCAGGGTGCAGCGCTGTGCCCCCGATGCCCATGCAGTATACAAACAAACAACCCCCTCCAGGGGACAGCATTCTGCCCTCATGCTTTGTGCTGTTCACAGGGATGTAAAATCCCAGTTATCCAGTGAAACGTAAGGTTGACCTAACGTTTAATCTGCTGAAGTAGGATCCAGGCTGGGGACTGCTCCGCCCTGCAAGGCCCCACAGCCCCAGCACTGAGTCTGGCTGCTGGGTCCCAGATGGGGATGCTGCCAATTCTGGCTCCTAGCCCTCACTGGTGCAGCCCCTGTCTGTGGCAGGCCCCCGCTGGGCTGGAGCAGCCCCCTGCTCTCACCAGTAAGCAGATAACCTTTCACATGTTCAGTATACACTAGGGAGATGAACCTGTACCCGACTACATGCTTACACGCAGCACCATCCCCTCCACTGCTGCATCTTATACAGAGGCAGAAGCGCTGGGGGAAAGGGGAAGAGCTGGTGCTCACAGGGAGCCAGCTTAAAAGCCCACTTCCCGTGAGTACTGCTCCCACTTCTCCCCACCCACATGTAAATGTGTAACCACTGAAAAATGCAGCAGTTATATGTTTGCACAAATAAACAGATTTTAACATCCCTAGTACACACACACACAGGGGTGGTCCTGCTCAGTCCCTGAAGCAGCCCTCCTCCCCCTGCATACACATAATGCACCTCAAGTCCCTAAGGTCAGGGTGGCCTGTGACTATAGGCCGACTCGGCCGTAGCCTAGGGTGCCGTCTTCAACGGGGCGCCCGATGAGGACATCACTCCATTGACGGCCGTGCAGGTGGGGGCGCCGATCGCATGTTCCGCCTGGGGCTCCAGCTGCCGCAGCCCACCTTGGGCCACTCCTGCCTAAGGTATAATGGCTGATGCCAGCAATACACTCCCTCCTCTGGGGCCATAGAGGGGAGTTCACACGGTACCTGCTAGGTGCTGCGCCCATCTCCGGGATCCCGCTGCTAGGGTAGCTGGTGGGGGAGGCACCAAAGCTGCTCACCTGGGCACCCCCTGCTGGCACAGAAGGGAACAGCATGGTCACCCTCACCAAGGCTTACACCAGGGGTCAGCAACCCTTCCAAAGTGTTATGCCAAGCCTTAACCCTCCTGCCCTGGGCTGCACCACTCTCCCAGGAGGCAGGGAGGGGCTCTCTCCACCATGCACCCCACTGGGTCTCCTGCCCTGGGCTCTGCTCCAGCTTTTTCTGAGGGGACAGGAGGAGCAGTGTGTGCATGCTTCCCTGCACTTGGGTGCAGGATCTGGGTGGGAGATTAGGAGCAGGCTGAGAGCAGGGTGTCTGACCAGGGGAGAGGGGGCAGGAGCTGGGGGGAGGAGGGGTGCAGGGTCTCAGCACGGAGGGAGAGCAGGGGGTGCAGTGTCTGGGCAGCACTTACTTTTTTTTCCCCCCAGTGTCTGTAATAGGGTTTATTTACTGTAACAGTCACTCCCACATGGCAGGCAGATGCTGCTCCACACAAAGAATAAGTTAACAGCCCATGGGCCAAGTGTGGAATGGAGTCTGTGCCTCGCCAGGAGTGCAGGGAGTCCAGTCAGTGGGTCCCGAAACCTGGATGACAGACTTCAGCGGCCTCACGGAGAGTGCACAGCACATGAGAGGCACGAGTGGAGCAGCAGGGACATGGCCATGGCAGCAACGGGCCCTTCATGGACAAGATGATGACCAGGTCGCTTTTGCCCCCCATGCTGCTCTCAAGCTTTGTCCCAAGCATGGCCTCCCACTGCTCCATTGGCCAGATTCTGGCCATTGGAGCAGCAGGAAAAGCCTGCGGGCAGAGTGTCGGTGTGCTGCTTTGTTGCTCCAGCCAGGGGAGGGCACACATACGCATGGAGCTGTTCATGGCTCCAGCTTTTTCCCTGGCTGCACAGCGAGGCGCGGGGCTTTCTCTATTTGCCCACATGCCACTGAATGTCATCTTGCATGCCACTTATGATACACAGGCTGGACGTTGCCAACCCCTGGCTTACACCCTCCCTCAAATGGTGGGGGAAGGAGTACCCCACCGCCATAATGCCCATCCTCTAGGTCCAGGAGAGGGCAGAGACAAGTGCCAGCTCCCCCTGGTGCCCATAGTAGGCACGGCTCCACACTCAGGGGACAATGCAAGCCAGGGAAGCAACTAACCTCAAACTGATTTTTCTCCTCCTATTCTTGCTGTTAACTATGCATGCAGGGGAGAGAACCCAAGAGTCCTGACTTCCACACCCCTCTCTCGCCCATTCTAATCCATCAATCCCCAATCCCCTCCCAGAGCCGAAGAGAGACTCCTCAATCACAAGGAAAAAGCAAACCGCAATTATTAGCTCACCAAAGCTGTAACTTCCTGGGACTGACTGACTGGCTGGGAACAGAAAGCAGAGAGGAAAGAGTTAAGAGAGAGCTATCCCAGAGCAGCCCCACCCCTCTCCTGGCAGAGCTAAGCAGACCCTTGGCCTTGAGTGTAGCGACTGGGGACAGTCCCCCAGAAATACTCCCCCAAGAATATCCCCAGATGGGCCAACCATACCAGCCAAATTAGACCAATATTTTGCCTATTCATATGGCTCCCCCCACCTACTTTGACCCACCAGTCCCTCCTTCGCTCTAGGGATGTCAGTGGTTAACCAGTGACCTGGCCTGGCCCCACCTATGGCCGGCCAGCCCCCATGTAGGTGGTTAACCAATGTTTAACTGATTAAATGGGATTTTACATCCCTATTTTCCTCCCAGGGCTGGAGAGAGCACCCAGGACCTCTGGTTCCCAGTCCTCTCACGCCACTCCTCCCTCCCCCACTGTAACCCACTTACCTCGTCTCCTGCCCCAAAGCCAGGGAGAAAACCCAGGAGTCCTGGCTCCCAGGACCCTTGCTCTCGCCTACCGGCTGCAACTGTTGCCTCTCTCCACCTCAATGTTCACCATGGCCTCCTGTGACGTAGTGGGGATTGTATTCCCTCTTGTCACTGTATTCGCTTTGGTTTTGTATTCGGTTTGCTTTGTTGTGTTGTATGTGACTCTGTGTAGTAACTCTGTGTGTGCGCACGCCTCAGTTTCCCTGGGCAATGGAACACTACCTGGATGAGGAGGAGAAGGCTGGACATGACTCACTGTGGAAGCATGTTCAGTCTTTCATGTCCTGAGGACCAGGTGACAGCAGATAACACCTTGGGTCTGGGACTCTGAACAAAGGAGGGAGTGGGGCTGCCTAGAGATCTGGGATCAGTTGCTGGATGAGAGAGTTAGTTTTTAGCTGGCGTAGTGAGAAGGGAATCTAGCAGGTTTGGGGGGCCAAGCAGGGGTCCAGAGCCCTCTCTCAGGGCCCCCTTACTCCCAAGAGGGATTGTACTGACTGCTCCTGATTCCTGTAATAACAAGTCTGTGCTATGCTGTGTTTCTGTCAACGAATAAACCTTCTGTTCTACTTGCTGGCTGAGAGCCACATCTGACTGTGGATGGGGGTGCAGGGCCTGGTGACTCCCCCACACTCCGTGACACCACCTACTCCAGTGGGCACTGCAAGTGCCAGGAAAGCCTCAGGCTGCCATAGGGGAGGGGAGTGTTACCTGCAGGCATCGGATGGGTGTGGAATGGCACCGAGCCTCCCCCGAATGTTGATGCTACCGGGCTGGATCCAAAGGCTTCAAAATTGGCAAACGCAGTGTGGGCTGGAGGCAGGCCTGGAAAAGACACAGGAGGAACAGTGGAGTACCAGGGGGTACAGCGTGTTCACATGGCAATGGAAGCCTGCAGTGGGCCTGGAGGTAGCCAAGCCACAGTCCCTCCCTATCCCAGCATTCTCTGCGGTGTGGGAGAGGGGGTTCTCCTCTGAATACAAGCACAATCCTTGGGTCTTGGTTTAGAGATCCCAGCCTGCACTACCTCCAATCGCCACATGGGGTCTCTGTAGCTCAGTGCTCTATGGTCAGCCAGCTCCCAACCTGAACTGGGTCACTAAGAAGTGGGCTCTGCCCATGAAACCATCTACATGTTCTGTTAGTCTTTAAAGTGCTACTAGACTATTTGTTGATTTTTAAGTTTTTCCTGTTAGGCAAACTTGGCTACTCCTCTGAAACTGTATAGAGGGGGGCTTTCTAGCTCAGAACTCTATGGTCAATCAGCACTACCCAGCACTTTCACATGGGGAGGTCTATGGTCTGCCTGCACCAGCGTTCCCTGTAAGCTGACACTTGGGCAACTGCCCACAAGAGATTCCAATGCCACCCAGCTGATTAGCAGAGCACCCACAGCCAACAGCATGTGTTTCTACTGTGGTACTCATCTACACATGCCTCAGTGCATAGAAAAAGACGTATTCCACACATGGATGGAAAAAATGAGGGGGAACATTGGCCTGCACTATCAGCATCACCAAATGGGAGGGACATCTTTAGCTGAGAGTTCTATAGTCAACCTGCACTACTTATTATCACCACCTGAGGGGCTCTCTAGCTCTGAGCTCTATCTCTGGCCACCTCCCAGCCTGCACTTCCTGGCATTGCCACACAGGGGCTCTGTACTTTAGTGCTGTAGGGCAGGGAGCAGCTGTCCCTGTGGGTCCCCACCCCCGCTACTTACCCACCAAAGCAGGAAACATGGCAAAGGCAGGTGCTGGCTGGGGGGCGGCGAAAGGGTCCCCTCCTATGTCCGCCAGGAGATCAGTGCTGGCTTTCTTGGCTGGCTGTGGGGTGCGCTGCTGCGGCTGGTGGGGCTGGCCCAAGCCCTGAGACATACAACTGGTAACAGCCCTCACGCCTCTCCCAGAGCCATGGAGAGAGCCCATGAGTCCTGGCTCCTGGCACCCTGCTCTAACCCACCAGCCCCCGCCCGCAAGCTGGGGAGAGAACCAGCCCTGGATCCCTGCCACCTGCTCTCACTCACCAGCCCCCACTCCTCTCCCAGGGCTGGAGAGAGAACCCAGGAGTCCTGGCTCCTGGCACCCTTCTGTAACCCACCAGCCCCTTCCCCCACAAGCCAGGGAAAGAACGCAGAAGTCCTGCCTTACCCGGCTGGATCCAGCAGCTGTGAGCAGCATCCCCGAGTCCCCTAGAAGTGCCTGCTGTGGCTTCACCTCTGGGGTGGAGCTCTGGCTGGCCAGGGAGGCAGTGCCTTTGTTTTGATCCACCGGGACATACCTGCAGGGGGGCCAGAAAGACTGAATACCTGCACCAGCCTCAGCAATACCCTGTGGCAAAATGGGGATTGTATTTGCCTTATGGTGCTTGTGAGTTCTCTAGTCCTATAGTAACCCTGTTTGTGAGTGCCTCAATTTCCCTGGGCACTGCACCACTACCTAGATAGCGATGGGAATTTCGAGTGTGATTAAGGGAGGCTACCCCCACCCCATCACCTACACAATAGCACATGCCCTTCATAACCTGAGCAGGGAGGGGGGAGGGCCAGGTGATACCTTTTGCCCCTGAAGGAGAACAAAGGCCAGAGGAGGAGCTTAGGGCAAGCCCACTAGGCATGGAAGTTAGTCTCTGCTAGCTTGGGCTAAAGACAGGGTCCAGAGCCTTTGGCATGGAGCCCACTCTTCCCAAGATGAATTGTATTGATTGCTTCTGGTTTCTGTGCTAACAAGTCTGTTCTGCACTGTGTCCCTGTTGCCTAATAAACCTCTTGTTTTACCTACTGGCTGAGTCTCACATCTGACCGTGGATGGGGGTGCAGGGCCCAGTGACTCAACATCTGTGTTACAATCTGTGATGGATAGCAGTGTTGGCCAGGACTAAGGTGTTAAACTCGGGTAGCTAGCAATGGTATTGGCAGGGGACCAGAAGAACCACCAAGGATGCAGCGTGAAATCTGAAGTGTGTAAGGTACCTTGCCTGCTTTCTTTGTGTAGGGAAGTTAAGCCAATAGTTGAGACACACAATGATTTAAACCCAGGCAGGATTAGCATGCTTCCAAGGAATCTGGGACATGGAAGCAGACTGAACCAAGAAGGGATCGTGTGTAAATAAAGGGAAACGTGTATTTAGTCACAACAAGGGTTTTTTTTTAATTTTTGATTTGACCTGCTCTGTGTGAATCCCTCCCCCATTCACTATCTAAGAGTTGTTTCCAGAGATTTTCTCTGTGTTTTAATTTGTTTTACTTAGTTGCTGTGTAACACCTACTTTATCATGTATATATTTTGTTTTGATAATTAAAATCACTTTTTTAAAGGTGATGATTTGATTCTTGTGTCCTGGGAAGAAGCAGGGGTGTGCGTGTGTGTGTGTGTGTGTGTCTGCCTAAGAAGAGGGATCAGCTACCAGACTGCAGCCTGTTTTTCTCTTTTCAAGCTCTTGAGGTATCCCGGGGATGGAATTCAAGTGTTCCCTCCTGTTTTTCAGGGTTAAATCACTTGATGGTGGCAGCTTTTGTTTATTTCTCAGAGCCAGTGTATCTGTGATTCTAGGGGGCAAGGTTTGTAAGCAGAGCCTAGAGGCAAGGTATTTAAGGTCTTTGTGGGCCCCCACCTTCTGCATTCGGAGTGCCAGAATGGGGAACAGCTCTGACACACTCACACCCTGTTATGACGACAGTGAACCTTGTGGGCCTATAAAAATAAGATGACAGCACAATCTGAGCAGCCAGGGATCTTGATTTTTACTGCTGTCTTGGGAGAGTAGTGGTTTAGAACAGGGAGGCTCTTCTGGGTTCTTTCCCTAGCTCAGGGAGAGGAGTGGGGGCTGGTGGGTTAGAGGGGTGAGAGGCTGGGCACCAGTATTCCTGAGATGCCTTCCTGTTCTATCACTCTATACCCTGTGACGAAGTGGCAGATTTGTTGGTTACATGCCGAGAGAGTGATACTCAGTGTCCATGGGTGTTACTGATTTAACATGTTGAGTGGAGGGAATTTGTTGTAGCAGGGACCAGCACAGAACTAGGGCCCCTGGCCCATGCTCTGGAAGATGAAGACCCTAGGGACTGGGAGACCCAGCTCAGATGGCACAGGGGGGTCTGGCCATTGGGATGACAATAAGCAACAGAGAGAGGACCCTGGTGACCTGGGGGAACAAAGGACAGAAGAGAGGAGAAGTGAAGCGAGGGGCTCAGGTGACCCTGGTTACCTAGACAGAAGACACAGGCTTGGGAGGGATATGGGAGTCTTGGCTGGAAGGAGAGGACTGCTGGGCTGGGCAGGGGAAGCAGGAAGAGCCCAGCTAGCTGCAGGGGAGACTCAGACATGCTGGGCTGAGAGAGGCCAGGCCTACAGGCCCTGAGAGTTCCTATACTGTGTTCTTTGTTCAATAAACCCTCCTGTTTTACACTGGATGAGAGTTGCTTCGGTTTGGAGAACAGGGCTGCACTAATCCCGCTGCGAGTGGAGGCCCCAAGGATCCAGAACAAGTAGATTCCCTGAGCAGGCCCATGGCAGAAACAGGCATGCTCGAGGCTCAGAGAGGTGCAGTCTCAGGAAGCGGAGCGACTAAATCCATGAGAGAGAATGGCACCCTGAAAACGGGCTGTCACACTGAAAGGGGGTCTCCCATCCCAGCATGACCTGTGGGCATGACCAGTAAATCGATGACACCCCCTGCAGAGCTAGGATTTGGAACCTAGGAGTCCTGTTCTATTCAAAGGCCAACCTCCCCAGCATTTCCACATTTCTCTCTGCCCACAGCACCACCTCCTCCCCATGGAGCAGGAACTGAGTCTGCCCTTTGTACGCAGGTGAAGCAATGAAGGAGGCCAAGGACCAGTTTATAGATAGGCCTAAGGAAGCGAGCCCACAAGACTGGGACAGCCCCCTCTCCTCCTACCCCACTCATACGCTCACCCGCTTTTACCATCGCTTCTTCTCATATTTCTCCTGCAAGAACTCCTTCACTTTCTGCGGGTCCCTGGAGTCTGGAAGCAGCGACGTGCGGGGATCAAAGGAGCACAGCCAAACCTTCCGGCAGGCCTAGAGTCAGCATAACTTCGTTAGACAAAGGAGGCTGGGAGCCAGGACACCTGAATGTTTTTCCTGGCTCTAGGATGGGAATGGGGACTGGTGGGTTAGTGCGGGGAAGGGGGTGAGAGTCTGTGTACAATGGACTCCCATCTTGGCACTAGTATGCCACACAAAAGAAAGGCCTGTCCCTGGCTGCTCACCTCGTTGCCACGGGACTGCAGAAACAGCACCTCTGCCTCGGTGAAGGTAGTCATGGAAATGGATTTGACACGATGGGGAGGGTTCAGGCCCCGGCTGCAAAAAAGACAAAATAATAATAATAAATAATAATAATAATAATAATCACACATCTGCATTGTTAGCAAGGATCTGGGACCGGGAGCACCACACAAGGTCCCCCTCTCCTCCCAGAGCTGGTGAAAGAATCCAGGAGTACTGCTTCCCAGCCCCCCTTGCTCTTAGCCCCCCTCCGCGCCCAGAGTGTGGTGAGAACCCAGGAGTCTTGGTTTCCAGGACACACACTCCAGGACAATCAGGCCAGTCTTGGGAAGTCCCATGGCACCCCGTGCCCTAGTCATGCCCCTATTTGCAGCGCCTCTGAAATGCTGACCTAGAATTTTCTGCAGGCTGTGCTGCATTATTTAAGGCCACCAATAAAATATTCAGCAGCCTGTATCCAGGCTAAGGCGTCTCAAGGGGTCGCCACGGGCTCGGCTCGGGCAGCTTCAGCCCTCTGGAGCATCCTGACCATTTCCCGCAGCTGTTTAGAGACAGGGGAGCAGCTGCGGCGGGGAGACGGGAGCCCCGCCCGGGCCCGAGACCACGCAACAGGGGGCAGAAGCCCCGCAGCTCTGAGGTCACCGGGTAAGATCCGGGCTGAGCCAAGGATGGAACCCAGGAGTCCTGGCCCCGCCCCCGCTCACCAATGCACATGCCGCCCCGCCCCCCGCACGCCCGAGACAAGAAGCCCCGCCCAGGCCCCGCCCACTCACAGCGCGCCAGAGCAGCCCGTGCACACGAAGCTGCCCAGCGTGATGTCCACGTAGGTGACGCCACGCTGGCCGCACTCGAAGCAGTGACGGTTGCCAGGCCCGGCGCCCGCCAGCTCCCGCACGCGGCGGGACCGGAGCTCGGACTCGGCATCCCGCGGAGAGCCTGGCTTCCTGCCCCCGGCCGCTGCCATCCGCCTGGCAGTCGGACTGCGCCTGCGCAGCCCCACTTCCTTTACCCCTTACTAGCCCCTCTTCCACGTCGCATGCTCAGTCGCGCGCCGCGATCCGCCCCTCTTTTACAGCGCATGCTCTGCCTCTCAGGTCCTCGAATTGCGCATGCTCCATCGCGCCCACCTCTTCTACTGCGCATGCTCCTTCACTCACGTGTTGCGAATGCTCCTTCGCCCGCCTTCTTTTTCTACTGCGCCGCTTCCCGGTCCTCTAGCTACGCTTGCTGCTCTATCGCGCATGTGCCGCTACTCCGCCGGCCGCGCGCGCGTCGCGAGACTTCCCTTTCCCTTCCTTTCTCAAATGCCTAACGCGCACGCGCCACGAGCTCCGCGGGTGCGAAGGAGTCCACCGACGTCACCAACCGCCCTTCCCGACGAAGCAACAGCTCCCCTCCCGCCTTGGGGCACCGGCCTGTCTGCCTCAGGGCTCCCAGCGCCCCCAGCCAGCGTGTGACTGGCCAGTTTGCCCATTGGCTCCAAGCTCCTGAAATGCCTCAGTTTGGGGGGGGGGTCCCTCAGTGTGCCAGGTGCAGAGTCTGTCTGGGGGGCTGTGCCTGCTGGGCCTGCCCATGTGGTGCTGGACTTGTGCGTTCTGGGCTGGCTGCTCTTCACGCCCCCTTTGGCCTGCCGGCCCTGTGCGCCTTTCTAGCGCCCTGCCACTTTCTCCACACTGCTGTTCTCTGCACCTGTGTGCAGGGGGCAGTTGAGCGGCAGCGGCCGTGCTGTCCAGATGCCTTGCAGTGTTTTTGTTCACGCTGACAGACTCGCACCCTCCCTCACATGGAGAGAGAGTTTTGCTACTGGCTCCAGCCCCAAGGGCAGCCTTGTGGGTGCCCCACCGTGCTCAGAGCGGTATAGTGCGTACGTCAGCTAGAGGAGTGCACCGCGTGTACAGCTTCCACTGATTTCACCTCATGACTCTGGATGGGTCCTTCTTCACTTTCTGTCCCCAGCCAATGGCTTTGTAGGATTGCGGATTTAGAAAGGGCAGCTAGACTTCTACCTCTCCCCCAGAGAAGTCTGTATATATTGGCCTTGTCTATCTTTGCCATGCAGTCAGCTGGGAGAAGTGTCACTTTGAAGGGGAAACCACTGCTTGTCTCCAGCCACCAGCTGCACAGCCTCCTCTGGCCCGCACTTGACCCATTTACTGCTTCCTGGTGATTAGGGCTGGGCACAGCTCACAGGTTGGGAAGACAAAGTATAGAGCTAGGGTCCGCCAGAGACCATACGCAGCATCCAGCTGCATGGGCACCATGAAATTTAGGACCCCAAATTTTGTGGTGTCCTATGCAGCTATGCTTTTGTGTATCTGTAGGGACAGCCCTGCCATCTGTAACCAGCCATACTGCCCTAGATGCAACTGCATTTCAGAGCCAGGTGTAGTATCCCTGTATAACCAGCCATCCCTGCATCTCAGTGCTGGGCAAGGGCTCCTTTATTTTTAAAGCATCTTTGGATCTCCTTTTCAGTCAAAACCTACCTTAGAGGTTTCTTCTCTTTGCAGAGGCATGCACTCACCACTGTTTTTTTCTGGAGGCAGAAACCAGACATCAGTGTGGGCTTGACAAGGCAATCCAGGCCTGCAGTTCCTGCTTACCTTCAGAAATGCAAAGCACTACAGGGAGAGGGTATGGGCTGTTCCTACTTAATCTGTAAAAAGGGAAAGGGCTGTTAATGTGTCACACCTTTGCAATGTTAAATCTCCCATTTCTAGAGGGTGTAGGTGTGGTGGAAACACCAGAACCTTGCTAATGAGCCTGTTTTAAGGGGATGCTTCCAGAGCAGGCAGACTTCTTTTATTCACTTTCCAACCAAGGAGTTGTAATTGTGAACCTTTATAATTCAGGTTTGGGATATTTATCATTCCAATATTGTTATTTGTTGGGCTTGACTTCTGCTGCTTGGCTGATTTTGGTGAGAGATTTCCCACTGAACTGTTTGCTACAATAATGAAGAGACAAGGTGAGTGAGATAAACTTTATTATATTTCTTTCAGTTTGCAACCTTGTCTCTCTCTCCCACAGAAAGATCTTACCTCAGCCACCTTGTCTCCAGGGTCCCACTTGGCTGCAATAAGAACACTGCCTTGTGCTGTCCAGGGGTATTAATGGTAGCATAGACTCTGCCCCTTCTCTGCAGAGGCCCCCTCTGGAATATTGCATTCTGCTCCGGCAAAAGCTATGGACGATTCTGGAGTCCAGAGAAAAGCAACATCATAAAACAATAACTACAGTCTGTGACTGTTTAGTTAATGCTCTATTTACAGCATTAGCCTTACATGACTCCCTCCGTTCCCAGCGCAGTGGAAATATAAACACTATGATTGGTGTCAGCAAAAGGGGTGCAGGGAAACTGAGGTAGGAACATGCGTGAGGGAAGGAAGGATGCCTCCAATTTGTTCCGCCTGAGTTAGCCGCCTCAGATGTGCTGGCCTCACCAATTTACATGCATATCCTGCTCCCTACCCCCATATGCCTGCTTGAAATTCACTGTGAGTGTCCTTGTGAAAGTGAGACGTTCTGAAAGGCACATGATTGAAATGTGTGCATGTTGGAGGGACATCCCCAATTCCTCACTGAAGGCAGGACTTCAGTGAACTGAATGTATGTTGCAGTGTGAAGGCTGGCCCGCACACCACTCCTGTGCACACAGCCCTTGCTCATGTGCTGAGCGGAGGAGAGATGTTCATGGATAACTATGGAGCTTTTTTACTTTACAAAGGAATTGATATTATTAGCCAAGATGGAGAAAAAGGCAGAGAAATGAAGGTCTCCTAAATTCCAGTCCAGTGCTTTATCCTGTGACCACACTGCCTTAGACTACCATAGCTTATTCCACTCCTGTAGAGTAGTAAGCCATCCATGGGAAACTCAGGCTAGTGAGTGGGCCACATGAGTGGCTCTCCTTCATCTCAGTGGGCTTCTAGATTGTCATAACCAAGACAGTCTCCCAGGAGAGAGTAGTTTTGCTAATTTGCAGGGTGTGCCAATTGAATCGTAGCAGCACTTTGATTGGTTGCAGAGGGTGTACACCGGGGTGGGCAAAAGAGCCTCTGCAGGCCAGATCCGGCCTGTCAAGTGGGTTGATCCGGCCTGCTGAGGCCCTGCCACTCCCCTGCCCTCAGGCCAATCAGGACCTAGAGACCAGGGAGCGCACGGCACTTAGTCAATCCTGACAGTGCCCAGGATGGGCAGTGAGAGACTGCACATTCTACCTGCCCCCAGGCCAATCAGAACCTGGGGATGGGAGAAGCATGCAAAGTCTCCTCCAGCTCTGCAAGGGGCGCCGCGCTTCTAAGCACTATGTGCTTCTTGCCCGATGGGGGCGGGGTGGGAGGAGACAAGTCCTCCCATGCCTCCAAATCCTGATTTGGCAGGGTGTGTGTATGTGTGGTGGTGCGGCATGCAAAATCTTCTCCCACTACCAGGGGCATGTGCACCTAGAGGGAACCAAACCACCAGCTGGTGTATGCAGTCAGTGTTGTGTGCGTGCTCTTGGCTGATGTGCATGTCACTTGAATAATAGCAGTAGGAAAAAGCCCACATGGATGGAAATCTGTGGAAGCTGGCAATCCTGCTCGTGAGAAATGGTAAATGAAGTGTCTTGCAGGCCACAAATAAACTCCTGATGGGCCACATGCGGGCCCGCAGGTTGCCCACTACCGCAGTAAACTGTACCAGCATGAAGCACACTGTAACTAAACTGCCATAAGTGTTGTCACAAGGACCATACAAGTGCCTGAAGACATATAGCAATAGCACTGTTAAAAGCACACCTTAGGGTTGCCTCTATAGAGCCTTTGGAGACTTCAACTAGTCCAGAATGTAGCTGCTTGAGTTTTAACTAATACTTGTTATACAGAGCACATGATGCCAGTGCTCTGGCAGCTGTACTGGCTTCTGGTATGTTTCCAGGCACAATTTAAAGTTTTGGTTATGACCTATAAAGTCCTAAACGGGTTGGGTCTGGGGTATCTGAAGGACCATCTTCTCCCATATGAACCTTCCTGGGGATTGAGGTCAGCTGGGGAGGCTCTGCTCAGTGTTCCCCCACTTACAGAGATAAGATTAACGTCTAAGTGGAACAGGGCCTTCTCAGCTTTTGCTCCCAGGCTGTGGAATTCTCTTCCTTGGGATATTCGCATGGCGCCAACGTTAGCATTGTTTCAGTGTCAGGCTAAAGCCGCCCTTTTTTCTTGTGCTTTTATTGGTGTTTGAGTCTGTATGTGTGTGTTCCTCCTTTCAAGATGTTTTTAGCAAGTTTTCTGTCCCTCTGGGGTCTCATATTTTTAAATTTGTATGTATATTTGTATTGTGTTTTAAAACATTTTGTAAGCCGCCTCAAATATTTTAAATAGACAGGGTAAAAATATTTGAAATAAATATACTGCTGGACAGGCAGAACATTGACGGTCACCTAAGATGGAGAGAAGGCTGCTAGAATACTGCATCTAGTTCTGAACACATTTAAAACATGATGCCCAAAAGCTCACGGGAAATAGAAAAATGTCACCAAAAAGTTACTGAAGGACAGGAGGAAATATCTTAGACTACAGAGTGTGATCTATTGAGAAGAGTGAGAAGTGATCAGATCATGGTGTCTATATGTAAGCCATATACCCAGTGTGGTTCACAGTCCCATGCAGTGCCACCTAGACCACAGCAACAGATAAGAACCAGTGGTGGTTATATATGTACCTACATGGGGGGGAAAAACACCAGGTGCAATAGGGCTGTTCAGTGGAGAAGGAGAGAATGTGAGCCAGCAGTTGGGAGTTAAAGCCAGATGCATTCCAATAAGCCATGAGGCAGCAATTCAGTGTGGGTGATTAATCACTGGACCAGACCATTGTTCCTTCTAATTTTTTCTATCTATGCGCAGAATACATTTTTCATGGTGCACCAAGGCATGTGTGAATGTGCACCACCAGTAAAAACATGATGTGGGTGCTTTGCTAATCACCTGGGCAGCGCATGAATCTCTTCTGGCTAGGCATCTAAATGCTCAGCTTACAGGGAACACTGGACCAGACTCCTGAGGGAGCGGGACACTGGGAATATCTCTGTCTCTGGGGGTATGTCTACACTGTAAAGTTATTTTGAAATAACAGCCATTATTTCGAAATAACCTTACTACCGTCTACACAGCCAAACTGCTATTTCAAAATTAATTTGAAATGGCAGAGCACTTCTTTCAAATTTGGTAAACCTCATTCCACGAGGAATAACGCCAAATTCGAAATACCTATTTTGAAATAAGTGCTGGGTAGACACTTATATAGAAATAGGGGGCCTCTAACCTTCCCAGGGTGCCCTGGTGGCCACTCCGGCCTCAACCAAGAACACTCCTTTCCCTCCCCACTCTCCAGAGCCCTTAAAGGGGTTGACTCTGGCCACAGTGCCTGGGCCAGCTCCAAGCCTGCCAGCCCAGAGCCAGCAGTCACTGCCCCTGACCCAGTGGCCCCACAATATTAGCCAGCAAGCCACTGGCAGCCAGCCCTCCACCGCTCCCCAGGAGCAGTCTGCCAGCTCCCAGGAGCCTGACAGGGCCCGGAGAAGGCGGGCGTCTTCCTGGTCCAGGGTGGAGATCATGGACCTTATTCAGGTTTGGGGGGGATGCCCCCAACGTCCATGATCTCCACACTAGATGGAGGAACGCGGCTGTCTATGGCAGGATATCTGCCAGCCTGTCCATCAAAGGCCACAGGTGAACCCAGGAGCAGCTTTGCATGAAAATCAACTTGGTCCAGCAAGACCCCCAAACCTGAGCCCTGAGCTTCCCCTTCCCCTTCTTCCCCTTGCTTCTCCCTTCCAGCTCTCTCCTCCCAGATTTTCCCCTCCCCTCTCCCACACTCTCTCTTCCCCTCTCCCGTCTCCTTTCCCCAGTCTCACCAGTTTCATTCCCCATCCCCACACCCAGTTTTGTTAAAGAGAGTTTGTGTTCATGAAAATATGTGTATTTATTTTACATCAGGAAGGATGGCTAGGGAGGGGTAAGTGGAAGGACATGAGGGAGGAAAGCTATTTCAAAATGCATTTTGGTGTAGACAGACCCTGGGTGGCTTTCCATGCGGGCTGGAGCTTGTCAGGAAGATGCTTAGTCCAGCCTGAGTGACGGGGCTGAATCCAGGGCTAAGTGGCTGCAGTTCCCTCAGGAAGTTAGGCTAAGAATCCAAGAAAGGAACTAGCTGAGAGAGAAGAACTGGCTGGCTGAGACGGGTTCAGGAAGATCTGATGCACAAATCTCTCTAGAAGAGGTTGATTCATGAATGTAAAGTCCAGCAGGGGCTATCAGTCCGACACACCACAAGACATTGGCCAGAGATTGGAGCTTTGGAACAAACATCCTAGCTGGATTTGCCAGTGATGGAGAACCTGCCACAGCCCTGGGAAAGATCCCCATGGTCATTCCCCACCTTGGGAATTTGTTTAGAGCAGTGATCCCCAACTCAGTACCTGCGGGTGCCATGGCGCCCGCCGGGCCATTTCTGTGCACCCACCGAGTGATTGGGGCTGCCCGCCGAGTGATTGGGGCTGGGCCCGCCCACAGGCGCGCAGTGCATGGGCTGTGCCAGCCCCTGGGCACACAGCACAGGAGCAGCGCTGGCCCCAGGCGTGCGGTGCATGGGCACTGCTGGCTCCTGGGTGCGCAGCACAGGAGCGGCGCCGGCCACGGGCATGCAACGCATGGGTGGTGCCGACCCCGGGAGTGCGGCGCATGGGTGGTGCCGGCCCCAGGAGTGCGGTGCATGGGTGGTGCCAGCACTGGGCATGTGGCGTATGGGTGGCCCTGCCCCCGGGTGCCCAGCAGCCCCAAAAAGTTGGGGACCACTGGTTTAGAGGCTCTTCTTATCTCAATGGCAGCATGGGTGAAATGGGGCGAGAGGGGGAGCATTGCCTAGTGGTTAGAACAGAGAGCTAGGAGCCAGGACTCCTGGGTTCTCTCCCTGGCCATAACAGAGGGAATGCATTAGTGCATATATGGCTGCTGTTTGTTGGAGTCCGACTTTGTGCATTTGTCACTCTGAGCTGTAGTCAAGACCCAGCCCACTGCATGCTCAACCAAGCACCCCAGATTGGACCGCACATTAGAAAATGGGGCCTATTATCCAGAGACCCTCAGAATGGGATTCCTGCCCCTGTTTTACTTCTGCCCCTTTGCTCCATGCCTTAAGATCCCACTACAGGAGTCTAGCCAGATTGGGCTCGGTACAGAGGGTGAAACTGTGCTAGCCAGGCAGCCGGACTAGATTCTCTTTGGGAATTCCTAGAGATGCCAGGGGGTTGGCTCCCCCAGGGCCCACTGGGAGTGTGCTGGGGCCCTGTGCTCACCAAGTCAGTACTGGTCTGGGAATGGGAGACTCGGTACTCTGAACCATGTCCCAAGAGAACCTTGGGATAGCATTGCTCTCCCACAGGGGAAGAAAAGGAACACACCAGCCTAATCAAAGCACTAGCCAGGCCTGAGGCCCAGGGAATCAACCTCTTCAACAAGGAAAACCCCTCAGTAGGTGCCAACCATTAGATGGCGAGCAGTTAAGTGACTCAGGGCTGAACCAAGCAGGGGCCACATGTACGGCCTGACCAGGGCTCCAAGAAGCATCCCAAGAGATAGCTTCTTCTAATTTGCCTGCTTGGATCAGTGTTGAGAAAGCTGATGGTGCTAGCACCGTTGGTAGATTTCATTAGACTTCCAAGTGTGGCCCATTGAATGGCTGGAGATTTCAGGGTAGCTTCACATGTGATTGGCACAGGTGCATTGTAGACTCAAGCAAGCTAGAGCTAGCAACTTCTTTATTAGGAAGCCTGGGTCCCAGCTGGGCTCTGTACTCCTGCCTAGAATGAAAGAAACCTTGCAGCCCATCCACCCTCCTGTCTGGAATGAAAGAATCACCAGGCCACAGACACGGAGACTTGTTAGCGGAGTTCTCTTTTAATAGTGCACAGAATCACTTTACAAAAGAAATGCCCATTCCTCAAAAATAAATAACCCTAAATACAGAGGCAATTCAACACTTGTTTTTTGGCAACACCTTGGTGTGTTTGTTTTTGCAGTGACCCTACTTTAAATACATTGTTGTTGTCCTTTGTTCTGCAGGTAGGGTAGCTCCCTCAGGACAGGACACACCCTGGTATATTGGCAAAGTAGCTTCCAGCCACTTGCCTGGCTGGCCCGAAAGAAGGGTAAATAGAAGAACCATCTTTCACTTGTCTCTGAATCCTAAAGCACTGCATGGCCATACCCAGGCCTTGCAATTATTGTGGTGGCAGCGAAGGCAATATAGTACACTTTCATGGGGGAAACTGAGGCACAGCACGGTGATGTGACTTGCTTGGGATTGTGTAGCAAAGCAAGGGTGGAGCTACAATAAATCCAGGAGTCCTGGCTCCCAGACCCTGCTCCCTGTTCTAACTCACCAACCCTTCCTCCCCTCCCAGATGAGAACCCAGGATTCCTGATTCCAACCTTCCCGCTCTAACCACTAGACATCATTTCCTTCACAGAGCTAGAGATAGAACCTAGGAGTCTAAATACTAGAGTACCCCCCTTGTTGTATCCACCTTGCTCTAGAAATGCAAAGAGAAACCAAAAAGCTGCTTCCTGCCCCCTCTGCACCTACCAAGCTGCCAAAATATCCTCCAGCTTGAGCTAGGATAATCATGTGCATTGGCTTTTGTTTGTGTAGCTGCCTGCATGTGGAGAGATAAGGCTGGGATGATGGACTCCCTCCACCTTCACATAGGATATGTAACACTTGTGTGCTGGGTGCGGAGATTATGCTAGTGTGTATCCCTACCTTGTCCTTCCATAATCGGAAAGGAGGGTGGACAGATTCGAGGTCCCTTGTGGGCATCTGTGCAAAGCAGAATTTTTTTCCATGGTTATTCTGAAATCCCTCCAGATCAGAATGTACCTAACTTATTTCTGAATTCCCTGCTGAGTGATATTTGGGGGTGAAAAATCGTTTTGATAAAACTGGATTTTTTGTTTCAATTTTGACTTTTCATTTGTTCATATTGGGTGTGTCTACACTGCAGGGCTTAACTTGAAAAAAGTTACGTAAAGTGAGCTATATCAATTGTGTAGCTTATTTCAAAATAGCCTATTTCGAAATTGGGAGTGTCTACAGCACTTTATTTTGAAATAGAGCACTCTTCTTCCGACTTCTCTTACTCCTCGTACAATGAGAGTTACAGGAGTTGGAGTAAGAAGTCCTCCAGTTTACCAGTATTTTGACATTATTTCAAAATAACTGCCTGCTATGTAGACGCAAACTAAGGGTATGTCTACACTACCCCGCTAGTTCGAACTAGCAGGGTAATGTAGGCATACCGCACTTGCAAATGAAACCCGGGATTTGAATTTCCCGGGCTTCATTTGCATAAGCGGGGAGCCGCCATTTTTAAAATCCCGCTGGTTCGAACCCCGTGCAGCGCGGCTACACGGGGCACGAACTAGGTAGTTCGAACTAGGCTTCCTAGTTCGAACTACCGTTACTCCTCATTTCACGAGGAGTAACGGTAGTTCGAACTAGGAAGCCTAGTTTGAACTAGCTAGTTCGTGCCCGGTGTAGCCGCGCTGCACGGGGTTCGAACCAGCGGGGTTTTAAAAATGGTGGCTCCCCGCTTATGCAAATGAAGCCCGGGAAATTCAAATCCCGGGCTTCATTTGCAAGTGCGGTATGCCTACATTACCCTCCTAGTTCGAACTAGGAGGGTAGTGTAGACATACCCTAAGTTATTTTGAAATAATGTTGCTGTGTAGACATACCCATTATGATTTACTATATAGAACAATCAATAAAAAAGTAACATTTAGATTATAATTGCAAATTAAAACATTTAATTCCAAGATGACTTTTTCAAAATTAGATTATTGATAATTGTATTTTTATTTGTGATATATTTTAAATTAATCAGAAATCAAAAAGAATCCAAAACCTACTGTAAATAATAACATTTTAGAATGACAGTGTATAGTTCAATCTAACTGAAAACTGTCAGAAACAATTTTTATTTGATTTGATCATGAATTATATGTAGGCTTGGCAGAATTCAATTTTTATTTATAATTTTGACAGTTTATTTTAAGCATTTTTATATATTATTATGGATTTTAAGCATTTTCCCCTTATTTTTATCACTCTAAATTTTCAGAGTTGCAAGAAATTATAGTAGACCAGACAATGGGAGGTCAAACAATAATTGTAAAGTGACAATTGAGATTAAAACATTAATTGTCAAATCAAGTTAAAATATATAAAGTAAATACTCTTCAACTCCAATAAGTTCTCAAGTAGCATTTTTCTTACCTTTCCTAATCTGTACATTTTCATTATCTTTGATGGAAATATTTTAATTGATGTGTGTGTCTGGTGAAAGTAATATTGACCAATATTTATCAATAAAAATCATAATTCTTCCAACCCTAATTATATTACATATATAATACAACTTATAATAAAAAATAATAAACTTTTTGTTTTGATATTTGGTTTAAAGTTTGGTCTTTTTATTTAAATATAAAAGTTTGATCATAGTGGGCTAGACTAAGGGTACGTCTAGACTACCGCGTTTTGTCGACGGAAGTTTTGTCGACAGATACTGTCGACAAAACTTCCGTCGACAATTTGCGTCCAGACACATGGAGTTCTGTCGACAAAGCAAGCCGCTTTGTCGACAGAACTCCGTAGTCTGGACGCAGTGTTACAGGCAATAACACCTTCTGTCGACAGAGTTCTGGCGACAGAAAGTGTTATGCCTCGTAAAATGAGGTATACCAGCGTCGACAAAACCACGGAGTTCTGTCGACATTATGTCGACAGAACTCCGCGGTAGTGTAGACGCTGGTATTGTTTTGTCAACAAAAGTCCACTTTTGTCGACAAAACTAGGTAGTCTAGACACACCCTAAAGGCCCATCTAGCCCAGGATCCAGTCTTCTGACAATGGCCAATGCCATGTGCCACAGAGGGAATGAACCGAACAGGGAATTATCATGTGATCCATCCTGTCGCTCATTCCCAGCTCATAGCAAACAGAGACCCATCCTGGCTAATTGCCATTGATTTTGGCATGGATTTTGGATTGGTGACTGGGTGTGCATTGTTTATTGTGATTGCCATAATTTATCTAGCTCTTTTTTGAACCCTAATAGAGATGTAGCCGTGTTAGTCTGGTCTTGCCGAAACAAAAGACAGAACTATGCAGCACTTTAAAAACTAACAAGATGGTTTATTAGGTGATGAGCTTCACCTAATAAACCCTCTTGTTAGTCTTTAAAGTGCTGCATAGTCCTGTTTTTTTTTAACCCTGTCAGGCCGTGTCTACACTACACTCCTCTGTTGGCAGAGGGATGTAAATAAAGCACATCGAAAGTGCAAATGAAGCAGGGATTTAAATATCCTGCGCTTCATTTGCAAAATCGTGTCCTGGCGCTGTTTCAAACAAGTGCCATTTCGAAACTGGAACTGTGATTTAGATGTGGTTTTGCCGACAGCAGGGTGATTTTTCGACAGATCCTGTACTCCTCAAAAAACGAGTCTCAGACTTAGTCTCAGACTTCACAACATCCTCTGTCAGGGAATTCCACCCATTGACTATGCATTGTGTGAAGAAGTATTTCCTTCTATTTGTTTTAAACCTGCTACCTATTAATTTTCAATAAATAATATATGGTATATAACAAATAGCATGAAATATAATTATAATTTGCTAGGTTCTAAAATTAAATGGAAAAAATTGCATACAGTAATCGCATATGTTGTATGTAAACAAAGTCAAAATTGAAACACGTTCCTATTTTAGTTGAAGGTTTTTTTAAAAATGTTAGATTACATTATATATAATAATCAATTTAAAAAATCTTTCTGGATAAAGTAGAAACATTGCTTTAAAGTTTGCTTGGATGAACAAGAATAAGGTATAATGTAATCTAAAATAAAACCATTTGACCTGAAACCCCCAAATGTTGCTATTTGCTCCAAATGGCATTTTCAGATGGAAACATCGCAGGAAGGGCTGTGGAACCCAGGGCTGGCTAGCACGCATTCTGCCTCCTCTGCCACTAGTTCAGAACACTGCTTCCCCTTGCAAAGACACATCCATCCGTTCCTCACCTCCATGCCGGCTGTGTGTGTCAGAGCAAAGCCTTGAGCTCTGGACTAGCATCCGTGCTAGCGAAGAGTGGTGCGCTGTTTGCTGCTGGCAGGGGACAGGAGTGCTCATGTGGGGGGAATTGGAGGCACAGAGCGGTGAAAGTGACTTGGTTGAGGTCACACAGTGCGCGGGGGCAAAGCTGGGCCCAGAACCCAAGAGTCCTAGTGCTGAGACCCCTCTGCTCTAAATCCTCCCCATGTGAGGAAACAGAGGCACAGACAGGCGATGGATTTGTCCTAGTTGCCAAACATGGAGTTTAAGAGAACCCAGGAGTCCTGTCTCCCAACCCCCCTGCTGTAACCACTAGCCAGTCCTCCACTAAAGAGCAGTAAATCAAGCTGCATTTCAAATAACTTTTTCATCTATTCCCCCATCTCAGATTCTCTTTTCCTTTGAAACTGTGCCAAGAGACATGAACCCCATTGTAAATCTGCCCCAACCAGCCCAGAACTAAACTCAGCTGCGTCCCCAGACGAATTGTTTGCCTTCCCAAAGAGATGGTGGAAAATGGAATGGGAACCGCTGCTTGATGCTTTATTTGTCTTTATAAATACTCCCCCCCCCCATCCCAACCCAGCATAAATATTTTGCAAAGCAGTTTCATCATCTCATTACACTCAATACAGCCTCCCATCCCCCAGCAAGTAAATTAAATATATCAAGGGGAGGGAGAACCCAGGCGTCATGGCGGGAGACCACTCCCCCCAGCAGCTAGCGCCTCCAGGCAGTGGGGGTGCGCAAAGCAGGCCCACATCCCACGTCGGTCCAGCCGAATGCCTAAAAATGGGATGTGGCAGCAGCAGGAGGGAATTGCGCTCACTGTAAGGTGGAGGAGGGGCATTTGGGGGTCAGCGGGGCAGATGGCTGGGGTTGATTTTGGTTTCCTGCAGAGCAATGTTCCCTCTAATCTTTTCCATCCATGCACGGAATAAATGTTTAGCTGCACCAAGGCATGTGTGGATGTGCACTACCAGGAGAAACACCTATCTGCGGGCGTTCTGCTAATCAGCCAGGCAACATTGGAATCTCTCCTGAGCAGCTGCACAGGCACCTGGCTTGCAGGGAACACTGTCGCAGAGACCTTTGGTCTCCTCCCCACCCCAACCTTCAAACCTGGCCACCCCAGTCCTGTCTGTTCTTCCCCTTGTGGCTTTGGGTGACGGAAGGGCGGTGGTGTGGTTGCGATCGACACCAGTAACACCTGATTGTGACCCCCCAGAGCCAGTCCAGGGGCAGTGATCTGGCACAGCAGGGAGTCTTGTTACCCCCACTTAGGATCCTGCCTAAAATCCCAGCTTCCTCCCACCCCCTTCACCTCTGATCCAGGCCTCACTCGCAGTCCAGCTGTCCCTGGCCCATCCAACAGGGTCTTTCCAGCAGGGGTGCCATGGCATCAAGACGCCAGGAGGGCAGAGGGTCAAAGGCCAGCAGTTCACGCCCTTACCCCGGCCGCAGGGGGCTGCTGTCCCTCACTGTCTAAGGCAGTGTGGCTGGAACGGAGCAGGAGCCAGGCCATCCATCCCCCTGGCGTCATATGGCCGTGTCCCATAGCACTGTCTGCTGGCGCCGGCAGGGTGGTGTGCCCGCCTTGCGGGTGTCCGTGGGGCGGCGCCAACTGGGCAGGATGGGCATGCTCTCCTGCTTGCAGAAGCTGCGCTGTGGCCGGTGGCGGGCTTTGATCTCCTTGCACACGCAGCGCTTCCGCTCGATTACCTCCAGCAATTTCCCATCCCGCTGCTGGGCCCCCTGCGCCACCGTAGGCACCGGTGGCAGGGGCGGCAGGCCCTACCCATGGGAGCGCAGAGTGAGAAATGCCGCCAAGCATGCCCTGAGCCCCCATTCTCCGCCACATCCCTCCCAACACACAACGGGGGGAGAGGGGTATTACTGTCCCAACCTGGGGGTCCCCGCAGCTCCCTCAGTGGTCCCCAAACACAACTCGCAGCCCCTGCCAGCCCAGCCCTCCCAGTGCCTCTCACTCCTGACCCACAGCTCCTGCCAGCCCAGTCCTGGGTTCCACCCAGCTCTGCTGGTGCCCCTCACTCCCAACCCACAGCCCCTGCCAGCCCAGCTCTGCTCCCTCCCTCTCCCCCAGCCCTGGCTGGTGCCCTTCACTCCCAACCCACAGCCCTTGCAGCCCTGCCCCCCCCCGCCCTGCCGGTGCCCCTCACTCCCATTCTGCAGCCCCTGCCAGCCCAGCCCTCAGCTCCCCGCAGCTCTGCCGGTGCCCCTCACTCCAAACCCGCAGCCCCTGCCAGCCCCCCTAGGCTTCCCCTGTCTCCCAGGGTTGCCAGGTGTCTTACCAGGCTGGGTGTGTCTTTGGGGTGGCTGCAGGGTCTCGATGTGTGTGTGGTGTGTCTCACCCCGGAGGTGGAGGCCGACCGGCCCAGGCGGTAACCCCCCATGAGATCTGGGGAGCAGGGAGCCAGCAGTGAGATAGGTCATCATAGAGCACAGCACTCCCTGCCCTGCCCCAAATGGCACAGTACCCCCACAGGGAGCCCCGTGCCCATCCCCCACTATGCTGGGATCAGCTCTGAGTTGGAGGAGAGTACCCACTGCTGACCACTTCTGATAGGCATTCCAGGCCTGTCTGTTCCCCCATAATTGCTTCAAAGGAACAGAGGTTACTGCTGGCTCCACCCCTTGCACCTGGACACGAGGGCGGGTTGCACCAGGGTCCCTCCTGCCCACCTCATGCCCAGCAGCCCGGTGTGCCCTGAGTGGTACCTCCATTGCGATGACAGGCAGGGAAGGTCTGGCATGGCACAGGCAGCCCTGTGCGGCAGCCTGGCAGCTTGGGCACCGTTCCCTCAGGGCCTGGGGCCCGAATGGGGATCCCAGAAAGTGCCATTGCCGCCGGGGCTTTCTCCTCTCTCTCCAGCTTCTGTGGGGCCTCGCCGTTGCCGTTCCACACCCGGGCGCCCTCCATGGGCTCTGCCAGGGCAAAGCAGAGAGTGAGATGGGAGTACACCCCATTCCCCACCCCCGAGCCAGCCAGTCCCTGACCTGGTGCCAGGTGGGAGCTGGCACCCTCCTAGATGGGACAGGCCCATGCCCCATTCCCACCCCCCTGAACCAGCCAGTCCCTGATCCGGGGCTGAGTGGGAGCTGGCGCCCCCCTAGAAGGGACAAGCCCATGCCCCATTCCCACCCCCCTGAACCAGCCAGTCTTTGCCCTGCAGCCAGGTGGGGGCCAGCGCCCCCTAGAAGGGACAGGTCCTGCCCCATTCCCATACTCACTCTCTGGCCCCTTGCCCTTCCGATTGCCAAAAAGTCCCTTCCTCTGCAGTGCCCACCCCACACCCAGCATCTCCTCCTCTGTGCCAGCCACCACGTGGGAGCAGGCGATGCTGGCGAAGGCCCCACGGTCGTGCAGCTGGAGGTTCCCTGTGGGTGGTGTTGCCCCACAGGCCTTGGTGGCTGCTCCCTTGATGCTCTCGTAGGCCGGGGGACGCTTCAGAGCCCCGCACGAGGCTGGGTAAGTCCACAGCATGCCCAGGGGTGGCTCTGGGCGCTGGGCTGGCTTGCAGACGGGCACGGTGGCTGGGCGGGTGCACAACATGCCATGGAGGACGGAGATCTCCTTCTCTGCCTTATGCTCAGCTGGCAGCACCGCATGGGCAGTGACTTTGACAGCTGAGTACACCATGGTGTAGGAGACGGCCGGCTTGTCCTTGGCTGGCTGCGGCACAGGCAGCAGGGAGGGCATCGGTTTGGCCGGCGGGCAGATCATGCTGTGTGAACTGGGCAGCTCCTTCTCCACCTTGGGCTGCCCGGCGGGCTGCGGGGGCAGCGGTGTAGAGTGGCTGCGGGCTCGACCGGAGGGCGCCAGGACTTGGTGGCTGGGTGGATGGGAAGTGGCTGGTGCTTCCTTGGTGTGGCACGGCACAGGCAGTTTGGAGGCTTCCTGGCTCCCCGCTTTGTGCCCTTTGCCCTGGGGGAAGGCCAGAAGGGGTGGACGGTGCTGGAGCAGGTTGGGAAAGGGAGGAGGGATGTCACAGGGGGAGGCTGGGGTCCCCAGCCTCTTAGCTTGGCGTGGGTGGGGGGAGGTGGGCAGGCCATCGGCGCGCCCCTCACCAGCCTCCTCGGGCAGTGGGTATTTCATCTCCTCGTAGATCGCCTCACTGTCATCGGAGTCTTCGTCCAGCACAGGGGGGGGTGGCTGGGGGACCCCAGCGCCCCGGAAAACATCCCCCACCATCTCAATATAGACGGGCTCCTCGTCTTCAGGGTCTGAGCTCTTGGCATAGCCGTGGGAGAAGGCCCTACTGAACCGCGGCGGGGGCCCTCCGCCTGGTGGAGTCACTAAGGGGCGGCTGTAGGTCTCATCAAAGGACACTGAGAGATGGGTGTTGGGGCTCCGCTTAGGCTTCTGGGGGGGCACCTTGCGTCCTAACTCCCGGCTCTCGGAGAATGACTTCTGGGGGCCTGTGAGAGAGAGAAGGAAGAGCAGAAATGCAGCCATATCTGGGGCAGGGCAGCCGGTTACACAAGGACCCCTCACCCAGCACTGAGATGCAGCCACCTCTGGGGTGGAGTAAAGTGGTGCTGAAACATGCTGCCACACTGTTTTGCACCTCAGAGGAGTCCCAGGCTGGTCTGAAGCTGTGGGGGGAATTGAAGGCAGCTGACCAGTTGCTGCAGCGGAGGTTTGGCCCAGACAGCAGGGTTCCCAGCCCAACTCTGGGCACAAGAGCTGGGGGCTAGTTAATGTGCACTAACAATATGCTACATCTCACCCGCTGGGTACATGCTAGGGGTGTTAAATATCGGTTAATCGAATAGTCGAGTAACCTCATGAAATGTTATCGGTTAGTCGACTATTCTATAGTCCCTGGGGGCAGGGCTGGCAGCCAGTGCACTCTGGCCTCACTCCCGAGAAGACCCCTACCACTCCGCACTGCTGCCGCTGTATCAGACAGCAGGTGCAGGGTGCCAGCTGGGAGCTGGTCCATGAGGGGAGCCAGTTTAAAAACCAGTCCCCCTCGTAGACTGGCTGCCTGTTGTCCTGTGCTGCTGCTTCTGAGAAAGAGGCGGCAGCCCCTGAATAGGGAGGGTCTGAGCTCCTGGACCCATCGCGAGCGGGAACTGAGCTGAGCTGCCTGCCCGCCTGGCTCCTTATACACTTGAAATGCAGAGCAGCAGCAGGGGTAGGTCCCAGACCCGGTGCGAGCCAGGACTGAGCCATGCTGCTTGCCAGCCTGCTGAAAAATGTACTGGCAGGGAGAGAGGGAGAGGGAAATGCATGTAGTCTATAGCATTAACCTATAAGCTTTTGCTTATCAACTTTAAATCGACTACGCTATTATATCCCTAGTACATGCCAGGGCATTGGGGCTGGCTCTGCCTGCCCAGGGAGAGCGCCCCCTACTGAGCTCCATCCCACTTCCTGCCCCACAGCACCGTCTAATGGCACACTGGAGAATGCCAACCCCCAGCCCAGGCAGTCCAAAGGCCTCACCAGTTTTCCTGCTGCCGCCCAGCTCTGCCGCCGGCCCCTCGCCTGGCACGCTGAGTTTGGTGCTGGGGTGGCGCTGGGGCTTGGCTGGGGGCTTCCGAGCCCCAGTGGCCCCCTCACCATTCTCCATGCTACCCACTGAGTGGCAGGAGAGGGAACGGGGCGCCATGCCGCTGGCACAGGGGTGGGGCACATGCTCCTGCGAGGCCGGCATGGTCATGAAGCCCATCCGGAAGTGGCGGCGGAAGGAGGCCACGTCCCGGAGCTTTCCCGCTCCTGGGTCCTTGGTGGAGCTGCAGGAACACAAAGAGCCAGGGGTGAGGGTGGGAGACACAGATGGTTCTACTCTCAGGAACAGCTAGCGGGGAGGGCTGGGAGCCAGGACACCTGGGTTCTATCCTAGCCCCCTCCCAGGCCTTGCCGCAATCCCCCCGCCTCCGCCAGCCCCTGCCACAGCCCCCTGCTCAGATCTCCGCCAGTCCCCTCCCCAGACCTCAGCCAGCCCCCTCTTAGGGTTGCCAGGTGTCCGGTTTTGAACTGGACAGTGCAGTATTTGAACTTTCTGTTTGGGAAACAAATTGAGAAAATAGAAATGTCCGGTATTTTCTAAATGAGATGTCATGTAGATTGTGATGTAATGTTAAGTGTCTGGTATTTTTGTTGAAACCATCTGGCCACCCTACCTTCATATCTCCCCTAACCCCTGCCACAGTCTCCTCCCCAGGCCTCTCTCAGCCTCTTCCCCAGAGGTCCCCCAGCCTCTGCCACAGCCCCCTTCCTAGACCTCCCCCAGCCTCCTCCCCAGGCCTCTGCCAGTCCCCACCACAGCCCCCTCCCCACACCTGCCCTCACCTATGCCGCAGCCCTTCCCCAGATATCCCTTAGCCCCCACCAAAGGCACCCCCCCAGACCCTGCCACAGCCCTCTGCCCCGATTTTCCTCAGGTCCTGTCGCCCCCTCCCCAGGGGTCCCCCAGACCCTACTGCAGCCCCCTCTCCAGATCTTCCTCAGCTCCTGCCACAGCCCACTCCCCAGACCTCCCTCAGCCCCCTTTCCAGGGGCCCTCCAGACTCTGCTGCTGTCCCCTCCCCAGGCCTCCACCAGCCCCTGCCACAGCCCCCTCCCCAAATCTCCCGCAGCTTCCTCCCAGTGTTATTCCCGGGTGAGAGGGACTCTTAAGATGCCCATAGTGGAGCCAGACCATGGCTCACAGCCCAGCTGTTTCCATCTGGGTGCCACGGTTCCCACCAGGCCCGCAAGCCTTCACTCCCTGCAACCCAGGCAAGGGCTCCTGTCCTGTTGGCCCAGGGAGGGCCCTGCTGCTCTTGCTCCCAAAGGCAGGCACAGAGGCTGCAGCCAGTGGTGCCACATGAGAACACATAGCACTTGTGCTAATGGCTGCACCACCGTGCTCAGCGTGCCTAGAACTCCATGCAGATGCAGTGTATGTTACCAGTTGTGACTGTGTCATGGTGCCAGAGCACAACAATGATCGCATGACTAGTGCAAGGGCTAGCAGTGTTTGCGCCATCGGCAATGGCACAGAGAATGGCATTGGCATGTGGGATGCAGGTGCCGTGTGCACTAGTCATTGTGCAGCGTGCTACATCTGGGCAGTGACAGCAACGGGACTCTGTGCTGTATCTTGCATGCGTGCGGCACTCTGCTGCCAGTACAGCCAGCTGCTGCTGCAACCTCTGTTCTATCCTGCATCTGAAATGCCTTGCAGCAGCTACTGGCCATGAGATCTGGGTAAAGGAGTCGCAGATCCTGGACTGCATGGCTCCAGGCACCACGGCTCACCCTGCCACAGCGGCCTGGGGGCAAGCCAGAGATGGCTGCATCTCAGTGCTGGGCGAGGGGACCCTGGCTGCATCTCAGTGCTGGGCGAGGGGACCCTGGCTGCATCTCAGTGCTGGGCGAGGGAACCCTGATCTGTCCCAGTGCTGGGTGAAGGATCCCTGTATAAACAGCCATCCAGAGACAGTCCCTTCTAAAGCTTTATGACAGATCTTCTCAACTTACTCCATATTGTGTGCCACATGTGTGTTATCTATGCCACAGGGCTGGGGGCAGGACACCGGCAGTCTAGACCCCAATTCTGGACCCCAGACTCTCACACCCTGGGGGGCTGGGCTGGCAGCCCTGAACCCCAGACTCACAGGGACAGGGCCTGCCCCAAACCCCTACCCACCATGTGGCTGCCATAGATAGCACCCAGCAACTGCCCTGGGCCTCATAGGGCTGTGTGGCTGCCCCAGCTCCCCTTAACTTCGCCAGGCTGGGCCGTGATGAGCCAGCAGACCTGGTCTGCAGCTGACCTTTACCTCTCAGCTGTGGGCTAATATGGCCCCAGGCAACTCCTGGCCCTTGGGGTCAGAATCTGCCTTGAGTTTGGGGATTCCTTGTAATAAAGCATCTAAGGAAACATGAGGAGGAGCCCAATGATGCAGCCCAAAAAGGGGCAAAGCCAGGGAGAGAACCCAGGCGTCCTGATCCCCGCTTACCCCTTTTTGGCCTCATCATCCTTGTGCTGCCGCCACTCCAGCTTACTCTTGCGGTAGAGCAGGTTCATGTCTCCACGCAGCGGATGTCCCGCCTGGCAGGTCTGGCTCAGCGCCCCGTACGCCCAGCTGCCCCGCTCCTCGATGAAGTGCAGGAAGGCAGAGATCAGGGCCTCCTGGGGGCTCGTGGTCATCTTCCCTCGGGCGGCCAGTCCGCGTGGGCAGGGAGCCCTGCGGGGCACTGCGGGGCAGGGACACCGAGTTAGTGGGCGAGTGCACCACCGGGCACCGAAGGCCGCAGCAGGCAGCAGCCGAGAGATGGGTCCTTTCTGCACTAGTGGAACTGGGGTGTAGGCATAGCAGTGGGAGGCCAGACTCCTGGATTCTATCCCCCCAGACACCCACAGGCCAGACCCCTTTGGACTCCTGGGTTCTATCCCCCACAGGCCAGACCCCTCCCCCCAGACTCCTGGCTTTATCCCCCCCCAGACACCTATGGGGCAGACTCCCCCTCCAGACTCCTGGGTTCTATCCCCTCTGTACACCCACAGGCCAGACCCTCCCCAGATTTGGGTGTGATGTGGGGGCAGGAGGGGGTTGGGTTTCTGAGAAGGGCTAGAGAGAGGTTGGGGGTGGGTATTTGAGAATTACAGAGAAAACCCCCCAGATCCCTCCCCTGCCTCTTGGTACCTGGGGTGCTGCCTGGCTCTGGGCAGTGCAGCCAGGGACTGAGCTATCCGAGGGGGCAGGAGGGACCTGTGGGGGTCATGGCTGGCCCAGACTCTCCAGTTGGGGGGGAGGAGTCCCTGTCACCCCCGCTGTCTGCTGCAACTCGGGTTCTTCTGGCGCTGCTCAGGGGGGTCTCCGGTCCATGGTCGGTGTGAGGTGCTGCCCCCAGCCCTCCAGCACCTCGTGGGGTCCACTATGGGCCTGGCAGAGAAAGGGCGGTCACGGTGGCCTGCGGTCCCCTCAATTGGACCCCAGCTCCCTCATTCCCTTCCTCCACAGCCCCCATAAACACTCCAGTGTCCTGTGCCATTCCCATGACTCCCCCACAGACACTCAGGCCTCCCTGCTCCTTCTTCCAGTCCCCCAAATACCATAGTGTCCTGTCCTCTTCCCCCAGCCTCCCCCAGACACCCCAGTTTTCTAGCCCCTATCCTCAGCCCTTCCCACAGACAGCCCAGCCACTCTCTCCAGCCCACACAAACACCCCAGAGCCCTGTCTCCTTCCTTTGGCTTCCCTGCAGACAGCCCAGATCCCCAGCCCCTTCCACCAGCCCCCACAAACACCCCTGCATCACATCCCCTCCCCCCAGCCACCTCACAGACACCTCAGCCCCTTCCTCCTGCCCCCCACAAACACCCCAGTGTCCCATCCCTTTCTCCCACCTCCCCACAAACACTCCAGCACCCATATCCTTCCCAAGCCCCCCGCAGCCCTAACAACCAGCCCCATATAACCACCCCAGCACATTTCCCCATCTCTGCAGCCCCTAGCCCTCCATTACTATGACTGGAGGGCTCTGGCAAGGAGGCCCCCCCACACTTGAATTAGGGGCATAGAGGGTAAATAGTCCCCAGTTTCTCCTTAAATCAGCCCCCAAGGGAGGGTTACTGGAGGGATCTGGTTTGCACCCGTCTCCCCCATGCACAATTCCAGCCCCACATGTCTCCCTCTCTCCCCCACCCTTCCAATCTGCCCTCCCCACCCCACACTTATCCCCCACTTCCCCTCCCCCACCCATCCTCCAGCGCACTACATTTCTTCCCCCAGTTCCATGCCCGGCCTCCACATGCCCCCAGCCTCCTGTCCATCCCCCACTCCCATCCCAGCCCCCCACATCCTCCCACCCAGCTCCCTTCCCTGCCCCCACACCCATCTCAGCCCCCACATCCTCCCACCCAACCCCCTTCCCTGTCCCCCACATGCCCCAGCCCCTGCCCAGCCCCCTACATCTCCCACCCAGCTCCCTTCTCTGCCTCCCACATCCCCCAGCCCTCTACATCCCCCACCCAGACCCCTCCCCTGCCCCCCACATTCTCCAGCCCCCTACCCAGCCCCCTACATCTCCCACCCAGCTCACTTCCCTGCCCCACACATCCCCCAACCCCTGCCTAGCCCCGCACGCTCCGGTACCTGCCCGGCTCGGCTCCCGCGGCTCCGCTCGCCCCATCCCGCTGCCGCTGACGCAGCGTCCAACCCGCGGCGCCTCCCTCCGCCCCCCCGCAGCCGGGGATGGAGAAACGTGGGGGGGGGGAGGCCGGGGAGAGAGACGGCGGTGCCCCTCACTGTCCCCACAGTCCCCCACCAGTGCCCCTCACTCCCTCCGCACCCCCGTGCCCTTCACTCCCCCCACGCCCCACCCACCAGTGCCGCTCACTCCCCCCGCAGCCCCTCACCAGTGCCCCTCACTCCCCCCCGCACCGCCCCGTGCCCCCACTCTCCCCGCACCCCACCCTCCAGTGCCCCTTACTCCCTCCGCACCCCCACACCAGTGCCCCTCATTCCCTCTGCAGCTCCTCATCAGTGCCCCTCACTCCCCCCGCACCCCACCCATCAGTGCCCCTCACTCCCCCTGCAGCCCCTCACCAGTGCCCCCATTCCCCCCACCCCGCCCCGCCCCGTGCCCCTCACACCAGTCCCTCTCACTCACCCCCGGCAGCCCCTCACCAGTGCCCCTCATTCCCCCCCGCACCGCCCCGCGCCCCTCACTCCCCCCGCACCCCACACTCCAGTGCCCCTCACTCCCCCCACACGCTCGTGCCCTTCACTCCCCCCGCACTCCACACACCACTGCCTCTCACTCCCCCCGCAGCCCCTCACCAGTGCCCCTCACTCCTCTCGCACCCCACACACCAGTGCCCCTCACTCCCCCCCGCATCCTCCCCAGTGCCACTCACTCCCCCTGCAGCTCCCCCACCAGTGCCTCTCACTCCCCCCCAAAACCCTCTCACCAATGCCCTTCACTCCCCCCAACTGCAGCCCTCATACCAGTATCCCTCACTCCCCCTTGCAATCTCCAATTGATGCCCTCCACATCCCCGTACCAGTATCCCATCACTCCCTCCACAGCACGCCCCACCAGTGCCCTTTACTCCCACACCCACAGCACCTCCATTGGTGCCCCTCACTCCCCCCACAGCTCCTCCACTGATGCCCTTCACTCCTGACTCACAGATCCCCCACCCCCAGTGCTCTTCCCGACTTGCACCCTCCCCACCCAGCTGCTGCCCTTCACTGCCACCCCACAATAGGCGGAGAACTGTATTTGATCATCCCAGGAATCCCCAGAGCCTGCGAACTGGCCTGCGAGGGGGGCATCATGTGTCCCTGTTTCCTGGACCATGAACCCTATTTTTCCAGAGTCAAAGACCAAGCAGGGCAGGAGACCACACCCTGTGTTGCTGTAACAGCTCTTACAGCACCCACCACCAAATACTGAGATACAGCCACCTCTGGGCATGGGGAGTGGCCAGTTTCACCAGGACCCTTCACCTGGAGCTGAGATACAGCCACCTCTGAAGGTCTGTGTTTGGTCACAGAGGGTATGTCTACACTACATGGCTCCGTTGATGGAGCCATGTAGTGTAGATATACCCAGAGGGACAACTCGCCTAGGCTGAGATGTGGCCACAGATGGGGCAGGACAGCTGGTTACACAGGGAACCCTCACCCAGGGCTGAGATGCAGCCACCTCTGGGGCACAAGGGGACCCCTCGCCTGGAGCTGGAATGTGGCCCTCTCTGGAGTGGGTGGTTGGTCACATAGGGACCCCTCCCCCAGCACTGAGATGCAGTTACTTGTGGGGCGGGAGGGATGGTTACACAGGGACACCTGGCCTGGCACTTATACATGGCCACCTGTGGGGTGGGGCATCTGGTTACAAGAGAACCTCCCGGTTGGAGCTGAGATGTGGCATCTTAGTGCTGGGAAGTCGTTTACACAGGAATATCTTGTCAGGCACTGAGGTTCCGTCTAGGCGACGTGGGTTTTCCGTGATATCCTGGAAAAACTCTGCTGCATCCAGGGAATGTGTCTGCTCTTCCGCTTTTTTTTTTTCAGAAGAGCACATACACTCTTTCAGAAGCCCTGTCTTCCTCATTCTATGGGCTCTTCCAAAATAGGTTTTTCTGAAATTTGGCCCACTGTGGATGGGCCAAATTTTGGAAAAGCCTCTTCCAACAAAACTATCAGAAAAAGGTATGCAAATTGCAGAGTGCAATTTGCATACCCTTTTCTAATAAAACATTGTAGTCTAAAAGTAGCCTGAGATGTGGGGGTGGCTGGTTATCTGGGGCTGAGATGTGGCCACCTGTGGGATGGAACTGTCATAAGAATGGTCAGACTGGGTCAGACCAAAGGTCCATCTAGCCCAGGATCATATCTTCCAATAGTGGCCAGTGGCAGGTGCCCCAGAGGGAATGAATAGAACAGGGAATCATCAAGTGATTCAGCCCTTGTTGCCCATTCCCAGCTTCTGGCAAATAGAGGCTAGGGACACTGGCTAATAAGTATGCTCCATGATTTTATCTGACTCTTTTCTGATCCCTGTTAAAGTCCTGAGCTTCACAACATCCAGTGGCAAGGAGTTCCACAGATTGACTATGTGTTGTGTGAAGAAATACTTCCTTTTGTTTGTTTTAAACCTGCTACCTATTAATTTCATTTGGTGACCCCTCATTCAGTCTCATGTTGTGAGAACAAGTAGATAACTTTTCCTTATTCACTTTCTTCACACCAGTGGATTTTATAAATCTCTATCATATCCCACCTTAGTCTCCTCTTTTCTGTCAGTTACACAGTAACCTCTCATTTAGCACTGAGATGCAGTCACCTCATGAGTGGGGTGGCCGGTTACACAGGAACAACTCTCCCAGCACTGAGATGTTGCCACTTCTGGGGCAGAGGAGGGGGTTACACATGGCCACTTTGCTTGGGACTGAGATGTGGCTACCTCTGGAGTGGGGCAGCCTGTTACACAGGGACACCTCCATGGTGGTGAGAGGCAGCCACTTCTAGGGCATAACAGATGGTTACCAGGGGGCCAACTCTTGTGTGGGGTGGCCTATTACACAGGAACTCCTCGCCCAGCGCTAAGATGCAGCCACCTCTGGGGTGGGGTGGCTGATTTCACAAGGACCTCTTGCCTGGTGTTGGGATGCAGCCACCTCTGGGGTGGGATGGCCAGTTGCATAAGGTCCCCTTACCTGAGTAAGTTTCTGTCTCCTAGAATCTAGGTGGGCTTGGCATGGCCAGTGGCATGGAGGGGAGGTGCTTTCCCCTCATTCACCAGCAGGAGGAAGCAGCATCTTTCAAGCTTGTGACAATTTCCTGCTGGTGTATGTGTGTAAAAACAAGGCAGAGTCCTGTGGTACCTTAAGTACTAACAGATTTATGTGGGCATCAGCTTTCATGGGTAGAGCCCACTTCATGAGGTGCATAGAATGGAAAAATAGAGGCAGGGATATATACAGATGAACTAGCACATCAAAAGAAGGGAGTTTGGGTACTCTACACAACCTGCTTATTTTGGAATAACTGTACAGTGTAGACTCATCCTTCGTTATCAAGTGTAAGACCAGTGTTAAAGAGGCCAGTTCAGTCTGGGTTGATGTGCTCAGTCCCAGCAGCTGATGGGGAAGCTGTGAATATGGAGGGAGAAAATTGCCTTTGTAGTAGGAGAACCATTCTAAGTCCTTATTCACTTCTAATTTGATCCTTACATTTGCAAATGAATTTTGCAGCTGTGCTGTTTCTCTTTGTAGTCTGCTTCTGCAGTTTTTTTGGTAGAAGGATGCTACTTTTAAATCTGTTACTGAGCATCCAGGGAGATTAACATATTCTAAGGGTTTTTGTATGTTACCTTGCTTTGTGATCCATTTGAGTCCATTTAACCTTTGGCACATTTGTGTAGATGTATGGACAGAGTTGGCAACAGGGTTTGTTGCAGGGATAAGTTCTTGTGTTAAGGGGCCAGGCAAAATGCAGGAGGGAAGGGGTTAGCAGGGCAGTGGCAGGGAAGGGGTTAACGGGGCCAGGGCTGTTATCGAGGGGAAGGGAACCACCAGGCCCTGCACCCCCATCCACAGCCAGATGTGACTCAGATGGCAGGTAGAAGAGAAGATTTATTAGGTGACAGGGACACAGCACAGAACAGACTTGTCAGCACAGGAACCAGAAGCAGCCAGCACCATCCATCTGGGGAGAGGAGGCTCAGAGCCAAGGGCTCCCATTCCCTTCCTAGCACCCCAAGCCAGCGAGACTCGCTCACACCCTCAGCAGCCTGTATCAGCCCTGTAGTCTGACGCGCCTCCAGCTTTTGGTCGGCTTCTTCGGACAAAGGGCGTGACCTGGTCACACCCCCGTCCCAGGCTCAGGTTGCAGAAAGTATCAGCTATTGTGTTCGTGGGGGAGGCTGTCACCGAAATTCCCATCGTCTAGATATTGGTGTAGTGCCCAGAGAAACTGAGGCACACGAGGGCTTAGTACAGCACAGTAGAAATCACGTGCAACAAAGCAATCGGGTGACTACAATCTCCACTTTGTTACAGGGGTTGTGGCAGTGAAGGGGCTAATGGGGCGGGGGGGCTGCAGCAGGGAAGGGGTAACGGGGTGGGGGTTGCGGCAGGGAGAGTGTTAAAGGGGCGGGGAGAGGGGGCAGGCCGAGGCGGTGCTGGGGGCGGGGAGATGCAGCGGGACGCTTGCCGCGGGGCGGGCAGGCCGGGGCGCTGCAGCACTGAAGGGAAGAGAAAGGAAAGGAAGGGGCGGGGCGGGAATGGGGCGCTGCAGCAGGAAGGGGTTAACGGGGCGGGGGGGGAGCAGTCAGCTGGTCGGGGCGGGGGCCGGACTTCCTGGAGCGGGGACTTGTCAACAGGCGGCGGCGCTGGCCGGAGTTGGGGCGGGGGGTGCTCCCCGGGCACAGAAGAGAGAATCCAGACCCCCTGCCGGAAAAGTGCGCCCTCCACCCCTGGGCACCTTGCAGCCCCCCCTGCCCCCCAGCACGCGCCCAACTTAAGGGAACTTTCCAGTGCTGCCCCCAGCACGGTGGGGGCCTAGGGGCTGGGATGCCAGCAGCCCCCCCCCAAACCGCCCCCCTTCCTGGGAGTGTGCTCCTCATGACCTGTAACCTGCCCCAGGACCCTTGACCTCCAGGCGAGCTAGCACCCCAGGGGCTGCCCTGCCTGCCCCTGGTGGTGCCCCCTTTGCCCAGCTGCCCGCAGGCATGTCACCGCCCCGAGAGCCTGGTGCTGGCCCGGTGCTGCCTAGGCCCCGCTGAGCTGGCGCGGGAGCAGGACCATGAGCAGAAAGAAGAGCAGTTTCCAGATCACCAGCATCACCACTGAGTACGAACAGCAGGAGGCGCCACCCGCCATGGAGCTGCCAGAGGATGCAACCGTGCCCAGAAACGGGCCCTCGGTGCCACCCGGCAGCACCGCTGCCTCCCGCTTCCGGGTGGTGAAGCTGGACCAGGGCCTTGGGGAGCCATATAAACGGGGACGCTGGACCTGCCTGGATTTCTACGACCGGGACCCGGAGCACCAGGTGGTGGGGCGGCTCCTGGCCGCTGCCCGGCACCCGCAGTCTCTTGACTCCCGCCTGGAGCTTGCTGGGTTGGCCCCCAAGCCCCATGGCTACTTCAGCCCCCCGCTGGCGCGTTGGGGCGGACATGGCCACTCCCAGGGCACAGCCTGGCCCACGCTGCCTGGCGAGCACCTGCCCCGCTCGCTGGGAGGTGGGGAGAGAACTCCAGGGGGCAGAGCTCAGAGTGATGGGGCCAGTGCTGAGCCTGGGGAATCGGGCGTGGGGGTGGAAGAGCTGCTGCTGCCCCAGAGCCTCGCTCAGCGCATCCGGAGGGAGGTGGAGGAGAGGCACAAGGTAAAGGGGGCCAGATGCCTGGGTTTCATGGGACCACGGAGACCCACGTGGTAGCAGGCCACCCCACAGGCCCATCTAACCTTGTATCTGGCCCTTTGCATCAGCCTGTGGGCTAGTCCAGTCTTGACTCTACCTGCCCCTCGCCGATCAGATCCCCAGTGGAAATCCTGCAGTAGGTAGTCCTGTGGGTTAATTCTGAACCATATTAGGAGCCATGTCTCCCCTGCACCAGATAGGTGGGGTCTCCACTAGGATACCCTCCCCAGAGGGTAGGGGGATTGACAAGCATTTGGTGAGGAGGTGGAGGGTTGTTGGTGCGCATGGGGTAGTAAACGGGTGGTGGCTGGAGAGGGAGGAGATAGCAGTGGTGGGACAGCTCCTTGCACACCTGGCTCCATCTCTTCCCTTTGGACCTGCAATCACCCTGATTCCAATGACCTCCTACCACTTGGGGCTGCATCAGCCTGCAGAACTCCCCACCACTGGATGCTGGCTGGGCTGACAGTTCGGCTGGGGGTAATGGAAGTTAATGGGGTAAGGTTTGAGGGCCACCTTCTCCTGTGCTGTGATATAGTGAGGTGCATTGCAGAAATTTCCTCTGAAAGCATCTGGCATTGGAGGTGGGTTCAGGCCGACTGGGCCATGGGTCTGATGGAGGAACCCCTAGCCAGTTCAGCCCCACAAAGTAGAGGCAGACCCACAGATATCTCATGAATCTAACCTTTTGTCCCAGAGAGACATTCCTTCAGCAGGATGTATGGTCCAGGGAAGGGGGGTCAGGTTCTGGGCCCTGACACCTCCCCGGCTGCCTCCTCCTTTCTCATCACCATGACGGAAAAGGGGTGATTTTCATCTGCCCACTGCCCCCCAGGCTCTGGTGGGCAGGGAAAGAATGGAAGGAACCCAGGCATTCAGGCCCCATTGCAGCTGCCCAATGCTGTCCTTGGGATGCGGAGCCATTGGCAGCATCCACTGAAGCATGTGGGGGCAAGGGAGGATGCCTGGGTCCCTTCTGCTCCACCTTGTTCATTGGCCTCTCTCCATTATGATGTCTCCTCTACAGGTTCCACTGCGAAGCTCCCGCCCCTCCTCCCCAGCCCTCCCCTTGTTTCGGGAAGGGAGCCCTGTTCGAAAAGCGTCGGACCCTTTTGGTGCACGTCTCAGCCTGGCCCGATCTATGTTTGCCATGGGGGGACACCAGGACAGCGATGATGACAGGTGAGGTGGGACTTCCTGCCCAGTGTGCCTGGTGGAGGGTGGGACTTCCTGTTTTGCCAGTGAATGGTCGGGGGAGGGGGAGTGCTGGGACGATTGGTGAAGGGGCTGCCATGTGGTGGAGCAGTATGCGGGGACTGAATGGGACAGAGGGAGATGCAAGCAGTAGAAGAGGAAGGAAGCTGGGGGAGGGGAAGTTGCATTTGAATGGCTGGCAGCGGATGTGACTCAGTTGTATTGCCTGCACTGGGGAAGTTGGGGGCAGGATCCTGGCAGTGGGAGAGGGGATGGTGTGGGGCCCACAGGCCTGGGGGGAGGAACAGGGAGGGATCCTGGCAATGGGCCAGGCTGGCGGCAGGCCTGTGTGTGTGTGTGCTTGTGTAAATCATAGAAATACTCCAATAGCAAACCATTGCCACGTTCCTTCTAGTAGACTCTACAATAACAAACTACAGGTTGAACCTCTCTAGTCCTGCACTTTTGGGACCTGACTGGTGCCGAACCAGAGAATTTTCCAAACAATAGGAGGTCAATATTATCTAGCAGCATCACCAACACTTCCCCTGCTTACTGGGCTCTTAGAAGATATTTAGAGGCAAATTAGAACTAAATAACAGCACCGAACACAGAGAGCCAGGACTGGTGGCTGTAAATAAACTGTATGGGACTGTGGGAAACTTGGCCACACGCATAAGAGGACATCTGACTAACTAAAATCATGCCTGATTAGAGAGTGCCAGACTAGAGAGGTTCAACCTGTAATGCTTTCCAAGCCCCCAGTAATAACAAGGTGGCCTATGTAGCTCTGAAGTTTCTAGAGAACCTACTATAACAAACTGGCTGGTCCCAATCCTTCCCAGAAATCCTACTTTAACAAAGTATCAGAGGTAGCCGTGTTAGTCTGAATCTGTAAAAGCGGCGAGGAGTCCTGTAGCACCTTATAAACTAACCAAAGTGTAAGAGCATAAGCTTTCGTGGGCAAAGACCCACTTCGTCAGATGCATGTTGGTCTTTGCCCACGAAAGCTTGTGCTCCTACACTTCTGTTAGTCTATAAGGTGCCACAGGACTCCTCACTGCTTTTACTAGAACAAAGTAGCTTTCACATCTCACTTCCAGCTGCCACCTTGGGGAAGGGGGCATGATGGTGGCAGCCAATGGTATCCTATTTCAGAGGGACCTCCATTACCTGGATATTAGCTTTCCCTCCCCTGACCTCCTGTCACAGCACCCACTAACCTTGCAGTTTGTACCTGGCTAAATCCCTCTCCAATTTGTTTTTGTAGGGCCTACACAAACACAGCTGACATTGCTGTTCTGTATCTACATTCCCTTTGTATTCCCCCCTTGCCAAAGGCTACTGGGGCAGGTGCAGGGGAGTTTTTGTAGGGCCTCTGTCAATAAACAGCCTCGCATCCTCTTCAGGGGTTTGATCTGCATCTGTCTGACTCGGGGGTAAGATGGGAAACCAGGGATTGCTTCCCTCACAACTCAGACTAGCCCCCTCCCTTATCCCATCTGCACAGGGGCTGTGGGTCAGGAATTAGGGGCAGCAGCAGAGCTGGGGGAGCCCAGGGCTGGGCTGGCAGGGGCTGCGGGTCAGGAGTGAGGGGCACCTACAGAAGCCCATTCCCCTCCTGGACAGACTGCCAGGAGCCCAGCTGGTGGCTGCTATCTCACCACTAGGGGGCAAAGTATTCTTAAACTTTCCTAGCATGGGACCATGAGATTAAAGAGGAGGAGTCAGGACTCCTGGGTTCTCTCCTTAACTGGGGCAGGGGTGTGTGGGGAGGGGGGGAGCAGGGGCTGGTGGATTAGAGCAGGAGGGCTGGGAGCCAGGACTCCTGGGTTCTGTTCCCAGAGTAGATGTCTGCTGGGGGTGTGTTATCTAATTGCTGTCGTTCTGGTTTCCATTGTTACCCCCATGTGTCCTGCCGCCCACCATGGGAGTTACAACCCTCAAAAAGCCATCTTTGCCCCCCCTCAATGTCCTGGTCATCTGTGGGCATTCTCCATCCCTCACCCGATGTATGTACCTCTCCACCTATGAGATGGGAGCATGGGCCCTGCCCCCCCCCGAGGGGGCGCCAGCTCCTCTCCAGCCCCAGGACAGGGACTGGCTGGCCCGGGCCAGGCCATGTGACACTGAATGGGGAGAGGTGTATTCTTAGGTGTTGTGGCTGCGTCTGAGAAGAGGGAAGGGGGGACACCATGGGAGAGTTATGAGGAGGGCTTCTTTCCTCTCAGGGTCTGTCACTTGCTCTCCAGCCAGCTGGGCCTGGTGCCAGGCTCTCCAGCTGGGCTGTGCCCTCACTCCAGGGAAGGGGGGCGGTGCCTGGCCAATGGGAGTGAATGAGTGGGGCTGGGCAGCGCTGGCTGGCAGCAAACAGCTGGGCTGTTGTACCAGAGCAGCGGCATCCGTCTCCCTTGCCCCATGTTCCCAGGGGCTGTGTGGCCAGGACCCTGGAACTGAGGTGAAGGAAGCAGGGCTCTGTGGGTCCCAGCAGAGCAGGGAATCGGGGGTCTGAACTTGGCTGATCCCAAAGGAGCAGGCCCCATGGCCCGGGAGCCGCAGGGCATCTCGGTCAAGTCAAGGGTGAGCTCCTTCGAGGCATGGGGTGAGCCTCGCGGCTGTGGCTGCTGCTCCCTCCCGGATACTGGGGACCCTGCCCACTCCCGGCGCCGTGGCTGCTCCTCCCCTGTCCCCTCTCGGGGCTCGTCTCCTGCCCGGGCCAAGCCAGGGCCCCAGAGTTGGGGGCGGCCGGGCGCCGCACACCGAGACATGGACAAAACCCTGCTCTCTCTGCTGCTTATCTTCCACAGGTACCAAGGGGCAGGCTGGGGGCTGCACCTCAGGGGGCAGGGTCATACAGGGCTGCCTGCATCTTGTGGGGAGGGGTGTCAGGGTGTATTTTGGGGGAAGGCTGGAGATTGGTTGAATTTGTGGTGATTTGGAAGGTTCTGGGAATTGGGGTGAGTTTATGGTGTTGCGAGACACATCAGGATGAACCTAGGGGTGCCAGCTCTGCACTGAGTTAATATTTGTAATGTTCAGGGTGGGGTGCCAGAGGGATATGAGCACAGATTAAGGGGTGACTGGAGGGCTTTAGGGCTGAATAGGGGCAAATTTGTGGTGTCTAATAACAGGACCTTGTCCCCCATTGGTACCTGGTTAGGGCACGAAAGCTAAATTTGGGAGCTGGTTCCCAGTGGAGGATTGAGACAGGGCCATGGTATAAAGTGCAGGACAGTTTGGGATGTTAGGGTTCCATTTCGGGTTGAAGGTCAGGAGTGAGGGCACTGGCAGGGCTAGGAGACCCAGGGCTAGGGGGGCAGGGGCTGTGGGTCAGGAGTGAGGGGCACTGGCAGGGCTGAGGGGAGCCCAGGGCTGGGCTAACAGGGGCTGTGGGTTGGAAGTGAGGGGCACTGGCCCTGTTCTGTGTCTCAGTCCATGTCTCTCTGTCCCCCAGTGGCTCGGGCAGCAGCATGATCGCCATCGATAACAAGATCGAGCAAGCCATGGTGAGTAATAGGAAACAACCCCCCCCAAGAGAGGACTCCTGGGTTCTCTCCCCAGCTCTGCCAGTGGAGAGGGGTGGGGGCTGGTGGGTCAGAGCAGGGGGACTGGGAGCCAGGACTCCTGGGTCCTGTCTAAGGATGTTAAATGGTTACTCAGTAAGCCTCACCCTGGATGCTTACTGGGTAATGGTTAACCGTTACCTAGGAGCAGCCTCCTGCCTCGTGTAGGGCCAGAGGTAGCAGCAGGGAGAGGGGGGCTGCCACTTCCGGTCCCATGCAAAGATGCCAACTCCCAGCCTGCGAGCGAGAGCCAGCAGCCCAGTGCGGGTTCAGAAGCAGCTCGGCTGGAGCAGCCCCTGCCTACGAAACAGCACCTGTTCCAGCGCAACCCCATTTAATGAGTGAACTGGTTAAACATTAAGTTTAACTGGTTAACTAATTAAACAGGATTGTACATCCCTAGTCCTATCCTGTCTGGGTGGGGCATGACTCTGGGGTTGGGGTGGGATGCCCGCGTCTCTCCTTGCTGAGCCTTTCACTGCTTCAGGACCTGGTGAAGACCCACCTGATGTTTGCAGTGCGGGAGGAGGTGGAGGTGCTGCGGGAGCAGATCAAGGACCTGGCCGAGCGCAACGCAGCCCTGGAATGGGAGAACAGGCTGCTCCGCTCCCTGGCCAGCCCTGAGCAGCTGGCCCAGCTCCACGCCCAGCTTCGTGGCCCCACCGCCTGACCCGACCCGGGGCACTGATGATGCGCTACAGTCCCGCACATGTGAAGGAAGCTTGCAGGGCCTAGCCAGACATGGAGGGGCCACTAACAACACGTGCCTTGGGGAGGGGATGGAGCCAGGACTCCTGAGTTCAAGTTCTCAGCTCTGGGAGGAGAGTGGGGGATGGTGGGTACAGCAGATAGTGGGGCTGGGAGCCCAGACTCTGGGGTTCTCTCCATAGCTATGGGAGGGGAGTGGGGATGGTGGTTAGAGCAAGGGGAGCTGAGAGTGGGAGGACTCCTGGCTCAGGGAAAGAGGCCGTCTACTCAGAGTGGGGGCTATAATTTAGTGTGGGTGGGACTGGGGAGGACCTGTCTCAAGCAGAGGGTGTGGAGTGACCAGGGCAGGGGTGACACCCCCCCAGGACTGTCTGGGGGGTGGCCATGTGAGCAAAGAAGATGGGGCCCGGAGTGGAGCGGGGAGCCCCCTGAGGCAGTGGAAGGGAGGGGACGGGATGGTGGTGGCAATAAGATTTGTAATAAAGAACCTTTCGCAGTGTTTCAGGTTATTAAAATATCAACGTCAGGAATGAAGCCTGCAAGTGTGAGTGGGTGTGAGGGGTTGCCGTACAGGGAGGGTGGGGCCTACCAGGGGGTGGTTGGGCATTAGAGGCGCCATCTGACATTCCAGCCAGGATGCCTCTTAGTCAGGAAATGCCCCCGCTCTACCCTTGGGGCCCAGAACCCCAAAATCCTGTCTTGGCTGGCTCTGTCCTGCCCCCCTGTGTCCTCAACGGTATCAGCTGGGCACAGGGACAAATTGTCACAGAGGGAGAATCCAACAGGCCCTGGATGTATTCCCACTTGCTGTCTTAAACTGCTCTGCAGGTAACCCGCTGCCCTGCCCCAGAGGTGGCTGCATCTCAGTATTGGGCGAGGGGTCCCTGAGTAGCTAGCTGCCCTGCCCCAGAGGTGGCTGCATCTCAGCACCGGGCGAGGGGTCCCTGTATAACCAGCTGCGGCGGCACAGTTTGTTTGTTTGAAGGCGGGGGAACAAAGACATTTGTTCTGTTCCCTTCCCCCCCCCCCCGCCCCGCTTCTCTCCCTTCCCCCACAGCCACACTGTTCCAGCTCAGGCTGGACAATGCATGCTTACCAGCAGCTGTCCTGGGGTGGAGTGGAGGAGGCAGCAAAGAAAGAGCAGCTTGTTATTGGTGCTGGGGAGAGGCCAAGCCTCAGCTGGGTGCCCACAGGCTGGTGGGGAGAGGGACTGGATTCCCCCCAGGCCTGGTTTCTGCAGTCACTGAGCATCTTTGGAACAACAGTGGGGGGTGGGAGGGGAAATTGGAGAGAAAGTCCAAGAGGTTCCTCTCCCTTGACTGCTCAGCTCTTGCTCTGGATCCTCCCCCCTGCACAGGGAAACATGGCCCCCACATACCCACTTTCAGGGATTGGCCAACAGGGGCTGCAGGTCGGGAGTGAGGGGCACCAACAGGGCGGGGGGGGGGAGCCCAGGGCTGGGCTGGCAGGGGCTGCGGGTTGGGCGTGAGGGGCACAGAAGACAGTCCATGGCAGAAGAAAATTTAACACAGAAATGCCCTCTCGTGGTGCCTCTGAGGCAAAGTACCAGCCAGGCTCAGCCTCATCCCTGAGGAACTGATCCACCCCTCCCGAAGCGGAGGAGCGAACCCAGGAATCCTGGCTATCAGCCCTAAGGGCTGGGGTGTGTTAGGGTGTTTGGTTTTCATGTTCCTCACCCTGGCTGGCACATTCTGCAGTCACTGAGTCAATAGAAGGGGGCGACAGACAGATAGAGACTGAGACCAGAGTGACAAAACCCAGTGTCCCTCGCTTCCAAGCTGCAGCCTCTGCTAGCTCAGCCCTGTTTGCCCCTCACTCCTGACCTGCAACCCCCTTGGATGGCTGTGTTCTCTCCCCTGCCCCCGCTCCACCGCCTCACAATGGGAAGCTGGAACCTCTGGGCCCTGGGCCATGAACCCAACCCAGCCCAGCCATGTGGGTGCAAGGGGTACTCGTGGTCCTGCTGTCGAGAGTCTCCGAGCCCAGCTGTGCACAGCCTCTGCGCTGCCGGGTTGGGGAGAGGCTGCTGGTGCCCCACCCAGGGGGTGCACTGGCTCAGCCAACCCGAGGCTGTTGTCCCTGTGTCCCACTGCACTGGGTGCGGCTGGCAGCTGTGGCAGCAGGCCTGACCCTTGGCCTGCTCTGGATTCGGTGCCGGCGGGTGAGACCCTGCCTCCCAACTGGGATCTTTCCCAGAATGCTCTGGGGTGGGCCAAGGGGAACCCCCCACGAGCCCTGAACTTGCCCCTTTCCCAGAATACGCTGGGGCGTGGGTGGCAGAACTATGTCCCCGTCCCCGTCCCCGTCCCCCCCAGCTCACCCTGTCTCTTTCTCCCTGCCCAGGCCCTTGCCCCAGCAGCCGCCCCCCAGGACCCAGGACGCCCCGAGGCTGCCCTGCTACGTGACATCTCCAGGCTCTTGTGCATTATCCATGCCCAGTTACAGCAGCTTGCAAGGACAGAGAGGGGACATGTGCCCCAGCTCCCCATCCACCCAGTGCTCCATGCTGACCACTAGCAGGGGACTAGGGTCGGGCTCTGAGCATGGCAATCAGCATCCACATGTGCCCTTCCCCCTCTGCCAGGGGGCTGTGGTAAGAAAGGGCAGGAGCCTTAGCCTGTGGCATTGTGGGAGATTGCGGGGATCTGTCTCCCATCTTACAGCATGTCTGTGCACAGGACATGAGAATAAACATGTCTAGAACCTCTGCAGGCGGTGTCAGTGACAATGGTGTCGTGGGGGCTCCCTTCCCCCCCCCCCACAGTGTTCCTCCCATTAACTTCCCCTGCCCCCAGCCAGTTCCCTTCTGGTGATTCCCTTCCCCCTGTGCTCCCCTCTCCCAAACAGGGCTCCCAATTGCCCTACCACCCAGTGCCTACCCTTCCCTGTGCAATACCCCACACCCCTCCCTGCCCTAGCTGTGCCCCCCACCTCTGGCCCAGACATGAGCCTCTGAGTGCTGAAGAGGACAGGAGATCATGGGCCTTTTGGGCAGGAGGAGAACCAGCTCTCCCACAATGTCCCAGGTGGGGAACTACCTCTCCCAGTGCCCCATGGGGGGGATAGAACTACCCCTCCCAAAGTGCCTCACGGGGGGGATAGAACTACCTTTCCCACAATGCCCCATGGTGGGGTGGGGGAACTACCTCTCTCACAATGACCTGTGTGGGGAAGGGAACTTTGTCTTCCCAAGCAGATGTGCCCCCCCTAGCCGCTCCCTGTCCTGGCTCAGGGCATTGGCCACAATGAAGTGAATAAATCCCTCCTTCTTCACAACACTCTCCAGAAGTGGTTGCATGGAATGGGGATCATCCTAGTGGCCATAGCACCAGAGCCATGGGAGGCAGGTTAGTATAATTTTTGGTGGTGCCCCCATTAGCCACGCCTGTCACCCCTGTCTGGCGCGCAGTGTGCATGGGGCCAGCCTGCCGCGGTAGGGGCTGCAGACGCACCATTACAATTCCTCTTCTCCTTCGGGGATGCTCTGGGGCCTGGGGGAAGAGCAATATTCAGAGCTGGGGGAGAGACCCAGTTCCAAATATTGGTGGAGCACGGCCCCCGGCTCTAAATATTGCTGGAGCCTGGGCACCACGAGCCCATATAACTCGCTGCCCATGATCCAGAGCTGCATCATGGGGCTCCCTCTTGGCCCAGCTTGTCCCTTGCTAGGGTGTCTTGCTGGCCCATCCTGGATCTGGTGAGCCTGAGGGCTAGGCACAGGGTGGCTGAGCCATGCAGTGGAGGCTGCAGGTGCCCTATGTATCCTGATCCTACTCTCACAAACAGGACTGTAGCTCTGTACAATCATTTATTTGTTTGTCTGTTTAGGAAGCAAAATCTTCAGAGATGAGAAAAGCCATTAAATTACTGAGCCCAGGGAGCCATCTGCTGGCTCGGTTGCTGTGCTGCTTTCTCTGAGACCCTCTCTCTAGCCCACGGGTCAGCAACCCATGGCTCTTGAGCCAAATATGGGTCGGTAAGAACCAAATATGGCTCTTTGGTCATTCCCAAAATATATGCAATTTTTAAAATTAAAATGAAAAATTCAAAATTTTAAAAAAGCATCCTTGTTCATGTAGCTTGGATGCCTGCATGAACCTAAATTTGACCAGTTATGATGTAAACTTCAAAGAAATGTGCAAAAAGATGCAGCAGCACAAGTCCCATTAAATAAAGTCTGTGAGTACAGTGTTTCATTTATATTATTATTAATCATCATGTCAATTATCAGTAATATTAAGGTCGTGCAAATGAACATTCTTATACAGCTCTTTGTTTACCACTTATTCTGAATTTTGATGTAGTTTGGCTTTTTGGTTTGATAAGGTTGCAGATCCCTGCTCTAGCCACATATGCACCCCTCATCCAACCTCCTCTTCTACCTGTCCTTCCATCCATGCCCCCATGGGCCCTTCTTTCCCTTTTCAAAGCCTTGTGTACTTCTCTTAAAGACAAAACCAGCAAGAACCGAGACATTGATCAGTTCCCACCTATCAAGAGCAGAGGGACCAGAGAGCAAATGTGGAAACAAGGGACAGGTTTTTTTGTTTGTTCTGGGGAAGAGTTGAATACATCCTCTAAGCTCACAGGCTACGTCTAGACTGGCATGATTTTCCGCAAATGCTTTTAACGGAAAAGATTTATGTTAAAACCATTTGCAGAAAAGAGCATCTAGATTGGCGTGGATGCTTTTCCGCAAAAGCACTTTTTGCAGAAAAGCGTCCATGCCATTCTAGACACGCTTTTGTGCAAAAAAGCCCCGATCGCCATTTTTGCCATTGAGGCTTTTTTGCGCAAAACAAATCTGAGCTGTCTACACTGGCCCTCTTGCGCAAAAGGACTTTTGCCCGAACGGGAGCAGCATAGTATTTCCGCAAGAAGCACTGACAATCTTACATGAGATCGTCAGTGTTCTTGCGGAAATTCAAGCGGCCAGTGTAGACAGCTGGCAAGTTTTTCCGCAAAAGCAACTGCTTTGCGGAAAAACTTGCCAGTCTAGACGCAGCCAAACAATGTCTTAACATCAGAACCCCTAATGGGGGCAGGACATGGCAATAATGTGGAGAGTCACAGCTGCATTCATAGGATTTGAAGAGAGCTCAGGTTGAGTCCAATCCCCAGCTAAAAGCAGGACCAGTCCCAATTAAATCATCCCAGCCAGGGCTTTGTCAAGCCAGGACTTAACCTCTGGGAATGAAGATTCCACTGGTGAAATAGTTTTTCCAAATATCCAATCTAGCCCTCTTCTTTCCTACTTCTACGTGAGACCTTTGCTACTCATTCTAGCATCAGCCACCACTGAGAACAGCCTCTCTCCTTCCTCTTTGGAACCCCCCTTCAGGTAGCTGAAGGCTATCAAATCCCCGCTCACTCTTTTCTTCTGTAGACTAATTAAACTCAAATCCCTCAGGCTCCCCTCATAACTCATGTGCTCCAGCCCTCTAATTATTTTTGTTGCCCTCCACTGGTCTCCTCCAATGCATCCACGTTTTCTGTAAATGGGGCCCCCAGAACTGGACACCATACTGCAGCTGTGGTCTCACCAGTGCCACATAAAGTAGGGATATTAGATCACAATTAATTGAATAATTGTGTAACTGCATCACATTTTAGCAGTTATACAATTATTCAATAGTCCCCAGGGGCAGGCAGACTGCCAGCGTGCTCCTGGCCCCCACTCCCAGGGAGCCCTCCACCACCCCTCGCTGCTGCCTCTGAGACAACAGCATGGGGCAGCAGGTAGGAGCTGGTCTGCAAGGGGAGGGGGTTTAAAAAAACCCTGGCTCCCACCTACTGCTGCCTCTGATACACCAGCCCATCCATACAGCAACACATTTCAAACCATGCCTTACTCCTCATGGAATGAGGTTACAGGGATGTCGGAACAGTGAGCCGGTTCTGTTCTGAATTCATGGGCTTGCAGTGAAGCCGGGGCAGTCCAGGACCCCAAACAGCACTGCAGCGTAGATGCAGCCAGCGAGCCCAGTGGACTTAACCTTATTGGGGGCGGAGTGGGACGCGTGGGAGCCCCACTCAGCTCTGCATCGGCCAAGATCCCCCCAGCCAGCCCCGGCTGCCCGAGCAGCTGGCTCCTCTGCCGGCGGGGGCGGGGGCGGGGGCGGGATCCGCCGTGCGGAACCGGCGGGGGGCCAGGCCAATACAGAGCGGAGCGGGGCTGGGCTGGATCGCTCAGGGGGAGAGGGGGCGCGCCCCGCGGCACTGTCTCTGCCACCCCCGCCTGCGGCATGGAGACGCCCGTCACTCATTGGGCTGGTGGCAATAGGGCGGGGCGCGAACCCGGGCTAAGGCCACAACGAGGCTGAAGCAGGCGGGCCCATCTTGATCTCAGAACGAGGCTGGGGGTTGCCTCTGGGATTGGTAACGAGGCCGGGACCGAGTCGCTTTAGCCCCGCCCCCGGCGCAGAGCGGCTGCCGCGCCGCAGACGTTTGCTAAACTGGCGCTCCCTGGCGATGACGCGACCCCAACGGCCGGGCCACCCCCCGCGCCGCTTCGTCCCGTGGCCCCGCCCCCCCGCGCCCTCTCGATCCTGGATTTATCGCTGAGCCCGGCGCGTGCCGGGGGCGGCATTCTGCGGCGGCGCGGGGCGGGGGCGCGCGCTGGGGGACGTCAGGTGCGGGGGGTGCAAGGCTCCGGAGCAGGACGGAAAGTGGAACAGTGCTTCGGGGAGGACATGGGAGCGAGGGGGAGGTCGAGGACGATAGGCGGCCGCGGTGGCTGATGGGAGGAGGGTCAGGGTTGCAGGGCTTCATGGGGATCTGGGGGGCTCATGGGAGTAGGCGGTTTGATGGATGGGGGGTCATTGCCCCAGAGGTTGTGGGGGGATTGGAAGGATTTCTGCCCCAGTGGTGTCTGTGTTAGTCCTCCCCTCCCCTGCTAACCTCCTGTTTCCCCAACCTCCCTAGGTTCGGTTCCTGTTGGCCTCTGGCTTGGATGATGGAGCCCAGAGCCCAGAGCCCCCAGCCTCTAGCAGCCCCTCTGTTGCTGCTGGGGTAGCACCACTGCCTATGGGGTTGGGCAGATGTGGGGCATGGACAGAGATGGGCTTTGGGGCACTGGCAGGGGACCCCCCACCCTCCAGCAACCTTGCAGCCCCCGAGCTGCACTCCAGCCTGGCCCTGGGCAGAGAGGTGCAGGCAGCAGCTCATGAGGCCTTTGATGCACATCGTGCTGCCCAAGATCTGCTGGCCACGTCCTTTGTTGTCCGTTGCAACGTGGAGGAGAAGGCTGCCACAGGTGAGAGGAAGGGTGCCCCCAGCTGTTGCTTTCCAGCCTTGCTACCTAGCTCTGCTGGTGCCCCTCACTCCAGACATGCAACCCCTGACAACCCAGCCCTGGGAGGGACATATACAGCCTCTTTTTGCTCCTGCAGCCATGAACATCCCCCGGGAGCAGCAGCTATACCAGGGGCTTGTGAGCCTGCAGGTACCTGCAGAGGAGGTGCTCAGCTGTGCAATTCAAGAGAAACTGTCACTTGTCCAAACCCAGCCTGAACCCCGCAAGGTAACTTTGATAAGGGGCCTTTCCTTTCTGTGGTGTTCTGGCTCCCACCCAGCCCCAGAACAGGGACTGCCTGGCTCAGGGTGATGGGGCATGAGGCACAGTGCCTATCTCCTCTAAGGAGCACTGGCTCCCATTGGAGTGCTGGGCAGGGACTGGCTGGGGGGAGTGGGTGCAGCTGTCAGTCTGACTAATGGGGTATCTCCCCCCCTTTTCCAGGAGCCTGACCTTGAAGGCCCAGACCTGCTGATGTTCTATGAGCCCTTGGAACTGTTTGCAGAGACCCCCTACCTGAGTGTGGAGGGGTTGCCCCCCTTGCGGCTGCAGCCCCACATCCGCCCCCCCGCCTCCACCTTCCAGATGTTCCGCCAGCTGCAGCAGTGGGATGCCTAAGGATGCCAGCAGGCATTGTGGTTGAGGCCAGACAGAGTGGGCAGCTCCCCAACCATGTTCCCACTCACATGGCTCTGTCCCTTTGTACCCAGCCTCTGTGGGGCCACCCAATAAATCCCCCTGGGCTCAGCTGTGGTGCCTGAATGTTAGGGGGGCTGGATGGGGAGAGGAACACCTCTCAGGAGAGTGGTGGAGACCGGAGGGGGAGAGGGATTGCCTTGTTTTCCAGCATGCCTAGGAACTCGGGATATCCCATAATTCCCAAGCACTGTGGGGGAAGGGGACCTTTCTGCTCCAGGTGGTGGAGGTGGGCAAAATCGACTACACTTCCCATCCTGCCTTGTGGACAGGGTGAGACTCCATTTCCCATCAGCCGCAGCGGGCGGTATTTTTCCCCCTCCGCTTTGCGCATGTGCGGGGAGGCATGGCCGGCGGGCGGGAGCTACTTTCGGCGGCCGAGTTCGAACGAGTGAAGCTGAGTTACCTAGATACCATCACCCAGGTAACGGACCGGACTATGAAAGGGAGAAGTGGGGGGCTGCAGGTAGCCTGATTCAGTGTCTGACCTCCCCCCCAGGAGCTGGAGGAGGCGGCAGGGCTGATGGAGCAGCTGGAACGGAATTTGAACGTGTGGGCCCGGCGTCCGGGGCAGCTGGAGACGGTGGCCCAGGTAACCCTCTCCCTGGGATGCGAGGGTTCTGCCCCGCGCGCGTCCGAGCCTTCTTCGCAGTAGGCTCTTCCAGTTTCATGCTCTTCCGGGATTGCCCCTTGTGAATCCCTATCTTGAGAATGGACTGACCCGCATTTCCGCTCTCCGCAATAGTCTGTCCCTTTTCCGGAATGGTCTCGCGCCCCGCCCCTTTCTCAGCAGCTGCTCTTCTCCTCTAGGTATGGCGGCGCTTCCAGGCCCAGCTAGGCGCCATGTGTACTGCGCACAAAGGCCTCACGGATCGAGCCGGGCAGTAAATGCTACTGTGCTCCACGGCGCTGGATCCTGCCGGCGCCTGGATTCTCTCCTCCCCCTCCCCATCCCCCGCGCTCAGAGCAGCCTGGTGCTGCCCTAACTCTCCTTCCCCTCCCCCACTCCGTGCAGCAGGCTCAGTGCGCCCTCCCCCCACCTTAACCCTGCACCCTCCCACCACAACAGGGCAATAATCAGTAGCTTTTATTTATATATAATAGAATCAACATCTGTAAAGATAAAACTCCACATCGCATGGTGGGGGGGGAGGGGTAGCTGTGCAGAACCCACCCAGTCATGCTGCAGCCCACACCTCCCAGCAAGCCAACAGCCTGTTTCAGCCTCCCCAGGGAGGCATCACCCTCTTTGCACCAAAAGGGAATGAGGGAGCTGTTGACTTGGCTACTCTCCCCCCCCCCACCCATGCAAGAGGCTCCTGCCCCACCCCTCTCTCTGCAACCCCAGAATGGCCTTTCTTGCCTTAAGGGGGAGAGGGAAGAGAAAATTGTTGTTACTATTTTTACTTAACTCCCCCCATGCACTGAGCTCAGGGAGGGGTAGGGATTAGCAGCCCCAGCCTTCAGCTGGGAGTTGATAGTGGGGTGAGGGCACTGAGAATTCAGCATGGGGGCAGCTACAGCCCAGCCTACAATCCCTTCCCCATCCAAGGTCTGCACCAGGCTGCAGTGCTAAGTAGCATCCAGAGGGAACAGTCTCTCACCCCACAAATTCGGTTGCATGGAGGGGCCACGTGCCTGCAGGCACCTCTGGTATAGAAAGCGGGTAATGTTCAGTGTCTGCTAATCTCAGGCCACAGTGACCTATAACCCCCACATTGGATGGGCTCAGCCCAGCTGTCCTCCAAATGCAAAAGGGGCATCCAGTCCTGTGCATCATCCTCTTCTTCCCCTGTATCTCAGTGGCTGGTGGGCCGGCCTTTGTGTAGGAGATAGACAGGGCGCTGGAACCCTGTGGGCAGATGGGGAAGGGAGAGTGTTACTACAGTCACTGCTCCACCAGGAAATCTCCCTGCCCTATGAACTCTACTCCCGTATCTCCTTCCCATGGACCAGCCCTTAGACCTCACTGATAGAAACAGACCTATGTTTCTATGGATCTGCTGAGCAAATGCAGGGAATACACCAGGAGCCTTCCTGCTCTGTCCGCCCTCAGAAAAAGCAGATGGGGAATTGAGCTGTATGTTTGCTATGAATCAGGCTTGTTACTAGAGGCTCACTAGGTGGGTCTGTCACGTGTCAGTTGCTGGACTAGACTCATGGTGGAGGGAATCCTCTATGGCTGGACTCAGATGGATCCCAGGAAGAGGGTGCTGGGACAAGGGGCTAAATCAGGGATACCAAGGGGCTAAATCAGGAATCCCAGCCAAGCCTGCACCTGTTGCCATCACACATCTCCAAAGAGGCCCACTATAATCCAGAAGGCTCATGCCTAGGTCTGCAAGAGTTTCCCCCTCCCCTTGCCATCAGATGTGTGCAGGCAGGCTGTCCTAATCTTCTTTGTCCCCAAGCACATACACAAGGGCCCTACTAGAGCAATGATCCACCTATTCCAGGATCCTGTCTTCTGCCAGCAGCCAGGGTCATATGCCTCAGAGCAAGTGAACAGAACAGGGATTTTCAAGTGTGTTTGTTTGACCTATTATATTTTGGCCTTCACAACATCCCCTGGTGAGGAGTTCCACAGATTGATTAACAGCTGTACCCTCTCTAGCATCTCACTTAGAGTACTGCTATTTACAGCAATTCTAACTTCACACATTCATTCAGAAAGGCTAGCTTGGCCAAATCAAAATGCTTCACAGGGAAGAGTCAATTGGAACCAAATTCAAAAATTTTGAAATTATCAAATCCAATGAAGCATTTTGTTTTGATCTTTGTCTCGTGAGTGTGCTAAATATCAGTGCTATATATTACTACATGGCACTAGAAAGTAAATAGAGAAGTTACTATATTGCAGTTAGGCTTGACAAATTAGATTTGTTAGTAATGTCTTTTGCCTTGTATCCAAACCAACAAATATTTCCATGGATAACTGAAGTTTACAGACAAGCAACAGAAGAAAAATGTTGAGAGCACATTAGAGTAAAATAATCCAGTGATTTTGGAATTCACCTTGTTACAAATGGACTAATCAATGTGTATTAAACTGGCTTGATTTGTTGATTTATGGGTATTTCCATTGTCTATTTCAACACCTGATGTTGATAATCTGTTTCAACTGTTTATAAATCAACATTAAGTCCTTGTTGGTCTCTTGCCCCCTCACCTGAATTTCATACAACTGAAAACTTAAAAATCAATTAAGGGGGCAGGGGAACTGCTTAAAATCCATCATCTTTTACAACTGAAAAGTTTAAAGAGAACCTGAAAGGATGCTTCAGTATAAAGCCCACTAACCACTGAAATGCAAATAAGAGTTCTGCCAAGCCTGATGATATAAATATTACATGAACATTACTTACTGTATTAACATTTTAAAATTGCAATAACAGTATTTTAGCTTTGATAATATAACATTTCACTATAGTCACTTGAACATTTCCAAAGCAAAGTATTTACTGTGATGGCAGCCATCCATGGTTGGCTTATTCAGTTTGGTAGCAGTTTTCCAGCAGGCTGGCCCAGCTGGTAAGTTTTAAAATTTGTGAAGCAGTGATTGGTTTCTCCTACCCATAAGCCTGGAATGGCATTTCCCTTCCTGTAGGGCAGCCCTGATCCCAGCTATGATGGCCAGGGTGATTGGAAACAAGGTATCTGGCCAGAGGGAGCCCATACTTAGAGGCATCCCCAGGGCACAAGGCCAAGCAGCCAGCAGGACACAAGAGACTGGGAGCAGACCCTGAACAGGTTCCCCCCCTCCCTGCACTCACCTCTGGAGCTGTTGTGTGGCCTGGCCACTAGCTCGCAGCTGGAGAAGCCAACCTCAGGGGAGGTCAGGTAAGAGGTGAACTGATCAGGTTTCAGCTTGATGCGGTAGTAGTTTCTGTAGATGGTTTCCTAGGAAGGGACAAGGGCATAAGACAGAGCAGTGGCGATAATCCCAGTGCCCACCACCAGGGGGCTGGATGGAGCAGCACATCTTGCCCCATGCCCACTCACCGTCAGGTTCTTGCGCTTGCCATAGGAGGACCATGGCTGTGGCTCCAGCAGCAGGATGCCACCAGGCCGCAGGTGGCGGTAGATGCGCTTGAACAGTCGCTTCAGGCCCTCATCTCCCCAGTTGAGGTGCACCCACTTGGTGAGGCTGAGACACAAAACCACGTCATACTCAGCATTCTGCGTCGCCAGCAGCTCGTCCCGCTCCAGCACATAGTTACCCTGCGGGGGGGAGAAGGGTGGGACCATGGCAGCCAGTCAGCCCCAGCAGAGCTGGGAGAACCAGGAGTCTGGACTCCCAGAAGAGGGAAGAGAATGCATGCATGTGGGCTCCCAGCCCCCACTCCTCTGCTAAAGCTGGGGAGAGAACCAGGAGTCCTGGCTCCCAGCTCTACCCTCTCCCAGAGCCCCTAAATCCATATGTATCACTGGCCCCAAGCCAAGATCCCAGTAACCCACATAATTCAACCTCTGGGAGAGTAAATTCCCTGCATTTCAATTTACCAGGGTTATAGCTGAACCCAGATTCCGCCCCCACCCCAACCTGCCACCCTCCTAGAGATCCCATCCAGATTGGGGATCCTCCCACATAGCCTCCCCCCCACAGATCAGGGCCCTCCACAGCATCCTAAACAGAGACTGGAAGGGCTGCTCATGATGCCACATGAATCCCTCCAGCCGCTGCTTCAGGGCCCTAACCCCACAGCTCCCCTAAGGGCAACTTAATCCCACTGCCCTGCCTCAGATGGATCAGGGCCCTCAGACACCTCTCCCCCTCCCCAAGAGGTCAAAGTCAGAACCCCTCCCATCATAGCCAACTCAAACACCTTCCCAGCCAAAGACTGGAAGGGGAAATTGAGGTAGCAGCATAGCTGGGGTCAGAAGCCAGGCATCCAAACCTCTGGCTACTGGCAGATGATACGAATGCAGTAGGGATAAGACCTCACTCATGGGCACTGGAGAGCAGTGGAGTTGCTGGATGGTCTGGGGGTTGAGCCTGGCTCTGTACTGGCCCTGGCCCATACTTTGTGCCACCTCTAGCAGGCTAGATGGATGTGCATCATCCAGCTGAAGTCTCACTTGCAGTCAATGATTTCAATCAACTTTCCCATTTGTGGTTTGGTTGTTTTCTAATGATGGCCATGCTGATTACCTGCTAACTACAGCCTGGCTGGGACTTTTGGGCCAGGTATGTCCTACCTTGGAGGGTCCCCTAGTATTAGATCAGTTTATTGAAGCAACTATAGAGCTTAATATCAGCTGATCCTTATTCACAGGATACTTTCAGGACTATGACAGAGTTATTGCTGATTTACAAACAGAGGCTTGTGAAGGATCCACTGGGGAACTTGGGTCCTTCAGCTACTCAAATGAGCTAGACTCCTTAATTCCCTTGAGCCTCAAGCAAGGTTGAGCATTTGACAGCAAGGAAACTGAAGCATGGGGAAAGGAGGATGAATAGGAGTGCTGAGAACAGGAACAAGATATAAACCAGAAACCTATGCCCAAAACTGACCAGTTCTGCCACATGCTTCATCCTTATTTAAAAATAACTTAAGTTGTGCTAGAAGCCTGCCCACCAGCTTAGATGGATCCTTCCTGTTCCAGCCCGAGGGTATCAGTGTGCACTGCTCCAGACACAGCCTAGCCCTTAAAGTTAGCTGGTTTCCTCTGATTTGCTCTTCCTACAGAAACACTTTGAACATTTGAAGAGGCTAGAAAATGTTTAATCTTTTACAGGGTTCATTCAGGTGGCCTTTAATGCAGGTGGGTTTTTTTTTTGTTAGTTTTAAGAAAAACTTAGCATTTAAGTAACAAAAATTTTAAAAAGCAGCAATTTTTATCCAGCCAGCTTCTGAAGCCAAAAACTTGCTAGTTCCCTGAGGGTTATCAGCCCATGGGGGTGTGTAAATATCTACCAGCCTCCATGCCAGAAGGAGGAATTTACACCCCAAGTCAGTGACCTATGGGGCTCTCAGCCTGTTGGCTGCATAGTCATTGACCTGCCAGGTGAGCAGATCACATCCCCACTATGCCTCAGTTTCTTCTCCCAACTTGTGAGTATTTTGCTTGGGATTTTCTCAGGCTAGAAATCTAGATGCTGGCTTATGTGCATGTCAAAGTTCTAATGGTTCGACACATGTACACCTCTAAAGAACTCTATCCTTACATGCTCAGGGCTGGCACACCCATGCAACACCAGCAATCCTGGCACACCATTTCATAGCCTGCTCTCTAAGTCAGTCCACCCAACTAAGACCTAGTACAGAAACATGCCCCCTGCAAGTGCCATGCTTTGTGAGCTGAAAGGGGTCTGGCAGATAAGTCACATGTGGGATCTTCGAGTGGGTCCTCACAGCAACCAGCACTCAGGCTGTGTTGCCCTCAGAAACAGAGGGGAAACCAGAAAGGATCAGGACATTGGGCTATGAAAAGCCCATCCTAAGGGGGGGGGGGGGGGAGAGATATCCAACCAGTCAAGTCTGGGGAGTAGATGCATTTTTGAATAAGTTCAGCTCTTTGCTGGGCCCTTCCTCAGTCATCAATCCTCCTGCTGGTAACCTTATGTCTTGGCCCACGCCCAGCTCTGGAAGCGATCTGCTCCCTCCATCCTGTGTTGTCCCTTGCTGGACAATTTCACACTGATATTCACAGTAGATCAGTTTGCCACACAACCCAGACTGCTCTGTAAGGGCTGATCCTTCACCATCTTTAACACCTTTTGGCTGGTGGGACTCTTCAAGAGAGGCCTGTGCGCTCTGGCTGCTTGGTGAATGACAGTCTGATGGGGCCTACAGGATCAGAGTGTGGGGAATGGTGGCTTTCTAGTCACATTCTGCCAAGGGTGCAAGGTCAAAAGGTCAGGAAGTCCCAATCCCCATCCCTCCTTTCCACTGCTAAGCAATGCCCCTGTCTTCAGCGATGTTAACTTTGGAATACTGACTCCATTTTCTTGGGGAAAGAGCCCTAGCTAGAGATGCCATGTGATATGCCAACCATGCTTTGCCCACCAGTGCCAGCTGGAGACTGTGCTTAGCAAAGCTGCTGGGAGCATGGGCACCTCATGTCACAGGGGAGGCATGCCTGCTCTTGGATTTCCCAAGAGGCTATGCTGGGGTGAGGTTGCTTTGCAACAGGTCCAAGCGTGTGGATCAGAGACTGGGAGGAAGGGGCTGGCCTTCCTACCTTAGAGGATGGATCTACTGTTATATCCAGCAGACAGCACCCAGGTGCAGAGCTGTCCCATTCATAGCACAGTTCAGGGTGGCCAACACGGTTGGTGTGTGTATGGAGGGGGAGGGTTGTTCTGTAACGGCTGCCTCAGGGGATAAGGCCCAGGGGATTTCCAGGGGGCCTGGCCCAGGGCATTGGCAGGAGCTGGAGTGACCTGGCAGCCTGCTTCTCTCTGCTCCCCCTCTCCCTCTGTACCTTTTTTTTAAACTGTGGAAGTGAGAAACAGAGTGCCCAAAGTCAGGGTGCTCTGCTTTCCCCTCCCATGGAAATGTGGAGTATAGCAGAGAGGAGCCAGCTGTTGGGTTGTTCTGGCTCCTACTGTGAGTGCAGGGCACAGGGGGATGGGGTGGCTGACCTCTGATACCACCCTGCACCAGGCCTCCTTTCGGGGGCAGGGTCTTAGCAATACAGTAGGACAGGGAAAGCCTTGCCCAGGTGGTTAACATCACTGCAAAGGGGTGAAAAGAACCCAAGCAGAGCCACCTTCAGCACCTGTGCGTAGAAATACTCACTCTGCCCACCACCACAGTGCCTGCTATTAACAACCCTGAGATGAAAATTGGCATCCCCAAGCCTGGCCAGTGCTTTTCAATTCCTTTGCAGGCCTGATCTAGGCTGTGCGAAGGGCAAAATAACCACATCCCACAGGTGGGACTGGGTACGGGAAATTTTTCTGGATTCCAACCATCTGATTTCTCCAGTCAAGGATCTTGGCCTGCTTTTAATATCAGATTTTCTCCCTGTAGCACTGAGCAAGACAAGCATGTCTATTTCTCAGCCTTCTGCCCATTCAGTGGCAGATCTCAAAGCATCAGAGGCTTGTGAAGGATCCACTGGGGAACTTGGGTCCTTCAGCTACTCAAATGAGCTAGGCTCCTTAATTCCCTTGAGCCTCAAGCAAGGTTGAGCATTTGACAGCAAGGAAACTGAAGCATGGGGAAAGGAGGATGAATAGGAGTGCTGAGAACAGGAACAAGATATAAACCAGAAACCTATGCCCAAAACTGACCATTCTGCCACATGCTTCATCCTGACACCCAACACAGCTGCTACTCCTCAAGAAGTGTCCCAGCCAGATCTCCGCAGGGGTCTAAAACAAGGCCATGTCTGCAGGCAGCTCAGCTTTTAAGATCCCACACACCCTGCAGCGCGCACGCACGCACACACACACCCCACCCCCCCCCCCCCCACTTCTACCTTCCATTAGGCTAGCACTGGGGTGGGGAACCTGAGGCCTGGGGGCCAGATGCAGCCCCCAGCTTGCCTAGGTTTAGCCCGGGAGGTACAGGGCTTCCCCCAGCATTGCTGAGCTTGCACTGGTGCTCTAGGCATCCCACCCCCTACTGTTTCCCCCTGTGGGGTTGGAGCACACAAAAATCTACTAGCTTGCCCTTTCAATCTCTGGTGTGCAAGGAGAATGTGGGGAGCGGCTTTCTCCTTTCCAGTCAGGGGCCATATCAATGAGGTTTTTTTGGGTGTTATTTCCCCCAATCCAAAAAAGGTTCCACACCTCTGGGCTAGCAGATCAGCTGGCTACTGCATTTCCTCACACACCACCCCATTTGCTGCCACTGGCACTTAGTTCATCCAAGAGTGGGCTCTGGACATCACACAATGTCAAGGCTTTACAGAGCAAGAGGCACCAGCACATTCTTAGGTTAACTGAGGCAAGGACGTGAACCAAATTAACCAAGGTCACAGGCATCTCCACTCCCTCTTGTGCTTGTGTGGAGGAGGACAAGTGTTTTGACTAAGGGGACACAATGCAGCATCCTCTCACCCAAGGGGCTTTACGGAGGGAAGCTGCACTGAGCCTTTTAACTGGTATCCCCCTTTGTCCCCAGGTAGCACCATCTTGTCAGTTACATAGAACTCCTAAGCATGAGGAATAGTGGCCACCTACACACACCCCCTCCAGCAAGATGGAGTGTCTCATTTATCTGCCCAAAACAGACCCTATTATCAGCCAGAGAAACCATTCCAGCAGGATCCAGTTCCCTTATCCAAAAACAACCCCCCATACTACCAGCCTTTTCCCATCTAAGCCACTGGCCAGCCTAGGAGATGAGCTATCTACCTATAGGATGGGAGACAACCCCTCCTCTCCCCCATCTCAGATTGTCAGGGGCATGTCTTGCGCCACCGTATAAACATGGGCAGTTGGGTGAATCCCCACCTCTCACTGAAAGCAACCAGGTAGGTGGCTGCTACAGCCCGGAAGGATTTTCTCCTGGCAGCCCCTTTCCCACCCAGGCCAGGCCTCTTACCCGGACAAAGATCACGTTGTCAGGGAAGTCAGCAGCTGCCCCGTCCTGGGGCACCCGGGGGGCAGCAATGGGTCCCCTGCTAGCTGTCAGTGAGGCAGGGAAGCAGCTTCTTCTCCTCTTGGGGCCAGCTCCCTCTGCTCCCTCCTCTTCCTCCTGCCGTTGCTGGATCTCTTCGGACAGGTAGTGGCGAATGTTCTGGCGGGCCGAGTGTATCAGGGCTCCATCAATGTCCAGGCCCACCACCCGGGCAGGTTTCCACTTCTTGGCAATGCTGAGGGTGAGGTGCCCTACGTTGCAGCCCAAGTCCAGCACCTCTTTGCCCTGGAACCATTCAGGCTTCATGACCCGCAGCCGGCCATCCTCACAGTTGGGGTTACGGTAGCCATAGTATTTGCAGTAGTTGCCATACTGGAATTTTCTGTGTTGTCTCCTGCGCTTGGACATGGGTGCCTGTTGTCTCCCAGCGCCTTTCCCCTTTTCTGGGCTACTCTTCCCTGCCTGGCCCCCACCTTTGCTGGCCACCAGTGTGTGGGGAGGCAGCGTCTGCTTGGCACCCCCAGCTGCCTCCGATTTGCTGCAAGTCCTGCGCCGCTTGCGGTGGCGGCTGCTGCCAGAGGAACAGGAGGGGGTGACACAGCCCACTCCTGGCTGCTGCTCTGCAGCGAGGGGGAGCAGTGGAGAGACCACCTCATCTCTACAGTTGATGGCCGTGTTGAGTTCATAGGGCTGTGGGGTGGGACAGGCCCCATTGGCCCCACATGACTTGCAGGTTGCCTGCTTGCAGTCCCCACCACCACCACCACCACCCCCCCGCTGCTGCCCCCGATGACGGTGGCGCTTTCGGCCCGACTTGAAGGGTGCAGCCAGCACAAGGGCTGCATCGCTATCCTGGGCATTGAGACTCAGTGGGTCCGTAATGTCCTTGGGGATGAGGATTTCCACTGGATCGCGGCCCTTGGCAGGCAGCGGCGATGACTTGGGGGTCTCTGCATTGAGGGCCTGGTTCACTTCCTCATCCAGGAGACTGTTGAGATTCAGGGGGTCGAAGATGTTGCCCCCCAGCAGGAACTCAGAGGGCAGAACCGGGTCGCACTCGGAGTTGACCCGACGGCGACGCTTGGAGGCCGGGTGCTTGAAGCCTCCACCGCCCACGTTGCAGCTGTTCCTCCTTTTGCCCCCACCCCCGGGCGGCCGGTGGGCCTGGAAGCCATTGCGAGGCCGGGGCAGCTCGCCCACGCTATCTTCCTCCTTGGGACCGGCCCTCGGGTGTAGCTCGACCCGGGCGCCCTCCTGCTGCGACCGCGGCAGGGGGCCGCTTCCGCCCCTGCACTGGCCCAATGGGGCGGCCCCTTGGTGAGACTCCGAGGAGGCCTCCTCGTGCAGCTGCATGAGGGGGCCGTCTCCGCGGCTCACTCCTTCCCCGCGCCCGCCCGGGACCGCCTCCTGGTGCGGCCGCACGACGGCTCCGCCCCTTTCGCCGCGCGGATTGGCCGGGGCGGCCTCCTGGCGTAACTCCACCGAGGCAAGCTCCTGGTGCAGCTGCCCCAGGGGGCCGCCCGCTCCGGCCGGGGCCTTGAGGGGCGGTGGCGGAGTCGGGACCAGGAAGGTCTCCTTGTCAGCCGCCATCTCGATCATCTCCTGCATCGGGGCGAGCGGCTTGAGCTCCGCCGCCGCCTCCCTCCTCCAACTGGCTCCGCTCAACGGCCCGCCTCTGACGGGCGCCGCCTGCGCATGTGCCCTTCTCGCCCGTCCCGCTCACAGCGCAGCCGCCGTTGCGTTCGGCCTTCGCCCCCCGCGCAGGGCCCCAAGGCGCATGCGCTCGGCCGCCTGCCCCGCCCCTGCTAGCGCATGCGCGGCCCACCCGCCCGCGCGAAGCTCGATAGAATACAGCAGCGTCTCACGTCTCCCACCTCCGACGCGATGGGAAGTCGGCCCCCCCCGCCCGGGGTTGATATACCCGGAGGGCGGGACAGCTTAACGCTCCACCCCCTCCGTCGAAAGTCGGCCAATGCGGACGCACTGTTTTCCGTGCCCACGTGGAACGTTGGCCAATAAGTTCGAAGGACATCCCCCCTTTGCTAACGTCGCCCCTGCGCGCGAAAAGCCCCTCCTCTTCTTCCTTCCACCCGTCCCCGGGCCCCGACATCAGCCAATGAGAGATCGGAACGAAAGCTGTGGAGGCCAATCGGAAACCTTTGCAATGGGCCCCTGGGCGGCACGGGGAGGCCTTCGACCCCAGAGCTGTCTATGCAAAGCGCCTGTTGCGGAGGGAGTTGCCCCATGTAAATGGTTATTAAAATGGCCAAGCGGGTCTTTTGGGGACAAGAACAGGGTAACAAAGAGTTCCCCAGGGCGCGTAGAAATGAATTGAATCTGGTGCCGGTTCAGGCACTGAAGTAGACACCTAAGCGGCGCACTGAGTCCGTCGGGGTGAACCCGACCACCTATTCACCCGGTGGCGGGTATACGCCACCGGCGAGAATGAGAAGCCCCTTCCCGTGTGAGCGGCGCATTCAAAACGGGTTCGTGTGGGGGGGTTCACCTCCCCATGAAGCCCCCCCAGGCAAAAGGCAGTTAACAGTGGTCACGTGTCCTCCTCTTCGGACATGCTGGGAGTGGTAGTTTCCCCCTAGCACGGTGTCGGACTCCGCGCCTGCGCAGAACTAATTGCCCGCCTAGCTCTTCCCTCCCCCCCATTATAGAAACATAAAAGGGGGTGGACAGGAGGGTAGTTCCCATCCGACCTGAACTTTCACCCCATTTGTGGGCCATGACCTATAACCCCAGCTCATACGAAAAAACTGGTCACAACATGATCACCCTTAACTGAGTGAACTACAACCTCTGACACTCCACCCTTAGTGATGTCATGGGGTGTTTCCCTGCCTGACCTCTGACCTCGCAGAAGTCTCCTTCCTCTGACTTTTGCACTTTACCCTCAAACTAGCCTCTCGTTCCAATTTATGACCTTTCACCTCTGGCCCAGGAGATCTGATTCTTGACTTGTTCCACCTCTTACCCTTCACTTATCCCCTCCTCCTGAGTGACCATATGTCTCCTGCACCTTCACAACAGTCTGCATAGTGGTGTGGAGCTGGAAGATGATCCTTTTATTTCAGGCAACTGGGCAAACCAGACACTCCAATGCTCCTGGCAAAAGCAGGTCCAGTCCCTGCTGGTGGGACTCTGTGCACATCAGCCTGGTACCAGACACATGGTCCACATGCACTCAAGCCATGTCTTAAAAATGGCACGCTCTCTATCCAATACCCAAGAAAACCATGTCTGGTTTTGTTGGAATACTGGACAAGGAACAAACTGTAGAAAAACAGGTCTTTCCGGTTTAATACAGCTGCCTGGTCAAAGGCTACAGCTCCTGGTCCTTATATAGTGAGAAACATCCCCTGTCCCAGAGGTTTAACAGTCTAAATAGATAGGACAGGCAAGGGATGAGAGGAAATGTAGAGGCAGGGAGAGATGGAAGTGACTTGCCTTAGGTTATCCAAAAATCTATGTGTCCAAGTAACACAATGTTAAGGACATAGATAAAGGTGAATATGCAGTATACAATTCCTTGATGCCATGTGTATGACAGTGGATTAATAAATAGCTGTACCTATTAAGAGTTTTATGTATTAAATACCACATTTAACATAATTGATAACACTGATGTAAGATCTAGCAGCATTATCTACGCTTTACAAGTCAGATATCAGTGAGGCTTTATGCACTCCTTGGCTAAATCAGGGTCTGTGTGTTCAATGTCCCATACAGTATGCCTTTCCGAGTAATTAAGGGCTTGTTTGGTTTTCAAATAAAAATGCACCATGAGCATCAAGTAAATTACTTCAGGGTAGGAATGCTTAAATTGCCCCCAGAATATACTGGTACAGATCCTCAAACATTCATGTACAGGGTCTCTAATTCCTTGCCTCTAACACAGGGGTTCCCAAACTTTTTGAGAAGGGGACGAGTAAATCCATTCACGAACTTTTGGAGGACCGGTAATGTTCATTTGCATATTGCATATTCATTAATCAAATGATGAATATTCAAATAAGTTGTTTCTGGTCCTCCCAAAACCCCCAGTGCCAGCTTTAGCAAAGCTTGATATGGTCACCCACAGTATTCTTGCCAGCAAGTTAAGGAATATGGATTGGATGAATGAACTGTAAGACAGACAGAAAGATGGTTAGATCAGGGTTTCCCAAACTTTTTACTTTAGTTGGAACCCTTTTCTTTCAGTAGTTTTTTGCAGCCCAAAAATATAAACACATAAAAAACAAACTGAGAAAATACCGGACATATAACATGTCTGGTATTTTCTCATTAGGTAAGTTTTATTATTGCTAGATATATCAGTTTGTAGTTTCGAACTGTCTGGCTGGTAAATGTGCTCAGGCTGCATGAGTGTGTCTACCAGCCAGACTGTTCGCAATTACTCGAGAGTGTGTGGGGAGAGGGAGGGAGGGGAGAATAGAATCCTTGGTCCAGACTAACTCGTGCTTTGTGGGGGAATGGGGGGGGGGGCGAGGAGGGCAGCGCCCTGAGATCTACATGTGGCCGGGTCAGTCCCACTCCCCGGTACTGGGCTGCAGCACGTTGTTTGGGAAACGCTGGCCTAGTGAGATTGCGGAATCTCCATCACTGGAGATATTTAAGACCAGGTTAGATAGACACCTGTCAGGGATGAGCTAGGGCAACTCAACTTTGGAAGCCCCAGGGGCCACACTGATGCTGAGAGCCTCAACTTAAGTGTGGTTGCAAATGCAAGCAAATATATACAAATAGCTTCTCTTACACTGACAGGCATGAATACAAAGATTAAGGCAAGACTACACAACACACAGGCCCCATTTAAGTCAGTTCTGCTGATATTAATCAAATTCAATATTTATCTGATTTCTACCCACATGACAGCACTTTTCATGAGCAATGACAGTCCAAGAATTTAACTACTAAAATACATATCAACAGAAGATCATTACACTGACTACTTTTTTGTTTTGGATTCCACTTGCCGGCCACATGTTGATCCCCACATAAACCCAAACTGCACCGTGGGGCGCAAACAAACTGGCTGTGGGCAGCATACTAAGTTATTAATAAATATTTTATAAACCTTTACTTTTTCTCTCTGCTGCCATGTCTCCTCTCCTTGCTCCATCATCTCCCCTGGTGCCTGCTGCCCCCCAACTCCTCACTCTCCTCTGCTGTCCTGACTCCTGCCCTTCTCAGTGCCCTCAGCCCTCCTGCGACCTGCCCCCCTCCACCAGCCCTTCTCTCCCCCCTATGCCCACTCCTCCAATAGCCCCACTCTGATCAGGTGAGCTACCCCTCTTCTAACACCTCCCTCTACACACCTGTCCTGCCTCTCTCCTCTGGTGCTGGTCCCTCTTCTGCAGGTGTCTGCCCTTCTGCCAAGTAACCAGCTTGTTTCACTCCAGAATCCCCTGGCACCTGCACCTTCCCTTAGCCCTGCACCCTCCTGGTGCCTCCCCCTTCCTTTACTGGCCCTGCCCCCTTTTTCCCTGATACCCACCCCCTCACCACTCTCTGCCCCATTCTCCTCCTGCCCCTCTGTGCCCTCACACATGCCTTGCTCCATCCCCACCTTTCTCATGACCACCCCTTCTTTCAAGCCTTCTCCCAGCACCTCCCCCTCCAGTCCCCAATGCCCTTCCCCTCTCTTTTCTTCTCCCAGAATCACCCTGTCCCCTCTCCCACTGACACATCCCCTCCTGCCCTTTCCCTCATTGTCTGCACTTGGCCCCCTGGCATTTGTCTCTACTGCACCCTGTCCCTTGGTGTCTTCCCCTCCCAAGCCCCTTCTCCTTCCATCCCTCTCCGCCCAAGCCCAAGCCCCTTCCCTTTCCTGGTGCCTCCTCCTCTCCTCTCCTCTCCTTCCCCGCCACCGCCGCTGCCGCTGCCGCACAAGCCTGTTCCCTGCCTTCTGCCTTTCACGTTGTGGGGCTGGAGGCCGCGCTCAGGCCCCGGAGGCTGAACCCGGAGGCAGCCTGCAATGTGCCTCCAAAGAGTTTTAAAATCCCGGGCTGTGACATCATGTCATGCCCAGGCATCCCCCCTGCCCATGTGTAACGCCACACATGGGCAGCAGCAGCTGGCGAGGAGGAGCCGCACACGGCAGGGACGGGTCAGGGCCAGCTCCAGGCAGAGCTGGAGGAGAGACCAAGCTCCACATATTGGTGGAGCAGGGCCCCCGGCTCTATAACTCGCCGGCACTTCCGGGTTCAGGGATGCGGGGCCCGATTCGACCGAATCGGTCAAATTGGCCTAAGGCCGGCCGGCAGCCACCAGGCATACTGAGGCCCGGTACCGGGCCATGGCCCATAGTTTGGAAAACACTGCTCTAACACACAGGCTAGGTCTAGACTACAGTCCTTTGTTGGAAAAAGCTATGCAAATTGCCAAAATTTCTGATCACTTTTCCGAAAGAGGCTTTTCTGCCATTTGGTCCAGTCTAGATAGGTTCAAATGGCAGAAAAGTCTCCTCCTTCAGGAGAGCCCTTATCCCTCATAAAATGAGGTATACAGGGCTCCCTGAAAGAGTGTGTTGGCTCTTCCACAAAACAAAAGCAGAAGAGCAGACATGTTCCTTGGATACCTCTGGTATCCTGGAAAACCCCCGTAGTGTAGACGTACCCATATAGAAAAAACAAGTCCATGGCATAAGGTCTAATGAACTATATCGATCCATGCGGAGCACATAACATAAATGATCAATATATATGAATGTCCCTGGAGTTTAAACTATAGATGATCGATCCATTTGGAAACCCGCAGGTCCCGTATCTCAGTCCACATATCTGAAGGGTTCATATACAGGGCTAGCCCATACACAGATTTTCAGGGTCATATAAATATAATATAGCTCCACTCCCTATACAGATTCATTGGTGTCACAATCTCTATAGGCAGAAAAAGAAGAAAAGAAATAGTCAATAGTCAATTAGAATGTGCTACCTAAAGCTGATAGAGAAGGTGCACTTGGCTTGCAGGGGGCGCCGTCCCCAGGCGCGCAGCTGGGGGGGGGGAGCGCCAGCCCCAGGCGCCGCCCCGGGCGCGTGGCTATGGGGGGGGGGGCGCCCCCGGGCGCGCAAGTGTCCCCGTCCTCTGGTGCCCAGCGTGCGAACGGCCACGCCCCCTGGCGCCCGGCAACCTCAAATGGTTGGGGACCACTGGGTCAGTGCATTCTGAAATCACATGTCAGCAGCACCGCTACTACTGAGCCCCCAGCCGCAGAGAGAATGCGCATGCACAAACCAACACCACCCCATCCTCAGCCTGACAAGAAGAGCGTGCGCAATAGTTTCGACCAATGCGCACGCCCTTGCCCCGCCCCCTTTTCAGACGGCTGCGTTTGCGCGTGTCGCGAGCTTCAAGTTTATTCATCCCAGAGACAGAGCGGCGGCCGCGGCTGAAAGGTTCGCGCGTGCGCTCTGGAGCCTTCCCCCACCCGCTCTGTGGGAGGTTGTTAGGGGCGGGTGAGGCTTGAGGGGCGTGCGCGCGCGTGGAGGCGGGAAAAGGAACCCAACGCGGGGAGCGGGGAAGGTGAAAAGGCGCCAAAAGCCGCCTCACTTACTGATGCTAATGGGGAGACGCTAGCTTGGGCCAGACCTGTGCCACACGGGTATCCATTGTCTTCCTGCACTGGAGTTACCTTAGGAAAAGGCTGGGTCCCCCCTCCCCTTGCCTGGCTTGCCTTCCTGGGGCAGTTTGGCGCAGGTGACCCACACCAACATAAAAATGTTGTGGTCTTCCCTGAATGCCAAAACTGTGTCAGTGTGGTGCCTGCTTGCCTCCTCCCATCCTGCCCAGAGAAGCACCAAGATGGTAACCAACTCAGGGCAAAAAAGCTATAAAATCATGGCTATTTTTCCTCCTCAAAGGTGCCAATGTGGACTTTGATCACCTATGATTGTCCAAAACACTGCATCCTCTCTAGTTGTTGTCTTATGGGAGATGCATACTTACGGAAAGAAAGTGATGCTACCTAGATAAGATGATAGGGCTCCCCTGTTCTTATTAGGATGGTCAGTGGAAATGGAGTTGAACATGGATATAATTTCACCCTATTTTACATGACACAGCAGCCACGGGATGCACCTTTCTACGCAGTGTTTGCAGTGGCATCATTCCTAGTCAATACCGGACCTGATTTTGCTCTCAAACTGTTGTACATCTGGAGACACTTCACTAGAATCAATAGAAGTATAATGGTGCAAAGCAGAGACCCAGTGCAAGGGGAGAGTTGGCCTTACAGACTGTATTAATGTCTACCACAAGCATCATGATCCAGTGATGCAGGGCATGTGCATAATCCCTTTCCATACATATGCCTTAGACTCTCACCTGGTGTAAATCAGCTGCTTATACCATCTGAGGATCTGGTTCCCTGGGGTTTGGAAAATGTCAATAAGAGGCATGTAAACAGAATTTTTTGCCATGGGAGTAAGTCTATTAGAGGTAATATTATTAGTGATATTGAGTTATGTTTCTTTCCCCACAGCAGGAAGATGCACTAGCTAATTTGGTACTGTTTCAGGCCCTCATCTTACTACACAGAATAATACACTGGACCATTCTGGCTTTAGACCTGCGCACCTTGTGTTTGAAACTTCCCTTGACTCAGCTAAGGTATGCAGTTTTTTCATCTGTGTTTCTCTGCATGTGTAGCATAGGGTACATCTACACTGCATTCCTCTCTCAAAAGACATACCCCTAGGCTGCGTCTAGACTGACAAGTTTTTCTGCAATTTGCGCAAAAATTTGCCAGCTGTCTACACTGGCCGCTGACGTTCTACTGTCCGAAATCAGTGCTTCTTGCACAAATGCTTTGACGTTCCTGTTTGGGCAAAAGCCCTTTTCCGGAAATGTTTTTGCACAAGAGGGCCAGTGTAGACAGCTAAAAACTATTTTGCGCAAAAAAGCCCCGATGGCAAAAATGGTGATCGGGGCTTTCTTGCGCAAAACCGCATCTATATTGGCACGGACGCTTTTCTGCAAAAAGTGCTTTTGCGGAAAAGTGTCCGTGCCAGTCTAGATGCTCTTTTCCGCAAATGCTTTTAACGGAAAAGTTTTTCCGTTAAAAGCATTTGCGGAAAATCATGCCAGTCTAGACGTAGCCCTAGTGATCAGAGTGCCGGAAGCAGCAGAGTTATGAGCAGGCATCATCAATAGTTTCTTTTTAAGTTTGCGGGGAGAAGAGTTAGGCTGACTTTTTACTCACCTCCCCTGTGGTCTTTGTCCAAAGAATTGTGCTGGTGAAGGGAAAGTGTGTTCTATCCAAAATGGCAGATTTCAAAACTGAAATAATAATAGCAATTATTGTATGTTGTTCTTTTAATCTTCAAAGCACCTTGCAGACATTAACTCTTTAATCCTCACAACATTCCTGTGTTAAACATCAATCTAGATAACAGTTGGGGCAAACTTTGTTCTAACATAAAGCACTAATTTCTGCAGCCTTTGCCTCCTCACCCAAGCATATAAACATGTCTTTAATTCCCATTCACTTCACTGGGGTTTAAGCACACATTAAGTGTTTTGTTGAATTGAGGTTTTAGATTATGAGGCCTTTGGAACAGACTCCGTCATTTTGTTACACATGTCCAGCAGCTATCCTCTTGGTGCTAACACAGTGCAAAGAATGCATAGTATTGCCCTCTGGTGTAAATTCAAAGCAATTCCAGTAAGTTAACTGCGCCTCTGCATTTACACTGATATAAGCATAATAACTTTAGCAATTAATCCATTTGTAGGGCAGAGGTCTTTGGACTAGGAGGAGTCTAACAACTAGTGAAGCTCTTGAGCATGATTGTAATTTATACAAAGATTCTAGAAGTTTAGAGGTCTTACTGTAAAACTGAGATTCGGGCTCATTAACTTTAATTAACATACAATAATTAATTCACTTAGCCACTATGTGCCACAGGCAAACAGAGAAATAGAGACACTTAAATGATGGAAAATAAAGCATTTTTCAGACAATGGATGCTCCAGTTTAGAACTAAATTTAGCTAATCTAGGGGTCATAGTGGAAAAATTGGAGAGGGTCTAGAGAAGAGCAACAAAAACGATTAAAGGTCTAGAAAATAAGACCTGTGAGGGAAGACTGAAAGAATTGGGTTTGTTTAGTTTGGAAAAGAGAAGACTGAGAGGAGACTAGATAGCAGCTTTCAAGTACCTAAAAGGGTGTTACAAGGAGGAGGGAGAAGACTGTTCTCCTTAACCTCTGATAATAGGACAAGGAGCAATGATCTTAATGATTGCAGCAAGGGAGGTTTAGGCTGGACATTAGGAAAACCTTCCTAACTGTCAGGGTGGTTAAGCACTGGAATAAATTGCTTGGGGAGGTTGTGGAATCTCCATCATTGGAGATATTTAAGAGCAGATTAGACAAACATCTGTCTGGGATGATCTAGATGGTGCTTGGTCCTGTCATGAGGGCAGGGAACTGGACTTGATGACCTCTCAAGGTCCCTTCCAGTTCTAGTATTCTATTATTCTGTGATTAATAGATTCATAGCTACTAAGTCCAGAAAAGATCATTTTGACCATCTAGTCCAGTGTTCCTCAACCTTTTTTTATAAAGTACCCCTTTAAAAAAATTATAAGTACCCGCAGTACCTACAGTTTTCAGACACACCAGGTTTTTTTCTACCATTGCAACATATTTGTTTAAACAACTTAATCTTAGCCGTGCAGGTGATGAAATGTTTGGGTATAAAAAGTACAAATATAATAAAGCGCTGTAAAACTTAAAACAAAAATTCAGTTTTCTCCAAATTTCAGTTGTGTTGATGTACCCCCCAGACTTCTCTTGAGTACCCCAAGGATACTCATACCACTGGTTGAGAAACACTGGTCTAGTCCAGTGGTTCTCAACTTGCAGCCCAATCAGCACACAGCTGTGGCCCATGTGACTTCTTCAGGGCCATACAAATAGTATAGATAATGTATGGATGAGGCTCATATAACACGCAGAGAGCTACATATGTGGTCCACAACAGTAAATAGCTTGTGAACCACTGGTGTAGTCTGACTTCCTTGTCGCAGGCCTCACCCATTAATTTCTGCACCATGTCCCTAAAAAAACAGGACTACGTAGCACTTTAAAGACTAACAAGATGGTTTATTTAAGAAAATTGGCATGACCATATATACCAAAGGATACAATCAAAAAAATGAACACATATTAAAAGGACAAATCATTTACCCCCCCCCCCCATCTCCCCTCTGTTCTGAAATTTGATTTGTCCTTTTCATATGTGTTCATTTTTTTGATTGTATCCTTTGGTATATATGGTCATGCCCATTTTCTTACACTATTTGATCTGAGTAAGTGGGTCTGGCCCACGAAAGCTCATCACCTAATAAACCATCTTGTTAGTCTTTAAAGTGCTACATAGTCCTGTTTTTTGTTTCAGCTAGACCAGACTAACACGGCTACATTTCTACTACTATCCTAGCTTCTATCTGAGAGTGTCTCCTAGAAATAGATCCAGTTTTCCTGTAAAATACTAGAGGAGGCAGTTAAATTGGTGTAAACTGGTCTGGATGCAGCTTAAATCAATATGGCCCTCTTAAATCAATTTACATTTATATACTCAAGGGATGGATGAACAACTTTTATGTGTTGATAAGATCAGAGCTTCACTGTCATGTGTGCTTCTGACTGGTGGTGGGTTGCTATTTTGTATTTCTTTCCTCCTTTAATTCCAGCATAAAGTTGGGAAGATAATGAAGAAAACGTTTGCCCCTCCGCTGGCAAAATCCCATGTCCTTTCTCTGAGGGAAGGCCCTGAGCATCATGCAAAAAAAGAGGACATGAGGGCAAAAGAGGTGATAATCTACCCGCTGAGCCAAGGGACGGATGACTCGACCGAAACAAAACTGAAAGCGGACAATTCAGACACTGATGTGAAGAGGTGGAAGAAATCAAAGGTAAGAAAGGAAGAGGAAGATGTACAAAAGAGAGCCAAAAGGAACTCAAGCAAAGCGTCAACTAAGGTGAGTTAATACCAGACACTAATAACACGAATAAAAACTTCCTTTCGTTAGTTCCTATATAGTGGGATTTCTAATAACTGGCACCTAAACCCTCCCAGACAGATATGCTTAATGATTTTAAAATATATTATTATTTAACAGTGATTCTGCATTTGTAGTATATTTGGGACCCATCATAAAGACACACCATTGTCCCTTGGTCTAAGTGTTAAGTAGTATTTGGAGCTTCACAGGCTTGTTTGCTTTAGAATGAGAAATCAGTGCTACGAGGTAGGTACGTTTGTGTTATAATCAGCTGTTACCCCTTTTTGACCTGAGTGATTAGCCAAAATTCAGTATCTATTGGTCTGCTTCTGTTAGGAGGAGCATGTGGTGATGGAGTTGGGTTTTTTTAATGATGCAATTCTGTTTATTTACAAGAAGAATGGACAGAGTCCTGTATCCAGGATCTGTTTTCTTACAGTTTGAAGCCTCTTTTCAATCAGCACTCTGCCTCAAAAACTCTCTCTCTCGGCTTTTTCTTGGGGTCATGCTCCTAGTGCTTTTTCTGCTCTCTCCTTGCCTTTCTGTTCCTTTGCTCACATTTCTCTGTTGTTCTTCTTCGAGAGGCATCCATGGGGTACTCCACAGTGGGTGCTGGAGTGTCCCAGCACCTCTTGATGGATTTCTGCTAGCAGTGTATTGGGGCTGTGCATGTGTAGCATGCGGTATGCGTGGTCCCCTCAGGTGCCATTGTGCATGCACGGCCCCCTTCCCTTCAGTTCCTTTCTGCCGTCCCCAGCTTCAGACGGAATCTCGCAGTGCTCTTCACCTCAGCTCTTCTGAAAGGAAATTTAGATAGTTAGTTAAATCCAAGTTCTTCTGCCCCCAGTTCTGAGTTGTTAGTTAGAGTTATTAGAAGTAGTTAAAAATCAACTTTGTTTGTCAGTTGATTCCCTTTCAACACTGCCGTGGTATGGGATCACCCAGCTTTAAATGCTGTAAACTCTGCAATGATGCAATGCCAGCATCAGACAGACATGATGAATGTGTGAAGTGCCTGGGACACACTCACATTGAGACTGCCCTCACTGTGCAAAGCTCAAGAAGCACACACGCAAAGACAGAGAGTTCCGCCTGAAAATGTTAATAGCTGACAAGGGCAAACATTCTGCCTCTGATCCTAGCCCGGCGCAGAACCATACAGCCAAGGGGGACAGCCCAAAAAGAGAAGGGCTCATTTGCTGCCACAGTAGTCGCTTAAGAGGCATGTTTCAGGAAGAGAGTCAGATAATGTTGACAAACGCTGCCTCAATACTTTTGACCACCCAGGGATATCGGGCGAGCAGCACATCACCAACAAAAGCGCTACACAGAGCGCGATAACCAAGGCAACAGGCCACATCGTGCCTGTCTCTCATATCACGGCACTGAGCATGGTACTAATTTACACCTCAGAAATTACATCGGCGCCTCAAATGCCTGCCATGGCACCATAGCAGCTGACATGGCACCACCTCTCCCCCGCCATTACCCATGACAACTCCACATGCTGCGCACTCTGCTCCTATTGCGCCACAGCCATTAATGTCAACAGGAGCACAGCTCCCCACACCACAAACTCCCAATATATCTTACAGGGAGCACGGGCACTTTGCGATCTCCTCAACACTGAACTCCCCCATTCTGAGTGAGGATAAACAACCTCACTCCCCATTCTCTATTTAGAATCACCCTTCTCCGTATCAACGGAGGAGGATGATGGGTTAGCGCTCTTTTCACTCATCTGTCCCCATGTACGGAGGGGGTCAGAAAACTCTAGCAACACTGCTCACCCTGATCTTATTACAGCACCAGTGGCTCCTTGAGCTCCATACCCGTGGATACCACCACCAATGCCTTACTTTCCACAGTGGCAAATGTGGAACCAATGGCCGCAACAGCATAAAAAGAGATCATATAAGACTAAACACATGATAAGAGCTCTCTCTCCCCTCACTCAATTATCTCAAAAGGGCAGAGGGAAAAAGGATACCGATGTCATGGGTCACCAAACTCACTCTCTGGTGCTTTATCCCACACAAACCCACCATCTTACACTGATGAAGCCATTGCACCACTGTCCTCTAATAATACTGAGAATGTTTCTTCCTTTCGAGACTCTTTTTAAAAGAGTCGCACTCGTCCTAAATATCCCCATGGAGGAAGTACAGGACTCCAACCATGAATTCACAAATGTCCTCTAGGTGACCCCATCTGCCAAAATTGCTCTGCCAATTAATCTGGCTATACTCGAACTCGTAAAGACGTTGTGGCAAACACCTGCCTCAATTCCACCTACCTTTAAAAAGGCAGACCGCAAATATTATGTCCCTCCCAAGGGCTCTGAATTTCTCTACATTCAGCCACCACCCAATTCCCTGATTGTGGATGCTACTCAACAGAAAAATAAACAGCAGAACCGCTCCACCCTGTTTGAGAGGGACAATAAAAGGCTTGACTCATTGGGAAAGAAGGTGTATGTCTCGGCTACTCTACAAATGAGATTAGCTAACTACACTGCACTTCTTAGCAAAATTAAACACTTTTATTGAAGAAATATCTGATGACAAAAGAGCACAATTTAGGGCCATCATCGCAGAAGGCCAAACAATATCATGCACAGCCCTACAAGCCGCCCTTGATGCAGCAGACACGGCCATGAGAACAACGGCCATGGCAGTGGTAATGCGACGAGCTTCATGGTTTAATTCCTCTGCCTTTCCATGCCAGATCCAACTATCAGTTGAGGATTTGCCCTTCGAAGGCGAGAAGCTCTTCCCCACGAAAACGAACGAAATCTTGCACTCAATGAAAAACTTTAGGGCAACACTATCCCTGGGAATCCAGACACCTGGAACGAGAACAAGGCAATATAGGTATCGACTATACCCAAGAAGATACCCCCAATTTACATATCATTACCAAAGACAGGATCAACCCCCTTACCAACAATGCGGTCGAAATAGACAATAACGCCACTGTTTCCAGACCAACACTCCCAGCCGCCCATCCTAACCAAATAAGAAAATTTGAACCAGATGTTGAGAGACCGAAAACCACATTACCTGCTCCAAAGGGCCAAAACGTAGTTAAACCCTTTCATGATCGCCTGCTACCATTTTTACAACAATGGCAAGCCATTACATCTGATAAGTGGGTAATACAAACAATTTTTTCAGGATACACTATCCCTTTCCTTTCTCTCCCCCCACCACACCAACCTACCCTGTCCCTCCTCAGGGACCCCTTCACGAGATCATCTTACAACATGAGGTGGACCATCTGCTCCATCTAGGAGCTATAGAACCAGTCCCTCTGGAATTCCACAGAACCGACTTTTATACTCACTATTTCCTCACAGAAAGGAAAACAGGTGTTTGGCGCCCAATCCTCAACTTGAGGGCGCTGAACAAATATGTAAAAAGGCAAAAATTTAAAATGGTTACTCTGCTGACTCTGGAACAGGGTGACTGGTTTTCGTCTCTTGACCTACTAGATGCTTATTTCAACGTCTCCATATAGCCAGTTCACAGACGTTTTCTTTGTTTTACCCTAGGTTCACAACACTACCAATATACGGTTCTACCCTTTGGTCTCTCTACAGCACCCAGGGTTTTCTTCAAAGTCCTCTCAGCAGTCACTGCTTATCTCAGGTAGTGCGGAATCACTATTTACCCGTACATAGTCAACTGCCTGATCAAAGCAAGAACCAGACACGATTCTCATCATCACACCCAAATGGCCCTACGATGCTTCAAATCCCTAGGACTTCTCGTAAACCACAGCAAATCAACTATCGTGCCTACCCAATCCATCCAATTCATTGGCACCTATCTTGATTCTATCACAACCATGGCCTCCTTGCCTACTGACAGATCCAGCCGGATCAGCCATTTGGCACATTCCCTTCGTGTGATGCCATCGGTCATGGTCCACAACTGCCTACAACTTTTAGGCCATATGGCATCATGCAACCCTGTAGTTCCCAACACACACCTTTTTATGAGGTGCATCCAGTGCTGGCTCAGATTAAACTACAAGCCACACATACACCACATGAACAGAACATTATCACTCCCACACACTGTAAAGACATCACTACAGTGGTGGACAGAACCGTCCAACCTTCACAGAGGCATACCTTTTCAAAGCCCAGAACCCACAGTAGTAATCACCACCAGTGCCTCTCTCACTGGGTGGGGAACTCACATGAAAGGACTCACGGCTCAGGGCCTCTGGACCTCAGCAGAATGCACACTTCACATCAACATCCTCAAACTCAGAGCAGTACGACTAGCATGCAATCATTTACTTCCATATACCACATCAGAATATATATGGACAATATGGCATGTATGTTCTACATAAACAGGCAAGGAGGTGCTTGGTTACAAACCCTCTGCAAGGAGGCCATCACACTCTGGAATTGGTGCCTGGCATGAGACATTAAGTGCATGCCACCTCCCCAGGGCCCTCAATACAATAGCAGATGCCCTCAGCAAAGCCCTGCCCCAGGATCACAAATGGGAGCTAGCCGTTCTCAGACACATATTCAAATAATGGGGTTATCCCCACTGTGACGGCGCGTTGGGGGTCCCCCATCTCCTGCACCCCGAAATGGCACAAACAGACTGCACCAGCCGGTGGAATAGAGGAAGGTTATTGCCTCTCCAGGATACAGCACAGCACAGATGGAATCTGGTCACAGAGCTGGGCTAGGATGCCTCAGGCCCCCTTGAGATGGGGGAGACTGGGCCCCTAAACTCCAGCCCCTTTCCCTAGGCTGTCTCCTCCATGCTCCCAGCCCGCCACTCAACTCACTCTCTTCCAGCCCTGCCCCCCAGCCAGGGCAGCCTCCACCTTCCTTTGTTCCTCTCTATGGGGGGTATCTGGTTCAACCAGTTTGGCATCACCTTTGCATAGTGAGGTTTTCCCTGCTGGGTCCTGCTCCAGACAGCAGAGGTCACCACAGCCCAGCAAGTACCCCCACTACGTCACACCCACATAGACCTATTTGCCACCACAACCAACAAGAAAGGCCTAATGTATTGCTCCAGAGTGGACATGGATAAGCAATCCCTTGGGGACACTCTCATCCTCAGAGATTCACCCCTACTTTATGCGTTTCCCCCCTTTCCCCTCCTCAACAGAATCCTTATAAAGGGACAAAGAGGAACAAAGCAAAAGTCATCCTCATAGTACCCTGCTAGCCTCGACAACCATGGTTTCTCCTCCTACACAGGATGGCCTGATATCTCCCGATCACATTCCCATGCAATCCAGCCATACTTTATCAATGGGGAACCACGTCTCCTCACCCTCAATTCCAAACTCTCCACCTCAAGGTGAGGTACCTTGATGGTTCATGGGCATAGAATTGCAGTGCTCACAACAGGTGTGCAACGTCCTCCTTGGATATGTCTACACAGCAAAGTTATTTTGAAATAACAGCCGTTATTTCGAAATAACTTTCCTAGCGTCTACACAGCCAAACCATTTGCCAGCACCTGCAGACCCTGGTGCAGAGCGTGCTGCCTCCTGCCGCTCCAGCACCTGCTGCCTCCCTAGCTACCGCTCCTCCTCCCACTCCTCCTCTTGCTTCTTCCTTCACCTCCTCCACACCCTCCATCCTCTCCCCATCCCCTCAGGGACACCGAGGCCCCCGCACCCGCGGTGCTGTGAGACAGTTGGCCTCGCGAGATCCCCCAAGCGTGAGCCCTGAGCTTCCCCTCCCCCTTCTTCCCCTTGCTTCCCCTTCCATCTCCCTCCTCCCAGGTTTCTCACTCCCTTCTCCCACCCTCTCACTCCCTTCTCCCACCTCCTTTCTCCAGTCTCACCAGAGTTTCATTCCCCTCCCCGTTTTGTTAAATAAAGAGAGTTTGTATGTATGAAAATATGTGTATTTTATTTTACACCAGGAAGGGGGTTAGGGAGGGGTAAGTGGAAGGATGTGAGGGAAGAATGAGGCACAAGTAGGGCTGGCTTTAGGAAGTGCGGGGCCTAATTCGAACAGTTTTGGCGGGGCCCCCCACCACCCAGGATTTGTTGAGAAAAAAAACCCACCACAACAAACCACAACCAACAAGCCACAACCACATACAGAAGTTTTGGTACATTGCGGCATATATTATAAATATCAAGTTGGTTAAGCTGTTACCTGGGAGACTTAGGTATGCAATTGCTGTGGAGCCTAAGCAATTAATCAAAGCCTAAGGCTGTCCCCACACAGAAGCCAGATTCGGCCTGGTATTACGTATCTATCACCGCTGGACTGAGAATCACAAATCAGGCCAGACAAGGTTTAGGGCCAAACCATGTATTTGAAAGTTAAAGGCACACAGCAACAAGTAACTGCAACAAACCCACCCTATCCCAGAAGAAAGAAAGATAGAAAGGTCCCATACACAAAAGGGGTATACTTTACACAGAATAGGAGACGGCGATGGATGCTTGCGACCTACAATCCCTTGGCTAATTGAAAGTCTTAGGAGAGGATCAGCAGGGGAGATCCCTTGAAGCGATGATCTGGTGATTGATGCCTGCGACCTACAATCCCTTGGCTAATTGAAAGCCTTAGGAGAGGATAAGCAGGGAGATCCCTCGAAGCGCTGGTCTGTCCTGCGGAACAGATACACTTCCTGGATCTTTGTCTCTGCCGTGGGTTGGCTCCTCCGGATGAAGCTCCCGTCAGCCCTTCAGCTTCACAGACCCGTCCGGTAGGCAGGGTTTAGTAGATGAGCAATAGAGTTCCAGTCCAATAGGCACCTGCCAGTAATCCTCTGTGTGGGGCGTTCCCACACACAGAGCTGCCACAGCACCACGAGCTAGGCCTCAAAACCCTAACCAAACATCCACAGGCATAGGATGGAATGTCACAGGGAAGACAAATGAAGACACAAACCTAACCAGACTACAGACAGATAGACGAACCTGAGTTCCCCTCAGAACCAAACATTTAAAGGCGGGAAAACAGGATTAGTGAGTAGGGTGCAAAGTATGGTGTGTGTGCACTGAAAAGTGGGGCTGAGTGCACAGCTTGGATGCATGCACATCAGAATGGGAAGGAGTGCAGAGTGGTAGGACCATGTGCACTGCCTAGAGTACAGGGTGCAAAGCTTTTTAGTGTGCACACTCTTTTAGGTTTTGGTGGGAAAACAGCTCTGAGGTGAAATGAAATGTAAAATGGAACCTGTCAGACTCCATTTTGAATGTTGGAATCATTATTCCCTTAGCCTAGGCAACAAAGCGGGACTTTATTGCACACCTCACTCATATGTTTTTAAAACTTTATCTTCCTTCCTTTTTGTTCATCAAAATCTTTCAGTATATTGCCTAACTCTAAGCTCTTCATTACTTCGCATTCAATTGACATGATTGCCAAACTGTTTAATCGGTCTTCCTGCATTGTTGATCGCAGATATGTTTTAATTAGATTTCGCTTCGAAAAGCTCCTCTCTCCTGAGGCTACAGTTACTGGAATAGTCAGTAATATTCGAATTGCTATAAATAAATTTGGGAATGCTGTTGATTGGTTATTAGATGCAAGAAATTGAAGCGTTTTTAGGGGGTTTCCATAATCAGACGGAAGAATTGGCTGTAATGCTTCCAGTTTTTTGCAAAGCATGTAGCCTTTTATGTCAACTGATTTTACAGTTGAAACTTGTTCGTTTTCCTCCACTAGTTTCACATCTGTCAGTGCGAGTTCCAGATCTGCAGCAGATTTTCGTATGGTGTCCTTGGGAAGATTTTTGAATTCGCATAAAAATCCAAATAAACTCACATGCTTTTGCAACTGTTCAAACCTTGGTTCAAGTGACTATAAAGCTTTGTCTAATACTTGATTGAAGCTCTGCATTCTGTAAGCTTCTTTTGGATCAGGAAAAGGCTCGTCTGCAAACTCGTACTCAAATTGTTTTTTTTGTTTGCACAAGCATTTAGTCTGGAAAACTGGAGTCACATCTAGATCTTTGGCAAGTTCATTGGCACCAATTAACACTTCTTGAAAACCCTTCTGTCTGTATATTTTTAACCAGTTACAAAGCTTTTCGAATGAAGAAATTCCTGCAGAAACATCCATTGTATCACTCTGTAATTCCTTGCTCACAAAATTTACTTGAAAAAGTAAATCATGCCAGAAAACTAGCAAAACCAAAAACTTATAATCCTTCATTTAAGTAGCTAGCAATTCAGCATCACTTTTTGCTTGAGCATCATCAATTGTTTCTGCTACCTCTACGAGTGCATCATAAAACTTCCCTGTTTGGTACCACAGAGCTTTGATGCTTTGCATTCTACATTCCCATTGTGTTTTGTCAAAGAGGCTTTACAGAAAGGCCTGTAACATGTTTTCTAAAAATAGTCCATCTTTTAGTAGATGCAGAAAAAAGGTTGTAAATATGCTGCAAGGCTCCAAAGAAACTCATCACATCTGGATATGTTTTGACCATGTCTCCCAAAATGAGATTATAGTTGTGACATGCACATGGTATAAAAAAAGCTCTTGGGTTTGTTTTCAGAAATAATGCATGTACACCTGATATGTTTCCCTTCATATTTGCACCGTTGTCATAGCCCTGCCCACGGATATTTGCAATGTCCAATCCCAGGTCTTTGAGTTCCCTTAAAAGGATATTGTACAAATAGTCACCTGTGCTGCTTTCTACTACTACGAACTTAATGAAATGTTCATATATTCCTGCCAGAATAATTGGTGATACACCATCAGCCACATACCAAATTGTCAGTGACATTTGTTCTCGATGACTAATGTCAGAAGTGCAGTCCAGTATAATAGCAAAATACTTAACAGCCTTAATTCGAGCTATTATTTCATGTTTATGGAATCCCCTACAATACTAATAAATTCATTTTGAATGTTTTTTCCTAAATAATGGTCCTGTATTTCTGACTTCTGGATTCTTCGTAAATGTTCCTGCATCACTGGGTCAAACTTTCCCAGTAATTCAATAACTCCAAGAAAATTTCCCTTGTGTGATGTTCCCAGCCGTTTGTCAAACCCACGAAATGATAAGTTTCGTTCTGCTAGCAACTGAATTACAGCGACTAGTCTCTCAAAAACTTGATGCCAGCATTTTGCTTCTTGGTCAATAAGTTTTTGTTGTATTGAGTCAATGTTTTTTTCAACAGATAACCTTTGCTGAAGGTCGCAGCAACTAAGCATAGCTTGTAAATGTCCTTTTGAGTTTTCGTGCTTGGCCAATCTTGTATGAATATTAGACCAGACATTAAAACCATTACATGCTAGTGAACTTGCCACATTAGAGCAAAAAATCTTACAGTAATAACAAAAGATCTTGTTGGCTGACACTGAGTATATCACCCATGGATGAGTTACGGTTTCACCATTTGAAAGTTTCCTTTTGCAGTGAAACTTTGAAAAATGTTTCCCAGTCTTATTTTTAGGGAAATCTTCTACAATAATTTTAGGTGGCCCTTGTTTTACTAAATACTCTCTGATATGCCGGGTAATGTATTCTGGCCAAGTTGCAGGATCATCAGATATTTCTATTTGGTCAGCAGAGTTGAAGTTGCCTTTCTGCTCTGGATCTAAACCACTCGCATCTTTATTATCAGAAAAGCATTCTTGACCGTCAGTATCTTCAGCATCAGTTACAACCCTATTTGTAGTCTTTTCTTCACCTTGATTGTCTTGAGTGTCTTCTTCAGACTGATTTGGCTCTTCAAATTCTTCGTCACTGCTGTTGTTCTCTGTCTGTGTCATATGTTTTACTGGAGAATTTTCAACCATATCTGCATCTTCAATGAGCTCTTCTGGCTCAACAGTAGAAACAGGTCTGCTAAAATACTTGTTTAAAGCACTCTTCTTACTCCCACTTGGGTACTTTCTACCACTGTCTCTTGATCTCTTTCCCATATTGATAGAAGTCACCATGTTCTAAAAAGAATATTAATGATAGATTTTCACTTTCATATTAAGAAAATAATTAGTTTTGATAGTTGTACAACTGATTTTCAGATGTAGGGTCTGGGTCAAACGAAACTAATATTATTATTATTAAATAAATAACCCAGGGTATGTCTACACTACCCTCCTAGTTCGAACTAGGAGGGTAGTGTAGACATACCCCCATTTCTATATTACTGCAACACTCTAGCTGACAACTTAACAGACACAAACTCCCAAGAGTATTTAGAGTTATGTCTCCCACATCCTAACAACATAGCTGACTTTTATGTGAGTAGTACAGTTCAATTTTGCCCATGGATGACAGATCCTCTACAGAATACATACATTTATGTATTAATGTATAACTGAACTGATAATAAAAATAAAGCAAATATATTACATAAAGAAGTATTCTGATTTTATTTTCATTATGATATTTCATAATATGTTAGGGCATATCTGTTATGTTGATTTTCTAGCATTCGATTTAGTGGATTTAGTGTAGACCCCCAAATTGAACACTGAGGGCAGCCACCACTGGCATCCTGTACTTCTCATCCTGTAAAAAGTAAGGGAAGCTGACATAAACATGTGCTCCTGTTGGCCTCCCACAGTGTAGATGCTGCGGCAGCTCGGCTTAAGGTTAGCCTAATCTAGCTACAGATTTTGCATAGTTGGATGGCGTACCTTAAGCTGGTGTAGACCAGGCCCTACAGAGCTGAGTTATCTCAGATAACACCAAACTGCTGGAAGAGGTTGAAGTACAGAACCAAATCCAGATCTTCATTTTTGGGCCATCTCTTAAGGTATCTGCACTTGCAGCCTATTTCGGAATAGGGCTGCAAATGTAGGCATTCAGAATTGCAAATCAAGCCCAGGATTTAAATATACCGCACTTAATTTGCATCTTCCCGGCCGGGCGCCATTTTTTGAAATTTACAAGCCCGGAATAACTGCCCGTGTCTACACGCGGCAGTGAAACGGGCGTTCGAAATAAAGCCCTATTTCGAACTACCTGTTAAACCTCATTGCAGGAGAAATATTTTGATATTTTGAAATAGTGCGTCCACACTGAGTGGACTCTGAATCGCATTTAAGGCTGGCCGGAACCAGTTCCGGCAGGGCACCAGGTCAGGACTTACTGTGTGGGGCTGCTGCCTGAGGCTAACTGAGGTCTGTGCTTAAAGGGCTCCACCCCTCCGCCCCCGGACAGCCGGGTCTCAGGTTTCCCTGCTTCCTTGTCTACAAAATGCTATTTCAAAATGCATTTTATGTGTAGATGCATTATTTCAAAATAACGTATTTTGAATTAACTATTTCAAAATAAGATATTTTGAAATAACGCTGTAGTGTAGATATACCCCTACACAGCAGGGCTCCTGTAGTGAGAAAAACATACATTAATAAATGGAACCGCTTCACACACTGGGCAGCCGCCCACAACACCCCACCCCACGATGCTCCGCTTCCCACAATCCTAGAGTACCTACTATATCTCAAGCAAGCACAACTCTTCCTCAGCTTGATCAAAGTCCACTTGGCAGCAATAACAACCTTCCATACGCCTGTGGATGACACTACTAAGCAATTTCTAAAAGGGCTACAGGCCCTATCCCCAGATATCGCAGCCTCTAGGGAACTATGGGACCTGCACATGGTATTAACAACACTCACAAAACCACCATTTGACCTGATGGCCACATCTTCCTTACTCCACCTAACCGTGAAGACAGCTTTCCTGGTGGCAATAACCTCAGCATGTAGAGTGGGGGAGATGGGCGCCCTAATGGCAGACCCACCATTTACCATCTTTTTCAAGGACAAAATCTCCCTGCAACCACATCCCAAGTTCATGCCCAAGGTGCGCTCTTCTTTCCACCTTAACTAAACCATACACTTACCTGTATTCTTCCCAAAACCTCATGCCAATGCGTTTGAAACACAAATGCATACCCTGAACGTCAGGAGGGCGCTCTCCTTCTATATCCACAGGTCAAAACCATTCAGGTCATCTCCATGACTCTTTGTTTCCATTGCCAATCATAACAGAGGGAGTCAAATATCATCACAAAGATTATCACACTGGATCTCTGACTGCATTGCTACATGTTATTCACTTAATAACTTACCACCACCTACCTCAATCCGGGCACACTCGATGAGAGCGGTTGCCACCTTGGTTGCTTACCTCAGAAAAGTTCCCATCAATGACATATGCGCAGCAGTTACGTGGGCATCAGAACACACCTTCGCAAAACATTATGCACTTAACTTGGGACCTCTCCATAATACTAGATTAGCAAAAGCTGTTTTACAAATAGCATATTTACCTGATCAGAAGTCCCTGACTCCATAACATGTATTGCTTTGCAGTCACCCACTGTGGCGCACCCCCAGGGATGTCTCTCTCTCGAAGAGGAGGTTACTCACCTTCCTGTAACTGATGTTCTTTGAGATGAGCAAACATCAACATTTCCAGTCTGAGCATTGTTTTTAGTCCTCTTCCATGGCTTTCTGTATTTTTGTGTGGTATGAGGCAGGAAAAGGCAGAACATGATTGAAGTCTCTACAGTTAAATATTTGTTTACGGGTTCTTCAAAGTAGTAAGCAAAAGTGAAACAAGATCCAATGGTTGGAAGTTGAAGCTTCACAAATTCAGACTGGAAATAAGGTGCAGCATTTTAACAGGGAGGAACCCCTGATGAAACCATTGGAACCACTGATGTAGGGACATGATGGTTTCTCTGTCACATGGAGAATTAATACTTTTCACAATGAGGATTATTTATACTTCTAAAAGATACATTCTAGCTCAAACAGAAATATTGATCTTGATGCAAGAATAATTTGTGGACATTCTTTGGTCTGTGTTATGTAGGTCAGATTAGAGAGGAGGATTGTAATGGTTCTGGCCTGAAAATGTGGGAGTTCGGAGTAAACCCCTTCACTTGAGTTAGTTGTTAAACCTCATTCCACAACGAGTAACAGCTAATTCGATTTAGGGGTTTACTTCGAACTCCCATTTGACTGCTGCGTGTAGACGCAGGCAGTTATTCCGGGCTAGTCAGTTTCCAAAATGGCGACCGCCTGGGAACATGCTAATGAAGCGCGGGATATTTAAATCCCGCACCTCATTTGCAATTTCGGTCACCCTCATTAGCCTCCCTAGTTTGAACTAGGGGGCTAGTGTAGATGTACCCTGTATGAATCCATGAATCATTTGCTAAATAGATCATGACACAACAATCTTTATTTGCTCCCTGTCACAGGGTGGTGGGTCCTTTTAAGGAGAGATGGGCTCAGCTCAGCCTGTTCCAATAGCCAACTCTTCTCCCCAAGTGCGGGAAATGCAAAGGGACCCCATCAGGCCTGGGATATATAAGAAGTTTTGGAGAGAGAAGGGTTCACAGGTGGGTATTGGAACATGCCTGCAGATACTGGCATAAAAGGCTCCTGCAGGGCCGTGAGTTTGGGAAGGCAGATGAGACACCACTATCGAAGGAGACCCATAGAGAAGACTAGGACAGGAAGGATCAGTAAGACAGATCTCAATGTCTGCTCTCAGTGTGGGACCAGGGTGAAAGAGACCTTATGTGAATAAACCTGACCCAACAAAAGGGGGGTGTTATTACTGGACATGAGCCCTTATGAAGTTATGGAGGAGCCTGGATGAAGGAACAACATTGCAGAGTCGCTGCAGGCTAAAAAGATGGACACAGGAAATGGCTAACACTATTACACCACTTTCTAAATACATTTTTTCATATACTCATAGGACGGCCCTTTCCTCAAACTCAGATCTGTGGGATAAATTTGGTGTAAATCAGCCTAGCTGCAGTATACCAGTCGAGCATTTGGCATGCTTTTTTTAGAGAGGACTGCAGCCATCTCCCTTGTAAGGCTGGAGCACACAAAACCTGCTAACTTGGACATGTCCCCTTAAGCTCTAGTGTGCGAGGGGAATGTGGGAAGTGTCTTTCTCCTTAGTCGGGGGCAACGTCAGTCAGGGATAGTTTTTTGGGGTTTTTTTTGTTTGCTTCTCACTTGTGTGTGTCCCCTGACTGAAAAAAAGTTCCCCACTCCAGCTTTAGGACCTTAAACTCTAACTTAATGATTCTAACATTGCTATTTTCAATTAAATGACTGACTTCATTGACCCAAAAAGTGTTGTCAAAGTCTGAAGAAAAGCCAGACCCTACCCAGTGTCTATCCTGGGTCAGGATGGACTTTCAATTGCATTTCAGGATTTGATCTCTTGTGCTCATTTGATATTCCTGTTCATCCCTGAGCTATTGGTGTGTTGTTATATGAAGAATCTCACTCCATCTCATAGATTCTGCGACCAAAAGAGACGATTAGATTATCTAGCTTTACCTTCCATATAACACCATAGAATTTCACACATGTTCACTGTATGGAGCCTAATCATATGTGTGGGACTAAAGCATCTTCCATAAAGTCTACAGTCTGGTTTAGAAGGTTTCTAGAAATGGAGGCTTCACCTCTGCACTTGGGAGTTTGTTCACCTAGACTGCTTAAAAATATTATGCCTCATTTCTCATTTGAACGTGTGTGACTTTAAATTCCAGCCATTGGGCTTTTTTTTTTTTTGTTCTGCATTCTTCCACTAGAATAAAAAGCCATTTATTATCTAGTATTTTCTCCGCATTAAAGTATTGATCAAATCATCTCTTGATCTTCTTTTTGATAAACTTAACTTTAAGATTTTAAAGTTTGTCACTGCAAGGCCCTGTTCCCCAGCTCCCAGATAATTTTTGTGGCTATTCTCTGTACCCTTTCTGAATTTTCAAAATTCCCTTAAAAAAGTAGACACCAAGATTAGGTGCAAACGTGGAATGCTAAAAAATGAGGCACAGATTTTGCTTTGACAAGGTGTCTTCTGTAATCCCCTGGTCATTCAGAGAACTGTTGTTCCCTCATTTTTCTCAGATTTGGGATCACTGAGTAGAACAGCGATGGGCAACCAAGAACAGTGAGTGGGCCACATGAGTGTGGCCCTCCTTCATCTCAGTGGGTTGCAGCAGCCCATGGCTCACTGCGGTTCCACCTGCAGCCCCACAGATCTTGTTCGCCCCCTGCCTCTTGTGGACTGGGGCATCGGAGCCCCACACTTCCTACCCTGCTCTGTCCTTGCTCCTCCCCTTATTTCCCAGAGCTTGAACAGCAGCGAACGGCTGATTTGTGGCTTTCCAGTTCTGGGGAGGGAAAGGAGTGGGTACAGGCAATTCGGGGTGCTCTGAAAGTGCTGGGAAGAAGGGGGAGGTGTAGGAACTGTGGGGCTCTGGTGCCCCAGTATGCAAGAGGTGCATGGGGGAGGAGGGCAGAAGGGGGTCTATAGGGCTGTAGGTGGAGCCCCAGTGCGCTGCATGTGGCCCGTTGACCACAGTTTGCCCACTATTGGAGTAGAAAGTGACTCTGAGCCAGCTGTGTATAAGTATCTAAGCCTCTAAAAAGTTGTATGTGTATTTTTAGGCTCCCTCCTTGCTACCTTTGAAAATCGGGCCTTCCATTTCATTGTACCTTAGTTTTCTACCTGTAACAAAGGGATAACAATACACCCTTTCTTATCTATTTAGTTTGTATAATCTTTGGAGTGGGGATTGCCTCTTCCTGTATGGGAACCTAATCTCACACTTGGGGTGTACCCCAAAACAAATAACCTACCCTGCAAGGGATGTTCTGAGGCTTAAAGCATACAAAGTGCTTTCAGTAGGAAAAGTGCTAAGTAGTTGCATTAAATATTAATAATATTATTTCCTAGGATTTGAAGTGTCTCTCTGACAGCACTGTTAATAGTAATGTCCCAGCTTGTGACTGAAAGTAACAATTAGCAAAGCATGTTGTTATATAGCCTTAAAAGCAATCTCATAAGCCCAATATCATGAAAACAACTCAGAGTGCAGAGGCATCCCTGAGTTTACTCTCTAAGGGTATATCTACACTGCCACCATAGTTCGAACTAGGGTGGCTAACGTAGGCATTCGAACTTGCAAATGAAGCCCGGGATTTAAATATCCCGGGCTTTATTTGCATGTTCCCGGGCGCCGCCATTTTTAAATGCACCGGAGTTTGAACTACCTGCCCGCGGCTACACGAGGTACGGACTAGGTAGTTCGAATTAAGGCTCCTAATTCACACTACCATTACTCCCTCATTGCAGGAGGAGTAACAGTAGTTCGAATTAGGAGCTTTAATTCGAACTACCTAGTCCGTGCCGCGTGTAGCTGCGGGCAGGTAGTTCGAACTATGGGGCATTTAAAAATGGCCCAGGAACATGCAAATGTTTAAATCCCGGGCTTCATTTGCAAGTTCGAATGCCTACGTTAGCCACCCTAGTTCGAACTATGGTGGCAGTGTAGACATACCCTAAGGCCGTATTTACACAGCAGCGTTATTTTGGAATAACTAACATTATTCTGAAATAACATAGCCTGTGTCTACACAGCAAGAGGTTATTTCGACATAATATTGAAATAATGTTGAGCTGGAGGACTTCTTACTCTGACTCTTGTAACCCTCATTTTACGGGGAGTAAGGGAAGTTGGATGAAGCGTGCTCTTTTTCAGACTTCCTGCTGTGCAGAGTGTCAAAATCTATTTCGATTTAAGCTACGCAATTGACATAACTCAAGTTGCGTAGCTTATTTTGGCTTTAGTCCTGTTGTGTAGGCATGCCCTAACAGAATAGAGCAAGTCTAAATGTGCTTAATGAAAAGAAAACCATTGGATCGCTATTAGAGTTAAGTCCAGTTATTACGGGTCCTGCTGTTTGTCTGTCACTGCACCTGTGCAACTGTTTGTAGGAGATGTGTCACCTCACTGACTTGCATTTTGAGGAAATCGTCCAGCGAGCGCTGCAGAAGTCCTTGCAAGAGTGCATGGGTAAGTCCACTGGACCTCTTAAGCAACCCCAGGACAGCTGATCAAATGAAGCCTAAAATGAAAACAGCTAAATTGGTGCCCTATGAAATATTTATTTGGATGAGCCAGACATTTTGTAGATATTTCTCCTGTCCCTTTTAACAGGAAATACTTTAACTAAAATATGTCCTCAACACACTGGAAAGCTAGGATTTTAGCGGTTTAAAAACATAATGAGTCCTGATTCTTAGTTGGAGTAAATTAACATTGCTTCCTTGAGGGAGGGAGGGTTTTTTATACCAGCTGAGGATCTGGCTCTGGCCCAACTAAGACAGTTTTGTTTCTTTGGCATGTCAAAACAAGGCCACCATGTCACAATCACACGTGCTGGTATATTTCAACCTGCCAAAGCACATTAAGTTTCTTGCAAATTAAGTGTCGCCACCCCTCACTTTATGTTGACTGTGAGAAATCATTTCGGTCAGAAACAAGGAATCATGAAATTGAGGTTATGGAAAGTTATTTCTCCCAAAGAATCAGTCCCATAGCACTGTAAGGTTCCTACAGAAATATTTGTGTGTGTGTTTTCAAATTTAGGTCCTAGTGTGGAGTTATAAAGATGGAAACTTCCCTGAATTTCAGGCTGACTTTTGAATGACTTCAGTCCTGAGCTGTGCTAGCAAAAATCAGTGGTTATCAGCAGTGCATAACTTTCCTAGTTTAGGCTTGGCCTGCCTTTCTGTTTACTAACTAGCTCAATGCAGGAGAATCACTTGGTGGCAATTCACAACTTGTATTAGGCATAAGATCAGATTGGGTGAGCATAATGCTCCCTACTGGCCTTAAAGCAAATAAATCTCTGGCCTTGATCCTCTAAAAACTCAAGCACATGCTTAACCTGGGGCATGCAAAATGTAACTGCTGCAGCAATGGCAGTGTGGCTGCATGAATAGAGCTGCTTGCTGGGACTCAGGAAACATGGTCTGCTTGATGACCTCGGACAAATTGCTTCCCTGCTCTGTTTCTCAGTTTGCACACCAGTAAAATAGGACTAGTGATGCTGACTTCCTTTGTAAAACACTGAAATTTCTTATGAGGAGTGCTACAGAAGATCTAGATATTATTTATTTGTATTACAGTAAACTTCCGATAATCCGGCACCTTTAGGACCCAGGGGGTGCCGGATTATCAGATATGCCGGACTATCAGAAGGGGGGGCTATGAGGGGTCTGGGGTGGGGTGGATGCCACCCCAGACTCCTCATAGCCTCCCCTCCGATAGTCCGGCTCTGCCCCAGGCATTCCTGATTCAGCTGCTGCTGGTCAGTTTCAGCAGCGGCTGAATCAGGGACGCCTGCAGCAGAGCAGCTGAAGTACTGCCAGGTTGGTCGGGTAGCGCCGACCCTTGGCGCTGCGACACCAACCCAGCAGCACCCCAGCTGCTTTTGGGGACGCCTGGGGCAGAGCAGCTGGGGGGCTGCCAGGTTGGTCCCACAGCGCCGAGGAGTGGCGCTACTGGACCAACCCGGCAGCACCCCAGCTGCTCTGCCCCAGGTGTCCTCAAGTCAGCTGCTGCTGATACTGATCAGTGGCTGACTCCAGGAAGCCCGAGGCAGAGCTACTCTGACCCGGCTTCCTGGAGTCAGCCACTGGTCAGTTTCAACAGCAGCTGAATCGGGACGCCTGGGACAGAGCAGCTGGGGTGCTGCCGGGTTGGTCCCCACAGCGCCGAGGTGCGGCACTGCGAGGACCAACCTGGCAGCACCCCAGCTGCTCTGTCCCAGGTTTACCCAAGTCAGCTGCTGCTGAAATTGATCAGGGGCTGATTCCAGGAAGCCGGGGAAGAGCAGCTCTGGCTTGGGCTTCCTGGAGTCAGCCGCTGGTCAGTATCAGCAGCGGCTGAATCGGGGACAGCTGGGGTGCTGCCGGGTTGGTCCCACAGCCCCGAGGGGCAGCGCTACGGGACCTAACTGGCAGCACTCCAGCTGCTCTGCCCCTGGCTTCCCCGATTCAGCTGCTGGTCAGTTTTAGCAGCAGCAGAATCAGGGAATCTAAGGGCAGAGCAGCTTCAGTGGTCCGACTGCCTGGAGCACTTCCGGGTTCCTGATGGTGTTGGACCATCAGGAGTGCCGGACCATCAGATGCCAGACCATTGGAGTTTTACTGTATTACTTGATTGTGCTATGCCGCTAGTCACTTTGCAGAGATGCAGCCTGTGTAGCTGATAGGGTAATACGCAGAAAACCTGTTGGAATCCGAAAATGCATTTTGCTCCAGAGTCCAATTATTACTTGGATCAACATCAAACATTTTCAATGTGTGATGTGTCATGAAATTATAACCACATGCTGCCAGATAAAATGTGTGAGTATTTACACAGGGCTCTGTCTCAATTTGCAGAAGAGTCCAAGAGGACATTTCACCAGGCAGAAGTTTCTGAGGTGGCCGAACAACAAGGTTTAAAGAAGTGAGTTTATATCAGTCTTTGGGCAATCCCTGCAGTCAGCAGTTTATTGTATTATGCCTTGCATTAAGATTGAAGGGCAAGTTACCCTGAAAAATACATCCTTGAGTCAAAGGGCGAGGTCCGTGCCTTGTGTAAACCGGTGTGACTCCATTTAATCAGACCTCCACCATTGGAGGAGCTGGTCCAAATTTCATAAGGTCTGTCATAAAGCCTATCTACCAGGATTACAAAACTGCTGTTCTCCTTCTAGCTATTTGTTTCCAAATCGTTCTAGCTGAGTAAATGTAGGGGAGGCATCCCTTATCTGTAGCTATGGAAACAGAGGGAAAAGAACCCATGAAAAAGAATGACAGAGGCAAGCCAGGGTGTGAGCGTGGGGAGCTCTGAAGAGAAAGCCAGGGAGGAAACGAGAGAGAGGTTTGTTATCTAAAAGAGAGTCTAGGAAAAACAGAGAGTCTAGGAACTTTAACAACTAGAGGTAGAGATGAAGGAATCCAAAACTGAAATGAACACAGGGGTCAATCAAGCAGCAGAATTTCTGTCCTGCAGCAGATCTCTTCTCTTCTGCCTAGGGACTGATCCCACTGCTGGAGAATTGTGTCCAGTTCTGGGCACCATATTTCAGGAAAGATGTGGTGAAATTGGAGAGAGTCCAGAGAAGAGCCACAAAAATGATTAAAGGTCTAGAAAACATGACCTATGAGGGAAGATTGAAAGGACTGGATTTGTTTAGTCTGAAAAAGAAGACTGAGAGGGGACATGATAACAGCTTTATAGTACCTAAAAGGGAGGAGGAGGGGAAAAAAATTCTCCTTAACCTCTGATGATAGGACAAGAAGCAAATGGGCTTAAATTGCAAGATGGGAAGTTTGGGATGGACATTAGGAAAAACTTCTTAATTGTTAGGGTGGTTAAGCACTGGAATAAATTGCTTGGGGAGGTTGTGGAATCTTCATTATTGGAAATATTTAAGAGCAGGTTAAACAAACATCTGTCAGGGATGATGAAAGTCAGGCCTGGGCAAAATACAGCCCATGGGCCTGATTCGGCCGACCAAGCCACCAGATGTGGGCAGGCAGGCTCCCCAGATTGCCCCACAGCCCCATGCACCTGCCGAAACACAGCTGCTCTGTTTCTGTTTTAAAACTGGAGGAGAGGGGGGAAGTTTTAGGAGCCATCCCACCCCAGCACATTCCCATTGGCCGGTTTCTGGCAAAGACCAGCCAATGTGAGCTGCTTGTTGGAGTAACAGGCAGCCAAAAAGAACCACGCCCCCTCTCCTGGGCTCAATTATTCATGAAGCACATGGCCAGGCAAGTAGGCTGGCTGGTTGGGAAACATTTTAAACTCTGTAGGCAGGCAGGCTAGTTTGACAGCTGACAAGTAAGTCTCTTGGCCACAGCCCGCTTCTGGCACCCCAGCCCTTTCCTGCCCCAACTCTCTGCTCCCGCACTAAACATACCGAAACCCTCTGTCCCCCTCTTACACTCATACTCCCTCCCAGATCTGAAACCCCAATCTCCTGCCCCACATCATAGTCCCCTCCTACCTTAGGTCACATCCCAAACCTCTGCACTCCAGTCTCCTGCCCTAGGTCACAACCACCTCTTTCATCCAAACTCCCCCCCAGATTCTATTCTCCCTCCTGCACTCCAATCCCTTATCCCAAGCTCCCTTCTGCACCCAACCTTCATCCCAGAGCCCGCATCTCCTCCATTAATATCATGGAAGAGTGCAGTCCTCGACCACTTTCCAAAATCTTGGAGTGCCCCCTCCCCATCAAAAATTATTGCCCACCCCTGTTCTAGATGCTGCTTGGTCCTTCCATGAGAGTAGGGCACTGGACTTGATGACCTCTTGAGGTCCCTTCCAGTTCTAGTATTCTGTGATTCATCACCTTAGTCTAAATCTAAGGAAACTGCATTCTTTTGTAAAGCTGTGTGTGAGCTCTACTGACAAAAAGCACAGCATAACAACTAGGTGGTGATGGTGTACTATTTTGTCTTGAGTGATTTGTTCTCTCGTCTTCTCCCCAGAGGCATAACTGCATGTGTCTTGTTTTGGTAGGGCTGTGCAATGCCTCTACTGCTATTCCATATTTCTTTCCACAAAGGGAGGGCGGAGCAGGGTGCTTGCCTCTTTGAGTGGGAAATGGGGAGTTTAGCATGATCCTTAGTTCTTGTGGCGGGCTGTTCTACAGTCTGGCACTGACTTTGAGAAAGTTTTGTAAATGGATGTGGGCTGGATTAGCTCCCTGCCTGCCATGGGCAGGGGGGTGTTCCAGCCCCGCAGGCGGCCTGCTGTGGACAAGGGCTGCTCTAGTCCAGAGCTACTCCTGTCCATAGTGGGCCTGGATGCCCCTTAGTCAGGGCCTGCTCTGGTGTTTGGAGCAGCCTCTGTCCTTGGGGAGCCAAAGCGCCCCATAGGCTGGGGAGATCCTGCTTGGTTAACTGGTTAAATGTTAGGCTAAGCTAATGTTTAGCCACTTAACTGATTAACCAGGATTTTACATCCCTAATTCATGCTCCAGTTTCTCCTGAGAGCCCCTGGTCTTCAGCTGGACTACATCTCCCGGGATGCTATGTGGTCTCTTTCTGTGACTGAGCCACTGTGCTGCATCATTCCCATGTGGCACTGCAACAAATTAAAGTTGACCCCCCAAACAGAATGTTTTATTTAGATTGGGGTTTTCATTTCCATTTTCTTCATTAATTTTCCCAAATGAAAACCTTCCCTCGTTAATTAGAATCTAAATTAATCTGTTAGCTTTTGGGGGCAAAGACTGTGGTACATGCTATGCCTAGCACAGGGACAAATGGGGGGTCTTGCCACTTTAGATGTAATTAATAATAATAATTCATGTTTCCATTCATTCTCACAGATCAGAGCAGCGGTGGGGCTGGGAGACAGGAATCCTGGGGTTTATTACTCAACTCTTTAGGGAGAATGGGGGAGAGGGAGGATCAGGATCCTGAATTTTATTTAAAGTTCTGGCAGGGGAGTGTGATGTAGAAATTGAAGCCAGGAAGGAATGGGAGTCTGGACTCCTGGGTCCTATCCCTGGCTGTGGGAGGGGACTGGGGGCTAAAGCAGTATTCCCTGTAAGCTGTGTGCTTGTGCGGCCACTCAGAAGAGATTCAAGTGTGGCCCAGCTGATTAGCAGAGAGCCCACAGCTAGGTTTTATTTCTACTGGTGGTGCACATTCATACATCTCAGTGCACATAAAATTTATTCTGCACATTGATGGAAAAGTTAGAGGGAACATTGATCTGGGAGGAGGCTTGAAGCAGTGGGAGAGGAAGTCAAGGTACGTGGGCTTTTTTGTGAACTTTGGAGAGGGAAATGTTGTTTAGCAGTGAGAACTGAGAACTGGATATCAGATCTCTTAAATTTCCTTTCTGGTTCTCCCTCTTTCTTCACTTCTCTGTAACTATGGGTATGTCTACACTGAAAAGGTTTGACAATGAAAGGGCTGTCGACATGCAGAAGTCGCCAAAAGTGAAAACTGATCAAATCTGGTTTTCTGTCACTCATTGTCAACATTTCATGGCCACATTGTTAGCACCCAGTCTATAGAAAGAGAAAACTGAAAACTGGTGAAACCTGTTTTTCTGTCTTCCATTGTCCATATTTCCTTCCCACATTGTTAGCACTCTGTCCTCAGATAGAGCAAAGCAATGTAGGTAAGCATCCCACAGTGCCTGGCGTCACCTTTAGTTGTTAAGCCCCTTGGGAATGTGCAATGTAGCGGTATGCATTTTGGGAACATGAAAAATGTTCCATCAGCCACCTCTTTTCATTCCAGCCCATCCTGGGCTTCCAGCTTACTTTCACACTGCTTGAATGACAGTCCTTGCTACAAACTCCAGCATCTGCTGTGAGAAATCATGGATCCCACAATTCTCTCCCATGTTGTGTTCAAAGTGCCTAGAACATCGCACATTGCAGCAGAGCTACGTATGCAATTAATAGCAAAGGAGTAAGACTTGGATGCGGACAACAATGGTGATGGGGACAGAACCAAATCGGCATTGTATTGGGCTGTCACAGATCAGCTGTGCACCGTAGACTTGCTTTTGGGCTAGTAAGAAACCAGCACTTAGTGGTGGGGTGGCATTGTCCAGGTATGGGATGAAGAACTACAGAACTTTTGGGTGCATAAAGCAACTTTCCTGGAGCTGTGTGCTGAGCTGTCCCCTGAACTGTGTGTTAGGACACCCTAAAGCCGTGGTCACCAACCAGTAGATCACGATCTACTGGTAGATCTCAGGGGCTCTAAGAGTAGCTCTTGAGCCCTCTCTGAACCGCGTGCCTGCGCAGTACTTTTACATTAGATTTCCTCATTTGAGGAGCAGCTACTCACTGAGCAACAATACAAGTGAGTAGCTGCGAGGAATGGTGGGAGCTGGGAGGTTGGGAGGGCTGAAACACCCCAGCCAGCTGACTGTGGCTTTCAGCTGAAAGAGGCTGCCCCGCGCTCCAGCTGATCAGGCAGCTTCTCCTCTGCGCCTGCCCACGTGAAGCTTGGTGCACCCTGGCTGAGTGCCATGGCCAGCTGGCTGGGCAGCCACTTCTCTTCCCTCCAGCCCAGCTGCCCTGCACTCAGCTCAGGGAGGCTGTGTCTAGCTCCAGCTGTGCTAGAGCAAGCTTCCCAGGCTGAGCGCAGGATCACAGATGCCCATCTGATGGACTGTATATGACTAGCAATCGCAGACTACAACCCAGACTTCAAGACACTGGCAGATACTGTTCAGTCACAGGTGTCACGCTGAGACTTTGTTATTGGAAGAAAAAATATATAATTCTCAGTACTTGATTTCAGATTTACAAAATAGCAGAGAACAAAATGTATAATTGTAAATGCTTCATTTGACATTTAAATAGCATGAATTAAAAACAGACCATTTATTTCATAACTATAAACTTGATTTTAATTTTATATATTGCATAATTTAAAAATAAACTGTTTAACAGAGTGTATAAGGGCAGGGGATAGCAAGTGATGGACAGGAGAATAGAGAGGGCGGGACTTCAAGGAAGGGGCGGGGTGGTAGATCTTCGCCTGTTCTGAGACTTAAAAAGTGATCTTGGGTGTAAAAAGGTTGGAGACCACTGCAGAGAGCTGCTCTCTTGGTAGAGAAGTGTGTTGCTATTGCTTTATGGAAGCTGGTGACTCCCCATTTGCTACCATTCAGTTGCAAATCAGTTTGGAGTGGGGAAGTTAGGGTAGCACTTATGTAAGTGTGCAGGGCAATAAATTACATTTTGCTTCATAGAACTGTGACTGAGAAATGTGGATGACATAGTGGCTGGCTTTGCTGATATGTGCTTTCCAAACTGTGGTGGGGCAATTGATGGCACACCTATTCCCATGGTAACACTACCCCACTTTGCCTCAGAGTACATTAATTGTAAGGGGTACTTCTTCATGGTGTGTCAGGCACTTGTTGATCACTGTGGGCATTTCAAGACATAACAGTGGCGTGGTCTGGAAAGGTGTATGATGCACATATCTTCAGGAGCAGTGGCCTGTTCAGAGATCTGCATGCTGGGGCTTTCTTTCCAGACCAGAAGATTACAAATTACAGTGGAGGATGTAGAAATGCCCATAGTTATGCTGACTATCTGTCCCGGATTTTCCGAGACAGTCCCAATTTTTAATCTCCTGTCCTTGTGTCCCCATGCAGCAGTGAAATGTCCTGAAAAGCTGTGAGGCTCCAAATGCAGCTTGAAGCAGCTGCATTGCTGATTCCCCTCTGGGGGTATATCTACACTACCCCGCTAGTTCGAACTAGCGGGGTAATGTAGGCATACCGCACTTGCAAATGAAGCCCGGGATTTGAATTTCCCGGGCTTCATTTGCATAAGCGGGGAGCCGCCATTTTTAAAACCCCGCTGGTTCAAACTCCGTGCAGCGCGGCTACACGGGGCACGAACTAAGTAGTTCGAACTAGGCTTCCTAGTTCGAACTACCGTTACTCCTCATTTCACGAACTAGGCTTCCTAGTTCGAACTACCTAGTTCGTGCCCCGTGTAGCCGCGCTGCACGGGGTTCGAACCAGCGGGGTTTTAAAAATGGCGGCTCCCCGCTTATGCAAATGAAGCCCGGGAAATTCAAATCCCGGGCTTCATTTGCAAGTGCGGTATGCCTACATTACCCTCCTAGTTCGAACTAGGAGGGTAGTGTAGACATACCCTGGGGGAATAGGAGTCTGGGACATTTCCTGGAGCCTTTCCCTACTGCTTGGGAATCCGCCAATAGGAGCAGCTTGAGGTATTGCCTGTAGGGAATGCGTGAAAGCAAGTAAGGGGTTGGAGGGATAGGAGGGCAGCCACCGGGAACTGTTGAGTGGTTCAGGTGGGGGGAGGCCCGGGGAACTGGTGTGTGGCTCAGCTGGGCTGCGAATGGGGGAGGTATGGGGGACTGGAGAGCAGTTCAGCTGGGCTGTGTGTGTGGGGGAGGTGTGGAGAACAGGTGCACGGCTCAGTTGAGCTGTGTGTGGGAGGTGTGGGGGACTGGCACATTGTTCAGTTGGGCTGTGGGGGGATGGTATGGGGGATTGGCACATGGCTCAGATGGGCTGCAAGGGGGAAGTGCAGGGAACTGGCGTGCAACTCAGTTGGACTGCAAAGGAGGTGGGGGCTTCAGGAGTTGGATGCATGGCTCAGCTGGGCTGTAGGGGAGGGGAGCACCAGGAGCCAGCATGTGACTCAGCTGGGCTGCAAGGGAGACAGGAAGACAGGAAGCTCAGTGGCAGGGGTGGCAGTAGGGGGCCTGAAATGACCTCCCTTAGTCCAGAAAAATCCCTCGTCTGGGATACATGCTGCATGATTTCATATTGACCTTTAAGATGTCTTTATAGCGCTTATATTGACCACTGATAGAGCTCTTTCCATGAGCAAGCTGGCCATAGAAGACCATCTTTGGTATCCATGTATCATCCATCCTCATAACATGACTAATCCAGCGAAACTGCTTGTTCATAAGCATTGCTTCCATGCCCATGACATCACAAAGCTTAAGAACCTCCGTATTAGGAATTTTGTCCCACCAGTTCACATGGACAGTCTTCCTCAGACAATGCATATGGAACTGATTGAGCTTCGAAACATGGTGACACTATATTGTCCATGACTCCAAGCCATACCGCAGGACATTCAGGACAACTGCCTGATAAACCGCTATCTTGATATGAAGTTTAATACCATGGTCATTCCATAGCCGTTTGGTCAGTTTTCCAAAGGCAACGCTGGCTTTGGCTAGTCGAGCAGATACATCAAGATCCACATTTGTGCTAGAGCAACGAGAAGTCCTGTGGCATCTGAGGGTATGTCTACACTAGCCCTCTAGTTCGAACTAGGGAGGCTAATGTAGGCATTTGAAGTTGCAAATCAAGCTCGGGGTTTAAATATCCTGCTCTTGATTTGCATCTTCCTGGCCAGTCGCCATTTTTGAAATTTACAAGTCCGGACTAACTGCCCGCACGTGGCAGGGCATGTGCATCTGACGAAGTGGGTCTTTGCCCATGAAAGCTTATGCTCCAATATAGCTGTTAGTATATAAGGGTATGTCTACACTAGCCCCCTAGTTTGAACTAGGAAGGCTAATGTAGGCATTTGAAGTTGCAAATATCTCGCTCGCGATTTGCATCTTCCCAGCCAGTCGCCATTTTTTTAAATTTACAAGTCCGGACTAACTGCTTGCGTCTACACGTGGCAGGGACCCGGTATTTCTAATTAAAGCCCCTAAATCGAACTACCTGTTATTCCTCCTGCAAGGAGGTTTAGCAGATAGTTCAATTTAGGGGCTGTAATTCAAAATACCGGGTCCCTACCACGTGTAGACGCAAGCAGTTAGTCCGGACTTGTAAATCGAGAGCGAGATATTTGCAACTTCAAATGCCTACATTAGCCTTCCTAGTTCGAACTAGGGGGCTAGTGTAGACATACCCTTATAGACTAACAGCTATATTGGAGCATAAGCTTTCGTGGGCAAAGACCCACTTCGTCAGATGCATGTCAAGTGGGTTTTTGCCCACGAAAGCTTATGCTCCAATATATCTATTAGTCTGTAAGGTGCCACAGGACTTCTCATTGTTCTTGCAGATTCAGACTAACACGGCTAACTCTCTGATATTTATGCTAGAGGACAGTACACTTCCCAGATAGCAGAACTTATCAACAGCCTTAGGGTATGTCTACACTACCACCCTAGTTTGAACTAGGGTGGTTAATGTAGGCAACCGAAGTTGCAAATGAAGCCCGGGATTTGAATTTCCCGGGCTTCATTTGCAACTTCGGTTGCCTACATTAACCACCCTAGTTCAAACTAGGGTGGTAGTGTAGACATACCCTTAAAGACTGTACCAGCAGCAGTAAACACTGGAGTGCTAGGCTCTTTCCAGACATGCTGAGGCATATCTTCTGTCTTCTTGAGGCTCACTGTGATTCCAAAACAGTGAGCAGAAGTAACAAAGCAATCAAAAAGCTTCTGTGCATCCTTCACTTAATGAGCCAGCAATGCACAGTCATCGGCAAACAGAAGGTCACGAATAGTTGTAGTAACTACTTTAGTGCAAGCCTGGAGTCTCCAGAGATTGAAAATACTTCCATCTGTTCGAAACTGAATAGGTATGCCCAACGTGCAGTCCTTAAAAGCAACTATCAGCATAATTGAAAAGTAGATGTTGAACAGCAGAGGAGCAAGGACACATTCTTGCTTTGTACCGTTTGATATTTCAAAAAGTGCTGATGTGTCCCCATTGTCAAGGACGCGACCAAGCATGCCATCATGGAGAAACTGAATAATGTTGATACATTTTTCAGGACAACCAATTCATCCAAGTATTTTCCAGAGCCCATTTCTGTTGACTGTGTCGAACGCCTTGGTCAAATCGATGAAAATCACATAGAGGGGCTGATGTTGCTCTCTATATTTCTCTTGTATCTGTCTGGCTGTAAATATCACATCAGCAATGCCTTGACCGGCATGAAATCCGCACTGGCTTTCAGGAATAATACCATTTTTAAACACATGTTGTGAGAGCCGATTGTAAAGGATGCGGGCCAGGATCTTACCAGCTATAGAGAGCAGAGAGATGCCCCGATGGTCATCACAAGATGCATGGTCACCTTTCCTCTTATATATATGTACAATCAGGGCATCTTTGAAGACCAGGGGGACTAGCTCCTTCTCCTAAATGATGCTAAATAAATGGGTGAGATGGTACATCAGCTGGCCACCAGCAGCTTTTATACATTCTGATAGAATTGCATCACTGCCAGGTGCCTTTCCAGACTTCATCTGTTTAACAGCTTTTTGTATCTCATCAAAAGTTGGTGGTATATCCAGCTGTAAATCGTTAGCCCACTGAAGACTCTCTCTCATTAGTCCACCTTTGCACTATCCCCCTTGGCCAGACACCCTACCCCCCACCCTTCTCCTGCATCTACCGTTGCTCCTGCACCCTCCCTCCTGGCCACACACTGCACCCTTCCTTGCTCCTGCTCTCTCCCCCTGGTTAGAGACCCTACTACCAGCCTGCTTCTGAACGCTATCTCCCGTCCAGACTTCGCAACCTCTCCCCCTTCTGCCTACACCTCCCTCTCAGATCCTGCACCCCATCCCTATCCCACTCACTGGCAGCCCTGTCCCACACAATGAACTCATTTTTGTCCCCACCCCAGAACCTAAGGGGGTCCATAAAATCCACTAGAAAATAAATCTGACCTATGGGAAGTCCTGAACCTCAGTCCTCCCTGTCCCTTCCCTTCATCCTGTGGGGCTGGAGCACCAGAGAAGTGAGGTGTCTCAGTTGGGGGCCACCTCAGTGAGAGTTGGGAGTTTTGAGAAGGGGAGTTTTGTTTCTCACTTGTGTGGTCCCCAACTGATTTATCTGTGGGTCAGTGGCCCCTGACCCAAAAAAGTTTGCCCACCCATGACATAAATAAAGAAAACATTGAAGCCTTTTCTGTTGAACAAAAATTAATATTTACTTTATTTAAAATGAAGTTTGACAAATTAACGTGAGAAAGTTAAAACACTTAATCTGTTTAATAATTTAAATTAAACCATTCTCCCTAGCTGCAGCATTAGCAAAATGGTTTGAGCATAATTATGTAATTAATGGTGAGTTTCCATTATCAACTGGTGGTCTGCGGCAAGGTATATACATTGAGCCAGGCCACAGGCCAAAAAGGTTGAGGACGCCAAATGAAATTAATGGGTAGCAGGTTTAAAACTAATAAGCGAAAGTTCTTCATCACACAGCGCATAGTCAACTTGTGGAACTCCTTGCCAGAGGAGGCTGTGAAGGCTAGAACTATAACAGAGTTTAAAGAGAAGCTAGATAAATTCATGGAGGGTTGGGTCCATGGAGTGCTATTAGCCAAGGGGTAGGAATGGTGTCCCTGGCCTCTGTCTGTCAGAGGCTGAAGATGGATGGCACAAGACAAATCGCTTGATCATTGTCTTCAGTCCACCCTCTCCGGGGCACCTGGTGCTGGCCACTGTCGGCAGACAGTCTACTGGGCTAAATGGACCTTTCGTCTGACCCAGTACGGCCGTTCTTATGTTCTAACCACTGAAACAGAGTCACCCTCGGCCTCTCCCCTGAGAGACCACCCCAGGTTACTTGCTGCTCCACAAGAGTCCACAAAGAGATTGGGTCTCTTACCACAGCAGTGAAATCACTGTGTCACTCCAGTGTGGATGATGGACAGACTCACTGTGAGTCGTTCTCATCCAAGCAGTTGATGATTTAAACAGTGTGTTAAGAGGCCATGTGAAAACAGTTGGTGCGTCCACAGTGAGGCAGGATATATCTTCTCGCTACTGCAGTGGTTCCCAAACTTTTTGGCATCACGCCCCCTTTTTGATTTTTGAAAAACCCTCACACCCCCCCCCATAACAGCAAAACTTGTTGAGCAAAAAAAAAAAAAGGAACTGACCTGAGCGGAAAAACAAAAATAGCAGCAAAACTTAGGGGGGGATTTAAAGAGTGGGGGCTGGGTCACCTCGCGCCCCCCCCTGGAATTTCTTCACGCCCCCCAGTTTGGGAATCCATGCTCTACATAGAGGGTTGTCATTATTTGCGTGTCTGAGTAAACAAGCCCTTTGTGAGTTCTGTGAAGAGATGAGATATTTTGACTTCCAGTTTCAAGGGATTTGTTCTTCTGTCTTTGGGCTTCATGTTGCCTCAACTTGAATGGAGTTAGCTGTGACAATGCATTTCTGAGTTATTCTGACACACAGTGTAAAACCTGTGCTAAAGACCTTCAAAAATATAGGGGACCAATCAGTGCGAGAAAGCGCTGTTGTCAGAAGAAGTCAATTCAAAGTCCCTCCAGTTTTCTTCAGATTGCCTCTACCAGGCATTGGGGCTTTTACTGATTGGTCCTCTATATTTTTGAAGGTTGACTAAATGTTAACTGGATCTTCTTGAGTAATATCAACAGATTGCTTTGGGCCCAATCCTAGCTTAAAGTTTAAATTGCATCAGGTCCTTTGTAAGCAGGTTGGGAAATGGTCTCATTTGGTGATTATTATTAGACTAGCCAATTAGCCCGTCATAAGATGGGATTTTCAGGTGTCTCCTCCATGTCGATCTTCTCTCCTGTGCCTCCGGTCTCTCTCTCTCTCTCTCCTCCTACTGCCTCCCTCCCCCCCCTCAGCTCTCCTCTGCCTCCTGCCTCTCTCTGTCTCTCTCTTTCTCTTCTCCCCCTCCTGCCTCTCACTCAGGGGACCATGGAGCCCAAACGGTCGTTTGTGCCACTTGCTCCCACGTGGTGGCCCGGCTGAGCAGTGCAGAAGTCAGCCAAGTGTCACGCGGGAGGCGAAAGGAGGCGGGGCGGTGATATTCATGGCCAGGGGGCGGGGCCTGGAGCCGCTGTCACACCGCACGTCACCGCCCCGCCCCCCTTCGTCTCCCGCTGTGGTGCTCAGCTGACTTCTGCGCCGCTCAGCTGGACCACCGCGGGGGAGCCCAAACGGCCACTTGCTCCACTTGCTCCCCCGTGGTGGCCCGGCTGAGCAGTGCAGAAGTCAGCTGAGCGTTACAATGGGAGGCAAAGGGGGTCGGGGCGGTGACATTCACGGCCAGTGGGCGGGGCATGGAGCCGCTGTCACTCCGCACATCACCTCCCCGCCCCCCTTCGCCTCCCGCTGTGGTGCTCGGCTGACTTCTGTGCCACTTAGCCGGGCTGCCGCGGGGGAGCAAGCAGAGCAAGCGGCCGTTTGGGCTCCCCTGCAGCGGCCCAGCTGAGCAGTGCAGAAGTTAGCCAAGCGCCACAGCGGGAGACAACAGCGCCGCCCAGAGGGAACAGCCAACATTTCAGCGTTACAGAGTCACAGACATTGGGCTACTATATATATGATATTATTTACATAGTATAGAGGCATTGCCATCATAGTATTTACATATAAATTTCTCAGTAGCTTTACATATAAAATAGCCCAGCCCCATTGACCTTTATGGAAATGTACTTTTCAAGCACTGGTGATGTGGGTTAATGACATGGTGGTCTCCACCCTGTAATTGTCATGCTTAGTTCAATATTGTTATTTTGGCTTGTGGAAACAGAGGACACTTGATAGTTTTGCAGTAACTTAAAAAATGCAGTTGCAATACTTCTCATTAGGGATGTAAATTCCCATTAATTAGTTAACCTATTGATATTACATCACACTGGGGCTGCCAGCAGCTCCCAGTCCTCTCCTGAGCAGTCCCTGTCCACAGCAGGCTGAACTCCCCACAGAGGGAGGCTGTTCTGGACACTGGGGCAATCTCTGCCTGTGGGGCCCACGGCAGCCCCACAAAAAGGGGCAGCTCTGGACAAGAACTCCCCTGTGTGCAGCAGGCCCTCTGTGGGGCTGGAGCAGCCCCCTGCCCCCAGCCCCTCCGATTACCAATTAATTGGAACCAGTAAGCATCACTTGTTATGAGGATTAAGGAAGTTGTCCCGTGAAATTGTGGGATAGTTCTGGATGACTTCCAGGCCTTGAGTCAGATGGGGCTGCATCTTCATTGCAAAGAAATAGGCCTAGGAGTCTGGATTTCATCTTGAATTGAGGTTGGACTCCTAGCACTGTAGTCTTATGGGACCCCAGGTTTGAGGCTGGGGTTGTTAATGCAATTGCAGTATAGTTGCATGGGGGAGTCCTATGAGTCCAAACCCATCCCTATTGTTAGAGGATGGTGGGAGATCCTTAGAGAGATCACATGACACCCTTTACTACTGGTCATGTCCATCTTGATCCCAGGAATACTAACGGGAGCGGAACTTCTTATGGCAGGTGGGCAGAGCCTCGGGGTCAGTAGGCATGGCTAATGGAGTCAAGGGGCATGGCCAATGTGTCCCCATTTTTGGTTTAGAAAATATGTTCACCGTACCCATAGTGATCTTAGGTGATGTGATTAACCCTTTATAGCCATAGCTCATTAAGCCTTGCACGGGCACCTGGAGAGCAGTAAGAAGAAGTTCAACAATAGACTAAGCCAATGTTGCATGGCAGATTGAAAATGAGATGGAGGTGTATTTATGGCAGCCTAGACCTTTTGGAGGATTATATCCCCAAAGTGGTGGCCACATGCTGTTGCTTACATAATTTGTGTGAGAGTAAGGATGAAGCATTTGGCTGTGGGTGGAACTATGAAACATAGTGCCTGGGTGCACAGTTTGAACAGCTAAACACTCATATTGTTAAAAGAGCCCATAGGGTGGCCATTGATATCAGGGAGGCTCTGAGGAATCAATTTGACAGTGAGGTGAGCTGACATTTCTGTGTTGGGATTGCTTCCTTGCCTCATCCCACTGCTCATCCCGAGAGGGGCATTCCACTAAACCCAAGGGATATTTCAGACTTCCCGCAGGGGCTAGAGCAATTGGTGTGAGTAGTGTCACACAAAATAAACTCATGGAAACCTGCATCATATATATCTTTATTGATGTCTTTCAGTCAGGATGTTTGGAGGTAAAGGATGGAAAAGGCTATTGGAAAACTTCACAATTGTGTTAACATCCAGCTGTTAAAGTCACAGCTGCTTTCACAGGGAGTGGAGTGTGTTGTGAAAATGAGGGTATGTCTACACAGCAGCGTTATTTTGGAATAACATCAGTTATTCTAAAAGAACATATTGCGCATCTACACACAATGCCTGTTATTTCAAAAGAAATTTGAAATAACAGGCCTCTTGCTCTGACTTCTGTAAACCTCATTGTATGAGGTGTAAGGGAAGTCAGAGGAAGAGAGCTCTATTTTGAAATAAGTGCTGTGTAGATGTGCCCAAATTCGAAGAAAGCTATTTTGATTTAAGCTATGCAATTAGCTAAATGCAATTTCAAGTTTAGCTCTGCTGTGTAGACATACCCTGAGGCTGTGTCTACATTGGCGCGATCTCGTGCCAAAGCAGCCGCTTTTGCGCAAAAACATGCTGCCTGTCTACACTGGCAGGGAGTTCTTGCGCAAGAACACTGACGTTTTAATGTGTGAAATCAGTGCTTCTTGCACAAGAACTATGATGCTCCCGCTCAGGAATAAGCCCTTTTGCGCAACTGTTCTTGCGCAAGAGGCCAGTGTAGACAGGCAACATGAATTTCTTGCGCAAGAAAGCCTGATGGCTAAAATGGCCATCGGAGCTTTCTTGCACAAGAGAGCGTCTACACTGGCACAGATGCTCTTGCGCAAAAGCACATCTCTTGTGCAAAGGCACATGCCAGTGTAGACACTCTCTTGCGCAAATACTTTAACGCAAAAACTCTTGAGTTAAAGAATATTTGCGCAAGATCATGCCAATGTAGATGTAGCCACAGTGTATAGGTATAGAGGGAGGATTGCTGAATAAAGAATTTTGTGGCCATGGAGACTGATGTGTGGAGGGATGGTTGCTATGAAAAGAGTTCTGCATGTGTTGACAGTGAGGCCTCTGATTGTGTTTTCTCGGCATCTTGATAAAACATTTCAGCATCTTGTTTTGGTCTTCCTTGAACTTTAGCATGCACTCAGTGTTTTGTGTTCTTGCTTTAATCTCCAAAGGTTTTCTTTGCTCCCTTTTCTCTGTTTGAAGAGTTGAGTGACACAATACATGCTTGACCAGATCTTCCCTCATCTTGCATGATTTTTTCCTTAGTTGATGGAGTCTGTCTCCTGGTGATGTTTGCTGGTGAACTTCTCAAGGTCTGGTGTGGAAAAGGAACCATTAACAAATTGAGTGACTGTACTATTCATGATAAAGATTGTAGCATTTCGCTAGCATGCATGTGTCTGAATAAAACTTGCCACTTTTGTTGTTACTCTAACGTCAAAGACATCTTTCCAGACCCTTTGTTCATGGTGAGCTTTAAAGGGGCTGGTAAAGGGTAGGGGTGGAGTATTGGGCATGGGTTCCTAAGAAAGTACAGTGTAGACTTGTGCAGCAATTGCACATGGAAACAATTTGTAATAATTCTACACTTGTCCACAGAGTGGGTATGTCTACACTACAAAGTTAATTTGAACTAACGGATGTTAGTTCGAATTAACTTTGATAGGCGCTACACAGGCGCTCTGCTAGTTTGAACTTAATTCGAACTAGCGGAGCGCTTATTTCGAACTAGGTAAACCTCATTGTATGAGGACTAAGCCTAGTTCGAACTTACTAGTTCGAATTAAGGGGTGTGTAGCCCCTTAATTCGAACTAGTGGGAGGCTAGCCCTCCCCAGCTTTCCCTGGTGGCCACTCTGGCCAACACCAGGGAAACTCTATTGCCCCCCTCCCGGCCCCGGACCCCTTAAAGGGGCATGGGCTGGCTACGATGCCCGTGCCAGGTGCAAGCCTACCAGCACCCAGCCAGCAGACCCTGCACCTGGCACGGCTTGAGCCAGCCACCCAATGCCCCCCAGCCCTCCCCCTCTTCCCGGGACCAGGCTGGCGGCTCCCGGGAGCTTGCCCAGGACCGCAAGAGGCGGGCACCCACCTGGTCCAGTGCGGAGATCGTGGACCTCATCCACAACGTCCGCACTAGGCACAGGAAAGTGGCCGTCTAGGGCAGGATAGCTGCCAGCCTGACCACCCAGGAGCAGGTTTGCATGAAAATCAGGGTGGTCCAGTGAGACCCCTGAACCTGAGCCCTGAGCTTAGAACATAAAAACATAAGAATGGCCGTACTTGATCAGACCAAAGGTCCATCAAGCCCAGTAGCCTGTCTGCCGACAGCGGCCAACACTAGGTACCCTGGAGGGGATGGACCAAAGACAATGACCAAGCCATTTGTCTCGTGCCATCCATCTCCAGCCTTCCACAAACAGAGGCCAGGAACACCATTTCTACCCCCTGGCTAATAGCACTCTATGGACCCAATCTCCATGACTTTATCTCACTTCTCTTTAAACTCTGTTCTAGTTGTAGCCTTCACAGCCTCCTGCAGCAAGGAGTTCCACAGGTTGACTATTTGCTTTGTGAAGAAGAACTTTCTGTTATTAGTTTGAAGCCTGCTACCCATTCATTTCATTTGGTGTCCTCTAGTCCTTCTATTATGGGAACTAATGAAGAACTTTTCTTTATGCACCCTCTCCACACTACTCATGCTTTTATAGACCTCTATCATATCCCTCCTCAGTCTCCTCTTTTCTAAGCTGAAAAGTCCCAGTCTCTATAGCCTCTCTTCATATGGGACCTGTTCCAAACCCCTGATCATTTTAGTTGCCCTCATCTCTCCCACCCCCTCTCTTCCCCTCTCCCACCTCCTTTTCCCAGTCTCCCCGAGTTTTGTTCAATAAAGAGAGTTTCTATTTTTGAACACACGTGTCCTTTATTTTGTACATCAGGAAGGGGGGCTAGGGAGGGGTAAGTGGAAGGAGGTGAGGGAGGAATGGGGTATGAGCCCCCAATGGGGAGGACTGGGGTGGCTCTGTGGGCTCCTCGGGGTGGAAGCTGTCCTGCAGCCCTCCGATCAACTTCCCCCCTGGATGGCAGCCTGCGGCAAGTGCAGCCAGGCTGATGGCCGAGTGCTGTGATGTGCCCAGTGTGGGCACTCAGGGCACTCCAAGCCAGGACTGCTTTGCAAGCGGGGAACCCCTGAGAACTGTCTGTCCGGGGTGGGGGTCGGGTCCCTTTAAGCACAGCCCTCGGCTAGCCTGAGACAGCAGCTCCACGCTCTAAGTCCTCATCTGATGCCCTGCCAGCACTGCTTCCGGCCATCCTTAACCTCGGTTCAGGGTCCACTCAATGTGGACATGCTAGTTCGAATTAGCAAAACGCTAATTTGAACTAGTTTTTAGTTCTAGATGCACTAGTTCGAATTAGCTTAGTTCGAATTAACTAATTTGAATTAAGTTAGTTCGAATTAGTGCTGTAGTGTAGACATACCCCTACTTAGCTATTCAGTCCCCAGCCTGTAACAATGCTTGGGAGTCTTCCGCCCCAAGCGCAGGACTCTATACTTGTCCTTGTTGAACCTCATCAGGTTTCTTGTGGCCCAATCCTCTAATCTGTCCAGGTCACTTTGGACCCTATCCCTGCCCCCCAATGTATCTACCTCTCCCCCTAGCTTAGTGTCATCTGTGAACTTGCTGAGGGTACAATCCATTCCCTCGTCCAGGTCATTAATAAAGATATTGAACAAAATCGGTCCTAGAACAGATCCTTGGGCACTCCGCTAGAAACCAACCGCCAACCTGATATTAAGCCGTTGATCACTACCTATTGGGCCTGACAGTCTAGCCAGCTTTCTATCCATCTTAAAGTCCATTTATCCAATCCATAGTCCCTTAACTTACTCGCAAGAATATTGTGGGAGGCCATATCAGAAGCTTTGCTAAAGTCACATCCACTGACTTTCCCATATCCACAGATCCAGTTACCTCATCTTAGAAGCTAATCAGATTGGTCAGGCATGACTTGCCCTTTATGAATCCATGTTGAACAATTCCTTGCTGCTTAATGCTCTGGTTGTCACCGGATGAACCCTAAGCCCTTTGTCTACTTCTATTTCTTCATCAATAATTTCTGTCTCTGAAACAAGTGTTTCTGACTCTTTGCTATCAGACATATTCACACTCTGCTTGGTTGTGGACATGAGGTCCCCACCCAGGATTGTGTCCAGTTCTTTATAAAAAGGTATGTTGCTATTGCAGACCAGACTGGCTGTTTGCCTCCTTTGCTTTCTGGTGCACATGCTTAAGTTTCTTTATCTTGGCTCTGCATTTTAGGGTGTCTTGCTCATACTCCTTTAATATAGGGCTTAAGAAATGTGACTGTATGTGTCCTAGTTCCTATGGGTTACTCGCAGCTGAGATTACACCGATTCTTCTCCCTACACACTGATAAGATTCATAAGCTCTTCATTGCGTCAAGTAGGAGAGCATTTTGAGTAATATTCACCCCTGATTCCCTGAGAATTCATCATAAAGACCACCACACAACAAACCAGACACCAGGAAATGGATTTTTAAAGTTACCAGGGATCGCAGGTGGGAGTGGAGCATCTGTTTACCTTTTTATGTGGCTGCAGAGCAGCAGAGTTCAAAGCGCTGATCAGAGTGGCTTATCGGGCATTGTGGGAAACATGCTGGAGGTGAATAAAGGTGATTAAAACCCTATTGTACACACTGCATGATTGGTGACAATAAAGGGGGGGAGTCTCATGCAGAGGTGGAAGCTTTCTGTCGCTAAAACTGGGTGTTTGCTGCAATTTTTGTCATGTCGCAATGTGGATGCTCTCTGGGTTTTGTCACCAAAAAGGATTTTTTGGCGACAAAACTTGCAAGTGTAGACAAGGCCTGTGTTTCACAGGGGATGCAGTGAGGCTTAATTAAAATGTGTTACAATCACCCAGGGAACCAAACGTGTATTACTGCCATTTTCAAGGCACATGAAGCTGTTACCATTCCTATGCATTGTGTACAAATAAGCCAGCCTTCTCCTGTTTCTTTAGCTTCACCTGCCATTATTGACCTGGACCTTTTGCCCTTTTTAACTTAATTTTTGCAGGGGAAGCGGGAAGGGGCAAGCACTTGCTTTAGAAGTACAAGATACGGTATGGCCTCTAGGTGGTGCAAGTTCTCTGTATAAAATATCATTAATCAACCAGAAAATAACTTGAGGATGCTGAAAGAGTAGGACCCTCAAGGGGTCCAGAGAGAATGAGGTGGAGTGTTTTATCCCTGCAGGCAGTTTTGAAAAACCTATCCTATATGAACTGTCATGTGAAGCTTAATAAAAATCGGACCTGATCCCCTCACTCATCTTCTAGGCAAATAGTGATAGAAATGTAGCCGTGTTAGTCTGGTGTAGCTGAAACAAAAAACAGGACTATGTAGCACTTTAAAGACTAACAAGATGGTTTATTAGGTGATGAGCTTTTGTGGGCCAGATCTGAGGAAGTGGGTCTGGCCCACGAAAGCTCATCACCTAATAAACCATCTTGTTAGTCTTTAAAGTGCTACATAGTCCTGTTTTTTGTTTCCTCTAGGCAAAGTGGATTTGAAATTAGAACAATCATCTTTCCACATCTGTTTTGCAACACAAAGCCCTAATGTGATCTATCTAAATCTGTTTTTACTGAAACAAATTAACACAGTTACCACTCTGAAATTTATCTGTATTTTAATTTTTTTCATATTGGTTAAGGCAAGTCATATTGTCATCTTTATGGTATTCAGATTAATCTCATGCTAACAAGTGAACTATGAATCAGGGGATCATCTTTTTGTTCTCTGTTCATTCAGCATCATCCAAATGATAAATAACAATAATAAATTGATCCTCTGAATGTTTTTTTTAGAGAAACTTTGGAAACATCCCTACCTGCAGAGAATTTGGTTCTGGGGAGTGATGACCCAAAAGGAAGAGTCTTTGCTGTGGACCTAAAGGAGTCTATGGCCAAACCAAAGAAATGCAATAAACTTCCTTTGAACAAGAAGAGAAAGGAAATGTGTAAGTCTTTTGTGTGTAAAAATATATCCTGAAGTAGGATTTAAGTGCGTTACAAATCTTTATGCTAGCCTACTGCAATGGAGTGCATCCTCCTCCCCTCCCCCATGAAATCAAGGATGCGTAGGAGTTTTTAAGTCTGACAGAAGTTTGCTCCAGTATTTGTCACTCAACAGTAGACCGTGACTTTGTCACAACAGTCTTTGCTCCCACCACTTCCATCTGTGTTTTTAAGTCTTATGTTTTCTTTTTGTCTGTAGCAGATGAGAGCACGGAAGCGAACAAAGAAAGGCGTAAGTGTCACCGGAAAGGAGAGCCAAAGAAAATAGTTCAAGGCTACACCCTGATCACTGACCAAGAGGAAACGGAGGAAGGAGGAGGAAGTGCTTTCAGTGAGCTCAGTCCTGTTTCTGAAAGTTTAACACCGAGTTAGAGAGAGCCAAGAGAGAAACCTGGGTGTAAATTGAATAAACATGGAGACTTCCAGCACTTGATTGGCTTGGGGCTAGCCCCATGCCTTTCAAAATAATGGGGAGGTTTTGTTTATACTCAGGAAAATTAATCTGGATTAATTAAAGGTGTGAATTTAAACAGAGTTGCTTAGGAATGCTCTCATTCAGAATAAAAATGGCCTTCATTTGGTTTATTTTCATAATCAATTGATCTCAAAGCATATCATACTTTTTAATATGTTTATCATCCCAGCTGCTGCATGGGGTCGGTTATCCCCATAGTATAGATTGGAAACTGAGTCAGGGAGTGGTGTCTTCCCTAAGGCCCCATAGAGAGCTTCTGGCACTACAGGAAACTGACAGGTTTGGCAAGCTCTATGCTAGTGGATTCATAGATTCCAAGGGAGGCCTGGGCAAAATGGGTCAGATCTGATCCACCAAGCCATGGGATCCAGCCCGCGGCGGCAGTGGGGAACCCCAGTCAGGCTCCATTGCTTTCCCTGCAGCCCCACATGATATGGCTGCTGATCCCTGTTTCTATTTCAGAACTGGAGGGAATGGGGGGAAAGCTTCAGGAGCTGCCCCTGCCTCATCACAATCCCATTGGCTGATTTCTAGACAGCAACTAGCCAAAGGGAGCTGCCTGTTTGACTAACAGGCAGCCAAGAAGAACCACACCCACTCTCCTTGGCTCAGTTATTCACACAAGCACATGGCTGGGCAGGCAGGCTGGCTGTCTGGGAAACATTTTAAGCTCTGCAAGCCTTAGCTCTGCAGGCAAGCAGGCTAGTTTGGCTGCTGGCTGGTAAATCTCCTGGCCAGAGCCTGCCTCTGGCATCCCAGCCCCACCCTTCACCAACCTTCTGCCCCCCCAATCAACATACACAAACCCTCTACCCCCCACTTGCACCCATTCCTCCTCCCAAATTTGGCACCCCAATCTGCTGCCCCAGATCACAATCTCCTATCCTAGGTCACATCCCAAACCCCTGTACTCCAGTTCCCTGCGCTAGGTTGTATCTACCTCCTTCACTCAATCTCCCTCCCAGATGCCATTCTCCCTCCTGCACCCCAGTCCTTTACCCCAAGCTCCTTCTGTACCCTACCTGCATCCCAGAACCTGCATCTGCTCCATTAATATCATGGAAAAGTATGGCCCTCCACCACTTCCCAAAATTTTGGAGTGCCCCCCCCATCAAAAATTATTGCCCACCCCTGTTCCAAGGTCAAAAGGGACTTGTGATCAATTAGTCTAACATAACAAAGTCCAGCATAACAAAGGCCATAGGACTGCCCCACAATAATTCTTTTTAAGCGAGATTCTATCTTTAAAAATACTCTATAACTACTGCTATATCCTTCTCCTTTTATTGACAGGCAACTTTTATCGAAACGAGTGTGTCCGCTCAGGGACTTCTTTCAGTGCAGCTCATCCAATGTAGTTGTATCAGATTAGTGACACCTGTAAATTATCCTGACCTGTGTAGACAAACCCTCAAAAATTGCAAGTTTAGATTAACAAGGATTTCGTGTTCAGTTTCTTTGTCTTCTGGAGCCTCTAGGTTGTGCAAGGTGCCTGCTGATGTGTGTTTTTGTTGATGTTCTGTAGATCAGTGTGTGGCATGGGTCCAATGTTCTTATCCCAGCTGTGAGAAATGGCGGCGTCTTAGTAGTGATGTCGATCCCTCAGTTCTTCCCGAAGACTGGACATGCAGCCAAAACACCGGTAAACAGTGTAGCAGCCTTCTTTGACCTTACGGTCGCTAGGGATGTTAGTGTATAGTTGTTTAAACAATTAGCGGATAAGCCTGGGCTTATTAGTTAATCCTAACTACTACATGCATGTCCCTCCCTTGCCTGCTGCCTCTGTATCAGAGGCAGCAAGAGGTGGGGAGACAGGAGCCAACTCCCCATGAGCACCAGATCCTGTGGAGCCACCTGCCCCCCCGATCTCCATGCTGCTGCCTCTGATAGAGAGGCAGCAACAGGAGGGAGCCAGTATACAAGGTAAGCCAGTTTTCAAGATGGCTTCTCTTGTATTGTTGCTTTCTGTAGAAGTGAGGGGAGGCAGGTGGGAGCCAACGCTCAGGGGGAGCCAGCTTAAAAGCTGACTTCCCCCGAGCACCAGCTTTACAGAGTTGCCTCTCCCCCTACCCCCCACTGTTGCCTCTGTATCAGAGGCAGCAGCATGGGGTGGAGAAGGCTGGATGCCAAAGCAGCCTCTGTCCGCAGGGAGCTTGGGCCCCCACTGCAGACAGGCGCTGCTGCCGCAGAGCAGCCTCTGTCTGCGCCAGGCCCAAGCTTGCTGGTGACAGAGGCTGCTCTGTGGGATGCAGATGAGGCCCCCCAGAAGTGGGGCTGGGAGCACACTGGCTGCTGGCCCTGTCTCCAGGGACTATCGAATAATTGTGTAACTGCTATGATTATTAAATTACACAGTATCTAATATCCCTATAAGTTAGGCCTGGGCAAAATACGGCCTGCAGGCTGGATCTGGCCCACCAAGCCTCCGGATCTGGCCTGTGGAGGCAGCAGGGAGCACCAGGCAGGCTGCTTTGCTTGCCCTGCAGCCCTGTGAGCCCTGCAGAAACTCAGCTGCAGGGCTCTGTTTCTGTTGTAAAACTGGAGGGGAGGGAGGAAGATTTAGGAGTACCCCGCCCCCAGTACATTCCCATTGGCCAGTTTCTGCAGAAACCTGCCAATGGGAGCTGCTTGTTGGAGTAACAGGCAGCCAAGAAGAACCACGTCCCCTGTCCCCTCTTTACTGCTGAGTTATTCATGAAGCACATGGCCAGGCAAGCAGGCTGGCTGACTGGCTGGGAAACATTTTAAGCTCTTCAGGCAGGCAGGCTAGTTTGCAGCTGACAAGTAAGAATCTTGGCCACAGCCTGCTTCTGGCACCCCAGCCCTTTTCTGCCTCCCCTCAATCAATATATACAAACCCTCTGCCCCCTGCTTGCACCCATGCCTCCTCCCATATTTGGCACCCCAGTCTCCTGCCCCAGATCACAATCCCCTCCTATCCTAGGTCACATCCCAAACCCCTGCACTCTAGTCCCCTGCCCTAGGTCATATCCACCTCTTTCACCCAAACTCCCTCCCAAATTGTGTTCTCCCTCCTGCACCCCAGTCCTTTACCCCAAGCTCCCTTCTGCACCCAACCTGCATCTCCTCCATTAATATCATAGAACAGCCCTCGACCCCTTTCCAAAAACTTGGAGTAGACCCCCATCAAAAATTATTTCCCACCCCTGCTATAGGTCACCAGCTCAAATTGAGCCCAAACTACTAGTGATCATTTGTCTGGCTATTAAGGAGGAGAGCAGAAACAAATTTTGTGGGCTTAGCATAATTTCTAAAGCACAAGTGTCGTCACAAAAATCCTCTACAATAGGCCTCCTGAGAAAGCAGCTTATGCAGACCATTCAGCGCCTATTTAGTTACACAAACAAGGGTCAGGTTTTCAGCCAGCAGAGGTGTTTAGGGCTGGATTTGCCATAAAAGCTCTACTTCCCATTCTCCTGAGATCTTTGGAAGCCCTGCCCATTTATTTTGGAACTAAATGAGTTTTGAGCTCTTTTGAAAACCCAGTCCTGGTTGCAAATGCTAGGAAATCTTGAAATTTATTCTGGTTGGCACTTATTGACTCCAGTGAAGTCAGTGATGCTGATTTACACTAGGGCTGTGTCTACACTACAAGGTTTTTGCGCAAAACTGGCAGAGCATCCACACCTCAAGCACGTTTTTGCGCGCGCGCACGCACACACACACACACACAAATACAGTAAATAGACAGGATAGCGGGCTTTTGCCAATAGTTATTCCTCTCCCCACGAGCTCTTGTGCAAAAAGGCACGTGTGGAAGCTCTGCAGGGGTTTCTTGCGCAAAAAGAGCCTATCAGAAAAAGCACAGGTGCTCTGATGGCCATTCTGTTAGTGACAATTAGAACTTTCTTGCGCAAGAGCGTCCATGCAGTGTGGACTCTCTCTTGCGCAAAAGCACATTGCACAGGCTTTTGCAATGTGCTTTTGAGGTGTGGATGTGCTTTTGCACAATTAGTTTTTGCGGAAGATCTCTTCCACAAAAAGCTTCTTACACAAAAACCCTGTGGTGTAGACAAAGCCTAGATGAGGATAAATAGATTCATTGATTTTTTTAGGGCCCATTCTGAGCACCTAATCTGCTCTCCTGTGTAGCATAGGCTGGAGAATTATGCCAAGGATTCCTGCATAACTTCTGTTTGAGCTATAGCAGGTCTTTGAGAAAGACATCCAGTCTTCATTTAAAGCCCTGAGTGGTAGAAAAGCCACTACATCCCTACTACATAAGTTATTCCAATACTAAATTCTCCTCTCTGTCCAAAAACTCACCTTTTTTCTAGTCTGAATTTGTCTAGCACAGGGGTGGTCTGCGGGCCAGAGCTGGTTCCCCAAGGTTAGCCCCTGGTGGGTCATCTACACAGTATTTCCCTGCTCATCTACAGGTATGGATGTTCATAGCTCCCATTGACAGTGGATCACTGTTCTTGGCCAGTGGGAGCTGTGGGAAGTGGTGTCCTGGTCCACATCACTTCCTGCAGTTCCCATTGACAGGGAACAGTGATCTGGGCTCTGCAAGTGGCTGTACTGGTGGATGTGCAGGTAAGTACAGTGCTGAAGACCCACCAAGGGATAAGCCTGGTGAACTGTATCTGGCCTGTAGGCTGCTTATTGCCCACCCCGGCCTAGCATCAGCTCTCTATCCTCTGAACCTCGCTGCCTTTGTGTGCTAGATTAATAATTTGTCTAGTATCAGAAACCATTTCCCCATGCAGGTACTTGTAGAGTCTGATGAAGTCACCCCTTAAGCTGCTCCTTGACCTAAACAGACTGAGTTGTTATAGTCTTTCACTGTGAGGCAGGTTTCATTTTGACAATGTTGAATGCTTTGTTTTTGCATTACCATTTTTACTATTGCTAGAACACTTACTTGGTGTTTCTCAGGTCTTTCAGGGTAGGGGGCTGGTGATGCGGGGACTGTGGGAGTCAGGGCATGGCCTTGGGGATGTAGGGGCTCAGGGCAGGAGGCTGGGGAGGTGGGTGTGTGTGAGAATGAGGGTTGGGGGATGAAGAGGGGTTCAGGGCAGGAGGCCAGGGCTTTGTGGGGTGCAGGAGTCAGGGTGAGGGGTTGATGAATGGCTCAGGGCAGAGGGTGAAAGTGCAGGAATCAGGGCAGTGGGTTAGGAGGAGGAGAGCTCAGGGGGTGGCTACTGGCTTCTCTCCAGAAGCAGCCCAGGGCGGTGGGGACCCATCTGTCACATCCCACCTAGTCCCTGGGGTGAAGGTAAGGGCTGCACATCCTGCCTCTGGCTACTCCCGGGGTAGGCCCAGGATAGGGGTGGGACACGCACCCTGCCCCCAGGCTTCTCCTGGGGCCAGCCTGGGGAACGCCCAGTACAGGGGGGGGCTACACAGGCCAGTTCCAGGGGCTTTCTCTCTCCCCCATCTCCCAGTCCCAGTGCAGCTTTCTCCCTCCCCTTTCCTCACCCCCGGTCCAACATAACTTTCTCCCTCTCCCCCCATCTTTCTCCCTCCTGGGCCCTCGTCCAGTAGGGTTTTCTCCCCCCACAACCCAATGCTGTGGCCAAGGGCAGGGGGCGGGTTTGGGGCAGGATGGCCACTTACCCTGTCCAGTGGCTAACAGTGTGGTGAGCCCAAGCCACTCTCTCGGTGGTGTGGCTGCTCGCAGTGATCACGCTGCATTATAGCTCTCCCCTGTGTTCACTGCCCCTAGTGGTCATTCTTCAGTTTCGCTGTTTTCCAATCAGCCCCCTTTTTCTTCATGTTTTGGAAAACAATCCCATTCCAGGCAGATCCTGTTTTCCTGGCACAATCAAACCCTGACTTGGCTTTAAGTTAGGATAAGAGGAAGCTGCAAACCTAATTTGGTGGTCCTAACATTGTTTAGGAGGAACTCTTGAACAAATGGACTCACAGACAGCCACCCACCTAGATGCATATTTCTAAAATATATAAATAGATATGAATCAAAACAATAAAGTTGAAACAAAACCATATGATGAGGTTGAAATAAAATATTTTGGAATATTTCATTTCACAATAAACTCTATTTCTGTTTTTCACCCCCATTTGAGATTTACAAAATCTCAGAATTTCTCACTCAGCTGTGGCTGTTGTTGTTTGTGTATTGCAGACTTGCAGTACAAGAGCTGCGATGCCCCCGAGGAGATGTGGTCGGGATCTGAAAACGATGTAGTGTATGCTACCTATGTGCCTGGGTCAATCATATGGGCCAAACAGTTTGGCTACCCATGGTAGGTGTCCATAATGCTGGAAAAATGGTAAGCTGGTCAACTATGAACAGAGCTTTTAAAAATGGACAGCACAGTACACATGTAAAACATAGAGTGTGAGCTAGCCAGAGTGCTGGATTTGCACTGTAGAGACCTGATATCTATTTCTGGTTCTACCATTTGTCTGCCAAGTGACAAAGTTATTTTACCACTCCATGTCTCAGTTTCCCCACAAAACTTGTATGTTTAGACCTGGGTGGGCAATAATTTTTGATGAGGGGGGGCCACTCCAAGATTTTGGAAAGTGGACAAGCGCCACGCTCTTCCATCATACTAATGGAGGAGATGGGATATGGGATGGAGGTTGGGTGCAGAAGGGAGCTTGGGGTAAAGGACTGGGGTGCAGGAGGGAGAATGGAGTCTGGGGGGGAGTTTGGGTGAAGGAGGCGGATATGACCTAGGGCAGGGGACTGGAGTGTAGGGGTTTGGGATGTGACCTAGGGTAGGAGGGGATTGTAATCTGGGGCAGGAAATTGGGGTGCCAGATCTGGGAGGAGGCATGGATGCAAGAGGGGGTCAGAGGATTTGTGTATGTTGATGGGGGTGGTGGGGGCAGAGGGTTGGGGAAAGGTGGAGCTGGGGTGCCAGATGCAGGCTCTGGCCAGAAGACTTACCAGCCAGCAGCCATACCAGCGTGCTCGCCTGCAGAGCTTAAAATGTTTCCCAGCCAACCAGCCTGCCTGCCTGACCATGTGCTTGTATGAATAACCCAGCTGAGGAGAGGGGGTGTGGTTCTTCTTGGCTGCCTGTTATTCAAACAGGCAGCTCTCATTGGCCAGTTGCTGTCTAGAAATCAGCCAATGGGATTGTGCTGAGGCAGGGGCATCTCCTGAAGCTTTCCTCCCACGCCTTCAGTTTTGAAACAGAAATGGGGTCTGGATGCCTCTGCGTCTGCAGGCTGGATCTGGTAGCTTGACAGGTTGGATCCAGGCTGTGGGCCATATTTTGCCCAGGCCAGGTTTAGACTATCAGTTCTTGGGTTGGTGACTGTCTCTCATTTTGTGCCCTTGCTGAGCCTGGTGCCATACGGCCCTTGTCTGAGGTTAGGCTTCTTGGTGTTCCTCTCATATAAATAATTAAAAGCAATAAGGTAGCACTGTTTGAGATCAGGGTCCTGATGAACTGGGCACAGCACAAACAGGTAGTGAGAAACAATCTCTGCCTCAACAATCTCACACTCTACATAAATAAGACAAGCACAGGATTATATTTCAGAAGGGGAAAGAGACTTTAGGGGGTATGTCTTCATTGTACAGATAACCTGGGCTCTTATTTGAGTGTTTCCCCTTTCCTGGCTCCCATCTACATATAAAATCCTTTGCCTCAGGTTTAGTGGTGCTTTTGAACTCAGTCTAGCAGGCCTGTCTGATACAGGATAAGCCTGATCGGAGGCTTTCATTAACTTTGTGGTGGGGACACAGACTAAATCATTTAAGGGCTAGCTCCGCGGTCACTAACCTGTCGATCGTGAACGATTGGTCGATCCTGGGGGCTCGACCAGTCGATCACAAGGCTTTCGTGGGCTTCCCCCCTCAGTCTCCTTTACCCCCAAGAAGAACCCTGTGCTGGCACTACCTCCAGCGGCAATGGAGGTAGCGTGGGCTTCCTGCGGGATGTGGGGGGGAGTTCTGCAGCTGCATGCCAGGTCCAGGAAGTGGGAAGGCTGGTCTTCTTCCCTCCCCAAACAGCTGGTGTGGTATCTGAAACGCTGTGTTTGTCACACACCAGCGACTTTCTTTCCCCTGCTGCCTTCCTGCACGGTGGGGAGGAAGGGAAGTAGGAGTACCGGGACTGTGCTAGTTCCAACTGCTCAGGCAGTGCGTGCTGCCGTGGGGAGCATAGGAGCAGGGCGCGCGCTGCCTGAGCAGTTGGAGCTGGCGTAGTCCTGGGACTCCTACTCCCCGCCCCCTGCGCAGGAAGGCAGCAGGGGGAAAGAAGTAATTGGCTTGCAACAGACCAGCGTTTCAGGTAACACACCAGCTGTTTGGGGGAGGGGGAAGCAGACCGCGCACTTCCTGGACCTGGCGTGCCCCTACCAGCACCCTGCCTTAGCACCCTGCGCCAGCACACAGCCTTAGCACCCTGCCCCAGCCCCCACCAGCACCCTGCCCCAGCACCCTGCCTCCTGCCCCAGTCCCCACCAGTACCCTGCCCCCTGGCCAGACACCTACCAGCAACCTGCCCCCAGCCAGACTCCCTGAACCCTGCCCAAACCCCCAGCAGCACCTAGCTCCTGCCCCCTGGCCAGAGTCCCATGAGCACCTTGTCCCCTGGCCAGACCCCCATGAGCACCTTGCTCCTGCCCCCTCCCTTCTGGCCAGACACCTACCCCCAGCTTGCTCCTGTACCCTATTTCCCACCCAGATTCTGTACCCCCATCCCTATCCCACTCACTGGCAGCCCTGTCCTGCACACTGGAGCCCTCATTTTTGTAGCGGGGCCCACAAATGCCACTAACCCTGGTACCCAGGGGTATGTCTACACTGCCACCCTAGTTCGAACTAGGGTGGCTAATGTAGGCAATCGAAGTTGCAAATGAATCCTGGGATTTAAATATCCCGGGCTTCATTTGCATCTTGCCAGGCGCCGCCATTTTTAAATCCCCGTTAGTGCAGACTCCGTGCCCGTGGCTACACGCGGCACAGAGTAGGTAGTTCGAATTAGGCTCTCTAATTCAAATTACCGTTATACCTCCCACGAGGAGTAATGGTAGTTTGAATTAGAGAGCCTAATTGGAACTACCTACTCCGTGTTGCATGTAGCCGCGGGCATGGAGTCCGCACTAATGGGGATTTAAAAATGGTGGCGCCCGGCAAGATGCAAATGAAGCCCGGGATATTTAAATCCCGGGCTTCATTTGCAACTTCGATTGCCTACATTAGCCACCCTAGTTCGAACTAGGTTGGCAGTGTAGACATACCCCAGAAGAGTTAATCTGGTCTGGGCTTGGAGTGCCAGAGGAGTGAGGTGTCTCAGTGGGGGCCACATTAGTGAAGCTTGGGGGGTTTTGGAGGGGTTGTTTTTTTTTGCATCTACTTGTGTGGCCCTCACTGACTTCTCTGTGGGTCAGTGACCCCTGACTCAAAACAGGTTCCCCGCCCCTCTCATAAATAAAGACAATGCTGAAACATTCTTTGATAGGATAATGAGTTTCTTTGATAGGATAACGAGTCTTGTGGATAAGGGAGAAGCAGTGGATGTGGTATACCTAGACTTTAGTAAGGCATTTGATATGGTCTCGCATGATATTCTTATCAATAAACTAGGCAAATACAACTTAGATGGGGCTACTATAAGGTGGGTGCATAACTGGCTGGATAACCGTACTCAGAGAGTAGTTATTAATGGTTCACAATCCTGCTGGAAAGGTATAACAAGTGGGGTTCCACAGGGGTCTGTTTTGGGACCTGCTCTGTTCAATATCTTCATCAACGATTTAGATATTGGCATAGAAAGTACGCTTATTAAGTTTGCAGATGATACCAAGCTGGGAGGGGTTGCGACTGCTCTGGAGGATAGAGTCATAATTCAAAATGATCTGGACAAATTGGAGAAATGGTCTGAGGTAAACAGGTTGACAAATGCAAAGTGCTCCACTTAGGAAGGAACAGTCAGTTTCACACATAGGATACGTCTAGACTACATGGCTCCGTTGACGGAGACATGTAGATTTGTTTGATCGGCAAAGGGAAATGAAGCTGCGATTTAAATAATCGCGGCTTCATTTAAATTTAAATGGCTGCCCCGCTTTGCTGATCAGCTGTTTGTCGGCAGATTGGGGCCGTCTGGACGCTCCCCTGTCAACATGAAAGCCCTTTATCGACCTCCCCGGTAAACCTCAACCTACGAGGCATAATGGGGAGGTCGATAAAGGGCTTTCAGGTTAGCGCGGGAGCGTCCAGACTAGCGCTCTGAGCCGATAAACAGCTTATTAGCTGTTTGTCGGCTCAGCGCGGCAGCCATTTAAATTTAAATGAAGCCGCAATTATTTGAATCGCGGCTTCATTTCCCTCTGTCGATCAGCCTAATCTACATGGCTCCATCGATGGAGCCATGTAGTTTAGACACACCCATCCAGAATGGGAAGCGACTTTTATAAAGGAGTACGGCAGAAAGGGATCTAGGGGTTATAGTGGACCACAAGCTGAATATAAGTCAGCAGTGTGATGTTGTTGCAAAAAAAGCAAACATGATTCTGGGATGCATGTTAATGGTGTGTTGTGAGCAAGACACGAGAAGTCATTCTTCAGCTCTACTCTGCGCTGGTTAGGCCTCAGTTGGAGTATTGTGTCCAGTTCTGGGCACCGCATTTCACGAAAGATGTGGAGAAATTGGGGTATGTCTACACTACAGCACTAATTCGAACTAACTTAATTCAAATTAGTTAATTCGAACTAAGCTAATTCGAACTAGTGCATCTAAACCTAAAAACTAGTTCGAATTAGTGTTTTGCTAATTTGAACTAGCATGTCCACATTGAGTGGGCCCTGAACCAGGGTTAAGGATGGCCGGAAGCAGTGCCGGCAGGGCATCAGATTAGGACTTAGAACGTGGAGCTGCTGTCTCAGGCTAGCCGAGGGCTCTGTTTAAAGGGACCTGACTCCCACCCCGGACAGACAGTTCTCAGGGGTTGTCTAACTCGATGAGGGACAGCAAAGCAGTCCTGGCTTGGAGTGTCCTGAGTGCCCACACTTGGCACATCACAGCACTCGGCCATCAGCCCGGCTGCACTTGCCGCAGGCTGCCATCCGGGGAGGGGGATCAATCTGGGGGCTGCAGGACAGCTTCCACCCCGAGGAGCCCGCAGAGCCATCCCAGTCCTCCCCATCGGGGGCTCGTACCCCATTCCTCCCTCACCTTTTTCCACTTACCCCTCCCTAGCCCCCCTTCCTGATGTACAAAATAAAAGACACATGTGTTCAGAAATAGAAACTCTCTTTATTGAACAAACTCGGGGAGACTGGGAAAAGGAGGTGGGAGAGGGGAAGAGAGAGGGTGAGAGAGGGGAGGGCAACTAAAATGATCAGGGGTTTGGAACAGGTCCCAAATGAGGAGAGGCTAAAGAGACTGGGACTTCTCAGCTTAGAAAAGAGGAGACTGAGGGGGGATATGATAGAGGTCTATAAAAAGCACGAGTGGTGTGGAGAGGGTGCATAAAGAAAAGTTCTTCGTTAGTTCCCATAATAGAAGGACTAGAGGACACCAAATGAAATGAATGGGGAGCAGGGTTCAAACTAATAACAGAAAGTTCTTCTTCACAAAGCAAATAGTCAACCTGTGGAACTCCTTGCTGCAGGAGGCTGTGAAGGCTAGAAGTAGAACAGAGTTTAAAGAGAAGCGAGATAAAGTCATGGAGGTTGGGTCCATGGAGTGCTATTAGTCAGGGGGTAGAAATGGTGTCCCTGGCCTCTGTTTGTGGAAGGCTGGAGGTGGATGGCACGAGACAAATGGCTTGGTCATTGTCTTTGGTCCATCCCCTCCAGGGTACCTAGTGTTGGCCGCTGTTGGCAGACAGGCTACTGGGCTAGATGGACCTTTGGTCTGACCCAGTACGGCCATTCTAAACTCAGGGCTCAGCGTCGGGGGTCTCACTGGACCACTTTGATTTTCATGCACACCTGCTCCTGGGTGGCCAGGCTGGCAGCTATCCTGCCCTAGACGGCCACTTTCCTGTGCCTAGTGCGGAGGTCGTGCATGAGGTCCACGATGTCTGCACTAGACCAGGCGGGCGCCCGCCTCTTGCGGACCTGGGCCGGCTCCCGGGAGCCTCCAGCCTGGTCCCGGGAAGAGGGGGAGGGCTGGGTGGCAGCTGGTGGCTGGTTCGTGCTGTGCCAGGTGCAGGGTCTGCTGGCTGGGTGCTGGCAGGCTTGCACCTGGCACGGGCACCGTAGCCAGCCCATGCCCCTTTAAGGGCTCTGAGGCCAGGAGGGGGGCAGAAGAGTTTCCCTGGTGGTGCCCAGAGTGGCCACCAGGGAAAGCTGGGGAGGGCTAGCCTCCCACTAGTTCGAATTAAGTGGCTACACAGCCCTTAATTCTAACTAGTTAATTCAAACTAGGCGTTAGTCCTCGTGGAATGAGGTTTATCTAGTTTGAATTAAGCGCTCCGCTAGTTTGAATTAAGTTCGAACTAGCGGTTTGCTAGTGTAGCGCCTATCAAAGTTAATTCGAACTAACGTCTGTTTGTTCGAATTAACTTTGTAGTGTAGACATACCCTTGGAGAGGGTCCAGAGAAGAGCAACAAGAATGATTAAAGGTCTAGAGAACATGACCTATGAAGGAAGGCTGAAATAATTGGGTTTTTTTAGCTTAGAAAAGAAAAGATTGAGGGGGGACATGACAGCAGTTTTCAGGTATCTGAAAGGGTGTCATAAGGAGGAGGGAGAAAACTTGTTCATCTTGGCCTCTGAGGATAGAACAAGAAGCAATGGGCTTAAACTACAGCAAGGGAGGTTTAGGTTGGACATTAGCAAAACATTTCCTAACTGTCAGGGTAGTCAAACACTGGAATAAATTGCCCAGGAGGTTGTGGAATCCCCATTTCTGGAGATATTTAAGAGTAGGTTAGATAAATGTCTATCAGGGATGGTCTAGACAGTATTTGGTCCTGCCATGAGGGCAAGGGACTGGACTCGATGACCTCTCGAGGTCCCTTCCAGTCCTAGTATTCTATGATTCTATGATTTTGTTTGACATAATATTTTATTTAAAAATGAAGCCTGACCAACAACCTGCCAATTGGGGACAAGCTCCGATCTGGCCGCAGCATCATAACACTCCTGCATCCCCTCCAGACTCCAAACCTGAGCCTATCATACACTGGAAACCCCCTGCCCTGAGCCTCTCACATTCCCAAACTCCTGCACCCCCACATCTTCAGTCTTGTGCCACAACATTCCTGAACCATCCACAAATCTGTGTCCTGAGTCCATCATACTCTGAACCTCCCTGCCCTGAGCCCTTCACACACCCCAACCCAAACTCCTACACCCTCACATCCACAAGCCTGTGGCTTGCTCAACACCCCAACCCTCCACCTGACCCCAACACTTCCCAGACTGGAGCTCCCTACCCGAGCTAACATCCCCTTCTCCACCTCCTCCTGTATCCAGATTCCCTCCCAGAGCTTGCACTTCTCACCCCTTCCCACACCCAAATCCCTCTTTTCCGCCCCAGAGACCGCACCTAATGTCTCAACCCAGTGAGAATGTATAAGGGATGGGGATAGTAAGTGATGGAGAGGAGGGGAGCAGAGAGGGTGGGGCCTCAAGGAAGGGGTGGGGTAGATCTTGGTTTGTCCTGACATTTAAAAAGTGATCTTGGGTGTAAAAAGGTTGGCGACCACTGGGCTAGCTGATGGTCTTCTGGTGCCTTCCCATACCCCTGTGTACTTAGAAGGACAGACAAATTCACATACAATTCACTGGGGATGAAGCATAGAGCAGCTCTATATACTGAGGTCCTAGGGGCCATAGATGTGCCCCCCTGCCCAAGACCTGGTCACATACACTGGTGAGAACACAGAACCTCTGAGCTAGGCTAATCACCTAAGCTAACTTTGCAGTGAAGACAGACCCAAGGTGGGTTGCAGAAGGTCATACATAGACTGTGGCAGAGCTGTTACTCACAGGCCTGCTGCTCATTCCATTCTGCCTCCCCAAATTCCCCCTTCCAGTTTTGATTGGCTAAGAAAATCTTTCTTCACTTCCCACACCAATGTGCTTTGCATTGTTTATCTGCTGCTGTGCTCCACCCAGGTGGTGGCTGCATCTCAACAGTTGCAGAAGTGATGCCCATGTAAGTTGTATATCAATGTTTCAGAGGTCCTTTGGTCTTCACAGATGAAAGAGGCTAGCAGTGCCAGCAGATATCAGTTGTGCGGCAACGTGGTGCCCTCACATCCCTTTTTGGACATGCTTATTAGCCCAAGCCCATGTCATCTTGGGGAGCCAGAGACTGGCAAGTTGCCGTCTCCTGTGTGGCAGGGCAGATGGCCTGGCCTGCGTCTCACATGATCTTGTTTTATTCAGCACCAGCCAGTTTAAATATGCTAGCAAGAACATTCTCCAATTGAGACTGGCTTGCTGTGGTCTCCACAGCAGCTGACTCCTTAAATCTCCTGCCATGCAGTCCAGGTTTCCCCTGGCCTTTCTGGGCACTCTGCAGCAGGAACTGCTATTTTTAGCTGAAAAACAGACAGAGAGACAATGGCATACTTCATTAACTCCATTTAGCTCTCCCAGGCACTTGCCCCTACAGTGAGATACATGTAGGAAGCCCCATACACCCCAACCCAAACTCCTGCACCCTCACATCCACAAGCCTATGGCTTGCTCAACACCTCAACCCTCCACCTGACCCCAATAGTTCCAAGCCTGGAACTCCCTCCACAGGTAGATGTTTACATTCATTTGAATTGCCTTGGATTTTAGTGGTACTAGAGACAATGGATTCTCACTCTTAGCACTGCACAAGCGACTAGGAAAACAGGTTCCAGTTCCTCTCCCATTGCTGTTAATGGGAGTTTTGCCAGGCCCATCCATTTAAAGACTGTAAGATGGCAGAGATGGCTGTTAAAACCTGACAATAAGGCCTAGTCTGTACCTCCGCATCAATACTACTCTGTACTTACAGTTTTACCTGCACAGATATGTCCATTAGGGATGTGATATTTTGTAACCAACCTATCTGAGCCAAGACAGGGCCTAATCTATGCTGAAAAGTTATATTGGCTTAGTTGTATTGGTTAGGAGTGTGAAAAAAACACATTGACTTAATTATGCTGACATAACCCTCAGCCTAGATGCAGCTGTGACCATAGAGGTAGGCCTAGCCTACCCTAGAAAATTAGGTTAGTTTAACTACTACATTTCTATCACTATTCTACATCAGCAGGGGCATGAAAAATCCATGGCATTAAGGTGGCCCATGTCTTCATGTAGAGAGTTCTAGGACAATGGAAAAATTCTTCTGTCAGCCTAGCCACCTTTTCTTGGGGAGATGGATTATCTATGCTGATGTGGGAACCTCTCCCATCAGCATAGGTTGTGTCTACACTGAAGCATTACAGTGGTGCAGCCGCAGTGATGCAGCAAAGTTTGAGGTGTAGCCATACCTATAGCTAACTTTGTTTGAGCAACAAAAAAACCCCTTTTTGTCTGGACAGGCTACCTCTGCATCCCAGGGCTCTGCCTACATAATGATCCTGGTATAGTCTCCGTAATGTAGAGATATCCAAAGCCCAGGGCTGTGTCTACATTGGCACCCTTTTCCGGAAAAGGGATGCTAATGAGACACTTCGGAATTGCAAATGCCACGGGTGATTTAAATATCCCCCGCGGCATTTGCATGAACATGGCTGCCGCTTTTTTCCGGCTCGGGGTTTTGCCGGAGAAAAGCGGCAGTCTAGACGGGATCTTGCGGAAAATAAACCCTTTTCGGGAAGATCCCGTATTCCTACTTGAAAGGATCCTACTTGAAAGTAGGAATAAGGGATCTTCCAGAAAAGGGTTTATTTTCTGCAAGATCCCATCTAGACTGGCGCTTTTCTCCGGCAAAACCCCGAGCCGAAAAAAAGCGGCAGCCATGTTCATGCAAATGCCGTGGGGGATACTTAAATCCCACGCGGCATTTGCAATTCCTAAGTGTCTCATTAGCATCCCGTTTCCGGAAAAGGGTGCCAATGTAGACACAGTCCAAGTGTAAACATATTTACATTGCTATGACAATGCCTATATACCAATACAGGGGTTCACAATCTTGTTCTTTCTGAGGCCTACCCAACATGTTAATATAATTCCACACTCCACCAGTTCCACAACAACTATTTTTCTACATAGAAAAGCCATGCTCGTATTAAGGATAGGAAGCAGAGCAATTGGCCAGGGCCCTGTGCCAAAGGGAGCCCCCGTAAAGCTAAGTTGCTCAGGCTTCTGTCCCAGATGGTGAGGCTTGGGGCTCCAAGTTTGGCTTTCTGCCCTGGGCCCCAGTGAATCTAACATCAGACCTGCTTGGCAAACCCCCTGAAACCTGCTCATGGTCCAGCCCCAGAGCCCTGGTTGAGAGCTGTGGCAGTAGAGGGCTTGTCTGTAATCTGTCATGGTATAAGTATATTGATGAAATCTGCCAACAAGGTCTTATAAAACAGAACTGCATCCTAAAAACTGACCATGTGTGGCACATGCTATCCTGCTGACTCATAAGTTCTGAGGCCTTGTGATCATCTAGTCTAGCTTCTTGCATAATGCAGGCCACAGGACTGCCCCTAAATAATTCTTTTTGAAACTACAGCAGGGTTAGGAATGCTAAAAATGCATGAGGCCTAGCTGGAGTTGTAAGAAGGTCGGGTGTGTGTTGCTTCCCAACACCTTCTGGAGTGTGATGTAAAAGTTTTATGGCATTTTGGAGAGTGGTACACACAAATACTGTAAGCAGCATGAAAGTGGCAAGGGATGCAGGACACTTTCCCCTTCGCTTCTGATTGCCATGCTTTTAAGGCTTTGAATGAATGGGTAAGGTGTGTCTTATGTGAACTTGCAACTATTATCTCTTTCTATTGTGGTCGCACCTAGGAACCCCAGTGGGAGAATTAGGGCTTGCCTTCATTACCACATTATGTCATGCGAAGATGTGCTATTATTGATTGGAGGGGATGTAATTATTCCACCTCTACAAGAGGTGGAAGCAATGCCAGTGAGAGATGGTTTCCTGCTGACCTAGTACCGTGTCAGCACCATTTTATGGTGATATAACTTACATTGTCTACACTACTATTAGTGGTAGTGTAGACAAGCCATTAAGATGCTCAGTCTGTCTAGTTTATAAAAATGAAGACTGAGCAGTGACTTACGTGATGGACCTCCCATGTTTTATGAAATTGTCTTATGGATACTACTATGTAGAACTTGAAGATCACTTGAAGATCATTTGGGTCACCAAATGAAATTAATAGGCATCAGGTTTAAAATAAACAAAAGGAAGTTTTTCTTCCCTCAGCGCACAGTCAACCTCTGGAACTCCTTGCCAGAGGATGTGATGAAGGCTAGGACTTTAACAGGGTTCAAAAAAGAGCTAGATAGATTCATTGAGGTTAGGTCCATCAATGGCTATTAGCTGGGATGGGTAGGAATGGTGTCCCTAGCCTTTGTTTCTCTGGAGGTGAATGACAGGGGAGGGATCAAGTGAGGATTACCTGTTGTGTTCCCTCTCTCCGGGGCATCTGGTATTGGCCACTGTCAGTAGACAGGATACTGGACTGGATGGACCGTTGGTCTGACCCAGTATGGCCATTCTTATGTTCTTAAGATGCTTTGGACAAAATACTTCATGTAACCTATCAATTTTAATGTCACAATCTGCTGGATCTGTATCTTATTTTGGTATATGTATCACTCTTATATGTAAAGTTAGAGATATGTATCACTCCTATATGTAAAGTTAGGGGGAGGGAATGGTTTATGGTTTTAAATGTGCATATGAAGGCCATCGAGGGTGTTTCCAGTGCTCGGATCTCTCAGTGTCTGGGTGATCACCTGTAACAGCCTCCTTTGTCCTTTACCTAAGAACTGGTTGCTCTTAGGAATACATATGACCACCTCAACTGATAGGGTCTGACCAGCTAATTTTCCACGTAAGGGGAGAATGTAGAAACAAGAATTCTCCTTCGAGTGGTCCCTGTGGGTGCTCCACTCTAGGTGCTGGTGCGTCCTCGCGCCGGCGACCGGAGACTTTTTCTAGCTGTTTCTGCCGCGGCGCGCAGGCGCCGTGGCGCCCTCTAGTGTCGTTGGGACTGAAGGGCGCCTGCGCGCGCGCGGCTCCTCAGTTCCTTCTCTACCGTCCTCGGCAGCAGATGGAGCCCTCTCTTTGCCTTATTCCTGAGGGAAAAAAACAGTTAAATTCTTCGTTTTATCCCCTAGTTACCTCATCAACCAAGTTTTCGAACCCCCCCCCAACTAGTTCTTAAAAAAAAAAAAAAAATTTCTCTCGTTGTGGCTTGCCGCTTGTTCCCCAACCCTTCATGCCCGGCTCACCGGGCTTCAAACGTTGCGAGACATGTCGGGATGCCATGCCGGCGTCCGACGGACATTCCGCCTGTATTAAGTGTCTTGGGGAGGCACACCAGACACAAAAGTGCCTGCATTGCTCTAAATTGACAGCGAGGGCGCGCCGTGACAGAGCCAATAGACTGACGACTCTATTGTATGAGAAGTCGCTCCGTCCCTCCTCAGAGGACTCGCCTCCGCCTCAGCCGACTAAGGGTATGGAAAAAGACCAACCCCCTACCCACTCTTCCTCTGCGGTGTCAAAAACCGCACTCTCTCTCCGGCTCCAGCTATATCCTCGGCACCCTCAGCATCGCGGGTGAGCACTGAGGACACACCGGGAACCTCTGGTGTGCCGCGATCTAAGATGCAGGCACCACACATGAGAGCTCATTCTGAGCCAAAACAAAAATCAGCGGCACCGACCGCTATGGCACTGAAGCCGTCCTCGGCACCGACAGCGCCGCCTAGAGAGCACTCGGCACCGAAGCACCACCAAACGGCACCGGGCTCGGCACCGAAAAAGGCCCGCACCGATAATCCACCTCCTAGCACTTCGGTGCCGGGATGCACGTCGGCACCTTCATCTCCACCGAGACCACACCGCTCGGCACCGTCCCAAAGCCGAAGCCGGTACCGATCCCCGGTGCGGAGCCACACCTCTTCGGCACCGCCGTCCCCGGGTTCCTCTATCCACTCAGCGAGATCGCACCATTCCTCGGCCGCTTCTCGTTCAGCTAGTGACATCGGCACCGAACCCAGAAGCAGGTTCTCGTCGCAACATTCTAGCCCGGCTCACAGACCTCCATCCTGGCAAATGCCTGCAGTTCAATATGCATACCCTCCTCTCCGCATCCGTAGTATCCACACCAGTATGCCTATCCACCCCCGCCATATGCCACCCAATGGCAACCGTGGAACTCACATCCAAAGAGGTCTCACCATCGACCCTCTTCTACCGCTTCCAGGCCACCTCCGGCCTCTCCTCCTGCCACCACATCGGCCACAGAGCCGAATTCTCCAGCTCCTTCAGGCGGCCATGACTCCCTCTCTGAGGGCGAGACCAGATCTCCGCTACACAATTCCTCCTCCTCCCCAGACGAAGCGGTCACCACCGATGCCCCACCGTCGGGAGACGATACAAAAAAGTTTCAAGAGTTGTTTAAAAGAGTTGCCGTAGCGCAGGAAAAAGATCTTCAAGAGGTGCAGGTCAAACAATATCGACTCCTTCGCACGCTTCAACCTCCAACTGCTTCCAGAATTGCCATCCCTATGGATGAGGCCATTATGGACCCAGCTGACAATATTTGACAGACCCCAGCATCCATCCCTCCAACAAATAAGAGAGCAGACCGCAAATACTTCATCGCTCCAAAGGATATGGACTTTCTTTTCACCCACCCACCCACTCCCTAACTCCCTAGTAGTGGATTCTGTACGTCACAAGGGTAAACAACCTAACCTAAGAACAACCCCACAAGACAGGGACCACAAAAAGGTGAACATTATGGGCCGAAAGGTTTATTCTTCATCCACATTGCTCCTTAGGGCGGCCAATTACACTGCTATGCTCGCAGACTATGATAATGCCAATTACTCAAAGCTCCAGGACCTCCTCTTACATCTTCCAGAGCATAAACGGCCAACCCTGCTTAGTATTATGCAGGAAGGCCTCACCATTTCCCGCACAGCTTTGCAGTCCGCTATGGACGTGGCAGACACCGCGGCTCGAATCACGGCCTCGGCAATAGTGGTCCGCCAAATGTCATGGCTACAAGCCTCTGGCGTACCTAGGGACCTCCAACAAAAGGTCGAGGATTTACCCTTCGATCGGACCAACCTATTTGCAACCAAGACCGATGAGGTGTTGCATTCTATGAAGGACTCCTGTACAACTCTAAGGACCCTAGGAATGTATACTCCTCCATTTAGAAGGACCAGATACCAGCCTTACCAATGACCGAGAGAACCGTTCCGTCAACCCAAATATGATTTCCGCAAACAGAGATCCCAGTGTCGTAGACCACAACGCTAACAACAACAACATGCCACACCTCATCCCCCAGCCAGCAAGCAGCAGGTTTGAAGGCCTGGTCGAGAGCCAGGAAGCCAATCTGCTGACCCTCCCGACTGCTACCCTTCAGTTCCACCACCTCCTCCGAGCGTTTTTCCACCAATGGTCCCTCATTACCTCGGACAAGTGGGTTTTGAACCTAGTCCAATCGGGCTACGTCATCCCCTTTACCTCTACCCCGCCCAACCACCCTCCTACCCCATCCCTTTTCAGGGACCCCTCTCACGAAGCCGTACTCCTGCAGGAGGTTTCACACCTCATTCAACTGGGCGCAGTAGAACACATACCAACACAATTCCGAGGCCGGGGATTCTACTCAACGTACTTCCTGACCCAGAAGAAGACAGGAGGTTGGCGCCCCATCTTAGACCTCAGGCGCCTCAACAAATACATTGCATACCACCGTTTCAAGATGGTTACCCTCTCAACTATCATTCTTGCACTCGACCAACACGATTGGCTTTCGGCTCTCGACCTTCAGGACGCATATTTCCATATTACAATTCATCCTGCTCACAGACGCTTCCTCCGATTTACAGTGGGTACCCAACACTACCAATACAGGGTGCTCCCGTTTGGCCTCTCTACGGCCCCCAGGGTATTTTCCAAAACCCTATCGGTAGTAATGGCCTTTCTTCGACGCCAAGGCATCATAATATTCCCATACCTGGACGATTGCCTCATAAAAGCTGCGTCTTTCAACGAAACGAAGGCCATGACAGATACCACAGTAGCCCTTTTACTCAGTCTCAGGTTTCATGTAAATTACGCAAAATCCACTTTACGCCCAACACAAAGACTGGAGTTCATAGGTGGCCTCCTCGATACAATCGCAGCAAGGGCCACTCTTCCCGAACACAGGTTTGCGATAATACGTGACCTTGTCCGAGCAACACAAGCGGTACCTACTGTCACGGTCCGCCACTGCCTCAAAATCCTCGGACACATGGCCTCCACGACTTACGTCATCAGTTTGGCCTGACTCCACATGAGACCTCTTCAGTCCTGGCTCGCTATGGTGTACAGACCCTTCAGGGACCAAATCTCCAAGTACGTCGCTATCCCACCACGCATTATCAATTCCATGCTCTGGTGGACAATTCCTCAAAACATGCTACACGGCGTCCCCTTTCAACGTCCAACTTCCACTCTCACGCTTATAACAGATGCCTCACTCATGGGATGGGGAGCCCATTTGGGAAGCATCACAGCCCAAGGCAAATGGTCATTTGTGGAGCAAACACTCCACATCAACCTCCTCGAGTTACGGGCAGTCAGATATGCATGCCAATACTTCATTCACCATATAGCCCACAAGACCATCACCATTATGACGGACAATACCACCTGCATGTACTACATCAACCGTCAGGGTGGCGCCCGTTCCCCTTCCCTATGCTCGGAAGCCGCCAAATTCTGGACCTGGTGCCTCTCACATGGGGTCACCCCTTCTGCTGTATATCTTCCCGGAATACTCAACGTCACAGCAGACGCCCTAAGTCGCATGTTCATGGACCAGCACGAGTGGGAGATCGACAGACACGCCCTCACTCCGATCTTCCTTCACTGGGGCCAACTGGAAGTCAACCTCTTCGCCACAAAGAACAATCGAAAGTGCCACCTCTACTGCTCCAGGGGAGCCTTGGGCAGAAGTTCCCTCGGAGACGCCTTTTCCATCGCATGGGACGCCTCCCTCCTCTACGCCTTTCCCCCTCTTCCCCTCCTACACAGAGTCCTGGACAAGATCAGATCGAGCCAGGCACGGGTGATTCTGGTGGCACCTGCTTGGCCCAGACGAAGATGGTACCCTTACCTCCTCAAGATGATGGTAACAGACCCGTATCCCTTCCCTCCACATCGTGACCTCCTCTCACAAAACCATGGTCGGACCCTTCACCTGGACATCCCCAAGCTGAAGCTCCACGCCTGGTTCCTTCATGACTCCAAGATGCCGAAACGGCCTGTTCAGAACAAGTGAGACACATACTAATTAATAGTCGGAGACGCTCCACCAGGAAAACCTACCGGTACAAGTGGACGCGTTTCTCCCAATGGTACGCTCAAACCCATGCAAGCCCACCACATCTTGCTCCTTTACATAACTTATTGGACTACTTACTCTCTCTAAAACACTCCGGCCTAGCACTCAGTACTATCAAGGTCCATGCTGTGGCCATAGAGGCTTTTCACCGTTCTCTACGAGGCACTTCCTTTCTCACTGACCCACTGACCAAGCGTTTCTTCAAAGGCCTGCAGAACACCTTCCCTCCAGTTCGGCCACCAGTCCCCATTTGGGACCTGAACCATGTCCTTAAGAGCCTCACAAAAACCCCGTTTGAACCAATAGCGACCTGCTCTTTGTCTCATCTGTCCATGAAAGTGGCTTTTCTCGTCGCCATTACCTCCAGTAGGAGGGTGAGTGAGCTTGCAGCCTTAATGGCTGACCCTCCATACACCGTATTTTTACAGGACAGGGTGGTACTCCGACCCCACCCTAAGTTCCTACCTAAAGTACCCTCTCCCTTCCATGTGAATGAACCCATACACTTACCTGCCTTCTTTCCGAAACCGCACACGGAACCGATGCAGACCGTGTGGCACACTCTCGACGTCCAACGAGCATTGGCATTTTACATAGATCGCACGAGACCCTGGCGAGCCTCGCCTAGACTTTTCATCTCATATGCTGAAAGATCTAAGGGACAAGCAGTCTCAGCTCAGAGAATCTCTAAATGGATTACATCCTGTATTAAAACCTCTTATACCTTACATAACAAAGACTTACCTGGACTTATCACAGCTCATTCCACTAAAGCGGTAGCTTCCATGACCGCTTTTCTTCGTAATGTTCCATTGCAGGACATTTGCAACGCTGCTACCTGGTCATCAGACCACTCGTTTGCGCAACACTATGCTCTCTCCAGCTCGATAGCATCTTCTATGGCGGTTGGACAAGTGGTGCTATCCACAGTTACTACCACACGGCTCCAAACCCACCTCCGCGAGCCGACAACTGCTGTGTAGTCACCTAAAGTGGAGCACTCACGGGGACCACTCGAAGGAGAAGAAAGAGTTACTCACCTTGTGCAGTAACGGTTGTTCTTCGAGATGTGTTTCCGTGGGTGCTCCACTACCCTCCCTCCTTCCCCTGCTTGGAACCTGATACTCTGGCGGGTAGAGAAGGAACAGAGGAGCCGCGCGCGCGCGCAGGCGCCATTCAGTCCCAACGACACTAGAAGGCGCCATGGCGCCTGCGCGCCGCGGCAGAAACAGCTAGAAAAAGTCTCCAGTAGCCGGCGCGAGGATGCACCAGCACCTAGAGTGGAGCACCCACGGGGACACATCTCGAAGAACAACCGTTACTGCACAAGGTGAGTAACTCTTTCTTCCCACCCAAAAGGAAGTCTATTTAAGATGTAAGGTTTCCAGACTCTTTGTCTTTGACTGCCTGGACACACCCAAGGATAATAGGCAGTGACCCCAGGGAGAAAGAGATCTTCCCTGGCTTGGAGGTTTAGCTGAAATAGGAACAGTTTTAGGGTACGTTTGCAATAAGCTTTAATGTGTTAGAACTAGCTATGCATTTTCTGTTATTTTAAATTTATAATTTACATTGCTGTGTCCAATTTCACTTGCAACCACTTAAATCCTACTTTTGTACTTAATAACATTAATTGTATTTACTATCAAGCCCAGTGTAAATAATTGTTACCAGGGGGAGCAATCAGCATGTACATCTTCCTTTCATTATTAAAGGGGGCTTGTCTGAATTATTTATTTGGGGTTCTGATCCCATTTGGGGGATAGATTTCCTCGATGCCTAAAACTGCATTCTTATCAGGCCTGAAGTGATTCAATGTCTGCATTGCTGTTTGGGGTGGTGGTGATCTCAGCTGTGTCCCTTAGCTGGGGGAGACCAAGCGATCTGACTCAGCAGGACAGGGTGGTGAGAAGCTCCAGAGAGCAAGGAGGCACATGTCAGTGGCTTTGTCAGCATACTGGGAAGCAACCCCAAAGGTTCCTCTGTGACCTCACTCTGTCACAACTTGATCCTGGCATCTCAATATCTGGGGAGAAAACACTGGGTAGTGAAGGGCTCTCTAGTCTAGTGGAGAGTGACAGAACAAAAATCGTCATCTGGAAGCCTTATGCCAAATAAGGCAGTACTTTTTATGGTGAGGGTGATTAACCATTGGAACAAATTCCCCAGGGAAGAAGGAATGCATAATAATCTCTTAATGTCTTCAAACCTAGCTTGGATATCTTTCTAGAAGATATACTTTACCAACACAACTTGTTGGGTTCAGCACAGGGGTAACCAGGTGAAATTCTCTAACATATGATATATACAAGATGTCCCTTTTGGACTTGAAACCTGTTCATCTAGTTCTTAGCGGTGATCTCAGAATTTGGTGTGTCAACAGATCATCACAAACATATTACCTGCTGCACTAATCCCATTTCCTGTACCCTTCTAGAAAGCAATTTCAAAATTTCAGGGGCCAGCTGGCCTGGCAGGAGTAGATCACAGTAGAAAATGCAGCAGCTAGCTGCATGTATCTCTCTTATTATTCTCCTCACATTTTATTCTGTTTCATCCCTTTCTTCTAAGGATCCATACACAGCACTTGATTTCAGAGACAGACAGAGCAGGTTGACTGAGTGCTGTAAACACTGGTACCGTGTAAACCAACCCTCACAATTTTTTTGTTTTAATATCTGAAAGGAAATCAGAAAATGAGCAGCCCATACCTATTGCTGTTACCTTTTTGTTATGCACACAGGTGGCCTGGCATGGTGGAATGTGACCCTGACATCGGGGAGTATTTTCTGTTTTCATCCCGGTTGGATTCTCTTCCTGTAAGTGATATTATACTTTACACATGTGGTCGTATTCTTTATGAGCTTACTTTACCCATTGGAAGGCTCTGTTCCTCCCCCAAATCTCCTCTGTGTCACATTCTCATCCCCTTCTATTTTGGGTCTCCCTGAAACTCCCCGTCCCCATGCTAGTGGCTATATTAGAAATAAGCAATAATTTTTGATGGGGGTCACTGCCAGATTTTGGTAAGTGTTCAAGGACTGCACTTTTCTATGGAGGAGGTGTAGGGTCTGAGATGTAGTTTGGATGCAGAAGAGCATATGGGCTCCATGTGTGCTGTAACCCTGAGCATGGGGAGGGAGGTTTCAGAGAGTTTGGGTGGTGACCTGGGGCAGGGAGTTAGGGAGTGGGATGTGTTGGGGTGCCAGATGCAAGCTCTGGCTGGGAGATGCTTACATAGGTGACTCCTGGCCAGCAGCCCAGCAGGACCCTCAAGCAAGCTCCCTGCATGCCGCAGCCCCAGGCTACTCAAAGTGGTTGGCTGCTGGGGCCATGTGTGTCTCTGCACTGTACACCAATGGGGGCAGATACTTAACATGCTGCCTCTGCCCTCAGCCAAATCATTGCAGCTCCCATTGGCTGCACATAGACCCATCAGCTGACTGTTTAGAATGGCCTGGGGCTGTGACAAGCAGGGAGCCTAGCCTGCTTGAGAATCCTGCTAGGCTACAGGCTATATCCAAAGGCTTGGTGAACTGGATCTGGCCCAGAGGCCATATCTGCCCCTGGGCTATATGTACCCATTCATTCTCCTTACTTACCCTCACTTACTTTCCCATGGCAGGGCTCTATGTTTATCCCTCCCTACCTCCCTCTATTATAGTGGCATTCCCTGTTTCACATTACTGGTGTAGCCAGCATGACTATGAGTCCATATACACTTTGTCTAGTCATTTTCCACCCTCGTGTCATTACAGAACAAAGGGTGCTCTCTTTGTAATTTCCCCTACAATCTCATGCCAGCCAAACCTCATCCCACTGGAGGACATCAAAGGCCCCAGTAACAACTATCTGGGTGAAACCAGACAGTTGCTATGCACTCAAATGAACTTACACAGGAAAATGGTAAAAGACCAAAATACCATATTGTTTTTGGGCAAACAATTGTTGCAAAGCCATCATTCCATATATCAGGGGTCTCCAACCTTTTAAAGCACAAAATCCAGGATCTACCTCAAACTGAAACACCCTTGCCCTGCCTCCTTCCCACCCTGTCTCCAAGGTTCCACCCCTGCTTGCTCCATCCTTCCTCCTTCCCCCATCCTCCCTCACTTTCAACAGGCAGGGGCAGCAGGTTGGGGAGGCAGGCTTTGGTCTTGGATTAAGGGATTTGGAGTGTAGGAAGGGCTCTCATCTGAGTTTGGGGTAAGCAGTTAGGGTGCCAGACGGGGTTCTAGGTGCAAGGTCTGGGAAGGTGTTTGGATGCAGGGGTGTTTGAGTCTAGGGCAGGGGCTTGGGGTACAGGAGGGGGTTCATGACTGGGGTAGGGTTTCAGGATGTGGTTTCCGACTGAGCACTGCTTCTGGGTGGTGGTGCAGTGGGACTAAGACAGGCTCACCCCTGCCCTGCCCCACTCCCAAAAGCAGCCAGCAAAGGCCCTCCATTCCAAGCCCTGTTGTGCCTCCCCCTCCACTCTGTGAAGATAGGATACAGAGTGGGAGAGGGGGCACCTTGACATCAGTGCCCCTCTTCTTCCTTCCCTGCCGTGCACAGCAAGCAGGAGGCTCCTGGGGATGGGGGGAGGCAACTCCAAGTCAAAGGGCAGGAGTTGCGCAGCAGTGGGGGAAAGGGCAGCTGAAGTGCTGGCACTTGATAGTCTCTTGGTCAAACCAGTCAAGATCACCTATCAGTGGTTCCAAGATCTACCAGTAGATACCGATCTACTGGTTGGTGACCACTGCCATAGATGATTTTTCAGTCCTTGTATTCAAAGGAAGAGGCAACCCTGGAAATTCAGCTAGACACCAAAAGCCACAGATTTAACAGAGACACTGATTTTATGACTCATTCCAGCAATTTGTAACACACAACAGCTACCCTTAATTACCTACTTCATACCTTTTTTGCATAACAATCTGGCCCCCAATTGCCCACTTCATTTCCTCCTGCAACAGGCATTCCCCCTTCCCCTTAACACTCCATACCAACTTGTATTTAGTGCCGATATTTTCCTTACTTCACCAGACCTGCAGACGAGCTCCAGAAGTTGGTCCAATAATAGACCCATTTTGTCCCTCTCTAGAATTGTGACACAAAGTTAACCTAGTGCTGTCCATTTCTCTTTGCAGTCCAAGTACCATGTGACGTTTTTTGGTAACTCTGTCTCCCGCGCCTGGATCTCTGCAACCAAGCTCAGAAACTTCCATGAGTTGTCTACGTACAGCCTTGGTTTGGTAAATAGCGGGTCCTCCCAAAGATCTGCACTGGAACCAGTGCTGTTCAATACATTCATAAATATCCTGGAAAAGGAGGATGAACGGTCAGGTGGCAACATTTACATATGATATAATTGCTCATAATAGTTAGAACCAAAGCTGATTGCAAAGAGTGACAACCCCCCTGGTGGCCAAAGGGAGAGAGTTGGGCCAGCCTTGGCCCAGCCCAACCCCCTGGCAGCCAAGGGAGGGGGGAGAGTCAGGGCTTGCCTGGCTTTGGGGGGGCCCAGGGGCCGGGGGGAGAGAGCTGGGGCAGACCAGAACTGCTACGCCTTGGCCTGGCCTGGCCTTCCCTGGTAGCCAGAGGGGGAGTGGGGCTGTCTACCTCAAGAGAGGGGGGTTGGTGAGACTAGCGAGCAGGGGGCACCGCCCCCTAGTAATTTCTAAAAGAGATATTACCCCTTACTTATCACACTATACTACTGCTAAAGGTACCTCATACCAGATAAGTCCTGCAGATTTTGCATTACTAAAATATAGTTAAAAAGTTAGGAAAGTATATAGATTTGCAGGTTACAAGCTTTGATGGGGTGATTGCAGAAAAATAACCACTCATCACACTAAAATAGATGGTAATGTTGTAGCACTACTCAAAGAAAGCATTTCTTGATACTTTGTCTCCTCTGGAACAATTGTATCACATTCACCTGACCCTGTAATTTGTACAGGTGTGGATCGTCTGGTCATGCACTGAGATAGGTAGGCGACCTTACAATGTTGAGAACCCATTATAATAAACACAAGTCTTATTGCAACTCCTTGAACAATGACCCATACTTTTAGGTTATGTGCCTCCAAGGGACATCTGTTTCTGGTTCATCCTCCTCTAACAGCTAAGTACCACGTATTGTGCCTTATCCGTATCATTGGTGATTTGGATAAGGTAAGCATCTTTTCGGGCCAATAGTTGTTTTAATTTAAACCTACAGGAGGAATGTGGACCAAAAATGTTGGAGTACTTTGGACCACTAAATATTGATAGTGGGAATCTGAAATAATTATGGTTGCATTCTCAAAGGCATGGATAGGGAACATCCCTTGATTACCAATTGAGGTAAAGTGTTTTGGTGTGAAACAGAAAATTGGATCCGTGACTGGACACTCTTAGGAACCATACTGGAATGTTTTTCGGTTTATGACTACACAAAATTGGCCATTGCCTGCATAGGTCACCCCCTCAGTTGGAGTCTTCCATCAGGTTAACCAGACTGCACGCAATGACAATGAGTGATTATGAGGGTCTCCATGGAGTCTGCACAGGATGGTGTCTGCCTCAAACACATTACAGCTACAGATAAACTGAGGCCCTTTTTCCGAGCAGCAGGTCATCTGAGAAACTTTACATGTTCAGGTTGGTGTATGAGAGGACACTAAGGGTATGTTTAGACTACAGGCTTTTGTCGACAGAAGTTTTGTCGACAGATACTGTCGACAAAGCTTCTGTCGACAAAGAGCATCTAGACTACATCCAGTTCTGTCGACAAAGCAAGCCGCTTTGTCGACATGACAGTGTAGACGCAAAGGACAGTACAGCTGCAATAACGCCTTCTCTTGCTAGAACTCTGTTGACAAAAGGCGTTATTCCTCATAGAATGAGGTTTACCGCCGTCGACAAAACTGCTGAGTTCTGTTGAAGTTATGTCGACAGACCCTGTAGTCTAGACATACCCCTAAGGGAGGTACAGCCACTCGTTCTTCTTCAAGAGGCATCTCTGGGGGTACTCCACATTAGGTGCTAGAGTGTCCCAGTTTCTCTCAACAGATTTTTGCTAGCAGTGCATTTGGGACCGTGCATGTGTAGTGCGTGGTGTGCATGGCCCCCCACCCCCAATGCCATCGCGCATGTGCGGCCCCCCGCTCTTCAGTTCCTTTCTACTGTCCCCGATTTCAGAGGGAACTCTGCAGTGCTTTCGTTCTTTGACTCTTCTTTAATGTTTTTCTAGTTATTTAGTTCAACCTTCAGTTCTTAGTTGTTAGTTAAGAATTAAAACAAAACAAAACAACCCCAAAAAATGACCTCCACTCGCAGGATATTACTGTAGCATGGGATTGTCCGGCTTTAAATGCTGTGCGCTCTTCAGAGATGGTCTGCACTGTGCAAAGCTTAGAGAGCTATGCTTAAAGATGCTTCTGGCGGACAAGGGCAATCACAATTCTTCTGACCCAGGATCGGGGCAGAATAGCGCAGAATGAAGGGATAAATACCCTAAGCCCACAAAGAGGCAGGCAAGCTCACTGCCCCAGCATTCGCCTAAGAGGCATTCTGCTGGGAAAAAGTCAGATTACTCCGATAAATGCCGCCTGAACACATTTGACTGCCTAGGTACTTCGGGCGAGAAGCGCACTAAGCACAAGAGCACAAAAAAGACTGCTCTTGCAGAGGCAACAGGCCACTCTGTGCTTGCCTCAAGTAATGCGGTACTGAGCACAGCACCGCTTACCTCCACACAAGCGCCACCTGTGCCTCAGGTGCTCGACACGTTACTGAAGCAGCTAACAGAGCAGCCGCTTGGCACCGCCCTTCCCCCTCTGTTGTCAGGAGCAATCCCTCATGCTGTGAGCTCTGCTACTGTGGCGCAGCAGGCATTCCTCTCAGTGGCAACACAGCTCCCCAAGCCACACACTCCTGTTATGAATTACAGGGAGCACAGGGACTCAGCCATTTTATACTCCATTCTCCGATTTTGAGTGAAGACAGACATCCTCACTCAACCAGTCTCTGTTTACTCTAAATCACCCTCCCCCCATCAGTGGAAGGGGAAGAAGACTTAACTGTCTTTTCACCTCAGTTATCTCCACACAAACAAGGATCAGGAATGTCATTCAGTCAGGCACAACCAGATATCATTAGAGCATAAATGGCTCCCTGGGCTCCATATCCCTGGATGCCACCACCAGTGCCTTACCCCCCACATTGGCAAATGTGGAATCAATGGCCTCAGCAACCTAGAAAGAGACCACGTAAAACCAAACACATGATAAGGCCTCGCTCTGCCCTGACCTACTCACTCTGAATGAGCACGGGGAAAAATGATATTGACAACCAAGACTCCCCAAATTCTGCGCCTGCAAATTTATTGCACATGCACTCACTGGCTGGCACAGAGGAAGCAATCATACCACTGTCCTCCAACAACACAGAGGACATTTCTTCCTTTCAAGATCTCTTCCAAAGAGTCACAGATTATTTAAATATCCTCATGGAGGAGGTGCAGGACTCTCACCATGAACTGACAAACATCCTTCAGGCAACTCCATCCACCAAAATTGCCTTACCAATTAATCCAGCCATATTAAAACCAGCAAAATCCTTGTGGCAAACACCCACCTTGCCACCGATCTGTAAAAGCAGACTGGAAATACTATGTCCCTCCCAAAGGATCTGAATTCCTTTTCACACACTCTCTGCCTAACTCCCTTAGGGTATGTCTAGACTACAGGCTTTTGTCGACAGAAGTTTTGTCGACAGATACTGTCGACAAAGCTTCTGTCGACAAAGAGTGTCTAGACTACATCCAGTTCTGTCGACAAAGCAAGCCGCTTTGTCGGCATGACAGTGTTGATGCAAAGGACAGTATAGATGCAATAACGCCTTCTGTTGCTAGAACTCTGTCGACAAAAGGCGTTATTCTTCATAGAATGAGGTTTACCGCCGTCGACAAAACTGCTGAGTTCTGTTGATGTTATGTCGACAGAACTCAGCGGCAGTGTAGACACAGGTATTGTTTTGTCGATAAAAGTCCACTTTTGTCGACAAAACCCTGTAGTCTAGACACACCCCAATAGTGGATGCGGCACAGCAGAGAAATAAACAGAATCGTTCTACTCCATTGGACAAAGACAACAAAAGACTTGACTCACTGGGGAAAAAGGTATATGCCTCGGCCCTCTCCAAATGAGAGCAATGAACTACACCGCATTACTCAGCAAATATGATTTTAACAATTATGGAAAGCACAACACCTTTATTGAGGATATTCCCGACAACAAAAAGGCTTAATTCAGAGCGATCATGTCTGAAAGACAAGCAGTATTATGTATAGCATTCCAAGCTGCCCTTGATGCCGCAGAGTTGGCGACAAGAACAACAGCCACGGCAGTGACTATGTGATGAGCCTCATGGTTCAACTCTGCTTTCTTCTTCGGTGGTGTCCCCGTGGGTGCTCCTCTTGGAGTCGGGCTCATCTCGGCGCCGCAGGTCGGAGAGTCGTCAGCTGTGGTCCAACTGGACCTCGCATGCATGGGGCGCGTGCTGCTCGCGCTGATTGTTAGCTTGTGCTGAGTCCGGCTTCCTGCCAGTTCCTCCTTACCGTTCAACGGTCGCAAGTGGAGCAAATCCCTTCTCTTCAGCTGTTTAAGAAAGATTTCTGTAAATAGTTAGTCAGCCGTTAGTTATTAGTTACTAAGTTAGTTAGTTAGGCACAGTTTTTTAATAGTTCTCCATTTGAAAAATAAAAAACAAAAGTTTTTTTTCCTCAGTTCATAATGCCAGCTTCCTCTGGCTTCAAAAAGTGTTCTGAGGGCCATGACGCTATGCTGATGTCTGATGGACACTCATTCTATGTTAAATGTCTGGGCGAGGGGCATGTACCCCACAAATGCCCACACTGTCAGAAACTGACTGGCAGAGCGTGATGGGACCGCAAGATGCCGCTGAAGATGCTTCTATACAGCAAGGTGCTTCAGCTACAGGATACTCAACAGGGGCAATCAGAGCTAATTACCGCAGCGGCAGTGAAAACCCTGACCGTGTCATTTAAAGCCAGAGGTCAGAAATCAACCAGGCAACATCATCAAGGTGAGCGGCATGGAAAGAGCCACAGTGTCTCTGAGCCCAGCCCCACCTTTAGCAGGGGGGCGGATTGGGCAATGGCTGTGCCTCCCAGACAAGAATCGGCACCGGCGCCGGTCCTCAGGCACCCTCACACACCCGCGGCTGCAGGTGCTTCAGCCCAGGCGGTCCCGATATCGGCCCCAGCATCAGCGGCACCAACCCTGACAACGTTGACTCCGAGCACCGATCCAGCTCATGCTGGCTCCACCTGTTTCCACGCCGGCTACTGCAGCACCGGTGATCTCAGCATTGGTGACTGTGGTACCGCCACCTCGGTGCCAGCTGCTACGGCACCGAGTGCAGCACCGGCTGTCTCAATGCAAGCTCAATGCCCCTTCTCTCTGGCACTATCACTGGTGCTGAGCTCATTATCAACAAGCTCTTCGCCAGCACCGGCTTCAGCCCTTGAAACTGATAAGCGCTGAAGCGCTACTGTCTCAGCCTCCACGGCTGCACCCTGCCGGCTTTCAGATCACTCACAGTCACCGCAGCAACACAGCTCCCCCCAAGGTCACATCAGTCAATGCTGTCTGCAGGAGCTGACCATTCAGCAGGCACAGGGTTTCATCTTTCACCAAGCCCTGAACAATTAGCTCCCTATTCACAGCCCAGATCACCTTCTTCTGCCTTCTCTGAGCCGCATAGACATGAGACTCATGCTACTAATATCTTGAGAAGACACTATCAACAATACTCACCATCACCTCATTGCTATCGCAGATGTTCTCGATCACCTTCATACACCAGATGCAGATTTCGCTCACCTAGGTCGCCTACACGCTCATCTTCATCCCGATATTGTCACGAGTACCGACAGTGATATTCACCTGCATATCCATCGTCTTGTTATTATCGTGATCATCGTCGCTGCCATAGTGACTGTCATAATGAGTGACAATACTCTTCTGGACGTTCTTCTTCCTGATCTCCACGACGCTATCAGTATCATTCTCACAGCAGCTCCAGGGTCTCTATGCCACCAGGCGTTTCCGCTCGACCCTCGACATTGTCTGGGAATGTGCCTCTCCCTCTGGTACACCCAGAGCCAGCACAGCCAGTGACACCAGAACAGCCACAAATGCAGGAACAATCCCCAGTGGACTACTCTGTTGTTTCTTCCTCCCGGGATGATGCAGTGTTCCCTGGCGATTCCTCTCCAGTAGATGACACTCGGCAGTTTCAAGAGCTCTTTAAAAGAGTGGCAGAATCACAGGACCTGCATGTAGCAGAGGTTCAACAAAAACAACATAAGCTGTTGAAGAACCTTCAAAAATCCCCAAAATCCAAAATGGCATTTCCCTTTGATGACACAATCCTAGAAATTGCTGATGACATATGGCAGACACCGGTGTCCTCTCAGCCTTCTCATAAGAGGGCGGACAAGAAATATTTCGTTCCCCCAAAGGGGATGGAATTTTTGTTCATGCACCCTCGACCGAACTCCTTAGTCATGGATGCAGCCCAGCAAAAATCCAAGATGCCACAACATAGGAATGCTGCTGCTGATAAAGAATCAAAATGCTTAGATCTTTTTGGACGAAAAGTTTATTCTTCAGCCACACTTACACTGAGAATGGCAAACTACATTGCTCATCTGTTTAACCATAGCTTTGATAATTATTCAAAGATGGTAGCAGTTTTAGAGAACTTGCATGATGAGAAACAGAAGCTCTTAAAATTAGTTATCCAGGAAGGCTATACAGCCTCAACAATGGCCTTACGAATTTCCCTGGATATTGCCAATGCAGCGGCACAGGCCACGGCGACATCAGTAGTTATGAGGAGGTCTTCGTGGCTACAGATGGCATCTGTACCTAATGATTTGCAACCTAAGGTAGAAGACATGCCCTTTGACAGAGTCTATTTGCAGAGAAAATGGACCAAGTTTTGCACTTGGGCAAGGATTCTAGAACTACCCTACAAACGTTAAGGATGTATATACCCCCATATTGTTGCAAACGATATACATCCTACTTCAGACAGAGGCCCTTCTCGTATGGGGCGCCCAGGTTCAGACAACAGGACCACCCACAACAACACCCCAGACCATGTCAACAAAAGTGAAGACTGCAAACCGGATGAAATCCTAATTCCCAAAACAACAGACAGCAAGTTTGATGGTCCAATAAAGTAACTGAGAACCATTATTTTAACGTACGACCCGGGAACACAGAAGTTATTCCATCATCAGTTGAGACTGTACCAGCACAGATGGTTTACCATCACCGCAAACCGCCGTGTCCAGGAGATAATAACATCAGGATACTCCATCCTTCTTCTTTCCCGTCCCCCACCACCCCTCCAAAACCCTCCCTTTTCAGGGACCCATCTCACGTGAATCTCCTAATGCAGGCGGTTCTCCGTCTCGTAGAGATTGGTGCGGTGGAGGCAGTACCTGATCAATTTTGGGGCAAGGGATTCTACTCTTGCTATTTTCTCACCGAGAAGAAATCGGGAGGATGGAGACCCATTCTAGACCTTTGCAATCTCTATCGGTATCTCAGGAAACAGAGATTCAGGATGGTGACTCTAACTTCTATATTCCCAGCATTGAACAAAAGGGATTGGTTCACGTTCCTCAATTTACAAGACGCGTATTTCTATGTAACGATACACCCAGCACACAGACGTTTCCTGAGATTTGTCGTAGGCACACAGCATTTTCAGTACAAAGTTCTTCCATTCGGCCTGTCATCCGCACCCAGGGTTTTCTCGAAGACCCTCACGGTGGTGGCAGCGTATCTTCATCGTCAAGGCATCATGATCTTCCCATATCTAGACGATTGCCTGATCAAGGCTCATATGTTCAAATGTGCACTGACAGCCACTCAGGTCACAAGAGACTTGTTCACGGATCTGGGACTTGTGTTGAACGTCCCGAAGTCCTCGCTCATACCACAAAGATCCCTCGTGTTCATTGGGGCATGGTTAGATTGTACAGCAACCAAGGCCTATCTTCCTAGAGAGATTCCACAGAATACAGAGCCTCACGCAGACACTATCCCTCAGCCCAAGAGTGTCAATACTTACCTGTCTGCAACTCTTGAGGCACATGGCGGCAACGACATACGTGTACAGCATGCCAGACTACGTCTCAGGTGCCTTCAACATTTGATGGAGTCCATATATCGCCCGGGCAATTGCAATCTACACAGGCTAGTAACATTGCCTTTGACAGTGAAATGTTCCCTCATGTGGTGGACTTCTCCCACCAACATGCTCTCCGGGGTCCCTTTCCACCGTCCGCATCCCACTGTCCAAGTTACTCCGGACGCCTCTATCCTAGGATGGGGAGCCCACTGTGAGGGCAAATTCGCTCAAGGCCAGTGAAATGCTCAGGAAGCCCTGCAGCACATAAATCTTTTGGAACTCAGGGCGGTGTTCAAGGCATGCAAGCCATTCCTTCTCAGGATCTGTGGTCAGATGGTTCAAGTCTTCTCTGACACCACCACCACAGTGTACTTCATCAACCGACAGGGAGAAGCCCGATCAAGATCCCTGTGTGCGGAAGCCATGAACCTATGGAATTGGTATATCGGTCACAAAATCACTCTCATAGCAATGTACCAACGTGGCAAAGACAATTCCATTGCAGATGCCTTGAGCAGACACCTGTTTCCTTAACATGAGTGGGAACTCAATCATGAAGTGACTTTTTTGATATTTCAACGCTGGGGACATCCCAGTATAGACTTGTTTGCCACACATCACAATGCCAAATGTCCCAGATACTGTTCCAGAGCCAGTCTGGGCCCCAAATTTCTGGGGGATGCATTCTTGATAAGCTGGGCTCATCATCTTCTCAACGCTTTCCCTCCTGTTCCACTTCTCATAGACTCATAGACTTTAAGGTCAGAAGGGACCATTATGATCATCTAGTCTGACCCCCTGCACAGTGCAGGCCACACAGAATCTCACCCACCCCTCCCAGAATAATCCTCTCACCTATATCTCAGATATTGAAGCCTTCAAATACTTTGAATGCAGAGCATCCTCCAGCTGTGATCTGTGCCCCATGCTACAGAGGAAGGCGAAAAACCTCCAGGGCCTCTGCCAATCTACCCTGGAGGAAAATTCCTTCCCAACCCCAAATATGGCGATCAGCTAAACCCTGAGCATGTGGGCAAGACTCATCAGCCAGACACCCAGAAAGTTCTCTAGTAATTCCTATCATCCCTCCATTGACCTATTTCCCACTGATAATGAATGGTCAATTAGTTACCAAGATCATGTTATCTCATCAAACCATCCCTTTCATAAACCCATCTAGTTTAATCTTGAAGCCAGATAGATCTTTTGCTCCCACTACTTCCCTTGGAAGGCCGTTCCAGAACCTCAGGGTACGTCTACACTACAGCGCTAGTTCGAACTAACTTAGTTCGAATTAGTTAATTCGAACTAAGCTAGTTCGAACTAACGCATCTAGAACTAAAAACTAGTTCGAACTAGCGTTTTGCTAGTTCGAACTAGTAAGTCCACATTGAGTGGACTCTGAACAGGGCTTAATGATGGCCGGAAGCAGTGCCGGCAGGGCATAAAAGGAGGACTTAGAGTATGGAGATGCTGTCTCAGGCTAGCCGAGGGCTGCGCTTAAAGGGTCCCGACCCCCACCCCGGACACACAGTTCTAAGGGGTGCCCCGCTTGCAAAGAAGTTCTGGCTTGGAGTGCCCTGAGTGCCCACACTGGGCACATCACACCACTCGGCCATCAGCCCGGCTGCACTTGCCGCAGGCTGCCATCTGGGGAGAGGGAGTAATTGGGGGGCTGCAGGAGAGCTTCCACCCCCAGAAGCCCGCAGAGCCAGCCCAGTCCTCCCCATCGGGGGCTCGTACCCCATTCCTCCCTCACCTCCTTCCACTTGCCCTTCCCTAGCCCCCCTTCTTATTGATGTACAAAATAAAGATAACGTTTCTTCCAACATTGACTCTGTCTTTATTGAACAAAACTGGGGGAGACTGGGAAAAGGAGGTGGGAGAGGGGAAGAGAAAGGCTGGGAGAGGGGAGGGCAACTAACATGATCAGGGGTTGGGAACAGGTCCCAGATGAAGAGAGGCTACAGAGACTGGGACTGTTCAGCTTAGAAAAGAGGAGACGGAGGGGGGACAGGATAGAGGTCTCTAAAAGCAGGGGTTGGGTGGAGAGGGTGCATTCAGAAAAGTTCTTCCTGAGTTCCCATAAAGAAGGACTAGAGGACACCAAAGGAAAGGAATGGGTAGCAGGCTTGAAACTAGTAAGAGAAAGTTGTTGTTCTTGACAAAGCAAATAGTTAACCTGTGGAACTCCTTGCTGCAGGAGGCTGTGAAGGCTACAACTAGAACAGAGTTGAAAGGGAAGTGAGATAAAGTGATGGAGGTTGGGTCCATGGAGTCCTATTAGCCAGAGGGTAGGAGTGGTATCCCTGCCCAAAGTTTGTGGAAGGCTGGAGAGGGATGGCACGAGACAAATGGCTTGGTCATTGTCTTCGGTCCATCCCCTCCAGGGTCCCTAGGGTTGGCCGCTGTTGGCAGACAGGCTACTGGGCTAGATGGACCTTTGGTCTGACCCAGTACGGCCATTGTAAGCTCAGGGCTCAGTGTCGGGGGTCTCAGTGGACCCCCTTGATTTTCATGCACACCTGGTCCTGGGTGGCCAGGCTGGCAGCTCTCCTGCCCTAGACGGCCACTTTCCTGTGCCTAGTGCGGAGATCGTGGACGAGGTCCACGATGTCCGCACTAGCCCAGGAAGGTGCCCGCCTCTTGCGGTCCAGGGCAAGCTCCTGGGAGCCGCCAGCCTGGTCCCGGCAAGAGGGGGTGGGCTGGGGGGCATCGGGTGGGTGGCTCTGTGCCGTGCCAGGTGCAGGGTCTGCTAGCTGGGTGCTGGCAGGCTTGCACCTGGCACGGGCACCGTAGCCAGCCCGTGCCCCTTTAAGAGGTCCGGGGCCGGGAGGGGGGCATAGAGTTTCCCTGGTGTTGGCCAGAGTGGCCACCAGGGAAACCTGGGGAGGGCTAGCCTCCCACTAGTTCGAACTAAAGGGCTACACAGCCCTTAGTTCGAACTAGCTAGTTCGAACTAGGCGTTAGTCCTCGTAAAATGAGGTTTACCTAGTTCGAACTAAGCGCTCCGCTAGTTCGATTCAAATTCGAACTAGCGGAGCGCTAGTGTAGCGCATAGGAAAGTTAGTTCGAACTAACGTCCGTTAGTTCGAACTAACTTTCTAGTGTAGACATACCCTCACTCCTCTAATGGTTAGAAACCTTCGTCTAATCTCAAGTCTAAACTTCCTACTAGCCAGCTTATATCCATTTGTTCTTGTGTCCACATTGGTATTAAGCTTAAATAATTCCTGTCCCTCCCTGGAATTTATCCCTCTAATATATTTAAAAAGTGCAATCATGTCCCCCCTCAGCCTTCTTTTGGTTAAGGTAAACAAGCCAAGCTCCTTGAGTCTCCTTTCATAAGACAGGTTTTCCATTCCTCGGATCATCCTAGTGGCCCTTCTTTGTACCTGTTCCAGTTTGAATTCATCCTTCTTAAACATGGGAGACCAGAACTGCATACAGTATTCCAAATGGGGTCTCACCAGTGCCTTGTATAATGGCACTAACACCTCATCCCTACTGGAAATACCTCTCCTAATACATCCCAAGATCGTATTTGCCTTTTTCACGGCCATGTCACAATGGTGGCTCATAGTCATTCTATAATCAACCAGGACTCCGAGGTCCTTCTCCTCCTCCGTTACTTCCAACTGATGTGTCCCCAGCTTATAACTAAAATTCTTGTTGTTAATCCCTAAATGCATAACCTTACACTTCTCACTATTAAATTTCATCCTATTGCTATCACTCCAATTTACAAGATCATCCAGATCTTCCTGTATGATATCCCGATCCTTTTCTGAATTGGCAATAGCTCCCAATTTTGTGTCATCCGCAAATTTTATTAGGACACTTCCACTTTTGGTGCCAAGATCAGCAATAAAAAGATTAAATAAAATTGGCCCCAAAATTGATCCCTGAGGAACTCCTCTAGTAACCTTCCTCCAACCTGACAGTTCACCTTTCAATATGACTCGCTGTAGTCTCCCCTTTAACCAGTTGCTTATCCACCTCTCAACTTTCATATTAATCCCTATCATTTCCAATTTAACCAATAATTCCCCATGTGGTACCGTATCAAATGCCTTACTAAAGTCGAGGTAGATTAGATCCGCTGCATTTCCTTTATCTAAAAATTCTGTTACTTTCTCAAAAAAGGAGATCAGGTTGGTTTGGCACGATCTACCTTTTGTAAAACCATGTTGTAATTTGTCCCAATTGCCATTAGCTTCAATGTCTCTAACTACTTTCTCCTTCAAAATTTTTTCTCCCAAGAGTATTGGAAAAGATAATGGACGACAGGGCCATGGTGATACTAATAGCCCCCTTCTGGCCCAGACAGACCTGGCTCCCTCTTCTACTGCAGATGTCTTGCTGACCACCATATCCGTTACCAAACGACTGGATTTGCTCATGCAGCCAGGGATGTTCATACCACAACTGCAAATCGACCGAATGCACCTCACAGCATGGCTCCTAGCTGGTTCCATAGCACAGAAGCACTTTGTTCACAAAACATGAAACAAATATTACTTCGTAGCAGATGTGACTCCACACGAAAGACTTACCTTTAAAAGTGGCATCGGTTCCATTCTTGGTGTATAGCCAATGGTTTCGATGCGATGTCCACTCCAATTCACTGCATTCTGGACTATGCCCTCCATCTACACTGCTCTAAACTGGGTCTTTCATCTGTTAAAGTCCATCTTTAAGCGATTTCTGCATTTAGACAATCAATTGAAGGCTTTTCAATTATGTCTTACCTGATGACTAAACGTTTCCTGAAGGGTTTAATGAACTTACACTCTCCGCACAGGAAACCATCTGCTCTGTGGGATCTTGAGTTTGTTTTGGTCACTCTCACATATCCACCCTTTGAGTCTCTAGCCACATGTGGCATTCAGACTCTCACCATAAAGGTGGTATTCCTTCTAGCTATAACATCGGCCAGACAAGTTGGAGAATTGGCAGCTCTTTTGGCCGCTCCTCCATATACCCTGTTCACCAACCAAGGGGTAATAATACGATCTCACCCAAAATTTCTGCCGAAGGTGAATTCGGAATTTCATATCAATGAACCGATAATACTCGACTTTTTACCCCAAACCACATGCAACGACTTATGAAGCCTATCTACATACCTTAGACATCAGCAGGGCACTCGCTTTTTATCTGGAACGGACTCGCCCATTTCGACGATCCCAGCAGCTTTTCTTGTGCTCTGATGGAAGATCCAAGGGCCAACCGTTGTTTTAGCAGAAAATATCTAAAATAATCGTGAAATGCATTACCACTTGCTATACTTTACAGAATAAGTCCATATCAATGCCTATTATGGCTCATTCCACTAGAGCAACATTTACTTCCCTAGCTTTTCTCAAAGGAGTCTCAATCAAAGGCATTCACCGTACATCGACATGGTCTTCGGACATAACTTTTGCTAAGCACTATTCCATCAACACAATTGCTCGAGAATCAGCACTGGCCTCTGCAGTGCTGTCCACAGCAGACAGATCTTGACTCCAATCCTGCCTCCACAGATGAGGCTACTGCTCTCTACTCACCTCAAGTGGAGCACCCACGGGGACCCCACTGAAGAAGAAGAGGAATTTACTCACCCTGTGCAGTAATGACGTTTCTTTGAGGTGTATGTCCCCGTGGGTGCTCCACAACCCACCCTCCTCCCCTCTTCAGAGTTTCTTCCTTATGTTTTTCAAGAGTGATCCAGTTCGGAGGAACTGGCGGGAAGCTGGACTCAGCGCAAGCTAACAATCAGCGCAAGCAGCACGCGCCCCACGCATGCGCGGTCCGGCTGGACCATGGCTGATGACTTTCCGACCTGTGGCGCCGGGACGAGCCCGACACCAAGTGGAGCACCCACGGGGACATACACCGAAGAAACGTCGTTACTGCACAAGGTGAGTATCTTCCTCTTTCCCCGCCAACTCCAACTATCAGTTGAAGACCTGCCATTCGAGTGAGAAGCTCTTCTTGGCAAAAACCAACGAAGTACTACAATCCATGAAAGACTCCAGGGAGATACTACGTTTGCTGGGAATCCAAACACCTGCAGCAAAATCAAGACAATACAGGTATCAACCATATCAGAGACAGAGATAACCACAAACTACATATCATTATCAAAGACAGGATCATCCATCATACCAACAAAGAGAAAAGAATAGACAACAAAGACAGCACCCCCAAAACAACAACCCCAGTCATCCATCCCAACCAAATAAGCAAATTTGAAACACCCGTTGAGAGACTGAAAAACACATCACCCAGAGTCTCAAAATGTAACAAACCTGTTCCACTACCATTTCCACTACCAATGGCCTGCTACCATTTCTTCAAGAATAGCAATCCATTACATTGGATACATGTGTGATACAAACTGTCTCCTCAGGATACACTATCACTTTCCTTTCTCGCCCCCTACTCCACCCATCCACCCCATCCCTTTTCAGGGACCCCTCTCACGAGACCATATGTGAATCACTGGCTGCAACTAGGGGCCATAGAACCAGTTACCCAGCAGTTTAAGAGAACCAGTTTTTACTTTCATTTTCTCATAGAAAGAAAACGGGCGAGTGGAGACAGATTCTTGACCTAAAACCACTAAACAAATACATAAAAAAGCACGGCCAATTCACCATGCACTCGGGGCCGGCACTCCCCATGTGCCGTGCACCCAGGGCGTAGGTGGCCACTTTGCCGCGCTCCCGGGGCTAGCGTTCCCCGTGCGCCTGGGGCCGGCTCCAGCACCGCGCATGCGCCATGTGCCCGGGGCCAGGCCAGCCCTGAGCACTTGGCGGGCGCAGACAAATGCCCCCACGGGCGCCATGGCGCCCGCGGGCACCGTGTTGGGGACCACGGGTCTAGGGATTCTTCCTCTCCCTCCAAGCTTCTCAGAGATGAAAAACGAAGGGCAAGCTCTCCAGCATTGAAAACGGTGCCGAAAAGGAGAGTCTCACCAACGCACTCCTTGCCAGCATCTTTGTCTGCCTGTGTCAGCACCAGTGATAAGCCAGGGACTTCTGGTACCACAACCACAGTTCTTCTTTGAGTGGTTGCTCATGTCCATTCGGATTAGGTGTGCGCACCACATGCACCGCGTCTTCCAGAGCGTTTTCCCTAGCAGTACCCGTAGCGCCGGCAGGGCCCCCCCTGGAGTGGCACTGCCATGGCAGGGCATAAGTACCCCTGCTGGCGCTCCCCCACCTAAGTTCCTTCTTACCGCTTGTGATGGTCGTTGGAGCGTGTCTCTCTTAGATCAGTTAATGGTTCCCGTTTCTCTTAGTATTGTAGATAGTTCTAAATAGTTCAATTAGTTAGATAGTAAGTGTCTTGTTGTTTTCCTTCTCCCCCTTTGGGGGTGAGAAATGCCAGGGCCGCAAGGCTTTAAGGCGTGCGCTGTCTGCGCAAAGTTAATGCCCAAAGGAGACCCTCATGACAGTTGTCTGAAATGTCTGGGTGAGGGCCATCTTACAGACGCCTGTAAGATCTGCAAGTCATTTAAGCCGCACACTAAGAGGGAGAGAGACTCTCGTCTAAAGTTTCTCCTCATGGAGGCGGCTTTACAGCCAGCACCGGCTGGGCACTCTGTGGTGTGCAGTGCACCAGCATCCACGCGAAATGCTCCATCTCGGGACCGGGCCTCAACGTCGAGGGCCTGGCACCGGTCTCACTCTCCGCCACCGAAGAGGTCGAGAACGTCTTGTGGTAGGTTTCCAAGTTGGACGTCCAAGTCGAGCCTACACCACGGTGCTGAGTCTCCGGTGCGCATGTCCTCATCCACCACAGTGTGGCGTAAGCGAGCGGGACGTCCATCCAGTCCAGGGCAACTACCCTCGCACCGCCCCTCCACACCGGACACGTGAGGCGGCGCATGACCTTATTAGCCTCACTTAGGGTATGTCTACACTATAATGTTAGTTCGAACTAACGGACGTTAGTTCGAACTAACATTCATAGGCGCTACACTAGCGCTCCGCTAGTTCGAATTTAAATCGAACTAGCGGAGCGCTTAGTTCGAACTAGGAAAACCTCATTTTACGAGGATTAAGCCTAGTTCGAACTTACTAGTTCGAATTAAGGGGTGTGTAGCCCCTTAATTCGAACTAGTAGGCGGCTAGCCCTCCCCTGGTTTCCCTGGTGGCCACTCTGGCCAACACCAGGGAAACTCTATTGCCCCCCCTCCCGGCCCCGGACCCCTTAAAGGGGCACGGGCTGGCTACGGTGCCTGTGCCAGGTGCAAGCCTGCCAGCACCCAGCCAGCAGACCCTGCACCTGACACAGCACAGAGCCAGCCACCCGATGTCCCCCAGCCCATCCCCTCTTCCCGGGACCAGGCTGGAGGCTCCCGGGAGCTTGCCCGGGACCGCAAGAGGCGGGCACCTTCCTGGGCTAGTGCAGACATCGTGGACCTTGTCCACGATCTCCGCACTAGGCACAGGAAAGTGGCCGGCTAGGGCAGGAGAGCTGCCAGCCTGGCCACCCAGGAGCAGGTGTGCATGAAAATCAAGGGGGTCCACTGAGACCCCCGACCCTGAGCTTACAATGGCCGTACTGGGTCAGACCAAAGGTCCATCTAGCCCAGTAGCCTGTCTGCTGACAGCGGCCAACACTAGGGACCCTGGAGGGGATGGACCGAAGACAGTGACCAAGCCATTTGTCCCGTGCCATCCCTCTCCAGCCTTCCACAAACTTTGGGCAGGGACACCACTCCTACCCCCTGGCTAAGACTACTCCATGGACCCAACCTCCATGACTTGATCTCACTTCCCTTTAAACTCTGTTCTAGTTGTAGCCTTCACAGCCTCCTGCAGCCAGGAGTTCCACCGGTTAACTTTGCTTTGTGAAGAACAACTTTTTCTTACTAGTTTGAAGCCTGCTACCCATTCCTTTCCTTTGGTGTCCTCTAGTCCTTCTTTATGGGAACTCATGAAGAACTTTTCTGAATGCACCCTCTCCACCCAACCCCTGCTTTTAGAGACCTCTATCCTGTCCCCGCTCCATCTCCTCTTTTCTAAGCTGAACAGTCCCAGTCTCTGTAGCCTCTCTTCATCTGGGACCTGTTCCCCACCCCTGATCATTGTAGTTGCCCTCCCCTCTCCCAGCCTTTCTCTTCCCCTCTCCCACCTCCTTTTCCCAGTCTCCCCCAGTTTTGTTCAATAAAGACAGAGTCAATGTTGGAAGAAACGTTATCTTTATTTTGTACATCAGGAAGGGGGGCTAGGGAAGGGTAAGTGGAAGGAGGTGAGGGAGGAATGGGGCACGAGCCCCCGATGGGGAGGACTGGGCTGGCTCTGTGGGCTTCTGGGGGTGGAAGCTCTCCTGCAGCCCCCCAATTACCCCCTCTCCCCAGATGGCAGCCTGCGGCAAGTGCAGCCGGTCTGATGGCCGAGTGCTGTGATGTGCCCAGTGTGGGCATTCCGGGCACTCCAAGCCAGGACTGGTTTTCAAGCGGGGCACCCCTGAGAACTGTCTGTCCGGGGTGGGGGTCGGGTCCCTTTAAGCACAGCCCTCGGCTAGCCTGAGACAGCATCTCCACGCTCTAAGTCCTCCTCTGATGCCCTGCCGGCACTGCTTCCGGCCATCCTTAAGCCCTGTTCAGGGTCCACTCAATGTGGACTTGCTAGTTCGAATTAGCAAAACGCTAATTCGAACTAGTTTTGAGTTCTAGATGCGTTAGTTTGAATTAGTTTGTTGGTTGAGGCAGAGGGGTCGAGGTTGCCTATGCCGGAGGCTGTGTTGGCACCAGCTTTGCCTCCGCACCGGCATGACTGGACGGCACCGGTTGCTTATGCAGCAGGACTGTCCCCTGTGGGACCAGTACTGCTTGCCTCCACATCGGTGCCGGCCTCAACGCAGGCAGCCAGGCTTCACTTGGCACTCGACTGGGCTCGACCTCCTTCGGTGGTGGGACCCCTTCCAGACCCTGTTTTGGCTGCATCAGTGCCGTATCACCCTGGCCTTGTGGCGACGTCTATGGCACCATCATCATCTTCGATACCGGCGCTGAGCAGCTTTCCCGGGGTGCCATTCCAGTCATCGGCACTGGGCCCTTCAGCATCAGCCTCTTCAGCACCGATGCACGTTTTGGCACCATCACAGGCACCGGCATCGACCCCGTGGGCCATGCTGGTGCCGCCATCACCGGTGACAGCGGCTTCTTCGGGGTTCGTCTCACAACCGATACCGACTTCAGCAGCGCAGTCATGCTCTGTGTCGGCACCGGGACCGTTCCTCCCGGTGCCGCAACCGGCTCCACCCCAGGCACCGGGATCTGTCCTCTCGGCATCAACTCCACTTCAGGCACCAGGACCGGTTTTCCTGGTGCCGCAGCCGGCTCCACTCACAGCACTGGGACCTGTTCTCCTGGTGCTGCACCTGGCACTGCACCAGGCACCGGCACCAGGACCGGGACCGGTCTTCCCGGTGCCGGCACGCCCTCATCGAGTGCATGTGGGCTAGGGAGGGGTAAGTGGAAAAAGGTGAGGGAGGAATGGGGTACAAGCCCCCGATGGGGAGGACTGGGATGGCTCTGCGGGCTCCTCGGGGTGGAAACTCTCCTGCAGCCCCTCGATTGACCCCCCCCCCCCCGGATGGCAGCCTGCAGCAAGTGCAGCCGGGCTGATGGCCGAGTGCTGTGATGTGCTGAGTGTGGGCACTCAGGGCACTCCAAGCCAGGACTGCTTTGCTGTCCCTCATCAAGTTAGACAAGCGAGCGGGGAACCCCTGAGAACTGTCTGTCCGGGTTGGGGGTCTGGTCCCTTTAAGCACAGCCCTCGGCTAGCCTGAGGCAGCAGCTCCACACTCTAAGTCCTAATCTGCTGCCCTGCCGGCACTGCTTCTGGACATCCTTAACCCCGGTTCAGGGTCCACTCAATGTGGACATGCTAGTTCGAATGAGCAAAATGCTAATTCGAACTAGTTTTTAGGTCTAGATGCACTAGTTCGAATTAACTAATTTGAATTAAGTTAGTTCGAATTACTGCTGTAGTGTAGACATACCCTCAGAGTTTTACCATTAGGCTTCCCCTCAGCCCCTAGGGTATTTTTCAATAGTTGCCATATACCTTCGACAACAAGAAGTGATAATTTTTCCTTATTTCAATGATTGTCTTATAAATGAGAGAGTGTGGAAACTCTCAACACGACATCTACCACCAAGGACCTCTTTCATTCCTTGTGTTTCATCATCAATGACAAGCCTTGCCATCAGCTCTGTGAAGATACATCTCGTTGTTCTACCTTTCATCTAAAGCTAGATGACTCATCAATTTTTGCACACCCAATCATGAAAAGATTCCTCAAGGGTTCTCAGTGTGCCACCCTGCCATCTGTCTTTATTTCAGGGACTCCTTGCCCTCATACCACCATATCTCCTCATGTATGCTCCCTGTTCCTCTTTTCTCTCATACCAGGGTTTCCCATTCTCCCCTCATGCCTGTGGCTAAATGTGCTTTCTGTACCTCCTCTCCAAGGGTATGTCTACACTACCACCCTAGTTCGAACTAGGGTGGTTAATATAGGCAACCGGAGTTGCAAATGAAGCCCGGGATTTGAATTTCCCGGGCTTCATTTGCATATTGCCGGGCGCCGCCATTTTTAAATGTCCGCTAGTTCGGACTCCGTGCCCGCGGCTACACGCGGCACGAACTAGGTAGTTCGGATTAGGCTTCCTATTCTGAACTACCGGTACACCTCGTTCCATGAGGAGTAACGGTAGTTCGGAATAGGAAGCCTAATCCGAACTATCTAGTTTGTGCCGCGTGTAGCCACGGGCACGGAGTCCGAACTAGCGGACATTTAAAAATGGCGGCGCCCGGCAATATGCAAATGAAGCCCGGGAAATTCAAATCCCGGGCTTCATTTGCAACTCCGGTTGCCTACATTAACCACCCTAGTTCGAACTAGGGTGGTAGTGTAGACATACCCCAATTTCCATTTTCCACCCCATCAGGGGTTCTGAGTGTGCTCCATCTCCCATACCAGGGTTCCCCCTTCTACCACTATGCTAGAGGCTTTATGTCTCTTGCCCCATCATCTAGGGTCCCCCAATCTCCCAGCATGGGAGAGAGACCAGGACCCCATTGCACTAGGCACTGAATGAATATCTGCTACTGCTCCTCTCCCCAGTGTGAATTATTCCTGTGGAAAGGAGCCGCTGGTACCAGAAAGATTTCTGCTCTGGTCCTTCACAGAGTGTGTTTCTTGTCACTGGTTTGGGGGGAAGAGATAAAGTTTTGATGCATTTTAGGCACCATAAAGACCAATTCTCTCACTCTTTCAGAAGAAACTCAGGAACAAAGATTACTGCCAGAAACTGGACAGTGCTGTGAAAATGGCAAAGGAAGCTGAGCAAATCAGCATTCAGGTATGAACCTCTGTCATGCTACTGAGGGGAGGCCTGAGCCTCTGCAGATTTCCCTGTGCATCCCGCTGGCACAGGGAGAGGTGGGAGGAAATGCTAGCTTGCCTTTTCTGGGATTAAATAGGGATCATCTTCACTGTGCGGTTAACTTGTATTCAACTGTTAACTCACCCCCTGAATGCACACAAACCTATAACCCATCTTCTGTGATGCCAGTAATTTTAGTCAGGCCAGGCCTTAGGGTAAAGAGAGCAAGGCGGTTGGCTTGGGCCCCGCAGGCCCGCCACCCGATTGCTTGCTCACTGCCTTGGTTGGGAGCCGCCCGGCTATGTGGTGCAGCCAACCACAACATGCCACCTGGGGCCACACAAACTCTTTGGCCAGGCCTGACATGAGTTGGCTGGGATACCAACTAAAGCCTGAGTGAATGAGGGTTTGAAATAAAGACTCCTGAGTTCTCTCCTCAGCTCTGGGATGTGAGTGGAGTCTGGTGTGTTAGAGTGTGGGAGGGGGAACTGTGAACTGGGATTCCTAGGTTTTATCCTCAACTCTGGGATGGAGGTGGGGGTTAGTGTGTTAGAACATGGTGGGGCTGGAAGCCAGGATTCCGGAGTTCAGTCTTTTGCTCTGGTTGAGGCGTGGGCTTTAGGGGTTAGAAAAAGGAGAGACTGAAAGTCAGTATTCCTGATTATTCCTCTTTTTGTGACCTTGGGGAAGCATCCAGTGGTTTAGTTTCCTTACTTCCCTCAGGGGAGTATCGTGAAGGTTAATCATACAATGGTTTATATGCTTTGAGGTGAGGAGATACAGGCGTTTCTACACCAGGGCTGTGTCTACATTGGCACCCTTTTCCGGAAAAGAGATGCTAATGAGACACTTCGGAATTGCAAATGCCGCGGGGGATTTAAAGAGGAATAAGGAATCTTCTGGAAAAGGCTTTATTTTCCGAAAGATCCCGTCTAGACTGGTGCTTTTCTCTGGCAAAGCCCCGAGCCGGAAAAAAGCGGCAGCCATGTTCATGCAGATGCCGCGGGGGATATTTAAATCCCCCACAGCATTTGCAATTCCGACTTGTCTCATTAGCATCCCTTTTCCAGAAATGGGTGCCAATGTAGACACAGCCAAGGTGTTATTCCTGATTCACTGTACCCGATTAACTCCCTGTGTAGACACTTTTGTTCTGGAAGAAGAGTACCTTATTCGGAATTCCCTAGTGATCTCTTCTGGTCTTTGTCCATTGAACATCTACATATCTCAGAGTAGTGGATCTCATCTAAGGTTCTTTGCTTGCTGTCCCACATATTGAACCTTTGCCTAGACCTTCATTAAATGCTGATTGTTTGGCTTCTTCCTCATCCAAAGGGGGCAGTCACTCAATGGACTCCACTTCCCTCTCCCAGGATTTCAGCAGACCACCATCTGTGGGTACGTCTAGACTGCAGAGCTTTTCTGGGATACCTCTGATATCCCAGAAAAGCTCTGCCACATCCAAAGAACATGTCTGCTTTTCTGGAAAAAAAAATCAGAAAAGCAGACACTTTTTTCAGCATCCCTGTAAACCTCGTTCTACAAGGAAGAAGGGGTGTTCCAACATTTGGCCTTGTATAGATGGGCCAAAAAGCCTCTTTCAGAAGAAAAGAGGAAAAAAACGCAAATTGCGGCTTGCAATTTGCGTATCTTTTTTCGACTTTTCTTTGTAGTGTAGACACAGCCTCAGTTAACAATGTCTCCTTTTTCTTCCCTTTCTTCAGGAGAGAGTGATGAGATTTGGGTTCATCAGTCGATACAGTGAGGGAAGATTGCATGAGGACTTCGAAGGTATCATGCTGTAGCCTTCTGCTTTCCCTCTCAGTATCCCACAGATCAGATTGCAAATGCTGAGGAATTTCACCCAGGTCCCTATGTACTGACCCCACTAACTTGTGCTGGATTGTGTGAATCGTCCAGTCTGAATTGGAGGAGAGGAAGCAGTGGAGAATCTGCCCCTTTTTTCCTGAGAAATTTGTTCCAATAGTTAATCACTAAGGGTATGTCTACACTACCCCGCTAGTTCGAACTAGCGGGGTAATGTATGCATACCGAACGTGCAAATGAAGCCCGGGATTTGAATTTCCCGGGCTTCATTTGCATAAGCCGGCCGGCGCCATTTTTAAATGCCGGCTTGTTCGAACCCCGTGCCGCGCGGCTACACGCGGCACGGGCTAGATAGTTCGAACTAGCAAGCCATTCCGAACTATCTGTATGCCTCGTGGAACGAGGTGTACAGATAGTTCGGAATGGCTTGCTAGTTCGAACTATCTAGCCCGTGCCGCGTGTAGCCGCGCAGCACGGGGTTCGAACAAGCCGGCATTTAAAAATGGCGCCGGCCGGCTTATGCAAATGAAGCCCGGGAAATTCAAATCCCGGGCTTCATTTGCACGTTCGGTATGCATACATTACCCCGCTAGTTCGAACTAGCGGGGTAGTGTAGACATACCCTAATACTGTGAAAAAATGTGCCTTGTGATTTGAATGTGTCTGGCTTCTAATCGCTGGTTCTTTTCTGCCTTTCTCTGCTCAGTTAAAGAGCAGGTTAGTAGTCAGTGCTTCATGATCGAGTCACTTCTCCATTTTATTTGTATAAGCTAAACTGAGCAAACTTATTTAAGTCTCTCACTCTCAGGCATTTTTCCAACCCTCAAATCCTTTCTGTAGCTCTTCTCTGCCCCCTCTCTAGTCTTTCAACATCCCTATTATCTTGTATGACGCAGGCCACAGAATCTCACTAATTCTAATTCTTTGTTTGTGGGACTCACCACTGAGGCACCTCCTGATGGAAGCTCTGGGGAATTAATCCTTTCATCAGTAGGGTGCCTCCTTCAGACTGGTGTCTCCCCCGTCCGTGCTCCATGCTCCTAATCTGGACACACATTGCTCCCAGGCCACAATGTCCTCTTCAGGACACTGCCCTCCGGCAGTGCCCACTCCAGTGGTCTCTCGCCCACTTCTAGGGCTTTATGAGCAGTCCTGAGTCTCTATTGCCACCGTGGCTTACTGTGGCCTGCAAACCTAGCCCCTCTGTTTTAGGGGCTAGCCACAGTCTGTATGGGCCATACCCTCCTTCCAGGAGGGTATCAGCAGTTCTGTTTCACCCGCCACTGTGGCCACCTGTGGCCCCAAAGTATAGCTCATTACCTCAGGGGCGAGCCACAGTCTGTATTGGCCATGCCTTGGTGGCTAGGTGTGGTCCAATGGGGAAGGAGGGAACTCAGGCCCAGGGGCCTTCTGGCAGCAGCCTTGTTCTGCCCTCCTCTACACTTCTTTACTGCCTCTAGTTCCCTGGACCACTTCCTCTGTGATCCTTTTCATCTTCCTGGCCCTTGTAGCAAGCTAGTGGCCTGGCAGGTATCAGGCAGGAGTCTCCCTCTCTAGCCCCCCTGAGCCTGTCCAGAAATGCTCTCCCAAAGGTACTTCTCTGGGAACCAAGTCCTACACTTTCCCTTGTCAGGGCTTAACTGTCTCACTTTACTAGGCAGCTTCTTATATACAGGGCTGCCTCAGCAAGCTACAATCTGATTGGCAACTTAAAAGCCACTTCCTAATTGGCCAGGGCTCTGCACAGGCTCCCTCCAGCCTGCATTAACCCCTTCCAGCCAGGGTTAATGTAGGCTGGAGGGAGCCTGTGCAGAGCCTATACACTCTTTTAAACAGGGACCTTAATACAGCTCATTTTAAAACAATAGTAATTCTAGTCACTGATTTCTATTTAGCAAATCCCAACCTTCGCTGGCTAGAGTCCCCACTAAGACTTGTGTTGCTGTCATTTAGCATGATCTTTATGCAAAGGAAACCTTACTGTAGTTCATTGGGTGGTGTTTTGAAGGAGGTCTGATTGGATGGTCATAGTGGTCCCATCTGGCCTTATAATGTATGTCTCGCTCCCCTTTCTTAATGAGGAAACTGAAGCATGGAGAGATTAATGTGATTTGCCTCATGTTCCAACACAATGTTTGTGGCACAGTAAGGCAGCAAATGAAGGAAAGATCAGTAGCAGAAGCTTCCTGCATGACTCTGTGGCAGAAAGAGCTTATTTCAATCTTGTCTATATAAACAGGAATCTCACATAGCAGTAGGGAGGTTTTATTCCCTCTGTATGTAGCACTGGTGCGACTGCCGCTGGAATCGTGTGTCCAGTTCTGGGGTTCACAAACCAAAAAGAATGTTGATAAATTGGAGAGGGTCAGAAAAGAGCCATGAGAATGATTCAAGGATTGGAAAACTGGCCTTTCAGTGAGAGACACCAGGAACTCAGTCTATTTAGCTTAACAAAGACAAGTAAAGGTAAGTAAGATCTAATGGCTGGAAGCTAAAGCTAAACAAATTCAGATGGCACATAAGGTGCAGTTTTGTTAGTAGTAATTAACGTTTGGAACATTGGTATAATGAAACATCTACTTGGATTTGACACTTGAACCATGTATGATGGTTCAACTTATAGTAAGTTTGCCATGTGGCATTAAAAGGTGTGCTTTGTGAGTGAGTTATTGTTTTTGTCTTCTAGGACTATTCAACATGGCCGTTAAGCCCAAAGAGCAGAAGCAGTCCCATGATGGAAGTGAGACTATGGTAAGTCAGACAGAAGATGGGGAAAATGGTTTAAAAGAAAAGGGTTTGTAGTCTTGACTCTTCATTGATTCTGTCTCTCCCCCCTCACCCATCATAACAAAAATATAGTAAAGTGCTTCCACTTAAAACCATGCCCACAAAGATTATTGGTTAGCCAGTAGGGGATGCTCAATTTGTTGAGTTTATCCATGAGTTTAAGAGAAGATCTCCAATGGCTAGCCATTGATGAGTCTTTAAAGTTAAAGAATCTTCAAAAGATCCCTAAAACAAGATTAGATTTCTACCTAAAAGTAATCCAGGTTCAAGTTTACTTGCTCTGTGTGACTTTGCATAAATCATGTAGGCCTTGTCTATATGAACAAATAGTTTGCAGCAAGTGGTGGAGTGAATTTATACACACTAGTCTGACATGAGCTAACTGTCCATGTGGACTGTGTTAATAAAAATTCATGAAAGTGCTTTGATTGAATCAGTGAGGACTATATTGGGCCACATCAATAAACTGTATAATTCATTCATTTCTTTTAAAAGTCATATTTCAGCCAGCGCTGCCTTAACAGAGAGAGAATGAGCTTACAGTATAAGAATGAAAAGTCTCAGAGGGGCAGTCATGTTAGTCTGTACCCTCAGAAACAATGAGGAGTCCTGTTATGTTTTAGAGACAGGGGGTACGTCTACACTACAACGTTAATTCGAACTAACTTAGTTCGAATTAGTTAATTTGAACTAAGCTAATTCGAACTAACGCATCCAGACTAAAAAACTAGTTCGAATTAGCATTTTGCTAGCCATTGATGAGTCTTTAAAGTTAAAGAATCTTCAAAAGATCCCTAAAACAAGATTAGATTTCTACCTAAAAGTAATCCAGGTTCAAGTTTACTTGCTCTGTGTGACTTTGCATAAATCATGTAGGCCTTGTCTATAGGAACAAATAGTTTGCAGCAAGTGGTGGAGTGAATTTATACACACTAGTCTGACATGAGCTAACTGTCCATGTGGACTGTGTTAATCTATAATAAAAATTCATGAAAGTGCTTTGATTGAATCAGTGAGGACTATATTGGGCCACATCAATAAACTGTATAATTCATTCATTAGCATTTTGCTAATTCGAACTAGCATGTCCACATTAAGTGGACCCTGAACCGGGCTTAAGGATGGCCGGAAGCAGTGCTGGCAGGGCATCAGAGGAGAAATTAGAGTGTGGAGCTGCTTTCTCAGGCTAGCCGAAGGCTATGCTTAAAGGGTCCCGACCCCCACCCCGGACAGACAGTTCTCAGGAGTGCCCCGCTTGCAGAGCAGTCCTGGCTTGGATTGCCTGGACTATCCACACTGGGCACATCACAGCTCTTGGCCATCAGACCGGCTGCACTTGCCGCAGGCTGCCATCTGAGGAGAGGGGGAAATTGGGGGGCTGCAGGAGAGCTTCCACCCCCAGAAGCCCGCAGAGCCAGCCCAGTCCTCCCCATTGGGGGCTCGTGCCCCATTCCTCCCTCACCTCCTTCCACTTACCCCTCCCTAGCCCCTCTTCTTGATGTACAAAATAAAGGACACGTGTCTTCCAAAATGGAATCTGTCTTTATTGAACAAAACTGGGGGAGACCAGGAAAAGGAGGTGGGAGAGGGGAAGAGAGAGGGTGGGAGAGGGGAAGGCAACTACAATGATGAGGGGTTTGGAACAGGTCCCATATGAAGAGAGGCTAAAGAGACTGGGACTTTTCAGCTTAGAAAAGAGGAGACGGAGGGGGGACAGGATAGAGGTCTCTAAAAGCAGGAGTTGGGTGGAGAGGGTGCATACAGAAAAGTTCTTCATTAGTTCCCATAATAGAAGGACTAGAGGACACCAAAGGAAAGGAATGGGTAGCAGGCTTCAAACTAGTAACAGAAAGTTCTTCTTCACAAAGCAAAGAGTCAACCTGTGGAATTCTTTGCTGCAGGAGGCTGTGATGGCTACAACTAGAACAGAGTTTAAAGAGAAGTGAGATAAAGTCATGGAGCTTGGGTCCATGCAGTGGTATTAGCCAGGGGATAGGAGTGGTGTCCCTGCCCCAAGTTTGTGGAAGGCTGGAGAGGGATGGCAGGAGAAAAATGGCTTGGTCATTGTTTCGGTCCATCCCCTCCAGGGTTCCTAGTGTTGGCCACTGTCTGCAGACAGGCTATTGGGCTAGATGGACCTTTGGTCTGACCCAGTACGGCCATTGTGGGCTCAAGGTCGGGGGTCTCAGTGGACCACCTTGATTTTCATGCACACCTGCTCCTGGGTGGCCAGGCTGGCAGCTCTCGTGCCCTAGACGGCCACTGTCCTGTGCCTAGTGCGGAGATCGTGGACGAGGTCCACGATGTCCGCACTAGCCCAGGCAGGTGCCCGCCTCTTGCTGTCCCGGGCAAGCTCCCAGGAGCCGCCAGCCTGGTCCCGGGAAGAGGGGGAGGGCTGGGGGGCATCGAGTGGGTGGCTCGATCCGTGCCAGGTGCAGGGTCTGCTAGCTGGGTGCTGGCAGGCTTGCACCTGGCACGGGCACCGTAGCCAGCCCATGCCCCTTTAAGGGGTCCGGGGCCGGGAGTGGGGCAATAGAGTTTCCCTGGTGTTGGCCAGAGTGGCCACCAGGGAAACCTGGGGAGGGCTAGCCTACCACTAGTTCGAATTAAGGGGCTACACACCCCTTAATTCGAACTAGCTAGTTCGAACTAGGCTTAATCCTCGTAAAATGAGGTTTTCCTAGTTCGAACTAAGCGCTCCGCTAGTTCGATTTAAATTCGAACTAACGGAGCGCTAGTGTAGCGCCTATGAAAGTTAGTTCGAACTAACGTCCGTTAGTTCGAACTAACTTTGTAATGTAGACATACCCTAACAGATTTATTAGGGCATAAACTTTTGTGGGTAAAATCCACTTAATCAGATGAATTGGAGTGGAGTTTACAGAAACATGGGTGTGTGGATTTGTGTGTATATATATAAAAATAAAGAGGGGCGAGGAGACCTGTGACACCTTATAAACTAACCGAAGTGTTGGAGCCTAAGTTTTCGTGGGCAAAGACCCACTTCGTCAGATGCATGTAGTGGAAATTTCCAGAGGCAGGGTATAAATATGCAGGCCAGAATCAGGCTGGAGATGACGAGGTGGATCCAATCAGGGAGGATGAGGCCCACTTCTAGTAGCTGATCCGGAGGTGTGAATTCCAAGAGAGGAGAAGCTAAGACTGTGAATGGCTAGCTAACTACAAAAGCAGCTTAGTCTATAAGGTGCCACAGGACTCCTCGCTGCTTTTGCAGATTCAGACTAACACGGCTATCCCTCTGATACTTGAAAATAAAGAGGGTACTTGTGTAAATGAGGCTAATCAAGTCAGGATGGAATTAGCCTATTCACAATGGTAAATATGCAAATGTGGATATCAAGAGAGGGGAAATTGCCTTTGTAATTTGTTAAGATCCTTATTCAATCCTAAATTGATAGTATTGAATTTGCAAAGGAATTTCTTTCAGATAACTCCCTTTGTAATTGGGTTTTGAAATTCTTTTGTAGAAGAATGGCTACTTTTAAATCCATTATTGAATGTCAAGGATAGTTAAAGTGTTCACCTACCAGTTTATGTATGTTACTGTTCCTGATGTCTGATTTGTGTCCATTTATCCTTTGGCATAGAGACTGTCCACTTTGGCCACTACATGGCAGAAGGGCATTGCTGGCACATGGTGACATATATCACATTAGTGGATGTGCAGATGGATGAGCCTCTGAGGCTACATCTAGACTGCAGACTTCTTTTGGAAGAAGCTTTTCCAGAAGAGATCTTCCAAAAAAACATATTCTGAAAGTAAGTGTCCACACTGCCAAAGTGCATTGAAAAAGCAATCTGCTTTTTCGAAAGATAGCATCAACACTGAATGGACGCTATCTCCATTTAAGCTGTGGTTACTATGGACCGAGTATCCACCAGGGCACCTGTGCTTTTTCCTCTTCCCTCTTTTTTCGAAAGAACTCCCTCTTCCCTGTCCATACACGCCTTTTTCCAAAAGAGTTTTTTTGGAAAAAGGCTTCTTCCTCGTAGAAAGAGAATTACCAATACTGGAAAAACCCCTCGGTTCTTTCGATTTAGTTTTGGGAAAAACACAATTGCAGTGTGGACATAACTCAGGTTTTGTCGGAAAAACAGCCATTTTTCTGACAAAACTCTGTAGTGTAGACATACCCTTCAGCAGCACTGCTATGGGTAACTGCATGGCCTCACAATGTGCCAAAATTTGTATGGCTCTTTCGGAAAAAGGTGCGTGGGGACGGGGAAGAGGGAGTTCTTTCAAAAGAAGAGGGAAGAGGGAAAAGCACAAGTTTCCTGATAGCCACTCCGTCCATAGTCTATATCTATTTTATTAGTAATCCTCCTCCACTTTTCACACAGTGACAGATCACCGGTTTTAGGGAGTTTCACTAGCAGCCCTTTTCTCCAGTCCTTTGGAACCTCTTCTGTTGTCCATATCAGATTTAGCAAACTGTGTAGCTGGTCCACTATAGCAGCTCCTCCTTCTTTTAGTGCTTCAGATGGAATATTATCAGGTCTTGCTGCCTTGCCATTCTTTAGGTTCCTTATTGCCTTGCAGACTTCCTCTTTTGTAATTGCCCCAGTGTTGATGTCTAGGGACTCTCCTGCTTCTAGTTGTAGTGCAGTGGTCCCCAACCTTTTGAGGTTGTTGGGCACCAGGGGGCGTGGCCGTTTGCCCGCCGGGGGCGGGGACACTTGCGCGCCCGGAGGGCGGCCCCCCCAGCCGCGCGCCCGGGGGCAGAGGCCCCACCTAGCCACGCACCTGGGGGCAAGGGCCCCCCCCATAACTGCGCGCCCGGGGGCAGGGCCCCCTCCAAGGGCCGCGCGCCCGGGGCCGGCACTCCCCGCTGAGTGCCGCGCGCCCGGGGCTGGTGCTCCCCGCCCCCCCCCCCGCTGAGTGCCGAGCGTCCGGGGCCGGCGCTCCCCCCTGCCGCGCGCCCGGGGCCAGCGCTCCCCCCGCTGCGCGCCCGGGGCCGGCGCTCCCCCCGCCGCGTGCCCGGGGCCGGCGCTCCTCCCCGCCCCTCCTGCTGAGTGCCGCGCGCCCGGCGCTCCCCCCGCCAAGCGCGCTCCCCCCACAAGCCCCCGTGCGCCATGTGCCTGGGGCCAGGCCAGCCCCGAGCACCTGGCGGGCGCATTGAAATGCCCCTGCCATGGCGCCCGCGGGCACCGTGTTGGGGACCACGGTTGTAGTGGATTTGTTGGTGGTGGTCTGTTTAACACTTCTACAAAATGCTCCTTCCATCTGTCTGGCTGCTCATCCACTGAGCACTGGTCAGCTACTTACCTCAGTGGATGAGCAGCTCCGTCCATAGTAATCATAGCTTAAATGCAAGATAGCAGATCTCTTTTTTAATGCACTTTTTCAATGTGCTTTTGTGTGTGGATGCTCTCTTTCGGAAGAAGTTTTTTCGGAACATCTCTTTGGAAGAAGTTTTTTCGGAAGATCTATTCTGAAAAAAGGATCTTCTGAAAGATGCCTGCAGTCTAGACTTAGCCGAAGGTATAAGTTGTCCCCAAATTGGAAATGGTTGTGAATGAAGACAAAGTCATATAGCTCGGCCACTAGCTGTGCCATGGCATCATCAAGGATACTGTTCCTGACAGTCCTAGTCCATCCTCATTTGAAATATTAGGATAGAGAGTTTCTACATCCATGGTGTCCAGGATTTCCAAGTATATGGATCTTGGGTAGCAGATAGAATACTCCTGTCAGGATCTAGGGGTGTTTCTTTGTAGATTTGGTTCTGTGCTGTTGCAGGGAGTTTTTTGAGCAGATAGTATAGTTTCTTTTGGTATTCCTCAGTGGGGTCAGAGGAAAGAAGCCTATAGAATATGGTGTTGGAGAGTTGCCTGGCAGCCTCTTGCTCATAATCTGACCTATTTATGATGATCACAGTACCGCTTTTGTCAGCATCTGTAATATAACAGGGGGTCTGGGGCACCTCTGAGAGGATCAAATCAGGGTGAATTGCTTATAACCAAGGCTCCTTACAGCCCAAAACTGGGGTCCCCCCTATAAGAAACCCAACCAGTCACACAGAACACTTCAGCAGCCAATCTAGCCAGCAAGAAGTTGCACAAGCAAATCCCCTTAGACATCCCAGCTTTACCTGTGTCACAACCAGCACCAACTTTACACTGATGAGAGGTTATGAACAGCCGTTATTTCAAATTAACTTTAATAGCGTCTACACATACAAACCGCTATTTCGAAATAAATTCAAAATAGTGGAGCCCTTATTTCGAATTTGGTAAACCTCATTCTACGAGGAATAACACCAAATTCAAAATAGCTAATTCGAAATAAGTGCTGTGTAGACACTTATTTCGAATTAGGAGGACTCCAGCCCTTCCCAGTTTCCCCTAGTGGCCACTCTGGGCAAAACCAGGAAAACTCCTCTCCTCCCAGCTCCGGAGCCCTTAAAGGGGCAGACTCGGGCCACTAGGCATGTGAAAGAGCCAAGCCTGCCAGCAGCTGCAGACCTTCAGCCAGTGGCCACATGATGGCAACCAGTGGCAGCCAGCTGTCCCCCGCCCAGTCCCCCAGCACCCAGGGGCCATAGACGGTGCGTGCCCTCACGGACTAGTGTGGAGATCATGGACCTCATTGAGATTTGGGGGGAGGTCCCCAACATCCATGATCTCCACACTAGGTGGAGGAACGCTTCTGTCTACAGCCGCATAGTGGCTACCACGGCCAGGAAAGGCCACAGACGCACCCAAGAGCAGGAGCGCCTGATGGTGAAGGAGCCGTGGCAGGCATACACCAGGGCCACCAGGGGCAGCACCACAGCAGGGGCTGACACCTGCCCCTACTTCCCCGCCCTCGACCAACTCCTGGGGGGCAGGGCGGTCTGCGCCAGCCCGGGAGGCAGTGAGCTGGGACCGGAGGGCTCTGAAGTGGGCACACCAGAGGTGCCACCACCAGCTGTCCCGGCACCAGAGTCAGCAGGGTCGTCCAGGGAGGCCATACCAGGTAAATGCCAGCACTTTCCCCTACCTGGGGGGGAGGCGGAGAGAGAGAACAGGGACCACATGCATGGGCCATGCCTCCCATGGATCACGCAGCCACCTGTGCACATGCTCCAGCTGCGTGACACTCAGGGGCTGTGGCTCAATAGGCACATGTGTGTGTGAAGAGATCTGACATGCTCCCAACCCTGGGGCGGGACCCAGCAGGATGCTCTCCCTTCACAAGCCCCCTCTACACAGAGGCAGGGGGCATCTCCCCGCCGCCCTGGCCACACTGTACAGAGCACAGGGGCATGGGTGCAATCTTGGGGCAGCTCCCAGTCCTAGGGAGAGCCACACATCCTGACCATGGCCTCTGTGCAAGCACATCAGCTCTGATGGTGCAGGGCATCGTCGCCCTCACGTCGCGGGGGGGGTCTGGGCATCATCCACTGTGTCCCCAGGGAGAACTGACCACTGCTCTTCTTTCTCTATAGTCGCACCACCTGCTCGTGCAGGGTGCACCACCCCGCCCGGGACATGCTCCCGCACCCGAGGGCTCCTCCGGACCACCACCATGCGGCAGGAGTACTGGGACCAGCGCCTGGGGGCCCTGCGAGCCCTGCACTGCACCATCCAAGCCTGGATGCTGGAGGACCTGCAGCTCTGCCGGGAGCAGCTTGCTCAGGACTGAGCCATGAATTCTAACCTGCAGACCCTGCTGCAGAGCATGCTGCCCTGTGCCGGTCCTGCGCCTGCTGCTCCCCCAACTACTGTTCCTCCTCCCACTCCTGCCCCCCCGCCTCTTCCTCCTCAACCTCCACACCCTTGTCCTCAATCTCCACACCCCCCACCTCAACCTCCGCACCCTCCTCCACATCCTCCCGGGGACACCAAGGCCCCCTCCCCAGCCATGCTGGGAGGTGGTTGGCCCGGCGAGACCCCCAGCCCTAAGTGCTGAGCTTCCCCTCCCCCTTCTTCCCCTTGCTTCCCCCTTCCAGCTCCCTCCTCCCAGTTTTCCCCCTCCCCTCTCCCATCCTCTCTCCTGCCCTCTCCCGCCTCCTTTCCCCCGTCTCCCCAGAGTTTCATTCCTCCTCCCCAGTTGTGTTAAATATAAATATAAAGACAGTTTATATTTTTGAAAATACGTGTCTTTTATTTGACATCAGGAAGGGGGGGCTAGGGACAGGTAAGTGGAAGGACGAGAGGGAGGAAAGGGGCACAAGCCCCCAGTGGGGCAGACCGGGGAGACTGTTAGCGTTCCTCAGGGTGGAAGCTCTCTGCAGGGCCCCTTGGATCCTGACAGCCCCTCGATGGTGCTCCCAGATGACAGCCTGCAGATAGTGCAGCCAGGTTGCTGGCAACGTGTCCATGAAACGCAGCAGAGTCCCTGGGGGCAGGTCTGGTTCCATGTTGCAGAGTGCTGTGATGTCCTGCATGAGGGCAAGCAGAGCACTCCGAGACACAAATGGTTTGCTGTCCCTCAGCGAGGTAGACCAGCAAGCAGAGAAACCTGAGAACTGTCTGTCCGGGATGGGGGGTCGGGTCCCTTTAAGCACAGACCTTGGCTAGCCTGAGGCAGCAGCCCCACACACTAAGTCCGACTCTGATGCCCTTTTGGCACTGGTTCCGGCCAGCCTACCTTCGATTCAGGGTCCACTCAATGTGGACGCGCTACTTCGAATTAGAAAAATGCTATTTCAAATTAGTTTTTGTGTCTAGATGTGTTATTTCGAATTAACTAATTTGAAATAGCGCTGTAGTGTAGACATACCCTGAGATCTTACCCAAAAGAGCACGCTGTGCCAATCCTTTAGAAACTAAAATCTAAAGGTTTATTAATAAAAGAAAGAAAAGATTGAGAGTAGGATGGTTAAAAAAAATACAATACATACATTAATCACCAAGTTCTTGATGCAGGCTCTTAGCAGAGATGTAACAAATTGCTAGCTTAAAAGTCTCTGGAGTACATTCTATGTTAGAATGGGTCAACAAATCCTTCCCAACCCTCTGTCCATAGCAAGGATGCTTCTGAAGTCAAGAGCAGGATTGAAGACAAAATAGAAGCATCCCCAGGATACTTTTATAACCTTGCTCATGCAGAGGGAAATCCATTGTTCTCCTGGGTGATGATGCCTCCCAAAATGGAGCTGACCACATGATTTATAAACTGGTTTATGTTCTTTTTAGGCAAGGATCCATGAAGTATCTAGGTGTGTCTTTCTCAGGCAAGAGGCCATTGTATGCTCCTCAGGTGTCAGTTGGTAACTCTGAAGAGCCATTGTCCATGCAGCATTGAGTAACCGTCCCTCACAATAGGTGGTCGATGCCTACTGCTGTCTCCCAGGCTATGTCTAGACTGCAGGCTTCTTTCAGAAGAACATTTTTTAGAAGAGATCTTCCAAAAAATCTTCTGAAAGAGAGTGTACACACAAAAGTGCATTGAAAAAGCGATCTGCTTTTTCGAAAGATAGCGTCCACACTGAATGGACGCTATCTCGCATTTAAGCTGTGATTGTTATGAACGGAGTGGCCACCAGGGCACCTGTGCTTTTCCTCTTTTCTCTTCTTTCAAAAGAACTTCCCCATCCACACACGGCTTTTTCCAAAAGAGGTCCATGATCTCCACCCTGGACCAGGAAGGCACCCACCTTCTCCGGGCCCTGGCAGACCCCTGGGAGCTGGCAGACTGCTCCTCGGGAGCGGTGGAGGGCTGGCTGCCAGTGGCTTGCTGGCTCATGTTTTGGGGCCACTGGGTCAGGGGCAGTGACTGCTGGCTCTGGGCTGGCAGGCTTGGAGCTGGCACAGGTACTGTGACCAGAGTCAACTCCTTTAAGGGCTCCGGGAAGGGAGTAAGGAGAGGAGTGTTCTTGGTTGAGGCTGGAGTGGCCACCAGGGCACCCTGGGAAGGCTGGAGGCTCCCTATTTCAAAATAAGTGCCTACACAGCACTTATTTCGAAATAGCTATTTCGAATTTGGCGTTATTCCTCATAGAATGAGGTTTACCAAATTTGAAATAAGCGCTCCGTTATTTTGAATTTATTTTGAAATAGTGGTTTGGCTGTGTAGACGCTAGGAAAGTTATTTCGAAATAAGGGCTGTTATTTCTAAATAACTTTGCTGTGTAGACATACCCTAACAGATTTATTGGAGCATAAGCTTTCATGGGCAAAGACCCACTTCGTCAGATGCATCGCTGGGTGCAACAATGATCTGCCTATTCACATTAAAATCCGATAGCGTGACAGCCTCGTTGATTATAGTGTCAGAATTGTTTTTGAGGCTGTGGATAGCATTGTGTTCTGCACGGCTGCAGTTATGGGGCACATGATGTTGTTTGTTCACAATGTCAGCCTGTACATGCTTGCGGAAGCATCCAGTGTAGAGGTCCAGACTGTCATTTCGACCAGCAGAAGTCCATTGAATTCTTTTTCTTATAGTGTTGGTAGGAGGGATCCTGGGGGCCAGTGCAATGTTCAGTGGTGTGTTGGAAAGATTCCTTGATTAGGAGAGGGTAAAAATAGGCTTCCAAGTCACCATAGAACAATATCATGTGCGTGGAGTTGATGGGGCAGAAAGAGAGTCCTCAAGATTGGACAGACTCCTCAGCTGGGCTTTGTAGGTGGTTGGATAGGTTAAAAAAGGTTGTTGGGTGAGTTGAGGGTACCATAGTTGTAACCCCCTGTGGCTTGTAGGGGTTTAGATAGTTTATTGTCCTTTTTTTTTTTTATAAGGAAATGAAGTGTACATTTTAAATGACTTGTCTTGTGTTTGTAAAGTCCAGTCATGTGGAAGTTTGTGTGGAAGTTTGGTTTATTATGAGAGTTTCCAGTTTTGAAAGCTCATTATTGATCTTCTCCTATTTGCTATATAGGTTGCTGATTAGGTGGTTCTTTAGTTTCTTTGAAAGTGTGTGGCACAATCTCTCACTATAGTTTGTGCAATATATTGATTGTAATGGATTTTTCACTTTCAGTCCACTGGGTATCATGTCCATCTGTTTGCACTTGGAGAGGAAGATTATATCTGTTTGTATCTGTGTGAATGTCGTCATGAAGTTGATGGATTTCCACTTCATACAGCTAATGCAGTGCCTTGCATGGTGAAAAGTCTTGGTGGAGTAGTCATGTTAGTCTGTATCTGCAATAGCAATGAGGAGTCCTGTGGCACCTTAGGGTACGTCTACACTAGCCCCTTAGATCAATCTAGGGAGGCTAATGAGGGTGTCCGAAATTGCAAATCAAGCCCGGGATTTATATATCCTGCGCTTGATTTGCATGTTCCCGGCCGGTCGCCATTTTAGAAATTGACTAGCCTGAAGTAACTGCCTGTGTCTATATGTGGCAGTGAAACGGGATTCCGATTTAAAGCCCTAACTCGAATTAGCTGATATTCCTCCTGCAATGAGGTTTACCAGCTAATTCGAATTAGGGGCTTTAAATCGGAATCCCGTTTCACTGCCGTGTGTAGACGCGGGCAGTTACTTTGGGCTAGTCAGTTTCTAAAATGGCAACCGGCTGGGAACATGCAAATCAAGCATGGGATATTTAAATCCCGGGCTTGATTTGCAATTCTGGTCGCCCTCATTAGCCTCCCTAGATCGATCTAGGGGGCTTGTGTAGACGTACCCTTAGAGATGAACAGATTTATTAGGGCATAAACTTTTATGGGTAAAACCCACTTCATCAGATGAATTGGAGTATAGTTTACAGAGACATGAGTATATATTGTGGCAAAGCTCTGGGCATGTGCTGTGGGTCTTGTGCTTCTAGGCAGTTATTGTATGCCTCAGAGGTTCGCTGTGACCCCCCCCTCCTCCCCACACACTGCCTCTTATCTTTTCTAGATGCCAGGGTCACAGTATACTGAGCCATCCTCATCACTGGCAAAGTCAAGGGTGAAGCCCCTCCATAATCCTGGCCTCCCTTTCTAGGAACAGACTTTTTTTAGTGGCATGGGGAGGGTTGGTGAAAACCCAGGGAGAGCCCACTACTCCAGGTTCTGGCCCAGGAACACTAGATAGCAGCAACTGTCAGGGTATTTCCCCTAACCCCAGTACAGCAACCCTTTCCCAGGACCACTTCAGCAAAAGCTCCTTTAGTACCTTCTCCCTGATACTTGAGCAAATCTTTCCGACTTTAGCTGAAATACTCTTTCCTCTTTGCATCCCCAGCTCTTGAACAACACACTTCCTCCTCTAAGCAAAATGCAGGACAATGTAGCACTTTAAAGACTAACAAGATGGTTTATTAGATGATGAGCTTTTGTGGGCCAGACCCACTTCCTCAGATCAAATAGGAGGAAGTGGGGCTGGCCCACGAAAGCTCATCATCTAATAAACCATCTTGTTAGTCTTTAAAGTGCTACATTGACCTGCATTTTGCTTCAGCTACCCCAGACTAACACGGCTACATTTCTATCACTATTCCTCCTCTAAGTCCTTCACTCTTCTCCTTCCCCCTCTCTTACCTGGAGGGAAACCTTTTAAAGAAGCCCAGCAGGCCTTAATTGGCTGCAGTTGCCTGTTTAGCCTGCTGCTTCATGCAAGCTCTTAACTCAGATGCCTACCTTGATTATGTGGCTGCACTCTCTGTCAGTTTATTCAAAAAACAGAAAACCATTCAACCAGCTCCCAGTATCTCTACCCTCCACCAATCTATAGTAGCCAACTGCCCTGTGTCTGCCACAATATATAAGAAAAACTTATAAAACAACAGTCTGGTAGCACTTTAAAGACTAACAAAACATGTAGATGGTATCATGAGCCCACTTCTTCAGATGACCGACAATATATAAGGCCAACAAAAGAAAGAGGGCACTTGTGTAAATGAGGCTAATCAAGTCAGGGTGGAAGTGGCTTATTCACAGCAGTTGATATGGAAATGTGGGTATCAAGAGAGAGGAAATTGCCTATATAATGTGTTAACCAGTTAAGATCTTTATTGAATCTTAAGTTGATAGTATTGAATTTGCTAATTAATTCCTGTTCATCTGTCTCCTTTTGTAATCGGGTTTTGAAATTCTTTTGTAGAAGAATAGCTACAGGCAGTCCCCGACTTACGCGGATCCAACTTATGTCGGATCCGCACTTACGAACGGGGCTTTCTCGCCCTGGAGCTCGCAGGCAGCGGTCCGCCACCTCGACCTCCGGGGCGAGAAAAGCTGCTCCCGGTGTCCCTGGTCTGCTAGGGACCGTCTCCAGCAGACCAGGGGCACCGGGAGCAAAGCCGCAGCCACGGCGGGATCTTGCGCTTCTGAGGCTTTGCTCTCGCTGCCGCTGCGGCTTTGCTCCCCGTGTCCCTGGTCTGCTGGGGGGGGGGGCGCAGCTAGTGTGCTCCCCCCCCAGCAGACCAGGCTTTTGTTGTGGACCCTGGGGCAGAGCAGCTGGGGCGCTGCCGGTTGGTCCCGCAGCGCCGCTCTGGGCACTACTGGACCAACCCGGCAGCACCCCAGCTGCTCTGCCCCAGGCGTCCTGATTCAGCCGCTGCTGGTCAGTTTCAGCAGCGGCTGAATCAGGACGCCTGGGGCAGAGCAGCTGGGGTGCTGCTGGGTTGGTCCAGTAGCGCCAAGGAGCGGCGCTATTGGAGCAACCCAGCAGCACCCCAGCTGCTCTGCCCCAGGCATCCCCAAGTCAGCTGCTGCTGAAACTGACCAGCGCTGACTACAGGAAGCCCGAGGCAGAGTTGCTCTGCCCCGGGCTTCCTGGAATCAGCCGCTGATCAGTTTCAGCAGCAGCTGACTTGGGGACGCTTGGGGTTCTTAAGTTGATTCTGTATGTAAGTCAGAACTGGCGGTCAGTTTCAGCAGCGGCTGAATCTGGATGCCAGTTCCGACTTACATACAGATTCAACTTAAGAACAAACCTACAGTCCCTATCTTGTACGTAACCCGGGGACTGCCTGTACTTTTAAATCCATTATTGAATGTCCAGGGTGGTTATAGTGTTCCCCTACAGAGGTGTGTGTGTTACCGTTCCTGATGTCTGGTTTGTATCCATTTATCCTTTGGTGTAGAGACTTTGGCCAGAATACATGGCAGCGGGGCATGGCTGGCACATGATGGCATAGATCACATTAGTGGATGTGCAGATGGATGAGCCTCTGATGTGGTGGCTTTTGTCGTTAGATCCTATGATGGTCTGAATGTAGGACATGAGGAATGGTAACATACATAAACCTGTAGGGAAATACTTTAACCTCTGTGGCAAGGTTCTTGCCCAGGCCCCTCACCCTGGGATGCCTTATTTCCTACCACCTTCTATTTATAAAGCGTTGTTTGTCATTCCTTCAGCCAACTCAGCTAGCCTCTCCTTCTGGCTGGGGAGCACACTCAGCCACTCTCTGGCTCCTCCCCTTCCACTTCCCCTCTGGCTGCCTTATCTAGCCTTCTGGCTAATGAGACCCACAGATATTTCCCACTAGGTCCTAAGGCATGGGCTTGCTCAGCTGGCTTCCGCTGTTCTTTTCAGACAATCTGTAGTGACAGACCTCTGGCTTAGCTGCAGCCTGTCACACCTCCCTGGACATTCAGGAACTGATTTAAAAGTAGCAACCTTTCCACAAAAAAATTTCAAAACCAGATTACAAAAGGAGACAGCTGAACTGGAATTCAGTGATTGTAGTGGAATTCAGTTCCAGTGATTAATTATTCATCCTGTTAAAAATGTACACCTTGTTTCCAGTCTGAATTTGTTTCACATCAATGTTGGATCTGCTGTTCCCAGATAGATTAAACAGCCCTTTGGTGTCAGAAATCCTTTTCCCTGGGGCAGCTATTATGGGCGGCGATCATACCATCTCAAAATAATCCAGCTTTACTCGCTTACTACCTGTCACATTTTCCAGCCCTCAAACTGATTGTAGATTATCAAGCCAGAAGGAATCACTGGGATCTGATCAACTGCTGTATAACACAGGGCATGGGTTGAATTAATCCTTCCTCATTGCTTTTTTATGAACCCTTTCCATTTGATCAACACCCAGGTAATATATGGGCATCAGAGCTGGATACAGAATTGCAGTATAATAACTATATTCTCTTTCATGTCTGACTACTTAATGCTTGTGTTCTAGGATGCGATGGTGCTACCAGCTTCACATTTCAAGAAGAAAACCTTTCTGAAAGGTTAGTAATACAACCCAGCTACTTTTGCAGTGTCTTAAAAGGTCAGATTGTAGCCACATTGCAAGGTGGCTAATGTAACAAATTAAGAAGGGTTAGGGTAAGGTCTGTGATACTCAAATTAATATTGTTTACTCATCTACCATCCTGGCTTTCATGGAGCAGGAGGAATTGGGACTGTGTCTTTTAGTTGCCCATGTATACTTGTCCAAACCAACCAGGATGAAATGTGTACCTGCTTCAGACAGCTGACTGTTCTTTCCCACAGAGCTCCATCAATTGTTTTTGAGGGAGGCATGGTCCATTGGTTAGTATTGTTGTTATAATTACTTCTGCTTTATTGCCATTGTGCCAGGGACTGTACAAACACAGAACAAAAACATAGTCTCTGCCCACAGTGATTACAACGTAAGACAAAAGTGGAGACAGATAGAAGGGAGAATACAAGCAAACAATGAGCCAGTATGAATTAGTATGGCATGCAGAGGTCTTAGCATACCAGCAGCCTAGCTATGGTCAAGTTTTTTGTTGTCTTTGTGCTAACGGAGAGTTTTGAGGAGGAATTCATAGGTGGATATTGGGACAGTTTTGCAGATGTAAAGAGATTTGGTGGTCAAGTTGGATTTTATTCCTTGCTCTGGAAGAGGAGTGGGATCTAGAGGTTAGAAGCAGTGGCATGGGGGCAGGAGTCTGGACTCCTGGGTTTTTTTTCCTGTCTTGGCTATAAGCTTGCAAAAGGTAATCCAGCCATTGTTTCAGCTACACCAGACTAACACGGCTACATTTCTATCACTATTCTTAGTGCAGTTGTCACTGACATGTCAGCCATTCATCCCCAGAACCTAGGCAGACCACACTCATTGGCTCTTGTTTGTAAATAACAACACATTTTTATCTTTGTTTGTGCAAGAAAACACAGGTCCAGTGTTTGGGAGTGAGCGCTTACAAAAGAAGAGCAAGGGACAAGAGCCAGTGTCCAAGGAATGTACAGACAAAAAAGAGGCCCGAATTGTGAAAGAAAGACAGGAGAGTGGGAGGAGTGATACCAAATGTAAGATCAAGTTGCTCTATCTAGCTCAGGCCTAAGTTGTAACTCCTCCTGCCAGAGATGATCACTTCTAGATCGTGAGTTTCAGTCTGGTGCCAGTTGTATATGATTGAAAACCTGGAATCTCAGTTCAGTTTCTTCCTATCACAGTTGGCATCAGCTGGCCTCCCAGCTAGCAACCTCAGTTGTGAGGCCAAGGATTGAATGGTCCTGGAGATCAAAATCTCCTCCCAGCCTCTGTGGGGAGCAGTGTAACTTAGGAGTGCAAATTGGAGAAGCTGGGAGGGGGTGACAAGGGATGGCTCACTTGATGATCACCTGTTCTGTTCAGTCTCTCTGAAACACCTGGCATTAGCCACTGTGGAAAGACAGGTGGACCATTGGTCTGACACAGTACGGCCGTTCTTATGTTTTTTCGTTATGTAGAAATGGAGTCCCTCACAGCCTTTCCCCCATGCCATAGAGATTTTGACGGAAAAGTCTGGAGAATCTCTGATATGTGAGGCTATGTTGACTCACCATTTGATTTACCAATGGGAGAGGGGCAGAGGATTTGTGCTTTTCTGGCATGATTCATTCTTCCTTTTCCTTGTTGGATTCTGAGGATTGCATTGGTTTGTATTCCTTGCAGGCCTTAAGAAAAAGTTCACTGTTCCAGGAAACAAAAGCCTAGGATCCAACCAGCCCAAACCACCAGTGGGAGGAAGCAAAGTTAACCTTATACCATCTTGTCAAGATGACTTGAATCCGGAGGTTCTGGAAATGTTGCAGGTGAAAGACAGTTCCACCATGAACCACCCAAAGGCATATAGCAGTGGTGTGGTCTTTGAAGAACTCCAGAAAGCGGAAGAGCTAGAGAAGGCCAAGGAAGCACCTGACATCCAGGAAACAGAGAAAAATGAATCCTCTGAAGATTGTTCCCTGATCTTATTTGAAGAGTAGCCACTGAAATAACAAACCTGCCATGGGGCAGCAGAGTCATACTATCTCCCTGAAGGTGATGGGAATTAGAGAAAAATTAGAAAGCAAAGTGCTCCAGAAAAGTGGCTGGTTTATGGGAAAATAAATTCAATCTAGTTTTAACTTGGTTTGTGTTTGAGGAAGATGTGAGACTGTTGGGACAACAGCTGTGGATTTTAACATCTAGCTCTGCCTATAAAGGTTTCCCTCTCCCTCCTCTGAAATATTAATCTGTAAAGATAGGGGGGAATCCACAATATTTTTTTAAAAAAACTTAGGGTGCTGAATCTTGTGTAATTCTGCCAGCCTCACACAGCGTGTCATTTCCTTGGATCTCATTTCCAGTGCATGATTTTTTTAAACAGTTTTTGATCATTCAAGGTATTGGGTGATAGAGCCAGAGTCATTAATGGAATTACACTGATTTACATCTGGTACAGATTGAACCTGTGTATAAATTGCTGCCTTTATTATTATGTCTTTACAAATGGCTGAATATAAAGAGCAGCTACTGGCTCTTCAGATCGGAAAGCATTTGGCGTCCAAGTTCTGGATCTAAATTCCAGTATAACTATTCTATAATCTGTTATGTTCTAACTCCCTTACAAACCTAGCCACATGCTGCTGGTGAAATTCCATAATTATTAGTCCCATGCATAAAAAGTAGATATATGAGATACAAGATAATGATACCTGAACTTCCTAGTTGCTACTGTTGTGTTTAACAAGTTACTGGATTTGTAGTTTTATGTTTATCTGTTACACACTTGTAAAAAGACTGGCTTTTATGCATCCAGTAGGGGAAAATTTGCCCTATGGAGTGAACCAACCCTCTGAAGGCACAAGTGGGCATAAATAGACCTTTTCCATGGGGATTAATTTCCCTCAGAAAGTTGAGTCCAAGTTAAGGGTTGACTAAGGATGGCAGAACTAGGTCTTAAGAAGTTTATGGCTGCAACACCCTCAAAGGTTAAACACTCATTTACATTCTGTAACGGTTACATGTAAATAAAATCCTGCAGCTTCTATTCAGTCCTGGTTGTAGATAAGCTAAAGTATGATAAAATTCCAATTCTTGGTTCATTACAGTGTCTTTAACTCCATTGTTTTTATTGTTGCGTCTCAGCCAGTTGGTTTTCAACACCTACTCATACTAATCACGGTAGCTTGATTAATTAATGACTCAGACGTGACTTAAAAAGCATCTACAGAGATTTGAAAGGTAGCAAAGGGAATCAGGGAGGCCTGGGAAACAGACTGTAGGGAATCTTGAATTGCTAGGATCTAGCAGATGTGATTTAGTAAAGTTTCTCTGATTACTCTTTAAATCTGGACACAGAGGCTGTGTCCAGACTCAGGGGTTTTTTCGGGAAAAGTATCCTTTTTCCGAAAAAACTTCCCCTGCGTCCAGACTCAAGCCATGTTCTTTCGAAATTAAATCGAAAGAACGCGGCTTTTCTTTCGATGGCGGTAAACCTCATTTCACGAGGAAGAACGCCTTCTTTCGAAAGTTCCTCTTTCGAAAGAAGGCATTCTTCAATGTAAATAGGGCTTCTTCGAAAGAGAGCATCCAGACTCACTGGATGCTTTCTTTCGAAAAAGCAAGCCGCTTTTTCGAAAGTTCAACGTGCAGTCTAGACGCTCTCTTTCGAAAGAGGCTCTTTCGAAAGTATCTTTCGAAAGAGCCTCTTTCAAAAGAGGCTTGCAGTCTAGACATAGCCATAGGGTACGTCTAGATTACATGCCGACAGAGGCATGTAAAATAGGCTACCTGACATAGTCAATGAAGTGGGGATTTAAATATCCCCAGCTTCATTAAAATAAAAATGGCCACCGCGCTATGCCAGCTCAGCTGATCGTTGGCACAGCACGCGAGTCAAGATGCAGATCAGTCGACAAGGGAAGCCTTTGTCGAGCGCTCCTGTAAACCTCGTTTCACGAGGCTCCTCAGCGACATCAGCTTCCCTACAGACAACAGGGGAGAACGCAGTCCCAGGTTCCCCATGGGCATTACTGGAGACGCTGTACTCATGCTCCCAGTGGAGGTGCAGGGGCGGCTGCGGTCCCGTCATCGGCCAGAGGTCGTCGTCGCCACCCAAGAGGTGACAACCCCCGTGGGGTTGGACAGGGCCCCTCTCAACAGTCCAAGTACCCGTTTTAATGGTCCCCGAGGGTATGTCTACACTACCCCGCTAGTTCGAACTAGCGGGGTAATGTATGCATACCGCACTTGCTAATGAAGCCCGGGATTTGAATTTCCCGGGCTTCATTAGCATAAGCGGGGAGCCGCCATTTTTAAATCCCCGCTGCTTCGAACCCCGTGCAGCGCGGCTACACGGGGCTCGAACTCGGTAGTTCGGACTAGGGTGCCTATTCCGAACTACCGGTACACCTCGTTTCACGAGGAGTAACGGTAGTTCGGAATAGGAAGCCTAGTCCGAACTACCTAGTTCGAGCCCCGTGTAGCCGCGCTGCACGGGGTTCGAAGCAGCGGGGATTTAAAAATGGCGGCTCCCCGCTTATGCTAATGAAGCCCGGGAAATTCAAATCCCGGGCTTCATTAGCAAGTGCGGTATGCATACATTACCCCGCTAGTTCGAACTAGCGGGGTAGTGTAGACATACCCCTAGAGAGTTGCGCACCAGTTCCTCTCCCTGGCCCTGTTTGGGGCCAGGTTATCCCACTTTGCCCCCACCTGGGCAGAAATCACCACCGATGACTGGGTTCTGAGAATAGTCTGGGATGGCTATACTATTCCTTTCCTGGGTTCGCCCCCTTCCAACCCGCCCGCCCCGTCCCTTTTCAGGGACACCTCTCACGAAGGCATTCTCCATCAGGAGGTGTTAGCGTTCCTCCAAAAGGGAGCGGTAAAGAGGGTCCCTTCACATTTAAGGGACAAGGGGTTTTATTCCTGGTATTTTATAGTCCCAAAGCCCAAGGGCGGGGTTCATCCCATTCTAGACCTTAGGGACCTCAACAAGACTGTGGTGAAATCCAAATTCAGAATGGTAACCCTGGCCTCTGTCATCCCGGTGTTACAGTTAGGGGACTAGTATGCAACTCTCGATCTCAAGGATGCTTACTTCCACGTGGCAGTAAGATCCAGGCACAGGAGGTTTCTCCGCTTCATACTGTCCCGCTGTCACTTCCAGTTTACGGTGCTCCCCTTTGGACTTTTGACAGCACCCAGGGCCTTCACAAAATTCTTGTCAGTCGTAGCAGCGTTCCTCCGCAAAAAATGGGGTACACGTCTTTCCGTACCTAGACGACTGGCTAATTCGTAGTCGATCCTACGAACAAATGGCGGCTCATGTTTCCCTTACAAGGACTCTCTTCTTAAGACTAGGCTTCATGCTGAACGAGGAAAAGTCATTGTTGACTCCTTTTCAGCACCTAGAATTCGTGGCGGCCCTCTTGGATGCCAGGCTGGCGCAGGCATTCCTCCCCAGGAACAGATTTGTGGCTATAGTGGAGCTGGTCTCCAAATTAACCTGGTTCCCCATTACAACCACCCGAGTCTGCTCAAGGCTGCTGGGAGACATGGCGGCATGCACTTATGTAGTACGCCACGCTCGAATGAGGCTCAGATCGTTGCAGGCCTGGTTAGCAAAGGCGTTCAACCAGTCCAGGGGTCTCTGGGACATGGTACTGACTGTACCTCCAGCGGTAATTGCCTTCTTACAGTGGTGGACTCAGGAGGCTGTCGTGTGCAGCAGTGTTCCATTTACTGTACTTCCCCCCTCGGTAATGATAGTCACAGACACTTCAGACCTGGGTTGAGGAGCACACCTGGGGCGTCACAGGACCCAGGGTTTGTGGTCCCCTGCAGAGCGGGCCCTACATATAAATGTCCGGGAGCTCAGGGCAGTCAGGAGAGCTTGCGAGGCCTTCCTGATGAGGCTGTCGCGCCAATCCGCCCTGGTGCACCTGGACAACACAGCAGCTGTGTTCTTCATCAACAGGCAGGGGGAGCCTGGTCGCCTCCCCTCTGTTGTGAGGCTTTGCTGCTTTGGGACCTGTGCGTAGCGCACAATATACTTTTGCAGGCAGAATACCTGCCGGGATGCAAAAACTTGCTGGCCGACGCTTTGAGCAGGTCCTTCGGAGCCCACGAACGGTCCCTGAAGGATACGGCCCTATATCAGGATTTCCTCAGGTGTGGTTGTCCCCTAGTAGACCTGTTTGCATCGGCACACAACAGGAAGTGTCAGAGTCACTGCTCTCTACTGGGGTTGGGGGAGCACTCCAGAGGCGATTCCATTACTGTGCTGTGGCTGGTGGGCATCCTCTATTCATTCCCTCCATTTCCCCTAATTCTCATGGTTCTGACCAGGAGCCTATAACGCTCCCGCCAGATCAAGATCTCCTGACCCAGCCCTGGGACGGAGGGCTCATGGTTCATCCAAATCTCATCTCTCTCCATCTGACCGCTTGGTTTATCCGTGGCTGACGCAACTGGAAAAGGAATGTTCCTAGGAGGTGCAGATGGTGCTCCTAGGTAGCAGGAAGCCATCCACCAGGCGGTCCTATGCAGCCAAGTGGCGGCGGTTCTCGTCTTGGGTGTCCAGAAGGGGGATGCACCCGTCCTGTGCACCTGTCCTGTCCATTCTGGACTACCTCTTCGAACGCAGGTCCGGTGGGCTCTCTACCTCTTTTATCAAAGTACACGTGGCCTCGCTCTCCGCCTTCCATGTTGGATTGGCTGGAATCTCTCTGTCTTCTGTCCCTGTGGTCAAAAGGTTCCTTAAGGGTTTGGATAAGTTGTACCCCTCGGTTAAATCCCCTCTCCCCACTTGGGACCTTAACCTCGTCTTCTCTAGACTTGTGTCACCCCGTTTGAGCCGCTGGCCACGTGCTCTTTGAAGCACCTTTCTGTGAAGGTTGCGTTCATTGTAGCCATTACGTTGGCTCGCAGGGTCTCCGAACTGAGGGCGCTAACTGTAAACCCGCCTACCTAGTGTTCTCGGAGAATAATGTGAGGGTTCGTCCTCACCCGGCTTTTCTCCCCAAGGTGGTGTCACCGTTCCATCTGTCCCAAGAAATTTACCTCCTAGTTTTCTTTCCAAAGCCCCATGCCTCTCCTAGGGAGCAAGTGCTCCACTACCCGCTGGGCCTGGCCTTCTAGCCATCTTTCTATCCATCTTACTGTCCATTTATCCAATCCACATTCCCTTAACTTGCTGGCAAGAATATTGTGGGAGACCATATCAAAATCCTTGCTAAAGTCAAGGTATATCACATCCACTGACTTTCCCATGTCCACAGAGCCAGTTACCTCATCATGGAAGCTAATCAGATTGGTCAGGCACGACTTTCCCTTTGTAAATCCATGCTGACTATTCCTAATCACTTTCCTCTCTTCCAAGTGCCTCAAAATGGATTCCTTAAGGATCCCTTCCATGATTTTTCCAGGAACCAAGGTAAGACTGACTGGCCTATAGTTCCCTGGATCATCCTTCTTCCCTTTTTTGAAGATGGGCACTACATTTGCCTTTTTCCAATCATCCGGGATTTCTCCTGATCTCCACGACTTTTCAAAGATAATCGCCAAAGGCTCTTTGACATTTGCCAACTCCCTCAGTACCCTCGGATGTATTAAGTCCAGACCCATGGATTTTTGTACGTTTAGCTTTTCTAAATAGTTCCTAACCTGATCTTTACCCACCAAGGGCTGTCCATCTTCATCCCATCTTGCATCACTTAGCGCATTAGTCCGGGAGCCAACCTTGTCCGTGAATACAGAGGCAAAGAAAGCATTGAGTACTTCAGCTTTCCCCATATCATCTATCACTAGGTTACTTCCTTCATCCAGTAGGGGCTTCACACCCTCTCTGATTACCTTCTTCTTGTTAACATGCCTGTAGAAACCTTTCTTGTTATCCTTCACATCCTTAGCCAGTCGCAATTCCAATTGTGCTTTAGCCTTCCTGATAACCCCCCGGCATTCTCGAGCTATACATTTAAACCCCTCCTTGGTCAGTTATCCAAGTTTCTACTTATTGTAAGCTTCCTTTTTGCGCTTAAGTTCACCAAGGATTTCCCCTGTAAGCCAATCTGGTCTCCTACCATGTTTGCCTCTCTTGCTACATGTCGGGATGGTTTCTTTCTGTGCCTTCAATAAGACATACAATTATAATAATTTTTTTGCCCTTCTTGGCATCTTTTCCAATTCTAAGGTATATTTTTTGACATGAGGCAACTAGAACTGCACACAGTATTCAAGCAGGACCTATCTCAATGAGGATTTTCATAGAATCATAGAATACTAGGACTGGAAGGGACCTCGAGAGGTCATCGAGTCCAGTCCCCTACCCTTATGGCAGGACCCAGCACTGTCTAGACCATCCCTGATAGACATTTATCTAACCTACTCTTAAATATCTCCAGAGATGGAGATTCCACAACCTCCCTAGGCAATTTATTCCGGTGTTTAACCACCTTGACAGTTAGGAACTTTTTCCTAGTGGCCAATCTAAACCTCCCTTGCTGCAGTTTAAGCCCATTCCTTCTTGTTCTATCCTCAGAGGGCAGGAAAAACAATTTTTCTCCCTCTTCCTTGTGACACTCTTTTAGATACCTGAAAACTGCTATCATGTCCCCTCTCAATCTTCTCTTTTCCAAACTAAACAAGCTCAATTCTTTCTGGGTATGTCTACACTACAAAGTTAATTCGAAATAACAGCAGTTATTTCTAATTAACTTTAATAGCGTCTACACAGGCAAACCGCTATTTCGAAATAAATTCGAAATAGTGGAGCCCTTATTTCGAATTTGGTAAACCTCATTCTATGAGGAGTAACACCAACTTCAAAATAGCTTTTTCGAATTAAGTGCTGTGTAGACACTTAATTCGAAATAGGGGGCCTTCAGCCCTTCCCAGAGAACTCTGGTGGCCACTCTGGGCACAACCAGGAAAACTTATTCTCCTCTCCCCCAGCCCCAGAGCCATTAAAAGGGTAGACCCTGGCCACAGTGCCTGTGCCAGCTCCAAACCTGCCAGCCCAGAGCCAGCAGTGACCACCGGGGTCCCTGACCCAGTGGCCCCAAAACATGAGCCAGCAAGCCACTGGCAGCCAGCCCTCCACCACTCCCCAGGAGGAGTCTGTCAGCTCCTAAGAGCCTGACGGGGACTGGAGAAGGCAGGCGCCTTCCTGGTCCAGGGTGGAGATTGTGGACCTTATTCAGGTTTGGGGGGATGCCCCTAATCTCCATGATCTCCGCACTAGATGGAGGAATGAGGCCGTCTATGGCAGTATAGCTGCCAGCTTGGCCACCAAAGGCCACATGCAAACCCAGGAGCAGGTTTGCATGAAAGTCAAGTTGGTCTGGCAAGACCCCAACCCTGAGCCCTGAGCTTCCCCTCCCCCTTCTTCCTCTTGCTTCCCCCTTCCAGCTCCCTCCTCCCAGGTTTCCCCTTTCCCTCTTCCACCTTCTCTCTTCCCCTCTCCCACCTCCTTTTCCCAGTCTCCCCAGAGGTTCATCCCCCTCCCCCCAGTTTTGTTCAATAAACTCAGTTTCTGTTTTTGAACATATGTGTCTTTTATATGATATCAGGAAGGGGGGCTAGTGGAAGGCATGAGCCCCCGGTGTGGAGGACCAGGGAGGCTCTGAGGGGTGGACGCTCTCCCTCAGGGCCTCCTGGATCCTGACAGCCCCCCGATGAACCCCCCCCAGATGGCAGCCTGCAGCAAGTGCAGCCAGGCTTATGGCAACGACCCCACAAGATGCACTGGCATGCCCAGGGGCAGTACTGGCTCCATGAAGCCGAGTGCTGTGGTGTCCCGAGTGTGGGCACTGAGGGCACTCCAAGACAGGACTGCTTTGCTGTCCCTCATCAAAGTAGACAAGCAAGCGGGGAATCCTGGGAACTGTCTGTCCGTGGTGGGGGTAGGGTCTCTTTAAGCATGGAGCTCAGTTAGCCGCAGGCAGCAGCCCCACACACGAAGTCCTAACCTGATGCCCTGCTGGCACTGGTTCTGGCCAGCCTTAACTTCGGTTCAGGGTCCACTCAGTGTGGACATGCTGTTTCGAAATAGCAAAATGCTAATAGTTTTTGTGTATAGATGCATTATTTCGAATTAGCTTAATTCGAATTAACTATTTTGAATTAAGTTAATTTGAAATAGCACTGTAGTGTAGACATACTCTCTGTTTTCCACAACCTTCCTGGGCAATTTATTCCAGTATTTGACTACCCTGACAGTTAGGACATTTTTTCCTAATGTCCAACCTAACCCTCCCTTGCTGCAGTTTAAGCCCATTGCTTCTTGTTCTATCCTCAGAGGCCAAGATGAACAAGTTTTCTCCCTCCTCCTTATGACACCCTTTTAGATACCTGAAAACTGCTGTCATGTTCCCCCTCAATCTTCTCTTTTCTGAGCTAAACAAACTCAGTTCTTTCAGCCTTCCTTCATAGGACATGTTCTCTAGACCTTTAATCATTCTTGTTGCTCTTCTCTGGACCTTCTCCAGTTTTTCCACATCTTTCTTGAAATGTGGTTCCCAGAACTGGACACAGTAATCCAACTGAGGCCTAACCAGCGCAGAGTAGAGCGGAAGAATGACTTCTCGTGTCTTGCTCACAACACATCTATTAATGCATCCTAGAATCCCCTAGATACCTTTCTGCCATACTCCTTCCTAGACAGTCGCTTCCCATTCTATATGTGTGAAACTGATTGTTCCTCCTGGAGCACTTTGCATTTGTCTTTATTAAACTTCATCCTGTTTACCTCAGACCATTTCTCCAATTTGTCCAGATCATTTTGAATTATGACCCTATCCTCCAAAGTAGTTGCAACCCCCTCCAAGCTTGGTATCATATGCAAACTTAATAAGCGTACTCTCTATGCCAATATCTAAATCGTTGATGAAGATATTGAACAGAACCGGTCCCAAAACAGGCCTCTTTAATGAAAAAACTTGGAGCAATTTCCAAGCAGGAAACAAAATTGATTCAACACTATACAAAGAAAATGCGGCTCTCCCTGATGTTAAGGCATGTTGCTATCAAACCCACAAATCATACTGTCTGGGGAGAAGACTGTGTTGATTACCAGAAAATTCATGAATCCTGTCCCATAGAGCCATCAAATAAACCTGGTTGGGTCAACTCAACCAGTGTCACCTAGTTCCAAAACCAATCTCCAAAACCAAACTAAGCTAATTTGAACTAACACGTCTAGAACTAAAAAATAGTTCGAATTAGCGTTTTGCTAATTCGAACTAGCATGTCCACATTGAGTGGACCCTGTACAGGGCTTAAGGATGGCCGGAAGCAGTGCTGGCAGGGCATCAGAGGAGGACTTAGAGCGTGGAGATGCTGTCTCAGGCTAGCGGAGGGCTGCGCTTAAAGGGACCCGACCCCCACCCCGGACAGACAGTTCTCAGGGGTGCCCTGCTTGAAAACCAGTCCTGGCTTGGAGTGCCCGGAATGCCCACACTGGGCACATCACAGCACTCGGCCATCAGCCCGGCTGCACTTGCCGCAGGCTGCCATCTGGGGAGAGGGGGAAATTGGGGGGCTGCAGGAGAGCTTCCACCCCCAGAAGCCCGCAGAGCCAGCCCAGTCCTCCCCATCGGGGGCTCGTACCCCATTCCCCCCTCACCTCCTTCCACTTACCCTTCCCTAGCCCCTTTTCTTGATGTACAAAATAAAGGACAATTGTGTTCCAAAATGGAATCTGTCTTTATTGAACAAAACTGGGGGAGACTGGGAAAAGGAGGTGGGAGAGGGGAAGAGAAAGGCTGGGAGAGGGGAGGGCAACTAACATGATCAGGGGTTGGGAACAGGTCCCAGATGAAGAAAGGCTACAGAGACTGGGACTGTTCAGCTTAGAAAAGAGGAGACGGAGGGGGGACAGGATAGAGGTCTCTAAAAGCAGGGGTTGGGTGGAGAGGGTGCATTCAGAAAAGTTCTTCCTGAGTTCCCATAAAGAAGGACTAGAGGACACCAAAGGAAAGGAATGGGTAGCAGGCTTGAAACTAGTAAGAGAAAGTTGTTCTTGACAAAGCAAATAGTTAACCTGTGGAACTCCTTGCTGCAGGAGGCTGTGAAGGCTACAACTAGAACAGAGTTTAAAGGGAAGTGAGATCAAGTCATGGAGGTTGGGTCCATGGAGTGGTATTAGCCAGGGGGTAGGAGTGGTGTCCCTGCCCAAAGTTTGTGGAAGGCTGGAGAGGGATGGCACGAGACAAATGGCTTGGTCACTGTCTTCGGTCCATCCCCTCCAGGGTCCCTAGGGTTGGCCAACGCATGAGATCCTTGATTATATCCTTTTCCTACACCAGGTGGGTCTTTCGATCTCTACGCTGAGAGTTCACCTCTCGGCAATCATCGCTTTCCATGCCACCACCGAAGGCCATTCCATCTTTGCTCATCCCATGACCAAAAGACTGCTTAAGGGAATAGCTAACCTTAAACCTCCATGAAGACCTGTCTCCCCCACTTGGAGTTTGGATTTGGTCCTCGGCACATTAATGTAGCCACCCTTTGAGCCACTAGCCACCACGTCGTTATTGATGCTCAACACAAAAGTGGTATTCTTATTGGCAATTATATCCACTCGTAGAGTGAGCGAACTAGCAGTGTTAATGGATCTCACTGCGTGCGCAGTCAATGGACACAACAACATAAAGTGACCACTGTGCATGCACGGTGCAGCAAGACACTGCGAAGGGAAAAATGTCCAATAGCTGTCACAAGGACGCACCGACACCTAGAATGGAGCACAACACAGGGACACACATTTCGAAGAAACATCGATACAGCACAAGGTGAGTAACTTTGTCTTGGACTGGATTCAAAATCCCCGAGAGAGCCAGTGAGAGAGAAAGGTGTCTTGTACAGCATCCTGATGGTTACACCACCTGTACATGTTTAGCTTTCTGCACATGAGTTGTCTGATACACAGGAAATACTCGAATACACTAAAAAAACCTTTAAAAACCACAATGGTTCTATAGCACCTTAGCGACTAACAAAAATATATAAATAGTATCATGAGCTTTTGTGGGCACAGCCCACTTCTTCAATTGACAAATATGGAGCAAGGGGCACAGATTTTGAAATATAAAGCACTACAGTACAATTAAATAATGGCCACATTTCTACCAGCTTATACCGGAAACCTACCAACTGTTATACTTACCAATATGCCTCTAGCTTATATCCAGGACACCTTACCTGATCCATTGTTTACAACCAGGCCCTAAGATACAACCGGATTTGCTCCAATCCCACAGAGACAAACGCCTACAGGATCTCTATCAGGCATTCTTAAAACATAAATACCCACCTAGGGAAGTGAAAAAACAGATTGACAGAGCCAGACGAGTACCCAGGAATCTGCTTCTTCAAGACAGGTCCAACAAAGAAAATAATAGACCACTACTGGTCATCACCTATGGCCCCCAGCTTAAACCCCTCCAGCACATCATTGACAATCCACATCCTATCCTGGAAAACGACCCCTCACTCTCAGAGGCCTGGGGAGACAAGCCAATCCTCACCTACAGACAACCCCCCAACCTGAAAAATATCCTATCCAGCAGCCACACCTCACACCTCAAACATACTCACTCAGGAACCCACCTCTGCAATAAACCCAGATGCCAGCTTTGTCCACACAGCTACATAAGTGATATCAATACAGGACCTAACCACATAAGCCTCCACATCAGAGGCTCATATAACATCACATCCACCAATGTGATCTATGCCATCAAGTTCCAGCAATGCCCCTCTGCCATGTATATTGGTCAAACTGGACAGGTTAATGGACAGATATTCAAAATAGTAACACACAGAAACCTGTTGGAGCATTTAAACCTGCCCGGGCACTCATGAATGGATTGAAAAGTAGATATTCTCTTACAAAACAATTGGTTTTTTTCGTTCTCCTCTCCCTCTCCACTCTTTTTCTGCTTTATATTTCAAATTCTGTGCCCCTTGCTCCATATTTGTCTTCTGAAGAAGTGGGTTGTGCCCATGAAAGCTCATGATACTATTTATATATTTTTGTTAGTCTCTAAGGTGCTACAGGGCCATTGTTTTTTTATGTTTTTTTAGTTACAGACTAATGGGGCTACCCCTCTGAGACTTTCAAATACACTAGTGTGTCTTGGGGCCCTAGACCTTAAAGGACAAGATTTCAGGTCTTCTACTGAGTTTCTGGTCCCCAACCGTCCTCTGGGCCTACTGCACTGCAAGAATGCTTAAGCATTAAATGCAGGTCAATGATACATGGATAGCTTCTAGTCTTGGCCTTCACAACATCTTCTGGCAGGGAGTTCCACAAGTTCACTCTGTGTTGGGTAAAGAAATATTACTGCCTTTGGTTTCTTTTAAACCTGCTGCCTGTTAATTTAATTTCCTCTGTCCCCACACACCTTTCTATCCATCCCCATCCCCATCCCCACCCATCTGTAGTAAGATGAGGGCCTGAAACATAAGCCCATGCAGCATGGGCCTTGTTTGAGGCCTGAGGCCTAGTTAACAATGGGCAAAACATGGTTAACATAAAGCAAAGCTAAGCTGTAAGTAAGAGGCAGGCCCCAGCTCACAGAACTTGGCACAAACTAGGAAGCCTAGTTCGAACTACCTAGTTCGTGCCGCGTGTAGCCACGCTGCATGGGGTTCGAATGAGCGGGGATTTAAAAATGGCGGAGCCCCGCTTATGCAAATGAAGTCTGGGAAATTCAAATCCCGGGCTTCATTTGCAAGTGCAGTATGCCTACATTACCCCGCTAGTTCGAACTAGGAGGGTAGTGTAGACATACCCTTACTGTACTTCGCTCTACAGTAAACCTGGCCTGGCACCTTCGATCCTTATCTGGGTTGTGGTCTTTGGGGGCTCTCTTGGGGTCTGCTGTGGAGACTAAGTGCACAAGTCAACATGCACACATCACTGAGCACACACGCAAGCAGCCTTCTGGTTCTCATCATCAACGGAGCCAGAGACCTGTGAGGACACCTCTGCAGTAAATCCTGACTGACTGCCTTCCTGAAGAACTGCACCATCCATCCTCCATTCCATACACACCCGTCCATCCACCCCCAATATACCCCTTTCTCCAGCCATCCCTCCATCTTACTCTCAACTTGAACTCCAGGTTAATGCTTTTTTTTCTCATGAGAACTTCCATTCTTACAGAAAAAAATTAAGTACTTTATTTTCACCTGTCTAAAATACTCTCTTTCATTTGTCTAAATTGTAAGCAACATATAAGGAAGATTTTAGTCTCAAAACTTTCTTATTTTTAAAAAAATCAATCACCCTCTGTCAGCATCTATCTATCCTCCCTCTTCACACTGGTCTATTTATCCACCTAATCCCATATACATGCCTCTATTTATTCGTACATCTCCTGTATGCCTAGCTACCTACGCCACAATTCACTCATGATTTTTGCAGTTACATAACTAAATCTTTAGCCACCATAATATCACCTTAATTAAGTCTGTCACCTAGAATTTCCTTTCTTGAATTACTTTATTAAGCACTCTAACTCTAGTTTTCCATACACACCTATCCAATCTCTCCCTATCTACTCTCTTATATGTTCCTCTGTGTAGCTCTCCCCATACATGCCTCTGTATCTAACCAAATTATATTGATTTATTTTCATACACACCCTTATTCTCTCTGTCCCTATATACTCCCCTTGTCTAGCTGTTCTCATACTTTCCCACCTTTTATATACACCATATTTGCTATCCTATCTAGAGCCATGAAGTTTTATAGAAGCCCACCCCTCCCTTCCTTTTCCAGGTGCAGATCTGCCTGTGGCTTGCAAGGATCTGCCCCTAAACCCAGCACTAGCCCCCCCTCTCCCCCCAAGGGCCTTGGGGCTGCATCTTTCTGAATACAGAGGGATTTGATTTGGTGGTGGTATTTTTCCAGGGAGGAGAGACGCTCTCCCCAGCTGTGTGTGAGGAGTGTAAAGCTAGCGGAAATCCAAGGCATTTCCATGCCCGGATACTGCTTGCAAAAGCTTTTCCCACAAAAGGCGGGGAGGAAAGATGTGGGGGAAGTCAAAGAGATCTTGCAAAGAGGCAGAAATGTCTATCTGATTTCTCTTCCTCTGGCCCTAGCTGCTAGTGGTGTGTGCAGCAGATTGCTGGCGGCGGGTAGTTTTGCGTTGTGGGAATTGTTCAGTGCAGGGGTCTAACAATCCTGTGTATTTTTTTCTTCCCTTTCTGGCTCTGGGAATTGGTCAGTTTTGGAAGAGGAAATCCACTAAAGGCAAAGACCCAGCCAGCGTGTAAGTAGCCAGGGTCCCCTCTCTGGGGTGGGGTGGCGTGGGAGAAATAATGCTCTGCCATCACTAACTTCTAGAGAGAGGTGCAAGCTCCCTGCTCCTTTCTTTCAGATGGGGGCTCCCTGAGCAGAGACAACAAAATGCAGGGTAAGAAAAGGGCAGATTTAATTTTCCATCTTGCAAGGATAAGTTGCCCCCAGCCTCTGTCTGGCACAGCCCCCTTGGTTTGCCTGTTCTTTTAATGCCCCGAGGAGGAGAAGGAGGTATAATTTCATCCAATGCATGCTTGTGTGGGTTCCTCCACCATTCCCTTTCCAGGGCTGAGAGCTGGTTTAAAAAAGCCCCCTCTGCAGCTTCCCATGGTAAGATGAGGGCTGGTTTCTAGGGGCAGGTGACAAAGAGAAGAATGCTGCTTACAGATAGAAAGGGCCCTAGTATATAACCCGGCTCATTGGGATTCAAAAAAGTATTTGTCTTTTCCCCTCCCATAAATGGGGGGCAGGATGTCATGTGCAGCAAAGTCAAGACAGGCCTGGGGTCTATTCCCAACTCTGCCATTAAGCTGCCGGGGTGACCTTGGGCCTGTCTCTTTGCCCCTGCCTTTGCCCCAATGCTGCTGTTTCTTTTTCGGCTGAGCTAGGTTTGTTTGGATTGTGAACTCATCAGAGTTGGGGCACTGCATCTACCTGGCACAGCAGGGGCCCACTGAGCTCAGTTTGGGGGGGAGGTCTCTGCAGGCCTGTTGTCAGCTGAGACTGCTAAGCCTTGCTGTAACACAAATAACTTACAACACAGTCCACATCTTTTGTCACCGTCCCTTCATCCCCCAGCTCTCATCAAACCCCGCAGTTCGGGTGGAGTGTCGGGTTTTTTGTTTTCATCTCCATTGTCTCTGCAGAGCCAACATTTTAATTTCTCCTGTTTTTAAATAAGGGATTTCTTTGTTTTTAATCACCCTTGACTGGAGATGATATGAAGCAGCGAATTGTGTCTTCTGTCTCTCTGGTCATTTGCACTTCCTCTTGTGCTTGGGTTCCTGACAAAGGCAGGGGAGAGAGGTGAGGGGCATTTCTCAGCACCACCAATGGGCCCAGAGATGAAAAGAGGACCACTCCCTGGTGCTAGCTGATGTGCAGATTCCTGCCCTCTGACATAGATTAGGGCCCTTCCCATTGTACCACATTCTGCAGACACACCAAAAGAGGGTCCCTGGCCAGTCCGCACAGAGAACAGTGTGTTTATGCCCATTTTACTGTTGGGGAAACTGAGACAGGGGTCAACATTAATACATCGATCCCACACTGGTTCCTGAGCAGTACCCAGCCTGAAGTGTTCATAGGCTCAGGGAACATAAACTTTCATTAGAAGGCAGTTGGAAGATGAGGGTTAATAATAAAAGGGGAGGTTTGGTGAATTTCTTTCCTCTCTGGGATATATTTGGCCACTTGCTAGGAAGTTTTGGCTTGTCCGCTCCACTATGCCAAGGTCCTGAAGAGGGTGTGCTACTATTGTATCTTTGGACAGGGACTGCCTCTTGTTGTGTAGCACATGGCTCCATGGGGCCTTGATCTCAGCTGGGGCAGGGACTGTCTCTCATTGTGTGTCTGTGCAACACACGGCACCATGGGGCCCGGATCTCACCTGGGGCAGGGATTGTCTCTCACCATATCAAGGCTGAGTGGTACCAGTGGAGCTGCAGGGGGCTGCGAGTCTGAAATAAGGAGCATCTCTGCTCTCTCCCCAGGTGTGTGCAATGCCTTAGTCCCCAGCTGTGTCTCTAGCAGAGTAAGGGCCCCTCTTTACCAGCACAGCCATGCCACCACGGCCATCGTCTGGAGAGCTGTGGGGGCTGCATCTCATGCCTCCCCGGATCATGGTGGACTGCTGCCTGCCCAACGGCATCTTGGTCACCCTGGAGTGTCTGCGGGAGGCTGCACTGCTGGGCATCAAACACGAACTCTTCCGAGAGGCCCAGAAATATCCCCTCTCCCACCTGCTGCAGGTCAGATGGACACCTGTGTCATTCTCCAGCTTTGGGTGTGGTGCATGCAGGTGGTTCAGAACAAGGGGGCTGGGTGCCAGGACTCCCAGGTTCTCTCCTGACTCTGGGAGGGAAGTGGGGGCTGGCGGGTTAGAAGGGGGGTAGAGGCTGGTGTTGCACTTGTAGAATAGAACTAACAGAATCTTATTTGGGGGATAATAAGGCAACATGCTGCATTTATTGTGAAGGCACAATTCTTTTACTGTCCCTAGGTACAAAAATGCGTACCCCCTCGTATGCACAGAGCTCTATAGATGAGACGTAATGGCCAGCCTCAGTTGCCCAGGCTAGTCCCCTGGACAGTGGGATGTGTCACTGCGCACCGATGCCCTAGGACAGTGGTTCTTAACCTGGGGTGCACACCCTCCTGGGGGTGCAAGATATGCTAGATTTTTATGATATATCTTAGGTTTAAAACTGACCTACGTCAACAATTTTTAATAAGGGGTGTGAGAACATATTTTGCCAACCAAAGAGGTGCAGGCTGCAGTAAGGTTAAGAACCACTGCTCTAGGAGGATCATTGTAGAACCGAAAGGCCCAATTCTATAGTTTTGCAGCCATCTTTTTATGTTTTCATCCATAGACCCTGTCCTATCCTCCTGCCCCAGGGCACTGTGTGACCATCAGTCACCAGTTAACAGTAGATGTGATTCTGATCTTTTCTTGATGGCGCCTTTGTCTCTCTGCTTCTGGGGTGGGTTCTTTTGCAGGGCTTGTTCACATTGTTTTTTGGCCGTCAGGGTGGTGCTGGCAGCTGATCACCCTGACAGGCTGGCTTCAGGGCCTGCTCCCTTGACAACCCGCCTCCCCCCCCCACACATACATATACACCACACTTTTAAATGAGACTAGGGGGCAGTGCCCCCTGCTTGCTAGGCTCACCACTCCCCCTCCCCCTATCTCTGTGGTAGGCAGCCCCAGCTCTCTGCCGGCCACCAGGGAGGGCTGGGCCAAGGCGTGGCAGCCCCTGCCTGCACCCTCCCCCCAGCCACTGGGCCAAGGCTGGCCCAGCCCCAGCTCTCTCCCCTCACCCAGCCATCAGACAGGGCTAAGGCTGGGCCAGCCCTGGCCCTCCCCTGCAGTTGTTGGGCAGGGCTGAAGCCGGATCAACTCCAGCTCCTGAACTCACCAGCCTTCCTAACCCCTCCCCTTTCCCACCCCCACACTGCCCATCCCCCTGCCTCCATTCCTATATCCCCTTCATCCTTATCATCCCCCCTTATTGCACCACCCACCCCACATACACTCCTATCCCCTTCCTCCTCCTCCACACACCCCCTGTCCCCTCCCATGACTTTGTTGCGCTGCGCTCCCCTCCCCCACAGGAACACAGCCCCAGCCATCGCAGCAAGAGCCACAGCCTGCCCCCAGCCCAGCCTTTCCCAACGGGCCTGTTGTGGCAGCTTTGCTCCTCGGTGAGCCCAGGGAGCCCAGACCAGAGGCTCTGGAGAGCCGGGGAAGCAGCTGGGGTGCAAGACTGGCCCAGCTTGTGGTGGGCCCAGGGGAGCACACCTGAGCCTGGGCCTCACAGAGCCAAGTCGCACGGCAGGCGCATGGACTGGGCAGACTGGGGCAGGACCCAGAGGCAGGTGGACATTGGTCCAGGGAGTGCGGGGGATGCAGCTCCTGGGAGAGTGCACCTGAGCCAGGGGCCTGGCCCGAGTTACCGGCACACCGGAGCCACCTGCTCAGTGGGAGGCCTGCAGCACGGCCCCCAAGTGGTGCGAGCATGTAGGCCGGGCTGGCTGGGGGCGGGGCCCTGAGACAGGCAGATGCTGGTCCAGAGGGGCGCATGGGGATGGAGCACCTGCCCCCCCATTTCACAGAGTGGTCACTTGGTCAGGGCCCCTGGGGATGCAGTGACATGACGACATCACTCTGCGGTGCCGCAGGAAAAGGTGTTTTGTACAGATTACATAGACACACCATGGGCATCAGGTATGTAAGGTGGGGAAGGCTCTGCCGTCCCAAGCCGCCCGGCATGCTGCCACCCACACTCTATAGGCATTCTGGGGGGGGGGGATGCTGCAGCTAGCATGAGCCTGCTCCCCGCTTTCCCTTTCCCTCCCCTCCCTGTGGTTGGAAGGGGGAAAATGCAAGTGGTGCCCTGCCCTATCTCCTGGGGGTGGGGAAGGAGCGGGACCCAGCAAAAGGGGCAGGGCTGGGGGCTTGCCTCCCCCAGCCCTGCCTTCACCGACTGCCCATGCACACACCTAACTTTAAACGGAGTTAAGGCAGAACGAAGTTCAACTGGAGGTTTGGTGAGGAGTCACTTTAGTTGCCATGTATTAATCATAGAATCATAGAATAATAGGACTGGAAGGGACCTCGAGAGGTCATCGAGTCAAGCCCCCCGCCCTCAAGGCAGGACCAAGCTCCGTCTACACCATCCCTGACAGATGTCTATATAACCTGTTCTTAAATATCTCCAGAGAGGGAGATTCCACCACCTCCCTTGGCAATTTATTCCAATATTTGACCACCCTGACAGTTAGGAATTTTTTCCTAATGTCCAATCTAAACCTCCCCTGCTGCACTTTAAGCCCATTACTCCTTGTCCTGTCCTCAGAAACCAAGAGGAACAAATTTTCTCCTTCCTCCTTGTGACACCCTTTTAGATATTTGAAAACCACTATCATGTCCCCCCTTAATCATCTTTTTTCCAAACTAAACAAGCCCAGTTCATGAAGCCTGGCTTCATAGGTCATGTTCTCTAGGCCTTTAATCATTCTTGTCGCTCTTCTCTGTACCCTTTCCAATTTCTCCACATCTTTCTTGAAATGTGGCGCCCAGAACTGGACACAGTACTCCAGCTGAGGCCTAACTAGTGCAGAGTAGAGCGGCAGAATGACTTCACGAGTTTTGCTTACAACACACCTGTTGATACAACCTAGAATCATATTTGCTTTTTTTGCAACAGCATCACACTGTTGACTCATATTCAACTTGTGGTCCACTATGACCCCTAGATCCCTTTCCGCCATGCTCCTTCCTAGACAGTCACTTCCCATCTTGTATGTATGGAACTGATTGTTCCTTCCTAAGTGGAGCACTTTGCATTTCTCCTTATTAAACCTTCTCATCCTGTTTACCTCTGACCATTTCTCTAACTTGCTAAGGTCATTTTGAATTATGTCCCTACCCTCCAAAGAAGTTGCAACCCCACCCAGTTTGGTGTCATCTGCAAACTTAATAAGCGTACTCTCTATCCCAATATCTACATCATTGATGAAGATATTGAACAGTACGGGTCCCAAAACAGACCCTTGAGGAACTCCACTTGTTATCCCTTTCCAGCAGGATTTAGCACCGTTAACAACAACTCTCTGACTACGGTTATCCAGCCAATTATGCACCCACCTTATCGTGGCCCTAAGTTATATTTGCCTAGTTTATCAATAAGAATATCATGCGAGACCGTATCAAATGCCTTACTAAAGTCTAGGTATATGACATCCACCGCTTCTCCCTTATCCACAAGGCTCGTTATCCTATCCAAGAAAGCTATCAGATTAGTTTGGCATGACTTGTTCTTCACAAACCCATGCTGGCTATTCCCTATCACTTTATTACCTTCCAAGTGTTTGCACATGATTTCCTTAATTACCTGCTCCATTATCTTCCCTGGGACAGACGTTAACCTGACCGGTCTGTAGTTTCCTGGGTTGTTCTTATTCCCCTTTTTATAGATGGGCACAATATTTGCCCTTTTCCAGTCTTCTGGAATCTCCCCTGTCTGCCATGATTTTTCAAAAATCATAGCTAAAGGCTCAGATACCTGCTCTATCAGCTCCTTGAGTATCCTGGGATGCATTTCATCAGGACCTGGTGACTTGCTGACATCTAACTTTCCTAAGTGATTTTTAACTTGTTCTTTGTGTATCCTATCTTCTAAACTTACCCTCTCTCTGCTTGTATTCACTACGTTAGGCACTACGTTAGGGCTCTTTCAGAAGCCCCGTCTTCCTGCTTTCACAAGGAAGAAGGGCTCTTCTGAAAGAGGAAGCTTTCAAAATTTGGCCCAGTGTAGATGGGCCAAATTTTGGAAAAGATCTTCCGAAAAAACTATCCAAAAAAAAGTGGAGTGCAATTTGCGTACCTTTTTCCAACAAAGCCCCATAGTACAAACGTAGCCTGGGAGGGGAGGAAGGATGGCCATGACAGGTTGATTGCAGTATCTGTACCTTCCCCCCCCCACACACCAGGATGAATCCTGCTACATCTTTGTGGGGGTGACTCAGGAGGCAGAGCGGGAGGAGTTCTTCGATGAGTCGCGGCGGCTCTGCGACTTGCGGCTCTTCCAACCCATCCTGAAGGTGATTGAGCCAGTGGGGAACCGGGAGGAGAAGATCCTGAACCGGGAGATCGGTGAGCTGGGCCGGGTGAGGACCTGAGCTGGGGGGGAAGGGTGATTCTCAGTGTTGGGGGTGGCTCCGTTGGGTCTTAACCCCACCACACCCTGCCCACCTCAGGCTTTGCCATCGGCATGCCCGTCTGTGAGCTGGAGCTGGTGAAAGACCCCGAGGTGCAGGATTTCCGCCGCTCCATCCTGGCCGTCTGCCGCGAGGCTGTGGAGACACGGGAGGCTGGTGGGCCCCACAGCCAGGCCCTGTATGTCTACCCCCCCAATGTGGAGTCCAGCGCTGAGCTGCCCAAGCATGTCTACTGCAAGCTGGACTGCGGTGAGGAAAATCCCAAACTGCTCAGACTGGGGTTTGTGTGCCATGGGGCAGAGGGGAAATGGGGTCTGGAGTAACAGGGGTCTGTGTGCCATGGGGCAGGGGATAAAGGGCATCTGTGCGTGTCATGGGGGGGGGAGCCTGTGCACCATGGGAGCCAAGGACTATGTGGTTCTGGGGATCTGTGTGCTATGGAGATGGGGGATGGGCACCCTTGGCTGTGTGCATGCCATGGGGCTGGGGTGGTGCCTGCATGTCCCAGGCTACTGGGTGCCACAGCATGGAAGAAGCAGGTTGGGGTGGGGGGAAAGTGGCAGGGTCCGTGCCTTCCAAACCTGCCTCTCTTCTGCCCCTGGCACTGCAGGCCGGCTGATGGTGGCCGTGTGGGTGCTGGTGGCGCCACAGCAGGACAAGCAGAAGTACACACTGCAGATGCCCCATGATGCGCTGCCCGAGCAGCTGGTAGCGGAAGCGATCCGCAAGCGCACTCGCAGCATGCAGCTCTCGCCTGAGCAGCTGCGGCGCTGTGTGCAGGAGTACCGGGGCCAGTACCTGCTCAAGGTGTGCGGCTGTGATGAATTCCTGCTGGCCCCGTGCCCGCTCAGCCAGTACAAGGTGAGGGGCCTGGCCCCTGGTCTGGCACAGGCACCCCCAGCTCAGCCCTGCCACCCCTATCCCAGTCCTGGGACCCCCAGCTCAGCCCTGCCACCCCCATCCTGGCCCTGGGACCCCCAGCTCAGTCCTGTCACCCCCATCCCAGCCCTGGGATCTCCAGCTCAGCCCTGTCACCTGCATCCCAGCCAGCTCAGCCCTGCCTCCCCCATCCTGGCCCTGGGACCCCCAGCTCAGCCCTGTCACCCGCATCCCAGCCAGCTCAGCCCTGCTATCCCCGGCCCGGCCCTGGGACCCCCAGCTCAGCCTTGTGACCTCCAGCTCAGCCTTCCATCCCTGTTCTAGCCTCAGGCCTGCCCCCCCCCCCCCCGTCCCACTCAGCTGGCACAAGGAGGGGCTCCGTCCTGGCTCAGCCCCGTGTCTCTGTGCGATTGCTCGCTGTCTGTGCCTCAGTACATCAGGAACTGCGTCGCCACTGGGCGCCTGCCCCACCTGATGCTCATGTCCAAGGAGAGTCTGTACAGCCAGCTGCCAGCCAATGTCTTCGTGCTGCCCTCGTACGCCCGCCGGCCCGGCCCCTCCACCCATGCCACCGGGGACCTGCCTGCCAAGTCCCTCTGGTCGGTCCCCAGTCTCCTACGCATCTGCATCGTTTGCGCCACCTACGTCAACGTCAACATCCGCGACATTGACAAGGCGAGCCTCTGGATGCTGGGGTCCTCTTCCACCTGAGGATGGGTGGGGGGTGAGGCTCAGAGTGGTGGGCTGGGAGCCAGGACTCCTGGGTTCTCTTCCCAGCTCTGGGAGGGGAGTGGAGGCTGGTGGGTCAGAGCAGGGGGGGCTGGGAGCCTGGACCTGGTCCCCTGGCATAATGGTTCCTTCTCTCCCATTCTTAGATCTACGTGCGGACAGGAATTTACCATGGTGGGGAGCCCCTCTGTGACAACGTAAACACCCAGCGCGTTCTCTGCTCCAACCCCAGGTAGCAGGGTGGGGGCTCAGCAGGGGGCACTCTCCCCTGGCAGGCAGAGGCAGGCGGGGGGCTGGGAGCAGTGTGGGGGACTCCATAAAATGGGGACTTGCCCCTGGTTACCAGAGGTGAGCCCCATCTCCGTCCCTCTCCTCAGGTGGAATGAATGGCTTTCCTACGACATATACCTGGCTGACCTCCCCCGTGCTGCCCGGCTCTGCCTCTCCATCTGCTGCGTCAAGGGCCGCAAGGGGACTAAAGAGGTAGGGAGACCTAGCTAGTTCAGGGAAGTGTCTTAGGAGAGCAGGGAATGGGACACGGAGACTGTCCCCTCAAGAGGGCACCAGCTTCCCTCCGGTCGCAGGCCTTAGGGGGGTGGAAATGGAGGGCAGGCTGTCTGTGACCCCTTTTGTTCTCTGTCCCCCCACCCTGGCAGGAGCACTGCCCCCTGGCCTGGGGGAACATCAATCTCTTTGATTATAAAGACACCTTGGTAGCCGGGAAGATGGCGCTGAACCTGTGGCCAGTGCCCCACGGCCTGGAGGACTTGCTGAATCCCATTGGAGTGGGGGGCTCAAACCCCAATAAGGTGTGTGTACTCCTCCCTCTCCCAGTCCTACTGCTGCCCCTCGCTCCTGACCCGCAGCTCCTGCCTGCCCAGCATCTGCCAGCCCAGCCCTGCCCCCCAGCCTAGCCAGTGCCCCTCACTCCCGACCCGCAGCCCCTGCCTGCCCAGCCCAGCCAGTGCCCCTCACTCCCGACCCGCAGCCCCTGCCTGCCCAGCCCAGCCAGTGCCCCTCACTCCCGATCTGCAGCCCCTGCCTGCCCAGACTTGCTCCCCAGTTGTTAGTGCCCCTCATTTCCAACTCACAGCCCCTGCTAGCCCAGCCTGGGACTCCCCTCTGTAGGGTGTCTGACTATTAACCCCATCTTGGCCTGTCTGCAGCCTCGAGCCCAGTTGAGTCCCTCATGTGGTGATTGCCTGGCACTGCGGCCAACTTCTCTGCCTGCAGGGAGTGGGCAGCTGGCTGTTAGGTACTCGACCATGCTGGGCCAAAATGGTCAACCTAGCATGATCTGGCTATTCAGTTAGGGCCTACATAAGTACACAGGTCTGGCATGGTTTGGTTGTTAAGCTAGTGCCTATGTAAATACTCTGAGCTGGCATGATCTGCCGAGTAGGGCAGGGCCCTGCAATGACAGCCGGGTCAGCCCATGGGGAGGAAAAGCTTGGTAGGTGCTACAATAATAGTTCCGTTTGGCCCTTGTATGTGTTGTTGTAGGGCCTACATAAATCGGATGGCTCTGAGCACAGGATTTGTGAAGTGACTTATGGGTGATCCCGTTTGGAGGGAGGAGGGGGGCTGCTGAGGGTTTTCACCCACCATTTTACTCCCCTCTCCTCTCCCTCCCTCCCACCTGCCAGGAAACCCCCTGCCTTGAGCTGGAGTTCACCTGTTTCAGCCATGCAGTGAAGTTCGCTGATGCAGTGCAGATTGAGGAGCATGCTAACAGGAGCATGTTGCGGGAGCTGGGCCTCAACTGCTGTCTGGTGGGCCTGGTAAGGGGGGTCGTCCCTCCTGGAGGCACTGGCTTCCACCCAGCCCCAGGGCAGGGACTGGTTGGCTATGGGGGGCTGGAATTGGGGCAAGGGCCTGTCCCCTCTAGGGGGCACTGGCTCCCACCTGGCCCCAGAGCAGGGGATGAGGAGGGAGGCCAGGGGCTGTTTTTGGGTCTCCAGTAGCTGAGCACTGTGGGTGTTATGGAGGGACCCTCCCGCTGCATTCCCTGCAGAGTAATCGCCTGGCCCGGGACAGCAGCCTGCTGGATAGTGAACTGGAGCAGCTCCACAGCATCTGCCACCGTGACCCCCTGTCGGAGATCACTGAGCAGGAGAAAGATTTCCTCTGGAGGCACCGGTAGGCAGCCCGGACGCCTGGGTTCCCTCCTTGACCTGGGAGGGGAGTAGAGGCTAGTGGTGAGAGCATTGGGGGCTGGGAGCCAGGACTCCTAGGTTCTCTCCCCCATGATGCAGGGGGTGAGCGGGGAGTGGGGAGCACAACCCTGACACCCTCTGTTCTCTTCGCAGACATTACTGTGTGAACATCCCAGACACCCTGCCCAAGCTGCTGCTGTCTGTCAAGTGGAATTCACGGGATGAAGTGGCTCAGGTACGCAGGGTGGCACCGGCCCCTTCAGCCTGAGAACCCCCCAGCTTCCCTCTGGCCTGGTATCTCCTCCCTGACAGATCAGACCCAGGAGCCCCTCCCCTCCAGCCTTGGAGGGTGGGCAGGAGAGGTTTGAACCTCTGTGCGTGCAGTGGTAGGGGCCACCCAAGCCTCTCTCTTTCTCCTCACTTGCCATAGATGTACTGCCTGCTGCAGGAGTGGCCCCTCATCAAGCCTGAGCTGTCCATGGAGCTGCTGGATTGTAACTTCCCCGACCCCCGGGTCCGGGAATTCGCCCTCAAGTGCCTGGTTAAGGGGCTGACAGACGACAAGCTGAGCCAATACCTCATCCAGCTGGTCCAGGTACTGCGGCACCACCAGTACTGCTCTCCCTGCCCCACAGCACCCCCTAGCACCGCCCTGGGGCCAGCCTGCCTGCCAGGGGAGAGCGCCCCCTGCTGAGCCCCTGCCCCGCTTCCTGGCCCACAGCGCCCCCAGCAGGTCAGGAAGGTCTCAGCCTGTCTGTGTGGCTCCCCGGCAGGTCCTGAAGTATGAGCAGTACCTGGACAACCCACTGGCCCGATTCCTGCTCCGAAAAGCTCTGACCAACCAGCGCATCGGCCACTTCTACTTCTGGCACCTCAAGTGAGGGGCACTAGCAGAGCTGGGGGACTGGGGTAGCAGGGCTGCAGATCGGGAGTGAGGGGCGCTGAGAGGGCTCAGGGCTGGGCTGGCAGGGGCTGTGGGTTGGGAGTGAGGGGCACCGGTAGGGCGGGGGGAGCCCAGGGCTGGGCTGGCAGGGGCTGCAGATCGGGAGTGAGGGGCACCGGTAGGGCGGGGGGAGCCCAGGGCTGAGCTGGCAGGGGCTGTGGGTTGGAAGTGAGGGGCACCGGAAGGGCAGGGGGAGCCCAGGGCTGGGCTGGCAGGGGCTGCAGATCGGGAGTGAGGGGCACCGGTAGGGCGGGGGGAGCCCAGGGCTGGGCTGGCAGGGGCTGTGGGTTGGAAGTGAGGGGCACCTGAAGGGCGGGGGGAGCCCAGGGCTGGGCTGGCAGGGGCTGCAGATCGGGAGTGAGGGGCACCGGTAGGGCGGGGGGAGCCCAGGGCTGGGCTGGCGGGGGCTGCGGGGCGAGCGCGAAGGGTGACTCTGTGTGTGCTACCCCTGCAGGTCAGAGATGCACAGCAGGACGGTGAGCCAGCGGTTCGGACTCATGCTCGAGGCATTCTGCCGGGGCTGTGGCATGTACCTGAAACACCTCAACCGGCAGGTGGAGGCAATGGAGAAACTTGTCAACCTGACAGACACGCTGAGGCAGGAGAAGAAGGATGAGACCCAGAAGGTCTGTGGGCCTTGGGACACCCTCTGCTGGTGGTGGGGGGTGGGAACTCTGGGCTCTTCTTCCCACCTAACTGTCCTCTGTCCCCCGCAGATGCAGATGAAGTTCTTGGTGGAGCAGATGCGACGCCCGGATTACATGGATGCACTCCAGGGCTTCGTCTGTCCCCTGAACCCCGTCCACCAGCTGGGGAACATCCGGTGAGTCTGTCCCTGGTGCTCGGGAGTGGCTGGTGGGCTAGAGCAAGGGGTTGGAAGCCAGGACTCCTGGGTTCTCTCCCTGACAGGTCTCCCTACCCTGCAGGCTGGATGAATGTAGGATCATGTCGTCTGCCAAGCGGCCGCTCTGGCTAAACTGGGAGAATCCAGACATCATGTCGGAGCTTCTCTTCACTAACCATGAAATCATCTTCAAAAATGGGGACGGTGAGGGGGCTACAGGTCGGGAGTGAGGGGCATCAGCAGGGCGGAGGGAGCCCAGGGCTGGGCTGGCAGGGGATGCGGGTTGGGATTGAGGGGCAGCGTTGACCTCAGTCTGTCTGTATGTGGCTGTAGATCTCCGGCAGGACATGCTGACACTGCAGATTATCCGGATCATGGAGAACATGTGGCAGAATCAAGGACTGGACCTTCGGTACTGGGGTCCTTGCAAGAGATGAAGTGTGCGGGGGAGGATGGGTCAGACAGGGGTGGGGCCAGGCCTATCTCTTGAGTCCTGAGAGTCTATAAAAATCACCCTCTCCTTCCTGCAAACTCAGGGTACAAACCTAGGCATTCAAGCCAACTCACAGCTCCAGCCTTCCACTCCGCTGCTTAGCATAACCAGCAGCCCTACTCCAGAGGTGGCTGCATCTCAGAGCCGGGTGAGGGGTCCCTGAGTAATCTCCTCTCCACCCCCATGCGCCCACAGGATGCTGCCCTATGGCTGCCTGTCCATAGGGGACTGCGTGGGGCTGATTGAAGTGGTGAGGAGCTCGCACACCATCATGCAGATCCAGTGCAAGGGTGGCCTGAAGGGGGCGCTGCAGTTCAACAGCCATGCGCTGCACCACTGGCTGCGGGAGAAGAACAAGGGGGACAGGTGAGGTTGGGTCTGGACTGGGGGTGGCGTCTGCTCTAGTTGGAGGGTGGGGGCTGCAGGGGCCAGGGCAGGAGAGTCTGCAGAGGCGGATGAGGGTGTGTAATTAATCCCAGATGCTCTGGCTCAGTTATGACGCAGCCATTGACCTGTTCACCCGCTCGTGTGCTGGGTACTGTGTGGCCACCTTTGTCCTGGGCATCGGAGACCGACACAACAGCAACATTATGGTGAAGGACGACGGGCAGGTGAGATGCCCCTTCACCGCCATTCCCTACCCCTCCCATGCCAGCCAGTCACCGCCCTGGCGCTGGGAGCCAGTACCTGCTAGAAGGGACAGGCCCTGTGCCCCAGGCCTCATCTGAGTCCTTCTCCTAGCTCTTCCACATTGACTTCGGCCACTTCTTGGATCACAAGAAGAAGAAATTTGGCTACAAGCGTGAACGGGTCCCCTTCGTCCTCACCCAGGACTTCCTCCTCGTCATCAGCAAAGGGGTGCAGGAGTGCACCAAAACCAAGGAGTTTGAGAGGTGAATCCCCCTCCCCACTGCCCTCTCAGTTCCAGGGAGAGTCCTGGCTCCCAGCTGTGATCCCCCCAGCCACTTCTCCCAGGAGTCCTGGCTCCCAGCATCAGGGCAGAGACCCCAGCATACTGATCCCGGCTGCACCCGGCAGGTTCCAGGAGATGTGCTACGCAGCCTACCTGGCCATCCGGCAACACGCCAACCTGCTGATCACCCTGTTCTCGCTGATGCTGAGTTCAGGGCTGCCGGAGCTGCAGAGCTTTGACGACATCGCCTACCTGCGCAAGACACTGGCGCTCGACACCTCAGAGCAGCAGGCCCTTGAGTACTTCACCAAGCAGATGAACGAAGCACACCACGGCGGCTGGACCACCAAGATGGACTGGATCTTCCACACCATCCGCCACATGCCCCTCACTGAGGCAGGGCATGACTGAGGGGCTGGGGCGCTGCCTGCTGAGGGGGCGTGGCTATTGCACTAGGCCCTGCCCCTGGTGCCTGACCCCACCCCCTTTGTCTTGGGGTGTGTCTGAAACAGGGGTGGAGCCATATCTATAAGCCCCGCCCCTTCTGGAGGGGAATGGGCCTTGAGTGACATAGGGTATGGCAACTGGTATCCCTCCTCTTTGGGGGTGTGTCACAGGAACACAAGCTCCACCCTCCTTGCTCAGGCTTCCTTGCTCCTCCCACTGGTGAAGGACCCAGAGGGCCTGGGGTGGCAGGGGTGGGCTTAGAGAAGGAGTCCTTTCCCCTCAGAGAGTGTAGCCAAGCACCAAAGCTCCTCCTTGTGCCTTGTGCCCCTCCCATTCTAGGTGTGGGCAGGTAATGGAGGGGCTGGGGCCTTGAAGCTCCACCCTTTTCATAGGAGGAAGTGAGGGGTAGGGGTGAAATGCATTAGGCCCTCCCTCTTGGGGCAGCAGCCAGAGAGCCTTAAACACTCCTCATGGGGGGGGGGTCTGCACTGAGGGGGCAGAGCCAGTACCAAAGCTCCTTCTTGTGGGTAGAACCCCCCCCCCACTCCAATCACTGCTATCTGTAGGGGATGGTCCTATCCCTTGTACCTCCAACCCCACTCAGAAATTTGGGATCAGTAAAGGGAGTTTGGTCACTGTTTTTGAGGGAGAAACACCTTGTAGCCCCCTAGTCATCCCCTTCAAAATCTTCCCATGCACCTGAGCCCCTACCCTCGTCTAGACTTGATTTCTGTCCCCCCATCTGCCTGGCGGGGGGAGGCTGAAGAGGGTGGGGGAAGGGAGGGGCAGATACTTGAAATTTGTGCCTGGATAATATATTTTCCCAAAATACAATTTTAAAAGTAGCCCAAACTGGCTCTGAACTGCAGTGGGGAGGCTGGGCAGGGGGAGAATACCTCTCTGGCCCCTCGACCAGCCTGGCCCAGTGATCCCTGGGTATGGGGTGCAGTTGGTGCCACAGATGTGGGCAGTGGCACATGGAACAATGCCAGTGCCCCCCTAGAGGGGACAGGCCTCTTCCTCATTCCCCAGCCCTTCTGAGTCTGCCAGTCCCTGCCCTGGGGCTGGATGGGAGCTCGTGCCCCGTAGAGGGGACAGGCCCATGTGCAGGGGAAACCTGGGAGGCATTGGTGCGGGGGAGGTTCAGGATGGAGGTTCCTGGAAATAGAGACACAGGCAGCTGCATCATTTTTATTGTGTTTTCTGCCTGGGGAGGGAGGGGTCACCATTCCAAGGGAGCCCCCTCCACATTAGGGCTGGGGGAAGTAAGGCACACAGAGGGGGAGGAGCTAGGTAGAGAGCATTAGGAAGAACCCAGGAGTCCTGGCTCCCCACCCCCTGCTCTAACCCACCAGCCCCCACTTTCCTCCCAGCGCTGGGCAGAGAACCCAGGATTCCTGCCACCAGAGGCCGCAGCCCAGGGGCTCTGGTGAGATGGGCCTGTGGACTTTTAGGGTAGTGGAGGGAGGCAGGGACATTGCGAGGAGCTGGATGCTGCTTGTCCATTGATCTTTCTGATCTTAATGATGATACAGCATGCTACTGGGGGAAGGGGTTTGGCATCCTCTCCTGTGAGGACAGTACCCCCTGGTGGCAATACTCTGGCCTGATCACTAGGCCGTTGAAGTCAACCTCCATGACTGAAAGGCCTGTAAGTCAGTCTCCATGGTGACCATGTGTGACAGGAGTGCCTGGGCATGGTTTTATCGGTCCAGAGCGACTCCTTAACCCTTTCCTCCCCAGTGTGGGGCTTGTGTCTCACAGCCTCCCCTTCAGATCTTCCTCCTACTCTCTTCCCAATCCCAAAAGAAAAAAAAGTGTTGTGTGCCCCTGTCCTGGGTGGCGGAGTACCTGGAATGAGTAGTTTATCGCTTGGGAGAATAGCTTCATACTGGACACAAGACTAGGTGTTATTCTCTTTTGCCTCTTGGAACAATGCAGCCCAGAGGCCCACTTCTAACTCATCTGTCTGGGGGCTCAACAGCATGGATAAATGTGTGTAAAATAAAATTAGCCCCTATGTTAGCTGGTCTCGCAATGTCTTGAAGACTCTCACATGCCTCCAATCATTGCACCTTCCTGGGTCAGGTCTGTCAGTGGGGTGGTGGGTATAGAAGCTACTGCTTCTGACAGAGGGTTAAATCTATCACACAGCAATGAAAGGAACCATTCATAAAGGGTGCGGCCACTGATAAATTAACAGAAGGAGGCAGCAGGCCTGGGGGGGCAAGAAGAGAGCAGGCAGCAAAAGGGGGCCTCCAATATGGATTCAGATTTGGGGGGAAGAATGCCAGGGTCCCTCTGGGGGGAGATTGAAAAGGAAGGGGGGAGCAAGAGAAGGGGCCACAGATTGGAGGGCTCAGGAGGGTTGCGCAGGGGGAGATGTGGGTGGGTAGAATCTAGGGGTTCAGTGGGGGGGAGGGATCAGCTGGGCTGGCAAGTGGGGGGGGCAGGGATTTGGGAGTGGGCAGAGTATGGGGCAAGGGCACAAACAACTTTGCATGGTGGAGGGACCCTGGGGGATTGGGTGAAGATGGGGAGATGGGAGGACTGGGGGGACAGGAGGGGGTAGGGAAGCCAGGGGATTCCCCAGGGGGCTCAGAAGTTATTGTCAATGTCCCATACTTCCCCGCTCAGAGCATTGGCTGCCCCCTGCAGGGTCCAGGTGACCAGGGCCAGCTGGCGCCGGAAAAGTGCCTCATTGAAGCGCCCGGGTGCCTCCCGCAGCAGCCTCAGATGCTCCAGCAATGCCTGCAATGTGTGGGCCCCCCGTCCATGCAGGATGTGCCGGAAGGGCGTCTCCGTGACTGACACGTAGGGGGACAGGAAGTAGAACTCCACCTGAGGGGGGCAGGGTGGTTAGGAGAATCTGACCCCCAAACCCTGCCAGGACCCCCCTCCTCCCTGCAACCTGTGGGGCAGAAAGGCAGCCAGGGAGGCAGGTTCGGCTGTGCAGCACACCTGGCCCCCTTGGCAGCAGGGTGGCAGAGAGTGGTGGCCATGCGACAGGGCCTCCCCCAGCGCAGCAATGCATGCAGCCAGTCGGGGCCACACAACGCCATGCACCAGCGCAGCAGCACGGCACCCAGTGGCAGACTCGCCTCAATGCGCGTCCCACTGCAGCAGACGCAGGCAGGCATGCCAGGGTCAGGGAGGCGCATGCAGTGGGTGGGAGGCTGCAGGATGATGCACCCCCCATCCCCTGCTCACCCGCATGATGCGGACATTGTACATTCGGTTGAGCCGCTCGTTCCGCTCGTCCGAGCTGTAGATCTCCTGTCGCAGCTTCTCGGCCGCCCGGATATAATCACCCCGTGCCGAGTACATCCACTGCAGGGTTAGTCCGCGGCTCTGGGGGTGGGGGAGAGAAAGACTCCCCTCAGCCTGCTGATGCCCCTCACTCCCGAACTGCAGCCTCTCCAGCACAGCCCTGCCCCTCCCCAGCCCTGCCAGTGCCCCTCACTCCCCACCCGCAGCCCCTTCCAGCCCAGCCCTACGCGCCCCCAGCTCTAGTTACTCACCTCACTGAACCTCCAAACCCCACCCACCTGAGCTATATTCCCCTCCATGGGCCTATCCACCCCCTACACAAACTCAGGTCTGTGCCCCATGAGATTCCGTGCAGGGCAAATGGAGGCAGCCCTGGATCCCCCTGGGGACTGCTGGGGGCTGGTTCCCCTGGCACTACCTTTAGCTCGCTGCTGTACAGGTTGAACGGAGTGATCTGCTGCACCAGAGCATCGCCGTAGCAGGCAAAGTCCAGGGGCACCAGGTGGTCATGGGTCAGCTTAATCAGCAGCTGCCCCACGACCTCAGCCACAGATCTGGCCACAGCCGGGAGCCGCCCGAAGAGCAGCGCATTCAGGTTCTCGTAGGTGTCATCCTGGGTGTTCAGGAATGGGTAGAGGCGGCCGTCCTGTGCGGGAAAGTGTGAGAGTGGGGCTGTGGATCAGGAATGGGGCACGGGGAGGGTTGGGAGGGGCAGAGATGGGCTGCAGGTCAGGAGTGAGGGGCAAGGGCTTACCTCGGTGAAGGAGAATTCTACTCCCGGGACGCCAGCGAAGGTGATGAAGGTGTAGGCGCTGCTGTCCATGGAGAGTGGCTGCATCCTGCAGGGGAGAAGAAGGATCAGAGCTGGGGAGAAAGGGAGCCAAGGTGGGGGTCCCCATTGTCCCATCCTGGGCTGCCCCAGAGACAGCCCTGGGGGCAACAGGAGGACATGGGACAGGCAGGAGGCTTGGGCCCTGCATCTGTGGCTGGCTAGGGAGTTGGGTTCAGGGCTAGGATAGCAGCACAGGCCAGGTTAGGGCATCAATGGGCTCAGGGGGTCAGCGTTTAAGGGTCAGTGATACTTGGAGTCAAAGATGAAAGCAGGAAGGTCAGAGGTTGGAGGTGATGGGACACAATTGGCCACAGGAAGCTTCTGCCCGTGGGCAGGGTCAGTGTAAAAAGAGGGTGGGACCAAAGTCAAAGGTCAAGAAAGCTCAAGATTATTGTAAGGTCAGAGGTGAAGGGTCACTGGTGGCTAAGGTCAACACACAGGGCAGAGACTACAAGTTAAAGGTCACGTTTGAGAGGAGCCTGTGCACAAGGGGACAGAGGTGAAGGGTGGGAAGTAAAGGGCCACGCTGAGTAGGCATCAGCATGAGAAGTGGCAGAGGTGAAGGGTCACTGCTAGGCAGGGTCAGTGTGGGCAGAGGCAGAGGGAGGAAGTGAAGGATCCTTGTGGCCCAGGCGTGAGCGCCACTTACACAGTCCCAGGCCGGTCTGGGAAGGTCACCTGCTCGTACAGACTCTGGCTGCTGCGGTTCGGGCTGTCGACCTGGTGGGCAGGAGTCAGGGTTGACCTTTGAACTTTAACCCCTGACCTTCCAACCCCTGATTCTGTGGCCCTCTGACTCACAGAGTCAACTAATGCAGGGACCCTGACCTTTAACCTCTAACTAAACCTTCCGCATAGGTGGATCATAACCAGACACCTCTAATGGAAATGAACCTTCCCTGACCTCTCCCCCCTACCCTCCTCTAACCCCCGCTCTGCTCCAGACTCCTGGATCCCAACCCCTGCTCTGACCCACCAGCTCCTACTGCCCTCCTAGAGCCGGGGAATTAACCCAGGAGTCTGGAGACTACCCCCACTAGGGTTGCCAAGTGTCAGGTATTGAACTGGACAGACCAGTATTTGCACCTTCTATCCAATAAATAAATTGAGAAAATACCGGATATACAGAATGTCCAGTACTTCTCCTGGCTCGGTGCCTGATGGACATGCGGCAATGGCGGGGGGAGTGTCAGGGGAGCGGGCCCGCTAATTAAAGGGGCTGGGACTGAACGCCTGAATTTTGGCAGCCTGGGAGACTTTTGGGGTGTTTTTTGCTCAACCAAAATTTCCCCGGTGTTTTTGTTTGGCGGGAGGGGGAGGGGATGGGGGGTCAACAAAAATCTTCCTGTTTTTTTATTTTCCTGGCTCTTTTGGGGGGGGTGAGGGGTCCTGTATTTTTGCTGAAACCATCTGACAACCCTAACCCCCACCTGCTTGAGGACGCTCTCAATGAGGCTGACGAGTACAGGGCTGGTTTTGGCGTAGAATTTGTCATCTCCTGCCATTTAGGGGAGGAAAGAGAAACCCATTAAGGTGGGTCAGTCCAACAGCAGAGCCTTGGTTCCCACCCACCCCACTTTGTGGGGATATTCCCTACCCCCACCCCTGTGGGTGGTGGAGCACTGATCTTGGAGCGAACCCAGGAGTCCAGGCCCTGTTGCGTACCTAGCACGGCGTTGTCCAGGCTGATGTATGCCACAGCTTTGAGGTGCAGCATGGTGAGGTACCCCTGGAAGGGAAAGGAGGTTTGGGAGGAGGTGAGTTACAATACGGGGTGATCCAAATTCAACAGCCCTCAGCTCATCAGGAGGGCCCCACCGAATTCAGGGTCCACTTGGGTTCTTTTCACAGTGGTAGGATTTTAAACATGGAACATTTCATGCTTTCTGCCATTTTGGTCTGAAACATCATGGTAATTGTGGGGCCTAGGCTCCTGGAGGGGATGTGGGAAGGGCACAAGATTATTGTGCAGGGGTTGGGGTGTTGCAACCCTCACTGCTGCGTGCTGTTGGTGCTGCCTTCAGAGCTGGGCAGCCAGAGAGAGGCAGCTGGTGGCCAGGAGCATGGTATGGTGTTGCCGCCCTCACATTGACTCAGCTGCCATCAGAGCTAGAGCCTGGCTCAGCAGCTGTCTCTCTCGGGGCACCCACCTCACGGTAGCACAGACATAAGGGTAAATATCCTTGTGCCCCGCACCATCCTGCAACTTCCTTTTGGGTCAGGACTCCCAATCTGAGGAAGGCTGGTCTCCCCCAGGAAATCTCTATAGTAGAAGGTAAAAGTGCAGGAAAGGCCACATTTCATGGTCCGTGGTGTGTTTTTCATAGCTGTGACTTTGGTTGGAACCCACTCATCAGGGATGGAAGTGGCTATTTACCCTCCTTACCACACAGTGGTGCATGCAGCCTTATGACTCCTGGCAGACTACAAGAGAACCCAGGAGTCCTGCCCCTGCCCCACTCTAACCCACCAGCCCCCACTCCTTTCCCAGCATTGTGTTTTGGCTGGGGTGGGGGGAACAGGAGCAGTAGGCTCCGTAGGTGTGCTAGAACTCTCTCCCTCCCCTCCCCTCTCCCACCCCACAGAGGGGACCCAAGCATCTGGTTACCTCTAGCCATTCGGTGGAGCCAATGCTGCCAAAGTCTCCTGCATCCCAGCTAGCAAAGAGCAAAGTGCGGCGCAGCTGGAAGCCTGAGAGAGGAAATGAAATGAGCAGGAGGGCAGCCTCAAACCCAAGCATCCCAGGATCCTGGGAAGTTCTATCCTACCCCTTTAAGATGGCCATCTTTTTTGACAGGCTGATGACTATTCTCTTCTCCTTGGGGAAGCAAGGTCCCCATCTGATGGCCAATCCCGCCCCCTCAACCAGCCGCAGCCCCTGCTCCCTAGTACCAGCCCCACACCTCATCTGGTCCCATCCCTGCCCTATTTGGTGCCAGCAACACACTCTTAGCCAGCCCTTCCTCCTGCTTCCCTGGTGTTGCCCCACCCCATTAACCATCCCTGCCCCCTCAGACATCCCTTCCCCTGGTCCTCTTACCATTGCGCACCATGGTGGAGAAGGTCCGGGCCAGCTCTAGTAGCAGGGCTGTGCCCACACCTGAGCCGGCTGCCCCGGGGCCCAATGAGTCCCGCTGGGCCCCGACAATCACGTAGTGATCTAGGGGGGATGTTATTGAATTTTTTAGATGAACATACATTATTGCAACCTGTGTTTGCATCATATCTAGCGCCCTGTGAGGTGTCTGTCGAAAGCTGATGATTCACTGGCTCTGTTTGTGCTGCTCATGGGCAGGTGTCATTTTTGTATTTGAAGTTCTGAGAACTGGCTCTGTCCTCGCATTCCAAATGTTCGCTCCTGGGAGTTATCAACAGGCGTCGCCCAGCCATTGTGTAAGGCTACATCTAGACTGCAGAATTAAATTGGAAAAAGAGACACAATTTGCAGTACGCAAATTGCAAATCTTTTTCCGATTTACTTTCAAAAGAGGCGTTTCCAAAAATTGGCGCATCCTCACAGAGCCAAATTTTGAAAAAAAGTGCTCTTTCGACACATCCCTTATGCCTTGTAGAATGAGGTTTACAGGGATGGCAAAGAGCGCACCTGCTTTTTTGAAAAAAATTTCAGAAAAGCAGACACATTCCTTGCATGTGGCATTGCTTTTGCGGGATACCCGGGGTATCCCGGAAAAGCAATGCAGTCTAGACAGAGCCTAAGGGTGGCTAGTCACGTGACTTGCAGCACTTCGCTGGCAATGGGTGGCCTGTGGTGCCGATCCACAGCTGAGGAACTTGGCTATGACGGTTCAGACCAGCCCTTGAGTGATGGCTGCTAAGGCCTGAGTCAGGCATGGACAGTGACTGGTCACGTGACAAACGCCATTGTGGGAGGCACTTTCACAGCAGGAGAGCAGTGGGATTCCCTCTGCGTGGGCAAGGGTAGAACGAGGGCCCTGGGGGCTCCTCCAGCTTTGTCTTCACTCCAGCTCATCCCCTCAAGGACATGAGCCCGAAAGGACTGACGACCCACCCTAGCAGAGGACGTCTTCCAGGGACAGCAATTTATTCCATCTCTGCTATAGGCCTCACCAGGAACTTTGTAATTGGCGTGTGCAATCTGTTTCTTCAATTGTTTTATTTCCAACCTTTTCTTTCTTTTATGAATAAATCTTTAGCTGTTAGATTCTAAAGGATCGGTGCAGCGTGCTCCTTTGGGTGGGATCTAAGGTATAAATTGACCTGGGACAGTGACTGGTCTGTTGGGCAGGAGAGCCTGCTGGGTTTTGGTGAGACGGGTTTTCATAACCTCTCACCTGTGTAAGAGCTGCGCTGGCTGTGGCACAGGAGAAGCTGGGTACCTAAGGGGGTTGCTTGTGTGACTTCTTGCTGGCCAGTGTGGCAAACAGAAGTGCTTTTAGTGACTGGTTTGGTGCCTTATGGAGGAGGACCCCCAGTCTTAGACTGTAAGGAGCCCTGGTTGTAAGCAATTCACCCTGATATGAGCTCTCGGTGATGTCCCCAGAATCTGTAATATTACAGGGGGAGCCAAGATTTGGGGGAAAAAAGACTCTGTCCCCCACAGCCACAGCCCCACACCTGCCCCCTCCCAACACACCCCGGCTACGTCTACACTGGCCCCCTTCCGGAAGGGGCATGTAAATTTCAGCAGTCGTCGTAGGGAAATCCGCGGGGGATTTAAATATCCCCCGCGGCATTTAAATAAAAATGTCCGCCGCTTTTTTCCGGCTTTTAAAAAAGCCGGAAAAGAGCGTCTAGACTGGCCCCGATCCTCCGGAAAAAGTGCCCTTTGAAGTAGGAATAAGACCCTCCGGAAAAGGGCACTTTTTCCGGAGGATCGGGGCCAGTCTAGACGCTCTTTTCCGGCTTTTTAAAAAGCGGAAAAAAGCGGCGGACATTTTTATTTAAATGCCGCGGGGGATATTTAAATCCCCCGCGGATTTCCCTACGACGACTGCTGAAATTTACATGCCCCTTCCGGAAGAGGGGCCAGTGTAGACGTAGCCCCCCAGTCCCTAGTTCCCCCACCTCTCCATGTCCCACAGCCCTCCCAGGCATCCACCCCACCCCCAGTCCTCTTCCTATTCCCCCACATCAATTTCTCCCACCCAACGAGCCCTCCTCTTCCCCTCTCCACACCCTTCCCCCAGCCTCACCAGGTTCAAATCTCCCCTCAAGGCACCCGAAGATGTTGCTGATCATGGTTGAAGTCTTGATGTTGTTCACCTGGAGATGCACCCGGGTGCCTGAGTCCCCGGGGCCAAGGTGGTATGGGACCTCGGCCAGGCGGCCCTTCCAGTTGCGTGGGGCAGCCAGGCCTGTCAGCTTACTGCAGGGGAAGGAGAAGGGTATACCTGAGATCTTCCCCCACTAGGGATGTAAACGACTAGTTGAGTAGCTGATTACCAGATAAGCCTCGACTTGCTGGACAGTCGAGTGACTAAACTACTCGCTCTCCCCTCCCCTGCTTCTATATCTTAAAAGCTGGTTCCCCCTAGCACCGTCTCTGTGGTGCGCGGTAGGGGAGCAGGGTAGGCAGAGTCACAATGGTCTCGGAGCTAGCGTGAGACAGAACTGCTCAATCCCAGTTTGCATGGGCCCCGGGAGCTACCCTGGCTGTGGCTCTGCAGTTCAAATGTAATAGGAGCCAGGCTGCCTGCGCACCTGGCTCCTACTACATTTAAGCTGCAGAGCCACAGCAGGAGTGTATCCTGGACCTGGCACAAACAGGAACAGAGTGCCTTCCCGTATCGGCTAATTGTGTAGTTGATAACAATTGTATCGACTACATGATTAGCCAATTACCCACCTCGTAACATCCCCCACCACAGTCCCAGAGCCAGGGAGAGAACCAAGGAGTCCTGGCTCCCAGCTCCTCTGCTATAACCCACCAGCCCCCACTCCCCTCCCAGAATCAGGAAGAGAACCCAGACATCCTGCATGCCCCCTTACCTGAGGAGGCGGGCGGCCGTACTGGCACTGATGGGGTGGGCTGGGATACTGGGCAGCCCAGAAGACAGCACAGGGGGGAACTGGGTGTGATTGAAGGAGGGGAAGCCAGGGGTGTAGGGGTCGCCGGTCCCCATGTGGACCTGTGGGAGGCATATACAGCAGGCGTGGGAGGGAGGCAGTGCCCGCCCACCCTGCTTCTTGCCCTGCTGACATTTGCAGAGGTAAGCACCTGTTCCCCTCCAGGCTAGATTCCCATTTCACCCCTCCCCCACTCCCTGATCACTGTATGTGATGATGTGGGGATTGAATTCACTGTTTCACTTTGTTATGTTGCATGTGTTTTCTACTGTGCTGTAGTAACCCTGTGTGCGTGCCTCAGTTTCTCTGGGCACTGACCAGTACCTAGATCTGATGGGCATTTCAGTGTGTCAACCTCCCCCACGTACACAGTGGCTGATGCTTTCTGCAACCTGAGCCTGGGAAGCGGGTGTGACCAGGTGACACCTTTTGCCCAGGAAGCTGGACAAAGGCCAGAGGCAGGACTGGGGTGGGCTGCTGAGTGTGTGAGAGGCTCTCGCTGGCCTGGGGGTGCATTTGCAGAGATGGATGGTGCTGGCTGCTTCTGGTTCCTGCGCTGACAAGTCTGTTCCTCCATGTGTGCCTGTCGACTAACAGACCTTCTGTTCTACCTGCCAGCTGTTGTGAGCTGGTCCCTCAGAGGTTCCTCTCCACACCTGCACCAGCTCCCTGTAAGCTCATCAGCCAATTGCCCTGTGCTGGGTTGGTCTTTCGGCTTCTTGTCCACCAACCACATCCTCAGGTCAGGGGGCCGCATTCATACAGCTGCTCAAGCTCCACCATCTCAACCAGGTCCTTCCCAGTCTGGGCCCCAGCCCAGTACTTGCAATCCGTGCATGTCTCTCACTCCTGGCTGGCGAAGGGAGGGGGCAGAGGAGTAAATCATGGACTCCAAGTACTTTCCCCTCGCTCCCTGATGGTCTGGGAACAGGATGAAAAACAAGCTGCGTCCCAGTGCACATGGCTGCTGCCCCCCTGCCCTGCCGAAACTCCGCCCTTGAGTAAGTGACTGAGGTGCAGTAGAAAGAAGGGGAACTAGCAAGCGACAGGTACACTGAAGGCCAGTGAGGAGCGGTCCCAGGAAGCGGAGGGGCCTACGGCCTAACCAGAAAGAGTGTGGTCCTCGAGAAGGGGTGTCAGCCCCAGGAGCTGTTCTACCTAGGGACTGTGGGAAGTGGTCCCAGGAAGCAGAGAGGCCTATGGCCTGTGACCCTCAAGTAGGCTGGCACACTGAAGCGTTCTTCCTGGGAACTGGGGGGTGCTGCAAACATGGGCCTGTCAGTTTGCAACCCCTTGGGAACAGCAAGGAGATGGTCTAGAACAGGGGTCAGCAATCTATGGCTCTCGAGCCAAATATGGCTCTTTTGACCCTCCCAAAATACACACAACTTTTAAAATTAAATTAAAATGAAAAATAAATTCTAAATTTGAAAAACATGCCATTACTCAGGTCAGGATGCTCTTTTTTGTCTATTTCACCGTTACCCAGAGGTGAAGTAAGGTGCTGCACCCTGCTTAGAACTGGCTGGGGCACGCTGCTCCTTTCAAGGGCTGGCTGAGGCGCGCTGTAGGGGACGTGTACACACTCCACGCTGTGATAGTGAGAGGGGCTGGCGGCGACAGATGCCTCCATCTGGCGCAATGGCCCAGCTCCAGCCCCCATCTGATGGCCACCATCTGTCCCCAGCCACTGTGCTCCTGGGGCAGATCCTGCAGCCCAGCCATGGCGGCCTCGCAACTGCTGCAACAGCCTGACCGTGGCAGCCGGCTCAGGCTCAGGCTCCGGCAGTGGTGGTGGCAGTCTGGCCAACAAGGCCCCAATCAGGTCCCAACCCCCATCTGGCTGCAGTGTCCTATCCCCAGCCCCAATCCTGGGGCAGGCCCCACGGTCCAGCCCCCATCTGGCCTCAGGAAGGGCTGGTGGTGGCTGTCCTGCTGCAACAAAGGTAGGAGGGGAAGCCACGATCCAGCTGTGGTGATCCTGGCCCGGCCCCTCATTCAGCCACTGCTGCCCAGGTGCAGCAGCCCAGCCTTGGCCAAGTAAGGTAATCCGGCCCCAGGGCTCCCCCCATACTCTACTTCCCACCCCAGTGTCCTGCCCTGCTCCTGCACCGCCCACACACCCCAACTGCCTGCCCTGAGCCCCTCATACACCCCAACCCTAACTCCTGCACCCCCACAGTCACAAACTGCACCCCCAGCAGCAGTGTAAGTCCCATTAAATAAAGTCAGTGAGTACAGTGTTTCATTTATGCTATTATTAATCATGTCAATTATCAATAGTGTTAAGTTGTATATTTTCAGTCATGCGAATGGGCATTCTTATATGGCTCTTTGGTGACCACTTGGTCTGAATGCTGATGTAGTTTGTTTGACTCTTTGGTCTGAAAAGGCTGCCGACCTCTTGTCTAGAACCATCTCCTTAAGAAGGACGTTGATGATCTGAACAAGGAGAGGGCTGCGAATTGGGAAATTCGCCAAAGCCCAGATAACCACCCGGCTGGAAGAGAATGATCCTGGAGCTGTTCCTGTCCCAGCTAGGAACCACCAGACAGCCCCTGAGGGTGCTTTAGGGACGAGGACAGGGAAAGGGCTGGAGGCAACCAGACCCACACGGTGCCCGCTAAGACCCACTCAGCCAGCACCAGTTCATCCCATCTGGGTTCTCCCGCATTGGAGCTGGACAACTGGAACTTGAACTGCAGCTAAAAGAACTGGAGGACCAGGAGAGGCAGTGGCAGCATGAGCTGCCCATAGTGGAGCTGAGAGGCAGAGACCCCAGCTGTGGTGAGTAGGGAAGGGCCAGGGGGCCCAGGACTGCATGGAACTAGGATGTGGACGTGCTGCCCCAGTGTAAGGGAGGGGGGCATAGATCCCTCCTTGCTGCCTTTGAGAAAGCCTGCAACCTGCACCAAGCCGACCCAGCAGACAGGCTCCCGCATCTCACCCCCTTACGGGATCCCAGGCCCAGGGATGCTCAGCCAGAGGGATGGGGTGGAGGCAGGGCACTCTGAGCTGTTCAGACAGGCCCTGCTGCACAGGGGTGGGCTGACTCTCGAGACGAACAGGAAAAGGTTCTGGAGTTCGCAGAAGGCCTCAGGGAGACCTACCTGGCCCGCCGCATGGGGCCATACGCCCGCAAATGGGCAGGTGGGGCAGGGCCCAAACCACGGAGGACCTGGCTGAGCTGATGGTATGAACACTGCCCCCCCCAACCTGAGACTGTGGCTGGGGGACAAATAGCGGGAGGACCGGCCCAGCGCAGGGTGGCTGGCTGAGGAGTTTACCGACAGCCGGTCCAGGTGTGGAGGGGAGTCCCAGAGGGACCGGCTCACAACACCATGTCCTCAGCAAACTGTCAGGGAGGATTTTACATTTGCTTCCAGGGTGGAGAGAGAGGAAGAGATGCTAAATAGCCCCAGGAAACGAAGCGCTGTGGCAGAGCAGCTGGCCTCCTGGCGCCAGGCATGAATGGAGATCTATCAGCTAGCCAGTTGGGAAGCCCTGTCTTGTTGTGGAAACCTGCCTCCTTCAGTCCCAATACTGAGCTGGAGGCTGGCGGGAGTCGAAGGCCCATCATAGCCATTGAGCTCCCATCTCAGTAGCATGACGTGGCAGGATGGGCATTAGTTCCATGTCCTGCCCCTTCAATTCTTTATTCGTTGAGGCCTGAATAAACTGCTTCATTAACTTGCCTGGGATCGATATCCCAGAGCAACCTGCCTCCCCACCCATCAGCACCCCACTTTCCTGGGACCCTGACCCCTCGCTTCGAAGTCCCATGCAGACCCCTCCTTGCTTTATGTCCGCAGGACTCACGTGTCCATAAACTGCCCGGTTCTGTGACAGACCCAGTTTGCGAGGATCCTGGGGGATGTCCCAGGGGTCAGGGTAAATCAGCACCCCCCGGGCCTGGGCTGACTCTGCATTTGCCACCTGAAGAAAAAGAGAGAATACAGGAGTCCTGGCTCCCAGCCCCGTTCCAACCCACCAGCCCCCTTTCCCGCGCCTCGGAGAACCAGGGAAAAGACCCAGGTGTCCAGGCTCACCTTCTCAGCGTAGCTTATCTGTCCCACTCTGACAATAACCAGGTGGCCCTGGGGGTTCACTCCCAGCTGTCTCAAGGCATCAAAATCCTCCTGGCGCCCATAGTTGGCATAGACCAGCCCCCCCTGGGGAGAAAGTTGGGGTTGAACATGGGGGGCATCCCCAAAACCCAATCCCCTCAAGAGAAGGGAAGAGATGGGGGAGCTTCCAGAGTAAGGATGGGGAGCAGGATGGGAGGAGGTGGATAGAGGTATTACTATGGTGTTACTGGGGGTGTTGTAGGGTCAGTATCGGGGGGAGATAGGGTGTTGCTGGGGGGCATTGCCATGGCATTGACAGGGGTGCTGTAATAGAGGTAACGGGGGCTGTGTAGGGGCAGTACAGGAGGTGACAGGGCCTTGCCAGGGTCATTACCATGGCTTTGCCAGGGCCCCTATAGGAGCAGTAGCAGGGGTGAGAGGGCATTGCCGGGATCCGTTACCTTTGCTTTGCCAGGGGTCACTATAGGGGCAGTACCAGGGGTGACAGGGTGTTGCTGAGGTCGTTACCATGGCATTTCTGGGGTGCTGTAGGAGCAGTAACGGGGGTGACAGGGCATTACCAGAGTTGTTACCGTGACACTTCTGAGGCACTGAATGAGCAGTACTGGAGGTGACAGGGCATTGCTGGGGTCATTAGCGTGGCATTGCCAGGACGCTGTAGGAGCAGTAATGGGGGTGACAGGGTGTTGCCAGGGTAGTTACCGTGGCATTGCCAGGCGCGCTGTAGGGGCAGTACATCTCGGGATCCTCCAGTGGCAACTTCTCCAGGATGCCCCCCTGTGTATCCAGTAGGTGCAGGAAGTTGGGGTTCTGCCTAGGGATGGGGAGAGGGGATCTTAGCCCAGCCTGCAGGGCCCTTGGGACCCCACCTTGTATCCTATGCCCCCATCTCCCATCCCCCTTGGGCTGGCCCCACCCCCACCCAACACTCCCTCTCCTTCTGACCCCACCTCCCACCCTTGACTCCAAATCCCCCTCCCCATGTGAAGCAGCACCCTCTGCCCACCTCCTTAGTCTCTCCCTCCATCCCTTCTGGGTGACCTCCCTCCTGCACAGACCTGTCAGGGTACTGTAGCCCCACGTAGTGGGTGTCAGTCCAGGCCCGGTCCAGCCTGTAGGAGGTGAAACTCTCCAGCAGCCGGTGGGTCAGGGCATCCATGCGGGGTGAACCGGGCGGGTGGGGGCCCTCACTCACCCACCTGGGCAATGGTGGCAAAAAAGGGAGGTGTCAGGGGGAGCTGGAGCCAGCTGCCCCCCACCTACCCTGTCTAGCTGTGGTGGGGAAATTAGAAAATGGGGATCCAGTTTGGTGTTTTCGAGGGTGGTGGGCCATGGAGCAGAGGGGTCCCCAAGGAGGGATGATTGGGGGAGGACCCTGCATTTGAGGGTTGGGGTCTTGGAGGGGAATTCAGAGTTCAGGGTGGGGATTCCCCATGGGAGGATCCTTGACAGCAGGAGTTCCTAGTGGGATGGGGATCTGCGTGGGGCAGAGGGTCCCATGGGGTGTGAGTTTCTCATGGGAGGATCTTTGACAATAAGGCTTCCAAGTGGGATGGGGTGTCTGCATGAGGCATGAGGATCTATGGAGAGGGGATCCATGTGGGGCAGGAGGTCCCCCTGGGGTGTTGGTTCCCCATGGGAAAATCTATGGGACTGGGAGTGCCCTGTGGGGTGGGGCGACCTGGGAGGTTTGGGAGTTTTCTGAGGGCAGGAGCCCTAGTGCCAGCTCACCGAATGGTACGCTCGATACTCTCCTCCCGCAGGTATTTCTGGAACATCTCCTTCAAGTCAGCCCAGTAGAGGGGAGGTCCTGGGGCCGGCAGCTCTTCCACGGTCCCCTCGTCACTCACCACAGCCAGTAGGTCCCCCCGCAGCCCTGCGCAGGATGGGCAGCTTCCCCGCAGTGCCACATAGCCCAGGAGGAAGGCTGCACAGCAGGGAAACGGGGCATGGGCAGGAGGGGCACAAACACAGGAGACAGATGGGGTGTGGGTGGGGGGCAGTGCCTAACAGGCAGGGGGGGTTAACAGGCACAAGGCAGGGCTATGTGTGAAGGGGGTGTGGCTAACAGGCAGGGGCGGTGCTGTCTGCAAGGAGGGACTATCAGGCAGGGACGGGGCTATTAGTGAAGGCAGAAGGCAAGTCTGTCACTGACAGGGGTGTGGCTAACAGGCAGGAAGTGGGGCTATCTTTGAAGGGGTTGTGGATATCAGTCCAGGAGGCTGAACTGTCAGGACAGGGGGCAGGGCTCTCAAGGCAGGGCGGGGCCATCTGTCCGGGGAGCATGACCCTCAGAATGGGTTCAGAGGGGTAGCCAATTAGTCTGTAACAGGAAAAACTTTAAAAAACAACAAATAGTTTGGTAGCACTTTAAAGACTAACAAAACATGTAGATGGAATCATGAGCTTTCATGGGTACAACCCACTTCTTCAGATGACTGGAGTGTTGGAAGTGTCAGAATGGGGGGAGCTATCTGTGAAGAGGCGGAGCTGTCAGACTTCAGGGGACAGACTTCAGGGCCAAAGGGTTGGGCTGTCAGACAAGGGGAAGGCAGAGCTACTGGTATGGGGGCACAGCTTTGGACCAGAGGTGGAGTCACTGGATAGAGACAGACTTTGGGGGCAGGTCCTTACCAACGGTGAAGACGAGCAGGGCGCTGAGCACCAGATAGGTCAGAGCCTTGGTCCGGTTCCGTGGGCTGGGGGTCACCAGGGCGGCCATATCTTCATCCTCCTCCCCGTCAGTGACCTTCAGCTCCAACCCTGCAGCCCCCTCCCCACCTGGTCCCTCCACGTTCCGGTAGATGGAGTAAGAGCGTCGGCCAGGTCGCTTGCCACGCTGTGGGGACATGGAAGTCATTATGAGAGAAGCTGCAGGTCAGGAATGAAGGGCACTGGCATGGTTCAGAGGACAGAACAGGGCCTGCAAAAACTGCAGGTAGAGAGTGAGGGGCACTGGCATGGCTGGGCTGGCAGAGGCTGTGGTTTCAGGAGTGAGGGGCACCGGCAGGGCTGGGAAAGCCCAGGGTTGGACTGGAAAGGCTGCGGGTTGGGAGTGAGGGGCACTGGCTGAGCTGGGGGTCTGCGGGTCAGGAGTGAGGGGCACCGGCAGGGCTGGGAGAGCCCAGGGCTGGGCTAGCAGGGGCTGCAGGTCAGGAGCGAGGGGCATTGGGGAATATGCACTCCCCCTGGGGAGTTTGGGAAAGGTTTGGACCTGTCATACCGCACGGTGAAGCAGGAATCTCAGTGTCTCCATTGAAGCCTTCTCGCGTCCTGGGGAGAGAGACAGGCCCTGGCAGCCAATTGGGAGAAGTCGGGAGGGACCCCCTTTCTCTGCCCCTTTCCGGAACAGAGGTGGGCTGCGAGTTTGGAGTGAGGGGCACCAGCACTGCTGGAGGCGGGGGAGGGTTACCAAATATTTTTCCCGTCAACGGAGGTACAAAGGCTGGTAGTGAGGTATTGATTCATCAGACTGGCGCCGGCCTGCCGGGGTCACTAAAGGGCAGCACAGGGGCCAGCCCTGCCTGTCAGGGTGGGAGCGAGTGCCCCCTGCTGAGCCTCCCCCACTCCCTGCCCCACAGCGCCCCCTGGTGAGCCCCCACCCCCACCTTGCACCACATAGGTTGCTGGAAAATATCCCAGGATTCAGTTAGGCAGAAATGGGTCAGAGTGGAGCTTGGGGTTGGGAACAATTCAGTGGGGCGAGTAACTGTGATGGGAAAAGGGAATCCCAGGGGAGTGGAGAGTGAGGGGAAGCCAAGCAGGCTGCCAGATGGGGGACTTTGGAGCTGGGAAAAAATTCAGGGTTGGGAAGGGCAGGAGCCTGGCTGAGGTGATAAGAGCCAGGGGCGGGTGGAGGGGCTAGGAGCTGATACCACATGTCCCAGAGTCACGTAAGCAGCTTCCCCTGCTCCCACTGGTGCCCCTCACTCCTAACCCACAGCCCCTGATAGCCCAGCCTTGGACCCCCCAGTACTCACTCCCTACCTGCAGCCCCTACCAGCCCAGCCCTGGTCCCCCCCAGCCTGGCTGGTGCCCCTCACTACTAGCCTGCAGCCCCTTCTAGCCCAACCTTGGCCCCCTCCCAGTGCTGCTAGTGCCCCTCACTCCCAACTCTCAGCCCTGCCAGCCCAGCCCTGGGCTCCTCCCCTACTCCTGCTGTTGCCCCTCACTCCTGACTTGCAGCCCCCCAAAGTTCCTGTAAAATGTGTCTTGTTCTGTCTGGGCTGGGACAGGCTGCTGTGCGAGATTTAAGGGGTTCTCAAAGTCCCTCCCCTGCCCTCTCCCCAGCCCTCCAGGGACACTCACAGAGCTGGTGCCCGGTGCTGGGAGTTGACAAGCTGCTGTTTGTGTCTGATACAAACCCCAGATCCCACCCACTGCAATGACACCCAGGCCTCCTCCCCTGTCAGAAGCCGCTCACACCCAGCCCCAGCCCAGCCCAGCCCGGGCCCAGTCAGGACACCCGGTCAGCAGTGGAGGGTGTTGTGCTGCAGGGAACGGAACAGGGAGCCCCGCTTCTAGCGCTAATGCAGCTCAGGCCCAGGGGAGCTCTTAGCCCGTAAATGGGCAGGCTCAGGGGTACAAGGAATGGGGCAGGGAACTGTCCCTCTTGCAGGCAGCAGCTCCCACCCGGCCCCAGAGTGGGGACTAGCTGGCTCAGGGCAGGAGAATGGGGAACTACAATCCTGTCAACAGCCTGTAGGAGGCACCAGAGCATAGACTAAAATAACCTGAAAATCTAGGTGGCAAAATAATGGCAAAGATGTAGCTGGGGCAGCCAGTTACACCAGGACCCTTCGCCAGGTGCTGAGATGCAGCCATTTGTATTAAACACCCTCCCCTAGGACTGGTAGTTTAGGATCTTATACCCTGCACCGCAGGTGCCACCAAGTCCGTGGGCTGCCCGTACCTCGGTTCTATCTTGTGAAAAACAATGAAACCTGGAGTAGGGCAGCCTGATACCTGAACGCGGCTGTCGAGGGTGCTGTGAGGCAGGGAGGGGGGTCAGCCGAGGCGCTATCCCCTGGCAGTCAGGGCTGGCCCCTGGGTGCCGCTAGGGGGCGCTGTGGGACAGGGGCTCAGCAAGGGCTGCTCTCCTCTGGCAGGCAGAACTGGCCCCTGGGTGGCTCTAGGGAGCGCTGCGAGGCAGGGAGCCGGGTCCGTTTTCATTCTTTACCCCTAAATCCCTCCGCCCTCGCGATGGGAGCGCCCTGCACCTCCCTTCCCCACCTGACACTGCGCAGAGACTGGGGCTGTTCCTGCTGGATTTCTCCCCCCCCCCAACTGCTACAGGCAGCTGCGTAGTCCGGGGAGCACAGTGCACTGGGAAGCTGACACATCAAACCAGGCTCTTGGCATTTTCTGGTTCCTCCACTCCCCTGCCCTCCCGAATCCATCCAACCCCTCTCCCACGCCACGTTCTCAGACGTGATCTGCTGTGTGCAGAGGGCAAGTCGGGCTCAAAATCAACGGAGAGAACCCAGGAGTCCTGGCTCCCAGCCGCCTGCCCTCCTCCCCTCCCAGTGCTGGGGAGAGAACCCAGGAGTCCTGGCTCCCAGCCGCCTGCCCTCCTCCCCTCCCAGTGCTGGGGAGAGAACCCAGGAGTCCTGGCTCCCAGCCGCCTGCCCTCCTCCCCTCCCAGTGCTGGGGAGAGAACCCAGGCGTCCTGGCTGTTGGTTTCCAAGCCCACCTTGCTGGACTGAACCCAGCATGGCAGCTGTCAAAGCAAATGGGACCTCTGATATTTTCACTGGCAGCAGCCAGACTTGGTTTACACGGGGCAAGCCACATGACGTTAACAAATGGGCTGAGGGTGGGGAGTGAGGGGCACCGACAGGACAGGGGGAGCCCAGGGCTGGGCTGGCGGAGACTGCAGGTCAGGAGTGAGCCCCTGCCCCGTTCCCTGTCCCACAGCGCCCCCTAGCGGCAGGGCGGGGGAATCCCAGGGCGGGGCTGCAGGTTGGGAATGAGGGGCACCTGCAGGGCTGGGGGAGCCCAGGGCTTGGCTGGCAGGGGCTGCAGGTCAGGAAGGGCCAGATGGAGGCAGAACCCTCCACGAGGGTGAACCTCAGGCTCCATCTCCTTCATCCTTCAGGAGAAACAAGAACTAGACACAAAATACTTTGCACCTTAACTTAATATAAAATATAAACTCTATAGTGAAGGCCCCTGGGCCCCGGCACTTCAGCCTCCTCTGAGTCCCTGGCCCTGCTGCCGTTTCAAGCAGGGCAGGAGAGATTTGGATGTTCAGGCTCCCTGCTCTTACGGGGGGATCATCAGCCATGAGCGATCCAGCAGCACCTGTCTGCGAGGCCAGGATCCGAGAGCAGGGTGTTGAAATGCAGCCACCTCTGGGGCAGGGTGGCCTGTTACACGGGTAACTCCCAGGTCCAGGGCTTCAGTTGTCTGTCAGTTTTGCTCCTCTAGTTTCCAGCTGGTGTTGGGGGGATCAGATTGGTGCATTGAGTCCTGACTGGGTTGATGGGCAGCTGTCAATCATTGTCACACCAGAAGGGCAGCGAGCTCTCTGGCCCAGGCTGTGATGCACTCGGGATTGGGTGACAGGCGTCAATCATTCCTCAGCGAGGTTGTGCCGAGGCTCCGGGGCCGCTGTCCAGTGGGCAGATGATTGGCGGCTGTCAGTCGTCCGGTCCGTCACCGGGAAGATTCCGGGGGGGGAGGGCGGAGTGCTGTGGCAAGCGGGGGAGGCCGGGAACCCCTCACCCAGCCTCGGGCCGACAGGCGTCCGTCAGAAAGAGCTTAACCCGGCCCCGCAGAAAGTTGGAGTGAATGCTGAGCAGCTTGGCTAAAGTCCGGACGCTGAGGGTGGGGGGTGGTGCAGAGGGCAGGGCTGGCTCCATCTATGGGAGATGAGGGATAATTTGAGGAGAGAAGCTTTTATGGTATCCCTTTGCCTCTCCGACCCTCCCCCCGCCCACACACACACTGCTGCTCCATCCTGCCCCACGCAGCAATCTCCTCCCAGCCATCCTGCCCCCAGCCTTGCCCTGACCCAGGAGCCCCTCACCTGGGCATTGTGGCTGCGCAGGATCTGACCGACGCTGCGCAGGTTGCTGTAGGTGCGGCCGAGCTGCTGGCTCAGGGAGGGATCAGCCACTAGGTCCCGGGCTCGGAGCACAGCAGCTGAGAGGAGAGCCTGTCCCTCCCACACCTCAGCTGCCTGCCTCTGCCTCTGAGGAGGGAGGAGACGATCAGAGCCCCAACCCAGCACCCCCGGATCAGACCCCCGGATGCCTTAGTCCAACACCCCCGGATCAGATCCCTGTGTGCCCCACCCAAGAACCTCCACCTCAGACTCCCCCTGCCCCGGGGCCCACTCAGACTCACGTCCATTTTCTTCCACTTGTTAAAATTAACTTTTGTGTCAGGCACTGTGAGAACTTCTGAGAAGTTGCAAGAATTTGCACAACCTTCCTGTAAAGAGACCAAATCACCTGACATCGTGTAGCTGGTTACATAGGGACCCCTTGCCCAGCGCTAAGATGCATTCACTTCTGGGGAGGGGAGGCTGGTTAACAGGGACCCCTCCCCCTGGGTCTTGAGGCTGATGTGGTTGGGAACCTACCATGGCGTTTTCAGTGTCTCTGGCTTCCTTGATGAATTTCTCCATGACTCGTGCGTCGCAAATGGGGTGCAATGGAGAGGGGTGAGTGAGTGCAGCGAGTTCCAACAGTAACAACAGCAAAGCACAGAGCCCTGCAGGGTGGGAGGAAGGGTTGTGAGACACAGGGACCCCTGCATCCCTCCATCCATCTATCCCTGTCACACCCATCCCTCCCTCATAGGGCTACATCTACACTGCACAATTATTTCGGAATAAGCTATTCCAGAAGAAAGTAGCTTATTTCGAAATAGCACATCTACACTACAGGGAAACTTAGTCTGAGGCAGGTTCCCCTAATGTGGAAGTACTACCTCAATTTGGAGCCTCAAGAAGCACTGGGGAGTAATTACTTTGAATGGCCTGGGGGAGGAGCTATTTCAAAATAGCAGCAGTAGCGTGTCCATGCTACTGCTATTCCAAAATAGCTATTATGAATCGTTATTCCTCATGGAATGAGTTTTACAAATTCCAAAATAATGGGTTAGCTGTGTAGACACTCGCATAGTTATTTTGGAATAACGGATGTTATTCCGAAATAACGCTGCTGTGTAGATGTACCCTAGGTGAGCGCCATTCCCTCGCCGCAAAGCTATCTCCTCCCACCTTCCCCATAACTCTGCCGCACATTTGCTGCATCTGTCCGACTTGCAAGCAGCTATCTGCTAACTCCAGCCTTTGCCTCTCTCCCACAGTCCCTGTGGAAACTCTTGCATGCTACTTCTTTGCTCACACCCCCATGACAAGGGGAAGAGATCTGTAAATACTAAAGATGCCATTGGTGGCAGCCCCCCTACACTGCAACCAGGGAGAGTGAATTCAGATCAATCCGTCCCCAGAATGAACATCACACAATGATCAAACATCACGCACAAGGATCACACACTTGATTTGGAGCCAAATTCATGCTCTGAGCCAATCTTTCACATCCCATGCTCATTTTATCTTCCCAAGAGGGGTTGTAATTTGTCTCTTCTTTCTGAATTACCCTGGAAGAAGTTCTCGGTCTCCTCCAACACTCTCTTCCTGCTCACAGATTCTTTCCACAGAGGGGTCAGATTTTTGAGGCTAGGCAAAAAGAAGCCATCTGTCTTTCTCAAGGATGTCTCCACAGGCTCTCAGTGCAGACTGATCAGGGTGCATCTACACATCAGGGCTTAACTGGAAAAAAGCTACGCAGATTGAGCCAAGTCAATTGCTTAGCTTATTTCAAAATACTTTATTTTGAATTTTGGTGCTTTCTACACAACACTTATTTTAAAATAGAGCACTCTCCCTTGAGCTGAGTGTGTGTACACAGCACCCGAAACTCAAAATAAGATACACAATTTGCGCTATGCAAATTGTGTATCTTATCTTGATCAAATTTCAAAATAGCATATTTCAAAATTTGGAACATCTATATAGTGCCAAATTTCAAAATAGTGCACTATTTTGAGACATCCCTTAACACTGATGCAATGAGGTTTATGGGGATGATGAAATAGCGTGCCCGTTATTTTGGAAAATATTTCTAAGATCTGGGGTAGCTATTTTTGGGATACCTTGGTATGCTGAAGTAAGTCCTCTGTGATTTACCATGAGGGTGTGTCTACACAGCAGGGCTAAACTCAAAATATGCTACATAAGTTGCACTATGCAAATTACGTATCTTATTTCGATCAAATTTTTAAATAGCGTATTTTGAAATTTGGCGCATCTACACAGCACCAAATTTTGAAATAATGTGCTATTTGAAGATATCCTTTAACCCTGGTGGAATGAGGGTTACAGGGATGCTTAGTGTAGGGTAGCTATTTTGGGATACTTCTTACTCCTCCTAAAATGAGAATTACAGGAGTAGGAATAAAAGTCCTCCAGATTGACAGTATTTCAACATTATGTCGAAATAACTGCTGGCTGTGTTTGGGTATGTCTACACAGCAAAGTTATTTTGGGATACCAGATGTATCCCGAAATAGCTACCCCACGTTTTTGAACGCATCCACTATTTCGAAATATAGCAGACATGCTATTTTGCCATCCCTTTAAACCTCATTGTACGATGAGTAGGGATGGCTTGAAATTTTGAAATGTGGTGCTGTATACACAGTGCCAAATGACAAAATAAGCTATTTCGAAATAGACTTAAAATAAGCTATGCAATTTGCATAGCACAAATTGAGTATCTTATTTTGAGTTTAGGGTGCTATGTAAACATGCACATATATGTAGAGTATGTTATTTAGAAATAACGTTAGTTAATTAGAAATAATGTTGCTGTGTAGACAAATTTCCAGGTACCTTGAACATGATGTTCTTCCAAAGGGGCAGATTTTGTTCTGCATGTTTACAAACATCGTTGGCTCTCCGCAGCAGGACAAACCAAGAGAAGATGTCCGTTCCGACTGAAATGCCCTTCACTGTTGATTCGAGCTCAAATGGACCTCAAAGAGGATAAGTAGGTGAGGTTTCTCCTGTGCACTCTAGTGACAAAAGATTTGAGATCCAACCAAACTGACCTTTTACAAGACTGGTGCCTCACTTGATGGATCTTCCATCTCTTTGTCATGATCATTGTCACTTGTTTTTTGCTGCTGACATCTTCCAGGGGTGTCCCAAAGCAACCAATTCCCACCGAAAATCTTGTCACATCTTGCTTCTTTCTCTTGGTTGTTGAGTTGGCCCTCAAGGACAAGACTTTCAGTCATAATTGAGATGAGAAAAGGTCTTTTCATGACATAGGCATTATAGAGGATTTAATGCCCATGGAGAACTCTTCCTCCGTGTTAGGCCATGTCTACTTGACCAAAGGAGGCTGACCTAATTTATGTCACTGTGGTAATTATGTCACTTGCATGTGTCTATCAGTTGCTATTTGTGCCAGCTAGAGGTGGCTTCTTCAGTTGTGTTGATTGTAACATTAGCGGATAAAAAGCAGCAGTCTAGAGGTAGCCTAAGGGAAGTCAGAAGAATAGTGCTCTATTTAGAAATAAGTGCTGTGTAGATGCTCCCAATTTCAAAATAAATTATTTTGAACTAAACTACTCAATTAACATAGCTCAATTTGCATAGTTTATTTAGAGTTAAGCCCTGCTGTGTATTCACACCCTTACTCTTGGTACAATGAGGCTATGTCTACACTGCAGGCTTCTTGCACAAGAAGCCTTTTTACGGCCACACCTCAAAGCACATTGCAAAAGTGATGTGCTTTTGTGCAAGAGAGCGTCCACACTGCATGGACCCTCTTGTGCAAGAAAGCTCTGAGCATCTGTGCTTTTTCTTGCACAAGAAACCCCTCGAGTATCCACACTTGCCTTTTTGCGCAATAGTCGTAGCACAAAAGGGAGTTATGCCTCATAGAATGAGATTTACCAACACCAGCAAAAGCCCTTTGTTCTGACATTTTACTGCTGATTTACTTGCACAAAAGTGCATTTGAGGTGTGGACACTCAGCAGGTTTTTGCGCAAAACCTTGTAGTGTAGACATAGTGGTTGAACCAGAGCGGATCTCTTCCAGGCGGCCATGGAGAATCTGCATGACCTTTGGGAAGCCGCTTCTCTGCTTAATTCCCCTCCACCATTCAAAATTTGCCCCGCATTTCCAGTCCATGTTTCTTTAGCTGCATCTTCCGGCTGTGAGACCTTCCTCTACTCTAGGGATCAAGTGTTGCCCAAGAGCCCCGGAGTCCTGGCTCTGAGGTAGCGTTTCCAGCCTTCATCCTTCTTGTGCACTGAGCACCGGAACCGACTGTGGGACCCAGCACTGGGACCAGAGACTAAGCTGAAATCTCCACTTTGCTTCCTCCAGACTGGCCTTTTGGACCCCAGCGCTGCCCAGGACGAGACAAGGGGCTGCGTGTGATGAAGCAGCCTCCTTCTCTTCTGCCCACTCCCAGATCCCACCTGCAGCTTTGGACAGCAAAGGAAATCCAGGAAGGATGAGCTGGAAGGGACCTGGAGAGTTGTCACAGAGCCCATTGGCCAATTGTCACAGAGCCCCAGGGTCCGGTCTCTGCCTCAGCTGTTTACCTGCCTCTGAGGGCCCAGCACAGACCCCTGGGACAGGGCCCCTCCATCAATTTCTGCCAAAGTTTGCCAGGCCTACTTGGCCACCTGGTGTGTCCAGGCCCCCTGCTCCTGCATGGAGCCGGCTCATGGAGCTTACAGCAGCTCTTTAGGTCCCCCCATGTTTATCTGCATCAGTCAAGACAGTTGCTCCACTTCTCTGTTTGTCCTGCCCATTTGTGTATTTGCCCCAATCCCAGGTCACTGCGTAGCACAGGGGGAATCTGAGGCACAGGCTGGCTTCTCCAAACAGTCCAGCTTTGTCGCATGGGCGAGCCTAGCCCATCCCTGGGAGGGGGTTTACCCCCCAACCTGTTGTTTAAAAACTCCAGTGCCCTCCCTACCTGACTCTGGTGGCCTCTCTCTAACAAGTTTTCCCCTTCACAAAGAGCGTGGCTTGCCCCTCTCTAGCTGTCTCTCCTCTAGACATAGTGCCTCCTTCCTCATCGGTCATGGTTCCTAAACCACAGATTGTGTCCTTCGCTGGCCCACTGGTTGCTCCCCATCTATGTTCATCGGACACAGAAACACAAGAAGAGTCAGCGACCTTGGCCCTGCGGTGCCGGCAGATGAAGCCAGGAATTGGTGTGTTTACACAGAGTGCCGGGATCCGTTGCACCGAAGCTGTTTAGGGACAGACGGGCATCTGTCTAGAACAAGGGCACTGGCAGGACCGGCAGAAGAAAACCTCCAGACCAAGAGATCACAGAGAGGGCTGGCCCGGGGCTCTCGCTCGTGCCTGGAGCGACCTCTGACAGCGCAGGCAGGAGGCCGGTTTCAGCTTCACTCGGGGCAGAGTTCGGGCAGAGGCAAAGGACATTTTCAGCCTCCGGGGGCAACACTTCAGCCTCTCACTGGCTGCTGAGAAAGCTTCCTTCGGGATCTTTCCCTCAGACCTGGGATGCGAGCTAAGGAGCTCCCTGATTTCCATGTGATGGTCCCAAATCGCCTGCCTGGTGAAGACCTCTGGGGCAGGCCAGACCTCTCCAGCTTCAGAGCCCTGTGCCTTCCCGAAATGGCCTCTCTAGCATGGTTCTCTGGCAGGTCACCTCTCCCGGGTCAGGTCACATCAGCTCTGCCTCTCCTGACTCATCAGACTGCAGGCTCCCAAACCGGGCGGGCACCAGAGCCGGAGGGTTCACAGCTGACGTTAGCTGGCGGGCACCTGCCTCCTACAATGCTACATGCACCAGGCACTCCTCTGGCCCCAAGTCTCTTCTACCTGCCTCCATTCACACCCCTCCATCCCTGCCCCATATCCCTTGCCACCTACCTCCATTGCATTATACAGATCTTCAGGCTTGTGGCCACGTGGGGGTATGTAGGGAGAACCAGGATTCCTGGGTTCTCTCCATGGTTCTAGGAGAGGAGTGGGGGCTGGTGGGTCAGAGCAGGGGGGCTGGGAGCCAGGACTCCTGGGTTCGCTGTCTGGTTCTGAATCTCAGTCTCCGTCTGCACACATGTTAATTCTTGAGCTCTGGAGCCTGATCCAAAGTGGACAGGCGGGGATGGGAAGGGAGCCTTCCCCCTCCAGGGGGGGACACCGGCTCTAATGCAGGCCCAGGATGGGAGCCCAGGTGGGCTATGGGGCCCTTCCCCATTCTCCCATCTGTGGAGGAGCAAGCGCAGCTTTGGCAAGCCTCCTGCAAATGAGACACGCCTCCCTCCCCCTCTGCGGCGGGACCCAGGCGTCCAGCACGCGGCTACTCACCAGATCTCCCCATAGCCAGTCTGCATCGCCTCACGGCCTAGCGGGGCCCACGGCTCCCATCCCCATGTGAAATCGGCGGGCCCCGGGACGTCCTGGCTACTCCGGAGGGGGCATCGCCTGCCTGGATCTCACCTCCCCCACGCCCAAAGCAAAGTGCCCCCCACCCGACAGCTGCGGCCGCGCTCTTCCCTCTCGCCGCGGCTGCAGCAAGCGGAGCTGGAGTTAATGTTTCATCCGAACTCTGGTTCCCGAGGTCGCGGGTGACTGTCCGGCGGCAGGAATGCGCCGGGGGGCTGCGGCTGGAGCCGGGCCCTTTAGACAACGGGGAGGGGGGCGGAAGCCGGGGGGTTTCCTCAGGCCCGCGCCGGGAAAGCGTCTTCGAGGAAAAGGCCACACGGGCGGCCGCACGTCGGCTCTTGGCCTGGCGCCACAAGGCAGCGACAGGTTAGAGGCCCAAGGTCGCGCCGCTGGCTCACTGTGCAGGCTGGGGGCAGAGAGGTGGCCAGATGCCCCCCTGCCGCCTCCGCTGCTTAGAATGACAGCTGTCAGCCCACCCCCACGCGACCTTTGGGTGCTTTCCGGGGGGTGGGTGGAACCCAGGTGTCCTGACTCCCAGACACCCTACTCTAACCCATCCACCCCCACAGAACCCGGGACACAATGCAGCCCCCCACTATGATCCACCAGCCCCCTCTGCCCTCTCAAAACCCGGGAGAGAACCCAGGAGTCCTGGTTCTCAGCCCCCCATTCTCTGACCCACCAGCCCCCTCTCGCCTCCCAGAGCCAGGGAGAGAATCCAGGAGTCCCAGCTTCCCCCCTCCAACCACCAGCTCCCTCTGCCCTCCCAATGCCTGGGAAAGTCCTGGCTCCCAGACCCCCCTGCTCTAACCACTAGCCCCCTCTCCCCTCCCAGACCTAGTGAGAGAACCCAGGAGTTCTGGTTGCTAGCCCCCCATGCCCTGACCCACCAGCTCCTGCTCCCCTCCAGAGCCAGTGAGAGAATCCAGGAGTCCTGGCTCCCAGACTCCCATGCACTAACCACTAGCCCCCTCTCCCCTCCCAAAGCCCAAGAGAGAACCCTTGATTCCCGACTCTCAACCCCCCTGCTCTAACCACTAGCCACCTCTAACCTCTCACAGCCAGGAGAGAACCCAGGAATCCTGGCTCCTAGCCCCCCTGCTCTAACCCACCAGCACCCACTCCCCTCTCAGCATCGGGAATAGTAACCACGAGTCCTGTGAGTTGAGATGGGGCAGGACTGGAGCCAGGACTCCTGGGCTCTTGGCTAACAGTGTGTGTGGGGCGGGTGTGGGGGGTGGAGGAAGGGCAGGGAGTCTGTGTGCCATACAGGGTGTGGCAGGGTGAGCTCTCAATGTAATATCTGGCTGATGCCCCTGGCGCAATCGCTTTTTTCCCAGCTCTGGGGCCATGGGAAAACACAACCCTGAAGAGCTGCTGAAAATCCTCTGGTTCAAATACATGTCTGGTTTCTGGGCCCTTCATTCTGGGCCAGGTTTGCAGGGGCTGCAGGTCAGGAGTGAGGGGCACCAGCAGGACTGGGGGTGGGGAGTGCCCAGGGCTGGTCTGGCAGGGGCAGCGGCAGTGGGATAGACGTCTGGGGCACCTGAAGGGCTGGCAGGGGCTGTGGGTCCAGAGTGAGAGGCACTGGCAGGGCTGGGGGGGGGGGGGAAGGAATATAGATGTTAAAATCACTGGGCTCCTGCCATTCGGGCTGGGGGCCAGGATGCCTGGGTTCCCGAGCACACACTCTATTCAGTTGTCAGAGACCCCCCTGGTTTCAGGTGACCCCTATCACTCTTTGCCTGGAAGCCAACACGTAGGCCGGGGATGGGGGTCCCATTGGCGACGCTTCCTGCCCAGGGGAGTGTCTCAGACCAGCAATTTGGGCTGCAGAGCCCGTGGTGGCGTCGGGCTGCCTGGAGAAGCCACAGGAACCGGCCGCTTCATTTTCCATCATCTCCATGTGGGAGGAAGCCGCTAACAATGGGGACTTGATTGTCTATGACTCTGACGCTGTCCAGTGGCTCCAGATGTCTGTCACCCCAACGAGGCACGTGAGCCCTCGCCCGGCGCTGAGATGCAGCCACCTCTGGGGCGGGACAGCTGGATAATGGGCAGAGCAATGCATAACAGCTTAGGACAGGATGAGGTATTCCTGACAGGACAGGAGCAGAAGGGGATATTTAGAAGCAGAATGGGCACAGATGGGGAGAATGTGCCCAATAGACCCCCCCACACACACACACACACACAGTCCAATGCCCCAAGCCCCATATGGGGTCCACCCTGACATTCAAAAGGGTTGAGGGCACAGATCCAATAATCACGGTTTGGGCTGGTATCATAACCACTGTACCCTGGGCTTGCAGCAAGAAGACAACCCGGGAGTCCTGGTTCCAGCCCCTTAATCTGACTCAACATCCCCCATGCCCAGCACTGGGGAGAGAACCCCGGAGTCCTGCCTGGGCTGAGCTCTGGCCAAAGGCATCTCACACCTGGAGAGGGGTACCATGTTACGGGAGGAGGGGGGAGGTGCCCCAGGGGCTAGAGCAGGCCCCCCCAGCAGGTGGCAACTATTCTGTGCTGGGCCTGGGCCAAGGATAACAGCAGCTGATACGTGCTGGGCTGCAGGGAGCAAAGCCGTGGGTGCTGCCAGAGCCATTGATCCCGGAGCCTTCGGCAAACAGAGCCAGTCTACCGGCGCCAGGCCCAGTCACTCATCAACCGGGGGGCCAGCGGGGCAAAGGGCAGCTGGGGCAAGCACAGGCCCTGCTGAGCCCCCCACCCAGGTCCCCTCTGTCTCCTACCCAAATGCCTGCCCTCTGCACCCCCTGCCCAGCCCCCCTTGGCACAGTGCCCCTAGCTCCACACTTGGTTCTTGAACCCAGCTCTGACAGGTGCCTGGCCTGGCTAGATCCCTGGACTAAGGCCTATAATCTATTTAGGCCAAAACCTCCCCACCCCCAAGCCAGCCATCAGTGGGGCACTGCTCTGGCTCAGGGAGAGGGACTGAACCTAGTCAGGGCTGGCTGGGACCAGCATGTGCAGCCAGCAATGGGTGTGGTCAGGGCTGGGAATCAGGACTAGGGATGTAATAGTGTAGCCAATTAACTGATTAACCGATAAGCAAAAGCTTATAGGTTAATGCTATAGACTACACACATTTCCCTCCCCCACCTTGCCAGGACATTTAGCAGGCTGGCCAGCAGCCCAGATCAGTCATGGCTTGTGTCAGGTCTGGGACCTATCCCTGCTACAGCTCTGCATTTAAAGTGTATTAGGAGCTGGGCGGGCAGGCAGCCCAGGTCAGTTCCAGCTTGTGCCAGGTCCGGGAGCTCAGAATGCTCCCCTCTCCCCCAGACAGGTGCTGCTGCTTCTTTATCAGAGGCAGCAGTGCGGGGGGGCGAGGAAGGGGAGGGCTGGGCTATGAGGGGAGTTGGTTTTTAATCTGGATCCCCTCACAGACCAGCTCCTGCCTAGCACCCCACAGAGGCAGCAGGGCAGGGTTGCGGGGGCTCCTTGGCAGTGAAGCTGGAGTGCAGACTGCTAGACCCGTCCCCGGGGACTATAGAATAGTCGACTAACCAATAAGAATTCATGAAGTTACTCGACTATTCAGCACCCATATCCCACCCTACCCCCCTGTATTTAACATCCCTAACCAAGATGCCTGGATTCTCTCCCTGCTCTGGGGACGGAGTGGGAGCTGGTAGGTCAGAGCAGGGGTCTGGAAGCTAGGATACCTGAGTTCTTTCCCCAGCTCCAGGAGGGGAGTGTGTGGGAGCCAGGACTGCTGGGTTCTATCCATCACTACCTAGATCATGTCACACCTGGAATTTCCATACCATTGGCCCAACCAGGGAGGTTGATTAAGGATCCCTTGCCTGGCACTGAAATGCGGCCACATCTTGGGTGCTTCTTGCAGAAGAAATCAGTGCTTCTTGCGGAAATACTATGCTGCTCCCGTTCGGGCAAAAGTCCCTTTTGCGCAAAAGGGCCAGTGTAGACAGCTGAGACTTGTTTTCTGCAAAAAAGCCCCGATCACGAAAATGGCGAGCGGGGCTTTTTTGCGCAAAAGCGCGTCTAGATTTTGCGGAAAAGTGTCCGTGGCCAAAGTGCTTTTGCGGAAAAGCGTCCGTGCCAATCTAGACGCTCTGTTCCGAAAATGCTTTTAACGGAAAACTTTTCCATTAAAAGCATTTCCGGAAAATCATGCCAGTCTAGATGTAGCCAGGGAGCCCTCACCCAGCACTGAGAGGCAGCCACCTCTGGTACAGGGTGTCTGGTTCCACTGAGCTGTTGGCAGGACCCCAGCTTCATGCCCTGTCGCGGGGGATCAGGATTTAGCACACGAGGGAGCAGAGGCTGGTTTCCGAAGGGATGATACAGCCAGGTTGTTCTTGGCAGGAACCAAACCTAGGAAAGGCCTGGCCCTGGGAGTACCTAATATGGCCACATCTGCTGCAGGAATCCTCGAATCTCTCAGACCCTGGCAGCATCCCACTACCAGCACAACAGGCCCCATATCCCACCCTACCCCCCTGAGGCAGCCAGTCCTTTCACTGGGGCCAGAAGGGAGCTGACATCCCCTAGAGGGGAAAGGACCAGGGCCCCATTCCCCACCCCCTCACAAGCTCTTGGCCCATAAGTGACATCACACAGCCCCAGTTAGTTTTTATTGTTGAATCTCACAGATTTAGGGCATGAGGCAGATCCCCGCTAAGAGGAGGGACCTTTCCCCAGCCCACTCCATCACCCCAAAGTCAGAATCCTGCCTCCCCCCGGATCTGCTTCCTTCCTCCCCAGATACATATCCTCAGTCTCCGGCATCCAGTTCCACTTTGGGGAGATGTTCCACCCGGGTTTCTTGGGAAGGGGGACAGTGGATGGGAGGGAGGGTGGTCCAGAAGAGATTAAAGGTCAAGACCATCCCGTCTACCCACCCCTGCAGTCAAAACCATCTCCTATAAAGGGAGCTAGACAAGTTTGCCTGGGGGCAGCTCCATGCCATGCAGCTGGAATTCTTCTGTCCTAGGGCACTGTGACAATGGTCTGTGCCAGGACTGTCTCCTGAAGGTGCTGCAGCCAAGGTCTACATGCCAGCTCTGTGCTAGTGCTCTGTTCTGGGGATGCTGCAGCAGGGGTCTCCAGAGCAGGCTCTGTGCCAGGGCTCTGTCCTGGGGATGAGATGGCAGTGGTCTCTGGGGGTGGCCAGGCAGGAGTCTCTGGGGCCAGCTCCGTGCTAAGGTGCCACAGCAGACAGGGTTCTCCAAAGCTGGCTCCATCTTTGTGCTGAGGCACTGCGGCAAGCAGGGGTCTCCAGGGCCGGCTCCGTGCTGGGGCACTGTCTCTCATGGTGGTGGGGAAACCCAGCACACTCGGATGTGGATGGCAGAGTTGTTGCGGGCCCGGGCCAATGGTGGGTGCCCGTCCTCATCACTCTGGGCCTCCAGCACATCAGCCAGCTCCACGGTGGAGGTGTTGGCAGCCAGGCGCAGGGCTCCAGCACCACCTGCCTGCAACTGCAAGGCGATGTTGATGGCCCGGTTGATGGCCAGGCCCAGCCCGTGGATGCAAATTTCTGTGCAGCCCCCGCCAGGCCCCAGCAGCTTCTGGCACCGGCTCAGTTGGGCCTTGAAATCTGTCTTCATGTTGACATAGACGTCACCCCGGCGGCGAGGCAGCCGGGGGGGCAAACGGCGCCGCAGGGTCAGCTCTGCCACTGGGGGTGCTGGCTCCGACATAGCTCTGGAGGGAGAGGGGGGAGTCTAGTGCTGCCTGCATTGTGGCCCCCTTTCCCTATGCCCTGAATCAGCTGCCTGTGCCCCAACCCATAATCTGTGAGCAACTTTCCCCAGTCCAGACATTGCCCAGCCCGTTGCAGACATTGTCAGCTCCCCCAGTCCACATATCCACCTGCCCCACTGAGAATCACCCTCCCCCCACAGACATCCCTCTGCCCCCATACTCCTCTGCTTTGTCTCCAGTCTCACAAGACCACCCTCTCTACCCCACCCCCACACTCCAGAGAGCCGTGAATGACACCACAACTTGATCCCCCGCCGCTGCCCCCTCACTCACCTCCCCGAGTCTCCAAAGCAGGCCGAACCTCCGCTTCCCTTTCCGGTTTTAACTTCCGACTCCACCCTCTCCCCTCCCCCCCCCTTCTCCGCGGCGGGGGCGCGCAAGGAAAGTTCACATGTCTACCGGAGCTCGCGTAGGACGTTCGCAAAGCCACCACCATCCCGTGCGCGCGTGGAACTTTCATATTTCCCCCCTCTCTCTGACGGGAGTGCGCGTGGAACGTTCATACCACCCCTACCGGAGCGCGCGTAGAACCTTCACACAGAAACCCCCCTCTCCAAGCGCGCGTGGAATGTTCATGCTGCCCTTCCCCCTTGATTGGAATACGCGTGGAACGTTCATAGCCCACGCGCGCGTCGCTCTCTTCCCGGGAGCGCCTAGTGATAATTAAGGACATGGGAGTTAGGAAAGATGTTGAGGAGGGGAGGAGGAAGGAGGTGGCGAAGGGGAGAATGTGGGGGAGTTGGGGAAAGAGGGGACAAAAGAGAGATGAGACCCCAGAAGCTAGAAGGCCCTCCGAAGAGCTGTGGTCCTGGAGAGTTACAGGAGCCTGGGACCCAGCAGACTGGGGAGATGTGGGGGGAGGTGAAAATAGGGGGCCCGGGGGAAAAGGTCCGGAAGGAAAGAAGTCCCTGCCCTACAGGTCCCTCCCTGAACTATTCAACCCCCAGTCCCGGGCAGCATAAGTCCATTTCTCCCCCTCCCCCCTCTGAATTCCAGGGCTGGGGAGGGGGCCTTGACATTCTTTCCACCTTATGTGGGGGCTGATCAGAGGGGGAGGAGGGACCTGAACCACCTGAAGGTTTCATGCCCAGTTTATTTTTCACCTGTGGAGGATGCCTTTCATTGCTCTCAGGAGCCAAAGGTCACCTTGGACCCAGCCTGGTCTTTTGCTTGCTCTCCCTCCATGTTAATCCATAACCCAGAGCTGTACCCAGGAGTCCTGGCTCCCATCACCCCCTCCCCTGCTCCAACCCATCAGCTCCCACTCTTCTCCCAGAGCTGGGGAGAGAACCCAGTAGTCTTGACTCCCCCTCCAGTACCTAGTGCCCCAGTCAGAGTGTCTCCTACAGGCACCAGACAACTGGACGATTCTGACCCCACCACCACCTTTTCCTTGGAGCAGAGCCAGCCCCTGCCTAGCCCTGGAGCCAGATTGGAGCCAGTGGCTTTGGCTGGAATCTGTTTCTGTCTATCTGTCCAGAGCTAAGAAAAGTTGATGCAGGAAATGCTCTCACCTCACCCTTGGATGCACATGCTCAGTGACACTGCAGAGGGGTCCCCTGTTCCAGCAAAAGCAATGTGGAACCCTGAGCACGATAATGACCAACTACTGGATGTGGGTTTAAACTACTGGGCCAGAGCCCAGTTATTAGCTGCATGGTTGTTTGCATGTTCTGAAATACAGCCCAACTGGCCACCCCCATCCCAACCTCCATCCATCTGTGGGTATAAAAGCCCCTTTATTCATCCATCCATCCATCCACCCCCATACACAATCCCCTAACTTATCTAATCTATCCGTCCCCACACACCCCCACTATCCATCTGACTATCAGTCTGTCTCAACCCACCCACCTAATCACTCCCTCTCTTTCTCACTCTGTCTACACCCCCCTCCAACCTGCCTTCACCCAGCCCAGACCGGTGGCCCTGGCTTTGGTGAGCTGGTTCCGCTGTCACAGGGTGGGGCCAGGATCTGGGGCTATAAACCCTGGGCAGAGGGCTGGGTGCCAGCCAGTGGAGTCAAGCAGGGGCATGGGGCTGTGCAACTCCAGGAAGAAGGAATCCAAGGAGATGGCTATGGGGCCTGGACCCCAAGGGCAGCACCTGGACAGGGAGCTGCTCGGGGAGCCGTACCAGCAGCTCTTTGGCAGGGACCGGCAACTGCTGGGGTGCAAAGCTGTGCAAAGAGTGGGACAGGCTCTGAGACGTAAGGGGGCTGCAAGTTGGGAGTGAGGGGCATCAGCAGGGCTGGGGGAGCCCAGGGCTGGACTGGCAGGGGCTGCAGGTCGGGGGCGAGGGGCATTAGCAGGGCTGGGGGAGCCCAGGGCTTGACTGGCAGGGGCTGCAGGTCGGGGGCGAGGGGCATCTGCAGGGCTGGGGGAGCCCAGAGCTGGACTGGCAGGGGCTGCAGGTTGGGGGCAAGGGGCATCTGCAGGGCTGGAGGAGCCCAGGGCTTGACTGGCAGGGGCTGCAGGTCGGGGGCGAGGGGCATCTGCAGGGCTGGGGGAGCCCAGAGCTGGACTGGCAGGGGCTGCAGGTTGGGGGCGAGGGGCATCTGCAGGGCTGGAGGAGCCCAGGGCTTGACTGGCAGGGGCTGCAGGTCAGGGTGAGGGGCACTGGCAGAGCTGGGGGAGCCTAGGGTTGGGCTGACAGGGGCTATGGGTTAGGAATGAGGGGCACTGGCAGGGCTGGGAGGGAGCCTGAGCTGCAGGCTAGGAGGGAATCACATTGTTACAATCTGTATTTGGAGTATAAACAGGGTTGGGTGTCCAGCTTTTGTGGGGATTCAGGCTGGGACCGGTTGGGGTTTGGGTTTCCCAGCCCTGGTCTCATGTCACGGGGAGTGTGATACAAACACGCATCAGCCCTTGGTCAAGGACAGCAGCTGCCTTAAGGATTTTCCAGACCTGGACAAACTGGATCCCCTCTTAGACTGCTCTGGATGGGGGAGGAAGGGAATGGGGAGAGGAAAGGGATTCTGCAGCAAACTCCCTAAGCCCTGAAAATCTTTCTGCAGAAACGAGGTTGTGGGTCGGGAGTGAGGGGCTCTGGCAGGGTTAGGCAGGGGCTGCAGTTCGGGAGTGAGGGGCACCTTTCCTGTCCGTCTCTTGCAGCACTGGGTCTGTCCATCCGCTCACACATCCTGAAGCTGGGTGAGGATTGGATCTTCCTCTTCCTCCTGGGCATCTCCATGGCAACCATCAGCTTCGGCCTCGATGTCATTATCTCCAAGTTCCAGAGAGGTGCCTCACCATCCTACAGGACCCCAGAGCCATGGGAGTCACTGGGAAGGGCCAGGAGCCACAGTATAATGGAGATGGGTTTTAGGGTCCCCTGTGAACCTCAGGGACCTTTAGGGTCCCCTGGGAAGTCCCTCAGGCTACCCCCAGATCCCTGGCCTCTGTAGAGCCACCCATGGGGCATTGGGAAATGGGGGAGTGGCTGGGCCCTGCGCTGACCTCCCTTCTCACCTGCAGCCAACCTGTGGGTGTATGATGCACTGGAGGGGTACCGCGCCCTGCAGTATTTCTCCTGGGTCCTCTACCACATGGGCCTCATGATGGTGTCTGCTGGGGTTGCCAAATACATCTCCCCACAGGCTGCAGGTAGGTCTCAAGTTCCCCTGCCCTGGGAAGATGGCAGGGGGATCGCTGAGCCCTGGGGTTATGGGGGTCTGTGAACCCGGGGTCTCTCTCCCTGGGACCATGGGGGGCTGTGAATGTGGCATCCCCCTCCCCCAGGCCATGGGGAGCCGTGAACACAGGACCCCCCCCCCCAGGGTCATGGGAGCCTGTGAACACAGGGTCACCAGTGCCTTTGGGGACTGTGAACAGGGGATCCCCACAGCGTGGGGGACTGTGAACAGGGAGTCTCCGCCCCCAGGCCATGGGGAGTTGTAAACATAGAGTCCCCCCAGGGCCAGGGGCTGTAAATGTGAGATCTTCAGAGCCATGGAGGTCTGTGAGTGCGGGATCTCCTCTCCCCCGGGCAGGGGCTCTAACACTTACCCTGCAGGCTCTGGGATCCCTGAGTTGAAGGTGACACTGCGGGGAGTTGTGCTGAGCGAGTTCTTCACCCTGCGCACGGGGCTGGCCAAGCTGGTTGGGGTGATCTGCACCTTGGCTGCTGGGAGCACCATCTTCCTGGGCAAAGTGGTGAGTGTGGGGGGCAGCCAGAGGTATTGGGTGACACAGAGGGGTGGGGGCATAATGAGGCAGAATTGGGGGGCACAGAGGGGTGGGAGCACTGGGGTGGAATTGAGGGGCACAGAAGTGGATTCAGGGGGTAGGGCAGAATGAGGAGGAATTGGAGGTGGGGAAGGGTGGGGGGTCAGGGCGTGCTGTGGCAGAACTGGGGGCACAGAGGGGTTGGGTTGGAATGAGGAGGAATTGGGGAGGATTGGGGGCACAGAGGGGTGGAGGGGTCAGGGGGCTGCATGGGCCATGCTGACTCCAGGTCTTTCCACAGGGCCCCTTCGTTCACATGGCCACAATCCTGGCCACTCAGCTGGGCCGGGTCATGGTGCGGGTTGCTGGCTCCACCGAGGTGAGTCTGAGGGGGATTCTGGTTCTCTACCCTTGCCCCTCTCTCTCACCCCAAACTTCTCGGCCCCACAGCCTTTTCCCTGCATCCCAAATTGCCCTCAGCCCTCAACTCTGCCCCAGCCCCTCCCTCACACTTCATCTTCCCTCAGCCCCACCTCCGAACCACCTCTGTGCCCCCCACTCTGGCGTTCTGGGCTCCTCTTTTTCCCCAGCTCCCACTGTCATGCCTGATCCCCCATCTCTGCCCCCCAGAACCCTGCCCGCAAGTACGAGATGTTGGTGGCCGGGGCGGCCGTGGGGGTGGCTTGCTGCTTCGTGGCCCCTGTGGGGGGTGAGTGATCCCAAAGCACTTGGGGAGGCTGTGGAGGTGGTGGGAGACAGTTGGGGTACAGCCCAGGGTGGGGGCTGGTTTCCTGGTGACCCCAGGGGGCAAGCTGTTCTTGTTGGATGTGCCTGGGAGGAGATGGGAGTCAGAGGGTGCATGGGCCATTTGGGGCTGGAGCCTGGGGAACAAAGCAGAGGGCTTGTGGAGGAGCCGGTTCCTGGCTGACCCCTCCCCTTACTCCCCAGGGGTGCTCTTCTCAGTGGAAGCGACCGGCTCACACTTTGCAGTGCGTGATTACTGGCGCGGCTTCTTTGCCGCCACCTGCGCAGCCCTGACCTTCCGCCTCCTGCCACTGCTGCATGGAGAGAGCGGTATGGGGGCAGTATTGGGGCTGTGTGGGAGCAGAGTATAGTGCAGAATCAGAGGTATGGGGAAGCGGAGAGTAGAGGCAAAGGGGGGGATGGTGGGATGGGAGGAGCAGTTCTGGGAGGCTGGAGAAATGGGGTATGGGGTGAGGGCCGGGGGGGGGGTCTGGAGAAATGGGATGCACTGGCCAAGATCCCAGGCCCATGGGAGGCGGTGGGGGTCCAGGCAGTGGAGATAGGGGACCCAGCTCCCCCATACTAACCCACCCTCACCGGTGCTCCCCAGAGACGGTGGCCGTGCTGTTCTCTACCAGCTGGCGTGTTGAGTTCCCCTTCGACCTACCCGAGCTGCTCTCCTTTGCCTTGCTGGGGTGAGTGGGGGCACCCTGACACCCTGCTGGCTTGGCCCCACCCTTGGCCTATCTGGCTCTTCTGTTCCCTGCTGGCCTCAGCTATGCCCATTGTGGGTCCGCCTCCCTCCCATCCCAGGGGAAGGGGGGACACGGATGGGGTGGTGCCCAGATGCCTGGGTTTACCCTGACCCATGTCTCCGCAGGGCGCTGTGCGGGGCGCTCTGCTGCCTTTACCTCTTCTGCCATCGCAACCTCTTGCTGCTGCTGCAGGATCGGCCCCTGCCCCGCCGCCTGCTGGGCCAAAAGTGAGTGACCCCTGAGCTCCCCTTTGGTGCCTTGCCGCTCAGCTCCTTTTAGTCCCCCGGTGCCCCACAAGCTTGCTCAGGTCCACAGGACCAGGTGACGACTGATGGGGGAGACCAGAAACCCCTATCCCACAGCAAGGAGGGCACCCAGATATTTGCACCTCCATGCCAACCTCCTGAGCTATGGAGCTCTACCCCTGACAGCCCCTCTTGGCCCCCTATCCTTACATACCCTCTAGCTCAACCCCATGGCGCCTGTGTCCTCCCCCAACAGTCCCCTATCTCCCTGTGTCTCAACCCCCTCCAATACCTCCATATCCCCCTGACCCTACTCAGTGTCCCTCCCCCACAGTCCCCACCTCCCAGAAGCTGGCCCCTCCCCTGCCCAACCACCCATCGTCCCCCCCAGCCTCTTGTCTACCAGCACCATGCCCCTCCCTCACCCAGTGCCCTGTCTCTCTTAACCCTCCTTTTCATTTAACATTTTCCTAATTTTTTTCTCTCCATCTCCAGCAAAATCCTGCATGCGGGGCTGGTGTCCCTGGTGCTGGCGAGCATCACCTTCCCCCATGGGCTGGGACAGTACTTTGGGGCACGGGTGAGTACCCCTACCTTCCCCCCCATGCCAGCCTCTCCCCCCGCACCTAATGTCCCCTTGCTCTGTGTCCCCCCAGCTCACCATGAAGGAGCTGCTGGAGACCTTTTTCAACAACTGCACGTGGGGCCGAGCAGAGCTGGGGGGGCTGAATGCCAGCCAGCAGCCCCCCCAACCCTCCTATGCTGAGCCCTGGCTCCAGTGGACCCACCCCCAGATCTCCGCCCTTGAAATGCTAAGTTTCTTCGTTCTTACCAAGGTGCAGCTTGGGGGGTGTTGATGGATGGGAGGATGGGATGGGAGACAGGAGGCCCCATGTGGTATTACAGGGGGAACCTATGGACAGGGGGGCTTGGGTGAGTGGTGATGGAGTACTGTGGAGTGTTGGGAAGAGCAGTGATGGGGTACTGTGGGGTGTTAGTGTAGGGAGCTGTGAATGGGGGACTCCAGTTAGTTGTAGGGGAGTACTGTGTGGTGTCATGGGGGGAGCTGTGAACATGGGGGCTCTAGTGAGGGGCAGGTGGTGGCAGGTACTGTGGGGCACCGGGGGAGAGGAGCGGGTGGGAGAACTGGGCCAACTCCATGAATGGGGGCTCTGGTGGAAGGCAGGACTGGGATGGGGTACAGGAGGCAATGTGGGGTGTTGCTGGGAGCAGAGGGCTATGGTAGGTGGATGGAGGGCTCAGGTGGGGCAGTTTCATTTGCTTGCTTTGTCCCAGTTCTTCATGTTGCTTCTCGCCACCACCATGATTGTCCCAGCCGGCTACTTCCTGCCTGTCTTCGTCTACGGTGAGAACCCAGGCATCCTGGCTCCCAGCCCCTGCCCAGGCTGCAGCACTGGCTGGCTCTGGGCTGAGGGAGATGCTGGGGGGGGGGCTGCAGGAGGGGGTGCTGCTCGGGGGACTCTGGCTTGGGCTTTCCCCATCTAACCACAGAGGGGGAGGGGGGCTCTGTATCCACAGGAGCAGGGCTCGGACGGCTCTATGGAGAGATCATGGCCAAGGTTTTCCCTGAAGGGATTGTCTCTGAAGGCATCCGCATCGCCATTGCACCTGCAGCCTACGCCTTGGCTGGTGCGAGACGCCAGGGCCAGGGGGGCTCAGTAGTGGGAAGAGGTGCTGGGGCTCAGAAGAGCTTTGGGAGGCTCAGGATGGCTATATGGGGAGCAAGAGGAGGAGGTTGGGGGCAGGCAGGCAGTGAAGGCAGGTTAGGCAGAGGGTTCAGGGGGCGCAGGGCAAGGCAGGTAGGGAAAGGTAGGATGGAGCTTTGGGGGCATCCGGGAGTCTCAAGGAGGCAGGGTAGGTGGGGAGAGTTGGGAGGAGCTTTGGGGGCAGCTGGGGGGCTCAAGGGGACAGAGCAGGTTGGGACAGGTGGGAGGAACTTTGGGGGAGGCTGGGGGCCTCAAGGGGGCAGCACAGACAGGGAGAGGTGGGAGGAGCTTTGGGAAAGGCTGGGGGCCTCAAGGGGGCAGATGTTTGGTTGGGAGAGGTGGGAGGAGCTTTGGAGGTGGCCAGGGGGACTCAAAGGGGAAGGGCAGGGCAGGTTGGGCGAGGTGGGAGGAGCTTTGCAGAGACCTGGGGGCTCAGGGGTGCAGGCAGACAGAGTAGGGGGAGGACACTTAGACTCTGCCAGATGATCATCCCTGCCCCCCCCCCAGGTGCAGCAGCCTACTCAGGTGCAGTGACCCACACGCTCTCCACGGCACTGCTGGTATTTGAGCTGACGGGGCAGATGTCGCACGTGCTGCCAGTGCTCATTGCGGTCCTGGTGGCCAATGCCCTGAGCCAGCGCTGCCAGCCCTCTTTCTTCGATGGCATCATCATCGTCAAGAAGCTGCCCTACCTTCCCAAGCTCAGCGTGGGCAAGAGCGGGTCAGCCAGGGGACTCCCGCTGGGGAGTGGCAACCCAGGCACCTGGGTTCTCTCCCTGGCTCTAGGGGCATGGGTGGGGTGGCGGCTGGTGGGTTAGAGGAGGGAGCGTGGGAGCCAGGACTCCTGGGTTCTTCTCTCCCCGGCTCTGGAGGGGCATGGGGGCTGGTGGTTAGAGCAGGGGGGCTGGTAGCCAAGACTCCTGGGTTCTCTCCCCAGCTCAGATGGGGGGGGGGGGAAACAGTGGAGGCTCGTGGGTTAGAGCAGGGGGCTGGGAGCCAGGATTTCTGGGTTCTCTCCCCAGCTCGGGTGGAGGGACTGGTGGATTACAGCAGGAGGCTGGGAGCCAGAACTCCTGGGTTCTTTCCCTGGCCTTACTCCCCTCTGCCCCTGCTGCAGGGCCCATGACATCTACGCAGAGGATTTTATGGTCACAGATCTCAAATACCTGCCCCGGGACTGCAGGTACAAGGATGTGCGGGGCCTGCTCAAGAGCTCTGGCCTTAAACAGTTCCCCCTGGTGGACACCCAAGGTAAGTGCAGACTATGCCCCCTGGTCCCACCCCCCAACAAGCCAGCCAGCCCCTGTGCTGGAGCTGCGTGGGAGCCAGCACCCCATAGAGGGGACAGGCAAGTGTGATGTAGTGGGGGATCTGTGGGTTGCCTGCAGGGGGGCGCTCAGTGTCCAGTTTAACGCGGTAAGTAGAGAAGTTTGTTGTTATACAGGGACAAGCACAGAACTGAAGACCCCAGCGACTGGTGACCTGGTCACCCACTGGGGCCCTCTCCCTACAACCGATTGGCCTCCCATTGACCAGAACTGGCTGTGCTGCCCAAGCTGGGTCTCCCAGTCACTGGCCCCTGGGGGCTTCAGTTCTGTGCTGGTCCATGTAACATCAAACTCCTCCTCCTCCTCTTGTTGTTAAACCACTGAGTATGCCCCATGCAAAACCCACAAATCCCCTACTTTGTCACACCCCATACCCCATTCCCCACCCCCTGTTCTTGTTTACAGAGTCCAGGATCTTGCTGGGCTCCATCCGGAGGAAACACCTGGCCAAGCTGCTATCAGAGCAGCTGAGCACGGAGAAGCGATTCCAGTATTTGCTCCACCAGTCTGAGGTCAGCAGCATCGCAGAGCCTGTGAGTGCAACTGGCTGCCCTGTCCCAGAGGTGGCTGAATCTCAGTGTTAGGAGCGGGATCCTTGTGTAACCTGTCACCCTACCCCAGAATTGGCCGCATCTCAGCACTGGGCAAAAGGTCCCTGTGTAACCAGCCACCATGCCCCAGGGGTGGCTGCATTTCAGCACTACACAAAGTGCCATGGATTTGAGTCTGGAATTGTTTCCATTCCAGCTTCTAGGTGAGGATGGAGCTTTGGGGAGCCCAGAGGAGAAGCCAGGTGAGAGGCCAGGCACATAGGTTCCAGGAAGGGAACAGTTTAGGATTTTTGTGCATAGGGGGATCAATCTGGCCTTCCCCTCGCTGTGTCTGTCTCTTTTGCAGAAATGCCAAGGGCTGTGACCAAGCAGGGCGATGGACAGTCATTGAAGGAGGAGGTGATGACAGAGTCAGGGGGCTGGGAAGGTGTCCAGTGAGGGGGCCCTCCTTTGAGAGGGTGCAGGTGGGATGGGGTATTTGGCCTCTTGGATTGATTGCTCTTGTGTGAGGGATGGAAGAGAGTGGAGGGGATTGTGGGGACAAGTAAGGAGAGGCCTGTGGATTGCAGCTGTGGGACTGGGGGGCTGGGAAGGCTGTAGCACTCCCATCACACAGTGAAACCATGGGAGCTGATCCATGTCTCCCCCACACCCTGCAGGAGCAAAGCGCCCAGCTGTCTGTCAAGATGAAAGATGTCCGTCACTTGGTACGTTGCGGGTGGAGCAACCTGTCTGTGGGGACCCCCACCAAGTACCTTGGATGGGGGATGTGACCCCGCCAAGCCCACCCCTCCCGCTGTCTGCAGGACAATGGAAGAGATGGGGGTTTCAAATCTCCCCCCAGACTATCAGGGTGTGGACTCGAGGGACCCCCGAATATCAGGGTTTCAGAGTAGGGGGAACCCAAGTATTGGGGGCTGTATTCAGGGGACCCCAGAGTATTGGGGTCCAGATTGGTGGGAACAAAGAGTATCAGGGTTTGGAATGGGGGGCAGTTTCCCACCCCATATGCTTCTTGGGGTGTTCCCAGCATGATTTGTCCCATCTGCTAGCACAAAGGATGCTGGAAGGCAATTGATGATGCTGGAGCATAGCTGGTGTTCCCAGAATCCTTTGCATTGGAGCATGGCCAAAGTTCCCAGCATGCTTTGCCCCACTGCTTAGTGAGCCTAGTGCAAAGTATTCTGGGAGAACCCCTGAGGGGCAGATATTTCCCAGCATGCTTGGTGGGACTGGCACAAAGGACTCTGGGAGGGTGGGGTTGGATATTTCCCAGCATGCTGTGTGCCCCGACTGCAGGTGGAGGAGTGGGAATGCCAGCAGCTGCAGGGGCTGGTCCGGTTGGAGGAGCTACCCATCGACCCAGCCCCCTACCGGTTGCTGGAGAAAGAAACACTCTATCAGGTGGGTGCCCTTGCCTGGCGTGTCCTCCCAGCATTCTTTGCATGGTGGGCATAGGCTCCTGTGGGGGTGGCTGGTGTTCCCAGAAAATTTTGCAGTGATTGTGCTCAGCAGTGATACAAATGGTTCTGGGACTGGGAGCATGGGAGGGATAGAACTGGGCAGGCCATCCCAAACCCATTAGTATTGGTGCCAGCTTCAGCCAGGCACGGAATAGGTAGGGTAGACCTGAGCAGATCTCACATTTGCATGAATCTGTATATGAATAGGACTGTTGTTGGCATATGCTGCACACTTGGGCTATGTCTACACTAGTATGGCCATTCTTGTGCAAGAATCCGCAAAGCATCCACACTGCCCGCCCTCTCTTGCACAAGGAAATTTACAGTACGGCGTGGTAAGAGAGGCCTTCTTGCACAAGAGCTACGCTCTTTTTTAACTGGTGTAAGCCCTCTTGCGCAGCAGCTCTTGCGCAAGAGGGCAGTGCGGATTCTCGGCCAGGATTTCTTGCGCAAGAAAGCCCTATGGCTAAAATGGCCATCAGAGCTTTCTTGCTCAAGAGAGTGTCCACACTGCCATGAGCGCTCTTGCGCAAAAGCACAGCTCGCACATGGTAGTGTGGATGTTTTCTTCCACAAGACTTCTTACACAAGAACCCCTGTGCAAAATGTTCTTGCACAAGAAGCTGCCAGTGTAGACATAGCCCTTGGGAAGAGCAATTAGCATTTATGGGGGGAAGGACAATTAAATATTCAAATCCATCTGCAGGTCATTTGCATTCATACCTCAATATACTTAATCTTTGGAAGTAATGCCTTATGTATGTTGATAAGAATTTGCATATGCAATTAGAGAAGGGAGGAGATGTGAGTGAATTTACATATACAATTAGGGTGGAATGGGAATGATGTGTTAATTTGCATATGCACACAGGGTGGGAGGAGTTAGATAATCAATTTGCATATGCAATCAGGTCGGGAGGGGCTGGCACATTGATTTGCATATGCAATTATGGTGGAGAAGCTGATAAGTCAATTTGCATATGAAATCACTGGGATCTTTGTGAATTTGCATATACAATTAGGGAAGGAAGGGCTGACATCCATTTGTGCATGCAATTAGGGTGGGAGAAGGTGGCAGGTCTATTTGCATATTAAATTTGGTGGTGGATCTTGGTAAATTTGCATAGTCAATCAGGTGGGAGGGTCTGCATGTCAGTTTGCAAATGCCAGAAGGAGGAGAAATGGGCATACAGAGTTAGGGTGGGAGGCAGTGTTCCCGCTAACATTTTCTATCCTTGGGCTAGCTGAAATTTCTTTTGTTCAACACCAATATTGAGATAGTATGTGGATATGCACCACCAATAAAAGCAAAAAAACACACATTTTAGATGGATGGATGTAGAAGCCACAGAACAAATTAACACATTGCTTCAGGGTTTGAAGACAGATGCATGTTTCAAAGAGCTTGCAAATAAGGCTTCATCCTACAAAACAACTAGCATCCCACCTAGTACTTGCTACTTCTGACTCATAAGAGCCAGAACGCTTATGCAAGTCAATTTGCATATGAAATCACTGGGATCTTTGTGAATTTGCATATACAATTAGGGAAGGAAGGGCTGACATCCATTTGTGCATGCAGTTAGGGTGGGAGAAGGTGGCAGGTATATTTGCATATTAAATTTGGTGGTGGATCTTAGTAAATTTGCATAGTCAATCAGGTGGGAGGGTCTGGCATGTCAGTTTGCATATGCAATCAGGATGGGAAGATGCGATCTTCCAGAACTCTACCACATAGCAAAGATCTGGCCTTAATGCAATACAATTTTTCATGTATTAATTAGCAACACAGGATTTAAAAAAATAATTAAATTCAGAGTTTTAGATATATGCAACACTTATAAAATATTTTAATAGATTTTTTTATTCTTACCTTAAGCCATTAACACCTAGGTAAACTTTGTTTGAAATGTACTCATGCGGCTGCATCTAGACTGGCAAGTTTTTCCGCAAAAGCACTTGCTTTTGCGCAAAAACTTGCCAGCTGTCTACACTGGCTGCTTGATTTTGCGCAAAAGCACTGATGTTCTACTGTCCGAAATCAGTGCTTCTTGCGCAAATGCTTTGACGTTCCCGTTCGGGCAAAAGCCCTTTTCCAGAAATGTTTTTGTGCAAGAGGGCCAGTGTAGACAGCTAAAAACTGTTTTGCACAAAAAAGCCCCTATGGCGAAAATGGCGATCGGGGCTTTCTTGTGCAAAACCACATATAGATTGGCATGGACGCTTTTCCACAAAAAGTGCTTTTGCGGAAAAGCGTCCGTGCCAATCTAGACGCTCTTTTCCGCAAATGCTTTTAACGGAAAAACGTTTCCGTTAATAGCATTTGTGGAAAATCATGCCAGTCTAGACATAGCCATGCAAGTATTCTGGTACAAACACTCATCTTATGCAGCCAGCCCCATATCTCCTTTCTCAGGAGGCTTGAGAGTGCTGAGTTCCTGCCTTTCTCTCCTGGGGCGGATTGGACTCTCCAAACTTTCCTCTGCTCTGACTCCACTTCAGCCAATTACCCACCCACCCACTCCCCCCCCCCAGTCACTTATTGTCTCCTTATCTCACTTTTTATTACCTGCTCTGGGAGCTGCTCCATTTCAAGCATGGAACAGCCCAGTTTAACTGTTTGCTCAGCAAGATGACATATTTCCCCTGCCGGTCAGCTGAGCTTCTTGCCTGCATGAGAGCTTTAAACTTCTGAGCAGAGCTCAGAAAACAGCTATGCCATCATGCAGCCATGCAGCTTACTGGAAACTTAGGTGGGAGGGGTTGTGCATTTGCATATGCAAATGAGCACTGTCTGCACATTTGAGTTGCTTGCTCATTTGCATATGAACAGTATAAGTGGAGACTTATTTGCATACTCAATAAGCAATACTCATTTGCATGTCATTTTGGTCCTCTCCCCCCTGCCCCCCTCCCCATCACTGAGGTACAGGGAGCCACTGGGCCCTGAATCCCCATCCGCAGCCAGACATGACTCTCCGCCAGCAGGTAGAACAGATAATGTATTAGTTCACAGGGACACATTGTAAAACAGACTTGTTACCCCAGGAACCAGAAGCAGCCAATACAATTTGTCTTAGGGAGAGGGAGGCCCAGAGCCAGGGCCCTGGGTCCCCTCCCTGTCTCTTAAGTCAGCAGAGAATAATTCACACACTTAGCTACTGGTCCCTGCCTTACTGGCAGTCCCACTTCCTCCTTTGTCCAGCTTCTCAGGCAAAAGGTGTCCCCTGTTTTCACCTCATGTTCCAGGGACTCTTGGCCATTGTGAATGTGCTTGCCTGGGCAGCCTGGGGCAGCCTCCCCTCAGTGAGAGTCACACCCAAAATTCCCATCTCCATCGGGGCACTGGTGCAGTGCCTAGAGAAACTGAAGCATGCACACACAGAGTTACTACAGAACAGTACAGGACAATGGAAATCACATGCAACATAACAAAGTGAACAGAGCGAATAGAATCCCCACATTGTCACCCCCTGATAATGTGCCACCTGCTGCCAAGAGCCCCCCCCCCCCCCAGCCCCACTGTCCTGCAGTCTCAGTGAGGGCTGATCCCTAACCCTACCCTATTTTGATCCATCCTCCCCTCCTCAGTTTGTCTCCTGACATGCACACACCCATTTCTGCTCCACAGTGTTATGACCTCTTTAACCTGCTGGGACTGCGGACAGCATACGTCACCAACATGGGCCAGCTGGTTGGTGTGGTCAGCCTCCGAGAGGTAGGGCTGAAGGGTGGGAGGCACAGGGGGGCATGGGGTGGGGAGCACAGGGCTGTTGCATGGATCCTGGAGAGGTCAGGGAGCTCATGAGGAACATAGGGGGCAGGTTGCAGGGTCTACTGGGTCAGGGAGAGTCTTTGGGGTTCAAGAAATTCAAGGAAGGAGCCGGGGCAGCAGGTGGGGGTTATGGGAAATGAGGGGGTTCAGGGATTTGGGGGCTGAGAGGTGATGGTGTGGGGTGTGTCCCTGACGTGCTGCCTCTGTCCCCCAACCAGCTCAAAGCCGCTGTGGAGGGATCAGTCAAGGGCACTTTCGCCAAGCGCCAGCCCCATGATGAGGGGCAAGTCGAAGGAGACCCCGATCCCAATGGATCCTCAGCCTAGCAGGGACTGGAACATGCGGCCTACTCCTGATTCCACATTCCTCTGGAGCCCATGGGGGACAGGGCAGGGGGAGCTACCACTTAGCCCCTCTCTGTTTCTCTTGCACTCCAGCTACAATAGCCCTGGCCATTCCAGCAACCCCTAAATTATTAAACCTCCATTTTCTGCCCTCACTGAATAATGTGAGTAACTTTTGGCAGCTCCACTCAAAATCACCCAGTAAAGATCCAGTTACATTTTTTGTCGGTGTTTATTATTCCTCCTTTCTACATCTTTCTAGGGGGCTGGACGGTTAGAGCTGTGGGCTTGGGAGCCAGGACTCCTGGGTTTTCTGTCCAGCTCTGAGTGGGGAGTGGAGGCTGGTGGGTAGAACAGGGAGGTAGACTCCTGGGTTCTCTCTCCTGAATGTGGAGATGTGATGTAACAAGCTAGTTGATTCTGCAAGCAGGCAAAGAGACTCCAGCCACAGTCATGATGAAACTCATGGTCATCGTGGTGCCTGGATGTGAGATGATGCCATCATGTTCCTACACAATGACAACATGGTCTTGTGTTGTCACAGGTGCACTGTGGGATGATGTTTTTCCGTTGATGATATCGTAGGGTAGATGTAACCTCTCAGCATTGTGTTTGACATCAGGGCCTTCTGCTGTTGATATGCTGGAAGCTGTGTTTGGTCACTGGACACCCCAGTGACTTTGTGGCTGCATTTGGTGACATCATAGTCTCACATTGCAGCATAATGCCACAATATCATCATGCACCATCAGGAGTTGCCAGGAGGAGTATGTGGGGCTATGGTAGACTGAGGAATAACTCAGTGTCCTGAGATAGTGACCTAGGCAGCGGGGCCAGGTGGTGGCACTTTTTACTGATAGGGTTGCCAGGTGTCCGGTATTGACACGGACCGTCCGGTATTTTCACCTCCTGTCCAGTAAAAAAATTCAGAAAATACCAGACACCTAAAATGTCTGGTATTTTCTGATTTTTTTTTCCCGGACAGAAGGCGAAAATCCCAGGTGCTTACCAGGTTCCGCAGGGGAGCTGTCCGGCCCGGAGCAGGAAGACAAGATGGTGGGTGGCCGCCAGCAGCCTATTAGGGCCAAAAAGCCTCAAAAGAATTTCTTAAAGGGGTCACACTTTTTTTTTAATTAAAAAAAAATTTTTTTGCTCAACAACTTTGGTCTCCCCCTTTTTTTTCTCAATAGAATTTTTCCCTGGTGTTTTATTTTTTTGGGGGGGGGGGGGTGTTCAGTATTTTTTGTTAAGCCATCTGGTAACCCTATTTACTGAGGCAGCGTGACACAATGGCAGCTGCTGAGATAGTGACAACACAGGGCTGGGGTTGACATCGCAAGGTGACACAAGGACATCACACTGCCTTCTGGAGACGTTATCTGGTGAAGCAATGACATGGTGCAGATGAGATCACAGGGCAGGACAGTGACAGCAGAAAGCCATGTGATGACATCACGTGAGATTGATGATGTCATAGGGCTCGTAGTGACATCACATGGACACAGTGTGTGACAATTGCACCACAGGTCTTGGTGGTAAAGCCGACTGGTGACCTCACAGTTCGGGAGAGTGGTGACGTCACCGTCTTCTAAGGAGGGGGTCCATCGTTTTGTGAAGGGATCGTCACGTGACCCGAACGCGTGACCTGGGTAGTACGTCGGGCCAAGGCCGTCGTCCGTCACGTGACGCTGTGGCGCGGGGGCTGCTTTAGCCTCCCTGCGCAGGACTATGGTGGCGCCGGGAGGGGGTGGGGAAGGAGAGATACGCGCGCGGCCATAGCGAAGCGCGGGGTCACGCGAGCCGGGCGGCAATTTGGCTTCTCCCCTGTCATGTGGCTCCCGCGCTTCCCCCTCCTCTGCGGGCTCCACCCCATCACGTGACACCCTCCTCCTGCGGCCGAGCTCCTGTGTCACGTGGGCCCTTGAGCTCCCCCTCCGCGTTCCCTCGTCACGTGACGGGGCTCCGTGCCGCCATCTTGGTACAAACACAAACAAGCGGCGATAGGCGGCGGCGGCGGCGAGAGACCCGGAGTCCCCCCCCCGCCTTCCTGCCGCGCGCGCGGCTAGGCCCCGCCCCCTCCGCGCCAGGCCCCGCCCCCCGCTGGGCGCCGCGGTGAGACACGGGGCCCTTCCTTACCCGGCCCGTCGCTATGGAGATACCGTGGGGAGGGGGCCCTAGAAATCCCGGGCCGGGCCCCGCGGAGGGGTTGGGGCGGCCCCTCCTCGACATGCCCGCAAAGCCCTGGGAGGCGGACAGTGGGGTGCCATCGGGAGGGCAGGGAAGGGGGAACCCTTGGGGGAATCGGCTGAGGGGTGTTTGGTGCCAGCCCTCGGGTGTGGGGGTGCTGTCCCGGCTCACCCCCCTCCTACGCAAATGTTCCTGGAAGTGGAGTGCTAGGGGTGGGGCTGCCTCCTTGCGGATGCTGTGCAGACCCCTGCCTGCCCCCTTCCCTCAAGGATGCGCCTCTGCCCCCCAAGTGCTGTGCATTGGTTCCCCTCTGCCCAGGGATGTGCATTGATCTTCTGGGTTGGTCCCCTTTCCTGACTGTGGCTGTAGAATTGGCCCAGACATTGCTGTGTCAAACTTTTCTTGTTACCCCACTTTCCCATTCCAGGGCTGGTGGACAAATTGGGGGGAGGGATTCGTTGTGGGGGGCCTCAGAAGCCCCCTTGTTTCTTGTTGTTCAGGCTCCCTTTCCCAGGCTGTGTGTGTGGGGTATTTCTCTAGCTACCTTCCATTGCAGGGATGTGTGTCGTGGGTGCTGGTTGTCTTGCTGCCCTTCTGCACAACTGGCAGTCTAGCCAGCCTCTGCCTTTTTGCCTAGATATGTGTTGGCTCCTTGCTCTTGCATGAATTTCTAGGTCTCACCTATAGTTGCAGGGATTTACTGAAAGAATTGAGATGCCAATGGAATTGAAAAGCCCCAAGCCTGTTACATCAAACATCACGTCCCCTGTTTTGCTGGGTGTCGCACTGAGATTGTGGTCCCTGGTTGTGCCACATGTTGCATAGGCACACCCCCACCCACCCAGATGAGATCAGGGGTCGGCCCCTGTTGTGCTAGGCACTGATGTGGCTGTTGTCTGAGGGAATGAAAGACACTTTTAGCTGGCAAAGGAGTTTACGTATGAACAAGTTGTTCTTGGGAAGACCAACTGGGGGAACGGTCTTGTTGGAAATAAGGTGTTCGTTTTTGACATGGTGGGTAATGACTCATTGGGACAACATACTAAGGTTTTGGAGTGTACTCTCCAGGCTGTATTCCTGAAAACCCTGCTTTGGGTCTGCCTTCAGAGAGTCAGAGTAGATATTCACAATGGTCCCTTGGGGTCTCTGCCCACCACTCAAGTGTCTGCTCTATTCTGCACTGGGGCTAGGTACCCAAGCGAGTTTGTAGATGCTCAGGGCAGCAGGAAACTTTCTGAGCTATACAACACTGGCATGGCTGACTTTCAGAAAAATGAGTTGCGGGTGTAAAGCATGAAAACAAATGTGGCGCTGCATAAAATATCTTGGCATAAGAGTAGGTGCAGAATTCATTGGCTGTATTATAACAATAACAGGGATTTGGGGGAGCCCTGTATTACAGCTGTGCTGCATAGCCTCCTCCTGCCAACTGAGCTCAAGGGGCCCCCCAGTTGTGCCAGGTGGTGCACAGGCCCCTGCTGGGTGAGCTCAGGGGCTGCCCTTTGTGCAGGGGGCTCCTCGCATGCAAGGAACCCTGTATAGCTTGGCCTAAGGTTGTGAGGGCAAACTGAAGCACAGTGAAGGGAAAGCAATCAGATGGTGGCGGAGCTGGGGAGAGAACCCTGGCATACCAGTGCAGTGGTGTTGCTTCCTCTGGGACAAGTGCTATACAAACCTGTGCTGGAAGAGCTTACAGGCTGCTCCCCATTGGTCATCCTGAGGTCCAGATGAAGTCCTGGCTAGCATGAGAGCCTGTGTGCGCTCCGCCTCTGCTTTGCTGCCATCTGTCACATTACTCACTACTAGGAATGCTTGGTCAAAGGGGTGTAACCACTAGACCCCAATGGGGCACCTGAAAACTGCCAGCTTGATAGAGTGACTGTGGTTTACTAAGTCTGTTCCCTCAATACAGCTTGGGAGACATGGTCACCAGGGCTCTGCTGCAGGGCTGGGCTTAGACCTGGGATCTTGGTCTCCCAGCTTTAGATGCTGCATTTCAGTGTTGTCATCTCGCTGCCCTGAGAGGCAGAAATGCAATTTTAAAATCTGCATTGGGGCTGGGTTCGGAGTAATCCAAGAGACCATGAAAAGGTGACTTGATCCTGGTCTCTATTGTGGGGAGAGAGCTCTCTGAGGGTGACTCAGTGTTGGGGAGCTGCAGTGAGATTAATTCACACTAGAAACAAGTCACAGCTTTGGACCAGGGAGGGAAATTAACTAGGGATATAATCGAGGAGTTGAGTATTCGACTACCTGATAAGGCTGTGCTTATTAGGTAGTCAAGTCAATTACTCAACTACTCATTTCCCCCACTCCTTGATGCTTCTGTCAGAGGCAGCAGGAGGGGGGTGGTGTAGGGGAGGCTGCTGTAGGCTGAGACTGGTCCGGCAGCAGTCCCTGTCCTCTGGGGTCCCAGTGGAGAGGTGGGTCCCTGTTCCCTCGCAGACAGGGGCTGGTGCTGCAAAGCAGTCCCTGTTCGCAGTGGCTCAGGCTGGCCATGGGCAGAGGCTTCTCCAGCAGCAGTCCCAGCTGCCTCGAACAGGGGCTGCTACTGGGCTGACATTGCATTGACTACACAATTAGCCAAATAACTGCTCTTCAACATTCTTAAAATTAACCTATTGCAGCAACTGACCCATTGCAGCAACTAATGAGTGGGTTCTCCCGCTCCTGGAGTTTGAATCGGGTTTGGGGAGTGTCTTTCTAAATGATATGCTCCGTATCAAGCAGAAATTTGGGCTTGATACAGGAAACCTGGGACAGTCAGTTCTCCGATTTGTGCTATGTGAACAGTCAGATAAGACACCAGCTTGGGATGTACAAGAGTTTGTCCAGCCATGATGCTGTCTGGAGTTGGCGCAAGATGTGTTTGTTATAACTGTATCTGTATGTTACCTCTGACAATGGAAAGGTACATGGTCTGGTTCAATGTGGATACGAATGGGTAAAATGGGCTGTGAACAGGTCTCAGCTAAGGTTGTCTAGAAACTTACGCTTGTTTCATGGGGGGGTACATTTGAATAGATTGTTGTTATTAATCTTTATTCAAAGGATCCTGTTCTTGGTCTAAGGTATCCCCTTGCGCAAGGCGCTGTACAAACACAGAGTTGCAGATGGTCTCTGCTATGAGATCATACAGAAGCAGGGATGGGAAGAAGTGTCATGCACAGAGTGAACAAACTGATGGCACCAAATGTCATGGTAGTGCCGCAATGACTTTAGAGGTGTGTTGAGTTTGGGGTGGGGTAGGGCAGCTGGATGAGACAGGTGTGGAGGGAAGCACAGATGAGATTAAGGCTGTCTTTGGAGCATGACTATGCTTGTGGGAACTGAGTATTTGATTTGGGACAGGGATACAGGTCAGCATTAAGGATGTTTGTTTAAAATGTGCTAAGTGGTTTGTGGACAATTATTAGTGGACTTTGAAAGTTAGAAGTTTTTTTATTAGAAGTTTTCTGTAAATGTCATTTTCACGGGACACACACAACCCATATAAAAAAAGTTTCTGTTGCTCTTTGAAATTTCCAGACAGGTAAAGTGAAAATAACGTGGCTTATGTCAAACTAATACATTCTCAAGCAGTGTTTTTCTTTCTTTGCCGTCTATGAATTGCATTTATCCATGGAAATATTTGTGGGATGGGTGTTGCCTGTCTAATTGATGTCTGCTTTGATGTGCAATGTTGACAATGTGTTTTAACTAGGAATGTTAATGTGTGTTTAATAAAGTAATCGTGTAACTGCTGAAAATTTCAGTAGTTACATGGTTACTCTCAGGGTCGCAGCCCAACACCTTGCCCTCTGCCCATGTGCTGTTGCCACTGATACAGAGGCAGCAGTGCGATGCTGGGGAAGGTGCTTAAGCCAGCTCCCTCCCCAAACCAGGAGCCTGCATGAAATCATGAATGTTAACTGATGAGCCCAGGCTCAGTAATTAACTGTGTAAATGGTTACATTTTCACATCTCTAGTTTTAATAGATATAAAGCTTTTAACCTTGTGAACCTTACTCTATTGTAACTAAATAATTGCTAACTGACTCCTCCCAGTTTCCTACAAAGATGAACCTTTAAATTGGTAAAAACACAAAAAGCCTCTAAACTCCAAATTTTGCATAGTCGTGTGCAAATTTAAATTGATAATGCTTAAAAAACTATCCATCCAAGATTATTAAGAAATCAAAGCCTATTTATGAACTACTTACCCAGTATTACTTATGTCCTTAACTCAATTAATATTTGTTATGCTTCATTTAAATCATTGCTCTGGGGTGGGGCTGGAGATGAGGGGTTCAGTATGCAGGCTGCCCCGGAGGACTACCTCAGCCCCCCTCTCAACACAGTAGCTTGGGCCAAATGAGAAGCACCTCTCCATGGCCACTGCAGCTCCAGTAGGTGTAGATAGAGGCAGGGTGCATGTCCCCTGGCTGATGCAGGTCCAGATTTGTCTGTCCCCTGTGCTCCCTAGACTGATTGAAGAATGGAACAAACTCTTCATTTTTCCTCTCACTCTGCTGAAGGGGAATAGCCAGCAATGTTCCCATACAAATGGTGTGGGGAGGAACTGGGCCAGTCCTGACCGGGGGTTGGAGGCCAGCCAGCCCTTTTCACTTGCCTGGTGATTCTCTTTTCTGTATGGTTTTATACATTCCCGTAGGCAGGGCTTGACAAATTATGGAAAACCCTACTCGCCAGACAGAAAGGGGACTCGCCAGCCTCTCCTCCCCTCCCCCCAATTGTTTTTTAATGGCGTAAATTCCTAATAAGAACAGTAATTGCTAATACGTTCTTAATAAATATCACCCAAGTTATTAATACATATCTTATAAACTTCTGCCTTTTCCCTCTGCTGCCATGTCTCCTCCCCTTGCTCCATGAGCTCCCCTGGTGCCTGCTGCCCCCCAACCCCTCACCCTCCTCTGCTGTCCTGACTCTTGCCCTTCTCGCTGCCTGCAGCCTCCCTCCACAAGCCCTTCTCTCCGCCCTGTGCGCACTCCTCCAGTAGCCCCACTCTGATCAAGTGAGCTACCTCTCCTCATTCCCTCTCCTAACACCTCCCTCTACACACCTGCCCTGCCTCTCTCCTCTGGTGCTGGTCACTCCCCTGCAGGTGTCTGCCCTTCTGCTTCATCCCCAGAATCTCCTGGCACCTGCACCCTCCTGGTTCCTCCCCCTTCCTTCACTTCCCCTGCCCCCTTTTTCCCTGATACCCCCATTCCCCTCATGCCCCTGTGCCCTCACACATGCCTTGCTCCATCTCCACCTTCCTCATGCCCACCCCTTCTTTCAAGCCTTTTCCCAGCACCTCCCCTTCCTCCCTCTAGCCCCCAGTGCCCTTACCCTCTCCTCTCCCAGCATCACCCTGTTCCCCCCTCCCACTGACACCTCCCCATTGTCTGCACTTGGCCCCCTGGGATTTGTCTCTCCTGCACCCCTGTCCCTTGGTGCCTTCCCCTTTCTTCTTCTTCTTCTCCTGACCTCCTCCCCTCTCCTCTCCTCAGCACAAGCCCCTTCCCCATATTTTTCCTCTCCCCTCCCCACAGCCCAGCCCAGCCGCTTCCCCTCCCCCAGGGCCAAGCAAAACATTCCCCCCCCCCTTTTTTTGTTGTCTTATACACGTTTGCATTTTGCAATGGTTTTTATTTGTTTGTTTTATTTTTGTCTCAGCATTTTAGCCCTATAAATAGCAAATAGCATTTTTATTAATTTTTTTCCATAAAGGCAAAGATGCTTCAAGTAAACTCCCCCTTTCACTTGCTGCTGGGTCACAGCAGACTTTTCCCTGCCCTGTCCAACCCCTCCCTATGGACAAGCACCCCTCACTCCTAACCCACAGGGGAAACAGGGTACAGGGACAGCACAGAGCCAGAGGGGTGCAGGGAACAGTAGGGGGAGGGAGGAACGGGTGGCGCAGGGAACAGGAGGCACAGAGGCAGAGGGACGCAGGGATCGGGGGGAGCAATGTGTGGGGTGTAGTGGAGGCACGGGGAATGGAATGCGGGGAAGGGGAGGGGCAGAGGGATCAGGGTCTAGGGGCAGTGCAGGGAACGGGCAGCACAGAGCTGGGGGTGGAGCAGGGTGCAAGGACGGTGCAGAGCCAGAGGGAGAGCAGAGGATCCGGGGTGCACAGTGCAGGGGCGGCATGGGGAATGGGCGGCGGGAGCCAGATGGGGCGCAGAGCGGGCGCAGCAATCCGGGTGGTCAGCAGGGAGCGGTCTGTCGCTGGCGAGGGGCTGGGGCTGTGGCAGGACTGGAGCCTGGCTCTGCTGCGTGCCGCAGCCCTTTAAAATTGGCGGGGCCATGTCACACGAGCGTCCTGGCGTCTGCTGGTGCTCCGCCTCCTTGCGCCGCAGCTGCACGCAGGCAGCCCGGCGCTGAGAATTGCCGCAGTTCCCCCTCCCCGGCAGCGCTCTGCTCCTCTGCTGGCTGGCGGATTGGATGGGGCTGCGCTGCCCGTAGTGCGGGCTTCAGCCAGCCCGTTACAACGGCCCACTGGGTCAGTCCGCCCCTGCATTCACCAGCTGGCAAAATCTACTTGCCACGGGCGAATGTATTTGTCGAGCCCTGCCCATATGCATTGGGAGGGGGAAGCTTCACTCCCTCCTACTGAATACCAAATTTGGTGGTCTCTTACGGTGTAAGAGGAATTCTTGAACAAATGGACAGCTGGACATACTCGCTTGCTCTCAGACAGACTCAAATATATAATAAATTGGGTATATTTGAATGCATATCTACTTTCCTGGAACCTACTCCCATCTATGCTTTTTATCAGTACCATTTGGTGTTTGTACAGGCTTAGCAGAATTCAATTTTTACTTCGATATTATCCATCAAAATTATAAAATAATGTGAACTTTAGGGCATTTTAAAATACTTCTATTTATTTTTAAATTCACAGTAGGGGGGGGTGATAGATGTTTATCGTCATTAAATAACAGTTGTTGAGATTCAAAAAGTTAAAGGTTTATAACCATTAGAACACATTGTAGACATCATATATCAAAACAGACAAATTCTAACACATTTTCAAGCTGTATTTTTTGTACTTTGCCAATCTATAAATTTCTGTTAGTGGAAATATTTTTTCTTGGATTTGTGTATGTATGATGAAATTGTTTACCAACATTTACTGATAAAAATCTAATCCTTCCATGCCTCAGTAGGTGGAACAAGGAGCCAGGCTTGTTTTTATGGTCTGGTGAATAGATTTGTTCTTTAATTTTAAAGGGCTACCATTAGTTTAGTGTTTGATGCAGCCTTTAGATTTGGCTAGACTTGGTTGCTACCTGGTTTGTATTTCATTGGCACAGTGCTAGCTCCAGAGGGATTGCCACTTTGGATTTTTTTTTCAAAAGCTCTTCTTTAGGTCAGTTGGAAATGAATTCCAGGCAGTTGTCCAGCCTATGTCATCCAGGAGGTCAGATTAGATCAATGATACTCCAGCTCAGGCTTGTGAGCTGCAAGTGGCTTTTTAGGGTGTCTCCTCTTTTCTACACGTGATGTTAAAGCACCGTGATTTAACAGTTAACCAATCAAGCTGCTTCTTCTATGTTAACCAATGGTAGTTGATAAAATAATAATACTTGGTCTTTCGTTTTGCTTTGAGAATAGTAATATAGCTCCCCATCATACTGTTTATGTATGAATCTACTAGAAGATTTACCTGGCATTGCTTGAGTTCTTGACTCCAAATAAGTTTTGTTTTTCTTTATTTAAATCATTGCTCTGAGGTGTGGTTGAGAATGAGGGGCTCAGTATGCAGGCTGCCTGAGGAGAGAGGACAACCTCAGCCCTTGGGGCCAGATGAATAGTGCCTGTCCCTGACTGCTACAGTTACTATGGAAACAGTTGGGGAGGGGTGCATCTTCCCTGGCTGGGGGACAGACAGACACAGAAATAGACAAACTCTCTGAAATATAGAGCAGATAGCTGTCCCTTTCTCCACCCATGCTCCCTGATGGTCCAATGGGGTTATAGCTGTCCCATCCCCCTTTCTGGCCCCTTGCTGCCCTTCTCTGGTCATTCTGCAGTATAACTGTTCCTCCTGCCAGACCTCCCCTTTCCACTTTAGGAGAAATGATCGAATGCCAGGCATTTCCCATTGTCCTGGCACAACCAAACCCTGACACTGCATTCAGTTATAAGAGGAAGCTGCATGCCAAGTTTGTTGGTCCTAGCACTTACCATTTATGAGATTTTCTTGAACAGTGGACTAACAGATGGATGGACATACAGATTTTTATTCTATTCTAAAATAGAAAAAGAAGAAAATACTACAATAACTGAAATGATGAATTTGCACTGCTATGGCTCATTTGGGTTATGCTGATGGCTAATTTGACACCCTGAGGTCTGAGGACAGTAGAACCTCACCATTACAACTGCCTTGGGAACAGAGGTTGTCTGTAACTAAACAAAATGTTCTGGTGGTTCTGTCAAAAGTTCACAAACTGAACATTGACTCAAGTCAGCTGTGAAACTTTACTGTTCTGAAGAAAAATGCTGGTTTTTACCCTGTTAATTTAAATGGAAGAAGCACAGAAACAGCTTCCTTTCTTTGTCAATTTTTTTAATGTCCCTATGTTTTTAAATAGTTTAACCTAGTACTGGACTGTATTTGCCTTTTTTTGGTTTCTGTGCACTTTCCATTCTGAATGAGGTGTGTGTTTGACTGATCACTTTGTAGCTCTGGGGTTATTAGCTCTGAACTAGATGATTCCAAAGCTGGAAGGAACCGTTGTGACCTATGAATTAGGAATGTAAGTGTCTAGTTGACTATCTGATAAGCTTATGCTTATTGGATAGTCAACTAGTGATGTGACTAGTCACTCCCCCCAGCCCCCTACCCCTTGCCTCTATCAGAGAGAGGCAGCAAGTGGGGAGACCAGGAGACGTTGCTGATGGGAGCCGGCTTAAAAGCCTGTTCCTCCCCAACACCATTTGCACAGGGGGCAAGGGACGTAAAGGTACAACAGGAAACAGTGTGAGCAGGGACTGAAGCTGTCTCCGCTCACACCGTTTCTGCTGCAATTCTCCTTTTGAAATGAACAAGAGCCCCACTGGGGGATAACAGGACGGTGTTGGCTAGTACACGACCGTTGAGTTTTTTGGTAAGTGTCATGTCCAAAGAATATGTAAAGATCAGAGTGAGGGTGCTCTAGGGTTCACAAGGAGCTGTGCAAGGGGCAGCATGGTAGAAGGGCTGAAGTGAACGATGGGGACTGGCGGCGTTGGCTTGATGGGAGGCACCATGCTGAGCGAGATGATCAGTTGAGTGGAGGTCAGTGGTGAAGAGCCTGGAAAGCAAAGACACGTAGCTTAAGTTTCATGGAGAAAGGGGAGCCAGTGGAGAGATGCAGGGGCCATGGTCAATGTGGCAGGCTAGGAGAATGAGCTGGACAGTGTTAGCGTGAAAGGAGTCAGGTGAGCCACACTTATCAAGGCCAGGGGAGGTTGCTGTAAGTTAGAGATCTTAACTGTGGGGATGAAGAAGAAAGGTCGGGTGTTGGGGGTGCATTCTTGTCAGGGTGCTGGGTGCAGCCACAACAAAAGCATTGCAAGAACTCATGGTCAGAGTAGTTTAGACAGGAACCATCCTCTTGTCCTTCTGGAGACATGCCCCCAGGATGGCACTGAGGGGGATGATCTATAAACATATGCTGGGTAGAGGGGAATACTCTGTCACTTAGGATCTTTTAAACCAAGACTTGGGTTTCTTTTGAAACACGCTCTAACTTAGCCCTAAGTTCTGGATTCGTGGTTAGCTGAAATTCTCTTGCTTGGGGCATTCATGAATTGAGACAATGTGAGTGAGGTCATCTCTTTGAGTGGGTTGTCTTTTATTGCCCCAGTGTTTATTGGGGGGAGCCAAAAATGTTTGAGCTTCATGGAGTTCTTCAGAAAGGAAACTAGTGTATTTGAGCTATATCCAAGTTACTATAGATGATTGAGCAAAAGTGGTTAACCCACGTTGTGGGTGACCACATAAAATGGAGTGGGGAATTAAGGGTTAGCCAGTGGTGGTGAGAAATTTAAATGAGCCATAAAACCAGTGTCATGGTTTTTTTGTGGCTAGTGGAGTTAGTAATTTAAGTGCTTCCCTTAAGGTGGTGCCTGCGGATTTACTTTGGTGTCCTGAGTGGTCAGATACAGTGTGACAGCTTTGAGAAAATTGTTTGTCTGCTGGCACTATGCTGGCTTGGACCCTTTTTTGTTTCCCAACTTATACCTGTCCAACACATTATCAATAGATTACAGCCTATACTGGAACAGGACACTAAACTCCAAGAAGCTCTGGGAGACGGACCCGTAGTCTCCTATAGACAACCACCTAACCTCAAGATGATTCTTACCAACAACCACAGGACATACCACACTAATACCAACCCTGGTACTTTCCCTTGCAACAAACCCCGCTGCCAGCTTTCTCTACATATTCACTCTGCTGACACCATTATTGGGCCTAACCAAGTGAGTTATAAGATCAAGAATACATATTCCTGCGCCTCCAGAAATATAATCTATGCTATCATGTGCCGAAAGTGTCTGTCTGCTATGTACATTGGACAAACGTCTGACACTTCGCCAAAGAATCAATGCCCACAAAACAGACATTAGACAGGATCACAAAGAAAAAACAGTTGCTTGTCATTTCAACCAGAAAAGACACTGTCTGAATGACCTGCTAACCTGCATCCTACTTCAGAAGACATTCAAATCTGCACTTGAAAGGGAATCCTCTGAACTGGCATTCATGCTAAAATTCGACACTCTCCGCAGGGGAATTAACAAAGACTCCAACTATCTTACCCATTACAAAGATAGCTTCCCCAATTATCACCTCTAATACTATTAACTCACAGACATTTCCCCTTCCCCACTTCTAATATCATTAACTCACTGGCATTCACCTTCCTTCCCCCCCCCCCCCCACATCCCCCTTCTGTTCTGTAATGTGATTTGTCCTTTTCATGTGTGTTCATTTTTTTTTTTTAATTGTATCCTTTGGTATATATGGTTGTGACTATTTTCTTCCATTATTTGATCTGAGGAAGTGGGTCTGGCCCACGAAAGCTCATCATCTAATAAACCATCTTGTTAGTCTTTAAAGTGCTACATAGTCCTGTATTTTTTTTTTGTTTCGGTGTGTGTTTGTTGGATTCTGTTTGGTTTCACCCAGGACCATTGTTACTGGGGTATTTGACACGCTAGAGGAGGTGCACTGCGTGTTGCACTTTGCGTGGTCAGGGCCTGTGACTCTTGATGTGTGGTGTAGGGATTACATTGTTAGTGGTCTCTTCTGGCCAAATAGACTCTATTTAGGCCTAGTCTGATCACCTGTGTCACACAGGCTGGAGTTTCACCACTTACCTCCATACTCCATCCAATCTTGTGTTTGCCATAGGCATTCTGGTCTGCATCCAAAGCCATCAAACCACAGGGAGTCCACCCACAGTGGTGTTAGTTGGGAAATGAATTATTTTTTGGGGGGAGAGGGTTCAGACTTGAGACATTGGCTGGGGTGATGGGAATCTTTCTGAAAGCACTGAGCACTGATCCCATGAAAATTAGACAAGTTAGACATCCAAAATTGTCACTTGCTTCTCAGAAACTTGGCTCTCTATCTTGTGGTTTCTACCAAGATGGAGAGGGGTGTGTAGTTGGTTAAAGCAGGAGGCCAGGACACCTGGGATCTCTCCCCAGCTTTGGGAGAGGAGTGAGGGCTAATGGGTTAGAGCTGGGAGCCAGACTCCTGGCTTCTCCTGGGAGGAGAGCAGAGTCTGTTGGTTGGAACTGGGGAGGGATGACTGTGGGTGTTTATCTTCACATCTTGTAAAAGCAGCAAGTTCATCCTCTAATGTGAACAAGTATTTGGGCCCAGAAAGCAATGTCTGTGGTACAGTAAGGGATCGGGGCCCCCATCATGCCATGTCGCCATCCTAAGAGAGAAACATCTGTTTGTTAAACTTGAGTAATCATTAGAGGGGGTTGTGGGACTGGATGAGAGACCTGAACACCGATAGCTTTTGTGTGCGTGAGAGAATATCTCCCAGGAGAGACTCTGTGCACTGCTGGCTTGGGTTGCTGAATCTGAAATCTCACTGGGGAAATTATGTTGATACATCTTAGATGGTCTGATACGTCTCACCTGCCACTGTAGCGCAGCATGGTGCTGAAAGAGCTCAGTGTGGAGATTTGCTTTATTAGCATCTTAGCCAGATGTGAATCGGAAATTGTCATCTTGTTCAGATCCGATTCTCACAGGTGCCTCCAATCTGTAATTATTTCTGTGTGCTCCAATTGTGGCTGAAAACCCCAGCTGACCAAATCCCAGATGCAGTGGAACAGACAGACCTGCCCCTGCTGAGATCAGGGCCCCATCATGCCGGGCACTGCTCAGACATTCAGAGAGAGACAATCCCTGTGCCAACTGAGGTCAGGGCACAGTTGTGCCAGGTGCTGCCCAGACACACAGCCAGACAAAGTCCCAGTTCCAGGTTAAAGGAGGCAGAGGCATAGCTATGCCACTTAGGGATATAAGACATAAACCAGTTAACTAATTACCCAGTAAGCAGGCTGCTTATTGGCTTGCTTATTGGGTAACTGGTTAAATGGCCTGGCTGGCTGGACCCTGTCTGCAGCCACGTTGGGGGCAGAGGAGGGGCTGCTGCAGGGTTAACCAGTTAAATGTAGCATTTGATGATATCCCTCGCCACAGGCTCTACCGTAAAGTAAGTTGTCATGGGATAAGAGGGAAGGGCCTCTCATGGACTGATAACTGGTTAAAAGATAGGAAACAGGGTAGGAATAAATGATCAGTTTTCAGAATGGAGAGCAGTAACTAGTGGGGTCCCGCAGGAGTTTGTACTGGGACCAATTCTATTCAACATATTCATAAGTGATATGGAGAAAGGGGTAAACAGTGAGGTGGCAAAATTTGTAAACTGCTCAACGTAAAGTCCAAAGCAGACTATGAAGAGCTTCAAAAGGATCTCAAAAAGCTAGATGATTGGAAGTAATGCATATTAGAAAACATTCCCAACTATACATACAAAATGATGGGAACTACATTAGGTATTATCACTCGAGAGGTCTTGGAGTCGTTGTGGATAGTTCTCTGAAAACATCCACTCAATGTTCAATAGCAGTGTAAAAAGCAAATAGAATGTTAGGGCCAATTAAAGGGATAGAGATAACAGAGATTATCTTATTGCCTCTGTATAAATCTGTGGTATACCCACATCTTGGATACTGCATGCAGGTGTGGATGCCTCATCTCAAAAAAATATGCTGGCATTGGAGAAAGTTCGGAAAATGGCAATAAGAATGATTAGGGGTTTGGAACGGCTGACGTATGAGTAGAGATTAAGAAGACAGACTTTTCATATTAAAAAGAAAAGCCTAAGGGGGGATAAGATAGAAATCTATAAACTCATGACTGGTATGGAGAAAGTGAATAAGGAAAAGTTAGAATAAGCAAGAATTGGGGGAAGGGGGTCACCAATGAAATTAATAGGCAGCAGGTTTAAAACAGAAGGAAGTATTTCTTCATGTAACACACAATCAACCTGTGGAACTCCCTGCCAGGGAATGTTGCGACAGGGATATTAAAATTAATTTATATTGGTAAATGTGTACTTGCTGAAATTTTTAGCAGGTACACGTTTACGCTTGGTGGGGAGCTGTCTTCCCCCCTCTTCCCCCCCGATGCTGCCTCTGTATCGGAGGCACCAGTGTGGGGTGTGGTGTCAAGCAGTTCCATGGGAGCCAGTATGTGTGGGGCCAGCTTAAAAATTAGCTCCCCATGCAAAGCAGCTCCTGCCTGCCCCCCTGCAAGGGGGCAATCGGTTTCCTGCGAGCACCAATTTCTGTCTGCGTCCCCTTCCCCTGCTGCTGCCTCTGATACAGAGCCAGCAGCAGGTTGGGGGAGGCGGGCTGTTTGTAACTGTGAAGGTTAACCCATGAGTCTAGGCTCATCAGTTATCCATTTACTGGTTCACACTGTGACATCCCTATTGTGAAGACGAGGACTTCAATAGGGTTCAAGAAGAGCTAGATAAATTCATGGACCATAGATCCATCAATGGCTCTTAGCTAGGCTGGGCAGGGATGGTGTTGCAGCCTCTGTTTGTCATGAGCGACATGGGATGGATCACCTGATGATTTCCTGTTCTGTTCATACTCCCTGGGGCACCTGGCATTGGCCACTGTTGGAGGACAGGATGCTGGGCTACAGTGACTTTTGGTCTGGCTCAGTCTGACCATTCTTATGTTTTAGGTGGGTCTGTGTGGTACCTAAAATAATGCAGATCCGCTGGTCTCTGTTGGAGTGGGGCCCCTTAGGTACCACATAGGCCTGGCTGTGATAGAATCCCCTAGCTCAAAACCCACACAGTCCTGCAGGTCTTGGGGTGATCAGATTGTACATGAGGCAGCAGTTTCCTGTTGGTTTCTAGCTCTGAAGGGTGGAATTAAGGTGTAGTGGTTAGAATGGCAGCTGGGTGCCAGAATTCCTGGGTTCTCTTCCTGGCTCTGCCCAAGTGACTCCCTGATTAGGGTTTGTTCGTTAGCTCTGGTGTGACTTTCTGCAGCAGTCCTGCCAGAGGATTGGCTGCTCTGCCTTTTGTGGTTTGCCAGTCTTGTCATGTGGCTCCCTTAACAGTCGGCCTGGGTGTTGTGCAACCCACTTTCTGGGGCTGAACTGACTGCACTGCAGTTCTTTAGGCTCAGGCACAGCAGGGTCTCTGGGGATGGGGGCAGGCTGACATGGAACCTGTCACAACCAGGCTTCAGAGAGCACTGTGGGCCGACCTAGTCCATGGAATTCCCTGCCACACACTGATTCATGTACTGAGTCAGGATTCCTGGGTTCTAGTCTCAGGTTTGGGGTCTAGTTGGTTAGAGCAGGGGGGTTGGGAGCCAGAACTCCTGGGTTCTCTCCCCCGCCTTTGGTGATAATGAGACAAGTCCCTTGCCTTTGTGCTAAGGACAGTGATATAGGTGCCTTATGTTTTTGTGCCCTCCAGTGGGTGTGATGGAAATTGTTGTTGTGCTGTGTGTCATATGCCCAATACTACTGACTGGAGAATTGTCTCCATCCTATGTGCTGGGGGCTCCAGGGTACAGGGGTCTGAACACAGTGCCTTTGTGTGTGTGTGTCCCCCCACCCCCCAACCCATCCCTGTGGAGTAACGCTCCCCCTCTCTTTTTCCTGCAGCTGTGCCCAATGTGAATCCGGCTTCTGACTCTGTTGTGGGGGGAGAAGGGCCAACAGCTCCATCAGCACCCCAGCCCACCCCCTGCTCTGTTAGCGACCTGGACAGACGGGCACACGCCAGTTCCTCACCCCTCTCCTTTCAGAGATCCCCCAGCAAACAGCTGCTGTCTTGGTGAGAAACTCCTGGGGACTAGGGAGACAGTACACACAAATGGCTGGGGAGAGAACACAAGAATTCTGTCTTCCAGCCCTCTTTCCCCCAGGCCCCACTGCCCTCCCAGAGCCAGAGAGAGAACCCAGGAGTCCTGGCTCCCAGCCCCATCTTGCGTGCGCGCACACACACACGCACATATACACCGGGCTTGAGCAACTAGACCCTAGATCTGGTTCCTGGGAGGATTTGGGGGATAATACTGGATGGTGCTGGGGTGGGTAGAATTATTTACCCCTTAGGTAATGGTACATGTCTGAAATGGATCCGTGTTTTGGGGAGGCCAGTGAACTTTTTCCAAGAGACCTCTACATCTTTTCCCCTCGAGCATTGCTCCACTCGAGGGGGCTGTCTCCTTCTCAATCCCCTGTGGATCAGCACTGGGAGGACCAATGGAGGGGCCGACAGAGGTGGGTGGGGGGATGTGAAATGGGGGGCCGAGGGGATAGTTCTGAATCCTAATTCTGCCCTCTTTGGGTTCTGTCTCCCTGCTGCAGGTTCACTGGTTGGTGCTGCTACTGGCCCAGTTTTCCATGGTGAGGAGTGCGGGGCTCTAGCGCACAGGTAAGAAAGGGGGTGTGGGAAGGGCAAGGAAGTGGGGAGGAGTTCAGAGACTGGGTCTCCCAGTCTTTCATCGCTGGGTTTTCTTCCTTGCCAGCCAGGTCATAGGAAACCACAAGCAAATCCAGCGCACACACAGAGGGAGATGGCTGCTGAGACACTCAATTTTGGACCAGAATGGTGAGCAGGGGCCAGGGCATGGGGAGGGTAGCGGGGGGGCGGGCGGGCAAGAGGGAAGCTGGGGACGGACGGACGGACACACACACACACACACACACACACACACACACACACACACACACACACACAGCAAAGAGGGTGATAAAGCTCTGCTCCCCTCATTCCTGTCCCACCACTAGACCTCCTGAGCTGGGGTGAGATCCCAGGTGTCCTAGCTGCCAGCCCCCACTCCCCGCCCAGAGCTGGGGAGAGAACCCAGGCATCTTGGTTTCCTTCCCCCACCCTCTCACTGGTCTAAACTGTTCTGACTTGTAGGCTCCTTGCTGGCCAGACACCCCAGTGGCCTCGCTGTGTGTCAGTGGCTGTGTATGCCCAGAGCCTCGCCTCATGCCATGGCTGACTGTCCATCTGTCCTGTCCCTCAGGCTCCGTGCGCTGTCCAGTGGGGGGAGCTTGGCCTCCCCCCCACCCTCTCCTGCCATGCCAAAGTACAAGCTTGCTGAGTATCGCTACGGCAGAGAAGAGATGCTAGCACTTTACGTCAAAGAGAACAAGGTGCGTGTGCCCCAGCTGCATGGTGAGGCCCCAGTTGTAGGAGGCAGATTCCCAGGCGGGGGGAAGAGGGGGTCAACCAGGGTCTTACAGAGTTTGGGGAACTGAGGAAAGAGGTAGTCCCAAGGCCTGGCTGTGGGTAGGGGTGCCTGGGAGCTGGTTTTGTAACACCTACCTTTAAGGTGCTAGCCAAGGTGGGTAGCCAAAGCCCAGTCCATGCTGTGGAGCTTCCCTTAAGCCAGGCAAATGGAGGGAGGAGAAGGTGGGGCAAGAGTTTCCAGTGGGACTGTAGTATCCTAGGGCTCATGGCAGTGACCGGGGCAGGGCTATAGATGCCCAATGGGGCAACCTGTAGTACACCTGGGCTCCTCCCATAATAGTGCTGGGGAGGGATTATGGCTGCCCAGTGGGGTGACCCACAGTGTCCCAGGGTTCATGGCATGGCAGTGACCAGAGGTGGAGTTATGGTTGCCCAGCTCTATGGGGGGCAGCCTGTTTCAAGGTTCGTGGCGGGAGGACCCATGCAGAGGCCCTGTGTGTCCTGCATTGAGGGGCCACTAGTTGTTGGGGGATGGATGGGTTCCCCAGACAGGAGCTGAAATCAGTGCTTGGTTAAGCCTCCCCTCCCAGCTTTCTCTGTGGTGAAGTGGGGGGGAGGGGGAGGGGTCACAGCTGTGTGGGGGAAGCTATTCTTAAAAAGGGGGTGTGGCCAAGCCAGCATGATAGGTGGCACCCCAGCTGCTCTCTTTGCCCTTCCTCAGGTCCCAGAGGAGATCCTGGACAAGGAGTTCGCTGCCATCCTGCAGGAGGAGCCGCTGCAGCCGCTGGCCCTTGTACCACTCACAGAGGAGGAGCAGGTATTGGGGCTGGGCAGTACTTTGTGGGGCCCCTGGGCATCGGGGCCCCTGGGCATCCCAGCCCCAACCCCCGAGCAGAATCCCCTCGTGCGAGGGGCTGCACACAATTAGCCCTCTCTCCCATGACAGAGATTGGAGGCCCTGTTGTGCTGGGTGAATGCAAACACCTTTTTATGTAAAGAGGGCCAGCCCTAGGGCAGGGATTGGCTGGCTCACGGGGGTGGGAAATGGGGTCATGGGACCTGTCCCCTCTAGGGGGGGCACTGGTTCCCACCTGAGACATGATCTAGTGATCTCTCTGTGCTAATCATGCTGCCCCTGGCTCTGTTGCAGAGGAATTTCTCCATGTCTGTGAACAGCGTGGCAGTGCTAAGGCTGATGGGAAAAGGAGGTGGAGCTGCCCCCACAGGAGTCTCCCGGGGGAGGGGCAGTACCCGGAGCCGAGGTATCTGGGGGGGGCTGGGGACTGGGCAGCAGAACTGGGTGGGGGGAAGAGAGAAGGGAAGCTAATGCCACAGATGGAGACATGGGATTAATGCTGACTGGGGCGGGAAGGGAGGTGGGCATGCCCCAGGTGTGAGGACTCAGCTAGGTGAATTGGGAGAAGGGGAGGGGCTGTCCCTGACTGCCCTCTAACCTCCTGGGATCCCAGGAGGTGGCAGGGAAGCCCCTGCCCAGGTCTCAGCTGTTTTTCCCCTTAGGCCGGGGCCGAGGCGAGAGTGGGTTTTACCAAAGAAGCCCAGAGGAGGCGGAGGGGGCATTTGGGCGTGGGGGCCGAGAGATCCATCGCAGCCAGAGCTGGGACGACAGGTGAGCTGGGGCACGTTTGGGCTGGAGGCCCATGGGGATAGGGGAGCCAACTCTGATCAATCTCTCTCTCTGACAGGGGGGAGCGGAGGTTTGAGAAACCAACCCGTCGAGATGGAAGTAGGTGGCTCCTGGTCCTCTGTGGGGGGAACTGGGAGTGATGGGGCCTGTAACAGCCTGGTCAGTCCTGGTGATTGGCTTGGGGAGACCTGGGGGGATGCTTTCTGTTGGGGATCCTATAGAGATCGTGTTGGGATGGGGGGAGGAATCCCACAGTCATGCTCAAGAAATGGGGCCCCTGTTGACTGGTAGCACCTAGACACTCTGAGGAAGAGGGGACTGTCTTCAACACAGGGAGCTCCCTTTCTTCCTGGTGCGCTGCTGGGGAAGCTCTTTCCTTAGCTGCCGGCCTGTGTAGGTGGTTACAGGTGGGAGGGAACATGGGATCTCCTAGGGAAGCTGGTCATGGGGTCACAGGTCCCCACACTGACTACTTTTTCTGTTCCACCCCCAGCCCGGGCTCCCTTTGAGGAGGGGCCACCCCCCCGCAAGGACTATGCCCGCTCGGACAGCAACAACTGGCGGACGCTGCGGGAGGAACACGAAGAGGAGGAAGAGGGAGGCGGGGGTGCTGGCCCCACCCCCGCTGGGGGAGCTGTGGGGGGCAGCTGGCGGCTGAGCGGGGGCCGGCGTGAAAGCGATCGCTGGCGGTCGGCCAGCCCAGGTAAGGCCTGTCGCAAGGGAGGGGGCTCCGAGACATTTGCGGGCAGGGCCAAGGGATGACAGGCCGGGGGCAGAGACAGTGGTGGAGCTCTCCCTCTTTTGGGTTTGTGGGCGGGGCCATGGCAGGATGGACAGTGGTGGAGCTCTTCCCCTTCTGGGCATGCCTAGGTGGGTCCCTTCCTCATTCGGGTCCCTTCCTCATTCTGAGTTTGTGGACAGGGCCAGGAGGACCCCTTATGACAGCCCAGGTCCCCCTGGCACAGGGCTGTCCCTTCTTTGTGCTCAGTGTCTAACCCCCCCCCTCAGATGGCGCACCCCGCTCAGCAGGCTGGCGGGAGCACCCTGAGGGCCGGCGGCGCAAGTTCGACTTCGATTTCCGGGAGCGGGAGGAGGAACGAGGTGGGCGGCGGCACCGGGGCAGTGATGCCTTTGAGGATGACAAGGATGGACTGCCTGAGTGGTGCATGGACGACGAGGACGAGGAGATGGGCACCTTCGACTCATCTGGTGCCTTCATGCCCCTCAAGGTAGTGGGAAAGGATGGGGGAGAAGCCAGGAAAGTTCTGGTTCCCTGTCCTCCTCCTGCTCCCTGCTCCCACTCACCTGCTCTGATCCACCAGCCCCCACTTCCCTCACAGAGTGGGGGGAGAAAACAGGAGTCCTGGCTTCCAGCTGTTGACGGGGCCAGGGAGTGGGCAGAAATGGTGGTCAGATTGACAGGACCTGGGTAGGATGCTTCACCTCCCTCCCCCCATGGATGTATAGCTGGGATCCTGGTTTAACCTCTGACACCCATCACGTCCTCCTCTCTGACAGAAGAGCCCCAAGGAGCCAATCCCTGAGGAGCAGGAGTTCGACTTCCATCCCCTGCAAGAAGAGGACGAGAGGTTGAAACTAAAGGAGGATGTGTGGGATGGCTCTGAGCCCAGCTTGAAGGAGGCCCCTGAAAAAGGTATGGCGGACAGGAGGCTCAAGGGGAGGAGGCACGCATCCAACTGTACGGGGAGAGCAGCACAGCCCATCAGATGGTCACTCATTCTCTCTCCCTCCAGAGGCCAGGAAGGATCCTTCGAGTGCCCCGGAGGAGAAGTGCTGTTCCCCGCCCGGTGTCCCCTGGCTGTCGGGCCCCCCTTTTGCTGCTGCTATCACCACTGCCACTAGTGAATGTGAGAGTGCCCCGCTGGGGGGCTCCGACCCCACTGCGCCTATTGGCACCTGCGACAAGGAGCCTGCTGTGGAAGGTACCAAGCAGGGTAGGAGGTTGGGATGCATCTCCTTCTCCTCCCCACTCCCATCTCCTGTGGCTCAAGCCTGTTAGACTTGGTCCTGACCTGCCATCTGTAGGATCCAGAGTTAACAGCCCAACTCTGGTGGGTCCCAGGCTTGTCTCAAGCTGTCATGAAGCTTACAAAGGGGTTTTGGACTAACATTGGGCCACTCTCTAAAAGCAGGGAGTGGTATTTTGAGAGGAAGGACTAATGAAGTCCCTGAGGGTATGTCTACACTACCACCCTAGTTCGAACTAAGGTGGCTAACGTAGGCATTCGAAGTCACAAATGAAGCCTGGGATTTAAATATCCCGGGCTTCATTTGCATCTTGCTGGGCGCTGCCATTTTTAAATCCCCGTTAGTGCAGACTCCGTGCCCGCAGCTACACGCGGCACAGAGTAGGTAGTTCGAATTAGGCTCTCTCATTGAAATCGTGGCACCGCAACAGCAGCCAAAGGCTTTGAAGCCTGCGGCACCGAGACATCAAAATTTTGTGAGGGAAGCCAGCAGTGATGATTGGGCATTCGCCATTGCCTGATTGGCACTGGGCCCTGAACTTCCTCAAGTCACATCATGGCCAGCACCTGTCCCCGGGAGGAGCTTGCATTATGCTTGCTCGTCACTGGCTCAGGAAGGCTGTCCCTCAGCCCTGCTGCAGGAGCTGTACCATGTAGCAGTACTGGGGGAGACTCTTACTGCTCACCAGCTCTTGACACTGGCTCTGGTCTCTACCCACCTGAAGGAATAGAATCTCGACACCATATGTGAAGCAAGCAGATCAAAGTGATGGGAGGGGGAAGATCCCGGACCCCCTGGATAGATGCTAATAGTAAGGCAAGATAAGAGCAATAATATAAAGTTACATAGGCTATTTCTACACTGGCCCCTTTTCCGAAAGGGGCATGCTAATTTTACAGGTCGTAATAGGGAAATCCGCGGGGGATTTAAATATCCCCCGCGGCATTTAAATAAAAATGTCCGCCGCTTTTTTCCGGCTTTTAGAAAAGCCGGAAAAGAGCGTCTACACTGGCCCCGATCCTCCGGAAAAAAGCCCTTTTCTGGAGGATCTCTTATTCCTACAAGAGATCCTCCGGAAAAGGGCTTTTTTCCGGAGGATCGGGGCCACTGTAGACGCTCTTTTCCGGCTTTTCTAAAAGCCGGAAAAAAGCGGCGGACATTTTTATTTAAATGCCGCGGGGGATATTTAAATCCCCCGCGGATTTCCCTATTATGACCTGTAAAATTAGCATGCCCCTTTCGGAAAAGGGGCCAGTGTAGACGTACCCATAGTGTTTCCAGTAAAACAAGTATTTAAACAAAGCAGACATCAATTATCAGTTAAGTGGTGATATGTCTGTCAGCTTCAAAAAGGTGTCTCTGTAGGATGTGGTCCATCTGGGGATTAAAGCAGAGACATTAAAAGTACTTAACAATGGCACAGTTATCCCTAGCAGCATTGAATGTGTCATGTCCTGTCTCCCACCAGGAGGGGTGGGGGTGGGGGGTGGGTGGGTGTGTGTGTGTGTGGGGGGGGGGGTAACCATCATGTACTGTGTGTGCCAGTCCAGACTCCAAATTTACAATAGGGGTTCTTAACAGAATATCATAGCCTGCCTCAGAAATTTTCATCCTACACCACCCACTGGCACAAAGGCGTGAGGTGTCATCATCTCCACGCACAAGGCTTCAGCCCTGGTCCTCCTTGATGTCGGGATCACAGTACCAATCACCAGCACAGAGAGTGCTCACAGGTCCTCACCATGTTTCCCCTGGCATCAGTCCTGCTCTTCCTCTTCTTGGTACTGAGACCTGCTGCAAGGTTCATTGGCCCCACTTTGGTCTTCACCTTCAGCATCATTGTTCTCTGAAGAGGAGTCCGTCCGCTCCAGAAGACCATCTTACCATACAATGGTAGCATGCAGTGGTAGCCATGATAGCCTCCACCACAGAGGCTGTTCTGGACCCCTGGGCATATCATCAGGCCCAGGAGGACCTGCCATGGCCTCCAGGTCAGTGGCATTTGGGCGACACCATCCCAAGTTGCCAAAGGCTCCTTCCTTGATGCCTCGCCTACTGGAGGCTTCCATCTCCAAGTCACCTAGCATGAGTGACTGATTGGGCCACAAAGACCTGCATCCAACCCTGCTGCCACAGAACAAGCTTTGCTGGATAGTAGTCACCAGCATGACTCCCAACAACTCCATCAGTGGAAAGTGCAATCACCTGGCCATGGGGCGATAGAGGAGGTTCCTCAGGCGCTCAGGGGAAAAGGGAACCATTCCCACGATTTCGTTGCTCCAAAGGTGAAAGGGAGTTGCAGATCCATCTTGGATCTCTGCAGCTTCAACGAGTTCCTGTTGAAACTGAAGTTCCGCCTTCCTTTGCTAGCCTTGGTTACCCCTCCCTGGAGCCAGGGGATTGGTACACAACCCTCGACTTGAAAGACGCCTATTCTCGTATGCCCATTTATCGACCACACCATTTCCTCTGTCTTGTAGTAAGTTCATAGGCTTCTCTTCAGCCTTTCCACAGCCTCCCATGTGTTCACAAAGTGCATAGTGGTAGTGGTGGCATTTCTCTGCCAAAGTAGAGTCAAGGTGTACCCATACCTCGATGATTGGCTGCTGAGAGGCCACTCAGGTGGAGGTGCACCTCTTCCTCGTCAAGGACACTATCCAGATGTTGGGCATCCTTATCCTAGGGAACTCTATTCTCATTCCCGCCCAAAGAATAGAGTTCACTGGGACCATCCTTGATGCCTCGACAGCCACAGCCTCCCTGCTGGACTTCAGGATCCAGGCCACATGATGACTCATTAGATCACTGCACCAGTGGCCCACAGCCAGGAGCTGCCTGAACCTATTTGGCCACATGGCAGCGTGCACCTACATGGTTACATGTGCTGGACTGAGACTCGGGTCTCTCCACAGCTGCCTTTCCTCAGTCTGCTGCCCAGAGTGCTTCCAATTCCACTGAATGTCCTCCAGTCCCTGCTGGGGTGGGTGGATCCTCAGGTGGCCTGTGTGGGTGTCCCCTTTTGGGCCCTCTAGCCAGAGATGATGCTTCTCATGGACGCATCAGACCTAGGATGGGGGTGGACCTGGAGAGGGTCAGACAATGAGACACTCTTGCACAGTCAGTGTCAGGCCGAACGAACCACCCTGAGTTCCCTATCAGACCTTTCACCCTACTATGGCAGGTTACAGCGTGACCATTCTGACACAGCCATGTTTTACATCAACAAGCAGGGTATGCAAGGTCCCCACCACTATGACACAAAGTTCTGCCTACTCCATTCACCTTGGGACTTCTTATCTCCCAGGCTCAGGAATGTAGTGGTGGACTGTCTCAGCAGGTCCTTCCTGAGCCATGAGGAGGCGGTGAGGGACAATGTTCCTCTCTCTGTCTCTCTCTCTCTCATCGCTGGGGAACTCCCTAGATCAACCTGTTCACAACAGACTCCAACAGGAAATGCTTGTTCAGGGGCCACAGCCCTGGGTCGCTGGTAGATGTATTCATGCTGCCATGAATGTTCTATGCCTTCCCGCCCTTTCCCTGCAGATTTTGAGGATTTCCCCAGTGAATCAGGGAAAATTGCCCAGGTGATCCTACTGGTGCTGGCTTGGCTGTGCCAGCATTGGTGCATTGTGGAGCTGCTCATAGAGTTCTCCATTTACCCAGACCTAATCTTGCAGGACTGTAGACATCTGTGACAGCACGTCGGGGATCCCCCCCGATCCTGCACCCCCATAGCAGCAAGATGAGACTCCGCCAGCCAGTAGAATAGAGAGCGTTTATTGCTTCTTCAGGATACAGCACAGCATAGGTGTGGTGTGGTCCAGCACAGCCCTAGACTCTTTGGGGGCAGGAGTGCATAGGCCCCTCAACTCCCAGCACTCTGCTTAGTCTCCTCTCTCCATGTTTCTTTAGCCAAAACTGACTCTTCCTCAAACCGGCCCCTTCCTTTGTTCCAACTCCTTCCCTCTCTGGTGAGAACTGGTTGGGTCACTGTCTACATGACATGGGGGCCCTCAGGGCGACCCCTCGCTGGGCAGTGCTTACAGACAGAGGCCAGTAGGGGTCATCCACAGCCAAGCATAGCGACCAGCGAGTGGACTGTCTCCCCCCCCCCCCCGCCCCCCCCCCACTACATCACAACATCTATGACATTCAGACCTTCCTTCTTGTTTCTAATGACCTGGAAGCTCTGTGGCTGAATGTCACAGAACATTAGTGTTTCCTTCAGGTTTAACAGAGTCTGTTAGGCAGTAGGAAACCAACCACCAGGGCCACTTATCTGGCTAAGAGGAATATGTTCTCTTGCTGGCCTCTATGCCTTTCATCCTCAAAGACCTGCTCCACTTGAAGGAGCAAGGGTTAGCCCTTTCTTCAGTCTGAGTTTACCTGTGGCTGTCTCCATGTTCCACCCCGGGGATGGGACTGCTCAGTTTTCGTAAATCCCTTGGTAGGGCGTTTCCTTAAGGGGCTAGATAGATCCCTCCCTGAGGTGAGGCAGCTGCTTCCTGTGTAGGACCTTAACTTGGTACCCTCAAGACTGATGCAGCCACCCTTTGAGTCACTTGCTCCTCTACCTCTCATGGAAGGTAGACTTTTTAGTGGCGATTACGTCCACCAGAAGGGTTTTGGAGCTGAGAGCACTCATGCCTGAACCACCCAATATGACTTTCCACAGGGACGATGTACAGCTCAGGCCTCGCCCGGCCTCCCTCCCCAAGCTGGGTTCACAGTTTGTTGGGTCAGGACATTCTTCTCCCAGTGTACTCTCCTCAGCTGCATACTAGTGCATGGCAACAGCTGCTGCACTCCCTAGTTGTCCCTAGAGCACTCGCTTTTTATAGTGAGCGAGCAAACAAAGCCCTTGAGAGAGCCTCGCAACTTTGTGGCGATTGTAAAACGCACAAGAGGTCGTCCCGTTTCCTTTTCATGCATTTCCTCTTGGCTCACGGACTGTATCCACAAGTGCTAAGAGTGAGCAGGTGTCTCTATCCCTGAGATCACTGCGCATTCTACTAGTGCTGTGGCCTCTTCTATGGCCTTCTTTGCCCAAGTTCCAATCCAGGACATATGCAGGGCTTGATTCACACGTACACGGCCCGTTATGCCATTGACCTCCCGGCCCGAGATGACGCTGCTGTAAACAGGGCAGTCCTGCAGTCCGTGGCGAACTAGCTCCGACCCCACCTTTGGGGACTCTTCTCAGTTGGAATTAACATGAACAAGCACTCGAAGAAAAAATGGTTAGTAGCCTTTTGTAACTGTTCGAGATGTGGTGTTTGTGTCCATTCCAGTACCCATCCTCCTCCCCCCTCGGTGGGAGTAACTGGCACAAAGGAACTGAGGAAGCGACGGGTCAGTTGGGTTATTATCAGTGCTGCTTCCAAGGCTCCCTGTCTCACCCCCCGGAGACTGCTAGGGAAAGTTTCTAACAGGCATGCACACAAGTGCAATTGGAATGGGTGTGACTAACACATCTTGAACACCACTTACGAAAGGCTAGTACAGTAAAACTCCAATAGTCCGGCATCCAATAGTCTGGCACTCCTGATAGTCCAGCATCAAAATGGCAAGAGCCTAGTGAGTGAGCTTCAGCAAAAAATGAGTCACAAGGTAACAGCGGCAGCAGCTGAACTGAGCAAAAAGGGTAAAAAAGGCTTAAAAAAAATAAAACATCACAGTATACTGTATACAGTATGTACAATAAAAAGGGTTAAGAACACTTTATATACAGTATATCATGTATACTGTGTGTGTGTGTGTGTGTGTGTGTGTGTGTGTGTATATATATATTAAAAAAAAAAAAAAAACAGCTTCTAGTATCTCCTGATGGTCCGGCATATCTGATAATCCGGCACCACCTAGGTCCCATAGGTTCCGGATTATCGGAAATCTACTGTACCAGTTTTCTTCAGAGGGCTGAGACCCTGTACTTGGAAAACCCAGCACACGGGTGTCCTGGAGTGGTGTTGTGACCCCCTCCCTCCCTCCTTTCTTCTTCAGGGGACCCAGGTGTCCTGGGCCTCCAGTCTCAGCTTAGTCCAGACGCTGTCTCCACCCTCTCCTCCCCTTCCTCCATCACCAATGCTGCTACTGAGTTCTCCATCGGGGACAACGAGGATGACGATGGGATGAAACATCTTCAACAGGTGAATGGGAGAGACAGGACTCCTGGGTTCTCCCCCCAGCTCTGAGAGGGGAGTGGGGTGGGGGAGTGGCCAGGACACCTGGGTTCCCTTCCCCACCAGCTTATGCTGTGGGAAAGAGTACAACCTTCTCCTGCTTCAGTTAAAGGTGACGCCTTTGCTACTGATCTCCCCTCCACCCTGCAGAGGGAGTGGCACCCTCCTCTCCCTATCCATTCCCCTGTCTTTGGGGGTGCAGGGGCATGGTCTCACCTCGGTTTCCCCCTCCCCCTCCAGGAAGCGGAGAAGATGGTGGCTTCGTTGCAGGAAAGCTCCCTGGAAGAGGAAGGCTTCAGCCAGGCCATGCAGGAGCCTCGCAACACAGCCGCTGCCCTGCCCCTCTCACATGAGGCTGCCATGAAGTGGTTCTACAAGGACCCCCAGGGGGAGATCCAAGGTGTGGGGGATAGGGATGTGAATGGTTAACTGGTAAGTCTCACCCTTAACAGGTGAGGCTTACTGGTTTGTTAACTGGTGGGGGCTGCTCCAGTCCCATGTGGCCTGCTGTGGGCGGGGGGGGGAGGGGAGCATTCCAGCCTGCTGCACCCCGCTTTAACTGATTAAACATTATTGTTAACTGGTTAACCAATTAAACAGGATTTTACATCCCTAGCTGAGGGGGGAGGGGAGGTCCAGGCAGGGAGACACTGGTTCTCTGACGTTCCCATGTCCTTCATGGCTGCAACTCAGGGCCAGGCAAGAGGGGGTTCCTGTGTAATCATTTAGCCCATCCCAGAGGTGACTGCATTTCAGTGCTAGGTGTGGAGTTCCTGCATAACCATGCTTTCTTTTGACTTCCCTAGGGCCCTTCACGACGCAGGAGATGGCGGAGTGGTTCCAGGCTGGCTATTTCACCATGTCCCTGCTGGTGAAGCGAGGCTGCGACGAGGGCTTCCAGCCGCTGGGAGAAGTTATCAAGATGTGGGGAAGAGTGCCTTTCGCTCCAGGCCCATCGCCACCTCCCCTGCTGGTGAGCAGAGCCCCTGGGATGGGGTCTGTTCCTTCTGTTGCACCTGCCAAGGGCTGGGCTCCCCTGGAGGACCCAGGGTTGGGGGTGGCACCTGTCCCGAGCGTGATGAAGTCTTGTCTCTGCCCCTTGCTCCATAGGGGAACCTAGACCAGGAACGGCTGAAGAAGCAGCAAGAGCTGGCTGCAGCCGCCCTCTACCAGCAGCTCCAGCATCAGCAGTTCCTACAGCTCATCAACAGGTACCTGCCGGACAGGTACAATCCCTCCCCTGGTGCCTTGGAGTGGGTGGGGTGTGGGTCCATCACCTTCCCCCAGCCCTGGGCATGGGGGGCGGGGACCTTCCCCCTGCCCTGGGACCGGCCTGTCACCTTCCTCTGCCCCCAGCCCTGGAACTGGGTATGGGGGGCAGGTCAAACACTTCCCCCATTCCCTTTCTAGGGGCTGGGGGGGGGGGAAGTAGGTCATGCCCCACGTGGAGGTCCCTGGGCTGTGGCTAGTAGCGACTCCCTGGCCCTCTTGCCCAGCAGGCAGCAGTTTGCCCCCTGTGCGCTACAGCAGAAGGTGGCGACAGGGGACCTGACCCAGCAGCAGCTCACGGCTTTCCTGCAGCAGCTGCAAGCTCTGAAACCCAGGTTAGTGCCCCTCGCGGCCCCCCACTGGCCCGCTTCACATGGCCAGCCCCTCCCCCCTCACTGTCCTCTTTCTGTGGCCATGGCCAGGCCCAGCCCCCTCACCTGCTTGCACTCTGACTTCCACTTGCCAACCCATCCCACTTCTGCTGATATCGGGGAGGGGCTTGCAGAGTTTGACAGGCCAGGACTCCTGGGTTCTCTCCCTAGCTCTGGGAGGAAGATGGGGGCAGGTGGTTAGAGAAGGGGTGCTGGAAGCCAGGACTCCTGGGATCTCTCCCCAGCTTTGGTAGCAGCACAGGAGAACCTCGGGGGGTGGCTGAGGTGCCCTGGACTGCAGTGCTCTCCTCCTCCTGGGGATGCTGAGCAAGTGACTCCCTTGCCTTGCAGAGCAGGGGAGCAGAGCATGATGCCGGCGATGAACAGATCCATGTCCGTGCCAGACACGGGGTCCCTGTGGGACACGCATACCTCAGCCTCACAGCCTGCAGGTAAGGGGGATCGTTGTGAGGGGGAGGCACAGCACAGGGCCCCACGCCTGGTCTGACTCTCCTGTCTCTCCTGCAGGCGGTGAGGCCAGTCTATGGGATATACCAATTAATTCTTCATCTCAGGGTCCAATCTTAGAACAACTGCAACTACAACAGAAAGTGAGTGCTAGGCTGTCAGCACTGCTAGAGTGGGGGCTGGGAGCTAGTCCGCCTGGGTCTTGCCTCAGCTCTGAGAGGGAAGTGGGAGCTGGTGGGTCAGAGCAGGGGGACTGGGAGCCAGGATGCCTGGGTTCTGATGCTCAGCACCAGCTGCGGTTTGGCGGAGGGGCTGCATACGATCTCAGTGCTGTCCATGTGCCTGGTGGCGGGGGGTTCTGTTATAGTCTGGCCCGCCTCACCGCCTTGCTCTCATTGCTGCAGCTCCAGGAGCGCCGCGATGCGGAACTCAGGGCTAAGCGGGAGGAGGAGGAGCGCAAGCGGCGCGAGGAGAAGCGGCGCCAGGAGGAACAGAAGCGACGCGAGGAGGAGGAGCTCTATCGGCGCAAGCAGGTGGGAAGGGCCCGTGCCCCCATCACTCCCCCACTACTGCATCCAGGCCTACCTGCTGGAGGGACAGGGTGACCCAGACCCATCCCTACCCCTGGATTCTCTTCCCAGCTCTGGGAGGGGAGTGCGGCTGGGAGCCAGGACTCCTGGGTTCTCTGGTCTATATAGGGTTGCCAGACGGTTTCAACAAATATAGGACACACTTGACGTTAAATCACCATCTACATTACATCTTAATTAGAATATACCGGACATTTCTATTTTCTCAATTTGTTTCCTGAACAGAAAGCTCAGATACTGGACTGTCTAGTTCAAAACCGGACACCTGGCAACCCTAGGCCTGTAGTGTATTCTGTTTAGTGTTTACTCTTGTTCTAGGGGCCTCGATCTGCTCCACAGATCCCCACTTCCTCCTTCTAGGAGCAGCCATCAGTGATGCTCCCCCACCCATTGGGGGGGAAGGGTTCCTGGGTGCCAGGGGCTCAGAGGCGGGCTGGTCTGGTGGCTTCGCACTAACCCATCTACCTCTACAGTGCCGGCAGCAGGAGCTGGTGCTGAAACTGTTGCAGCACAGCCAGGCGCAGACCGTGCCCTGGGGGGGCCTGACCAAGCCACCTGGGGGCATGAAGGCCCTACTGGAGCTGCAGGAAAGTGAGCGGCAGCTGCAGAAGCAGCAGCGGGCACAACAGAGAGCAGTGAGTGGCCTGACCCCACCCCTCTGTTCCCCCCAAGCCAGCCAGCCAGCCCCCCCCCCCCATTGTCTCCCTGGCTCTGCCCCCATTTTCTCCATAACCCAACGCTCATGCTCTCCCCGGGTATGTCTACATTACCACCCTAGTTCGAGGAGGAGTAACGGTCACGAGGAGTAACGGTAGTTCGGACTAGGAAGCCTAGTCCGAACTACCTAGTCCGTGCCGCGTGTAGCTGCACGGCACGGAGTCCGCACTAGCGGACATTTAAAAATGGCGGCGCCCGGTTTTATGCAAATGAAGTCCGGGAAATTCAAATCCCAGGCTTCATTTGTAACTCCGGTTGCCCACATTACCACCCTAGTTCGAACTAGGGTGGTAGTGTAGACATACCCCCCTAGCCTTCCCCCCCCAGCCTGGCCCCAAGCCCATGATTTCCTGTGACCCACCCCAGCCTAGTCCCACCTCCCACCTGGCCTGTCTCCAGCAACACCCCTGCTTCTGTGGGGTAAGCTCTTCCCATCCCTGTCCTGCTGTTGTCATCCTTACCTCAGATAGGCTCCGCTTCTCCAGTGGCCCAGCCCCATCTCAACTGGGCAGTTTACTGCCACTCACCTGGGCACCAAAACCCTTCCACAATCCCAGCCCCCCATCATATCAGCTGTCCTAGTGCCTGCCTCACCCAGGAGATGTGTCCCTGAGCCAGGGTCCCTTCCCATCACCTGTGGAGCAGGAGCTGCTGGGGGCACAACATGGATAACCAGCCACCCTGCCCCAGAGGTGGCCACATCTCAGTGCCAGGTGTGGTGACCTGTCTCTCCCTTCCCAGCATGGGGCTCTTGCTATGAACAGCCACCTCTCACAATGGGGCGCTGACTCCAGCCAGCTCTGGAGTAGCCACGAGAAGAACATGAGCCTATGGGAGGAGACCGTCAAGAATGCTGGCCCACTTGTGAGGAGCATGGGCCTTAAGAACAGCCGCAGCAGCCCCTCCCTCGGGTGAGCCTGGGGGTCAGGCGTGAGGGGCATGGGCAGGGGCTGTGGGTTGGGAGTGAGGGCACTGGGCTCCAGGCTCTGTCTGACTCTCCCTCCCACTCCCCTGGCACAGGGACACTTACGGGGGGCCAGGCCGGCAGAGCCGGAAGAAGACGGACGAGGAGGAGAAGCTGCTCAAACTGCTTCAGGGGTTCCACAAGCCCCAGGATGGCTTCACGCAGTGGTGCGAGCAGATGCTGCATGCCCTGAACACCTCCAGTAGCCTCGACGGTATGCTGTGGGCAGGGGTAGCTGTCCCCAGCTCTGTGTACCTCAGTTTCCCCTCTGTGTGCCTCAGTTTCCTGCCACTCCCAAAGGCCTCTCCCAGGTCCTGTTGGTGATTGGGATAATGCAGGCAGGGTGTGTCAGACTGGGTGAGCTGAAGGAGGGCCAGGTCTCCTTGACACCCCCCACCTCTCCTCCCCGCAGTACCGACGGTGGTAGCTTTCCTGAAGGAGATGGAGTCTCCATACGACGTCCATGACTTCATCCGCTCCTACCTGGGTGACACGCTGGAAGCCAAAGAGTTTGCCAAGCAGTTCTTGGAACGGCGCGCCAAGCAGAAAGCCAGCCAGCAGCGCCAGCAGCAGCAGGTAGGGGGTGCTCTGGGTTTGCCCTGCACTAGTCCCATGGCCACAGGGGGTAGGGCTAGGCAGGAGGCAGGGCTCTGTGCTAATCCTTCCCCCTCTGTGCCCCTTACCAGGAAGCCTCATGGTTGAGCTCTGGCAACCTGCCCTCTCTGTTCCCGGCCAACCACAGCTCCAAGCAGCCACCTTTTGAGGGCAGCCAGCCCGTGAAGATCAAGAGGAGACCTGTCATGCTGCATGCTGACCCCAGCATCCTGGGTAGGGCAGAGCCTGCGGGGAGCCCAGGACATCTGGGTTCTCTCCCCAGCTCTTGGAGGGAAGTGGGGGCTGGTGAGTTAGAGCAGGGGAGCCTGAGAGCCAGGACTTCTGGGTTCTCTCCCCAGCTCTTGAAGGGGAGTGGGGGCTGGTGGGATAGAGCAAGAGGTACAGCCTTTTAATCCTTCATGACCCACTCTGTCCACAGGCTATTCGCTGCACGGCCCATCAGGAGAGATGGAAACCATAGAAGACTACTGAAGTCTTGTAGCAATAGTAAAATCTCTGCTGCCTTCTTAACCGATTCAGTCTTACCTGAATGTGCACTGCGAAGGGACGAGGTGGCCTTGCTGCACCCTCCTCCCTTTCCTCCCGCCCTCTCTCGCCCTCCCAGTGAGCGGGGGGGCACAGTGGATGGCGGCTGGGAGGCGTGTCCGCTCGGATTGGGGCCGCTAGTGAGCCGCCTTCGGAAGAGGAGTATGTGAGCACTTCTTTCTCCAACACACGAAGCACCTTAAAATGCAACCTGTTGATGCACTTTATCAAGACTTTTTACAAAGAACTGATTAAAAACACACAAAAAAGGAAAAAATTTGATTTTTTTTTTTGTGATTCTGGAGGAAATTTTTATAAAGAAACTTTAAAAAAAAATACAAAAAAAGGAATTGTTCTATCAAACACTGTTATTTTCCCACGGTGGCAAGGGGAAGAGGAAAAACAGAAAACTGGGGAAGCAGAAAAGAGAAGATTTAATAATAAAAAAAAAAAACCTAAAAAAACAAACAACAAAACTTGAAGAAATGCACTTATCCTACGGACTGACTTTCGTTTGTTTTTTGGGAACTGGCCTGTTTCTCTTGCGCTGCAGGCCTGGATGTAAATATCTCTATATATAGTTCCACATGGGATATTTTCTCTTTTCAAGAGGCCATTTTTTTTTAAAGCGAGACTTTGCATTTTTGAAAGTTGCACAACCGAGAAACAAACAACTTCCCTCCCTCCTGTTGGTTCCCTCGTTACAGTTTGGTGCCTGGCTGCATTCAGTACGGAGCAGGCTTCAGAGGAGTGGGGCAGATAGCTAAGGGCACAACATCTGACTGCATTCACCAGAGCCAGGTGCTCTTCCCACTAGCTTTCATGTAACAAGCTCATTGGGGTTCCTGCGCTCTGGCTACTCCTCTAGCTCGGTGAGAGCTCCTAGCCTGCTAGCTCTCCTGACTTCTTGCCAGTCTCTGTCACCTGGTTTCCTGCCTGTTCTCCTGAGCTCCCCTGTTACAGATGGATCAGTTCCTGTGAGCTCTGCAGTCTCCGCTGGCTTCCTGCAAGCTCCCTGCAACAAGCTCCACCTCCTGTCTGGATTTCCCGTACAAGCTCTGCCTCCCCAGCTGGATTTCCCCTACAAGCTCAACCTCTCTGGCTGGATTTCCCCTACATGCTCTGCGCCAAGAAGCCGTCCTTCTGTGAATTTCATTGCCTCCCCCACCTGGCCTGCTTTATCCTCCCTGGCTGATAAGAAGAGGATTTCTTTGGCACATTTTTTTTCTGGGGTTGAGGCACTTTTTAAGCTCTCTGGGCATCTTGTTTAATTTTTAATTTTGCCTTTTCCTCACTCCCGAGGCACACACCCCCATCCCAGTGGTCCTTGTGGGGTTTGGATTTTTGACAGAGGCAGTGGTGTTGAAGCAGTTCTGTGCATGGGTGTGGCAGCTGGGGGGGCGCTAAACCTGCACTGCACTCATTTATGAATGTATTTTTGAACGAGAATTGGAAAGACAGAATCCGTGAAATCCTCCTGGCACCACGGATTGGTCTGTGGCTTAGACACAAGTAAATAAAGCTCTGGTCTCTCTCTTGCACGCAAGATCTATATTTTTTAAAACCAAGAAACAGTTGAATTTTCTTTTGAACGATCACCACGCGGAGAGGTGAGAGATTTCTCTATAGATAATGCAGCTGTACAGATTTTGGAGGGGAGGGAGAAGTCTGGTTTTTTTTGTTTTGTTTTAATTTGGGCTTGAATATTTTTTAAATTGCGCGTATGAATCTGTTATTTCTGTTTACAGACCATCTCTGGGACGTTGTGTCTCATGGGACGGTTGCCACTACACAGGGTACTTTTCAAAGTCAAAATCTTCCTGAAGAGGAGATGTGGGTTGTTGTTTTTATTTTTTCCCCTCTTACAAGTATCGCATCAGAAATTGGTTTGTGGGAGGGGAAGGAGGAAAGTTCTCCCATTCTCTGCACGAGACACTGGACTCCTCAGAGACAACGCTTTGCCCCATTTGGAGCAATCCAGGAAACATGTTGGCCTAGCTGTTGTCAGGTGCTGTGAACTCCACGTTGAAGGTTTCGCACCAAATGGCTGGGCTCTTTGTGAAGTCGGACTTAAGAGTTTCTCTCATGTGTTCTTCCTTCCCCTGATTTTGAGTTTTCCAAGTCAGAGCAGCTTTGGGGTGGTTAAAAGAACAACCAACCTGGGAGGTTTCCGTTTATTTTTTGTTCTGAAGTTTAGGTTTATGAATTTTCAATCGACCAAATAGCAAAGACACTTTTATTTTTGAGATGTTGGGGGGAGGTGGGGGGGGGGGAGTTTAAGGTTGGGGCCCTTTGGTTTTGATAGGCCCTACAACAAATGCTGTGAGGTTCCATGGTTACTGTGTTAGTGGGGGCAGGGGGGATTTGCCCCCCCCCCCAAAAAAAAAACCTTTTGCTCCCTTCACCTGGTCAGTGGATCAAAGGACACAGGACTCAGATGTCACCTGACCTGGTTTTCTACCCTCCACCTTCATGCCCTGTCTGTCAGTATTGGCCTGTAGTGGCCTCCACTCAGTGTGCAATAGGCTGGCAAAGGATTTACCCTACCTGTTTGCTGTCACAGAATCCCCCAGCCCTTGGTATCTCCTGACTCCAATGGAATGGTGAGTCTCTGCCCACGGGGGAAGCCATCTGACAAGGGTCCTGGGGCATACGGGGCAATCCAATGAGCTGACAGCAAGGGCTTCCTGCATACAGCTGGGAGACCCCTTGGGCCACTTGGTGCAGCGTGGGACAATCCAGCAAAGTGAGCCTGCTGCCCAACCAATGACAGTATCCTGGAATTGCCAGCAGCTGGCCAACTTCAGTCCTGAGCACCCTTTACCCTCCCATGTCTGCTTGAAAGACAGCCACCTCCTCCCATGGACTAGTATCAAGTGGGAGATGACAAGGAGACATTGCCTGGCTGCCAGTTTTTCCTGTGGGCAGCCCCCATCCCAACATTGGCATTTGAATTTGCCACAAGAATGTATTTGGAAATTCGCTGCTCTTGGACCTTCCACCTAAGGGCTGTCTCCCTGGTTCGCTCCCCCTTGTTTCCCGGTGAAATGGCAGAACCCTCCTGATCACGACGGGGGACATTTACAATGGATCCACCCAAGCGATCTGACTGTGGAGGGGGCAGGCAGAACCAAAGTCTCCTCTGGCCCATGGTAGAGAAGGCCACTGACTGAAGGACACGTCCCTTGGCATGCATGGCAGGAGGCTTTTTATATCCACCCTGTGGGCCTTTTCTCTGGCTGGACAGATACTGTCGGCTCACCACCCTGCTCAGTTCCTGCAACGTTTGCCTTATCTCTGTGTATTTTTTGTTTGAAGAAAAGGGAAATCAGCCCCGCTGACATGTGGGGGCAGTATTAGTGTGGCTTGCAGCTGCCAGATCAGGCCGGACATTTCTTTGTCTATCTAGCAATAACAAACTGAATGCGGTTGCTTGCTGCACGGCCTCACTCCTGGCTGGGGTGGCCCTTGTTTTCCCTCTGCATCTAGCTGTGCCAATGTGCATCCATGGATCCACCCTGCAGCAGCTCTGTGCCCTCCCCCCCACCCCCCATGGACCTTGGTGGGAGTGGGGGAAAGGGCTTGTTCTCAAGCCACCTGGTGGTGGGGAAAGGACCCTGTTTTTTGTGTGTCTTGCCTGTGTGGAATTAAAGTTTGTAGCTATTTCCTGTCCTCTCCCCCCCCTCCGAGAACTGATCTTTGTCTTGCCCCATGGGGGGAGCAGGCTCACTGACATCCCCCCTTTATTGGCAGATGCCAGAGCTGGTTTGGCAGGGTGCAGAATAGGTGTGGGCTTAACATCGCTCCCTCCCCCCCCAACCAACCCCCCCCCCACACACACACACAAAAAAGTGGGATTTTGGGTTGTTTCTGCCAGGCCCTTCCTGGGGAAGAGAGATGGGAAAGTTTCTACAAAGGCGAGTTGAAAAACTGGCTCTGCCAGAAGGGGACTCACCCCAGTCACCTGGGATGTTTAAGTTTACACTGTATTTAAGGGAGCAAGGTTACCTATTCCCCACCTGGGAAGGGGGGCAGTACTGGCCCCAGGTCTACTGAGTCTTAAAGGGATGGCAAAGTCCTGGGGTTTAGCTCCCTAGCTCAAGGTGGGATCAGCACCCCACAGCAGGACAGGTAGCAGTTCATAGGCCTCCAGGCTCTCTGTTTCACCTGCACCAGGGCTCTTCCTGCCTTGCCTCAGTTTCTCCAGGGGTGGGAGGAGGGCAAATGATCCCTGCCCAGCCCCTCTCAGCAGCCACCTAACTGCCAGGACTCCTGGATTCTCCTTCCCCAGGCCAGGTGCCCTGTTTCTGACAAGCAGGTTGGAGAAGCAGTTTCTGCAGCAGGGGCATGGCTGGACTAACCTGGTGGAGGCTGTTTGTGAAATCAGGTGGCCTGAGATCATTAGCCAGGCTGGTGTGTGGCCAGCCAGACACTTAGCTTAACCGTTCCTGCCAATACTGGGGCATTCCCAGGCCATACTGGCTACTTGCAACCTCTCCCCCCCCCCCCCCCCAAAAAAAAACAGCTTGGGGATCTCTGCAGTGCCATGGAGGGACCCCTGGGAACAGGGAAGGGCTAGAAGCACCTGCAGAACCAGGTTAGGTCAGTGCCTTCCAGCCTGAGGTGGCTGCAGCTCCCTGGAGCTAGAGTGGGGGGTTCCTGACCCCCAAACAGCCTGGGGCAGATGTCAGGGCAGCACCATCTGGTGAAGGTCAGTTACTGGAGCAGGTGGCCAGTTGGTGCATCCCACAGTAACTGGCTTCTGCCACGGGGGGGAGGGGAGGAATGGGTCTAAAAGATAAAAGCAACAGGTCTGGCCAGGAGGTACATCCCACTACGAGCTCCCTGCAGCAGGGTATTTGGTCCTGCTGCGTGCCAGTGGGTGATGCCCAGGGGCGGGGGGGGGGGAAGATGACGACACAGGATCCAGTAAAAAGAGTTTTTCTCCTCCCAAGCTGAGGAGAGAACCCAGGAGTTCTGGCTGCCAGGTCCCCCCCTCTCTCCTTCCCTCCCAGAGCTGGGGAGAGAACCCAGGTGCCCCAATGCCAAGTAATGACAGGGAGGCTGGTTGGTTTTGGTCATTTAAGGTTTAACATGGTGCCGGGAGCCGGCTACAAACTCCCCACCACCAGATAGAGCCCTGGTGGGGAAAGGGACTCCTGGGGAGCAGGAGGCTGTTTCCTCTACCCCCACATATCTGGGTCTGCTCCAAAGTTGCTCCACAATCATGGACCATCTATCTCAGTGTCCCACGGGGGGGGCCACCACCCCAGGTCAGGTTTGGGGGGATATAAGACCCTGGACTGCACCTCCCCCCAGCTGGGGGCAGAGCAGAGTAGCGCAGCAACCCCTCCCCCCTGAAAGCCTTAGGAACTTGGGGGGAAATGGGGAGGGGGAGGAAAACTGGAGTAAAAGCCCTCCATCGGTGCCTGCCCCACCCCCAGCTCAAAAGTAAGAGCTAGACACAGGCCCCTCCCCCCAGCAGGATATTTTTCCTTCTTTTTACCAAGGAGAAGAAAAAAAACCAAATGGGCAAAAACCAAAGGGGGAGAGGCTAAACCAGGACCCCTCCCTGCTGTGGGTAGGGCCAGCAGGAGCCACACACACCCCGTCATACAGGCATGGCACAGAGAGGGGCTAGTTCCAGATTTTCAGGAAGCTGTCCCAGGAGCCAGTGGCTACAGCCATTCCATCGTCTGTCACCCCCAAGCAGCTGACGCGGTTGTCGTGGCCAGCCAGGACCCCTGCAGGCAGAGAGGAGGGTGAGACTGGCCAGAGAGAATCCAGGAGTCTGACCCAACAAACCCCCTCCCACAGCTGGGGAAGAGTACCCAGGAGTCCAAGCTCCCAACCCCTCCTCCTCTAACCACCCCTTTTCCCCAGATGGCACCCAGACATTCTGGCTGACCTGCGCGGTCTCCCTTCATGGCGTCCCAGATGTTGCAGTTGAAGTCATCATAGCCAGCCAGCAGGAGGCGCCCACTCTTGGAAAATGCCACTGAGGTGATGCCACAGATGATGTTGTCATGCGAGTACATCATAAGCTCCTGGTCAGCTCGCAGGTCGAAGAGTCGGCAGGTAGCGTCATCCGAGCCCGTGGCAAAGGCATTCCCATTGGGGAAGAACTGGGTGGTGGGAGAGGGTGTCATCAGGAAACAAGAGTCCTGGCTCCCAGGCCCCCCACCCCGAGTTGGGGAGAACTCAGCAGTCCAGGCTCCCAGGGCCTCCCGAGATGGGATTTCTTTGTTCAGGTGCAGCTCATTTGCATGCTGTGAGGGGGGTTATGCCCCATGAGGTAAGTGCTGCAGGGATTGGCCCATGCTCTGGGGGAGTACGTGACCGTGTGTGTAAGGGCCATACGCTCACTGGTGTTCGGGACAGGTAAGGGCAGGGCCCAGGGGACACTCACACACACGGCGTTGATGTCGGACTCGTGCCCAGTGAACGTCTGCCGGCACATGCTGTCCCGCACATCCCACAGCTTGATGGAGGCATCGCAGGCCCCGGACACAAAGCTCCGAGCATCAGGAGCCAGCGACAGGCTCATCACATCCCCACTGTGCCCCCCAAATGTTGTTGTCTGTTGTCCCGTCTCGATGTCCCACAGTGCACTGGAGAGGGGAGACAGGCTGGAATGCCCTCTCCTGGCTCCACCTTGGCTCTTCCCCTCTGTTGGTTCCACCCCCATCCCCACCACCTACTTTGCCCCTCACACAGGCTCTGCCCCCATTCCCACCAGCTGACTCCATGGTCGGTCCCACTGATCCTGCCTGCCAGCTGCAATCCATCCCTACCCTCTTGCCCACCCACTGGCCCCACCTACTCCAGCCTCTCCCTTGGGCACCTCCACAGACCCAGCCTTCCCTTATCCTTTCCCCCCAAGCTGTGGTTCTGGGGAGCTGATTCCTCTACACCCCCCCCAAGCACAGGGGCCTGAAGAAGGGGAAGAGGCTCACCAGGTGGTGTCCCCGGAGCTGGTGATGATTTGATTGTCATCGAGGAAGCGGCAGCAGGAGAGGTAACCTTCCGGGGGGGACAGCAAGATGCTGATTAGCTGGGAGCCGGGGTACTGGCAGGAGCGCATATCCAGGAATCTGGGTTCCCAGCCCCCACGCTGTAACCACCAGACCCCTGTTCCCTCCCCGAGGGAGGAGTAAATCCTAGCAGTCGAGGGCTCACCCGTGTGCCCTGGCAGTTCTCGGCTGACACGGACGTTCCCCTCCCGGGTTTTCAGGCTGTAGATGGAACAGATGTTATCCAGGCCCCCGCAGGCCACATAGTTCCCTGATGGGGCATAAGCGCAAGTCATGACCCAGGACGAACGCAGTGGGATGGCGTGGACCTGGGGAAAAGGAGAAATTACTCTACCTACCCAGGTATGAAGCCAAATGTCCCCTTCCCTAGCCCATCTAAGCCAGTATCCAGCCTGCTGCCACTTCCAGGCTCATCTACCCTGCTATCCTGGGGGTACCCCCCCAACCTCTCTTCCTCAGTATCCCACCTGCTGTCTCTCCCCCCTCTACCCTGGGACCCATCTAAATCTACACCTGCTTCCTCCCCCCTCCCCCACCCAGAGGCCCTTTACCCTGGTATCCTCCCTGCCAAATCCATTCAGCCCATCTATTCCAGTATCCTGTCAGCTGCCCCCTTCCTGGGACCCTTTACCCCAGTATCTCACCAGTCAACTCCCTCACCTTGTTCGTGGTGTAACTGTCCCAGATGATGAGTTTCCCGTCCTGCGATGCACTGACCAGCAGCCTAAGAGGCAGAGAGCCCTCTGATGAGCCAGAGTGGCACTGCGCTGTGGGTGGTGGCTCAAAATACTCCCATTATTTGCTATCAGCCCTTCCCCTGCCTTGCCCCTCCCAGTAACTAGGCCAAGGCCAATCAAAACCAAAGCGACCCCTCCCCCCCAGGCCAATGGAGAAAATGATCCTCCTCTCCTGGCCACCAACACTGAGCCAGGTTCCCTCTCTAACCAGATGCTCTGCCCCAGAGGTGGCTGCATCTCAGCCTGAGAGAGAGGTCCCTGTATAACTAGATGCCCTGCCCTAGAGGTGGCCACATCAGAGTGCTAGGTGAAGGATGCCCATATAGCTCGCTCATCCCAGCTCTCACCTGGAATCAGTGCCCCAGTGCATGGCATAGATTTTCGCCAGGTGGCCTCGCAGGGTGCGTCGTGTCCGCATCTGGATACGTCCCACAGGGTCCATCCCGGCTGTGATCTAGGGGAGGGGCGGACAGGTGAGGCATGGAGCCGCACCCAGCCAGGGAACCTGGAGGCAGGGGAAAGGGGCTGCATGGGGATGCCAGTAACAGGCCCAACATTGCTCACCTGGCTCAGAGTGGAGTCACCACATGCCTTCCTCGCATCCTGGGGGGGGAGGGAGACCTTGGGTTAAAATCTGAACTGCCCAATACCCCCCTTGCTTTAACCCTACTCCCAGAGCCAGGGACAGAACTCGGGTGTCGACTCCTAGTGCCCCCATGTGGACAGCAGGAAGCGCTACCCCCCCCCCAAAAAAACAGTAGCCATAAAGACCCCCATGGGGGAGAAGTCTGGCAGCCAGGACTCCTGGGTTCAGCATTGGGGGCTCCAACCCCCATGGGCTCCACACACCCGGATCTGGTTCCGCAGCTGCTCTGCCTCCTGCCGAAGCTGCTCCAGCTCACTCATGGCTGTGGTGGGGGGGCAGCGCTGGCGCCACGGCTCCGCTCAGCTGGCGGGAACCTGCACAGAGGAGGAATGCTTAGTGGGATATGGGGCCCCTAGACCTGCTGTGGAGAGTTCTGGCTCCCAGCCCTACCAGGCCCAACCCAGTCCCCATTCCCCTCCCAGAGCCAGGGAAGAGAACTCAGGAGCTCTGGCTCCCAAGCATTATTTTTCCCATTCTCTTGGCCAGTCATGGGGCCAGAGTGGCTGAGGGGGGGCAGGTGTCTGGCACTGCGGATTCTCTGTGTTCCTTCCAGTGTGTTACAGCATCTGGGGGGTGGGGGGGGGGGCGCTGAGGACAATCAGTAGTTGCTGTGGTGATGGGAGAGGCTTAGCCCCAGCTCCCTTCAACTGATGGTTGCCAAGGCAACAGGATAGGAGACTCAGACAAGATTTAGGATGGAGCAAAAATGGGGGGCAGGGAACAGGATAGCAGGGTGCTCCCACCAGCCACTGACTGGCTGGGAGGCAGGCAGTGGGTGAGTGTGGCCCGGGGCATAGCAGATTGTCCGAACTGGGCATAACTGCTGATCCCATTTGCTTCCGTAAGAAATTCCACAGCCAGTAAATGCCCCCCAGGGCAATGGCACTATCCTGGACTCCTGGGTCCCCGGCCCGGAAGGGGGGGGGGGGGGGGGGGAGGGCCGGACTCCTGGGTCCCCGGCCCGGAAGGGGGGGGGGGGGAGGGCCGGCAGCACCGGACTCCTGGGTCCCCGGCCCGGAAGTGGGGGCCCAAGGGGGGGGGGGGGAAGGGCCGGCAGCCCCGGACTCCTGGGTCCCCGGCCCGGAAGGGGGGGGGGGGGGGGGAAGGGCCGGCAGCCCCGGACTCCTGGGTCCCCGGCCCGGAAGGGGGGGGGGGGGCCGGCCGGGGGGGGGGGAAGGGGGGGGGGGGGAAGGGCCGGCAGCCCCGGACTCCTGGGTCCCCGGCCCGGAAGGGGGGGGGGGAGGGGGAAGGGCCGGCAGCCCCGGACTCCTGGGTCCCCGGCCCGGAAGGGGGGGGGGGAAGGGCCGGCAGCCCCGGACTCCTGGGTCCCCGGCCCGGAAGGGGGGGGGGGGGAAGGGCCGGCAGCCCCGGACTCCTGGGTCCCCGGCCCGGAAGGGGGGGGGGGGAAGGGCCGGCAGCCCCGGACTCCTGGGTCCCCGGCCCGGAAGGGGGGGGGAAGGGCCGGCAGCCCCGGACTCCTGGGTCCCCGGCCCGGAAGGGGGGGGGGGGAAGGGCCGGCAGCCCCGGACTCCTGGGTCCCCGGCCCGGAAGGGGGGGGGGGGGGGGCAAGGGCCGGGAGCCCCGGACTCCTGGGTCCCCGGCCCGGAAGGGGGGGGAAGGGCCGGGAGCCCCGGACTCCTGGGTCCCCGGCCCGGAAGGGGGGGGTAGGGCCGGGAGCCCCGGACTCCTGGGCTCTCTCCCCAGCAGGGGGGCTGTTTTCCCGGTGCGGGGCTGCGAGGGGGGAAGCGCAGCGTGGGCAGCTCTCCGGGCCGCAGCTGGGACGGGAGCCTGGGCCCGCTCGTGACTGCGCCCAGCCCCTGCCGATCTGACAGCTGGGGCCCCCTTCTCCTCCCTCCTACCTGGCGCAGCCTGCTTCTGGGGGGCCGGGGACTCCTTTCCGCGGCCGCTCCCCTGGGCGGAAGGATCCGGATCGGGCTCCGCTTCGGCCCTCAGCGGCGGAGCGATCCGCCCCCCCCGCCTGCTAGCCCCGGTGATGCGGCTGCGGGCGGCCGCGCCCAGAGCCCGAGACGCACCAAATGAAAGGGGCGGGGGAGGAATGAGGGAGAAACCATCTACCATATAGAGGGGTGCTATGGAATGGGAGATACCAACCCACTTCCTGGTCCACCGGGTGAGACCACCTTCCATATGAGGGGTGCTATGGATTCGTTTCTGTGGTGAGAGTGAATTCATCCTTTAATGGGCTAAACCAATTCACTTCCCAGCCTAGGGAGGTTGTGGGATCTGGAGATATTTAAGAGCAGGTTGGACAGATGCTTGTCAGGGACGGTCTAGAATGGTGCTGGGTCCTGCCACGAGGGTAGGGAACTGGTCTTTTCCAGTTCTAGTGTTCTCTGATTACATTCTATGAGTGTGAGACCATTTACTATAGGGAGGGGGCGGTCAGAGGTGGAAGAAACCAATGCACTTCAAGGGGGGAGGTGAGACTACCCACTGTATTTAGAAGGGGGCTAACAATAGGATACACCAAATCGATTCCGGGGTGACGTGAGACCGATGCTCCAATGAGGAAAAGGAGAAAATGACCCATACCAACTCTCTAGGGAGACCCATCAGAGCACCCCCCCCCCAAGTAGGAACGGGAGATACCAACTCTCTCTGAGAAGGGGCAGGCAGGGTTCAGTCCTGGATGGGTGGAGAACAAGCAGGGGAGGTTGCTCATTTCCTGGGGGGCGGAGGAGGGAGGGAGACAACTCAGCTTCTGGGGGGGGGGGGAGGAGGGAGAGAGGAAATAAAGATGGGAGATACCAGGACAGGGCGAGACCAACTAATGAAAGCAGAGGGGAGAGATGAGTTGTACCAACCCTGATGTTCTCTGCAATGGGTCAGTCAAACTAGGAAGGGGGAATCAACTCGCAGTCCCCCCTGCTCTAACCCACCTGCCTCCCAGAGAACCCAGGAGTCCTGACTCCCAGCCCCCGCCCCTGCCCTGACCCATCAGCCCCCACTCTCCTCCCAGCAAACCCAGGCGTCCGGGCTGCCAGCCTCCCTTGCTCTAACCACTAACCCAGGAGTCCTGACTCTCAGCCCTCCCCTCCCCTCTGATCCACCAGCCCCCACTCCCCTCCTAGAACCAGGAGCGAACCCAGGAGTCCTGACTCTGAACCCCTCCTGAATTCCTGTACATCCTAGTTCAGGATCTGTCCCCTCGTCTAGGTGAATTTTGCTGTTTTGGAACAACCCAGGGCATGGAATTGCAGAGTGGGGGGAGGTTGAAAGGGGCTGGCTAGAGGAGGTGGGAGCATGTATGGTTGGATGAAGAGGGGCAGGGATGGATGTTTGGATAATAATTTTTGGAGAGGTACCTGGAGTAATTAAATAGAATGTGGGATCTGGTGGGTTAGAGTGGGGTGGAGGGCTGGGAGCCAGGACTCCTGGGTTCTCTCCCTGACTCTGGGAGGGGAATAATGCTTGCTACTTGAGAACTAACCCCCTCCCCAGACACTAATCACCTACCTGCCTCTTTAAGAAAACCCCAGATTATCACTTATTGTCTATTTTGTTAACCAATCAGGAGCTGCCTCGGTTGGGGGGGTGCAGCCTGTGATTGGCTGAGGTGGAAGCTCCCCTCTACGTCTCTCTCTATAGCCCCCCTCCCCTCCACGGTCGCTGTCCAGTCGCCTGGGTGCTGAATAGCCCCCTGCACCCAGCCTCCCCTACATCCCGGACCTCCCTCAAGGATCTGTACGGGGCAGGGGGCGTAGCAGAGCCAGGATGAGTGGGGGTGTCTATGGAGGAGGTAAGGGATCCTCTTTAAGGCTGCCCCCCTTTTTTCTTCACAGCATTGGCACGTGACCCACAGGGGGTGCTCTGCTGCAGGGAGGGGCTAGAGTCAGCAGGGGGTACTCTCCCCTTGGAATCAGGGCTGGCCCCTTTTCTTGGCGCATGAACATTAGCATCTGAGCAAATTCCAGATCCAGACATTGTCTGTTGGAGCGGGGATTGTCTGTGCCTCTGTGCAGCATTGCAGAGTGGTCAGTGCACCACCCCGGCAGTTGGCACATCTCAGTGCCAAGCAAGGGGTCCCTGTGTAACCAGCCACCCCGCTCCAGAGGTAGCTGCATCTCAGCTCTGAGTGAAGGGTCCCTGGATAACCAGATACACTGTCCCAGAGGTGGCCACATCTCAGTGCTGGGCGAGGGGTCCTTGTCCCAGAGGTGGCTGCATAGGTGATTGGTAGTGACTGTTTCTATCTCTCTCCCAGATGAGGTTGGAGCTCTTGTTTTTGACATCGGCTCATTTTCAGTGCGAGCTGGTTATGCTGGAGAAGACTGCCCAAAGGTACATCCAGGCATTCCTGGAACCCCCCTCAACTTTCCCCTATGACCGCGATGTCCAACATGTTAGCCACTAGCCACATGTGGCTAATTTGGCTGGTTGAGTGTGGTATGTGGCTTGAGCAATGTGACTATTTGGCTGGTTGAGTGTGGCTAGTTGTCTATAGCAGTAGCCCGTATAGTGCTTCAGAACTGGTTGGACACCACGGCCCTATGAAACCCTCCTATTCTGGGGTTGGATGGGAACCAGCGCCCCCTAGAGGAGACAAGCCCCATACTCCATTCCCTGCCCCCTTGAGCCAGCCAGTCCCTTGCCCTGGAGCCGGGTGGGAGCCGGTGCCCGTAGAGACAAGCCCTGCATGTCACCCTCTTGCCCCATTGCAGGCAGATTTCCCCACCACAGTGGGACTTTTGGCCCCGGAAGAGGCGGCGCTGGAGCTGGATGGGGAGAAGGAGAAGAAGCCAGGGAAGGTTTATTACATCGATACCAACTCGCTGCATGTCCCGCGGGAGAACACAGAAGTCCTGTCGCCCCTCAAGAATGGCATGAGTGAGGCTTGGGCTCCCGGGACTCCTCCCCTCCTACATGGGACAACCTGCTTTGCCCCAGCCACAGGGCCCCCCAGCCATGGCCCCTCAACCAGTGTCCCCACCAGATTCCCATGGCATTTTCCCCACACCCCCTGCTATGCACTGCCATGGTCCCTCCATCTGACCCACTGCTATGCCCATGCTGCAGACCCATCATACCCCACCTTGCCACCTACTGCCATGACCCCCCGCTGTGCCCCCCACAGCTTATGTGCCCTTCTCTCTACCACTGGTGGCAGCCCCCCATGTGGTTTCCCTACTTCCTCGTGGGGCATATGGGCTAGTGCCACTTTAACTGACCCCCTTTCTCTGTCTCTTCTCCCTCCCTCTCCCAGTTGAAGACTGGGACTGCTTCCAGGCCATCCTGGACCACACCTATGGCAAACACGTGAAGTCAGAGCCAAGCCTGCACCCCGTCCTCATGTCTGAGGCACCGGTAGGTCTCTCTGTGCCTTGAGATCAGCCCCTGTACCCCAATATCTTCCCTACACCTTGATATTGCCCCCAGCACCCTGATATCACCCCCTGTATCCTGACATTGCTCTTTGTGCCCTGCTATCACCCGCTGCATCCCTGCACCCCAACATTGCCCCTGCTCCCTGACATTTCCCCCTGCACCCCAACATTACTCTATGTGCCCTGACATCATCCCTGCTCCCCAATATTACCCCATGCCCAACATCACCCCTGCACCCCAATATCACCACTCCACCATGACATCATCCTGCACCTCAACATTTCTCTCTGTGCCCTGATACCACCCCTGCATCCCAGCATCACCCCTTGTACCTCTGATATTGCCCTCTGTGCCCTAATATCTGCCACTGCACCCCAGTATCTCTCCCTGCACACCTGTACCCTAACATCATTGCTGCAGCCCATGCTTCTGTCCGAGGCATCAGGAGGTCTCACTGGGTATCCCAACCTCACCTCACCCGCCTGCACCCTCACATCATCCCCACTGCTCCACTGAGGCCTCTCCTCCGGCCTCCAGTTGGTCTGGAGGCAACATGCACCCCTACTGCATTTCCTAATGCTCCCTGATGCCCCTGAGCCCCCAACATGCCCTCAGTGCCCCAATACGCCCCCAGCCCCCCAGCCCTCTGTCTCCCGGCAGTGGAACACTCGGGCCAAGCGGGAGAAGCTGACAGAGCTGATGTTCGAGCACTACAGCATCCCAGCTTTCTTCCTCTGCAAGACTGCTGTGCTCACCGCGTATCCTGAGAGGCTCGGGGGACTGGCAGACAATGGCTGGGAGGTTGGAGAGGACAAGTAAGGGCTGGAGAAGAAACCAGTGGACATGATGTGTGGGGCTGGGGAGGGATTGGGAGCTGCCCTGGGAGGTGCTGGGAGGTCTGGAGAGGATGTGGGGGACTGGGAAGAGATTGAGGGCTGGAAATTGGACTGGTGGCAAAGAGGGAGCAGAGCACTGGGGTTGAAGAGGAGCTGGGCAGACACTGGGGGGTAATCTGGGGGACAGAAGGAGGATGGGAGAGTATCTGGCAAAGGGTCCTGCAGGGGGCCCTCTGGGGCTCAGGGGACATGTGGAGGACACAGGCAGAGCTGTGAGGTGCTAAGAAGTAGGTGACATGCTCCAGTGGCAAGGAGTTCCACGTACCCCACTGCCTGTCTTGCTCCCTTGACCCACTCACTGCCCGGATCCCAGCTTTGCCAACGGGCGCAGCACAGGGCTTGTGCTGGACAGTGGGGCCACACACACCACGGCCATCCCTGTGCATGACGGCTACATCCTGCAGCAAGGTGGGCACTGCCCGGGCATCTGGGTTCTCTCCCCAGCCCTGAGAGGGAAGTGGGGCTGGTGGGTTGGAGGGGGTGTTGGTGGGAGAGGGGAGCTGAAAACTCAAAATCCTGGGTTCTCTCCCCTGCTATGGGAGGGCCATGGGGGCTGGTGGGTTAGAGAAGTCGGGGCTGGGAGCCCAGACTCCTGGGTTCATTCCCAGCTCTGGGGGCTTCCAGGCATCGTGAAGTCACCGCTGGCCGGGGATTTCATCTCCATGCAGTGCCGGGAGCTCTTCCAGGAGATGAACATCGAGATTGTGCCCCCCTACATGATCGCTGCCAAGGTGCGGGGGAGGGGGAGAAGGGAGGGCACGATCGGGAGAGGATGGGCTGGGGGAAGGCAGGAGTTGAGGGGTGGTGGCTGAGGGGAGTCTGGGGGCAGTGGCTGGGGCATTGGGGGTCAGAGGGGGAATGGTTCATGGCTGCCCTTCTGCCCCATCTTCCTCCCTCCTCAGGACCCCGTGCGTGAAGGGGCACCCCCGAACTGGAAGAAGAAGGAGAAGCTGCCCCAGGTCTCCAAGTCATGGCACAACTACACCTGCAATGTAAGATAGGGGGAGGGGAAGGGCTGCATGCCTGGCTTTGCAAGGGGACTAGAGACTCCTGGGTGTCAGGGACTCACAGGTTATGCCCACACTTGGCCTGTATGGCTCCCGGAGGAACCCCTGTTAGTGCAACAGCCCCTTCTCACGAGGCCACTCTTTCAGGATTTAGCCCATCTGCCTCCTGGGACCACCCCTCTCTGAGCTCCCAGCGCACCTGGCTCTGCCCTGGGCCCCTCAGGGAGTCCACTCGCTCTGGGCCCCCAGGGCCTCCACTCGCAGGGGGGCCAGTGCAGCCCTGTTCTCAGACCGGAGCGACTCTCTGCCAGCGGCACACAGGAGGGTTCATTGAGCACTGAACCCAGCACAGGAACTCTCAGGCCTGCAGGCCTGGCCCCCCTCAGCCCAGCACGTCTGAGTCTCCCCTGCAGCCAGGTGGGCTCTGCCTGCTCCCCCTGCCCAGGCCAGCAGCCCCCTCCTCCCAGCCCAGCCCCCAAATCCCTCCCCAGCAGCCCCTCTCCTGGCCTTTGTGGCTACATCTAGACTGCAAGCTTCAAGCTTCTTTTGGAAGAAGCTTTTCTGGAAAAAAGCTTATTTGGGAAGAGCATCCACACAGTAAAAGCACAATGAAAAAGCGATCTGCTTTTTCCAAAAATAGTGTCCACATTGATTGGACACTATCTCGCATTTAAGTTGTGATTAGTATGGGCGGAATGGCCACCAGGGCACCTGTGTTATTTCCTGGAGGCCATTTCTTTCGAAAGAACGCCCTTTTCTGCCTTTTTCCGAAAAAGCTTTTTTGGAAAAAGGTTTCTTCCTCATAGAAAGAGGTTTACTGCTGTTGGAAAATCCCCTTTGTTCTTTCGACTTTCTGTCAAAAGAACGCAATAGCAGTGTGGACGTAAGTATAGTTTTTCCAGAAAAAACTGGAGTGGACATACCCTGTCTTCTGCCCAGGTGCCATCTGATCTGGGTCTCCTGGTCACTAGTTGCTGGGGTCTCCAGTTTGTGCTGGACCCTGGAACAACAAACTCCCTTCCCCTTCCCCTCCCCTTCTTAAACCAGTTACAGCCAGGGACACTGAACCCCCACAAACCCTCCCACTTTGTCACAACTCTCCCCTTCCAGTCTGAACTGAGCAGGGTCACTTGGCCAGTGGCCTGGGGAAGTGCAGGGCCCCGCCCCGGGGTAAAGCATCCGCTGTGACATTAGCGCTCCCCTTCACATGGACCCACCTCCATGTCGTAATCCTGCAGGAGCAGGCCCCAGCTCGGCGTTGGCCCCTTTCCCCTGGTGCAGCCAGGTCAGGGGGCGGGGTCAGCGCACACCGGGAATCTCCGCCCAAATAGACAGGGCTGCAGCGTTGGAAGGGCCCAGCCCGGGGCCTGGCGTTGCTTCTCTGGCCGCGGAGCGCTGTTCCCGGGGCAGCAGCGTCTTGCTGAGTGCACAGTGGGGCGCTTCTCCCCACTAGGCCAGTTTGCATCAGCACCGCGCCCAGCCCGGGCTCTGGGGCTGGGTGAACCCCAGGAAGGATTTGCTAAAACCCGGGTTGACCGGCTGTGGGCCTTGGACTAGTGCCGCCTTCAGCGCACAGAGAGCCCCCTGGCACTGCTCAGTCCAGCCACCCTGTCCGGCTGGCCCGTCCCACCCAGCTCTGTCAGGGGAGCTGCCAGGGTGCTAAAGGGGCACAAACCTCCGGTAGTGCCCGCCATCCCAGTGAAAGCCTGGACCTGCCTCTTAGTCTGGGGACTGGCCAAGCCCTGAAGGCCTCCACGTTAGCCGGCTCCGGCTTCAGATGGCCACGCCGACCTTGTGGCCCAGATTGGACACCTCTGCCATCCCCGCCTTGCACCTTCTTCACCTGCGACACATGGTGCCCCAGGTCTGGCTAGAGACACAGATATCGTCACTATGAGCCAGAGCCAAGCTGTGCACCCCCCCAGCAACTGCTCCGCCAGGCGCTAGAAAGCGGCAGGCGCCCCCCTGTGGCCAAAAGGCAGGACCAGGCACTGGAAGGAACCTATTGGGTGGTGACGGCCGACTGTGCCCTGGCCTCTGGGTCCAAAGCCACCGCCAGTAGCCTTGGTGAGATCCACAGCAGTGAGGTCCTGGGCCCCCCAACTTGTCTAGAGTCTCGTCAGGCCTGGGCATGGGGGAGGCGTCGGACACGGTGATGGCACGGAGCTTCCGACAGTCCACCCAGACCCGGATTGTCCTGTCCTTCTTGGGAACCAACACCAGGGGCGAGGCCCAGGGCTGGAGAAAGGGGGGATCGCCCCTAAAGCCGGCCTGTCGCCGACCCCTCTCTCCGGATCCTGGGCTGCTTTCCCAGTGTCCCAGGATGGGCTATGCCTGAGGGGTGATGGGCTCCTGTCCCCACTGGTGAACAGCCAGGTTAGTGAGCCCAGGCCAGACAGAGGCAGCCGCTGGTGGGAGCGCAGCAGCTCTCTGATCTCTGTGTGCCGGGCAGGAGTTAGCTGGTCTGAGAGGGGAACTGATTCCAGCGAGGTGCCAGCCTTGGCCTCTGGAAAGAGACCCACCAGGGGATCCCTTCTCCCTGTCCCCCCACTGCCCACACACAGCCAGCACCAACTTCTCCCTGTCCCCGTGCGGCTCATCATGCTGACATGGTGACCGGGTGGCTGTGTGCCCAGTTGGAGGTTCCACCACGTAGTTCTCCTCATTTACCTCTCTGATGACCCTGAAGGGGCCGTCCCAGGCCGCTTGCAGCTTGGTCGTCCTCACGGGGATGAGATGCATCACCTGGCCCTGTGGCATAGGAACGGGCACGTGCGGAGCCGTCGTACCAGACTTTCTGCCCCTTCTGCGCCCTGGCTGGGACCTCCTTGGGGAACCCGACCCTGCTGAAAATGGCCAGCAGAGCATCGGCCGCAGTGTCTGCCTTGAAAGAGGATGGCGCCAGAGCCTGGGGGTAGCCAATAACGAAATCCACTGCCCCCAGGATGTATTTCTTCCCAGATCAGGTCGCCTGGCTCAGGGGCCCCACTGTGTCCAGGGCCACCTTCTGTGATGGGCAGGGCCCTCAAAGCTGCTTTAGACTTATCCTGGGCCGCCCCCTCCTCCCAGCAGGAGTCCAGCATTGTTGGGCCACCAAAAAAGGCTTCTGCAGCAGCTTCTGCCCGGTGCACTGGAGTCCCTGATGCCCCAAAAAGGGGACATCGTGGGCCAGGTACAACAGCCCGTGGTGGTACCGCTGGGGAACCCCCAACTGCCTCCGGCTTTCCAAGGTTCAGTTTGCTCCGGGCCAATCCATTCCTGGCACAGGAATCCCGGCTCCCACAAGAACCTCTCCCTATGGTCCACCCCCTTGGATCCTGCACCCCCGTGGCCAGCCAGGGGCCTCAGCTTCTCCGAGGAGGGATCCTTGTGTAGCTACATCTGGAATTCCACTGCTGGGGTTGAGGGTATGGCTCTGGAGGGTCATGCCTCAGTTTCCCTACCTTGGGCCCGAGGTTCTGGCCTTCCCCTGTCTAGCCCTGCCCTCAGTGTTTCACTCCCCCCTTTGGGAGGTCTTGCATCCCTCACTAACTGGCTTCAGGTGAGGACCAGGGTGTTCTGAGTGTCCTCTGGCCAGTCCTCCAGTCGTTACCCATTAGCTCCTGCGTGGGTAGCTGATCATGCCCCCCAGCCTCTTTGGGCCTCTCCTTAGACCCCATTTCAGGTGAATCTTTGCTACAGGCACCGTGGCTTGGCCCAAAGACTCCTTCAGGGTCAGGTATGTGCAGGGCACTAGCTGGTTGGGCCCACGACCTGGGGCTGTGTCAGTGTCACCTCCACGCCCATGTCCCAGAACCCCTGGACGCTCCTTCCCCCCACCTCAGTGGGGATGATGTGGTGATTGTTCCCGGGGCCTGTCCCACACTCGGATTGAGTACGGGTATTCTGGGGCTGGCTCCCCACCTTCCCCAGCTTGCCTGGCCTGGCCTGGGGGTCCCCTCCCCTTGGCACAGCCCAGTCAACTGCATCCTCCCTCGGGCAGGTGGTGCCTCCTCCAGGTGGGCTCCCACCCTGGGCTCCCACCCAGCAGGGACTCGGAGGCTCCGCCTGGCTGCCATTTCCTTCATCCCCCAGCCCTGTGTCACCATCTGTCCCTTTTGGCCCCAGTAATTGCGTTTCAGGTCCCTCTAGTCCCCTGGGGGGGGCAGCCAGCCCCAGCATTCAGGGCCACCCTGGGCTGGGCTTCTCAGAGTCCCACCTTCGAGGGGTCTCTGGGTGACTCCACCTCTGAGCCCCCGATGTGGGTCTCCCCCACCCTGCTCCGATCTGCTGGCGCAAGCCCATCGGCCAGTGTCCCCGCACTGCGCAGATCTTTGGGCTGCCAGTCGGCCGGCCACACCCCTAGGGCTGGAGGGCAAATCCCCTACAGCTGCTCCACCCCCACCAGGTGACACATCCTCTGCGGAGTGGCCCCCAGCACCCTTCCCCCACTTACCCCCTTGGCCACCTCTCCCCCAACCCCAGCTCATACAGCAGGGTCCTGTCGCTCTCTGTCCACCAGCCTCCGCTCCCCTAGCACCAGCTCCTTCGCTTTCAGCTCCAGCCTGTCTCCGCAGCTCCTCTGGGGAGAACCCGGATCGGGGGCCATCCTGCTGACCTGGGAATCAGGTCTGATGGGCTCCCGGCTGCCACCCTGTCTGCCCCCGTGGCTGCCCCCAGCTCCTCGGGCTGCACGGGAGCCCCACTGGGATCTGGAAGGTCATTCTCCACTAGCCGAGCCATCAGCTGCTCCTTAGTGAGCCTCCCGCGGCTCAGCCCCCCCCTGAACAGACGTGCCAGGTCGCTCTGACAGAGCCGGGCACAGGCCATTTCCCCCCTGGTTCCTTCAACACCCTCGTTTGTCACTGGCAGCCGCTCACTGCAAAGCACCCGCAGCCAGCGGCCTACAGGTAGGGTTGCCAGATGGTTTCAACAAAAATACTGGACACCAAATAGTTGACATTCCATCACAATCTACGTCACATCGTAAGGAAATACCGGACACTTCTATTTTCTCAATTTGTTTCCCGAACAGAAAGCTCAAGTACTGGACTGACCGGTTCAAAACCGGAGACCTGGCAATGCTACCTACAGGGTGCACCACACACCAGCCTCTGCTGCCACCTCGGCACAGCTCACAGGTGGTGCCCACGCTTGGCCCATCGGTCCCCAGGAGAAACCCCCGACAATGCGACAGCCCCTTCTTGGGGGGCCACTCTCTGCTGTGGGGTCTGCCCCTCTCTGAGCTCCCAGAGCTCTCAGAGCTCCTGGCTCTGCCCTGGGGCCCCAGGGCCTCCACTCGCAGGGGGGCCAGTGCAGCCCTGTTCTCAGACCGGAGCGACTCTCCGCCAGCGGCACACAGGAGGGTTCATTGAGCACTGAACCCAGCACAGGAACTCTCAGGCCTGCAGGCCTGGCCCCCCTCAGCCCAGCACGTCTGAGTCTCCCCTGCAGGCAGGTGGGCTCTGCCTGCTCCCCCTGCCCAGGCCAGCAGCCCCCTCCTCCCAGCCCAGCCCCCAAATCCCTCCCCAGCAGCCCCTCCCCGGCCTCTGTCTTCTGCCCAGGTAACCAGGGTCGCCTGGGCTCCCCTCTTTTTCACATCCCCCCTCCTCTGCCCTTTTTCCCCCCTGGCTGGGACCATCTGGGCAAGTCACGGGGGTCTTTTCCCCACAGCCCATTGGCCAGACCCAGCCGTGCCATCCCAGCTGGCTCTCCCGGTCACCAGTCACTGCAATCCCCAGTTCTGTGCTGATCCCTGGTACAACATATTCCCTCCCCGTCCCCTCGTTAAACCAGTAACAGCCAGGGATATTGAGGTCTGGTCTACTCTAGATGGGAAAGTGGAAGTAAGAAACACAGCTCCAGCTCTGTGAATGATGTAGTGGGAGTTGACTTATCTATAACATGGTGTTTCTGCGCTGTCCCCACAGTGGGAGGCTGATGGGAGCTAACACTCCCATCTGCTTCCCTTCTTTCATGGGGAACAGGAGAGTCAGCACTGACGGGTGGTGCCCTCTGAGTTTGATTTAGTGGATCTTCACTAGACTCGATAAATCGAACCCCAGAAGATCAACTGTCTGCATAGTTAGATATGGCCTGAGTGCTCCCCTCTGCTTCCAACCCCTTCAAACCCTCACAGATCCCCCACTTTGCTGCAGTGGGACGGAGCTGGGGTCTGGAGCCAGGACTCCTGGGTTCTTCCCTCAGTCACTGACAACCATCATTTCCACCCCCAGGAGGTGATCCAGGATTTCCAGGCCTCTGTGCTGCAGGTCTCCGACTCGCCATACGATGAGCAGTGAGTGCCGGGGCTTGGCAGGCTCTGAGGGGGCAGGACAGCAGCAGGCTGGGCTCTCCAGGTTGGGGGGGCAGGGGCGGCCTGTGGCTATAGGCGGGGTCGGCACTGCCCCCTCTCCAACTTCCCTCCTCCCACAGGGTGGCTGCCCAAATGCCCACGGTCCACTACGAGATGCCCAATGGGTACAACACAGACTATGGGGCCGAGCGGCTGCGCATCCCTGAGGGGCTATTTGATCCCTCCAATGTCAAGGTAGGTCCTCCCTGCCTCTCCCCAAACTGGGGAAAGAACACAGGAGTCCTGGCTCCCAGCCCATTCCACCTGCTCTAACCCACCAGTTCCCACTCCAAGATCCTTTTCATCTCTCCCTTCCTCAGTTTCCCTTGGGGGGGTGCCTTGTCTGGGACGGGGCTGGGAGTTGTGGGGTGGGGTGGTATTGGGGAAGGGAGAGTAGAGGAGAAGCAGCCCCCCTGGTAACTCTCCCATCCCCTGATTCATTTTCCCCTTACAGGGTCTCTCTGGAAACACCATGCTGGGTGTCGGGCACGTGGTCACCACCAGCATCGGCATGTGTGATATCGACATCAGGCCGGTACGTCCCCCACCATTCCTGCGCCATGGGATGTGGGGCTGGAACCTGAGGCTGTGTGACAGCTCCTGCAACTGGACTCACTCTGGGCATGATGCCAGGGAAGATGGCCCCATTGGAGCCAAGGCGGGCAGGATGTCAGGGAAGAAGTGTCTGTAGGGGGCAGCAGACCAGACACTGGGGAGATGGGCCTGTGGAGTTAGGGGGCAGATGGGCCCATAGGGTGTGCATCAGGCTAGACACCATGGCCTGTGGGGAGCTGGCAGGCCAGATGCCAGGGCTGTTGGGCTTGCGGGTAGACAGCAGACTGGACACCAGGAGAGATAGGACTGAGGGGGACAGCAAGCTGGATGCCAGGGGAAATGGGTCGGGGCCGGGAACAACAGGTTAGATGCCAGGGGAAGATGGACCCATAAGGGGATGGCAGGATGGATGCTAGGGGAGATGGCCCCAGGGGGCAGGCTGGACACCGGGGAAGATGGGCCTGTGGGGAGGGGGACAGCAGGTTAGATGCCAGGGGGAGATGGACTCATGAGGGGCTGGCAGGTTGGACACCAGGGAAGATGGGCCCATGTGGAGACCTTGGACTAACCATCTCTCCGGGACTCCCAGGGTCTCTATGGCAGCGTCATTGTGACTGGGGGCAACACACTGCTGCAGGGGTTCACCGACCGGCTGAACAGAGAGCTATCGCAGAAAACCCCACCTGTGAGTGTGTACATGTGTGCCTGCGCGTGTGTGCGCACAGGTGCAGCGCTGCCCCATGCTGGCGTGCGTGTGTGTGTGCATGCGTGCAGTGCTGCCCTAGTGTGGAGGGGTGTGTGTGTGCGTAGTGCTTCCCCATGCTGGTGTGTGTGTGTGTGCATCACTGCCTGCTGATGGTGTGTGTGCGTGCATGGTGCTGCCCCATGCTGGGAGGCGTGGGTGTGTGCGCACACATGCACAGTGCTGCCCCCTGCTGGTGTGTGTGTGTGTGTGTTCTCGATGCTGCCCCTTGCTGGTGTGTGTGCACACAGTGCTGCTCTATGCTGGGGGGGCTTGTATATGGGTGTGTGCGTGCGGCTTGCGCCTAGTGCTGTTCCCTGCTAGAAGGTGTGGTGCTGCCCCATGCTGGTGTGTGTGCTTTTGGTACCGCCCCCTGCTGAGGTGTGTGTGTGTCTCAGGAGGAAGATCTGGGGGAGGAGTGTGTGTGTGTGAGTGCGCACGCAGCGCTGCCCCCTGCTTCTGTGTCCGTGTCTATGCTCAGTGCCTGCCACCCGGGGCACTCTCCCCACTTTTCTTTCTTTCCCTCTCCCCAGAGCATGCGCCTCAAACTCATTGCCAGCAACAGCACCATGGAGCGGAGATTCAGCCCCTGGATTGGGGGGTCCATCCTTGCCTCCCTGGTGAGTGACCCTGAGGAGGCAGGATGCCTGGATCCTCTCCCTGGCTTGGGCATTGGGGTGGGGGCAGCTGGTTGCCAGGACTGAGTCCTGGGCTCTATCCTGGTCTCTCCTCCCCAGGGCACCTTCCAGCAGATGTGGATCTCCAAGCAAGAGTACGAGGAGGGCGGGAAGCAATGTGTGGAGCGGAAATGCCCCTGAGGCACACGGCATCTTCTGGTGGTCTGACTGGGGACCAATGGGCTTCTGCCCCCGGCATCTCCTCCCCGCCCCTCTCCTTCCACGCCTCCTGTCGTGTCTTTAACCATCATGTTCACAACATATTTGCCTGGCAGGGAGGGATGAGCTGGGGGAGGGTCACATGGGAGACAGTCTCCCCCACTTGCGCACCAATTCTTATCCTTTCATCATTGCCCTCTCCCCTCCCAGGGCCCCTCGGCCACTATCTCCCAGAGCCGGGGAGAGAACCCAGGAGTCCTGGCTCCCAGTTCCCCATTTCTAATGCTGTTGGGGACATCAGCTAAAGCAAAGCACAGATAGGGAGCTGGGGTGGGAGCCCCATAATTTAGTGGGTATTGTTTGAGGAAGTGCAGTTGAGTTCAGACCTTAGGGTGCCCTGTGGGAGGCGGCGTCCCCTGCAGTTCAGAGGGAGACAGGCACATGCCCAATTCTCTCCTTGCTCCCTCCCAGTCATGACCCCCCATCACCTGTGCCATTTCCCCATGCCCTGGGCTTTCCCCATTTCTCTGCCTGTGCCCCCTATCAGCTCATTACGTGGTTAATTAATTGATTTGTTTCATTTTCATGGGTGTGAATGTGGAGTCTAGAGAATGCTCCACAATAAACATCCAAAAAGGATAAAACCGGAAAGTGGTGTCTTCATAATGCCTCCCGCCTGCCAAAGGGACCCAGGAGACCTGGCTCCCAGCCCCCTGCTCTAACCACCAGCCCCCTCTACCCTGTCCAAGCCTGCTACGGGGTGGGGATCAGGCTTGCCTGGAGGCAGGGAATGACCCACAGGGCTTTCCCCTCTATGGCATTCCAGCTCTGATGGGTGGGGCAGGGAGTTGCTAGGCACAGGGCTGTTATTTACTGCCCCACAGGTGGCTCTGACCTTTGGGTCAGGGTGGGGCAGGTTTGTCACAGGCATGCCCCACCCCACCCCACCCCTATCTCCTGCCTGTTCCCTGGACATTCACCCTTTAGGGCTGACGCATTTGCCTGTCCGACCCCGGGGGCGGGGGCACCCAGCTAACCTGCCCATTCCAAGGGATTAATTTCACGCACACCCCACTTGAGATCCTCCCCGAGCTCTGCTGCTCCTATGCTGCTGGAGAAGGGGGGTTGTGCTCTCCTCCTTCTGTCACCCACATAGCCCCTTCCCCCTTGGGTAGCCCCCCAAGTAATGGTACTGGACATCAGCTATTTATTGAGCAACCAGCGCAGCCTCTCTGCAGACTCCAGCAGTGTCACAGGGTCAGTGACAGCCGGGACGTTCACACATTTCTGAGCGACTGGCACAGCCTCTCTGCAGACTCCAGCAGTGTCACAGGGTCAGTGACAGCCGGGACGTTCACACATTTCTGAGCGACTGGCGCAGCCTCTCTGCAGATTCCGGCAGTGTCACAGGGCTGGTGACAGCCGGGACATTCACAGCTCTCTGAGTGACCAGTGCAGGCTCTCTGCACACTCCAGCAGTGTCACCTTTTAGTTGTTTTTTCCTTAACCCCAAAGATCAGAAGCATCTTTGTTTTCAACCCCAAGCTGCAGTTCTAGGACAGCTGGCAGCACAGAGAAACCTGGCCCCTTCAGTCACCTAGCCCCATACTCTGAATCTCTTCTTGGACTTCCTGTGGGGAGTCTCTTCTTCCCACAGCTTGGCTTGGCACCAGGATGGGGCCCCCAGATCCACCGTGCCTGCAACTTGAGCTTATGACCCAGTTGTTGGCACTTTATTGGCATCCTCTGATGCCAGAGCTAGACTGTTTGACTGGTGCTGCTATGGCAACAGAATATAAATACTAAGGGAAGAAGTGCCCTGCCTCAGTTTCCCCCTGTCCTTAACAGAAATGCTGCAGGGTGGGGGCACACTGGGACCTTGAGCTAGGTGGCTGGAAAGGTGGCATCCAGGTGTCTGGGTGATTGAAGTAATGAATACTAACAGGCAGGCGGTCTGATGGCAGGGAGTCCCATAGGCCACAGGGGGTCAGGAGGGAAATCCTAGGAACCGCTGGCATGATGGGAACCCTGCCAGCCGCACTGAATACTGAAAACATTAGTAGCACGATTCTGGCAGCCACCCAAGAACAAGCAAATTCCTCGGGCCATCCTTAAACATTAATACCAACCACTGAAACACTCAGGGATGGACCCAGGAATCCTGACCCCTTCCCTGCAAGCAAACAGACCTCGCTCCCCTTGCAGCTCTGGGCAGATGTCCTGGCTCTCTGCCATAGCTTTCTTCAAAGCAGGTTGTGACTCAAGGTGTGGTGGGGGGACAAGGTTGAGCCACGTCTTGCTGACGTGGTGGGGTGGAGGGGGAATTACAGGCAGCTGTATAATAATGATAAGTCTGTGGGTCCCTGTCTAGGTGGGGCCAAGGCAGGCGGGGGGGGGGGCGGGAGAGTATATCTGCCTAGGGGAACCGTAGGTTCAGCCTAGGTGTCCATGAGTCCATCCATCATGGGCCTGAGGGGCAGATACTGGCTCTGCCTTCTCCTAGCCCTGGAGGGCACTGCTGCGGCAGGGTGAGTTTGTGATACTGGAGGGCAGGACACCTGGGTGCTCGTCCCAGCTTGGAGAGGGGGTGGCAGCTGGTGGGTTAGAGCAGCGGGGCTGGGAGGGGGTCATTGGCTGGGAACCAGGACTCCCTGGGTTCTCTCCCCAGCTCGGGGGGGCAGTGGGGCTGCTGGGATAGAGCAGGGGGGCTGGGAGCCAGGATTCCTGGTTTTTTTCCCCAGCTCTGGGGTGGCAGTGGGGCTGCTGGGTTAGAGCACTCCAATTAGCCCAACAGGTTATTTACCAGGCTTCTTGCTTCCAACATACTTTCTGTGTGTTTTTCAAAGTCCTTTTTGGCCTTTCTAGTTTTTACATTTGACAAGCGGATGTTTTAGATACCTCTTGCCCTGGCGAAGGGTTGCCTTCCCATTTGGCATGTTGCCTTTTCCCCTCTGACTGCCTTGCATACTCTGCTGTTTCGCCTAGGGGGGTTCTGTTAGTACCTTGTTTGAATTTTGGAAAGCCCTTGAATTTGGGCCTCTCTTTGTGGTGGTTTTAAACCCACCTTCTTGAAGTTTGCAGGAATTTTACTCCTATGACAGAGGCTTCTCATTTCCATGTCATAGCTGCCTCATTTTCCCACCAGTTTCCCCTTTTGTGTCATTCAGTGTGACCGTGGGGCGCATCTCTGCTGGCTTTTCTTCCCCACAGGGGATGTTAAAGCTAATGCCCCGACAGTCACAGTTACTGAGGGGTTTGAATCTATTCGCCGCTCAGCCCGGGTCCCATGAGTGCTGCTTGCGAGTCAAGAGAGAATTGGCTCTTCCCTGGTGGCTTCCCAGGACCAGCTGCTCCAAGAAGAAGCTGTTAGTGCGGTTTAGAAATCGTAGACTCATAGACCACTAGAACTGGAAGGGACCTCGAGAGTCATCGAGTCCAGTCCCTTGTCCTCACAGCAGGACCAAGCACCATCTAGACCAGTGGTACACAACCTTTCTTTAACTGCGACCCCCAAGGCTGGACCTGGCCATTGGCAGCCGTGTGGCGTGGTGCTCAGATCCGGGCAGCTGGGGGCTGGGTCCAGCCGTTGGCAGCCGCGCGGAGCGGCGACCCCCCAGGAAGACATCCTTGACCCCCTAGGGGGTCGCAACCTATACATTGCACACCACTGGTCTAGACCGTCCCTGATAGATGTCTAACCAAGTTGCTCTCAAATATCTCCAGTGATGGAGATTCCACAATTTATTCCAGTGTTTAACCACCCTGACAAGTAGGAAGCTTTTCCTAAAGGCATCCTGCCCTTCTGGGACACATTTCCAGTCAACCAGGTGATGGTTCAAACCTCCCATTCTTGGTGGAGTTGCTTTTTCCAGACTCTCTTTTCTCTCTCCACATTTTCCTGTGTCCACCCCAAGCTGGGGGCAGGCTAACTTGCTATTACAGCGTGGTCCCGGTAGCAGGGGCTTGGTGCTATCTGTGCAGTTTTACCCCCGCCTGGGAAAACCTGCCCTCCTGATTCACCTTTGCCATCCAGCCCCCTTGCCACATGGCTGGTCCCTCCCTTGCTCAGCCTGTTGGCTTCCCCCCTGCCACAATCCCCCACTGAGGAAGGGAAGCAACGTTAATTCTCGGGGACCCCTGGCTTAGCTGGGGCAGCCTGAGCTCCTCGGGACCGCTTCTCCCCGCAGCGAGACAGCTGGATCCCTTCAAGCTGATAGTGGTGGTGTCCCCCCCGCATGCCTGACCCACTGCTCTAGGTACTGCGTGGCCTGGCGAGCCGCCTCTGCACACCGAGTGCTATGGGGCAGTGCGGACCTCGCTGGGCCCGCTCAGGGCGGCCCCATCCTGCCCTGGGGCTCTGCCTCCTTTGACGGGTCCTTGTCTGCTCCTGCTTCAGGGCTGGTGGGTCAGAGCGGACGGGGCGGGGGAGGGCTGGGAGCCAGAACACCTGGGTCACGGCTCTCCCCTTGCCTGGTTGGATATGATCCCTCAATCCCTCCACGCTTTTTCTGCAGGATGGGCTCATTGCACGGCCCCAAGGAGCCCTCTGTTGGAGTCGGTGAGTATTGGAACCAGGGGCCCAGGTAGCCCCGCCCCCCCAGCTATCTGTCTGTCCACCCCCTGTCACTGTGGGCCAGGGGCCACCTGCCCACAGCCCGAGCCCTTTGGCCTTGACCCCCCGACCCCCAGTCTCTTCATAAGTACATGGGGCAGGCAGCCTGTAGGGCTCTGGCAGCTTCCCCGGCCCCCCACAGTAGGGGTCTCACATCCCTCTCCCCTGCCAGCTGAGCTCGCACAGTGCGACTTTGACAACAGTGAACAGCCCCTCTGCCGCTGGACGCAGCCTCATGCCGAGGAATGGATCCGGACCCAGGGCCTGGCCCCCGGGGAGAGCCCCGGGCCTCCAGAAGGGACTCCTGAGAGAGGTGAGAAGGAGGGCTGCTGGAGTCCCTGTCTGACCAGCTGCCCCGCCCCAGAGGTGGCCGCATCTCAGCACCGGGTGAGGGGTCCCTATGTGACCAGCCACACCACCACCCCAAAGTGGCTGCATCTCTGCACTGAACAAAGGGTCCCTGTATAACCAACTGTCCCCCCAAAAGCAGCTGCATCTCAGTGCCAGACAAGGGGTCCCTGTGTAACCAGCCGCCCTGCCCCAGAGGTGGCCGCATCTCAGTGCTGGGCGAGGGGACCCTGTGTAACCAGCCGCCTTGCCCCAGAGGTGGCCTCATCTTAGCGCCAGGTGAGGGATCCCTGGCTAACTGGCGGCTCTCCCCTCCTCCCCCCCAGCGGGGTATTACATCACTCCTGCAGCCCGGGCCCCCAGCATCGTGGAGCTGTTCAGTCCGGAGTTGGAGGTGGCCTCAGCCGTGTGCCTGGAGTTCCTGTACTACATGTACGGCACCGTGAGCGAGGGGTCCTGGCTCGAGGTGCTGTCCCACGGCCCTGCCGGCTACAGTGTCCCCCAGTGGAACCGGACAGGACAGCAGAGCTCGGCCTGGCTGAGGGGAGCCATCACCCTGAAGGCCCCCTCCGAGCGCCTCTTTAAGGTGAGGGGGTTGGATGGCTGGTGGGGGCAGGGGCTCTATACCACACACCAGCTGACCCCCATACACGTAGCTGGGGACACTTTGTGGGAGGCGTGCAGGGGGGAAGGGAGACTGGGTGGGTGATGGCTGTGAGGTTGAGGAAGGAGAAGGGGCAGGGCAGAGGCCAGTTGGGGGAGGGGAAGATGGGTGTGGGAGGGGCAGGGCTTGGAGGGAGGAGGGGAAAGCCAGAGGGGGAAGAAGGGGATTGTTGTGGGCTAGAGAGTGTTGTGTGGGTGGGAATGTGGGGCTGATGAGAGGGGGGGCTCCGGGGGATGCTCCCTGAAGCTGTGTCTGATGCCCCGCCCTTGTATGTGCCCTCCCCTGCAGGCTGTTTTCCGCGCCGCCCGCACCCCAGAGTTTTACCTGGCCCTGGACTCCATCTCCATCCAGCTGGGGCCCTGCTCCCGTATGTATTGACCAGGGGTGGGGAACCTTTTTTGAGTTGGGGGGCACTGACCCACAGAAAAATCAGTCAGGGGCCGCACACAAGTGAGAAGCAAAAAAAAAAACCCCAAAACCCACAAACACAAACCCACTTTCAGGGGCCAGATCCAAGCAAGCCAGGAGCTGCATCCAGCCCCTGGGCCTTAAGTTCCCCTCCCTGGTATAGACAGATGGATGCTTGCTCACCCCCTCCCCAACTCCTCCCCGCTCTCTGGCTCCGCTGTGGGTTGACCTTCCCCAAATCATTCCTCTTGGAATTTCCTTGGACTTTAAATTCCGATTCACCCGCGGGCCTGGCTCCCACAGAGCCCTGTATCTCTCTGAACTATCTGCCCCCTCTGGCCCCTGCTCTCAGCTGGCCTGAGTCTGCCAGCCTGGGCAAAGGTGCTTCTCAGAAATAAACCAAGGGTTGCCCCCTGGAATTCAGGGCCCCAGGCAATTTGCTTGCCCCTGTGCACGTTGTAATAATGTCACACATCTTCTGCGGAGGCCAAGGAACCTGGAGTCGCCTGAAGGGAAAGTGGGGAGACGCTGGGTTGTGTGGCAGGACACCACAGGGATGCCTGTGCTTTCATGCTTCTAGTGAACTCTCCATGCACACTCCACTGCAAACAAGCCACCCCGGTGAAAGATCCCTCCGGCTTCTCTCTCTGGCTGGAGAAAGCCAAAGTTTCAGCTGCCCCCTAACGCCAGCCTGAACTTCTACCCACATTACCAGCAGATAGTGCCAGGGCCAGGGCACATGCTGGGCGAGCACAGCAGGGAGGCATGCAGTGGGAGCTTTCTGGTGAGATCTCACATGTCCACCGTGAGGCACATAGCCCGACACCAGCATGTTAGCTGTAGTGAGTCCATTGGGCCTCAGATGGGGGCTGAGAGAGGGTCAATCAATGACAGGCAGATGTTATGGGGAGTCTGGGGGTGCAGACAGGGCGATAGAGTGGTGGGTACAGTGATAGGCTAACAAAGGAGAATGTGTGGAGATAGACAGACAGATAGACAGATGATAAGCAGATGTGTGTTGGGATGGAGGGAGGGAAAGCTAGAAGGGGAGACAGGTGGACTTGTCGGGATGGGGGGCGAGAGGGAGGGAGTAGGGATAGCAGAGTGTGTTGGCAATGGATGCATGGACCATTTCATTGTGTTATTTATGGCTGTCTCTCTCTCATAGCCTGTGAGACCAGCTGTGATTTCGATGCCCTTGATGCCCTTTGTGGCTGGGAGAACCCACCTGGTACCAGCACCGCCAGCTGGAAGCAATGGGTTGGGTCTGGGGACATAGCAGGGGTCGGCCCACAGGACGATTTCTCTAAGCCTGGATGTGAGTACCTAACAATTCCCCCAGGTGCCAACTTTCCCCGCGAGTCCCAAACATGGGCCTGATCCCACATGGGCTTTGCAGTTCCCCAGGCAAACTCAGGAGTCCAGGATTCCTGTGTAACCAGCTGCTCTGCCCCAGAGGTGGCTGCATCTCAGCACCAGGTGAAGGGTAAATGTGTATCTGGCCACTTCACCACAGATGTGGCCACATCTCAGCATTGGTGAGGGGTCCTTGTGTAACCAGCTGCCAGCCCCAGAGGTGGCTGAATCTCCGCATCTGGTGGTGACTATCTCTCTGTCCTCTCCTCACAGTCGGCTACTACATGCTGATGGAATTCCTGGAGCTGGAAGCTGGAGGAAGAGCCCTGCTTCGGAGCCCCCCCTTTTCGTCACCAGGGGGGTGCCTGGCCCTGAGTTTCTACTACATCATCCATGGCAAATCTCCCTCTGCCACACTCAACATCTACGCTGCCCCTGCAGGCATGTGTGGATCTAGCTGGGACTCAGGCAGGGCTGTGTCTGTCTCCCCACCCCATCCCACTCCCTGTAGCCCCTGCTTCTTGACCTGGTCTGAAATACAGGTTTGGATTAAACCACACCCCTCACCACAAGACCCTGCCCCCATATTTCAGCCCCACCCCACTTTGAATTGGCCCTAACAGAAAAAGCCAGGAAAATTCCCTTCCCAGCAAAGCGCTGGTGAGAGCAGTGGGATATTGGGAGTTTAGCCCTGCTGCAGGGATATCTCTGTTGGCAGGGGAGGCCTTCCTGCTCCATAGCTGCCAACTGGGGTGGGGTTTGCCCCCATGCCTCAGAAAGCAGTGCTGGAAATTAGCACCCCAATGCGATGCATGGAGGAGAGCAATCGGCTCAGCCGCATGGCAGACTCAGGCTGCTTTGCTTGTACTTGGGGTGGCTCAAAAGTGGCACCCAAGGCAACAACAGGGGCCTGAATGTGTGGAGAGCCTGAGACAATTGTTCTCAAAGAACAGTCCTACGTAACCAGCCACTGCACCCCAGAGGTGGCTGCATCTAAGGGTACGTCTAGACTACAGGGTTTTGTCAACGGAAGTTTTGTCAACAGATACTGTCGACAAAACTTCTGTGGACATAGAGCGTCTAGACACATTCAGTTCTGTCGACAAAGCAAGCTGCTTTGTCGACAAAACCCTGTAGTCTAGACGCAACCCTACAGGCGATAACACCTTCTATCGACAGAACTCTGTTGACAGAAGGTGTTATGCCTCGTAAAATGAGGTTTACCAGCGTCGACAAAACTGCTGAGTTCTGTCGACGTTATGTCGACAGAACTCAGTGGTAGTGTAGACGCAGGTATAGTTTTGTCGACAAAAGTCCACTTTTGTCGACAAAACTCAGTAGTCTAGACACACCCTAAGAGCCAGGTGAGGGGACCCTGTGTATAACCTGTGTTTCTCCTTGCCTGCAGGGGCAACAGAAGCTGATCTGGGGACCCCCCTTCTAAGCCTCAAGGGAGACCAGGGAGCAGCCTGGCAACTGGGACAGGTGAATTATAGTGGGACCAATGAGATTCAGGTAAGGAGGGGCAGGAGGGGCAGGGGATGGGCCCCAAGGAGTGGATGTTATCTGCCTAACCCAGCCCATCTAACCCCCTCACACCCCTGTGTATCCCCCCAGTTTGTTTTCCAGGGTAGCTACAGTGAGATGCCAGAGCCGGGGCTAGCTGTGGACAGTGTGCGAGTGTGGCAGTGCGAAGGTAGGGCCCCTGCAGGGCGGGCACGGGGGAGGCAGGGATCTCAGTGAGATACGGTTTTGGGGGGCTTAGACAGCCTGCTGATGAGGGAGACTGTGCATGAGTGCACATGCAAGGAGGCCCATGTGTGTGCGCTCACGAATGCACGAGCAAGCACCACCACCCCCTGCTCCTGAGTCTGCATTCACAGGCAGGAGAGCATGGTGGTGCCCATGTGTTCACAAGAGCAGGCTGGCATGAGAGCAAGACACACAAACACGAACGTGCCCTGCAGACGCTGACTGGGGAGGGCAAAGTGGAGTAGCACGGCCCTGCTGAGAACAGACAGGGCGAGCGCTCAGTCTTAGCAGGGCATCGCTGCTGCAGAAAGGTGGGGAGCTGGGTGCGAGGGAGGGGCATCCCAGCCCCTCTGACCTGACTGCCCCACCCCACACAGAGACCTTCACCCAGTGCGACTTCAACAATGCCAGTGACCCGCTGTGCGGCTGGGCCCAGCCCCAGGATGATGATGGCGAGTGGATCCACACTAACCAGCCCACGCCCACTGAGGAGACTGGCCCACCGGGGGACTATCCCCATGGGGGTAAGGAGAGGCTGGGCTGCCCCATCTGCCCCCCCAGCCCTGCCCCCCCTCCCGTCAATCTGTCCCCCAGCCGTTCACTTTGTGTTCCGTAAGCTGAATTTACCCAAAGTAAATTTACCCAAAAATGTCTTGTCTGGGAATTTCCTCCATCTCCACAGAGGGTTATTACATCTACGCGGAGGCTGGGAGCCTGAGGCCCGGCCAGTCCATGCACCTGGAGTCCCAGGATTACTGCCTCCCTGCTGCCGCCTGCGTGGAGTTTTACTATTACATGTCTGGTGTGGTACACACAGAGACCCAGCTGCGGGTGCTGGCCCGGGGACCTTCTGGCCCTCCCCAAACTCTCTGGACTCGCACCAGTATCCAGACCCCAGCTTGGCTACTGGGCGCCATCACCATACCCGCCGGCCGCCTGCAGCCCACTAAGGTGAGTGGGAGTATGGGGAAAGGGTGCAGGGCTGTGGGGGAGGGGGCACAACCCCCAGTCTGGGGCAGCTTCCCAATTTGTGAATCATCTGGGTGATTGCTACTTTCACTTCAGTATCCCTGGAACTCCCTGCTGCTGGGGTGGACAGTGCCAGGAGACTGAGCTCAGAAAAGGCAGGAGGCTGGGGTAGATGGGCTCAGGGGACTGAGCTCAGGACAGGCGGGAGGCCAGAGTAGATAGACCTTAGGGATTATGCTCAGGGCAAATGGAAGGCTAGGGTATATGGGCCCATTAGGACTGATTTCAAGACAGGCAGGAAGCTGGGGTAGATGGGCCCACCAGGAATGATCTTGGGGCAGGCGGGAGGCCGGAGTAGATGTGCCCTATGGGCTGATCTCAGGGCAGGTGGAAGGCTGGGATAGATGGGAGAGAGGCAGGAGAGGTGAGTAGGCTGGCAGACCCCTAACTCTGTTCTGTTGAATTAGATCATTTTTGAAGTGGTGCGGGGCAACCTCCCCTACCTCGATGTGGCCTTGGACAACCTATCGGTGCGGAGGGGTCCCTGCCCTGGTGAGAGGCACTGGGTTGGTTGGGCTGGGAAGGCTGTGTCCATGGGAAGGGGTGGGCAAGCCGACTGGGGGCAGGGGAAGTAACAGAGGGTTGTCATGTGCAGGGCTTGTGCAGGGCATGTGCGCGGATGTGTGCAAGGTGTGTGCAGGGTGTGTGTTAAGCATGCAAGGAGGGTGTGCAAGGCATGTAGCATGGCACCCATGTCAGGGAGAGCCAAGTGTGTCCCTTCTACTCACATGTGTCTCTGTCTTGTCCCCCCACCCCAGAGGCACCAGCCACGATAGCTCCCAGCTCCACTATCTGCCCCAGCTGTACGCCAGCAACTGGCACAATAGCAACCAGCACTACCTCCAGTGGCATCATGACAATCAGCACCATAGCAACCACTACTGCCGCCAGTGGGGCCACAACAAATGCCACCATAACAACTGGCACTGCCCCAGGGGACACCACAGGAACAACCACCCGAGCAGCCAGCACCACCCCCGGTAACACCACAGAAACCGCCACACTAGCAACTGGCACTGCCCTCAGTGGAACCACAGTAATCAGTCCTATAGCAAACAACACTGACCCCAGTGGCACCACTACAAGCTCCCCCAATGCAACTGAGACCACCATCATCAGCACCATGGCAAGCAGCTCCTTAGCAACCACCACCACCTCCAGTGACACCACGGCAACAACTACCATAGCAACTGGCACTGCCCCCAGTGGCACCATGACAACCAGCAGCATCGTAACCAGCACCGTCCCCAGTGGGACCACAGCAAATGCCACTATAGCAACTGGCACTGCCCCCAGTGGCACTATGGCAACCAGCCCTAATGAAACTGGCACTGCCTCCAGTGAAACCACAACAGCCAATCCTATGGCAAACAGCACCACCCACAGCAGCACCACAAGTTGCACCCTCGTTGCAACTGGCACCACCACAACTGGCACCATGAAAAGCAGCTCTGTAGCAACTGGCACCACTCCCAGTGACACCACAGCAACAACTACCATAGTAACTGGCACCACCTCCAGTGGGACCACAGCAAACGCCACCATGGCAACCAGCACTGTCCCCAGTGGCACCATGACAACCATCCCCATAGCAACTGGCACCATCCCCAGCAGCACTGCAACAACCAGTCTCATAGAAACCAGCAGCACAACAACCATCCCCATAGCAAACAGCACTGTCCCCAGTGGCACCATGACAACCAGCCCCTTAGCAACCAGCATTACCCCCAGCAGTACCACAGCCACCACCACCATAGCAATTGGAACTGCCACCAGCAGCACTATGGCAACCACTACCATAGCAACAGGCACCACCCTCAGCGGCACCACAGCAATCATCCCCATAGTAACTGGCACTGCTTCCAGCAGCACCCAGGCAACTACCACTCAAGTAAACAGCAACAGCCCCAGCAGCCCGACAATCATCACTATAGCAACCGCCACTGCCCCCACTTCTGGGTCTCCAGCCCCCTCTGTGATCCCCTCGACTCTGCCAGGTGGGTGGCCCCATGGAGGCAGAGGGTGGTTGGCTGCGTCCTGCCTCCCAGTGTCCCATAATCCCTGCGGGCAGGAGGCTCAGTGCGGACAGACCAACCCCAACTGTCTCAGGGCCATGGTGTGACCAGACTCTCTCCCTGCAGGCACCCCCAACCCATGCCCCCCCAACGCCCACTATGAGGCCTGCGGCCCAGCTTGCCCCCCACGCTGCAATGACTCCCACCCCAGCTGCAGCCTGCCCTGCCAGCCAGGCTGCCAGTGTAACCCGGGCCATCTGCTGAGTGGGGAGCACTGTGTCCCCCACGCCGACTGTGGCTGCTTCCACAACCACACCTACTACCAGGTCAGTCAGACTCCTAGGTTCTCTGCCCGGACCTGGGAGGGGAGTGGGGGCTGGTGGTTACAGCAGGGGGCTGGGAACCAGGACTCCTGAGTTCTCTCACCTGTGTCTGTCCCTAGCCTGGTGAGATAATCTACTCTGAAGACTGCCTGGAGATCTGCCAGTGTCTCTCTAACAACGAAACCCACTGCTCTAATGCCAGCTGTGGACCCAGCCAGTATTGCGCCAGCCATAGGGATGGAGTTCAGGGCTGCTTCCCAATAGGTGGGTGCTGGCAGGACTCCATACTGAGGGAGCAGGACTCCTGAGGTCTCTCCCCGGCTCTGGGAAGGACACAGGACCTAGTGCTTAGCTTTGGCTGCCCTCTCTGCCCCCAGACTCGGCAGCCTGCGTGGCGTCAGGCGACCCTCACTACACCACCTTCGACAAGAGGAAGTTTGATTTCCAGGGGACCTGCACCTACGTCCTGGCCCGGCCCTGCAATGCCAGCCTGGCCTTGGCCCCTTTTGCCATCTATGCTGAGAACGAGAACCGCTTCGGCCAGAACTCTGTGGCCTATGTCCGGGCTCTGTCCGTGGAGCTGCCAGGCACCACCATCGCCCTGCTAAAGAACCACGTGGTGCAGGTAGGGGGCACTGTGGGTCAAGGAGCGGGGTGGGAGCTCAGCAGGGGGTGCTCTCTCCTGCCGGTCTGGGGTGGCCCTAGGGCAGCACTAGGGGCTGCAAGGAGCCACCTCACCCCAGAGGTGGGTGCATCCCAGCACCAGATGGGGATCCCTGTCTAACCCCAGATTATACAACCCTAAACTGCTGGTTTTTATAGGTGAATGGCTCTCAGGTGACCCTCCCAGCTGCTCCTACCCCTGGTGTGTCTGTCTATCTGTCTGGGACCTTTGCTGAGGTGCGGACGGATTTTGGGATGGTGGTGCGGTATGACGGGAACCACTATGCTGAGGTCCGGGTCAGCAGCCAGTGAGTCCAGCAAAGGGTGAAAGGAGGGAGTGGGGGTGAGAGGGGATGCAATATGGAGGGCTGGGGTCATAGGGTTCAGGGAGCCAGGGGAGTTGGTGGGGGGTCATGGAAGGGGTTAGCAGGAACAAGAGACAGTCCAGGAGTTGGGGAGGGGATGGTACAAGTTGGGGGAAGGGGGCAGGAAGGGTGAAGGAAAGGGCTGGGGGTCAGCAGAGATTGAGGGGACTTACCAAGAAGTGGAGTCACCGGCCCTGCACCCCATTCACCGACAGCTGGTAGGTAGAACAAATGGTTTATTAGTTGACAGGGACAGTGTAGAACAGACTTGTCAGCACAGAAACCAGAAGCAGCCAGCACCATCCATCTGGGAAGAGGGAGGCCCAGAGCCAAGGGCCCCTGATCTCCTCCTTGCACCCCAAACCAGTAAGACCCACTCCCAGCTCTTGGTCCCAGCATTCATGGAATCATAGACTCATAGGGTTGGAGGAGACCTCAGGAGGTCGAGTCCAACCCTCTGCCCAAAGCAGGACCAATCCCAACTCAATCATCCCAGCCAGAGCTTTGTCAAGTCAGACTTAAAAACCTCTAGGGATGGAGATTTCACTCCCTCCCTAGGGACCCCATCCCAGTGCTTCACCACCCTCCTAGGGAAAGAGCTTTTCCTAATAGCCAATCTAGATCTCCCTAGACTTGAGACCATTGCTCCTCGTTTTGCCATCCATCTTTGAAACCCCCTTCAGATAGTTGGCGGCTGCTCTCAAATCGCTCCTCACTTTTCTCTTCTGCAGACTAAACAAACCCAAATCCCTCAATCTCTCCTCATAAGTCATGTGCTCCAATACCCTTATCATTTTGATTGCCTTCCACTGGACTTTCTCCAGTGCAGCCACATCCCTTCTGTAATGGGGGGCCCAGAACTGGACACAGTACTCCAGTTGTGGCCTCACCAGAGCCAAATAAAGGGGAATAAACACATCCCTAGATTTGCTGGCAATGCTCCTACAAATGCACGCTAATATGCCGTTAGCCTTCTTCGCTACAAGGGCGCACTGGTGACTCTTATCCAGCTTCTCATCCACTGTAACCCCCAGGTCATTTTCTGTCAAACTGCTGCTGAGCCAGTTGGACCCCAGCCTGTAACAATGTTTGGGATTCTTCCGTGACTCTGCACTTGTCCTTGTTGAATCTCATCAGATTTCTTTTGGCCCAATCCTCCACTTCGTCTAGGTCATTCTGGACCCTTTCCCTGTCCTCCAGCCTATCTACCTCTCCCCCTAGCTTAGTGTCATCCACAAACTTGCTGAAGGTGCAATCCATCCCCGCATCCAGGACATTACTAAAGATGTTGAACAAAACCAGCCCCGACCCTTTGGTACCCCACTTGATACCAACTGCCAGCCAGACATTGAGCCGTTGATCACCTCCCGTTGGGCCCAACAATCTAGCCAACTTTCTATCCACTTTACAGTCCATTTATCCAAGCCATACTTCCTTAACCCAGCCAAGTTTCTCCTCCAGACTTTGTCCTACTTGGGGAGGGTGGGGAGTTATCACTTGGCTGTACCCTCTCCTGGGCTCAGGTTATGAAGGGCATCAGCCATTGTGTATGTGCTGGAGGCTGTCACACCAAAATCCCCCTCACCATCTAGTATTGGTGCAATGCTCAGGGAAACTGAGGTTACTACAGGTTAGTTCGAACTAACTTTAATAGGTGCTACACTAGCGCTCCGCTAGTTCGAATTTTAATCGAACTAGCGGAGTGCTTAGTTCGAACTAGGTAAACCTCATTTTACGAGGACTAACGCCTAGTTCGAACTAGCTAGTTCGAACTAAGGGCTGTGTAGCCCTTTAGTTCGAACTAGTGGGAGGCTAGCCCTCCCCAGGTTTCCCTGGTGGCCACTCTGGCCAACACCAGGGAAACTCTATGCCCCCCTCCCGGCCCCGGACCCCTTAAAGGGGCACGGGCTGGCTACGGTGCCCGTGCCAGGTGCAAGCCAGCCAGCACCCAGCTAACAGACCCTGCACCTGGCACGGCACAGAGCCACCCACCTGATGCCCCCCAGCCCACCCCCTCTTGCCGGGACCAGGCTGGCGGCTCCCGGGAGCTTGCCCTGGACCGCAAGAGGCGGGCACCTTCCTGGGCTAGTGCGGAGATCGTGGACCTCGTCCACGATCTCCGCACTAGGCACAGGAAAGTGGCCATCTAGGGCAGGAGAGCTGCCAGCCTGGCCACCCAGGAGCAGGTGTGCATGAAAATCAAGGGGGTCCACTGAGACCCCCGACCCTGAGCTTACTATGGCCGTCCTGGGTCAGACCAAAGGTCCATCTAGCCCAGTAGCCTGTCTGCCGACAGCGGCCAACCCTAGGGACCCTGGAGGGGATGGACCGAAGACAGTGACCAAGCCATTTGTCTCGTGCCATCCCTCTCCAGCCTTCCACAAACTTTGGGCAGGGACACCACTCCTACCCTCTGGCTAATAGGACTCCATGGACCCAACCTCCATGACTTGATCTCACTTCCCTTTAAACTCTGTTCTAGTTGTAGCCTTCACAGCCTCCTGCAGCAAGGAGTTCCACAGGTTAACTATTTGCTTTGTCAAGAACAACAACTTTCTCTTACTAGTTTCAAGCCTGATACCCATTCCTTTCCTTTGGTGTCCTCTAGTCCTTCTTTATGGGAACTCAGGAAGAACTTTTCTGAATGCACCCTCTCCACCCAACCCCTGCTTTTAGAGACCTCTATCCTGTCCCCCCTCCGTCTCCTCTTTTCTAAGCTGAACAGTCCCAGTCTCTGTAGCCTTTCTTCATCTGGGACCTGTTCCCAACCCCTGATCATGTTAGTTGCCCTCCCCTCTCCCAGCCTTTCTCTTCCCCTCTCCCACCTCCTTTTCCCAGTCTCCCCCAGTTTTTTTCAATAAAGACAGAGTCAATGTTGGAAGAAACGTTATCTTTATTTTGTACATCAATAAGAAGGGGGGCTAGGGAAGGGTAAGTGGAAGGAGGTGAGGGAGGAATGGGGTACGAGCCCCCGATGGGGAGGACTGGGCTGGCTCTGCGGGCTTCTGGGGGTGGAAGCTCTCCTGCAGCCCCCCAATTACTCCCTCTCCCCAGATGGCAGCCTGCGGCAAGTGCAGCTGGGCTGATGGCCGAGTGGTGTGATGTGCCCAGTGTGGGCACTCAGGGCACTCTAAGCCAGAACTTCTTTGCAAGCGGGGCACCCCTTAGAACTGTCTGTCCGGGGTGGGGGTCGGGACCCTTTAAGCGCAGCCCTCGGCTAGCCTGAGACAGCATCTCCACGCTCTAAGTCCTCCTCTTATGCCCTGCCGGCACTGCTTCCGGCCATCCTTAAGCCCTGTTCAGAGTCCACTCAATGTGGACTTGCTAGTTCGAACTAGCAAAACGCTAATTTGAACTAGTTTTTAGTTCTAGATGCGTTAGTTCGAACTAGCGCTGTAGTGTAGACGTACCCAAAGAGAATAAAATCCCCACAATCCCCACTTCATCACAGGGAGTTGGGAGGAACTAGATGGGCATGGCTCTGGGCAGGGGAGAAGTAGGGAGTTGAGGGGGTTTTACAGGGAGTTCTGTCTCTGTCCCCGTCTGATGCCCCTGCACCCCCCAGGTACTGGAGCTCGCTGTGTGGACTCTGCGGTGACTATGATGGGGACCCTAACAATGACTTCCAGACTCCGATGGGGGATGCAGTCAGCTCAGCTGGGGACTTTGGGGACAGCTGGAGTGTTGGCAAGTGAGTGACACCCCCTTGCGCCCGACTATGGCTCTGCCAAACCTTCCATTCCCCTCTGGCTTCCCTGCCACCTCCCAACCCTGCATGTCTCCTACTGCCCCATGACAGCTCCCAACCCATACACTGCACATGCCCTATAGTGTCCCCCAAATCTTCTTACACCCCCAACAGCCCTCCAGATCTCCCTTGCCCCTACAGCCCTCCTAAAACCTCCTAAAACCTCCACGCCTCACACAGCCCAGAGGGCCTCCCCAAGCCTCCTACACCTCCTTCAGGCCACCTTCACACCCCCAACCACTCCATACACCCCCATCCCCTCCAACAGAGTGCACTCCACAGACTCCCAGTGGCCCTGAGCCCTGGAAAACCCTCTTTCTGCCTGCCTCACCTCTCTGCTCCCCGCCCCACCGCAGCTGCACCTCATCCAGCCCTTCTGTTACGCCTCCATGCCCGGCGGAGGCACAGCTGGAGTACGAGGGACCCAGGGCCTGTGGGATTCTGCTGGCCCCCAATGGGCCCTTCTCCCCCTGCCACAGTCTTCTCAGCCCCATGGTGAGTGGGGCGTGGGGGTCTAGGGTGGAGGCCATGGGTTAGGGGGACTGGGGGAATTGGGGGATCCAGGGAGTGTGGAGGTGGAGAGTTAGTGGAATTGAGGATTCAGAGGCCATGAGGGATCATGGGGAGGGGGCTAGAGGTGATTGGGATGGTTATGGGAGTGTGGCAGGGGATTGGGGGATCACGGGTGGGGAGGGGGCCGAGGGGATTGTGGGGTTGTGGGGGTTTTAGGGCCTCACCAAGGAGTCCAGGGTTCATGGGGGGCTGGCATGGGGGGCCTGCAGTGCCCCGCACACCCTGCCCTGGCTTCCTGGGATGCAGGGTTGTGGATGGGTCCATGGGATCCCCCATTGCCAGGACCTTCCCATGACCCCATCCTCTCCCAACCAGACCTTCTTCCGGGACTGTGTGTTCGACTTGTGTGCGGGTGAGGGTGACCGGCGCCAGCTCTGTGCCGCTCTGGGCAACTATGGGGCCCAGTGCCAGGATCGAAACCTCACCCTGGGCACCTGGCGCAACCAAACGTTCTGCCGTGAGTGGGGCGGGGCAGGAGGGGGGATGGCAGGGCTCAGCAGAGGGGAAGAGCTAGTCCAGGCAGCACCATGAGGCAGGGGGGCTAGGTCATGGGATGCTATTGGGCACGGGTGCCCAGTACGGGGCGCTGTGAGGTTGGGTTTGGGGATAGGCCAAACAGTTCCATGGGGCAGAGGGGCTAAGCCCAGGCGTGCTGTGGATCAGGAGACAGGGGACAGGCTAGGCCAGAAGTGCCCTGGGGCAGGGGCTGGGGGAAGGGCTTGGCCGGGGGGCACTGTGAGGTAGGGAAAGAGTCTAGGCCGTGGGGAGCCATGGGGCAGGGATCAGGGGAGAGGGTAGGCCAGGGATGGGGGCTCAGCATTTACTGGGCATTAGGTGTGATGCATTTACTCCTCTTCTCCCTTCCCTATCAGCCCTGCTCTGCCCTCCCAACAGCCATTATGAAGCCTGCGGGCCAGCCTGCCCCGCTGTCTGCCCCGAGGCTGGGGTGATGGGCTGCCAGGGGCCCTGCCTGGAGGGGTGTCAGTGTGATCCAGGCTTTCTTCTCAGCGGAGGCAGCTGTGTCCCCCAGCGGGGCTGTGGCTGCAGCTACAGGGGCAGGTACTACCAGGTAAGGGGGTGCTCAGAGGCAGGGAGGGACTCAGAAGTCACCGGTGGTGGAGTGGGGTGGTGGGTGGGGGAGAGGCTCTGGCAGGGGTGGGGAAGCAGCTCTGGATGGGATCTTGGGGGGATGTCTGACTACTCACCCCTTCTCTCTCCCCCCACAGCCAGGCGAGGAGTTTTTTAGTCTGGGCTGTGGGTCGCGGTGTCGCTGCGAAGGGGGAAACCGGACTCAATGTCAGGCCTGGCAGTGCCACCTCACAGAGACCTGTGGCCTCCACAATGGCCAGTATGGCTGCCACCCCACAGGTAACATCCCTTCCCCCCTCCAAGTCATCCCTTACCCACATTTCCCCTCCCCCACATACCCACTGCTGCCTCCTACTCCCAATGAGTTAAACCCAGAACTTGGGGGCGGTTCATGGTCAGAGCCAGGAGCAGATTGGGGACCCTACCCCCCACTGCTTCCCCTAGAATCTCAGAGCCCCCATATTCCTTGCCAGCCCCCCAGCCCTCCTTCCACCCATGACCAACCCCTCTGTTCTCTTCTCCTGCAGCCAGCGCCCCCTGCTACGTCTCTGGGGACCCTCACTACCAAACCTTTGACAGACACCGGTTCGACTTCATGGGCACCTGCACATACACTCTGGCCCGGCCCTGCGGGAACTACACAGGTATGGGCCCGGATGGGGTGTGGGAAACAGATGTAGGTGGTGGGCGCCTGGTCCCACTTTCACCCAGACAACCCCAGTTATAAACCCCTGGATCACTTGCCTGCCCCCGGCATTTAGACCCTAAATCCATCCAGCTGCTCCCACCTTCCCAAGAATCCGGGCCAGATCAGTGGGGGAACCAGGTCTTGTGCCAAAGCCCTGCTGGCGGCTGATTCTCCCAGCAGGTTGTTAGCCAGGAAAAGGCAATGTGAGTCGAGTGGTGAAGCTTACAGACAGTCCATAATCCCTGCAGGTGGCTGTAGTGGGATACACAGCCAGTCTCCCAAAAACCTGTTCAACAGGGCCCCTTACTTGGCTCTGGGGGGCTTCATGTCACATGTGGCCCCAGACGGGCCAGAGCCCTGGGACCCAGCATCGGATCCATATAGATAGTGTCTTCTCCCAGCCAACAAGTCCCCAGCCTCGTTTGCCAGGTTCATTAATTAGCGGGGCACAGACAACAGGGAAATGCTGGGGAAGTGTGAGAACTGCGTGTGGGACGTGCCACCGTTTTCAGAACCAAACCCAGGCTGCTACAAGACCAGCCTTTTGCCCAGCATGCAGGGGGTGCCCTGAGATGCCAGCTCTGCCAGCGATGCCCCTCTCACTCTATTCTCCCCCCAGGGCCCTGGTTCAGCGTGGAGGGCAAGAATGAGGCCCGGGGACGCCGGGGCATCTCCTACCTGCGCAAGGTCTACATCAGCCTGCCGGGAACCAGCCTCACCCTGCTCAAGGGGCAGCGCGTCCTGGTGAGACCAGCACCAGCCCGCAGCCCACCAGCTACTCACCCCCCTTCCTTCCTTCCTGGCCCCCAGCCTCCCAGCCGCCCATACCCTCCTCTCTTCCTGCCTCCTTCCCTTCATTCACCCATCCACACCCCCAGCTACCCACCCACTGACCCTTCCTGCCCCTAGTAACAGGGTTGGCTCTGGTGGGACACTTCTGAGAGTATCAGTACTGAGAGTATCAGCACAATTTCAGTACGAAGTGCTTAGAAACTGGGCCACTTACCACCTCAAACTGGGGCTCCTTTCTCAAATGAGAACTTCTCAGCCAGCTGGCCAGCAAGAAATTACACAAGCAATTTCCTTAGAGACTCCGGTTCTCCTGGGCCACCACTAGCACCACTCCTTGTACAGACATGAGGATATGAAAATCCATCTCACCAAATCAAAAGCTTCTTCTGACCCCAAAGAATCAGTCACATCCTGGGTCAATTTATACCTTAGCTCTCATCCAAGAATCATGCTGCCCGATCCTTTGGAATCTAACATCCAAGGCTTTATTCGTAAAAGAGAAATAGAGGTGCACGTCAAACGGTGCAGGGGTGGGGAACCTTTTTGGGGTCGGAGGTCACTGACCCACAGAAAAATCAGTCGGGGCCATACACAAGTGAGAAGCAAAAAACCAGAATTCACTGACCTGGTCCCCAACAAGCTCAGGGCTTCCCCCAGCATGAGCACTGGTTCACCCTGCTGCCAGGGAAAACCCTGAGCTTTGCCATGGGCCAACTCCAAGTAAGCCGGGGGCCGGATCTGGCCCATGGGCTGCATGCATGTATGCCAGGGGCCAGATCTGGCCTGCAGGCCATAGCTCTCCCACCCGGGACAGAATTCCTTGGCTTTGGCTGGCAGCAGCAATGGAATAAAACTGCTGGTTCAAGTCATGTCTCTGGTCACTTCCAAATCACTGGAAAGTCCCTTGGTTAGGATGTGCCCATTGGTGTGACCCTAGAGACGGAGAAAGGAGGAGGTCAGCTGGAGGAGTTCCCACGGCCTTTTATAGCTTCAGCCATGCGGAAGGACTCCCGTGGCCCTTTCTGTGGAAAATTACAGTGACAAGATTGAGTCTGGAGACACATGGGCAAAGCACCTGCCTGTTCTTTGCAGGCAAACACAGAAAAGCTCACCCACTGTGGATTTGCACCTCCCCCGGTCCACTGTCCATCAAGTGCTCCTACTCAGCCTGAATAGTCCCTTCCCACTACATTGGCCAAACCTCTTGTCTCTGTCAAGGACTCACAGGTCATGCCCACGCTTGGGCCATACGGTCCATAGGGAAACCCTCGGTGATGTGACAGACAGACACTTTCTCCTGAGGTTGAGCCCCTCAGCCTCCTGGGACAGCCCCTCTTTGAGCCCCCAGTGCACCTGGCTCTGCTGTGGGCCCCCTCAGGGAGTCCACTTGCTCTGGGCCCCCGGGGCCTCCACTCGCAGGGGGGCCAGTGCAGCCCTGTTCTCAGACCGGAGCGACTCTCCGCCAGCGGCACACAGGAGGGTTCATTGAGCACTGAACCCAGCACAGGAACTCTCAGGCCTGCAGGCCTGGCCCCCCTCAGCCCAGCTCGTCTGAGTCTCCCCTGCAGCCAGGTGGGCTCTGCCTGCTCCCCCTGCCCAGGCCAGCAGCCCCCTCCTCCCAGCCCAGCCTCCCAAATCCCTCCCCAGCAGCCCCCTCCTTCCAGCCCAGCCCCCAAATCCCTCCCCAGCAGCCCCTCCCCTGGCCTCGGTCTTCTGCCCAGGTAACCAGGGTCACCTGGGTCCTCTCTTGTCCACCTCCCCTCTCCTCCACCCTTTGTCTCCCCCACTGGTTGAGACCAGCTGGGCAGGTCACCAGGGTCCTTTCCTTGCAGCCCATTGGCCCCATTGGCCAGTCCTGGCTGTGCCAGCCCAGCTGGGTCTCCCAGTCACCAGCTGGGGGTCTCCAGTTCTGTGCTAGTCCCTGTTACAACAAACTCCCTCCTCCTCCCCTCATTAAACCAATAACAGCTGGGGACACTGAGTGCTCCCTACACATGCAACCCCTTCAAACCTTCACAAATGCCCCACTTCCTTACAGTCCCCCAAAAGCAAACATCTGAAATGCAAGTACAGAGCCAATACTCTGAACTTCACGTACAAAAGTGATACACGTGTGTGACATTATTGGATTGTGAGATGAACGTACAAACCACTGGTGCCACCACTGTTCTGTGTTTGCACCAAATCTTGTACAAAGTGGGCTCTGTGAGGTGTCTCTGAAAAGCTGATGATTTGCTGATTCTGTTTGTGCTGCTCGTGGGCAGGTGTCATTTTTGTATTTGAAGTTCTAAGAACTGGCTCTGTCCTCGCATTCCAAATGTTCGCTCCTGGGAGTTATCAACAGGCGTCGCCCAGCCATTGTGTAAGGGTGGCTAGTCAGCGACTAGCAGCACTTGGCCGGCAATGGGCATCCAGTGGTGCCGATCCACAGCTGAGGAACTTGGCTGTGAAGGTTCAGACCAGCCCATGAGGGATGGCTGCTCAGGCCTGAGTCAGGCATGGTCAATGACTGGCTCACGTGACAAACGCCATTTCGGGAGGTGAGCAATGGGATTCCTGCCACGTGGGCAAGGGTAGAACGAGGGCCTGGGGACTCCTGCATTTCTCTTCAGTCCAGCTCATCACCTTTGCAGCATATTTGCTATGAGCTCTGCTCCAAGCCCGCAACAAGAGCTGTGCAGTTGAATTGGTGTGTATATTTGATTTCTTTAACAACTTGAATTCTCACCTTTATTTCTTTCTTTTTCTTTTAGAGTCTAAAAGATTCTAAAAGATGTTAGATTCTAAAACCACAGTGTGCTCTTTTGGGTGAGAGCTGAGGTATAAATTGACCTGGGACTGTGGCTGGTCATTTGGGATTGGAATTTGGATTTGGTGAGATGGGTTTTCATAACCTCTCATCTGTGCAGAGCAGAGCTGGTGGTGTCAGCAGAGAAGTGGAGTGTCTGAGGCTATGTATACACTACGGGGCTTTATTGGAAAAAGGTACACAAATTGTACTCTGCAATTTGCATACTTTTTTCCAATAATTTTTTTGAAAGAGGCTTTTCTGAAATTTGGCCCGTCTACACTGGGCCAAATTTTGGGGAAAAAAAATTCTCTTTTGGAAGAGCCGTTCTTTCTCATGGGAGGAGGAAGATAGGGCTTCCAAAAGAGTGCATCTGCTCTTCCACCAAAAAAAAAGCAGAAGAGCAGACATGTTCCCTGGACATGGTGGAGTTTTTTTGGGAATACCTCTGGTATCCCCAAAAAAACCCTGTAGCCTAGCCATAGCCTGAGGTAATTGCTTGTACAGTTTCTTGTTAACCAGTGTGGGGAACAGAAATGTTCTTTGTGACTGGTTAGGTGCCTTATAGCAGAGGACCCCTATTCTTGGGCTGTAAGTAGCCCTGTCTCTAGGCAATTCACCCTGATTTGACCCTCTGAGCAGTGCCACCCGAAACCTCCTGTATTACAATGTGTCTAAAAGACACGATCAGAACCAGCAAACCATTAGCTTTTCATCGACACCTCACTTGCCCTCGTTTGCATCAGGTTTGTTGCAAATATAGATCAGTGGTAGCAACAGGGATCTGTAAGGTCTCATCAGAGATAACATCATCCCCTCAAACCCACCCAGTCCTGCCCCGCTCCCCACATATCGCCCCTCCCAGCGAGATTCTTTGCTGGGAGTTGCCCAGTTTTCACCCTGCTCCAGGATCTGGGGTGGGTAATGAGAGCTCCCTGCTCTGGGTGTGAAAAATCCCATCCATCTCCCCCCAGGTCAATGGGACACGTGTGACGCTGCCGGCCAAGCCCACTCGGGACACATCTGTGGCCCACAGCGGTCACTACGTTGCTGTGCAGACTTTGTTCGGGCTGGCTGTGCGCTGGGATGGGAACCACTACCTGGAAATCCAGGCCCCCAGGTAAGTATAGCTGGTAGGCCCCCTCCCCCAGCTCTACCAGTGCCCCTCACTTCTGACCCGCAGCCCCTGCCCCCCCAGCCCTGCCAGTGCCTCTCATTCCTGACCCACAGCCCCTGTCCCTTCATTGCCATCTCACCCCCTCTCCAGCTCCTATTCTGGGCTGCTCTGTGGTCTTTGCGGGAACTATGATGGAAACTCCAACAACGACAACCTGAAGCCAGATGGGCAGCCAGCCACGGATGGGGATGTGCTGGGGAACAGTTGGCAAACCCCTGACGACGAGGACCCTGAGTGAGTCCCAGCTCCTCCCATCCAGCCGCAGCCTCTGCTACCCCCTACTGGGTGCTAGGCGAGGTGCAGGAGAGTGGGAATGTCGGTGGAACTACCTGCCACTGCATGAGTCTGGCACCTTAGCAGGAAGCCCCGGGGCAGGGAGGGCACAGCCTTACTGGAGAGCCGTGAGGGGCAGGAGGAAACCAGCCCTTCCGGGAGCTGTGATAAATGCTGAAGTTATTTCCCCCTGCCAGGTGCCAACCCGACATCTCAGACAAGCCAGTCTGCACCCCAGACAGCGAAATGAAGGCCAGCTGTGAAAAGCTTCAAGACCCCCAGGGGGCATTTAGGTAAAGGGGGGGGGTCTCTGTGCTGTGGGGAGGGGCACTAGGGATGTTCTTTGCTGTGGGGGAGGAGTGCTAAGGGGCTCTGTGCTAAGTTGGAAGGATACTAGGGGGCCTGGAGGGGAGGGGTGCTGGGGGGTTCCGTGCTGCGAGGGGCTCTGTGCTGACTCTCTGCCTCTCCCTAGGGACTGCCACAAACACATCTCCCCCACTCCCTATTTTGAGAATTGCCTGTTTGACATGTGTCAGTACCAGGGGCTGCAGGAGTCCCTCTGTGCCCAGCTCCAGGCCTACACGGCTGCCTGCCAGGCCATGGGTGCCACTGTGTTCCCCTGGAGGGGCCCTGAACTTTGCCGTGAGTAGCTAGAACCCAACCCTTCTCCCCTCCCAGAACCCAGGCATCCTGGCTACCATAGACACACCTGTCTCTCTGCCCTGCAGCTCTGGAGTGCCCAGCCAACAGCTCCTATGCCCTGTGTGCCCAGCTGTGCCCAGAGACTTGCAGCGCGGCTTTCGTGCCCATCGAGTGCCCGGCCCAGCGCTGTGTGGAGGGCTGCGACTGCCTTCCGGGCTTCGTGCTGAGTGGGCAGAAGTGTGTGCCGGCCAGCCAGTGCGGGTGCACGGTGCCCAATGGCGGGTACCACCCGGTGAGTGCTGGGGGGTGAGGACAGGTGTGGCAGCCCCTTCCCTGGCCTCCCCATGACTCACCTCTCCTCCCAGCTTGGCGACGTCTGGCTCAATGCAGACTGCAGCGAGAAATGCACCTGCCAGGGCCAGGATGCCATCCACTGCCAGGCTGCCGACTGCCAGCCACAGGAGAGCTGCCAGCTGCAGGACGGAGAGTATGGCTGCCACCCAACTGGTGAGAAACATGCCCATCCTCGGGCCCCTCACCCAGCACTGAGCTGCAGTCTCCTCTGGGTCCTGAGGCTGCAGCTGCAGTGTCTAACGTCGCCTCCCCACAGGCTGGGGGAGCTGTGTGGTGGCAGGGGACCCTCACTACACCACCTTCGATGGGCGACTCCTGCACTTCATGGGCACTTGCAGCTACATCCTGAGCCGAGTGTGTGATGGGAGATCTGGGCTCCCCAATTTCACCGTGGAGGCTGCTAATGAGCACCGGGGGGCCAGCGCCCAGGTTTCCTACGTTCGTGCTGTGGCTGTGGAGGTGTACGGCCACCGGGTGGCACTGCTAAAGGGACGCAGAGTGACGGTGAGACCTCTGTTGCTCCCACAACCCCCCACACTCCAGCCCTGCCAATGCCCCTCACTCCAGCCCCGTAGTCCCTGCCAGGCCAACCCTGGGCTCCCCACCAGATTTGCTGGTGCCCCTCACTCCCGGGCCACAGCCCCTGCCACCCTGGGCTTCCCCAGCTCTGCCAGTGCCCCTGATTCCTAACCCACAGTCCCTGCCAACCCAGCCTGCCAGTGCTCTTCACCCCACCTCTCTCCTGCAGGTGGACGGACAACGGGTGACTCTTCCGGTGGCCCTGGCGCAGGGCCAGCTCAGGGTACAAGTGAGTGGCGCTTATGCCCTGCTGCAGACAGACTTCGGGCTGCGAGTTCGCTATGATGGGACACAGCGAGTCGAGGTGCAGGTGCCCTCATCCTATGCTGGACAGCTCTGTGGGCTCTGTGGTGAGTGCGGCCTGAGCGCCTAGGACTGCTGGTGCCATTGTGCTGTTCATATGTTGGGTTCCCTGAGCTTGGGGCCCCAACCTCCTCTGTTCCACTTACACACCTGGTCTTCGGTGTACTAGAGAGACTTAGTGGGGGGCACCGCAGTGACGGTCAGTCCTGGCCAAATTGCTTGGAGACAGGGCCACTTACAATCTAACACTTGGGGCCTCCACTACAAGGGTATGTCTACACTACCCCGCTAGTTCGAACTAGCGGGGTAATGTATGCATACCAAACTTGCTAATGAAGCCCGGGATTTGAATTTCCCGGGCTTCATTAGCATAAAGCCGCGCCGCCATTTTTAAAAGCCGGCTAGTGCGAACCCCGTGCCGCGCGGCTACACGCGGCCCGGGCTAGATAGTTCGAACTAGGTAGCCATTCCAAACTATCTGTACGCCTCGTGGAACGAGGTGTACAGATAGTTCAGAATGGCTACCTAGTTCGAACTATCTAGCCCGTGCCGCGTGTAGCCGCGCGGCACGGGGTTCGCACTAGCCGGCTTTTAAAAATGGCGGCGCCGGCTTTATGCTAATGAAGCCCGGGAAATTCAAATCCCGGGCTTCATTAGCAAGTTCGGTATGCATACATTACCCCGCTAGTTCGAACTAGCGGGGTAGTGTAGACATACCCCAAGATACCACACCAGTCACTGAGAACACTTCTGTTTGCCACAGTGGCCAGCAAGAAGTCACACAAGCAACCGCCTTAGGCATTCCAGCTTCCCCTGTGCCACAGCCAGCACCGCTCCTTACCCAGGTGAGAGGCTATGAAAACCCATTTTGCTAGATCCAAACAGGTTCTCCTGGTCCCAAAGGAGCAGCCACATTCCCAGACTAATTTATACATCAGACCTTAGCCAAAGGAGCATGTTGTGCCAATTTTTTAGAATTAGATAGATGGATGGATGGATGGAAGGAAGGAAGGAAGGAAGGAAGGAAGGAAGGAAGGTTAAAATTGATAAAGGAATCAAATACGCCCACCAATTTTAACATTCTTGTAGCTATGTAGCCTGTAGCTGAGATGGAAGAAGTTGCTGGCATGTCTCTGGAGCACCTCCACAGCTGGGATGGGTCATCTAGTCCTTTGTTTAAAGCTTCAGTTTGTAGCAAAGATCTTCCAGATGTAAGAAGGACTGATGATCAAATGGAGGAATCCCCAGGCCCTTTATATCTTTGGCCCATGTGGAGGGATTCCCATTGTTCTCACTTTGGAGAAATGGCTCCCAAGATGGAGCTTGGAGCAACATGGGCCAGTCCCCTGTCCATGCAACACTCTGGTTTTTGCAGGCGGACACCCTAAGCCACAATCCATATTGAAGGTTGTCAGGAAAGTCCAGTCAGTGCAGTTGGTGTCTCCCGTGCTGGTCTGGACATTCACAGAAAAGCTCATCAGATGTGGGTGGTGCCTCCCAAGGCCCATTGTCCATCAAGTACTTCTTGACGTGCCAATCAGCTGGAGCAGCCTTTCCCAGACAAGCTGGAGAATTGCTGGGTGGCTGTTACTCCAGGAGATGATATCAGAAATACAGACACAGATCTAATGTTCAGATCTTTATGTACAAAATTGATACACACCCACAAATGGTATCGCCAGAACCAGCAAATCATCCGCTTTTCAGAGGCACCTAACATGACCCTCTTTGTACAAGATTTGTGGCGAACATACAACAGTGGTTGCAACAATAATTAGTATGTTCGTATCACAGTCCAATAATGTCCCAGCCTAGTTTCTGAACACCTGGGTCCCCAACTGCTCCTCTGTCCCACTCGGACTCCTGGATCCAACCCCAGTGACACCCTTCCATCTCACCTCGCCTTCCAGGCAACTACAATGGACAGAATTCCGACGACAACCTCATGCCTAATGGCACCTCAGCCAGCAACGTCGACCGCCTGGGGGAGAGCTGGATGGTGCCGGACGCCAGCAGCCCTGGGTGAGTGGAAGAGAGTAGGGGGCTGGGAGCCAGGATGCCTGTCTAGGAGGAGGGAGGGGGCTGTAGGTCAAAGCAGTAGCGCAGGCATGTCCAAAGTCCGGCCCGCGGGCCAATTGCGGCCCGTGTTCCGGTTTAATACGGCCCCACAGGTAATTTGGCAATATCTATCTTTTATGGCCCCCAACGAATCCATATGTATTGAGATGAATACATTGTAAAATCTCAGTTAATGTCAGTTGGTCTAAATCAGTTATAAATATATTTGGACACAACATATATACTTGGTGTTATGTTCCTGTTCATATTTTTTGAACTTAAAAGTTGACAGACAACCTTTATTACCAATAATATGTAATGTACTTTACAATGTTCCTGACATATATTTCAGCTTCCTGGATTTTTTTTTTTCATCTGGCCTTCAGATATGAAAGGTAGAGTGATTTAACACCTGTTTAGATTTGTCATCCATGTGACGAAATGAAAAGTATGCCGTTTGCAATAAACTTTGCATAAAATAGTTAATTTGCATTTAATTTTAATGGTTCAAAGAATGTCAGGCAAAATGGTCGGCCCTTACGCATGTTCACTTCATCAAATCTGGCCCTCTTTGAAAAAAGTTTGAACACCCCTGCAGTAGCGGCTGGGCACCAGGACTCCTGGACTCTCTCCGCAGCACCGAGGAAGGTGTCTGTGTAAAGGGGTGACCCCAAGTGGGGATGTTTGACTGGTGCTGATTTTCCTCCCTCCACCCAGCTGCACCAACATTGGGGACCCGGGTGAATGTGACCCAGAGATCAGCAAGGAAGCTCAGAAACCAACCAGCTGTGGAGCCCTGACTGACCCACAGGGTGAGTCTTCTAGGGCTGGGAGCCAGGACTCCTGAGTTCCCTCCCTGGTTCTGGGAGGGAAGTGGGGGCTGGTGGATTAGAGTGGGGGAGGGGGGCTGGGAGGCCAGATGCCAGGGTTCCCTCTTGGTTCTGGGAGGGGAGAGGGGACTGTCATGGAGGCCCCCCTTCAATGTGACAGCCCCTTCTTGGGGGTCCACTCTCTCTCGGGGGTTATCCCTCTGCCTCCTGGGACTGCAGCTTTCTGAGCCCCAGCGTGCCTGCCTCTGCCATGGGCCTCCTTGGGAAGTCCACTCGCTCTGAGCCACTGTCATCTGTAAATTGAGCAATTGAGCAGCTGCTCAGGAGAGATTCCAGTGCAGAGCACCCAGAGAAGTTTGTGTTTCCTTTGGTGGTGCACATTCTCCTGGGTGCCTTGGTGCACATAACAAAATGTATTGTGCACATGGATAGAAAAGACTAGAGGAAACACTCCTTTGGACCCCCTGGGAGAGGTCAAATCAGGGTGACTTGCTTAAAAACAGGGCTACTTACAGCCCAAAACTGGGGGTCCTTCACTGAAAGGCACCAAACCAGTCATACCTCTGTTCGCCACACTGGCCTGCAAGAAGTCACACAAGCAACCCACTTTCTGAGCCACCACCAGCACACTACATAGATAAGAGGTTATGAAAACCAATCGGACCAGCCCCAAACATGTTCCCCTGATCCCAAAGGACCAGTCACATTTCCAGGTCAATTTATACGTCAGATCCCACCCAAAGGAGCACGCTGCGCCAGTCCTTTAGAATCTAACAGCTAAAGGGTTATTCATAAAAGAAAGAAAAGGTTGAGAATAAAATTGTTAAAGAAGTTATATTACGTACCCCAATTGTAAAGTTCCTGGTGAGGCCTGCAGCAGAGATGGAATAAACTGCTGTCTTGTGTCCCTTGAATACGTCCTCTGCTAGGGTGGGTCGTCAGTCCTTTGGGGCTCATAGCAAAACTGCCCCTGAGGGGATGAGCTGGAGTGAAGACAAAGCTGGAGGAGCTCCCAGGGCCCTCTTTCTACCCTTGCCCACGCGGAGGGAATCTCACTGCTCTCCTGCTGTGAAAGAGCCTCCCGCAATGGTGTTTGTCACGTGACCAGTCACTGTCCATGCCTGACTCAGGCCTGAGCAGCCATCCCTCATGGGCTGGTCTGAACCGTCACAGCCAAGTTCCTCAGCTGTGAATCGGCACCGCTGGAGGCCCATTGCCAGCGAAGTGCTGCTAGTCGCTGACTAGCCACCCTTACACAATGGCTGGGCGACGCCTGTTGATAACTCCCAGGAGCGAACATTTGGAATGTGAGGACAGAACCAGTTCTCAGAAGTTCAAATTCAAAAATGACACCTGCCCACGAGCAGCACAAACAGAGCCAGTGAATCATCAGCTTTCGACAGACACCTCACAGGACGCAAGATTTAGTGCAAACATAGAACAGTTCTAAACATATACAAATGTTTTGCACGTTCATATCACAATTCAATAATGTCGCACCCCCAATATAAAATTGATGCAGGAAGGGATGAAGTAACATCTCTGACTGCATCACAGGGCCTTCCCATGTATGGCTGTGTGTTACTATAGCTTCTAATCCAATGTTAGAAATATCTGTGTCTAACTGGAACAGTTTATGAAACCCATGTTTGTCTAAAATGAGCTTCATCATTGTAAGATTCAACATGGTATAACAGTATCACTGAATCCTTTTGCAAAGCCAAAGTATAACTTGGTCAGAACACTAGAGGATTTTATCTGCTTTTGCAGCATGGTTCCCATATGTCCTATGTGATCTTGCCAAGAGCTAAAGAAAATAGTTAATTTATCCATACACATTCTGGCAAATGTTTGGAATCCAATAAACATCCAGTCACTGTAGATACCTATGTTCTCCCTTGTGTGGGACTCTTGGCATTTAGCCATGAAAGCAATATGGTTGATTTAGGGTGTCAAATTTGCATATGAATTCCAGCTCAACAGTTTCCCATTCATCCTTGCTACAAGTTTCCACACCGTCAGTAGGCACCACAATTAAATTGCCTTTATGTTTCTTTATGCTACTGTGGCTAAGGTACTACCCGGATCAGACAGTTGTTTCACCCTTTCCCAGCAACACGCCAGCAACAGGCAAAATACCAGCACCAGAATTGTTGGCTCTCTGGATTCTGACATGGCGCTAACTAGATTTAACTGAGTTACAGCATCATTCTCCCCAGCTGACACAAACTTAGGACCATTCCCTTCTGGGCTTCATTTGTATCCAGAACCAACCCTGGGACAACTGCATTATCCTCAGCCACTACTGCCTGAGAGGCACCTTCTGCAGATAAAGGACTGGGAAGAAACTTTCTCCCCAGACATGCTGCTGCTGCCACACACAAACAAGCCATTGGTGCCAATCTCTGCTTTGTCTCAGCACCCTGGCTGATTTCAGACATCCACCTGGAAATTGAGACAGCTTCCTTTGCAGACAAGGAGACAGAAGCTTCCTTTGCAGACAAGGAGACAGAAGCTTCCTTTACAGACAAGGAGGGCAGCCCTCACCGGCCTCTGGTATTCCTCCTTCTGCAGGGAGTAAGGGAAGTTGCCATTGCTCAGTTGAAAGTAAGCCAACTCCATCTACACATTTTGTATACCTGGAGCTGCGTGCCATAAACCGACCTGTCGGGTCTAGTGTCAGCCTGGCCTGAGTTCTTTGTGTGCTTGATCTAATTCCAGCCTCACTTCTGAGACATTAGATGGGCATTCAAAAACTTCATTCACAGACACCCAGTTTTCCTGCATAGACACCCAGCTGTCTTCCTCAGGCAAACATCTAGAGAAACCCATCCTGGGTCAGTTATTGCCCCTTAGACAAAGGCTCAGGATCATTTCTCTCCTGTGCTTCATTCAGGACACTAACTTGACTGAACAAAGCTCAATCAGCAGATCCTCAGGAATTGTATTTTTCACTCCCACAACCTTGGTGCCTCAAATCCCTTCCGTGTAAGATGGATTCTAGCCAATGGCTCTGTTACAAAATACTCAGGCAAGGCTACAACAGTCAGGCTTTCTTCTGGCAGATAATCTTCCTCCTTGACAAGGCTGGCTTTAACCAGTGTAATCTCTGCTGCAGTATCTCTCCACGCCTCGCACTTGGCTCCATTAACTTCAGCACTACTAATGAACTCTGCATGATTGTTCCCATATTTAGCTAATACTAGTTTTAAGGTCAAGCCCTTGAGAGACAACAGAAACAGCATTTGCACACAGGGCCCCCATGCTGGGCTCTGTGGGACTTGTCTGTATGTTTAGAGGAGCAGGATTAGCATTTATTGGGTTTGGTGACTTATTTGTTAGATTTGGACCCTCTGGTTTGATGTGTCCAGGTATCCCACACAAACGACACAACCACTTGTCTTCTCTTAGAGTAGGAGTTTTTTTGCTCATGAGCTTTTCTAATGGCAGTGGGGCCAGTCCCACCTTTAAATTCTTCTCTTCTTCTAGATTGAGAAGAATAGTATTACTCTTACTAGGGGGGTTAAACCCTTCTGGAGCCCCAGTTTGGGTGTGTGCATCTGCAAACTCTGCAGCCCGTAGGACCGACACAGGCTCTCTGTCCACAAACAGCTGCTCTAACATGGTCAGGAACAGTACCCAACAATTGCTCCAAAGTTATCAAATCCAGCAGTTTTTCAAAATGCCAATTTGCTCCCCCCCCATCCCACTTTTTAACAAAACCCATCAGTTTATGAGCACACTCCACATAAGCGCATTCACTAGACAGTCTAAACTTCCGAAATTGAATCCTGTGAGATTCAGAGGTGACCTTAAACTGCCTCAATACAGAATCCTTAAGACATACTTAGTCTAAAGCTTCTTGTCCCCCCAATTAATTAAATACCTCCCTGGCTTTTCTAGTCAATCTGGTCATCAGAACAGGCATCTGCCGGTCATCTGGGATTCGGCTCACATTGCATAGACATTCACTGGTAGACCAAAATTCCTCTATATCCTCAGTAACCTTGTAAATAGGACACAGCCTTTCCCAGCTTCTGCTGTCCAGAAGGGGTGGACTTCCAGGGCATTGCAGCTACTGCAGCTCCTCATAGCTGAAGTTGGTCAGCCGTCTCTGCAACTTGTCTGGCTTTCTCTTCAGCAGACAGTAGTTCCATTTGCCTTGCAGGGGCCTCTTTCTTTCAGCATCTTCCCCTTTTCTTTTAGCAGTTTCTCTCTCCAATTTAACTACCTTAAAAATTAGGAGTCACCAAATGAAATTAATAGGTAGCAGGTCTGAAACAAACAAAAGGACATTTTTCTTCAAACAGCACACAGTCAACTCGTGGAACTCCTTGCCAGAGGAGATTGTGAAGATCAGGACTTTAACCGGGTTTTAAAAAGAACTAGATAGATTTCACAAAGGTTAGGTCCCTCAATGGCTATTAGCCAGGCTGGGCAGGGATGTGTCCCTAGTCTCTGTTTGTCAGAAGCTGGAAATGGGTAACAGGGGAGGGATCACTTAATGATTCCTTGCTCTGTTCATTCCTTCTGGGGCACCTGGGGTTGGTCACTGTCAGAAAACAGGATACTGGGCTAGATGGACCTTTGGTCTGACCAGTATGACTGTTCTTATGTTCTTATGTACCTTTTCTTTTTCCTTTAAACTAATGTCTTAAAGCTTTTGTTCATGCTCCAGCTACAGTTCCTTCACTGTCTGCTGGTTGCTGTCCATGTGCAAGGATCCGCATTCTTGATTTGTGGCTTTCTCCCAAAAGGAGATTCTCTTCCGTGAGCAAAAATCTTCCAGGTCCTTTTTGTCAAGATCCTCATATTGTTGCTGACTCATTGCAAGTGATTTTTAACCAACAAAACTCACAATCCCAAAATTCAAATTTGGAATAGTGTGGAGTTCTGATCCAAAGCTTAATTGACCTAGCTCTGTGGATCCAAGCACAACTGCACCACTGTAATATAACAGGTTCTGGGGGCACCACTGAGAAGGTCAAACCAGAGAGAATTGCTTAGAAACAGGGCGACTTACAGACCAAGACTGGGGGTCCTCCATTCATTATAAGACACCAAACCAGACACAAAATGCATTTCAGTTCACCACACGGGCCAACAAGAAGTCACACAGGCAACCCCCTTAGACACTCCAGCGTCTCCTGTGCCACAAGCAGTACCTCTCCTTATTCAGACGGGAGGTTATGAAAACCAATCTCACCAAATCCTAATAGGTTCTTCTTATCTCAAGGAATCAGCCACTTTCCCAGGTCAATTTATATGTCAGATCCCACCCAAAGGAGCACGCTGCCCCAATCCTTTAGAATCTAACAGCTAAAGGCTTGTTCATAAAAGAAAGAAAAGGTTGAGAATAAAATTGTTAAAGAAGTTATATTACGTACCCCAATAGTAAAGTTCCTGGTGAGGCCTGCAGCAGAGATGGAATAAACTACTGTCTTGTGTCCCTTGAATACGTCCTTTGCTAGGGTGGGTCATCAGTCCTTTGGGGCTCATAGCAAAGCTGCCCCTGAAGGGATGAGCTGGAGTGAAGACAAGATGAAGGAGCCCCCAGGGCCCTCGTTCTACCCTTGCCCACTTGGAGGGAATCCCACTGCTCGCCTGCTGTGAAAGAGCCTCCCGCAATGGCGTTTGTCACGTGACCAGTCACTGTCCATGCCTGACTCAGGCCTGAGCAGCCATCGCTCACGGGCTGGTCTGAACCATCACAGGGAAGCTCCTCAGCTGTGGATCGGCACCAGCCAAGGCCCATTGTCACTGACTAGCCACCCTTACACAAAGGCTGGGTGATGCCTGTTGATAACTCCCAGGAGCAAATATTTCAAATGCGAGGACAGAGCCAGTTCTTAGAACTTCAAATACAAAAATGATACCAGATGGGCAGGTCCCTGGGGTCCTCTCCCCACAGCCCCTTGTCCTCCCACTGGCTGGAACTGTCTGTGCTATCTCCTCTGGGTCTCCTGGTCACCAGTCGCTGGGGGTTCCATTCTCCATGACACTTGTCAGAGTCCCCAGTTCCATGCTGGTCCCTGAGACAAACTCCCTTTCCCCTCCCCTCATTAAACCAGTAACACCCAGAGACAGTGAGTGCTGCAGACAACTCCTTCAAGCACCCCATAACTCCCCCACTCCATCACACCATGCTCACATCCCATCTGACTTTCTATATTTCAGGCCCCTTTGCTCCCTGCCATGGAGCTGTGCCCCCTGCGGACTCCTTCAAGACCTGCCACTATGATCTGTGTGGCACGAGGGGCGAAACAACCACGCTCTGCTATGCCCTGCAGTCCTATGCTGATGGCTGTGCCCAGGCGGGGATCCCCATTGCATGGAGGAACAGTACCTTGTGCCGTAAGCACTGCCTGGATGCCTGGGTGGGGTGTGGGGGCTGGTGTGTTAGAGCAGGGGGGGCTGGGAACCAGGACTCTGAGGTTTAATTTTTAGAGTAAAAAGTAGGGAAATTCTCAGACCTAAAGCTTTGTGGCTCTATATGAACACAGCTAACAGGAGAATTCTGGCTATATCCCAGGCCGGGTGAGGGATCCCTATGTAAATAGCCGCCCCATCTCAGAGGTGGCTGCATATTAGTGCCAGGCGAGGTGTCCCAACCCAGAGCTGGGCACATATCAGCATTGGGCAAGATGGATGTGTCTCACCTCCTGGTCTCGTCTTTCCCACAGCCTTGAACTGCCCCCCAGGCAGCACCTACACCCCCTGTGCCAGCCCCTGCCCATCCAGCTGCACAGATCTAGGGGCCCCCAACAGCTGCCTCTCCCTGCCCTGCGTGGAAGCCTGTGCCTGCAATGAAGGATACATTCTCAGTGGGGACATGTGCGTCCCCCTGAGCCAATGTGGATGCACTGCCAGTGATGGGCGATACCACCTGGTGAGGCAGGGGAGTGGTTAGAGCTGTAGGGCTGGGAGCCAGGACTCCTGGGAGGCGAGTGGGAGCTGATGAATTAGAGCACAGGGGCTGGGAACCAGGACTCCTGGGAGGCGAGTGGGAGCTGATGGATTAGAGCAGACGGGCTGGGAGCCAGGACTCCTGGGAGGCAAGTGGCCGGGGGGGCTGGTGGATTAGAGCAGGGGGGTTGGGAGCCAGGACTCCTGGGTTCTCTCCCTGGCAGCTCATCAGGTTTCCCACTCCCCCAGGTGGGTGAGAGCTGGATGGCAAATGACCACTGCACCGAGCGCTGCACCTGCATGAGCTCCAACAACATCAGCTGTGAGCCTTGGAGCTGCAGCCCTGTGCAGCAGTGTCAGCCGGAGGACGGCCTGCTGGGCTGTCAGGACACAGGTAGGCTCCACCCCACCCCAGAAGTGGCTGTATCCCAGCGCTGCGCAAAGTGGGTAACCAGCCACTCTGCCCCAGAATTGGGCACTTCTCATCACCAGCAGTATGTGTCTCTCTCATCCCGGGTTTCATCTCTCCCAGGTGTGGCTTCCTGCCATGTGGCTGGGGACCCGCACTACTTCACCTTTGACGGGGCCATGGTGACATTCCAGGGCACCTGCACCTATACTCTGGTGAGCCTGTGCAGCAGGGACGGGCGCTTGCAGCCCTTCAACATCACTGGGAAGAACGAGGAGCGGGGCCAGTCTAAGGCCTCCTACCTGCGCCTGGTGCATGTGGAGCTTGGTGGCACACGCTTCACTCTCATGAAGAACCGGCGGGTGCTGGTGAGATGGGGCAGAGGGGCCATGGGGGAATGGGAGCAGGCAAGGGAGTGGCATCCTGGCTATGTGAGGGAGGGAAGCGAGGGGCTCGTTTTGGGATGGGATTTTGTCAGCCCTGATTGAGGCTGTCCTGCAGGTGGATGGGGAGCGGGTGCGCACCCCAGTGCTTGGCTGGGTTCCCGGTGTCTCCATCAGCACCAGTGGCATCTACACGGAGCTGCGCAGCCAGGCCGGGCTGCTCGTCCGCTTTGATGGCAATCAGCACCTGGAGATCCAGCTCTCCGGCGCCTACTTTAGCCAGGTGAGCGTGGCTCCACCCCCCTGGGTTTGGCTCTGTCCCCATTAGCAGGACCCCTTCATGGCTCCACCCCTGCCTAGTCATGTCTGCCTCGGGTGGGAACCCTGTCTGACCACACCCCAGGGTCTGACCACACCTTGGCCACACCCCGAGATCCTGTTCATGCCCCCATTGACCAGACTCCTTCCTGATTCCTCCCACCGCCCCATGACCCAAATCTGTGGGAGGGTGCGGCTGACCCTTGACCTTTAGGTGACTCTGACCTCTGAACCCTCTCCCAGGTGTGTGGTATGTGCGGGAACTACAACAATCAGAGCCAGGATGACCTTGCCCTGCCCAGTGGGCACCCAGCCGCCAACGCCACTGACTTCGGCAACAGCTGGCAGGCGCCTGGCGACCCAGACCCGGGGTAAGCGCAGAGACCACTGACTGGGGGAGAACAGCGGGACCATTGTCTGTGGTGGAGGGGGAAGTGAACTGGACCATTGGCCACAGAGTAGGGGGCTTGGGCTTGACAATTGACTAGAGGAGGGGTCCTGGGCTGGACCATTGACTGTGAGCTGACCCATTGACCACGGGGGGGGGGGCAGGGATGGATCATTGGCTGCTGGGAATGGAGGCCTGGACTGGACCATTGACCATGAGTTGGGCCAGGGCTGGACTATTGTCTGTGAGAGGGGCCTGGGCTGGACCATTGACCAAGGGGAGTGCAAGTCATTGATTTGGTGTCTGGGAGGGGTTCCTGTGCTGGACTATTGACCATGAGAGAGAGGTACCTGCACCAAATCATTGACTGTTGGGGGACTGGTGTGGGGGGGATGGACTAAATCATTGTCTGGGGGTGGGTGGGCTGGATCATTGACTAGTATGGGGCACTGGAATAGACCATTCACTAGGGCACAGGTTGTGGGAGAAGGTAGACCATTGACTTGTGGGGGGTGTGGGCTAGAGCATTCACTAGGTGTGTGGGGGGGGAAGCTAAACCATTGTCTGGGAGGGGAAATGGACTAAACCACTTCTTTGGGTGGAGGTGGAGCCTAGTTTAAACCATTCATGGGGGGAGACAGTTGCTCTACACCCCTTTCTCCACTCACCTGCCCTTGTCCTGCTGCCAGCTGCCAGCCAGACAACCGGGAGGACCTGGAGCCTCACTGCAGCCCACTGGAGAAGGAGCGCTTCAGTGCCCTGTGCCGAGAGATCCTGGCCCCCAAATACCAGGCCTGCCATGGGGTTCTGCCCCCCCAGCCCTTCATCCAGAGTTGCCTCTTCGACATGTGCGAGTACCAGGGCATGGTCTCCACCCTCTGTGACAACATCCAGGTGTACGCCGAGGCCTGCAAGAGCCAGGGCGTGGCTGGCCTCTCCTGGAGGAACAGCACCTTCTGCCGTAAGAGCCATGAGGCTCTGCCAAGAGCTCCCTGTGGGGCATCCAGCTTGGCAAATTGCAAAGCTTTGGGCTGGGGAGTTTCTTTAGCTTGCAGCGGTGTAGCCAGGCCCACATGGAAGGGCTGCTGCTTTCCTGGGTAGGGGCTGCTTTCTAGAAGGAGGACTAACCGGTAGGGCAAGGTAGGGGTGTGACTTGAGCTGTTCGGGGTTGTAACCCACCACCACTGACAGCAGACTTGGACCATCTATGGTTTTAGCCACATCCACAACGTTTCCTATTTAACAGAAACAGGGAACTGGTGGTGTTGCACAGGGGTCTGTACTGGGACCAATCCTATTCTGCATATTCATAAATGATTTAGAGAGAGAAGAGTAAACAGTTACGTGGCAAAACTTGCAGATGATTCTAAAATGCTCATGATAGTTAAGACCAAAGTAACTGTGAAGAGCTTCAAAAGGATCTCACAAAACTAGGTGATTGGACAACAAAATGGCAGATGAATTTTAATTTTGATAAATGCAAATTAATGCACATTGGAAAACATAATCCCAACTATAAATACAAAATGATGGGAACTAAATTAGCTGTTACCACTCAAGGAAGAGATCTTGGAGTCATTGTGGGTAATTCTCTGAAAACATCTACTCAATGTGGAGCATCAGTCAAAAAAGCAAACAGAATGTTAGGAATCATTAACAAAAGGGATAAAAAATAACACAGAGAATATCTTATTGCCTCTGTATAAATCGACGGTACACCCATATTTTGAATACTGCATGCAGAAGTGGTTGCCTCATTGCAAATGCCTATCTTGACACTGGAAAAAGTTCAGAAAAGGGCAACGAAAAATATTAGGAATTTGGAATGGCAGCCGTATGAGGAGAGGTTAAAAACACTGGTACTTTTCAAATTAGAAAAGAGGAGACTAAGGGTACATCTACACTGCAAGGCTATTTCCCAAAATAGATACCCTGCGTCTACACAAGCCGCCCATTATTTCGAAACATTTTTTAAAATAATGGGTGCACTATTTCTCCATCCTATCAAACCTTATTGCATGCAGAATAAGGGATGGCTCAAAACGGTGTTTTATTTTGAAATTTGGCACTGTATAGATGTGCCAAATTTCAAAATAAGCTATTGTGAAATAAAATCAAAATAAGATACACAATGTGCATAGCGCAAATTGTGTATCTTATTTCAAATTTAGGGTGCAGTGTAGAGGCACCCTTTGGTGGGATATGATCGAGGTCTATAAAATCATGACTGGTGTGGAGAAAGTGAATAAGGAAAAGTTATTTACTTGTTTCCACAACATAAGAAGTAGGGGTCACCAAATGAAATTAATAGGTAGCAAGTTTAAAACAAACTAAAGGAAGTACTTCTTCACACAGCACACAGTCAACCTGTGGAACTCCCTTCCGGAGGATGTTATGAAGATCAAGACTTTAACAGGGTTCAAAGAAGAGCTAGATAAATTCATGGAGGATAGGTCTATCACTGACTATTAGCCAGGCTGATCAGGGATGTGTCCCTAGTCTGTTTGTCAGAAGCTAACAATGGATGACAGGGGAGGGATCACTTAATGATTCTCGCCCTGTTCATTCCTTCTGGGGCACCTAGCATTGGTCACTGTCGAAAAACAAGGATACTGGGTTAGACAGACCTTTGGTGTGACCCAGTCTTGCCATTCTTATGTTCTTAACAACTTCCTTAGTCTTTTTGCCAGATTCACAAAGTTGGGGTTGGTTTTGTTTGTTCCTTTTTGCCTGTAAGACTTGCCTGAAGTTTTTGCTAGATTTCACATTTTTTGTCTGGGAATTTCCTTTCTTGTTTGGCCAGGCCTGCTCATTTTTTGGTCTGGAAATGTCCCCATGTGGTAGCCAGAATCACAAAGGAGGTTGTTTTTGTTTGTTTGTTTTTGTTTGTTTGTTTGTTTTTGTGTGGGAATTTCCTTAGTTTTGTAGCCACATTCACAAAGGCTTTTGTTTTGTTGGTGAATTTCTTTATTTTTTAGCCAATTCCACCAAGTTTTTATCTGGAAGTGTCTTTTTTCCCCAGCAAAGCCTGCAATGGTACAACATGGTTTTGCCTGGGAATGTCCTTTGTTCTTTTGGATTAGCCAGCTTCACAACTATTTGCCTGGGATTTTCCTTTCAGGTCCACAAAAGTATTTTGGCCAGGAATTTCATTTGCTCTTCCACAGAGATTTCTATAGTTTAGTGTCACAAAGTTTTCATGGCTGGGAATTGCCTTTTATTTTTTTCAGTTTAACTAGTGACACACGAAGGATTTCTGGTCAGGAATTTCCTTAGTTCTTCCATTTAAAATTCTATAGTTATATCACAGAGTTGCTGCAGATTTGTTTAATATTTTTTCCAGCTGGAATTGCTGTATTTATTTCATAGTTTAGTGTCACGTGAAGATTTTCTGGGTGGGAATTTCCTGATATTTCCCATAGACATTTCTACAGTTTAACAACATTTTTGGACTGCGATGACCTTAAAAATGTCCTTATTTCCCCCAAAAACAAAAAACACCCTAACAATAACGGAAATCCTAAGGGGGGAGACTTTGTTAATTGAAACTTCCAAAACAAACTTCCTTGTCTCTCCAGCCCTGCCATGTCCCCCGCACAGCCACTACACTGAGTGCGCCTCGCCCTGTCCGGCCACCTGCACCAATCTTTACTCTGCGGCCAGCTGCCCAAACCCTGCGGCCTGCGTGGAGGGCTGCGCCTGCAACCGTGGCTATGTGCTGAGCGATGAGACCTGTGTCGACATGGGAGCGTGCGGTTGCCTGGATGACCAGCAGGGTTACCATAGCGTGAGTGCAGTGGGGGGGAGGGCAGGTGTACAGAAATGGGGCAGGAGTTGGAGGCAGGTTGTGACCCTCCTGGCTCTATCCTTCCAGATGGGGGACACATGGTTGAGCAGTGACTGCAGCCAGCGCTGTACCTGCCTGGTGAATGGCAGCACCTCCTGCCAGCTGTTCCAGTGCCAGATGGGGTCCCACTGCGCCCTCAGCAGTGCTGGGAACCGCTACTGCAAACCCACCAGTGAGTGACAGTCAGGGAGGGTTCCTGGCAGCGGGACTGGGGAGCGCGACTGATTTGGGAGGGATCTGGGCAGTGGGGGAGGGAGCAGAGATGCCCCTAAAGACCCCCTAACATCTCCTCACCCCTCTGCCAGAGTATTACCAGTGCACCATCTCCGGCGACCCCCACTACCGCACCTTCGACGGCTACGTCTACCACTTCCAGGGCCGGGCCACCTACACCCTGACCACCACCCTGGCCACGCTGCCCGGAGCCCTGCCCTCGCTGAGCATCATGGGCCGGAACCGGCGCCGGGTGGCTTGGCACCGTGTGTCCTTCTTGCGGGAGGTCTATGTCTCAGTGTATGGCTACAAGGTCACCATGATGGAGGGCCGCAAACTGGTGGTGAGCACCCCATAGAACCAGCCTTCCCCCAGAGGTGTCTGCATCTCAGCACCAAGCAAGAGGTCTCTGTTTAACCGGTTCTTCTCCTTGTTTTGTGCCTCCGCTAGGTTGATGGGCTGCATGTGACCCCCCCGTTCCAACCCTTGGAAGGGCTCATTGTAACTCAGAAGGGACGCAGCCTTTTTCTGCAGACAGACTTTGGCCTCTCAGTCTCTTTTAATGGCAGGGACCACTCAGGTAAAATGGGGCACCGGCCTGTCCCCTCCAAGAGGCACCAGCTCCCACTCAGCCCCAGGGGAGGGACTGGCTGGCTCAGCGGGGCAGTGGCCTGGATTTGGGGGCACTGTGTTTGTACTCTCTCTCTCTCTCCTTTCTCAGAAATTGTGCTTCCAACCACCTACCAGAGCTATGTGGGGGGCCTGTGTGGGAATTTTGATGGGCGCCGGGACAATGAATACACCAAGCCAGATGGCACCAGGACCCGCAGACCCACTGAATTCGGAGAGAGCTGGGCCGTCAGGAGCCCCTGGAGTAGGGAACTCAGTCACATAGAGCCCCCCCGGACCAGGTAAGACCCCTAAACTTTGCTCGGCCCTGTCAGTGGGTCTCTCACAATCTCTCCCCTCCCCCAGTCAGTGGGTGTCTCGTGGTCACCTTCCACCCCAATCAGTGAGTGTTCCACAGTCCCTCCCCAAACCCCCAATCAGTAGGTGTCTCACAGTCTCTCCCCAAGCCCCAGTCAGCGACTGTCTTATGGTCACCCCTCACCCCAGTCAGTGGGTGTCTCTCATCTCTCCCCACTTCCCCAGTTACTGGGTGTCTCATGGTCTCCCCCCAATCAGTGGATCTCTCACAGCCTCTCCCCTCCCCCAATCAGTGGGTCTCTCATAGTCTCTCCCCACCTCAGTCAGTGGGTGTCTCATGGTCTCCCCCAGGCGACAGGCACCAGAGACGGCGGTGGAGTCGGGATTTGAGGTGATGTGCAGCGCAGATCAGTTGGTGCAGGTGAACGGGACGGGGCTTTGTGGGACCCTGGCTGATCCCCAGGGACCCTTCCAGGCCTGCCATGGACATCTGGACCCCAGCACTTTCCAGGAGTGCGTAATGCATTCGTGGTGTGTGTGTGTACGTGTGCGTTTGTGTCCCTGAACCCCCGCTGTGTATGTGTCCCTTGCCAGTGTGTGTGTGAGTCCCCACAGCTCCCTGCTCTGTATGTTTGTGTGTGCGTGCATGTGTCCCTGTGACCTCCTGCTGTACGTGTGTTTCCCAGTATGTGTGTGTGGATGTGCATGCATGTCCCTGCACCCTTTGCTGTGTATGTGTGTCCCTGCTGGGATGTGTGTATGTTTTTGTGTGTCGCTGTCACGCGCGCTCTGACAATTCGTGCGGTGCTGTGCTATGGGCAATATTTGGAGACAGGCTAGTGTGGCAATGCGGGGTGCTGTGAGGTGTTGGGAGGTTGTGTAGCACTGGTGGATGTCGTGTTGTGGGGGAGTTGTGTTGTGTTGTCTCTAACCTGCCCTGTCCCGCCAGAAACTGCGTGTACGACGTCTGCGCTGTGCCCAGCAGCACGGAGCTGCTCTGCCAGAGCCTCAGTGACTACGCCCAGCAGTGCCAGGCCCTGGGGCTGCTTCTGCCCAGCTGGAGACAGCACACAGGCTGTGGTACGGCTTGCACCCTCCCCTGGCACAGCCCCATAGCACCCTCCCCACATAGCACCCTCCCCACATAGCACCCTCCCCTGGCACAGCCCCATAGCACCCTCCCCACATAGCACCCTCCCCTGGCACAGCCCCATAGCACCCTCCCCACATAGCACCCTCCCCACATAGCACCCTCCCCTGGCACAGCCCCATAGTGCCCTCTCCACATAGTGCCCTCCCCTGGCACAGCCCCATAGCACCCTCCCCACATAGCACCCTCCCCCGGCACAGCCCCATAGCACCCTCCCCACATAGCACCCTCCCCCGGCACAGCCCCATAGCACCCTCCCCACATAGCACCCTCCCCCGGCACAGCCCCATAGTGCCCTCTCCACATAGCACCCTCCCCTGGCACAGCCTCATAGTGCCCTCTCCACATAGCGCCCTCCCCTGGCACAGCCCCATAGCACCCTCCCCACATAGCACCCTCCCCCGGCACAGCCCCATAGTGCCCTCTCCACATAGTACCCTCCCCCGGCACAGCCCCATAGCACCCTCCCCACATAGCACCCTCCCCCGGCACAGCCCCATAGCACCCTCCCCACATAGCACCCTCCCCTGGCACAGCCCCATAGTGCCCTCTCCACATAGCACCCTCCCCCGGCACAGCCCCATAGCACCCTCCCCACATAGCACCCTCCCCTGGCACAGCCCCATAGCACCCTCCCCACATAGCACCCTCCCCTGGCACAGCCCCATAGTGCCCTCCCCACATAGCACCCTCCCCCGGCACAGCCCCATAGTGCCCTCTCCACATAGCACCCTCCCCCGGCACAGCCCCATAGCGCCCTCTCCACATAGCATCCTCCCCTGGCACAGCCCCATAGCGCCCTCTCCACATAGCACCCTCCCCTGGCACAGCCCCATAGTGCCCTCTCCACATAGCACCCTCCCCTGGCACAGCCCCATAGCACCCTCCCCACATAGCACCCTCCCCCGGCACAGCCCCATAGCACCCTCCCCACATAGCACCCTCCCCCGGCACAGCCCCATAGTGCCCTCTCCACATAGCACCCTCCCCCGGCACAGCCCCATAGCACCCTCCCCACATAGCACCCTCCCCCGCCACAGCCCCATAGCACCCTCCCCACATAGCACCCTCCCCTGGCACAGCCCCATAGTGCCCTCTCCACATAGCACCCTCCCCCGGCACAGCCCCATAGCGCCCTCTCCACATAGCACCCTCCCCTGGCACAGCCCCATAGCGCCCTCTCCACATAGCACCCTCCCCTGGCACAGCCCCATAGTGCCCTCTCCACATAGCACCCTCCCCTGGCACAGCCCCATAGCACCCTCCCCACATAGCACCCTCCCCCGGCACAGCCCCATAGCACCCTCCCCACATAGCACCCTCCCCCGGCACAGCCCCATAGCACCCTCCCCACATAGCACCCTCCCCCGGCACAGCCCCATAGCACCCTCCCCCGGCACAGCCTCATAGTGCCCTCTCCACATAGCGCCCTCCCCCGGCACAGCCCCATAGCACCCTCCCCCGGCACAGCCCCATAGTGCCCTCTCCACATAGCGCCCTCCCCACATAGCACCTTCCCCCAATGTAGCCCCATAATGCCCTCCCCCCGATACAGCCCCATAGTTCCCTCCCCTGACACAATCCCATAGCGTCCTCTCCACGTAGCCCCATAGCGCCCTTCCTCACCACATCACCCCATAGTGCCCTCCCCCTACACAGTCCCATAGTGCCCTCCCTCCTGACACACAGCCCCCTAGCTCCTTCCCTCCCCAAACAGCCCCATAGCACCCTCCCTCCGACATAGCCCCATAGCACTCCCCCTCCCCACAGTCCCATAGTGCCCTCCCTCCTGACACACAGCCTTGTAGTGCCACTTCTTTCCCACAAAGCCCCATAGTGTCCTCCCACCTGACCCGCAGCCCTATAGCACCCCTCCCTCCCACCACATAGTCCCATAGTGTCCACCCTCCCCTACACAGCCTCATAGTGCCCTCCCTCCTGACCTGCAGCCCTTTAATGCCCCTCCCTCAAGGGCATCAGTTAGGGCGGCTGGGGCCCAAAAGTTGGAGCCCCTGGATTTCATACTTGAAGTCTGCTTAAAGCTGCATGCTCTGACTCCAGAGGCAGCTCTTAACTGCAATAGAGTTTGAACAGCTTGCAGCTTTGCCTTTGGGGCAGGGAGTTTGTTATAAACAGAGGGAGGCAGATGATTAAGAATAACAAAAGGCTGGGCATTCAAATCACAGAGGATAGATCCCTCATGAAAACATTGCCGGGTCCTCCACTTAAAAGAAGAGTAGCAATGAGCGTTGTGCTCCTGGGATTATCTGCATTTGGACCACTATTGTTAACCTTATAAATGTTCTTGAAAAAGGGGTAAACCAGTCAGGTGGCAACATTTGCAGATGCTATAAAATTACTCAAAATAGTTAAGTCCAAAGCTGACTGCAAAGAATTACAAAAGGATCTCGCCAAACTGGGTGATTGGGCAACACAAGGGCAGATGGAATTCAGTGTTGATAAGTGCGAAGTAATGCACATGGAAAAATAAAATCCTAACTATAGATATGTAGGGATTCTGACCCCCCCTACAGCGTCGCCCGTCGTTGATTTTGGGGAATTGGCTCTGACGGCGGCGGCGCTATTCTATTCAGGTCACTGTCCTCCAACAGTGCCCACACAGCCTGGGTTTTACCCCTTCCGGGGATAGTTCGGGGCGTCCGAGTGCGCACAGAATAGTCTGGTGCCCCCTTGTTCCGCGCCCTTATCGTCGCCCCCTATGACGTACTTTTCTCACCAGCCCCCGGCGACACATGTCTGAAACGCCCCTTGTTTGCTCTCTTGGCATTTCTTTCCAGGAGGGGCAGAAGGGTAGAGAGGGGAGAGGGGGGCCCAGGCCCACCCTCACTTCCAGGCCCCAGCCCAGGGCCCTAAAGGACAGGGACCGGTTTTGGTCCAGCTGAAAGGGGCGTCCTGCCGAAACCTGCCAATCTGTGGGGTTCTTATATGACCCCGCCCTGGGCTACTTCCTCTCCATTCCATCACCCCTCCCCTGCTGCTGGCTTACCCGGCACTCCGCAGGCCAGCCGCTCGTCGCTCCGGACAGCCTTCTGGACCCCGTTGCTCCACGGGTGTCTGCAATGTCCTGCCTTCCATGGCCGCTGGTTCGTGTCCTCACCCGTCCTCCGGGGTCGAAAGCTCCAATCTCCGGCATTTGTCTTCCCTCCACATCCCCCTCCTCCACACAACCCGGGAGCGGCATTTAAAACTCCCGCCGTGCCCAGCGCCGGAGGGGCACGTCATCCTGACGTCACCGGCTAGCTCCACCCCTCCCACAGCGTCCGTGCCGCAGCCGCTGCGCCTGAGGCTGCCAGCTGGTCCGCAGCGTGGGTACACCCGGCACAATGCCGGTGCGCGCCTCCCCGCCGCCCGAATAGAGCGCTTGCCGCAGGGGCTTTAGTGCGGGGTTGCAGGGCCCTGTCCCAAGATACAAAAATGATGGAGTCTAAATTAGCTGTTACCACTCAAGAAAGAGATCTTGAAATTATTGTGGATAGTTGCCTGAAAACATATGCACAATGTGCAGTGGAAGTCTAAAAACTAAGGCCATGTCTACACTAGGAGATTATTTTGAATTTACTGACTTTAACTTCTGGGCACCCAGTTTTACAAATTCGAAGTTCTGTGTCTTCACTGCGGGGAAGAATCGAATGTCGTCCGAGGCAGGTTCTGATAATGTGGACATGCTACTTCAAACTCAGAACCCCAGGAAGCACTCTGGGGAGCTGCGGGAGGCCTCCGGAGGCCAATAAATTTGAATTAGCAGCACCGGAGCATCCGCACTCACATTATTTAGGACTTACAAGTTCAGGAATAGCGTTACTCCTCATGAAATGCAGGAGTACAGAGTCTGAATTCCATGGCCCTTTATTCCGGAATAACAGGCTTGGTAGTGTGGATGCATTGCTTACAAATTTGATCTTGGGGAATTATTTTGGACTAAGATCCTAGTGTAGACCAGGCCTCACAGAATATAGGGAATCATTAGGAAAGGAATAGATAATAAGACTGAAAATATCATATTGCTTCTATATAAAGTCATGGTATGCCCACATCTTGAATACTTCATGCCGATCTGCTCACTCCATCTAAAACAAAAAGATCTATTGGATTTGGAAAAGGTACAGAAAAGGCAACAGAAATTATGAGGGGTAAGAAACAGCTTCCATAAGAGGAGAGATTAACAAGAATGGGACTTTTCAGCTTGGAGAAGAAATGACTAAAGGGTGTGGGGAGGGGGATTTGTTAGAGATCTAGGAAATCATTAATGTTGTAGAGAAATAGAATAAGGATATGTTATTCATTCCTTTACTAACATAACACAAGAAGCTGACCCAATTAAATTTATAGGCAGCAGATTTAAAACAAACAAAAAAAAGTATTTTTTCACAGTCAACCTGTGGAACTCTTTGCCAGGAGATAGTGGAAAGGCCCAAATTATACCAGGGTTCCAATAAGAACAAAATAAGTTCAAGGAGTGGCTGCTCCATCTCACCAGAATGGGCAGGGATGGTGTCCCAGCCTCTGTTTGGCAAAAGCTGGGAACTGGCGACAGAGAAAGGATCAATTGATGATGCCTCTTCTGCTCATGCCTTCCGAAGCATCTGGCATTGGCCAGACAGAACACTGGGCTAGATGGGCCATTGGTCTGATCTTATATAGAGCCCAAATGTACCTGCCCCCTGCTGTAACCCCACTGCACTGCCAGAGCTGAGGGCGAGCCCAAGAGTCCTGACTGTGTCTCTCTCAGCAGTTAGTAACAAAGTAAGACTGAATGTTACAATGTTGAGGCTGACCAGGGTCCTTAAGGGACTTGCCACAAGATGTCAGAAAGTGTTGGTATAGAGCTGAGTGAGTCTGATATTTATTTCATTTTCTTTCTTTTACATAGGAATTAGATACAAGGCTTCTGCCAGCTATTCGCTAAGTTAGCTGCCAGAAAAACTAGAATTTCCCCATCTTAGTAGCCTTAGAAAAAGGTGATATGTGTGTGGGGGAGGGTGAATGGGATCAGTCCCCCTCCAAATTTGCTGCTTAGCTAGTACTGAGCATGCTCAATAACACTGCTGAAGCTGCTGTCCTCAGTCTGCCCCCCATGCTCTCACTTTCTCTTACCCATCACAATATGCATAGGTTTCTTCCCCAACCAAAATCTGAAATGATTCCTCTGTCCTCACTCCCACTCCGCAATGCCCCCCACTCCCAACCTGCAGCTCCATGGTGCCCCTCCCTCCTGACCCACAGCCCTGCAGTGCCCCTCCCTCACCACATGCAGCCCCCTGCCCATAGTGCCCTTCTCTCCCGGCCTGCATCCCCACTGTGCCCCTCACTCCTGCCCCATAGCCTCCTGCCCATGGTGCCCTCACTCCTGCAGCACTACCCACTTCTGACCTGCAGCTTGCAGCCTGTGAAGCCCCTCACTCCCAGCCTGCAGCCCCCACCCTCCCAGTGCCACTTAGTCCTGAATCGCAGCCCCCTGCCCAAAGAGCCCCCCCCATTCCCAACCTCACTAACTACTGTCTCTCCCTGCAGCCATGGCCTGCCCAGCCCATACCACCTACCAGCCCTGCATGACGGCCTGTCCTGCCAGCTGTGCCCACCTGGCTGCACCCTCAACCTGCGATGCTCTCTGTGTGGAGGGCTGTGCCAGCGACCCCGGTTATGTGCTTAGCAATCTGGACAGCGTCCCCTACAACCAGTGCGGATGCAGCCATGATGGCCAGTACTACCCGGTGTGCCAGATGCTTGGGTCCCTGCCCAGATACCTGGGTTCTCTGCTTTGATCTGGGAGGAGAGTGGGGGCTGGTGGTTAGAGCAGGGGGCGGGGGCCATGACTCCTGGGTTCTGTCTCTGGTACTGGGAGGGAAGTAGGAGTGGGAGTGCAGGAGCGGGGGTGGTTTGTGAGCCAGGACGCCTGGGTTCTATGCAGTTGCTGACTCTCTCCTACCCCACCCCAGATCAACCAGACATTCCTGACGACTGACTGCACCCAGCGCTGCACCTGCCAAGACACGGGCACCTTGCAATGCGAGCCCGCCCCCTGCTGCCTTGCGCCGGATATCTGCACTCTCGCCAACTATACCTGGGGCTGCTACCGTGGTGAGAGGGCAGCCAGGGGCCCAGCACATCTATGCAGAGCTGGGGAATCACCCCTGGCTGAGAACTGCACAGAAGCCATGATACATGCCATGGCTGCATCTTGGTTTGGCTGTGGGGAGTAGGTTAGAGGAGGGCGGCTGGGAGCCAGGACTCCTGGGTTCGCTCCCTAGCTCTTGGAGGGAAATGGGGGCTGGGATGGCTGGCACTCACTCGCCTGTGTCTCTCCAGCCAGCCCGTGTCTCAGCAGCCCGTGCCAGAACGAGGGCTGGTGCCGGGAGACGGACGGCGGGTTCACCTGTGACTGTGCCGAGGGCTACGAAGGACAAGAGTGCGAGCGTGTGACGCCTGAAGTGCCCCCTGAGAGCCTTCCCCCGCCAGGTACAGGACTGCCACAGCCCTGCTTGCCAGTGAAGAGCGCCCCCTGCTGAGTACCCAGCCCCCCCAGTTTCCCTAGTGCCACTCTGGGGCCAGCCCTGCATGTCAAGGGAGAGTACCACCTGCTGAGCCCCATCCTGCTCCCTGCCCCACAGCGCCCCCTAGCGCCTCTCTGGGGCCTGTCCTGCAGCCCAGGGGAAAGCAACCCCTGCTGAGCCCCACCCCGCTCCCTGCCCCCAGTTCCTCTAGTGCCACTCCTGAGGCCAGCCCTGCCGCCCAAGGGACAGCGACCCCTGCTGAGCCCTGCACCCCACACTCTGCTCAGCTTTGTCTTACCTCTGCCCACAGATAACCTCACCGCCATCCTTGTGGGAGTCCTTGTACCATTGGGGCTGATCCTCGTCCTGGTCACTGGAGTCTGCCTCTACCGCCAGAGACGGAGGTGAGATTTCAGGGGGTCAGGGAATGGGGCACGGGCATGTCCCCTCTTGGGGGTGCTGGCTCCCACCCAGCCCCAGGGCAGGGACTGGCATGCTCAGGGGGGCGGGGAATGGGTCTCATTGGGGAAGCCCCAGCTGGCGTATCCCCTATTCAGTACCTAATCCTGCCATTTCCCCTGCAGAGGGAAGACTCGTCTAGGAGACAGAAGCAGCATCCTAATGCCAACACCCCTGGGTAAGATGGAGGTGGGGGGGAGTCATGTGGAAGGGCGGGAAAGTTGGGGAAAGAAACCAGCTGCCTCCCTAAATCCCCCTAAAGGCATCTCATGAGAAACAGGATTCATCACTTCCTGTCCCAAACTGCTGGTAACTAGCTGCTCTGCCAACGAGGTGGCTGCATCTCAGAGGGTGGGTGCCAGGCAAAGGACGTGAATGTGACTCTTTCTCTGTCTCTCTCTCTCTCTCTCTCTCTTGTAGGTGAGGGGGACCCCATGAGCGCTGCCGCCAACATCCGCATCACCCAGTTCTGAGGCCAGTACCTGCCTCACGCCAGCCCAGCCTGTCACCCAGGGCAGGGCAGTAGCACTTGGCTGGCCCCACCTGAGATCTACCACCAGATGGGCCTGTCCTGTGACTGCGGGTGCCTCCCAGAGCCAAACTCAGTGTAGTTCCCCCTCCCGCCGCCACCGTCTGGGAGACGCACAACGGTCTTGGGAGGAGAATAAATTTCCACTTCTACTACCTGGCCTTGGTTCTTGTGTTTACTGCTCTGTCAACCTCCGACTGTCCACCATGATGCTTGGGTCTCATCCCCACCTCTGGGAGGGGAGTGAGGGCTGGTGGGTTAGAGCTGGGAGCCAGGACTCCTGGATTCTCTCCCAGCCTCTGGTAGGGAAATGCAGGTTGGGACTGACTGAGGCTCGGGGGGCTCTGTCTCCCATTTCCCTCTAAAACTGCCGCTTTCCAATAAGCACCAGCCCTGAATCAGGACTCAGCTTGGGGCTGGGCCCAGAGATAGCACTGAACAGGACCTTGTAGGAGGCACCGGCCCCTGGGGGGCCTGACTGCGGGGTGGGAGGGAGCCCTGGGGCCTTTTACGTCTGACGTCAGCCTGGTGGCTGGTGAATAGGGGGTTGGCCAGGGAACTCCGCATGGGTGGTAGGAATCTTTGTGTCTTTGTCTCCCTGGGTAGCCCCTAGCTGCTCCCACCCCCAACTTGATCTCAGGGATGGGGGCTGGCCTAGTTTTATTTTTAGCCTGGCCTTTTGAGGGGTGGGTGGGGCCAGGTCATGGCCTCCCTGAGCCTGCGTCAGTGCATGACATCTGGTTGGCAAGCCAGGGGCCCTACTGAATAGCTCGCTAAGCACAGGAACACAGGAGTCCGGGCTTTTTCCCTTCCCCTAGGCCAGGTCAGGAGAGGGGGAATCACCAGGCTCAGATAGTGGGGTGTCCCAAATGGAGATGCAGGAGGCCATGTGGGGTTCCTCTGGGCACCCCCCTTCTCTGAGGCTTGGCTGCACTACCCCTTCCCCCCACCTGCCAACACCCAAGGTAGGGACAGACATTGGTAGCACCAGTATGGGGCTGCCCCACAGATGAGCTGCCATCTGGCCACCCCAGAGCAGCAGCTGAGACATGTGGGCACGCTATGGCTCTGTGTGGCACTAGAAGTGGCCTGTGAACCAGCCTCCTCCAGAGCCAGGCCTCCAGGGGCGAGTGCAGGGCAGCAAGCGACCAGTACTGCCTGGACGTGAGAAAGGGTGGGAGGGAGCCCAGGAGGGAACCTAGGGCCAGGAGCATCCTGCTTGGGACAGGAAACCAAGTGCAAGCAAAGTGAGGAATGGAGAAAAGTGGAGGAGGCAGACACAGGCGGGGCACTGAAGGGGGCACTAAAGAAAAGGGGAGGCAGACACAGAAGAAAAGGGGTGGGAGGAGGCAGGCAGGGGAATCTGAAGAAAAGGGTTGGGGAGGCAGACACAGGAGGGGGCACTGAAGAAAAAGGAGTGAGGGAGGATGCAGACACAGCTGTGGGCACAGAGAAAAAAGGGGAAGGGGGCAGACACAGGGTGGGCACTGAAAAAAGGGGAAGGGGGCAGACACACGGTGGGCACTGAAAAAAGGGGGGCAGACATAGGCGGGGGGCACTGAAGAAAAGGGGGAGGAGAGGCAGACAGGGTGGGCACTGAAAAAAGGGGGAGGGGAGGCAGACATAGGCGGGGGGCACTGAAGAAAAGGGGGTGGGAGAGGGAGACACTGGCAGGGGGCACTGAGGAAAAAGGGGTGTGCGGAGGCAGACACAACTGGGGGGCACTAAACCAGCTCCCTTGGGGCAGCAGAAGAGCAGGACTCCCCCTTCCCATCCCACTTTCCAAACGAGGCCAGGCTGACCCCCAGTCCCTACCCCAGGTGGCCCAGTGCCCATGGCAGCCAGAGACTCTGGTCCCACCATCCCAGCTAGGCCAGGTTCAGCAGGGCCCCTGCTGGGAGGAGGCACTGTCAGCCCTCGCCCCCCCCCCCCCCCACACACACACACTGCACTGCACTGCACTGCACACAATGGCCTGGCTCATCCCACGCTGGGCCATCAGGCCTGGGCCTGGCTCAATGGGCCCTAATCCCCCTGTGTCTTAATTAGCCCCCTGTGCTCCTTAATCCAGGGATTAGGCCGTTAATTAACAGCTGGGGAGGGCAGGATTTTGGGATGACTCCCAGAGCCACTTCCTGTCTCAAACTCCCAGCCTGGTTAGAGGCTGGCGCCTCCTTGAGGGGACAGGCCCTTAACCCCTGCCTGTCTCCCTTCCCCGAGTCAGCCTGGTTCCCACCCAGCCCATAGCAGCTGGAAGCTGCATTCCCCCTGGGTGGCTGCCTGGTCTCTGGGGCAACCTGCTGCTGAATTCCCGGGGCTGGCCCTGTTCTCCCCGGATGTTTCCCAGCCCCCTCCAGGTTACCCTGTGTGATGGATTCTGTGAGGCCTGGAAGGGGGTGTGAGGACCCTGGGGCTCTGGAGAAATACATGAAACTGCTTTGGCTAGGGCATGAGATGGGAATGTAATAATACAAAGGAGAGGAGCCCAGGGCCAGGCTGGCAGGGGCTGCAGGTTGGGAGTGAGGGGCACCGACAGGGCAGGGGAGGGGCAGGGCAGGATCTGTGGTTCGGGAATGAGGGGCACCAGCAGGGCTGGGGGAGCCCAGGGCTGGGCTGGCACGGGCTGCAGGTCAGGAGTGAAGAGCATCCATTTACAGACTCCCTTCTGCTTCCAGTAACTCATCACCCCGACAACCCACACAATGGCCCCCCATTGCATCCCCCCTTGCTACCACCCCTTCCTGCCCCAGCGGGGGCAGGGATCTGTTGCCCTGGGTGATACATCTAGGAGGGGGGGGATCATGGGAACGTCACCACCTTGAGGCCCTTTATAGAGTCAGGCTGGGGTAGAGGAGAAAGCAGAGGAACCCAGACACTGCGCCGAGCCCCCACCACACGCAGGGACACTCCAGGACTCGACACCCCAGATTGGGGCCTATCGCACACACGGGTAACATGGAGCCTTACTCCACCCTGCTCTTTCTCCTCCTCCTCCCCCTCACCTCGCCGGCCCCCCGCCACCCCCCCCAGGTAGGTACCTTGCTAGGGATGGAACCCAGGAGTCCTGGTGCTCAGCCCCCCCTCTGCTCTGACCCATTCACCCCACCACCCTTTCCAGAGCCAGGGAAGAGCCCAGGCAACCTGGTTCCAAGCTCTAACCCTAACCCACCAGCTCCTCCTCCCTGAGCTGAGGAGACTGGCTCCCAGCCTCCTGCTCTAACCCACCAGCCCCCACTCCTGTCCCAGAGTTGGGACCATGTCTGGGGACTGAGCTATGATGGGAGTGGGGGGGGGGGGGGTCTCTCTCTCTTTTTGTGCCGTCTGGTCTCCCTCTTTAACAAAGTCCCTTTCTGTATCTCCAGACTCTTCTTGCTGTAGTGAGTGATGCCCTGGCTACCCCACACTCCATCAACGTCCCTGTGGCTCACCATTCCCTTTTCCCTTGGGTGGGAAACCGTCCCCTGCGTGATGCCCCTGAGCCCCCCTCCGTCGACCCCACCTGGGTCCGATTTTTCACTGACTTCATGAACGGGCAGAGGAAGTTTCGGGGCAGGACCAAGAAGGCACCGCATCCTCAGGGCTGCTTCGGGATGAAGCTGGACCGAATTGGGACCTTCAGCGGGCTGGGATGCTAAAGTCAGAGGTAGGAGATGGCAGAATCTTGTGGTGGGTAGTTCTGCAGGTTAACACCACCCTGACATTTCATTGCTCATAACAATGCCGGGATAGTGCTTGCTGTACCCTGAGTCTACCCCTGTGACTTTCTTATAAACAATTACCCTTGTCCCCTGATGTCCTCCTTCATAGTTTCACCTTTCCCTTCTCACTCCCCTCCAAATCAGTCTCATCCCTGTGGAATCTTGTGGAAGATTAAAGCCAGCTCTGCTGTGCCTGGTGGTGGGGAGTTCTACGGGTTAACAACACCTAGCTTTTAGAACATAAGAACGGCCGTACTGGGTCAGACCAAAGGTCCATCTAGCCCAGTATCCTGTCTGCCGACAGTGGCCAGCACCAGGTGCCCCAAGAGAGGGTGGACCGAAGACAATGATCAAGCGATTTGTCTCCTGCCATCCCTCTCCAGCCTCTGACAAACAGAGGCCAAGGACACCATTTTATCCCCTGGCTAATTGCCTTTTATGGACCTAACCTCCATGAAGTTATCTAGCTTCTCTTTAAACTCTCTTATAGTCCTAGTCTTCACAGCCTCCTCTGGCAAGGAGTTCCACAGGTTGACTACACGCTGTGTGAAGAAGAACTTTCTTTTATTAGTTTTAAACCTGCTACCCATTAATTTCATTTGGTGTCCTCTAGTTCTTCTATTTAGGGAACTAATAAATAACTTTTCTTTATCCGCCCTCTCCACACCATTCATGATTTTATATACCTCTATCATAACCCCCCTCAGTCTCCTCTTTTCTAAACTGAAAAGTCCCAGTCGCTTTAACCTCTCCTCATATAGGACCCGTTCCAAGCCCCTAATCATTTTAGTTGCCCTTTTCTGAACCCTTTCCAAGGCCAAAATATCTTTTTTGAGGTGAGGAGACCACATCTGTACACAGTGTTCAAGATGTGGGCGTACCATAGTTTTATACAGGGGCAGTAAAATATTCTGGGTTTTATTTTCTATCCCTTTCTTAACAATTCCTAGCATCCTATTTGCCTTTTTAACCGCCGCTGCACACCGTGTGGAAGATTTCAGAGAACTGTCCACGATAACTCCAACCTCTCTTTCCTGATTTGACGTAGCCAAATTAGCCCCCATCATACTGTACGTATAGTTGGGGTTATTTTTCTCGATGTGCATTACTTTGACTCAACTGCAGCTATTCTCTCCTTCTGGAGGGCAGGGTGCTGCAAGCCCTTATCCCCCTATATTCCTGCCTCCTTCTCCTCTCCCCCTCCTCCTGGTGCCCCACCACTTCTCCCACTCTGGCTCTAGCCTCCAGCATCTAGTGGTGGGGAGTTCCAGAAGTTAACAGTGCCCTGAAACTGAAGTTTATCTTTGCTCAGCTGTTTCCCATCATGTCCCATGGGGTGCTGTCCCCTCATCTCCTCTCTTTACCATCTCTCCTAGATTTCTGCCACTCACCCCAACCAATCCGTTGTGGCTGATGGAAGCAGCACCAGATGCCTGGTCCTGAAGGTGGCACGCCTGGATTTTTGACGCAGCCCTCCCCCCCCCCCAACCCTGGTTTTGGAATAGAGGGCTAAGAATGCTAGGTCTATTCCCCCCAACTCACTTCGGGAACGTAGGGACAAGGGGACCCCCTCACCCCACAAAGCATGAGGGTCCTCCACGTCTCTGATTTGTACTTGAAACAAATAAAAACAAAAACTTGGGATTTTGCTTCACATTCAAGTGGCTTTATTTCTGGGAAACACCGCAGAACATGGTGCAGGAAACATCCAAGGGAAAAACTCAGGAGACGGGGCTCACAGCCCCGTACTCTGACCCAGCCAGCTCCCCCCGCGGCGGGAAAGAACCCAGGCGTCCTGGCTCCTTCCTTTGCCGCCAGGGCTTTACCACCAACCCGCCCCCGTTCCCGTTCGAGCCAGTTACGCGCAGTACCAAAACGGGCCACGTGGAGGCGCTGTGGATCAATTTTACTGGGCCCGTGGGCGGCGAGGACTGGAGGGGAGGGGAGGGGAGCGGAGCGGAGCTGGGCGCACCCGGGTAGGCAAGGCTGGGACTCGGAGAAAGGGAGCGACTGGGGGCGGGGGGTTCACTGCAAACCCAAGCGGCCAAAGGTCGCTCGCCCCCTTTTCAGGGACAACAGACAGAAGCCTGATGCCCCTCACTCCTGACCCACAGCCCCTGCCAGCCCAGCCCTGCCCCCAGTCTGCCAATACCCCTCACTCCCGACCCACAGCCCCTGCCAGCCCAGCCCTGCCCCCCAGTCTGCCAGTACCCCTCACTCCCAACCCACAGCCCCTGCCAGCCCAGCCCCCCCGTCTGCCAGTACCCCTCACTCCTGACCAACAGCCCCTGCCAGCCCAGCCCTGCCCCCAGTCTGCCAATACCCCTCACTCCCGACCCACAGCCCCTGCCAGCCCAGCCCCCCCGTCTGCCAGTACCCCTCACTCCCGACCCACAGCCCCTGCCAGCCCAGCCCCCCCGTCTGCCAATACCCCTCACTCCCGACCCACAGCCCCTGCCAGCCCAGCCCCCCCGTCTGCCAGTACCCCTCACTCCTGACCCACAGCCCCTGCCAGCCCAGCCCCCCCGTCTGCCAATACCCCTCACTCCCGACCCACAGCCCCTGCCAGCCCAGCCCCCCCGTCTGCCAGTACCCCTCACTCCCGACCTACAGCCCCTGCCAGCCCAGCCCAGCCCCCCAGTCTGCCAGAACCCCTCACTCTCGACCCACAGCCCCTGCCAGCCCAGCCATGCCCCCCAGTCTGCCAATACCCCTCACTCCTGACCTACAGCCCCTGCCAGCCCAGCCCCTCCGTCTGCCAGAACCCCTCACTCTCGACCCACAGCGCCTGCCAGCCCAGCCCAGCGCCCCCGTCTGCCAATACCCCTCACTAATGACCCACAGCCCCTGCCAGCCCAGCCCAGCCCCCCCGTCTGCCAGTACCCCTCACTCTTGACCCACAGCCCCTGCCAGCCCAGGCCCCCCGTCTGCCAGTACCCCTCACTCCCGACCCACAGCCCCTGCCAGCCCAGGCCCCCCGTCTGCCAGTACCCCTCACTCCCGACCCACAGCCCCTGCCAGCCCAGGCCCCCCGTCTGCCAGTACCCCTCACTCCCGACCCACAGCCCCTGCCAGCCCAGGCCCCCCGTCTGCCAGTACCCCTCACTCCCGACCCACAGCCCCTGCCAGCCCAGCCCCCCAGTCTGCCAGTACCCCTCACTCCCGACCCACAGCCCCTGCCAGCCCAGCCCCCCAGTCTGCCAGTACCCCTCACTCCCGACCCACAGCCCCTGCTAGCCCAGCCCTGCCCCCAGTCTGCCAGTACCCCTCACTCCCGACCCACAGCCCCTGCCAGCCCAGTCATGACCCCCGGTCTGCCAATACCCCTCACTCCCGACCCACAGCCCCTGCCAGCCCAGGCCCCCCGTCTGCCAGTACCCCTCACTCCTGACCAACAGCCCCTGCCAGCCCAGCCCCCCAGTCTGCCAGTACCCCTCACTCCCGACCCACAGCCCCTGCCAGCCCAGCCCCCCAGTCTGCCAGTACCCCTCACTCCCGACCCACAGCCCCTGCCAGCCCAGCCCCCCCGTCTGCCAATACCCCTCACTCCCGACCCACAGCCCCTGCTAGCCCATCCCTGCCCCCAGTCTGCCACTACCCCTCACTCCCGACCCACAGCCCCTGCCAGCCCAGCCCAGCCCCCCAGTCTGCCAATACCCCTCACTCCCGACCCACAGCCCCTGCCAGCCCAGCCCAGCCCCCCCGTCTGCCAGTACCCCTCACTTCCGACCCACAGCCCCTGCCAGCCCAGCCATGCCCCCCAGTCTGCCAATACCCCTCACTCCTGACCTACAGCCCCTGCCAGCCCAGCCCAGCCCCCCAGTCTGCCAGTACCCCTCACTCCCGACCCACAGCCCCTGCCAGCCCAGCCCCCCAGCTCTGCCAGTACCCCTCACTCCTGACCCACAGCCCCTGCCAGCCCAGCCCAGGCCCCCCAGTCTGCCAGCACCCCTCACTCCTGACCCACAGCTCCTGCCAGCCCAGTCCTGCCCCCCAGTCTGCCAGTACCCCTCACTCCTGACCCACAGCCCCTGCCAGCCCAGCCCAGCTCCCCAGTCTACTGGTATCCCTCACTCCCAACCCACAGTCCCTGCCAGCCCAGTCCTGCCCCCCAGTCTGCCAGTACCCCTCACTCCTGACCCACAGCCTCTGCCAGCCCCAGTCCTGCCCCCCAGTCTGCCAGTACCCCTCACTCCCAACCCACAGCCCCTGCCAGACCAGTTCTGCCCCCCCAGCTCAGGCCCCCAGTCTGCCAGTACCTCTCACTCCCAACCCACAGCCTCTGCCAGCCCAGTCCTGCCCCCACAGCGCAGCCCCCCAGTCTGCCAGTACCCCTCACTCCCGACCCACAGCCCCTCAGCCCAGCTTTGCCCCACAGCCCAGACAGTGCCCCTTACTCCCAACCCACAGCCCCTCCCAGCCCTGCCCCTCTCCCCACCTACAGACCCTGCTAGCTCAACCCCTCCCTCTGTCACTGTATTTACATTCCCTGCTGCAAATGCATAAACTTTCCCTTTTATAGATCAACCCTCCCTGCTCCTCCCCCCACGTGCAAATGGAAGGAAACATCAACTGAGTGCATAAGGCATGAATAGCAGGAGCAGGGGCTGGTGGGCCACAGCAGGGCAGGGTGCCAGGACTCCTGGGCTCTCTTCCAGCTCTTGGGTGGGGTTCATGGCGCTGGGGACCCCACCCGCCAGCACTGATTCCTTTTGTCCGCACACTGTGCCAAGGGTAGAGGTGGGCCTGGGCGGCAGCTTCCTTCCTCCCTCCTCCCCTCCCCTTTCTGTCCTGGTTGCCTGGGTCACAGGAACAGCAGCTGTTCTAGCTACATCCCAGAGCCAGGGAGAGAACCCAGTTCCCAGGCCCCAGTTCAGAGTCTCTCTAGTCTCATCAAGCCCCCAGCGCCTGGGGCAAGCCTGATCCAGGCCCCTCCATCCCAGAGGCCCCACCCCCAGGCAAAATTGGCAGCTCTCCCAATCACGTGCCATCTCCAAGCATTTCCTCTAACTTGATTTAATCCCACTTTATTTTGAGGGGTGGGGGACACCCCGATTCCACACTGGCTCAGGGGAGAGCCTGATGCCCTGTATGCTGTCCTGGCTCCAGGGCAGGGGGCTGGTCCCATTGTTGGGAGATCAATGGCAGGGGAAATTACCTCCCCCACAATTCCACCCCCAAAACTTTGGTTCAAAAGCAAGTCACAGCACACATACATTAAATTCACCTTCAATATGAAGGTGAAAGCCCTGTGCCAGGTACTGACCTCACAATGACATCATGACATTGCCCCCGTCCCCAAGGTCCAGCCACCATGATCTCACAGCTCAATGACATCACAGGGGGAGTAGGCAAGAGTTCCAGTAGCACAGTATCATCCATCATAGGCTAGTAATAGTGACATCACAATCCTGTCTGATCTTGTCACCAGATGATTCAGAGATGATGTTACACAATAGCATTGATGACATCATTATGCAATATGGCTATGAGATCACACGCTGCCTATGCAGACATCATGATTCCACACACTACTTTCCTGGAGTTATCTGGCGCTGACATCATCCATCCTCCGTTTCACCAGTTCTCTCATCACTGCCATAGCCACTCCCAATGACATCACATAGCCACAGCAATGGCATCACTGCCGATGCCTATGACATCACAAGATGGCAGCTGGCTGGTGGCATCTCCCAACCCCTGATTTTGCTGATATTGGCTATCCCAAATCAATTACATCATTGAGTAGCAATGACATCACTGACGACAGTCATTCTTTGGCTTTGTGGGAGGCAACCCCATATTTTTAGTTCCCCCCCCCCATGGTGGAGAGGGGATGAGATTCAAGTAGATACCAGGGAGACATCCCCCAATCTTTGGGGAGATGAGGGGGCACCCTGATTACATTACATCACTACCGCTCAAATATTGGGGGGAGACGATAAGGCTTCTAGTGAAAGAGCGGCCATGTTGGTCACTGGCAGCCAGCCTTGCACCTGACTGCAGTGCAGCCATTTTGAATGTCCATGTTAAGGGTCACCTGGCTTTGGTGTCCCCCACGGAGCAGCCATCATGCATTCCTTGTCCAACAGGCAGTCATTTTGAGAACCTGGACTATCAACGGGCAGCCATCTCCAGAAGTCACTGCCATCCATCAGCCATGTTGGTTGCCCCACACAAAGGGCATTCCAGCCAGCCACTAGTCATCTTGGGAGACACCCAATGGCTGGCCTTCAGGAGAGCATGAGCACTGCACGGCACTTGCCTAGGGACCCCCAAGCAAGAGCAGCCATCTTGTGCGATGACTTAACTGCAGCCATCTTGGCCATTGACCAAAGAGCTCATCAGTCATCTTGAGACTTGGTTAGAGGGCAGCCATCTTGGAACCCTCAACCAAGAGGCCATGTCCTCCCCAACGACAAAACTCTTCCTGCTCAAATATACAAAGTGCAATCCCTGAAGGGGTGGGAGAAGCTTGACCCCCCCAAGTTCCAGGGGAAAAGCCCTGCAGTGCAACCAGGGTCCCATTAGTAACCCAGGATCCGGTGAAGTCCCAGCTCCAGGGGTCGGAGGACAGTCAGAATCGCCCCCCTGCAGCTCCTCCAGACGGGGCCGTTTTGTTCTGGTTACGCATGTTCTGCACGCTGGAGAGAATCTTCTTCTGGTGGCCAGCCAGCGTTACCCCAATTCGGAGCAGGTCCCTGAGAGGGCAGAGAGATGGGGCATTAGCAGCTCCCCAAAGCGCCACTGGTGCCCCTCACTCCTGACCCGCATCCCTGCCAGCCCAGCCCTAGACTCCACTCTGTTCTGCCGGTGCCCTTCATTCCTGACCTGCAGCCCCTGCTGGCCAAGCCCTACATGTCCCCAGCTCTGTGGGTGCCCCTAACTCTCAACTTGCAGCCCCTGGAGGCACTCACTCGGCTGAGATCTGGCTGACCAGTTCGAAGGAGCTGAACCCGGCGGTGCTGAATTTCTCCTCGTAGCAGCCCATGTTGAGGGCACGGAGCCAGTCGCCAATGGAGCTGAAGGAGGAACAGTGGGGGGCCCGCTGGTCCAGCAGGGGGTGGGAAGGCCTGCAGGGGAGAGGGGGATGGGGTACCGTCAATTCTCATGAGGCTGCTCTGCCCCTCCCAGACACCCTGAGATCAGAACTGTTTATCCCAAGGGGGAACAGGAATTGGGGGTTCTGGCTGAAGCCACCGTTGGGTAGCATGAAGAGATGGGGGGGCCAAAAAGGAGGAGTGGGAAAAGGGGGAGACTATCCAATCCCCCATTATGCAACCAACCCTATCCAGCCCCCGATCTTCCAGCCACTCCCAGCCCCCCATATACAGTCCCTGATCTTCCAGCCTCCCAAACTTCCAGAAGTTCCCAGCCCCCGCCATATCCAGCTTCTGAGCTCCCAGCACCCCCGACCTCCTGACTGCTCCCAGGACCCCATATCCAGCTCCCCAATATGCAATCAACCCTATCCAGTCCCTGATCTTCCTGCCCCAAAAACTACCAGCCACTTCCAGCCCCTCAATCTCCCGACCACTCACCCGCTACCATCGCGAGAGACGATGCGCAGACTGGCTGGGTTGCGGATCAGCTTGTCGAGGGAGCTGACGAGCTGGGCAAAGCGGGGCCGGGCACTGCGTTCCTTCTGCCAGCAATCCAGCATGAGCTGGTGCAATGCTGTGGGGCAGGCGGGCGGCGGGGGCAGGCGGTAATCCTGCTCAATAGCATTGATCACCTGCAGGGACAGCGCAGCTCATACACAGAGGAAAGGAGGAATCGATGGGAACTTTGTGCACTGAGATGCGGCCACCTCTGGGATGAGGCAGCTGGTTAACAGCCACACAGACCTGCTCTGGCCCAGGGCGGCGGAGGGGGGGGGACACACTTACATCCTGATTGGACATGTCCCAGTAGGGCCGCTCCCCAAACGACATCACCTCCCACATGACAATGCCGTAGCTCCAGGCGTCGCTGGCCGAGGTGAACTTGCGGAAGGCGATGGCCTCAGGGGCTGTCCAGCGAATGGGGATCTTCCCGCCCTGGGGATGAGGAGTGTGAAACGCTCACAGCACCCAGCTCCCAGTTCCAATTCCCTCAGCCCCCACTCTCTTCCCAGAGCCAGGGAGAGAACCCAGGCATCCTCCTTCCCTCCGCCCATCCTACATGCAGGCCCTACCAGGGAGCTGGTGTAGGTGGGGTCAGAGGAGTTCTCCTCCAGGAAGCGGGACAGGCCGAAGTCGGAGACCTTGCAGACCAGGTTGCAGTTGACCAGGATGTTGCGGGCGGCCAGGTCCCGGTGAACGTAACTCATCTCGGCCAGGTAGCGCATTCCGGAGGCAATGCCGCGCAGCATGCCCACCAGCTGGATAGGCGTGAACTGCCCCTCATTCAGCTGGGGGGAGATGGAGCAGGGTCAGTACAGGCGCAGGGCTCCAGGGCTTGGGGGTGGGGAAAATAGGCAGGGGTGTGGTCCCAATAAGTAGGATCTGGGCTCTGATGGGTGGTGGCAGGGCCTTAGTGGGTGGGGTCTAGGTCAGAGGTGATGGGGTGGGGGTACAAGGCCACATGTGGGGCACTTCTTTGCAGGGGAGAGGATACAGCATGCAGGGGCTTTTGGATCTTCCTCCATATTTCAGGACCCCATTCCCCATGTCTGGGGTGGTTTGGGGTTGACTGGCAATTTTGGGGTCCCTCCTCCTGTATTTGGGATCCTCTGTACCCGAAGGGTCTTATTCTCCAAGAGTGGGATGGTTTTGGGGTGTTAGGGGTTTGGGACCCTGTACCCTGAGAAAGGAGTCCAGGGCTCCGTTCTCCATGAACTCGGTGAGGATCATGACCGGGGTGCTGCTGGTCACCACTCCCTCCAGCCGGATGATGTTGGGGTGCTCAAACTGCCCCATGATGCTGGCCTCGCTGAGGAATTCCCGGCGCTGGCGCTCCGTGTAGCCCCCCTTCAGTGTCTTGATGGCCACACAACCCTCTTTCTTCCCAGGCACCTTAAGCCGGCCCCGGCACACCTCCCCAAACTCTCCTGCAGAGAGAAGGCACGGGGTGAGAAAAAAAGAAAGAAAGATGTCAAACAAACAGGGAGAAGGAGTGAAAGAAAGGAGTCGATTGAGAAAAGTGGAAGAGAATGACAAGGGACAAATGAAGCAGAAAAAGAAAGAATATGGGAAGAAGGAGGGAATGAAGCAATAAATCAAGAGAGAAATGGAGGAACAAAACAATGTGAAAGTGAATGCTACAAAGGGAAAGGAATGAGACAGAGAGGAAGAATGAGCCAGGGAGAATGAGGGAAGGAAACAGATTGGAAGAGAATGATATATGGAAAAAGGGGGACCGAGATGGGGAGAAAGAACGAGTGAACCAAGAAAGGGAATGAAGGAATGAGATGAGGCAGAGAAAAAGGGGGACCGGAATGAAAGAAAAGAACAAGCTGGGGAGAAGGAGGGAACAAAATGAATCGAGAAAGGAAAAGGGGGGACAAAACAGAGGCTATGTCTAGACTGCAGGCTTCTTTCGAAAGAGGCTCTTTCGAAAGAGCCTCTTTCAAAAGATCGCGTCTAGACTGCAGGCGGATCTTTCGAAAGAGAAATCCGCTTTTTCGAAAGAGAGCACCCAGCGAGTCTGGATGCTCTCTTTCGAAGACGGCCTCTTTACATTGAAGAACGCCTTCTTTCGAAAGAGAAACTTTCGAAGGAAGGCGTTCTTCCTCGTGAAACGAGGTTTACCGCCATCGAAAGAAAAGCCGCGTTCTTTCGAAATAATTTCGAAAGAACGCGGCTTGAGTCTGGACGCAGGGGAAGTTTTTTCGGGAAAAGGCTACTTTTCCCGAAAAAACCCCTGAGTCTGGACATGGCCAGAGTGAAAGAGGAGGGCTATGTCTACACCGCCTCTTTTTTGCGGAAGAGGCAATGCAAATGAAGCGCTCATTAGCAAGTTCTTGTGCTTCATTTGCATATTCTCTTCCGATGCTTTTTGCGGAAGAGGTTTTTGCGCAAAAAAAAGCCATGTGGACAGGTCCATTTTGCGCAAAAAAAGCCTTTCGCACAAGAACCTGTAAACTTCATTTTTTGAGGGATAAGGGATCCTGCACAAAAGGGTTTTTCTGAGCAAAACAGACCTGTCTACACTGCTTTTTTTTGCGCAAAAACCTCTTCCGCAAAAAGCATCAGAAGAGAATATGCAAATGAAGCACAAGAAGTTGCTAATGAACGCTTCATTTGCATTGTCTCTGCCTCAAAAAAGAGGCAGTGTAGACATAGCAGAGGTAGACATAGCAGAGGTTACAGAAAGAAAGGGAAAGGGAACAAAATAGAGAGCAAGCGGGAACAGGTCAGGGAGGAGGGAACAAAGCAATGCACGGAGAGGGGAAAGGAGGCAGGAGATTGGGGAATGGGGGAAGAGGGTGTAATAAAACGGGGGCCCAGGCCATGAAGGGCAAAGGGAACAAACTGGAGTGAGGGTCCAAGCAGAAAATAAAGAAAATAAAGTAAAAAACCCAAAAGAGAGAAAGAGGAAAGACAGGAATGAAAATGAGAGTCAGCAGTGAATGGTGATTTTGGGGGGAATAGGAAGGGGCTGTGGCTTTCAGGATGCTGAATTCAAGGGGGCATCCCTCACTCTACAACTAGATAGGTAGGGATGCCAGGCAGGGTGTGGAGGATGGGGGTAGGGGCACTGTAGGCTGGGGGATCAGTGAATTTGAAGGTTTGGGGGATCCAGGACTTGGGGGGGTTCAGGTTTGGGAACCAGTTGAGGAATGTGGGAATTACAGGGGCTCGTTCAGTGTCACAAGGGAGTTTGGGGATTGATTCAGGGGTTTGGGGCTCAGGAAGAGTTTGGGGGATAGAGGTTGAGGGCATGGAAGGAGTTTGGGGGACTCAGAGGCAGGTTCTGGGGTTCATGAGCATAGGGGAAGTTCGCAGGCTTAGAGAGGAGGTTTGGGAGATGGTTTGGTATGGCAGGAGTTTGGGAGGTTCTGAGATAGGTTTGGAGTCATGAGGAAAGTTCAGGGGGTTCAGATATGGGTATGGGGGTTCAGTGGCTGGTTCAGGAGCACAGAGGGAGTTTCGGGGCTCAGAGGGGGGTTTGGGAGCCAGTTTGAAGGAGTGGGGGAATTTGGAGAGCTCAGAGGCAGGTTCAGAGGGGATTCAGGGGCCAGTCTGGGGGCATTGGAGGAGCTCATGGGACTCAGAGGCAGGTTTGGGGGTTCAAGGCTCACCAGCTCCAATCACCTCCTCGATTTTGACATAGGAGACATCGATCTCCTTGGCAAATTCCCGCACGGCCTCGTTGGGATCCTCATAGGTGAAGGGGTCAATGTAGAGCTTGATGCCTGGGGAGTCCGGGGGGGGGGGGGGGGAAGGCAGTTAGAGCCAATCTCCCTCGACACAGGCCCTGCCACCCCCCCACCTTGCCTAGTCCCTCACTTGCCCCCACCCTGTGCCCCCACTCCTCGCCCTTACCTGCCCCTCTCATCCTGACCCCACCCTCTGTCCTGCCCCCCACTTACCATGTCCAATGAGGTATTGCCCGTGCTTGTCTGAGTATTCGGGGTCGTGGCTCCCTGCGCCATGCCTCCTGCAGGGGAGGGAGAGAAAGTTGGGGGACAGCCAAGATACCCTCCCTAGAACTCTTGAAGGAGAACGTGGCTGGACCCAGCCCGCCCCATCCCCTTGTCCCCCCCACAGCCCTCTGTCCCCCAGCTTCCCTACCCACACTATCCCTTGGCCCCCCCCACACCCCGTTGCCCCCCATCTCTCTATACTCCACAACTCCTGTGCCCACGCCATCCCTCTGGTCCCCCACCGCCCCCTATTCACCAGGGGGTCCCACCTGATGCAGATCACAGCCGCCACCACCACAGCTAGCACCAGCAGGGCCCCCACAGCGGCTGCTCCCGCGATCAGTCCCAGTTGCTCTGTCCGGCCCCCCGCTTCTGGGGAGGAAGAGACCATCAGGGCATGAGCGATGCTACCTGGCCTGGTGCACACAGCAAAGCCGAAGGGCCGGGCTGGGATCACTGAGGGTATGTCTACACTACAGCGCTAGTTCGAACTAACTTAGTTCGAATTAGTTAATTCGAACTAAGCTAGTTCGAACTAACGCATCTAGAACTAAAAACTAGTTCGAACTAGCGTTTTGCTAGTTCGAACTAGCAAGTCCACATTGAGTGGACTCTGAACAGGGCTTAAGGATGGCCGGAAGCAGTGCCGGCAGGGCATAAAAGGAGGACTTAGAGCATGGAGATGCTGTCTCAGGCTAGCCGAGGGCTGCGCTTAAAGGGTCCCGACCCCCACCCCGGACACACAGTTCTAAGGGGTGCCCCGCTTGCAAAGAAGTTCTGGCTTGGAGTGCCCTGAATGCCCACACTGGGCACATCACACCACTCGGCCATCAGCCCAGCTGCACTTGCCGCAGGCTGCCATCTGGGGAGAGGGAGTAATTGGGGGGCTGCAGGAGAGCTTCCACCCCCAGAAGCCCGCAGAGCCAGCCCAGTCCTCCCCATCGGGGGCTCGTACCCCATTCCTCCCTCACCTCCTTCCACTTACCCTTTCTTAGCCCCCCTTCTTATTGATGTACAAAATAAAGATAACGTTTCTTCCAACATTGACTCTGTCTTTATTGAAAAAAAACTGGGGGAGACTGGGAAAAGGAGGTGGGAGAGGGGAAGAGAAAGGCTGGGAGAGGGGAGGGCAACTAACATGATCAGGGGTTGGGAACAGGTCCCAGATGAAGAGAGGCTACAGAGACTGGGACTGTTCAGCTTAGAAAAGAGGAGACGGAGGGGGGACAGGATAGAGGTCTCTAAAAGCAGGGGTTGGGTGGAGAGGGTGCATTCAGAAAAGTTCTTCCTGAGTTCCCATAAAGAAGGACTAGAGGACACCAAAGGAAAGGAATGGGTATCAGGCTTGAAACTAGTAAGAGAAAGTTGTTCTTCTTGACAAAAAGCAAATAGTTAACCTGTGGAACTCCTTGCTGCAGGAGGCTGTGAAGGCTAGAACTAGAACAGAGTTTAAAGGGAAGTGAGATAAAGTCATGGAAGTTGGGTCCATGGAGTCCTATTAGCCAGAGGGTAGGAGTGGTGTCCCTGCCCAAAGTTTGTGGAAGGCTGGAGAGGGATGGCACGAGACAAATGGCTTGGTCACTGTCTTCGGTCCATCCCCTCCAGGGTCCCTAGGGTTGGCTGCTGTTGGCAGACAGGCTACTGGGCTAGATGGACCTTTGGTCTGACCCAGGACGGCCATTGTAAGCTCAGGGCTCAGTGTCGGGGGTCTCAGTGGACCCCCTTGATTTTCATGCACACCTGGTCCTGGGTGGCCAGGCTGGCAGCTCTCCTGCTCTAGACGGCCACTTTCCTGTGCCTAGTGCGGAGATCGTGGACGAGGTCCACGATGTCCGCACTAGCCCAGGAAGGTGCCCGCCTCTTGCGGTCCAGGGCAAGCTCCCGGGAGCCGCCAGCCTGGTCCCGGCAAGAGGGGGTGGGCTGGGGGGCATCGGGTGGGTGGCTCTGTGCCGTGCCAGGTGCAGGGTCTGCTAGCTGGGTGCTGGCAGGCTTGCACCTGGCACGGGCACCGTAGCCAGCCCGTGCCCCTTTAAGGGGTCCGGGGCCGGGAGGGGGGCATAGAGTTTCCCTGGTGTTGGCCAGAGTGGCCACCAGGGAAACCTGGGGAGGGCTAGCCTCCCACTAGTTCGAACTAAAGGGCTACACACCCCTTAATTCGAACTAGCTAGTTCGAACTAGGCGTTAGTCCTCGTAAAATGAGGTTTACCTAGTTCGAACTAAGCGCTCCGCTAGTTCGATTCAAATTCGAACTAGCGGAGCGCTAGTGTAGCGGCTATTAAAGTTAGTTCGAACTAACGTCCGTTAGTTCGAACTAACTTTGTAGTGTAGACATACCCTGAGGCAGGACTCCTCCTGCACTGAAATTGGCCACAAGGGGCACCAGCTCCTGAGCTATCTGGGGAGGGGGGGGGGAGTGTCATATAGGGGGGCACTAGCCTTGGGGCAGCACATCCCACCAAGAGCTGGAGGCCTCCAGCAGCAACAGAAGCCAGTCTCTGGGCACACCCGGTGGGCAGCGGGCCAGGGCGGCATCACGCAAAGGAGTGCCGTGTGTCCAGCCTCACCTGCAGCCTAGCACCCCCATGCAACCTTCATCCTCGTGCAGCTTTCAACCTCATGCAAACTAGACACCACATGCAACCTTCATCCTCGTGCAGCGTTCATTCTTGTGCAACCTTCATCCTCGTGCAACCTTCCTCCACATGCAGCTTTCAACCTCATGCAAATTAGACACCACATGCAACCTTCATCCTTGTGCAGCTTTCAACATCATGCAAACTAGACACCACATGAAACCTTCATCCTTGTGCAGTGTTCATTCTTGTGCAACCTTCATCCTCGTGCAACCTTCCTCCACATGCAGCTTTCAACCTCATGCAAATTAGACACCACATGCAACCTTCATCCTTGTGCAGCTTTCAACATCATGCAAATTAGACACCACATGCAACCTTCATCCTTGTGCAGCGTTCATTCTTGTGCAACCTTCATCCTCGTGCAACCTTCCTCCACATGCAGCTTTCAACCTCATGCAAATTAGACACCACATGCAACCTTCATCCTTGTGCAGCTTTCAACATCATGCAAACTAGACACCACATGAAACCTTCATCCTCGTTCAGCGTTCATTCTTGTGCAACCTTCTTACTCGTGCAACCTGACACCTATGTGCAACTTTCATCCACATCAACCTGACAGGCCCGTGCAATTTTCCTCCGTTTGCAACCTCCATCTATGTGCAACCTGACACACATGAACAACCTTCATCCTCGTGCAACCTGGCACTATCTGAACCTCGCACAAGGACCCAACACCCAGGATTGAGCATCAGCACCATTTGGAACCAGCCCACTGCCCTCTGTACCCAGGGGGACAGACAGTTCAGGAGGGGGGGACTAGCCAGGCTGGGGGAGAGGGGACTCACCGCTGCCCTGCGTGGGGAAGACAATCTCTGGCCCGAAGTCTCCGTAGCCGGCCTCAGAGCGGGCGCGGACCTGCACCCCATACAGTGCCCCACGGTGCAGCCCTGCCAGTTCCACCCGGGCCTCTGACGCCTTCACAAACATGGGCGCTTCCCCGCCCGCCGCACCCTGAGAGAAAGAGAGGGGTTAGCCCCAACTCTGTGGCTCAGAGATTTCCCTCCCTCCGAGGTATCCCTGCCTTCCAGCCCCATCTCAAGGCCTCTATGATCCCTGAGATCCTGCTACCCCCCATTGGCCCCTCAATCCACCCCATGCTCCCCAGTCACTCTCCCCACACTGTCCCTCCGATCCCCCTCTACATGCTGCCCCTGACCACTCCTCCCCCCACAGCCCCATCCTGATCCTCCAAGCTTTGGTCCCCTCCCTGCTCCTCTTCATACCTTCCCCCACTCACCTTCTCATAGTATTTCACCTCATAGTCAAGGATGCGCCCGCTGAGGGGGCTGGGCACCGGCCAGGTCAGCAGCATCCCACTGGGGGAGACAGATGCCTGCAGGATCTCAGCCACGGGCAGGGGCACTGCGGGGAGACACCAAGTCACGGTGGGGCTGGCAGGGGCTGCTGGTTGGTAGTGACAGGGACTGGCAGGGCTGGGGAGCCCAGGACTGAGCTGGCAGGGGCTGTGGGTCAGAAGTGAGGGGCACCGGCAGGGCTGGGGAGCCCAGGGCTGGGCTGGCAGGAGCTGTGGGTCAGAAGTGAGGGGCACCGGCAGGGCTGGGGAGCCCAGGACTGGGCTGGCAGGGACTGTGGGTCAGAAGTGAGGGGCACCGGCAGGGCTGGGGGAGCCCAGGGCTGGGCTGGCAGGGGCTAAGGGTCGGGAGTGAGGGGCACCGGCAGGGCTGGGGAGCCCAGGGCTGGGCTGGCAGGGGCTGTGGGTCAGGAGTGAGGGGCACCGGCAGGGCTGGGGAGCCCAGGGCTGGGCTGGCAGGGGCTGTGGGTCAGGAGTGAGGGGCACCGGCAGGGCTGGGGGAGCCCAGGGCTGGGCTGGCAGGGGCTGTGAGTCAGGAGTGAGGGGCACCGGCAGGGCTGGGGAGCCCAGGGCTGGGCTGGCAGGGGCTGTGGGTCAGGAGTGAGGGGCACCGGCAGGGTTGGGGGAGCCCAGGGCTGGGCTGGCAGGGGCTGTGGGTCAGGAGTGAGGGGCACCGGCAGGGCTGGGGGAGCCCAGGGCTGGGCTGGCAGGGGCTGTGGGTCAGGAGTGAGGGGCACCGGCAGGGCTGGGGAGCCCAGGGCTGGGCTGGCAGGGGCTGTGGGTTGGGAGTGAGGGGCACCGGCAGGGCTGGGGGAGCCCAGGGCTGGGCTGGCAGGGGCTGTGGGTCAGGAGTGAGGGGCACCGGCAGGATTGGGGGAGCCCAGGGCTGGGCTGGCAGGGGCTAAGGGTCGGGAGTGAGGGGCACCGGCAGGCTGGGGGAGCCCAGGGCTGGGCTGGCAGGGGCTGTGGGTCGGGAGTGAGGGGCACCGGCAGGGCTGGGGGAGCCCAGGGCTGGGCTGGCAGGGGCTGTGGGTCGGGAGTGAGGGGCACCGGCAGGGTTGGGGGAGCCCAGGGCTGGGCTGGCAGGGGCTGTGGGTCGGGAGTGAGGGGCACCGGCAGGGTTGGGGGAGCCCAGGGCTGGGCTGGCAGGGGCTGTGGGTTGGGAGTGAGGGGCACCGGCAGGGTTGGGGGAGCCCAGGGCTGGGCTGGCAGGGGCTGTGGGTCAGGAGTGAGGGGCACCGGCAGGGCTGGGGAGCCCAGGGCTGGGCTGGCAGGGCTGTGGGTCGGGAGTGAGGGGCACCGGCAGGGCTGGGGAACCCAGGGCTGGGCTGGCAGGGGCTGTGGGTCGGGAGTGAGGGGCACCGGCAGGGCTGGGGAGCCCAGGGCTGGGCTGGCAGGGGCTGTGGGTCGGGAGTGAGGGGCACCGGCAGGGCTGGGGGAGCCCAGGGCTGGGCTGGCAGGGGCTGTGGGTCGGGAGTGAGGGGCACCGGCAGGGCTGGGGGAGCCCAGGGCTGGGCTGGCAGGGGCTGTGGGTCGGGAGTGAGGGGCACCGGCAGGGCTGGGGAGCCCAGGGCTGGGCTGGCAGGGGCTGTGGGTCGGGAGTGAGGGGCACCACCCACGTCTCACCGTCCTTGTTGGTGGTGACGTTGACCGACTCAGACTGGGGCGGATTGGGGCTCAGGTCGGACACGCCATTGACAGCCTGGATCTCAAAGGTGTACGTCACATACGCCTGCAGCCCCTGGACCTTCACCCCTGGCTCCGACAGCCTGTCCACACCAGGGTCGAAGGCCAGGTGGGCGCAGCGCCGGCAGGGCAGCCCCTCGGGACACTCGGAGCAGAGCACATTGTAGCTCACGTCCCAGCGGCCCCCCCGGTCCAGGGGCTCGCTCCAGGCCAGCACAACCACCGAGCCGTTGATCCGGGACACTATGCTGCGTGGGGCTGACGGTGTCTCTGCGGGGGAGGGGAGAGAGATGGAACTCAGGAGTCCAGGCCCCCAGCCCCCTTCCTTCCCCCACTTTAACTACTAGCCCCACTCGCTAGTCGGAGCTGGGGAGAGAACCCAGGCGTCCTGGTTCCCAGCCCCCCTGCTTTAGCCCACCAGCCCCATCCCAGGGCTACTCACTGGTGCAGGGAGAGTCAGGGGAGTCAGAACTGGCGCGGAAGTACCCGCTGAGGCAGGAGCAGATGGTGGCGCCAGATGCCAAGGTGTGGCTTTGGGAGGGGCAGAGCTGGCAAGAGCCTTCACCCTGTGTGGCCTTGAAGTACATGGGGGCACAGGCTGGCAAGACAGAAAAGGGGGGATCAGACAGTGCTATACTGGGAAACAAAGTGTTAAATGGTTGCCATGGCCCGCCCCAGAGGTGGCTGCATCTCAGCGCCACTCAATCCCCCTCCCCCCCCCTCCCCCCATGAATGCCCCTCCCCCCACATATTTTGGATTCCTTGTCTGCCAGCCTCCAGCTCTGGGGGCCCGGCCAGGTGTCCAGGAGGCTGCTCTCGCAGGCTGGGGGCAGCTGGCGGGGAAGAAGGAAGTGTTCCTATTGCAACTGAGAGATGAAAGGTGTCTCTTCCCCACCCTGAGTGATGGGGTTGGACTGACCTCCCACTCCAGGGAGAAAACTCAGTAATCCTAGCTCCTTCCCAATAACCACCTGCTGCTCTGCTCGAACCCACATGTGCCCCAGAAAACCCAGGCATCCTGGGGTCTAGTCCCATACCTCAAAACCCAGGCATAGGGGGACCCTGGGTATTTGGCCCCCCTGCAGTCCAATATTGGGTCTCCACCCTGGGAACCCGAGGCTGGGACCTCTAAAAACCCTGTTGCCTGTATCAGAACCACGTGTCTGGGGACCCCCCCCCCCCCCCCCCCCCCCCCCCCCGAAGGCCCCATCGCCCAGCCCCTGTGCAGAACCCTGCATCTGGGGACCCTCCCAAAGGCCCCATCGCCCAGCCCCTGCGGCAGAATCCCACGTCTGGGGATCCCCTGAAGACCCATTGCCCGGCCCCTGTGGCAGAAACCCAGCATCCAGGACCGCTCACCTCGGCACTGGGTATTCTGCTCAGCAACCTGATGCCCGGCCAGGCAAACGCAACCAGCGGGAGTATGGTCTGCCCAATGTCCGTCCTCCCGGCAGTACATGCTGAGGGGCCCGGGGCCTGCTGGGACAGCCCCATCCACGCAGGCGCCACCCACTGGCATGACTAGCTCCCGGGGCACGGTCTCGGGGAAGGTGGCCAGGCGGACCACAGTGCCCGGACACTTCTTGAAGTAGAGGCGGACACCCAGCAGTGCCATGCAGGCCCCCTGGTCCTGGAAGGCCACGTAGAAGCCAGCTTTGGTAAGGGGCCCCAGCCTCAGCGTCTTGACGTTGACTTTGCCCGTGGCCTCGGCGCCCGGCCGCTTGCGGGTCAGATGCTCGGCCGCCACCGTGTCCACCTTCACCCAGGGGTTCTCCAGCCAGGGCGGCTCGGTGGCCGTGGCCACATCGGCATCGGCTTCGTAGTAGAAGAGGTTGAAGGTCTCCTTGCAGGCGCGGGCAGGGTGGGGCAGGGAGAAACACTCCACCACCGTGTAGCGCAGCTCGGCATAGACATACGACGCCTCCCGGCGTCCCACGAACCTGCTGCGCAGCCAGGCCTCCTGGCCCGGCCCCTCCACCGCACACACCTCAAAGGTGCGCACCGACTGTTGGCGTTCCTCGTCCAGCCCACTCAGCTCCTCCCACTGCCGGATGGGAACAGGGGTTGGGGGCAGGGAAGGGGGTATAGAGATAGGTGGGGGAAAGAGGAGGTGGAAAGTCAGGTACAAGGGGGAGGAGGGAGGAGATGGGACACAGGGTAGAGGGGAGAGATGCAGGGCACAGCAGGACGTTATGGGGCACAGAACAAGAGAGGGGACACAGGTCAGTTGGCAGAGTGGCCAGACACTCAGTCCCCCTGATTCCTCCGCAGCCCCCCAAACCTCCCAACTCTCCACCTGCCCCCAATAAACCCCACCCTCCTGCTAATCTGGGATCTTCCCAGACTAGCCATCCTGCAATTTCATGGAGCCTGCGATTCCTTGCCCTCACAACACAGCCCCCGCTGCAAACCTGCCCCCTCCCCCATCTGCCCTCTCCCCCTCACCTGGCCATCAGTTTGGGGGTATGTCGTCCACTTCAGATCCGACGTCTCCAGACGGGTGTTCAGCAAAGTCTCTGGGAGACAAAGAAGGGGGGAACTGCAAGTCAGGAATGAGGGGCACCAGCAGACATGGGGTGGGGGGGTGCAGGGCTGGGCTGGCAGGGGCTGTGGGTTGGGAGAGGAAGAGAACTCAGGAGTACTGGCTCCCCGCCCCCCCTTCTCTAATTACTAGTCTCCACTCTCCACCCTGTGCAGGGGAGAGAACCCAGGAGCCCTTTCCCCTCCCCCACCCCTATACTGTGCACACAGGGGCTATGGGTGATGGTTTTAATGGGGTGAATCTCAGTCTAGGCCTTGGCTTTGACCAGGGAGGGGAAGGGGCAATTATCCCTGGGGTATGCAGAGGACTTGCCAGGGACACTGTAGCCTGCAGAGACGCCTGCCACAGTTTCCCACGGGCTCCAGGGAAAGTGCCCACAAAGCTCGTGCAGGAGGCCTCAGCCTTGTATGCACGGCTCTGGTGCCACATGCTTGCACAACTGTGTGAGGTTTCTGTCCCACTCCATGGCCACACGGGGAAACCAATAATCTGACGGGGTCAGAGGACTGGGGACATGTCTAGACAGCTGGGGCACATGTTGGAAGCCTGGTGTGTTTAAGGGAGGTGGAATTTAGGGGGCACACAACAGGTCAGAGGTGCAAGACTCTGGAAAAAGGGGAGAGCTGCTGCACTAGGAGGCCTGGGGGAATGGGGAGGAGCCTGTCCCCTCTAGGGGGTGCCAGCTCTCACCTGACCCCAGGAAAGGCACTGGCTGGCTTGGGGGGCAGGGAATTGGGCATGGGACCTGTACCCTGTAGGGGGCACCAGTTCCCATCCAGCCCCAGCTCTGGCCTCTCCATCCCCTTTTGGGCCTCTCTGCTTCAGCTGCCAGACCATGACACACACACCCCACCCCCTCCTGCAGCCTGTGTTCTCCTCTCTCCCTGGCTAAATCCATCCCAGATGTGAATGAGTAACCCTCTGCTGTCCCTGCCTGGCTTCTCGGACTGAAGTGGGTTGGTCCCGGCTCTGGGATGGGGATGAGGGCTAGTGAGCTGTTCTCCTCCCAGACTTGGGGAGAGAACCCAGGAGTCCTGACTCCCAGCATACCCCCCCCCCCCCCCGCTGTAACCCACCAGCCCCCGCTCCCCTCCCAGAGCAGAGGAGAGAACCCGGGGTTCCTAGCTCCCATCCTTCTTACTGTAACCCACCAGCCCCCACTCCTCTCCCAGAGCAGAGGAGAGAACCCAACCATCCAGGAATGAAAAGGTGGAAGGACTGAAAAGATGAGAAGCAAAGAAGGAAAAAGGTTGTGAAGCGAAAGAATGGAGAAGGAGTGTGCAGAGGCAAGCTGGAAGAGAAGCAGAGGGTCGAGGAAAGGACTGTAAAGAGAAGAAAAAAGCTTGTGAGATAGAGCAAAAGAGAAAGAGCGAAAGAGTGAAATCCACAGTGAATGGATGGAAGAAAAAGAGAAGGCTTGACAGGCTAGTGCCAGGGCAAATGCAGGGCGAAGAAGAAACATCTGCCAAGGCCTTTTGGGACAGGGGAAAAAGGAGCAAGACAGGGAGTTAGTGGAGGGAGACACTTTCCTGGGAGTTGGGTGGCTGGAACAAGAGAGAGGAAGAACAAACAGCAGGGAAAGAAAGCAGGAGGCAGTGTGAGAGGAGTGCCTGTTTGAGTTTTTTGAAAGGCCTGATTTTCTCTTGCCACAAGCAACTGGCTCCCTCCATTCCTGCAGCAGAGAGGGAGGGAAAGAAAGAAAGAAAGAAAGAAAGAAAGAAAGAAAGAAAGAAAGAAAGAAAGAAAGAAAGAAAGAAAGAAAGAAAGAAAGAACTTTGCTAAGCCAGTTTTCTGCCTGAATGAAATATTCTGACAAAACGGGGGTGAAACTGGGTTCAATGAAAAGCAGAACAGAGTGAAGTTGAGGCTCACTCTGTTTTAAAGGCTTTATTAAAACACAATCAATTAAAACTCGGGAGCTGAGCAAAAGGGGTGTCTGGAGGTGGCTGGAAGGATGAAGAGCTAGCTAATGAAACTTCATTCTTTTGTATCCACTATATACACGCTGTACAAAAATTGGCAGCCCCCCCAACTCCAACCCACAAGCTCCCACTCCTCTCCCAGAGGTGGGGAGAGAACCCAGGCATCCCAGCTTTCAGCCCCTCCACTCTGACCCACTAGTCCCCACTCCCTTCCACTGCTGGGGTAAAAACCCAAGAGTCCTGGCTCACAGCCCCCCTGATCTCACCCACCAGCCCCCACTTCCGTCCCAGCATCAGGAGAGAATCCAGGCATCTTGGTGCCTCTTTAGAAAAGAGATGCACTCTCTTTAGAACTTTCAAAACACACAGAAATCTGCACAAATCACACCAATTTTCACTCACCTTCCACTGCCTGACTGAGGGGAATCCAAAAACAAAGCAGCCAGACTTCCATGGTTCAGGACAATCCAGAATGCCTCTGCAGAGTAAAATCCACTATGGGCTCCAAGTGAAATCTTGATCACCAAGGGAGGAATTCTCAATCGGGAAAAATAATTCCAGAAAAATAATCCTTCGACAGACACCTGAACCACCACGATCTGGGAATATTTAATGCTTCAACATTTCCTCTATTTGGCAAGACTCAGCAACCCCCAGATAGCCCAAAATTTTGACCTACAAGAATATTTATGTCCTAAGAAATGACTTGAGTCTGGAAAAATAACCTGATAAATTTTTGGTATGGCAAAATAAAATTCTCTACCTTCCCAATTTTTCTAAAATTCTCTACCTTCCCCTAGTTTAAAAGCAAAGTAACCCCCTTCAGATTTAAATAAAACATCTGTAATCCGGAAAATGACCCCCCTAAATGTGCTGCATCTAGAACAAATGAAAATTGTATTTTCTGCCTGTCTGGAGGGAAAAACACGTTTTTCTCAGTCTGCAAAAATTCAACCCCCTCCCTCCCCAAAATGTCTCCTAAACACAAAAACTTTAATCCTCCATTTTCCCTGGTCGAGGAATGTTTCACCCCAATTCCCTCAACTCTGGAAACATGAAACCCTGATTTTCCTGCCCCAATCTAGAAAAAATTAAATCCAGGTTTCACCCTGAGACAGAAAAAATAAGATCAATTTCCCCCCCGATCTAGAAAAATTCAAACTGATTTCATCCCACCCTAGAAAGAAAATTAAATCCAAGTTCAGCTCCCAATTTAGAAAAATATAAACCCAATTTCATCCTGAGCTCAAAAAAATAAACCCAGATTTCTTCCCAATCTAGAAAGAAAACAGACCAACATTTTTACAAACCTAGAAAAATAATCTCAAAAATAAGTTTATCTTGGGAAAAAACCTGATTCACTTATAAATGTAGATTCTAGCAAACCAATGGAGCCAAACTCCCTCCCCATCCAGAAAAGTTGGCTTCTCCAAAACTTTCTCACTCTGGACAAACTTGCTCCTCACAAATCAGAGACGCTGAGCCCCTAAAAAGTCTTCTGCCTGGAAAGAAGATGATCCCAGGAAAATTCTAGAATCAATACTTTTTGATCCCCTAAAACGTCCAATAGCCAGAGTCTCAAAGCTCCTGAAAAGTCCTGGGTCTAGTGCAGATGATCCAGAAAAGTCCTGTGTGGGGTCACTTTGATCCCCTACAAGCGCCCTTGTCTGGAATAGCTGGTCTCAAAACAATCCCACACTGCGGACAATGGCTGAGTCCAGAAAAGTGAAGCCACCCAGCCAGACTAGATACAGTCCCGAAATCCGTTTGAGCATGGGATGATGGGGTCCCAACCCCATGGTTCTGGAAAGTTGACAAAGGGGAACTGACGCAGAGGCACAAGATTTTGGAGGCAGCTGCTAAAAGAAAGTAGAAGAAAAAAATAGCATCCATGCAGGGAGGGGCATCTGTAATTTGCTCAGGAGGACCCCAAATTCCTCCCCATTCCTTCAAATCTGCAGCATCCCCCGCACTTTGCAAAAAGCACTGCAAAGTGGAGGGGGGGGGGAGAGCAGACCAGGGCCCCCTGTAGTTCATGGGGACTCCATTATTTGAGAGCTCCCCAAAAATATTTAGGGCCCCCCAAAGGGCTAACACGCACTTGGTCCAGGCAAGGTCTTTGAAGACAGGTTCCTCAAAGTTCTGGCCAGTCCGCCAAAATCCATCAAAGAGCCCCGAAACCTGGCTGAGATGTGAGAATTCCCCCCAAACTCCCTGCGGGGTCACCCTCCCCAAAATCCCGCCCACCCAAAGCCGGGCAACAGCAAGGGAAGCTTTGGTTAGGGTCCCCACAAACCTTTGCAGCCCCCCAAGTGTTGGTCTCCCCGAGGGACTCCTGTATCTTTGCCAGAAGCGCCCCCCCCCCCAAACAGCCACTTTCCGGAGCTGCGAACTCTTTGCAGTAAGTTTCTCCCTCCAGCCGTCGTCCCCGGAGCTGGGCACGACCCAGACCCCCTCCAAAAGTAACTTAAACCCGTCCCCCGCTCGGAGAAGAAGCACCCGAGAGCCCGGCTTGGGGGAACCCCAAAACTTTGCATCCCCCCTCGCCCAGCGAGGCGCTGCCCCGGGACCTGCGCGGACCGCCTGGCTGCAGATCTGGAGTGGGGTGCTGGAAATCCGCCCCCGAACCCTGTGCTACCGCAAGCCCCCGCTCACCCAGGGCGCGCGGCGAACTCTGCGCCCACTTGCGGGAGGTAGGAGGAGGGGGCTGAGGGGCGGGGGTGGGCGGAGCGGTGTTTACACAACTGGGGGAGCGGGCGGGAGTGTTCTCTGTGTGTGTGTGTGTGTGTGTGTGTGTGTATAGGAGTATTACAGGCTATATGTGCAGAAGAGTGCTGTAGGCTGTGTGTGTGTAGAAGGGTGTTACAGATTGTGTGTGTAGAAGGGTGCTGTAGGCTGTGTGTGTGTAGAAGGGTGTTACAGATTGTGTGTGTCGAGGGATGCTGTAGGCTGTGTGTGTGTAGAGGGGTGTTACAGATTGTGTGTGTAGAGCGATGCTGTAGGCTGTGTGTGTGTAGAGGGGTGTTACAGATTGTGTGTGTAGAGCGATGCTGTAGGCTGTGTGTGTGTAGAAGGGTGTTACAGATTGTGTATGTAGAAGGGTGTTACAGATTGTGTGTGTAGAAGGGTGCTGTAGGCTGTGTGTGTGTAGAAGGGTGTTACAGATTGTGTGTGTCGAGGGATGCTGTAGGCTGTGTGTGTGTAGAAGGGTGTTACAGATTGTGTGTGTCGAGGGATGCTGTAGGCTGTGTGTGTGTAGAAGGGTGTTACAGATTGTGTGTGTCGAGGGATGCTGTAGGCTGTGTGTGTGTAGAGGGGTGTTACAGATTGTGTGTGTAGAGCGATGCTGTAGGCTGTGTGTGTGTAGAGGGGTGTTACAGATTGTGTGTGTAGAGCGATGCTGTAGGCTGTGTGTGTGTAGAAGGGTGTTACAGATTGTGTGTGTAGAAGGGTGTTACAGATTGTGTGTGTAGAAGGGTGCTGTAGGCTGTGTGTGTGTAGAAGGGTGTTACAGATTGTGTGTGTCGAGGGATGCTGTAGGCTGTGTGTGTGTAGAGGGGTGTTACAGATTGTGTGTGTAGAGCGATGCTGTAGGCTGTGTGTGTGTAGAGGGGTGTTACAGATTGTGTGTGTAGAGGGGTGCTGTAGGCTGTGTGTGTGTAGAAGGGTGTTACAGATTGTGTGTGTAGAGCGATGCTGTAGGCTGTGTGTGTGTAGAGGAGTGTTACAGATTGTGTGTGTAGAAGGGTGCTGTAGGCTGTGTGTGTGTAGAAGGGTGTTACAGATTGTGTGTGTAGAGCGATGCTGTAGGCTGTGTGTGTGTAGAAGGGTGTTACAGATTGTGTGTGTAGAGCGATGCTGTAGGCTGTGTGTGTGTAGAGGGGTGTTACAGATTGTGTGTGTAGAAGGGTGCTGTAGGCTGTGTGTGTAGAGGGGTGTTACAGATTGTGTGTGTAGATGGGTGCTGTAGGCTGTGTGTGTGTAGAGGGTTGTTACAGATTGTGTGTGTAGAGGGGTGCTGCAGGCTGTGTGTGTAGAGGGGTGCTGTAGGCTGTGTCTGTGTGGAGGGGTATTACATGCTGTGTGTGTGGAGGGGTGCTACAGGCTATGTGTGTAGAGGGTGCTGTATGCTGTGTGTGTGTGTACGGGTATTACAGGCTGTGTGTGTGTAGGGGTATTACTGGCTGTGTATGTAGAGGGGTGCTGCAGGCTTTGTGGGTATAGAGTGGTGTTGTACGCTGTGGGGATTAGAGGGGTAGTTGGAGTGTGTGTGTAGAGGGTTTTTGATGGTGTTGGGGCACAGTGAGTTGTGTGTAGGCACTGTGTGGATACGAGAGTGAGGGGCACAGCTGGCGGACTCCCAGGGACATTGGCTAGAGGCTGCATAGCAACAGCTCCATGCCCCCTATGGGATGGGGAAGGGGATAATCGCTGGATGGAACCAGTGCCCCATTGTGTGTCAGGCATGCACAGACCTGCACTGTCCCCCTCCCCAGCACTGATGCCATGAGAGCTGCTCCCTGTGTGTCAGAGCCCCTGCACTGCTGTCAACAGAGGGTGATTCCCCCCGTCCCAGTACCCCCACATGTCTGCTGCTCACCCCACTCTACACTTTTCTTCTAACAGCCCAGTCCTGGGCTAGCAGAGGCTGTGTGTGGGGAGTGAGGGACAGAGGTGGATTGTGACATGAAGGCAGTTGGGAGCCAGGACTCCAAGGTTCTCTGCCTGTCTCTGAGGCAAGTTCTACCCATTGCTGGGCTGTAGAGATAAGGTTCCATCCTGGCTGCTCTAGTCTCCCACACCTCGTGTCCCATCCTTGGAGGGGAGCAGGAGGGGCAGGGCGGGATCTCCCAGGGCCAATTTCCTTGGGCTTGCTGGAGCCAGGCAGGAAACTCGCTCAGAGCAGAGCAGAACAGTCCCCCCTCCTCCCACCACTCACATACACCGTGGTCAGTGGGAGCCATGGGAACTGAATACTCTCTAGGAGCCCCTGGGCAGGGGTTTGGGGGTTAGAGCTGCCCCCCCTACTCAGCATGGCCAGCCCTGACAAGGCCCAGAACCCAGGAGTCCTGGCTTTCAGTCCCCCTGCTCTAGAGGTGAAAGGAAGTGGGTGCGCCCTGGTGCGCAGCTCCGGCAAGAGCTGGCTGAGCTGTGGCAAAAGCCAGCAGGGAGCTATTTAAAGAGCTGGCAGGGACCCAGGTTGCAATAGGACAGTACCTGTAAGAAATATTAGATTACTTTCATTGCTGCCCTGCTCTAACCTATCAGCCCCCACTCTTCTCCCAGAGTGGGCAGAAAACCCAGCTCAGAGCCTGGACCTTTATATCAAAGCTGACAGCTCCAGCTCACTGTAGCCCACAAAGTTTCGGTCACAGATCAGAGTGGGGGAGGGGCTGGTCCTATGCCCTACAGTGCCAGGATGGGTGGGGAGTCAGCAACAGCTGGGTCCAGCCAGCCTTGGACTTGGTAGTGCTAACCCAGAGCCTAGAACAGGGGCTCGGGTGTGATTGGGGGTGGGGTGGATCTGGAGGTGGGAGGGGAATGGAGGTTGGGGCTGGAGGCAATTGGTGGTATAGACAGAGGTTTGGGGTGGCCATTGAGGGGTGGGGTGTGTGGATAGAGCTGGGGGGGCATGCAGGTCAGGGAGGGGGACAGAGGGGTTGGGGGATGGAGACTTTATACCCTGAATGTTTCAGATATCGGGGTGAGTGACAAGCTGGGGGGCAGGCTGGGAGGGGGGCCTGTGAGTGGAGGGGGCTTTGGGAGTTGTGAGGGAAGGATCTTTGCTACACCACCATCAGAGGTTTGATGGGCACTGAAACAAGCACAATGAATGCTCGTTTTCCACAAGCTCGTTAATCCCTGTCCTACCCCTGCCCCAAGCTGGCCTCCCTTACGGAAGCTCTGTGGGAAGCACCAGCACAGACCTACCCTGGTGCAGCCCCCCTGGATTCCCAGCCTTATCTCCTTGCCCTGCCAGGACAGGACAGGACAGCAGGGTCAGGAAACAGACTCTGACCCTAGGGGGCGCCAGCATGCTCAGTCTGACCCCTTTGCCCTACGGAGGGACAGATGCTGCAGAGATAAATTAGTTCCAGGCTGTGTGAGCCAGGCGTGGGGAGGCTGGTGGACAGCTCCTTCAATCACACTATTCATCAGGGCTGCTTCTAATTAAAATAGAGGGGGGCAGAGCAGGGCAGGGCTGGGCTGGCAGGGGCTGCAGGTAGGGAGTGAGGGACATGGGCAGGGCTGGGGGAGCCCAGGGCTGGGCTGGCAGGGGCTGCAGGTTGGGAGTGAGGGACACAGGCAGGGCTGGGGGAGCCCAGGGCTGGGCTGGCAGGGGCTGCAGGTTGGGAGTGAGGAACACTGGCAGGGCTGGGGGGAGCCGAGGGCTTGGCAGGCAGGGGCTGCAGGTTGGGAGTGAGGGCTGGGATGGGGGAGAGGAGCAAAGAGAATCAGGCATCCTGGCTCCTGATTGCAGCCAGGGACACTCTCTCTGTGGAATCATGTGGGTCCCTGCTCCTGGTTTCTCTTCTCCCTGCAGTCAGGAAGTTCCCTTTGTTCTGCTGTTTCCGTGGGAGGGGAACGGGGTCAGGGCAGGATGTGACACCTCATTTCCCCAGCTCCTCTGGCTCCACCAGTCTCAGTGCCTCTGCCCTGCCTGGGGCCCTTTGCTTGGCAGATAACAGTCTAGCACCCCCCACAAGCAGCTGAGCCTAGCTAAACCCAGAGCCAGGCAGAGAATCCAGCCCTGGCGGCTTCCAGAACAGCCACTGTGCCCTGCCCCAGAGTTGGCTGCATCTAAGCACCAGGCAAAGGGTCCTTGTGTTACCAGCAACCTGCTCCAAAGGTGGCTGCATCTCAGTGCTGGGTAGCTGGTCCCTGTGTAACCAGCCGCTCTGCCCCAGAGGTGGCTGCATCTCAGCACCAGGCGAGGGGGCTGTGTGACCAGCTGCTCTGCCCCAAAGATGGGCACATCTCAGTGCCAAGAAAAGTATCACATTCTTCTCCCCCTGCATGCCCCTCCCCCCCACCGACCCTGCAGGAGTCTAACAATTATCCGGACAGATGAATGTCTGGCACAAGAGCTGGAATTTCCTGGACAAAGGAAAAAATAAAACATAATGGATTCTGCTGTCACATTACAGGGTGGGGGGAGGAGGGGACTGACAGATCTGGAGAAGGGGTGTTTGGAGGTAGGCCATATGGTCTGCTTGTGGCCGGAGCGACTTTAGGGACAAATAAGCCCAAACAGAACTAAGCTATCTAGAATGGGGGAAGGGCTGGGGACCTTAACACCTGAGTTCTCTGCTCAGTTCTGGGAGCGAAGTGGGGTTGGTGGGAAAGGCCTGTGCCACACTCAGGATTGGGAGGCCTGGTAGGTACAGGGATGGATGGATAGTTGGGGGGGTGTCCCATTCTTAGTGCAGTTCTCTTGGGAAGATGTAGCACCCAGCACCAGGGGAGGCAGGTCCATCCTGGGGGTCCTGACAGGTATGGAAAGCAGAAAACACCAGACAGGGAAGGTTGGGTTAGTTGGCCCCCCTCCTTCCGTGTGTGTGTGTGTGAGAGAAATAGAGAGAGAGAGAGAGAGAGAGAGAGAGAGAGTGAGCTCTCCCTGGATGAGGTTTGTGGGAGGTCAGATGAGGTGCACGTGCCATTCCTTCTCGAATGTGTGTATGTGATGGAGGGGTTGCAGTGAATGTTTTACCCCTCCCTGTGTGAACCTTAAAGACAAAGTAAGTAAGAATCCAGCCATGCAGTATTTCTTTTTAATGAGGGCTCAGTCAACTTTATACTATACTAGAAGATTTATGCAGTGTTGCTTAAGTCCTGTAGGGCAACAGGCTGGGAGAGTGGGGGATGCAGAAGTCAGGGCAGAGGTTTGGGGATGCAGAGAGCTCAGGGCAGAAGACTGGAGGTGAAGGAATCAGGGTTGGGGGATGAGGAGGGGCTCAGGGCAAGAGGTGGGGAATCAGGACAGGGGGTGGGAGTGCAGGAGTCATGACAGGGGTTGGGAATTGTAGGGGAGCTCCAGGCAGGGGGTGGGAGCTGCATTGCCCACCCATTGGCTGCTTCCTGGGATCAGCCTCGGGCAGCAGAGGCTGTGCCGCCTACTCACTGGCTGCTACTCCGAGCTGCCCCAGGCCAGCAGAGGCTGCATTGCTGACCCCCAGGGCCAGGGCACTGTTCAGTGGCCACACCCTGGGGCAGGGGCACTTGCTGTTCCCTGTGCTCATTTGTGGTATGGCAGGGTCAGTCTCCCTCCTGAGACCCTGACCACTGTTCTGTCCACTGTCCCACACTTTGAGGGCTGCAGCAGGGCCCTCACCTGCAGAGGTTTTTTGTCCCTGGGCTTTCCTGGCCCTTAGAATAAAGGATGTTGTATTGGGCTGAGGCCCTGGGCCAGTCACAGCTGACCAGAAAGCCCTTTTCTTGCCCCGAAGGGTGGAGGGTAAGGGAGCCCTCCAACACCCTCTGCTCAACTCCTCACCTCCCCCTGTAGCCTTTAGCAGGGCTGATGGTTCCTCCTGCTCCTCCACGCTGAGTCTCCTTAACACTGGGTTGTTTTCCTCTTCTCCACGCTCCTTCTCTCTCTCTCTCTCTCTCTCTCTCTCTCTGTCACATATCCCCCTCCCTTGCTCAACATGATGGGGTTGGGCTACTTGGAACGGCAGGCAGTGTGCCCTTGACAGGCTGTTGGCATTGCCATGCTTGGTTCTAGCCCTATGTTTCACTTGAAAGTGGAATGGTTGAAGGGACAGGAACCATCGTGTCACTCTGGCATTTCTGTCTTTGTTCCGGTGCATCCACTGTAGGAGCGCGTGGTCTGTGACCAGGGTGAATTTTCGTCCAAATAAGTAATACCGCAGACTCTCCATAGCCCACTTCATGGCGAGACACTCTTTTTCCACAATGGCATAATTTCTTTCCCTTGGTAGGAGCTTCCAGCTCAGGTATAGGATGGGGTGATCTTCCTCTCCAACCATTTGGAACAGCACGGCACCAAACCCAACTTCAGAGGCGTCTGTCTGGAGGAGAAACTCCTACTTGAAGTCGGGGGCTATGAGTACCGGATCTTTACACAAGGCTGTCTTCAGGTCAATAAAGGCCTCCTCTGCTGCCGGGGACCAATTCACAACTTCTGAGCCATGGGCTTTTGTTAGGTCTGTCGGGGGCATGCCCTGAAAGCAAAGTGGGGGATGAACTTCCGATAGTACCCCACTAGCCCAAGGAATGCCTGGACCTGCTTTTTCCGGACTGGCCGGGGCCAATTCTGTATTGCTGCTATATTATTTAGCTGGGGCCTCACTACACTCCTTCCTACAATATGCCCCAGATATTTGGCTTCCGCTAGCTCCATCGCACACTTTGCAGGGTTTGTGGTGAGACCAGCTCTCCTCAGAGTGTCTAATATAGCCTCCACCCTTTCTAGGTGTATTTCCTAGTCTGGGCAGTGTATGATGACATCATCCAGATATTCCGCTGTGTACGTACGATGTGGTTGTAGTAGCTTATCCATCAGCCTTTGGAATGTTGCCGGGGCCCCATGTAACAGTAAGACAGTGTATTGGTAGAGTCCCTCGGGGGTAGCAAAGGCTGGCTTCTCCCTGGCTTCGGGAATCTGCCAATATCCTTTGGTCAGGTCAAGGATAGACAGAAATTGAGCCTTTCCCAACCTATCAATCAGTTCATCTATCCGGGGCATGGGGTAGGCATCAAACTTGGATATTTCGTTCAGCTTCCTAAAATCATTACAAAATCAGAGGCTGTCATCTAGCTTAGGTACCAGAACAATGGGGCTGGACTATTGACTGTGAGATTCTTCTATGATGCCCAGCTCCAGCATCTTCTTTACTTCCTTTTTAATCTCCTCTTGTTTTGCCTCTGGTATCTGGTAGGGCCCCACATTCACCCGTACACCTGGGTCCATAGTGATATGATGTTCCACCTCGGTGGTTCGGCCAGGTTGAGCTGAAAATATATCTGAATGTCAGTCTAGCAGATTTAGAACCTCCCTCCACTGGTCCGGAGTTAACTCTAGGGAGATCCCCACCTGCTTCTGTGGGGTTGTCTCTGGTGTCACGTTGCCCAAGGTGACCAGCTGTACTTCCCGGTCCTGCCAGGGCTTCAACAGGTTGACGTGATAGATTTGTTCAACTTTCCAGCAGCCTGGTTGGCGTACCTTATAGTTTACTTCTCCTAGGACCTCCCTCCCTCTCCTAGGGTCCCTGCCACCTGGCGATGAGCTTGCTCTCTGCTGTCGGGACTAGTACCATTACCCGATCTCCCACCTGGAACTTCCGAACCCTCGCCCAGCGGTTATAGTAGCTCTGTTGGGTCTCTTGGGCCTTCTCCAGGTGCTCCCTCACTATAGGGGTAACCTGGGCGATCCTGTTCTTCATTTGGAGGACATGTTCAATAATGCTGCGCCCCTGGTTTGGCTGTTCCTCCCAAGCCTCTTTGGCGCGGTCGAGGATGCCTCAGGGGTTGTGTCCGTACAATAGTTCGAAGGGAGAAAATCCCGTGGATGTCTGCGGGACCTCGCAGATGGCAAACATAAGGTACGGAAGTAGGGCATCCCAGTCTTTCCCATCTCAGCTCACCACCTTCCAGATCATGTCCTTGAGGATACGGTTAAAGTGCTCAATGAGACCATCCGTCTGCAAGTGGTACACTGACGTCCTCAGGGTTTGGATATGGAATAATGCACACCGGTCCTTCATTAACTTAGAAACGAACGGAGTACCCTGATCTGTTAAGATCTCCTTGGGTATCCCTACTCTCGAAAAGATCTGAACCAACTCCTTTGCTGTGGTCTTAGAATGGGTATTCCGAAGTGGTACTGCCTCTGGGTAACGGGTGGCATAATCTACTACCACTAAGATACTCTGGTGCCCCGAGCTGATTTCTTTAGTGGGCCAACCAGGTCCATCGCGATATGCTCAAAGGGGACCTCGATAATAGGCAGGGGCACCAGAGGTGCTCTCAGGTGTGGCCGGGGTCCATGCAGTTGGCACTCTGGACAAGATGCACAGTATTTCCTGACCTCCATGTACACCCCAGGCCAATAGAACCTTCTTAGAATCTGAACCAGGGTTTTATCAACTCCTAGGTGTACACCGAACAAATGGCTGTGGGCCAGGTCCAGTACAGCTCTCCGGTGGTTCTGAGGCACCAACAGCTGTTCCACTACTGGTTCCTGGCCTGGAACAATTTGGAAGAGCAGGTCCTTTTGGAGAATATAATATGGCCCTTGGCCCTTGCTTCTTCCTACTACAGGGACGCCATTTACTTCCACTAATTCTTTGCGCACATTCTGATACATGGGATCATTGGCCTGGTCTTGCCCAAAATTCACAAGTGAAGCCCCTAGCTGCCCAAACTCTGGAGGGCCCTCAGCCTCTTCCATCCCTGGTGGCCCTGCTGAGCTGGGCCCAGTTTCGGGCTTCCCTCGCCCGCCCCTCCCCCCCCCCCCCCCCCCCCCCCCCCCCGGCTGGGTGGCTCTGCCTCCAGTCCAACTAGAGCTGGTCTTAGTTTTGGGGCCAAGATTCGCATGCCCAGGCTCTTGGCAGCCCTCCTTTCCCGCCTCATTTTCCGTGGCTTCCCAGGCTCGGAAAACAGGTCCTGTGAAAACTCATGGAAGGCTGAGAGTGGGCTTTCTACTTCTCCCCCCTCCCTAGGGAGTAGATTGCTAAACCCAGGGAAGTCCTGCCCAATCACGAGTGGGTAGGGGAGCTTTGGGACCACCCCGGCTGCCACCCTGGTGCTGTTCCCCTGAATCTCTAAGGGTATGTCTACACTAGCCACCCTAGTTCAAACTAAGGTGGCTAATGTAGTCATTCAAACTTGCAAATGAAGCCCGGGATTAAAATATTCCGGGATTTATTTGCATGTTCCTGGGTGCCGCCATTTTTAAATGCCCGGTAGTTCGGACTCCCTGCCTGCGACTACACACGACACGGGCTAGGTAGTTCAAATTAAAGCTCCTAATTCAAACTACCATTACTCCTCACTGCAAGATGACTACATTGCCACCCTAGTTCAAACTAGGGTGGCAATGTAGACATACCCTAACATCACAGGGGTGACCAGGTAATAGCTAACATCCCCACGAACACAGAATATTCTTGTGCGCTTGGCCTGGCACAACTGGTCTTGTCCTATCAGATATCCCGAAACCAAGGTCACAGCACTCCCTGAGTCCACAAGGGCTGTGGTCTTTATGCCATTCACCTTTACCTGCTGGGTGTACTGATGAGGGGCCATCGCTACCCCTACCAGGGTTATCAAGTTGCAGGGGCCCTCCAGATCCCCTAGGTCACACTGCATTGGTTCCTCAATATTTGGGCATTGTGCCACTATGTGCCCCACCTCCCCACATGCATAGCACCGATATCCTATGCAGGGTATCCCCCTATTCCTGGGGCTACTGGGCCTCATCCCTTGCCCTTCCTTCCCCCGGTCCCCAAGTCCTTTCACGGCCTCCTGCCGCGCATCTGTCTCTTTCCTTCCAGACTGGGCCCGGTCTGAGGACTCTGGGAAACTACCTCTCGGGGCAGGAGCAGGGCCAGGGCCTGGCCTCTTACTGTGCCTGACTTCTTCTCCATGGGGTGGCAAAATATCCTTGGCTGTTTGCTGCCTCTCCACCAGCGCCACAATCTCATCGTAGGAGGAAGGGTCATTCTGGCTGACCCACGTCCACAAGTCAGGTGGTAGTCCCCACATGTATCGATCCAGAACGATGATTTCCACGATCTTTCCTGGGCTGTGGGTCTCGGGCTGCAACCACTTTCGGGTCACGTGGATGAGGTCAAATAGCTGGGACCTCGGTGCTTTACCCTCTTGGTATCTCCAATGACGGAACCACTGGGCTCTGACTGCGGTTGTTACTCCAGTCCGGGCCAAGATCTCTGTCTTCAGGTGATGGTATTCAGCCGCCATCTCCTCAGGCATATCAAAGTAGGCTTTTTGGGCCTCCCCACTCAGGAATGGAGCCAGGATGCCCACTGGTCTTGGGGCCAGCCTTCTTGCAGGGCAGTTCTCTCAAAGGCTAAGAGGTATGCCTCCACATCGTCCTCCCTCGTCATCTTCTGAAGATAACAGCTAGCGTGTAGGGACGGAGTCCCACCTTGGCCATGCACCCGGGTGGTGAGAACCTTCAGCTGCACAATCACCTCCTGCAGGGCAGCTCTGTCCTGGGCAGCCTGGTTCATTAGCAGGTGATTGATCTCCTGCTGCACCCAAACTGCCTCCTGCTGGGCCACTGCCTGTACCCTGGTAGCCTCCTGCTGAGCGGCAGTGGCTTGTACAAGTGCCTTCACCACGTCCTCCATCTTCTTTATTGGTCAGCCTAGCCTGACCTGAGTGGGTTCGCTGCGGGGTCTCACAGCAGCGAGAACATCCCACCCCTGACACCACGTGTGGCAGGGTCAGTCTCCTTCCTGAGACTCTGACCACTGTTCTGTCCACCGTCCCACACTTTGAGGGCTGCAGCAGGGTCCTCACCTGCAGAGGTTTTTTGTCCTTGGGCCTTCCTGGCCCTTAGCATAAAGGATGTTGTATTGGGCTGAAGCCCTGGGCCAGTCACAGCTGACCAGAAAGCCCTCTTCTTGTTCCAAAGGGTGGGGGGTAAGGGAGCCCTCCAACACCTTCTGCTCAACTCCTCACCTCCCCCTGTAGCCTTTAGCCTCCTGCTCCTCCAAGCTGAGACTCCTTAACACTGGGTTGTTTTCCTCCTCTCCACGCTCCTTCTCTCTCTCTCTCTCTCTCTCTCTCTCTATCACAGTGGGTATAAGTGTCCTTGCTATCACAGCACTGCCTGTCCATTGAATGAGAAACAATTGCACTCCACATACATCCCATTGTCCTGTCACGACCAAGCCATGACCTTGCTTTAAGTTAGAATAAGAAGAAGCTGCATGCCAAATGTGGTGGTCCTTGTTCTTATCGTTTAGGAGCAGTTCTTGAACAAACAGACAAACGCACAAACTCTCTCAAGTATATAGTAAAGACTAGAAGATTCACTTAGCGTTGCTCAGGTTCTTATAACTCAAATAGGATTCATTTCAGGGGTGGGGAACCTCAGGGCCAGGGACTGAATACGACCCTGGCTTGCCTGTATCTGGCCCCCAAAGCTCAGGGCCTCCCCACCATTGGGGAATCTGTGCTGGTGCTCCAGCCCTCCTGCTGCCCCACTATGGGCAAAAATCTACTAGCCTGAGCGCCCCACCCCCTCCGCTCTGATGTGGGAGGGAAATGTGGGGAGTGTCTTTCTCCTTACTCTGGGGCCACGTCAGTGTGGGTTTTTTTGTTTTTTGCTTCTCACTTGGTTTACAGGCCCCAACTTAATTTTCTCTGGGTCAAGGTACCTGGGGATGGACAGCACAAGGATGGAGAAAGGGACAGGAGGGTGTTGGGTGGGGGGCACACACCAGGATAGTTCTGAGGTGGCCAAGGGCACGCAGAGCACGGGTGAAGGCTAGATACAAACTGACGTCCTGTTCCCTCCTGGGAGGGGGGAAAGAGGAGCCAGGATTCCTGAGTTCTCTCCCAGGCTGGGGAGGGGAGTAGGAGCCCAGAGCCCTGGGCTCTCTGCTGTTCTTTACTTGGGAACTGGGCTATTGTTTCCCCCATGAGTTTCTTATCACATGTCACATGGAAGGCAAAATGGCCGCTCCCAGGTTCGTACGCGCCTGGCTCACATGAGCGGGGCAGGCGAACAAAGATGGCCATCTCTGGCGTCTGCCCCCTGACACGGAAGGACGGGGAAACGATCCCTTCCGTTCAATTTACGGCGCATGCGTGTCAGGACATAACTGGCGCTCGGGAATCACGTGATCATTGGCCCTTGCCTATCATCGGTGCGCTTGCGCAGCGTCTCGCTTCCGGGACATTGGCTCCTGAGCCCGGGCTACTAGCAGAGTGACCAAAACACTGCGCATGCGCAGTGGTCTGTCCTAAGCTGCCCACACCGCACACATTCACTAGCAGCCTTTCGCGTCTGCCTGCGGTTTCTGCGCGCATGCGCCTTGAAGCTCTCCGCGACTTTTTTTTTAAGATCCTGCGCGTGCGCAGATATTGACAGTTTGGACAGCCTAGCGGGGCGACTGGGATCATGTCTGGGGTGCAACGCATGAGAGTGGCGAACGAGAGACACCGACAGAGCGTTACGCAGAGGGGGGGCCCCCATCGGGCCCCGGTACGAGGGGCTGTGGGTCGGGAGTGAGGGGCACTGGGTGGGCTGGGCTGGCAGGGGCTGTGCATGGGGAGCGAGGGGCACTGGTAGGGCTGGGGGGCAGGGCTGGCACGGGCTGCGGGTTGGGAGTTGGGGTGTGTGTCCTGTCTCTGACACCTTGTAAACTTCAAAAACAACAAATGGTCTGGTAGCACTTTATAGACTAACAAAAGATGTAGATGGTATCTTGAGCTTTCGTGGGCACAGCCCACTTCTTCAGATGACCGGAGTTTCCTTGTGTCCCACACAGAAAGCTGCCTTGGAAGAGAAAGCTGCCGTAGGGCCGTGGTTGCTGGCCCTGTTTGTGTTCGTGGTCTGTGGCTCAGGTCAGTTGGGTGTGATCAACTGTTGACCCTTAAGCCTAAGGATTTGTGGTAGGGCAGAGATGGGCTGTACTAGGGCTCTTTTTTTTTTTTTGACACGTTAGGTTGACAGGGATTTATAGCATTAATGCTGAAACCTAATGTAGGTTATTTTTATGCTGCTTCCTACTATGGCTTCCTAACTATGGTATCGTGATCCATTAGCCGGTATTTACCTTTGGTATAACGTTGGAGACTAGCAGCAGGAGCCCCATTCATGTGATACAGCTACACAAGAACCTAACTCCAAAGGGAGGGTTTCAGTTGTGTTGTTTACTGTTGATCCTAATAATGGAGGTTGATTAATTTCAGGTCTCTGTGGTTTTTAGCCCTGAAATTTAATGTTGGAAGCTAGAAACAAGCATATACTCTAGGGAGGGCTGTGTCTACACTGGCATGAATTTCCGGAACTGCTTAAAACGGAATACTATTCCGTTTTCAGTTTTTCCGGAAAAGGAGCGTCTACATTGGCAGGCTGCTTTTCCGGAAAAGCCCTTTTTCCGGAAAAGCGTCTGTGGCCAATGTAGACACGCTTTTCCGGAAAAGAGCCCCTATCGCCATTTTCGCAATTGGGGCTTTTTTCCGGAAAAGACTACTGGGCTGTCTACACTGGCCCTTTTCCGGAACAGTGTTCCGGAATAAGGACTTATGCCCGAGCGGGAGCAGAATAGTTTTTCCGGAATAGTGGCTGATTTTGTACAGTAGAGCATCGTTGCTTTTCCGGAAATTCAAGGGCCAGTGTAGACAGCTCGCAGCTTATTCCGGAAAAGCGGCTCATTTTCTGGAATAAGTGGCCCAGTGTAGAAACAGCCTAGGCGTGCATGTTTATTCTGAAACTTAATGAAGGGAGCAGTGTTGCCCCTAAGCTGAGCACTTGGAAAGTCACCCAGGAGAGATTCAAATGCCTCCCTGCTGATTAGCAGAGCAGCAACAGCTGGCAGCATAAGTGTCTACTGGTGGTGCACATATGCACATATATTGGTGCATGTAACAAAATTTACTCCACAGATGGATGGAAAAATTAGAGGGCACACTGGAGGGGAGCGGTGGGCATCAGTGGGTCCACTCCCTGAAATGGAGTGGGGTGACCAACAGACATGAGTTGGCCCATTCTCTTTATTTAACCTGAATTGTTATTTTGACACTATTAGCAGAATTGTCCCCCTAAACTGGCTCACTCAGAAATCTAATGATTGCACTTAGCCCTGAGAAAGTGCCCTGGATAGGCATTTAATTTGCAGTTTAATTGCAATTGGAGACAAAATGCTGTCATGCAGAGTATTTGCTCCACCCCTTCACTATAGTTGCTGTCTCATGTAGGTTGTTAACTCTGAAGACTATTAACATGGTCAGTTGGATATGGGAAGGGTTCATCCAAATGTGTTGGTGTCAGTTAGAGGATTGGGTCTGCTTACTATGGTCCCTACTGCTGTCGGGGATGTGCAAACTTCCCCTGGGAGTTTAGTGTCCTAGCAGCATTGCTGACAGAGCTGAGTCCGTGTGTGTTCACTCTGAAACCTACTAATGGGGGATGAGAAGCTAATGCTAAATTAGGCTCCAGCCCCTCTGTCCAGATAATCCAGGTCCCACTGGCCTTAGGAGGGGAGGAGCCATACAATAAGCCCCTCCCATAACCCCAAGATGTGTCCCTGATTGCTTCCAAGTATGAAGGGTGGGAAACTGGGAGCTCCGCCCCAAACTCCAGCCTCAGTCTGCCCCCTTGTCCCTTCCCCCCCCAGCTATCTTCCAGATAATCCAGAGCATCCGCCTTGGAGGATGATGGGAAACACCGCTCTCCCTCCTGATCCTCTTCTCAGGGAATTCTGGGATACATCCTGGACCTCCAGTGACTCTCTGATATACGTTAGTGCCCCCCACCCATCTGCTTGCCTCCCTTCCTGTTTGGCCCTTGTGTGTTTCCAGCTCCGGATGGGGGTGCCCCCTGGAGGCTGTGTGAAGGCAGCCAGGGGTATGATGGGGGAGGGCACGGCTCGGGTGTGTGTAGATTTTCTCCTTTGAATGGGTAATGCTGCCCCCTATGGAATTTGCCACGTCTAAGTGTTGATGGGAAATACATTAAATGTTGGGATTTGTAATAAACCAGCCGCGAGCGTGGTTTGTATCCTCCCTCCGTGGACCCCTCCCCCCAGCCCCTCTCCGCAACACAGTGCTCCCCTGTAGACTCCCAAATTTGAGAACTGGCTGGAGCCGCATGAAAGTGACCCCCCTCCCGGCCACTGAGCCCCAGAGCAGGGCAGAGAGCCCGGGCGCGGGCAGGGGCTTTCCCCACAATAGAGCGTCCCCATCTGCAGCTCCGGAAAGTGGAGTAGGCGGTGTCCCATCTAGAGAGTCATTAACACCATAGAGTCCTCCGTCCTAGAGAGTCTCTTCCGCCGCTTATCATAGTTTGGAACGGCTGTTTCCTAGAGTGTCGCTCATATTGAACCATAGAGTCCACCCGCTTTAGCGTTTCGGCGCACTCCTCGTAGAGAGCCGCCCGAACCATAGAGTCCTCTTGCCTTAGAGCGGCCCGCCCGCACCATAGAGGTCTCATGAGCAGGCTTGTCCTTCGCGCAGACCATAGAGAGGCTTTCTCCTTAGAGCGTTTTTCCTAACTCGCACCATAGAGCTGTACACAGCTAACCCGTAGAGCGTCTCTCCTCCGTTCACGTCCACCATAGAGTCACGGCGTCCTAGAGCGTCCTTCTCACCTCCCACTGTAGAAGCGCGCCCGCTCCGGCCTATGTCACTTGAGTACCATAGAGTCAGAGTCTGCCAACTCCCAGAGCGACTCGCCGGAACTATAGACACGCGACCCTAGCGTGGTCTGTTTCTTCGCTTTCCGGCTCCATCCGGGAATCCGGCGAGCGCCGCGCGGGCACCGGGGACTGGAGGCGGCAGCGCGGGGCCGAGAGCGGGTGAGGGGTCACTGTCCTGGGGGAGCTCCCTGCAGCACGAAGCCCCTTCTCGGGGGTTACACCCCCTGGCTCCTGGGACCGCCCCTCTCTGAGCTCCCAGCGCGCCTGGCTCTGCCCTGGGCCCCTCAGGGAGTCCACTCGCTCTGGGCCCCCGGGGCCTCCACTCGCAGGGGGCCAGTGCAGCCCTGTTCTCAGACCGGAGCGACTCTCCGCCAGCGGCACACAGGAGGGTTCATTGAGCACTGAACCCAGCACAGGAACTCTCAGGCCTGCAGGCCTGGCCCCCCTCAGCCCAGCACGTCTGAGTCTCCCCTGCAGCCAGGTGGGCTCTGCCTGCTCCCCCTGCCCAGGCCAGCAGCCCCCTCCTCCCAGCCCAGCCCCCAAATCCCTCCCCAGCAGCCCCTCCCCGGCCTCTGTCTTCTGCCCAGGTAACCAGGAACTCCTGGGTTCCTCTCTTCTTTGCCTCCCCTCTCCTCCGCCCTTTGTCCCCCTCCCCTTCCCTCAACCAACTGGGCAGATAACCTGTAGCCCATTGTCTTCCTGCTGACCAGAACTGGCTGTGCCATCTGTACTGTGTCTCCTGGTCACCAGTCACTGGGGTCCCTAGTTCTGTGCTAGTCCCTTATAACAAAATATCTTGTTAAACCAGTAACACCGAAGAACCCCTTCTGTGTGCAGCCCACAAATCCCCCACTTCATCATAGTAACCTGCTGACGTACCCCAAAGGGGTCTCTGCATAACCAGCCACACCTTTTCGCTTGTGCAGCTCTCTTGGTGTCCTAGGCAATGGGTGATAGTGATGATGAGTACGACCGCCGGCGTAGGGATAAGTTCCGTCGGGAGAGAAGTGACTACGATCGCTCCCGGGAACGTGATGACCGGCGCCGGGATGATTGGAATGACAGGTTGGAATTTGGAGAGTCCAGGTGGTTTGTGTCACATCATGGCTTCCTGGAAAAGGGATCCTGCTGTGTTGGTGCCTTGCCCTGAAAGGCATGGGAGACTTGTGTGTGGGTGATTTTTCTGGGGGAGGGTGTGCTGTAGAGCTCTATATCTTTGATTATCTTGCCCTAGCAGATACATGTGGGGACTAGGCGTGTGAGATCCTTGTCAAACAGTTAACTGGTTAAACATTAGTTTAACCCAGTGTTTCCCAATTGGTGCTCCGTGGAACCCCAGGGTTCCGCAAAGTGAAAGTAAGGGTTCCGTGAGAACGCAGCATTGACCCCCCCCCCCCTTAAAGAGACAGAGTATTTTGCAGGGTTTTTTTGCTCAACCAATTCTGGCAAGGCTCTTTTTTTTTGCTTGCCAAATTTTACTCTGGGAACCCTAGAGGTTCCTTGGAATTATTTTAAGTTGAAAAGGGTTCCGTGGCTAAATAAATTCAGGAAACACTGGTTTAACCTAATAGTTAACCGACTAGAGGGATCTCACCATTCCAGCCCACCGGGTTTCTGCTCCTGGCCCCAGTGTTGGGGTTGGAGCAATGCTTCACCTGGTAGGGAGATGCTGCTTGATTAGCCAGTTACCCACTCACATCCCTAGTGGTGGCATGATTTGCTTTTTGGGGATAGTAGTGGAGGGGAGTGTAGAAGTTCCCTGGTGGAAGAATATATCAGTGTGGTGATCAGTTTGCCCTTGTAGGGAGTGGGACCGTGGCCGGGAGCGCCGGAGCAGAGGCGAGTACCGGGACTACGACCGCAACCGCCGGGAGCGTTTCTCCCCCCCCCGGCATGAGTTGAGTCCTCCGCAGAAACGCATGCGCCGTGACTGGTGAGTGAGTGCCCCTTGCTGGGTCCCCATAGTGTGCCACCCTGGTTAAAAGATCAGTATACATACAGAAGTACAGTTCTGAGATCAGTTTCATATACATACAGAAGTACAGTTCTGAGATCAGTTTCATACTAGCGATGGCAGGTCTTACAGAATTAGTCTGTAGGTTATAGTCCAATATTCATATTTCTGGGTGGGATCCAAATGGGACTAAAGATCTCAATCTTAGAACTTAGCTTCCCTGATAAAGCATCAAGCAGATCTGAGAACAATGTTCCCTCTAATCTTTTCCATCCATACATGGATTATTTCAGCCCACATGCAGAATATATTTTTATGTGCACCGAGGCATGTGTGAATGTGCAGCACCAACTGAAACACAAAACCTAGCTGTGGACGCTCTACTAAGCAGGTGGGCAGCATTTGGAATTACTGCCGAGCTGCTGCTGAAGCAGTCAGCTTACAGGGAACGCTGAGTGTTAAAAGGATTGCCTCCTGAACTTGTGCAACCACTCAAGGAAGATTCAGATGCTGTCCAGCTGAATAGCCCAGTGCCCACAGCTAGGTTTTTTGTTTCTACTGGTGGTGCACATTCACACATCCCTTGGTGCATGTGGATGGAAAAGATTAGTGGTAAGATTGATCATGCCCCAAGGATGTTTATACAGAGAGCCCTGCATATCTGTAGTTCATTTTTGCAGATACAGGTATACATTTTGTATCAACACAGAGCTCTATTTATATAGATTTCTAATAGTCTTCTGGCCCTGCAAGTCCTGGGTGAACTTTGACATAACCCATTTCCCAAACATGGCCAACAACTACATGAAGTAACATAAGGTAATGTATCCATTAAGTCACTTTAAAGTGACACACGGACAGTCGCATTATTTCACCAGAGATTCATCTAAATGTTAATATTATCTTTGACCCAATAATTATAGTAATAAACAGAAACTGTTTACATGGCTAATAGCTAACAAAATATAAGTAAACACATACAACTACTATTAACGTTAATTTCTGGCCATACAGGTTAGGAATGTGAACGTGTACCAGTGTACAGAGACAGCAGCACAGCCAGCTCCCATGGAGCTGCCTCTCCCCCCTCTTTGATGTGTCACTGATATAGAGCAGGGGTGGGCAAAAGGGCCTTTGTGGGCCTGATCCAGCTTGCCAAGCAGGTTGATTCGACCCGCAGAGGCCCTGCTGCTCCCCTGCCCCCAGGCCAATTAGGACCTGGGGGCGGGGGAATATGCAAAGCTTCCTCCCGCCCTGGCAGGACCACACAGCGCTTTGAAGTACCATGCGCTTCTCACAGGGTGGGAGGGGATGTCAAGCGTTCTTCCACCCCTAGGCCCGGATTGGCCTGGGGATGGGAGGAGCACGCAAAGTTTCCTCCCCCCACCCCCCTGCCCTGTGTGGAGCACGCAGCACTTCAAAGTGCCGTACGCTTGTGCAGGGCAGGGGCAGGGCGAAGGAAGCTTCACGCAGCTCCCCCACCCCCAGGCCTTGATTGGCTGGGGGGCAGGAGGAGCATGCGAAGCCTCCTCCTGCCCTATGAGGAATGCGTAGCACTTTGAAGTGCTGCACACTCCCCGCATCCCCAGACCAATCAGAGCTTGGGTGCAGGAGAGCTGTGCGAAGCTTCCTTTGCCCTGCCCCTGCCCCGCAAGAAGCACGTGGCACTTCAAAGTGTCACATGCTCCTCACAGGGCAGGAGGAGGCTTCGTGCACTCCCCAGGCCCTGATTGGCCTGGGGATGTGGGAGTGTGCGAAGCCTCTTCCCACCCTTCCAGGGGCATGGGTGCCTAGTGGGGGGGGGGGGGGGCAAAGGGGCTCCACCCACAGACTGATCATGGTCTGTGGGTGGGGTAGCTCAGAAGCATCCAGGTCCGGCCCCTTCCGGGGCAGCCTGGGACCACATCAAAAATTTTTGAAGTGGCTCTCTCCCAAAAATTATTGCCCACCCCTGGATATAGAGATAGCAGTGCAGGGAGCAGGCAGGCTGGAGCCAGTATATGCATGGAACCAGCTTTTCCCATCTGCCTGTTGCAGCCCCCCTCCTCCCTGCACTTCTGCTTCCCACAGAGACAGCAATGGGAGTGGGGAGAAGATGGGAGTTGGTGCTTGTCTGCCTCCCTTTTTTCCCCCTTACCCACTATGTAAACATGGAATGACTGAAAATTTCAGTGGTTACGCATTTACAAAAGTAAATGCATTTTAACATCCCTAATACGGGTTTGCATTTCAAAGTTCTAGTCTGATGTGCATTGAGTGGCCTTAATTACCCTTTACATATTTTTCTAACCTAGCTATCTGTATAGGTTGACTCTGGGTCAGTTAGCCTACAGAATGCTTAGCTCTTTGTGGCCATGTGTCATGCTCCGTATAAGATTTTGTAATTATATAACAGTGGTAGAAACAATGGTTGTTATGGTCATGCTTTAATCAAATAACATCACCGGGCGATACCCAGATATTCCTGGCAAATGATCTGCTCTGAACAATGCTGAGAGAGATGAAACTCTCTCATAGACCTGTTAGACCCTGAGCATGTGAGCAAAAACCACACAGCCAAGGACCTGCGAGAAGGAATCCTGGCCCTTCTCCCTCCTCCTCTCCCCCCACCCCCTGCCTGAATCCCAGCTCCACCCATGACCATCCCTGGTACCTCAGAGGAAGGAAATTAAAAAACAACCTCCCAGAATATATAGAGGTTTTATAAAAATAAAACACCCTTCCTGATCTCAGATTTCAGCTGATCACAGCCCTGAAGCATTAAGCACATAAAGGGACCCCAGTGCCACCAAATCCTGTCCCCAGCTAACACAAGCAGCCCTGTCATAAGTCTGTGCGTTCTCTTAAAACTGGCTTAGTTGTTTGCCCCCACAATTCATATCAGGAGGCAGATCAGTCCCTCTGATGATTAGAAACCTTCTAATTTCCCCTTGAATTTGTTCCTGGTTCATCCTTTGAGCCAATGTTAGCCTTTTGCTCCAATAGCTCTTTGCCCACCTTCATGTATTTAGAGAGAGTGAACAGTCTCCCCTCTCAATTTGCAAAAGCGATGAGGAGTCCTGTGGCACCTTATAGACTAACTGAAGTGTAGGAGCATAAGCTTTCGTGGGCAAAGACCCACTTCGTCCACTTCTCTCAATTTGTGAGACTAAACAAATCAAATTCATGCAGTCCTATCATCCTAGCTGTGTCACTTGCAATTTATCTTCCTTGAACTGGAAGGCAGGTTTTTTCCCCCTTATTTCAGATACCTTTTGCATTCTGAGTCTAATCTCCTTTAAGACCTTGTGCTTTTTGATCCAGCCAGTTTCTTCAACTCATTCTCTTTGTCCCCCAATTTTTGCGCTTTTGAAATAAAAAATCCTGAGCCTGTGACCTCGTTTTTTATTACACTTCTGTGTAACTGAAGTTTATGATCACTCCATCCAAGGGTATCCCTAGCAGCTCTTCTGCAAGGCTTAGCCAGGAGATCTTGAATGATCTAAAATTAAAAAGGAATCTACAAAAAGTGGAAACTAGGTCAAGTTACAAAGGATGAATACCAACAAATAAAACAAGTATGTAGGGGCAAAATTAGAACAAGGCACAAAACAAGCTCAGATTAGCTAGAGATATAAAGGTTAAGAAAACATTCTACAGATATATTAGATGCAAGATAAAGATCAAGGACAGTGTAGGTCCATTGCTCAATGAAGAGGGAAAAACAATAATAGAAAATGTAGAAATGGTAGAGGTGCATCCTGACTTCTTTGTTTCAGTTTTCACTAAGAAGATTGGTGGTGATTTGAAGCCCAGCATAGAGAATGCTGGTGAAAATGAGAGGTTCAGAAATTAAAATAGGAAAAGAACAAAGATTACTTAGATGAATTAAATGTCTTCAAGTCACCAGGGCCTGAGGAAATGGATCCTAGAATATTCAAGTAGCTGATTGAGGAGGTATCTGAGCCATTAGTTATTTCCTTTGAAATGTCATGGAAAATGGGAGAGATTCCAAAAGATGGAAAAGGGCAGATTTAGCATCCATCTATAAAAAGGGAAATGAGGACAGCCCAGGGAATTACAGACCAGTCAGCCTAACTTCTGTTCCAGGGAAGATAGTGGAGCAAATAATTAAGGAATCTATCTGCAAACATCTGGAAGATAATAAAGTGATAAGTAACAGTCAGCAGGGATTGGTAAAGAACAAATCATGCAAACCAACCTGATAGCTTTCTTTGATAGGATAACAAGCCTCGTGGATAAGGGGGAAGCAGTAGATGTTATGTACTAGACTTTAGCAGGTCATTTCATACCTTCTTGCATGACCTTCTCATTAATAAACTAGGAAAATACAGCCTAGATGGGGCTACTATAAGGTGGGTGCGTAACATGCTAGGATAGGATAAGCTTTCAATGGTTCACTGTAATGCTGGAAGGACATAACAAGTGGGATTCTGCAGGGATCCGTTTTGAGACTGGTGCTGTTCAAGGTTTTCATCAACGATTTAGATAATAGCATAGAGAGTACACTTATAAAGTTCACAGATGATACCAAGCTGGGAGGAGATTGCAGGTGTTTTGGAGGATAGGATTATAATTCAGAATGAGCTGGACAAAATTGGAGAAATGGTCTGAGGAAAATGGGATGAAATTCAACAAGGACAAATGTAAAGTACTCCACTTAGGAAGGAACAATCCGTTCCATACGTACAAAATGGGAAATGACTGTCCAAGAAGTATTGCAGAAAGGGATCTAGGAGTCAGTCATAGTGGACCACAAGCAGTCCCCCGCGCTGGGGCTGAGGGCTTCTGCTGGCTCCCAGCCCCCATGCTGGGGCTGCCTGTGGCAGGGTCAGAGGATCCTTCAGCTCAGTGAAGGGCTGACGTGCCTTCTCCCCATTTAATCAGTTCATTGATTAAATAGTATATTTAATTTGCCTTCATTTGACCCTCAGCAGTGCTCCCAGAAATCTTCCTAATGTTACAGCTTGAAAGGGTCAATCTTTTTTTTCCTTGCTTGTATTGTCCCCAAGAATTATTGGGATATCCTTGTTTACAGCTGTGTATAGTTCCTTTGATTCTCATTAGTGTTTATGCACATCCATTGGGGGGAAAAATGTGACTACCAGGCAACTTGTAATTGAAAGTGAATCTTACTATCTGTTACTTGCGGTACCACCCATTGGTCCATCTTTTCCCTTCATCTTGTGGCATAGTGTCATTCTTTGGTTACTTAAATCAGTGGCTCTCAACCTTTCCAAATGACCGTACCCCTTTTGGGAGTCTGATTTGCCTTGTGTACCCTCAAGTTTCACCTCCTTTAAAAACTTTGTGCTTCCAAAATCAGACATAAAAATACAAAAGGGTCACAGCACGCTGGTATAGAGAAATAACTGACTTACATTTTTACTATATAACTATGAAATAAATCCATTGGAATAAAAATCCTCTGCTTACATGTTTGTAGTGCTGCATATACCATCGACTGACAAGTCATTTTCTGGGTGCAGCTTGAGTGTTTACTGGTTGTGGTAGTGCTTTGTATGTAGCCAGCTATAAAACTAGGAAAATGCCCAGAGAAGTCGATGAACCCCGGGAAGACCTCTGCATACAGAGCACTGGTCAAGAGTCACTGATTTGTCAAGTATTTCTTAACTCTAAGGGCTTAGTATGTCTAACCTAAAATCTTACAGGCCTTGTGTTCCAGACCTAATACGTAATTATCCCTCCTGGTTACTAATCAATTTTCTACTTCTGTGATCCTGCAATTCCACTGCATTCAACATATGGTGATTATGCATGTATAGAATCTTAGACCTGGATGGCACCTGAGATCATCAAGTCTTGTCCCCTGCACTCATGGCAGGACCAGCTAGAGCATCCCTGACGGGAGTGTTTCACCTACTTTTAAAAATCTCCAGTGATGGAGATTCCACAACCTCCATAGGAAATGTATTCCAGTGCTTAACCACCCCGACAGGAAGTTTTTCCTAATATCCAACCTAAACCTCCCTTGCTGCAATTTAAGCCCATTTGCTTCTTGTCCTGTCATCAGAGGTTAAGGAGAATAATTTTTCTTCCTCCTCTTTGTAACAAATTTTTAGGTCACCAGTGGGCAGCCTAGGCTGCTAAGTGGGCTGTGTGAGTGGCCCTCCTTTATCTCTGTGGGCCACAAGATTGTTGTTACCATGACAGTCTCTTGGGATAGAGTACTCTTGCTAACTGTGGCTGCATACCTAGAATTTCTGGGCTGTGCCAATTGAACTGTAGTAGCACTTTGACTGGATACAAAGGGAGCGCACGGCTCTCATGGTCAATGTTGTGTGCTATCAGCACACACCTGACTTCACGGGTCTTTGCTGTACGTGTGTGTTACTTTACTAAAACTGGTAGAAAAATACACGTGGACAGAAAATAGCAGAATCTGACAACCCTGTGCGTGAGCAACAGGAAATAAAACGTGTGGCAGGCTGCATGTAGAGCCCCGGAGAGACACAGGCTGCCCATCATTGTTTCAGGTACTTGAAAGCTGTGATCATATCCCTTCTGGTAACATCACTGGATAAACAAATTATAGTGATCTGAGCGGCTATGCCCCAGAGCTTGCAGACCCCAGCCATTTGTCCTGCAGCTCCCCCAAAGTGATTTTGACCCTTCACTTCTCCCCCAACAGGGATGAGCACAGTGCTGACCCCTACCACAGTGGGTACGAGATGCCATACAGCGGGGCAACCGCTGGCCCCACTTACGGACCTCCGCAGCCTTGGGCGCACCCCGAAATGCATGTCATGCAACAGCACCACCTTCTACCCATCCAAGCCAGGTAAATAACCCCCTCCTCGGCCTTCCCTGCCAACCCCACTGGCTTCCCACATGCTGACCATCTCAGCTCTCTCAAGCAGGCTGGGCAACATTGCAGAAGTGGACGTCGGCATGGCACCACCAGTCATGAAGAGTTTCAAGGAGTTCCTGCTGTCCCTGGATGACTCGGTGGACGAGACGGAGGCTGTCAAGCGGTACAACGACTACAAGCTGGATTTCCGGCGCCAGCAGATGCAGGATTTCTTCCTGGCGCACAAGGACGAGGAGTGGTACGTCTGCCACAGGGCCTGGCTTCCCCCGTGTGCTGGGTGCATGTGGGCATGAGTGTCTGATCCGGTCCCGAGACAGAACTGGATGGACCCAGCAGGGCAGAGTTTTGTGGAGGGCTGAGGTCACTGGGGTGGGATAGCAGCTCTGATTCAGTGCTGAAAGTGGTGAAATTCACAGACTGGAGGATCCAAGTTAGGAAGGAGATGTAGGTGCTGCCGCATTCGTCTGTGGTTCTGATCCGATTGGGCAGGGGTGATAGAGTCAGCTAATAAACAGACCGGATGATTCTTATCCAGTCTAGGGGAGCTGGGAATGCTGCAATATTCAGGCCACTGGTTCTGATCCAGTTGAGTAGGTATTGGATGAGCCTGTGGTTCTGATCCGGTGTAGGATAGGCAGGAAGCTGAAACACACAATCTGGCAGTTCTGATATCATGCAGGGAGGTGGGGGAGGGGAAAAGGGAAGGTGGTTTTGCCATTAATGGCCCAGTGGTTCTGACCTAGCATGTCTGGATCCCTGCCCTGGAACAAAAGCTAGTTGTGCAGCTAACTCTGGGAAACTGGTCCTGCCTCTTCTGTCACTAGCTTTTTAGCTGTGCCCCAGTCAGAACTCTGGCACTGTGTCAGTTTCCCAGAGCTCTGTGGGTTTGGCCTGTCTTTTCACTAGCACCTCCTGCCCCGAGAATGCTCTGTGTTTTCCCTGCGGATCAGTGCTTAGGAAAAGGGGAAAGGGTCATTAGAAACTCTTTTTACTCAGTTTTAACCCCTTGAAACAAGGCTCTTTCAGAGTGTCAAGCTGGCTCCCTAAAAATGGCCCTGGGGGAATCATGGTGTGAAAAGGAAGGAAGAGGACAGAGAATTCAAAGGCACTTCACATTCATCCCTTTTGAGGCCTTGGGGGTGGGGGAAGTTCTTAGCTAAAGCAGTTTGGATAGACACCTGTCAGAGATGATCTAGATCAGTGTTTCTCAACCTTTTTTTTTATAAAGTACCCCCTTTTTAAAAAAAAAAAAGTATAAGTACCCCCAGTACCTACAGTTTTCAGACATGCACAATTTTTTTCTACCATTGCAACACATTTGTTTAAACAACTTAATTGTAGCCGGGTGGTCAATGAAGTTTTTGGGGGTAAAAAGTACAAAAATAATAAAACGCAGTAAAACTTAAAACAAAAAATCAGTTTTCTTCAAATTTCAGTTGTGTTGAAGAACCCCCCAGACTTCTCTCAAGTACCCCTAAGGGTATTGGTACCACTGGTTGAGAAACACTGATCTAGATGGTGCTTGATCTGCCCTGAGGGCAGGAGACTGGACTTGATGACCTCTCGAGGTCCCTTCCAGTTCTAGTGTTCTATGATTCTATGAAAATTTGAGTTTTCAGTCTCCATATGGGGTGAAATTTAACAGCTGGCTTTATAGACTGGACCAGAGTTTCTCAACCTTTCTGCTACTGAGTACTGGCTTGCTGTTTTCTTAAATTCTGTCCTGGAGCTCCCTGACACTGGATGTTGAGAAACACTAGGGAGTTATTCTCCATGAATCCTAGCCATGGCACTAGCTGTTACTCCTCTGGCTCAGCACATTTGCCACATGCCCGAGCAGATGCTGAAGTTGCTGGCTTGCTAGCTGGGGTCCCAATTGGATCAGGAAAGCAGTGGGAGAACGGGGGGTAAGAGCCAGTCCACTTGAGTCTGACAGGCAGCTTCCATGCCTCGGTTTCCCCATCTGTAAAACAAGCATGGTTTATGAGATGTGTTCCAGTAGTGGCTAAAATCCCAGAGCAGGGGTGGAGGAAGGGTACCGTGCAGGGTGCCTTGCTGAGATTGAGGCTTCTTTGTACAAAGCACCAGCAAGCAACAGTCTCTGTCCCAAGGTTTCCAGTCGAGACAGAGAACAGGGCAGGAAGGGAAACTGAGGCACAAAGAGACATGATTTGCCCAAGATCACGAATCTGAGTTGGGTATAGAACCTAGCCAACCTGATTTCTTGACACTAGACAATACTACCTTCCAGCCCCTCGTTCTAACCCTCGAAAGTCCACTCCCCCCCCCCCCCCCCCCCAGCCAGGGAGAGAACCCAGGAGTCCTGGCTTTCAGCTGTACTCCCCACCCCAACCCATCATGCTGCCTCCAGACCAAGGGCATAATCCACCATGCCTCATTTTACCTTGTCACCATATGAGGGTACCAGTCCCTCCTGCAGTGAATTAGGAGCGTTGCAGTGACTTCTGCGTGTGCTTCTTGGGTGCTGTGTGTGTGGTTCTTGGGTGCTATTTAACAGGTTTTTCTTAGTTTTAACCACCGTCTCTTAATTTTATTTTATTTTATTTATTTATTTTTGGTGTGTGTGGATGATAACTGTTAATTGACCTTTTTTCCCCTCCTCCCAAGTGCCAGAATCAAGAGAATTCAAAATCAGAAGTCACTTTTGCCGTCAGCTTGGAGAATCTAAATCTCTTGATTTTTTTTGTTTTTGTTTTTCTGCTCCTCTCTCTTGCCTGCGCATTTTTTTAGCTAGATAGCCAGGGCTGGTGCACTGAGCACAATGCAGTGCGTAGCTGAATGTACAGTGGTCAGGAATCAGACAGCTAGCCACAAACAAACCAACCAAAGCAACCAACTCGGGATTTATTTTTTTGTTTTTGGTTCCATAAACCGTTCGGCGAGAGAGAGGGAGTGCGCGCATGTGTCCGTGCGCCATAGCCAAAATAAAGCGCCCGTGGTTAAAACCACCGAAGGAATTTCTCAGGCTCCCGTCGGCAAGCTGGAGTTGATCCTCAGTGTATGTATGACACGTGTTCTGTCTTATTCCATCGGAGCTCAACTCTTTAAAAAAAAATGTAAAAAAATACAGTACGATTAAATAATCACATCTACCGTCCCCCCTCCTGCGAGATAAAAATGGGGGTTTGATGGCCCTGCCTGTCAGCCACGGGGTTCTTTTTAAAATCCACTTCCCAGATGATCTGAAACAAGTGGACACTTAAATTCTGGCCCAAAATCTTGGTTTCTAGCAAGAAGTTTAGTCCCGTGGAGAGCCAGGAGAGTCAGGCACTGACATAGTGTTAAAACTGGTACTATGGGTGCCCTTAGAGCACCCCCTGTGACTGAGATCTCAGCTCCTGTTTGGACCAGACGCTGAATCGAGTCAGTTGAGATCTACTGGTGGGGAGAGCTACGTCCTAGCTGGGTGTTACCTGGATTCCCTGCCCAAAGACCTCTAACTAGCCAAAGGCTTGGTGGCACCTGGAGGAAGCAATTGGTATGAGATTAGAAGTGGCGCTAAGGGACCTTGGTGTGCTGGGTTCCAGGCTTCCAGAGGTCATCTGGCCCCATTCTGCCCTTTGAAGTGATGGACGGGATCTGGCCTCATTCACCCTGGTGGGGTGACAGCCAATGGAACCCAGCTGGGATCTGGTCCCGTTGACCTAAGACCGACGGGGGCCTGTTGGGGTCTGGCTGAATAGACATAGGGAGGGAGAATGACATGCCCTAGGGCCATGCAGCAGTGCTGGGAAGAACCCAGGAGTCCTGGCTCCCAGCTCTAGCTCCTTAGACCCTGCTCCCCAAGCCACAGATGTCCTGACCCTCAATCCATGCTCAGCTCACTTAACTCTTGCAGCATGAGTGAGGGTCTGAGCAGCCAATTTTAACATCCTCTGCCCAGCACTTTGCTAACAGTGTCAGACCGATCCCCCTTCCCTGCACCCTGGGCTTAGGTGGTGGCCCATAGCAAACGAGCATAGCTTAAAAAAACCCCCATGATGTGGGAAAATCATTTTTTTTTCTTCACCAACATCTGCCTCGAATCGTCGATAAATAAGATCCGGGGTGGGGGGCTCATCCCTGCTTTCCCCCATTTTCTGGCCCCCCCCGGTCTTTTTACAATGCCTCCCCCTGTCCAATGCAACCTGCATGTGCAGCTCCTTTAGAGGCTTGGGTTAAGTGGCTTCCTCCCCACGCACTCTAGACCCTGTTCTGACCTTGCCTTGTCTGCCTTTTCCCTTCCTCCCGGCTCGAAGGTTCCGCTCCAAGTACCACCCGGATGAAGCGGGGAAGAGAAAACAGGAAGCCCACAGTGCCCTGCAGAACCGGCTCAGTGTCTTTCTCTACCTCATGGACAATGGCTGGTTCGAGAACTTGCAGTTGGATATTGACAAGGCCAATGCTATCATCAAGATGCTTGATGCTGGTAGGGAAAATTTGAGGGATGGGGGGGCTGAAACGGGCAGGCTTTGGTGCCAAAGATCCCATGTTCAGGTCCAAAGACCCTGTGTGTCTGGGGAGCTGAAGGACTGGAAATGCCCAAGCTCCTGGAGTCCAAATACTGGCATCTCGGCTGCTGGAGTTCAAGAGAGATTCTCCCCTGCAGGAACTGTAGTAGCTCTTCTATCTGCTGTTTCCTTTATCTTATCCTCTTGCGTGAGGGCCCACCTGGGGTATGGAGGGCGGGCGTCTTCTCCAGGTCACACCTATAATCACAGATTATTGCACAACTTACCCATGCCGATTTTTTTTCCCTCCCACCAGCGGTGATCAAGATGGAGGGCGGCACAGAGAATGACCTCAAAATTCTGGACCAGGAAGAAGAGGAGGAGAGGCAGGATAAGGCTGAGCCAGGGAAAAAGGAGGACAACCGCCTGCCCGACGTGGACCGGAAGGGCTCAGACAAAGACGACAAGAAGGAGGAAGGCAAAAAGGTCAGGGGAGCTGACTAACAAGATTCAATCCTGGCTCAGCCTCAGGTGCCATGTAGCTGTGCCTCGGTTTCCCCACTGGGCCTGCTCGCCCAGATTTGAGGGTGGTGGGTGCCGGCCCCAGGAGCTGAGTAGAGATTCCTTATCCTGTCACGGTGGAGGCAGACTTGTCAGGGGACTTGTCAGGGAACCCTGATGGGTTCTATCTGTTTTCCCAGGCTGATGGTGACGAGCCAGTTGAGGATAAAGCCAAGAAATCCTCTGCGGAGGAAGAAGAGAAGCCGGAGAAGGAGGAAGAACCAGAGAAAGAGGCCAAAAAGGTGAGTCCTGGAGCTCCCACCCCCCTTTGCTCTTCCCACTCTGAATTGGCCCAGCCCATTTATCCTCTGCCCTGCTCCTGAGCTCCTGATGGCTCCCCTCCTATCATGCTGGTTCCTGCTTGTCCTGTGTCAGCCTTGCTGGCTCTGCTCCCTGGCTGCACCATTCACCACGCACCCCCTTCTCCTCTCAGGCTAGCAAGAAGCGGAAGCGGAAGCGCAGTGGGGATGACAGCTATGACGAGGGCAGTGTCTCCGAGTCAGAGACAGAGTCAGAAAGCGGCCACGCCGAGGACGACGACAAGGAGGGTGAGAGTCGTGGGGGGCTCTATTCCCTCTAAGGATGCCGGCTCCCGCCTGGCCCCAGGGCAGGCCCTGGCTGGCTTGGGAAGGACAGGGAATGGAGCAGGGGCTTGTCCCATCTAGGGGACACCGGCCCTAGGGTGGGGACTGGTTGGCTTAGGGGTGTGTGGAATGGGGCACAAGGCCAGCCCCCTTTCCCTCCCCCGACTCTGATGTGCCAGGTCTTGCAGGGGGTGCAGAGGAGAAACCCAAGGAAGAGAAGAAGGCCGAGGAGGAGGAGGCGGCAGTGGTGGCGAAGACCAAGGAGAAGGATGGGGGGGAATGCAAACCTCGTCCACTGCACAAGACATGCTCCCTCTTCATGCGTAACATCGCGCCCAACATCTCCCAGGCTGAGATTGTGGCGGTGAGCTGGGGTGCTCATATCCGGGTGGGGGAGGGAGAATAGATCCAGCCCCTTTCCTAATGCTCTCCCTGATCTCTCTCTGCCCCAGCTCTGCAAACGCTACCCGGGCTTCATGCGAGTGGCGCTGTCCGACCCTCAGCCTGAACGGAGGTAGGCGGTGGTGGGCGGGAGGGTGCGGGGGAGCTGTGCCTCCAGGCACTAACTCTGGGCGTCTGTCTCAGGTTTTTCCGCAGGGGCTGGGTCACCTTCAACCGCAGTGTGAACATCAAGGAGATTTGCTGGAGCTTGCAGAACATCCGGGTAAGGCAGCGCCCCCATGGCAGGGGGACATGCCCCAGGCTCTGCCACTGCTTCCCACCAAGAATAGGGGCGTGCATCCCAGTGTCCAAGCAAGGGGTCCCCATGCATCTCAGCGCCGGGCGAGGGGTCCCTGTGTGACCAGCCGCCCCACCCCAGAGGTGGCTGCATCTCCGTGCCAGGAGAAGGGACCCTATGTAACTGGCTGGTCACTGTGTCTCCACTCTCCCCCGCCAGCTACGGGAGTGTGAGCTGAGCCCAGGCGTGAACCGGGACCTGACACGTCGTGTGCGCAATGTGAACGGCATCACACAGCACAAGCAGATTGTGCGCAATGACATCAAGCTAGCAGCCAAGCTGATCCACACCCTGGATGACCGCACTCAGCTGTGGGGTGCAGGCGAGCCCTGCGAGGGCACCCAGCTCTCGGTCAGTACACGGCAGGGGCGGCCCCCACCCTCACCCCCACCCCTTGGCATCCCTTGGTGACTGGGACGACCCACTGTGACCCTGCTTCTAACTCAGAGGATTTGGGGCCCATTTCACTTCTCCCACCCACCCTCTTCCCAGACAGTGCAAAGGCTTTTGGGTTGGCCCCTTGTCACTCTCCCGTGGGGGCTCCCCACTCTGCCCTGCCACTCATCTGTGCCATGCCTTGCCCCCCAGAGCCTGCCCTCACAGAACCCCATCCTGAAGAACATCACGGACTACTTGATTGAGGAGGTGAGCGCAGAGGAGGAAGAGCTGCTGGGGAAGAGTGGGGAGGCCACGGACGAGCCCCCCAAGGAGGGGAACCCAGCTGAGATCAACGTGGAGAGAGACGAAAAGCTCATCAAGGTGGGGCAGAGGGGGCCTGTCCCCTCTAGGGGGCGCCGGCTCCCACCCGGCCTTAGAGTGGGAATTGGCTGGCTGGCACAGGCCTTTCATCTGGACCTGACATCCCACCATCAACCTCCTTCCCCCTGTGCTCCAGGTGCTGGACAAGCTGCTGCTCTACCTGCGCATTGTGCACTCTGTGGATTATTACAACACCTCGGAGTATCTCAATGAGGACGAGATGCCCAATCGCTGCGGCATCATCCACGTGCGTGGGCCTATGCCACCCAACCGCGTCAGCCATGGGGAAGGTACTGCTGGGTGCCTGCCTCCATCCATGGGAGCTGGCGGTGGAGCACAGAGGGGAGAAGGGGGGAAGCTGGGAGCCAGGACCCCAGGGTTCTCGCTCCGGCTCTGGGAGGGGAGTGGGGGCTGGTAGGTTGGAGCAGGGGGCTAGGAGCCAGGACCCCTGGGTTCTCGCTCTGGCTCTGGGAGAGGAGTGGGGCTGGTAGGTTGGAGCAGGGGGCTGGGAGCCAGGACTCCTGGGTTGGAGCAGGGGGCTGGGAGCCACGACTCCTGGGTTCTCCCGGCAGTGGCCGAATGGCAGAAGACTTTCGAGGAGAAGCTGTCTCCACTGTCCACTGTGCGGGAGTCGCTGTCAGAGGAGGAGGCCCAGAAGATGGGCAAGAAGGACCCAGAGCAGGAGGTGGAGAAGTTTGTTACGGCCAACACCCAAGAGCTGGGCAAGGACAAGTGGCTCTGCCCACTCAGTGGCAAGAAATTCAAGGTGTGGGGGAAGATCTGTGCGGGAGGAGGGCAGCTCTCGGCCAGGGCAGGGAGGGGGCATCGAGGAAGGGGAGCTGGTGGGGGCAGCTCTCAGCCGGAGGAGGGAGGGGGGATCTGAGCAGGGGGCTGGAGGGGGCAGCTCTTGTCCAGGAGGAAAGAGGGGGTCCAGGCAGGGGAGCTAGTGGGGGCAGCTTTCAGCCTGGGAAAGAAGGGGGGTCCAAGCAGGGGGCTGGTGGAGGCAGCTCTTGGCCAGGGGAGAGAGGGAGGAAGAGGGCAGGGGAGGATATGCCCTGATTGACACCCCCAACACCCGGCAGGGTCCTGAGTTTGTACGCAAGCACATATTCAACAAGCACGCGGAGAAGATCGAGGAGGTGAAGAAGGAGGTGTCCTTCTTCAACAGCTTCCTGATGGACGCCAAGCGCCCAGCATTACCCGAGCTCAAAGCCAACCAGCCCCCTGTACCAGGGCAGGGTACGTAGTGCCCCCGAGAGATGGTGGGGAGGGGCGGGGGGAGTGTCATATCTTGGGGGCTGTGTGTTCTCCTGAGTCTTGCAGGGGGACTCACAGCCTTTATGTGGAGAGGGATCTGCTGCTCCCCTCTCCGACCACTGGGGGAACTAGTGAGTGACAGCAGCTGGGAGCCAGGACTCCTGAATTTTCCCTCCAGCTCTGGGAAGGGTCTGGGTGGCAGAGTCTCGCGCATCTTCAGTTTCTTTGTTCTCCTTCTAGGTCTTACCCCTGGGCTGCCGTATCCTCACCAGACGCCCCAGGGCCTAATGCCCTATGGACAGCCCCGCCCACCCATGATGGGATATGGTGGTACGTTGAGGGAGACTCACTGGGGGGCATTCTAACCTCACAGTCATTGCTGGCTCCTCATATGGCACTAGAGCAGTGGTTCTCAAAGTGCCCGGGTAGACCACGGTGGGAGCACCCACAGGGACTCATCTGGGGAGAGGGGCCAAGCCATCTCAGTGCCTGCCCCCCCAAGGGTGCCATGGACCAGACCCTACGGGACACCACCCTCAGCAGGACTGGACACCTCAGGGTCACCCACTTGCCCACCCCTGCCTTGGTGCACTGCATTCATCCTCCCCTCCCCCCCATTTCCCTGAACATCCCCCTCCCCTCGAGACACCCTGACCCCATTCCTATTCCCAGAGGCACCCTGCCCCCCATCTCCCTGAACCCCCGCAGCCACTCTGTCCCTCCCCCCCAGCTTTATCGCTAGGCATTCCTTGCCCCCGGCCAGACACCCTACTCCCAGTTTGTTCCTGCACCCTCCCTCCTGGCCAGACCTGCTCCTGCTTCCCTGTTGCTCCTTGCATCCTTCCTCCTGGCCACCCTCCCTTGCTTCTGCTCCCTCCCCCGGCCAGACACCCTAATTCCAGCCTTATTCTGTACGCTACCTCCCTCCCAAATCCTGCTTCCTCACCCCATCCCTATTCCACTCACTAGGAGCCCTCTCACACACACGGAACCCCTCATTTTTCCCCACCCCAGAACCTAAGGAGGTCCATAAAATCCACTAACTCCAGAACCCCAGAAAAGTAAATCTGGCCTATGGGAAGGCCTGAACCTCGGTCTTTCCTGTCCCTTCCTCTCACCTCGTGGGATTGGAGCGCTAAAGGAGTGAGATGTATCAGTGGGGGGCCACATCACTGAGGGTTGCGGGTTTTTAAAGGAGAATTATCTGCTTGTCATTTGTGTGGCCCCCAACTGATTTTTCTGTGGGTCAATGGCCCCCAACAAAAATGTTCCTCACACCTGCAATAAATAAAGAAAACATGGGAACCTTTTGTGTTGGACATACATTGATACTTTATTTCAAATGAAGTTTGATAAAGTAACACGAGAGAGTTAAAACACTTAATTCTGTTTAATAATTTAAATTAAGCAGTTCTCCCTAGCTGCAGCACTAGCAAAATGGTTTAGGTGTAATTAATGGTGAGTTTCCATTAGTATCTGGTGGTCTGTGGAAAGGTTTACATTGGGCCAGGTGGTCCACAGGCCAAAAAGTTTGAGAACCACTGCACTAGAGTGTGCTGTGCTGCTGGGAGCTAGATGAGGATTGAGTGTTGGGCAAAGGGTCCCAGCACCAGAGGTGGCTGCATCTCAGCACCGGCTGAGGGGTCCCTGTGTAACCAGCCGCCCTGCCCCAAAGATGGCTGCATCTTGACACTGGGCAAGAGGTCCCTGGATGATGAGACTATGCGGTGTTGGACTCTGCTGACGTGTCCCTGTGTCTCTCCTGCAGGAGGTCCCCCCTACCCTCATGCCCCCTATGCCGCTGGCCGAGGTAACTATGACAGTTTCCGGGGGCAGGGCGGCTACCTGAACAAACCACGGAACAGGTAGGTGGGGAAGGTTGAACCCATCGAGGGGTGACGGGAGTGCATGTGGAACTGGACTGGCCCATGGCTCTCACCTGCTCCATCTCTCCCCCAGGATGGTTCGGGGTGACCCCCGCGCTATCGTCGAGTACAGAGACCTCGATGCCCCTGAGGATGTGGATTTCTTCTGAGATGGCACTGCCCCTTGTTTTAAGCTCCGCCTCATTCCCCACAGACTGCCCCTCCCCTGTTTTTTTTATACAAATGTCTGCTGCCGACTTTACCGCCCCACCCCCATACATTTTCCTTTTGTACATTTCATTTTGTCGGTCCCAACTTGATTTCAATAAATCCATGGATATAAACCTCAGCTGGCCAGCCTGCATTACTTAGCAACAGGGGCCTGAGCAGGAAGTGGGGAGGTAGCTTCGTTCTGTAGTGTGTGTGGGGGGGTATTTATCTCTCTCAGATTTCCTGACGACTCTGGGGGGTGACTGATGCTTCTAAACAGCCATCACTAGGAACCAGAGGCTTTGTCTGTGTACCTATGGCTTTTACCGGAAGAGGCAATGCAAATGAAGCGCTGAGCGCAAGAACAAGCAGTGTGGTCATGGCTGTTTTGCACAAAAAACCCTATGCCTCCCTAAACTCAGAATCCTAGCTGTAACCAGTCAGGAGGAGTCAAGAAAAAATCAAATTTAATTCAGTTTGAACAATGTCCCTGTGCCCCATTCCCCCAAGCCAGGCCATCCCCGCCCTGTGAGTATATGGGAGGTGAGGCCTCCTTGAGGAGGGAGGAACGGTCCCCTGGTCTGCTCACGGGCTGGGTGGGAGCCAACACTCACTAAGAGAGGACAGGCCACGACATGTTGCACCGATGCTCCACATATAGCCCCCTCCACACCACCTCCACCCGGTCCAGTGACATGCCATGCACCACCATGGCTTCCCTGTACAGACACAGCTCAACCTTCATGCCGAAGACTTGGAAGCGCTCGTCGTGCTGGAACTGCAGCCCAGCGGCCAGCGCCAGGAAACCAAAGTAGACGTCGTCCAGCGGGAAGACGGGGATGCGCTCAGAGGCCATTGCCAGGGCTGGGATGCTGCCCCTGAGCATGAGGAATCCGCCCCCAGAGGGAAAGTGGGGGTATTTTTTCTGGGGGAACAGCACAGAGGAGATGCCATATTTCCCCCCCCTCATCACGACTGAATGACGCTGAATGTTACCATGGATGAGGGGGGAGGCGTTGGATGTCTGGTGCAGGTAGGTCACCAGGACAGGCGGGTTCACAAACTCATCATCATCTCCTGGAGAAGGAAAGGGATGCTGAAGAGTTTGGAGCAACTGGGGGCTGAATGGACTTCCCAGAGCTAGAGAGGGAACCCAGGAATCCTGGCTCCCAGCCCCCTTCCTCTAGCCCATCAGCCCCCACTCTGCTTCTGGCACTGGGGTGAGAACTCAGGAGTCCAGACTCACCTTTGAAGATGAAGTCGGCCTGCCCGCAGTGCTCCCCCACCCAGTGCAGGAAGCAGCGCTCCTTGAGCGACAGGTTGTGGTGGCTCTCAGTGAAATCCCACAGCACCACGTCCCCAAACTCCTCACTCTCCTGCCCCAGCAGGGCCATGTGCCGGGGATTGGGGGACACTCCTATGAGGAAGACATGTTGCACCCTGTAGTCCCTGAGCAGCCTGGGCTGGGCCCATGTGCGGCGGGCGGTGGCCCGTCTGGCAGTGGCAGCTGGGTGGGATTTTATGGCCAGGAGTAGCAGCCGCTGTCCCAGGGATCCAGAGCAGATACCATCCCCTTGGATCAACTCCCGGCAGCGGTAGCTCTGCAGGTGGGGGAACTCAGCCTGGAAGATGGTGTAGTTCAAGTGGAAGGTGTAAGTCCCGTCGCTGAGCTCCACAGAGCCGGGCTTGGGGCTGACCCATGAGGTCTGTCTCTGCTTAGTCTTCAGGTTGCAGGCTAGCCATAAGATCCCCCCGATGATCAGGATCCGGGTAGCACAGCGCCTCATCTTTGCTCCCCCCGAGGAGCGTCACTGAAAGGGAAACTGAAGCAGCCCAGGGTATGATGAACACCGTCATGCTAGTTCCAGTGATTCTCCCCGAATCAGTCCTGCTCCTAACAGCATTCAGCTTCAATGGGACTAAAATGTTGCTCGTTCCAATGAACCTGTACCTGGCCTCTTACTCATTTCTGTGCAGTTTGCTTCATCAAGATTGGGGGTGGGAGATCTCAGGAAGGAAACTGCCCCTTCCTGTGTCTTGGCATTCACTGTCCTTATTAGGCAGGGTCTGCTGATTGGGGGCGTTACTGCGGCTAGCTGGCAGCTGTTCTGGGGAGAGGAAATGAGAACTCTACCACTAAGAGAAAGGAGAAACTGGCTAGAGCAGATTGTGCAGCACCTACTGGAGGAGGGTGGTGATATTCATGGCTACAAAATATGGGCCTGGCCAACAGAGAGGTTGGTCCCCACCTACCAACCACGTCCTAGCGTTGGGCTCTCGAGAACATTGTGGCAGAAAGGTGGAAAAAGGGGAGAGAGGAAATGTACTGGAGCTGGGTATAAGGCTACATCTACATTGGCATGATTTTGCGCAAAAGCAGCAGATTTTGTGCAAAAACTTGCTGCCTGTCTACACTGGCAGGGAGTTCTTGCACAAGAACACTGATGTTCTAATGTGTGAAATCAGGACTTCTTGCGCAAGAACTATGATGCTCCCGCTCAAGAGTGCGGGCGCAAGAGGCCAGTGTAGACAGGCAACATGAATTTCTTGCGCAAGAAAGCCCGATGGTTAAAATGGCCATCGGAGCTTTCTTGCGCAAGAGAGCGTCTACACTGGCACGGATGCTCTTGCACAAAAGCACATCTCTTGCGCAAAGGCACATGCCAGTGTAGATGCTTTCTTGAGCAAATACTTGCATTAAAGAGTATTTGCGCAAAATCTTGCCAATGTAGACACAGCCTAAATGTACCCAGAGCACCAAGGTGTGCCTCTGCCCGTGTGCGGGGGCTCCAAAATCTACCAGTAGATCCTGATCTACTGGTTGGTGACCACCAGTTTAGAGGTTCAGTTTGTAGCAAAGATCCTGCAGAGGAGAGAAGCAGGGCTGAAGACAAAGTGGAGGAATTTCCAGGGTCTTTATATCTTCTGCCACATGAAGGGAAACCCATTGTTCTTGCTATGGAAAATTATAGCAACAAAACAGGATTTGTTGTCACATGGGCAAGTCACCTGTCCAGTCCTAACTCAGGTCTTTGCAGGCAGATCTCATCACTCCCAAGCAGAGCTAAACGTTCAGAGGGAAGCTCATCAGATGTGGATTTGGCCACACTAGGTTGACCAAACCTGTTGGTCTCCCAGTAGCAGGCATTTGAAATACAAGTACAGAGCCAATTCTCACACCATCACATACAAAACAGCTACCTGCACATAAATGGCACAGTCATACCCAGCGAATGATCAGCTTCTCATCAACACCTCACTTGGGCCACTTTGGACGAGATCTGTTGCAAAGATAGAACAGTGGTTGCAAAAGGGATCTATATGTTCATATTCCATTGACATAATGTCACACACACACCCCCAACGCAACACTGATGCGGCTAGGTACAATCCTAGCACCACTGGCTGCATCCCAGGGACGTCCCACTCTTGGTTCTGTATCGCTGCAGCTTCTAACCCAGTGTTAGGAGTAGGAGTGCGGAACAGAAACGGATTAGCAAGGTTATGTTCAACAATGTTGTTGAATCCCTTTACAAAGCCAAGGTAAAACTTGGTTAGACCAATGGTGGATTGAATCGGCTCTTGCAGCACGGTTCCCATATGTCTTATGAGATCTTGCCAAAAGCTAAAGAGAATAATTAATGTATCCATGTGTCACATTACCGAATTGGAGGGAAGCAGCCAGATCGCTGCTGCACCCCTAGGTGGGGGTGTTGGCCCCAGAAATTGGTATAAAAGGGAGCCATGTGGGGTATTGAATGGGAGCTTATTATTTGCTGATCTTATGTACGCTATTTATGTGAGTGTATAATGTCTGTGTGTGTAGGTAGGAATCTGTAATCTGTGTGGAAGTTGAATATTTCTCTGAATGTGGTTAAGCATTGCTGATTAACAGGCTGATTAGTCAGGCCCTGTAGGACAATGGCACTTGATGGGCCAAGGACACACCCAAAGAATGGGGGCTGTCACCTGAGAGCAGCCAGCAGGAAACTCAGAGATTGGCCTCTGACCAGGTGACCTGCTGCATACAAGAAGAGGCCAGGAAGGAGGTATAAAGAGGCCATGTAGTCGATGCCATTGGGTTCTCAGCTCAGCACTTCATCCCAGAGGCAGCACTGCACGGATCGAAGAGCCTGGAAGACCTGTGAACCCATCCTGATGATAGGAGGTGCAACAAGAACTCTTAAACCAGCAACTGTAACATCTCTGCTAGAGCCTGCATCGAGGACTGAGAGATTCGATGCATGTAACGTACTATTCTTTAACAACCTGACTCTCAGGCTTTTCTTTCTTGTGATAATAAACCTTTAGTTTTAGATTCTAAAGGACTGGCCCAGCATGATTTGTGGGTAAGATCCAGAGGGTAAATTGACCAGGGATCTGTGGCTGGTTTCTTGGAACTGGACAGAACTTGTTCGGGGTAGGTGGGATTGGGTGCTAGGACCCCCCACCTGTTTATGAGGCCCGGGGCCATCTGGGGCACGGATATTGCTGAGGTGTCAGAGGGGTTTTGCTCATGAGGCTTCAGGCAGGCTGCTGAAGCGCTCTGTGGGACTGGTTTGTGGCCTGTTTGGAGAGGTCACCAGTCTGACGGCTGTAAGGAGCCCCGGATTTGAGCAATTCGCCCTGAGCGGGCGCCCTCAGCTGTGCCCACACACAGCCCGGTCCATCACACCATGCAAGCTCTGACAAATGTTTGGAATCCAACTAAGATCAAGTCCATGTAGATATTCATGTTCCCCATATTGAAGCAGTCTTGGCATTTAGCCATGACAGCAATGTGGTAGTGTGCCTCACTTTCCCTTTTTTACACAGCACATTACGTCTGTAATACAGTAGGTTTTGGGGGCACCTCTGAGAGGATCAAATCAGGGCAAATTGCTTAGATACAGGGCTGCTTACAGCCTGGGACTAGAGATCCTCTGCTAAAGGGATCAAACCAGTCACAAAAAGCACTTCTGTTTGCCATAGTGGCCAACAAAAAGTCACACAAGCCAGGGCCGGCTTTAGGCCGATTTGCCTGATTCCCCACGCCCTAAACCTGGAAGTGTGCCGGGCACGCTGTGGGAGGGGGAGTCAGCTCATGGGTTTGGCTGGAAGGCTGGACTCTTTAAAGGGGCTGTGAGTTGTTTCTTTGAGTGCTGGGTTTTGGTTTTTTGGTTTTTTGGGGTTTTTTTTGCTCAACCAAAATTTCATTGGAATTGGGCACCGCACGTCCTAAAGCCGGCCCTGACACAAGCAATTACCTTAGACACTCCAGCTTCTGAGCCACCACCAGCACCGCTCCTTGTACAGGTGAGGGGTTCTGAAAACAAATCCAAACAGGTTCTTTCAACCTCACATGACCAGCCACATACCAGGTCAATTTATACCTCAGCTCCTGCTCAAAAGGGCACACAATGCCAATCCTTTACAATCTAAAGGTTTATTAATAAAAAGAAAGAAAGAAAAGGTGGTAAGGAATACAATGGTTAAAGGAATCAAGTTACACCCCAATTTGCAAAGCTCTTGGTGCAGGCTTGTAGCAAGAGATGAAATAATCGGCTGTTTTATAAATCTCTGGAATTATTTGTCCTCTGTTGGGGTGATCACCAGTCCTTCCAGGCTTCAGATCATAGCAGAGATCCTTCAGCGGTGACAGGCAGGACTAAAGACAGAACTGAAAGGAGACAGGGATGAAGACAAAATGGAGGAGCCCTCAGGGTCCTTTTTTATACCCTTGCTCATTGTTTTTACTGTGTGAAAGTGTCTCCAGATGGAGTTTGTCAGCTGAGCAAGTCACCTGTCCATGCGTGACTCAGGCCTTCAGTAGCAGCCATCGCTCACATGCTGGTCTGAACATTTCCTCAGCTGTAGACTGGCACCTATCAAGGCCCATGGTCAGTGAAGTGCTGCTAGTCACTTGTTGATGTAGCCTAGAAGCAAACGTGTGACATACAAGTACAGAGCCAATTCTCATAACTTCAAAAACAAATGTTTCAGAGGGGGAGCCATGTCAGTCTATAATATTAAAATCTTAAAAAAGAACAAAGCATCCTGCAGTACCTTCGGGTACAGCTACACTGCAATGCTATCGTGATTATCCCAAAGTAGCTATCCCATGTCTTCACAGCAAGCCTGTTATTTCAGGCTCGCTATTCCGACGTCCCTGTAACCTTCATTCTGCGAGGCGTAAGGAATGTTTGGAATAGCGCTATATTTCAATATTTGGCGCTGGGTAGACAAATAAGCTACTTCGAAATAGCATTGAGTTACAGTGCAGTGTAGACCCACCCTTAGAGACTAACAAAAAAATACAGGAGGTATCATGAGTGTTCATGGGCACAACCCACTTCTTTGAATGAATAGTCCAAATAAATAGCAGAAAAAGAGGGGATGGGGACAGAAAGGAAAAGATAAAAAAAAGGGGAAAAAATAGTTTATAATAGAGTTTCCATGCTACATGAAGCTGATAGCAAGGGTTCTAAGTACTCTTAAGTACCTGGTGTTTGGCCTTTTATGTCATTAGGATGCGGAATGTAGCACGTAATCCAGTTAAGGTCTTGTTTAAATCTCAATTGTAGGTATCAAAGTTATAAATGAAATTAAGCTCTGCAGCTTCCCTTTCAAGCTGTTTTTTTAAATTGGCTTGTAATAATATGGAAACTTTGAGATCCATTCATGAATGCCCAGGCAAGTTAAAATATTCCAGCGGGTTTCTGTGTGTTACCTTTTTGAATATCTGATTTGTGCCCATTAATCCTTTGTCCAATATACATGGCAGAGGGGCATTGCTGGCACTTGATGGAATATATCACATTGGTGGGTGTGCAGTTAAATGAGCCTCTGATGTGGTGGTTTATGTGGTTCGGTCCTGTGATGATGTCACTTGTATACTTGTGTGGCTAGAGCTGGCACTGGAGTTGATGCAGGGGTGGGTTCCTGGACGAGTATGATGGAGGTGTGCTGTGTGGCTGCTGGAAAGAATTTGTTTGAGATTATTAAGTATTCTTTTCCCATTTTTCCCTTCTTTTCCTTTCCCTCCCCATCCCCTCTCTTTCTCTGTTATTTAAGCTCCATTCATCTGAAGAAGTGGGCTGTGCCCACGGAAGCTCATGGTACCATCTCCATGTTTTGTTAGACAGTCTCTAAGGTGCAGCAGGACTATTTGTTTAAGTTTTTTTCAAATGCAAATATGGATCGTGCATATGAATAGTCACGGCCGGCTCTAGGACCAGCAAACCAAGCACGTGCTTGGGGCGGCACATTTCCAGGGGCGGCATTCCGGCCAGCCTTACCGCCCAACGCGGGCCTGCCTGTGGCTGCCCAAGGCAGAGCGAGCAGCCGGGCTTGCAGCAATTCAGATTAGCGGGGCCCCCGGGTGTTGCATGGACAGCTTCGGGGGAGGGCGGCCCCATCCCGCTCCCCTCTGCAGCCCCCGCACTGTCTGCCCGGGCGCATGGTGCAACACCTGCTCCGCGGGACGCAGGCTTCATGGGCCAGCTTTTCCCGCACCAAGGCGAGGCCGGGAGCCGGCGTGGGACAGCCCGAGCCAGACCAGGAGCGGGCTGGGCACTCAGCGCTGCCTTGGCCCCGCGCATCTTCCCAGAGCCGCACACGCAGCACCCGGCTGCACCACACAGAGATGCACAGCTCTGGCTGGGTCCAGCTTAGCTCGGAGGGGCTTCCCCGGCTCGGGCAGAGATTTCCCCGCAGGGACTCGCCGCCATAGGCTCTGCCCGCCCGCCCCTCCCACAGCGCCCCACCCCAGGGTAGGGTCGGGGTTTAAGGGGGGATTGATGCAGGTTGCCGGGGGGGGTCGGGTGGGGCGGGCTGGCCACGCGCAGATTGGCTGGCACGGCGTGCGCGCATGCGGGGGGGGCGGGCCTTGCTTGCCCCAGCTCAGAGATTTCAGGGGGGAGGGAGAGAGGTGTCGCTGCCTCGCTCCGGGAGCTGCGCTGCGAAGCCCTGGCCTTGCCCGTTATGTTTCCTGGCTGTGTCCGTGCGCATCCCCAGGGGCACCCATGCCATTTTCACCCCTCCCCCAGGGCACTTCGATATTTCCACGCATGCTGTGGGGTGGGGACCCGAGGGTTTGGTGGGGAGATGGAAAGGAGATGGTTAGTTAGTGTGGGGAGGTGGGAGAGGAGAGCGGACTGGTGGGGGAGGAATCGAGTTTGGCTGGGAGGGAAGAGAGGGTGCAGGGTGGATTAGGCAGGGGAGAGAAGTGGGGGCGGGCTGGGTCCAGTCACTGAGGGGGCGGGTTTGCCTGGGAGGGGAGAGAAGATGGAAACTGGGTTCGGTGAGGGGGTGGGGCGGGATGTGTGTGGAGGGGAGACAGGACGTAGGCTGGGTTTGGCCAGAGAGTGTGGTGGGAATCAAAGAGCCACAAGGTGAAAATGGTGCTTTCCTCCTCACTGCCTGTCCTGTGGCAGCAGGCCAAGGGGGGGACAAGTGTCCAAAAATGTGTTTGCTTGGGGCGGCAAAAAACCTAGAGCCAGCCCTGTGAATAGTACAAACAGAATCAGCAAATCACCAGCTTTTATAGACACTTTACTCAGCCCACTCTGTACACAATTTGGTGCAAACATAGAACACTCACAAAAGTCACCATTAGCAATAACATCAAATCCAGTGCACAAGTACTTTCACAATCATTTCTGTCATGCCACACATTAGGCTCAATGCCATTGGTGTTCTGGCACTTTAGGGTTAGCCTGTGGCTTCCCTCTGCAAGATTAAGTTTTTTTCCTTCCTCCTTTTCATATAGGGTCAAATCCTGATCTCTCTTGTTTAATAGAATCCATTGGCGGGCTGGGTGTGTCCTTCCTGCTAACAAGAGCCAGAAAGCCTTTCTTCCTGCAGCCAGGTAATTTGCATCCACAGACACTAGCCTGTTTTATCAGTGTTCAGAGTCTTTAACTGTTACCAATTCCAAGGTCTGTTTCTGTTTTAGAAACCATCCATTTTCACTACCATGTTAGTCTCACAGTTCTGTTGTCCTTCCAGTCCCAACCTCTGCTGCCACATGGAATCCGACGTCACTAAGAGACTACAAGACCCGTCCACAGTGTCTGCACGCTCCGCTCCCCAGACTTTCCTCTGATCCCAAGACCCACACTTTCCAGTTCCAGAATCAAACAACACCGTCTTGCCAGCAAGCTGGTCAAACTCATCACAACGCTCTTCAAAGTCCCTACCACTTTCCATGCCATCGGAAACAAGTTTCATTCTGTCAAAGCTCCTCAAAACTGTCCACACTGGGTCTAACCACACTGAAGCCAGTAGATCCGTTTTGAATAGAAAAATTCTGTCTGATAGGGATGGAAACCAGTCTCTCACCAAATAAACTGTTGTTTTCTACAGACAGACATTCATCTTGATCCACCTCCATCAATCACCCCCCTCTCCCCCCACTTTGGTTACAGCAAACAGCCTTCCAAAACCACCACCACCATGAGGATTCTCTTCCCTAGGAGCTTGGGCAATGGGTATCCTAGGCAGGGGCAGGCGCTGCCTTCCCAAACTGCCTCACCTAGCCCCACCCATTCTCTACCGGAGTCCCCTAGACCCTTCCCCTCAGCCTGCCATTGTGACATCAGAGAATGGGGCAGACAAGTTGGGGGCTGTGCCACCCACCTTCCCAGGACTAGAGCCATTCTGGCTGCCCAGTGCTGGGGCTGGCAGCTTTGGTGCAGGGAGGCCTTGCTGGTTAGGGGTGTGGGTGGTATGGCCCCAGCCCTGTATATTTTGAAATAACACTGCAGCCCAGACTCTCCAGTTCTCCTGTGACACCACCAGCACCACTCCTTACACAGATGAGAGGCTATGAAAACCAGTCTCATCAAATCAAAAAGGGTTTTCTGATCCCAAAGGACCAGTCACATGCCCAGAACAATTTATACCTCAGCTCTTGCCCAAAAATCATGACATTGCCAATAAGTAAGTAAGTAAGAAAGAAAAAAGAATTGCAATTGTTAAAGGAATCAAATACACACACCAATTGCAAAGCTCTTGGCTCAGGCTTATAGCAGAGATGGAAGAAATGATAGGCTTAAGGCAGTGTTTCTTAACCTTTTTTTAATAAAGTACCCCCAGTACTTACAGTTTTCAGACACGCGCATTTTTTTTCTACCACTGCAACACATTTGTTTAAATGACTTAATTGTAGCTGGGCAGGCAGTGAAATTGTTGGGTGTAAAATGTACAAAAATAATAAAGCACTGTCGAACTTAGAACACAAATTCAGTTTTCTCCAAATTTCAGTTGTTTTGAAGTACTCCCCAGACTTCTCTCAAGTACCCCTAAGGATTAAGTCATTAGGTACGGAAGCCGATTTAAAGGATAGCTTACAAGCCACAGATAATAGTTCAGCAATTTCCCATTTGAGTAAAACCCTTGGATGAATGCCTAAAAATGTCCTAAAAAAATGTGTTGAATAGGATCGGTCCCAGTGCAAGATACCCCTGAGCAACACCATGAGTTATGTTTCTCCATTCTGAAAACTGACACTTTATTCCCACCTTTTGTTTCCTATAATTTATCAAGTTACCAATCCACGAGAGGCCCTTGCCTCTTATCCCATGACAACTTACTTTGCTAAGAGCCTCTGGTGAAGGACCTTGTCAAAGGCTTTCTGGAAATCAAAGTATACTATATCCATCGGCTCCCCCATTGTACACATGCTTGTTGATCCCCTCAGAGCATATTGGTGAGGCATGATTTCCCTTTGCAGAAACCATGTTGAGTTCATCCCAACAAATTATGTTCCTCTGTGTGTCTGACAATTCTGTTCTTTACCATAGTTTCAACTCATTTGCCCGGTTCTGAAGTTAGACTTACTGGTGTATGTGGCAAGTGAGGATTGTGAGGAGTTTATTCCCCTTGTTATGTAGCATGTGATTTCTACTGTCCTGGGATAACCCCATGTGCATGCCTCAGTTTCCCTGGACACTGCACCAATACCTAGAATGGTGATGGGAGTTTTGGTGTGACAGCCTCCCCCATGTACACAATGGCCAATGTTTTTCATAACCTAAGCGCAAGAGGGGTGTGTGACCAGGTGACTCCTTTGGTCCAGGAAGTAGGACAAAGGCTGGAGACGGGGCTGGTTGCAGGGAGGAGACAGGCTGCTGGTATGTGAGTGAGTCTTGCTGGCTTAGGGTACAGGGAGGGGATCAGGGCCCTGGTTCTGGGCCGCCTCTTCCCAGGATGGACGGTGCTGACTGCTTCTGGGTCCTGTGCTGCCAAGTCTGTTCTACACTGTGTCCCTGTGAACTAATAAACCTTCTGTTCTCCCTGCTGGCTGAGAGTCACATCTATGACGGGCTGCGGATGGGGGTGCAGGGCCCGGTGACTCCCCCACCTCAGTGACAGCCAGTGATTACCAGGCTCACTGTGCATTCACAGAGGCAGAGCATCAGGGCCGTCCTAGGCTAGACCAATAAACTGGTGCCTCTATGCCTGATGGCAGCCAAGGGGAACGATTATTTTTAGAAATGTGATTTTATGATCTTCAGCAACGTCCATAAGCACATTTTAAACTAAGCTCCTGTCGACTTAGTAAACTCACAAACCGACAGTATCTACCTGAGGTGGGAAATGCCTGTTAAATGGCTTCATGGATCTTTCACAGGGTGGATGTTCTGCTAAGAGATCTGGCAGACTCTCTCACTTTTAAGTTAACTAAAACCTCTCTGGCGGAAGCAGAGCCACAGAACAGGGATAGGAAGAGGCAGGTGGATGGACACTAAGGCCCAGTGGTTCCCCACATTTTCAGGTGCTCTAAGCTGCAGCCTATTCTGCGTTTGGTAAGGACGGCCTGTTACCCGCACAAATTTCTCTATCCCTTCTACACTGTAGGGACACACACCTTTCCCCAGTTCTTAGAGCTCAGTGCAACCCTGTTAATTTACACACCCACCCTTACCCAATTTCTAGGGCACAGGGTACAACCTCCTGTGGGTTTTCAGTGGCTAAAGATCTTCAGTGGCTAAAGATCTTTCAGGATCTTTAGCCACTGAAATAGCCTGGTGTGACACTATTTTAATACGAAATAGATGGAATGTGAGTATGTGACTCAGACCTTTCAGCTAATGGCTGCTGCTCTTCAGTCTGGCTGCAGAAGAAGGCTTTGGCTGCCTGAGAGGGGACAGGTCCCATGCCCTATTCCCTGTCCATCTGAGGGAGTCAGTCCCTGCCCTGGGGCCAGAGGGGAGCTGGCACCCTCTCGCAGGCCCCCTGCACCAACCAGTCCCTATGCTGGGGCTGGGTGGGAGCCAACGCGCCCTAAGAGGGGACAGGCCCTGTCACGTTGCACCGATGCTCAACATACAGCCCTCTCCAGACCTCCTCCACCCGGTCCAGTGACACGCCGTGCACCACCAGTGCCTCCCGGTACAGACACAGCTCATCCCGCACACCGTAGACCTTGAACTGCTCATCGTGCCGGAACTGCAGCCCTGCAGCCAGCACCAGGAAACCGAAGTAGACATCATCCAGCGGGAAGACGGGGATACGCTCAGAGGCCATGGTCAGGGCTGCGATGCTGGCTCTGGGCATGAGGAAGCCACCCCCGGAAGGGAAGTGGGGGTAGATGTCCTGGGGGAACAGCACAGAGGAGATGGCATATTTTGTGCTTCTCATCACAGCTGAATGGTAGCGCATGTAGCCGTGGATGAGCGAGGAGGCGTTGGACGTCTGGTGCAGGTAGGTCACCAGGGCAGGGGGGTTCACAAACTCGTCGTCATCCCCTGGAGGAGGGAAAAGAGCAGATGGACTTCTCAGAGCTGAGGAGAGGACCCCGGAGTCCTGGCTCCCAGCCCCCCTGCTTTAACCTATCAGCCCCCTGTAGCCAGATAGAACCCGCCCCCCGACATCCTTGAGAGAGAGAATCCTTGAGAGTGAAACTCTGTCTTCAAAGGCTCCAGGGCCTCCAGAGGTGCTGGAATAACAATGGCTCTGGATGCTAGACAGGAACCAGATAACAGCAACAATTGGGCCAGCAGGCGGTCGGGGGCCTTGGACTTTTTATTGTAATTTCTGTCTTGTCCTTTTGTAGTGGCTGTGTTATCTGTTACACAGCAGTAACATTTAACAGCTAAACTTGCCTTGTAACAATAAAATAGCAACTGTTTAAACTTTAACCTGACTTCTCCTGTTGCTGTAACAGAACCAGACACAATAAAAGAATCATAGCTAGTCATAGACATGCTGGCAGTGTCTATACTGGCAAGTTTTTCTGCAAAATCATTTGCTTTTGCGGAAAAACTTGCCAGCTGTCTACACTGGCCGTTTGAATTTCCACAAGAACACTGACGATCTCATGTAAGATCGTCAATGTTCTTGCGGAAATACTGTGCTGCTCCCGTTCGGGAAAACTCCTCTTGCGCAAATGATTCGTGCAAGAGGGCCTGTGTAAACAGCACAGTACTGTTTTCCACAAAAAAGCCCCGATCGCAAAAATGGCAATCGGGGCTTTTTTGTGGAAAACCGCATCTAGATTGGCCACAGACGCTTTTCCGCAAAAAGTGCTTAAAAGCATTTTTGGAAAATCATGCCAGTAGCCATTAAGAGCTGAGCGTTGAGCCATGCCGCCTCCATGGTGCAGACTCTTGGGGCATCCGTCAGCCCCCCTGGCTGCCCGCTGCGAAGGGACTTTTTGTCCTAGAAGTCAAAGACTTGAGTGTAACAAGCTCTCTCTGCTCCATCTTGGGGCACCCGTCAGCCCCCCTGGCTGCCCGCTGCGAAGGGACCCTGTCCTAGCAGTTGAAGACTCAGGTGTGTGATAGGGTTCACGGACCACTCACTACCCTGGCCACCGGCTCACACCCCCCCTTCCTTCCCAGAGCCAGGGAGAGAACTCAGGAGTCCAGGCTCACCTTTGAAGATGAAGTCGGCCTGCCCGCAGTGCTCACCCACCCAGTGCAGGAAGCAGCGCTCCTTGAGCGACAGGTTGTGGTGGCTCTCAGTGAAATCCCACAGCACCACGTCCCCAAACTCCTCACTCTCCTGCCCCAGCAGGGCCATGTGCCGGGGATTGGGGGACACTCCTATGAGGAAGACATGTTGCACCCTGTAGTCCCCGAGCAGCCTGGGCTGGGCCCATGTGCGGCGGGCGGTGGCCCGTCTGGCAGTGGCAGCTGGGTGGGATTTTATGGCCAGGAGTAGCAGCCGCTGTCCCAGGGACCCGGAGCAGATACCATCCCCTTGGATCAACTCCCGGCATCGGTAGCTCTGCAGGTGGGGGAACTCAGCCTGGAAGGCAGCATAATTCAAGTGGAAGGTGTAGGTGCCATCGCTGAGCTCCACTGAGCCGGGGTTGGGGCTGGCCCGTGAGGTCTGTCCCAGTTTGATTCTCATGGCATGGAGTAGCCATAAAACCCCCACAAAGAGCAGGATCCAGATACCCGAGAGTTTCATCTCTGCTGCTTCAGAGTGTGGCTACAAGTGAAGGAAAAGCAAGTGAAAAATATCCAGCAATTCAATAAGGAAACATGTTTATAGGCAGGGCAGGGCAAAGATGAAAAGAGTACTCAGGAGTCCTGTCTCCCAGCCTTCCTGCTCTGACTCACCAGTCCCCACCTCCACAGAACTGGAGAGAGAATCCAGACAATGCAGTCGTATTTGGTTCCTGTCCAGAAAACTGAACAAACTGGAAAGACGGAAGAGTGAAGAGAGAAAAGCAGATTTTGTTTCTGGTGTTGACTTTAGTAAAGTCTGCTGTTCCGGCCACAAGCTGACAGTAGCATTGTAAAATATGGTCCAGGCCTGTGGAGCCAGACTCACCCTGACACCTGAGAGAGATGGGACATGGCAGGGAAGGAAAAGGATTGAAGGCTTTGTGGATGGGACAAATGCTCCCATCCTGGAGGATATTTGTGATGTGCCTGGAGCTGCTGGCAGCCTCACCTGGAGTCCCTTTGCTCAAGCCAGCTCTGGATGGAAATACCAAAGCCCCAATTCCATCATAGCTCAGTCTGGCAGTGGTGGCTTCCCTACGATATGGGCAGAAGAACTTGATCTCTGCTATTCTCTTCACCCATCAGTCCCTGGCACTGATTCTAATCTGTTGATTTCCAGTCTTGCACATTTGCTTGCCAGCTTATAAAGAGGGCAAAGTGCAGGGAGGTACCAACGGTCTGTGCAAAACTCCTGGTCTGCTGGTTATCATGATGCTATTTGCTGGCATGCTTCATTTTTCAGTTGGAAGATATGAACATTGGCTGAACTTCAAATGTCTGCTTTTGGGAGACACTCCCAGAAGGCTGGGCCAGCCTATAGTGAAGGGCCTAGTTGGGTTGAATAGCTCTACTCCAGGGGAAATGGGCCTTGAGAAGCACCAATCCACATCTGAGGAGCCGTTCTGTGGAATTCAGACCAGCATGGGAGCCTGCAAACACCTGAATCATGCATGTACACAGCTTGCCCATGTGACTCCAAATTCCACCCAGCTGCTGTAATTTTCCATAGGAAGAACAATGGGTTTCCTTCCACATGGCAGAAGATATCAAACTCTCTGGAAACTCCTCCATTTTGTCTTCAATCCTGCTTTTCATCCCTGGAAAATCTTTGCTACACACTGATGCACTAAACAAAGGACTAACAACCCAGCCAGCCTGCAGCTGTGCTCCAGGGACATGCCTTAAGCCAATGCTTCTCAACCAGTGGTACGAGTACCCTTAGGGGCAGGGCCAGCTCAAGCCATTCCTGCACCCTGGGCAGTGGGCGTGCAACGCATGTGCAGCTCCGCCCCCAGGTGCAAGACGCACGCACGGCCCCACCCCCCGGCACGCTGCGCACCTTACAGCTGCAATCAGGCACGTAGCAGTTTTCAGACATGCACATTTTTTTTCCTACCATTGCAACACATTTGTTTAAATGACTTAATCGTAGCTGGGCAGGCAGTGAAATTGTTGGGTGTAAAATGTACAAAAATAATAAAGCACTGTCGAACTTAGAACACAAATTCAGTTTTCTCCAAATTTCAGTTGTTTTGAAGCACCCCCCGAGACTTCTCTTGAGTACCTCTAAGCAGGGCCGGATTAAGTGGGGGGCTAGCCGGGTAGCTGCCTGGGGTGCCAACCTATGGGGGCCGTGCACCCAGGTGCGCGGAGCCTGATGGCAGCTCTAAGGAGCGCCACATGGCCAGGTGCAAGGCCCCCAAAGGGCCCGAAGTGGGAGGGACCGGCACCCCGTCTCACACGTCTACACACAAAATGCATTTCAAAATAGCACGTCCACACTGAGTGGACGCTGAATCGCATTTAAGGCCGGCTGGAACCAGGTCCAGCAGGGCATCAGGTCAGGAGTTACTTTGTGTTGCTGCTGCCTGAGGCGATCGGAGGCCTGTGCTTAAAGGGACCCCTCTCTGGACAGCCAGTTCTCAGGTTTCCCTGCTTGCTTGCCTACCTCGATGAGGACAGCAACGCATTTTATCTCTGCGTTCTCTGGTTGCCCTCACTCGGGACACCACAGCACTCTGCAACATGGAGCCAGAGCTGCCCCTGGGCACTCTGGTGCTTCTCGTGGACGCATTGCTGTGAGCCTGGCTGCACTTTCTGCAGGCTGCCATCCGGGAGGTCCATTGGGGGGCTGTCAGTATTCAGGAGGCCCTGCGGGAGAGCTTCCACCCTGAGGAGCACTAAGAGCCTCCCTGGTCTGCCCACTGGGGGCTTGTGCCTCATTCCTCCCTCACGTCCTTCCACTTACTCCTCCCTAAACCCACTTCCTGATGTCAAATAAAATACACGTATTTACATGAACACAAACTCTCTTTACTTAAAAAAACTGGGGGAGGAGGGGAATGAAACTTTGGTGAGACTGGGGAAAGGAGGTAGGAGAGGGGAGGAGAGAGGGTGGGAAAGGGGAGGGGGAAACCTGGGAGGAGGGAGCCGGAAGGGGGAAGCAAGGGGAAGAAGAGGGAGGGGAAGCTCAGGGCTCAGGGTTGGGGGTTTCGCTGGACCAACTTGATTTTCATGCAGACCTGCTCCTGGATTTGCATGTGGCCTTTGGTGTCCAGGCTGGCAGCTATCCTGCCATAGAAGGCTGCGTTCCTCCATCTAATGCGGAGATCATGGATGTTGGGGACATCCGCCCCAAACCTGAATAAGGTCCATGATCTCCACCCTGGACGAGGAAGGCGCCCACCTTCTCCGGGCCCTGGCAGGCTCCTGGGAGCTGGCAGACTGCTCCTGGGGAGCAGTGGAGGGCTGGCTGCCAGGGGCTTGCTGGTTCATGTTTTGGGGCCACTGGGTCAGGGGCAGTGACTGCTGGCTCTGGGCTGGCAGGTTTGGAGTTGGCACAGGCACTGTGGCCAGAGTCAACCCCTTTAAGGGCTCCGGGGAGGGAGAGGAGTGTTCTTGGTTGAAGCTGGAGTGGCCACTGGGGCATCCTGGGAAGGTTGGAGGCCCCCTATTTCGATATAAGTGTCTACACAGCACTTATTTGAAAATAGTTATTTCGAATTCGGCGTTATTCCTCGTGGAATTAAGTTTACTAAATTCGAAATACGCACTCCGCTATTTTTAATTAATTTTGAAATAGCAGTTTGGTTGTGTAGATGCTAGTAAAATTATTTCGAAATAACTACATAAGAACATAAGAACGGCCGTACTGGGTCAGACCAAAGGTCCATCTAGCCCAGTAGCCTGTCTGCCGACAGTGGCCAGCACCAGGTGCCCCAGAGAGGGTGGACCGAAGACAATGATCAAGCGATTTATCTCCTGCCATCTCTCTCCAGCCTCTGACAAACAGAGGCCAAGGACACCATTTTATCCCCTGGCTAATAGCCTTTTATGGTCCTCACTTCCATGAAATTATCTAGCTTCTCTTTAAACTCTATTATAGTCCTAGCCTTCACAGCCTCCTCTGGCAAGGAGTTCCACCGGTTGACTACACACTGTGTGAAGAAGAACTTTCTTTTATTAGTTTTAAACCTGCTACCCATTAATTTCATTTGGTGTCCTCTAGTTCTTCTATTTAGGGAACAAATAAATAACTTTTCTTTATCCGCCCTCTCCATACCACTCATGATTTTATATACCTCTATCATATCCCCCCTCAGTCTCCTCCTTTCTAAACTGAAAAGTCCCAGTCGCTTTAACCTCTCCTCATATGGGACCCGTTCCAAACCCCTAATCATTTTAGATTCCCTTTTCTGAACCCTTTCCAAGGCCAAAATATCTTTTTTGAGGTGAGGAGACCACATCTGTACATAGTTTTGCATGCACGCACGCCGTGCCAGCCAATCCGCGCATGGCCAGCCCGCCCTGCCCGACCCCCTCCCCCGGCAACGTGCGTCAATCCCCCCTTAAGCCCCCTCTACTGGGGGGGCGCTGTGGGAGGGGCGGGCGGGCAGAGCCTATAGCGGCGAATCCCTGCGGGGAAATCTCTGCCTGAGCCGGGGAAGCCCCTCCGAGCTAAGCTGGACCCAGCCAGAGCTGTGCATCTCTGTGTGGTGCAGCCGGGTGCTGCGTGTGCGGCTCTGGGAAGACGCGCGGGGCCAAGGCAGCGCTGAGTGCCCAGCCCGCTCCTGGTCTGGCTCGGGCTGTCCCACGCCGGCTCCCGGCCTCGCCTTAGTGTGGGAAAAGCTGGCCCATGAAACCTGCGTCCCGCGGAGCAGGTGTTGCACCATGCGCCCGGGCAGACAGTGCGGGGGCTGCAGAGGGGAGCGGGATGGGGCCGCCCTCACCTGAAGCTGTCCATGCAACACCCGGGGGCCCCGCTAATCCGAATTGCTGCAAGCCCGGCTGCTCGCTCTGCCTTGGGCAGCCACAGGCAGGTTGGGCGGTAAGGCTGGCCGGAATGCTGCCCCTGGAAATGTGCCGCCCCAAGCACGTGCTTGGTTTGCTGGTCCTAGAGCCGGCCGTGACTATTCATATGCACGATCCATATTTGCATTTGAAAAAAACTTAAACAAATAGTCCTGCTGCACCTTAGAGACTGTCTAACAAAACATGGAGATGGTACCATGAGCTTCCGTGGGCACAGCCCACTTCTTCAGATGAATGGAGCTTAAATAACAGAGAAAGAGAGGGGATGGGGAGGGAAAGGAAAAGAAGGGAAAAATGGGAAAAGAATACTTAATAATCTCAAACAAATTCTTTCCAGCAGCCACACAGCACACCTCCATCATACTCGTCCAGGAACCCACCCCTGCATCAACTCCAGTGCCAGCTCTAGCCACACAAGTATACAAGTGACATCATCACAGGACCGAACCACATAAACCACCACATCAGAGGCTCATTTAACTGCACACCCACCAATGTGATATATTCCATCAAGTGCCAGCAATGCCCCTCTGCCATGTATATTGGACAAAGGATTAATGGGCACAAATCAGATATTTAAAAAAGTAACACACACAGAAACCCGCTGGAATATTTTAACTTGCCTGGGCATTCATGAATGGATCTCAAAGTTTCCATATTATTACAAGCCAATTTAAAAAAACAGCTTGAAAGGGAAGCTGCAGAGCTTAATTTCATTTATAACTTTGATACCTACAATTGAGATTTAAACAAGACCTTAACTGGATTACGTGCTACATTCCGCATCCTAATGACATAAAAGGCCAAACACCAGGTACTTAAGAGTACTTAGAACCCTTGCTATCAGCTTCATGTAGCATGGAAACTCTATTATAAACTATTTTTTCCCCTTTTTTTTATCTTTTCCTTTCTGTCCCCATCCCCTCTTTTTCTGCTATTTATTTGGACTATTCATTCAAAGAAGTGGGTTGTGCCCATGAACACTCATGATACCTCCTGTATTTTTTGTTAGTCTCTAAGGGTGGGTCTACACTGCACTGTAACTCGATGCTATTTCGAAGTAGCTTATTTGTCTACCCAGCGCCAAATATTGAAATATAGCGCTATTCCAAACATTCCTTACGCCTCGTAGAATGAGGGTTACAGGGACGTCGGAATAGCGAGCCTGAAATAACAGGCTTGCTGTGAAGACATGGGATAGCTACTTTGGGATAATCACGATAGCATTGCAGTGTAGCTGTACCCTAAGGTACTGCAGGATGCTTTGTTCTTTTTTAAGATTTTAATATTATAGACTGACATGGCTCCCCCTCTGAAACATTTGTTTTTGAAGTTATGAGAATTGGCTCTGTACTTGTATGTCACACGTTTGCTTCTAGGCTACATCAACAAGTGACTAGCAGCACTTCACTGACCATGGGCCTTGATAGGTGCCAGTCAACAGCTGAGGAAATGTTCAGACCAGCATGTGAGCGATGGCTGCTACTGAAGGCCTGAGTCACGCATGGACAGGTGACTTGCTCAGCTGACAAACTCCATCTGGAGACACTTTCACACAGTGAAAACAATGAGCAAGGGTATAAAAAAGGACCCTGAGGGCTCCTCCATTTTGTCTTCATCCCTGTCTCCTTTCAGTTCTGTCTTTAGTCCTGCCTGTCACCGCTGAAGGATCTCTGCTATGATCTGAAGCCTGGAAGGACTGGTGATCACCCCAACAGAGGACAAATAATTCCAGAGATTTATAAAACAGCCGATTATTTCATCTCTTGCTACAAGCCTGCACCAAGAGCTTTGCAAATTGGGGTGTAACTTGATTCCTTTAACCATTGTATTCCTTACCACCTTTTATTTCTTTCTTTTTATTAATAAACCTTTAGATTGTAAAGGATTGGCATTGTGTGCCCTTTTGAGCAGGAGCTGAGGTATAAATTGACCTGGTATGTGGCTGGTCATGTGAGGTTGAAAGAACCTGTTTGGATTTGTTTTCAGAACCCCTCACCTGTACAAGGAGCGGTGCTGGTGGTGGCTTAGAAGCTGGAGTGTCTAAGGTAATTGCTTGTGTCAGGGCCGGCTTTAGGAAGTGCAGGGCCCAATTCGAACCAAATTTTGGTTGAACAAAAAAACCCCCAAAACCAAAAAACAACAACCCTGCTCACAGAGAAACAACTCACAGCCCCTTTAAAGAGTCCAGCCTTCCAGCCAAACCCATGAGCCAACTCCCCCTCCCACAGTGTGCCCGGCACACTTCCAGGTTTAGGGTGTAGCCAGACAGACCCCCCCCATCTTATCCATCTTATTTGCCTCTCTGAGGTTCCTGAAGTATACAGGACAGAGAAGGAGCAATAAAATCAGCATAGTCTATGCTGGCTCATCTGATCCTGAGAAGCTGAAAACATAGATATGAGGAGAGAACGATTAAGGCAATAAGCTGGCCTCGAGGCTGCGAGAAGTGCCCAGCTGGCACCCATGTTGATACGAACACACAGCCGCCCCGGGGAGAGGAATCTCCCACTGAGAAAAGAATCTCCAGTACTTCCAATTTAATCCTCTCAACTCTCTCTTACAAGTGTAAATTAAGTTCACAACTCCCTTGTAAGAACTGGTCTCACAAAAGGCAGACCAGCACTATTTGGCATCACAGATAAGAAAGAAAAATACGTGACCCCATGGGTATAAAGATGGGTACAGCTGCACACTCACTTTGGGTGTCAATCTACCCTCTACCTGCTGGTCGGGTTAGGTGTTTTACCTCCCGAGGTTCCACGGGGTTCCACCTCGTATTTTTGTCTTTCCTAGGAATTGAGGAACCAGCCCTGGCCTGACACGCTGGAGTCGAGAGGCACAGAAGGGGGTAAAAATTGTACCTGGATGTGGTCCTCTGTCTTAAGTGTACACAGACTTAGAGCTCTTTAAAGATTAAGCTGTTACTTGGTACTATTATTTCTGTTTTCCTATCTTTATCTTCTTTGTAACCATTTTTAAGATCTATATTTTGCTAGCAGTTAAGAAATAGAACAATAGCCATTGCAACCATATGATTTATAAGTTAGTCTTTAAAGTGCTACATTGTCCTGCATTTTGCCTCAATAAACCTGTAACTGTTTAAGCTTTAACCTGACTCCTTCAGTTGCTGTAACAGAACCAGGCACAATTTAAAAGAACTTCAGCCGGTCTTAAGGGACAGATATAGGGAGAGCTTGGGCGTTTGGATTTGTGTCACTCCCAGGTGGCAGATCCTTTGGGGCACTTCTCAGCCTCCCCCAGGCTGCCCGCTACGAAGGAATCACGGATTCTAGCAGCTAAAATCTGAAGTGTAATAAGCTCTTCCTGTAAACTTATTGGGGCACCCATCAACCTCCTCCAGGTTGCCCACTGCAAGGGACCCTGGTCTCAGCAGTTGAAGTCTTGAATGTATAGTAGACACACACACCACTCACTGCCCTGACCGTCAGTTGGCAGAATTGGGGCGCTCGTCAACCTCCTCCAGGTTGCCTGCTGCAAGAGACCCCGGTCTCAGCAGTTGAAGTCTCGGGTGTATAGCACACACACACCACTCACTGCCCTGACCGTCGGCTGACATAGGGCGTGAGGAATCAGGCAGATCGGCCTAAAGCCGGCCCTGGCTTGTGTGACTTTTTGTTGGCCACTGTGGAAAACAGAAGTGCTTTTTGTGACTGGTTTGATCCCTTTAGCAGAGGATCCCTAGTCCCGGGCTGTAAGTAGCCCTGTCTCTAAGCAATTTGCCCTGATTTTAACTATTTTCTTTAGCTTTTGGCAAGATCACGTAAGACATATGGGAACCGTGCTGCAAGAGCCGATTCAATCCACCATTGGTCTAACCAAGTTTTACCTTGGCTTTGTAAAGGGATTCAACAACATTGTTGAACATAACCTTGCTAATCTGTTTCTGTTCCGCACTCCTACTCCTAACACTGGGTTAGAAGCTGCAGCGATGCAGAACCAAGAGTGGGACGTCCCTGGGATGCAGCCAGTGGTGCTAGGATTGTACCTAGCCGCATCAGTGTTGCTTTGGGAGGGAGTGTGACATTATGTCAATGGAATATGAACATATAGATCCCTTTTGCAACCACTGTTCTATCTTTGCAACAGATCTCGTCCAAAGTGGCCCAAGTAAGGTGTTGATGAGAAGCTGATCATTCGCTGGGTATGACTGTGCCATTTATGAGCAGGTAGCTGTTTTGTATGTGATGGTGTGAGAATTGGCTCTGTACTTGTATTTCAAATGCCCGCTACTGGGAGACCAACAGGTTTGGTCAACCTAGTGTGGCCAAATCCACATCTGATGAGCTTCCCTCTGAACGTTTAGCTCTGCTTGGGAGTGATGAGATTTGCCTGCAAAGACCTGAGACAGAGCTGGACAGGTGACTTGCCCATGTGACAACAAATCCTGTTTTGTTGCTATAATTTTCCATAGCAAGAACAATGGGTTTCCCTTCATGTGGCAGAAGATATAAAGACCCTGGAAATTCCTCCGCTTTGTCTTCAGCCCTGCTTCTCTCCTCTGCAGGATCTTTGCTACAAACTGAACCTCTAAACCGGTGGTCACCAACCAGTAGATCAGGATCTACTGGTAGATTTTGGAGCCCCCGCACACGGGCGGAGGCACACCTTGGTGCTCTGGGTACATACACATTTAGGCTGCATCTACATTGGCAAGATTTTGCACAAATACTCTTTAACGCAAGAGTTTTTGCATTAGAGTATTTGCGCAAGAGAGCGTCTACACTGGCATGTGCCTTTGTGCAAGACATGTGCTTTTGTGCAAGAGCATCCGTGCAAGTGTAGACACTCTCTTGCGCAAGAAGGCTCTGATGGCCATTTTAACCATCGGGCTTTCTTGCACAAGAAATTCATGTTGCCTGTCTACATTGGCCTCTTGTGCAAGAACCGTTGCGCACTCCTGAACGGGAGCATCATAGTTCTTGCACAAGAAGTCCTGATTTCACACATTAGAACGTCAGTGTTCTTGTGCAAGAACTCCCCGCCCGTGTAGACAGGCAGCAAGTTTTTGCGCAAAAGCAGCCGATTTTGCGCAAAATCATGCCAATGTAGACGCAGCCTTAATGTTTTATACCCAGCTCCAGTACATTTCCTCTCTCCCCTTTTTCCACCTTTCTGCCACAATGTTCTCGAGAGCCCAACGCTAGGACGTGGTTGGTAGGTGGGGACCAACCTCTCTGTTGGCCAGGCCCATGTTTTGTAGCCATGAATATCACCACCCTCCTCCAGTAGGCGCTGCACAATCTGCTCTAGCCAGTTTCTGCTTTCTCTTAGTGGTAGAGTTCTCATTGCCTTTCCCAGGAACAGCTGCCAGCTAGCCGCAGTAACGCTCCCAATCAGCAGACCCTGCCTAATAAGGACAGTGAATGCCAAGACACTGGAAGGGGCAGTTTCCTTCCTGAGATCTCCCACCCCCAATCTTGATGAAGCAAACTGCACAGAAATGAGTAAGAGACCAGGTACAGGTTCATTGGAACGAGCAACATTTTAGTCCCATTGAAGCTGAATGCTGTTAGGAGCAGGACTGATTCGGGGAGAATCACTGGAACTAGCATGACGGTGTTCATCATACCCTGGGCTGCTTCAGTTTCCCTTTCAGTGACGCTCCTCGGGGGGAGCAAAGATGAGGCGCTGTGCTACCCGGATCCTGATCATCGGGGGGATCTTATGGCTAGCCTGCAACCTGAAGACTAAGCAGAGACAGACCTCATGGGTCAGCCCCAACTCAGGCTCAGTGGAGCTCAGCGATGGGACTTACACCTTCCACTTGAATTATGCTGCCTTCCAGGCTGAGTTCCCCCACCTGCAGAGCTACCGATGCCGGGAGTTGATCCAAGGGGATGGTATCTGCTCCGGGTCCCTGGGACAGCGGCTGCTACTCCTGGCCATAAAATCCCACCCAGCTGCCACTGCCAGACGGGCCACCGCCCGCCGCACATGGGCCCAGCCCAGGCTGCTCGGGGACTACAGGGTGCAACATGTCTTCCTCATAGGAGTGTCCCCCAATCCCCGGCACATGGCCCTGCTGGGGCAGGAGAGTGAGGAGTTTGGGGACGTGGTGCTGTGGGATTTCACTGAGAGCCACCACAACCTGTCGCTCAAGGAGCGCTGCTTCCTGCACTGGGTGGGTGAGCACTGCGGGCAGGCCGACTTCATCTTCAAAGGTGAGTCTGGACTCCTGAGTTCTCTCCCTGGCCCTGGGAAGGAAGGGGGGGGGGTGTTAGCCGGTGACCGGGGTAGTGAGTGGTCCGTGAGCCCTATCACACACCTGAGTCTTCAACTGCTAGGACAGGGTCCCTTCGCAGCGGGCAGCCAGGGAGGCTGACGGGTGCCCCAAGATGGTGCAGAGAGAGCTTGTTACACCCGAGTCTTTGACTGATAGAACAAAAAGTCCCTTCGCAGCGGGCAGCCAGGGAGGCTGACGGATGCCCCAAGATTCTGCGCCATGGACGCGGCACGGCTCAATGCTCAGCTCTTAGTGTGTTTACCCCTGACCGGCTATGATTCTTTTATTGTGTCTGGTTCTGTTACAGCAACAGGAGAAGTCAGGTTAAAGTTTAAACAGTTACTATTTTATTGTTACAAGGCAAGTTTAGCTGTTAAATGTTACTGCTGTGTAACAGATAACACAGCCACTACAAAAGGACAAGACAGAAATTACAATAAAAAGTCCAAGGCCCCCGACCGCCTGCTGGCCCAATTGTTGCTGTTATCTGGTTCCTGTCTAGCATCCAGAGCCATTGTTATTCCAGCACCTCTGGAGGCCCTGGAGCCTTTGAAGACAGAGTTTCACTCTCAAGGATTCTCTCTCTCAAGGATGTCGGGGGGCGGGTTCTATCTGGCTACAGGGGGCTGATAGGTTAAAGCAGGGGGGCTGGGAGCCAGGACTCCGGGGTCCTCTCCTTAGCTCTGAGAAGTCCATCTGCTCTTTTCCCTCCTCCAGGGGATGACGACGAGTTTGTGAACCCCCCTGCCCTGGTGACCTACCTGCACCAGACGTCCAACGCCTCCTCGCTCATCCACGGCTACATGCGTTACCATTCAGCTGTGATGAGAAGCACAAAATATGCCATCTCCTCTGTGCTGTTCCCCCAGGACATCTACCCCCACTTCCCTTCCGGGGGTGGCTTCCTCATGCCCAGAGCCAGCATCGCAGCCCTGACCATGGCCTCTGAGCGTATCCCCGTCTTCCCGCTGGATGATGTCTACTTCGGTTTCCTGGTGCTGGCTGCAGGGCTGCAGTTCCGGCACGATGAGCAGTTCAAGGTCTACGGTGTGCGGGATGAGCTGTGTCTGTACCGGGAGGCACTGGTGGTGCACGGCGTGTCACTGGACCGGGTGGAGGAGGTCTGGAGAGGGCTGTATGTTGAGCATCGGTGCAACGTGACAGGGCCTGTCCCCTCTTAGGGCGCGTTGGCTCCCACCCAGCCCCAGCATGGGGACTGGTTGGTGCAGGGGGCTCTGCTTCCGCCAGAGAGGTTTTAGTTAACTTAAAAGTGAGAGAGTCTGCCAGATCTCTTAGCAGAACATCCACCCTGTGAAAGATCCATGAAGCCATTTAACAGGCATTTCCCACCCCAGGTAGATACTGTCGGTTTGTGAGTTTACTAAGTTGACAGGAGCTTAGTTTAAAATGTGCTTATGGATATTACTGAAGATCATAAAATCACATTTCTAAAAATAATCGTTCCCCTTGGCTGCCATCAGGCATAGGGGCACCAGTTTATTGGTCTAGCCTAGGACGGCCCTGATGCTCTGCCTCTGTGAATGCACAGTGAGCCTGGTAATCACTGGCTGTCACTGAGGTGGGGGAGTCACCGGGCCCTGCACCCCCATCCGCAGCCCGTCGTAGATGTGACTCTCAGCCAGCAGGGAGAACAGAAGGTTTATTAGTTCACAGGGACACAGTGTAGAACAGACTTGGCAGCACAGGACCCAGAAGCAGCCAGCACCGTCCATCCTGGGAAGAGGGGGCCCAGAGCCAGGGCCCTGATCCCCTCCCTGTACTCTAAGCCAGTGAGACTCACTCACACACCAGCAGCCTGTCTCCTCCCTGCAACCAGCCCCGTCTCCAGCCTTTGTCCTACTTCCTGGACCAAAGGAGTCACCTGGTCACACACCCCTCTTGCGCTTAGGTTACGAAAAACATTGGCCATTGTGTACATGGGGGAGGCTGTCACACCAAAACTCCCATCACCATTCTAGGTATTGGTGCAGTGCCCAGGGAAACTGAGGCATGCACATGGGGTTATCCCAGGACAGTAGAAATCACATGCTACATAACAAGGGGAATAAACTCCTCACAATCCCCACTTGCCACATACACCAGTAAGTCTAACTTCAGAACCGAGCAAATGAGTTGAAACTATGGTAAAGAACAGAATTGTCAGACACACAGAGGAACATAATTTATTGGGATGAACTCAGCATGGTTTCTGCAAAGGAAAATCATGCCTCACCAATATGCTCTGAGGAGATCAACAAGCATGTGGACAACGGGGGATCCGATGGATATAGTATACTTTGATTTCCAGAAAGCCTTTGACAAGGTCCTTCCCCAGAGGCTCTTAGCAAAGTAAGTTGTCATGGGATAAGAGGCAAGGGCCTCTCGTGGATTGGTAACTTGATAAATTATAGGAAACAAAAGGTGGGAATAAAGTGTCAGTTTTCAGAATGGAGAAACATAACTCATGGTGTTGCTCAGGGGTATCTTGCACTGGGACCGATCCTATTCAATACATTTTTTTAGGACATTTTTAGGCATTCATCCAAGGGTTCTAAAAGAACTCAAATGGGAAATTGCTGAACTATTATCTGTGGCTTGTAACCTATCCTTTAAATTGGCTTCCGTACCTAATGACTGGAAGGTAGCCAATGTGACACCAATATTTAAAAAGGGCTCTAGAGGCGATCCTGGCAATTACAGACCGGTAAGTCTAATTTCAGTACTGGGCAAATTAGTCGAAACAATAGTAAAGAATAAAATTGTGAGGCATGTAGAAGAACATAATTTGTTGGACAAAAGTCAACATGGTTTCTGTAAAGGGAAATCATGTCTTACTAATCTATTAGAGTTCTTTGAAGGGGTTAACAAGCATGCAGACAAGGGGGATCCAGTAGATATAGTATACTTAGATTTTCAGAAAGCCTTTGACAAGGTCCCTCACCAAAGGCTCTTGTGTAAATTACATGGCCATGGGATAAGAGGGAAGGTCCTTTCTTGGATTGAGAACTGGTTAAAAGACAGGAAACAAAGGGTAGGAATAAATGGTAAATTTTCAGAATGGAGAGGGATTACTAGTGGTGTCCCCCAAGAGTCAGTCCTGGGACCAATCCTTTTCAACTTATTCATAAATGCTCTGGAGAAAGGAGTAAGCAGTGAGGTGGTAAAGTTTGCGGATGATACCAAACTGTTTAGGATAGTCAAGACAGAAGCAGACTGTGAGGGATTCCAACAAGATCTCACCAAACTGAGTGATTGGGAAACAAAATGGCAAATGAAATTTAATGTGGATAAGTATAAAATAAGGCACATCATGAAAAATAACCCCAACTATATGTACAGTATGATGGGGGCTAATTTGGCTACGACAAATCAGGAAAGAGATCTTGGAGTTATCGTGGACAGGTCTCTGAAAATTTCCACGCAGTGTACAGCGGCGGTTAAAAAGGCAAATAGAATGCTAGGAATTACTAAGAAAGGGATAGAAAATAAGACACAGAATATCTTACTGCCCCTGTATAAAACTATGGTACGCCCACATCTTGAATACTGTGTACAGATGTGGTCTCCTCACCTCAAAAAAGATATTTTGGCCTTGGAAAGGGTTCAGAAAAGGGCAGCTAAAATGATTAGGGGTTTGGAACGGGTCCCTTATGAGGAGAGATTAAAGTGACTGGGACTTTTTAGTTTAGAAAAGAGGAGACTGAGGGGGGATATGATAGAGGTATATAAAATCATGAGTGGTGTGGAGAGGGCGGATAAAGAAAATTTATTTATTAGTTCCCATAATAGAAGAACTAGAGGACACCAAATGAAATTAATGGGTAGCAGGTTTAAAACTAATAAAAGAAAGTTCTTCATCACACAGCGTGTAGTCAACCTGTGGAACTCCTTTCCAGAGGAGGCTGTGAATGCTAGGACTATAACAGAGTTTAAAGAGAAGCTAGATAATTTCATAGAAGTTAGGACCATAAAAGGCTATTAGCCAGGGGATAGAATTGGTGTCCCTGGCCTCTGTTTGTCAGAGGCTGGAGAGAGATGGCAGGAGACAAATCGCTTGATCATTGTCTTCAGTCCATCCTTTCTGGGGCACCTGGTGCTGGCCACTGTCGGCAGACAGGCTACTGGGCTAGATGGACCTTTGGTCTGACCCAGTATGACCGTTCTTATGTTCTTATGTTCATAAATGATCTGGAGAAAGGGGTAAAAAGTGAGGTGGGAAAATCTACAGATGACATAAAACTGCTCAAGATAGTCAAGTCCAAAGCAACTGTGAAGAGATTTGAAAGGATCTCACTAAACTAGGTTACTGGGCAACAAAATGTCAGATCAATTTTAATGATAAATTCAAAGTAATGCACATTGGAAAACATAATCCCAACTGTATATACAAAATGATTGTTACCATTCAAAAGAGAGATCTTGGCATCACTGTGGATCATTCTCTGAAAACATCCACTCATGCAGCAGCAATCAGAAAACAAACAGAATGCTGAGATTCATTAAGAAAGGGATAAGACAAAGAAGAGCTTATTGCCTCTATATAAATCCAAGACATATCCACATCTTGAATACTGTGTGCAGATACCATTGCCTCATTTAAAAAAAGACATGTTGGCTTTGAAAAAAGTTCAGGAAAGGGCAACAAAAATGATTAGGGGTTTCGAACAACTGCCGTATGAGGAGAGATTAATAAGACTGGGACTTTTCATCTTGGAAAAGAGACAACTAAAGGGGGATATGATAGAGGTCTATAAAATCATGCCTGGTGTGAAGAAAGTGAATAAGGAAGTGTTATTTACTCCTTCACATAACACAAGAACCAAGGGTCACCAATTAAATTAACAGGCAGCAGGTTTCAAACAAAGCAAAGGAAGTATTTAAGGAAGACAAATCATGGGCACTCCAGGCAATCTTGATTGCTGGAGATAACACCCCTGGTTACCCCCAGGACTAGGTCGCTATAACACTGCCATGTGCAAGATCTGGATGGCTCACGTTAACTTGTTTCTTTCCCGATTCATCAGCCTTTGGTGCATTTAGCCCTCGGATGGCTACGGGCCATGCCTTTGGGGTGAGACCTAGGGCACTGGTGGAGCTGGCTGGTCTCTTGGAATTGAGTTGTTTGGTGACTTTGACCCTTGATCACTGAGTCCAGCTTGGCTGGTGTCACGTTACTGGATTTTGAGGGGAGCTGCCAGATCACTGCTGCACCCATGGGGGCGGGGGTGTTGACCCCAAACGTGGCGCAAAGGGGGCCATGTGAGGTATCCAATAGAAGCCTACTTTCTTCTGATTCCATATATGTTATTCATGTGATTGTATAATGTCGGTATGTGAAGTTATAAGCATGTATTTTGTGTGGATACCAAATGTTTCTCTATATGTGGTTGAACTATGGGCAAAGCAGCTCAGCCTATGAACATGCTAACGAGCAAAGCTCTGGAACAATAGCCCTCTATAGGCCAAGGACACACCTCAAGAGTAGTGACTCATACCTAGGGGCTACCAGTAGGGAACACAGGGATAGGCCATGGGCCAGGTGACCTGCTGTAGCCAAGAAGAGACCAGGAAAGAGGGATAAATAGGCCATGTGGTCGACTCCATCTTGGTGCTCAGCTCAGCTCAGCTCAGCTCAGCACTTCATCCCAGAGGCAGCAATGCAGGGATCGAAGAGCCGGAAAGAACTGTGGACCCATCCTGATCCAAATTATATAGCACCTTGCTGGTTTAGGGGGCTCTGCTTGGAGGTTGGCAGGTTAATTACAAATGCTGCCCTAATGGGGCAGAGATGTCCAGATTAACAGCACCCCAGGGACAATACACAGAGGGCACCAGGACAGCCCTTAGAGCAGCAGGTGAGGGTGGAAAAATGCATTTGGCTCAGGAGGGAGCCTCCCTGCACATTCCAGCTGCCTGGGCAGAAGGGATAAGCTGACCAAGGGAAGGAGTGAGCAGAACAACTGAAGAGCAAGCTAATGGTTGCAGGTGGGGGAAGGGGGACAAATGCAGACAGGATGGAGAAAAGCAATGTAGGAAATGTGGTGCCAGGTGTCCCTTCTTTGATCTACCAACTCCCATTCACTTCCCAGGGCTGGGGAGAGAGAATCCATGTGTCCTGTCTCCCAGCCTCCTGCTGTAACCCACCAGCCCTCACTCCTCTCCCAGTTCTAACATGAGAACTAGGGATGGTAAATTTAGTTTAACAAACTAATCAACTAGTCAATGGATTTTCCATCAACTTGTCAATTAGTCAATAAGTGGGGAGCTGCAGGGGGGTTAGCTAAAGCCAGCAAGAGCTTGCTGGGTCACTCCTGCTACACTTAACCTTTTTAAATAGATGAAGGGCCACCAGGCTCATAATCCATTTAAAAGGCTGTCGAAGCAAACGCCTCACTCAGTTTACGCGGCTAAACAGTTTTATTGGCCAATAAAAGCAAAGTGAGCCAAACGTGGTTCCAGCAAAGTTGGGCCCAGTAAGGCTGGCTAATACAATTAATTCTAGTATTTTATACCCTTAACCAAACAAGTCTGACGTTAGGGCAAGAAATCAAAGAGAACTTTAAAGAGGAATAGAAAGAAACAGGTTAAAAGGGAGTTTGAGCTTCAGCTTAAAATAGTTTATTAACACATTCCAACAGCGCATCCCTCTGGTCTCTCCCCACCTCGGTGAAGGCCAGTTCACTCCCTCGTGCAGACACAAGAAACTGAAATGGCTTTTTGTTATACAGAATGGCTTCTAGCTAAATATGAAATAGCTTCTACAATCTCCCCCCTTTTAGCCTTTTAAAGGCTAACCATTAAACCGTTTTACATCTTCATTTTTATTAAAGCCTTTATATAAATTTTTTGTTTTTCTTTTTGCTCATTATATTTTAACATTATTACTTCCACATTCCCTTTAGTGAGGGTCTGTCCCTTGTTTTCTAGAATACAAGAAATACAGCATTTGATTAGCAAGAAACAAAAATAAGCACAAAAGAATATAGCCAATACTAAAACTACACCTTACAAAATCCAAGTTCCCACATGTCCAAACCAGCCTCCTAACCAATCCCAGAGGGTCCAGTTTTTCCCCTGCCTTAAGCGTTCCACAGTTTTTTTCAATTTCTGAGGCATCTTTCTTTACTTTTTTGCTGGTGTTAGAAATATACCTACAGCATTTTCTTCTTACTAAGGCACAAACCCCGCCCTTACTAGCTAGGACATAGTTTAGGGCCATCGGTTTGGGCTTTTTTTCTCACCCTGGCTCCTGAACCATTACATGTCTAGCAGTACTTTTCAATTGGGGTCAAGGCTAGGCGGATATACCCTGGGTTAGTAAACCTTTTTTTTTTCTTGCCGAGTTTTATTTGGCTTAGTTCACTAAACAGTGTGCCATATTTGAATGTTGTTTAGTGGGCTTGGAATCAATGGGATGCCTCCTTCTGAATGTACAGGACTGTGAGCACATATCTAGCAACCTGTGGAATTAAATTTTTGGGAAACTTGGTTCATTAAAAGCATAAACACATTTAAACCATATAGGTTATAACTACTAGGTATTAAAAACAAGATTAAGCATAAGCTTAACATGAATTGTTTGTCCAGCCTCATGCTGGCTGTTCTTCAGGACTTCGTAGATTGCTTTACCTATCGCTGGCAGGTCTTTCTGGGCCGCAGCTGGTACCTTGGCCTCGGCCTCTTAGGATCGTTAGCTTCTGGGCCTGGATTGCCGGTACCAAGCCTGCGCTGATCCTTGTCTGCTTCTGGACCTGGGTTTCTGGTACCAGGTCTGCGGTGATCCCCGTCTGCTTTTGGACCTGGGTCTCCGGTACCAGGTCTGCGGTGCTCTTTGTTGGGGCCAACTTCTGGGTTCCAGGGCAGTCTTCCGCTGGTGAACTTTCACGCAAACCCAGTCTCCTGGTTGTAGTTTATGGCACGGCTCAGTCGGGGCCTCCTGGAAGGCGTCCTTAACCTCTATCGCTGGAGATCACCAGGGGTATTCCTCATGATGGGATGTAATGATTTAGAAGTTTTTTTGCCACTGTGATGGCATCAGCTTTCCTGCAGGAATAAGCTTCTACTCATCTCAAAAACAAGCAAACAATAACCAGCACATTATTCAAAAGATTGACATTTAAGCAATTGAATAAAGTCTATTTGTAAATTCAGAAATGGTCTTAAATGCAGAGGTCTGGTTGCCGGAACTGTCTTTACAGGTTTACCTATGTTGTGGGCTTGGCAGACAGGGCAAGCCAGACAGTAATCTTTGGCTGCTTGGGAGAATTTGGGAGCAAACCAATTTTGTTTTAAGGATTGCTACCATCCCCCCCTTTGCCAACGTGTGACAATTCAGGGAGCACGGGGGCAAGGTGAGGTAGCAAGACCACTGGGGCAATAATGTGGCCATCAGAGCTGCACCACAAGTGGTCTGGGCGCAAGGTGCATCCTGCCAGTTTTCACTCCTGCTTTTTTGATTCTGGGGCTTGGTTTCGCAGGAGGGCCAGTTCTGAAAGAGGCGGCGTAGGAGCTGGCGATGGTAGGAGAGAAGGGAAAAACAGCAGGTAGAGGAGTAGATTTTGCTACATTTTAGACAGTACAAACTGCATAGCTTGCTACTAAAACTTTACTAAAATTATAAAGGCAAGAACTATTTATATAAAGCACAATGTTAAGATTATTTAAGGGACTTAAATTATTTTTTTATTAGAACAACAATATTGTACACACAACGTTTGAAATACATATATTACAATTAAGACACACACAAGACAAATTTAGACAGAACACAGAATACAAACTTATTATGTTATGACACAGAACCGTGGGTTTTTTTTTCCGGTTAATTTTTAGATGATATTAGCACTTCTTGATGATTTGAAAGACAAAGAAAACATTTTTACGCACATTGGGGTGGTGCATTATATTTTAGAACACTTTTTTTTTACAGATTTTTGCTACTTTTTGATCAGCCTGCTGTTACCCAATGGTATGCTTTTATTTTGAACACTAGCTTCAGAGGGTTTGAGTATATTACTTTATTATTTAATTATTAAGTTAAAGGTGGCATGCCTCAGTTTCCCTCTTGTACTGCAGACCAGGCTTTTTTTACTGCCACAGAAACTCTTAGAACAAGGTGCTTGCTAGTTACTATTTCAGCAAGCAAAAAGGTTTTTCTTTTCTGAAAAGAATCACATGCAATGTTACAGACTTACTTATGGGGGACAGTGCTTCCCCCCCTCCAGAACAGACAGGCAGTTTGCAGACACACACAACCTTGGATTTGAAAGCAAGCCAAAAGTGCTATCAGCTCAGCCTTGAACAGAAACACTGTGAAGTTTCTGGGCTTGGATTTTTTAAACAATAATTAGGTTCCTTGGAAGACACATTTAACCCTTAGGGTGCAGGTTTTACAAATTTACAATGTATAGATTCTATTCTTTTATGCCGTTAACCAATTAAGTTTTAGTAGAATTCCTTATTTTCTCTTTAATAGATTTAACAAAGTGTCTGTAGCCAAATGTTTAACTTGACTGTTTCATTGCTAAGATGATTAAAAGAGGCTGCAAGAAACAAGGAGTCATTTTTTAAAGCAGTTTTTTTTTATTTTATTTTTTTCCTCCCCCTTAGGATTTGGAGGAACACTTTTCTTAAACTGTTAAACTTATTTTAAAGTTTGTGTTTTGCTTTGGATCGGGCAAGTTTGTTACAGGAGCCCGTGTTTTCAAAGGGAAGAGCTAATTTATTTTAGTTATTTTTTATGTTTCCTCTCTATCTGTGTATGTGTTATAAAGAGGGATAGAGGGGTGATGTTGTGCCAAATTTTCCCCCCAAGCTTGGTTGATATGGGTGTGCCAACTGAGAATTTTTTTTTTCCCCCCACTTCTTGTGCATTATTTTGGCACAGAGGCACTGCAGCAACTTTTAAGTTACCTATCTTACTGCAGGGAAGATTTTTGCTTTTCTGAGCTTTACTTTCATCCCTCAAGGCTTTAATTTTTCTTCTTTTCAAATTTGTTAAATGCTTACAGGTCCTTGGACCATTATGCATGTACAAGTAGTATACAGGGGTGCCTTTTGGCAGTGTGTGTGTGTGGGGGGGGGTGCTTAGACTAACCCCCACCTAAACTAACTTTACACACTCCAAAGAAAGAGTCTGCCGGGTTTAGAGTGTCAGACCTTAGCAGCTTATGAAATAAGGGGAGTCATTACTCCCTCACATATCCGCTGAGTCTTGAGGTTCAGCTGACCCCTCCCCCCCTTTGCGTTCAGAGCTCCCTCGTGGGAGAGCCCTGGTGCAGCTGGGATTAGCTCAAGTCTCAGACCTATACAGCGGCATTCATTCTTTACTCATTACATTTATACTTATTTTTTACACACAATTTTTTTCTCCTTTTTCACATTTTTCCTACAGTTTCCACATTTAGATGCATCTTTATTTATTGTCCAGTTCCCATGGGTTTCTATTAAGTGACGCTGCCCTAAGACACCCGGCACTTAATATCAGACTTCATTAGAATCCTATACCAGAAGGTGTTGCATAAATTGCAAGGTTTCGTCCCCTTGGAGGCTAGTCTGATTTACCCCAAGAAGAGAGTCACACTTTCAGGCTGGGTCCAACTCAAGTTTATTGGTTGCAACCAAGGTACGGCTAAGGAACTCAATGTTCAAAGCAGAGCCGACCCCCAACATCTCATAGGCAGGGGTTTTTATAGGGTTAACATCCTTCCTGGTTTAGGTGCCTTAACATGATAGGTTACTTCATTTTTTACATTTAGCATTCCTATAGGTCAGGTTAATTTTCTAAATGAGGTTAAATACAGTGCCTACTTGCTGACTTTGCGGTTACAGCTGTGTTACATTCATTCACTTTTGCTGAACAATGGGCGAGCCATACTTCCCTTTTTCCTTTCCTGCTTGAGCCGGTCACAAGTTTAAAGGATGTGGAATCTATCCATATCTCTACTTAACAGAAGACTGGTTTCACTTCCCCTCGTCTCCTTATTATAAGTTATTACCTGTGACAGGCCTTGACCTTTGTCATGTCTTACTCCTATACAAATAGCAAATATATCTAAGCATTAGCAATGTATGTATATTGTACGTGCCCCTCATAGGGGAATCAATGGCTCCGGGGGATTTGACTTCCCTTTTATACATCAAAGGCACTTAACATAAAGGCACTGGAATTCCTGTAGACTGACCTACCCCCATTTCCTGCGCACGCTTAATTCTGTAAGACACCGAACCAAAGTCCGCCTGCTTACACCATATTCTGCAAGTCACCGAATCAGAATCCACCTGCTCGCTCTGCGAGTCACCGAATCAAGAATTTACCTGCTTCCACTGGTCCCCCCCCTTTTTGTTGCGAAGCACTGGACTCAAGGTCCACCTGCCTCGCAGGGGTTTCCGGCACCTGCCCCAGCTCAGCAGAACACCACGTCCTGGCGCCTGGAGACAGCCTCGCGGAATGGGGCACTATGGCCTGGGGTTAGCCTCAGAGGTCAGTACTACGCCCACAAATAACAGAGAGAGACAACAAAGCTTCCCCACAGTTCCATGTGCCAAGAGTAATGGCACCACACCAGCTTTTAGCGTCCGAACACAGAGGGTCCAGCGCATGGCTGCCTCACTAGAGACACTGGTGTGCCCTTTTGGAACTGTGACACATAAGACAGGCCTAACAGACAAAGACAGACACAGACAGACAAAAATGTTAGCCGCTCCACAAAATTGAATTCCGTAGCTCCCCTTACCCCGATGGCTGGCCGTCACTCCAAATCCCAAGCCCTCAACCAGGAGATTTCGTAACAGGTATCCCCTTTACCTTCTCTTGAGCGCTCTGAGAGGTTTGGAAGTGGAGTGCCGGTCCGTCAATATGGGCAAGTGGCGCGTTAGGAATCTCGGTAGAACCTCCAAATTGTCGAAGCAAACGCCTCACTCAGTTTACGCGGCTAAACAGACAGTTTTATTGGCCAATAAAAGCAAAGTGAGCCAAACGTGGTTCCAGCAAAGTTGGGCCCAGTAAGGCTGGCTAATACAATTAATTCTAGTATTTTATACTCTTAACCAAACAAGTCTGACGTTAGGACAAGAAATCAAAGAGAACTTTAAAGAGGAATTATTATCAGCATAGAAAAAAACAGGTTAAAAGGGAGTTTGAGCTTCAGCTTAAAATAGTTTATTAACACATTCCAACAGCGCATCCCTCTGGTCTCTCCCCACCTCGGTAAAGGCCAGTTCACTCCCTCGTGCAGACACAAGAAACTAAAATGGCTTTTTGTTATACAGAATGGCTTCTAGCTAAATATGAAATAGCTTCTACAAGGCTGTTGAGCAGAAGGGGGGAACCCATTGAGCTGGGAATCAGCTGCCCCAGATCACGCTGGATTCCCCCTGCTGCGTTTTAGCCTTTTAAATGTATTAAGAGCCTGTCAGCTCTTAATACATTTAAAAAGCAGAGACACTGTGGCTGTGTCTACACTGGCATGATCTTGCACCAAAGCAGCCGCTTTTGCCCAAAACCATGCTGCCTGTCTACACTGGTGGGGAGTTCTTGTGCAAGAACACTGACGTTCTAATGTGTGAAATCAGGGCTTCTTGCACAAGAACCATGATGCTCCTGCTCAGGAATAACCCTCTTGCACAACGGTTCTTGCGCAAGAGGCCAGTGTAGACAGGCAACATGAATTTCTTGCGCAAGAAAGCCCGATGGCTAAAATGGCCATCAGAGCTTTCTTGCACAAGAGAGCGTCTACACTGGCACAGATGCTTTTGCGCAATGGCACATGCCAGTGTAGACACTCTCTTGCGCAAATACTTTAACGCAAGAACTCTTGCATTAAAGAGTATTTGCGCAAGATCATGCCAATGTAGATGTAGCTTCTGTCTGGGACTGGGCGTGAGCCAGGAATCAGCTGAGGAATCTGCCTCCCATGGAGATAGTGCTGGAGGGAACCGGCTTTTAAGCTGGCTTTTCTCAACACCGGCTCCTGCCACCCCGCTCCCCGTACTGCCTCTGATAGAGGCAGCAAGGGCGAGGAAGCGACTAGTCCAACTATCCGATAAGCTTTTGCTAATCGGATAGTCGACTAGTCACTTACATCCCTAATGAGAGCCCAGGAGTCCGGGCTGCCAGCCCCCTGCTGGCACTAGTGATGACTCCTGGTGAAAAGGTCACAGCACCAGGGCCCTTGTGCACCTTTTCACATCTCTTTTCAGGCTTTCTTGCCAGCTCTCTTTTCCTGGGGCCCAGCACCCGCCTCTGCAGGGGAGAGCCTTCACCCAAGTCTTGGGTGTTCCCCTGACAATCCCATGTCCCAGTGACAGCTCCCCACCTATGTGCAAATACAATGCTGTGCTTGCCAGGCCCCCGCGCTATGTGGGCACATGCAACCAGCTCCAGCTATGGCCTCTACCCTTTGGCTTTCTGCTCCCCAGCGATTGCCCCATTTGGGCAGAGACTTATAGCTGCCCCCTGCTTTGAACTGGGGCACCCCCCCAGACCAGACCAGTCCTGTGCTCTCCCTGTGCCATTCCCAGGTGACCCTACGACACCTGCAGACTTTCTCTTTTGAGCCAGATACCAGTGTCATTGCTCCTCAGATCTCACCTGGGCTCTGGCCTCTCCCCACCCCCACCACCAATAACACATTAGCTGGTGTGTTGCTGGATCCAGTGTGCACAATGCGATGGCCGTTGGAAGAGGGTGGCCCATCCGTATTGCGGGATAGTTCAGCCCACAACAGACTCTTTCATTAAAAAGCTTGTTAATTCCTGGAGCATCCAGGCCAACCCGGAAGGTGGGCATCATAAATTACACATACAAAACACAGAGTGAGGGGGCTAAATTAGCCATCTCCCCACCAGCATTCCCGGTAAGCTGAGCATTTGGGCAACTGCATAGGAGAGATTTAAATGCCACCCAGCTGATTAGCAGAGCTCCCATAGCTCACATTGGCTACATCTAGACTGGCATGATTTTCCACAAATGCTTTTGACAGAAAAGTTTTCCGTTAAAAGCATTTGCGGAAAAGAGCGTCTAGATTGGCACGGACGCTTTTCTGCAAAAGCATCTGTGGCCAATCTAGACGCACTTTTGCGCAAAACAAATCTGAGCTGTCTACACTGGCCCTTTTGTGCAAAAGCTTTTGCGCAAAAGGACTTTTGCCCGAACGGGAGCAGCATAGTATTTCCGCAAGAAGCACTGATTTCTTACATGAGATCGTCAGTGTTCTTGCGAAAATTCAGGCAGCCAGTGTAGACAGCTGGCAAGTTTTTCCGCAAAAGCAGCTTCTTTTGCGGAAAAACTTGCCAGTCTAGACACAGACATTATGTGTATCTACTGTGGTGCACATTTGCAAATGCCTCAGTGCACATAACAAAATGTATTCCACGTGCGGATGAAAAAATTAGAGTGAACACTGGGATCCCCTCTCAAGAAAGTGATTTGGGAGTGAATAGGAATGGTATGCTGAAGACGGCTGCTTGATGGGCCGGAAAGCTAATAGTGCTCGGCATCATGAGGAAAAGGAGAAAGAAAAACCCAGACAATATCCTACTGCTGTGCTATGAATCCACCGAGCGCCCATGCTTTGCATGCAGATGGGGTTACCCCATCTCAGAGAAGATCTATTAGTATCAGGAAAGCAGCCAAAGAAGGGCAACAATAATTATTAGACTGCTTGGTTTGGAAAAGAGATGATTAAGAGGAAAGATGGGATACAGGGCTGTACCATCATGACAGGTAGAGAAAGTGATCACTGACGTATGGTTTATTCCTTCATGTCACATGCAAGCCAGAGGGTCGCCCCACGAAATGAACCAGCAGCAGGTTTAAAATGTAAGGACAGATTCCATCACCCAACTCGTAGTTAGCCTGTGGAACTCCTCACGAGGGGATATTGTGACGGTCAAAAAGATTTAGGTAAGTACATGGAGGAGAGATCCATAAATGGCTATTAGCCAGGTTGGGCAGGAATATAATCCCATGCTTCGGGTGTTCCTGAACCTTCAATTGCCAGAAGCTGGAGTGGACGACGGGATGGATCACCTGTTCTGTTCGTTCCCTCTGAAGCGTTTGGTACTGGTTATTGTCGGAAGGCAGGACACACGAGGCTGGATGGTCCATCACTGACCCAGAATGACTGATCTTATTACCCACGGCAGCTCTTGGACCGGTCATCTTGCAAGGGTAAAATTTGCATTTCCTTAAAAAAAAAATTAATTTCCAAGCCTGCCTTCTGAGAATCCGCCCACCACCCCCAGAGCATGGATGGGCTTCCAGTAGCCGAGAGAGAAGGGGAATGCAGTCACACGTGAACACTGAACCATTGCTGTTCAGACCCTGCCAGGCACTGACCCAAAATCAGGCAGGAAATAACATTTCCTCTTTGTTCATTTTTGTTTGTGCAAACCTATGTTCACATACCCCAGTTGTATGACCTCCTTCCTGGCCAGCTGGGCAACTCTCGCTCATGCAAAGCAATGTTCATGAGTCCCAGTGACATCTTCCTTATGCAAAGCTCCAGGCAACCAGTCAGGTGACCCTCGTTTGTGCAAACCAATGTTTATGTGGCCTGATGACATCTCCCTTGTGTAAACTCCTTGGTAGCCATCTAGGTGATGGTCACTCATGCAACCAAATGTTCACATGGCCCCAGAGGCCATCTTGTTGACTCTTGTTAGTGCACATCAGTTTTCACTAGCACTGTTCCCCAAGCTTCCCCCCCAGTCGCCTTGCTTGTGTCCCACCTGAATTGTGGCAGACAGAGATTGTAGAAGGAGGTGGGATCAAAGGAGGCCAGGCCCTGCCAGTGCACCCACCCCGCTGCCTGCACCCCTTCCCGCCTGAGGTTCCTGACCCCCCCATAATAGTGGGGATCCAGAACGAGGAGATGGTGGCTGGTGGGGGTTGAGCAGACTCCCAGCAGCCCTTTGGAGGCACTGTCAGCATCGCCTCCCACCATCACGGGCCCCCCGCCCCCTTCAAAATGGGCATACAAGACCCCCATCTGTCCCCCAAGCCCCTCCCCCCGGGGACTGTGCACAATCTTGCACGGCACTCCAAAAAAGTGATCGACACACAAGGCAGCTTCCACGGTGCCAATCCAGTCCCGAGAGCCAACAAAGACTGGGGGCTTGTCCCCCATTTCCACCAGAGATCTCTGGATGTCAGCCAGCCTGGGGACCAGCTGGGGGCAGCCACCTGGCCCTGCTCTGGCCCCTGCAGCCACCAGCCAGGAGCAAAGTGTCTGGAGGGTCCGGTAGCCGCAGCCCCAGCCCCGGTCGTCGACCCCATCGCAGCCGTAGTGGTAATAGAGATAGGAGCCAGACACCAGGGCAGCCCGAGTCGGGGAGTTTGGGAAGGGGAGGCCCCGGTGCACATCGGGGAGCAGAGACATAGAGACATCCCTGCAGGGGGATAGAAATTGAATTAGAGACCCCTTGCCCAGCACTGTGATGCTCCCACTTCTGGGGTGTGGGGGAGTGGCTGGTTACACAGGGATCCCACACCAAGCGCTGAGATGCGCCTGGGGCAGAGTGGGAGTAACTGGTAAGTAACAACCAAAGCCACTGAAATTGCAAGGAGGGCATTCAGTGAGGGAAAAGGGAAACCAACTGGGCTTCAGTCCAGATCCCAAAGGACGGGCCGGAAATCATACCCCCGCTCATCTGCGCGAGAGCCACTAATGTCGGGACTCGTGGGCTCTGAGAGCGGAGCGGGGGGAAAGGGCTTGGAGCCAGGACGCCCCCCACCAGGACCAGCCTGGGACTGAGCACAGCGTGCGCTGAGCGGCATTTCCCTGCTGCCAGTCCTTTGGGGCCGGGCAGTGCCTGGGGGCCGGGACTGACTCTCTCTCTCTCCCTCCCCGTGGCCCATGGGCTGGGGGAAGAATATAAGACAGGAGGGCGGAGTCTCAATCCTCAAATCGCCCCGCTCCCGCGCCAGGCAGAGAAGCCAGGAGTCCGCTGCAATCTCACCTGTCCCGCTCCATGTGTCTGGCTTTCCCCGGAACTTGCCTCTGACTACAAGTCCCAGCATGCCCCGGGCTTCCCTACTCGGCTTAACTCTTAAGTGACCAGGCAGCCATCGCCCCGCCCCCACCGCTGCGGGATTTCCCTTTCCCGTCCGCGCGGCGAGGGGCTTGGTGGCTAGAGCGGGGCAGGGGCGGGGAGCCAGGACTCCTGGGTTCTCTCCCTTCATTCCCTCGCCGAGGCCGTGATGAACGTTGCTGGGGTGGGGCGGGGTTGCAAGTACTTGAATGCTGGGGCACCAGATGTTCCGGTATTTGCGGCCTCTGTCTGGTAAAAAACCCAACAGAAAATACCGCTTCTGGTTTTTTCCAGGGAAGGCGGCTTAGGACATTCTTCCCCTGCCACATCTGGCGGGTGAGGGTGGAGCAGGTAGCGTGGGAATTTAAGGGCACAGCGACTTTTTTTTTTTTGCTCAACTTTGATCCCCCGTTTTGGGGGGGGGGTTTGGTGGGGGAGGAGGTTGCCCAACAATTTGGTCCCTTTTCTTTTGCTCAACCAATTTTCTCCCCGCCATGTATCTGTATTTTTTGTTAAAGTATCTGGCAACCCTGATAAACCTGTGGCGGCAAGGTGTGGCCATAGAGCCCACGCCATTTCTACGTGTGGCCGGTGAGACATTTGTTCACTGGTTCCCACGCACAGGGCTGCCAGGCTCTGCCAGTTTTCATCCGCCTTGTATTTTTCCTGCCAGATTTATTCAAGTGACTGGTGCATAAAGCAAGGGCATGTAAAGTGAGGTGCATGCTGATTGCATGCTACATTGACTTTGAGAGCCACATGCTTCCTTTGCATCCAATCAAAGCTCCACTACAGTTCAATTGGCACATCCCACAAATTCTAGGAATGCCAGTACAGTTAGCAAAACCTGGTAGTAGGTATAAAACAAACCAAATGCGGTTTTTGTTCATGCAATACAAGCCACCTGTGGAACTCTCTGCCAGAAGATCTAAGAATCATGAGCGCCGTCAGCCTGGTCCTCTCCCCTGTTTATAGACAGTGCTGGGTATGCTCCATAGAGAGTCTTCAACTTCCTAACCAGTGGGGAATGGGCTGCATGTGTGTGAAGTGCAGAATACATTGCCAAGGGAGTTGTGGCACCTCTGTGGTTGGTGATGTTTAAGAGCAGGTTACACACATGCCTGATGGGGATGGTCTAGATCAGGGCTACTCAACACGCAGCCCATGGCCCGTTTGTTTGTGGCCTGTGGTGCAGTTTGGGTTTACACATGGCCTGAAGTGGGATTCTTTGAACATGGCCTCCACTGGGAACATGCTCCACAGTGGCGAGGTGTCTCCCAGGCGAGGTGAGCACTGAAAGATGCAAGTGGACAGGCTGCCTGGAACAGATGGGTACAGGGTGTTGGCATTTCTAGCCCTCAGGGAGGAGGTGTAGGGAGCGCCGGGGCATTGTGGGCAGTTCTGGTTGCTTAGTCTTGTGAGCAGAGCCTGAGAGGTGCTGACTGGCTCACACTGGCCACATTTGGGTCTGGCACCATGTCTTAAGGCTTAATCTTTGTATTCATGCCCACCAGTGTGAAAGAAGCTGTTTGCATATATTTGCATATATATATTTACATGCTTGTGCAACCACCTTCATGTGCTGTGAGTGGTCCTCAGGCCTTCCAAAGTTGAGTAGCCCTGCTCTACATGAGCAATGATCTGCAATGAGCGCAGGGGATGGGATTAGATGACTCTTGAGGTCTCTTCCAGTCCTATGATTCTGGTTTGTTTAGTGACTGCTAGAGCTGAAATCACTGATAACTGGTAGGATTGCCAAATGGTTTAACAAAAAATACCGACCCCTCCCCCCCCAAAAAAACACCAGGAACAAATTCTGTTGAGAAAAGAAAAAGTAGGGGAAACCAAAGTTGTTGAGCAAAAAAAAGGGGGGAGGCTCGCACTCCTCTTTTCCCCGCTCCCGGGGAAAATTGTGTCCGCTGGGCTTCCGCCCGAGGGAAAGAGGAAATACCAGACATTTCACAAGTCCAGTATTTTCTGGGTTTTTTACCGGACCCGAATAATGGACAGTCCGGGTGAAAACCAGACACCTGGCAACTCTAATAACTGGGTCTAAGGGCTGAGACTGAGGGGCAACATGTGTGGGACAAAAGGGAGAATATGCCCTCAAATGCCATAGACAGGGGGCAGGGGCTGGCCAGCAGCTGGTAGAGGGAGTAGTGGAAGGGTCCAATGCCAGCACTAGGGGTCCAGCCCTCCCTGCACTCACTGGCAGTGGCGGGGGAAATGAAGCAAAGCAGCCCCAGCTCGCCATGCTCCTCCAGCCATGTAGCTCCTCTGCAGGAAGCAGAGTGACTCAGCTGGGGCAGCAGAGAGAGCTGGGCCTGGGTTGCTTTGCTTCCCCTGCTGCTGCCAGTGAGTGTGGGGAAGACTGGACCACTGCTGCCAGCGCTTCCCCTCCAGCCCTGATAATTCCCCAGGCTGCATTGACTGGGGGAAGCTGGATTGTCCTGGCCTCACCCCTGATGAGACCTGCTGCTGGACAGCAGTTGTGTGGAAGAAGCAGCCCTGCCAGTATGAGCAGTGATTTCCCCTGACTCAAGAGACCCACTCTCAGAGGTCATGGCAAGCAGCCAGTGGGCTGTCTGCAATGGAGTGGTAGAGCGAACCGCAGCCAGAGCGGTGAATGGCCATAGAAACAAGCAAGGTGCCTTCCACCCCCATCTGGGAGATGAACTCATGTGAAAACACCTCTGAACTTGGTATCTCCACTGACCAAGGAGAACACTGGTGCAGTGTGTGGGGGGGGGGGGGGGGGTGGTGCGGTAGAGGGAAAAGCAAGGGGAGCCTTAAAGGAGAGTTTCTTTATTGCAGGGGTTCCCAAACTTTTTGACACGGGGACCAGTAAATCCATTCACGAGATTTTGGAGGACTGGTAACATTCATTTGCACATTCATTAAACAAATGATGAATATTCAAATAAGTTGTTTCTGGTCCTCCCAAAGCCCCCAGTGCCAGCATTAGCAAAGCTTTTGATACAGTCACCCACAATATTCTTGCCAGCAAGTTAAGGGACTATGGATTGGATAAATGGACTGTAAGATGGATAGAAAGCTGGCTAGATCAGGGCTTCCCAAACTTTTTACTTTAGTTGGAACCCGTTTTTTTTCAGTACTGTTTTTTGCAGCCCAAAACTATAAACACATATTAAAAAAAGAATGAAAAACGAATAAATTTTCAGTTTTCACCCGGCTGCATCCTCCGCCCAGCATGGGTCAGGGTTTGGGGAACCCAGCGCTAAATGGGCACTCCAGGAGGCGGGAGCAGGAGCAGATTGGGGATAGGGTATCTGGCTAGGAGGGAGGGTGCAAGGAAGGGTAGGGTTGCCAGGTGTCCGGTTTTGTACCGGACAGTCCGGTATTTGAGGGTTTTGTCCAGGAAACAAACTGAGAAATTACCAGACATATTAAATGTTTGGTATTTTCTAATTAGGTAAGTTTTATTATAATTAGGTATATCAGTCCTTAGCTGCGAACTACGTGGCTGGTAGATGTGCTCACGCTGCCTGAGTGTGTCTACCTGCCAGACAGTTCGCAACTACTCGAGGGAGGGGATGAAGGGGAGGGAGGGAAGGGAAATGGAATCCATGGCTGGACTCACATATCTGCAGGGTCTGCATGTGCCTGGGTCAGTCCTGCTCCCGCCCCCTTTCTCCTCCCGATCTCCCCAGTCCAGCCCTGCTGCCCCCTTCTGGCGGCTGGTTCCCTCCGCCCCCCATCAATCTCCCCTGGTCAGCCCTGCTCCCTGACAACCCCCCCCCCCCCGACCGGCCCCGTTGCCCCCGTCCAGCCTTGCTTCCGGCAGCTGGTTCTCCCGTCATCCTCCTGATCTCCCCCGGCCAGTTCCCTCACACCCCATCCAGCCCTCGTTCCGCCGCCTGCCCTCCCTGATCTCCGCTGGACAGCCCCACTGCCCCCAACCCTGCTTCCACTGCCCGCCCACCCGGATCTCTGCGGAACAGCCTTGCTGCCCTCAACCCTGCTTCCCAGCAGCTGATTCCCCCCCCCCCCCACACCTCCTCCCAGCCCACCCCGCTCTGCTCCCCTCCCGGCAGCCATGCTGAGGCCCTGTATTTTTTTCCCATGGCCACAGCCCATAGTTTGGGAAATGTTGCTTTATTGGATTGTGTTTTCGTGTCTGCTCCAGCAGGCTAGATTTGGGCCTGAGAAATTCTTATAGGCATGGTACCGAGTAGGCTAAGAGCTTGAAAACACATTATTTGCCAAGGTCCTTCTCTCACCTCCTTGAGAAGTCATTATCTTCTATACCAAACATTGGTATTATTAATTTTCACATAAGCACAACCTTACTGGGTCAGACCAAAGCTATATCCAGCCCCGTGTCCTGTCTGCCAATGGTGACCAGTGCCAGGTGCCCCAGAGGGAATGAAGAGAACAGAGAACCATCCAGCAATTCCAAGCTCCTGGCAAAGAGAGCCTTGGGACACCATTCCTGCCAAGTCTGGCTAATAAGCATTGATGGACCTATCTTCCTTTAATTTATCTAGTACTTCTTTGAACCCTGTTTTGTTCTTGGCCTTTACAACAACCTCGGGCAAGGAGTTCCACAGGTTGGCTATGCATTGTGTGAAGAGTAGTGCCTTTTGTTTGTTTTAAACCTGCCACCTTTTCATTTCATTTGGTGACTCCTATTTTATGTTACAGGAAGTAGTAAAGAACATTTCCTTGATCTACACCAGGCACGTTTTATGGGCCTTTTTCATACTGCCCTTGGTCATCTCTTTTCCACTCTTAAAAGTCCTAGTCTCATTAATCTCTGCTTTTGTTACAGAGCCTAATCAGTTTAGGAGCCCTTCTTTGTACCTTTGCCAATATATCTTCTCTGGAATGGGAGACGGGGAACACCTGACTGCACCCAGCAGTCAAGATGAGATTGCACCCAAGACTGAGAGAGCAGCTTTAGGGCACTTTTTGCCTTCTCTAGCCCTTTCCTGGGAGTTCTGAACACTCGCTTTGCTTTTTGGACTTCTGCTACACAACGAGCAGATGTTTTCAGACAAGAACTAGCCTAATGGTGACAGCTCACTGTGATTACATCATTGTGTAAGTCTTGTTGAGATTGCTTCCAGTGTGCACTGCTTTGCATTTATCACACAACCCGCCCTCAGTCTCACCCCTCATTGAAGTTCCAGAGGAGGGTGTGTGTGTCAGGCCAGACAAGCTCACCTAATTTCAGTTCCTCGGGAAAACACTGTCCCAGCCCCCACTCTCTTCCCAGTCAAGGAGAGATCCCAGGAGTCCTGGCTCCCCCACCACATCACCAACCACCATCCTTTTTGTGTTATCCATTTATTGAGTGCACTCGTTAAAATACATGTCTAAATAGCCCCACCCCCCCCATAGCTTGCTGTGTTATTACCCCTCCTCCAGGGGGCACTGGTCAGTCATGTTACATGAGGTATCAGAGAGAACATTAACCAAAGTTAGACCTAGTAGGGTAAGTAAACTGCCTGGGCCCTGGATAGGGTGGAGTGGGGTGGCTGGTTTTGGGGTCCACACTTTTTATCCCTCCCCTGGGTTAGTTTCAGCTGAGTTATTTTGGGGCAGCCCCTTGTACCACTGGAGCAGGACACACTACTGGAGTGCTAGTGTCCCCCATATGCAAGGTGGATTATGGTGCTGTAGGGTTGGGAGGCACAGAACTAAGGCAACAGGCATCAAGGAGCAGCAGGTGTCCCTCCAAGAGACACTGGGGAGCATGGAAGAGGCAACCCCCGGAAGGGTTTTTGGAGTGCAAGAACAGCTAGGGGCCCCGAACAGCCGTGGCATGGTGCAAATAGAGAATTTGGGGTGCTTGAGTTTAGTGGGGTACCCATTTTTCTGGGTACCTCCAAACAGTGAAGGAATTTGGAGTGCATTGATTTTGGGAAAAATGGGGATCCCCACCCAACAGTGCAGAGATCATGGCATATAGTGCAAGCTCAGTGTTTGCACCCCTCGTCCCCTCAGTTACGAGATTGTGCTATATCTAATCCCCTCTGTCTTGCTGCCTCAGTTCGGGGGTGCCTCTGCATTCAGAAGCACCAGCTGTGGGGGGGCTCTAATGTAAGGCCAGGCCCCCCCTCAGATAATCTCACGGGGCGTGCATTCCCCAGTTCCCAAGCACACCTCAACGCTGAAGGCAGGAAGGCACAGCCCACTGCTGGCTCTAGGAGTCCCCAGATCCCAAGTCTGCCCCAGGCAAGTATGGAGCCAACCGCCACCATTTAGCAGCTTCCCCGCCCCAGGAGTTGCCCCACAGAGAGGGAGAACATCCAAAGGTCCTGCCAGACTGTCCTTGAGGGGTCCCTCCTCTGGTGCTCACAGCTCGGTGCAGGTGACGGGCGTGAGACCATGGACCAGTAGGGTTGGCCCTAGGTCCCGGGTGAGGATCTCCAACTGTTCTAGGTAGCGCTCATACAAAGAGGTGTCAGCTGGTGGCCGGGGCAAGTAGAGGAACCGCACAGCCACCTGGCCCCCCTGTTTCAGCACCAGGGCATTGACAGCTGCCAGATACTCATCGGTCACCCGCTGGGCAGCTGCGTTGAGGAAGGGCTCCCCGCCTGCCTGCCGCTGGCCATGCAAGGCCACCACATGGTCCCAGGTGACTGTCTGGATGGATGCCTTGATGCGCAGCTTGCTAAGCAGTTCCTTGAGTTTCTCCTCCTTGCCCACCCAGCCCCGGTCTCCTGACTCCACACAGAGAAATAGACGGAGGCGGGCAGCCCGCCAGGAGCTCACCATGGTGAGGATGCAGGCCAACTGGAGGAGAAACAGGCTGCAAACATCCACATACGCTGGAGTGTCAGGACGCAGCAGGTTGAGGGGCCAGACATCCACGAAGCGCCCCTCAGCCCGCCCGGCCTTGGAGAACAGCCGCTCCTTGTCCAGCAATGGGAAGTAGCGGGCCAGACAGACATTCTTGTGCATCTTCACAGCATCCGAGATGATGGAGACATACTCAGAGGCCAGCAGAGCCTTGAGGGTGCTGGCCCCGCGCACCGTGGGAAAGTGAGCCTGCAAGGCCGGCAGGTCCACCCCAAAGTGGTCATTCTCCCGGGCCTGGCTGAAGGCTGGGTCATGGAGGAAGTAGTCCTCAGGCACACAGGTGTCGTAAAAGCCCAGCACAAGCGTGTTGGGTTTCATGCCGCCTGGAAATGGGAGAGAGCAGATCAGATCAGCAGATGCTGAGATGCAGCCAGCTCTGGGGTGGGGCAGCTGGTTAGATCACTCACCGAGCCCTGTGATGCGCAGCAGGTGCTGGGTCCCCTGACGGACAGAGGGTGAGAGGGTCAGATCAACAAAAGCCTTGACGTTGAGTTTGTCCACCAGGCTGAGCCAGAAGTTGTAGTGAGCTTGGATGGGGTCAGAGGGCATCGTATCTGGCAGGGTAGAAACAGAAGGTAGCCAGGACTCCTGGGTTCTCTGCCCAGGTCTGGGAAGGGAGTGGGGGCTGGTGGGTCAGAGCAGGGGGGATGGGAGCCAAGACTCCTGGGTTCTCTCCCCAGCTCTAGGAGGGGTAGTGGGGGCTGGTGAATCAGAGAAGGGGGAGGAGCCTGGATGCTTGGGTTCTCTCCCAGCCTGGGATGGGGATGCTGGCACCCGGATGCTGGAGTCCCTTACCCAGCTCCCCAATCTCCACGTGGCCCAGCACGAAGAGCCCCCCTTTCTTGAGGTCATTGACGAAACGGATGAGCTGTGCCCCACTCCGGGGGTTGGCCACCATCAGCAGCATCTGGGGGCGCCAGAACTTCACGTGCTCCTTGCGCACGTCCAGGAGCAGCAGGTATTTCCGTACCTGGGATGACAACATCACAGGAGCTGGGCGTGGCTCCCCAAACTCCCACCCACCCATCACACTCCCCTGCCCTGTCAACATCCCACTGCCCCCAACTACTCAGGATACCAAGCAAACCCCACCAACTTTCAAAGGTCACCCCACAGCCATAGGAAGCCCCCTCATCTATACGAGGGGGCCCAGCTGACAGACCCCCCTGGCAGTACAAGGTGAATGGAAGAGGGTCTGGCTGATGGACACCTGATCCAACAGCCATCCTCAGGGTTGCACAGATGCCCCCTCCAGTTCCAGGTTGGGAGGGGGGGGGGGGAAATGAGGGACTGGCTGCCAGATCCCCTCCAGTTCCAGGTTGGGATGTGAATGACTAGTCAACTATCCAATAAGCATTTGCTTATCAGATAGTCACACTAGTTGACTAAGCGCTTCCCCACCCGTTGCTGCCTCTATCAGAAAGAGGCAGCAAGGGGTGTGAGAGGATGGGATGCTTCAAAGTGGCAGCGCCTCATGGAGCCCGGGGCCAGCGGGGGACTGCTTGAGTCCCCCGCTGGCCCCATGCTCCCCGCAGCACATTTGCCTCTGAAGTGCAGCAACAGCCCTGAGACTGATGCTACACTTCAAATGCGGAGGCGCCCTTACTGACTATTCAATTAGCGAATTCATCTAAATTTAACATCCCCGGTTCCGGGTGGGTTGAAGGGCAGCGTGTGGGGGATGGGAAAAAATAAAAGGGAACCAGGACTCCGGGTTCTGGCAGAAGAGTGGGGACTGGTGGCTGGAGCAGGAGCCGGGAGAAGACGAGGCACTGGCACCCGCCTGGTACCTGGTGGAAGATGAGGGCCTGGCTGATATAGCCCCAGGAGCTGGCAGGTGCCCGTAGGTGGATAAATCCCAGCAGCGCTAACATCAGCACCAGGCTGCCCGAGGCGCCAGCCGGACTGATCAGGAACATCATGAGCAGGCAGCTGGCAATGCCCAGCAGGCAGCTGTGCCAGCTGAACAGCTGGAAGGTGGGGCTAGTGGGAGTGGAGGTGGGGTTAGAGATAGCCCTGCTCCCTCAGACACCCCAAATCCCACCACCCATTCCCCTGGCCCCCACCAAGCCATGAAGCCTTCCTGAATTGGAGCCTGCCCCCAGTCCAGTCCACTCTCCCCAAACCTCCCTCTGCAGTTCTCCATGCACCCCCCAGCCCTAAGCACGGCCTCTTAAGCCTCTCCCTTACCCCCCATGGTTCCCCACCTGGGGGCACTGCCTCCCAAACCCTCTTCCTTCCTCTTCATGCACTCCCACCCCTAGACACTGCTTCCTCCAAACCCCCAGCTCACCCCTGGCTCTCCCAAACCATGCCCCCACCCATGTCATGCCCTATGGCTCCCTCCGGCAGGCTCCTCACCGGAAATTAGGGGCAGAGGCCCACTCAAGCAACAGGCAGGCCAGGTCCACGGCTGCGTAGGCCACAAGATAAAAGACGGTGACAATGCCTGCAATGGTGTTGAGCTTCCCTGCGAACAGCACCACCTGGGGTGGGGGAGAAACCAAGGGAGGGGGTCAGGTCACCTGGGTTCTTTGGGAGGGTTATAATGCAGGGGGCTAGAACCCAAGGCTCCTGGGTTCTCTCCCCCGCTCCAGGAGGGGAGCAGGTGAGCCTGGGGCAGGGAGTGGTGCTTACCTGCACCAGGGCCCAGGTGTAGAGAACGGCCACCCAGGGGTTACCCCCCTTGGAGACAATTTTGGCTGGAGCCAGAATGATACCTGTGGGGGAGAGGAACAGGAAGAAAGGCAGGTGAGCAAGGAAAGGACCAAGGTGTGTGGGCAGGGGAGGGGGATAGTCTGGCAGAGGCCAGGGAGGGCTCACCAAAGAGGTCGTCCTTGGCCAGCGCATGCAAGATGCGGGAGGCCCCTATGAGGGAGCTCATGGAGGCTGAGAGGGATGCGGCGTAAACCCCGACCAGCACGAGCGGGGGCCATAGGTTGATGGAGCGGAAGAAGCCGTAGTCCTCCTTCAGCAGCGTCCTGCGAGGGTAGCCAGGCCTTGAGTGCCACCTACCACCCTGCATGTCCCACACATGCTCCTTCATCCCACTCAAGCTCACCTGGTCCTGCCTCTACCCCTTGGCCCCACCCATTCATTAGCAATGCCTGTCAACCGAGAGCTCCCTGTTAGTTTCATCCATAGCTCTACCCCCATTGCTAAGCCCTACCCTTAATGTAACCACACCCCTTGTCCAGTCCTCAGCCCTACCCCTACCTATCTCTGCATTTTAGCCTGCTAGCCACACCTACCCATAGCCCCCTCACCCCATCACTTGCCTCCCACCCATTAGACCCACCCTCTTGCCATTCACTGCCCCATTCTGATAGCCCCACCCCCCCTCTCATCCTCCTGTCCTGGTGTTCCACATCCCGACACCCTGTAGCCCCATCCGTCCTCTCCTTCTAGCTCCACTCCATTTGCCAGCTCTGCCCCAACCCCTACATCTCTCTTCAGCCCCACCCTTTAACCATCTCTTCCTATTGTCCCGCCCTAGCCCCACCCCTTGATGCCAACATAGTGTGTCCTCCACCTCCTCCTAGGCCATGATACTTATCACTCCCCTCCCCCTCACCGCTCGCAGGTGAAGCTGGTCATGAAGAAGAGGAGGAAGTAGATGACGAAGGTGTAAACCACAGCAATGATGGTGCCCTTGGGGATGGAGCTGCTAGGGTTCCTCAACTCCCCTGTAACAGCAGCCCAGTGCCAGCATGAGACTCAGGAGTGTGGCCTCCTAGGCCCCACTGCTCTAACCACCAGACCCCACTCCCTCTCAGAGCCAGGCGGAGAGCCCAGGAGTCCTGGTTCCCAGGCCCTCTGCTCTAACCCACCAGCCCCCCACTCTCCTCCCAGCACTGGGAAGAAAACCCAGGCATCCAGGCTCACCCGACATGTTGGAGCCGGCCATGATCCCAGTGCAGCCATTGAACATGACAGCGAAGACGGTGGCAAACGTCATGACGTTATTGGTGGTGTAATCACGGGAGTACATGGCTGCAGAGGAACAAGTGAGTAAGCTAGTTTCCCCTCCCCCCAGCCCTACTCACCCCTTCTCTGCGCCAGCAGGACCCCCTCCTAGGTCCCAAGCCCCCCATATCTCATGATCCCTCCTCCACCAACAGCTCCATGTCAGCTCCCTCCCTCCACCATCCTCCAGTGTTTGCTTTCTCCAGCCGATAGCCATGTGCCCTCCTCTACATGCCACCACCCCAGCCTATGCCCCCCTTTCCCCTCTGCTTCCCCATCCCAGACTTGCCCCACTCCATCTCTCGACAGCCCCCAAACCCATTCTGTCCCTCCACACCCCCTTGTATCCCTCTCCCTCCTACCCCCTGCCATCCCCCCTCCCTTCAACATCTTGGGCCCCTCCTCCATCTGAGCTGCTCCTTCCCCCACCCCAGAATCCCCCTGTGCCCTGCCCCTGCTGACCATGCAGGTTGGCACGCAGGGTGTCGAGGCGGAAGCCGGTGAAGCTGGTGTTGAAGGTGTGGTTGACATCACGGGCCACGGGCACCGGGCGGGGCCCCACCACGAAGAAGCTGAGGAAGATGGCCAGCAGCACCAGGTTCACCACCAGGAAGATGAGGAAGGCAGCACGGGCATAGATGCGGGCACCCACCAGGCAGACCAGCAAACAGAGCAGTAGCACGAGTGAGCCATACAGGAAGCTGTAGAAATAGCCCTGGGGCAGGGCATGGGCGCCGGGGGGATCTGTCCCATCTGGAGGGGATGGGAAGGACAGGAATGACCATTAGGGCAGAGGAGAACCCGGAGTCCTAACTCCCAGCCCCCCCGCTCTAATCCACCAGCCCTCTGGGGAGGCACCCCGGCGTCTGGGCTCACCTGCCCCAAAGACGTCCAGCACAGCCTCCACCAGCCCCAGCACGTAAACCCCACAGGCGCAGACGTTGGCCAAGTAGAACATGAGCCCGATGCTGCCCCCAAACTCGGGGCCCAGCGTCCGCGAGATCATGACTGGGGGGGCAGTTGTCAAGGAAACGCCATGGGGGGGGGGGGAGAGAGAATTGCTGCCACTACCACTGCCCACAGACAGAGCTATAGTCAGTCTCTTCTCCCCCATTGAGACAATCCCTACCTGGCTCCACAGCCAATGTCCTGCCCCCCATCTCTCCTCCTCCACATCCTAATGTCTGCCCCCAAAGACTCCCAACATAAACAGATCTCCCCAAACCCTCATACATTCCCCTCAGATCTAGCCCCCTTGAGTTTTACTCCCCATCCCCCCAGAGACGGCCTTCTATGCATCCCTGCATCCCAGTGTTCACCCCAAAGACCCCCTCTGTAATCACATTGCCCTCATCCAACCAACACAGCCTACATACCCCTAGCCCCCAATTTCCTAGAGGGCCCCTCGGCTACTTCTAGCTGACCCCCTCTCCCTTGCAGAGGCCTGGTCCCCCACCTGGAATCACCCCATCCCACACTGAGGCACACAGCCCCCCCCCCCCCCCAGCCATAGGAGGGTGTTGAGAGGAGCCAACGAACTGGCTGTAATTCTGGCCACCCCGCACAGCATGTACCAGCCCGCTGGCGGAAGGATACAATATGCCCCACCCCCTTGGATGGCACCATTAGTGCAGATGGCACAGACAGACAGGACGGTCAGTAAAATGATGACATAGGCTACCACCAGCATAAGCAGCGACTGCAGGAACCCAGCATGTCCCACCACGAAACCTAAGAGATGACAGATAGGGAGCTGCAGGTAAGAAGGGAGGGGCATTGGCAGAACTGGAGGGAGGGCAAGCCCAGAATTCTGCCCTCTATATAGCTTCCAGGATTGGGCCCATCCACATGGCCTTAGGGCCCACCTCCCGGTTAAGCACGAACCTCTCCTGTTTAATGGTGCTCACCTTTAGTCAGCCACTAATTACAATAAGGAATTGGCTTTCAGTGCCCATAAGGTACAAGTATGCAGGCACCAGTGATCTAGGGAACTCCATGCCTTATGATGTCGATGGAATGTATGCACAACCAACCCCGGATGAATCAGCTGCTAATTGTGACAAGAAGCTGAACAACCAGCTGGGTTGGAGGCAGCAAGGGGTAAGTATGGGCCAAGCCCCCATTAGCCCACCACATGATTTTGGCCGGAAATCAAGCATGCATCAGTGGGGATGGGGACGGAGGTTTGCTGCTATTCTTAAGGGCAGCACACAATGTGGGCAGGGGATGGAGGGAGAGAATCCTATGGGAGGCAGAGAAATTTCCTTGGGGGGGGGGGGGAGTTGAGGAGGGAGAAGAGGGCTTTTGCCAATAACCATGCACTAATCAGCAGGGTAGAGTCACTCACCCACACGCATGAAGACAACGATGCTGAACATGGACAACACTGTGGGCACCACGACGCCAAAGAAAGTGGAGAGCCGTCGGGCCGGGTCAGGCTGTGGGGGGCCCAGGGGGCCTATGCCCCCACCCACGAGGGGTGCCTCCTCTTGGGCCCGGCTGCTTGGCATCTCCCCCTCGTCCACCACGCTGAAGAGCCGGTAGCTCAACAGAGGGGAGCTCTCAGTGGACATGGCAGGGGGGCCTGGTCACCCTGGGAGAGGGGAAGGAGGCATTATTGGCAAAACCCCTCTTCTCCCTAGTTCTCCTCCCCAGCTCCCATGCCCCTCCTCAGGCACCCCTGCAATCCCTCACCCAAAAATCTAGCTAGATCATCTCCCCTTTGGCCTGAAATTCTGCAAACACCAAATACATGGTCTAGTCTGCCATACTGCACAGGGCTGGGAATGCCAGCCTTAAAATTGCAGAGATTAAAAGGAAAAGACTTCAGTCCTGCTGCAATACACAAGCATGCTCTGAATCCCACTGTAGATCTGCCTTTGAAATAATGAGAGAAAATTGGGTTTGTACCATACAAACCTCCCCAGGTGCTTTTATTTAACAGGTAGAAAAATTTATCTGTGTTTTGATGCACAAAGCAGATGGCTGGGAAACTTCAAAAGACAGCTAAGAAAGTGGGTTTGAACTCTTAAAAAATACCAGGCTAGATTCTTATGATTAAATGGAGACAGGAAATGCACACTCTTGTTTAAAAGCTCTCTCTGAAGCAACTTAAAAACTGGGGTATGAACCTTTAAAGTCAGCCCGGTTTGGGAGCAATCAACGAGGAGAAAAATTAATCCAAGTCAGATGCAGGAAAGAGCAAACCAAATTCAGGAGACACCCAATGGGCGTGGATCCTCCAAATTCAGCCCCCCACCCCCAGAGATGGGGAGGACACCCCTGTTCCTGGTTTCTCTTCTAGGGTAAATGGGTGGGGATGGGGGCAAACTTCTGGAGGGCGGAAGCTCACCGGCTGTAGGCTGTGGGTCAGGCTGCCCCCGAGGACGCAGGGAGGAGACAAGGAAGAAGGAGCTTATGCTGGGAGAGGATCATTTAAGCCGGCGCGTTCCTAGGAGGGCGGGCCTTAGCCCCCAGGTGGAAGGTAGCTGAATGGAGGAGATTAAATGGATTTCCTGGCCACCAGACCCACCCCCTTCACAGCGCTGGGGAGAGAGGAACCCAGGAGTCCTGGCTCCCAGCCCCCGCTCCAACTCACCAGCCCCCACTCCTCTCCATAGGCCAGAAAGAGAAACAGGAGTCCTGAACCGCCAGCTCCCACTCTTCTCCCAGAGCTGGGAAGAGAACCCAGGCGTCCTGGCTCCCAGCCCGGAGATGCACAAACCTTTAGTTGGGGATGCTCTGGGGTGGGGTCGATGGGGAGGGGGGGAGGTGGCCGGGTCCCTCCCCTAGCTCCATGCAGTGCTCTCCTGAACCGGCGGCTGGGTCACAGGCTGCTCATGTGACGAGCCCCCCCCCTTCCACTCCCGCCCCCGGGTGTGACTTAATGGGCGTCTGTGAGCTCAGATCCTGCCCCCCCTCCACAGTGTCCTCCTCCAGCTCTTCCTCCTCCCTTCCATCCCTGCATTCGTCCTCATATACATCCATCCTTCTCCTCCTCTCTCCTTCCTTCTTCCCATCTCTGCCTCGCTCTCTCACACACACACAGAGAGCTCTTTCTTCTCCTGTCCTGCTTCCTTCCTCCCATCCCCACATCCAGCCTGTGCCCCCCCATGCACACTCTCTGCTATCACCCCTGTACACACACATTTTCTCTGTACACACACACACACACACACACACACACACACGCTTTTCCAGTTTACTGGTACAGAGCATTGGGTACATAACAAACATACGGTACACACCACTGTGTAAACACACACACAGACACTTTCCTGGTACACATGCACAGTGCTGTGTAAATAAACATACACACTTTCTTGGTACACAAACACACACTTGTGTGTTACACACATTACTGTGTACATGCATACATGCTCAGTACCCACACACAGTATTGTGTACACACACTTTCTTGCTACACACAGAGTACTATATATACACACACTTGCCTGGTACACATGCACTGTGCTGTGCACACATACACACAATACACACAGTCACAGGGGCTGGTTTCTGACCCGTCCTGTGGGGAGGGATATTTGTGGCACCCAAGAGGCCATGCAGTGACCCTGATAGTGGGACCCTGACCCGACCTCAGCACCTCAGATCAATTTGACTGACTGTGGCTGATGGGTCGAGGTAACAATACCCAGTCACCCCTCCCCAGGCCTGCTGGTGCACCTCAGTCCTGCCCCACTGTACCCCACCAACATTCCTGCTCCTGTGTATGTAGCCATGTCATTTACCATCCTTCTGCCCTGGGAAGCTCAGCCCCATGTGGCAGGTTGTGGTGTTGAGCTGAGCGGTATCTGAACATGGTGCTGGGAAAGATCCAGGCTCCAGACCTCACAATCCCAAATCTCTCCTGAGCCAGCCTAGCCCCAAGCTGCTTAGTGCCAGAGGCTGGGACCCTGTGGGGCCTCCTGTGCTGGCCACTGTTGTAAGGCAGGATGCTGGGCTAGAGAACCTTATTGGAAATCCTGGGAAGCGGGCAAGCCTAAAGGGACCCTTGTGGTCATGGGGCTGGATAGAGAGAGCAGTGGTGAGGGGAACAGATGGATGGATAGAGGGAAGTATATGGGGTTAGATGGGTAGACATGGGGATAGGTAGATTTCTCAGTATTCAAATATCTTCCAAAAATCAAAATTTTCCCACTGAGACAAAATCCTCTTTGCTTGTTTTTGCCTGCCTTTTCAGGCCTGACTGTACTTGTGAGCCTGCAGGGGGCACTCCTGTCATGTTTCCAAGCTATTCTCTCACTCCTAGATCCCCAGGCCAGCAGGGATCAATAGCACCACCTACTGCAGAGCTCTATCCTAGTGTCTCCTCACGATGCCTGGACACCCACCAGGGTGGATCCCCAGTGTGCTCCGTGCTGTACAGTGCAGGCTGGAGACGTTCCCCTCAGTACTTTCTAGAGCTGGTCGTTCAGAAAAACAGTCGTTGATTTCAAAATGGTCAGTGAATGAGAATCCGGATAGTGCAGTTATGGTCACTCACCATGAGACCGTTTTCGGTTCCCTGTAATTTTGCCCAAATGTAATTATTTGGGGTGACATTTTTCAGACCTTCAGCTGAATTTTATGAAGCACATTTCACCTAACAAGGATCAGTCAGAATCATAGAGTCCGTCGTCCCACACCCACCAAGTAAGTGCTGCTAGGCCGTCCTCATTGGAACCATAGAGACTGGTCTCTCACACCTCCCACATGCAGCCAGAACGCCCCAATGGAACCATAGAATCCACCCCCTCGCACCTGATGCACTCAGCATATGGAATCATTCAGGCCTTGGATGACCGGGGCGGGGCGCTCAGGGATTGTGGGACATGGGGGTGGTACTGGGAGATTGTGGGATACCAGGGAAGCCCACAGAGCCCTAGAGGACTGCGGGATGAGGGTCTAAGGAGACTGGGAAGTTGGGGGGCTCGGAGGCCCCTGGGGATTATGGAATACGGAGGGGCTAGAGGCCCAGGGAACTGTGGGATATTTTCCCCTTTCCCACCATGTTCCTAGGCCGTAGAATGACGGGGGCAGGGCCTGGGGCCCCAGCTGCCCCATTTGATTGATCTCGCAGTGCAGCCAATTCGGAGCGCGGAAGCCGCGCGGTTGGGGGCGGGTCCCGGCCCGTGATTGGGTACGGGCCAAACGCTGGGCGTTTCTTGGTTTGGGAGCGGGGCGGGGCCAGGGTTGGTTGCCGGTGTAGGTGGGAAAGAAGCGGGGGCATGCTGATTGGTCAGCGGGAGCAGGGAGGCCCACCGATTGGGTGTCCTGGCAGAGGGGCGGGGCGGGCGCGCGTCCTTGGCGAACCCGACGTCTTCTCGTTGGGAGGTGGGGCTTGAGCACGCGCCTAGCTTAGCCACGCTGGTCGCGATTGGTTGGTAGTAGAGTTGCGTTCTTCCATTGGCCAGCGGACCTGGGCTGGCGCTCGGCGATTGGTGGAGCGGCGCGCGCGCGTGCCCCGCCCCTCCCGGCCGCGCCTGCGCGGTGTACGCGCGCGAAGGGGGAGGGGCCGCGCGCGCGGTGTGAGGCGGTAGCGGCGGCGGCGGGTCGGTCCCTGCCTCACGGTGGCGGAGCCGGAGCGGGAGCGGGAGCGGGCCGCGGCGCCTCCCATCCCCCCCCGGGCCAGACCCTGCGGCGCTGCCTCCTCCCCCCCCCGCGGCGCCGGGCGGCTCCCGGGGCCTGGGCCCCTCCCCGGCGGGGCGGCGGTGGCCGGGCCCATGGAGGGGCTGCCCGTGGAGCTTCGCGGCTCCAACGGCGCCTTCTACAAGGTCAGCGCGCGGGGTTGAGTGGAGGGTTGAGTGTCTGGCGGGAGTACGAGACTGGTGGGCAGGCCTCGGTGTGGGGAGGGGGTTGCACAAGGATGGGGGCCGTTGGGGGAGATGCTACTGGCAAATGAGGGAGAGGAGGTATATGAATGGGTGGGGGAGACTGTAAAGGGTTTTGGGGAGGGTGTCTGGTGAGGGTGTAAGATTGGAGAGGGTGGGGAAGGCCCCGGGTGGGAAGAGGTCATACAGGTGGGGGGGTCTTTGGGGGGAGTGTTTTGTGGGAGGGGGGAGGGTGGCAGGGCGAGGCAGGCCCCAGGGAGAGGAAGGTCAGAAAGGCGTGTGGAGGGCCGTTAGAGGGAGGGGATAGTGGAGAGTGGGGGAAAGAGGGAAGGCAGGTCATAGAGGAGCTGGTGGTTGGAACGGGAGGCGGGGGAGGGTGTCTAGTGAGGGGGGCAGGGGTATTCCTGTGTGGCGGGAGGGGAGATCACAGAGGATTGGGTGGCAGTGGAGTGTGTAGGGAGGATGTATGATGGGGTGAATGGCGAGGAGGTAGTGGGGTGTTTGGGAGTGGATGTGTGATGGGGTGAAGGAAGGTGGGGAGGTAAGACAAGGCATGGGTAAGTGAATGAATTGTTGAGGGCCGGTTAGGGAAGTTAATTTTGGGTATGATGAGGAGATGGTGGGAAAGTAACTGGGGGAACAGTGGCGTGCAAGCCACGTGGTGGGAGAGGCTTAGGGGTTTTTAGATGGAACAGGGAATTGGGAAGGTTTAGAGAAAGGGGTGGACTACTGGGGTCCTGGGGTGGGGCTGGAGGTAAGATGTGGGGTGACTGGAGGATAGCTGTTGGGTGAGGGGCATTATGGGAGAAGGGGCTGGGTTTGCGATCACCTGAAAGAGTAACTGACAGCAGGGAGAATGGAAACTACAGCTGTCAGTATGGAGACCATAGTGAGAAGCAGGTAAGTGGATGGGGCTTAAGAGTAAGATTTGAGGGGGGAATAAAATTGGAAGGATCTGGGCAAAAGTGGGAAGTCTAGGGGTGTAAGTAACTGAGGGGGTCAGGTGGCTGCGGGCTCTGAAGCAAAGGGCCTTGAGGTGTTAATAGCTTGGAGAGAGAGGGGGAAGGACTATGTGGGTAAACATGTGGATGGTGTGTGTCTGTGTTGTGGGGAGGAGTGGGAGGGAATAGGGAAGGTGTTGGAGCATGACTGAAGGACTTAAGACCCTGCATGGCTCAGTAAGGACCTATGGGATGGGCACACAGAACTCTCCCCTTCCTTAGCATTGAGGTTTTCCTCTCATAGGGATCCCATGCAGTTTTTGTTACTGAGTCACTGGGGATTGGAGGTCCTCCTAATGGTGGAGAGTCACTGAGCTAAATGGGCATCCTTAAGGGCCCTGGTTCAGGTGGGCAGTCAAAACATAGAGAGAATGCAGCATGGCTGTGGGAACCCCAGTTTAGCCTGTGGTGCACTGTGCCTTCCTCCCCCTTGTCTCTAAGTTCTACATAAACCCGTTTGTCCCCACACACACACTCCAATTTTTTCCTCCTTTTTCTCTGGACCTCTTAGAAGTTTTGCTTCTTCATTGTAGTTTTTGCATCGGACTCTCCTTTTCCATATCCACTTTCCCATGTTGCCTCTCTTCTAGAACTACAAGCACAATTATTTCACAGATCCCTTCATTTTCCCACAGGAACTCCTCCTCAGTGCTCCTTCTCACATTGTCTCTCAAGCCCAGCCCTGCCTCCTAAATCCAGCTATTGCAGGGCTCAGAGCTCCCTTCCTTAACAAAAATCTGGGAGGGTTCAAATCGTGCCACTGGCCAGTCGGGTTACAGTGATCCTAACCTTTATTGTGTCCAAGGAAAAGAAAGGCTGCAGTACTCTCCGAATCAGCCAGATGTTTGTTTCAGCTCTTCTCTGCCAGAACTCCACAGGCAGCTGGATGTGCCTTGTATGGGACTGAAGTCACTTGAATAGCAGAACCCATCCCTCCAATTTCTAATGCCTAATCAAGTTGATGCTGTGACAAGTGCTACATATTAGTTTCTGATGCAAGATCCCTTAATGTGATCAGATTGCATCCCACTCTATTCTTTGTGAATGGGCCAAGGATTTGAGTTCTCTTGTTTCATGGGGAGAGGAATAGCGTGATTTGTAGCCCCTTCTACAAATCTGAGGTCATATTCTTCTTAGACTGACTTGAAATCAGTGGAAATTTCTGTATGTTCACTTATGCTATGGTGGGGCCAGTTGTTCAGCATTCATAATGTACACTATGCGTGCACCATCCCTGTCTAAACAGAGCAGGGGAGGCAGAACAACCTCGGAAGTGAAAGGATTTGCCCAACTCACACACCAAGCTGGTCAGGGCTTCTGGGAATAGTCTCTGAGTTCCCTCTGTTGTCCTTTCTGCTAGATCTTGCTTTCTCTCAAGTGTAGTTTTTAGGCCAGAGCAGGATGGGCAGTCAATATTTCCTAGCTTCTTTCTGAGCCCTGGAGCCATTGTGGTGGTTTCATGTGATTGCCTCCATAATCCCTGATGGCTGAAAATACCTGTGAGGGTGCTGCCTTAAGGAAGCAGATTTTGTTCTTGAATGGCTTTCTCTTACTGCCACAGAACAAGGTTGGATAAAAGTTTGGCAAGCTGCGTTATTTTCATCTTTGAAGACTGACCCTATCAAAACTCATAAAGCTTGGTTATTCTCCAAAAATGTCTTTGTGACCTGCTAAACCAAAGGCAAAACTTAGATGCCCCTCTTCGCCTGGGAACTCAAATTTGAGCATGTTCTCTGCAGACTCATCTTTCAGAATGTGGTGTAAATTTATGACCCTGTGCAAGGAATCAAAACTGCTGCAGCTGGAACCTATATGAATATTCCTGTGTCTGTATTGGACACTGGTGCCTGATGGGTTAATAGCACTAGGAACTAAAGTCCAGTTCCTTAAAAGGGTCCATGGAATTTGACAGGCTAAATACCTTTGAGGACCTTGATTCTCAGAGGCAGAGCCCGGGGGTTCATGTGAAAAATGCTATTGTTATGCAGTCACCTTTCTGATTTGAGGTATTAAAATGAAATGCCAGTGGTTAGATTTGTATTGAAATCTGCTGTTCCCACAAAGAACATAGTATCTCAGCTCCATACTCTCAGATCCTATTATGCTAGCTTGGGGCTGTCCAAATCTAGTAAGATTCTCTGTTCATAACTGAAACCAAGAAGCAAGGAATGATTGAGATTCCCATCTTGCAGGTGGGGAAACCCAGACTCAGATTTGGTGACTTGACAGTGGTCATGCAGTGGGTCTCATCCCTGATTTCCCAAATCTTTTCTTTTGCAGCTGCACTTGGATTCAGAACCTCTTTGCAAACATACGCTGATTGCAGAACAAAGAATGAGGATTGATATCTGTGTTATTTACGTTTATTACCCCCACTTATATCATTCTGAATTCATGCTGCCTTCCAACAGGCTAAGAATCCAGCTAGTATTTGTGGACAATCTTGTTTCCTGCAAGCTCCTCTTGGTGGTGTATGTTTAAATATGCTGATGTTTCGTTAGAGTGCTTAAGGTTGGTGAGTCAGTTGTCTCAATTAGCCAGGCAGGCCTAGCCTTACAATTTTGCACTTATGGCACCTCGTGGCAGAGCAGCAACAGGAGAATCTTTCATGCTGTCTGAAAATCTGGTCTCATTGAAGTGCTTTATAATTTAGCTTGTGAAGATGGTCTTGTGGTAGAAGCTGGGATTCTGGACAATGTATGCCTAGCACAGCTGATCTCTGCTGAGGCTACTGGAGTATCAAAACCAGAGCGAGCATAATCAAAGAGGTGGGTTGTGGATAGTGCAGAGGCCTTGCTGGCTACAGATGAAGATGGTAGTTCAGCTACAGTCAGTTAGCACTTAGGCCTTATCTAGCAAAAATGGAACCTGGACTTGGTAAAAGCTGTAAGATAGGGAGGATTCATGCACCTTTATCGACAAATTTCTGGGCTGACTGATCATTCAGTGGCCTTTGATTTAAAAAAAAAAAAAATTCTAACCTGTCTGTTGCCTGTTGCCTCTTCCTTTGAAGTCTGTCAGCTAGGAGAGCTTAATATAAGAATGTCCATACTTGTTCAGACCAAAGTTCCAGTATCCTGTCTTCTGACCGTGGTCAGTGCTAGGTGCCCCAGAAGGAATGAACTAGGGATGTAAAATCTCGTTTACTTGGTTTCATGGTTAAACATAATATTTAAAGGTTAAACATAATGTTAGGCCAACTAGCTGATCAAGGAGGGGTGGGGGGGCTGTTCTGCGGGCAGGGGCTGCTCTAGCCTGACTGGAGCAGCCCCTGTCCCCAGCAGGTCCTGTGGGGCTGCAGCAGCCCCTTGACCAATTTGGGTGGGAAGTAGCTTCAGCCCCTAACTGTTAACTAGTTAAGCGTTCAGATTCCTAGAATGAACAGAACAAGTTATCAAGTGATCCACCCCCTGTCCACTTCCAAAGAATGACTGACCTCTTGATCTTAAGTGATTATTTCCAGATCCTTAACAACAATCGCAATCCTTAACAACCAGTCCCATTTCATCTACATTTGCAGTTTGTCCTTACCAGAAGCTTCATAGTCCTTTTAACTTTATAGAAATTGCCACACCAGGTCAGAGTCCTGAGCCATCTAGCCCAGTCTGACAGTAGCTAATATCTGCTTTTGAATGAAGGTGGAGGAAACTCTGTAGCCTTAGGATAACTTGCTCCCAGATAACTGCCAGAAGAGGTTTTTACAAACCTTTTGTCCTTGCTATTGCAATTACATATGCTCAGGTTTTCTATATAAATGTCCAAACCTTTATTTGGTAGCTCTTGGCATCAGTGGTATCATGTGGCAGTGAGTTCCATCAGCTAAAGTTTTCCCTATATACTCCCTATTTATTCTTGAAGCAAGACCACCATGGTGAGAGCAAGCACAGAGTCTCTGTCATCCTGTGTGTTCCTTTCATGCATGTAATATGTTGTGGCTGTTCTTCCCAAAGCCGTAGTGGTTATGCTCCTTTGATCTCATTCTATTGAGATCAGATATATGGCATAATGTGACTTAATCGGGGTTATTAAACAGATATTAGGACCCCATTATGCAAGATGCTGTACCTTTCCACTTGCTCCCTGACTTCAGCAAGGCTTTTGATATGGTCTCCCACAGCATCCTTGCCAGCAAGTTAAGGGAATGTGGATTGGATAAATGGATGGTAAGATGGATAGAAAGCTGGCTGGAAGGTCGGGCCCAGCGAGTAGTGATCAACGGCTCAATGTCAGGTTGGCGGTCGGTTTCTAGCTGAGTGTCCCAAGATTCAGTTCTGGGACCGGTTTTGTTCATCTTTATTAATGACTTGGATGAGGGGATGGATTGCACCCTCAGCAAGTTTGCAGATGACACTAAGCTAAGGGGAGAGGTAGATAAGCTGGAGGGAAGGGGTGGAGTACAGAGTGACTTAAACAATTTGGAGGATTGAGCCACAAGAAATCTGATGAGGTTCAACAAGGACAAGTGTAGAGTCCTGCACTTGGAACGGAAGAATCCCAAGCTTTGTTACAGGTTGGGGGCCAACTGGCTAAGTAGTAGTTCTGTAGAAAAGGACCTGGGGGTTACAGTGGATGAGAAGCTGAACATGAGTCAACAGTGTGCCCTTGTAGCCAAGAAAGCTAATGGCATACTCGGTTGCGTTAAGAGGAGCATTGCCAGTCGATCCAGAGATTCCTCTTTACTCGGCTTTGGTGAGGTCACATCTGGAGTATCGAGTCCAGTTCTGGGCCCCCAATTACAGGAAGGATGTGGATGCATTGGAGAGGGTCCAGTGGAGGGCAACCAAAATGATTAGGGGGCTGGAGCATGTGACCTATGAGGAGAGGCTGAGAGAGTTGGGTCTATTTAGTCTGCAGAAGAGAAGAGCAAAGGGGGATTTGATAGCAGCCTTTAACTTCCTGAAGGGAGGTTCCAAAGAGGCTGGAGGAAGGTTGTTCACATTAGTGAGGGATGGCAGAACAAGGAACAATGGTCTCAAGTTAGTGGGAGAGGTCTAGGTTGGATATCAGGAAAAACTATTTCACTAGGAGGTAAAGGACTGGAATGGGTTACCTAGGGAAGTAGTGGAGTGTCTATCCCTAGAGGTGTTTAAGTCTCAGCTTGACAAAGCCCTGGCTGGATTGATTTAGTTGGGATTGGTCCTGCCTTGGGCAGGGGGCTGGACTTGATAGCCTTTTAAGGTTTCTTCCAGCTCTATGATGATATGATTATATGAAAAAGGAACAGCCAGCAATGTTCCTGTATGAATCGGGGGGGGGGGGGGGGGAGTGCAGCCTACTTCTCCCTAAAGTGTACCTAGGGATGGGAGGCTTGGGGCAATCCTGGGGGGGGGGGGGGGTTGCAATTTGCTGCATCCTCGTTCTGTCTGGGGAGTGCAGGAGCAGATGAACCAGCACCTGCCCCAGCCTGGGGACATGCATCCCTTACTCAACTGCACCTTCTGGAACTACAGTGGCCATGGAGTATCGCTTCTCACGTGGTTCCAAGCTGCTATGGTGAGAGAGGGCTTGGGTAGTCCACTTTCCCCTGCGGCAGCCTGCAGACTGAACCCCTCAACCCCACTTCCACCCTAGAGCAATGATTTAAATCAAGTATGTACATTTTCATTTTATTTTTCAAAAAAGTAAGTACCTGAGCAATGCCGGATAAATCTTCTAGCTTTTCGTTGGTCAGAATGCTTCACAGAGAAGTTGTCAGTATCATCACCTCTATTTTAAAGATGAGGAAACTGAGACCCAGCTGGGTAAGTGGGTGTTAATGACTCAGCAGGTCAGCACAGATTCAGGAATACAATCAAGGTTTCCAATGCTCTATGGATGTTAAAATTTGTGTATTTTTGAAAATGTGCTTACATGCAGGGGGCAGGCAGGAGCTGGTATTCATCTCCCCCATCCCCTGCAATGCTGTGGGAGGCAGCAGGGGAAGGCAAGTGGCTCCATGGGACCTGGTGCTCACAGGGAGCCAGCTTCTAATCAGGCTTTCTATGAGCACTGGCTACCATCTGCCCCCCACCACCACGCTGCTGGTGGGGGGCACAGACGGCTCCATGGGAGCTGGCTCCAAAACCAGCTCCCATCTCTCCTCCCTGCTGTCTTTGATACAGTGGCAATGGAGGGGGGAGGAGCCGTGTGTAACCGTGAGGGTTAACTAAGGAGTCCAAGCTCATCTGTTAACTATGCACACAGATGCACATTCACATTCATACTGTTCACCAGGCCATGCTGCCTATTAACCAAGTCCAGCAGATGAACTACAAGCCTAGCCTTGCTTAGTAGCCCCAAACTCCTTCTCCTTGTATTTAAAGTGATACAGCGTTTAGTCCTTTTTGACCTATACTGCTAGCAAATTTGCCAAAAATGACTACCGGGAAATTCAGCAGGATTAGAAACGAATGCCACAGCCCTTTGCAAATAGATCAGAGGGAACTGGATTATGAAATCTGGTATGCTTGCTCTTTCACATGTGCAGATTTTTAAGCAATGAATGCTTTAGAAAGCGTAACCTGGGGCCAGAGGAGCCGTGTGGTGGGCGGCAGGCAGCTGCTCTGGCAGCCAGGGCCGGAGGAGCCACATGGCAGGCAGTAGGCTGCTGCTCCAGCGGCTGGGGCTGGAGGAGCTGCACGGGAGTGCGGGCAGTAGGTAGCTGCTCTGGCAGCTGGGGCCAGAGGAGCTGCATGGGAGTCCAGGTGGATGAGCAGTGGGGCAGATACCGGGGTTGGTACCAGTGGAGGAAGCAGTGGGGCAAAGGACAGTGGGGGCCTGGCACAGAAGCTGTCTGGATGGGGGGCAAATGCACCAGTTATCTGTTGTGGGGGGGAGGTACCAGGTGCAGGTAAATTCCAGGGAGGAGATGGTGAGGGGTGGGGTCCGACGCAGGTCTCTGGGCAAGGGGGGGAACAGGCGAGGTGTGGGGCTGGGCATAGGTGTCTCGGCAGTGATGCTTGGGATGTGGGCCCATGGCCCAGAAAGTGCTGTTTTTGTTTGGGGGGGCAGAGAGCATGACCCTGACATATGTCAGGTTGGGGGGGTAAGATTGCAAGACTGGGCACAACTATAGGGGCTTTGTGGGGGTAGGTGGTTAGCCAGGACACAGGCAGTGGGGCAGGCACCAGCAAGCTGAGTGGTTTTCAGGGTGGGTGGGTGCAGGGTCATGCACCTTGTTAATTATCCATTTTAGTATTTTTATCTTAACATTTTAAATTATATACACACACATATGGACCCCGACTTGCGACACAATCGGTTCCTGGGGAAGCGTCACATGTCGGGGGCATCGTAACTCAAATCCGCATTTACGATAGGCGTTGTGCGCCGTCGTAAATTTGGGCCAAGGACGTAAGTTCAGGGGTTTCAGCCCCTTCCACACATACAAAAATGGTCATAAGTGCGGGGGGGAGGAAGGGGTCACAACTCGGGCCGTCGTAAGGCAGGGGTTTCCTGTGTGTATATATAAAAATAAGTACTTTTGTAACTGGTGGATGCCACAATGGCACACATCCAAACAAGCGCACAAGATGTCAATATTGATGCATGAGATAAAACTCACTCCACTCACGGATGGAAAATCTTAGAGGGAACACTGGTTAGATGCTGTAGAAACTTCACAATGAATTTACATTGTGTCTTTGTTATTTTGTGTTTGTCCCCCATTCCACAGTATTTGCCCACTTCACAGCCTTTAGTATATTTGACTTTATTGTTTGGGTAGGAACAAAATAAAATTAGTCTGCTAGATTAGTTTTTAATATCCAATGTTTTTGTCCCTTTGAAGGTACTTGTACACTGTAATCATGTCATTTCTATCTTTTTGATAAGCTAAATAGATTGAGGTCTATATATTTCTCAAGATAAGGTATATTTTTCCAGTGCTTGGCTCACTTTTGTAGCTCTTCTCTGTACCCTTTCCAGTTTTATTCAAAGTTTTTTGTAATAGCCTGAGTCCATATGAAAATCTGGCATGTCAAGAATTGAAGTGCCCCAAATCACCCATTGTTTTGGCTCAAACCCTGTGCTGCTTTGATTGCAAGTCTCAGTTGATTTCATGTCCTAACAGTTGCAAAGAAAGGGATGAATATTCCCACTGTGAATATTTCATAACTGAGTAACATGGACAGGGGCTTGTCTCTCTTTCAGGGTAGCAAAGCTAGTTAGAATCAACCATGATATTGACCAAGTTATTTTAATTCGTGGATTCTCCTGGATTAGCATTTTGCGATAGTGTTGAAGCTTTAAATGGTTTGAGCTGAAATTTGCTTTAGTTTCTACAAATGTTTGTCATGTTTTTTGCACCCCTAGACTCTTGCATCTACTGTATTTTCCAGTGTATAAGACGACTTTTTATGCTAAAAAACATCCCCCAAAAATCGGGGGTCGTCTTATATGCCGGGTATACAGGCAGTCCCCGACTTGCAGGTACGAACGGGACTTTTCTCGCCCCAGAGGACACAGACTGCGGGACCTCGTGGTCCCGCCGCCCGTGTACTCCGGGGCGAGAAAAGCTGCTCCGCATCTCCCTGGTCTGCAGACCAGGAAGACGCGGAGCAAAGCCACGGAGGGGCTCCGCCTGGGCTGCCCCATTGCCCGAGCCCCTCCGCGGCTTTGCGAAGCTGCAGGGGAAGCCGGCAGCGGGGCAGCCCAGACGTGCTGCGGCTGTCCCGCTGCCGGCGCCCTCAGAGGCTTTGCTCCCGGTGTCCCTGGTCTGCTGGAGACGGTCCCCAGCAGACCAGAGGCACCGGGAGCAAAGCCGAAGCGGCGGCGAGGTGCCGCGCTTCTGAGGCTTTTGCTCTTTTAACTAGAAAATTAGGGGGGTCATCTTATACGCCCAGTCGCCTTATACGCCGGAAAATACAGTAAGCTTTTCATTAAACCAGAGCAAGATGTCATTAATTTTAGCTTGTGTTTTTTCCTATATTGGAAAAATGTAAGGATTGTCCTGTTGTGTGAGAAGGTACAGATTTATACATCATGTACCAGGCTTTCTCTTTGGGCAAGTCACTCCATTTCCATGTCTTCAGTTCTCTTTTTCTTCTGGCCTTTGTTTGCCTTTACAGTTTAGATTAGAATGTCTTTGAGGCAGGACTATTTAATTGCATTGTGTGTATGTATAGCTTAGGAGCTATAACAACAAAGCCCTGATCTCACTAAATGCTGCTGTAATAATACCCAAAGTCCTGTACAGTGGCAGACCAATAATCCCAGTGCCCATGAGGGTAGGTATGTATTTTCCTCAGTTTATAACTGGTAAAACTGAGGCAGAGCTGTAAAGTTAGCATAAATTCTGTGATTATACCTCACTGAGTCATTAGTTTGAAAGCCATCTTTGATTGGAGCAAACAATCTTCATGGGGACATGGGTAATTAATCTGAGGATCTGTATAGAACCTATACATATGAGTAGATATTTTTAGCAGTTCTTAAAGGGAAACCTGTGGTCCCTGGATCCCTGAAGGTCTGCGGATTAAGATTTCCAGATCACTTTAGGGATTGGCAAATTTTAAAAGATTGGAAAACACTGTGATAAGCAATTAGTTCTTTCAGGTATGCATTTTTCAAGCATCTTTAGCTTTCTTATACGGTCTTAAGATGTAAAAAGGTAGATTTCACAGTGACACCTCTCTTCTCTCTCCCCCCCCCCCACTAATGTCAAAGCATGATCAACCCATGTGATTTTCATCTTTGATAGTATATTGTCCATGCGAGCTAAGAATCAATTTTTTTCTTCATAGCAGACTTGCTTGCTTTCTCATCTTCTAGTACTTCCTTATCAGCAATGAGTTGCTTCAAGAATCTACACTTGCTCTTCATTTTTAATAGCCAAAGTGCTTTTCAGGAACAAACCTATCTCTCTGAAATTCAAATTATTTTAAGCACTGAGGCATGTTCTCCATGATCTCATTGTGGAATTAACTTTCTCTTAATATCTGGCAACACTTTGAGTGGGTCCCTGGTTGTAGGAATTTGGGGTTGGGTGCCATGCTTCATCATACGAAACTGAGAAGCATAGATGAGAGTTGACTATCTGGAAATAGCACCACATGTTCAGAAGAAGTGAGAGCAGTAGATGTTGCCGGTCTGTAGTAATCTGATCTGGGCCAAAGGGGGATAGTATTGTTTCAGCTTTGCCACTGAGCTAATTTTAGATCCCTCTTGCTCCACGGGAAAAAAGTTGAACACGATGTCTGGCATCAGCAGATCAAAGGTGTAAAATATTCTTCTTGGGGTAGTTCTCTGCTGGGGGGGAAGGGTCTGACTTGCCTGCTTTTTTAGGGTCTTCGATTCCCAGCCATCATCCCTTCATGTTTAAAGTGAAGGATTTCTGGAATATTGCAAGTGAGTTTTTAACTTTAGGGATGTAATAGTGTAGTCGATTAACTGATAAGGAAAAGCTTGTTGGTTAATGCTATAGACTAGATGCATTTCCTCCCCCTTCCTGCGCCAGCAAATTTTTTAGCCAGCTGGCCAGCAGTCAAACTTAGTCCTGGATTGTGAAGGGTCTGGGACCTACCCCTGCTGTGGCTTTGCATTTAAAGTGTATTAGGAGTTAGGTGGCCAGACAGCCCAGCTCAGTTCTAGCTTGCGCCAGGTCCAGGAACTTAGACCTCCCATCCCCTGGACAGGGGCTGCTGCCACCCTGTGCTGCTGCCTCTGTATCAGGGGCAGCAGCACTGGGCAACAGGCAGCTGGTCTGCAGGGGAGCTGATATTTCAAATAGTTCCCCTCATGGACCAGCTTCTGCCTGGCACCCCATGCTGCTGCAGACACTAGCGTGGAGTGGTAGGGGACTCTTCGGGAGCGAGGCAGGACCAAACTAGGGCCTATAGAATAGTTGACTAACCAATAAGAATTCATGAGGTTACTCGACTATTCAATTAACCGATATTTAACATCCCTAGTTAAGTTCTGAGATCGTCTCATTTCCCCTCTTGAGCTTTGTTGTGCAAGTCCCCTTTCAGCTTAGTAATAGCAACCTGTCAGCAGCTGCTTATTCCACCAAAGTCAAGCTCAAACAGGGAAGATTTGTGACCTATTAGAGTGCTGCCCTCAACAGACCCAAGTCCTGTTGTGCCTCAGTTTCCCTCTGTATAAATTGGGGGTCATGACAGACACCTCCTCTGTAAAGCTCTTTGACATCCAGTGATGAAAATTGCTAGAGAAGAGGTAGGTGTTCTTGTTTGATTAGTCTCATTTTATAGATAGGCTCAGAGAGATTTGATGAGTTGCTAGGAGTTGCATCCTTGAGTCACCTTCTTTACTTTGACAAACTTCTTTCCAGTGCATTCTCATGCATTACTCCCTCTCCCCCTCTTCTTTCTGTCCAAATATTGTGATAATCTGTCTGCCTCATTGGTCTTCCCTGTGTCACCTTTGCATAGAATCGTACCAACTTGGGCTGGAAGGGACAGTCATCTGGGCCAACACCTTGCATCTTTCACTATCCCTGACAAATATTTGTCCAGCCTGTAAAAAACCTCCAATGACTGGGATTCTGCACCTCCCTTGGAAGCTTGTTCCAGAGTTTCTGTCCTTCTATATTAGCAAAATGAACTCTAACCTAAACCTCCCTTGCCTCAGAGGAAGCCCATTACTTCTTGTGCTACCTTCAGTAGACCCAGAGAACAACTGGTCTCCATCCTCTGTGGAATATATTAAGACTCTTATCAAGTACCATCCCCATAGTCTTCTTTTCTCAAGACTTAAACGTGCCCATTTTTTTTAACCTTTCCTCATAGGTCAGGTTTTCTAAATCCTTGATCCTTTTTGGTGCTCTCCTCTGGATGCTCTCTGGTTTATCCATCTTTTCTAAAGTGTGGTGTCCAGTATTGGACACAGCATTGAGACTGGGGCCTCCAGTACGTAGCAGTGTTCCCGCTAATCTTCTCCATCCGTACGCAGATTTTGTCTGTCCATGTGCAGAATAAATTTTGTAATGTGACTGAGTCATGTTTGAATGTGCACCAGGAGAAACAAAAAAACTAGTTATAGGCACTCCAATAATCAGCGGAGCAGCACTGGAATCTCTTCTGAGTGGCTGCACAAGCGCACAGCTTATAGGAACTGGAGATAGAGCGGCATAACTAATTCTCTTGTCTTATGTGCAATGCTCCCATTAAGGGGACGTACGCTCCTCTTCTCCCCCCCATCTCCGAATGACAATAGCCTTTTATTTCAACTGCATCACACTGTTGACTCATGCTCAGTTTGTAATCCCTTGGTGTACTTCCCTCTTCTCCACTGTGCCAAATACAAACTGGATCACTCTTAGGGCCTCTTGCTGTTTAGGTACATAAAGCTACTGCCTTGTCATTGTTCTCCTAGGTACAGATTTGCCCACATTGCATCAGTGTGCTCATAACGCTTGCAGCTCTGCAGTAAGAACATTATAATCAAGTCTCATGCTCCAGGTCTTCAGCACATTGTCACCAGGGTCAGGAAGGAATTGTCTTCCCCAGTATGCAGTTGGCTAGATGTTCTCAAGGGGCTTTTTTGCCTTCCTCTGAAGCATCAGAAACTGGCCACAGCTAGAGACAGGATGCTGGATGGGGTGGACCAGTGCTCAGGATTTTCTGTACCACTTATTTCTGTAGTCTTGTGTGTGTTTACTTCTTTGCTCAGAGTCATGTTGATCCCCAGATTTAGGGTGAGGAAAGAACTTTCCCTCAGATCAAATTAGCAGCAGGGACTGTGTAGGAAAGTAGGCGGGATACCTTCCAGGATCAACTGAGTATATGTTGCCTAATTTCTCTGCTGTAGCAGGGGCCATCAACACGGGTGATGCCACAGTGAGAACAGGGGAGGCACAGGCATGCTGTTTAGTCTCCCAAGGACTGAAATGCTTTGGTTCAGCTAAAATTGAGCTTAATGTAGAGGTATGTAGGTAGGTTTCTGTTGCCTGTGCTAGATCATACAGTCTGATCTCATGTTTAATGCTCCTTCTTGACTAGATCTGTTGCTCAACAACCAGTCCATGGACTGGCACCAGGCCTTGATCTCCCTGACCCAGTTTAGGAAGGCAGCAAGTCAGTCCCTGGTATCAACAAGTTTGAGAAACACAGGCACAGATGACCTGCCGAGTTCCCTTCCCACTCTTTCTGTGGTGGGCTTGTCTGTTCCTTGGCATTGTTAATTGGAAAGTATAATTGGGTTAAAAAATACTTGATAAATTGATAGGTCCATCAGTGGCCATTAGCTAAGATGGGCAGGGCCCACAACCCTATGCTCTCTAAACATCCAGCAGCTAGAAGGTGGGACTGGATCATAGTAGATGAAAATGCCCTGTTGTGTTCGTTCCTTCTGAAGCGTCTGTCCGTAGTCCCTGCAAAAGACATATGGGGCTAGGTGGACCATTAGTCTGACCCCAGTATGGCTGTTCTGACAAGACTGATGATCTTTCTAAAAGAGATCCTCTTAATCTAGCCATGATGTGTTGGAATTGATTCAGGAATCACAGGCTAAAATTCTCAGGTATTTGTTTCACAGGAGACTGAAGAAAAATTTAGACCAGAAGGAATTATTAAATGCTGACCATGACTAGACGAGTGGCAACTACTGATTGTGACACTTAGTTTGCCTGTTTGCTGTCTATTCTTTTGTTCCATAATTTCCCCGATGGCTCTGTATCGTCCTAGATCGGGAGCAACACAGCAGGTCTTTATGGCCAGAAGGGACCACTAGAGAGAGCCTGACTTGTTGAATTTCATTTGGGTTCACCTGTTCTGAGTACAATAATTTGTGGTGGATTAGGGTATCTCTTCCGGAAAAGGAGCTGACCTTTCCCAAACTGAAGACCGCAAGAAGAAGAGAATCCACCACTTGAGTTTGTTTCAGAAGTTAATCACCTTCGCTGTTAAATTGTGCCTTGTTTTTAATTTGATTTTGCTTGACCTTAATTTCCAGCCTTTGGTTCTTCTGTCTTTCCATACTAAGTTAGAGAGCCCTTTAGAGTACCCACATGGAGAAAATGTCAGGTACTAAACACCGTGATCGCTTGTCTTCTTAAGTGTATCATTTTCTAGGTTTGGGATAATTCATGTGGCTCTTCACTGCACCATCTTCAGTGGTCAACATTTCTTTTAAAAAGGTAGATATAAGAATTGGATGTATTATTCCAGTCTTAAAGTCCTACTGAATTCTTCTTATTTAGTGCACTTGCAGGATTTGAAACGTGTCTGGTTATTATAGTCAGTGTCTTGAAACTTCAGTCTCACATGGGAGATTCTGATACTCTGGAGAGGGACAACACAATGCTTCTGTTCTTCCTGGCTAGATGAGATGGGAAGTTTCCCAAACCTTTATGGATCATCCTGAAACTCTCTCCTGTTGCAGCATAGGGTCACCGCACAGAAAAGACTGAGATACTCTGTATATTTTAAGCCCAGGCAGTATGCTGAGGCACTTGGGGGGAGGGGAGTATGTGTGGGATCTGAGTGGAAAGTGGAGATAAAATGTTCCATGTGCCACTTTGGTATGAGAGGGGAGCTGATCTGCTTCACGCTGAATGAATGATAAATGAGACACCATTTGCCAGTTAGTTGGCTAGCTAGTGCATATGAGTGACTACATATATAGCCTTGGGCACAACTGCTTTTAAAGGGGACAGGACTGCCTGCTTGAGACAAATATAGAGCTGTTACTCCTAGTGGATTTAATTACTGTTTCTGGATTGTGTGGGGAGGGTGGTAAATGTGTGGTAGTTCTGAGGGTTTGAGTGGGGATGGCAGCAGAGGCTGAACAGTTTCTCTTAGTAGATAAGATTTGTAAAGCAGGCAAGCTAACATACACGCATGATCAGTTTAAGCAGGACTTATTTTTCCCATGAAGAGGGAGGGCCAGACAAAGCAAAAACCTTAACTTGTTAGAGTGACCATAAGCAGAAAGAGCTCTTCGGACAGTTGGAGTACTCTCACCTGTGAAATTACTCAGACAGATCGTATTCACAGCAACTGGCTTTCTCCATGAAATGCTGTCCTCTCACATAGGAGTGGTGGAAAGATTTTGTGCATGTGTATGTGTGTTGCCCTCCTGAGTACTCTTCGGTTTGTCCACATCTTTCTGAAAGTGTGGTGCTCAGAACTGGATTTGCTGTTCCAACTGAGGCCTCAGTACCAAGCACAAAGGGATCATTAGCTCCCGGGTGTCTCAGTACCCTTGAGAATATAAGCCTTTTTCAAAACTGACTCTCACATTTTATAGTCACTATATTCCAGTCCCCTTCAGCAGTAGCACTGTAGTTATTTCCCACTTTGTAGTAGGGATGTAAGTGACTAGTTGAGTAACTACTTGCTTCCCCCCCCCCCCCCGCTGCCTCTGTATCAGGAGGGGGGGAAAGCAGGAGCCAGTTCTGGAAAGAGCCAACTTAAAAGCTGGTTCTCCACAGCACCATCTGTGCTGATTGGGGGGGTCGGGGGCGGAACTGCAACAGTCCTTGAGGTGGTATGAGCCTGGACTGTTTAGTCCCAGTTCGTGCTGGCCCCAGGAGTTACCTTTGTGGTGGCTCTGCATTTTAAATGTAGTAAGAGTGCAGCAGCTCTTTCTACCTTTAAAATGCAGAGCTACAGCGGTCCCAGAGCCTACTACATTTAAACTGCAGGGCCACAGCGAGGGTAGCTCCTGGACCTGGCATGAGCCAGAACAGAGTGCCTCCCCTTATCAACTACAATTATAAATTGTATCAACTACACAATTAGCCAGTTACTTGCTGCTTAACATCCTTATTTTGTAGTTGTGCCCTTGATTTTTTTTTCCCTCAAGTGTAGTATTTTACCTTCGTCTGTATTGGATATGACCTTGTTGATTTGTTCTCTAGCTTGTCTAGGCCATCTTGAATTCTAATCCTGCCTGCAAGTGCTTGCTTCATCTCCCTGCATCATCTGCAAATTGTATAAGCATTCTCTATACTCCCTTATCGAAGGTATTCATGGACATACCAGATAGTAACTGACCTAGTGCTAAATGCGTTCCTGCTAGTCTGATAACAAGCCATGAAGTGTGGTCTTTCAGTTGTGTACCAACCTTATGTTAATTTCATCTAGACCACATTTCCCTAGTTTGCTGTGAGGCTGTCACGTGGGCCTGTGTTATCCCTTGATTTTAGGAAGGAATATCTCCTGTACAGCTCCCCCTCCATTCCAGCATTTACACTCTCAAAGGCGACAATGAGGTTGGTCTTATGGCTAATGGACTGAGATTCAGGAGATGTTGAGGTAAAAGTGCAGGATGGGATATTGAAGAGTGAACAACTCCCATTTACTTTAAAGGAGCCTTTCCACTTGGTTTTATTAACTTATTGAGCCAGGTGTGGTACAAACACAGAGTAAAGTCATTGTCCCTAATAGTTTACAGTTTAAGTGTGATGAGACAATAAATGGATCCAGTTAGATGGGCATACAAGTGAACAAGGAGTTTGGAGAGGGATGTGGAGGAGATGGTTTAGTTTTAAGGGGAGGCATGGAGAATTCTTCCCATATGTGAGGGTCAGCATAGGAGAAAGCATAAAGGTACATGCTTGCAAATTTAACAGGTGGTTGGTTGGAAGCTGGCATTGTGGACCGATTGGAGGCAAGTATCAAAATCTTGATAGCAAATAACTTTCCAGTGGAAAAATCCCATTTCTAGTGCAGATATTGGAGAGGTACCTAGGTTAATATCAGAGAATACTAGAACTAGAAGGAACCTTGGGAGGTCAAGTGTAGTCTCCTGCATTCACAGCAGGACCAAGTGCCATCTGTCTTAGAGCTGGAAGAGACCTCAGGAGGTCATCAAGTCCAGCCCCCTGCCCAAGGCAGGACTGATCCCAACTCAATCAACCCAGCCAGGGCTTTGTCAAGCCGAGACTTAAAAACCTCTAGGGATAGAGATTCCACCACTTCCTTAGGTAACCCATTCTAGTGCTTCATCACCCTCCTAGTGAAATAGTTTTTCCTAATATCCAACCTAGACCTCTCCCACTGTAACTTGAGACCATTGCTCCTTGTTCTGCCATCCATCACTACTGTGAACAGCCTTTCTCCATCCTCTTTGGAACCTCCCTTCAGGAAATTGAAGGCTGCTATCAAATCCCCCCTCACTTTACTCTTCTGCAGACTAAACAAACCCACATCCCTCAGTCTCTCCTCATAGGTCTAGCCCTCTAAACATTTTGGTCGCCCTCTACTGGACCCTCTCCAATGCATCTGCATCCTTTCTATAGCGAGCGACCCAGAACTGGGCACACTATTCCAGTAGTGTGTCAAAGCCAAATAAAGGGGAATAATCACTTCTTCAGGTAGTGTCCCCGTGGGTGCTCCACTGTGGGCGTCGGGTCCCATCCCAGTGCTGCAGATTGGAGATCTTCTAGCTGTTTGCTGGACCGTGCATGCGCGGCAGCCATTTTGTGGCTTTTTGTGCCGTTTCTAGTAGCGCGGTCCAGCCTGCCAGTTCCTCTTAACCGTCTTTGGGTGCAGACAGCAAAACAGCTCCCTCTCCTGTTCTTTGTTTTACCTGAGAGGAGTAAACCTGTTTTAGTGTAAATAGTTCATAGTTTAGTATTTAGTTAGTTTTATATATATAGATATTGTTAAAAAAATGTTCTCTTTATAGTTACTTAGTTCATTAGTTTTACTACAATGCCTGGCTCCATAGGATTTAAGAGGTGCGTGTTTTGTAAAGACTCCATGCCTGCTTCAGACGGGCATGCAGCGTGCATAAAATGTCTCGGTGAGGGGCACATTCCACAGAAGTGCCCCTGTTCAAAGCTAGTGGCCAGGGCTCGCAGAGACTGTGAAATGAGTCTCAAAATGCTTCTTTTTGACATAGCCCTCACACCGCAGTCAGACCCTCCAGCGGAGGCATCTCATCATGTCCTGACTAAGGCCACTTAGAAGAAGCAGCCTCTCTCTCCATCTTGCTCTTTACCACCCAGAGTGAGTACTGCTGACAAACCAGGCACCTCAGGCTTAGCGGTGATCCGCAGGCCGGAGAAAGACAAGCATGCCCGAAGTGCATCGACACCAAGCCCATCGGAATGCGCGCCGCATCGAACTAAGTGGACTCCACCGGTGGCGCCGTCTCCAAAACCTCGGGTACCGGAGTCTTTGGCACCGAGACCCTCGACATCGGGGTCTTCTCCAGCACCGAGCGCTAGGGCACCGTCATCGCCGCCAGCACCGAGAGCCACAGCACCTATGGGGCTGTCGGCACCGAGACATGCGGCACCTACTTCGTCTTCCATTTCCGGTACTACTAAAATGCCACCCTCTACTACTACTACTACTACTACTACTACTACCAGGGTGGCACCAGCACAGGTGGACCGAACAGCACCATCACGGAGGTCGACCCCCTTCGCATCGCCCATCCAGGCGTCGAGCAGAGTGAGAGAGAGACACCACAGTGGCTTCCTACCCTGTCTCCTAGTCCAGGTCCAGAAACATTTTCATCAGAACCACCACCTCCCTCTCCTAGGGTGACTCGCTACCATTCTCCTGCAGCGCACCATACTTCACATGCCTCACTTACACGCTATTACTACCACTGGTGCTACTCTCCGTTGCCCTCGTATTCCAGACAACACTCCAGAACCCAGAGGTCTCCATCATATCACATGTCCTCAAATTATGGGCACCATTACTCACGTCATTACGATTATTCTCCGTATCATGACGACCGCTGATGCAGGTGATACGACTCCAGGGATCGGTCGCCATGCTCACCATCTCACTCCACAGCTGTGTCATTGTCACCAGCTCCATCATCCGTGGCACCACCCAAGTGTGTGTCCCTTTCCCCACAGCCTGACAGGCCCCCCCCCCACACCTTCAGGCAACCAATCCATGCCTCTTGAGAGCATGCCAGTGGATACAGGCTACCTAGCCGATAGAGGACTCCCATCATCAGTCCCCGACGGAAGTAGCATCGTCCCCTGATGACGCTGTATTCCAGGGGGATACCTCTCCCACGGATGACATCAAGGATTTTCAAGAACTTTTCAAAAGGGTTGCTGAGAGTCAAAACGTCAGGTTAAGAGAGGTGCAACAGAAGCAGCATCACTTATTGAGGAATCTTCACCCCTCTCAGTCTTTGAAAATAGCATCGTATAGTGGAAGAGCTATCTTAGAAATAGCTGACTCCATTTGGCAAACGCCGGCCTCCGCCCTACCCATGAATAAAAAGGAGGATAAGAAATATTTTGTCCCTGCTACTGGCATGGAGTTTTTGTTCAACCACCCTGGGGCCCAACTCCCTTGTTCTGGATGCAGCCCAGCAAAGGGCAAAAGCACCCCAGTATAAGAACACTGCGGGGGACAAGGATGTTAAACGGCTGGACCTGTAGGAAAGTCTACTCTTTCGCCACCTTGTCGTTCTGCATGGTGAACTATTCCGTCTTGTTAGCTAACCACAGCTTCGACAATTACGCCAAATTGGTCCCTCTCTAGAACATCTCCCGGAGTCCAAGCACCAGATACTGAAGTGTGTTCTACAAGAGGGCTTCGCATCTTCGTGATCAGCATTACACATTGCGCTAAACGCAGCAGACACGGCGGCCCGCACCACAGCGACATCTATTGTTATTCGACGAGCATCCTGGCTTCATGTGGCAGCAGCCCCCAGAGAGCTCCAGACCAGGTCGAAGATCTGCCGTTTGATAGACAAAACCTGTTCGCAGATAAGACGGACCAGGTTTTTACATTCTGGGAAAGACGCATACTACCTTAAGAACATTGGGGATGTACACCCCACCTTTCAGACGCAAAAGTTATACACCTTATCAGAGGCAGAGACCATTCCCCTATGCACCACACCAGGGGAGACAGTACAATGCTCAAAGAGGGCATCAACGTCCCCAGACACACCGCCCTCAACAACCCAGACCAGCACAACAACAGTCGAACAAACAGCAAGTTTGACGCGAGCATCAAGGGATTGTGAACCATCCAGTTGATACCCTTCTCTAATGCCGCCAAAGCGTTGTTTCACCACCGCTTAAGGCCCTTCCAACATCGTTGGGCCACCATCACATCAGATCGATGGGTCACACAACACATCTGGTTACATGATTCCATCTCGCTCGCTCCCTTCCACTGCCACCCCTTCTCCTCCCTCTTCAGGGACACTTCTCACAAACCTCTTCTTGCCCAAGAGGTATCCCACCTCCTCTAGCTGGGGGCTATAGAGAGGGTCCCAGAGTCTTTCCACAGCAGGGGGTTTTTACTCCCGTTAGAAAGTAATGGAGAAGAAATCAGGCGGATAGAGACCTATACTCGACCTTTGGCAATTGAATCGCTATCTATGCCAACAGCGCTTCAGGATGGTGACATTGGCAAAGATCATTCCAGCACTGAAAACACAATTTGTTCGCATCCCTCAATTTGCAAGATGCCTACTTCCATATCGCCATACATCCAGCACACCGGCAACGTCTTCATTTCGTAGTAGGGAACAAACATTATCAGTACGAGGTCCTGCCATTTGGGCTATCATCAGCTCCGAGAGTTTTCTCGAAGACTCTCGCAGTAGTGGCGGCTTATCTTCATTGCCTAGGAGTTATCATCTTCCCCTACCTAGACGACAGTCTTCTCAGAGCACACTTATTCGAAGAAGCCTCTCACTACTACGACCCAGATATTCGACATACTAGGTCTTATACTCAGCGTTCAAAAGTCTACACTAACTCCTCAGCAGTCCATAGAATTTATTGGAGCCCTCCTCGACTCCATGACAGCGTGCGCCTCCCTACCACTTTCCAGGTTCTGCACCATCCAACACTTAATACAGGTTATCACCACAAGTCCTACTGTAGCCATCCTCACATGTCTTCAACTGTTAGGTCATATGACGGCCATGACGTTTGTGGTATCCAATGCCAGGCTCCTCTCTGCTGTCTTCAGCACTGGGTATCCAAGATATACGTACTCTGGAACTTCTGCAATCTTTACAAGGTGACTCTTATAGCTGCTTACCTACCAGGGAAAGACAACACCACAGCCAACGTGCTCAGCAGGCAATTCGCTCAACAGCACGAGTGGGAGATACATCCACATGTTCTATGCGCTATATTTGACAAGTGGGGTCACCTGTTAGTTGACCTCTTTGCCACGCAGTACAACGTGAGATGCACTCACTATTGCTCCAGAGCGAGCATAGGCCAAGCCTCCCTAGGGGATGCTTTCCTTTACAACTGGAGCGGGAAGTTGCTTTATGCATTCCCTCCCATTCCACTAATATCCAGAATCCTAGAGAAAATACTTGTGGACAATGTAACAGTAATTTTAATAGCATCATTCTGGCCCCACAAGACATGGTTCCCTTACCTCTTTCGGATGTCTCCTCATCATCCCTTCCATCTTCCGTATCGTCTGGACATTCTCATGCAGGACCACGGCCTTATTCTCCATCCACAACCATATCGCCTGGCTCTATCTGGTTCAAACAAACGGAGGTAACTTGTTCTCATGAGGTGAAGGATGTACTTCTGCACAGCAGAAAACCTTCAACTCAAGCTACTTGCCTTCATAAATGGTGCAGATTCCAACAATGGTGCATTGCCAATAACTTACTCCCTACCACTTCCTCATTGCAATCCATACTGGAATACATTCTACACCTTTTACAAACAGGCCTCGCTATTTCTTCGCCGCCAGATGCACTTTGAGCGATCACGGCATTTCATCAGCCCAGAGACGGGTTCATCCCCTTTTCTCACCCAACTGCAAAGAAATTCCTAAAAGGAATTACTAATCTCTTCCCTGAGTACAAGCGACCTCCAGACTCTTGGAACTTAGAGCTCGTCTTAGATACACTAATGCGTCCACCATTTGAACCATTAGCTACATGTGATTTTAATACGCTTGCCATGAAAGTCATATTCCTTTTGGCTATTACTTCAGCCAGAAGGGTGGGGGAGTTGGCAGCTCTATCGGCCAAGAGCCCGTATACCATTTTCACTCCTCAGGCGGTTATCCTTCATCCTCAGCCATCCTTCCTGCTGAAAGTTAATTCCGCCTTCCATATAAATGAGCCCATCATATTACCGGTTTTCTATCCAAAACGCCATACCTCAGAACATCTAGCAAGGTTACATTCCCTCGACGTACGTAGGGCCCTTGCTTTTTACATCGACAGAACTTGAGAAGCAAGGAATTCGCAGCACTTGTTCATCTCCACGGATGCTCGTTCTAAAGGTTCCCCGCTTTCCTCACAGAGAATCTCTAAAATAATCATTTCCTGCATAACTCAATGCTACAAACTGAGAAATAGACCACTTCCACACACCATTACAGCTCATTCTACCAGAGTGATGGCTTCTTCAGCGGCTTTCCATAAGGGAGTTCCCCTAAGGGACATCTGCCAAGCAGCTACCTGGTCTTCGGACTTCACATTTGCCAAACATTACGCTCTACAGAATATCATTATGACTGATGCAGCTATAGCCACCCTGGTGCTAACCTTGGCAACAATCCACTGATTCCGAACCCGCCGCCTTCTTTCAGGCTACTGCTGTGAGATCACCCACAGTGGAGCACCCATGGGAACACTACCCGAAGAAGAAGTTACTCACCTTGTGCAGTAACGATGGTTCTTCAAAATGTGTTTGTCCCATGGGTGCTCCACTACCTGCCCTCCTCCCCGCTTCGGAGTCTTTCTTATGTCTTCCAGACTTCAGCAGTCACGAGGAACTGGCAGGCCGGACCATGCGACTGGAAACGGTGCAAAAAGCCGCAAGATGGCCACCATACATGCGTGGTCCGTAAAACAACAGCTAGAAGATCTCTGATCTGTGGTGCTGGGATGGGACCTGACGCGCACAGTGGAGCACCCACGGGGACACACCTTGAAGAACCATCGTTACTGCACAAGGTGAGTAACTTCTTCTCTGGATCTGCTGGTAATGCTCCTCCTAATGCTCTCTAATATGCCATTATCTCTCTTGGCTGCAAGGGCACACTGCTGACTCATACTCAGCTTCTCATCCACTGTAATCCCCAGGTCCTTTTCTGCAGAATTGCTACGTAGCTGTTCGGTTCCCAGCCTGTAACAATTCTTAAGATTCTTCCGTCCCAAGTGCAGGACTCTGCACTTGTCCTTGTTGAACCTCATCAGATTTCTTTTGGCCCATTCCTCTAATCTGTCTAGGTCACTCTGGACCCTATCCCTGCCATCCAGCGTATCTACTTCTCCCCCTAGCTTAGTGTCCTCTGCAAACTTGCTGAGGATGCAATCCATCCCCTCATCCAGGTCATTAATAAAGATGTTCAACAAAACTGGCCCTAGAACAGATCCTAGGGGCACTCCGCTAGAAACCAACCGCCAACCTGACATCGCGCCATTGATCACTACCTGTTGGATCTGACAGTCTAGTCAGCTTTCTATCCATCTTACAGTCCATTTATCCAATCCATATTCCCTTAACTTGCTGGCAAGAATATTGTGGGAGACTGTATCAAAAGCTTTGCTGAAGTCAAGGTATATCACATCCACTGACTTTCCCATATCCATAGAGCCAGTTACCTCATCATAGACGCTAATCAGATTTGTCAGGCATGACTTGCCCTTCATGAATCCATGTTGACTATTCCTGATCACTTTTCCTTCTTTCAAGTGTTTCAAAATGGATTCCTTGAGGATCCCCTCCATGATTTTTCCGGGGACTGAGGTAAGGCTGACTGGTCTGTCGTTTCCTGGATTGTCCTTCTTCCCTTGATCCTTGATAGATGCTTGTCTAACCTGTTCTTAATTATCTCCTATGATAGAGATTCAACAATCTCCCTAGGCAAGTTAGTCAAGTGGTTAACCACCCTGACCATTTGAAAGTTTTTCCTAATGGCCAACCTAAAGCTCCCATGCTGCAATTTAAGTCCATTGCTTCTTATCCTGTAGTAGTAGCCTCTGTAGTAACTTGTCCAGGTGGGAAGTAACTGTTGATCGAGTCCTGCCTCTCTGATCTTTAAAGTTTTAACTCAGACATCAGGGTTGTCTGATTCCCAGTACAGAATTAGTTCACGAGATGACTGCTGCTGCGATTTCCCCAGCTGTTCTCCAGCACTTAGGAGTGTTGATCAGCTTTTGTCGACAGTTGGCCTCTTCAGCATGACTTCTGAAACTTCTGTCTCACAGGTCATGTTTTACAGTTCCCAATCCTTGGCAGATATTGTGGTGAGTAAGCTTGAATCGCCCTTAAAGACACAGATTCAGAAAAGCACCTGTGCTGAAACTTGTTGTTTGTGTGGTTTTCTATTCAGAACAAATGAGAGAGTTATCTATGGGGTTGAGATTCAGATCTTGCTCCTTTTGACCTTGGGCAGTCGCTTCATTTCTGTGTGCCACCATTCCTCATATGTAAAATAACTTCCTTTGTCTGGCTGATGCAAATTGTAATCTCTTTGGAGCAGGGACCATCTTATTCTGCATATGTACTGCACTAGTTCAGTAGGGCCCTGCTTTTGATTGTGGTCTTCAGGCAGGTCTACAATTGTTGCTTCAGTGTAGGCATATAAAAGTGTAAATGGTTAACCGATGAGCCTTAATGATTATATACAGCCCCCTCCCCCCGTGTTGCTGCCTGTGTATCAGAGGCCGAAGTGTGTGGGGGGGGTGAGGCAGGCAGGAGCTGGTGCTTACAGGTAGCTGCTGTGCATACTGGCTCCTGTGAAACCATCTCCCCCCCCCCCCACACGCGCACACACACTGCTGCCTTTGATACAGAGGCTGCAGTGTAGGGGGAAGGTGGGAGCTGGTATGGGAGGCAGCAGTGGTGGGGAGCTAGGCAGAAGTCAGTGCGCACAGGGAGCTGGCTTAAAAGCCTTCTGGGGGGAGCTGCTCTCCCCCTTCCCCTGGTTTATGTAAACGTGTAACTACTGAAAATTGTAGTGGTTACAAGTTTACCTGAATAAACACGTGTTAGCATCCCTACTTTAGTGCGACTGCAGCACCTAAGTGAAGACTTTCCTATGCTGATGGGACAGAGGTTTCCCACTGGCTTTGCCGGGGCGAGAGATGGCAGTGGAGAAGCTTCTCCCATTGACATAATGCTGTCTATGTGTGGGCTTAGATTGGTATAATGACATCACTGGGAGATGATTTTTCACACCCAAGCTGTATAGTTGTACTGATATAGGTTCATTTCTGCTAGTTTAAGATCTTTACACAGCTGTGAACACTGTTTAGCATCTGAAAATCAAATTAGGTGTATTAGATGCAATGACTAAAGGTTCAATAGGTCTGTGGATCAAAATACAATCCAGTTTGCTCTTCTGCACAGTTATGCATAGGGATGTAAGCAACTAGTCGACTTTCCTGATAAACCTAGGCTTATCGGGTAGTTGAGCAGGTGCTGGTACTTTGAGGGAGCCAAATTAAAAGTGGGTTCCCCCTAGCACCTACGGGGGGGCCAGAGGAGGCAAACGTGCAGCAGGGGAAATAGTGTAAGCAGGGACTGAAGTGGTCCCCCCTCACGCTGAGTCCTGACTGCTGAGCCTCTGCCTTAAATGTCCCCGCTTGCGCTGTTCAGTCCCTGCTTGCACTGTTTCCCCTGCTGCACCTCTGTGTCCCTGTAGGTAAAAATATTAAGCAAGTTGAAAAACAGTGGTCCTGTAGCACCTTAGAGACCAACTGAAAAATATATAGATAGCATCATGAGCTTTTGTGGGCACAACGAAAGCTCATCATACCATCTATATATTTTTTTGGTTCGTCTAAGGCACTACAGGACCATTGTTGTTTATTTTTAGTTAGTGGCTACCCCTCTGAGAGTATTAAGCAAGTTGTCTTTCATTTTGAAATCCCCTGTGAAGTAATTGTCCTTGCAAGTATGTAATTTTTCAGAGCAAGAATGCATATTTTGTTACTGCCTTCACTGTGAAGTAGGGGAGCATTGTTTTTAGGATGCCCACTGAAAAAGTATGTTTGAGATTAGAGAGGTTTGGAGTGGGGTTATTGGGTTGCATGGATCAATTTTAGGCATGTTTGGGATGAAGGGGCATAAAACCAGTTAGGACAGGGTGGGGACCTATGGCCTATGGGCTGCATCTGGCCTGTGGCTTGCTTTGATCCAGCTCATTCCTGCAGCCTTCACCCCCAGCCTGCTCCTGCACCCTCCCTCCAGCCCAGACCCCACACACCTAGTCTAGACTGCTCTCTGGCAATCCCCTCTGGTGCTCTAAATTCATTTCCTTCCCCCCTCCCCCCGAGTCTGTGGAGTCCCAAAAAATTACTAGCCCCGGCCTCCCCGTATGTGCTAGGGTGGAGCTTGTGGGTAGTGAGGTGAATGTCTTTTTTTCTGTTTCTCATAGAATCATAGAACACTAGAACTGGAAGGGACCTCGAGAGGTCATCGAGTCCAGTCCCCTGCCCTCACGGCAGGACCAAGCACCATCTAGACCATCCCTGATAGATGTCTATCTAACCTGCTCTTAAATATCTCCAGTGATGGAGATTTCACAACCTCAGTTGGGGCCCACATCTATGGTGTCTTTTTTTCCCTTCTCACTTGGGTGCCAGGTCAGTGAGGGTGTTTATTTTTGCTTCTCACTTGTGTGTGACCCCTGACTGATTTTTTTTTTTTTAAATGGGTCAGTGGCCCTAACCCAAAAAAGGTTCCCCACCACTAATTCAGGATCATAGAATCGCTATGCTAGATCAGACCTAGTTGTTCATCTAGAATGGTGTAATCATCATTACCACCATTCTACAGGTTGGATCTCCTTGGTCTGGTGCCTTCAAGACAGGACTGAGGCATTTTTCTGGACTGGGGAGGTCATTTCTGCCCCCCTTGCTGCTGGCACCCTCCTGCTCTTGCCTTCCACTGGGCTTCCTGGTTCCCCCAGCAGCCCAGCTGAGCTGCCCCCATCCCCCACAGCCCAGTTGAGCTGTGCACTGACTCCCGTACCCCCACAGCAGTCCAGCTGAGCTGCACATCCTCCCTTCCCCCTGGATAGCGCCAGGCTCTCACCCCCCCCCCCCCCGCCCTGCCCCTCCAGGTTGCTGGACCGGATAGTTCAGGTTTATAGAGGTGCAACCTGTATTTGTTTTCTAGTGTCTCTCTGAACCACTTCCAGTAGGGTCCCTAACGTGCTAGGTGTTCTGCAAACCTCAGCTCTCCCAAGGAATTTTCCATTTCTTGATGGCTTCCAAACAAGAGTGATTTGGTGAAAGAGGTGTTTAGCCAGACACAAGTTATGGGGCTCAGCACAGGGTAACTAGGTGAAACTGAACTGCCTCGGCAGTATACATGTCACACTAGGTGATCTAATGGTCCTAACCTGGTGCTGTCATTTTTCCATTTATATACTATCAGTCCCATCCCATGATACCTGAGCACCTCCGTGGAAGAGATGGCTTTATCTCCATTTTACAGGTGGGGAAATTTAGGCATGGATGACTTAGTCACTTTTTCTCAGAGAGAACTGGAAATCTAACCCAGACTGGAGTCTGAATCAGGCATCCTAATCACAAACCTGTTTGGAGAATTAGCTTCTGGCTGGAAATGTCTTTCTAAATACCTGGTCACCAGCGATGGGATGAGGCATTCCTGTCCCTGTTATCAGTGTCTAGAAGGTGTTGACTGGGGGGTTAAAACAGCAGGAAAAAGGAATTGGCTCTACAGTATTTATCATTTTATTTAACGCTTTTTTTGGCAGTCCAACTGAGAGGGCCCCGTCATACTGAAAACGTCATGCCTTTCTGGAACTGGCCTTAGAAAGGAGACAGCAGAGTTAAGGGAGGGTTTAGAGAAGGGCAGTGAGAATGAGCAGTAGCCTGGCTAACCTCTTATGTGACAAGAAATTAAGGCTGGAATGGACCATCAGATTATTTGCCTGCCCTGTAAATCACCGGCCACCGAACTTTGCCGTCACCTCCCATATTGAACCGATGACCTGGGTTAGACTTTGTGCCACACGCAGAGAATAGGTGACTAAGGTGACACCAATGCCTAAGGCAGGGAATTAGGTGAGATACACCCAATGATTCTAGCAAGCAAGCTGAAAAGGGCTTACATACACATACATACACGCACCCCGTCAGCCTAACCTGGGGGAAGATTCTTTCCAACCCCTGAAAATGGCATTCGATTTATTGTGGGATTGTTTCCTTAGAAAAGAGAAATCTGTAACATAATAGCTGGGAGAGAGAACGTAATTGAGGTTTGTCTTCTCATAGGACCATGGCAAAGGAACACCAAGTGAAACGAAAAGGAGGCAAATGCAAAACTGAGCAAAGGACGTGATTTTTTCATAACGTGGTTAGCTTGTAGAATTCACTGCCACGTGATAAGGCCAAAATCTTGGCAAAATCTTCAGTACCAGGCAAATTAGTCGAAACAATAGTAAAGAATAAAATTGTGAGGCATGTAGAAGAACATAATTTTTTGGACAAAAGTCAACATGGTTTCTATAAAGGGAAATCATGTCTTACTAATCTATTAGAGTTCTTTGAAGGGGTTAACAAACATGCAGACAAGGGGGATCCAGTAGATCTAGTATACTTAGATTTTCAGAAGCAAAATGCAGGACAATGTAGCACTTTAAAGACTAACAAGATGGTTTATTAGATGATGAGCTTTCGTGGGCCAGACCCACTTCCTCAGATCAAATAGTGGAAGAAAATAGTCACAACCATATATACCAAAGGATACAATTAAAAAAATGAACACACATGAAAAGGACAAATCATATTTCAGAACAGGAGGGGGGGAAGGAAGGTAAGTTACTGTGAATTGATGATATTAGAGGTGGGGAGAGTGGGACGTCTGTGAGCTAATGGTATTAGAGGTGATAATTGGGGAAGCTATCTTGGTAATGGGTAAGATAGTTTGCACATTTGTTCATTCCTTCCCGGAGAGTGTCGAATTGTAACATGAATGACAGTTCAGAGGATTCTCTTTCAAGTGTAGATGTAAAAGGTCTTTGTAGCAGAATGCAGGTGATTAAGTCATTGAGAGAGTGTCCTTTCTGGTTAAAATGGCAAGAAACTGGTTTTTCTTTGTGATCTTGTCTGATATCTGTTTTGTGGGCATTAATCCTTTGGCGAAGTGTCTGAGATGTTTGTCCAATGTACATAGCAGACGGACACTTTCGGCACATGATAGCATAAATTATATTTCTGGATGCGCAGGAATATGTGTTCTTGATCTTATAACTCACTTGGTTAGGTCCAATAATGGTATCAGCAGAATGAATATGTGGACAAAGCTGGCAACGGGGTTTGTTGCAAGGGAAGGTACCAGGGTTGGTATTAGTGTGGTATGTCCTGTGGTTGTTGGTAAGAATCATCTTGAGGTTAGGTGGTTGTCTATAGGAGACTATGGGTCTGTCTCCCAGAGCCTCTTGGAGTATGGTATCCTGTTCCAGTATAGGCTGCAATTTATTGATAATGTGTTGGACAGGTTTAAGTTGGGGGTTGTAGGTGATGACAAGTGGTGCTCTATTGTTGGTTTTCTTGGGTCTGTCTTGAAGTAGATGGTTTCTAGGTATTCGTCTGGCTCTTTCAATTTGCTTTTTTATTTCTCCGGGGGGGTAGTTGAGGTTTATAAATGCTTGGTAGAGATCCTGAAGCTTCTGGTCTCTGTCAGTGGGATTAGAGCAGATGCGGTTGTATCGAAGGGCTTGGCTATAGATGATGGATCGTGTGGTGTGTTCTGGATGGGAGCTGGAAGCATGAAGGTAACTGTATGAGTCAGTGGGTTTTCTGTAGAGAGTGGTGTCTAATTTTCCATTGTTGATTTGTACTGTGGTGTACATCTCAGACACTTCGCCAAAGGATTAATGCCCACAAAATAGATATCAGACAAGATCACAAAGAAAAACCAGTTTCTTGCCATTTTAACCAGAAAGGACACTCAATGACTTAATCACCTGCATTCTGCTACAAAGACCTTTTACATCTGCACTTGAAAGAAAATCCTCTGAACTGTCATTCGTGTTACAATTCGACACTCTCCGGGAAGGAATGAACAAATGCGCAAACTATCTTACCCATTACCAAGATAGCTTCCCCAATTATCACCTCTAATACCATTAGCTCACAGACATCCCACTCTCCCCACCTCTAATATCATCAATTCACAGACACTTACCTTCCTTCCCCCCCTCTTGTTCTGAAATATGATTTGTCCTTTTCATGTGTGTTCATTTTTTTAATTGTATCCTTTGGTATATATGGTTGTGACTATTTTCTTCCACTATTTGATCTGAGGAAGTGGGTCTGGCCCACGAAAGCTCATCATCTAATAAACCATCTTGTTAGTCTTTAAAGTGCTACATTGTCCTGCATTTTGCTTCAGCTACCCCAGACTAACACGGCTAGATTTCTATCACTTAGATTTTCAGAAAGCCTTTGACAAGGTCCCTCACCAAAGGCTCTTGTGTAAATTACATGGCCATGGGATAAGAGGGAAGGTCCTTTCTTGGATTGAGAACTGGTTAAAAGACAGGAAACAAAGGGTAGGCATAAATGGTAAATTTTCAGAATGGAGAGGGGTAACTAGTGGTGTCCCCCAAGGGTCAGTCCTGGGACCAATCCTTTTCAACTTATTCATAAATGATCTGGAGAAAGGGGTAAGCAGTGAGATGGTAAAGTTTGCGGATGATACCAAACTGCTTAGGATAGTCAAGACAGAAGCAGACTGTGAGGGACTCAAACAAGATCTCGCCAAACTGAGCAATTGTGCAACAAAATGGCAAATGAAATTTAATGTGGATAAGTGTAAAGTATTGCACATCTGGGAATAATAACCCCAACTATATGTACAGTATGATGGGGGCTAATTTAGCTACGTCAAATCAGGAAAGAGATCTTGGAGTTATCGTGGATAGTTCTCTGAAAACTTCCACACAGTGTGCAGCAGCAGTCAAAAAGGCAAATAGAATGCTAGGAATTATTAAGAAAGGGATAGAAAATAAGACACAATATCTTACTACCCCTGTATAAAACTATGGTACGCCCACATCTTGAACACTGTGTACAAATGTGGTCTCCTCACCTCAAAAAAGATATTTTGGCCTTGGAAAGGGTTCAGAAAAGGGCAACTAAAATGATTAGGGGTTTGGAATGGGTCCCATATGAGGAGAGGTTAAAGCGACTGGGACTTTTCAGTTTAGAGAGGGGTTATGATAGAGGTATATAAAATCATGAGTGGTATGGAGAGGGTGGATAAAGAAAAGTTACTTTTTAGTTCCCATAATAGAAGAACTAGAGGACACCAAATGAAATTAATGGATAGCAAGTTTAAAACTAATAAAAGAAAGTTCTTCACGTAGTATGTAGTCAACCTGTGGAACTCCTTGCCAGAGGAGGCTGTGAATGCTAGGACTATAACAGAGTTTAAAGAGAAGCTAGATAATTTCATGGAGGTTAGGTCCATAAAAAGCTATTAGCCAGGGGATAGAAATGGTGTCCCTGGCCTCTGTTTGTCAGAGGCTGGAGAAGGATGGCAGGAGACAAATCGCTTGATCATTGTTTTTGGTCCACCCTTTCTGGGGCACCTGGTACTGGCCACTGTCAGCAGACAGGCTACTGGGCTAGATGGACCTTTGGTCTGACCCAGTACGGCCGTTCTTATGTTAGCATTTTTAAGGCCAGAAGGTACATCCAGATCCAAAAAGTGATTGGATGTTTACATGGATAATGAAGTTGCTTCAGTAAAAGCTATCACCTTGTTTTTGTGTAAGAATATCCAAAGTTAGAACAATGAATACTGGAAGCAGTGGAAGGAAGATGAAACTTTAACAGAGATGAGGCCTAATGCAGAAGGCTGATTATCTTGCCTCCTAACACAAGCTTGTTGAACCTTTTTCTGAAGGATCTGGGACTGCCCTGTGTTGGAGAGAATATAAAACTGAAAAAGTTGCATGTTTGACCTAGTTTAGCAGTTCCTGTATTTCTGATGTGCTAGCTGCTCTCCCTAACCCCAAAGATTTTTACAGTCTAAATCAGGGGTGGAGAACCTTTTTTGGGTGGTCGCTGACCCACAGAAAAATCAGTTGGGGGCCACATACAAGTGAGAAGCAGAAAAAAAAAACCCCAACATCCCCCCCCCCCCCCACACACACACACACACTGTGGCTCATGACTGACAAGGAGAAAGACTCCCTACATTCTCATCGTACACCAGAGAGCAAAGTGGGGAGTAGACTGTGTGTTCTCCAGTCCTGCAGTGGGGCAGTGAGGGGGCTAGAGCACTGCTGCAGGCTCCCCTATGCTGGGGTGGGGGCCCTGAGCTTCCGGGGGCCAAATCCAGGCCTTAGGTTCCCCACCCTAATCTACTTCGACAAAGGCAGGCTTACATTGCCCATTCTACCAAGAGATGAATTGACTTGGTGGAGGTGGGATTTAACTTAGATCTCCCCAAAGCCTTACCAGGCCTATGTAGGAGGATTTGGTTCTTCAATAGAGAGCTGAGGTGGCTGCCATAGTGATAACTAGGTGAAGGCTCAATCTGTTTCCAGAGATCTGATTTCCCCCTCCCCCCACCCCAGGCAGTTCTACGGGAGACCAGGGACTATTTATTCCATTAGTACATAGAGACCACCAAGTGCTAGGTGCTGTAGAACACAGTATTGTAGTCTTGAATCTGAACCAGTCTAGTGGGGAATCAGCCTTGCTGCATGATCCAATTCCACTTTGCCACTCAAAAGGGCCTTATTTTAGATTGAGCACATCCCTGCTCCTGCAGCAAGCGGGTCTTGAGGCATAATGATGCGCTAGCTACGAGCAGGCAGCTGTCACGGGGGGTGGTAGTGATTGGAGAGTGTCTCTGAGCACCTGTTCTTGTCATCAGTTAGACTGGCAAGGCATTCCTGTCACTGGCCTTAGACTACAAATGTAGGACAAGATCGCCTGCCTCCCACCCCCACTGCTCCTTGCAGTGTTTCCTAATTGATGCTGACATCCTGGTGGTTGAACCACTGGGACTGCAATCAAATAGCCCAGACTCAGGAGCACAATATTTGTTGGGCCCACTTTGCTGCTCCATGCCATGCATCAGTTACCTTCTTAGCCTTCTGTGTTGGGGCAGCAGTGTGGGCTAGTGGGTAGATCAGGACTGAGACTCGGGGGCCCTTCAGGTTGGTGGTTTTGCTGTTTGACTAGAGTGCTGCACAGATTAAAAAAATTAGAATCTGCATCTATATATCCTCAAAAATGAGCTGCAGATATAAACTGGATATCCACAAATTTGCAGGGTTCTAGATACAAAATTTGTGTCTGCATCTGCATCCATTTCCACAAAAATGAGCCATGGATTAGCGATGTAATAGTGTAGTCGATTAACTGATAAGCAAAAGCTTATAGGTTAATGCTATAGACTACACTCATTTTCCCCCCACCCCCTGGTAAACAGCCTGATTCAGTCCCAGCTTGCCCAGGGTCCTGGACCTACTCTGTATTAGAAGCCAGGCAAGCAGACAATCCGGCTCATGCTGGGTCCAGGAGCTCAGACACCTACCCCCAGACAGGCTGCCCGGGGACTATAAAATAGTTGATTAACTGATAAGAATTCATGAGGTTAATTGACTATTCAATTAACTGATATTTAACATCCCTAGCATGGATATCTGCATCTATATTTGCAGTGTGCTACAGATGACCACTTCATCTGTTGCTTGTATAATAGGTCGCAACTAAGTTTCCGGCCCATATCAGGTGTGGGCTGAGAGGGAGGCCAGCTGCTTCCCCCCCCCCCTATCATTGGGCTGGCCACTGCACAGCTGCAGTGGGAGACAGGCCCTGCTCCAGAAGAACTAGCAATCTAAATAGAAGAGGGATACAAAAAGGGTTACCCCTTTAAAAAAAACAAAAAACAAAAAAAAAAGAATTGAAGCAGAGATGAAACACAATTGTAGTTGTGCAGAGTTTTGGTGGCAGGCCCAGGGTTCAAACATGGATCTCAGCCAAGTTCTTTAGCCTCAAAACCATTCTACCTCTTTGCTCTCATCCTGGTAACTCTAGCCAAAACTTTTAAGAGATTTGGAGGTGGCCTGATCCTGCAGAAAGTCCATGGCATCCACCAAGTATGTGACCAGCATTTCCTGAAAACCAGGACACCTTGTGAAGATGCCAAGTTGTCATACAGGGCTTTCCTCCTTTCTGTCTCTGACCCTAATAACAGGAGGGAGATGGCTATTAGTGAAGAGTGGAATCGATGCCATCTAGCTCTTAGCGCTTTTCATTCATAGACTTCAAGGCTCTTTACAAGGGAGGTCAAAGTTGTCACCCTCATTTTACAGATGAGGAAACTCAGGCCAATAGCAGTGACATGGTTTGCTCAAGGGAGTGAAAAGGGTGGCAGCATAGGTCCCCCTTCTTTCCCCTAGAGATCTGGGGGACCCTAGCAGCTGGGTGTGTCTGCATGGATGGAGCAGCAGGTCTGCTGTGTGTTTCTACACACACACAGTCCTTTGCTGGGGTGAGTTTGGCTAGGGCAGCCCTCAGTGCAGCAGCATGTGGAATTGAAAGGCTTGGGACAGATCCCCTTGCAGAGAGCATTTGGTTCAGACTCTGCAGAGCTGGGCAGCCTTGCTGGGTCAGATATCTTTGGGGCAGTTCACCCTTCTAAGAGCTGTGGTTTCAGACAGACATCACACGGCTACATTTCTATCACTATCACTGGGTCAGTTACACTCAGGTCATGTTTTCGTGTTTCTTCACAACCATGAGAGTTAGAAACCTACTTAAAAAAATCCTAAACCCACTATTCTGCTAAAATTGCTTGACCCCAGGAGCCAGGGCTGTGGACCCAGGCCAATAGTGCTGAGACCTTAATCCCACACACAGGTGGTGTGTGTCTAGCTGCAGTTGAAGTATATTCTGTTTGTTAGAAAGTTGCAATGATCTGCCAGGCCCCCCCCTCCCCCCCCAGTCCTGCCCACCCAGCCTGCAGACTTTTACCTCCTGTATGCTCCCTGTGCACAAGCAGGTTTGGAAGGCTGGTGCTGTGGAAGGCTCTAGAGCTGCAGCTTAGCAAACCTGCCTATATTTGAGTTCATTTCTTCCGAGAGAGCCTTCCCATTGCCAGTACCCAAATCCCAAAGTTAACAGGGCGGAATTGGTTCCCAGCACAATACTGTTAATATCTGGGTTTGCTGTTCAATGGAATCTACATCCCGGGGGATCTCTTATGCTGTCTTCCGTTCTCCCTCCACAGGGCTTTGTGAAAGATGTGCATGAAGACTCGGTCACAATATCCTTCGAAAACAAGTAAGTATCTGCTGGAGAGCCTTGGCAGGAGGGGTTGGTCCTGGAAAGAAAACCCATTAGGAGTCAGTTTGTCCCTGTTTTAAGCATTGACGTCAGGGTGGGTATGGCATAATTGCTGCAGTGGGGTGAGATTGAGACACTGAAGGAGCCATTCTGCTCACAAATACCACTGAATTATCTGAGTTCAGGTGCCTAACTCAGTCTCCTTTGGAAAATTGTGGTCTCTGCCAGCAGTTTCCAGTGTCTGCTTTTATGCCGCTTAATTCTTCTTAAAACGGGTGCCTCCTACAGACAAGTCGTGGAAGATTTGGGGATAGAACCTGGACTTCCTGGCCTCTCAGTCCCTTCCTATCCCTGCCTGTTAGACTCCTGCCATGTGTCTTCCAGAGAGAGGGTTATTGTCCATGGTTCCTCACTCCCAGCCCACCCTCTCTATCCCACTAAACCAGCGATGGGCAACTGAGGCTAGTGAGCAGACCACACGAATGGGTCACAAGTTTGTTGTAACAAAGAAGGTCTCCTGGGATAGGCTAGTTTTGCTAACTGCTCTAGTATACCTAGGATTTGCTGGGTGTGTCACTCGAACTGTAGCTACTCTTTGGATGCAGAGGGAGCGCACAGCTCTCTGTCAGTGTTGTGTACAGTCAGCATGCACCTCGCTTTGTGCCCTTGCTTTATGTGCATGTTGCTCTAGTAATATCAGTAGGGGAAAAACTATGCAAATGGAGATCAGCAGAATCTGGCAACCCTGTGTGTGGACAACAGTAAACAAAATGTCTTGCAGGCCATGCATAGACCTCCAATGGACTATGTGCGGCCCTTGGGCTGCAGGTTGCCCACCGCTGCACTAGATTCTGCTGCCTAGTAAGGCATATTCACATGGGTATTGGACCAGTGTGTGCTTGACTTCAGTATGCTGCTGCCCTCAGTTCCAAGGTGCTTTTACAGCCAGATGGATTGTAAATTTGAATCCTCCATTGTTTGCAGGTGGTCCCAGTAGAAGTGTGTTTAGTAGGTGGCAGTTTGACTGATGAGTACCTCACCCAGCCCTTCCTGAGCTGATTCAGGAGAAATCCATGTGGAAAGGGTTGCCTGGAATGCCACAGTTGCTGTTTCAGAGCACTAAATAAAGCCCCTGCGCTCAAGGTATCTGACGCGGGGGCTTGAGGCCCAGCATAACTAGCAGGCTGATGCTTTTCCAGATTTAGTTCCTGCTGTTCTTTGCGGCATGCAAAGCTCTGCAGAATGAAACTGACTCACTCTTAATAAGCCAACAGCCTCCCCCACCCTCAGGAATGCTGCTGGATTGGCAGCTGTTGATCTGCTACACAGCAAGATTGAGGCTAGTGCTGAGACCCCAACTGAGGTTAGGGCCCCATTTTACTAGGTGGGGTCTATATAAGTAATGAGCCACCCTCTGCCCTGTGGAGTTTGTTATCTCATTAAACACAGGATCATTAGCTCCATTATGATCTGAGGCATAGAGATGCAATGACTTGTGCTAGGTCAGAATTGAGACATGAACCACAGAATGTCAGTCCCATTCCTTATCCACAGAAACTCTCCTGCCTCGCTCAGACGTGCCAAAATGCTGCTTCCATGCTGTGGAAAGCCACTGTTCCAGGAGATGGAGGAATTGTACCACCCTTCATCTTTGAGAATGCATGTGAAGGAATAGTTTTTCATGGGGCACCTGTCCTGTTTTCTTTCTGACCAGCTGGGTTCCTTCTGTGATGTTAGGTTGCTGCGTTTGTCTCTCCAGGCAGCAGCAAATAGGAGAAAGCAGCGTATGTAGAAAAGTGTCAGTTTGCAGACCCCTTGGTGTGTGATAGGAAAGGGAAGTGATGTTCAAACTAGGGATGTAAAAGGTTCACTGGTAACTCAGTAAACATCAGCCTGGCCCCCCAGAAAGGCTAGGCTGGAGCAGCCCCTCACCTACCCACAACAGAGCCGGCCAGCAGGACCTCTGCCTGGAGCAGCCCTGCCATGGAACCATAGCCACTGTGTTAAACTATTAAAATGATATTAACTTTTTTAATGGATATTTACAGCCCAAGTTAAAACCCTGCCCTCCTCATGCAGGAATATCAGAGCCCTTAAATGCAGCTTGGTAGATAGTTGAGAGTATAGGCTACCCCTGACTTGCGACACGATTGGTTCCCGGGGAAGTGTCGCAAGTCGGGGGCGTCGTAACTCAAATCTTCATTGACGATAGGCGCTGTGCACCATCCTAAATGTAGGCCAGGGACATAAGCCGGGGGGTTTTGGCCCCTTCTGCACATTAAAAAATAGTCGCAACTCAGGGATTTCCTGTACAGCTGGCCTGTCTACCAGCCCAGAGAAGCTGCTACCTCTGGGCTGTGCCATCTCTTTATAAAGTAATCCTTCGCCAGGGCACTAAGATGCAGATTCCTCTGGGGTGGAAGGGAGCAGTGAAGTAGGGTACGAAACAGAGTATTCCAAACAGGTGCCGGTTGCTGTTTAAACAGGAATTCGGCTGTTCTGTTTTTATCTAGTTTCCCTGGTGGATTATTCTTTTTAACCAGAGAACTGAAATGTTTCCCCTTTTAAGGGCCTAAATCAGTAACAGGATAAAGGGGTTTATAAATCAGCTTACACCACACACCGCTTTAATAAAAGCAGTTATGGCCCTGGCTGTGTCTCTGATGATGTATAAGTAAAAGATGCCGCTTCCTATGCCGCTTCAGTGTGCTGGATTTTCTTCCATCATCTGATCTCAGGCAAGCGACCTTTCTGCCTTCCTTTTAAAGCTCCCTGTTGGATTGAGCCTAGCTGCTGTGGGTTAGGCAGGTGCAATGTTTCCTTGAATTTCTATGCTAGCTGGTTTCAGGGCATCGTGTTCACTCCAGGAGTCTATTTCTGAGCCACCAGTAAAAACTAGTAATGCTGGAGGATTGCCAGTAAGAGTGTGGCTAGAGCTTCGAATCCAGGCCCCTCCAGGTGGCAGGATACACTCCCTGCAGCCTGTGCCACTGCGATAGCTCAGCTGTCTGTAGTTACGATCTCCTATTCAGATCATGGGGTAATTAACCATGAAAATCCCAGTGCTAACACCTGTGCCGTTAGGTAGTGATGTGACACTGTCATTAGTTCCAGAGCTTGCTAGATACCTGAGTTAAATGCTACGCTGGCTCCCTCTGCTTTTTGGCTGTGATTCTGGAGGGAGAAATGAGCTGCACATATGTGAGCAGTCCTTTGAAGGTAGAGTCTCCTCCATTCCTCAAATAGCTCTTCCCCACTCCATTAGGTGCCATGTCCTTATGGGGTTTCTAGCAGCGTTGCTGAGCAGGTGAAATTTCCCTGCGGAGACAGCTGTTCACTTCTGGCTTCCAAATCTCCCTGACCAGATATCGTAGCCTGAGTGTAGCTGGGTGACCTGGTGCTCAAGTTCTATTGCTTGGCAGTGCTGATGTAGCCTCACTGGACTCACATGCTAGAAGTCCACCAAACGTATCCTCCAAGCTGACTTTTTAGCCTGGGGCATCAAGTCTGGTGGACAGTCAAGCTTTCTCACACCGCCCCCTGAACAAAGCTAGAGCAGTGTTTCTCAACCAGTAGTACGAGTACTCTTAGGGGTACTTGAGAGACGTTTGGGGGGGGTACATCAATACAACTGAAATTTGGAGAAAACTGAATTTTTGTTTTAAGTTTTACAGCGCTTTATTATTTTTGTACTTTTTTATTTTCAAAAATTTCATCACCTGCCCGGCTACGATTAAGTTGTTTAAACAAATGTGTGCAGTGGTAGGAAAATAAAATTGTGTGTCTGAAAACTGTAGGTACTAGGAGCTTCAGGGAGTAGCCGAGTTAGTCTGTTACAGTTACTAGGGGTACTTATAATTTTTTTAAGGGAATACTTTATTAAAAAAAAGGTTGAGAGACACTGAGCTAGAGTAGTCACATGTGGGTAGTTGGACAGGGCCCACATAATGAATGCAGTGTGGATGCTGGAACTTTGGTTTGGGGCAGTTGCTAACCAAGGGTTACAAATGACTGTAGATGGCACCAGCACTGAGACAGTAAGAATAGGGAGAAGCTGAAATGTCTTGTGTTTAAAATACATGATGGTGTTCAAAGTGTCTGCTTCCTCTCCACTGTTGGAGTCGCAAAAAGCCTCAGGCTCATAGGGTCGTGGAGTGTTGTCTGCACTGGGAGCCGCTAATTGCAAACAGACGTAAATTAATCCTTAAAACAGTGAGGCAAAAATTCCTCCTTAGGTGGTAGAAAGTTAAAATGGATTTAGCTGAAGGAAAAGTTTATCCTCCCCCATGTGTGGTACCCTCTTTCTGTTGCAGAGTCCAACTAGTGGCCTCACGGTGGTTGTCGTATTGTGGTAGCGCTTCGGATTTGTAGGCTGGGACCTGTTATGGGTGCTATGTACATACAAATTGAAAAGAGCTTTACAACTTGGACAACAATCCCAGAATTGCTGGGATAAGGGCAGTTATCAAGCACTTAGACTAGGAATCTGAGCTCAGCTCTCCCATTTCCATCACTGCCATAGACTCTGGTCTTTTGGGAAAGTGGGGATAATTGCAAACTCTTCAAGGCAGACAGGCTCATGTGGTGTGTGTGCACAGGACCTGGTGCTGCCTCTGACCCCGAACAAACAAGTCTTGTAGTATCTGATCTTTTTCTCAGTCTGTGGTGCCATCTACAGGCGAATCCAGGGTAAAGTTGCTTTCAGTCCATGCAAGAAAAATCATCCTGCTTTTTTGTCTCCTCATAGCTGGCAACCAGAGCGACAGATTCCTTTCAGTGATGTACGGCTCCCCCCACCCACGGACTACAACAAAGAGATTACAGAAGGGGATGAAGTGGAGGTAGGTGGGTGTGCTTTGGGTTTTGGGGTTGTCCACTGTGAGCCTGCTGTCCTCACTGGCTCCCCTGCTGACCATATTCCTGTCTCTCTAGGTTTATTCCCGAGCCAATGAACATGAGCCGTGCGGCTGGTGGCTGGCAAGGGTCCGGATGATGAAAGGAGACGTAAGTTTCTATGGATTTTTCTGCCCAACTCCATGCCCTGATTGCTCACATCTACCCCGATGCCTTCGCGCCAGCTCCCAGCGCTTTGTGTAGCTTGCTGTCCCTTCGGCATGCCACCTGAATGCAAGCGGGAGGAGGCAAGGTTATAATTAGGATAGTCTCTCTCTTTCTAAAAGATGCTTGGGCTCAGCTGGAAGGGACAGCCCTGGCTTGTGCAGAAGGTCAAGATCAGATGAGCTCAGTGATGCCACCCAGCCTAAAGATCCGTGAAGGCTCCCATGCAATGTCCCTTTTAATCTTGTGTGGAATAAATGTGTGTGTGCACTGAGGCATATGTGAATGTGTACCATCCATAGAAACAAAACCTAGTTGTGGGCTCTCTGCTAATCAGCTGGGTGGCATTTGAATCTCTCCTGAGATTACAGGAAATACTGCCATGAGAGAGGGAGCCTGCAAAGGGATATAAAACCACACCGTAGGGTTTCAGATCATGAACATTTAGGGGCTCCCCACTGAGCGTTGCCCCCTTTCCTGACCTTAATTTCGATCTGAATCATGCAAGATTTTTTATCCCCTACTTTTTAGTGGTCGCTGTTCTAATTCTTATCTAGTCCTCCTTTCTATGAATCTTGCAAAGTGCATGGCCTCACTCATATCCATTGGCAGCGAGAGCGACAGGTTAATTCATCTGAAAACGAGGTGCTGAGCATGATTTGGCTTCCCAGGCTGTATTTGGATTGCAAAGCCCATCCCTGTGTGTGCTGGGACCCCATGCCATCAGTTCTCTCTCTCTCTCTCTCTCTCTCCTCTCTCTGCCCTCCCAAATTCCTGATTCTCACCCAATCTCTCTCTCTCCTCAGTTTTATGTAATTGAATATGCAGCTTGTGATGCCACCTACAACGAAATCGTCACACTGGAGCGACTCCGGCCCGTTAACCCCAACAAAGTGGCCACCAAATCCAGCTTCTTCAAATACACCATTGCTGTGCCGGAGGACCTCAAGGAGGCGTGAGTGAAACAGCGACCTAGGGGAGCTAACCACCCTTGGATTAAAGAAAAGTTGCTAGCTTGGCTTTTCCTCCATGGCGAGGGAGCCAGAGACCAGGGCTGTGTTTAAAGGCGCCATATGAGGAAATTGACCAGCATTATTCTGCTGTAATTATACTGTGAATAGCCTGCAGTGGGCTCTGAGAGGAGAAGAGGTTTATTACAACACATTGTGTGCCCCCTATTGGTCTATCCCCTACGCTGCAACTGGAAGTGTTCTTCCCTATGCAGGTGGACAAGTGAGTAGCTGTCTGAATACAAAGCAGCCCAGTGCCCAGGTTATGTGCCCACTGCTGCCCAGACGACCCCGGCTTTTCTAGGTGTGCTAGCCTGATTCAGTTACTCTAAATGTCCCCTAGATTTCCTAGGGCATGATCAGCTGTGATGGGGTGAGGCATTTCTGGGGAAAGACAGCAGATTGGCCATATGGGTTGTTGGTCACCCAGTGAGCTTACCAGCAGGACTTGTGTTCCACGAAAAGGAATATGCAGCTGTGTAGGTTACCTTCTGGGGCACTGCTGGGTCTTAGAGATGTTAAAAATTGTTTAATACAGTAACTGTATCTGCTAAAAAATGTTAGCAGTTCCATGGTTGCACATGCTGTGGGCTCTAAGCTTTATACTGCAGAGCTTACAGTGAAGCCTCCCTGAGAGCAGGGCCACCTGCCCAGCTCCTGGGGAGAAGATTTTACTGCCTACCTAGCTCCTATGGAGGAAGCTTTATTACCCTGCTGTGGCAAAGCCACCTCCCTGGGAGCCAGCTGAGTGTAACCCATACCATTAACTGATGAGCATCAGCTTACTGATTAATCAGATGTGCTCTAATATCCCTAGTCTTAATGTCCGTCCACCCACCCACCTCTTCTATCCTTGTTCTGTGGCTGCTTCCTCTGGAGAGGATCTAGTTAATTGAAATTGAAAAACCCCACCTGACCTATTAAGAGGGGACAGGTTTTCAAGGTGATGAATTCTCAGCTTTGGAGGTTTTTAAGATCTGGTCGGACAAACACCTGGCAAGGATTGTCTAGGCCTGGGAGTTCCCCAGGATACCTTCCCCATGGTGCACTTACATTTCCCATAGCTGTGCTGGTATGCTGCTGAGCTGCTCTCTGCTCTGCTAACCTGTCGCTTCTCTACTCAGGTGCTCCAATGAAAATGTGCATAAGGAATTCAAAAAGGCGGTGGGAGCAAACAGCATCTTTCTCAATGTCGCCAACAGCGAACTCTTCATCCTGGTGAGCCAGGAGCGCACAGCCAGCGTAATGGAGGACCATAGGGGTGGCAGGTTCATGGCAGATCAGCTGGGGTGGGGATGGATGGATGGTTTGGAGGATGGGGTGGTGTCATAGGGCTGGCCACCTCTTGTGGCCAGCAGCTGCTCTAGTTCTGCTGACCACTGATGCTTTTCTCCTCCCATAGTCTACAAATGAATCCACGATAAAGCGGGCATCACTGCTGGGTGACATGCACCTCCGCAGCATCCGCACCAAGCTCATGCTGATGTCTCGGAATGAGGAAGCCAACAAGCACTTGGAGGTGAGGTGGAACCGCACCATCCAGGCGCCTAGGCATGGGTGATGGCCCTAACCCAAGGCGAGCCGAGCCGCTTGCTTTCTCCTCACACCTAGGTGGCAGACCAGACAAACCGTTGCTCATGTGGTGAAGCTGGTGCCTCACCAAAACAGGTGTGGCGGGTTTCCAGACCCTTCAGGGACTGGGGGAGGGGAATACAGAGCTGCACACAGACCTCCTAGGGCTTACCCCTTCCTAAGCTCAGCTACCTTAGTGCTGAGCCACTTGGGAGGAACAGAGTTGGACTCCATGGAGGGGTCTCAGGAGCCAGGGGCATGGCTCCAGCAGAGTAGATGCCTCCCACTTGAGTGGCTCTGAGGGACCATGTGGAGGATATCTCCGTCAGCCAGCGTGCAACAATACTGTCCTCTTCTCTCGGCCTTGGAGCACTCTTGCACAGTGCCCACCCTCAGCTAGTGGGAACTGGCATTTCTTGGCCTGTTGCAGTTTCCTCCCTCACCCTGGCCACCACTTTGACTCCCTGTTGTGGTGCACTCTTTCTCCCCAGACGAGTAAGCAGCTGGCCTCGGCGTTCCAGGAGGAGTTCACTGTCCGCGAAGACCTCATGGGGCTGGCCATTGGCACCCATGGTGCCAACATCCAGCAGGCCAGGAAGGTGCCTGGAGTCACTGCCATAGAGTTAGATGAGGAGACGTGCACCTTCCGCATCTACGGGGAGGTGAGGGCAGGGCTCCTGGCTCTCTTGGTGAGGGAAAGGGGGACTGGTGGATTAAACTGGGGGGGGGGGAGGCGGGCTGGAAACTAGCACTCCTGGGTTCTCTCTCTCTGTTTTGGAGGTAGTCAGGACGATTACTTGACCAGGTAACCAAGTCCTTTGTCTCCTACCTGCAGACTCCTGAGGCATGCAAGCAGGCCCGGAGCTACCTAGAATTCTCAGAAGACTCTGTTCAAGTCCCAAGAAACCTTGTTGGTAAATGTCATGGCTGTTACCATGCTTGGTAGTGACCCCTACAGGGGCCCAGTGTTCCTGGGACATCCCCCAGGGGCAAATGTCTGTGTGATGGGACATCCCCACTGGGGAGTGGGAGATGCCTGTCTCTGAGGGGTCCATTGTGCATTTCTCTCGCTAGAAGGCTGCTAGCTTTCTGAAGTAGGGCTACCAAAGGAAACTTAAGATGATAAGTTCTGGGGTGGGGAACCCTATCTGGAAGTGAGCAGCTGTCTGTTGTGGTGTCTTTAGGGGTGCAGAGGTGTGACCTGGTGCCCTTCCCCATGGAATTAAGCTCACTTCATGGAAAAAAATCTCTGCCAGGGTGGAAGGAAAGTACTCGGGTGAAAAGGTTCATTCAACAGAGGATAACAGGGTGTTACAGTGTTTTGTTGGGACCATTTGTCCCCACCTTCGTCTTGTATTGGCGTCTCCTCTTAAATTCATTTCCATCAGTCGTAGGATTGAACACAAGTGACCTGAGTGATAGAGGAGTGGGGGGGGGGTCTCAGCTGAAAGCGGGGGAACAGCAGAGCCAGGGTTTTGGTGGGTGTCACCTCTCTGCTAACCCCGCTTCAACAGGCAAAGTGATTGGGAAGAATGGCAAAGTGATCCAAGAAATTGTGGACAAGTCCGGAGTCGTCCGGGTGCGGGTGGAAGGGGACAATGACAAGAAGAATGCCCGAGAGGAGGTAGGTGGACGCAGATCAGTGTGTGGCAGGAGGAGCCGCTGGGGGGTGGCCAAGACTTGATTGAATCTCTTCTCTCCCAGGGAATGGTTCCTTTCATCTTTGTCGGCACTCGGGAAAATATCAGCAACGCCCAGGCCCTACTCGAATATCACCTTTCCTACCTCCAGGTAACACTCCACCTTCCCTATCCCTGAACAGTTATGGAGAAACGTCCTGAGCGCGGGCGAAATCTTAAGTGCAAAAGTGGCCTGAATCTAGAAGGAGGGTCTATGCAGCAGCTCAATCGTTCAGCAGGATTGTTAGCGAATACTTTAGGGATTGGGACCATCTAAATCAAATGGGGAGTGACTCTGAGAAACAGCCAGGGATTCCCCATCTCGGGGACTCGCGTTGCAAGTGGAGTCAGTATGGGTGTTGCATGTGCACGATTGTTAATCGGGTCCCTTTCCCCCCTGTCCTCCCACTGCCTGTGCCAGTTCTTAGGTTTCTGCACAGAGACTGTATGGGTGCATTTGCTTATTGGTTCTCCCTTTCTCATCCCAGGGCTGCGTACTTGTGACTGGCTTTTGTTCCCCTTCCTGTTCCGAGCTTGCATTTTGGGCCCCTCCCAGGAACCTGCCCTGAGGCTGCATGGGTGCTGTTGCTAATTGGTACCCTTACATTCTAGTGCAGTCACTAATGGGTTTCCCCTGCCTGGGAACTACAGTGGATTGGTTCCCCTCCATCCTGGAAGTGGCCTGGCCATATAACTAGGTGCTATCCTCTTATGCACTCTCATTTCTGTCCCCAGGAGGTGGAGCAGCTGCGCCTGGAACGTCTGCAAATCGATGAGCAGTTGCGGCAGATTGGCATGGGCTTCCGGCCCCTCTCCAGTCGAGCTGACAAGGAGCGAGGTGGCTATGCCACTGACGACAGCACCTCCTCCTCCCTCCATGGCACGCGGACGTATGGGGGTAGCTATGGCGGGCGAGGCCGTGGGCGCCGGGGACCCAACTCTGGCTACGGTAACCGAGGGGCTGTGGAGTGGCTCCCAGGGTGGGTTGGAGTTTGATGGATGGGCCCAACACTCAAGATTTTATAGCCCAAGGTGCCTTGGCCAAAATCTCTGCTTCACCTTGGGGATGGGTTGGTCAATGGGCTGGCCCCCGGAGGTGGCTGCATTTCAGCAAGGCTGTAAAACATTTCCTACAGAGAGGAGACAAAAAGTGTTTCCCTGGGTAGTGTGTGTCCTCCCTGCTGCTCGCTACAGCTTTGGGGAGCCCCCAGTGCAGATCAGCCTGTTGGAGTGGCACTCCCAATGGTGGCTCAGGGGCCCCACTGCTCTGTCCTCCCAGGTACCAACTCAGATGTGTCCAACGCCTCAGAGACTGAATCGGAGAAGAGAGACGACTGTGAGCGAGACCCGCGCCCTGAGGATAGCCGGAGGCGCCCGGGCATGGGACGAGGACGGGGTCCTACCCCAGCACCCCGAGGAGGAGGGGGCAGCAAGTACAACAATTCCTCCATTAGCTCAGGTGACTAGAGCCCTGTTAACTCCTGAGTGTACCCAGGGGCAGTTGGGGTAGGAGACTCTTGAACCCCAGAGTCTGAGCCATAGACCAGCTTGGGTCACTCCCCTTCAGCTCTTTCTTTTGTTCCCTGGCCTAATCTGTTGTGCTGTGTTGCTGTTAAACAGCTGCTGTGCCCTGTATCTCCTCGCCACCATATAAACGCGACTCAGAGCAAAGTTGAGTCTGGTGGGGGAAGAGGCTGTAATCTAGGACTCCTGGGTTCTTTGTTCTTGGTGAGGCTAGGCAGGGTTATTTGCCTCTCCCTTAGTGCTCAAGGACCCAGACAGCAACCCCTACAGCCTGCTGGACAACACGGAGACCGACCAGACAGCTGACACTGATGCCAGTGAGTCACAGCCTATCAACAACCGCCGGCGCCGCTCCCGCCGGCGCCGCACCGATGAGGATGCAACCATGATGGATGGGGCTGCTGAGTCAGACAACACATCTGTCAATGAGAATGGCGTGGGTGAGTGGTGGGGGGCAGGGTGCTGGAATATCTGGGTTCTCGCCCCAGGAGTGGGGGCTGGTGGGTTAGAGCAGGTGGGCCTGGGAACCGGGACACCTGCATTCTCTCTCTGGCTCTGGGAGGAATGTCTCTGGAGAGGAAGGGGTTGGGGAACACCTGCGTTCACCCTCAGTTCTCCCCCCTGCTTTCGCAGAGGATGAATCAAAGCCTCAGAGACGCAATCGAAGCCGTCGCCGACGTAACCGTGGGAACCGCATGGAGGGCTCCATCAGCCGGGACCGGCAGCCAGGTACAGGGCTAAGGCAGTACTGGGCAAGAGGTGCAGCAGGACACACACCAGGCTTTTGTGTGTCTGCTGCTGTGTGGGTGTGAAGGGGGGCAGGAACAGTCCTGGGAACCCTCCCTGTGCATGAAGAGGCCAGCAGGGTCCCACTTATGAAGCACAGTGAGTGTGGCTGGATCTCCCAGCAGGCTCTTGGGAATTGACGCATGTCAGAGTAGCCTTGGGGCTTCTCCAGTTCATCCCAGCGGCCAAAATTCAGGCATTCGGAAGCTGGTGTAACCCTGCGGACTAAGGATGCTCAGTATTGTGTAATTGACTAATCGAACGGCTTTGCATCAACTATTTGATTAGTCGCTAGATAGGGGGCCTCGACAGTAAAAATATATACCTATAATTAATGTGTGTCCGTTTTTAACGACTCCTTTAAAAACACGGAACTATTTGATTAGTCACTGCCCCTTTGAAATGCCACAGTGGTGTTTCAAGTGGCAGCACCACACCGAGCAGCTGACCCTGGGCTCCGTGTGGCGCTGCCTCTTTCCCCTCCCCTCACTTGCTGCCTCTGATAGACAGCAAGGGGGAGAAGCAACTAGTTGACTTGTCCTTAACATCCCTACTTCAGACCTCTGCCCCGGGGGACTCCTGGATCCTTTGTTGGTGACCGTGAGGTGGGCATTGTGAATTGGCCGCTCCCCTAGTTGACATTCTGTCCCAGCTGTGTGTGTATGGGAGTGGGGGCAGCAGCTACCCGGCCCAGCAGCTGTTAGTAACCCAGGGCATGCTCCCTCCTCCCCAGTGACAGTTGCGGATTACATCTCCCGGGCCGAGTCCCAGAGCCGACAGCGGGCCCCACAGAATGAATCCCGGGAAAAATCCACCGAAGATGACACACCCAGACAAAAGGTAGGATGCGGAGCCTGCGGGACTGGGGAAAGGGCTGCGAGGCTGAGGCTGGAGCTAGTGGGCTGACCCCTTCTCCCTCCCCCTGCAGGTAGAGCCAGTCACCAAGGTTGCCAACGGCCCATCGGAGAATGGCGAGGAACCATCCGCCATGGTGAACGGGCTCTCATAAGCTCCAAGCCAAGAGAGATGCGACTGCTCCCTCTTACCTAACCGACCCTAGTCAACCCTCGAGCTCTCAGCCCTGCTTGCGTCATCGTTAAACAAAAACCCACTGATCTCTCGTTAATGAACCATTATTAAAAGAAAATAATTAATTACTCTAGTGCTTGTTGGAAGCTTGCCAAAGATAGGAAAGCTGTTCTGAGTATAATCTTCGTTAGGCTCAAACCGATCGAGACAGGGCAGTGAAAACCAAACCGTATTCTTCCCCTGCTGTCCGGGGAGTGGGCGAGGATCACATGCCCCTCCGGGCAAGGGGTCTCGACAGTAAAAATATATACCTGTAATTAATGTGTGTCCGTTTTTGACGACTCCTTTAAAAACACGAAACGCAAACCAGCTGCGTGTTTAAACCGGAGAGAGGATTTTTTTGTGCCTTCTGATAGCGCGTCCTCACGCAGAGCACGGGTCTGGCTCTTTCTTCCCTTCCTTTTTTCCTTCCGTCTAGTTCAGTTGGGTCTGCTGGGCAGAGACTTTGCAAAGGATGAGTCAGAGTAAATTGCTTACCCCCTCCACCTCCCAAAAATCGGAAGGCGCGATGGGCGGGGAGCACAGGGATGGGTTTTTGTTTCCAGGCAATACAAAAACAGCAGGTATTTTCTTTTCTTTCGTATGTTGTGGAGGTTGAACAGAAATGGCATTGGGGGGAGGGGGGGAAGGGGGAGAGCATAGAGCCAGCCCTGAACCAGTCGCTTTGCCGGGGCAGGCGGGAGAAATCGAGCTGTGACGGTTGAGACTTTATTTATTTTTCACTGTACAGTATTTAAAAGAGAATAAAGAACCAAACTGGTCAGCAAGCTACTTTCTCTTCCCCTCCCTGGAAACGTGTCGGAGGGGGGAAGAAACCCCCCCCCCATTGCTTTTCTTCCTGAGATGCACAGATCTTAAATAAAGCCGACGAAAAGCACCCAAGTCTGCTCTGCACCCTTTACTCACTGCTGCTGTTTTTCCATCATACAGCAGAGATGGAAAACTGCAGTTTCAGGTAGGCACTATGGCCATTCTGCATTCCTCTCCTAAATCGCCTGCTGGGCACTGAAGCATTGACTGGGAAAATCAGAGCCAAAGAAATGATTCTGGGCTGGAGGGGAGAAAGCTGAAGCTGTGAGGTGCTCCGTGGCTTTTAACCTAAAGGAGGTTGAGGCGATTGCTGCAGGATTGTGGTCCTGGGTCAGAAGGCCGCTGGAGCAGCCTGCGGTGCATATAGTTTCACTTTCCAGGTGCTGTGTTGCCACGGGGTGGGAAGGCCCCCCTGCCCCCAGTTCAGTCTCCTTCGCTCATTAACCATGGCAAGGGGCAGCCAGTTTTCTGGCTACACTTCAGCTTGCTGGGAAACCAAGTGGGTTCCTGTTGGTGGCCTTTCCCTGCCTGGCTCTCCCTTTATCCTACCCCAGGAGTTGAGGGATCCAAATGCCTAGCCATGCTTGGGGGCAGAATTTTTGACTTCTGCCCTCCCAGTGCAGGGTGAGGGGGACAGACTGCAGGTTTGTGACCAACAGGAGGTGGTGTAATTACTAGGACTGGCCCCTGGGGGAAGAGGCATACTAGGCAGAGCAAGGGGGCTCCCAGTCCCAAACCACTGGGAGGGAGCAGTTAGTGTAAATGCTGTGAGGTGGTCAGACCAGGTTTGGAGCTGGGAGGCTGCAGGGGTTGGGATCTGGGACTCCTGGGTTCTCTTGCTGGTTTGGGGGGGGGGGGGGGGAACAGGATTAAAAGCTAGTGACTGGCACCTACAACCCAGTTGTCCTAGCCTGAAGTACAGGTAGGGCTGGGCATCAGTTGGGACCCACCCCAGAGATGGCTGCAGTGTTGGCCTCCAAGACCTGTCCCTTGCAGGGGGTAGGACACACCAAGTTTGGCATGTCCTTGTATTACCCAGACCCTGCCCCTTGGGTATCTCCCATTCTATGACAGTACCTGGGACACCTGCATTCCCCACAGCTGGAGGGCAGGAGCAGAGCTGCCCTGCTTTTCCATGTACCTGCAGTGCTAGAGGGTCCTTGGGGGGACGACTCAGCAGAGGCGCTCTCCCCTGGCAGGCAGGGCTGGCCCCAGGGACTTATTCAGCAGAGGGGACAATGGGGTTTATCATCCCAGCTTGTGCTCCCCAAGACTTGAGGGGGAGGAGGCTGGACTCACTTTTTGTCCAGCCCAGATCCAGGTCTCTGGCCAGCGGGGTGCTACATTCCCCTTACAAGCCCAGCTTCACCCCCAGAGAGAGCATGCGGGAGGGCCTAGTTCTCTCCCTTCTGCTGGTGGGCATAAATGGCAAGTAAGGAATCCTGGGTTTTCTCCCTGGTGCTGGGAGGGGAGTGGGGAGGGCTGAGAGTCAGATAGGTGTAGGCAGGGCTAGCCTGGCTGGGTGGAGCAAGAGGCAGATACTTCCTTGTCTGCCTGAAGGAGCAGACGTGTGGGGAGTTCCACCCAGCAGGGGCAGGGCCAGTGGGTGGGCGTGGCAATGCAGGGCTATTTCCCTGTCCCCACATGCAGGCAAGGGCTCAGACCCGGCAGTGAGGGGGCCGGGTATGGCTGAGGGGGTGGGCATGGCAGGGGCGCCGGTGGGCGAGCCCTTGGACAAGGTGAAGCGGCCCATGAATGCCTTCATGGTGTGGTCCAGCGGGCAGCGGCGGCGCCTGGCACAGGAGCACCCCAAGATGCACAACTCCGAGATCTCCAAGCGCCTGGGGGCGGCCTGGCGCCGGCTGGGCGAGGCTGAGAAACGCCCCTTCATCGAGGAGGCCAAGCGTCTCCGGGCCCGCCATATGAAGGACTATCCTGACTACAAGTACCGGCCCCGGCGCAAGGGCCGGGCACCCACCAAGGAACTGCCCACAGGCCGTCCGCCCCCACAGCTGCCTGCCTCCAGACCCTGGGGCTACAGTGAGCCACTAGCCTACCAACCGCCCCGTTATCCGCAGTACCCGGCTAGCCAGGCCTACGGGAACGCCGCTGGAGGGTACAGGTGGGTCCCGTGCTGCTGCTGCCCCAAGGGCATTGCTTTGCCATTTGTTTGAACTCCATTTCTGTGCTTTCTGTTCTTTTCTCTTCCTCCCTGTGTGTCCCTAAGTCAGTGCCCCTGGACTAGAGGTAGGGTCTGGCAGGGAGCTAGGCACAAACCCTAAATCCTTTTGCTGGTTTGTTCCCTTTCCCCTGGTCCAGAAGGGATGAAATTAGGCCAGCTGAGGGGGGTCTGTGTGTAACCTGCTCCACAGATGGCCGCACCTCAGCACGAGGTGGAGTCTCTCCACAAGCAGTTGCCCTTACCCAGAGGTGGCTGCATGTCAGTGCCAGGTGCAGGCTAGGCCCCTAGAATAGAATACATATTCCAGGTGCTGGTCAGGACTCAGCTCCTGCCCCAGAATTTGCATCTAACTGTTAAGGTGATTGTGGGATGAGTCAGCGGAGGGGGGGGGGAGGTAAGCTGCCCATAGCACCCATGGGCCCTGCCAGCTGTTGTGATCCCCAGGGGATACCATGAAGTGAAGGCTTCCCAGTGGTGAACCCAGGTGTCCTGACTCCCAGCTGCCTCTAGCCCCTGCTAGGATTGATCCCAGGAGTCCTGACTCCCTAGTATGACAGGATGTTACCTTCCCTGCCCTAGGACTTTGGGTCCTGGCCAGGAGTGGGGTAGGGCACCAGGTGGTGCCTGTCCTGCAGTGGGCAAGGATTCACTATGCCCTGAACAAAGGGGTCATGACCCAGCCAGGCTATGTCCAATCCATGGCTTGGCTCCACTCCCTGTACCCAGGGTGGGTGGGTCTGGCTGTAGGATCTAGTGCTGTGGGGAGAGGAAACAGATACAAGTAATAGAACCCAGGCATCCTGGCTCCCAGCATTCCCTGCTCTAACCACTAGGTTCCACTATGAAGTGGTTCCTACATGAAGCAGCAGGGGATCTCTGGTCGGGGGTAGGGGGAGGGAAGGGGAATGCTCAGAGCAGGCATCTTGGAGGCTGGGTGCCAGGACACCTGGGTTCCATCCCTGGCCCCGGGAGGGAGGGAGGGGAGGGCAGGGCAGGCTGGGGCAGGCTGTGGGGGAGCCGCTCACATGCCCAGAACCGGATTAACAGGCCGCCTGAGGAATGCAGCCCTGGCTCACCCAGCCCTGCGGAGGGGAGCCTCTTCCTGCAGCTGCAGGGGCAGGGCTGGCATCCTCTCCCCTGCCTCTCCCCATGAGATCTCCCAGCATTGGGGAGCAAACCCATAAGTGCTGGCTCCAAGCCCCACTGCTCTAACCACTGGACCCCACTCTCCTCCCAGAGTGAGGAAACATCCCCCTCCCATACTAGAAACCCTGTCATTAGTTGCTCATTAGTCTCAGCAGTGAAAAGCTGAGCAGTAATGAGGAAAGCAGGGGATGCAGTCGGGTGCCTTTGGGGCAGGATGAACCCAGAAGTCTGGGCCAGGCCACTGAACTCTCTGACTGGGGAGAAGCTGGGGGAGCATAGAAAGCAGTGGGGCTAGTGGCTGTGGGGGGCTGGGAACCAAGATTCCTGAGTTCTCTCCCCAATGCTAGGAGCAAGGGGGAGGATTAAGTGTTTGGGTGGAAAAGAGCAAGGTCCCAGACATTCAGGGAAAAACTCAAGAGGAGCTGTGTTCTCCCCAGTCATTTAACCCTTCTCTGCTTTTGTCATCCCCCTGCAGTAGCCTGTCCTACGGGCCCCTGGCCCCGATGCCCTACAAGCAAGACCCCCAACCCCACCCAGAGGGGGTGCTGCCAGCTGACTTCCGTGACATGATGGCTGCCTATGGCCTGCAGGCCTGCGACATGGGCGAGAGCTTCCCGCAGCCACCCTACGAGGCTCCTGGGCTGACGCCCCTCTAGCCCTGCTGCAGGGCAGGACTGAGGGAGGCTTTTATACAGAAAGAAAAACATCAAGGAAACCACTCAGGAGGAGCTGTGGGTGCAGCACATGGGCTGGCAGCTGGAGTAATGGGGAGAGAAGAAGGTGGAAACCCCCCTCCCAATACTTTAGAGCAACCCCAACTGTTAATCTTTCCAGGCTGGCTTCTAATCCATTCCCTCCCCCTTACCCCCCGCCCCCTTTCACGGCTGCTTCTGTTCTACTTCACCCAGTTGGAAGCAGGGGAGAGGGGGCTGGAGAACTTGGGGAGGAGATGAAAAATTAGGTGTTTTTGGAGGCACAGCAGGAGGAGCCCCCTGAGAAGGTACTGGCTGGCTGTATATCTTAATGCCACTTGTCAACCTGTTTTGTAAAGACAATAAACCAGGCTTCTGGAGGTGGGTCTAGCCCCAGAGCATTACTGGGGGAGGGAGAAGGAGGGAGCAAAGGGCAACTGAGACATTGGATAAGGGGCAGTAACAGACCCTCTCTGCCCCCCACATTTGCAGGATCATTGCAGGCAATGCCTCTTGCTTCATACCTGCTAGTCCACCTGGGGTTCCACAGCCCTGCTCCCCAAGCTCTATCAGTGCTCCTTACTCCTGACCTCCAGCCCCCTCCCACAACCCCTTGATAATTCTTCCCTGGAGCAGCCCAGAAAAGAGCTAGGGCAGTGGTTTCCAGCCTTTTTAATCACAAGATCACTCTTCAATTTCAGTGCAATGTAAGATCTACCACAAACCCAAATACCCATGTCCCATTTCCTTCCTGCCCCTTCAAGGCCCTCCCCCTGCTCACTCCACCCCCTTTATCCCCCCCATCCTCATTCACTTGCACCAAGCTGAGGTAGGGGGTTGCGGTACATGGTTTGTCTTGGGCCAAAGGGTTTGGAGTGTGGGAGGGGCTCTGGGCTTGGGCCAGGAGAGGGTTCAGGGTACAAGCTCTGGCAAGGAGTTTGGGTGCAGGGGAAAGTTCAGGAAGCAGGCTCTGGGCCTGGTTTAACTGAGATGGCTTCTGGGTGGTGAAGGAGTGGGGTTAAGGCAGGCCTCCTCTTGCCTGGCCTTGCACCACTCCTGAAAGCAGCTAGCATGTACAGCAACGGTTCTATGGCACCATGTGGTGCCCCTTATCTACCAGCCATAGTTTCCTATTGTTGATCAAAGGGAGCTGCAGGCAAGGACAGCATGTGGAGACCCCCTGCTCTGTCTTTGAGGGGCTACAGGGACATGCCAGTTGTGTCTAGGAGCAGCAATTACCACAGCAATAATTACTCCTGCCCAGTAAGGTTTGGCATTTTAGAACTCACCACTCAATTAAATTTAAGTGTAAGAGAAATTAAAATGATGAAATGCACAGACCAGTCAAAAACCAAGAACAACTCTCTTCCCTCCCCCCCCCCCCCCCATCCATATGTATGTGTTGGGGCAGGAGATGAGGGAAGGACAGTGTGTTTGTGAGTGACAGACACACAGTGTAGAATAGTGGTAGAAATGTAGCCATGTTAGTCTGGTGCAGCTGAAACAAAAAACAGGACTGAATATTGCTGAGCCTCATTTGCATACCTAAAGAGCCTTTTTTTCAGAAGAAGCTCTTGCACAAGGAGGGTCTACACTGCCCCTTGTACAAGAAGACCCCTCTTGCGCAGCGCCGTTACACCTATTACTTTTCAGGAAGAATGGCATTGCTCAAGAGGGGGCAGCGTAGACACTCCTTGAGCAAGAGCCTCTTCTGAAAAAAATGGTGGCTCATTAGGTATGCAAATGAGGCTCAGCAATATTCTACACTTAGCCTTATTTGCATATTAATTGTGCAAGAAGCCACAAGTGTAGACATAGCATCTGTGTGGAGATAGGGTACAGGAGTGGGGATAGGACAGACACTCTGACATCAGCTCCCCCCATCTCCCTTCCACATCCTGCACAGCAAGCAGGGGGCAGCTCCAAGGCAGAGGGCAGGAGCAGCATGACAGTGGGTAGACAGCAACTGAAGTGCCAGCGCTTGATAGCTTCCTGCCAAACTAGTCAGGATCCCCTGTCAGAGGCTCTGATCTACTGGTTAGTGACCCGTGGCCTAGGGGTGCCCATACTGAGAGTAAGGAAGGGTTAAAGCAACAGGACCATGGTGTTGTATGGGGAAAATGGGGGCAGGGCTGGGAGCCAGAACTGCTGAGTTCTCTCCTGGCTTTGGGTTTGAAGGGCTGAGGGATTAGAGCAGCAGAGGCTGGAAGCCAGGATGCCTGGGTTCTCCCTGGCTCCAGGCAGTAGGGAGGGGAAATACTGTGACCCCACCTGCACCTGGGGCCTCTTCAAAGCAGCTGCCATGGCATCAGCAAGCCAAACCCCACCCTGTAACTGCCCTGGGCCTGGAGACACAAACAACCACTCCCAGCCCATCACCTTTAAGTGACACAGCTCCAGGTTCTGCTCTGCCAGAGGCCTTCACTCCTTCTTGCAGCCCCTCCCAGCCCCTGGCTCTCACTTTGGACCCGCAGTTCCCAGAGGTCAGGGAAGGTCGCAGCTAACAAATTAACCCCACATGTGCCAGGGAATGGGAGCAGTAGAGAAAGGTGATGGGGCCATTGCCCTGGTAATAGAATGTTTGGTCCCAGCTGCAACATGAGTTTCTGCCTGTTCCCACTCCCAGTTACCACAGTAACCAGGGCAGGGCTCAGAATCCACATGTTCTGACAGGAAGGGGTGAATCAGCCACAGAAACTTGCTGTGGGGGCACCTGCAGAGGGATCCCAGGGCTGAGCCTGCCCCCACCCAGGGAGAGACCCAGGAGTGCTGGCTCCCAGCATCAGCAGGGACTCTAGGCAGACAGGGCTCCATGCCTGGTTTGGCTTTGCCCTGCCCCATCTGGTGCCAGTTTATCCCAGGGCCAGGAGCATGGGGGTGGAACAGTGGTGACTAATTGGAATGATTAGCAACAAACTCATTAGTTGTTGGGGGTGTCCCTGTCTGCCTTCTTGATTGCTGCTCCCCCTGCCCCAGTCAACCTTCCTTCTGCGCCCTGGCCCTGCAACGAGTCCCACAGATTCCTTCCTTCCCTGATGGGGCAGGCACAATGGCTAAGCGCTCATGAAAACTCAGCATTTAATTAAGGGGGGGGCACTTACAGGCCTAGCTCCTCCCTGCCAGAGCCCAGCTGGTAAAAGGAGCACAGACCCTTGACAAAGCCAAGAAAGGGAAAGTGGGGGGAGGGGAACAGATCAGGCTGGCTGAGAGGGGTCCCTCTAGAGAGTGCTGATGAGCCAGAAGGCAGGCAGCTCTGCTCCCCCCTCGATAGGACTCAGATTATAGTGGGGCAGAGCCAGCCCTGCTGACTGCCTGCTTGTTAGCAAGCTACAGTTGTCAGCTCCCAAACCCCTCTGGGGTCCCCGCCCTCCTATGCCTGCTTCTTCCTGGCCTCCACGCCGGCCGACATGTCCCAGTAGTACAGCAGCTGGCCTGCGATAACCCCATTGCAGACAGACGAGACCACATAGGTGACAGCCATCAGGGGATCTCCTGTCTCCTAGCAGGACAGACAGACAGAGGTAAGATTACAAAGAAGGGCAGTGACTGGCTGGCTGGCTCAGGGGGCAGGAAATGGGACATGGGGCTTGTCCTCTCTGAGAATGCCAATTCTGGTCTCAGTTCATGCACATGTCACATCACACCCCACCCACCAGGGAGACTGAACAAGCCCCAGACACACTGAATGCCATCCGACTAGGAACATGATAGGGCCATGCTCACAGGGATTGTGAGAAAGAACCCCCATGGTGCCCTTTGACCCAACGCTCATACCTCCCTCCAAAAAGGGGGGATGGCACTACCTGCACGGAAGTGAAAATCCGGGCCAGCGAGCCAGCAAAGAGCAGGAAGATGGTGATGGCTGACAGCTGCCCCGTGTGTCCATTGTGGTAGTTGGTGGCTGCCTGGAGCACCTGGGGGGAGGGGAAGAGAAGAAAGACATCCCACTGCTGATCAGCAGCTTAGACAGAACTCTGCCTCCACTGCATCATGAGCCCCCATCATTCTATCCATGGCCCCCCATGCTCTGGGGAGTGAGTCCCTCTGTATGGAGGCAGCCCCACAAAAACAAACATAGCATCCCACCAGTGCACCCTAAGCCAAGCCATCCTCTGTATGCAGGATTCAATGGGAATGGGAGCCAGCACCCCCTACAGGGGACAGGCCCCATGGACCATTCTCTGCCCACCCTGAGCCAGGCAGTCCCTGGCACCTCTAAAGGGGACAGGGCCCATTGTTGCTCCAGGAGGTTCTGAGGAAGAACTGGCACTTACTCGGCTGATGATGATAGCGGGCATGTTGGTGGCTTGCAGCAGAGTGACCACGGCCTGGGGCACAAGGGGGGACAGCAACAGAGCGAGCAGAGCAAAATACAGCACTAGGAAAGAGATACCTGGTGGGGGGGGAGAATGGGAGAAAGTTAAATCCCCCCCATGTACAGATCCATCTACAGCTCCTCCCCTTCTGCAAGCCCCACTGGCACCCCACTTACCTTGTGCTGTGCGACCCCCGAAATGCTGGGCCAGGAAGCCAATGGCGACTGTTTGAAGCATAAGGAAGAGAGCCTCTCCCCAAGCACTGGGGAAAGAGAACATGAGATCAAGTTCCCCCCAATGACCCATTGTTTCTTCAGCCAGCCAGTCCTGTTCCCCTCCAAGAGCCAAGGAGAGGACCCAGGAGCCCCAGTTTGCAGCCCCCTGCTCTAAACTGCCAGCCCCACTCCCTTCCCAGAGCTGAGGAGATGACCCAGGAGTTCTGGCACCCAGCTCCCATTGCTCTGACGCACTGGACTCCACCAATGTGAGCTCTCTCCTCCAGTGCTGACCCCACTTCAGTTCAGACTAGAAATGTTAGTGTGTAGTCATTACATGATTAACTAATAATCCCAGGCTTATTGGTTAACCCTAGTGACTACATGCAGCCCCCTCCCAGGCTACCTCTGTATCAGAGACAGGAGCAGGTACCCACGGGGAACCAACTTTTAAGTGTGCCATCTCCCGTGGAGATGCCTGCCCCCCGCACTGCTGCCTCTGATAGAAAGGCAGCAACACAGAGGGGAGGTGGAGGTAGACAGGAGACAGTACACATGGGAAGCCAGCTTTCAAGCCAGCTCCCCACACATATCAGCTCCTGCCAAGCCACCTGCCCCACCACCCTTTCGTGTGTGGGGGGAGAGGACAGTCAGGAGGTGTAACACATGCAAAACAGCTTTCAAGCCAGCTCCCCATGTGTATCAGCTCCCGTGGAGTTGCCTGCTCCCCATACTGTCTCTTTTTCAGAGGCAGCAGGGTGGCACAGGTGGGAGCAGGAACTCTGGCTTAAAAGCCAGCTCCCCACAAGCAATGGCTCCCACCTCCCCTCACGTATAAACGTGTAACCATTTAAACAGTGGTTGTACATTTACACAAATACATGTTAGTTAGCATCCCTAGTTCAGACCCACCAGGTGCGGGAGCTGCTCTGTGGCTAGTAGTGGTGTCACAGGGTTGGGTCTCCCTCTGGTGGCAAGGAGGGGCAGGCGCAGCCTCACCTGAAGGGGAAGCTGTTGGCCACGCTGTACACCATGGTGCCCGTGATGGCCAGTAGCTCCAGTAGGATAGAGTTAAAACTAAGCCCCTCAGCACTCTTCGCCTTCAGGATCTTAAACACCTGAGGCAGCTTCACTGCAGGGAGACAAAATACACATCAGAGCCGAGGGCAGCCTCATAACCCCGAGCCAGCCAGTCTCTAGCCCTGGGGCTGTGTTGGTACCGGCACCTCCTAGAGAGGGGACAGGACCTGTGCCCCATTCCCATCCCCCCAGGTGCTGAGAAGAGGTCAAGGGGGCAGATCCATACCCATAAGTGACCCTGCAACGATGGCGATTCCTAGACATTTGCTGATCAGGATCTTCAGACAGGGAACTGCCCACAAAGGAAATGGAGCAGAAGAAGAGAAGAGAGTTCAGTACACAGTAGGGCAGCAGCATGCCCATCCCCAGCCCCCAAGCCTCTGTGCTTAGCACCTGCCTTATACGCAAGGGCATCCTCCCCCATGATCTCTTTCTCCCCAGGTGGGGCAACCTGGGGTCAAACATGGAGTCCAGGTCAGGTCACAAGCAATACCCATCCCCCATCCCACAGCAACTAGGGCTATGTCTACACTTGTGGCTTCTTGCGCAATATGCCAATGAGGCTAAGCATGGAATATCGCCGAGCCTCATTTGCATACCTAATGAGTATGCAAAAAACCCTCTTGTACAAGAAGGGGCAGTGTAGATGCTCTTTCTTGCGCAAGAGTCTCGGCTGAAAAAAATGGTGGCTCATTAGGTATGCAAATGAGGCTCAGCAATATTCCATGCTTAGCCTCATTTGCATATTACTCAGATTCATAGACTTTAAGGTCTGAAGGGACCATTATGATCATCTAGTCCGACCCCCTGCATAGTGCAGGCCACAAAATCTCACCCACCCCTCCTAGAATAATCCTCTCACCTATATCTCAGATATTGAAGCCTTCAAATACTTTGAAGACCCCAAGATGCAGAGAATCCTCCAGCTGTGATCTGTGCCCCATGCTACAGAGGAAGGTGAAAAACCTCCAGGACCTCTGCCAATCTACCCTGGAGGAAAATTCCTTCTCAACCCCAAATATGGCGATCAGCTAAACCCTGAGCATGTGGGCAAGACTCATCAGCCAGACACCCAGAAAGTTCTGTATAGTAACTCCTAACCTTCCTCCATTGACCTATTTCCCACTGATAATGGTCAATGAGTTACCAAGATCATGTTATCTCATCAAACCATCCCCTTCATCAACCCATCTAGTTTAATCTTGAAGCCAGACAGATCTTTTGCCCCCACTACTTCCTTTGGAAGAACGTTCCAGAACCTCACTCCTCTAATGGTTAGAAACCTTCGTCTAATCTCAAGTCTAAACTTCCTACTAGCCAGCTTATATCCATTTGTTCTTGTGTCCACATTGGTATTAAGCTTAAATAATTCCTCTCCCTCCCTGGTATTTATCCCTCTAATATATTTAAAAAGTGCAATCATGTCCCCCCTCAGCCTTCTTTTGGTTAAGGTAAACAAGCCAAGCTCCCTGAGTCTCCTTTCATAAGACAGGTTTTCCATTCCTCGGGGCCCCAGAGTGGCAGACCAGTGAGGGTCGTGACGTGCCCCCCGCGAGGAATGAGTTAAAAGTGACAATCGCCCACGGTCCCCCGTCTGCGGAGCACTTCCGCCCCGCGCCGTTGGAACAGAAAAACGCCAAACACAGCACTTCCGGTCTGCGGTTACTATCTAGCGCCCTACACCACCATGGCGCCTGCACTGAGTGTTTCCGGTCGCGCCCAGTAACTTCCGCCCTACCCCATCATGGCGACCGAGTGCCTCGCGCTTCATTCTTCCGCGCTACCGGCAGCAGGCACTGAAAGGTTGCCATAGCGCCCGGGCTCACCGTGCAGCAGGTTGAAGCGCAGCAGCAGCTCATCGTAGCAGCGCTCGGGGAGCAGGTGCGGGACCAGCAGCCCCCTCAGCAGCGCCTCCGCCGCCATCTTGGGAAATGGCGGCGGTCCAGCACTTCCGCCTCCATGTCACCATGGAGGCCCTGTCCCACTGCGCAGACGCACTGGCTCCTTCACACTCCTGCGCATGTGCGCCTCGTTACCATCTCTTTTGTGAACATGAGCCCTGTCCCATGTGCAGCGCTCTCTCTTGCGCGCATGCTCCCTGTGCCCTGCGCTCAGCGCGCATGTGCTCCCTGCCCTCTTCCCGGTTCTCTCGCCTTCCTTGCGGCGCCTGCGCCTTCTGTGCCCCTCTTAGTTCCCCCCCCTCCGGCGCATGCGCCCTTGTGCGCCTGCCCCCCCCCCAACATTCCAGGCTGATTCTGAGCCAAAGTCTTGCCAAGACCAAGATGGCTGCCGCCTCGCCGCCATCTTGCCCCCTGGCCATCCTGAGCCGGGGGGCCGTGGCCCTGTGCTTGCTCCAGGCCCTGCGGCTGCAACGGGGGCGTCGCCGGCGCGAGGCTGCCCGCCTGCTCCGGGCTTCCCGGCGCCGCCGGGCCCGGGCCCGCTGGGGCCATCGCTTCGCCCTGCTGTGGCAGGTGGGGACCCCGGTATCCGGGCCCCGCCCCGCCCCTGCCCCACCGCCACGGGAGCGGCGTCTGTGGAGCAAAGCCCGCAGCTCGGCCTTCTGGGAGACAGTGCGGGCCAAGGCCTTCGGGCCGGGCGAGTGGGCGGAGAACTTCCGCCTGGGCCCCGCCACCTTCGACTACCTGTGTGGGCGGCTGGGTGCTGCCATCCGGCGCCGCGACACCAACATGCGCCGGGCCATCCCCGCCGAGGTGCGCCTGGCCATGACCCTGTGGCGCCTGGGTGCCTGCACCGAGTACCGGGCCGTGGAGCAGCAGTTCGGTGTCTCCCGCTCCACCGTATGCAAGATCCTGAGAGACGTCTGTGAGGCCGTGGTGGCTATCCTCACCCCTGCCTATGTGACCGCCCCTGCTGGGCCTGAGGCTGCTGGCTTTCCTGCCCCTCCCCAGCTGGCCGGCGTGCTGGGCCGCCTCCACGTGCCCATTCGGGCCCCCAATGAGAACGCCGCTGGGTACTTCAACTGCCGGGGCTGGCACTCTGTGGTGCTGCAGGCTGCTGTCGACGCACGTGGCTGCTTCTGGGACCTAAGTGTTGGCTGTCCCGGCAGGCAGAGTGATGCGCAGGTGCTGAGGGCCTCCGAGCTCTACCAGCGTGCCCAGCGTGGGGAGTTGTTCCCTGGGGAGACCCGGGATGTGGGTGGCGTGCAGGTGCCTGTCTACCTTCTGGGCGGCCCATCCTACCCACTTCTGCCGTGGCTGATGAGACCTTATCGTGCCAGGGAACTGACGCCAGCCCAGAGGCGCTTCAATGAGTACGCTGCTGCTGCCCGCACCGTGGTGGGGGTGGCGTTTGGCCGCCTCCGGGGCCGCTGGCGCTGCCTGCAGAAGCGAAACGATACAGACGTCTCCTTCCTGCCTACCCTCATCGCTGCCTGCTCTACCCTCCACAATGTCTGCGAGATGCATGGTGATGTCTTCCAGCCCCGATGGATGGTGGATGAAGAGGAGGAGGAGGAGGAAGTGCTCTTTGAGGTTGGGGAGGGAGACGAGGGTGCAGCAGCAGAGATCCGTGAGGCACTGGCTCAGACCCTGCGGGACTGAGAGAAAGAACCCAGGAGTCCTGACACCCAACCCCCCTGCTGTAACCCACCAGAACTGGGGAGAGAACCCAGGAGTCCTGACTCTGGCCCCCCTGCTTCCCTCCCCCATTTCTCCAACCATCCTTTCCCCTCCCCAACTTGGAAGCACCTCTTCTGGGGGTGGGAGTAGGTGAAGTGAGGGGGCCAGCTGGATGTGTGGGAAGAGGCAGGGTGGCTTGGGAGGTGGATCAGAACTGGGCTGGTAGCAGGGAGCTTGAAATTAGAAACCAGGCTATGGGAAAGACGTTGAAGTGAGAGGGGTCAGAGAATGGGGGGGCTGGGAAGGGAGTGTGTGTGGGGGACGACCGGGAGAACCAGACACCTGGGTTCTTTGTAGATGCAATAAATTAAAACTTCATCCCACAGAAGCCTATGTGTAATTGTCCTCCAACACATGTGCCCTCTGCCCGCCTCCTGGCCCACAGTTGCCCATTCAGCCAGCTCTGACTGGCTGGCCAACTTTCCAGGTGGACAGCAAGGAGAACTTGGAGACAGAGGCTGTACCTGTCTGGTCTCAGCTGGAGCACCGTGTCCAGTTCTGGGTGCTGGGTTTCAGGAAAGATGGGGACAAATTGGAGAATGTCCAGAGAAGAGCAATAAAAACAATGGAAGTTCTAGAAAACGTGACTTATGGGGGAAGTTGGAAAATATGGTCTGGAGAAGAGACGACTGAAAAGTTTTCAAGTGTGTAAAAGGTTGTTACAAGGAAGAGGGAGGAAAAAAATGTTCTCTTTAACATCTGAGAATAGAACAAGAAGCAATGGGCTTAAATTGCAGCAAGGGAGGTTTAGGTTGGACATTACAAAAAACTTCCTGTCAGGGTGGTTATGTGCTGGAATAAAATGCCTAGTGAGATTGCAGAATCTCCATCACTAAAGATATTTAAGAGCAGGTTAGAGAAACACCTGTCAGGGATGGGCTAGTTATTATTTAGTCATGCTGTAAGTACAGAGGACCGGATTAGACAACCCCTCAAGGTCCCTTTGGGTATGTCTACATTGCAGTCCTCTTTCAAGAGAGGAATGCAAATGCAGCTGAGCGAAATTGCAAATGAAACAGATTTGAATTTCCCCTGCTTCATCTGGATAATCACATCTGAGCGCTATTTCGAAATACCCTATTTTGAAAAAAAAACACTGTGTAGATGTGGTTATTTCGAAAGAAAACCCTTTCGAAATAACCCTTAAACCTCATTTTATAAGGAGTAAGGGTTATTTCAAAAGAAGGCTTTTCTTTTGAAATAACTGTGTCTACACAGTGATAGAAATGTAGCCGTGTTAGTCTGGTGTAGCTGAAACAAAATACAGGACTATGTAGCACTTTAAAGACTAACAAGACGTTTTATTAGATGATGAGCTTTCGTGGGCCAGACCCACTTCCTCAGATCAGCGTTTCTTTTATCGAAATAGGGTATTTCTAAATAGCACCCAGACACGATTATGCAAATGAAGCATGGGAAATTCAAATTCACGCTTCATTTGCAATTTCACTCAGCTGCATTTGCATTCCTCTCTCAAAAGAGGAATGCAGTGTAGACATACCCTTCCACTCCACCAATTCTCCTATGCGCACCTCTACGTCCTCCCCTCTATCCAGATATACCCACCTCTGTCCCGCCACCAATGACTCGCTGCATCCATCCACAGCCCTCAGTCCCTCTCTGTATACAGCCTGCTAAGCCTTCATGCCCCTTTCCCCTACACAGCCACCCCTTACACATCCTCTGTGAATCTGTCCTCATCCACATCCATCCATCGACCCACATCAACTTATCCATCAACTGTCCAGCCTTCTCTGAGGCTTTCCCCATCCCCACTGGGCTAGGAGGGTTCTGAGCTGCACCGGGTGAGGGGTCCCTATGTAAACTGGTTGCCCATAGATAGGTTCATCACTCATAAGGCCTTGGCACTACTGGATCTCACAGCCATTTCTTTTAGCCAGGAATGAGCTGGGGGTGGGTGATGAATGAACCCTAATTCAAAACCAGGCATTTAAGCTTGGTGATAGCTCTGTGGCTGTGCCTGGCCCCTGGAGCCAGACTTGCTCCCTCTGTTTCCATAGGGTGGAAGCTGCCATCCAGAGCTCTGCCAACCCCCATGCCCATAGGTTTGCCTAGGTACCTTCTTCCCCATGCCAACATCTCCCACCAGCAGGTATGTGCAAGACACACGGGGTAGTTTTTGGCCAACTGGATCCAGAAAGGGGTGTGGCGTGGGTGCCAGAGGACGTGGCTCAGCAGAAATGCCAAAAGGGGAATGGCTTTGCTCAATAAGGGATGTGGCTTATCAAAAGGGCTGAGGGCTGTCAGCTCAAAAGGGTCATGGCTTGACTGTCAAGGGAGGTGTGGCTTATCAGGTATCTTGCAAGAGGCATGGCTTTACCGTAACCATAACATTGGCATAATTTGCCCAGGGGGCATGGCTTAACAAAGCAATATGGCCATGGGCAATGTTCCCTCTACATTTTTCTATCCATGTGCAGAGTAAATGTTGTTCTGTGCACCAAGGTATGCATATATGTGCACCACCAGTAGAAATACATGCTGCCAGCTGCGGGCACTCTGCTAATCAGCTGGGCAGCACCTGAATCTCTCCAGGGAACACTGGTCCTGGGGTGTGGCTTCTCTGCCGAAAGGCTGATTGAACAAAGGACTCTGGGAAGGGGGCCGGGCTTGCTCCTGGGATCTTAGAAATGGGTGTGATTTGTTGAGAGGAGGTGTGGTATAAAGGCCTACTAGGGGAGTGGGATCCCTGTAGGGTGGAACTAAAGAGAGACCTCATCCAGGGAGCAGGGCTGAGTCATGGGATTTAGAAGAGGGTGTATCTTGTGGGTCAAGGTGCGTGGTTTGATGACTGACCTTAGAAAGGGGCGTGACTTGATGGCAAAGGGTGTGGTCTGAGGTAGGGATATGAGTATCGTGGATAAACCAATAAGCAAAAGCTCAAAGGTTAATGCTGTAGACTACATGCATTTCCCCCGACCCTTTGACAGTAAATTTGTTAGCAGGCTGGCCTGCACCCTGGCTCAGTCCCAGCTTGTGCAGGGTCTGGGGCCTACCCCCACTTTGGTTCTGCATTTAAAGTGTATTAAGAGCCAGGTGAGCAGGCAGCCCTGCCCACCTCCAGCTCACGCCGGGTCCGGGCACTCAGACCCCTCCCCCTGGACAGGGGCTTATAGAATAGTTGACTAACCGATAAGCAGGGCTCGACAAATAATGTAATCTACTTGCCCGTGGTGAATAGATTACAACCTGGAAGAGCCGGCACAGAGCGATCTGCGCATGCGCAGAGCGCAGAACCGCACGGCTGGCAGGCAGGGCTCGCTGCTGCTTGGCAAGCCCTGCCGATAAGAATTCATGAGGTTAATCGACTAGTCAATTAACCGATATTTAACATCCCTAGTCTGAGGCTGCTATCCCTTGTCCCTCGCCGGCCATGACTCAAGCAGCCTTGTGACACCCTGACTTCCCCTTAGGTGCTGTGCGGAGTTGTTCCTGCACACAGCTGAGTCAGCAGGGAGCCATAGCCACACCCAGGCCCTGCTAGAGGAAGCTGTGTCAAAGGCCTGCCCCGTGAGGGGACTGGGCACCCTCTGGGGCCAGGATGTAGCTTCATAAATTCAAGACAATTCCGGGATGAATCCTGGCCCTGCTCCCTGCAGACTAGGGCCCCAAGATACTGCCCTGGGGTATGGGGGTCAGCAGGGTGCTGTGCATAACTGTCCTGGGGCTGTATCTCTGCACCAGGCAAGGGGCCCCTGTGTAACCAGCTGCCCTGCCTCAGAGGTGGCTGCATCTCCTTAGTCCTGCTAGCTGTAATAGCCGTTTATTATTGCACAGGCTGGTTACTGGGAGAGAATATTTGGAGGGGGTAGGTAAACCCATTGCAATGCAGACAGGACCCATATTTACTAGCAAACCCCCTCATTTATTTAATCTATAAAATAAAATACATAGATCTGGGATCTTGCTCCCCACCCCATTCCTTGTCCCCCTGAGCCAGGCAGTCCCTGCCCTGGGGCCAAGTAGGACCTGGTGCCCCCTAGAGGGGACAGGCCCCAGACTCCCTCCTCCCACATCCTCCCTCAGTGTCTCGGCCCCTCAGATGGTCTGGTAGCCGCCCCGCGCTCTGCGCCGGCCCAGCAGGTAGGCAATGACCACGATGAGGATGAGGACCAGCAGAACCACCCCGATGACGATGGGAACCACTAGGCTGTGCTGATCTGGGCACAGCTCAGCTGCAAGAGAGGAGAGGCAGGGCTGAGAATGCGGGGGACAGAGCTGATATGGGGATGCAGGACTTGGGCAGGGGATTATGGGAGTCTGGGAAAGATGAGAGGCTTATGGGGGCGGGAGGTCCAAGGGTGAGGAAGGTTATGGGTGGAAGAGGGTGGATATGTGGCTATTCGGGGGGGAGAGAGCTGGGAGAAGTGGGATTTTGGGGTGGCTGGGATGGGGGAGCGTAGTGCATTCAGGGTGGGATGCCGGCCTGGGACTGGGGGGCTAGAGGATTGACCTGGTAGGGGGGTGGGGTAACTGAGTGGGGGAGCCCCAGGACCATGGGAAGTGGGGGGGAGAAGTGAGTATGGAGGACAGGCATAGGGATGAGGTAGCAGAGAGCAGACAGCTAAATGGGGCAGTAGGGAGCAGGCTCAGGCAGAGGTGGGGGGCAGGCCCAGGGCCAAGAGGGGGAGCGGTGGCAGGAAAAGTGGAGAGTGGGGGCTGAGGAAGATTTGAAGCAGGGGGCCGGGGAAGGACGCAAAGCCGACTTGAGGGGTGAGCTGGGGAGAGGGGTGGTGCCACAGACCCAGGGCAGAAGGGCCAGGAGTGGGGAGCTAAAAATAACTGTGGGGCAGGCATGGGGTGGGAGAGCTGGGAGGTTGCAGGAGCTGTGAGGGGTAGAAGGTCAGGCCTGGGGACAAGGGAGGGGAGCGGGCTGGCAGAGAGCTGGGGAGAGGAAGCTGAATAGAACTATGGGGGGCAGATGGGACAACTGGAGACTGGGAGAGCTAGGAGGGGAAGGGGGCAGGCCTGGGGTCAAGAGGAGAAGCCATTGGGGCAAAGCAGGGTGGCTGGAGGAGAGCTGAGTTGGGGGCCTGGGAAAGGGAGCCACATGGGCTTGTGGGGGCCAGGCTGGGGAGGTGCAGGAGTAGGGAGAGTTGCGCGGGGCGGTACCTTCCCCGAAGTTGCCGCTGTGCAGTGCGAAGGCCTGGACTTGCTCCTGCAGGGCGTCGAGGTGGAAGGCAGGGCTCAGCGCCAGGCTGCGGTTCTTGCATTGGTACGAGTGGCCCAGCCCAGCCTCAAACTCCCGCAAGGTGCTGTTCTGTGCTGCAAAGTACCTCTCTGGGCACAGGAGGCAGAGATGAGAGTTCGATCCTGAGCCAGTATCTCCCCCCCATATTCCCATGAAGCCTACACGTGCCCTGAAACTCCTCCCAAAGTCACTGCAAACTATGAACTTGCCCCCAAAGTCAACACAAACTCCCCCAAATTCACCCTGGGCCCCCAAAATCACCCTGAAGGCCCACTGTCACCCTAAGTTATGCCCACTCCCTAAAGCCACACTGAACCCCACAAAGTCACCCTGGGCCCTCCATCATCCTAAACTCCCCCTAAAGATATACTGGCCCCTGAAAGTCACTACAACCCCCCAATCACCTTCACCCCCATCACCCTGAACTCTCCCCCAAATCTTCCCCAGTCCTCCAAGTCACTCCAAACTCCCACCCAAGACTGCAAAGGTCACCCACACCCCTGGCCCCCCCAATTTACCTCCAATCCCTGGAAATGTACCCTAATCATTCCCCCCCACCCGCATTAGCCTCCACCCTATTTCTCACCCATAGCCCCAGGGAACTGGAGGCTCAGGTTGGTTCGGACCTCATTCAGGTAGCAAGTTTTTTGGGTTTCATTCTGGGGAGACAAAAGAGATCAGAGCAGTTTGGATGCTCCTAAGTCTGCCCAGCATGGAGATGCAGCCACCTCTGGGGTGGAGCACAGCAGTTCATACAACCCCCCCAGCCTGCTTCATACAACCCCCCCAGTGCCCACTTGCGCTGCCCTGGGGCCGGTCCTGCCTTCCAGGGGACAGCTCCTCCTACTGAACCCCCCCCCCCCCGACACACACCAATTCCTGTCCCACAGCACTCCCTTGGGCCAGTTCTGCCAGTCAAGGGGAAGCACCCCTTTGCTGAACCCTCACTAGTACCTTTTTGAAGGTGAAGATTAGGAAGCCCTGGGCAAAGCTGAGCTGCATGGTGGCGGTGTCATTGGTGCATTTTCCTGACACTTTGGTCTGGTTTGGCTGGACAGCAAAGGTGCCCCAGAGCTGGAAAAGAGACAGAGAAGTGGGGTGACCTGGTATCACCATCCCTGAACTCCCAGAGCTGGAGAGAGAACCCAGGAATCCAGGCTTTGACCACTAGTCCCCCGCTTCCTCTTACCTTTGTTTTGGAGCTGTTTGTGTACTCGACTCGTATCTGGAGGCCTGACTGGATCCGCAGGCAGACTTCCTTCTCCTTCATCACCCGGTAGTCTCCTACCTTCACATCTGGGGACACAGTCGGGGCCACCGTGGTGAGGTGCGGGGTCGTGTGGGGTGTGGTGTGATTGGCGGGATGTGTTGTGGGGTGGGGCGTGGTGTGATTGGCGGGATGTGTTGTGGGGTGGGGCGTGGTGTGATTGGCGGGATGTGTTGTGGGGTGGGGCGTGGTGTGATTGGTGGGATGTGTTGTGGGGCGGGGCGTGGTGTGATTGGCGGGATGTGTTGTGGGGTGGGGCGTGGTGTGATTAGCAGGATGGGTAGTGGTGTGATGCGTTGTGCGGTGGGTGGTGGTGGGATGTGTTGTGCGGTGGGTGGTGGTGGGATGCGTTGTGCGGTGGGTGGTGGTGGGACGTGTCGTGCGATGGGTGGTGGTGGGACGGGTAGTGGTGGTTTTAGTGAAGGATGGCAAAAGGGTGGCTGATTTCTTATGGCGGGGGCAGCCGTCGCTGTCGCATGGAGCCTCAATCCCAGAGTCTGGTGTGGGACCCTGGAGTCCGGGCTCCTGGTCTGTGGTTAGTTCTTGCGCCACATTGCCGGGCAGGGTGGAGCTGCAGACTAGACGGGTGAGGAAGGAGGTAGAAAATTAGACCGCCAAGCTCAACAAAGGACACCAATGTTCCTACCCTGGCTAGTTGTGTCCCTTTCACCATCCTGAGGGTCCAAAGTAAACATGCACATTGCTAATCCAGCTGCAGGAGGTGGCAAATATAGAAGGATAATTTCTCTCATCCCAAAGACTCTGCCATCTGACTGCCCCCTGTACACCATGCCAACATCAGGCACAATCTTTTAACTTGACCTTAATAGGGAATACATTCAAGATGCCACATTAGGGTCCAGATTTAACACTGCCTTAAGAATCCAGATTCAATCCTCCATGTTTCAAAACATGTGGGCCTCCCAATTACATTTTGCTTTCAAATCCTGCCCTCGAAAGCGACCCTATCTCAGCTGACACTGAAAGAAAGATTCCTGAAAGATTCCCCCCATTACACTACAGAGTTAACATCCCAATTGAAAAGCCAGGACTTGTTTCATGTGGGAAAGAAAGACAAGGGCAAGGTGCCTCCCCAAATCCTTCCTGACATGTTCCTCAGCCCACCCAATCCAAAACCGTGAGGTTTTTTCAGATGATATCATCATTACTTTTCAGAGGTGTTACCTCTGAAAACTACACTTTTCTTCAACTTCTGTTTGGATCAAAAAATAAATGGACTTTTAGGACAATTCCACATATTTTTGATTGTCCGAAAAATGTTGAAATAACCCTGTTTGCAAATCCATCGTTCCCAGGGTATTAGCCAGACACAGTGGGCGTGGCTGTATTTTTAGTGGAGTATTCATCTGTGTTTATTAGCTTTTCTCCTTGTCCCATTTTTCACACATTTTGAGGAAAAGGAACATTTCCCCCTGCTTAAGTTGGTGCCGCTGTGGAAAGTGAAACAAAATCCCCCTTTTTTTCACCCCAATCCAAAGCAATTCAGCTTTTTGTCCCCATATCAGAGCAAATGTGTAAGTTATTTGCAACAGGCAAATTACTGAGAAAACTGACCCTCCCCCTCCATTTCAGTGATTCTACTGCCAGAATTGCGTAACTCTAACCTTTGGTTCAATGCAAAGAAAAAAATCCATTTGGCTGTGATATTTTCTGATGTTTTGTGTCCAATTTGTAGGACACTGCTTCTTTTCCCCACCCAAACCTTCCAAACAACAATCTTTTTAGTGCCAAAGGTGGGGGGGGGGAGGGTATTTTTTCCCACTCCAAATCCCAAACAAGCCCAGTGTTTCCTGTAAGCTGAGAGCTTGGTTTGCCATTCATGAGAGAGTCCAATGCCGCCCAGCCGATCAGCAGAGGCAGCATATGCTTTGTGGTGGAACACATCCATACAGCACGAAAGAAAATTTATTCCTCACACAAATGGAAAAACTTAGAAGGAACGCTGAATGAGCCCCAAAGATCTGGATGATTTTCTGCCTAATACTGGGCAAAAAACCCCAACTACATGGAAACTCAATTTGTGAGGTGGGAATTTTGTTGAGAATTCAAGGGATTTCTATGCAAAAACCAAAGGGAAAAAAAACTCCACAACTTTTCACATGTTAAGGGCCTGTGTTGCCAAAAACATGACATTTTTTTCCTTGTTAGCCCCATAGTCAATAGCTTTAAGGTGCAGTTCAGACCCTAAACATCACCTTTGACCTATTCTGTTCCATGCATGCCAAATGACAGGAAATGTTCCTTTCCCACCCCAACCTCACAGAAAACCAATGTTGTGTCAAAACAACGCTAGAGCAAGCAGACGTGAAGAAGGTTAAATGACTCCTGGGTTCTAATCCCAGCAATGGGTAGCAAGCAAGGTCCAGAGGGTTGGCAGGGGGTGGACTGTGAACAAGAACTCCTGGGTTCTCTCCCTAGTTCTGAGAGGAGTGAGGACTAGTGGTTAAGAAAGGGAGGGGAGCCGGGAGTTCTGGGTTCTCTCCCCAGCTGTGGGAGGAGATTGGGGGCTGGTGGGTTAGGGCAGGTGAGTCTGGGAGCCAGGACGCCTGGGTTCTCTCCCTGGCTCTGGTTGGGGGCTGGTGGGTTAGGGCAGGTGAGTCTGGAAGCCAGGATGCCTGGGTTTTTGCCCTGGCTCTGGGTGAGTGGGAGGGGTAGGGTGTAGTAGCTTAGAATGGTGTCACCTATTCTCACCCACAGAGAAGACCAGCACAAACCTGCCAGAAAGAACAGCAGTGTTCCCAGGGAGCTCATGGTGAAGAGACCACAGGAGGAGTGTCTGTCCCTCACTCTGTCTCGCTGCCTCTGCCTCCTGTCCTGCGCTTCACTGATAAACTGTAGGAAACGAAACCAGTTCCCTTTCCAAGGCTGCTCTCCCGCCTCTCACCACCAATAACACGGAAATGGGCCTCACGCACAGATAAAAAATCCTCTCCCCCGAGATGCTGCCATCTCTGAGGCAAGGTGACCAGCTACACGGTGATCCCTCATCTGGTCTGAGTAAACATGCTCACAGGTCATGGGGCTGGGTTATCCAGCCAGGTGGGCCCCCAGGGCTGGGCTGTAGGTGGGGGAGGTGGGATAGTGTGTTGTATGGGCTCCTCAGTTGCAGGGAACTCCAGCTGCTGCAGGCTGCAGCCTGGGGGGAGATGAATCAGTGCTTTCACTTCCCCATCAGGATGCTTGGAGGGTGCTGAGTCAGCAACCCAGGGTAGGCCTGTGACCTTCATATGATGGGTCACATGTGCTAGGCCAGGGAGGGGGCTGGGAGCCAGGACTCTCTGGTTCTCTCTCAATTTGTTGCACATTACCTTGACTTTTGAACTGAGCTGGTGTCTGAGGTGAGGTTCAGTTCCAGACCCCAAACTCTTCTAGGCTGACTCCTGTCAGCGTGCAGGCCCCCAGTGCAGCCATCAGAGCAGGCTGGGTGAGTCCCAGCTGCCCAACTGGGTCAGACCAACTCTGCTCTGTAAACACACATGAGCACTCACTATGCCCTGTCAGCTGGTACTGGGAGCCAAGACCCCTGGGTTCTTTTGCTGGCTCTGGGAGAGCAGCAGTGGCTGGGGAAAGCAGTTGGATAGCATAGGCTAAGAGACACCTGACAGCCTTTGCTTCCATTCAAGGGATGTGTTTTCCTATGGAAAGCACAGGGTGGAAGCGTGAGCCCCTCCCCAGTGCACAACTTGCCTCTTGCCAGGGTCAGCTCTGTCTTCTCCTGAGTAGGAGGGAGCCATTCATCCTACCACCACCAGGGGGCAGCCTGCCCACCTAGCTTATATTTCCTTTCATGCCTGGGGAAAACTCTGCCACTGTATCTCCCTGCTGTCATGTTTCCAGCCAGCCACAGAAGAATGAGCAATCTGCAGAATCCATGGTGCTGTGGCAATTCATTCATAAATAAGCCCAACAGATCAGACACTAGGGTACACAGGAGCCTTGCTCTATCCTAGGTTACAGCAGTAGGAGAGTTAAGGCAAATAAAGGAGTAGAATTAATGGCCCCCAAGATCTAATATCCATTTTCCCTAGCTTAAGGCTCAGATGCCTGGCTTCTATGTTGTAAAGCTGGTGACAGCCCAGGTGTTGTCAACTAAGGAAGTAAAGCTAGTTCCACTCACTGCCAAACCACCCTGACAACCTAGTTCAACAGGAATCCAGTTCACCTGCAGAACTCCCTGCAACAGGATTGCACCCAGAAGAGCACTAGCCCAACAGGGCAAATACAGAAGGGCTCTACAGGAGGACAGACCCAACCATTATCTGCTGTTTAGGAAGCACAGAGCCAGATGCTGCCCTGGGTGTAATGTGGCAGAGATGCTGCCGGAGTGATACAGCACCTGCTCCGACAGCTCAGGCCCAGGGAAGTTAAAATAGGTATATAGGACAGCTGCCTCGGACTCAGGGGAACAAACCCTTAGCCACCCTTCACTCCCCCACCACCACACAGCATGGGAGTCTTGGGCAGCAGCTTGTGCACTCTTTCCTCATGTGTCCAACCCCAGCTGAGATCCCACTGTTTGTATCAGTCACCCCTTGTACTTCTACAGGCATTTTAGTCAGATTGCAGGGCCCTCACACAAGGTCATATCTCCATTTAATAGCAAGGAAACTGAGACTAAAAGGGAGGGGTCCCTCTTAGTAGGCATCCCCCCAGCAAGTCCAAAGTCTGGAAAAATTGGAGAGGGTGCAACATGCAGTGCAAAATAGTCCTCTTGGAGCTGTTGAGGAGACTGCTGTGATTAGTACCCCCTCATGCATACAGTGGAGCAGGATCCCACTGACACTAACTGGAAGATCAGCCACACAAAGCACAACATTCCTCCACTCAGCTGGGATGGGGAAGGACCTGGCCAAACTGCCTTGAGGCCCCGAGAGGGGGGTGTGTCACTCTCCCTTTACAAACACAACCCAAAGCAGCTGCCATGTTGCAAGATCTTTATTTGGTTCCTTTCAATAAATACTATACAAAAAAGTAAAAAGGTCGCAAACAATTTTGTTGGATGGGGGAAAATGGAGCGCAGGTTGGAGGAGGAACAAATTTCTAGCTTCATGTTTGTGAGGCTACTGATCTGGAGACTCCCCCCACACCCCAGAGCTACCAATCCTAAGGTAGGTCCAATTCACAAGCAGTTTGATTTAGCACCAGGATCAGGGTTGTGATAGCCTGGGGGCTTGTTAATGGACTGCCCAAGCTTTGGGAGCAGGGACAGCAGGATTCTGGGGTTAGAACCCTGCCATTCCACTAAATGCTCCAGTTCTGGGAGTGTGTGTGTGGGGGGGGGGGGAGGAATTAGTGAATACTGGGAACAGAAGTGGAAGCCAGCATGCCTGGGTCCCACCTCCCCCTCCTAATTAAGGAGGGATCCTGAATTAGGACTTCTGGGTTCCATGTAGCTGGGGAGAAGCCAGGAGTCCGGTTCCAAGACTAGAGTGACATGAGGGAACAAGGGTGTGAACTACTGGCCAGGATGCCAGGGTTCCCACCTTGCTCTGAAGTAATTCAGAGCCTGGAGGCCTGGTTCCTGCTGGTCTGGCCTCCAGGTGTGAGCAGTAGCAGGAGAGAAGTGGACAGAGACAGAGAAATGCCACAAAACACTAAAGTTGGATTTTTTTCACCTCCAAAAAGTGACATTTATTCAAAAGCCAAAAAACAAAAAACCCAAAACAACAAAAAAACGGAAAATTAAAAAAGTCTCCCGAGCCGGCGTGTGACAGCGGCTCGCAGGGCAGCGCCTGAGGCGCCCACTGCAGGAGCCCCCTCAGATCAGGTCAGCCACATTCAAGGGCATCTCCTCGATGGAGGTGTTGTAGAAGGTCTCTATGTCACGCAGGGTGCGCTTGTCCTCCTCGGTCACCATGTTGATGGCCACCCCTTTCCGGCCAAAACGCCCCCCTCGGCCGATCCTGGAGGGGAGAAGGGATGAGAGCAAGACTCCTGGGTTCTCTCCCTAGCTCTGGGAGAGGAATGGGGGCTGGTGGGTTACACCCCAGCGTGTCTCAACCAGTGGTACAAGTAACCTTAGGGGTACTCGAGAGATGTCTGGGGATATGTCAACTGAAATTTGGAGAAAGCTGAATTGGTTTCAAGTTTTACAATGTTTTATTTTTGTACCTTTTACACTCAATTTCACCACCCACCTAGTTACAATTAAGTTTAAACAAATGTGTTACAATGTAGAAAAAAATGGTGTGTCTGAAAACTGTAGGTAATGGGGTATTTTTAAAAAAGGGGTACTTTATAAAAGATTGAGAAACACTGGGTTAGAGCAGGAGGCTGGGAGCCAGGACTCCTGGTTCTCTCCCTGGCACTGGGAGGGGCCCAGAAACACCCCCTCCCCTACCCCACTGATACCTGTGGATGTAGTTCTCCCGGTTGGTGGGTAGATCATAGTTGATAACAAGCGAAACCTGCTGCACATCAATGCCACGGGCCTGGGGAAGAAAAGGCAGCCAGTTCTCAGACTCCACACCTGCACATGGGCAGCACCCATCATAAGAATGTGGGCTGCCATGCCACAACTGAGGCCCCAGGTGGGGATGCCTCCTGTGGGGAGCAGCCCCATCTTGGTTTTCCAAGGAGCTACATTCCACACACAGCATGGGGAGGCTGGGAGGAGAGGGAATCTCCTTGGGTGGGAGGTGCCCATGACACTGGGGTTTGCTGACACCTAAGATGGCTGCTGTCATGTGATGGCAGCCATTTTAGGTGGGCTGATCTCCCCAGTTCCCTCCCAATTCCTGTGCTTATAACTCCTCCCACCACCCCAAGTTACCATGCCTATCACTTGTGCCCCTCCCCTGTACCAGAAGTTGGGGAACATTTAACTCCACATCTCCAGCCCCACCCAAATCTCACCAGTAAGTCAGTGGTGATGAGGACCCGGCTGGAGCCAGAGCGGAATTCACGCATGATCACGTCACGTTCCTTTTGGTCCATGTCTCCGTGCTGGGGGAACAGGAAAAGTCATTAGTAGCTAATGCAGTCCTATGGGGAGGGGTGTTCCTCACATCTCCCTCCCTGATCTGTGGGGCAACCCACAGCCCCCTTCCTGGGGAATCTTGCACTGTCAGCCACTGAAAGGGAAAGGGACAGAACCCAGGAGTCCTGCTTCCCAACTCTGCCCCACCCCCAGCCAGGCAGCCCCTGCAAATAGCTGTGCCCCCCATTTGAGTCCAGGACCCACAGGCACTGGGACGGCCATGGTTCAGGAGGGCCATCTACTCTTGCATGGGGTACACTATGGAGGAGCTATGGGGTACCCTTCCATAAATCCAGACCCATGCTGCCGGAGTGGGATTAGAACCCAGGCATTCTGGCCCTGCTTTATACTACCACCCCTGAAACCAGGGACAGCACCCAGGAATCCTGACTCCTAGCCACCCTGCTCTGACACCAGCCCCCACCAGAGCTGGAGAGAGAACCACCCCACCCGGACCAGCTATACCATGGCAGAGACGGTGAAGTCCCGGGCATGCATCTTCTCGGTCAGCCAGTCAACCTTCCGGCGAGTGTTGATAAATATGACAGCCTGGGTGATGGTCAGGGTCTCATAGAGATCACATAGTGTGTCCAGTTTCCATTCCTGGGGAGAGGGAGGTTTGCCCAACAAGGGTTAGGCCTGCAGCTGACAATCCCCTTCCCCCCCTCCAGCAGGGCCTGCAGACACCAAAACACAGTGGCCAGAACTACCCCCAACATAGCTGTACTCCCCATTTCAGGGACCTCACTCTGACATTAGGGGAGGCCATGGTTCAGGGGGGATGACTGCTCTTGCATGGGGCACACTGGGGAGGAGCCATGGCAGGGCTCCTCCATAAATCCACGACCATGCAGCTAGAGTGGGAATAGAACCCAGGCATCTTGGCTTCCCCTCCCCCCACACCTCTCTCTCGACGTTGATGTAGAACTGCCGGATGCCCTCCAAGGTCAACTCCTCCTTCTTCACCAAGATGCGGATCGGGTCCCGCATGAACTTCTTGGTCACTTCTAGTACATCCATGGGCATGGTGGCTGACAGGAGCACCACCTGGGGGGAGGGGAGAGAAGGACAGGACATGGGAGTGAGAGGTGAAGCTGCCCACCTTCCTCACCCAAGATCCTATCTGAGCTGTCACAACTGGAGCATTTCCCCTGCGTTCCAGCTTGCTCTAGCTCCCCCTCTCTCCTGCGTCCTGGGTTCTAGACCACTCTATTGGTGGTTTACCGGCCCATTGACTAATACACCTACCCACGAAGCCAGTGTTCCTTAACTGTAAGACTGAGGAACACCAAGCAATTTTTTTAAAATGAGAACACCAAGGATTTTTTTTGGTGAGGGAAAAGAAAAAAAGGTCAGAGGATGGAGTAAGTTATGGAGTAAAAGTGTTACCTGCCCCTTTAAGGGTGGCCATTTTGAACTCTGTTCTCCATAGCACACCGACTGCCTCACAGCACACCGGTGCGCCACGGAACACAGTTTAAGAAACACTGCACAAGCTGCAGATCCCTCTACTGGTGGCTCCAGCACCCCACTAGCCAGCTCCCCAGGCTCCAGATCCTACTATTGTGACTCCACCACCCCAATGACAAGACTCCTCCACTGGCAGTTCTAGCTCCCCACTGATTACCAATCCTTTCTGCGTTTAAGACTTTTTTTACTGGTGGTTCTTGCTCCCCTGGTGATCTGTCCCTGCTTCCTGGGTTCTAAGTTCCTCCACTGGCATCTGCAGCGCCCCACTAACTTATGCTCCTGGATTCTAAATCCCTTTCCAACCAGTCTCAAGTTCTGTGTAGCAGACTTCAACTCTCCACAGATAGGCCTAGTTAGCTGCTTTTTCTGCCACTTCACCACTCCTCACCCTGTGGGTTTGACCTCTTGGTGCTCACCTAGAACTCTAATCTTGATCACCACCAGGTTTTTCTTTCTCCCTGGTAGACTCACTACTCGTCTCGCGTAGCCAGTTCAACCTTGTTTTGGGGGAGTTGGGAGGGGGAAGAGCAATTAGTTTAGAACCATGGGTGGGGTGGATTCAGTAGTGGAGCTAGCCATGGACTAGCTAGTGTGTGGCTAGCCTAGAACCCCCAGGAATATCACTGCTTTAGATCCCTCCTAATCCCATTCTCTCCCTGCCCTCCACTGAGACTCGCCGCCAGAGAGTCCAATCCTGAATCACTTCTCCCCCCCCGCCCCCGCATTCTGGATTGAGTAGTTTCTGATTCTAGATCACCCTCCCATCCCGGGCTCCCAGCCCACCTGGGTGTTCCCGCTCAGCTTCTGGAATATGTCGTAGATCTGGTCCTTAAATCCACGGCTCAACATTTCATCGGCCTCATCCAGCACGAACATCTTAATGAATTTGGGTGCTGCCGGGAGAGGGTGGGGAGGCTGTCAGCCTGACCAAGAATATGTGGGCAGGGGTTGCATGTTGGGGGTGAGTAGTAGTTGGTTCCCCAGGGATCAAGAACAAAAGATGCTGTTCTCAGTCAGAGGGCTCTGATCATGCCCAGAAACCCTGTGCCAGACCCAGACGGGCAGCCTGCAGGCAGAACGCCAAGCAGAAGCACAAGGAAGCACTGGGATCAGCTGACACGCATGGGGGAAATCATCACTGAACAGGCATGGGGCAGGTCCACCCCCACCCATGTGAAGAAAGGACTGTCCTTCCCCCACAAGCACCACCACTTACATAGGTATCGCCTGTTCAACATGTCGAAGACTCGGCCTGGAGTCCCCACAATGATGTGGGGTGCTTCCATCTGCAGCTTCTGCACCTCAGCCCGGACATTGGTGCCCCCAATACAAGCATGGCACGAAGCCCCCATGTAGTCCCCCAAGGCCATCACGACCTTCTGGATCTGCAATGAGGAAGCAACAGTGAGCAGCCAGAGTGCCAGGCCTTGCTGCAGAGGCATCTCTGGCAGTAGGCAAGAGGATCCTAATTACCAACTACCTTGTCCACAGATGCAGGCATCTAAGCAGTTGGTACCGAGGACCTCAATAGCCTTGTGCCCCCAGCATGAACCAGCGACAGCCACTGCCAAGGCAACTGTGCTGGGATGAATAGGGGCACGTCACTCTGCCCCTGCTAGATTTAAGAGCTGCGCCACCAACCAGACGCGCCTCTGCCCAGGTAGCAAGGGAGGTCCAATTCCATGGGGGGGAGGAGACAGACAGACAGACACGGAATGAGAGGAAACATGGGGAGAGTCAGAATTCCCAGGATGAGTCACCATCAATGTCTCCATTAGGTGTTACTGGACTGCTTTGCTTCATTAAATGAAGGGGAGGGAGGGGGGGTTAAGGGCTGCCAGCCAACTCACCTGCTGGGCCAACTCCCGGGTTGGGGCCAGTACCAAGGCTTGGGTCGCCTTCAGGTCCAGCTCGATCTGCTGGAGGATAGAAATGGCGAAGGTGGCAGTCTTCCCAGTGCCAGACTGAGCTTGCGCGATCACATCATAACCTAAGGGAGATGAGAGGCACTGGTCAGCACCTGCCCCAGGATGCCTGTGTATCAGATGGGGAACCTCAGGCTTCCGGCTTGCCTTGATCCGGACCTTGAGGTTCAGCACCTCCCCACCCCCATTGGGGAACCTACACTGGCACTCCAGGCTGCTGCCCCCCCGCCCTCGGGCTGGATTTACTAGACCCCCCTCCCCCTCAAGCTCTGGTGTGTGAGAGCATGGTGGAGCATGTCTGTCTTCTTAGAGGCCACATCAGTGCAGGGTGTTGTGGTTTTTTTTTTTAAATATAAACACTTCTCATTTGTGGGCTGCCCCTGACATTTCTGTGGGCAAATGGCCCCAACCCAAAAGTTTCCCGACCCCTGCTGTGTAGCCTGCTGCTCTGCCTCAGATATTGCAGCATATTGACACCCAGCCAGGAATTCCTATATAACCAGCCAGCCAACCCCAGAGGTGGCTGCATCACGGCGCTAGCTGAGGGATCCTGGTGTAACCAGCCACCCCGCCCTAGAGATGACTGCATTTCACAGTTCAACCACCCAGTACTGAAGTTCCAATAGTCATGTGCCCCCAGCATGAACCAGCAACAGCCACCACCCAGGATACTGTGCAGGGATGAATAGGGACTCCCCACTTTTCCCCTATTAGATTTAAGAGCCATGCCTTCAACCAGATGCCTCTTTGCCCATTAGCAGGGGAGGGGAAGAGTTCATCCAGCATTTCCCACTCAACCCTACTCCACCAACAGTCTCCCATTTGGATGTAACCTCCCCATTTGTGAGGCGCCAACTCACCCTTGATACAAGGAAGGATGGCTCGCTGCTGGATAGCGGAAGGCTTTTCAAACCCATAGGCATAGATTCCCCGCAGCAGGGACTCCGACAGGTTCATATCGTCAAAGCTGTCCACGATCTCATTCCAGTTGCTCTGGAGGAGAAAGGGTTAATAGTGCTCCCCCCAAGTTACCTGAGCAGCTCCCTGAACTGGTCATTGCTCCTCCCCCCACAACTCCTGTCTCTACAGAGGAGAAGGACTTTGCAGGAAGATAATGAGCCTGCTGTTCTCCTAGTTAGCCCCCCAAACTAAACTAATCTCCTGGGTACCACCAAATCTCTAGTGACCACCAGAAGGCAGCTTAGCCTACCCTGCACCTACAGCCCACCCCCACTGGCCTAACCAGAGGCTCATTCTCCCTCACAGGGAGACAATGAACCCTGCCCTCACCCCAAAACACCCCAGTGATGTCACGAGTTAGACCCGTGCTGGCACGCATCCCAGGCCCACCTCAATGATGCCATCGGGGTCCATTCCCTCGGGGCCATTGTCTCTAGATCTGGAAAGGAGGCAAGAGGCTGGGGATTAGAAGTGGGACAGGCAGGATGACAAGTGAGAACTGGACACTGCCCCCCACCCAATCCTCGGCCAGGCTGGGGAGGGGTATCCTGCTATTCAACATGCCCAGACGCTTCATCCCCTCACATGACCAGGACCCCTCGCCCATCTTAGCCCCCACCCCAAAGCGCGGGGGGGCCCACCCCCACTGCTGCCTGGGACCCCTCCTCCACCCGAGGGGGCGATTGAGACACCCCCAGTACCCGTATAGGCCCCGGGCCCACCTCTCCCTTCCCCCGCAGGCCCTGTCAAGTCGGAGCCGGAAGCAGCCCCTCCCCACGAGCCCAGCCCAGGCCGTTCCACGTGCGGCTCAGGTCTCGCATCGGAAGGCCCGCCCCCGCCACCCCATACCATTGGCGGGCTAGTCTGACGTCACCGCCGCGTTCCCCGGATGCCGCGCGCAGTAGAAGGACAATGGGCTCTCCCAGCGGTCTCTTCTCCCGCCCCCCACCACGGGGAAAAGATGGACTCGTCCATTGCTCCCCCCAACTCAGGCAGAGAATAGGCTCCGCCGGAAAGGGAGATCACGGAATGGACTCGTCCATTGGCGGTCCCTAGCCCCCGCGCGCATGGATCCGCCCGGGAGAAACCGATCCGCGTCCCACCCAGGGGGGCTCGAAAACGTAGGCCTCCCCGAAAGTATTATAATGGACTCGCCCAGGCTCTAGATTCCGCCCCACTGCAGAATGAGATGGCTCCCCCCGGGAATAGGCCGCCTGCCGGATTTCCCACCGTCTCAAAATGGCATCGCGCTCCCTCTTCTCGGGCGGGGGATGGATCTGTCCTACCGCCTCCCAATAGGCAACAATGTCAAGCATTCGTCCCTACCCCTCGCAGGTTGGTTCCGTCCGCGCCCCCTGTGGGTGAAATGGACTCACCCTTCCACCCCTCCCGACTTTCTAGATCCCTCCGTTCCATACAGACGAGGCTTCTACTTTTCTAGAATGGGCTCATGACCCCCACTAAAGCAGATGGCACTACCCATGGCGTGGAAGGCTCCTTCCTGTAATAGATTCTCCCACATCCCCGCCCCCAGAATGGCTACGCCGCGCGCGCCAAGAATAGAACGCGGCGACAGTCGCTTGGTGCGTCCCTCCCCGCGGGGCCGTGGTGTGGCCTAGTGGAGTGAGGCCTAGCCGAGTGGCGCGCACACACTCACCGGCTCTCCAGACTCGCAGACATCCTGGGCAGGATCCTACCCCCACCCGCCTCGCCAGCTCTTATAACTGCGCCGCTGGCCCCACCCCTCGGCCGCACTCCCATTGGCCGCCCATCCCCCGGCCGCGCTCCCATTGGCCGCCTGCGCCCGGCTCCTACCGGTGACATCGACGCTGAGGGAAGGGTGGCGCGTGACGTCAGGTCGCCCTCGGGCGGCGGCCGGAGTGAATCAGGCGCCAGCACGCCGGGTGTGGATTGGCCAGCGCTCGCGTCCGTCATTGGTACGGCTGAGGGCGGAAGGGGCGTGGCTATGGACCGGAAGAGAGTCCGGCTGGGTTGGCAGCACGTGGGTGGGGTGCTGCAAGGCCGGCTCGAGTCGCGGCCTGCTTTTGTGCGTGCCTCCCACGTCCGGAGCATTAGCCCCTCCGGGTCCCTGTACACCCCCCCCCATAGCCAGGCGCCCCATGGGCTCCCCAACCCCTTCTCCAGCCTCCACCAGGCCCCCAGCACTGCACTCCCCCCCACCGCACCAGGGACTCCACCTGGGCTACCAATTCGATCCCTTCCACCCCCACCCCCCTATTTCCCACTCAGAGACACAACCCCCCCCCCCCGCCCCAGGATCCCTCCAGCCAGGGCCTCTAGCCACTGCCACCCACTCTGGCATCATCTCCTACCAACCCCCACAGCCAGAGCCTCCCCCACTTAGCCTTCCCCCCCAGCCCAGAGCCCCAGGCTTCCCATTTCTATGAATTTTCTGGAAATGACTCCTCCAGTCTCTGATTATCAGAGGAGCAGTCAGTCCTCCTTTGCAGCTGTAAAACAGGTTGCCTGCCTGCTAGCGTAAAGTCCTTGTGACTGGCAGCCTGGAGCCAATGGGTGTTGCTGCAGTATCTTGGGCAGTTTGGAACAGGTCACATTCCAAAATCCCCATGTCCCTGTGCCAAAAACAGCATCACAGTAGGCTGCTGCACCTCACAATGTGGTTTAATTTAAATCCAAATTTGACCCAAATCTGCTCAGTGCGATTGAGAACATGGCAAGGCACTGGTGCCAGTTCCCCTGGAATATGTCAGGCTTAGGTCTGAGATGCAGACTCAGGGGCTAGCTGGATGGCTAGCTCCTGGAGCGGGAGAGGTGCTGGGCTGGGTGTCAGCCAGGCACATGTTGGTCTCTGCCTTAGTGGGCCCTGAGCAGGCCTGTTTTCAGCTCCCCATGCTGGGCACCCCAGGCATGGACTGAGCACATACAAGGAGAGATTCATAAGACTGGGACTTTTCAATTTGGAAGACACACAACTAAGGAAGGATATTTGGGATATAATGGCACAGCCAAACAGATGCTTGTCAGTTAACACTACCAGCTACATGCAACACCCTGTTCTCCCACCTCTGCATTTAAAGTATTTTGGGAGCTGATGAGACGGCACGCTGGCTCAGTTCCACATCATGCCGGGTCTTGGCAGCTACCCTTGCTGCAGCCTGAAGTGTCTGTCCACCAGCTCTCAAAATTCTTTAAATGGAGAGCCACTTATCAGTTGTGTAACCAACAGCATTTGTGTCAGCTACACAATTACCGAATTATATGCTTCCTACCACCCCTAAGGGATATGACAGAGGTCTATAAAATCATGACTAGTGAAAGTAAGTAAGAAAAAAGACAAGTTACCTGTTCTGCAACTGGTGTTCTTTGAGATGTTGTTCATGTCCATTCAACATAGGTGTGTGCACCTGCCATATACCAGTGCAGAAGTTTTACCCTAAGCAGTAGCCATAGGGGCTGGGGGTCGTCCCCCCCCCAGAATGGCGTACATATGCCACACTATATAGGACACTCTCCAGCCCCTTCCTCATTCTAGCTTGCTGGAAATCAACAGAGGGGAGGAGGGGAGGAAGTTGAATAGATATGAGCAATACATCTTGAACACCACCAGTTATGGAACAGGTAATCGTCTTTCCCAAGAGTGCTTCCTCATATCCATTCACTGTAGTGTTTATGGAAGTGGGTAGGTGTTCAGGACATGCAGACTGCTGTACAACCCTGCCGAATGCAGCATCCTCCCTAGCTTGCTGTGTGATGGCACAGTGAGAACTGCAAGTATAGCGATGTGGTCATCAGTGCACTCAGAAAACAACCTGGATTAGGACATGAGTGAGAAATGCTTGTGAAGAAGCTCAAGCTCTAGTAATGGGCCCTGATCTTTCCTCTTAGACTTCCCTCAGAATCTTACCTCTCAATTCCCTCAGTTTGCATACAGTCTGCCTTCTTGAAAGCCACTGTCTTTATTTTGGCTGTTCTTCCTCCTAGTGTTCCTTACAATCATAAATTCACTCATTCGGATAAATTTAGTTAGTTTTAAAACTCTGCTTCTCTTACACCCAGAAGCAGAAGAAACCCAATGTGGCCCCTCATGCTGGGCAAAACAACACTGGCTGCTCTTGGATTCCTTTGTTGTTGATTGTAAGCAGGGGGTCAAGTCTGGGCTGTGCTCAGTGCTGTGCTCAGCATCATGAAGATCTTGATCCCAATTAGAGCTGGGGGGTCCCTGCAGCAGTTGGTCCTAAGGGTGTCCATTCCTCACCCCCAGCACCAATGTTCCCCCCTCATATTTTTCCATCCATTTATAGAATACATTTTGTTCTGTGCACCAAGGCATGTGCAGATGTGCACCACCAGTAGAAAAACATACTGCTAGTTGTCAATGCACTGCTAATCAGCTGGGTGGCCTCCTAGCCGCTCAGCTTAGAGGGAACACTGCCCAGCAGACATTCTGACTTGTTCGGCCTCGTTCTTCTTCCAAAGGAAAATCTGCCCCACTTGTGAGGGGGCACAGGGGAAATGACACTCCCCAGAGACCCATATTTCAAGGCAGGGGGGTTCTCCAAAGAAATGAAGTTTATTGCCCAGAACAATTTGCCATCGCATAATATATATATATATAAAAAAATGTTTGTTTCTCCTCTCACAACCCAGTGTATAAACTTGTGTCCCCCCACCCCCCAACGTACAACTTCACTAACACAAATAACCAACAGGAGAAAAAAGGGTGGAGGTAGAGATTGTCATCTCCCTGCCCCTCCCCCACCCGCTTTGGGTAGAAATGGTTCCCCCCACACCCTCCCCCCCAAAGCCGGAGTGTCCCCAAAATTCAGGTGTAGAGGGTGTATTTATCATGACCAACCTACCCCCAAAATGTAACAAGGGAAACTGGGTTTAAATATGAAAAAAATATAGAACCAGGAGTGGGGCCACCCCCCTAAAAGTAAAAAAAGTCTCCCAAAAGTCTGGTTGAGGGAGGGGGATTAGCTGTCCTCCCCCCCCCAAGTTTGAAGAGTTCCAATGCTACAGAGTTGGTGCCCATACCCCCGCCCATCCTTCTGGGGTTCAGGGAGCCCCCCCCATGGGCAAGGGGGGGGAGACTGTGTCTGTGTGTCAATCCGGAAGGGAAGAGGTGTGTGGGGAGGGAGGGCGTCTCACACGCTGAGTTTGCAGTGACAAAGCTCCTTGTACATCTGCCGCCGCAACTTCGGCATGTCCTGCTGGGTGAAGGTGAATGCCCGGCCCAGCGCCAGAAACTTGCAGTACTGCGGGGGGATGAGAGGCAAAGAAAGGGTTAACCAGGGGAGCAGAGAAAAGCTTTTCAATACAAGGGATGCTGGCACTAACAAGCCCAGGGAGGGGACTGGCTGATGTGAGGGGAAGGAAGGGAAGGGGAATGGGACAGGTGCCAGCTCCCACTCAGTCTCAGTGCAGGGACTGGTGGAGGTGAGGAGGGGAATGAGGTGTGGGGCCTATCTCCTCTAGGGAGCGCTGGCTCCCATCCAGTCCCAGTGTACGTGAGGTAAGCTTGTCGGGTTCTGGCCCAGTTCCCAGCACCCTGATCACTCAGCGCTAGTCCAGCAGTAGGGGCAGAGCAAGACACTCCCCAGCAGCATGACAGGGAAATGCACTGTGGGATCACAAGGGAGAAAATGCTCATGGTATCCTTGCAACCTCCCCTATGTGGAGACAGTGGGGCAGGAGGAGATGACAGGTCTGGGAAAGGCCAAGTGGCTGTTCATGTTGGAAGGGGAGATCCAGGCCATGGAGGGGCACAGCAAAGAGCCACTGCTCCCACTCACCTGCAGGACAAAGGCTCCACAGTCGCTGTCGTTATTCTGCCTGGCCACGTTCTGGGGGGAGGGGAGGACAGGGTGAGCCCAGGCCCAATGCTGCCTTTCCCACTAGGTCACACAAGGGACAATCCAACCACAGCCACTGGCTTGGAGAGATAGAAACCAGGAGTCCTGGTTTCCAGCCCCTGCTCTAATCCCCTCACCCCCAACTCCCTCCTAGAGTGGGGGAGGGAATCTAGGTGTCTGGACTCACCATCTTAAAGGAGCCCTTCCAGCCGTCTCTGAAGTCTGGCCGATCCTTCTTGTCTGCTTCGGCCTGGAGGTACCTACAGATGTGCTGGGGGTTGGGGGTGGGAAGCAGAGGTGCACAAAGGGGTGAATCAAGGGGGAAAGGCTGATGGGACCTGGGGGTGGATCTGCTAGTGCACACCCCATTCCCTACCCCCTTGTGCCAGCCAGTCCCTGTCCTGGGGGAGGGAGCAGGTGCACCCTAGAGGGAATAGGCCCTGTTTCCCACCCCCTGCATCCGGTTACCTTGGGACAGCGGCGGTTGAGTGTTCGCTGCGAGTCAAAGTAGGTGATGCTCTTCTGCTTCACGTCCACAGAAATGAGGGACCAGTGCACCTCCAGGTGAATGGGGATGAGCAGTAGCTCCTTATTGAAGATATCCACCTGTAGGGGGCACCGCACACTTAGCTTGCTGCCTGCTTTCTGCTCCACAGCGCCCCCTAGTACCTCTATGGGACCATCCCTGCCTGCCAGGGGAGAGCACCCCCTGCTAAGCCCCCTCCCCGGCATACTCACATTTTTGGTCCAACGTTTCACCCCCTCGTACCCCTTGGTTCGTAGCTTATCGTAGAAAAAACTGTTGAAGAAATGGACCTGGGGAGGGAAGGAGCCTCCGCTTAGATACCAATAGTCCTGGGCTGGACTCCTCCACTAGTCCAGATGCAGCGGATCCTCCAGGCTGCTCCAGACTCGCAGCGAATCAGGAGTTCACTACACAGAAGGGGTTCACAACTCTGCACTGAGATTTCCCTGCTGTGAGGTGCAAGAGTGAGATCCATTGTGGGATAGGGGTGACTTGAAGGACAGAGCGGGGGATGGTACCCATGGGTCCTGGCCACCAGCCCCAACCCTGCTCCCAGAGCTGGGGAAAGAACCCAGGAGTCCTGACCCCTTCAACGTCCCACTTTGTAATCTGGGAGTTCTGCCACTCATCAAGTCTGCTGAAGTTGGGGGCTGGACTGATTTACATCAGCTTAAGGTTAGGATGTATGAAGCCTATAGCTGGGCTAGCAGAGCTGCAGATAGGGAGTCAGGTTGTCAGTTCCTAAGAAAGGCAGTTCCTTAGAATGACAACATGCCCTTGGTGAACTGGGGCTGAGCTGCAGGGAACTGGATGCAGTGGGGAAAAGGCATACTAAGAGGACATCAGTTTGAGGGCTGGAAGCATGTAGGGGGCACTATCACTCACCTTCTCTGGCACTGTATCCATGACAAGGTCCCCGTACATGTTCATGACCTGCACACACAGCGGGGAGGAAAAAGAAAGGGTTAGGATTAATGTTCCCTCTAATCTTTTCCATCTATGTGCAGAATAATTTTTGTATGTGCACCATGGCATGAGTGAATGTGCACCACCAGCAGAAACACAAAATCTAGCTGTAGGCACTCTGCTAATCAGCTGAATGGCATCTGAATTTCTCCTGAGCAGCTCCACAAGAACTCAGCTTAAAGGGAACACTGATGAAGGGCACCACAGCTGTCTCTGGACATGAGGCCCATCACTGAGATGCAACCACTTCTGGGGCATGGTGGCTGGTTACACAGGGACCCTTTGCTTGGCACTGAGGGTAATGTAGGCATACCGCTAGTTTGAACTAGGAGGGTAATGTAGGCATACCGCACTTGCAAATGAAGCCCGGGATTTGAATTTCCCGGGCTTCATTTGCATAAGCGGGGAGCCGCCATTTTTAAAACCCCGCTGGTTCGAACCCCGTGCAGCACGGCTACACGGGGCTCGAACTAGGTAGTTCGGACTAGGCTTCCTATTCCAAACTACCGGAATAGGAAGCCTATTCCGAACTGCACAGGGTTCGAACCAGCGGGGTTTTAAAAATGGCGGCTCCCCGCTTATGCAAATGAAGCCCGGGAAATTCAAATCCCGGGCTTCATTTGCAAGTGCGGTATGCCTACATTACCCTGCTAGTTCGAACTAGGAGGGTAGTGTAGACATACCCTGAGATACCCGGGGGCAGGAGGGCCAGTACTGACTGCTAGAGAGGGGCTCCTAGCACAGCATCCCCTTGTAGCCTTGCTGAGCGTCTCACCTGGTCATTTAGCCAGTTGGGGCCATAGAGCGTCTGGAGGTCGTCCATGGTCAGCACGTGGCGCTTATAATTCACCCGGAAGCCCCTCACCATGGCATTGCCTGGCATACGCTGGTATGACTGGATTAGCTGCTGAACCGTGCCCTTCCTGCAGAGGGAGGAGAGGGGAATGAGGAAGACAGGAGCATGGAACCCAGGAGTACTGGCTAACATCCCCCACTCCTTTAACTGTTAGCCCCCATTCACTTCCCAGAGCTGAGGAGAGAGTCCCAGTGCCCTGGCTCTCAGCCTCTGCCCACTCTAATCCCTCTCGGGTACCTCTGTGGTGTGGAGAACTCCTGCTGGAAAATGTCTTCTAGCTTCTCCACCACCTCGTCTGTGCTGACGGGGATGAGACTGCCATAGGCCTGAAGGAACTCATCTAGAATGCCTGTAGGTGGTGAGCAGCAAGATAGAATAGCTGAGGTGACAGTGCTGGGGCTGAGATGCAGCCACCTCTGGGATGGGGTGGCTAGTTACATGGGGACACCTCACCCAGCACTTAGATGCATCCACTTCTGGGGTTGGGCAACTGGTTACATGGGGACCCCTTGCCAAGCATTGAAATGCAGCCACCTCTGGGGGCAGAGTGGCTGTTCAGACAGTTATCCCTCCCCAAGACACTGTGCTTCCTTTCAGCTTGCATACAAAAAGCCAGAACGTGTACGTTATTGATGCTCATAACACACCCTCATCATGGCATCCAGTGACGTTAGAATCTGCCTGAGTTTGCAGGAATGGGATGTTCACTCTGAAATCCAGTGGCGATGCCAAAGTATTTCTGTGTCTTCACTGAGCATGGCTAGGGTCACAGCAGGGAATCACTCGGGTATGAAAGGGGAGGAACCCAGAATGGCCTGCTCTAGCTCCACCCCTTTACTTCGCCAGGCTGCTAAACTATGTCTGACAACTTGTGGCAGGAGGCCAGTGCTACACCCACGTTCTCCTGTGCTAGCCCCTCACTTTCTGAGCCCCATCACCTTCTGCTCCCTATATTACGGGGGTCCAGCAAGGGGGAGCACTCACTCTTCAGCCTGCTTACTCTGTACAAAAGTGACATGTTCCTCCCGCAACGGGCTGTGTTGAGCTGCCTTCTCTCCTGGGATCGCCTCTCTCTGGGGGACTCCGGGCCCATCCTTGTCCCGGGGGGTCCGGAAGAACTCCTCAACCATGTGGGCCCCACCAATGCTGCAGACGTTACTGATGACGATGCTAGGGTCTGAGGAGGCAGCGGCCAAGGCTCCGAGGTCGCCATCGGGAGCCAGGGAAGCAAAGCCGTTGGGTAGGGCACTTGCAGGGCCTGAGGGAGGGGAAGAGGAGACATAGGCACCGTTACATGGAGGGAGAGGATGGGTGTAGGGAGTTCCCTATGTGTCAAATTCCACTCCTCCCCAAAGCAGCCTGGAGCCCCCACAACCAACGACACCCCTCCCCCCCCCCCCCCCAGTTACCTGGATCCATGTCCAGCATCGGCTGTGCCTCTCTCCTGCTCCCAGGGGATGACAGCTCAGCTGGGAGCCGAGCGCCATCCTCCCCTGGCACCTCCATGCCAGCTTCCTTCTCAAAGGCCACCCGCTGCAGCTGGGTGTACTGTGGGTATGAGGTGGTACCAGGCTCTTCACCCATGAGCGCCCCCAGCAGACTGAGCCGGGGAGGTGAGGGGGCAAAGGCCCCGCCCAGGTGGTAGTTCAGTCGGGGTGAGGAGCGGGGCTGGAAGTGCAAGGGGCGGGGCCCCAGCTTGCCCCTGCCTTGGCAGTCCTCCTCCTCCAGAGGGCAGCTTTTCAGGTCGTAGTCAGGCTGTGAGCCAGGGGAGAGGGAAAAGGAGGAGCGAGTCCGCTTGGTGCTGCCCCGCCGGCGTCCCCTGCAGGCCAGCTTGCCCCACAGCTTCCAGGGAAAGGCCAGAGAGGAGCATTTGGAATACAGCAGCATGCGGAAGGCCCGCCGGGCTCGCTGGCGCCGACGCAACTGACAGCGCCGTCTGGTGGCCGCCAGGGGCAGCAGCCGCCCCTCAGCCCCACTGGGAAAGGGCCAGTCCGGGCCTCTGCTCCTGGCCACCTTCTCTCCCGTGGTTTTGCTCCGGGCCCAGCCCGACATGCGAGGCAAGTCCCAGTCATCAGTGTCGCCATCCTCTTCCTCGCTGTCAAAGCCCGGGGGTTGCTCTTTGGTGTAGGCCAGCCGCCGCCCACCTTCAAAGCAGCCGCCATGCTTGGGGGTTGGGGGTTCAGGCTCCTCCCAGTCCTGGGATGCCAGGTGCAGCCTCTCTCGCTTGGGGGGCTCACAGAGCCCATGGTTTGGACCCCACATCTTCTTAGCCTGGATGTTTTCCTTCATGGCTCCGATGTGCCTATGGGGGAGGGGGACAGAGGTCAGGCTACCGTCCTTCTGCTTTACCAGATGTCAGGAAGACCCTCAATTCATTGCATCACCCCTTGTCTGAGCCTCAGTTTCTCCTGTGCTCCTGCTCTACTAGCTACTGGGAGAGAAAGGGAGGCAACACTGCCCAGAATAGGAGAATCACCACCAGGTCTGTGCTGTACCCTGCATAAAAGAGGACCCCAATCACAGCTGGGGTCTGCCCAGGACCTGAAACAATGTGGGGGCCCCCTCCAGTCTCGGATGGGCTGCCCAACCCAGTGAACGTACCCAAATCGCTATCTACACAGACCCAACCCAAATCTATCCAGGGCATCTGGGTCAATTGCGGGGGGGTATCCAAATTCTGGATTGGAGGGAACCTCGATGCTGGGGGACCTTAATGCTGGTCATATGGGGCCCATGCAGCACTCAGCATAAGTCCTCCTCTCAGAAAATTCTAGCACTACGAGAATGGACGCTCTTGAATCAATTTGGGGCTAGTTTGGCTGAATTTATTTTGCTCTCGGACAGGGATCTATTGATTCCAGACCAATTCGGGAGCCTCCACACTGAACGGGAGGAGGAAAATGCAACTATTGAATACAGGTGGCCAATTTGGAAAACGACTTGGCCACTGGCACTGGCTGGGTTACTGTAGCCATACTGGTCCCAGGTTATGAAAGAGACAGACACCAGTTGCTGAGAGAAACGAGCACCCGTCTATACTGAAAAGCCCATCTTTCACCAGCAGCAGCTGGTCTAATAAAAGATGTTGTCTCGCTCCCCCCCAGTCTCAATACTGAATCACAATACGTGTGTCTGACAAAGTTCAATGAATCCTGTGCCCCACTGTAGTGTGCACAATTGAAGGATGTCAATTCATCAGAGTGCTGTCAGAGAACAGTTGTGCGAATGATTAAAAAAAACCCGTCTTAGACCAAGAGACTCAAAGATCTTGAGCTATTTAGCTTGACAAAGAGAAGATCAAAGGGAGATTCGATCACCATCTGTAAATATCTACACGGGGAACAAATATTCCCTAACTGGATCTTTAATCAGCAGAGGTCTAACACCGTCCAATAGCTGGTAGTTGATGCTAGAGAAATTCAGATGGGAAAAAAGGCGTACATTTGCAACAATGAGAGTAATTAATCACTAGAACAACTGACCAAAGGTCCTGGTGGATTGTCCATCACCGACAACATTTAAATCAAGGTCCAATGTTTCTCTAACAAATCTGCTCCAGGAATTAGTGCAGGGAAGGTCTCTGGACTGCGTTATGCAGGTGGTCAGACTAGATGATCATACTGGCAAGTCCTGGTCTTGGAATCTCTGAATGTATGCTGGAAATTCAGAGGTTTCTAACCATAGGATGAGTGAGATCCTGGAGCAGTCTCCCAATGAAGAGGGGGAGAGCAGGAACCTAAATGGTCTGAAGATGGTGCTTCATCAATTTAGGACAGGGTAGATAAAAATCAGTGATTAAAAAAAAATAAAAAATCTGATTTTTAATTTCAGTCACATTTTTTTTAATCGATACAATATTAAATTTCCCATTTAAAAGTAACAGTTACAGTTACATTTGATCACAAACATGCTACACCTACGCTTACAATCTCATAAAAATTACTGGCTCTAGTCTGTCCAGCCTAACAACCAGCTCTTGCTTCTTGAAAGTTCTGGGCTTTCAATTTCTGTTTCTCAGCAAATTAACATGTGCAAAGACAGACACAGACTAGATAGGGTTTTGTTCTGCGCTTATGTGGTGGCAGACCTGGAGCAAACATGGCAAAGCAGTTAGTTAAGACATTGTAAAAAGACAGACACACAATATATAGGAAAGTATTTGAGGCAGCATAGAAAGGAACAGTGGAGTGTACTGGAAAGAAATAGGGGAGACATTCAGCTCTCACACAGCTTCCTATGTTCCCCATCTCTTTTACTGCAGATAAACTCATGGGCGCAAGAGACCTCCCCCGCCACTGTCTGGGAATATTTTGAAGAAATTCATTCCCTGGGCAAAAAAGGAAAATGTGCCAAGTGTAAGCAGTGTAAGAAGATGATGCAGGGCCTAGCTGCAAGAATGGATCATAAAGAAAGCTGCTTATAGGGAGAAAATGATGAGGATATGGTTGAAGAACAATGTGGATCAACTTTGCAATACATCATTGCTCAAGACTCACTGTGATTTAACAACATTCTTAAGCTGTTGGCTACGTTGGATGTTGCTAGAAAAAACAAGTACAGCTAATGCTTATGGCTTGTTTAAATAGTTAACTGGGTTTATAATCTATCACCCAAATATACAGTACAGAAAACTGCAGTAAGAGAAATCTAGAGTTGCCAGAGTGTCGTTTTCTTATTTTATATGATACTAGAAGACTTACACGGCGTTGCCTGGGTCTGGCCTGGGGGGTAGCAGGAGAGGCCATGCAGGCTGCCAGCAGGCACTCCCTAGGCCCAGCCTGGGAGGAGGCATGCAGGCTGGCCCCCTGCGGCATTCCCTGGGCACAGGGGCAGGAGCTGTGCAGGCCAGCTCCCATGATCTGTTGGGGGGGAGGCAACCTGTGGCTCCTATTGGGGGTGGGGCTACACTGCCTGGTCCCGGCAGTGCTCCCAGGAGGAGGAGCTGTGGCAGTGGCACCGTGGCAATGGGGCTGGCAGAACTTTCCCCCTCTCCCTATCCCTCCGTCTGATCCTCCACTGAGAGGGAGGGGTTTGGTGCAGAGGTGCCACAGCAAGATGATGAACCCCGTCCACTGCTGGCCACTCCCTTCCTGGCGCAGCTGCCCCAGTGGTCACTCTGTGGTACCACTGTCCCCCATGCTCACTTTTCCCAGTGGTGACTCTGATCAGCCCCCTCCCTTTCCATTAGGGTTGCCAAGTGTCCGGTATTGAACTGGATAATCCGTTATTTTTGCCTCCTGTCTGGTAAAAAAAATTCAGAAAATACTGGACACATAAAATGTCTGGTACTTTATGATTTTTCTTCCTGGCCAGAAGACAAAAATCCCGGGCTGTCTGGCTCAATACCGAGGCAGCCTGGCAACCCTAGTGCTTACTGGGTTCTGCAGGGGAGCTGTTCAGCCTGGCGCAGGGAGGCAAGATGGCGGGCGGCTGCCAGCAGCCTGTTAGAGTCAAAAAACCTCACCACATGTTTTTTAAAGGGAGCAGTTTTTTTTTTTTTTCTGAAACCATCTGGCAACCCTACTTTCCATATTACTGAAAACAGTTGAATTCCAGGCATATCCCATTTTGCTGGTACACCAAAACCCCAAACTTGCTTTAAGTTAGGATAGGAGGAAGCTGCCTACCAAACTTGGTGCTCCTACCTGTTATCATTTAGGAGGAGTTCTTGAACAAACTGACTCACAGACAAGGCACAAATCTCTACAATTAAGATGGATGGGACGGGATGCCTCTTATTTTGGAACATCATGGCCACAGACCATAATGGTGATGCCATAAATCTATTTCCTAATTTACTTCAGCATAACTGAGCTTTCCCAAAGGAACCCCAACTTATACTTGTTTTCAATGGGCCTTACTCCAAAATTAAGTGCACTCTAAGCACAATCAGTCTTAGTTTTGGTAACTTGGAATCAGATCTGCATCAAAATGATACTGGGAGTGGAGGAGAGGAGGGGAGAGCTAGTGATAAAAGTTTTCAAAACACTGTACATTTAGGACATGTCTACACTAGGAAATTATTTCAAACTAAATTTGATTTAACTCCCAATTTTACAAAATCGAAATAGCATGTCCCCACTACAGGGAAGTCTGGAAATTAATCCGAGGCAGGCTCCATTAACCTCTACTTAGAGCCCCAGAAAGCACTGGACAGTAATTAGTTTGAATTACTCTGGGGAGTAGTTATTTCGAAATAGCAGCACCAGAGCATCCACATTAACGCTATTTCAAAAGAACTATTTTGAAATTAGCAGTATTCCCCAAGGAAAGCAGAAGTTCAGATTTTAAAATAGGTAGCCCGTTATTTCAAAATAACAGGTTTAGTAATGTTATAAAAAATTCGACCTAAGGGAACAGCCAGGAGGTGGGGCCTGAACGAGCATACACCTCTGACATTGGGAAAGGGCGCCGGATTCAAAAGGAGGAAAGCGGAGGACAGACAGAGGAGAACAGAGGAGGCGGAGGACTGCGAGAGAGATAGTGAGAGAGACGCAGCAGGAGGAGGAGAAGAGAAACAGAGTGAGAGGCAGTAGGGGAAGAAGAGAAAGAAGGAGAGAGAGGCAGGAGATGGACGAGAGCTAAGAGAGAGAGAAGGCGAGGCAGTAGGAGGAGAAGAGTGAGAGGCCATTTGCTCCACTTGCTCCCGTGCAGTGGCACAGCTGAGCGGCGCAGAAGTCAGCTGAGCGCCATGGCAGGAGGCGAAGGGGGGCAGGGTGGTGACATACACGCCCGGGGGCAGGGTCTGGACGAGCGTGCATCCCCAATGGAGTCAGAAGGAGGAGGAGAAGAGAAAGGGAGAGTGAGAGGCAGGAGGGGGAGAAGAGAAAGAGAGAGACGGAGACAGAAGCAGAAGGCGGAGGAGAGCTGAGAGAGAGAGAGAGAGAGAGAGAGAGAGAGAGAGAGTCCAGAGGCTCAGGAGAGAAAACCAGTGTGGTGGAGAGACCTGAAAATCCCATCTTATAATGGGCTAATTGGGTAGTGTCTGATAGAGTTAATAAAATTTGAAAATGGGGAAAAAAAAAAAAAAGAGTTTAAGGCCAGCCGTCAGCCAGCAACTCAGGAAACCGTTGCAATTGCAAATGTGAAATGTTTATGGAACATTTAAGATTTAATTTAATAAAATGTAAGAACTAATGTGTTCATGTGTATATGATTGAGGTCTTACCATTCCTAATGTAATGCTGCTGCATGAGTATTATGTGCTATTTCCTAAATTAATAAAAATCAAGTTATCTAAAAAAAAAAATAAATAAAAATCACACAACATATACCCTCTTAGATAGTGTAGAATGCTGTACTGAGCTGTAAATTAACATGTTTTAGTAACCACATTTGCACCATTGTGTGAAGAAATATGTGTAGTAGTATCAGTGGGAAATTTGATTTAAATCAATGATTTTTTTTTTGTGATTTAAATCACACTGATTTAAATCAATCCACCCTGATTTAGAACAGGATTATCTGACGCATAGGAGATCTAGTCTTGATGGTGTAAGAGGTCCATTCCAGTTCTGTTAGACACCTGTGCAATGCTGGAATTTCCAGACCATAGCCCACCAGCATCAGACATTTCCCACAAACATGAAAAAACCCTACAGATAAATTACCCCCTACAAAGTCTATCTCGATTTCTGATAAGTAGAAATTAGCTTAAATCTCTGAAGCATGAGGTAGATTTAACTGCTCTTCCAAAACTCATTTGCATTCACTAATCTAACTCTGGATAGTCTGATCATCCACAAAGTTGACAAATTCTTCGTTGAATCTTGTTACATTGTTGGCCTCAATTAACGTCCTGTAGCAGAGAGTTCCACCAGTTAACCAGGGTTAGACAATATGTGCGAAAGAACTTTCTTTGATAAGTTTTAAATTCGTCACCTTTTCATTTCATTGATTGTTCCCTTGTTACTGTATCAACAAAATTAAACAGAAGTTCACAATTTATCTTCTTTATTCCAATGTTTTTAGGCATTGCAGAATTTGATTTGATATTTTATATAATTGATGGATAATACTAAAGTGTATTTTAAGCCCCTGCCCTGATTTTTATCTATCTGATTTTTCATAATGCATAAGATTATGAGTTAAAAGTTTTTCTGATATGTATCTATTTCAATTTTCACAGCTGGAGTGGCTCAAACAATATTTTAGTGACAGTAAATGCTGAGATTCAAAGGCTAAAGACTTACAACTGCTTCAAACAGACTGTCAAGACCACATCTCAAAACTAATTTAAGGATATTTCCCTTGTCTAATTCTACTTGTCAAGCGGCATTTTTCTCTCTTTGCCTATCCATAAATTTCTATTATGATCAATGGAAATATTTTCTGATAGGTTTTTGTGAGTACTGTGAAATTGACTTTGACCTTAGGGTCTTACTATGTTTAAATCTCAGCTCTTACTACATTTAAACTGCAGAGCTGCAGCAGGGGGTAGTGCCTTCCCTTATCGACTAGTTGTGTAGTCGACACAAATTGTATTGACTACATGATTACCCAATTACCTGCCTCTTACATCCTTAATCACTATCCCTCTTATTTATCTCCTAAGATTCTTTTTTAGAAGGTTGTTTGATTACAGTTCTGCGGAGAAAATTCCAAGTACTAAATTCTTTAACATAGCAAGGAAAGGCAGATCAAAATTTAATGGCTGGAAGTTGAAGTCAAATTCCAATACAGTAACAATAAGGGGGAGTTGCCTTTGGGAGTTTATCCTACTGAACTCTTCCAAGACAGACTTGATACCTTTTTGGAAGACGTTGTATAGTCCAACACAAGTTAGCAGGTAACACTTAATGGTGATATGCAGGCCAGACTCCTTAGATAATCTGATGTTCCTTCTGGGCTTGAAATCTAATTGTACAAGCACCTTTCTACCAATATATTTGTGTCCACACTAAGGATGTTTAGCGGGTATTTCACTAATTGAATAGTCAATGCATTTTTGCATCGACTACTTGATAGGGCAGTGCTATGGTTTCAAAGGGGCAGTGCTGCGCAGAGCCCAAGATCAGCTGGGGACTCCCCAGCTGACCCCGAGCTCCATGCGGCGCTGCCGCTTTGAAAGGCTGCTGTGGCATTTCAAAGGGACAGCACCACACAGCTGATCCTAGGTTTAGCGCCACACAAAGCCTGGGGACAGCTGGGGACTCCATCTTACCCCAGGTTCCGTGGTGAGCTGCCCCTTAGAAACACCATTGCGGCATTTAAAAGCATCAGTGCCGCACGGAACCCAGACTCCCCGTGGCGCTGCTGTTTGAAGTACAATCCCTGTTCCCCTACCTTGCTGCCTCTATCTGATAGAGGCAGCAAGGGGAGGGGGGAGCAACTAGTCAACTATCCTGTTAACTATCCAATAAGCATTTGCTTATCAGATAGTTGACTAGTCCTTAACAACCATAGTCCACACTAAGGACAGGTCTATATTGTTTCAAATCAGTATAACTCCATTGCTCAGGCATGTGAAAAATCCACCACACTGAGTGACGCAGTTATACCGACCTCATCCACGGGTGTTGGCAGTGCTAATTCCAATTCTAGTCATCAAGTAGTTCTCCTGTCCACTCTTGCAGAGGTGGAATAACTACACCGATGGGACAGTTTATCCGGTGGGCATGACAGTGTCTTAATTGAATGCACAATGGTCGTACTAGTGTGGCTCTGTACACGTGGCCAAGCCTTGAGGCTACATCTGCATTACAAACATCTGCCAGTTCAGCTTTGTTGGTCAAGGGTATGAAGAGATGCGATACATGACAGACCCAGCTGTGTGGGCAGAAACCCCTAATACAGTGGTGGGAAAAGGGCCTCCACCAGCCGGATATGGCCCGCCAAGGAGTAGATTCAGGCCACAGAGGCCCTGCTACTCCCCTGCCCCCAGACCAATTAGGGCGTGGGAGTGCGCAAAGCCTTCTACACTCTGCCCCCACACTGCAAGCAGCGTGTAGTGATTGAAAGCGCCGCATGGTCCTGGCAGGGCGGGAGGAAACTTCATGTGCTCCCCCAACCCCAGGCCTGAATTGGCCTGGGGACGAGGAAACACGTGAAGCCTCCTCCCACCCTGCCAGGAGCACACAGCGCTATGAAGTGCCGTGCGCTGCTTGCAGGGTGGTGATAGAGTACAGAAGGCTTCTATTGCTCCCCTGCCCCCAAGCCGTAATTGGCTTAAGGAAAGGGGAACGAGGGAAATCTCCTCCCACACCAGGGGCATGGGCACCTTGGGAGAACTTGGGGTGGGGCAAAGGCACTCCCTCACCTCCAGACCAATCATTGTCTGGGGTGGAGAACCCAGAAATATCTTGCCCCTCCCCCCTTCTGCTCGATGCCCTGCCCCTTCCTGTGCAGCTGGGGCCACTTCAAAAATTTTCGAAGTGGCCCCCCGTCAAAAAATTATTGCCCACCCCTGCCCTAATCAGTGCTCCCTGTGAGCTGAGTGTTTGGGCAGCAATCTGCATGTTTCGATGCACATAAAATTTATTCAAGACATAGATGGAAAAAATTAGAGGGAACATCGCCTAGCATACAGGCAACCACATTGGGAGAGCTATCCTATTACCAGTATAACTTGTCTCACTCTTAGAGGGGTGATTTTAATATACAGAATAACTCCCATTCCTCTGAAACCCTTTAGCCAAACCTCTGCATTACCCAAATCCCCCGCAATGTTAACCGACAATGAAGGGATCTGAATAACACTGAGATTTGGATAATAAAAGTAGAGACCCCTGAGCAGGCCTGAGAAGATGAGAACTCCCACTCTAGATTCAATTTTCTTACCCAAATAAATTCTGGGTCCCTCATGCATTTCAGAAAATTGGGAGTGTATTTGTACTATACCAGTATAAAGTGGGGCTTTACCCAAAGAGTGGCATCCACCCCAGCAGCACTTTGCTAGTTTTCCTACCGGGGAAAAGCATGCCTAATGTAGACATGATCCGCCACTGAAACAGGAGGATTTCCATTGGTAGGCACAGCAAAAATGTGATCTCCCTGGCACGGAGGAAAGAGGCAATGGGGGACACACAGAGTCACTGGCATGGAGGAGACTGGGGGCAGCCTGACATGGGAAATGGCAGAATGGAGAGGGCAATGGAGGATTCCTTGTTATGAAGGGAGGAGGGAACTGGGGTGCACAGAGCCATTAGCATAATGAATAAAAATGGGGTGCACAGAACCTCTGGCATAAGAGAAAGTGAAGATCTCCAGTACAGAGGGAGGAAGAGTGGAGAAATCCGATCGCCTAGTGTGGGAGAATATTAGGGTTCCTGCCATGGAGGAAGCAGGCATTGAAAAAGACAGAGAGCCCCTTGCATGGGAGAGAATGGAGTAAGGATACAGACAGAGCCCTTGGTATGGGTAAGATCCAAAAGAGCTGCAGCAGGAGCTCTGAAATAAAGAAGGATGGGAGGATGGTCTCAGGGAACTTGTCCAGGACATGGAATGGTAGGAAGCAAAGAGCTGATGATGTGCACAATGAGCTTGACTAATCAAGCTATGGCATGTGTGTGCACTAGGGATATAAAAGTGTAGTTGATTAACCAATAAGCAAAAACTTAAAGGTTAATGCTATAGACTACACATATTCCCCGCATTCCCCACTTGCCTGTACATTTTTTTAGCAGTCTGGCCAGCAGCCCAGTTCAGTCCTGGCTTGCGACAGGTCTGGGACCTACCCCCACTGCAGCTCTGCATTTAAAGTGTATTAGGAACTGGGCGGTCAGGCAGGCCAGCTCAGTTTCGGCTCACACCGGGTCCGGGGCTCAGACAATGAGGAACTGCTGCCACCTCACGCCACTGCCTCTATCACAGGCAGACATCCAGAAGGGGAGCTGGTTTTTAAACTGTCTCTACTTGCGAACCAGCTCCCACCTGGCACCCCACACTGTTGTCTCTGATACAGCAGCAGCAATGTGGAGTGGCAGGGGTCTTCTGGAGAGCAAGGCTGGAGTGCACTGGCTGCCAGCCCTGGCCCCAGGGACTACAGATAGTTGACTAAGAATTCATGAGGTTACTCAACTATTCAATTAACCGATATTTAACATTCCTAACGTGAACTTTAGGGTCCTGGGAATGGACTGGGATGCCAGTGTGCTAGGCACCATACAAACCCAGAACAAAGACAGGGGCAGATATGGGCACAGAACAGTAGGAGAGCATAAGGAAATGAGGGGTCTGCACCAGACAGTGGAATAGGAACACTAGTGGCCTCACTAATAAAATTCCAATGGGCAGCATAGCTCAGGAAACTTTGAAGGAGGACTGAGAGGTGGCTGTGCACATATTCAGGGAGAGCAGTGGAAGCCGGTATCATAAGCTCATCTGAAATAGGAGGTGCTTTCTCAATAGCTAGGTGTAGTAAGGATAGAGTGGGAAGTACCAGGACCAATGTTTCCTATAGGCTGAGCACTTAGGCGGCCACCTAGGAGAGATTCAAATGCTTCCCAGTGGATTAGCAAGCACCCACAGCCAGTAGCATGTGTTTCTACTTGTGGTGCACATCTACACATGCCCCAGTGCATATAAAATTTATTCCACACACGGATGGGGAAAATTAGAGGGAACATTGGCCGGGACAGCTAAGACAAGCAGGCAATAGAGATAGGAAGATGCAAATAAATGGGGTGGCACAGGGAAAGCCTGCGAACTTTGCAGACATGTTCTGAATGTAGATGGGTGGGGCAAGAGCATATCTGTAGAACCTGAGAGAAGACCACACTGACCAAATTCACACACGGCCTATAGACGGAAGGCCTGAGACAGAGCATAACCACTGAACACTGGGGTGTTTTAAGTAAATCCACATCAGAGCAACAAGCCCCTGACAGCAGTGACAGGATCTCTGGCATCTCCCCCAGTGATCGGGGGAAGGAGTGAATCCAGGGGCCATGCCTCTTGCTCCCCTAGTCACAGTGATAAGAAAGGGAGGTCCCCAGCTCCCCAGTGCACAGAGGGTGAGGTGTTGGGCACTTTACGGTGCACAAGGTGGGGCTGCTGCTCTCAGGGCCACCCCTGCCAGTCCCACCTGTGGGTGGGGGGAGGAAGGCCAGTAGGGAAAGTGCTTTGGAACCAGTGCAACCCTCCATGGGGTGTGGTGTGTGGGGAGTTCTGCCCTGAGATCCCATCAGCCCGCACACCAGGGGCCTGGAGAAGATCAAAGGCAGAAAGGGAGGATGACAAAGACTCTAACATCTCCCGGGGGGGGAGCGGAGGCTGGGAAACTACTCCCCCCAAACACTCTGGGACCCCCTGCCTTGCCCAGGTTTTGCAGGGACAGAGATGGGGGAAGGCGCTATGAAGCAAGCGGACCCATGTGGGAGCAGAGGGGCGAGGGTGGGAGCAGGGCAGCGGAATGGCGGGCGAGGTGCTGAATGGGAATAGAGGGGGGGCGGCAGCGGGGCTGGAAGGGGGTGCAGGGGAGAAGCGGACCGCGGAGAGAACAGGGCGACGGAGGGGATGGCAGGGGAGAAGAAGGGGGACCGGACCGTGGTGGGAACAGGAAGGTGTGGGAGGGCGGATCTCGGTGGGAACAGGGCGGCAGGAGCAGAGCCGGTCACTCACCCCCCCGCGGAGAGCGGGGCCTCGCTCCGGCTCCCTGTGCCGCCGCCACCACCGCCTGCCAGGAGTTGCCGGCGCCGCCCAATGGCGTCATCAACCCGCGTCCGAAAGGGGGCGCGCGCGCCGCGTCACCTCAATCCCGCCTCCCCCCGCGCGACACAGAGCAGCCTTTTCGACGTCATCTTCTTCCCGGAGCGTCATCGCGTTGTTCCCGCCTCCTCCGCCTCTCCGTGGGCGGGGCCGCCTCGTTCCTGAGGCGGTTACGTCATGACGGCGGCGCGCGACACTCGGAGGAGGCGGGGCCTGTTGCTCTCTGTGATTGGAGGGGGCTGCAAGAGAGGGATCCTGTAGAGCCACGGGGCATCATGGGAGCAGACCGCCCCGGGGTACTGTGGGATACGTGGTCACCCTACCATAGTATGGGAATCTGCCTCATGGCCTTGTGGGATAGGTGATTATCCCAGGGCATTATGGGATAGGTGGCTGCCCCCAGAGCATTGTGGGTCATGCAGTCACCCCAGGGTAAATTGTTGGGTAAGTGGCTGCCCCAGGGCATTGGAGGTTGCCCCAGGGCGTTGTGGGACTGGTGATCATTCCATGTGGCCCAGGGCATAGTGAGACTAGCGGTCCCCCTGCAGCATTGTGGGACAGGGGGCTGCCCTCTGCCCCATAGGAGGGCCACAGGGCCACCTTGGGACTTGGGGAGCTGGCAGAGCCCTGAAAATTGTGCTGGCCAGACAGCCCCACAGGTGCTTTGGAGAGTTGTCAACTAATAGCAACAGATGTGCTCACTTGCTGAGGTGGAAAAGGATGACTGAATGACTCCCTGCTGGAACCTCACTCACTCCTGATGCAACACAAGCCACTACCCCAGCCCAGCCCTTGACTGTAGTAAGGCTTGGAGATAATTAGAATGCCTCTGCGTCCACTACCTATTGAAGCTAGGAATCAACCATCCACCCCACTGGACAAAACCACATTTGATCGAATAAGAGGCAACACAAGCTTTGGGAAAGGAAATCATGCTTTGCTGCTCTATTAGAATTCTTTGAGAGGGTCAAACAAACACATGGACAAGGGCAATCCAGTGTATTTAGGGTACTTGGACTTTGAGAGAGCCTTTCACAGGATCCCTCACCAAAGGCTCTTAAGCAAAGCAAGCAGGCATGGGACAAGAGGGAAGGTCCTCTCATGCATCCTTAAAAACACAGGAAACAAAAGGTAGTCCTAGAATCAGCTCCTCCCTCCCCCTTACTAAGGATGCGTGGCCTGGTGCAGGGCACACTGGTACATCCCAGCATTTTTCATCCCTGATGTTTGGAGATGATACAAAATTACTCTGTATTGTTAAGTCCAAAGGAGACTGAAGAGTTTCAAAGTGATCTCACCAAATTGGTGACCAGGTAACAAAATGGCATATGAATAAATGTAATGAATAAATGAACAATGCACTTTGGGAAACATAATCCCAGCTATTCATACAAAAAGTGGGAGGTCTAAATTAGCAGTTTCTACTCAAGAGAGGGATCTTGAAGTCACTGTGGATAATTCTCTGAAAATATCTGTTCGCTATACAGTGGCACTCAAAAGAAGCTGACAATGTTAGCAACCAGTGGAAAAGGGAGTGATAAGACATATCACAGTGCCATTGTATAAATCTGCACACCCACATCTTGAATAGGGCATGCAGTTCTGGTAAACCCATCTCAAAAACAAAAAGTTTGAGTTGGAAACTGGGCAGTGGCAACTATGAGTGGGAGATGAAACAGCTTCCATATTAGGAGAAAGTAAAATGATTCAGATGTTTCATCATATATATAGTAGCCCAATGTCTGTGACACTGTAACACTGAAACCCAGCATGCCGAGGGCTACATGGTCCAGTCAGTGGCTGTGCAACAAGGCAGCCTGGGGTAGTGGGGAACTGCATGGCAGCTACATCCTGGGGCAGGCTGGAGTGGGAAGGGGGGACTTGTTTCTGGCCAGCTGCTGGGACACTTGCAGCCCGCTGAGGTCATTTATGACTATAAATATCCCTTCTATAGTGATAAAAATGTAGCCGTGTTAGTCTGGTGTAGCTGAAACAAAAAACGACGATGTAGCACTTTAAAGACTAACAAGATGGTTTATTAGGTGATGAGATTTCGTGGGCCAGACCCACTTCCTCAGATCAAATAGTGGAAGAAAATTGTCACAACCATATATACCAAAGGATACAATTTAAAAAATGAACACATATGAAAAGGACAAATCAAATTTCAGAACAGAAGGAGGATGGGGGGGAGGTAAATGTCTGTGAGCTAATGATATTAGAGGTGATAATTGGGGAAGCTATCTTTGTAATGAGTAAGATAATTAGCGTCTTTATTCAAACTTAGGTGTAAAGTGTCGAATTTAAGCATGAATGACAGTTCAGAGGATTCTCTTTCAAGTGTAGTCTTAAAAGGCCTTTGAAGCAGTATGCAGGTAATCAAGTCGTTGAGACAATGTCCTTTCTGGTTGAAATGGCAAGAAACTGTTTTGTCTTTGTGATCCTGTCTAATATCTGTTTTGTGGGCATTGATCCTTTGGTGAAGTGTCTGAGATGTTTGTCCAATGTACATAGCAGACGGACACTTTCGGCACATGATAGCATAAATTATATTTCTGGATGCGCAGGAATATGTGTTCTTGATCTTATAACTCACTTGGTTAGGTCCAATAATGGTATCAGCAGAATGAATATGTGGACAAAGCTGGCAACGGGGTTTGTTGCAAAGGAAGGTACCAGGGTTGATATTAGTATGGTATGTCTTGTGGTTGTTGGTAAGAATCATCTTGAGGTTAGGTGGTTGTGTATAGGAGACTATGGGTCTGTCTCCCAGAGCCTCTTGGAATTTAGTATCCTGTTCCAGTATAGGTTGTAGTTTATTGATAATGTGTTGGACAGGTTTAAGTTGGGGGCTGTAGGTGATGACAAGTGGTGTTCTATTGTTGGTTTTCTTGGGTCTGTCTTGAAGTAGATTGTTTCTAGGTATTCGTCTGGCTCTTTCAATTTGCTTTTTTATTTCTCCGGGTGGGTAGTTGAGGTTTATAAATGCTTGGTAGAGATCCTGAAGTTTCAGGTTTCTTTCAGTGGGATTAGAGCAGATGCGGATGTATTGAAGGGCTTGGCTATAGATGATGGATCGTATGGTGTGTTCTGGATGGGAGCTGGAAGCATGTAGGTAACTGTATGAGTCAGTGGGTTTTCTGTAGAGAGTGGTGTCTAATTTTCCATTGCTGATTTGTACTTTGGTGTCCAGGAAATGGATCTCTCGTGTAGAATGGTCCAGGCTGAGATTGATGGTGGGATGTAGGTTGTTAAAATCTCTGTGGAATGTCTCCAGTGTTTCTTGGCCATGCGTCCAGATCATAAAGATGTCATTGATGTAGCGTAAGAAGAGAAGGGTTAAAAGAGGACGGGCGTTGAGGAAACATTGTTCTAGGTCAGCCATAAAGATATTAGCATACTGTGGGGCCATGCATGTACCCATGGCTGTGCCGCTGATCTGGAGGTATAAGTTGTTCTCAAACTGGAAATAATTGTGGGTGAGAACAAAGTTACATAGGTCTGCTATCAGATTGGCAGTGGTGTCCTCTGAGATAGTGTTTCTAATTGCTTGTAATACATCTTCATGTGGGATGTTGGTGTATAGAGCCTCTACATCCATGGTGGCAAGGATGATATTATCGGGGAGGTTATCAATGTTTTGTAGTTTCCTTAGGAAGTCAGTAGTATCTCAGAGATAGCTGGGGGTGTTGGTTGTGTAGGGTTTGAGAAGAGAGTCTACACAGCTGGATAAACCACATTTTACAAACCTCTCTCCTCTGATCCCACCTCAGAATACCAAAAGAAACTACACTGTCTCCTTAAAAGCCTCCCTACAGCTGCTCGGGAACAAATCCACACAGAAACACCTTCTGACCCCCGACCAGGATTGTTCTATCTGCTTCCCAAAATCCATAAACCTGGACACCCCAGACATCCCATCATCTCTGGTATCGGCACGCTCGCTACTGGTTTATCCAGCTACGGGTCCTTCAGGCCAATCCTCTAGGTCACCACGCATCAGCACCCCATCACGCAGGTGCTGGTGCATCCCCACTTCCTTGGGGCCCTCCTTAGCCCCTCATTTCAGTTGCACTCAAGACACAGGCACCTTGAATGGGGTCCCGTCTATGCTCATCAGGGTCAGGTGAGCGTTGGGCCCCATGTGGTCTGGGGCCACTATGCCGGGCCAGTGTCACCTCTGCGCCCGTGCCCCATTAGCCCATGGCCTTCCTTCCATCCATTTCCAAGGGCACAAGGCACTCGCTCCACAGAGGGAGCCCTGTCTCCACCCGGTACACAGAGAAACCTGCCTCTGACGTGTCAGGTCTCCCAAAGGAGCTTGCCTGAGGGGCCTCTCCCACCTGAGCTGAGGCCTGCCATCTCCTCCCACTTGGGCAGCCTGCTCCTCCTCCAGCCCCACCCAGTTAACCCTGGAAAGTCTCAGTTTGTGGAGCCTGTCTTGGGGTTTGGGGCACTGGGCCCACTTGTGGCCCCTTTGCCCACAGTGATGGCATAGCAGTTCCCTTGGGCCGGCTGGTCCGCCCAGGTACTAGCTGTCCCTCGGAGGGGGAAGGGGGTTTGTTGGGTCCTCCCTTCTGGGACCCCCCCATACGCGCCTCCCCCTGTTGCACAGCCAGAAGCTGGTCTCTCTGGGATTCCCCTTCACATCTGGACCAACTGTCTGTGAATTCATCAGCCAGCTTCCCTGCGCTGTGTAGGTCCTCCAGCTTCCTGTCCTTCAGCCACAGTCTCAGGTTGGGTGAGCAAATTTCCTAGAGCTGTTCCAGGACCATCAGCTTAACCAGGTCCTCTGGGGTCTGTGCTCCAACCCCAAATACCCACTTGCGGACATATCGTGCCATGCAGGAGACAAGGTCTAAATTGGTCTCCTCAGGGCCTTTCTGTGCTCTCTGGTACTTTTTCCTGTACATCTCAGGGGTGAGCCCAAACTTGTGCTGCAGGGTTTGTTTGACCAGTTCATAGTCCCCTGGCTGCAGCCCCTCCAGCTGGCCGAGCACCGCTGCGGCCTTCTCATCCAGTAAGGGGGTGAGCTGCTGGACCCTGTCAGCTGGGGGGACCTGGTGCATCTTGCAGGCTTGCTCAAAAGAATTAAGGAATCCATCCAGGTCCCCAACATCCTTACACTGGGACAGCACAAACCTCTCAAAGTGACCTGCAGTCCCGGACCCCTCCCCACTCACCGCAGCCGAGGCTTCTCTGCCTCTCAGCTCTTCCATGGCCCGCTCATGCTGCCACTGTCTCTCTCAGTCCTCACGCTTCTTATCACGGTCCTCCAATTCCTTTAGCTGCAGCTCTTCAGCTGTCACAGATCCACTGAGAGGGACCTGCCTGGGATGAACCACTGCTGGCTGAGCGCATCCTGGTGGGCACCATGTCTGTCTGGCAGTCTCCAGCCCTCTCTCCTGCCTCAGATCCTGAAACGCTCTTGGGGCAGTCTGGCTGCTCCCAGCCAAGATGGGATCCAGCCAGGGCCGGCCCGAGTCCTTTTGGCGCCCTGGGCCCGGGTACGCGGTGCTGCCCCCGGGCGCAGGGTGCATGCGCACGCCGGCCACGGCCACTGGCGCACAGCCTGGGGCCTGCCCATGGGGCGCTCAGCGCATGCGCTGCCCAGCCTGGCCTGGCCAGTGCTGCTAGCACACGCGCCAGGCCGTGCAGGGCCCTGCAGCCGTGGGGGGAAGGGCGCTGCTGGCTGGTGCCACGATGTGGGCAGGCTGGCGCTGCGGGAGCTGGGCGCGCGGCTCCTGATGGCAGCTGTACATGGCAGCTGTGCCCCTTACAGCTGCCATCAGGTGCCCCTCATCGGTTGGCGCCCTGGGCAGCTGCCCGGCTCGTCCATGCCTCCATCCAGCCCTGGATCCAGCTCTCTGGAATGATCATTCTCTTCCAGCTGGGTAATTAGCTTGGTGAATTTCCCAACAGGCAGCCCCCTCTCCTTGCCCAGCTCCACAATGCCCGCCTTAAGGAGTCGGTTTTAGGCCATCTCCCGCTGTTCTTGGGTGCAGACTCACAGGCAGATGCTGCAGCACCCCACAATTCCCAGGAAGAACCCTTCAGTGTGCCAGCCTCCTGGGGCATCACTCTCCCAGGGGGTTAGATTGTAGACCACTCTGCCTCCTGGGACCACTTCCCATGGTCCACAGGGGAACCCCTCCTGGGGAACACTCCTTTTCAGAGATCACACTCAGGTTAAGCCATAAGCCTCCCCGCTTCCTGAAACCGCTTCTCAATGCCTTCAGCATGTCTAGCTCTTGCAAGCCCCCTTCTTTCTACTGCACCACAGTCACTTACTTCCAGATACTCCATCCATGGGGTGCAGTCCATCCCACCACTGACACCACTGTCACAGAGTCTGGGGGAGTCCCCAGGACCTGCACCCCCATCCACAGCCAGATATGACTTTCAGCCAGCAGATAGAACAGAAGGTTTATTTGTTGACAGGGACACTTCCCCCTTCCTGCTCTAAGCCCCTTTTCCCATCCTAAACCAGCCAAGACTGACCCTTCCCCCAGGCCCAAGGTTTTATCTATTGTCATCTGGCCCTCAGGAAGTGAGAGGCTGCACATTCTTCCCCATTGAATCATGACCAGCCTCCCACTCCTTGCCCAGATAGTGTTGCAGTGCCCAGGGAAACTGAGGCACACACACACATAGAGTCATTACAGAACTGCACAGGACAGCAGAATCATATACAATCCCACAAAGCAAACAGAATACATACAGTCCTTGATACGTCACAGCTTGTTGGAGGCAGAGAAAGCCAGGCGGAGCTTAGGAAACAGAGAGATGGAGCATATTTAATATTCCAGGTGCTCTAGAGAAGGTCAATATTCTTATCTCCATTTTACAGATGGTAAAATGGAGGCACATAAGGGGACTAGTGCAAGATCACCCAGATCAGTGCTTTATTTACTAGCCCATACTGCCTTTGGTGCTCTCCAGGTCAGAAAGCCAGAGCACCTGTTGCTTTTTCTGCCTTCAGGGAAGCAGAACTTTTTGCAAGACTTTTTACCAGTGAAAAAGCCTTATGCAGTAACACCCTTACTCTAATTATTAACAACTAACACATTTACCTGACACATTTAAGGGCTCTTGCTACATTTCAAAGGCGGAGGCGCCCTTATCAACTAATTGAATAGCCGATGCAAATTACATTGAGTATTCAATTAGTTGATTAATCTAAATTTAATATCTTTAGTACAGATGTGGTCAGCTCAGCTCAAAAAAGATATATTGGCATTGGAAAAGGTTTAGAAAAGGGCAACAAAAATGATTAAGGGTTTGGAATGGGTTCCATATGAAGAGAGATTAAAAAGAATTGGACTTTTTAGCTTAGAAAAGAGGAGACTAAGGGGAGATCCCTCTGGAGCATCTGGCATTGGCCACTGTTGTAAGACAGGATATTGGGCTAGATGGACCTTTGGACTTTGTACACAGTATTCAAGATGTGAGCGTACCATGGTTTTATATAGAGGCAATAAGTGTTCTCGGTCTTACTCGCTATCTCTTTTTTTTTATGATTCTTAACATTCTGTTTGCTTTTTTGACAGCTGATGTTTTCAGAAAACTGTCCACAATGACTGCAAGATCTCTGTCAAGTAGTTATAGCTAAATTAGTTCCCATCCTATTGTGTGTACAGTTGAGATTATTTTTTCCAATGTGCATTATTTTTCATTTATCAACATTAAATTTAATTTGCCATTTTGTTGTCCAATCATCACATTTTGTGCGATTTTTGAAGTTCTTCACAGTCAGCTTGGTCTTAACTATCCTGAGTAGTTTAGTATCATCTGCAAATTTTGCCACCTCACTGTTTACCCTTTTCTCCAGATCATTTATGAATAGCTTGAATAGGATTGGTCCCAGTACAGACCCTTGGGGGACACCATTAGTTACCTCTCTCCATTCTGAAAACTGACCATTTATTCCTACCCTTTGTTTCCTGTTTTTTAACCAGTTATCAATCCATGAGAGGCCCTTCCCTCTTATCTTACTTTATGTAAGAGCCTTTGGTGAGGGACCTTGTCAAAGGCTTTCTGGAAATTGAAGTACACTATATCCACTAGATCCCCCTGGTCCACATGTTTGTTGACCCTCTCAAAGAACTCCAGTAGATAAATAAGGCATGAGTCCCCTTTACAGAAATCATGTTGGCTTTTTGCCAACAAATTATGTTAATCTATGTGTCTGACAATTTAATTCTTTATTATATTTTCAACTAATTTGCCTGGTATTGACATTAGACCAGTGTTTCCGCAATTTCATGTTTGAGTTCTTTCAGAACACTTGAGTGAATGCCATCTTGTCCCAGTGACTTGTTACTGTTAAATTTATCAATTTGTTCCAAAGCCTCCTCTGACACCTCAACCTGGGACAATTCCTCAGATTTGTCACCTAAAAAGAATGGCTTATGTCTAGGATCAGAGGGGTAGCCGTGTTAGTCTGAATCTGCAAAAGCGACGAGGAGTCCTGTGGCACCTTATAGACTAACTAAAGTGTAGGAGCATAAACTTTCGTGGGCAAAGACCCACTTCGTCAGATGCATGTAGTGGAAATTTCCAGAGGCAGGAAATTTCCAGAGACAGCCGTTAGTTCGAATTAACTTTAATAGGGGCTACACATACAAACCGCTAGTTCAAATTTAAATCGAACTAGCGGAGTGCTTAATTCGAACTAGGTAAACCTCATTCTGCAAGGACTAACGCTTAGTTCAAATTAAGTAGTTTGAATTAAGGGCTGTGTAGCCACTTAATTCGAACTAGTGGGAGGCTAGCCCTCCCCAGCTTGCCCTGGTGGCCACTCTGGGCACAACCAGGGAAACTCTTCTGCTCCCCTCCCGGCCTCAGAGCCCTTAAAGGGGCATGGTCTGGCAATAGTGCTTGTGCCAGGTGCAAGCCTGCCAGCACCCAGCCAGCAGACCCTGTACCTAGCATGGCATGAGCCAGCCACCCACTGCCACCCAGCCCTTCGCCTCTTCCCGGGACCAGGCAGGCGGCTCCTAGGAGATTGTGCGGAGATTGTGGACCTCATCGATGTTTCGGGGGAGGCCTCCAACGTCCATAATCTCCGCACAGACTAGGCACAGGAAAGCGGTCATCAAGGGCAGGATAGCTGCCAGCCTGGCCACCAAAGGCCACATGCGAACCCAGGAGCAGGTTTGCATGAAAAATCAAGTTGGTCCAGTGAGACCCTCAACCCTGAGCCCTGAGCTTAGAACATAAGAACATATGAATGTCCGTACTGGGTCAGACCAAAGGTCCATCTAGCCCAGTAGCCTGTCTGCCAACAGCGGCCAACACCAGCTACCCCGGAGGGGATGGACCGAAGACAATGACCAAGCAATTTGTCTCGTGCCATCCATCTCCAGCCTCTGACAGACAGAGGCCAGGAACACCATTCCTACCCCTTGGCTAATAGCACCCCATGGACCCAACCTCCATGAATTTATCTAACTTGTCTTTAAACTCTGTTATAGTTCTAGCCTTCACAGCCTCCATAGTTTGAGACTTCCCCTCCCCCTTCTTCCGCTGGCTTCCCCCTTCCAGCTCCCTCCTCCCAGGTTTTCCTCTCTACTCTTCCACCCTTTCTCTTCCCCTCTCCCACTCCTTTTCCCAGTCTCCCCAGAGGTTAATCCCCCCCGCCCCGTTTTGTTAAATAAAGAGAGTTTCTATTTTTGAACACGTTTCATTTTTTACATCAGGAAGGGGGGCTAGGGAGGGGTAAGTGGAAGGCGGTGAGGGAGGAATGGGGTACGAGCCCCCGATGGGGAGGACTGGGGTGGCTCTGCAGGCTCCTCGGAGTGTAAGCTCTCTTGCAGGGCCTCCTGGATCCTGACAGCCCTCCGATTGACCCCCCCGGATGGCAGCCTGCGGCAAGTACAGCTGGGCTGATGGCCGAGTGCTGTGATGTGCCAAGTGTGGGCACTCAGGGCACTCCAAGACAGGACTGCTTTGCTGTCCCTCATCAAGGTAGACAAGTAAGCGGGGAACCCTGAGAACTGTCTGTCCGGGGTGGGGGTTGGGTCCCTTTAAGCACAGCCCTCGGCTAGCCTGAGGCAGCAGCTCCACCCTCTTAGTCCTAACCTGATGCCCTGCCTGCACTGGTTCCGGCCAGCCTTAACTTCGGTTCAGGGTCCACTCAGTGTGGACATGCTATTTCAAATTAGCAAAATGCTAATTTGAATTAGTGTTTAGGTCTAGATGCACCAATTCAAATTTGCTTATTTCAAATTAAGTTAGTTCAAATTAGTGCTGTAGTGTAGAAATACCCTTAGATGGAATGAGGATACAAATTCCTGTTTTTCAGTTAATGGTCACTGTTCTTTGCAATCTGGCAACAGAGAAAGGCCGTAGGGGCCTTATCCTTACACAATGCCCCTTCCGCAGTGTCTCCTGGCAGGACTGCCCATCCTTCCTGCACTTCAAGGAAGGGCCAAGGACTCATTGCAGCATCAGCCTCCATTTCCATCACCAACATGAGCTGTGTGTGGGGGGGGGGGAGCGGTATGGAACTTCTGGGTTCTCTCCCTGGCTTTGGGAGGAGAATGGGGGCTCATGGATTAGAGAAGGGTGGCTGGGATCCAGGATGCCTGGGTTCTCTCTCCTTTTCCCAGGAGCCAGAGGGAATCACCATCTCTCATCACAGCTGCCCGTCCTGGGAACGGATGAGGTTTGGGGTGGGATTCCCACCAGACTAGACCCTTGGGAAAGAAGTAGAGCTGCCCACATACTGGAGGCTTGGTCCCATTGCACCAGGTGCTATCCAGATTCCCCTGACCAAGCTCTGGGCCCAGGACCCTCCTCCCCCTAAGTTTGCAGCCCCATTGTGCTGGGAAGACCCATGACAAAGGACTGTCTCGCCTCCATTAAACATAAAGGCTGTGTCTACATTGGCCAGATTTTGCGCAAAAGCAATTGCTTTTGCGCAAAATCTTGCCAGCTGTCTAAACTGGTCGCGAGTTCTTGTGCAAGAACACAGACGATCTAATGTAAGATCGTCAGTGTTCTTGTGCAAGAATTTTGACGCTCCCACTCGGGAAAAAGCACTCTTGCACAAGTGTTCTTGCGCAAGAGGGCAGTGTCGACAGGGACAGGAATTTCTTGCACAAGAAAGCCCCAATGGCGAAAATGGCCACCGGAGCTTTCTTGCACAAGAGAGCATCTACACTGGCATGGAATGCTCTTGTGCAAAGGCACATGCCAGTGTAAATGCTCTCTTACACAAATACTTTAATGCAAGAACTCTTGCGTTAAAAGTATTTGCGCAAGAGAGCACCAGTCTAGACGCAGCCAACATCTACAGAGCCAAGCCTGTAGTGTAGAGTGATGTCAGAGTGGAAACCATGTCTCATACTCCCTCTACTGTGACCTCTCTCAGGGTGAGTCTCCTGGGATCCAACAGATTTCAACACTGGGGCAGTGGGCTAGGTCAGTAGAAGCAGTGGGTGACTTCTACCTGACATCTCACCCCATGCCCAGCTGCTCCCTCCAAATTTCTGCTGCTCCCTCCAACCCCCCACTATAACACAGCTGGGAGTGAGTGATTTGGACACAGACAAATATTTGTTCCCTATGGTTTTATTCCATGTGCTAAAGGAAGCGGGGGCCTGCTGGGAGATAAGATGCTAGGGGAGTTCAGGATCCCCACAGCTGGTGGGTTTGGCTTCTGCACTGCCCCCTTTCCTGCCACCATGCCGACCCCCCCCCCCCAAACTGCACACAGCCCCTGAAAATTGATCAGAAGAAAAGGATTTTAATAGGAACATCGATGAAGGAGGTTTACAGCAGCATGGTGGTATCAGGACTCCTCGGTTCTCTCCTGTGCTCTGGCAGGGGAGCGAGGCTGGCAGGTTAGATCGGGGAGGGGAGGAGAGAATCCAGGATTCCTGGTTTCTCAGTGATAAGTCATGTAGACACTTCCATGTGGTACAGTGAATAAACTTCCTTCCCCTCCCGTGCAGCTGTGCCAGGAAAAAAAGCCATGTCACAGTCCAGTTTGCCCCTGTGCCAGCCGAACCAGGGCATCTCCTTTGAAGTGGAAGAAATGCCAGCCCTCAGCAGCTGTGAGGTCCACTGCCCCCTGGCTCTGGTAGAAGTCAATGGCTGCTTGGTTCCAGTCCAACACCACAAACTTCATCTCGATGCATCTGTTCTCCACGCCTATCTGAGAGCAATCAACTGGGTGAGGATGGGTGTCAGGACTCCTGGGTTCTCTTTCTGGTTGTAGGAGCAGAGTGGGGCCTGGTGGGTTAGAGCAGGGGGGCTGGGAGCCAGGACTCCTGGGTTCCCTCTCCAGCTCTGATAGTGAAGAAAGATATGGTTGGGAGGGGGTGGGTAGGTGGGGAGTGATGGCTAGGAGTCAGGCAAATGCCTCAGTTTCCCTCATAGTATAAGTGGGAACAATGATAGTGGCATGGTGATCTAAGACCAATAAAAGGAAGGAACTGGGAAGGGTCATAACATCCTGTTACCTCAGCAATTTTACTCATGAGCTTCTTGCCAATGCCTTTACCTGTATGGGAGAGAAATCAGTAGCAGAATGTAACAGTAGGGACTAGGGATTTGAGCAGGGGTACTGGAGCCAGGACTCCTGGGTTCTCCCCAGTTCTGGGAGGAAAAGTGGGAGCTGCTGGGTTAGAACAAGGGGGCTGGAAGCCAGGACTCCTGGGCAATATTCCCTCTAATCTTTTCCATCCATGGCTAGATTTTTTCCATTCATGTGTGGAACACGTTATGAGCATTGAGGCATGTGCAAATGTGCACCACCAATACAAACACAAACCCTCGCTAATCAGCTGGGTGGCATTAGAATCTGAGTGGCCGCCCAAGTGCCAGCTTACAGGGAACACTGCTCCTAGGTTCTCTCCCTGACTCTGGGTAGAGAGTGGGGGCTGGTTGTTTAGAGTAGTGGGGTTGGGGGCCAGGACTCCTGGTTCTGCTCCTCTTTCCCTTGTCCCAACTGTTCCCCTTGGGTGACAACCATACCAGCATAGTTGGGGGTACATATGCCAGGGGACCCCAAATTCATCCTGTTCTCCTCTAGATCTATACCTCTGAACTCAGGCATGATGTACAGGTCCTCCATGTAGATATTCCTGCCTTTCCAGGTGCTGTAGGTGAAGAAATAGAGGCCGTACCCCACGATGGTATGTCCTGGGATGGGGAACAAAGTGTAACAAACCCCAAGTTCCCCTCTCCCACCTCCAATTTCTTCTTACTCCCCCAGCCCCAGAGAAATGCCTTCTCCACCTAGCCCCCCAGTGCCCAAATCCCGAACTCCAGTCCCCCACATTCCCTTCTTTCCTCCAATTCCCCCTTCTCCACCCAAAGCTACCCAGGAACTCCTTCTATCCCTGGTTCTGGGAGGGGAGTGGGGGCTAGCAGTTAGAGCAGGGGCAGGGGGAGGAGGAGAGGAGCCAGGACTCCTTGGTTCTCTCTCCAACTCTGGCAGGGGAGAGGAGGCTGGGATCTATTTTATTGGGGTCCCTCTGTGGAAAGAGTGAATCAGACAGAATACAAACGAACAAAGATCTGGACCTTTCCCCCAAAATGATCCCTTTAACCTCCCAAAAAAATCTCACCCCCAGACTCTCTTGAATCCCTCCTCTAACTGTCTCTCTTATTCCCCCTCCCCAAATGTACCTCCCAAGTTTACTTCTGTCCCGCCTGGATACAGAGCTGGGTCAGAGATGGCTGGGGAGGATCTAAGTGCATCAGGAGAAAGCGGAGTATCTAGTTGTGGGAGGCCCTGGTCCATCGTGGGGTTGGGCTCACTCTGGCCTTTTGGGGTGCCCCAAGTTACATTACTGTGCCAAGATGCCAGACCCCACTAGTGTCTGGGGGTGTCCTTCCATGGGTGCTGGGGGGTTACCATCTCGACTCCGGTACTCGGGTGGGACCTCAGCCACCAGACATCTGTAGAAAGGGTCGTTGGCAAAGCCGTCTTCTCTGAGCACTGGGGATGATACGGGGGTAGGCACACACAGGAGGAAGGGACGAGGAAGAACCCCATTGTCACTCACAGGCAGCACCCCTCCTCTCCCAGCCCCCCCAAACTGGGGCATCAGCAAACCCATTTCCACGCTTTCCCCTGCCAGCTGCCTCCGTCCCCACCTGCCCCAAAAGAAAGGGGGAGCACACCCATGCAATGTTCCCTTTAATTTTTTTCCATCCATATGCAGAATAAAATTTATGTGCACCAAGCCATATGGAGTTATGAACCACCAGGAGAAACACATGATTCCAGCTGGGGGCACGCTGCTTATCAGCTGGGCAGCCATCCAAGTGCTCAGCTTACAGGGAACATGAAACCCAGGTGCCCAGGGGTTAGAGGGGGGGGGGGAAGAGGAGAGAGTAAAGCCCTCCAGTGCCTCTTCCCGGCCAGCCCTATGGAGCTATGGCTGCAAGGATAGAAGGGGGCTGCAGGTGTAGGGCTAACCTTGGTCATTGATTTGCACTTGGTCTGGGAGCTTCTCAAACTCTGCCAGCTCCTGGGAGGGGGGGGAGCAGAAAGGGAACCCCTGAGTATCCCCCAAATGCTTCACACCAACCAGCCCCCCAGAATCTCCTCCCCCCATTCTTTGCCAGTGCCCCCAAATCCTCCCTCTGGCCTCTGAAAAATCCCTCCCCCACCCCTCTGCCCCACAAATATACACCCCCAATTCTCCACCCCACAGCTCCCTAGGCACCCCCTTATACACCCCTCCGTTCTCCACCCCACAGCTCCCTAGGCACCCCCTTATACACCCCTCCGTTCTCCACCCCACAGCTCCATAGGCACCCCCTTATACACCTCTCCCTTCTCCACCCCACAGCTCCCTAGGCACCCCCTTATACACACACCCTGTTCTCTGGGAGAACAATGGGGACTGGTAGTTAGAGCAGGGGGCTGGGAGCCAGGACTCCTGGGTTCTCTGCCCGCCTCCCCCTTACCCTTATCATCCGCATGACTTCCACGCAGTCCTCTGCCCGGCAGGGCCGCACGACACACTCCATCTGCCGCCCGCCCCGATCGCCTGGCTGCGGAGTCCGGGAGCAGCTGGGGGTGGGCCGGGGTACCCCGCGGCTCTGGGGCCTGAATCCCTCGCTTCGGCGCGTCCCCCCGGGCCAGCTGCAGCTAGGAGCTAAGGGAAGGAGGAGGGGCTCCCGGCTGGGGAGTTTATGGTGTTTCCCAATGTGCACTTCTTCTGGCCCCGCCCGCCTAGAGGTGCTCCCTCCCCCCCGCTTAAAGGAGGCTCGAGCCAGAATTGAACCCAGGAGTCCTGGCTCCCAGCGTCTCCCGCTCTAACCACTAACCGCCACTGCCCTTCCAGAGCCGAGTAGTCTTGGTTCCCATCCTCACCCGCCCCCTCTAACTCACGAGCCAGGGGTTCAGGCTCTGGGAGGAAGTTTGGGGGCAGGAGGGGGAAGGGTGGGTTCTGGGGGGAGCTTGGGGTTTGGGCTTACCTGGGGCACCCCACCCTGGCAGCAGGTGAGGGATCTCTGCATAACCAGCTGCTTGATTTAGTTGGAATTGGTCGTGCCTAGAACAGGGGGCTGGACCTGATGACCTTCTGAGGTCTCTTCCAGTTCTGTGATTAGGTGGATGGGTGGGTGGGGTCTTCATGTGTTGCTGCCCACACATTGTCCCCGCAGCTCTTACTGGCCACAGGGATGCCCAGGGCAGGCCGTGCAGAGACTCCCCTGCCCAGGCCCGTGGGGATGTGCTGGCAGCAGCATGCGGCGTGGATGGGCAGGGTTGCTACTTTTGTCACACTGCAGTGGGGGCCACCAGGTTCTTAAATCATCTGAGGTAGCAGATCTCTCGCCTGGCCCCAAACTTTGATGGAGCCAGACCCCAAGCCAAGGGTATTCCCAGAGCCCCTGCACCATGGCCCATAAACCTCACAGCTCCACTTCTCAAGTGGCCCTGAAGACTTGGAAAGTTACACCCTCACCCCCAAAACAGAATCAGTCACAGGCGAGTTGACACTGTTGTTTATTGACGAGGGTTCAAAGCCGTAGGAGCCCTGCTACCCCATGACAGATCACACTCTGTGGCACTCCCAGGGGGCGCCATCTGTTGCTAGCACAGAGTCCAGATGTGGACACAGCTCAGAGTCAAATTCTGGCAGCAGGCAGTACTGACTATGCAGGATTCCTGGTTTCTCTCCCTGGTTCAGGGAAGGGGTCTGGTGGGTTAGATCAGTGCAACTGGCTTTGGGAGGGGAGAGAGGGCTGGTGGATTAAATCAGGTGGGTCTTCTCCCCAGCTGCCTCCTGGTAGCAGCATTTCACTGTGTAACCCATGCTGCTATCTTCCGCTGACCCTCCATGTGCCACACATTCCAGCTGTCCCTTGCCGACACGTTCACTGCCCCCAGGTTCTCGTAGAATGCCGTGGCAGGCTGGTTCCAATTGGCTGACATGAACCGGAACTGGGTGTACCCAGAGGCCAGCGCAATCTGCAGGAGGGCAGAGCTGTTTTACTGACTCACCCATAGTGGCCGAACCAGCGCCGTCTTACTCACACTGCTGTAGGAAAGCAGCGGTTGGCCCCACACAGCACAGTAGTAACCTGGCGGCTTGGCCCCACTGATTCCAGCTGAGCAACAGCCCCATCTAGGATCATGGACACACTGATGACCCCACAGACAGCTGGGACCCGGCCCCTTGGGCGCAGCGACAGCCCCTTGGCCCCAGCTGGGATCATGGACGCATTGACAGACCACGGACGCAGCTGGGACCTGGCCCCATGGGAGCACGGACACAGCTGGGACCTGGCCTACTGAGGAAGGAGACTGAATTTCTGAGCTAATCTCACCTTGGCCACTTGGTTCAATAAACTGGTGCCGATTCCTCTGCCTGCAGAGAAGAACAGAAACTGCCCAGTTGGAGATTCATGATCTCAGAGCCACTGTGATCAGCTGGTCCCACAGCCCAGAGAGCACAAGCCACAGGCCTCACTTCTAGGGCAGATCGGCAATACAGGTCTACTAAACTTACCCTCGCCTGGCGCTGAGATGCAGCACTTCTGAGGCAGGGTGGCTGGAAAACAGGGTAGGGATGTTAGCATGTGGTCGTTTAAATAATTTACGGATAAGCCCAGGCTCATCGGTTAATCCTAATGGTTACACACACACACACACTCTTTGCTGCCTCTGTTCATAGTGTGGGAGACAGGAGCCAGGGCCCGTAGGGAATCAGCTTTTAAGCTTGTTCCTCATGCATGCCGGCACCTGCAGAGCCACCTGCCCCCCTGCACTGCTGCCTCAGATAGAGGGGCGGCAGCACTGCGGTGGGTAGGGAGGTAGGTGAGAGCCGGTACACATGAGAAGCCATTTTTCAAGCTGTCTCCCTGTACATACCTATCAGAGGCGGGCGGGGTGGTGGGGCAGGAGCCAGTGTTTGCAGAGAGCTGACTTGAAAGGCTCCTGCCTGCCCCCTGCATATAAAGGTGTAACAGCTAAAAAATTCAGCGGTTGCACATTTACACTAAACATGATTATTAACATCCCCAATACAGGGATCCTTTGCCTACTGATGATCTGTGAGTTCAGCCCCCAACTTGGAGAGTCTTTCATAACCATGCATGTGTCTAAGTACTGTTTCCGTGAAAGGCCGGGTATCAGTGTCTGGGGAGAGTGCCCTCTTCTGAGTCCCTGTGACAAAGTGGGGGATTTGTTGCATTTCCCAAGGGGCTGCCTGCAGAGTGGTTGGCACTCAGGGTATGTCTACACTGCAGCGTTTTTCCAGAAAAACTACATTTAGGTCTGCACTGCTATTGCATTCTCTTGACAGAAAGTCGAAAGAACAGAGGGGTTTTTCCGACATTGATAAACCTCTTTCTATGAGGAAGAAGCCTTTTTCTGAAGGAGCTCGTTCAAAAAAAGGCGTGTGTGGACGCGGAAGGGGGCATTCTTTCGAAAGAAGAGGCTTCCAGGAAATAAACCAGGTGCCCTGGTGGCCACTCCATCCATACTAATCGCAACTTAAATGCGAGATAGCATCCACATTGATTGGCCACTATCTTTTGAAAAAGCAGATCGCTTTTTCTTTGTGCTTTTACTGTGTGGACGCTCTCTTTCCAAATAAAAGAAACTTGAAGTCTAGACGTAGCCTCAGTGTCCCTCAGGGTATGTCTACACTACAGCGCTAATTTGAACTAACTTAGTTCGAATTAGTTAATTCAAACTAAGCTAATTCGAACTAACGCATCCAGACTAAAAAACTTGTTCGAATTAGCGTTTTGCTAATTCGAACTAGCATGTCCACACAGAGTGGACCCTGAACCGAGGTTAAGGATGGCTGGAAGCAGTGCCGGCAGGGCATCAGATGAGGACTTAGAGCGTGGAGCTGCTGTCTCAGGCTAGCCGAGGGCTGTGCTTAAAGGGACCCAACCCCCACACTGGATAGACAGTTCTCAGGGGTGCCCCACTTGCAAAGCAGTCCTGGCTTGGATTGCCCGGAGTACCCACACTGGGCACATCACAGCACTCGGCCATCAGACCGGCTGCACTTGCCGCAGGCTGCCATCTGGGGAGAGGGGGCAATTGGGGAGCTGCAGGAGAGGTTACACCCCCAGAAGTCCGCAGAGCCAGCCCAGTCCTCCCCATCGGGGGCTCGTACCCCATTCCTCCCTCACCTCCTTCCACTTACCCTTCCCTAGCCCCCCTTCCTGATGTACAAAATAAAGAACAATTGTGCTCAAAAATGGAATCTGTCTTTATTGAACAAAACTGGGGGAGACTGGGAAAAGGAGGTGGGAGAGGGGAAGGGAGAGGGGAGGGCAACTACAATGATGAGGGGTTGGGAACAGGTCCCATATGAAGAGAGGCTAAAGAGACTGGGACTTTTCAGCTTAGAAAAGAGGAGATGGAGAAGGGATATGATAGAGGTCTATAAGAGCACGAGTGGGGTGGAGAGGGTGCATACAGAAAAGTTTTTCATTAGTTCCCATAATAGAAGGACTAGAGGACACCAACGGAAAGGAATGGGTAGCAGGCTTCAAACTAACAACAGAAAGTTCTTCTTCACAAAGCAAAGAGTCAACCTGTGGAACTCCTTGCTGCAGGAGGCTGTGAAGGCTAGAACTAGAACAGAGTTTAAAGGGACGTGAGATCAAGTCATGGAGGTTGGGTCCATGGAGTGCTATTAGCCAGGGGGTAGGAGTGGTGTCCCTGCCCAAGGTTTCTGGAAGGCTGGAGAGGGATGGCACGAGACAAATGGCTTGGTCACTGTCTTCGGTCCATCCCCTCCAGAGTCCCTAGGGTTGGCCGCTGTCGGCAGACAGGCTACTGGGCTAGATGGACCTTTGGTCTGACCCAGTACGGCCATTGTAAGCTCAGGGCTCGGGGTCTCAGTGGACCCCCTTGATTTTCATGCACACCTGCTCCTGGGTGGCCAGGCTGGCAGCTCTCCTGCCCTAGATGGCCGCTTTCCTGTGCCTAGTGCGGACGTCGTGGACGAGGTCCACAATGTCTGCACTGGACCAGGCGGGCGCCCACCTCTTGCGGACCTGGGCAGGCTCCCGGGAGCCGCCAGCCTTGTCCCGGGAAGAGGGGGAGGGCTGGGGGGCATCGGGTGGCTGGCTCGAGCTGTGCCAGGTGCAGGGTCTGCTGGCTGGGTGCTGGCAGGCTTGCACCTGGCACGGGCATCATAGCCAGCCCGTGCCCCTTTAAGGGGTCCAGAGCCGGGAGGGGGGCAATAGAGTTTCCCTGGTGTTGGCCAGAGTGGCCTCCAGGGAAACTGGGGAGGGCTAGCCTCCCACTAGTTCGAATTAAGGGGCTACACAGCCCTTAATTCAAACTAGTAAGTTCGAACTAGGCTTAGTCCTCGTACAATGAGGTTTTCCTAGTTCGAACTAAGCACTCCGCTAGTTCGAATTAAGTTCGAACTAGCGGAGAGCTAGTGTAGCGCCTATCAAAGTTAATTCGAACTAACGTTCGTTAGTTCGAATTAACTTTGTAGTGTAGACATACCCTCAGTGTTACTGGTTTAACGAGGGGAAGGGAGAGGGAGTTTGTTGCCACAGAGACAGCATGGAACTGGGGACCCAGCCAGTGGCCTGGAGAATGGAGACCCCGGCGACTGGTGACTGAGGGTATGTCTACACTACAAAGGTAGTTCAAACTAACGGACGTTAGTTCAAACTAACTTTCATAGGCGCTACACTAGCGCTCCGTTAGTTCGAATTTAATTCAAACTAACGGAGCGCTTAGTTCGAACTAGGTAATCCTCATTCTACGAGGATTAAGCCTAGTTCGAATTTACTAGTTCGAATTAAGGGCTGTGTAGACCCTTAATTCGAACTAGTGGGAGGATAACCCACCCAGGTTTCCCTGGTGGCCACTCTGGCCAGCACCAGGGAAACTCGTCTGCCCCCCTCCCGGCCCTGGACCTCTTAAAGGGGCACGGGCTGGCTACGGTGCCCGTGCCAGGTGCAAGCCTGCCAGCACCCAGCCAGCAGACCCTGCACCTGGCATGGATCGAGCCACCCACCCGATGCCCCCTAGCCCTCCCACTCTTCCCGGGAGCAGGCTGGCGGCTCCCGGGAGCTTGCCCGGGACCGCAAGAGGCGGGCACCCGCCTGGGCTAGTGCGGACACCGTGGACCTCGTCCACGATCTCCGCACTAGGCACAGGAAAGTGGCCGGCTAGGGCAGGAGAGCTGCCAGCCTGGCCACCCAGGAGCAGGTGTGCAAGAGAATCAAGGGGGTCCACTGAGACCCCCGACCCTGAGCCCTGAGCTTACAATGGCCGTCCTGGGTCAGACCAAAGGTCCATCTAGCCCAGTAGCCTGTCTGCCGACAGCGGCCAACCCTAGGGACTCTGGAGGGGATGGACCGAAGACAGTGACCAAGCCATTTGTCTCGTGCCATCCCTCTCCAGCCTTCCAGAAACCTTGGGCAGGGACACCACTCCTACCCCCTGGCTAATAGCACTCCATGGACCCAACCTCCATGACTTGATCTCACGTCCCTTTAAACTCTGTTCTAGTTCTAGCCTTCACAGCCTCCTGCAGCAAGGAGTTCCACAGGTTGACTCTGTGCTTTGTGCAGGACAACTTTCTGTTACTAGTTTGAAGCCTGCTACCCATTCCTTTCCTTTGGTGTCCTCTAGTCCTTCTTTATGGGAACTAATGAAGAACTTTTCTGTATGCACCCTCTCCACCCAACTGCTTTTAGAGACCTCTATCCTGTCCCCCCTCCATCTCCTCTTTTCTAAGCTGAAAAGTCCCAGTCTCTTTAGCCTCTCTTCATATGGGACCTGTTCCCAACCCCTGATCATTTTAGTTGCCCTCCCCTCTCCTAGCCTCTCTTTTCCCCTCTCCCACCTCCTTTTCCCAGTCTCCCCCAGTTTTGTTCAATAAAGACAGATTCCATTTTGGAAGACGCGTTATCTTTATTTTTTACATCAAGAAGAGGGGCTAGGGAAGGGTAAGTGGGAGGAGGTGAGGGAGGAATGGGGCACGAGCCCCCGATGGGGAGGACTGGGCTGGCTCTGTGGGCTTCTGGGGGTGGAAGCTCTCCTGTAGCCCCCCAATTGCCCGCTCTCCCCAAATGGCAGCCTGCGGCAAGAGCAGCTGGGCTGATGGCCGAGTGGTGTGATGTGCCCAGTGTGGGTAGTCCGGGCAATCCAAGCCAGGGCTGCTTTGCAAGCGGGTGTGGGAGAAAAATCAAATAACTCCAATTGTGTCTAAGGGGAGACTGTGCAGAAATCATAACTTTCTAAAAGAAAACTGCTGTAAGGGTTAAAAAGTTTTCCAGGCCTCTCTCCCTGTAACAGAGAGAAATCAAATTAGCTCTAATCAAAGACCCTTACAAATGACTATCTCAAATTCATGGATACTCCTAGTCTGTCACAATTTGTCATGTAAACCCTTATCTTTGTCACAGTTTGCCTTGTAGACTCCTCCACTCAAGTTCTCATGTGGCTTTGTGTACTGTAAAAACTTACTTCTAGCACTCCTGGGGTGAACAGAAGTCTCAGAGTACTTCTGCTGAGACTTTGATATGTTAAAGAAGAACAATCCACAACTGAACTGTCTAAGCATTCTGTATAAAGGATACCTGAATCTGTCTGTCAGGGCTGCTGCTTCACTCTTGGAAGTGACAGCCTGCATGCATGCATCATAAAGTTTTCTCTTTTAGGTTTCTTTCCTGCCTCACTGATTTGACCTCCGGCCTCGAACCCTTCTGGGGGCTCTGTACCCCAGGGGAGCGAGATTTCCCCCTCAATTTGGTGTCAGAAGTGGGATGGCTTGGAACTCCAGTTGGAAAGGCTGACGACGGGGAACGGGAACGGACTACAGCGCGCATCTGAAGGGTAAGGGATCCATTTAAAATCCCCCAGTCCGCCTCCCTGTTCTCGTCACCAGCTGGACCGGCTGGCGGTAAGAGTCATCTTTTACTTAAAATTTTTTTTTGTTAAGAGGCTTGAGGGAAATTTAAAACGAAAACACTGGGTATAGCCAAATAGGGGTTGGATTTTGTTGTTGTTGTTGTTGTTGCTGACTGATTGGTGGCGAGTCCAAGCGCATGGTTTTGAGTGAGTGAAGTCCGGAGGGGAACCGCAGCCGCACCAGTGCTGTCAGTGTCACTGAACAGCTACTGAAAGCAAGGGCGGTTTCCCCTGGCACATAAGGAGTGTGAGTGAAGCTGTCAGTTTGTGTGGACTCCCACACTATCCTTGGAGAGGGTAGTACTGTTGGGCTCCTGTGCTGTTCTTGGATAGGACAGTGCTAACATGGGTGGGATTGCTCCCTCTAGTCTGTCTCCACCTGAGGAAAAAGGTTTCTCACAACCTGGGACTCCCTTGTCTCAGATGATAAGAATTTACAGTCAGCTAGGTAAATTGCCGGCAGGTTTAAAACTAAGGAGACTTAAGGAATTAATGAGCATTTGGAATGGCTATACTCAGGGGAATTCCCAGAATACATGGCCACTGGAGGGTAGTTTTGATTTAACTAAGCTTGCTTATCTTAGAGTTTTCCTCGAGGAAAAACATCCTAACCAGATGGAATATTGGTGCCTCTGGGAGGATGTGGCAGTAAAAAAAAAATATAATCAGAGCATTATGGCTAGCAAAAAAGATTCTATTGAAAAGCTGCAGCAAGAATTGGCTACTCTAAAGAAACAGCTTGATTCCCCAGATGTGCCATCTGCACCCCCACCCCGCTTTGGACCCTTGTCAGCTGAACATTCTTTCCTGTTATCTCCCTGTTCTCTTGTAAACCTTATGGGACGTGACTTGTTGTGTAAATTGGGTGCAAACCTTCTCTGTAGAGAGGAAGGGATATTTGTTGACCTTCCCCCCTATCAGGCTCCAAATTTGATGGCATTACTACTCTCAGAGGAATCTGATGAGACCTCAGGACATACACCCCTCCTGGACCTCTCAGAAGTCCCAGAGACATTGTGGGCAGCCCATGTGAATGAAGTGGGGTTGCTAGCCTCTGCAACACCAGTGCAAATAACATACAGAACAACAAGCCTTTCCCAAGGGTAGCCCTGTATCTATTGGCTAGGGAGGCACAAGAGGGCATTAAGCCTGTAATCTCTCCCTCCTTAAACAAGGGATACTTGTTTATACAACTTCACCATGTAATACACCTGTACTACCTGTGAAAAAGCAAATCTATAGATTTGAAGAAAACCTAAGAGCCATTAATAAGTTTGTAATCCCTAGATTTCCAGTAGTACCTAACCTGGTTTTCTGTAATAGATTTATGTTCTGCCTTCTTTTCTATTCCAGTGCATAAGAATTCCCAATTTCTCTTTGCCTTTTCCTTTCAGGGTCATCAATTAACCTGGACATGTTTTTGTAAAGTTATTGTAAAAGCCCTACTCTGTTTTCTCAGTTTTTAAAAAGCTGACCTTAACTCTCTCTCTCTTCCCTGCAGTTCAGTATGTTGATGATGTGTTAATTGCTAGTGAAACTGAGGAAGGATGTAAGACTGATACTCTGCATGTGTTAAAGTGTCTTGCTAATAAGGGTCACAAGGCTTCCAAAACCAAATTGCAATTTGTAAAACAAAGAGTTCAGTACTTAGGACATTTACTTTCAGGAGATGGCCGCCAGTTAACACCTGAGCGAATTTCACAAGTTCTTTCCATTCCTCGCCCTTTAACCAAACGTCAGGTACGCAAATTTCTGGGTGCAGCAGGATATTGCAGACAATGGATTCCTAACTTTTCTGGACTCACAAGACCTCTTACTATTCTACTCTTAGACTTAGCTCCTGACCCAGTGACCTGGTCCCCAGAATGTGAATCTGCTTTCCTTTCCCTTAAAACTCTTCTCTCACAGCCACCTGCTCTAGGCTTACCTAATTATAGCAAGCCTTTTACTCTGTTTTGTCATGAACAGGATGGAATTGCAGCTGGAGTTCTCTGTCAACCCCTTGGACCCACACCTCGTCCAGTAGCTTATTTCTCTGCAACACTGGACTCAGTAGCCCGTGGGTTCCCACCGTGTCTGAGGGCAGTTGCAGCTGCTGCTGAATTACTTGAAAAAGCCCAACCTGTCACATTAGGCCACAGCATTATCTTACAGGTCCCTCATGCTGTCTCTGCTCTCTTACAGCGACACCGCACTCAGCACCTGTCTGTTCAGAGACAAACCCGGTATGAAAATGTTATCCTCTCTTCCCCAAATGTGGTAATTCAAAGATGTAATGTACTTAACCCAGCTACTCTTTTTCCTTTACCCTCTGATGGTGAACCACACACCCATAACTGTGAAGAATTGCTTGAGCACTGTGTGAAGCCTCGCCAAGATTTGTCTGATCAACCGCTGGAAAATGCAGATCTTGTATTGTATACTGATGGATCATGTAAAAGAAATTCAGTTGGTAAACTAGAGGCTGGATATGCAGTGGTCTCAGATAATAATGTTTTAAAGGTTTTTTTTCTCTTCCAGAAATCAAATCAGCTCAGTCTGCTGAGCTCATCGCTTTAATTCGTGCTTGCCTTTTAGCTTCCGGACAGTCTGCTGCCATTTATACTGACTCAAAGTATGCTTTCTCTGTCTGTCATACCACAGAACAAATTTGGAAACAACGAGGTTTCCTTACCCCTTCTGGCTCTGCTATCTCTCATGGTCCCCTTATCTCCCAACTCCTTGATGCTATTCAGCTACCCACATCCCTTTCTATTACCCATTGCCCGGCCCACACAGGTGCCACTGATCCTGTTTCTCTGGGTAATGGGAATGCTGATGCAGCGGCCAGACGTGCAGCAGCACATGGACCTCTGGCTCCCTTTCAGATTCTGGTCTCTCTTTCCCTCCCTGTTTCTTTGCAGGACCTGATAGAACTACAGCAAGCTGCTCAACCTGCAGAGAAAAACCTTTGGGAGAAAGCAGGCTGCTCCTTATCCCCAGCTGGGATAATGGGTGCACCTGATGGCTGCCCAGTTGCCCCAAAAAATCTCTCACACGGCAGCTTGCTCAGGTATCTCATCAAATGACACACATGAGCAAAAGGGGGGTGGCCTCACAAATCCCAAAACAATGGTACGCCCCAGGCATGCACCTAGAAGCTGTCTCAAGAATATCTAATTCATGTGTGATTTGTAAGCAGTTTAATGTTGCAGGAGGCCCACAGGCTAGCAGCCACACAGAAAGAAGAAACTTAGACATAAAATGACGGTTAGGAGAGCTTGCACCTGCAGGTAAAGGAAGCCCTCCCAGCACCTACTGATGTGCCGTGCCACAACATCCAACCAGGCGACTACGTGTTTGTGAAGGAACATCGCAAAAAGAATTCCCTGACAGCCCGGTGGGAAGGACCGTTCCAATTGCTGCTCATCACCCACACAGCAGTAAAGGTGAAGGAGCGCCGCTCGTGGATCCACGCAAGTCATGTATGCCGAACTGCAGATCCAACAGAGCTGATTGACCCCGTCACCCAGGACCCCTCCCCGGAGGAATCACCTGAGGATGAGGTTCAGCGGACCGAGGCGGCAAACTCTCAAACCAGACTGTTACCAAACCGGCCTCCACCAGGAGCTTCGAGATACAACCTGAGAGGTAGGACTGTACCAGCAAAGACCTACAGGTGAGCCTGGCGCCCCGTAGCTCTCAAAGGGGAATCCATTCCAGTACTGAGTGAACTAAGAGACTACGAAATCTCGAAGAGTGCCTGCAGAGGCAAGCCAAACAATACTAACTGATTAAGTTTAGTTAAAGAGACTGCTTTGCTAGGTGCTAGATAATTACTATATTATTATTATCCTTCTACTTTAGAGACTTAAGATACTATAATAAGATGGGGATTGTTTTCCTTCTTTTAGTAGTCAGAATAGCCTTAGTATATAACTTTCCCCACCCTTATTGGGAAGCCCTGCAAAAGGTTGTGTCCCTCACCAATACAAGTGATACAAGTGACTGTTGGATATGTGAACAGCTTATAGAAGGCTCTGAAGGCCTTTTACCATTACAGTTTATCCCAACTCCTGCCTCCCTGTGGACCAGACCCCTAAAATTCAGATCTACTGGTAGTCAGTACTCTACAGGAGAGCGGGAGTGGGTAGATGCCCAGAATGATAACACTGTGCCAGAAGTACATAGTCATGGGGGGGAACAGGCAGATTTGGCATAAAAATCTGATTGCCTCAGGGATTCCCCTTACTCAAGCATTACATCCATCAGGGAATGCTTCCCTTATGTTTCCCTTATGTTTTAAAAGCAATATTGGCACTGGTAAAGATCTGGGGGTGAATGGGCAGTGGATCATTTACCCAACTGATAAAGAAAACCTCCCTCTAAGATAAGAATTCATCCTAGCAAAAGAAGAATACTTAAGAATGTCTAAAATAACTTTGAGTAATACTCCAATAGGAGTATTAAAGGGGGGAATTGTGGGAGAAAAATCAAATAACTCCAATTGTGTCTAAGGGGAGACTGTGCAGAAATCATAACTTTCTAAAAGAAAACTGCTGTAAGGGTTAAAAAGTTTTCCAGGCCTCTCTCCCTGTAACAGAGAGAAATCAAATTAGCTCTAATCAAAGACCCTTACAAATGACTATCTCAAATTCATGGATACTCCTAGTCTGTCACAATTTGTCATGTAAACCCTTATCTTTGTCACAGTTTGCCTTGTAGACTCCTCCACTCAAGTTCTCATGTGGCTTTGTGTACTGTAAAAACTTACTTCTAGCACTCCTGGGGTGAACAGAAGTCTCAGAGTACTTCTGCTGAGACTTTGATATGTTAAAGAAGAACAATCCACAACTGAACTGTCTAAGCATTCTGTATAAAGGATACCTGAATCTGTCTGTCAGGGCTGCTGCTTCACTCTTGGAAGTGACAGCCTGCATGCATGCATCATAAAGTTTTCTCTTTTAGGTTTCTTTCCTGCCTCACTGATTTGACCTCCGGCCTCGAACCCTTCTGGGGGCTCTGTACCCCAGGGGAGCGAGATTTCCCCCTCACGGGGCACCCCTGAAAACTGTCTGTCCAGGGTGGGGGTCGGGACACTTTAAGCACAGCCCTCGGCTAGCCTGAGACAGCATCTCCACGCCCTAAGTCCTCCTCTGATGCCCTGCCGGCACTGCTTCCGGCCATCTTTAAGCCCGGTTCAGGGTCCACTTAATGTGCACATGCTAGTTCGAATTAGCAAAACGCTAATTCGAACTAGTTTTTTAGACTGGATCTGTTAGTTCAAATTAGCTTAGTTCGAATTAACTAATTCGAACTAAGTTAGTTCGAATTAGCGCTGTAGTGTACACTTACCCCGAGAGACCCAGCTCAGACAGCACAGCCTGCTATGGCCAAGGAAAGACTATAGGCTGTGGGGAGAGGATCCCAGGGCGGGGGGACAAAGGTCGGAGGAGGGCTGAGGTGGAGAAAGGAGGAACCCAGGTGACCCTGGTTACCTGGACAGAAGACAGAGGCCAGGGAGGGGCTGCTGGGGTGGGATTTTGGGGGCTGGGCTTGAAGGAGGGGGCTTCTGGCCTGGGCAGGGGGAGCAGGAAGAGCCCACCTGTCTGCAGGGGAGACTCAGATGTGCTGGGCTGAGCAGGGCCAGGTCTACAGGCCTGAGAGTTCCTGTGTGTCCAGATGTTCAAAAGACCCTCCTGTTTTATCCTGGCTGAGAGTCGCTCCAGTCTGGAGAACAGGGCTGCACTAGTCCCTCTGGGAGTGGAGTGAGTGGACTCCCCAAAAGGCTCCAGACAGAACCAGGAGTGCTGAGGAATCAGGGAGGTACAGTCCCATGACGCACAGGGGCTCAACCCCCAAGAGAGAGTGCTCCCCCCCCAAGAAGGGGCTGTCACACTGAAAGGGGTTCTCCCGGGAACCATGGGGCCAAGTATGGGCACAACCTGTGAGTCTGTGACAGTCCCGCACCCTGCTTTTGACTGCCACACCGCGCCCTACCTCTGAACTCCGGCATCACGTACAGATCTTCACCGAAAAGGATCCACCTTTCCCATGTGCAGTAGCTGGAGTAGTGGAACTGGTACCCGACAATCGTGTGACCTGGACAAAACAGCAACGAGCGCAGAGACACGAGATGTCAGCCAGCAAAGGTTTAGCCTTTCTTGGCCTTGTAATGCAGCCACCTCTTGGGCAGGGCAACTGGTTACACAGGGACCCCTTACCTGGCACTGAGATGCAGCCAGCTCTGGGGAGGGTGTGATATAAGCTGCACTCTATGGAATCAAACGCCTCCCTCTGAGCACCACAGCGCCCCATGGTGCCAGACTGGGGAAAGCACCCCCTGCTCTTTGCCCCACAGTACCCCCTAACACTGCCCTGGGGCTAGCCCTGCCTCCCAGGGGAGAATGCCCCCCGCTTGAGTCTCCCATCCAAATGTTGTCCAGCCCCCGTCCTGCTGGACAAACGTATGTCATCCTCTCCCCTCCCCCCCATTCCCATGTCTCACCCTCTTTGCTCCTCTGCTCAGGGGGAACTTCGGCAACCAGACAGCCAAATTTGGGGTGCATCCTGAGGCCGTCCTCCCTCAGCGCTGCAGGGGCCAGGGGGAGAGATACAGCCAAGCTTGGTCCCAGAAACGGGCAGCCCAGCCAGGCTGGTTACAGAGGAGGCTGGTGGGTTGGAGCAGGGGAGGGAGTAGGGTAGAGCCAGGGCTCCAAGGGTACGTCTAGACTACATGCCTCTGTCGCCAGAGGCATGTAGATTAGGCTACCCGACAGAGTAAAATGAAGCGGCGATTTAAATAATCGCCGCTTCATTTAAATTTACATGGCTGCCGCGTTGAGCCGACAAACAGCTGATCAGCTGTTTGTCGGCTCAGCGCGATAGTCTGGACGCTCCCCTGCCGACATCAAAGGGAGTTGTCGACAACCCAGGTATGAGGCATACCTGGGTTGTCGACAACTCCCTTTGATGTCGGCAGGGGAGCGTCCAGACTATCGCGCTGAGCCGACAAACAGCTGATCAGCTGTTTGTCGGCTCAACGCGGCAGCCATGTAAATTTAAATGAAGCGGCGATTATTTAAATCGCCGCTTCATTTTACTCTGTCGGGTAGCCTAATCTACATGACTCTGTCGCCAGAGGCATGTAGTCTAGACGTACCCCTAGGTTCTCTCACCAGCTCTGGGAGGGAAGTGGGGGCTGGTGGTTTGGCGTAGGGGGGCAGGAACATGGGGGTTTACAGTGCTTACAGTTAAGCAGCTGCCCCGTTCGCACTAAAATGCAGCCATGAATGTTGCTCCTGTCATCGCCCCACCAACTTACCTTTGGGGGTAGTTTTGACCTGATCCAAAGCCTTGTGAAATGCTGCAGCTTCCTGTAAGAGGCAACAGATACTTGCTGTCCGCTCCTGCTTCAGTTAACTGCATAAGCAGCCGCCCTGCACCAGAGGTGGGTGCATCTCGGCGCTGGGTGAGGGATCCCTAGCTAAACAGCTGTTATGTCCCACATTAAAGTGCCCTGATCCTCTTTTTAACCTGCCCATATCTCTGCTATTCTGGGAATGGGGTAATTTTCAGCTGGACTCAGGACTCCTGGTTTCTCTCCCTAGTTCTGGAAAAGGAGTGGGGGCTCAAGGGTTAGAGTCAGGGGAATGGCTGGGAACCAGGACACCTGGGTTCTATCTGCATCCACTGCTACATTTCCTGACCAGCTCCATTCCCTGGAGGGGGTAATTTTGCTTCCATCTGCTTCTCACCTGAATCAGCCGCACAAGATCCTTCAGGTCCCTCAGAGCCCAGGGTCGAATGATGTAGCTCATGGCTGCTGTCCTCTCTTCTCCTCTCTCCCCCTTCTCTGCCCTTGGACTCTTGCTCTTTCGATTACAGATCCAGAAGGTGGAAGTCTGGCCAGATCGAGAGCCTTCAGTAAATGCAGATCTCTGTAGGGCCAGGAGGGGGCACCAGATAAGATATCCAACTGCTCACACCAACTAGAGGGGATCTCACCGCTGACACCAACTGGAATTTAAGACACCTCTCCCACTGAGCCACCAGGGAACAGGTAGCCAGCCACATGTGCATCCGTGGGGACAAAGTGTAATGGTCTGGTGAGAACAGGGATCTGAGCCCTGAGGGCAAAGATGGGGAGCCCAGGAGAAGCTGTAGGAAGATGGATCCAGAGCGAGTGAGGTATATGGGGAGAGATGCAGACAGGGCAGTGTGTGTGTATATATAGATGCATGGATAGACAGACAGGCAAGTGGTGTGTATGGGGATGGATCAATGGATAGATAACAGAGCTGTATGGGAGTGGATGATGGACGCGTGTGTGTGTGGACATGGATGGGACAGTAGAAGTGTGTTGGGATGAATACACAAAAGGATGGGGAGATGGATGGATGGACGGACGGATTGAGGTATGTGGATCTTGATGCCCACGGGGTAGAAGTGGGTAATAGACCCATGGATAGATAAATGGATGGCTGAGCAGAGGTGTGGGGGATGGATGGATAGGTGGATAGAGGTGTGACTGGAGGGACAGGCTAAGATGTGTGGGGTTGGATGGACAGATGGCTCAATGAGCTGATGGATGGAGATAGGGACAGATAGACAGATGTGCTTGAGACTGGATGGGCAGACAGATGCACAGTGGGTACCTGATACCCCAGGCCCTGCCATGGGTTGGGGGACCCACTGGTGCCCCTGGATAGCTCTGACCCATCTCCAGCACAGCCAGCAGCAGACAGGCTAATGCCATGCCACCCATGGACTGGTTGAGGGTCACAGCCTGGAGCCAGGTTCAGATCCATGGCTGGGAACCATGACTCCAGCTCCCTCCCATCCCTGCTCTACCTGGGTCCCCTGGCGTGAGGCCGGCCCCAATGTGGCACTTAACCATTAGGCTGGGGGTCAGAGTCCATCTCCACTTGGCCAAGAAGCTGCCTCTGAAGGGCGTCTGGGAGGGATGGTGGGATGTGGCGGGTCACCCCTGTTGCTGATCACATGCTGGGGTGGGGGGGGGGGGGAAGGGATCAGTGGCAAAGATATTTCTTGGCTGGGGTGAGGTTGAAAAGGAACATAAAAATTAACCAGCCTGAAAACTAGGTGGTTTAATGGTTATAGTGTAGGAATGCGGGGAAGAGGCAGGACTCCTGGCTTCTCTCTCCAACTCTGGGAGAGGAATGTGGACTGGTGGGTTAGAGAGGAAGGCTGGGAGCCAGGGCTCCTGGGTCTCTCCAGGGCAATCCTTAGGATGTCTGGGGCCTTCCACAGTACTATTATCTGGTGCCCCTATGCCTGGCAGCAGCCTGGGGGAGGGGGTATTTAAGAGATGTGTGCTGCTGAAGATTATAAAATCACAATTAAATATGTTTACAGCAAGCGTTAGATGAAGGTGCCGTAGACTAACATGTTCTGAGCCAGCTTTCCAGTAATGCCCTGCTGTGAGTCCAATGCCGGCAGGACAAACTTTCAGTGGTGTGACCGGGGGAGGCACTGCCCAAAAGGAACAATCCCTTCCATTGAACCACCTCGGCAGCTTCCCAGCCCCCTTGCCCCTCTTACACACCCAGCCCTCACTTGCTCCTTTGTGTCCTTCCTCTGGTGAAAAGCCTGGTCACTTCTACTGTGATTTTCCTCCAGGCTCTTTCCCTTAACGAGATCCCTGAATCACAGCACCAGGCTGGGAGCCCAAGGCACCCTCCTGTGGAAAGTTCTCCCCTCTGCTCTGCCATCCCCCACTGCCACTCCCTACTAGAGGGATGTTAAATATTGGTTAATTGGATAATCGATTAACGTCATGAATTCTTATTGGTTACTCAACTATTCTATAGTCCCTGGGGATGCGGCTGGCAGCCAGTGCACTTCGGCCCCACTCCTGAGGAACCCCCATGTGATGGGGCAGGATGGCCCCAAACTCACAGCCTCTTCCCCTCAGGCAGAGAAGTGCAGCAAAGCAGCGGGAGCGGGAGGCCGCCAAGTCCTGCAGCGGGATCAGGGCCACAGAGCTCCCCAAGCCCGACCCAGTCAGGGGACACTGCAGAACGCTGGGAGGCGGAGGCCACGGCCAGCTGCGCCCATGCCCACAGCCAGCTGTGCCAGAGTAGCCAGGCAACCGGACGCTTCCCCATCTGGTAGGGGGTGGAGCGACTCAGGTGGGGACGGAGGGGATTGGGCCTGGGCAGAGGCCCCGGATGTAAATATGGAGATGCTAAGGTCAGGGGGGAAGAGCACAGGGCAAGGACGGCGGTCCAAAAGGGACAAAGGGGGAGCCAGAGGGAGGAAGAGCTAGGGGTGAAGAACCTGCAGAGGAAAGGACGGTTTGAGGACGCCTTGGGGGAAACCAGAGATGGATGGGGAATATGGTGAGAGGGAAGGGAGAGGAAGCAACCCAGGGCGGGGCTAGGGATGTAAGACCACAGACTGACGCGTTAAGGGCAATGCCCCGTCAGTCAGGTCTAGGGAGTGGAAGTCTACCCCCTTGACCTTAGGGCCCTGGGTTGGGACTCGGAGAGAGGGTGGGCCCGAGTCTCCCTCTCCCTTCTTTCCTACTTCCCACCCAACCAATCGGGTTTTGATACCCTTGGTGGCCAATGGTTCAGGCAGTCAAGGCCCAGCAGGGCCAGCAACTCGAGAACTGGGCCAGCGAGTCCTTTCCACCCCATCACGCTGTGCTGCTGCCTCTGTATCAAAGGCAGCAGTGCGGGGTGCCAGGTGGGAGCTGGTCCGTGAGGGGAGGTAGTTTAAAAACCAGCTCCCCTCGCAAACCAGATGCCTATTGCCTGTGTTGCTGCCTCTGAAACAGAAGCAGCAGGGTGGGGTGGAAGAAGCCCCTGTCTGGGGGAAAGAGGGGCTGAGCTCTCAGATCCGGTGCGAGCTGGAACTGAACCAGGCTGCCTGCCTGCCTGGCTCCTAATACACTTTAAATGAAGAGCTGCAGCAGAGGAGGGTCCTGGACCCAGCACAAGCCAGGACTGAGCCAGGCTGCTGGACAGCCTGCTAAAAAATTTACTGGCAAGAAAGGGGGGGGGGGTGGAAGTGCGTGTAGTTTATAGCATTAATCTATAAGCTTTTGCTATCATAGAATACTAGGACTGGAAGGGACCTCGAGAGGTCATCAAGTCCAGTCCCCTGCCCTCATGGCAGGACCAAATACTGTCTAAACCAGTGGTCTCCAATCTTTTTACACCCAAGATCACTTTTTAAATCTCAGAACAGGTGAAGATCTACCACCCCGCCCCTTCCTTGAAGCCCCGCCCTCTCTATTCTCCTCCTGTCCATCACTTGCTATCCCCAGCCCTTACTTATACACTCTGATAAACAGTTTATTTTTAGATTATGCGATGTATAAAATTAAAATCACGTGTTTATAGTTATGAAATAAATGGTCTGTTTTTTATTCATGCTATTTAAATCTAAAATGAAGCATTTATAATTATACATTTTGTGGGGACAGAGTTCTGCAGCGGGGGGCAGGGAAGAGGGAACAGGGTGCTGGGAGGGCAGAGGACAGGGTTCTGCAGCAGGGGACAGAGTGCCAGTGGGAACAGGAATAGAGACAGAGTTCTGTAGCTGGGAACAGGGGAGTGGGAACAGAATTCTGTGGCTGGGAACAGGAGAGAGGGGAACAGAATTCTGTGGCTGGGAACAGAGGAGTGGGGACAGACTTAGGGGAGTGGGGACAGAGTTGTGGGGGCTGGGGAGTGGGATGCCAGTGGAGGCAGAGAGTCCCCTGTATCTGCCTCCTCCCAGGATTCCCCCCTCCAGAGGGAAACCAGCGCGTGCCTGCCCTGGGGCCGACCCCCTGGCGCAGGAAAACCCCGCGTGCGCGCACCTGCCCCAGGTGCTGACCCCAGCGCAGGAAAACCCCGTGCATGCCTGCCCCGGAGCCGACTCCCCCGACGCAGGGAAACCCCGCGCGCACCTGCCACAGGGCCAACTGTCCCGCGCGCATTCCTCCCCCGGGGCTGACTCACCCCTCCTGTGCGGTGCAGGGAGCCAATGCTCCCTCCCACAGTACACCCGGCAGAGCAGCTAACACTACTTCCAGAATTGCCGAAGTGGCGCTAAGCTTCAAGACTTCTGTCCATCCCCGGGAAGCCTACACTACCTCTATTTTCACTTGAGGTAGATAGTGGGGCTTCTCGGGGGTGGAAGGGAAATGGGGGTGGGGCGGACAGGATGCCTTGTGATTGACTGGTCAAGGTCTTGCGATCGACCAGTCGATTGTGATTGACCTGTTGGTGACCACAGGTCTAGACCATCCCTGATAGACATTTATCTAACCTACTCTTAAATATCTCCAGAGATGGAGATTCTACAACCTCCCTGGGCAATTTATTCCAGTGTTTGACTACCCTGACAGTTAGGAACTTTTTCCTAATGGCCAATCTAAATCTCCATTGCTGCAGTTTAAGCCCATTTCTTCTTGTTCTATCCTCATAGGCCAAGATGAACAAGTTTTCTCCCTCCTCACTATGACACCGTTTTAGATTCCTGAAAACTGCTATCGTGTCCCCCCTCAATCTTCTCTTTTCTAAACTAAACAAACCCAGTTCTTTCAGCCTTCCTTCACATGTCATGTTCGCTAGACCTTTAATCAGCTATGAGTTAATACATCTCTACGCCACTGTTCTACCCTAGGAGAGCAGCACTACCACAGGAAGAAACCATCCCGATGCACAGCAAGAAAAGCAAATATGTTAGCAATAAGAGGGTGATCAGAGAGGGTGTGGGGCACTTACTGGATGAGGGAGGTAACCTAGTGACATATGATGTGGGAAAAGCTGAAGTACTGAATGCTTTCTTTGCCTCTGTCTTCACAGACAAGGTCAGCTCCCAGACAAATTCACTAGGCAATGCAGTATAGGAAGGAGGTGGACAGCCCTTGGTGGGGAAAGAACAAGTTAGGAACTATTTAGAAAAACTAAACATACACAAATCCATGGGCTTGGATTTAATGCATCTGAGGGTACTGAGGGAGTTGGCAAATGTCATTGCAGGGCCTTTGGCCATTATCTTTGAAAACTCGTGAAGATCGGGAGAGATCCCGGATGATTGGAAAAAGGCAAATGTAGTGCCCATCTTTAAAAAAGGGAAGAAGGACAATCAAGAGAAATACAGACCAGCCAAGCTTACCTCAGTCCCCAGAAAAATCATGGAGGGGGATCCTCAAGGAATCCATTTTGAAGCACTTGGAAGAGGGGAAAGTGATCAGGAATAGTCAACATGGATTCACGAAGGGCAAGTCGTGCCTGACCAATCTGATTAGCTTCTATGATGAGGTAACTGGTTCTGTGGATATAGCAAGTCAGTGGATGTGATATACCTTGACTTTAGCAAAGCTTTTGATATGGTCTCCCACAATATTCTTGCCAGCAAGTTAAGGGAGTATGGATTGGATAAATGGACTGTAAAATGGATAGAAAGCTGGCTAGACTGTCGGGCCCTATGGGTAGTGATCAACGGCTTGATGTCAGGTTGGCAGTCGGTTTCTAGTGGAGTGCCCCAAGAATCAGTTCTTGGACCGGACTGGTTTTGTTCAACATCTTTATTATTGACCTGGATGAGGGGATAGATTGCACCCTCAGCAAGTTTGCAGAGGATACTAAGCTAGGGGGAGACGTAAATACACTGGAGGGCAGGGATAGGGTCCAGAGTGACCTGGACAAATTAGAGGATTGGGCCAAAAGAAATCTGATGAGGTTCAACAAGGACAAGTGTAGAGTCCTGCACTTGGGACATGTCACGGGGTACACCCCTGGTGTGGGGTGCGCCTCCTCCCTTACGGGCCCGGTGTCCGCTCTATCAGGGTGAACACAACCCTAGTAGTCCCAAAATAAAAGCCCATGTCCCTCTATCAGGGTAAATACGATCTTACCAGTCTCACTATAAAGTTCGTACCCCTCTATCAGGGTAAATACAACCTTACCAGTCTCACTGTAAAGTTCATGCCCCCTCTATCAGGGTAAATACGGCATTAGAGGCCTGCCTCTTCGAGAAGCCTCTCCTGGCCCAGGGTTTGATTATCCAGGGCAGGGAAAATGGGTGGTAGGGGGACCCAAGCCCTCCCTCTCCACCGGGTCCCAGCCCAGGGCCCTTTAGGCAGGGCCTATGGCTCCTGCCCGCTCGGCGGGGAATCCGGCCAATACACACTGAGCCAAGCTTTGAGTCTTTTGCCCTGGGCTGTTCCCCTGGGGCCCATTCGCCTCCGAGTCGGTACCTGCCGGGGTTGCGGGCGCGCTCCTGCCTCCCTGGGGTCGGCGGCTGCTGGCTCTGTCTCCAGGTCAGGCGCGGGCGGCGACTCCGTTCTCAGCTGCTGCAGAAACACCGGCCCAGCCTGGTCTACTGTCTCATCCTGTGGTCTCCGTGGCTGCAGGGCTTCTTCTGCTTTTATACCCAGGCTCTGCTGGGAGCATGCCCAGCAGGGCTGGAGGGGCAGGCTTTCTCCGCCAGCTGGGCCTGGGCTACCCCCTGTCCATCAGTGTAGGGCCTGTCCGCCCCGTCACACACCTTCCTCCTTAAATGGGTGGTTACAGTCTGCTTTGACCGGGTTTCCTCCTCCCCTACCCAGGAAAAGAAATCTGCGTTCACGTGAGTCTTACCCGGGCAATGGGCCACCTCAAAATCGTATGGCTGTAACGATAAGTACCAACGCATTATTCTGGGGTTGGTGTGCAGCCATCTCCAAGGGGCATGGTCTGTTACCAGTTGGAAGTGGCTACCCAATAGGTAGTAATGGAGGGCATCTATGGCCCATTTCACGGCCAGTGCCTCCTTTTCAATTGTGGAGTACTTCTGCTCCCCTGGGAAACGTTTTCGGCTCATATAGAGTACTGGGTGTTCTTCCCCCTCTATTTCTTGGGCTAATGTGGCTCTTAATCCCTTCTCGGGAGAATAAAGTTCTTAGAAAAGTCTGGAGGAAACAACACTGGTGCCTCTGTCAACCGTCTTTTCAGTGTTCGGAAAGCCCCCTCACACTCCTGCGACCACTGTACCTTTGTCGGCCTGGAATTCTTAGTTAGGTCTGATAGTGGCGCCGCTAGAGCTGAAAAATCAGGCACAAATCGGCGATAATAGCCCGCCAGTCCCAGGAATTGACAGACCTGTCTCTTTGTTGTTGGCCTTTTCTACTCCTGGAGGGCTTGGGCCTTGTCAATTATGGGCTTCAAGGTCCCTCTTCCCACCGTGTATCCCAGGGTATGTCTACACTACCCCGCTAGTTCGAACTAGCGGGGTAATGTAGGCATACTGCACTTGCAAATGAAGCCCGGGATTTGAATTTCCCGGGCTTCATTTGCATAAGCGGGGAGCCGCCATTTTTAAAACCCCGCTCGTTCGAACCCCGTGCAGCGCGGCTACACGGGGCTCGAACTAGGTAGTTCGGACTAGGCTTCCTATTCCGAACTACCGGTACACCTCCTATTCCGAACTACCGGTACTACCTCGTTCCACCTCGTGCACCGGTAGTTCGGAATAGGAAGCCTAGTCCTAACTACCTAGTTCGAGCCCCGTGTAGCCGCGCTGCACGGGGTTCGAACAAGCGGGGTTTTAAAAATGGCGGCTCCCTGCTTATGCAAATGAAGCCCGGGAAATTCAAATCACGGGCTTCATTTGCAAGTGCAGTATGCCTACATTACCCTCCTAGTTCGAACTAGGAGGGTAGTGTAGACATACCCCCAGGTAGGTCACCTCTCTCCATCCCAAGTGGCACTTTCCTGGGTTTGCCGTGAGGTTCGCCTCCCCTAGGGTCTTCAGCACCGCTTCTAGGTGTTGTAGGTGTTCCAGCCACGTGGGGCTGTAGACCACTATATCGTCTATGTACGCCATGGCATATAACTGATGGGGGCGCAAAAGGTGGTCTACTAGGCACTGGAATGTGGCGGCTGCCCCATGGAGGCCGAAACTGATATAGCCCAAAGGGCGTGGGAAAGGCAGTCTTCTCCTTGGAGACCGGGCTCAGCGGGATCTGCTAGTACCCCTTGGTTAAGTCTAGCATGGAGAGGTACCATGCTTTCCCTAGCCTCTCTAGTAACTCATCCACGCATGGCATGGGGTAGGTGTCAAATTGTGACACGGCATTGACCTTTTGAAAGTCAATACAAAATCGCAGCGATCCATCTGGTTTCGGGACGAGCACTATGGGGCTGCGCCACTCGCTGCGTGACTCTTCGATTACCCCATCTCCAGCATCGCCTGGAGTTCTTTCAGCACTGGCTCCCACATTTTCCTGGGCATTGATCGGTGCTGGTTCCGCACTTTATGGCCAGGGAGGGTACTTATCTGATGACTCATCACGTTGGTCCGGCCAGGCTGGGTGGACAAGACGTGGGCATACTTCTGGACTAAGCGGAGTAGCTCCTCTTTCTGCGTCGAGTTCAGTTCTTCTCCCAGGCTGACCAGTCGGTCTGTGGCGGGCTCGATGGCCAAAGGTCCCAAGTCGTAATCTACGGGCTCCACTTGGTGCACCACCTCGAATGGGCCTTGCCATTTGGCGAGGAGCTTTGACTCTTGCGATGGTAAAAGTAGGAGCACCCGATCGCCAGGCTCAAACATTCATAGTTTTGTCCCTCTGTTGTAGTACCAGGCTTGGTCTCCTGAACCTATAAGAGGTTGGTTCGGGCAAACTCCCCTAATTTCTGCAAGCACTCCCTCAATTGCAACACGTAGGGGACCGTCCCCATCACGCGGGACTCCTGCCCCTCCCAGTCCTCTCTCAGGAGGTCAAGGATCCCCCAGGGCTGCCGCCTGTATAGGTGCTCAAAAGGGGAGAAGCCCATTGAGGCTTGTGGTACTTCCCGCACAGTGAAAAGCAAGGCGGCAGCATTTTGTCCCACCCTCGGGGGTCCTCTTCTACGAATTTGTGGAGCATTGATTTCAATATCCGATTAAAATGCTCTACCAACCCATCTGTTTGGGGATAGTACACGGTAGTTCACAGGGCTCGGATGTTTAGCAGCCAGCATAGCTCGGCCATTAATTTGGATGAGACATTGGTGCCCTGATCAGTCAGTATCTCCTTCGGTATCCACACTCTGGGGAATACCTCAGGGAGTTCCGCGGCTATGGTACCGGCGGTTGTGTTCCATAATGGCACGGCCTCGGGGTACCTAGTGGCATAATCCACTATAACTAGGATATGTTGGCACCCAGAGCTAGCCTTCGAGAGGCCACACCAAGTCCAACCTGATCCACTCAAAGGGGACTCCTACCACAGGTAGGGCTACCATTGGGGCCTTGGGTACTCCCTTTGGGTTGGTGCGCTGACACTTAGGGCAGGATTCGCAGAACTCCCTTGCCTCCCGGTGGATCCCTAGCCAAAAAAAAAAAAAAATCTCTTGGCCACCTGCTGTAGGGTTTTCTCGCAGCCCAAGTGTCCGGCCCAGGGGCTGGCATGGCCCAACCGCAGCACCCCCTTTCAATACCTGGAAGGAACTAAGAGCTGCACGAATTCCTCATCTCTCTGTGGGTCTCACACCACCCGGTAGAGCCTGTCATTCCAGACCTCAAACCTTGGTCCTTGCCCCCTTGCGCCTCCGGGCTCCTTATCCTCGGCCTCCTGGACTCACTCCTAGGCTTGGCTTAACGTCAGGTCCTCTCTCTGATCTCACAGAAAATCCCCTCCGGCGCCCAGCCACTGCATCTTTCCCTCATCTATCGGCAGCCACAGGGGTCCCGCTGGGCCCAGTGTCTTGGCTTCAGCTCTCAGTTGGTCATCGGGTTCTGGGATGTCTCCCTGGGCTGCCACCATCCCTCCTCAGGGCCGTCTTCCTATTTCAGGAGGTTCCTGGTGGGCCTAATCTTGGACCAACCTGAGGAGACCGGGCCAATCTCTCCCCAGTATTACCAGGTACACCAGTAGGGGGGCCTAACCCTACCCGACAAATCTTTTCCTCGCAAGCGTCTGCTATCCACACCCAGGCCGTCAGGTATGCCCTTATATCCCCATGCACACACTGTAGCATGACTGGACCCCCTGTGGGTTTGGGGTTCTTTACCAGGTTCTCCTGTACCATGGTCTGGCTACACCCGGAGTCTATTAGGGTATGTCTACACTACAAAGTTAATTCGAACTAACAGCCATTAGTTCAAATTAACTTTCATAGCGTCTATACATGCAAACCACTAGTTCGAACTTAATTCGAACTAGCGGAGCGCTTAATTGGAACTAGGTAAACCTCATTCTACGAGGAGTAACGCCTAGTTCGAATTAAGTAGTTCAAATTAAGGGCTGTGTAATGTTGAAGCAAAAACACGCTCCTCTGTGTTTAGGCAGCTAACAAACAGCTTTATTAATTAATAAAGCACAGCATGAGCCAAACGTGGTCACAGCAGAGCCAGACCCAGTAAGGCTGCTAATACAATCAATCCTAGTATCTTTATACCCTTAGCCAAACAGTCTGACGTCAGGGCATACAATTACAGAAATCCTTAATTAAATTTGGAAAAACCAAACCTTATCAACAAGATGGCGGACAGGTGCGAGGGAGTACATCTTCTGTCCCAACCAGCCCAATTAACACATACCAATAGCCCATCCTGTAGGCCTCTTCTCACGGGGTGACAGAAAGTTCACTCTGGTCTACGTGCTTGAGAGAAAAGCTGAAATGGTTTCTGATATACAAGATGGCTTCTAGCTAAACATGAAAATGGTTTCTACAGCTTCCACAGTAACCACTGAATTTGAACTAGTTAGAGGCTAGCCCTCCCCAGCTTTCCCTGGTGGCCACTCTGGGCCAAACCAGGGGAACTTTTCTGCCTCCTTCCCGGCCCCGGAGCCCTTAAAGGGGCACGGTCTGGCTACTGCGCTCGTGCCAGTTGCAAGCCTGCCAGCACCCAGCCAGCAGACCCTGCACCTGGCATGGCATAAGCCAGGCACCCGCTGCCACCCAGCCCTCCGCCTCTTCCCAGGACCAGGCTGGCAGCTCCCAGGAGCCTGCCCAGGGCTGCAAGAGGTGGGAGCCCGCCTGGTCTAATGCAGATATCGTGGACCTCATCCAGGTTTGGGGGGAGGCCTCCAACGTCCACAACCTCTGCACTAGGCACAGGAATGCAGCCGTCTAGGGCAGGATAGCTGCCAGCCTGGCCACCAAAGGCCACATGAGAACCCAGGAGCAGGTTTGCATGAAAATCAAGTTGGTCCACTGAGACCCCCGACCCTGAGCCCTGAGCTTAGAACATAAGAATGGCCGTACTGGGTCAGACCAAAGGTCATTCTAGCCCAGTAGCCTGTCTGCCTACAGTGGCCATCACCAGGTACCCCGGAGGTGATGGACCAAAGACAATGACCAAGCGATTTGTCTTGTGCCATCCATCTCCAGCCTTCCACAAACAGAGGCCAGGGACACCATTCCTACCCCCTGGCTAATAGCACTCCATGGACCCAACCTCCATGAACGTATCTAACTTCTCTTTAAACTCTGTTATAGTTCTAGCCTTCACAGCCTCCTCTGGCAAGGAGTTCCACAGGTTGACTATGAGCTGTGTGAAGAAGAACTTTCACTTATTAGTTTTAAGCCTGCTGTCCATTCATTTCATTTGGTGTCCTCTAGTCCTTCTATTATGGGAACTAATGAAGAACTTTTCTTTATTCACCCTCTCCACACCACTCATGATTTTATAGTCTCCTCTTTTCTAAGCTGAAAAGTCCCGGTCTCTTCAGCCTCTCTTCATATGGGACCTGTTCCAAACCCCTGATTATTTTAGTTGCCCTTTTCTGAACCCTTTCCAAGGCCAAAATATCTTTTTTGAGGCAAGGAGACCACATCTGTACACAGTACTGAAGATATGGTGTACCATAGTTTTATATTTCCCCTCCCACTTCTTCCCTGGCTCCCTCCTCCCAGGTTTCCCCCTCTCTCTTCCCCTCTCCCACCTCCTTTCCCCAGTCTCCCCAGAGGTTAATTCCCCCCCCCCCCCCCAGTTTTGTTAAATAAAGAGTTTCTATTTTTGAACACACGTGTCTTTTATTTTGTACATCAGGAAGGGGGGCTAGGGAGGGGTAAGTGGAAGAAGGTGAGGGAGGAATGGGGCACGAGCCCCGATGGGGAGGACTGAGGTGGCTCTGCAGGCTCCTCGGGGTGGAAGCTCTCCTGCAGGGCCTCCTGAATCCTGACAGCCCCCCGATTGACCCTCCCGGATGGCAGCCTGCGGCAAGTGCAGCCGGGCTGATGGCCGAGTGCTGTGATGTGCAGAGTGTGGGCAGTCAGGGCACTCCAAGACAGGACTGCTTTGCTGTTCCTCATCGAGGTAGACAAGCAAGCGGGGAACCCTGAGAATTGTCTGTCTGGGGTGGGGGTCGGGTCCCTTTAAGCACAGCCCTCGGCTAGCCTGAGACAGCAGCTCCACCCTCTAATCTGATGCTCTGCCGGCACTGGTTCCGGTCAGCCTTAACTTCGGTTCAGGATCCACTCAATGTGGATATGCTATTTTGAATTAGCAAAACGCTAATTCGAATTAGTTTTTAGGTCTAGATGCACTCATTCGAATTAGCTTATTTCGAATTAACTAATTCGAATTAAGTTAGTTCGAATTAGTGCTGTAGTGTAGACATACCCTTAGGGCCCTGACAAAGGTCCCTTCCACCCGTACCTCTACCATGGGCATTGCCGGCCCGCTTCCCCGAGCCCTGTGCCCCACAGTTGATACCTGGGCATATCCACTGCCTGCCGTCGCCCGATTGCAGCCTCTGATCCTGTTGGGCTTGCAACCATTCCGTCAGCTTCTGGAACAGCTGCCATTGTTGCTCCAGTTGTTGCACAGTCCACTGCTGCAAACTCCGGCTCAGCTGCAGGAGCTGCTCCCGCTATCTCTTGGCCATCTCTTCCATCAATTTCACGGGTTCCATCTCACCCTCTTTACCTCACTGGTTTTATCCCTGTTATGGCCCTCACACCACTGTACCTCCCCTAGGTTCGGGATGGTCTCTTGCCCACATTCTCCACCAAGTTGTCACAGGGTATGTCCTTGGCGTGGGGTGCGCCCCCTCCCTTACAGGCCCATTGTCCGCTCTATCAGGGTGAACACAACCCTAGTAGTCCCAACATAAAAGCCCATGTCCCCCTCTCAGGGTACATACAACATTATCAGTCTCACTATAAAGTTCATGCCCCCTCTATCAGGGTAAATACGGCATTAGAGGCCTGCCTCTCCGAGAATCCTCTCCTGGCCCAGGGTTTGATTATCCAGGGCAGGGAAAATGGGTGGTAGGGGGACCCAAGCCCTCCCTCTCCACCGGGTCCCAGCCCAGGGCCCTTTAGGCAGGGCCTATGGCTCCTGCCCGCTCGGCAGGGAATCCGGCCAATACACACTGAGCCAAGCTTTGAGTCTTTTGCCCTGGGCTGTTCCCCTGGGGCCCATTCGCCTCCGAGTCGGTACCTGCCGGGGTTGCGGGTGCGCTCCTGCCTCCCTGGGGTCGGCGGCTGCTGGCTCTGTCTCCAGGTCAGGCGCGGGCGGCGACTCCGTTCTCAGCTGCTGCAGAAACACCGGCCCAGCCTGGTCTACTGTCTCATCCTGTGGTCTCCGTGGCTGCAGGGCTTCCTCTGCTTTTATACCCAGGCTCTGCTGGGAGCATGCCCAGCAGGGCTGGAGGGGCGGGCTTTCTCCGCCAGCTGGGCCTGGGCTACCCCCTGTCCATCAGTGTAGGGCCTGTCCGCCCCGTCACAAGAGGGAAGAATCCCAAGCATTGTCACAGGCTGGGAACCATAAGTGTGCGCAGCACATTTCATTAGGGTGTGCACCCAAGGAATTTTATTTTTTATTTTTTTTTAAAGGTGAACATTTATTGAATACTCAATCACAAAGCACATGCTGTGAGCGAACGGGGGCTTTCTATACATTTCTACATTTGGCGCTTATTGCATAATACAACAATCCATACTTTAAAACTAAAAGAGCATATCGTGATTAAATTAAAACACAAAGCCACTTTTTTTTGAGACAATAGGGTGTGCCTGGGCACACCCGGCATACCCATGCTGGGGACTGAATGGCTAAGTAGCAGTTAAGCAGAAAAGGACCTGGGGGTTACAGTGGATGAGAAGCTGGATATGAGTCAACAGTGTGCCCTTGTAGCCAAGAAGTCCAGAGGCATATTAGGTTGCATTAGGAGGAGCATTGCCAGCAGATCCAGAGAAGTGATTATTCCCCTTTATTCGGCTCTGGTGAGGCCACATCTGGAATATTGTGTCCAGTTCTGGGCCCCCCCACTATAGAAAGGATGTGGACGCACTGGAGAGGGTCCAGCGAAGGGCGACCAAAATGATTAGGGGGCTGGAGCGCATGACCTATGAGGAGAGACTGAGGGAGTTGGGTTTGTTTAGACTGCAGAAGAGAAGAGTGAGGAGGGATTTGATAGCAGCCTTCAACTTCCTGAAGGGAGGTTCCAAAAAGAGGCTGGAGAAAGGCTGTTCACAGTAGTGACAGATGCCAGAACAAGGAACAATGGTCTCAAGTTACAGTGGGGGAGGTCTACGTTGGATATTAGGAAAAACTATTTCACTAGGAGGGTGGTGAAGCACTGGGATGGGTTCCCTAGGGAGGTGGTAGAATCTCCATCCCCAGAAGTTTTAAAGTCTCAGCTTGACAAAGCCCTGGCTGGGTTGATTTAGTTGGGATTGGTCCTGCCTTGGGCAGAGGGCTGGATTTGATGACCTCCTGAGGTCTCTTCCAGCTCTATGATTCTATGATTGTGTGCACGCGTCTTGTCCCAGTGCAGAGGCTCCTTCTATAGGCCCCAAGCAAAGCAGGAAAGAAAATGAAATACAAATGTGACCCCCCCCCCCCCCAAGCAATCACCTCTCCTCTCCCTGCCCAGCCTCCTGGGGTCCTCAGCACTGTCTACACTTAGGAGTTTAAAGTAGCGGGGGCCTTAAGCTGAAAGTGAGGCCATGGCTCCGGTTTGGGTTGCCAAGTGTCCGGTTTTGAACCGGACAGTCCAGTATTTGAGCTTTCTGTTCAGGAAACAAATTGAGAAAATAGAACTGTCCGGTATTTTCTAAATAAGATGTCATGTAGATTGTGATGTAACGTCAAGTGTGTCTGGTGTTTTTGCTGAAACCATCTGGCAACCCTAGCTCCGGTGTTGGGAGATTTCTGTAAACCACCATGTGTGTACCGATCCAGTACACATCTCCCAAAGTGGATTAAAACATTTGGTCTAGGGGCGGGAGGTGGGGGACTAGAGAGAGAAAAGGTTTTACACTCAGGTGGCACTAATCTGCCCAATCAGTTCCTTCTGCTGACAAGTCCCACTCCTGCCTTGTCAGAGAGGAGTGGGCAGGGGGGTGGACATGTTGCTGCATGGGGCTGTGCTGGTAGGAGGCAGGTTCAATCCTAGATCAAGTTTGTATGGCCTGAACTGAAGTTGCCTGTTGTGACACTGCCATGTGTGTGCCACCCCCTCAGGCACATGCAGCTTCAGAAGGGCACCTGGAAATTTGATGCCCCAAATTTTCAGGTACCCTACGCAGCTGTGTAGGTTGCATATGCCTAAGGACAGCCCTAGTCCTCTCCCTAGTTCAGGGAGGGGAGTAAAAGCAAGTGGGTTGGGGGGCTAGGAGCCAGAGCCAGGGAGAAAACCCAAGACTTCTGACTCCCTGCCCCACCCCCTTCTCCCTTCCCAGAGCTTGGGAGAGAACCCAGGAGACCTGCTCTTACGGGGAGGGGGGGTCGGCAGGAAGGTCACAAGGAGGCAATGGCAGGTGTGTGACATGTGTGACTAGTTGTGAGTCTGTCTAGTGCAGTGGGTTTTCAAACTTTTGTTCTCATGACCCAGTTGAAGAAAATTGTTGATGCCTGCAACCCAACATAATTTGACTAGAGTGCAGGCTCCAGAGTGGGGCTGAGGATGAGAGCTTGGGCTATAGGAGGGGACCTCATCTTTGGAAGGATGAGTTTGGGTAGGGCAAGCGGGGCTTAGCTTGAGTGACTTTAAGTCAGCGGTGTAACGAGGGGTGGGGGCTAAGGCAGCTTCCTGTCCCTCCTGGCACTGCAGACCATGCAGTGCCCCCAAACCAGCCAGCAGCAGGTTCTAACCAATGGAAGTACGGAGCTAGTGCTCAGGACAGGGGCAGTGTGTGGAGCCCTCTGCGCTCACCCCCACCGCAGGTGCTGGGCCCACTGCTGGGTGCAGCACAATCTGGAGTGCCAGAAGAGGCAGGTGGCTGCCTTAGCACCCCCACTGGTCACCCTGCAGGAATGAGACCCAGTGCCCGACATTCCACATCCCAGTACTGGATTGCCACCCCATAGCTCTAGTGGAGGAGGGGGGAGGGAAGGTGCACAGAAATAGCTGTGTGCCCAGCCAGCAGGGGGCAGCAAATACACACACAGAGCAGGGCTCACCCCTCCCGCAGGGGGCAGCAGCTGATCTCTATCTTCTCATACACTCTCTTTGGGATGGGCCTGCGGGGGCAGCAGGGGGCGTTCTCCCCTGGTAGGCAGGGCTGGCCGAAGGCAACACTAGGGGGCGCTGTGGGGCAGGGGCTCAGCAGGGAGCTCTCCCCTGGCAGGCAGGACTGGCCCCCGGGGTGCTGTGAGGCAGGGAAAGGGGTGGGGACTGAATGGTAGAAGATGGATTTGAGGGACTCATAAGATCAGGGAGGGAGTTTTCTACATCTTCTCATGTATTGTGTTCAAGAAGCTGACACCGTGTATCTCTCGGCACAGCTCTGACAACGCTTCTTTCAAGCCCCATTCTGCCCCCAAACAACTGCACCAGATGGGGGAGGGGATCACGGCCCCCTCCTATTCCCCCTTGTCTGTATTCATAACTCCTGGGCCTCCCTCTCCCTTATTGCCCCTTCCTCTCCTTTCCCTGCTTGCTCCTCTGGTATCTGCCCCCTGCCCCGATTCTCTCTTTGGTTCCGCCCTTATTCCTCCCTTTATAGCCCTTACTCCTCCTTCCAGCCTCCCCCTGCCCTAATAATAAGCCCCCGCTTTGCACCCTCAGGTCATGAAATTCAGCCCCCCAATCTTGCACACACACCCTTGGTTCAAGGGACTGGTGACCCCTAGATCTGCACAGCCGAGAGAATAAACCACGTTTCTACGAATCTACCCGGCTCCATGTGGCTCTGTGGGACTCCGAGCCGGAATCCAGTTCCGGAATTACGTATATCCGGAGCAGGGAATGGGGAGGGGCTGTGTGGGACTCTTGGCCGTATTCCAGCTTCGGGTTTTACCCAAGTCCTGAGGTGGGAGGGGCTGCGTGGGACTCCGAGCTTGGATCCAGCTCCAGGTTTTACCCATAGCTGGGCTGACTCCTATGCCGTATTTGGGATTTACCATAATTCCCTGCCCGAGTAGGAGCAGCTACCTCCCGGCTCCGATGCAGGAGGCCGCTGTGATCTAGCTCCGGGATTTACCCACCTCCCGGCCAAGTGGCTGCCATTTAACTCCGTTAAATGTTCCTGGCCTTCCAAATGGCCAGCGCGAGAGAGTGGATCTCGCTCCGGATTTTCCTCATTCCAGTTCCAAGCTTTGCCTGTCTACACCTCTGCTTCTCTGCCCCTCCTCCCATCCCCAACCCCTCTATGCACCCCCCAACCCAGCCTCTCTGCCTGATCCCTGTTCCCAACTCCTCTACTCATCCCCCTCCCCTGTGTGTGTCGCTGCACTACTCATCCCCCAACCCCCAACCTCTGTCCCTCTCCCTCTCTATCTACCCTTCCCCACACATCCCATCTATCTATCCATCTGTCACCAAGGGTCCATCCAGCCAGTGTCCTGTCTGCCGACAGTGGCCTATGCCAGGTGCCCCAGCGGGAGTGAACAGAGCAGGGAACCATCCAGAGATCCAGCCCCTGTCACCCATTCCCAGCTCCTGGCAAACCGAGGCTGGGCCCCCATCCCTGCCCAGCCTGGCTAATAACCACTGAGCAACCTATCCTCATGGACCAGCTAGGCTCTCTGCCTGGCTAAAATCTATGTCCCCCCTCTCAGGCTGTGGATCCGAATGCCCCTGGGACCCCTTTCCCTCTCCTTGTGAGCTCTGGGTCCCAAAGGGTTAAAAATCCCCCCCCCCCCCAGAACAGGTGGTGCCTGCAGATTTCCTGTGGCATGAGGCTCCTCCCCCACCCCCAACTCTCCAGCCCCCTCCCACACCCCGCTCTGGTGACAGCTGCTGTGGCCAAGGAGGTGGCTGGAGGGGGAGGCAGGGTGCCAGCTGGGCCTCCAGGAGCCAGACGGACACACGGATGCAGCCATGGCACGGAGGGCCCCAGTTCTGGTGACCCTCTGGCTTATCCCCACTGTGGGTAAGTGCTGGCTGCCCCTTGGCCAAGCCCCAGCAAGAGTCAGGGGGCACCTGGCCCTGCTAGAGAGTGGGAAACGGGGCTAGAGAGAGATCAGGTAGAGCCATGGGCTATGAGGCAAGATATGGGGACATGGATTAGAGATCAGAAGGGAGGTGAGTGGGGTGTGGGATGGATAGACAGAGGGGGTAGATGGGGGATAGATACATAGAGGGTGTGGGATGGACATACATTTTTGGGGGGAGAGCAAGTGTGGTGGATGGGGTAGATACATAGAGATGTGTGTGTGGAATGGATGGCTAGATGGGGGAATGGGGGAACAGATAGATAAGGTATGTGGGGAAGGATGATGAGTGGGGGACAGATGAATGGATAGCAGGGTGTGGGGATGGAAGGAGGGGGTATATGCTGATGCATGGATGGAAAGACAGAGAGGTTCAGGGGGATGGATGGGTACTGCGATGTGGGGAGAGGGGTGGAGAGATCTCTAGACAAAGGGGATGGGGATAAATAGGAGGCGGCACAGATGGGGTGCGAGTTGAGGGATAGATCTGAGGTATGGGGGCAGACAGCTGGATGCCGAGGATGGGGTGTGGGGATCGAAGTGTGGCAGGATGGGTGGAGAGAAGAGGGTGCGGGGATGGAGGGATGAACAGAGACGGAGGAGTGCGTCCTGTGGGAAGGGCTAGATGGGATGGGGTAGTTACATTGTTCTGTGTGGGAGGGAGGCAATGTGTGAAGAGAGATGGACAGGGGCAGATGAGGAGGGAGGGAGGGATAGGCAGCTCAGTAGACTGCTATGGCCCAGGGAGCAGTGCCGGGCAGTAGAGCGATGCAGTGGGAAACAGGACCCTCACACACACAGTTTCTCTCTCCGGGCAGTGGTGGGCAGCCTGCAAACTGAGGAGCGTCTGCTGGAGAAGTTGTTTGAGAACTACAACTCCAACGTCCGCCCCGCCCGCACTCTCACCGACAAGGTGTTCATCCGGGTGGGCATGTCCCTGTCACAGCTCATCAGCCTGGTGAGGAATTGGAGCCTTGGCAGGGTGTTCTAGCTTAACATTCTAGGCCAGGTTCTATGTCTGTCTGCTGTGCCATGGCTCCTGATCCTTAGCTGGCCAAAAAGAGATCATATTCTTGCTTCACTTCCTAGTGGAAAGGCAAATCAGCTACTCGTGCAGTTCTCGACCATGTTCTAGACTGGTCTAGTTCCCATGACTTCTGGTCCTTGATGGTCAAAAAGGGAATGCTATCTAGATTATCACACCAGAGGGCATTCTAGGCTGCACAACCATTTGCCTTTTTCTAGCACAGTTGTATGGAACTGCCACTCATGCTGCTCAGAGAAGACACTCCTCTAGACTTGCTCTCATTCTAGATTGCTTTCCAATGCTATTTCTAGAGTGGTCTTGAACATAGCCACTCTTGAGCCACCCTGGCTAGCAGGTGCTGTATTCTTAGATTACATTCCTTGCTGCAGCCCGGGCCAATCAACCCTCTGAGCTATTCTATACCTTGCTCTAGAGCAGCCCAGAACAGCACCATGCCATAGCCACAGGATACTACATCCCAGATTTTCTCCCTAGCGACATTCCTGACCAAACGCCAGTGCCATTCTAATCCACACTCTAGAGCAGACTAGCTCACTCCTGCTCCTGGGATATGCTGGCTATGTTCTAGATTAGTTTCTGGTACTTTATTCCAGGCCGGGGCCAAAGCCATGCTAGAGTCACCTAGAATGCTGTAGCTAGGGCTGTGACACCTGGACCTCTCATGCTAAATTAGTTTCTTGAGGCAGCCAGTGTCCATGGAAGGGAAGGCAGCAGAACCCCCAGCTCTGGCAGGGAGAGAGTTAAGGGCCTCTCACCCGCCTCCTTGGCCAGGGGACAGAGACAGCAGCTGTCACGGAGGCCCCTGGCACCGGCCAGAGACAGGGGATGTTATAAATAGCGGTATAAGGGGAAGGTAGTGGGGAGGAAATGAATTCAGAGTGGAAGGGTCAGCTGGATACATGCACCGGATTGGCACCCCGGGGTAGTCCATTTCAGACCCATTTGCCCCTCCATAAAATGCCCTTCACTATCCCATACCCCAGAAAGGGTTCTATGTCCTCACATACCTCCAAAGAGAGCAGCATTCTCAAGGGTACACAGGGGAGGGGGCATGATTCTGGAGTCGAGGGGGTATCCCCTGAATTACTTTTTAATCCTTTCTCCCCCGCCAGAATGAAAAGAACGAGGAGCTGACCACGAAGGTGTACATGGACCTGGTGGGTACTATCCCCCCAACACATTCCCATGCCTACTGCCCCCCGTACTCTATCCCAGATGGGGGGTGTCTGCCTTCCCCAATCTAGCTCTTAGCGCTGGGGCAGGGACTTAGTGTCATCTGGTGGCTGCTGGGACAAAGTGTAGAGGTAGATTTCTGGTTTGGTGGGGGCTTTGTGGTTCATAAAAAGGGAGTAGAGGATGAGGAAATATGTCCCAGCTCTGATTCCTTGTTTATAACAGGAGCCAGTGGGGTTGGTCCATTTCCAGCACAGCCATGGATGGTGTAGCGGCGCGTCGGGGTTCCCCCACCTCCTGCACCCCCGTAATGGCACGAACAGACTCTGCCAGCCAGTAGAATATAGGGAGTTTATTGCTTCTCCACAGCATAGATGTAATCTGGTTACAGGGCAGGCCTAGGATGCCTCAGCCCCCCCTTGAGATGGGGGAGACTGGGCCCCTAAATCCCAGCCCGTTCCTTAGGCTGCTTCCTCCATGATACCAGACAGAAACTAAAACTCACTTCCAGCCCTGCACCCCAGCCAGGTGCTGGTCTCCGCCTTCCTCCCTTTGTCTCCCTCCCTGGGAGGCTGAGCCTGGGTGTCTGGGTTAATACACATTTGGGAGAGTCAGTGAGAATCTCCCATCACAGCGCAGGGGGACCCTGGGTCACAGAGCAGACATCCCCCCCACTACGCCACAGATGGTTAATGGGGGATGGAGTAAGAGAGCACTCTGTGCCTCAGTTTCCCCATATGTGCATGGGGCAAATAGCCCTGCCCAGTCTCACAGGGTGAGGTGGGTCTGGGAGGACAATCACAAGGACTTTCTTTCTTTCTTTCTTTGACCATCCCCCTGTCCATTGGGTCTCCAGGAGTGGACGGATTATCGCCTGAGCTGGAATCTGTCTGACTTTGATTACATCAGCTCCATCCGGTTGTCTTCTGACAAAGTCTGGCTCCCGGATATCTACCTCATGAACAAGTGAGCTGGATTGGGAGGGCATGGGGGCAGGGGAACATCCAGGGTCCCCAGGACAAGAGAGCCAGGGGGTGAGAGCAATAAAGCCACAGCCCAGCTGGCAGATGGGTTCCTTCTGCTGTGCGACACCCTTTCTTCTTTTTTCATTCTTTCAGCAATGATGGTAATGTTGACATCGCCCTACCTGTGAATGTCTTGGTCTCTCATGTGGGGACCGTTCAGTGGCTTCCCCCCGCCCTCTACCGCAGCAGCTGCAGTATCCAGGTGAGCTGGCCCCCTCTGCTAGGGGGTGCTGTGCTGCGGGGTAGGTGGCCCAGTGGGGGGTGCTGTACTGTGGTGGGCAAAGGGGACCCAGCAGGAGGTGCTGTATTGTGGTGGGCAGAGGGGACCCAGCAGGGGTTTTTGTGCTGTTTAGGGTTTAAGAGGCCGAGCAGGGGGCATTGTGCTGTGGGGGGTAAAGGGGGCCCAGCAGGGGGCACTGTGCTGTGGAGGATAGAAGGGGACCAGCTGGGGATGCTGTATTGTGCGGGGTAGAGGAGGCCCAGCAGGGGGCGCTGTGCTGTGGAGGATAGAGGGGGGCCACCTGGGGGTGATGTATTGTGCAGAGTAGAGGGGGCCCAGCAGGGGGTACTTGCTGTGGGGGATAAAGGGGGTCCAGCAGGGGGCGCTGTGCTGTGAGGGGTAGAGGGGGCCCAGCAGGGAGCGCTGTATTGTGCAGGGTAGAAGGGGCCCAGCAGGGGGCACTGTGCTTTGAGGAGTCGAGGGGGCCCAGCAGGAGGCGCTGTGCTGCGAGGGGTTGAGAGGGCCTAGCAGGGGGTGCTGTGCTGCGAGGGGTTGAGAGGGCCTAGCAGGGGGTGCTGTGCTGTGGAGGTCTGAGCAGGGGGTGCCCAGCAGGGGGTGCTGTGCTGTGGGGGATAGAGGGGGGCCAGCAGGGGGTGCTGTATTGTGCAGGGTAGAAGGGGCCCAGCAGGGGGCACTGTGCTTTGAGGAGTCGAGGGGGCCCAGCAGGAGGCGCTGTGCTGCGAGGGGTTGAGAGGGCCCAGCAGGGGGCACTGTGCTTTGAGGAGTCGAGGGGGCCCAGCAGGAGGCGCTGTGCTGCGAGGGGTTGAGAGGGCCTAGCAGGGGGCGCTGTGCTGTGAGGGGTTGAGGAGGCCCAGCAGGGGGTGCTGTGCTGTGCGGGGTAGAGGGGGCCCAGCAGGGGGTGCTGTGCTGTGGAGGTCTGAGCAGGGGGTGCTGTGTCAATGGTGTCTCTCCCCCCAGGTTACTTACTTCCCCTTCGACTGGCAGAACTGCAGCATGGTGTTCCAGTCCTACGCCTATGGGGCAACCGAGCTGGGCCTGCTGCACCCGCTGGATGAGGCGGGGCGTGAGGTGCAGGAGATCATCATCTTTGAGAACACCTTCATCGGTGAGTGTCCACCATGCACACGGCTACACTTGCATACAGCTACATACGTATACGCATAGCTACACACGCACCAACACAGCTACACACACACGCGCGCAGCTACACATGCATGTGCACAGCTACACAGGCATACAGCTACATACATGCACATGGCTACACACAGCTACACACACATGCGTGCACATGCTCATGGTACACACACATCCATATGCAGCAACCCAAGTGCGCACACAGCTGTACACATCTTTATTTGCACTAATGCAGCTACACACTCACATGGATACACACACACATGCATGGCTACATGTACAACTACATACACACACAGCTACATGCACATATATACACAGACACACTGCGCTACCCACACAACTATACATGTATACAGATGACTACACACATACAGCGACACACAAACACACAGTTACACACAGTGCAACACACACGCACACCTTTACAGACACACAGAGTCACACATGCACAACCTCAGTACATACACAGGTACTCGCACACAGAGCTACACACGGTCATCTATATGTCTCACAAACAGACTGAGCCAGGCATTCACAACCACACCACATACACAGCCATTTATCACAAACAGACACGCACATGGAGCTACATGCACACAACCATGTCTCAAGACATATACACAGTCACTCACACGCAAACACATCATACACAGAGCTACACCCAGAACCACACATGTGACCACAACACACACAGAACCATACATCACACACAACACTGACACACAAAGACACAGAGACACACAGCCATGTGTTACACATGCGCAACCTCAGCACATATGGAGCTACACACACAAAGAGGAACACATACACACAGCCATATCTCACATGCCACCACAACACACAGAGTAACACACCCACCCAAACAGAGCTACTTACACACATTGTCAAACACACACAGAGCAATGTGCATGAGGACAAACACATAACCACAACACACAGCTACACACACACACAGTATCACACACATGGCCACAACATACACACACAGCAAAACCCCCTCACTGTGATGTGCACACAAAACACACATAGCGATACACACACAAAGCCAGCACACAAGCAGAAGGACCACAGCTGTACAGACAGCCACACACATAAAGCCATGACAACACAAACAACCACCACACACACAGCGACACACACACAATTCAACACAGAGTCATTACACTTGCAGCCAGCCATGCACTCTTCCACACACGCGAACACACACAGTTACTTGACAGAAAGACACAACTCACATGTGCAATCTGGGTGTACATCCCACCACTGCCACCATCTGTCTCGGGGCCCTGTTCCCTTCCCTCTCCCTTGCCACCTCTAATGAGGTGACTCTGGATTGGCATTCCTCAGCCCTAACCCCTCTCTCTGCTCTCCAGACAATGGGCAGTGGGAGATCCGGCACAAGCCTGCACGGCGCAACACACTGCCTGGGGAGTTACAACATGAGGACATCACCTTCTACCTCATCATCCGCCGCAGGCCACTCTTCTACATCATCAACGTCATTATTCCCTGCATTCTCATCACTATCCTGGCCATCTTCGTTTTCTATCTGCCCCCTGATGCCGGTGGGTGCCAGGCAGATGGACACAGGCTGCCCCTGGTGCTGGAGAGAAGGAGGGGGATTGGACCTATTCCAAGAGGGTGGGAATCTGGTGCCCCTTTCCAGGGGGCTGAGGAATCCAATGCTGGGATTCCTCTCTTCCTTAGGAGACCTTAGTTCATCGTAGTTGAGCACCTAGGCAACCTAGAGGCCATGCTAGATGGGACCCACAATCCCCTGTTACTGGGGATAGACCAGAGGGCCATGCTAGATGGGCACTGGACTCCCCTCTCCCTGCAGAGACCTGTGGCCGTGCTACATGGACCTTGGGATACCGTTTTCCATGAGAAGACCAGAGGCCATGCGGGATGGGCCCACAATCCTCTGTCCTTGGGGATAGATAAGAGGCCATGTGAGATGGTCTTTGGATTACCCTGTTTCTGAGAAGACCAGAAGTCATGCTATATGGGCCCCATAATCCACTCTCCCTCGAGAGAGGAACCAGAGGACAGGCCAGATGGGCCCAAGTCTCCCAGTCTTCCCGCTGCCCTCGCTGATGCCTGTTCTGCTCCCTCTGCCCAGGGGAGAAGATGACTCTCTCCATCTTCGCTCTGCTCACCCTCACCGTTTTCCTGCTGCTGCTGGCAGACAAGGTGCCAGAGACCTCGCTGGCCGTGCCCATCATTGTCAAATACCTCATGTTCACCATGATCCTAGTGACCTTCTCCGTCATCCTCAGTGTGGTGGTCCTCAACCTGCATCACCGCTCGCCCAACACCCATGACATGCCCTTCTGGGTCAGGCAGGTAACACACCCCTCCTTAGCCCTAGGGCAGGGGGCAGGAAATTGGGCATGGGGCTTGTTCCCTCTAGAAGGGGGTGTCAGCTCCCACCTGGCCCCAGAGATGGAGCTAATGGGAGGTTCTGGATTCTCTCTCCTGGGCAGATTTTCATTCATCAGCTCCCGCGTTACCTGGGGCTTCAGCGTCCGAAACCAGAGCCCATCCTGAAACCTCCCCCAGCCTCCAAACGGGAATTAGTGGTAAAGAGCAACCGGAGCACAGACGAATATTTCATTCGCAAACCCACCTGTGACTTCCTCTTCCCCAAGCCAAGCAGGTCAGATGGGAATTCTGTGTGCAGGGAGCAGGGCAAGGGCTCAGCAGGGGGTGTTCTCTCTGGCAGGCAGGGCAGGCCCAGGGTGGCACCAGGGGGCACAGTGGGGTAGGGAGCAGGGCAGGGGCTGAGCAGTGGGCTGGCCCAGGGTGGTGCTAGGGGACGCTGTGGGTCTGGGAGTAGGGCAGGGGCTCAGCAGGAAGTGCTCTTCTCTGGCAAACAGCGCTTGCCCAGGGTTGCGCTAGGGGTGCTGTGAGGAAGCGAGCAGGGCAGGGGCTCAGTAGGAGGCGCTCTCTCCTGGCAGGCAGGGCTGGCCCAGGGCAACAGTAGGACTGTGGAACAAGGAGGGGGCTCAGTAGGGGGCGCTGTGTAGGGCTTCACGGCTCTCTCCTGTTAACCTTCCAGATTCTACCAGGATCCCTTCTTGCAGGACCTGCGCCGGTTCATCGATGGGCCGAGCGAATGCCTCGTCCTGCCGCTTGACCTCAAGTCCGCCATGGACGCTGTGACCTACATCGCCCAGCAGCTCCAGGACCAGGAGGACTATGACACGGTGAGTGAGTGTCACAGTCTCCCAGGTGGTGCCCACACATAGCCCATGTGATCCCCGGGCAGAACCCCCAACTGTGCAGCGACCCCTTCTCGGGGAGTCCATTCTCTTCCAGGGGTCTGCGCCTCTGCCTCTTGGGCTGACGCCTGTTATAGCCTTGAGCGCGCCTGGCTCTGCCCTGGGCCCCTCAGGGAGTCCACTCACTCTGGGCCCCCGGGGCCTCCACTCGCAGGGGGGCCAGTGCAGCCCTGTTCTCAGACCGGAGCGACTCTCCGCCAGCTGCACACAGGAGGGTTCATTGAGCACTGAACCCAGCACAGGAACTCTCAGGCCTGCAGGCCTGGCCCCCCTCAGCCCAGCACGTCTGAGTCTCCCCTGCAGCCAGGTGGGCTCTGCCTGCTCCCCCTGCCCAGGCCAGCAGCCCCCTCCTCCCAGCCCAGCCCCCAAATCCCTCCCCAGCAGCCCCTCCCTGGCCTCTGTCCAGGTTAACAGTCTCCCGGACCCCTCTGTTCTCCACCTCCCCCCTCCTCCACCTTTTGTTCTCCCTGGCTGGGACCAGCTGGGCAGGTCACCAGGGTCCTCTCCCCACAGCCCGTTGGCCTCCCACTGGCCAGACTCGGCTGTGCCATCCCAGCTGGGTGTCCCGGTCACTAGTCACTGAGGGGCTCCAGTTCTCTGCTGGTCCCTGGAACAACAAACTCCCTCCCCTTCCCATGGTTAAACCAGTAACCGCCGGGGACACAGAGTGCCAACAGCTCTGCAGGCAGCCCCTTCAGCCCCCCCACAGCTCCCGCACTTCCTCACAGTGGGGTTGGCCAGCTGACCATCACCAGTGGACTCTGGCTCTAGCCTCAGCCCCAACCCTCCTCCCTGGGTCTGGAGTTCGTTTATCTGTGGGGCTGCTTGACCCTACCCAGGGCGAGGGGTGTAAGGAGCATAATGGGCAGTGGGGGAGGCTTAGGGGCCAATTGACGCGGCTTGGGGGCCCCTGTGGGCAGAGCTAAGGAGGGCAATGGCCAGACATAGAGGTGGTGGGAAGGCTTCAGGAGGGTCAGTGGGACTAGGTAATGGGTGCCCATGGAGCATAGAGTTAAGGGTGCCAAGGACCAGCTCCCTCATGCCTCCTGCCCCCTCCCCCCAGCTCAAAGAAGACTGGCAGTACGTGGCCATGGTGGTGGACCGTCTTTTCCTCTGGACCTTCATCACCTTCACCAGTGTTGGGACCCTCACCATCTTCCTGGACGCCAGCTACAACCTGCCTCCTGTGCACCCCTTCCCATGAGCCCCTCCTCCCCGGGACCCCACCGCCGCTGTCCCTTTGCTTCTGTATGGTCTGGGATGCGCCCTGGTGTTGGGGTCTGGCCTCTGCTCTATTGGACAGTGGTGTGAATCCGGAGTCACTCCAAATCATGTTCACACCTGCTGGGGATGAGATGGAGTCAGTTCTGCCTCTAACATTCAGAGAGAGCTGTAAGGTATTTGAGGCTTATTTTCTGGGTTTCAATAAATCCTAGATTTTTGGTTACAGTAAAACAAGGTCATTCTGCTTCATTTAATCCAGTGTCTACTGGTGGGGGGAGAGACATGTGTTACTGAGACCCAGGACTCCTCGGGTGTTTCTAAACTACATGGCTCTGTGGATGGAGCCATGTAGATTAGGCTGATCGGCAGAGGGAAATGAAGCAGCGATTATTTAAATCGCAGCTTCATTTCCCTCTGCCGATCAGCCTAATCTACATGGCTCCATCAAAGGAGCCATGTAGTTTAGACACACCCCTGGGGTCTCTCTCCAGCTGTGAGATGGGGAGTGGGGGCTAGTGGGCCAGAGAGGGGGAAGATGATTGGGTCTGGTAGTCAGGCTATGAGTCCTGGTGCCAGCTGGAGGATTGTCTCTCTACCCCCCTACACCTTCCCTGCAGGTTTGCCTCCAAGATTTGGTCCTTTAATCATCAGCTAAAGTTTTACATTGGAATCTGCTGACTCCAAATTGAAAAGAACCACTGGCCAGACACTGAGGCCCTGCTAGGGGCTGCCAGCTCTCACCTGGCCTCGGGGCAGCATCTGGCTGGCTCAAAAAGGCAAGGAATGGGGTTGGGCTTGAGCCTGTCCCCTCTAGGGCGCACTTGCTCCCCACCTGGCCCCAGGGCAGGTACTAGCTGGCTCAGCAGGAGGTAGAACTTGTCTGCTACTCTCCTAACTGCAGTGGGGCCTTTGCCTGTAGGGTGGTGGGGATTGGAGGGGGTCAAGGTACAGCACTGACATGTCCTGTGATGCTCGAGAGCTCTGGATTGCCCAAGACTCACCCTTGGCCCCCATTTGGGTCCTTACACACTAATGGCAGACTCCAGCTCCTAGGCAAGGGAAGGCAGGACTCCTGGGTTCTCTTTCTTGTGGCTGAATTCCAGCCCCCTCTTGCTCTAACCCACCAGCCCCTGCTCCCATCCCGCAGCTGGGGAGAGTATCCAGGAGTCCTGGCTTCCCTTCCGTCTGCACACACTCACCTTCCTCACTCTCCATAACCCCCCAGGCCTGGCCCTCTTTCATCCATCAAAACCCAGCTGTGGCTGCAGACCTAAACCCACCCTCCAAGTGCCCTATGTGCGGAGTCACCTACTCTCAGGCCCCAAGTGCCTGTAATTTAGACATAGCTTGGTGTGAGCGGTTGGATCCACTGTTTGGGGGCAGAAGTGGGATGACTGCTCCCTGCCAGGTGCCCCCTCCTGGTGCTGGGAGGAACTGATTCATAGCCACTTGTGGCTCTGGGGTTGGACACAACTCCTCCCTCTATTTGTGCAGCCCCACTCCCTTGGGCTGTTGGTCTTAAAGGGATAGCAGGAGTCCCAGGGCTGGGAAGAGAAAAAGGCAGAGGAGAGCCCTGGTATCATGAACTGCATCATCCGGCCGTGCACGGTGAAGGACTGCAAGGTCATTCTGCAGCTCATCAAGGTAAGGGGTGGTTCCCAGCCCTGAAACACTGCCCGGTGTGCGAGAGATCAGATTAGGGATAGAGCTCAGGAGTCCTGGCAACAAACCCACTCCCCCTCTGCTCTAACAGTAACCCTTCTGGCAGAGGGAGCCTGCTGCAGCCAAGGCCAAGTTCAATATCTAGGGCGGGGTGGGGAAATAGAAAACAAAAACCCCAAACTCCACTGACTTGGCCCCCAACTGGGAAGCAGGAAAAAAAGGCACTCCCCTCAAGCTCCAGCCCCAAAGTATGTGGGGGGCGCTGAGGGTCAGGGCTCACCCCCAAGGCTGGAATGGGGTGAGTGTGTGAGATCTGGGTGGAAGGGGGTGCAGGGGTGGGCTGGGGATGCAGGGTCTTGACAGTAGGGATGCAGGGTTGGGTGAGGGTGTGGTGTCAGGCAGGAGGGAGGGCAGGAACAGGGTGGGGAAGGGGGAAGGGGTCAAAACAGGAGGGAGGGCAGGAGCAAGGTAGGGGAGAAGGTGCGGGGTCAGGGCGGGAGGGGGAGCAGGAGTGGGATGGGGTGCACGGTTTGGGCAGTAGGGAGGGCAGGAGCAGAGTGGGGGAGGGGTGCGGAGTCAGGGCGGGAGGGAGGCCAAGGAGCAGGGTGGGCATAGATTACCCACCCCCTGATCTAGGGGTTCCTCCCCATCCATCCAACACAGAACCAGCTTGAACCCCAACCCAGTAACCTGGGGAATTCACACTCCACCTCTGGGTGCCTCAGAGGGGCGATGCTTCCCCACTCGCAAGCAGAATCTGAGTGTAGAAAAGAAACTTTTAATAAAAGGGAGGGAAGTAACTTGGCCTTGATTTGGCAAAACACCACAAACAGGGCTACTAAACATAAACCGTGAGTAACAGTCCCACCCCAAGTAGGTGTGGCAGTGTCCTCCTCGGGCCAGGATTGTACATGTGCCTGTCACACGCCCAACCCCACTCTTCAACCCTCTTACTCACTGCCCTTGGTCAGTGCAGACCAGTGTTTCCTATAAGCTGAGCACTTGGGCAGCTGGTCAGGAAAGATTCAAATGCCACCTAGCCGAGCGCTTACAGCTGGGTTTGTGTTTCTCCTGGTGGTGCACATCTGCACATGTTTTGGTGCACATAGAACATTTATTCCACAAGTGGATGAAAAAGATTAGAGAGCCTGGTGCAGACCCAGAGCTCAGCTCCTGTTCCAGGTGGGAGGAGGAAAAGAGGCATCTTACTTCACTGGTCACTCTTCATCCACCTCTTTACTGCTCTCCACTGCCGCCTTGCTGGCTGCTTGTTGCGCCTCCCACAGCCGCCCTGCTGTACGCTTGTCACACCTCTCCACTACTTGTTGCACTTCCCCCACTGCCGTCCTGCTGGATGCTTGTCACACCTCCCCATGCTTATTGCACCTCCCCACTGCTGCTGTGCTGGCCCTGTGTCACGCTTCACCACCACAGCCCTGCTGGCCACTTGTCAAACCTCCCAACTGCTTGTTGACCTTTCCAACGCTGCCCTGCTGGCCGCTTGTTGGGCCTCCCCACCACTGTCCTGCTGGCTGCTTGTCACACCTCCCAACCGCTTGTTGCACCTCCCCACCATTGCCCTGCTGGATGCTTGTCACACCACCCCACTGCTGTCCTGCTGGCTGTTTGTCTCACCTCCCCACTGCTGCACTGCTGGCTGCTTGTTGCACTGCCGTGCTGGCCAACACTCCTACTAGCCACCCATTGCTGCTGGTGAATTTGGCTCTGGGCAAACCCCAGTGCTAACACAAGTGATTTCAGCTCTCGGCACAGAGCACAGTCCCCCACAAGAAATGTCAGCAACCACTGGTGTAAATTTACAACAAGACCCTCCTTATGGAGCCTATTTTAGCTCTGCTCTAGAGACAAGGGAGCAACAGGCTGAGCCAGTCTTACAGCCAACAGGTGGAGGGCCTGTACCCTGCTGACTCCTGCCCTCCCCTCTTGAGTTCACAGAGCTCTGAGCCTGGAGCCTTTGTCCATCTGAGGTTCTTCATTCTGGCAGGGTCTCCCTCCTTTGCACTAGGTCAGAGTCTTTAGTCCCACAACAATTGCAAGCCTTGGTGAGCCCCATTCCTGTGGTTAGTATTAACTTCATTAACAAGTTTAGGACCCATCACAAAGGTATGAATAAAGACATCACTGGCTGGCACACTCCCTTCCACATCCTAATGACTTAACCAGCCAATCAATGGGTACTTAAGAACAATGTGCACCTTCTCTATTAGCTTCATGTAACATGAACACTCTAAATCACCATTTCCTCCCTTCCTTTTCTGCCCCTGCCAATTCCCCTATTTACTTTGGAACCGGACTTTTAATGCTCCGTGCATCTGAAGAAGTGGACTGTGTCCACAAAAGCTCGTGATACCATCTACATGTTTTGTTAGTCTTTAAGGTGCTGCTAGACTATTCGTTTTTTTTAAGTTTTTCAAGTTACAGACTAACTTGGCTACCCCTCTGAAGCTTTAGTATTGATGTACTTGGTAACACCACAGCAGCCAAAGGACACAGCAAAGCACAGCTCCATCAACTGAACATTGAACTCATCTAAGCAAACTGGGGACAACTGTTTTTATCCCCGCCTCTGGGGTCTAGCTGTAAGTGTGAAGGACCCGTTCCTTCAGATCCTGCTCCCCTCCCAGTGCTGGAGAGAGAACCCAGGTGTCTGGAGCCTGGATACCTCTGATCTTGCAGAAGCAAAGAGAAGTGGGGAGAGGGGGAGGGGTTTTCAGGGGACTGGCCATGGTGGGGAGGGAGTGCTGGGGTGCAGGGGTCAGCGGCAGCTCTGGGTTTCTCAGTGAGGTGCTGTCTGTTGCAGGTGATTGCCATCGATTACAAAGTCCCCCCAGCCCATTTGAAAGTCACCCTGGAAGGTAAGAGCCTGTTGGGAGAGAGACTGGCAGAGAGGGCTAGAGGGGCCCTAGCAGAGGAGCAGGGGGGGAGGTCTTAGCAGAGCAAGATGTATGGGGACTTGGGGTTCCTCACAATGAGGGTGGTTGGCAGAGATCCCCGGCCCTGCACACCCCTTGCCCCCTTTCCCAAGCCCTGGGACAGATGACAGGGTCTGATGTGTGTGTCTCCTTCCCTGGCCCAGCACTCAGAGAGGACGGATTCGGGGCCCAACCGATGTATGACTGTTATGTGGCGGAGCTGCCCTCTGGGCAGAATAGCAAGAAGGGTAAGTGTGTGTGTACAACACTGCCCACTGCTGGTGTGTGTGGTGTGGGGAAGGGAGTGGGGGTGTAACATGGCCCCCTGCTAGGATGTGTGTATGTGTAAACACTGCCCCCTGCTGAGGGTTTGCATCTCTTCCCCACCCTGGCTAGGATGCCGATTAACCCCACTGTGTGTCATGGGCCCCATACAACTACCAGTTGCTGCTGCTAGAGGTGGATCAGTCTGTGGAGACCCCACCAGTTCTTCCTGCCAGGGCTGCCACAGTCCCAGAGTCCCATGGCTCCTGCCCCAGCCCACAGCTCCACTGTTCTCCCGGTAGGTGACAGCATCGTGGGTTATGTTCTGTCCACCTACACTTACAGCACCTGGAAGGGCAGGAACGTCTACATAGACAACCTGTATGTCCGGCCTGAGTTCAGAGGTATGGCTGGGTCCTGCCCGAGGCGGGGGACCCAGGAGACCTGGCTCCCAGTCCCCCTGCTCTAACCACCAGATCCCACTCCCCTCCCAGAGCTGGGGAGAGAACCCAGGAGTCCTGGCTTAGCTCTGTTGTTCCCCTAGGTCAGCAGATTGGGAAGCAGCTGATGAAGAAGACTGCAGAAGTGAGTTTTGGTCATGACAGTGGATAGGGGACTTCTTATCTCTACCCCCCACCCCACTGTGAGCCCCCCCAAATCTGCACTACAGGGCAAACCCCTTAGCTGAGGTCATCAGCTCCCATCCCCATCTGATCAGTCCCAGGCCAGGTCAGCTGAGGACTCAGCACTTCATCACAGTGACTAGCTGGGTTTTGGTTGAGTGGGCAGAGAAAGCCCAGCCCTCCAACCCCTGCCTTTTCAGACCCTCTCCCTGTGTGTCCTATAACCCGCATGGCCCTCCAGTAATGGAGATTCTCTCTTGCAACAGCAGTCTAACCTCTTTCTTTGCTCTTCCATGTGTCCTTTACTCTTCACTGCCCCCAGTAGCATATTCCTCCCTTAGTAGCCACTCTAACCTCTCTCTCTGCTCCCCTGGGTGTCCTATATCCCACACTGGTCCCGGTTGTAAACAGCAGCAAATCTATCCCCCTGCCCCTGCTCCTCCATGTGTCCCATGCCCCAGCCTCTGGTAGCAGAGATTCCTAACCACAATAACAGATCTAACTACTCCCTGTATACTCCTCCATGAGTGTGTTTACATTGCACCTACGTGCAAAATAGGATGTGCAATCTGAGCTACACAAATTGCATAGCTGATTTTGATCTTATTTCGAAATAGCTTATTTCGTACGTTGGTGCTGTCTACACAGCGCCAAATTTCAAAATAACCCGCTATTCCAAAAGGTCCCTTACTCCTTGTGGAATGAGGTTTACAGGGCTGTCGGAATAGCAAGCCTGTTCTATCTGTGAAGAAGTGGGATAGCTACTTCAGGATACTCTGGTATCCCCAAATAGTGTTGTAGTGTAGACATAGCCCATGTGTCCTATGGTCTGCATTGCCCTCTACTAACAGAGATAACCTCACAGCGGCTCTGACCCCTCTCTGCTCCCTCATGTGCCTCTACCCCCATGCTGCCCCAGTAGCAAAGATTCTCTCCACAGCAGTGGATCTAGCCCCTTCCTCAGCTTCCCTTGGCCCTGCACTGTCCCAAGTAGCAAAGATTCTCCTCACAGCAGCTGATCTAAACAGCTGCACTTCCACTTGACCTATATCCCACACTGCCTCAGTAGCAGAGATTCTCCCCACCGCAGTGGATCTAGCCCCTTCTTCAACTCCCCTGTGTGTCCTACATCCTGCACCACTCCCAGTAGCAGAGATTCCCCCCAGAGCAGTAGCTCTAACACTTCTCTCTTTGCTGCCTCCTGCAGGTGGCCCTGAAGAAGGGCTGCAGCCAGATCCGCATGCATGTAGCCAGGTGGAAGGAAAACGAAAATCGCTTCCTGACCTGTTGTGGCAGCGAGAACCTGACAGCCAAGGAGGGCTGGAACCTCTTCCGCTTTGAAGAAGACACTCTGTGGAGACTGGCAGCCCACAACAAATTTTAGAGGAATGGGGGGTAGGGAACAGATGGATTGGGAGTCCAGCTGGTGGATTGGGAGGTAGGCAATTAAATGCTTGGAGGAGGGGATTGTCTCCATAATTTGCAGGGAATGGAGGTGACCGTAGAGAGGGGGAGAGGTTCCAGGGGGCTGGGAGAGGTCTCAGAGAGAGGACAAGTAGTCAGAGAGGGGGAGATAGTCTCTGGGGAAGCAGGGGGCATTGGGAGCTAGGACTCCCAGCCCCTTGATGCTCCCCCACTCTAACCCACCAGCCTCCACTTCCCTCCCAAAGCCAGGGAAGAGAACCCAGGACTCTCAATTTTGGTATCTGTCCTGGTTTCTCAGTTCTGTTCCACCTGGAAGGGGGGTTTGGCCTGTCAGCACTATGTGGCTCTGGTGGGGGAGACAGGCATGTGTGACACACAAATTCACCTTCCCTCTGAGTTGTGTCCACTTCTCCTTCTCTCCAGGGGCCTGAGAATTGGTCAGCCCCATTTCCAGCCCCTAGCACCACCTGCCCTGGACAGGGTACATTGGCCACCCCCAGCAGACATGCTGCCATGGGAGGAGGGGGTATGCTACCATGCCTGGGGTCAAGCCGGGCTAGGTGGGGGAGATTTGACAGCCTGGGAAACCCATCAACTCGGGGTGGTCTTGGACCACATTATTGAGGTGATGATCTGCTGATCTACACAACCCAAGGTAAATCTGAAGGGTTTGGGGTCACGAGGGTCCCAGCTCTGAAGAAGAGGATGTGAGCTAGAGGTGAGAACATGAGGGATGGGAGCCAGGCTGCTGGGCCCTCCCCCTGCTGTCACCCACCAACCTCCCCTCCCAGAGCTGAAGAGAGAACCCAGCACTCCCCAACCCCCTTCCTCCCCATTCACCCATCTCTGCACCCAGCCAACCATAGCCAGCCAGCCAGCCCCCACCTCTCCATCCACCCATCTCTGCACCTATCCATCCATAGCCATCCAGCCAACCAATCCCCACCTCCACCCATCCGAACCCCATCTCTGTCCATCCATCCATCCAACCAACCCCTACCTGCCTCCATCCATCCATCCACCTCTCTACCCATCCAACCCCCATCTCTGTCCATCCATCCAACCCCCACTTCCATCCATCCACCTATTTCTCCATTGATCCATCCACAGCCATCATCCATCCCCCTCCCCAGTTCTGTGATGCAAGTCATCCATCCATCCATTCCCAGACAACCTCTCTATCCATTCATCCCCACACATCATCTTCCCCCACAAACCCCCCATCCATCCATCCATGTCCTCTATGTATCCACACCATCTATCCATCCCACACCCCAACCACCTCCACTCCTACCTCTAATCCATGTCCCTGTACCTCACCCCATAGCCCATGGCTCAACCTGATCTCTCTCTGGACCCATTTCCTGCTCTGTAGCTGAGCCAGGTGCCCCCTGATTCTTGCTGGGGCCTGGGCAAGGGACATCCTGCACTTACCCACAGTGGGGATAAGCCAGAGGGCCACCAGACTGCAGGCACCACCTGTTCTGGACTAGGGGTAGATCTTTAACCCTTTGGGACCCAGAACTCACAGGGGGAGGGAAAGGAGCCCCAGGGACATTCGGACACACAGCCTGGGGGAGGGGCATAGATTTTAGCTGGGCAGAGAGCCCAGCTGGTCCATGCGGATAGGTTGCTCAGTGGTTATTAGCCAGGCTGGGCAGGGATGGGGGCCCAGCCTCTGTTTGCCAGGAGCTGGGAATGGGTGACAGGGGCTGGATTACTGGATGGTTCTCTGCTCTGTTCACTCCCGCTGGGGCACCTGGCATAGGCCACTGTCGGCAGACAGGACACTGGCTGGATGGATCCTTGGCCACATAGATAGATAGATAGATAGATAGATAGATTAGATAAGATTAGATGGTGTGTGTGGGGATAGACAGACAGACAGACAGATAGGGGTATGTGCAGAGAGAGAAAGATGGAGAGGAGATAGGTAGAGGAAGCAATGCATGGAAGATGGGTAAAGCGGTTGGGGTCAGGAGAATGGGGGACAGAGGGTGATGGCGGATGAGTAGACAGGTGAAGCCTGGAACTGGATTTCCCTGTGGCCTGGAGTCTCCCTTGGGGATGAGGAAAACCCTGGCTGGTTCCAGTCTTCCTTGCTGGCCAACTGGAAGGCCTGGAACTGAATCCAGGTGTGACTTAGAATGGAGTTAAGCGGCAGCCACTTGGCCCAGAGATGGATAACCTTGCAGCTAGACACAGTAGCCTCCTAGATCAGAGCTGGAAGGTAACTTGCTCCCCCTTGGGCAGGGAACTGGGGTACATTCCAGGCACCATACAGGAGTCAGCACAGCCCCCACAGCAATGGATCCCAGCTCAGAGTCCCAAGCAGCCCCATCCCACTTAAGACACAGGTAGAATACAGAGCTGGATCCTGGTTCAGCATCCCATACAGCCCCTCCCCCCTTCAGAGATACATAAATCCCGGAGCTGGATCCTGGCTCACAGTCCCACAGAGCCACATGGAGCCGGGTAGATTCATAGAAATGTGATTTATTCTCTTGCTTGTGCAGGTCTGGGGAGCCCCAGCCCCTTTGCACAAAGGGGGGGAGGGGACAGATTGGGGCAGTTATTGCAACAGGAAGGGGCTGACTCTCATGCAGGGACCTGAGGGTGCAGAGCGGGCCCTTATTGCTATCAGTGCAGGGACAGGGTGTGGGGCAGAGAGGGGCTGGAAGGAAAAGCAGGGGCTATAAAAGGGAGCGAGGGGAGGAAAATAGGGAATGGGGGAGGGGCCTTGAGGGGCAGTAACAGGAGGGACAGGCAAAGAGAGGAGAGGGAGTAGGAGTTGGGAATGGAGGGGGAGGGGCAATAAGAGGGACTAGGGAGGGTGAAGGGAGCTGGGGAAAGAGGGAGGAGACCCGGGGGATATGGACACAGAAAGAGGGGGATAAAAGGGGCCCATGTTCCCCTGCCCCATCAAGTGTAGCTGGTTGGGGGCAGGATGTGGCCTGCGGGGGAGGGGGGGGTGTCACAGCTATACAGAGAGATACAAAGTGTCAGTTTCTTGTACAAAATACACAGAGAAGACACAGGAAACTCCCCTCCCCTATCTCAGTAGCCCCCCCCCCCAGCTTCTCACCCCTTCCTACCCTGCCCCACCGCACCCCCTAGTGTTGCCCTCAGCCAGCCCTGCCTACCAGGAGAGAGCGCCCCCTGATGTCCCCCAGGCCCATCCCAAAGAGAGTGCACAGGAAGGTAGAGGCTAGGTGCTGCCCCCTGCTAGAGGGGATGAGCCCTGGTCTGTGTGTGTATTTACTGCCCCCCTGCTGGCTGGGCACACAACTAGCCCGACTCACAACTGGTCCCGCATGTCACACACCTTACACTGCCTCCTTGTGACCTCCCTGCCGAACCCCCCGCCCCATGAGAACAGTTACACCCAAGTCTTAAGAGGAGAAATTACTGTGACAGCAAAGGGGCCACCTCAATATTCCTGAGTTCTTCCAAGCTCCTGTTATTGCCTGTCAAGAAGAACTGGGGGGCTGCCCCCAATAGCTATGGTTCGTTTCTGCCCCTCTGCGCCAGGAGTGCTGTAGGTAGGTATTCTGTGTATGGCTCACAGCTGGATCAGCTGGGTGGCTGTAGCCAGGTGACTCAAACAAGGCTGAGGGACATCACTGCCTTAGGAGGTTGGGCTGCCCCAGGAGTGTGTGCATGGGTCAAAAGGTGAAATTGGGGGCAGGGCCCAGGAGTCTTGACTGGGTCTAATGCACCAGCCTTCACTTCTGTCCCAGAGATGAAGAGAGACCCCAGGAGTCCTGTCTTTAGGAAGGGAATGGGGTGGAGTGGGTTATAGCCAGAGTGGGGGATGGGTAGGCTGGGATTCTGGACTCTTGGGTTCCGTCACCAGCTCCGGGAGAGGAGTGGGGGCTGGTGGTTAGAGCAGGGCGGGTGGGAGCCAGGACTCCTAGGTTCTCACCCCAGTTCTGGGACATGGCCAATACATGTATTAGGGGACCTGAGTGAGATAATTAAAAATGCCTGGCCTCAGGGGAACAGAAAGAGGCTTTGCCCCCCATCCACACCTCCCTGCCACTAAGCAATAAAATACAATGGGTGTCCAACAAGGAAAGAAAACTCACAACCTCCTTGTTCACAACAGCCTCCAACCCCTGTCTGATTGTCCTGGAGTTTGGATGAGGTTGTCTTTGCTGGCTTTGTCTCCTGTTATTGCAGACCCATGTACAAATGCTATAGGTCCTATAGCATTTGGCATGTTAGAGGAGGTGGGACTTGTGGGAAAGGGGAGCAGAGTTTCCTGTTGCTACAGCCTCCCCTCTCCCATATTGGCTTGTCATTTCCATCAAATGGCAAAGAAATCCAGACTGGATGGCTATAAATCTCCCCTCCCCCCCCGTGATACTGTCACCCACCTGGTGGTCAGGGAAGGTATAACACCTAGGTGAATGCTGCCTGGAAGGTCATATTTAGAACATTGCTGTGACAATATTGCCACCTAGTGGAGACAAAGGGTATCAAATTGAGGGGTGGAAGAGCCTTTTTCCTGATGTCGCAGTGTCACCACCTGCTGGTAGAAAAGGCTCCTCGGCTGTCTTTTTATTGCAAGGGAAAGTGGCACATAGAGTACAGTAGTCTCTCCCCAGCATGGCAGTGTCATGCCAGGTAGTGCCCTGATGCCTTGTGTTGCTGTGGCAAGTCATGTGGAAAACATTAACGGTTTCCTTGGCACAACAGTGGCATCCCCTTGAGGCTGAGAAGAATAACTGCACCTGTTGCCATGGAAACATTTGTATCCCTGTGTCTCCCCTGTGCCCCCTCAGCTGGGTGAAAAGGGTACTGCACATTTTTGTTGCCATGAATGCCAGCGTCTAAAACATTTTTTCCCTTGTGTCTCCATCCTTGGCTGCATCATGGCCTTTTATTGCGAATGGAAGGTCGCAACTAGAACGTCCTTTCGCGACATGACAGTGTTGCTGCACGGCAGCGGTCGAGAAGCGTAATTGTACTTTGTGCAATGGAAGGTGATGCTTCTAAGATTTGTTCCCAATGTTGCCATTTGCAGGTGGGAAAAGGCATTATGCCCTTTTCCTTGCAAGGGCAGGTGGCACATAGAATAATCCTTCCCAATGCAACAAGGGTCAAGAATGTTATAAACATTCTTCCTGCCCCCCAGCCTGTAGTTTGACAATGTGGTGGAAAGAGGCAAGCACCTTTATTGCTGCAAAGAAAGCTCATGTTGATTGGTTGCTTTTCCAGTGTTGCCTGCCACCCAGTGGCAGAAAAAGATAGCACACTCTTATTGCTGCAAAAGAAGGTTAGGTGCAGCCAACTCTTTCCCAATGTCGCCATCCGTTGGTGGGAAAAGGTAGCGCACAATTATTGCTGCAAAGGAAGCTCGGGTGGATCAGAAGCTTTTCCAGTATCACCAGTGCTGGCTGAACAGGGAGTCAAGTTCTCAGCTGGCATGGAAGACCACATACAGACACACAGATCTCATCATTTCTTCAGCAGGGCAATGTTGCCCCCAGTGGTGGAAAAGGGTATGACACCCTCCACAGCATAATTTTTTTCTGAGGTCCAGAGGTTGAATGTAGGTAGGCAGATGTCCTGAGCAAAGGGGGGCCAGAGCAGGAATGTGTAAGGGAGGGGCGGTGCTGGAGCAGTGCGGATGCCCCTCCCCAACCTCAGGGTTACGTGGCTTGAGGCTTGGCTGTCTCTTTGCTGGGGGCACCGGTTTCGTCTGGCTTCCTGGCTGCTGAGGGTTCCACCACGTTGTGGAGTGATGGCTCGCGGTACATGGCCACTGCAGAGGTGGGGAGAGACATACACAGAGAAGAGGGAAGTGGGGGATGGCTCGAGATTGGCTGCCCCAGCCACCCTATCACCCAGAAAGATCACATGGGGGCATTTGCATGAAACAAGTTTGCATAGAATTATAGAATACTAGAATCACAGGACTGGAAGGCAACTCCCTTGCTGCAATTTAAGCCCATTGTTCATCATCAGATTCAAGGAAAATATTTGTTCTCCCTCCTCCATGTAACATCTATTTAGGTACTTGAAAGCTGCTATCATGTCCCCTCTCAGGCTTCTCTTTTCCAAACTAAACAAGCCCAGTTTTTTCAATCTTCCCCCATAGGCCATGTTTTCTAGACCTTTAACCATTTTTGTTGCTCTTCGCTGTACCCTGTCCAATTTCTCCACATCTTTCCAGAAATGTGGTGCCCAGAACTGAACACAAATACTCCAATTGAGGCTTAATCAGTGCAGAGTAGAGTGGAAGAATTACTTCTCATGTCTTGTTTACAACACGCCTGTTACTGCATCCCAGAATGAGGTTTGGGTTTTTTGCAACAGGGTCAATGCTGCTAACTTATATTTAGCTTGTGGTCCACTATGACCTCTAGATCCCTTTCTGCAGTACTTTTTCCTAGCCTGGTACAGAACAGCTGGCTGAGGGTGGAAGTTTGGTGGAGGGAGGGGCAGTGTACCCATGCCAGACATAGCATGTGGGGGAAGAAAGAGCAGTGTGCATGGGTGGAGGAAAACGGGGATGTTTCTATTGTACATCCCCTATTAGTCCATCTAGCCCCCTCCCCTTTGTCCCTGCTCACACCCTCCCTCACCTTCCAATAGCTTGGGCACGAAGTGGGCAGCAGCTTTGGTTTTCTTGACTCGGTTTCCCTTCATGACCTGGCCCTCTTTGTTGATGCCCAAGTACCAGGACCGTCCAGACTCACGCTGGCGGTACAGGGTGGAGGAATACATGACATAGTAGTTCTCGAAGACGCACTCCTTGAACCGGCACTCGGCAGTGAAGTGAGCCTGGGAGAAGAAAGAAAGAAAGAAAGAAAGAAAGAAAGAAAGAAAGAAAGAAAGAAAGAAAGAAAGAAAGAAAGAACATATGAGCAAGAGAAGGATGGATGGATCGATGGATGGGGAGGGCATCTATGGGAATTGATGAACAATAAAGTAAATTAGGTGCATGGAGCTGGCTAACTAGAAGGGCTGTGTGTAGCTCCTTGTCAGTAGCATAGGGCCACCTTTACGGTTATTTTCAGTATCAGCACCACACGTTTGACTATCAGCACCATGTTCACTGTTATTTTCCTTGTCTGCACCATAGTCACTATTATTTTTACTATCAGTGCCAAGTTTACCATTATTTTCCCTAGCAGTGACACATTCACTGTTATTTTCCTATCAGCACCATGTTCACTGTTATTTTCACTATATCAGCATCACATTCAGTCTTACTTTCATTGTCTGTACCACATTTACTGTTGTTTTCCCGATCAGCCTATTCACCACTATTTTTCCTGCCTGTGACACAGCACCACATTCGGCATTGTTCTCCCTCCCATCCTGCTATCCCTGGCTATGCTGAAAGCTAAGATTCCACACAGCTTCGCAGGCCGGCTGTCCAGCTTTCCCCAACCTTGGTGCTGCACCATGGCCAATGGATGAGCCGGGGGCTGGTGGGAGAAACACCTTTACCAGTGCGATGGAGAGCCACAGAGCAAGGGAGTCAGAAAGACCTGGCCAGATGGGCTTGCACAGTGTGTGGGGATGCTGTTGGCGCACGTGATTGCTCCCTGATTGGGGAGGAGTGGCAGATTTTCTTGGGCTCTCCCAGGAGTTCCCTAAAATCAGGCCAGCTGCTAAATTTAACACAGCATCGGCTGACCAGCTACCATGAGGCCTGAGGAAGAGAATTGTGGGGGGGCTTTGCTATCTCAGCACACCCTATATGAGACAAAGTGGGGGTTCTGGGGGGGGGGAACAGCTGGGAAACTAGGTTCTGCGCCCCCCTTGAACCCTATGTTTGGGAATTGGGAGCAGAGCTCGGTCTGAGTGTGCATGGGGTGGGGTAGGTCTGGGTGTCTCCCTGTTGAGGGTGAAGAAAGATGTGGGTACAGCTGGGGGGGGGGCAGGCTTGGGCTGAGTCCCACCTGCTGGGGACAGAGAGGAACACAGCTCGTCTTACATGGAGGGACCCCTCTGGCCTGCACTACCTCACCTGCTGGCAGAGAGAGGCTACTTCATATTTATTAGCCACTAACACCCTGTCCCCCCAGGTTTCATCAATAGATGCTCCAATCTGCCTCCCTGGGGAAAAACTGTTGCTACCCACCACTAGTCCCACCCAGGAGGCAGCACCCTCTGCTGGGAGAGAGGATCATGCCCCTATTGGCCACATCACCGCTCTGGACCCAGGCCTCCCACCAACCGTTGCTTCAGTCAGAAAGCTGGATCGAGGGACTGACACTCACGGAGGTATAGAGGTAGCCCTCTGCATTCATGGCGATATACTGCCCCGACTTGGTGCCCTGGATGGCGACCACACGCAGTCCAACAGGGATCAGGTTAAAGAGAGCTGTGGGAGACCAGACAGACAGACAGCAAGGCATCAGCTCCAGACAAGCAGCAAGAAGAGAATGGGCCATGGGGCCTGTCCTGTCCGGGGGGACACTGGCTCCCACCCAGCCCCAGGGCAGGGACTGGCCAGTTCGAATTCCCACTGCCTGATTTTGCAGAACCGGTTCCTGGACCCTGGACTTCAGGCATAATACCTCCCCCTCCCCATTCTTCTGCAGAGCTGGATTTATTCCTCCTCCATGTCAAGCCTTCTCAGTAGCGGGCGAGCACCGTGTTCTAGATATTGAATCCCCTGTTTTGCAATCCCAGCTGAATATTCAGGGCCCTCCGGGAGCAGAGACAACCCACCTCCACCTCCCGTTCCCAGCTCAATGAAAGGAAGATTTACACATTTCCTCTACGCACATGATGTGCTGTTGACAGGCCCCTGCCCCATTCCCCCCCTCCCGCCCTCTGAGCCAGCCAGTCCCTACCCTGAGGCCAGATAGGAGCTGACCCTACCTAGGAGGGACAGACTCCAGGCCTCATTTCCCCCCCCCCCCCCCCCCCCCCGAGCCAGCCAGTCCCTACCCTGAGGCCAGATAGGAGCTGACCCTACCTAGGAGGGACAGACTCCAGGCCTCATTCCCCCCCCCCCCCCTCCCGAGCCAGCCAGTCCCTACCCTGAGGCCAGATAGGAGCTGACCCTACCTAGGAGGGACAGACTCCAGGCCTCATTTCCCACCCCCCCCCCCCCCGAGCCAGCCAGTCCCCGAGTAGGAGCTGGTGCCCTCTAAAGGGGACGGGCCTAGGGTTGCCAGGTGTCTGGTTTTGAACCAGACAGTCCAGTATTTGAGCTTTCTGTTCAGGAAACAAATTGAGAAAATATAAATGAGAGACTAGAAATGTCCGGTATTTTCTAAATAAGATATAATGTAGATTGTGATGTAATGTCAAGTGTATCCGCTATTTTTGTTGAAACCATCTGGCAACCCTAGATGGGCCCCGGGCCCCATTCCCACCCCAAGGCCAGCTATGTGGCTGGGAGGGTAATGTGGGAGGAGAGGGGGGGCCTGGCAGGGAGAAAGTGGATGGAGGTGCAGAGGGATGGGGCGGGAGACACAGCTGGCCAGGAGAGTGAGAGGCAAAAGGGATGAGGATGCGGGGTGGGCTCTGGGGATCACAAGAGGAGGCAGGGCAGAGATGGGGCTAGCCGAGGGAAGGTGGAAGATGGGAAGACAGAGAAGCCAGCATGGGAGGGCTGGAATGGAGAGATCCCCTTTTGCCCTCTCAGTATAGCAACTCCTGCAGCAGAACTGCCCACCCCACTCCCTGCTGCTTGGATTGCCCCCATCCAGCCTAATGCTGCGTACACAGCATCCCCACTATAAGTCGCCCTGGTATACATCCGTTCCGCACTAAAGTCGTTGACACTTGTAGGAACTGATGCATTATAAGCCCTCCCATTCCCCGCTCTTAAGTTGCACAAAAAAAACCCAACCCCAATTTGCGCCAATGGAAGTAAGCTGTGGGGAAAAAATTCCCCGCTGCAAGTTGCTTTGCTATAAGTCCAAGTTTTTTGGAATGTATCTTGGACTTACAGCGAGGATGGCCTGTATCCTACCAGCCTTGCCTGGTTGCCACTCACTGAAGTTGTTGGTATCTTCTTTTGTCCCATCGATGCTGCCATCTGGGTGCATGCAGAGGTAGAAACCGTGTCGGCAGAGGAGTTTGGTCACGATCCCCTTCAGCTGCGGCTCTGAGGGAGGGGTGTGGAGATGGGAGCCGAGGAGAGAACAGAAAGTAGATTATCCAGTGGCCAGGAGGAAGTGCTCCCTTGGGGTGTGTCTACACTGCACCCGGAGCTCAAAATAAGATACGCAATTTGAGCTACACAAACTGCATAGCTTATTTCGAGCTAATTTCAAAATAGCATATAATATCGGCTCTGTCTACACAGCATTTATTTCAAAATAACCCACTATTCCAAAATGCCCCTTACTCCCCGTGGAATGAGGTTTACAGGGACGTCAGAATAGTCAGCCCATTATATTTCAAAGTGACGGCTGCGTTCAAAAGATGAGGAATAGCTATTTTGGGATACCTGAAGTGTAGACATAGACGTAGCCTTATGACTTCATTAAGGCTGAGGAAAAGCATCAGGAACTTTTAATGATGGCCAGACAGAATTTTGTATGAGCAACAATGGGAAATACCAGAGAAAAGCCTTGAGGAATGTTGAAAAAACACCAGGAACTTTACAACAACTAGCAGAAAATGTCATATGCTGGAGCACAGACATTAAGTTAAAATCCATAGAGACAGACATTCAGATGCAATACTAAGGCAACTCCCAAAGAAATCTTGGTGAAGATTGAGAAAGTATTGGTAATTAGTAAACAGATTGTCACATGAAAATCTAAGAAAATTCCCAGTCAAAAACTTTGTTAAGATGGAGAAGTATCACTACTTTTAAATCAATAAATAGAGTCTTTAGGATGAAAAACTATGGCCATTCCCAAACAAATCTTTGTGAAGATTAAGGAAGTACCAGTAATTTTAAATCTGTAAAGAAATTCTGTATGAAAATCTAAGACAATATGTAAACAAAACTTTGCTAAGCTTCAGAAAGAATATACAGTTTTCAATTAATCAATGCAGGTATGAAGGCAATTCCAACCCCAAAACTCAGTTGACAAAGTATCCCTCACTATAAAATTTCATATGAAAAAAAACCAAGAAAAATCCCCAGAGGAAAACAGGCTGTTGGAAAGTAGCAGTAATTTTAAATCAATAAATACAAATACTCAAATGAAAAATGGAGGAATTTACCAAATAAAACACTTGATTAAGACTGAGGAAACATCCTTAACTTTGAAGCAATAAATATAATATTTTATATGAAAAAACAAGGACATTATAGACCAAAAGCTTTATGAAGACTTGAATTTAAAATCACTAAATATAGATTTTGTGTGTAAAAAATGAAGGCAATTCCAAACAGAAAACCTTGTGACCATTGACAAAATATCAGTCACGATAAATCAATACATAAAGACAAGGAATTTCACACAGAAATGGAGGATTTGCCTAAGCAAAACACAAACAAAACCTTTGTTAAGATGGAGAAGCTCTTACCACATTTAAATCAATACCTGTATACATTCACAGGGGACACAGGGGAAAAGAACAACTCCCCCAGATGACAAAAATTGGTTTATATGAGAAGTGAAAGATATTACAGAAGAAAATGTTTCTTAGAGAACATATGTGTAATGATCAGACTGTAAATATAAAAGTTCATGTGAAAATATTAAATGTGAAATTCCCAGATTAAAAAAAAAACATTGTTAAAGCAGGACTGGAGCTGGATAAATATTGTAAGTGGTAAAAAGTAACCGAATAAAAGATTATTCTTATAGGGAGCAATAGACAGCGATTAGATCATGTCAGACTGGCCCAGGAATGAGCAATGAAAAATTCTGAGGAATAGTTTTCAAATAGATCCTATGTACAGTGCTGACAGTAGTTTAATAGAGGGCTGCACTGTGTGTGAGTTGGAAAGTAGAGCGCCGAGATATGGGGCATATTGATAAGCCACCAGCAAAATATGACAATGATTCTTGCCATTCAATAGGCATTTCAGCACTCAGATACTGTTCTCTGAATGCACAGCAGTGGGGAAACTGAGGCACAGGGCCCTGACATGACTTGTACCAGGGCATGCAGAAGGGTTGGGACTAAGACAGGAATAGAACCCAGAGTTACTGGCGCCCACCCACCCTGCTCTAAACCACCAACCTCTGCTCCCTTCTCAGAACTGGGAGAGAACCCAGGAGTCTGGCTTGCCAGCATGCCCTGTTCTCACCACTAGGCACTGCTCCTCCAGCCTCCCCCAGCCCCTGGCAGAGGCAGGGTGTGCTGGAAGATGTATTGTTTGTGTTGCTGTGAAGGGTGCTGGAGTGAAATTAACTCTGACAGGGCCCCCCATGGGACCCCAGAGAGCAGGACAAGCAGTGATGCAGAAAGCGGCTGGCAGATAAATAAAAGATGCTCCATAATTTTCTGATTCTCTCTTGCCCCTTTTAGCCTAGAATCCTGCAGGCAGCCACAGACACTTACCTCACAATAGCCAGGGAGAGAACCCAGGAGTCCTGACTCCCAGCACCCTCCCCCCACCACTACTGAGGTCACAGTTGTGTCATGTGTGTTGTGTGTATGAAGCAGAGTCTTTATGTGTAGCTGTGTGTGCAGACATCTGTGTGTGTAGCTGTCTCTGAGGGGGAGACTGTGCTGGGCCACGTGGTGGAAGATGTGTGGTTGTGTGATGTTGTCTCTGTGCTTTTGTGTACACACAGGAGTGGATGTAGACATGAGGAGCGTGTAGGGCTGTGTGTGTGTGTGCTAATGAGTATGGCCATGTAGCTAAGGTGAGTGTGCAGTTGTTCCTGTTGGGTTTGTGTGTGTAAGTGCCGCAGTGAAGCAGGTGTCCTAGTGCCTGTGTGGAGCATATGCAGCCTGCACATTTGTGTTCATGCATATAACCTACATGTGTGCATCTGAGCATACAGCCTGCACATGCACCTGTGTGCATACAGCCTGCACATGTGCATGCATCTGTTCATACAGCCTGTATGTACCATGCATACAGCCTCTATGTGTATCGTGCACTCAGACTCCCTGTGCACATATTTATGCACACAGCCTGCATGTGTTCATGCACATAGCCTGCATATGCAGGTATCCATGCATATGGCCTATACTTACATGGATCCTTTAATACGGTCAGCGTCTGCATGTATCCATGCATACAGTCTGTGCATGTACCTGTGTACACAGCCTGTGCATTTATCCATGCACAATCTGTGCATGTGTCTGTGTACACAGTCTGTTTGTGTACCCGTGCATAGAATCATAGAATCATAGAATACTAGGACTGGAAGGGACCTCGAGAGGTCATCGAGTCCAGTCCCCTGCCCTCATAGTCTGTGCATGTACCTATGCATACAGTCTGTGCATGTACCTATGCATACAGTCTGTGCGTGTACCCATGCACACAGTCTGTGTGTATGGCTATGTCTACTCTGAAGAGCTTTCCTGGGATGCCAGAAGTATCCCGGAAAAGCTATGCCATGTCCAAGGAACGCGTCCGCTTTTTCAGAACAGTTTCTGAAAAAGCGGACGTGTTCTTCCAACATCCCGGTATTCCTCATTGTATTAAGAATAAGGGATGTTCTGAAAGAGGAGGTGTGGCGGAGTTCCCTCGCCTCCCGTAGTGGCACGAACGGATTCCACCAGCCAGTAGAATGGAGGGAGTTTATTGCTTCTCCAGGATACAGCACAGTATAGATGTAATCTGGTTACAGGGCAGGCCTAGGATGCCTCAGCCCCCCTTGAGATGGGGGAGACTGGGCCCCTAAATCCCAGACCCTCTCGTAGGTTGCTTCCTCCATGTTACCAGACAGAAACTAAAAATGTCCCTTCCAGCTCTGTCCCCCAGCCAGGGCTGACCTCCCCTCCTTCCATTGTTTCTCTCCCTGGGAGGTAACTGGTCGAACAGGTTACCTCCCTGTCCCATCAGCTACTCTGCTGGGCCGTGGTACAGACAGCAGCCAGTGGGGGTCACCCACAGCCCCAGCCTAGCAACCAGCAAGGTACCAACACTATGTCACAGGAGGCTTTTCCGAAATTTGGCCCCATGTAGAGGGGTCAAATCTTGGAAAAGCCTCTTCCAAAAAAAAAAAGCGGAAAAAGATACACAAATTGCAGTTCGTAATTTGCATATCTTTTTCCAATATAATTCTGCAGTCTAGAAATAGCCTATGTTCATGAACACAGCCTGTACTTGCTGCTGAGAGCCATGTAGTCCATGCCGTTGCCCAGGCGTGGGTATCTCAGAGCGTGGCACTGGGCGCTGGACTGCATTTAGCTCACGCACAGCCTTCCCCGAGGCTGTTTGCAGCTGACCCCTCTGTGCCCCTGCCGTGTTGATTTATGGCCACACATTACGATGGGGATGCAGCACAATTGATTCGCTCCTGACAGTGAGGGAAGGGCTGCTGGTGCTATATGTGTGCCTGGGGTCCCAGAGTGAGGGATCCACTTGTGTGGGAAACACAATCCAAGGGGGTGCTCCTGGAAGTGGCGGGGTGAAGGCTGGGAGGCCCACAAGAAGAAACCTGTGCAAGGCAGGGACACAAAGGGGGGATCACCAGGAAGACATCTCTGAATTTCACCGGAGCAGGTTACATGAGGATGATGCAGGACCAAAACCAGCCCATCAAATCCCCTGCCCCCATCTGGGCTCCTCCAATGATCCCATGAGGGGCTGTGTAAGACCTTCCCACAGTCTTTCACCAGCCAGAAAACAGGTACATGGAGGGTAGGGCCTGGTGTGTCTCATGCCCAGGGAGGGAACTCAGGAGTCCTGGCTCCCAGCCCCCCTTCCTCCCCCACTCTGACTCACCAGCTCCTAGTCCCCTCCCAGAACTGGGGGGAGAACCCAGGAGTCCTGTAGTACGCCAAATGCAAAGGGACATCTTAATGAGCAGGTTTGTATAATTCATACTCCAACAGCATGTCTAAATTATAGCTCTCTGGGCCAGCCGCGTCTCTTGTGCTGTGTGTGTGCACGCTTGCACACGTGTGTGCTCTGTGTGCGTGTGTTGAAGTGTGTGTGTGCACGCCTGCACACATGTGCTCTGTATGTATGTGTGTTGAGGTGTGTGCACACCTGCACGCGTGTATGCTGTGTGTGTATGGAGGTGTGTGCGCGCCTGCACGTGTGTGCTCTGTGTGCATTTGTACTGAGCTGGGTGCACATCTGCACGTGTGTGCTCTGTGTGTGTCTTGAGCTCTGTGTGCATGCCTGCACATGTCTCTGCTCTGTGTGCGTATGCTGAAGTGTGTGTGTGCACACCTGCACACGTGTATGCTCTGTGTGTGTGTCGAGGTGTGCGCGCGCCTGCACATGTGTGTGCTCTGTATGCATGTGTGTTGAGGAGTGTGTGTGCACCTGCCCGGTCTCTCATCCTCTCCCATTTGCAACTCTCTTTCTCTACCTTTCTCCTCCCCCCAGCCCCACAATGTCCCATTGCACCTGGCCATGCTGTAATTCCGCTACATGCTCCCATCACCTCTGCCGCCCAGAGCCTGGCCTGGCTCCAGCCCCCTCTCCCAGATCCCCAGCTGCGCTGAGCCAGCTGTTACTGTACCCTCTTTACCCTAGCCACACAAGCCCTGGCCTCTCCCAGCAGGAAAAATGGGGCAGGCTGGGGAGAGGGAAGCTACTCCAGCCCTGGCTGGATACTTGGTGCGGCAGAGCATGGGATGGACAGACAGACGGACTCTGTCCCCTTCCTTCCCTCCCCATCTTGCTGCAGCCCAGGAATGTTCGCCACCCACACAGTGAAAACTACTTAGGAATGCCCGCCCCTCAGATGGGGCTGTGAGTCAGGAGTGAGGGGCACCGGCAGGGCTGGGAGAGCCCAAGGCTGGGGTGGGAGGCAAGGCTGGCAGGCAGTGACTTTCCCTGGATAATTAACCATCCTTTCATTTCACAATGGCCTATTTCCAAGCACCCTTTCACTCCCCCAACCAGCTGTGCTCCCACAATGCGCTGCGCTTCCCCTCTTAATGTATGCAAATGTATTTAAATTACTTTAATTTATTTTAATGTGCACATGCTGCCTGGCTGTGCAAAGGGTTATTGGTTGCGGTGAGGAGGGAGGAATAACTGGGGTTCGATCAGCTCTGCGGATGGGAGCTAGAAAAGATTCAGCCAGGGAAGACAATTCAGGAGGAGCGTAGGGCTCATCTGGCTGGACTAGAGGGGCTGCAGGTCAGGAGTGAGGGGTACAGCAGAGCAGGGGGCATCATGCCATGGGGGTGCACATTGGCTCCCCCAGATACATCCAGGGCCAGGAAAGATGCCAGTTCTATTTCCAAGTCCCTTGCTCTGCTAACAACAAACAAAATTATGGCTGGGCCCCAGGAACAGTGGCTGGGGACCAGGCCTTGCTCGACCGGCTAAGGATTCCTTCTCTGAGAACTTCCCTGTCCAGGGCGGGTGGGTCAGAGCAGGGGTCTGTGCACCAGGACTCCTGGGTTCTTTTCCCAGCTGTGGGAGGGGCGTGGGGGCTGGTGGGTCAGAGCAGGGAGCCGGGAGCCAGGACTCCTGGGTTCCTCCCCGGGGCTGGCATGGTTGGGGGACATACCCTGTGCTCCTGGTACTGCAGAGCACATGGGGCTTGGCCGAGGGCCATGCACAGCTCCGTTGCCAGCAGCAAGGACACGGGAGGATAATGAGGTGCAGGACCAGGGCCAAGGTGGCACTGGTCCCAGCAGGGTCTCATAATAATGGTGAAGAGCTGTGGGGGAGGGGTAGGAAAGCAGAACGAGATGCAGGGGGAGGCAGAAATGCTGCTGACATGGCAGGAGGTACTGGCAGGGAGGCTTTGGAATTCCAGCCAGGCCTCAAGGTCCTAGTATGGACCCTCCCTGCTCGCTGCCTCCTCTAGGGGGCGCCAACTCCAATCGGGCCTCAGGGTGGGGACTGGCTGGCTCAGGAGGGATGGGGAATTGCCCCTGGGGCCTGTCCTCTCTAGGGGTGCCAGCTCCCATCTGCCACAGGGCAGGGATTAGCTGGCTGGCTCCGGGATGCAGAGGACAGGGAATGGGGCATGGAGCCTCTCTCCTCTAGGTCTAAGCCTTAGTGACAATAATCTGGAGGGACGGAGAACCAGGAGGGCAGGTTCAGCAATGCTTCTTAGCCAAGATGGGCAGCAATGGTGTCCTAGGTTTATGAGGAGACAGGGCTTCCCCCTGTAAAAACAAACTGGGAAGCCCCCCAAAACATTGGGGGCAGACAGGGGGAATCTTCCCTGAGGACTTTAATGTGAAATCATATGGGTTTTGACCCAGGTTGTAGCCAGAGAATGAAAGAACAAAGGAAAGCCAGCAGAAAGGGGAAACTGAGGACACAGAAACCAATGGAAGGCTACAGGGGAGGCCAAAAGAAAAGGAGAAGGAAACAGAGGGAAGGAGCGAATGACAGAGCCAGGAAAGGAAGAGAAAGCATGGAAGAAAGAACATGCCAACAGGAAGCCAGGATAATACCCTGGCAATGCGCAAGTAGGAGGACTTGAAATGTGAGGGAAAGTAGGAAAGAAAGAATAATGCAGAGAGAGAAAAGAGAGTGAGAGGGTTTTATCACATTGCTGCCCCTGGGTCCCACCCACCCAGACTCCTGGGTACAGTCCCTTGGATTCATTCCCCCCCTTCCTCACCCAAGGGGGGGACTTGGCTGGTTCCCCAATATAACAGCAGCTTCCGCCCTTTCACACACCAGTGCCTAGAAAGTCCCTGGGATTGGTGTCTCCAAGGGAAATAATGAGCACAATGTGTTCAGGGGCGCTAAAGCACAATACAGACTGGTCCATATAATCCCAGCCAAGTTTGAAACTCAAATTACAGCTGGAATTGATTTATTTCTCCCAAGGAAATGATTCACCCATGGAAGTTTTGCTCCAAAGGGACTTAGGGACAGAACCCAGGAGCCTTGGCTCCCAGCCTCCCCTGCTCTAACCCACCAGCCTCCACTCTCCTTCCAAAACTGGAGAGAGAATCCAAGAGTCTTGAGCTCCACTGCCTCTTATCTTGCAGTAGCAGAGAGAGGCATCATTCAATACAGTCATTCCACAAATTTCCTCTGGGAATGGGGCGCATTCTAGCTCAGTATAGACCAGTCTGTTCAATGTGACTGAAAACTAATGAGTCCACAGCACATATATCTCTGAACAGTAGTCCATAAAGACACACTTCATCCTGCAGGGAGCGATAGAGTCCAATATGGACCAGTCCATACTGGCCATACCATGTTTTTAAACCCAAGAATCAGTGGGGTTTATTTATGTGAGAGACACAACACTCTTAATGCTCAGTGGTGGGCACTTTTACCCAATATAGACTAGAAACACCACCAGAGCCACAAATGAAACACTCACTGGAATTTCTCACTCTGCAAACAATGATCCTAGGTGAACATTTTGGCCAGCAGACAGCATTCTAGATTAAATACAACCTGGTCCATATACTGAAGCCATTTCACTGAACTATGCGCCCATCCCCAACTGCACATGCTAATCCAACTCCTCCATTTCTAATCTTGGCAAAATGCCCTTCCAGCATGGTAGTCCATAAATACTATTGGTTCATGGAGTCCTCTGCAGCCAAAAAACTGGCATTGCAAGGAAAGGCAGTCAATATATATTGTGTTATTGGACCTGTCACAGTGCCCCCTGCTGTTAGCACCAGGCTTTGTCAGGAAAGATGGTCAATGTCCAGTGTATAGAATTATTGGCTCTGTCACAGTACCCTCCTGCTATTAGCACCAAGCATTGAAAGGAAAGCCAGTCAATATATGCCATACAATGCATGTCTGGCTGTCACAGCACCCCTGCTGTTAGCATTAGGCATTGCAAGGAAAGATAGTCAATATATAGAATATACAGCATTAGGAGGAGGCAATATGATATACTGTATATTTTTGGCCATCTATCCTTGCAGTGACTGCTGCTAACAGCAAAGGAAGCTGTGACAGAGCCAATAATACTATATACTGCATATATTGACCATCTTTCCTTGCAATGCCTGGTGCCAACAGCAGGGAGCACAGTGCCAGGTCCAGTTCTAACCCCTGGCATTGCAAGGAAAGATTGTCAATATATGTAGTATATAGCGTTATCGGACCTGTCACAGTGCCCCCTGCAATTAGCACCAGGCATTGCAAGGAAAGACAGACAGTATATGGAGTATATAGTATTATTGGCTCATCACAGTGCTCCCTGCTGTAAGCACAAGGCATTGAAGCCTGGGTATTAGCAGCAAATTGCCCAAACATTGCATTATGCCCCCTCCCATTGGCATCAGGCCATTACAGGGCTATACTGCCTGCTTACCCTCTCCCCATCTTGGAAATCACTCACCAGGTGTTTTTTCCAGCCGTCCCTTCCGCCCGCCGCAGAGTCGGACCTTGGAGATTAAAATGAGCAGCTGCTTCTGGCAGAGGGATTTGGTGCCGCGGGGACAAACTTTCCGCTGGGGGGCCACAGGGCGGCTGGCAACGGGGTCCCGTATCTCCCGTTTCTGTCGGATCAAGGAGCTGGCCAGCGCCGCCATGGTCCCGTGCGAGTTTCTTACGCCGCACTCATGCCTCGGAAGAGCTGAGCCATTGGGTGGGGGTTATACCCTCCCCTCGTGCCCCTCTCTTGGAGAGGGCAAATTCACAGCCCTGAGTACCCAGCTAGGAATCCAGCTCAGGGTTAATTTAGTCCAGTGGGGGGCTGGCTGCTGGTTTCTTTCTCCCCTTTTCAGCAAATCCCAGAGGTAGTCAGTGAGGCGTGAGCTGGAAGAGCATTTAATAAATCCAGTCGTATCCCTCCCCCCTTTCCAAACCAGGGTAGTCAATTCTTTTTTGTCACAGTGCAAATGTCTTGGTCAAGGTACAGTCAAGGTCCAGACTCTGGCCAGGACAAGAACCACAATGGCACTCAGCATAAGCGAATCAATTCCCTTCCACAGCAGGATTTCGGACCCCCTGTGGTCCAAACTGCCCCCGCCCCACAAGCCGCAGCCTTTGGCTGGTTGGGGCTCTTTCCAGAAGCGCGGCAAAGGGAGACAAAATAACGAAGCACGGGCGAGATCTCCAAAAATCAGGCACCGGAGCTGGGTTGGGATCAGAAAGAATGGTCTGTGTTTGGAGGCTGGAGAGAAGGATGGGGTGAGATCCCTGGTGGGGGTGGCCAACTTCTTTTCTGCCGCTGTCTGCCACGCTCCTTCGCTCTGGAGAGAGGGGGGAGGGCAGGTGGCCCCCCTAGACACACACACAATCCCAGGCGTCCTTCAACTGGCGAGGTTAATTTGTATGGCACCGACTGGTGAGCGAGTGAGCGAGGCTGGTGTGTGCAGGGGGGGGGGGCAGCAGCAAAGCAGAGGGATGGAGGGATGAGAGAGAGAAAGGGATGGAGAAAAAACACACACACACAATGTCACACAGGCACCCCCCCCCACACACACACACCTTGGAGGAAACCTACAGCTGGAGGGGAATTCCCCTGGTCTTGCCCCCCCCCAAATTGACTCAGTTCCAGGAATCCCCCTGACTAGCCTAGTATGGGGGTCCCCTTCCCTAGTCTAGATTAGTCTGGGGGAGCCCCTGAGCTTCCAACCAAAGTGAATGCAGCTCTCCCAGGTTCTCTCAGTACTGGGGGACCCCTTCCCATGGCCCTAGGCCAGCCTGGTATTGGGGGTTCCCCTAATGTAGTTCAATATTGGGGACTCCCTGAGCTTTCCCCCAACCTAGCTCCTCTCCAGACTAAAAGTGGTGGCCCCTGCCCTACAGGCTGGCAGAAACTGTGGGACCCACTGTGCCCCCACAGAGATGACAATAGAAGGGGGTGTCTATAGCAATGAGCGGTAGGATTCGGGGGTTCACATCCCCCAAACAGCTATTACTCCCCTAGTTCAGCTGGCAATGGGGATAGAATTATTGGCGTCCCCCCCTCTGGAAAGCAGAGGTGAGTGAAAGCAAGAAAGGAGGATCCAGGTTTTGCAGGGCTGCTGATCCAATAAATTGTGTCCAGTGCACCCCAACAACTTAGCAGCTGCAAGGAGATGGATTTGGGGGAATCCCTGAGCTACTCCCCAGATATAGGAGCAAAAGCCAGTTCAAAATGGTTACCTCAAAACCCTTCCCACTTGACAGAATTTGGGGTTGTTCGCACCACCCCGAGGAAGGCAAGATTGAGGCAAGATTCCCCCCAGCTTTGCCAGTGTTTCTTACTCCTGACCCGCAGCCTCTGCCAGCCCAGCCCTAGGCTCCCCCCCCCCCGAAACCCTGACGGTGCCCCTCACTCCTGACCGGCAGCCCAGGGGCTTATCCAGGGGCTTATCACACTTGGGGAGGGCAGGCGAACAATGCTGGAAACTGGAAGGGATGTGGGCAGTTCATGGGGCCTTTAAGGAGCTTAGAGCAGAGGCATCCCAAAGGTGATTCCCCACACAGACACCCCAGTAGTGGGGAAGGGGCATATAAAAGAGGGGGACGAGCAGGGAGGGTCCCTGACAGCCCCCCCATGTGGATTTAATTCTAATCCTTGGGTTTCCCCCCAGCCTCTCCAGACCCTCCCCGGCTGCTCATTAAATAGGCATGCTCCAGAGGCTAGCAGTGGGGGATGGGGGGAAGAAGCCGCGGCTGGTGACACAAGCTGCCCCCCCCCCCAGCGCCGGCAGCGAAGGGTGACATTTGCCGGGTTCACTTGGTAGCTGCCTGGCTGGAACCCCCCCCCCCCCCGAGGAAGTGAAGGGGGGGGGGAGCTCATGATTGCGTGTAGTGAAGGGATCTGGCGACAAAGCCAAGGAGCGAGCCCCGGAGTCCCGGCTCTTGCCCCACCCCCTTTCTACCACCCTCCCCTTTTGTATTTTCTCCTTGCCCTACTGGGGCAGTGGGAAGGAGCCCTGGGTGGCAGAGGATATGTGGGGCTGAGGGGAGGAACGGGGGGATAGAGCCATGCGAGGCAGGGAAAGTGGAGCAGGGCTGGGAGGGGACGCACAGATCAGAGGGAAGGGGAGCAGAAGAATAGGTGGAGGTGGGGTGGGAAACTGACGGGAGGGGGGGAGGTGGGAACCGCGGAGGAAGGGGGAAGTGAGGGAGCATGGGGGGGGGGAAGCTTCGCATGGCTGGCTTCCTAGGACGGGCGCTCAAGGTTGCAGCGTTATTTTTAGCCACCTGCAGGCTTTGGCAGCGCAGAGCGGGGTGGGGGGAAGGCTGGGGGCGCAGGGGTGTCACTCGGGGTTCACAGGAAACAAAAGAACGACAATTTGCAGCCGCAGCCGTGAAACTAGGCTTCTGGGGGAAACTGAGTCACAGAGCGTCCAGAGAACACAGGCGTCCCGACTCCCAGGCCCCCGCCCCCCCCACACGCCTCTCCCAGAGCCGGGAGAGAACGGCGTGTGGGGCTGGGGCAGCCTGGCGGGGCTCTCTGGGCAGATGCGTTGGCCGGGCGCGCCCCTTGAAGTACATTTTCCTCAGCCGCTCTGCTCGCTGCCAGTGGGCTGGGCATCATCTCACAGCTCGCCGGGCCTGGGCCAGCAGCGGCCATGCCCCACGAGGGGCAGCACACTGCACCTCCAGGGAGTGGATGGGACCTGCCCCAGAGGTGGCTGCATCTCAACGTCCAGCGAGCGGCCCCATTTCTGGCCATGGGGGCAGCGCGGGGTTAACGACCCCACGGGGGGTTGTGGGGCTGGGTCCGTGCTGCCACCAAGCGGCGGTGGGCGGCACTGCGCGTTCCCGGGACCCCTCACAGCGGCAGACTCCAGCGCCCCGGCACCCGCCCATCCCCCGCTTCGCTGAGGGCCAGCTAATCCCTAGCAGCTGGAAGGCAACTGGCAGTGTGCGTAGCCCGGAGGTCCCGCCCGGCTCGGAGATGCGCCCACCTCGGGGCGGGGGGGGGGGGGGGGGGGAGAGGAGCGGAGTTTAACAGCGACCTTCTCCGAGAGGCCGGGCCGGGAAGCCAGGGAGAGTCGCGGCGGGGCCCGGGAGGTCAGGTTGTGCCAGGTCCGAGCTTAGGAGTGAAAAGTACGACTGAGGATTTTCTCTCCCTCTGAACTCGCTGATGGGCACGGCGCTCCCCGCTAAGCCCCTCGCGGGAGGAAGGGGAGGCCTTGAAACTAATCTTTCTGTCTCGCTCATGAAAACCGAGCCGATTTGCCTATGCAAATTTAGCCACTTCCTTTGCCAAGCCAAAGAGGCAACTGCTGAAGCGGTAAATGGCTCAGGCTCCCAAGCCCCCATCCCCGATTGTCAGATTGTGGGTTCCGTGCCCCTCCCCCACCAAGCAGAGGTGGGCGGGCGCTGCCCACTATCCCCACCTTTGCCACTCTCCTTCATGCTCCTTCTCCCCCCAGCTCTGTGCAACCCTTGCCAGCCCAGCCCAGCCCAGCCTTGGGCTCTCCCAGCTCTGCCAGTGACTCTTCCTCCCAACCAACAGCCAGCCGCTGCCAGACCAGACCAGCCCTGGGCTCCCTCTCCCCCATTAAACCTCCCCCGCAGAAGACATCACAATATGTCCACCGAATGCCTTAGAATTTACTTTTATTTAAGTCTCAAGTTGGAAAAAACTAAATGCGTTTCTACAGGCCCCAGAACTCCAGATCGACAGATGCAGCAGTTTCTGGGAACTGGAGCAACAACCTGCCCCCCATGAGCCCATTCGTTCCATCCAGGAAAACGTAGAGCCCTGCCTTCTCCATAAAAGAGGCCAAACCCTAAGCTCTTTGGGAGGGACACAGAAAATAATTTGATTTTCCACAAACTCCCTTCTACCCCCAAAAAAACTTAAAAACAATGACTAGGCTAGCAGCACCTTAAAAGACTAACAAAACATGTAGATGGTATCATGAGCTTTTGTGGGCATAACCCACTTATACACAGTCACGCTGCATCCCAACATTTAATGGTGGGCACATTGCTGGGGCTGGTACCCCTCAGTTCTGACCCACAGCCCCAGCTTGAATAAAGATACTAACAGTGTTTCCCAATTTTATTTGGCCACAGAACCTTTTTGAACACAAAAGAATTTTGCGGAACCCTTGACTGACATTGTCAGCACCGAGTAGTGACATTGTCCCCGCTCTCTGGCTAAGCTGGCATTACACAGGGACACTTATCATGGCAAACAAAGATGAAACTTGTTTTCAATAAAATTCATAAATGAATGAAAATTCCATTCAATTACAATAATTCAGACTGTAATGGAATTTTCTCATGAAACCCCTATTTTCACTTTGTGGAACCCTGAGGTTCCACGGAACACCATTCAGGAAACACTGGGTTAATGCACTACAAAGGCAATTTCCCCCACCTTTGATATTTGCATTTGCACATCAAAAGTTAGGCTGGATGTGTTCCATTTGTAACTCAATTAGCATAATTAACATTGGCCCTACAGTTAACAGGAAACTGCTTTTGCTGTTTATATATACTCTGTAATTTCCACTCCAACTCATCTGATGAAGTGGGTTTTACATACGAAAGCTAATGATAATAGATTTGTTAGTCTCTAAGGTGCCACTGGACTACTAGTTTTTAATTAGGCTATGTCTAGATTACGTTCTATTTTCGAAAGGATATGCAAATTCGGTGGGATTTCCTAGCTTGACAGTGATCTTCAAAATGCTGTGTCCCCATTCACACACACGCTGTCAAATAGGTCCAACTGTCCATGACAAGACTTTAATTCAGAGTTCTCTTTGATCAGTCTTCCCCACACTTTATTTTGGCACATTTAAATTGCACAGACAAAATCAGTAGCCCAAGATAGAAATTTAGTAACCCTGAGCTGTCTGGGAAAGGCAGATTTGCATTACAGTAGCAGTCATGCAAATTTCAAATCACCCAAGAAAGTGGGAGTATATAGAACCCAGGAGCCCTGCTCTCCTGCTGTAACCAGCGGACCCCACTGCACTCCCACAGTTGAGAAGAAAACCCCAGCATCCTGCCACTAGCATGCAGACATCCTATCCCATCCTGGTGGCAGAATATGGACTGGTCCCCCAGCTACACCTCAGCCTCAGACCCCTCATCCGGAGCCCTGCCCAGCTTGGCGGCCACCTTGACCCTCTCCACCGCTTGCCGCAGGTGTCCTGCTGGGTCCCCCCGGACGGCAGCCACAGTGCGGGCCAGGCCCGGCTCCCAGACCCCTTCCAGCCTGTTGCAGCTGGGCAGGAAATAGTGGGGACAGGAGCCACGGGCCAGGCTGGCTACCATGTCATCCAGGAGGCCTAGCAGGCAATGGGCTGCGTTTTCCTCCTGGCCCAGGTAGCGTGCAGGCAGGCGGTCACAGGCCCACAGCACCAGGATCCAGAGGTGATACGGACCGACCTTCTTGTTCCAGGTGCAGGACAGGGCAGCCCGGGCAGCCCGAAAGGCCTGCAGCAGTGGAGGCGGCACCACCTGCTTGAGATGCAGCTCGCTCCTGGAGAAGGACAGGCGCCAAGCAAGGCCCGTGGCCTCTGCCGCGTCCTGGGCCTCTCGCCAAGCAGGGCCCACAGCCTCTGCTGGGCCCTGGGCCTCCAGTTGGCTCATGGCCTCCACTGGGTCCAAGGTGTCATGCCAAGCGAGGCCTGAGGCATCCACTGGGTCTTGGGCCTCATGGCAAGTTGGGCCTATGGCCTTCACTGAGTCCACAGCCTCCCCTGAGCCCGAGACCTCATGCCAAGTGAGGCCCACCACATCCACCAGGTTTTGGGCCTCATGCCAAGCCTTACCCACAGTCTCCACCAGGCCCGGGGCCTCCACTGGGCCAAGGGACTCCTGCCAAGTGAGTAGGTAGTCCTTGGTCAGGGTAGTCCTGCCGTGGTCAGGGTAGTCCCGCCAAGCCGGACAGGAGCTGGGCAGGAGGTAGAAGCCCTCGGCCACGTCCTCTTCCATCAGCTTGCCCTCCCAAAAATGGCTGTGACTCAGCCAATCCTGGGCGACTGCCGGCCATCCCTGGAAGGCCACAACGGGCACCACATCATACAGTGCCCGGAGGGTGCCATGCCGCAGCATGAGGGTGACCAGCCCACCCTGCCCAACCACCCATTCCACGGTTGGTTCCCCTTGTTGTGGGGTGGCCTGGGCCTGGCTGGTCACGGCCACCAACGTCTGGCAGAACCAGGCTGAGACCAGGCTAGGGGCTAAGTAGGCCTGGCCATCATGGTGTTGGCAGCAGTCAGCCCACCGGTGCCAGGCCTCTGGGCCGAAGGGGGCTAAGGGAAGCCAGGCGTAGCCTGGTGGGCAACGGTGCAGGTCCAGAGCTATGGGGCAACCATGGGTTTGCAGAACAGGCACCAGGAGGGTATAGTCGGCATCATAGTTGGCCCGTGAGGTGTAGCAGCCCAGAACTCCAGGGTCCAAGTCCACCGTGCCCTGGCGTGCCCCGCCAGAGAGCAGGAGGTATTCATTGGCCTCTGGAAGCTTCTTGTCCACCTTGTGCACCAGACCTGGCAAGAAAGAGGACGGGGGAGGGGGCAGCTTGGAAAAATGGAACCCAGCAGTCCGGGTTGATGAGTCACTATACTGAGAGAATATCCAGGAGTCCTTCCTCCCACTCCCCCACCCCCCACTATAATCACCAGTCCCCATTCCCTTCCCAGAACCAGGAAAAGCACCCTGGTTTCCAGGCTGCCAGCACATTCTCTCTCACTCACCCAGCAGGGAGAATACAAAGTCCTTGAGAGTCAGCAGTTCGGGGGCGGCCCGGACACCTGGGTCCCACATGGTCTGCTTGCTTAGCTCTTGTACCAGCTGGTTGAGTTCGGCAATCCGGGCTCCAGAGTGGAAATCCAGGTCTGTGAGGGGCTGGGCTGGGCGAGGGACAACATCCCTCTCTGGGGAGACCATGGCCTGGTGCTTGGAGGGGGGCAGACAAGGGGGAAGTAAGGGGGGAGCTATGCAGAGAGGGCTCCCACCTTCCATTTCACCCCTAGATTTCCCTTCCACATCCTAGCCCCTAACCCTTCAGGACTCCCAAAACCATAATCTCCTCCCATATACCCTGCCCACAACCTACCCCGCTTGCCTAGTCATAAGAATGGCCATACTGGGGCAGACAAAAAAATCCATCTAGCTCAGTATCCTGTCTTCACACAGTGGTCCATGCCAGATTCCCCAAGGGAGTGAACAGAACAAGTAATCATCAAGTGATCCCTCTCCTGTCACCCATTTCCTGCCTCTGACTAACAGAGGCTGGGACACCATTCCTAACCATTCTGGCTAATAAAGTATTGATGGACCTATACTCCAAGAATTTATCTAGTTCTTTTTTGAACCTTATTAAAAGTCCTGATCTTCACAACATCCTCTGGCAAGAAGTTCCACAGATTGACCGTGCGTTACATGAAGAAAAACTTCCCTTTGTTTGTTTTAAACCTGCTACCTATTAATTTCATTTGGTGACCCCTAGTTCTTATGTTATGGGAACAAGTAAATAACTTTTACTTATTCACTTTCTCCACACCAGTCATGATTTTATGGACCTTAGCCTCCTCTTTTCTATGCTGAAAAGTCCCAGTCTTTTTAATCTCTCTTCATATGGCAGCCATTTCAAACCTCTAGTCATTTTTGTTGCCCTTTTCTGAACCTTTTTCAGTGCCAAGATATTTTTGAGATGAGGTGACCACACTTGTACTCAGTATTCAAGATGTGGGTATACCTTAGATTTTTACAGATGCAATAAGATGTTCTGTCTTATTCTCTATCCGTTTTTTAAATGATTCGTAGCATTCTGTTTGCTTTTTTGACTGCTACTGCACGTTGAGTGGATGTTTTCAGGGAACTAAGTACAATGACTCCAAGATATCTCTCTTTAATGGTAATAGCTAATAATTTTGTATGTATAGCTGGGATTATTTTTTCCAATGTGCAGTACTTTGCATTTATCAACATTAAAATTAATTTGCCATTCTGTTGGCCAGTCACCTAGTTTTGTGAAATCCTTTTGAAGCTCTTCACAATCTGCTTTGGCCTTCACTATCTTGAGTAGTTTAGTATCAGCTGCAATTTTTGCCACCTCATTGTTTACCCCTTTCTCCAGATCATTTATAAATACATTCAATAGGATTGGTCCCAGTACAGACCCTTGGGGGACACTATGGCTGTGTCTACACTGGCATGAATTTCTGGAAATGCTTAAAACGGAATACTATTCCGTTTTCAGTTTTTCCGGAAAAGCAGCGTCTACATTGGCAGGCTGCTTTTCCGGAAAAGCCCTTTTTCCGGAAAAGTGTCTGTGGCCAATGTAGATGCGCTTTTCCGGAAAAGAGCCCCGATCGCCATTTTCGCGATCAGGGCTTTTTTCCGGAAAAGACTACTGGGCTGTCTACACTGGCCCTTTTCTGGAACAGTGTTCCGGAATAAGGACTTATGCCCAAGTGGGAGCAGAATAGTTTTTCCGGAATTGCGGCTGATTTTGTACAGTAGAGCATCATTGCTTTTCCGGAAATTCAAGGGCCAGTGTAGACAGCTCACAGCTTATTCCGGAAAAGCGGCTGATTTTCCGGAATAAGTGGCCCAGTGTAGACACAGCCTACAAGTTACCTCTTTCCATTCTGAAAACTGACCATTTATTCCTATCCTTTGTTTCCTGTCTTGTAACCAGTTATCAATCCATGAGAGGACTGATAATTAAAGTAAGTTGTCATGGGATAAGTTAAGAGTTTTTGGTGAATGACCTTGTCAAAGGCTTTCTGGAAATCTAAGTATATTGTATCCACTGGATTCCCCTTTGTCTACATGCTTGTTGACCCCCTCAAAGAACTCTACCAGGTAAAAAGCTTCAGAGGGGTAGCCGAGTTAGTCTGTAACAGGAAAATCTGAAAAAACAACAAATAGTTTCATAGCATTTTAAAGATTAACAAAACATGTAGAGGGTATCATGACTGGTCATCTGAAGAAGTGGGTTTTGCCCATGAAAGCTCATACTACCATCTACATGTTTTGTTAGTCTTTAAAGTGCTACTAGATTATTTGTTGTTTTTTACATTTTTTTTTCTACTAGGTCAGTAAGGCATGATTTCCCTTGACTGTGTTGACTTTTCCCAAACAAATTATGTTCATATGTGAGAGACAATTCTAGTCTTTACTGTAGTTTCAGTTAATTTGCCCAGTACTGAAATTAGATTTACTAGTCTATAATTGGCAGGATCACCTCTAGAGCCCATTTTAAATATCAACATCCCCTCCCTCCACCACCACCACCCTGGCTCCCCAAAGCTTCTCCCGCATAAACTCTACCCCACATACCTCCTGCCACATAACCTACCTAGCCTCCACCACCACATTAGCCCCTCAAAGCTTCTCCACAATAATCTCCCCCCATAGATCCTACCCCATAACCTATCCAGCCCCTCACCCTCCATCACCATCCTGGGCCCTAAAAGTGGGATGTTAAATACCGGTTAATTGAATAATTGAATAATTGACTCCTCACCGCTTGAGTAACCTCATTAATTCGTATCGATTAGTCGACTATTCTGTAGTCACTGGGGGCAGGGCCAGCAGCCAGTGCACTCTGGCTTCACTCCTGAGAAGACCCCTGCCACGCCACACTGCTGCTACTGTATCAGACAGCAGCATAGGATGCTAGCTGGGAGCTGGTCTGCAAGGGGAGCCAGTTTAAAACCCAGCTTCCCTTGTGGACCTGAGATGTCGCTCTGTGCTGCTGCCTCTGATAAAGAGGCAGCAGCTTGGGGTGTCAGCAGCCCCCATCTAGGAGGTGGTTTGAGCTCCCAGTTCTGGCGCGAGCCAGAACTGAGCTGGGCTGCTAGTCAGCCTTCTAAAAAATTTAATGGCAAGTGGGGGAGGGGGTGGAATGCGTATAGTCTATACTATTAACCTATAAGCTTTTGCTTATTGGTTAATCGACTACACTTTTACATCCCTACCCCAAAGCTCATTTCCCATAGCTTATCCACTTTCCCCACCCCTTCCCATAGAGATCCTCCACAACCTTCCCCAACCCGATCCCTTCCCCCCCAATCAGCTTTCTCCTCTCCAGGAACATCCCATCCCTAATTGATCTTTACAGTCAGCCCTTCCCTGGAACTCCACTTAGCCCAACACGCAGGGACTACCTCACAAGTCTCCTTCTACCATCCTTCTCCAGAATGCCTCCCACTGCCTGTGGTTCTGGAGTGAGGGAACCAGCAGAGTTAGGAAAGTCTAGGGCTGGGCTATCAGCGTCTGCAAGTAGGCAGTGAGGGACACCAGTAGAGCTGGGGGGAAAGGACTAGGGGGCTGTGGGTTGGGAGTGAAGGGCACTGGCAGAGCTAAGAGGAAGGGAGACCAGGGCCAACCTAACAGGAGCTGCGGTCAGGAGTAAGAGGCATTGGCAGGACTGGGGAAGCCCAGGGCTGGGCTGGCAGGGGCTGCAGGTTGGGAGTGAGCAGGGCTGGGTTGGGTTAGGTTGGGTTGGAAGGGGCTGTAGGTCAGGAGTGAGGGGGCACCAGCAGGGTTGGTGGGGGGGAGGTAGGGGTTGTGGGTCGGGAGTGAGGGCACTATAACATTGAGTTTGTAGCAGCAGTGTTGTTTTACCTCGCACCTCTGCATGTGGCCTGTGCTGGATGCCTGGGTCCCTTCTGAGGGCGGGAGCGGTGTTTGGAGATCTCACACTTGGATCCAGAACCTGAGGAAGGCCCCAGATTTACCTCTCCTCCACATTCCCACTAGGTGAGAGCTATTCTCTCCCTTCCGCCTTCTTGCTTCTGCCAGGTACTCACATGCCCCGCCCCCAACCAGGTGTGGGGAACTGAGACTCTCTCCCTGCAAATCTCGCCTAGCGGGTGTGTGTGTGTCTGTGTATTTGTGTGATCTCACACATGGCAGTGAACTCACCTGGGAACGGACAGCCCCACCCTTGGCTGAGCCAGCTCCACTGCCCCCTGGGGAATGTAGTGCTGCTCATAGCCGCAGTGCTCCCTGGGAACTGTAGTACTGCCTATGGCCGCAATGCTCATAGGGAATTGTAGTCCTGCCATTTTTTTTTTTTTTTGCAAATGCACCTTGGGAATTGTAGTCCTGTCATGACTCCCAATGCCCCTTGGGAATTTTAGTTCTACCGTTACTCCTAATGCTCCCTGGGACTTGTAGACTTGCCATTACTCCCAATGCACGCTGGGAAATGAGGTCCTACCAATGTCCCCAGTGTCTTTTCGAAACTAATGCTGCTTGTCCCTTTTGCCCAATGCATTCTGGGATGTGTTGTTCTTTCCTCCATCCCCAGCAACCTGTCTGTAGAGTGTAATAACTGTAGGGCCCATTTGGGAAGGAAGCAATTCCCAGTGAATCATGAGTATTCACAGGAAACACCAAAACTGGGAGATTCTGAGCAATTTGCAACCTGGAAGGGATTTAAAAAATCCCACAAAGTATGCTGGCAGCTGTTGTTTGGATCTCCCCTCCCAAGACACTCCCAGCTGATGTTCTTCTCAACCCATCCCAGTGCATCCCCAGTGTGGGGCAATTGGCAACCTCCCAATTCACCCAATGACTCTCAGTGCCATGAGATGTGCAGCCAGGACTCCTGGTTCTCCTCCCAGCTCCGGAGGGGAGTGGGTGTGAGTAGGGGAGCTAAGAACCAGGACTACTGGATTTTCTACCACAGTCTGGGAGAGGAGTGGGGTAGAGCAGGGCATTGGGAGCTGCTCATACGCTGATTCTAAGCGGCTTTACTCTTTATTTTCCAAGCAAGGGGTCGGGACTCCACTTTAGCCCACTTGATTCCGTTTCCACTGGGGCCCCTTGATGGGCCGGTAGACCCAGTCCTGCGTGGAGGGCTCTGGCGCTTTGAAGTACCGAGCGTGGCCACTGGGCGGTGCTGGTTTCTCCGCTTCCCCATCGCTGGTGTTGGTGGCCATGTCCTGGCTCTGCCTGGCTCCCTCTGCTGGTGTTGCCGCGTCCTCCTTCCAGCGCAACTCCCGGCGCCCAGGCGAGGGGTCACGGCTGGCGGGCGGCGTCTCGGGGTGGACAGGATAGATGTAGACCTTGGTGGGCCGCTGGCGCTGGGACTCGGCTGCTGACGAGGCCAGCTCTTCCCGGCTGGCGGAGCGGAACCGGACCCCGGACCCTCGGCGAGCCTCCGTGCCGCAGGAGACGGTGGCTGGGCGCTGCTTGGGGGAGCTACTCTCGCGGGGCACGGCGGAGGGGGCTGAGGCAGCCCGGGGGCATGTGCAGTTATGGTAGCGCCTTGGGGCGTCATGCCGGCACAGCGGGGCATCCTGGTGGCGCCGGGGCGGATCCCGGTGCAGGTTGACGTCCATGGTGAGGCGTACCGGTTCCCAGGGGCAAAGCAGGCAGCGTCGCAGAAAGGGGAGCTCTCTGTGTACGGAGCGCCGGTCACAGGGCTTCAGGTCGTGCGCCGGGCAGCGAGGCTTCCGGATGGTGGAATTGGCGGGTGGAGATGGGAGTGCTGTGAAGAAAGAAAGGAAGAATTAGCCCACACCCAACCCATTCCGTGGGGAGCCCCCACGTGTTCCTTCCGGTTCCCGAAACCCCCAGCCCTTCCTTTTGCGACCCCCCCATCACAGACCCAACTCTTCACCCCCACACTGCTCCCCAACTTACGCTTAGTCACAAAAACACCTGCGAACCCCAAGAGAAGCCTCCAGAGCTGGCAGCAGATCTGGGGAGGGGAGGAAGAGGAAGGGATCGGAAATGCAGCCACTTCTAAGGTGGGGCGGCTTCGACTGCCTCCGCCGCCTCCCGACCCCACAGCGCATATTAGCACCTCCCTTGAAACAGCCCCGCCTGCCAGAGGAGAGCGCCCCCTGCTGAGTCCCCGCCCTGCTCCCTGACCCACAGCGCCCCCTAACACCACCCACCACTGTCATGATCTTCAAGGCGACTTGCACCAGCAGGATCAGCGCGACCAGCAGTACGATGGTGTCCTGAAAGTCCAGGCAGCAGGTGCCAGACGAGGGGCACCCATGGCAGGGGCTGTCCCCCATTGGAGAGGGGGTGGGGCCGGGCGCTGGTGAGCCGGGCCCTGCATCCCTGCCCCCCAGCCTCCAGGAACCGCTGACTGGGGGAAAGCTGGAAAGGAGGGGGCGAGCAAGTCCCAGCCCGGAGCATTGTGATGCAGCTCCCGGGGTATCCTGGAGGGGAAGCCAGACACCATTGTGACATGGTCGGCAGTTGGCACTGGGAGATGCTGTTGCCCCCTACTGGTGTGTGTGTGTATGTATGAGCTGCGGGCGGCTCCAGGGCAGGGACTGGCTGGCTCAGGAAGGCAGGGAATGGAGCCCTTGAGAGGTTTCACTTTTTGCCTATACACCTGCCACCGGCTCCCACCCACCCCAGGGACCAGGCCGCGAAAGGTCTCCCTGTCCAGCAGGAAAACGCGTGTCGCACAATGCGGGGGGCAAGCTAGAGATGTGCCCTCATATAGCCCCAGGAACCTACAGCAGATGGGGAACGGGCGAGTCCTGACTCCGAACACTCCCCTACCTACCTGCCACCACTATCCTCCCAGAGTCAGGGAGAGAGTCGAAGTATCATGACCCGCTGATTTACAGCCAGCGAAGTGACGTGGAGTGTGTGTGTGTGTGTGGGGGGGGGGGGGGTGCAGGGCAAAACCGGGGTTGCTGGATGAGACAAGCTGGAGCAAGGGCTGGAGGACAGCAGCGAGCAGCAGCTGCTACATCTCTGGGAACTATCCGCGCGGGCGTGAAGCTAGAATGAAATTCAGCATGAAGCACTAGGGCTCGCGTTCGCCTCCTTTGTTATAGCTGCTTGCTCCGCCCCAGAGATGGCTGCTTCTCAGCGTCCGTGTATCTGTGACCTGGGGGAGGGAGGCAGTCCCAGGTAGGACACCTGAGGCTGTTAGAATCCCCTTCCTCACCCAAGTAATGAACACAGCAGGACAGACCACCCGCACTGCCGGCGTGTGGGAGGGGCCAAGGTTGGTGGGATGCAGGGGGAGGGGCGAAGAATTCCCACTCCAGTTGTGACTGGGTCTCCGCAGAGAGAACCCAAGAGTCCTGGCTCCCAGCGCCTCCCTCCCAGTCTCTCCGCGATGCAGCGTGAGCAAGCTCCCGGAGAACAGGGTTGCCATGGTTACCTCTGCAAGCCCCCCTCCAGTGCCCCCCCTCCCCGACCTTCAGCAGCGATTCGCGCAGGCGGCTCTGTGTGACTGGGTGCGGGCGGCTATTTATAGCAGGCCGGCACGGGGAGAGAATATTAATGAGCGATGCCCCTCGCTCCCGACCCACAGCCCCTGCCAGCCCAGCCCTGGGCTCCCTTCCCCGACCTAGGTAGATAGATCAGCCATGCCTCACCAGACTTGGTGCTTTAGTTTAGGCAATTCTATGGGGAGAGATAAAATGCAGCTGCCTCTGGGCTGGAGCATCTGGTAAATCTCCCTGCCCCGCTCCCTGATCCACAGCGCCTCCTAGCGCGGCCCTGGAGCCAGCCTTGCCAGCCAGGGGAGAGCCCCCCCCCCCCCCCCCGACGTTGGCATTAGTCTCTGCTGCTGCATCATCATCTTTGGGATCTTGCACGGGTTGCAGAAATATCTAGGTCAGCGCCCAGCTCCGCTTCTCGTAGTGATGAGGAAGGTTTGGAGGGGAGGGCAGGCGAAATGTCCTGGATTCCTGTTTTCCCTTCTCCCCCAGTGAAACACACACAGAGTCTGGGGCTGGGAGAAGCTTCCCCTGCAACAGTCTGGAATTGCCTGGGGCAGGAGAGGATTGGGAGCCAGGACTTCTGAGTTCTCTCTATGGCTCTCAGAGGGCAGTGGGGGCTGGTGGTTAGAGTGTGAGTTCTGTGGTACTGTAACTCCACTGCTCCCAGGGGAAGGGGCAGCCCTTGGATCCCCGCACACACCCAGGAGCCCAGAAAACATCAGAGGAGTCCCCCTAAAATGGGCAAGACCCCACATGCTGTCTCCTGAAGTGAGAAGGGGCTGTGAGGCTCCACCTCTTTTGCCTCCCAGCTGTCCCAGCAAACAAGATGGTGCCCCCTAGAGGGATCAGACCTCCTGCCCTATTCCCTGCCCCCCCCCTCTCGAGCCAGCCAGTCCTTGCCCTAAGGCTCAGTGGGAGCTGGCACCCCATAGAGGGGACAGGCCCTTGTCCCATTCCCTGCCACCCCTGAGCTTTTCAGTCCCCTGCTGTTGTGGGTCTGATCTGGGAGGTGGGGGATGAATATCAGTCTGGCCTGGGCCATGTCTGGGATTCCAATCTGTGTCAGCTTTGAGCCTTGGGTGATGAAAGAGATGGGGAGGGCAAAGAGCAGTTGGGGGTCAGTCGAGGACAGCCATGGGGGTGGGGCAGTGCCATGGGGGAGGATATGGGGTGTGACATGAAAGGTGGGGGGGAAATGGGAGGGTGGAATGGGGGGTTCCAGAGAACAGCACTGGGGAGCAGGGAGGGTGGCTGTTAAGTGGAAGGCCCAGAGGGGCAGGTGGGGGGACAGAGGAGGGGGACCAGGAGGAGGGGGCTCTGGGATATGCAGGTGAGGAAGGCTGGGAAGAGGAAGCTCTGCAGAGGGAGGGGTGGGTGGCTAAGAATTGGGGGAGCCCAAGGGATGCAGGGAGCCCCATGGGGTGGTCACCGTGAGCCAAGTCCAACATTTTAAACTTTTTTGATTTTATATTTACAATAAGTTTCATCTCTTGCAATGTTTTAAAAATGTGTACAGCTCCCCGCTCCCCCAGCTCTGCCCCCGCACCTCATGGCTCTTCCCCCCAGGTCTGTGCTGTTAAGGTGGGAGGGGCACACACAGCCATTCCCCCAGGAGGGAGTTATGCATTGTACAGACACTGCCAAAAAAAAGTCCCCTTGTTGAGTCTTTTGTCTCCTTTGATCCTGGTTCAAGAGGTGGGGTTCCAAAGTCTCAGGGTCTCTTGCTGGCAGGGGCAGGGGTGGGGTTTCCCCCAAAATAGTTCCCCTTCCCTGGAGTATCAGGAATAAAAATAGATGCTCTCTGATTCTTGGGGGGACAATAAGAGGATATGGGACAACTGCTCCCCATGCTGCCTGGGGAAGGGGTGTTTGGTGTCTCTGGTGACCATCTGGGTTGTAGGCTGAAGATGATGGCCATCTTGACAGTAGATCAGGCAAAGGGCTGCCGTGGTTACAATCTTGACTGTAGGCTAAGGAAGAAATTGCCTTGGTAGCCATCTTGACTGTAGGCCAAGCAAAGAGCTGGGATTGTGGCCATCATGACCTTAGGCCAGGGAAAGAGCCCTCCATGGCAGCCATGTTGAACATTAATATGACAAGAGCTTACTAGTAGCCTTCTTTGATGGTAGACCACAGGTTGCCTACACGGGCTGGACCAGATTTTGAGAATGCTGCGGGCCCCACGGATGGCCCAAAATGTGCCACAGGCATCCATGTTGGATTGTTGATGAGGAAAAGGCCCGTCCCCAGGCAGCCAACTTGGATTTAAGAAAAGGAAGTCCCTCATCAGTGGCCATCTTGGAATTTGGCCAGCATCAGTCATCAGCCACAGTGAAAGCCATCTTGGATTTCAGCACCTGGGCAGCCATCTTGGAATTCACCACACTGGCAGCCCTCTAGGGTTGGATGGCATTGGTGGTCATCTTGGCTTTCACTGCCTGGGGCAGCCATCTTGGATTTGGGAACCGAACAAGTGCTTGTCCAAAGACAAGACAGGAGGAGGAGACTGAGCGTCATTTGGCAACTGCATAAGGCCATTGAGGGAGGTCAGAAACATGCCCCGGGATGTCTTCCTGCCGGAAAAGCAGCTGTCCCCAGAATAGAGTTACACTCCGTGGCATGCACAGCATGAGGCTCAGCCAACTCATGCCGCAAAAGAAAGCAACCCTTCCAGAAAAATATACCCCTACAGAAAACAGAGCCTCCTCTTCTCTGGCCACCCCAAAGTTGCTGAATTTGGCACATTTTACAAAATGTATTTAACAAACAAAATCTCCTGTACAGACATATTAAAAAAATGAAAACCAGACAGAAAGCAAAGAGGGACAGATTTCCAGGATGGCTTTTTTGGTCAGGAGACCTCCTTGCCTGGCGTCCAATCCCTCCTACCACTCGTTCATTGTCCTGCTTTCCTCACAAAAAGATGGTCTGCGTCAGTCAGAGAGACACAGAGACCAGGGAGGCAATAAACAATGTGCTTCTTGATTGAGGCATTCTCTCCCTCCTGCTCTCGGTCCCCGTCTGCCTCTCTTCAGGGGTTGCTTTCTGAGGTTGGTGCTGGGGGCCTTTTCCAGGGTGGAGAGTGATGAAAAGGCCGGGGCACTTGAAGCTGGGTGTTGGGAGGACAGAGTGACCTGGGTTCTGTCCTCGATCTTGTGCCCCAGTGTGGGAAGGGGAAAGAAGGGGAGACTCAGAGACGGAAAGAAAGTGTGTATCTAGACCAGGGGTGGGGAACCTTTTTTGGGTCAGGGGCCACTAACCCAGGGTATGTCTACACTACCCCCCTAGTTCAAACTAGGGAGGGTAATGTAGTCATACGGAGTTGCAAATGAAGCCCAGGATTTGGATTTCCTGGGCTTCATTTGCATAAAGCCGGCCGGCGCCATTTTTAAATGCTGGCTAGTTCGGACCCCGTGCCGAATCCGAACTAGGAAGCCTAATCCGAACTAGCAAGTCCATGCTGCATGTAGCCGCGCAGCACAGGTTCCAAACTAGCCGGCATTTAAAAATGGCGCCGGCCGGCTTTATGCAAATGAAGCCCGGGAAAATCCCGGGCTTCATTTGCAACTCCGTATGACTACATTACCCCCCCTAGTTCGAACTAGGGGGGTAGTGTAGACATACCCCCACAGAAAAATCAGTCAGGGGCCACACACAAGTGAGAAGTAAGAAACAAAACCAAACCCCCCCCCCAAACTTCTCACTGAGGGTATGTCTACACTACCCTCCTAGTTCGAACTAGAGGGTAATGTAGGCATACCGCACTTGCAAATGAAGCCCGGGATTTGAACTTCATTTGCATAAGCGGGGAGCCGCCATTTTTAAAACCCCGCTGGTTCGAACCCCGTGCAGCGCGGCTACACGGGGCACGAACTAGGTAGTTCGAACTAGGCTTCCTAGTTCGAACTACTGTTACTCCTCATTTCACGAGGAGTAACGGTAGTTTGAACTAGGAAGCCTAGTTCGAACTACCTAGTTCGTGCCCCGTGTAGCCGCGCTGCACGGGGTTCGAACCAGCGGAGTTTTAAAAATGGCGGCTCCCCCTTATGCAAATGAAGCCCGGGAAATTCAAATCCCGGGCTTCATTTGCAAGTGCGGTATGCCTACATTACCCTACTAGTTCGAACTAGGAGGGTAGTGTAGACATACCCTGAGGTGGCTCCTGACTGAGAAGCAGCAAAGACACTCCCCCACATTCCCCTCACACACAGGAGCCTAGGGACACCTAGGCTAGTAGATTTTGTGTGCTCCAGCCCAGCAGTGATGCAGTAGGGGACCTGGAGTGTCAGCACAGGCTCCCCAATGCTGGGGGGCCCCTGAGCCTCAGGTGCCAGATCCAGGCAAGCCAAGGGACACATTCAGCCCCTGAACCCGAGGTTCCCCACCCCTGACCTAGACTGATATAGTAATGGACTGATATGCATGGGGAGGGATGGAAAGATTGTGGGGATGGGAAGACATGCATGGAAATGGGTGGACATACAGAAAGATGGATACATATGGTTGGGGATGGATGGAGAGCTAGATATGGTAATGAATAGATATGTAAGGATAGAGTGGGCTGGTTGGCTGACTAGCTAAATATGGGAAAGAGCAGATAGATACATTAGTACATATGGGTGTGCAGACAGACTGATAAGTATGGGGATAGATAGATAGATATGTATGGGAAAGAGCGGCTAGAGAGACAGATGTCATGAGGAAGGACAGATGGACGAGCAGCTAGAAAGATATGTATGCACACATGACAGTAGAGATGGCTAGAAAGAGCAGACAGGTGGCTAGCTCAGGGCTCTAGTACCATTTGTTCACAATTCAAGTGCAAAGCTGTGTCCCCCCTCCCACGCTGACCCTCTTTGGATACATGAGGGTCTCACGCTCACCTTCACATCCAACACCTCTCCCCTTTTCTCCTGCTGACTGCCCCCGACAGCTACCCTGCCTCTGAGACGTCCCTCTATGGGGGTAACATGATTCCCAGCTCCCTGCCCCTGCCAGGCAAAAAAACTCTCTCTCAGACTGTTTGGCACTTTTTCATTAGCTCATTCCCTTGTTTCTGGGGAAGGGGGAGGGGCGTAGGGCAGGAGGGGATTTGGCACAGTCAGCAGGGCTGGAACAAGAGATGCGGACCGCAGCGCAGCCAGTGGAGGAACAGAGAGAGGGAAGCTCTGATTTGGGCAGAGTGGCAGGCATAGGTGAAGAGACAGAGATGAGAGGAGGGATTAAGAGGATGGATCAACTCCACTCTCTGCTTCCCCTTCCCTGTTCATTCTTTTTTTCACATTTCCTCCCCTATTTTGTCAACATTTATCAGGTTTGGATCATGCAAATGCATCTTTTTTTAAACAGTTTTCCCATTCCATTCCCCCCCAAAAATGTCTCTTAGTCATTAAAAAAATAACCCACACTCCCATTCCCAACCCTCCCTCACCCCCAAAAATTGAATCTCCAGTTGTCGATACATTCAAAGTTTGGCTTGGAAAAAATGAGTAGAATGAACTCCCACACACACAATTTCCAGGTATAATTTTCCCCCATTTATGGCCTCCATATGGCAGCTGGTTTCCCCTCTGGAACCTTCTAGAAGTGGTGGCAGAGGGTGGGTGGATGGGGGGAGCATTGGCTTCTCCATCATGTGCGAAGGACAGTTGCTTTCTCTCAAACATCCTATACTGCCAAATCCGCAATGGGAAAGACGCTGGTTTCTCTGCCTTACCCCAAGAGGATTAAGGGATGGTTGTGCTCTCTCCAACACTTTGGTGCTGATGCCATTCTAAGTAGAACTTTGGGTATCTCCATAATCCGGCCAAGATAAAGTATGGGCTGCTGGCTTCTCTCAGATACCTCCTAGAGCCTATACTACATTGAGAAAATCATTGAGCATCTCTGTAATCCAGCCAAGGTGAGAGAAATATGTTTGGTTTCTCTCCAACCCTGTACAGTTCCAGTCCTACATTGAGAAAGGTGTTGGCATTCCCACCACCTCTTCAGGATAAGTGAGGGATGGTCGGTTTCTCTCCAACACCATTCAGCACTCATGCATTGGGAAGGATGTTGCATGTGTCTCTCCGCCATTGATCCAAGATGAGTGAAGAATGGTTGGTTTCTTTCTAAACCTTCCATTGCTGACACTGTCTGGGAAAGATATTGGATGTCTCCATCATCCATCCAAGGTGAATGAAAGACGGATAATTACTCTCCGCTAACCTCCAATATTGATATGGTATAGGGGAGGGTTTGGAGGTTTCCGCCATCCATCCAGGATGAATCAAGGATGGACAATTTCTCTCTGCTAGCCTCCAGTGTTGATATGGCATTGGGACAGGTCTTGAAGGTCTCCACCATCCATCCAGGATGAACAAAGGATGGACAATTTCTCTCTGCTAGCCTCCAGTGTTGATATGGCATTGGGAAGGGTCTTGGAGGTCTCCACCACCCATCTGGGATGAACGAAGAATGGACAGTCCCTCTCCAACACCTTCCCACACTCTTACCAGATGAGGAAGGGTGTCGGCATCTCTCCATCATCCATTCAAGGTGAATTAATAACAGTCGGTTTTTCTCCAGCACCGGTCAGTGCTGAGACTGTAATAGGAAGGACATTGGGTGTCTCCATCATCCATCTAAGAGAAGCAAAGTAGTGGCAGGTCTTTCCATTACTCCCCGATGCAGCTACTGTGTTTGGAAGGGCGGTGGGCCTCTCCACTGTCCATCCAACATAAACAAAGGACAGACAGTCCCTCTCCAATGCCCCCCACCCCAGTGCTGACATCCCATAGGGAAGGACACGGGGTATTCCCACGGTCCATGCGTAAGGAACCGGTTGAATCTCATCTTGCGTGGGAGATAGCCTCCTACAATCTCTGTCTGCACCCTTCCCCTAATTATTATATAAAACATCCCCCCCCCCCCAAATCCCGGCGGCATGGCACACAAAAGATGCCACATCTTCTCCCTCCCCCTCCCCCGCTTTGTGGTCAGGGGTGGGTGGCTGGGCAGAGAGGAGAGTCCTGTCCCTTCACCGCAATATCCCCGTGGCTGGGGTGGGAGAGGAAACTATACCCGGGTGGTGGAGTGAGGGTGAGGCAGGGTGTTGTTGTGCCCAGTGGGGAAGGTGTTGAATGGGTGCAGGGCCTGCATTCCCGTAATGGTACTGGGGATCATGGTGATTGTGTTGGGCGTCATCAGGGGCACGTCGTCTGGTGCCCGGCGCAGAGCCAGGGTATAGTCGGGAGGGCAGGCCGGGCGCAGGATGTCATGAGGTCGCAGCGGCTCTAGGTCATGAGCGTCGTGCTCTGAGTGTTTGATCTGCAGGGACATGAGCTCCTCTTCCTGACCCCCATGCACCAAGTCGTTGGCAGTGTTGCGCTGGGGGCTGAGCCGCCGGCCTGCCACGCCGCCCCCACGCAACTCGTGCCGCTTGTCCCGCTTATAGTAGAGGGCAGCAAAGGCCAAGATGTTGAGGAAGAGCAAGGAGGCCCCTACAGCAACAGTAACGCTCAGCTCGGTAGAGTAGTCCCGTGAGTCCCCCGGGAAGGGGGCGTAACGCCGGCCATCGTCCACCTCGTCCTCATCTGGCGGCAGGGTGGGGAAGGGGCGGCGGGTGGTGCTGGGCCCTGCCCGAGAGCCAGGGGGCCAGCGGGTGCCATAAGGTGGGACACGGGTGGTGGTGGAGGTGTAGACGGGGTCGTGCAGGTGGTGGAGGTGAGGCACCAGCTCCAGCCAGAAAGCCACCTTGTTGGCCCGGTAGTTGTCGCGCACCCGGGGTTTGAGGCCGATGTGGAGGTACTGCTTGTCCTTGGCGTTGAATTTGGTCCACACCACCTCCTCGAAGCGGTTGGGCTTGGTGTGGATGAATTTGGTGTCCTGTGGCACTGGCTGATTGGGGTCCCTGCAGGGAGGAGAGATGGAGTTAGGAGGGGTCGTTTGGAGGGAAATGGGGCAGAGGAGACAAGGGCATTTGTGGATGGGGTAGATCAGGTCTGGGTAGAACTGTGTGGCTGTGTCTACACTGCACCCTTTTCCGGAAAAGGGATGCAGATTAGACACTTTGGAATAGGCAAATCCGCGGGGGATTTAAATATCCCCCGCGGCATTTGCATTAACATGGCTGCCGCTTTTTTCCGGCTTGGGAATAAGCTGGAGAAAAGCGCCAGTCTAGACGTGATTCACCGGAAAATAAGCCCTTTTCCGGAGGATCTCTTATTCCTACTTTGAAGTAGGAATAAGAGATCCTCCAGAAAAGGGCTTATTTTCCAGACAATCATGTTTAGACTGGAGCTTTTCTCCGGCTTATCTCCAAGCCGGAAAAAAGCGGCAGCCATGTTATTGCAAATACCGCGGGGGATATTTAAATCCCCCGCGGATTTTGCTATTCCGATGTGCTACATTAGCATCCCTTTTCTGGAAGGGATGCCAGTGTAGACACAGCCTGTGTGTGTGTGTGCTTCTGAAGAGCACCTGATCTTCCAAAGAGATATGAATGCAATGCATTACCACGGACATTCAACCCCCCATCCATCCATCCAGCCACCCACTCACTTCCACCCCATCCATCCATCCCCTCCATCCATCCATCCGTTCCCCACACACCTCAGCCTCCCATTTATTTCTCTATCCCTTCCTCTGCCTACCCACCATTCTCAACATCCTCCCCTGCCTCCCTGCTTCCGTACAGGCTCTTCACAGCTCCCCATGCCAACTCCCACCTTCATGGCCCTCCCTTTCTCTTACTTCCCCATTTCCCCACCAGCCTCCATGCTGCTCCGTGCCCCCTCTGGCCACTCACCCTGTCTTGGCGAAGTTGGTCCAGTAGGTCATGACCACAGCGCTCAGCATGACGTCATTCTTAGAGAAGTTGCAGGGGAAGAGGTCAGTGGCGCCGATCATGGGCACCCCGAAGACGTAAGGGATTTCATCGCCATGGGCAGCATCAGCCCACTCAGGCCGGGTGTCAGTCTGGCAGTGATGGTAGAAGGTGTAGAAGTAGACCGGTGACTGATAATCGGCGTGGAGCTTGGCTGTGGCCACTGCCGGCGCTACCCACTGGTGGTCAGTGAAGAGCGCCAGCAGGGTCTTCCGCCGCATCTCGCCGTTGTCCCGGTCGGCCCAGTCAGTGTACATGAACTTGATGGTCTCTCGTAGGATGTCCTTCCCTTCCGGGTAGCCGTAGAGATTGTCCACGAAGTTGGAGATGGTGAAATCGAAGGTACTGGCGGAGATTCCGTCTTCGTTCTCCATTGAGTCCTCCACGAACTTCAGCCCCTCACCCTGGTTCACTCCGATCAAGATGTCGTAGTTGAGGAATTCCCCCTGTTGCATAAGAATCTCTGGGTCGTCCGGCACCACATCTCCATCCACCACGGGGCCGAAGGCGATGTGGTAGCGGGCTGGTTGGATGTCCTGGTCGACCAGCTCCCGGTATGGCTTTCGGCGGAGGCAATCCACCGTCTCACTGGTGTCCAGGTGATCGCAGCCCACCTTGGAAGCCAGCATGCGGGTGTACTTCAACGGCTGGTAGTTGACTGACCAGCTGGAGATGGCCGTGCCACTCTGGGCAATGGCCTTTTGAAAGAGACCTATGGGGAGGGATCAAGTCAGAGAGAGAAAGTGCAGGACATACCTGTGTGTGTGGTAATGGATGCATAGATAAATAGGGGCCTGTCCCCTCTAGAGGGTGCTGGCTCCCGCCTGGCTCCAGGGTAAGGACTGGCTGGCTCGGGGGTGGGGTGGGGGGTGGAAATGGGGCAGAGGCCTCTCCTCTAGGGGGTGCCGGCTCCCACTCTGCCCAGAGCATGCACTGGCTGGCGAGGGGAGCTGGTACCCAGGGCTGGCTTTAGGAAGTGCGGGGCCCATTTCGAACCGTTTCAACGGGGCCCCGGCAGCCGGGAATTTTTTGTTGACCAAAAAAAAAAAAACCACACACAAATAATTTTGGTTGAGCAAAAATTGGGGGGCACAGAGAGAGCAGGAGCCCTCTGGTTTTAGGGCGCGGGGCGTGATTCCAGGGAATTGGGCGAACTGGCCTAAAGCCGGCCCTGCTGGTACCTTCCGAGTGGTGAGAAAGGATGAGCAGGTTGACGCAGGAGGCACCAGCACCGGAGCCGAAGATGGTGATGCGTTCAGGGTCCCCCCCAAAGTGCCCGATGTTCTCGTTGAGCCACCGCAGGGCCTGGATCTGGTCCAAGAGCCCGTAGTTCCCCTTGGCTGACTGGTCACCGGTGCTCAGGAATCCTGAGGGATAAGGACAGACAGACAGACACTGGGGTTAGGAGCTACTCTGCCCCAGAAGTGGCTGCATCTCAGCGGTGGGCGAAGGGTCCCTGTGTAACTGGCCGCCCCGCCCCAGAGGAAAAGAGCTCTTTCCTATTTGCTGGTAATTTCAACAGATTTTAGGGCATTTCCCTGACACCTGGCACTGAAGAAACAACCCCCAATGGAGGGCATTTTGAGTTTAACCCTTTGAGGCTTCCTTTGAAATTGCTCCACCTCCACTGTGCATGTGGGGTACTGGGGGGACATAATAATTTTGAGGCAGATTTGGAGGGTTACTGGGTAGGGGAGCAGAGAGCTCAAGGAGCAATGGATTTGGGGGGATACCCATAGGGCTGGATCTAGGGTGCAGGGCCAGGATCCCTGGGGGAGGTGCTTTGTGGGATAAGAGGAATCCTGGCAATGGGATGGCTCAGAGGGACAGGGGGCCAGTATGGGGGTGGTCTGGGGAGCTGGGGAGGGGGAGGATCCTGGACAGGCAGGCAGCTCAGGGGAAGATGTGGGACAGGCAGCCTTGTGGGGGGTAGCTTGGAGAGGGAGCTATGATCTTTGGGGGGAGTGCAGCTCAGAGTGGGAGCTATGAGCCAGGATCCTGAGGGGCAGAATCTGGAGGGGAGGTGACTTGGCGGAGCGGGTGGCTCTGGTGGGCTGTGGGGCCAGGATCCTTGAGGGTGTCTTATGGGGCCCAGGACCTGGGGGCAGCTCTGGGAGGGGCACAGGGCTGGGATCCCATGGGGGATGACTCGGGGGGAGCAGGAACTGAGGGGGGCAGCCCAGGGGGACTCAGGGCTGGCATCCAAGGGGGTAACATGGGGGGCTGGCATCCCAGAGGGGGTGTGACCTGGGGGGGCTAGGATCCCAGAGGGGGTGTGACCGGGGGGGCTAGGATCCGGAGGGGTGATTTGGAGGGGCTGGCATCCCAGCGCGGGTGACTTGGGGGGGCTGGCATCCCATGGGTGTGTGATTTGGGGGGCTGGCATCCCAGGGGCTGTAGCTTGGGGGGGCAGGTATCCCAGAAGGGTGACTTGGGGGGTTGGCATCCCAAGGGGTGAGACTTGGGGGGCTGGGACTCCAGGGGTGTGTGACTTGGGGGAAGCTGGCATTCCTGGGGTGAGATTTGGGGAGTCTGGCATCCCCAGGGGTGTAGCCTGGTGGGGCTGAGATCCCCGGGGCTGTAGCTTGGGGGTACTGGAATCCTAGGTGGTGAGATGGGGGGGCTGGCATCCCAGGGGTGAAACTTGAGGAGGGGATGGTATCCAAGGGGGGTGTGTGACTTGAGGGGGCTGGGATTCCAGGACAGCTCTGGGGGTCCTTACCCAGCACCCCCAGGCGGTAGTTCATGGTGACCACAATGACGTTGCCATAGGCAGCCAGCACACTGGCATCGAACATGTTCCCTGTCCCCTCCATGTAGGAGCCGCCATGGAGGAAAAGCATCACTGGTTTCTTTCCACTGTCCCGGATATCTGTGGGCACAAAAAGCGGGGCACAGAGAGTGGGGGAGGGGCATAGAGAGTGCCAGGGGGCACAGAGAGGAGGGGGGCACAGAGAGAGCAAGAGGCACAGAGCAAGGGGGCACAGAGAGAGAGGCAGTGTCACTAGAGACCACTTCCTCCACCTATGAATGTAGCTGACTCCCAAAGCCCATTCTCTTGGGGGGCTACAGTGAACCTTATTTTCCCAGACCAGAATGGTGGGGGGTCTGGAGGGATGAGGGGCCTCTCTGGAAGGGTGGGGATTGGCAGCTGCCATTGTCCCCTTAAAAAACAAATAAGATCCTACTGCCTCCCAGCCTCCTTGATCACCCCCATTGCACCCCAAACCCCCACTAGATACCTCCCTCCATCACCCCTGTCCCCTAATCCCTTCCCTGAAGAACCCAGGCACCCATGACCTCCCGCCATGCCTATCTCAGACTCCCCACCTGTATCCTATCCGTCCTTCCGCTGCAGCTCCATAGAGACTCCCAGGAGCCCCAGAGAGACCCCCCCATGCAACTCAGCCCCCCACCCCAGCATACCCCTCACTTCCTATCCCCCCATGCTCTCTGCTCTCTCCTCTCTACTGCAGCCCCACAGAACGGGGGTCTCTGTCCCTCCACTTCCTCATCTCAGACCCCCGTTCTGCCCCATGCCTTCCTTCCAGCCCTGCCAAACCACTGCCTCCCACAGACATGGAGATGGGAAGGTCTGGAGTGGAGCGCTGTGCGAAAGAGATCCCCAGGAGAGGTCAGGGGTCTGTAGGGCCAATGAGGTTGGGGTGAGAGGTCATGGGGGATCCCAGGCCCCTCGGAGATAGAGGGATAAACGTAAGAACATAAGAACGGCCAGACTGTGTCAGACCAAAGATCCATTTCCCATTGTCCTGTTTTCAGACAGTGGCCAAAGCCAGATGTCCCAGAGAGAATGAACAGAACAGGGAATCATCAAGTGATCCCTCTCCTGTTATCCAATTCCAGCCCATAACAAACAGAGGCTGGGATACCATTCCTAACCATCCTGGCTAATGAAGTATTGATGGACATCCATGAATTTATCTAGTTCTTTTTTTAATCTTGTTAAAGTCCTGATCTTCACAACATCCTCAGGCAAGGAGTTCCACAGATTGACAGCGTGTTGCATAAAGAAAAACTTTCTTTTGTTTGTTTTAAACCTGCTACCTATTAATTTCATTTGGTGACCCGTAGCTCTTATGTTATGGGAGCGAGATATAATGTTTCCTTATTCACTTTCTCCACATCAGTCATGATTTTATAGACCTCGATCATATCCCTCCTTAGTCTCCTCTTTTCTAAGATGAAGAGTCCCAGTCTTTTTAATGTTTTTTCATATGGGACCTGTTCCAAAACCTAATGTTGCCCTTTTCTAAACTTTTTCTAATGCCAAGATATCTTTTTTGCGAGGAGGTGACCACATCTGCATGGGCGTGCCACAGATTTATATAGAGGTAAAAAGATATTCTCTGCGTTATTCTCTATCACTTTTTTAATAATTCCTAACATACTGTTTGTTTTTTTGACTGCCGCTGCACATTGAGTGGATGTTTTCAGAGAACTATCCATAGTGACTCCAAGATCTCTCTCTTCAGTGGTAAGAGAGAATTTAGTCCCCATCATTTTTTATGTATAGTTAGGATTATGTTTTCCAATGTACATTGCTTTGCATTTATCAACATTAAAATTAATTTGCCATTTTGTTGGCCAGTCACCTAGTTTTGTGAGATCCTTTTGAAGCTCTTCACAATATGCTTTGTCCTTCACTATCTTGAGCAGATTAGCAGCAGCTGCAATTTTTGCCACCTTTCAAAGATCCCAGGGGTCAGAAGTCACAAATCATTGAGGACAAAGGGGTCAATGGAATCAGAAGGAAGGGGGTTACAGAGATTAATGATGTTGGAAGATCAGGGGTCAGAGAGGTCAGTAGGGTGTCAGAAGTCAAAGATTCTTGAGGGCCAGAGGGTAGAGAGGTCAACAAAGGCCAAAGGTCACAAACCATTAATAAGCATTGGATGGAGGTCAAAGGACATGGGCCCAGGGGTGAGAGAGGCCAATGGGGTCAAAAGTCACAAATCACTGATGTCTCTGGGTGTCAGAGCAGTCAAGGGTGTCAAAGGATGCCTAGGGTCAAAGTTCACGGGGATCAGAAGCCAACAATATGGTGGGTCAAGGGTCAGAGAGGTCAGCAAGAGTCAGAGGTCAAGCAATAAGATGTGCCAATGTTTCTAGGGATCAGAAGTCACTGGGGGTTGCAGGCATCAATGGGTTGGATATTCCTTGGGGTCTGAGCTCTGGGATTTTGGGAGGTCAAAGAGCCATAGGGTCAGAGGTACCCACTGGGGTCAGAAAAGGTAAGAGGTCAACCATGATTTCTTTGAGTCTCAGCTATTGGGGGGGGGGGGAACACCCTGGAAAGGTCACAAGTGGGGGTCAAGGGTCAGGTGATCCAGGTGGCCAAAGCTTTTCTCAGGCCAGGACTCCCCTGGGGTCAGAGGTCACCACCTGGAGCCTGTCCCGCTGTAACGGAAACATTCAAATCCACCCCCCAATTTTGGTTTTCTTTTCTAGGTCACGTCCCATCTCCATGGCAACCTGGGGCCTAATTAATTCTGTGCCAATGGAGAGCGTTAATTAGACGCACAGAGGCCTTAATTAGCGTCTGCCGTGCAGCCCCTCCCCCCAGCCTGTCTCCGTAGGGGGATTGGAGGAGCCAGGGCAAGACGGGGGACTCGGGACCCCCTTGCACATGCACCAGGCCCTTGCACACTCACTGACCTTGTTGCACATGCAGCAATATATTGCACACACATCAGTCACCTTGCACCTGCAGAGCTCCTTGCACTCAGCACAGAGAGGTCCTTGCACACACTGAGCCCTTCACACCCTGAATTCCTTGCACACTTGTCCACCCCTTGCACATACACATTGCCTCTCTATGACCTTTGCACACTCATCTCTCCCCTGGCACATATACCAAAAGCCCCTTATACAAGTCACGTGGCCCCTGGCACATCTCCTGATATCCTTGCACACTCAGTGACCATTTACGAATGTGGTGCTCCTTGAACTTATGTGAAGTCCCTCATACACTCCTGGAGCCCCTTGTGTATGCACTGAGCCCCTTATAGACACCTTTGCACAGAGGAGAACTCCCTTGTACACTCCTTGAGTCCCTCACACACAGGCCCAGGACCTCTTGCACACTGATCCTTCACAGCCCCTTTCACACTCACCAGTTCAATGAAACCCAGGTCTTTGCACCCTCCCTGAGTCCTTTGCACCAGCCACAGAGCTCCTGATGCATGGACAGAACCTCTCATGCAAACCTGGACCATGCTGACCTCTTTGAGAGCCTTCCATTAATCCCATTGCACATTCACAGGGCCACTCATGCCTGTGCCAAGCATGGTGCACACTCGGTGCACACTCAGCAGTTGCTTTGCATGATATTTAACCATCTGCACACACCCTGAGCACCTGGCGTACACACACACAAATGACCTGGCACACACACCTCCTATGTTGCACACTTACCCTGCCAAGTCACGGATGCTGTTGCTCACATAGGAGCCCTCAGTGCACCCGCCACTTAGCTCATTCACAGATGCCTTTTTGCGCCTCCAAGTGCCTTCGCACACCACCATTCATAAGCACTGAGGTTCCCTTGACCCCCAGCAACCACACTCTGCTGTCGTTACACACCCATCAGCACTCTCACATGCCCATGGACCCCTTTGCACACTCCCGGCTCCTCTCTCTCTCTCACACACAGAGCCATCTTCACACACCTCTTTGAAGCACAGCAGGCTCTTGTACAACTGCCAACTCCTTGCACACTCGTCCTCTATGCACAACCCCATATGCCCACACAGCTGCAGCTACCTGCACACCTCACCATATTCACAGCAAATACACATCCCCAGTGGAAATTAACAGCAACCAAGGAAGGGGCACTCTCACACATGCACACAGCACCTATCAGCACATATGCTGTGCACACTCACACTTGTAGACACAATCCACAAACACACACAAAACACACATCCGTGTCAACCCAAGGATTCCTGCACACATCTAAATGTGCTTCACTTATATAAAGAATGCACACATCTACACACAGATACACACCCATCCAGTCACACATATAGACACAACAACGCACTTAACTATTTACATGTCTGTTGATACACAACTAACCGCACTGCCACTTACAACACGCATCTTTCAATACAAACACCTCAATGTTCACTTACCCACATTGCTACTTATTTATAGATGCAACAATACACACAAACATAGCTCTGCAATTTTCAACAAAACAATTCATTCCCAGACCTAAACACACTTCACATGTAGACACAACATATCTGCAACATATCAACTGCCTGGAAATACAAGCATTCAAACACACACACATCTAAAACTGTAAACACAACTACCTCATCCACATCCACATTTCAGTTATAGACACAATAAATCCACACCTCCTGCAGCTATCAACACAACAGCTCAGCACTGCAACTATGGCAGTCATGTTCATAGATCCACATTCACACATAGGCTATGTCTACACTGGTGGGTTATTGTGCAAGAATGGACGTTCTTCCGGAAAGCGTCAACACAGCCCACAGCTCTCCCGCAAGAAGATTTACAGTACGGCGTGATAAGAGAGGGCTTCTTGCGCAAGAGCTACATTCTTTTTTTAACAGATGTAAGCCCTCTTGCACAGGAGCTCTTGTGCAAGAGGGCAGTGTGGACGCTCAGCAGGGATTTCTTGTGCAAGAAATCCCTATGGCTAAAATGGCCATCAGAGCTTTCTTGCGCAAGACAGCATCCACACTGCCATGGTTGCTCTTGCACAAAAGCACAGCACGCACATGGCAATGTGGACGTTTTCTTGCACAAGAGTTCTTGTACAAGAACTCTTGCGCAAGATGTTCTTATGCAATAACCCACCAGTGTAGACATAGCCACAGAGGCTGGCGTCACACACACATACACACACATGCACAGGCCCTAAAAGAAAGCCTGACTTAACACACACTCACTCATATATACATCCCGAACATGCACACACACCTTCACACCTCCTTACACACTTACCATTTAGGTCCACATACCTGGCCACACACACCTGGCTGTGCAGAGACATTCTCCTCCCTAGACTCACGTGCATGCCCACCATCCCCTTCTACCAGTAGACACACCTAACCTAGCGAAAACACACACTGGCCCTTACACACCTCTTTGTCAGCCATGTGCATCTGGGGACAGCTGGCCACATGTGCACACTCACTCCTCATCTTGCACACTCTTCTATGTTCACACCTGCCTTTCCAGCCCCCAACACCTGCACATGAACCCCACCCTTGCTCAACCATCTCTCCCACCCTGACCCCTTCAACATTTTCCACAAATTCTAAACCTTCCCCCCAAATAACCCCGACCCTGCCTAAGCCCCCCTCTTCCTAAACAAGCATGTCTCCTGGTGGCAGGGGATGGAAACAGCAGAGCAAGTAAGGTGGAGTCTGTGGGGGGTTGCAATGGGGAGCCCCCTAGGATTTTTTGGGGGGAGTCTCTGGTCTTGCAGCCATGCCCCACACACAGTCAAAGCCCCCAGAACTGCAAACTCAATCCCCCCTTTTAATCCTGTGTATGAATATATTAACAAGGGTAGATTCTCCTGCTAGCAGTGACCAATTAACAGAGTCATTGGCAGATCATTCACTAGTTTAATTTATTGCTGGGGTCTCCTACCCCTCACAGCATCCCATAGTCCCTCACCTCTGGATTCCACAGCCAAATTGTCCCTGCTCCACAAGATGCCCAATCTCCCCTGGCCTGTACCACACACCCCTGTTTGCCCCCAGAGCCCCCAGATTTTGGGCATCTGGGAGCAGACCAGATGCCAAGCTAAATAGACCCATTTTCAGACCCCTCCCCACAGGAAAATCCACTGAGATCCCTTTCAGAGTACGACACAGAAATGTTTTCTTTGGGGGGGAAGGGAAGGAAACAAGAGGGGTCATTTTAGGGGTACATCCCTCTATACCTCCCGGAAACCTTCCCCCTCCTTAGCTTTACAAGACACCCCTCCACCCAAATTCCTCTGTTGGGCAGTGTTTTTCATTCAGTTTCTTTTCCAAAAAAATAAAAAGTCAAAAGATCAAGAAACAGGGGGGGGGGAAAAATAGCAATTGTTGTTTTGGATTTTTTTTTGGGGGGGCAGGGCTTCGTTAGACTTTTTTTTAAGTAGAAAGAAAAAGATTTGGGTGAAAAAGAGACCACCCCCGATAAAAAAATAACCACAAAAAAGAGTTATTGTTGTTTGTTTGGGAAGAAAAAGAAAGAAAGAAAGAAAAAAAGGAGAAGGGGGGAAAAAAGCAAGAAATGTTGTGAAACATGCAGCCAAAAATACCTTCGTCTCCCGAGGGACTGTTTCCGGTCGGATCGTCGCGTTTTTTTGTGAGTGGACCTAAGACCAAGAAAAAAGAAAAATTGGGAAAGTGGGGAAAAAAGACAGAAAGAGAAAAGATCAAAAAGAAAAAGAGATTTTTTTCTTTGTTTTTGCTTTAAAAAAGGAAAAAACACCAAAAACCAAAAACATTTTATTAAGAATATATATATATTTCTATATTAAAGCAAAATACACTTTTTCCCCAGAAAAAATGGATACAGACACCGAAATCAGCTGTTGAGTCAAAGGTGGTTAGAAGGAGATGGGGGCTGGACTTGGAGCTGCAGTAAAAGGTTGATGAATGTGCCCCACCCCTTGAAACCCTTCTTAGTGAGCAGAGATATGGGAAATGAACAGGAAAATGGGATAGATAGATAGATAGATAGATAGATAGATAGATAGATAGATAGATAGATAGATAGATAGATAGATAGATAGATAAAGGTGCATGGGGTGGATGGGGATGGACAGGTGCAAGCTCTACCAGGGAAAACAGCATGTGGGTTTGTAGTTCTCAGTTGCATGACTGGGTTGCAGGCTGAGGGGCTTGGATCTGGGACTAGATGGGCCCATGGGTCAGACTGGGCTGGGATACTGGGATAAGGGGCTCATGTCTGATTGGGCACAGGGTAACAGGCTGCCACAAGGCCCCCCAAAGACACTTGGCAGTCCCAGGGAAGGGAACAGGCTGCAGGGGGTGGGAATGGTATCACAGGATCCTTTAGGGAAGGGGTGGGAAACCTCGGGCCTGAGGGCCAGATACAGCTACCCAGCTTGCCTGGATCCAGCCTCCAAGGCGCCTGGAGCACACAGAATCAAGGTTCCCCACCCCTGCAATAGGGCCCCATCATGCTGGGTGCTGCACACCCCCCACCCATCAGAGGTCAGGGCCCCCGCAGAGCACAGAGACACCATGAGGCAGACCCCCACCTCAAAGAGTTTGTCACCTACACAGGCAAAGGAAGGGCAAAGATCCCCCAAGATGGAGAAACTGAGGCACAGATGAAAAATTATTGGCAGAGCAGTGGAAGCCTGGAAACTCTGCCTTCCCAGTCCCATTCCTGCTTTAACCATTAGCCTCCACTCCCCTCCCAGAGATGGGGAGAGAACCCAGGAGTCCTGGCTACTAGATCCCACCACCAATACCTGTTCCTAGGATAAATTGATGCCAGAAATAATGACACACACACACACCCAGCTTTCGCACATGCATTGACTATAGGGGGATCCCTCACCAGGCTCTAAAATGCAGCTACTTCTGGGGCAGGGCAGCTGGTGACACAGGGATCCCTTGCCTGGTGCTGAGATGCGGCCATCTCTGGGGCAGAATGGCTGATTACACAGGGACATCTCTCCCAGCACCAAGATGTGGCCAACCAGCTGAGGGAGGTTTGGAGGTGAAGGGGGGGTGAGAGGATAGGGGGTGATGGGCCTGGGAAAGCAATGGGGAGATGTGGGGCTTTGGGAGAGGCTGCAGTGGCTAAGATGGATGGGAACCAGGGGTTTTAAAGGAATGTCAGGGGGTGTGTGTGGATGGGAGCTGTGGGTGTCTAGGGAGACTGTGGGGGTGATGGGAGGAGGAATGGGGAGTGGCAGAGAGTGGGGTGTCCAAGGGACCTGTGGGTGGCTGCTCCCTTTTTCTCTCTCAGTTTCCCTAATTTACCCCCTATGTTTCCATCCCTCCCCCATTTTGCCCCATGGCAACTGGCTGGCACACTGGGGAAGAGTGGGCTGGAGATCCCAGGTAACCCCTCATTTCCTATCGTGCCCCGCATCACCCAAAGGGACCCCTCACTCCACCCCTCAGCCCCTAACACTGGCAGCAGGGGAGGAGGAATTTGAGGGTCCCTCAATTTGCTTCCCACCCCCCCCCCCCCGTGGGCCAGTGGGAGGCTACCAGCTCAATCCCCCCATGATGAAGGTGTCTGAGGTGCTGCCTTTGGGTGCTCCAAGCTGCCCCCACACCTAGTAATGAAGGACCCCACATGCCCATCTTGCCCTGGGTAGAACCCCCAGACTCTGATGTGGGGCCACAGGGGTGAAAAGTCTCCCCATGAGCCATTCACAGAGTAGGTGGCAGCTGTAGGAGTGAGATGGCCTCTGGGGGAGACGCTGAGGTCACAAAGGGGGTTAGTAGCTTGCTCCTTCTCTCATGGCAGCCCCCACAAATCACCTGGCACTGACCTTCCCCAGTACTCATCATAGTCCCCTTCTCTGTGCCACCAACCTCCCGACAGTCCCAGACTCCTTCTCTGTGCCACTGATCCCACGAAAAGCTCAAGCCTCCTTCTCTGAGCCACCGACCCCCTGACAGGCCTCATCCCCCTTCTCTGTACCACTGATCCCCTGAAAAGCCCCAGCCCCCTTCTCTGTGCCACCAAATCCCCTGACAGGCCTCAGTTCCCTTGTCTGTACCACTGATCCCCTGAGACACCTCAGCCCCCTTCTCTGTGCTACCAAATCCCTGAGACGCCTCAGTCTCTTTCTCTGTGCCACCAACCCTCTGATAGGCCTCAGCCCCCTTCTCTGTACCTCTGACCCCCGATACACCCCAGCCCCCTTCTCTCTGCCACTGAACTCCTGATATACCCCAGCCCCCTTCTCTGTGCCATCGATCCCCCAATATGCCCCAGTCCCTTTCTCTGTTCTATCGACCTCCAATATGCCCCAAGACCACTGTGTGCTTCCATGCCCTCCAATCTGGCCCCTTACCGTCCTCCATGGGCACGTAGAGGTTGAGGTAGAGACAATCCTCGCTCTGGTTCTGCACATAGGCGGCCACGACCTCCAGGTTGTCGGTGAACCAGACGGGTAGCATGATGCCAGGCAGCATCCCGTGCACGTTCTGTGGGCAGACGGGGGCGAAGGCCGTGGCATTGCGGACATCGGCCCAGGAGGCTGGGGCTTCGGGGGGTTGGAAGCGCCGGTCGCCAACAGGCGGAGTGGCGTAGGGAACCCCCAGATACTGCACCACCGGCCCCAGGATCTCGTTGTTCAAGTCCTTTTTCATGCCCCGCAGCTTGCCATAGTTGGTGCTAGCCACCGGGTGCTTCTCTTCTGGCTTCGGCGCGCTGGCTGCCCTGGCCAGCACCACAGCCCAGAGCAGGACGGCTGCGCCCGTCTGCCAGCTGGCACCAAGAGGGAGCAGCATGGTGGGGAGAGGGTGCTTGTGGAAAGAGATGTGGATCCAGGCGTGGCTCAGCAAGGGGACTCTAGCAGCACCAGGGGGCTCTGTTGCGTTCCATGATGGGTCGGGGGTGGTGCGGGGAGGGGTCCAGTGGGTGGGCGCAGCATGGGGGCCTCACCTGCACCAGGAGAGAAAATAACAGAGAGGGATGGGGGTGGACAGGGACAATGGACAGAAGGAGGCAGGTGTGGGCGGAGAGGAATGGGACAGTTGTGGGAACAACAGAGAGAAGGAGGCAGGCATGGGCAGGGAGGGATGGGGCAGTTGTGGGGACAATGGAGGGAAGGAGACAGGTGTGGGCGGAGGGATGGGATGTATGAGGGACAATGGAGGGAAGGAAGCAGGTGTGGGCGGAGGGATGGGATGTATGGGGGACAATGGAGGGAAGGAGGCAGGCGTGGGTGGAGAGGGATGGGGCAGTGGTGGGGACAATGGAGGGAAGGAGGCAGGCGTGGGTGGAGAGGGATGGGGCAGTGGTGGGGACAATGGAGGGAAGGAGGCAGGCGTGGGCGGAGAGGGATGGGGCAGTGGTGGGGACAATGGAGGGAAGGAGGCAGGCATAGGCAGGAACAAGGTATAGAAGAAAACAAAGAGGAGCTGACGCTAACTACTGAAGAGGACAGAAAACCCCCAGTTCATGGTTCACTCCCCAGCTCTTCTGTTTGACCACCCGAATTCTTCTTGGACTGCCATATGCCCTCATCCCAGGGATTTATCCCTTTCTCTGCAAATAAAACCCACAATTGGGAAGAGGCCCCTTTTGGCATGCAGCAGATCTGGGGGAGCCCTTGTTCTGACTGCATCACCCCAGAGCTCCCCTCATAGAGCTGCCAATCCCCCTGCACTTGGCAGTGGCTGACCCCTCTGGCCCTGCAACCTGACCGTATGGGGCGCCTCTGCCAAGGCCATTGGACAACACCCTTATGGGAGTGCTCTGTGAATGGGGATGCTGGACAGGGGGAAGCCGTCCTCCACCAAAATCCCCCTATCCCCAGAACGTGTTAATTGCAGGGGAAACTGACAAAGAGCAAAGATAGAAGCCAGGGTGTGGGGCTCAGTGAGAGAGCCCCTCAGTCATGGGCAGTGACAGTCTCTAAGGTGCCACAGGACCACAGAGTTTTAAAGTTAGACTAACAGAGTGACCCCTCTGAGACCTTGCCCCTCAGCCATGGGGCAGTGACAGGGCTGTAGGGGACCCCCTGGCATAGAGACACAGACCCATCTCCCCTCATTATGTATCTGTGCTCCCAGGAATCCTGGCACCAAGACACGGCCCTGTTCCACATCACTGGCCCCCCTCCCAACAACCTCCGCAGTTACACCAGGGCTTTAATTAAATAACTGGGGAGTTTTGTGCTTATGCTTCAGAATCCGGCAATTAGAGCTGGGAACCGGTAATTAGCCCAAGTCTCATCAGAGAGATTCAGGCAGTCCAGAGCAATGGCCAAGCCATGCATACCCAGCCGGGTGAGAGAGAAAGAGAGAGTATTGGACAGGGTGATTAGATGGGGGGTCAATAGGACAGTCAGACACACAGAGGGGCTCAGTGGAGATGTATGGCAGGGCTGGGTTCACTGAGAGATTTGGTTCTAGGGCCTCAATCTCAGCCCCATGGTTACCTGGGGTGGCCATGGAAAATATTGGGGTATCACCCTGCTATACCTTGGGTTAAACACATTACCATGTAAAGCCCAACAAAGGCCTTGCTGAATCTCTCACTCCCGACCTACAGTCCCTGCCACCCAGACCTGGGCTACTCCCAACCTTGCCAGTGCCCCTCACTCCCAACTGGCGGCCCCTGCCACCCACCCCTAGGTTCCTCCCAACCCTGCCGGTGCCCCTCACTCCTGCCAGCCCAGCCCTGTTCCTCCAGCCGTGTGTCACTGCAGCAGCCGGGCAGGGAGGGGCTGTGAACGATGGATTCCATCCTCTTTTCTCATCCTCAAAGCCAAGGCCCCGTTGCTGTGGCAATAGGAACCGGTAGCCATGTGTCTCCCTGGCAACCGGAGTTCCGGAGCAGGGAGATTCTGCTTTACTCCGGCCATCCCTGAGGACCAGGAAGAGGACCCAGGAGCCCTGGCTCCCAGCTGTCCCACTCCATTCTAACTAACTCCCAAGAGCTGCGGACAGACCCAGAAGTCCAGGCGCCCAACTCCCCTGCTCTAACCATCCAGCCCCCACACTCAGAGCTGGGGAGAGAACCCAGGAGATCTGGTGCCCAACCCCCCTGCTCTGTTGCTCGGGAATCTCTATCCATGCCTTCTTTTCCCTGATCCATTCCCTTGCTTTGTTCCCCCTCCAGCCTTGGTCTCAGCCCCTTGGGCCCAATCATACTCACTGCCCCCACATTTCTGCTTCCTGGCCTGGGAACTTTTGTCAGGAGGTGAGGGAGGTTTGGATCTGGGAGGCATTGTCCACCCCTTCCCCAATTCCCAGAGCACTCCCATCAGTATTGTCCCATGGCCTTGCCATAGGTGCCCTGTACTGCCTGGCTCCCCAGGGATGGGGGCAGGGAGAAGCAAAAGGGTAGTGAAAACACAGAAGAAAATAGAGTGGGAAGATGGAGAGAGAGAGAGAGAGAGAGAGAGAGAAAGGGGGTGTTAGAGGGTATGGGACAGACAGACACTCAGGCAGACAGTCAGATGTGTCTGGGGATGAAGGAATCAGAAGGTTTATGGACTGATTATAGGGGTGTCTATGGTGAACAGATAACCCCTCTGCGGATCTCAGAGCTCTAGCAGGTGTGGGTCCCCCTGAGGGTCAGGGTGGCTTGAAATGACATGTTTGAGGGTGGAAGGGAGGGAGTGAATAGCTGGGGATGGAGTGGCAGTTGTGGGGGGGCAGATGAGAGGAAGTTGGGGAGGGGAGGAGGCAGCGTTAGGGTGGAGGAGTGGAGAGTGGGCAGGGTGGGACTGGTGGTTTTGGAAGAGAGGGTTGAGGATTGTGGGGAGGAGGGTTGGTGATTCCAGGGGGCAGAACACTCAACAGTGGGGGACACTTTTGGTCTTTCAATGGCTGGGGGTAGGTGATGAGGTAGGAAGAGACAGATTGAAGGAGAGCCAAAGAAAGAAAGCAGTGGGTGAGGGGAGTGGAAAAAGGGGAAATGGAGGAAAAGTGGGCAGGGAAGGCAGGATGGAGACAGGGGTGGCTGTAAAGGTGGGATGGAAACAGGGGCAGGTGGAGGGATATGGCTGGGAAGGAGGGATGGAAACAGGGGCAGGTGGACGGATACGGCTGGGAAGGAGGGATGGAAACAGGGGCAGGTGGAGGGATATGGCTGGGAAGGAGGGATGGAAACAGGGGCAGGTGGAGGGATACAGCTGGAAAGGCAGGATGGAGGGGGGCCAGGTGGAGGGAGATGGCTGGAAAGGTGGGATACAGAGGGGGCAGATGGAGGGATATGTCTGGGAAGGTGGGATGCAGAAGGGGCAGGTGGAGGGATATGTCTGGGAAGGTGGGATGCAGAAGGGGCAAGTGGAGGGATATGGCTGGGAAGGCAGGATGCAGAAGGGGCAGGTGGAGGGATATGGCTGGGAAGGCAGGATGCGGGGGGAGGTGGAGGAATACGGCTGGAAAGTGGGATGCAGAGGGGGCAGGTGGAGGGATATGGCTGGAAAGTGGGATGCAGAGGGGGCAGGTGGAGGGATATGGCTGGAAAGTGGGATGCAGAGGGGGCAGGTGTGGGGCTGGATGAAGACCAGGATCGCAAAGTGGAGGCAGGGAGAAAGGGACAGAAGCCCAGAGAAGGAAGTGGGGGAGTAGGGAATGGGGGCAGAGAAGGGGACGGGAGTAAAACGGGGAGGGGGGGCAGAGCCACAAAGAGGAGACGAGGCAGGGGGATGGAGGGGCGGAGTAATGGAGGCGGAGGGCCGGGAAGAGAGGATGGAGACAGGGGCAGGTGGAGGGGTAAACCCGGAGGAAGGGAAGGGGGAGGGGCGGGAGTTATGGCGAGCAGGGCCGGGAAAGGAGCGATGTGGGGAGACAGGGGCTGGGGAAAGGCGGATGGATGGAGGGGGCTATGGGAGAAGGCCGGGAAGCGGGGGGGGGGGGAGGGGAAGGAGGGATGAAAAGCCCCACGAGAGGGGGGCAGCCGCAGACCCAGACCCACATTCTCCGCACCCTCCGCACCCCCTTCTTACCTCTGGCGGCGGCTCCGGGCCGGGCCCCCCCTCCCCGGCGGCCGGGCCCCCCCTGGCCGAGCGGCGGGGGCCGGGGCCGGGTCTAGCGGGGAGCGAGGCTCCGCATTTCGCAGCGCATCAGAGAGCGGCCGTGGGGTGGGGGCGGGCGGGCGAGAGGGGGAGGGAGGGAGGCAAGCAGTGGGGGGGGGGGGGAGCAGAGAGGCGGGGGGAGCAGAGAAGCGGGGGGGACGCAGCAGGAGAAATGCAGGGATGGGGGGCAGAAGAGGGAAAATCACACAGCGGGGGGAATAACACAAGGCAGAGCCCGGCTGGTGAAGGAAATTCACCCCCCTCCCTGGGAGGAGCCCCCCTCCTTTCCCAGTGGAGGGGCTGGCAGCAAGGGAGAAGGGGGAGGGGAGCTCAGCGGCGAAGCTAGGCGGGGGGGTCAGCTGGAGTCGCTCAGGGCTAGGACACAGAGGGGGCTGGGGGGACTGGGTCTGTGGCTGATGCTCTGCCCCCCCCCCCCGATTTTAGCTCCCCCCCACTCAGCCCAGATGCATCACAGCGCGCGTCACGGGGTCTTAAAGGGAACTCGCCTCTAGTGGGCAGGCCTGGGCCACAGCCACCTCCCACCCCCAAGTCTTGAGAAGATGGGAGGGGGGCTGAGAGCCAGGACTTCTGGGTTCTCACCCTGGCTCTGGGAGCAGAGTGGGGGCTGGTGAGTCAGAGCAGGGGGATGGGTGCCAGGACTCCTGGGTTTTCTTCCTGGCTCTGGGAGGGGAGTGGAGGCTGGTGGGCTAGAAGCCAGGACTCCTGGGTTCTGCCCCAGCTCTAACACAAACTGTTATTTTTCTCTCTGACTCTGCTGAGCCCAGGGAACAATGGGTTTTGATCAATACCTCTCCACATAGCCAGCACCTCTCCAAGTGCTGCAGATCTTGGAAGGAGCGGGGGCAAGGCTGGGCTGACAGGGTTGTGGGTTGGGAGTGAGGGTCACTGGCACTGAAATTGCAGCAACTCTGACACCCCCCACATCACACTCAGCCCTGGTTCTTTTAACCCCGGGAGTGAATCCACGGCAGATGTAAAACAAACAGAGGCAGCAATACCCCCTTTTGATGGGAAGACACCCTCTGCTGGAGGGTGCTGGGCATCGCTGGTCAGATACCAAAGAGAGAATCACAGGACTATCAGTGGCTATCAGCCAGGACGGTCTGAGATGTAAACCCCTGTTCTGGGTGTCCCGGAACCTCCAAGTGCTGGGGCCAGGACAGGACGACAGTGGACGGGATCATTTGAGATTTGCCCTACTTCTTTCATTCCCTTCCAATCCAACCTCTTTTGGTTACTGTGTTGGGGCGAGCAGCTCGATAGGGGCTGATGAGGGGCCTGGGATAGGAGGCGCACACACGTGCAGCGAGGAGGGGACTCAGTAGGGGGCGCTGTACCCTGCAATCAGTAAGGACCTTATGTTCCACATAACCAGCCGTCCTGTCTTGGAGGTGACTGCATCTCAGCATGGGAGGTGGGTGGGGGTGCAGAGGTGCCCATGGATACAGAGAGGTCACTGGGTTGGGGGGGGGGATGACTGCTGCACTGGTACATGCCATCCCACAGTGCTCCTTGCTGGCGGAAGAGTAAAGACCGCCCCTGCCCTGCGGTCAGATTAGAGCCGTAGCCCTCTGGGGGCACATGCCAAGAATCCCCTCCCCCGCCCCGCTGGTACTATATTTACAGGCTTGGAGATGGCACCTTTACAAAAACGTCAGAACTTTCACAGTCCGAGTCCTATGATGGGGAATTTTACACCTTTCTTACGTAACCAGCCCAGATTCCCCTCGCCTCCCTGGGCTGTGTGTGTGACAGGAGCATTCACCTGTAAGAACCAATCAACCTGCCCCAGCCACGTCCTCATCAGCGAGGGCTGGGCTGGCAGGGGCTGTGGGTCGGGAGTGAGGGGTACTGGCAGACGGGGGGGGGGGCTGGGCTGGCAGGGGCTGTGGGTCGGGAGTGAGGGGCACTGGCAGAGCTGGGGGGCGGGGCTGGGCTTGGAAGGTCTGTGGGTCGGGAGTGAGGGGCACTGGCAGAGCTGGGGGGCGGGGCTGGGCTTGGAAGGTCTGTGGGTCGGGAGTGAGGGGCACTGGCAAAGCTGGGGGACGGGGCTGGGCTGGGCTGGGCTGGGCTTGGAGGGTCTGTGGGTCGGGAGTGAGGGGCACTGGCAGAGCTGGGGGGCGGGGCTGGGCTTGGAGGGTCTGTGGGTCGGGAGTGAGGGGCACTGACAGAGCTGGGGGCAGGGCTGGCAGGGGCTGTGGGTCCGGAGTGAAAAGCACGGGCGGAGGCGGGTCCCGCTGGTATCTGGCTCCCCCTCATGGCCGCCAGAGGCTACGCAGCCTTCCCCCATCCGGCCCCGGCCGCTACCGAATCCACCGCACCCTGCAGCAAGTAGCCTGGCACGTTACCGTATTGCCCTGACACTGGGCGCGCGAACATTTCCCCCACTTCTCCTAAGCACGGCCCCGGCTCCGCGCTACCATTGGGCGCGTTACGAAATTGACAGCCTTATCGCCCAATCTGCACCCGAGGAGGGAGGGCATCCTTGCGTTATGCTCTTCCGCCTCTTTGCGACGGGCTCCGCGCTTGCCTATTGGCCGAGCAGCGGTGGGTGGGGCTGGAGCGACCAATGGCGCTCTTTGATTGGTGGAGACGGGGAGTGACACGACGTGGGTCATGGCGGGGCTCTGGGGCCGCGTGGGGGCGCTGAGCGGGGCCGGGGCGCTGGGGGCCGCCGCCTACGGGGCACACGGTGCGTGGCCAGGGGGAGTGGTCGCTGCAGGGGAGGGGGCTGGGGCAGCCTGGGATAGGAGGGGAGTGGGGCGGGGGTAGAAGGGGCTTCGGTTTGTGCCTCCCACCCCCGCTCAGCTAACCCCGCTCTCCTGTGCCCCAGGCTTTCGGCGCAGCGACCGGGACGAGTACCTGAAGGAGGTGAGGGAGGGTCCCCGAGACCTGCGGGGACTCAGTGAAGGGAGTGGGGAGCCGATGGGCTAGAGCGATTGGGGGGGGGCTGGGAGCCCGGGCTCCTGGGCCCTCTGCCAGTTCCGGGTCCCTCATGTTTCTCTCTACCCGGCAGCTTTACGAGACGGCGAACCGGTACCACTTCCTCCACAGCCTAGCGCTGCTGGCTGTGCCCCTCTGCCGCCGCCCCTTGCTGGTGCGTAGCCTGGGGGACATCTAGGGTTGAGGGTGGCACCCCAGTGATCTCGATTCCCGGGGTACCTCAGCATCCTTGTTTGCCCTCCCTGCAGCCTCCTGGATTGACAGGGCTGAGGTCATACTCAAAGCTGCGGGTCTGCAACCCATGCTCCCCTTACACTCCTCCCCTTCCGATTCCTTGCACACCAGCAGCTATGCTGGCGCCCCAGCTGTGGAGATAGAGCCCTCCCCCAGGGTCTCCCTCCTACCAGCCCCACATCCCTATTCCACAGGCCCTCCTTTGGCCCCCACCCAGCTCTCCTCAATCTGTTCCCCCCCCCCTATTCTATTCCCTCCTTTTTACCTATGAAGATTTACCCACCCAGTTGGGTTCCATAGCAAGCTAGGAACCCCAAGACCTTGCTCCTTCTCACACTGATGGAGCAGCTCTCCATTTGGCAGCTGTGGTAGAACCTTTAGCTTCTGCTTAGAGATCTACTGAGGAGGTTGGAGGAGGGCATTATGTGCCTTGAGCTAGAGTTGGACTCAGACACTCCACCATGGCACCTGCTGTTCTGATGTTGCCCCCCCCTCCTTTTCTGTTGTCCCCCTAGGCTGGGGCCTTCCTCACTTCTGGGATGGGACTGTTCTGTGGACCGTTGTATTACCATGCATGGAGCGGAGACCCGGCCTTCAACAAAGCGGCCCCCTATGGGGGCTCCCTCCTCATCCTCGGCTGGTTGGCAATGGCGCTCTAAGCCCTCCTACCCCCAGGGACCCACACAGTTTACTTTCTCACTCCCCTCACCAGGGCTGAGGGTCCCCCTTTAGGGAAGAGGTCCCACCTCTTCCCCTCTCCTCCAGCATTAGGGTTTTCCTTGGCTTGTTGACTCTGTCCACCCAGAATTATCATCACTTAAGCCCTGGCTCCTACAATGCCCCATGTGGTCCTGGCTTCCCCAGCACTCATCACCCGTTGTCTGGATGATGGAGGAATGGGGGGGCATTGACAGTGCCCATCACTGACCAATAGAAGAGTTGGGTGCTACCTGTGCACTTCACTAGTTGGTGGGCAAAAAGCCAGTCTGGGTCTGGGCCAGTGGCAAAGCAGGACTCTGTCCATTGTCTGAGCTACAGGCCAATGGGAAGGCAAAATAGACTTATGGGATAAAGATGATGGGGATGGGGTTATCTGCACTTTTTTCCCATTGGTCAGACACAGATCCAATGGCTAGGCTGGATTTTAATGGATTTCCCCTTCCATTGCTAGCCAATTGCTAGCTAATGAATAGCTTTTCTTTTCCATGACTCTTTCTCATTGGCTGAGCTGGGGGTCAATCAGAAGGCTTCTCTGTGAGCTGCTATTATTAGCTAAGGCAGGTGTCTCCCCCAGTGATCAACTCAATGGGAGAAGAGCTCTTCATTCATTGGCTGACTCTGAGGAGTGGCCAGGCAGTAGGCTGAGCCTTGTCCTACTATTGGCTTTGGAGTTAGGCTAATTAACCCCTGGGGGGCTGCTGATTGCCTGGGGGAAGGGGTATTGTAACTTCTTGGAAAATCCATTGTTTTGATGATTTTTCTATCTTATTTTAATTAACCAATCAATAAATACTTAACTTCTCCTCTGAGTCTCCAGATTTCCCTACCTCTCTGTTAGGGGAATTACAGGGAGACAATACCCCAGCCCTGAGCAGCTAGAAGACTAAACCTGACAGAAGCTGGGAGGGGAAACTGAGGCTCAAGATGGCAAAGTGACTTTAGATCACACACCAGGACAGAGGCAGAGCTGGGGGAGAGAACCTAGGAGTCCTTGTTCCCAGCCCCTGCCCTAACCACCTGCTCCCACTCCCCTCCCAGAGCTAGGGAGAGAGCTTGGGACTCCTGGCTCCCTTCTCAGGCTACCGCTTACCACCTTGCAGCTTCCCATCTTTTGTCTCTGCCCTCGTGCATGCTGTTGCTTTAATTATGGGGCAGAGACCCAATGGTATGTCAGAGAGTTTGCATCAAAAACACAGGCCAAGTCCAAATTCACCAAGCCCCCATCAAATGATTTCAGTGCCAGTGAACAGTTGGGGGTGGCAGTTGAATTGGGAGCAGAAAACAGGTGTGGGCATGTTGCTGGGAGTCCCCTGAAGTTCTGACCCATGCTTGTTAACTTTTTAACATTGACTTGGAAGCCAGCATAAAACTGGTCTTGCTAAAGCTGGTAGGTATGTTCAATTTGGGGCATTGGCCAATCCAGCCGTGGCCACAGAGGATCCTTCGCCCAGCACTGAGATGCACCCACTTCTGTGGCAGGGCAGACAGTTACAGAGAGGCCCCTTGTCTGCCACTGTACACCTCCCAAAGCCAGGGACTGCTCTTCCCTCAGGATGCTAGGGCTTCCTGGGGATGGGGGTGCAGGGAGCTAGCTCCTACTGACGTCTCCAGACTAATCCCCCCCCCCCCCCCAGCCTGGATGCCCGGATTGACGGGCACAGGCTGTGCCAAGCTGCACCCAGCCCTGGTCTATAAATAACTGAAGGATTCACAGGTCCTCATATTGCAATCTTCCTCTTATCTTTGCTACATATGGGGGTGACTTTGAACCCCAGGTAGATGGGGAGAGTTTGGGGGCTGCACTGCTGCCCAAAGGGTTTTGGGGAGAGAGGCGTGCTTCTGCCTGTGTGTGTACAGAAAACTGCTCACAACTGGCTGCCAGCCACAAGTACATAATGCAGAGGCACACATAGCTGCACACCCCTGGCAGAGAGCAACACCCATGATTGCAAATAAGACACACACATCTCTTGCACGACACATGCAATTGAACAATTCCCTCCTCCCCCAACTCACACAACTGTGCAATAATGGATATAAACAAGCTCCCTGTCCAACACACATAATAGCACAATAGTGAGCACAAACAAATGCCTCCTTCCCGGTGCATAAAAGCACAATAATGGAAACACAGCCCCCTGCACAACACACAACTGCACAACTTGCCCTGCACAATACACAACTGCCCAGTAACACAGACACACACAATTGCACACTGACAGGCACATGCACACACATTCTGTACAAAACATACACAATTGCACAATAACAGAAACACACCACACTGCACACAGAGTTTCACAATAACAAACACATTCCCAAACAATACATATGCAACTCCATAATAACAGACATGTGCATCCTCTAGTACAACACACATAATTACATAACAGACACACAGGCACACCCAACTTAGCTCTCTGCTGTGTAACATACACAACTGCACAAGACAGTCACATGTCCAGTCTCACACATCCTGTAGTTGTTTCTTGTACAATGGACACAGTTGTACAATAACACACAACCTGGACAACACACACAATTTCACAGTGAAACACAGACACCCCTTGACAGCACACACAATTGCGCACACACACGCACACACACATACAGCCTGGACTACACAGACACTAACTGTACAGCAACAGACATTCTCCCCCATACAACATAACACACACACAGCTTCCCCCTTATGACACACATAATTGCACAATAACACACACACACTGAAAAATACTATCGCACAACAAACAGACAACCCTCCCAATACAACACATACACAATTGCACAATAACCCTCAACTGGAGAAAAACAGAATCACACATCTCCTCGTCTCACCACTGTGTAACACATGCAAACACACTACAACATGTCCTAACTTAATTACATTCTGTCCACATCTTCTGTACAACACACACGTAATCCCACACTCATTATCCTCTCTTGTACAACACAATTAAACACAAAGGCTGGAGTCACTTCTTGGACAACACCCCACCCAATCGCACAATAATAGTGACACACAGTGTAGTATCCTCCCCTGTACACCACAAACAGCCACACACAATAGAAACACACACAATCATATGGTGGCACACACATATGTGCGTGTGTGCATGCACACATACACACACACACTGCTACCTGCCCTCTCAACCAGAGACAACACAGTGCCTGTGTTCTAGGGGGCAGGCAGGACACAGACTAGATGAGCCCATAGGCTGATGCAGGGGCAGGAAGCGGGGGAGATTCAAGGAGGTCTGGGGGTGGAAGTGAAGGGGGAATACCAAGGGTTGATGGGGGTGTAGAAGTGGAGGGGGGATACCAGGAGTGGGTTTGGATCAGACAAGAAGTGGATGGGGATACCAGGGGTGGTTTGGGAGCAGGGAGTGGAAGGGGAGATCAGGGTGGTTTGAGGGGCAGGGAGTCGAGAGGGATATGGGGAGGATCTGAAAGGGGCGGGATACCTGGGCTGATGGGGACGGGGTGGTGGTGGAGCGGGGATACCAGGCGTGGCGGGGGATAGGGAGTGGAGGAGGAAACCTTGGGAGGGTCTAAAGGGGGACATGGAGGAGGGGCGGCTCCCTAGCCGGGAGGGGGGAGGAGAGGGCGGCTATTCCGGTCTCTCTCCCTCCTGTCTCGTCTCGTCTCCTTTGTCTCTCCGCCCCATCTCATCCCGCCGCGTCCCCCGTCGGCCTGCTCTCCTCCCTGGACTCCCCGAGGTACTGACGGAGGGGGGCTCCGAGGCGGGGAAAGGCAGCAGGAGGCGGGGGGCGAGGAGGGGGAGGGGACAGAGTCAGGGCGGCTGGGCTCAGACAAAGCCAGGAAAGGGGGGGGGGAGGGGAACTGTGGCCGACTCTAGTGCAGGAGGGTGGGATCTGATGCTGCCAATAGCTTTCTGGGATGGGGAGTCCGCGCCTCGGGGGGGCATGGGGCAGGCGCCTCCCCCTGCCTGGCTGCCCCACTGATAGGGGTTATGACTCGCTCCCTGGTCCAGAACCCCTTCCCCCGCAGCTCCTACACTCCGACCCCCCCGTCTAGTGATTTGCCTCCCCCCCCTCCCCCCCCCGCCGCAAAATATTGGGATGCAAAGAAGCGGGGAGGTCTGGAAACCAGGACTCCTGGGTTCTCCTCGGCTCTGGGAGGAGCGTGGGGGCTGGTGGGTTAGAGCGGGGCTGGGAGCCAGGACTCCTGCGTTTTCTGCCCGGCGTGGGTAGTCCCAGGTAGGGGGCCCTTTGTAGCCCACTCTTCTGTAAGAGGTTGGGGTGCCCCTCTCGTGGTGGAGCAGGGCCTGTCCCCCACTCCTGACCGCAGTCATTCCCTGCCTTTGCAGCGGGGGCTCAGAGTTGGGGGACCCTCCAGCTGGGGTCTTGGAGGTAGGGTGACACCCCCAGAAGGGTGGAAGCCCCAGCACTGGGAGACGGCATCTGGCAATTGACAGACCCTGTACGCCCCCCCCCCCCCAGCACGTTCGGGGGAGGTGCCGAGGCGAGGGCACGTTCCCGGGATCCCCGACACGCCCAGCCCCGTGGGGCTCAGTCATGAGGACTCCAGCTTCGCTAATGGCAGCCGTTTATGTAAGAGCCCGGACGCCTGGGTTCTCTCTCCGGTGCTGGGAGAGGAGTGGGGTTGGGATTGGATGTCTGGGATCTGGGGTGGGGGGGGGAGCGGAGCCGTGGCAGGGTGAGTGAACGTTGTGGGTCTGGGCTGTGTCTGATGGTCGGGGGGTGTCAGTGGCTTTGTCTAGCTGGGACTCATGTTCTCTGTCCCACTAGGGCTCTGCTCAGGTTGAGGGGCCCACAGGAGTGAAAGGGCCCACGGAGGGGGGGAGTGTAGGTATGGGGAGGATCTGGGGAGTATCTGGAAGGGTCAGGGGGTGGATTGGGGAGTATTTGGGGGTTGCTCATTTAAGAGTATTTGGGTATGGGGGGTGTTGGGGGCCCCAGGAATATCTGGGGGTTGGAGGCCTTTGAGGGGGCTCTGTGTATATGTGGTGGGTAAGTGTAGTGCAGTCTTTGGGAGAAAGAAGGGGTCTGTGTGTAGCTAGTGGGGTTGCGGGGTTTTTCATCGGACCGGGACCCCTGTCTGTCTAAGAGGGGGTAAGCCCAGTTCTCCCTGCCACCCTTCTTTCACATTCTAACCTCCCCCAGAACCCACCCCTGTCCTGTTTGCCTCCCTCCTCCCCAACTCTCTCCCAACTCCCGGCTCTGGTTTAACTCCATAACCCACTCCGACAGTCCCTACCCTGCGGGAACCTGGTGCACCTGATCTCCCCCTACCTGACCAAGCCCATGACCCCCTCTCCTCTGTTACAGGGGCGCTGAGCAAGGGACCAAGTTGGAGAGAGACGTGGAGGGCTGGAGCTGAGACCCCCTCCCAGCATGGCGGCAGCAGCAGGTAGGGGAGAACGGAAGTCAACCTGCTGGCCTTCCTCCCGCACCCGTATTAATTCCTCTGACCCTCCTCCCCTCTGTCCATCCCTTCCTCCACCTGACACCCCCTTGATCCAGCTGTGTCCATAGACCCCTCTAGCCACTCTACATACGAACCTCTGTGTCCCTACCCCTCAGCCCCTCCCACCCTGCCCTAGATCTCTTCTTCCCACCACCCCATTCATTTCTGCTCATCCATCCCTCTATCCTTCCGTCTCCCCAGACACCTTGTTCCTCTATCCCCATCTGTCTACCCCCCACACCTTGTCTGTCTGTCTTATCTATCTATCTATCTATCTATCTATCTATCTATCTATCTATCTATCTATCGCCTCCTCTCTGTTTTCTTCCCGCCCCCAAACCACTGCTGGTTCAGCACAGGAGAATGCAGAGAATGCAGAGGAAGAAAAGACAAAACCCATTTTGAGATCCGGGCCCAGGACCGGAAACCACAGCTGCCCCACCCACGGTTTTAAACCCAGTGCCAGCCTGGGCATGGGGCCAGCTGCAGGCCCTGCCCTGTCCCCCTTCCCCCATTCTGGCAATGCTTCTCACTCCTGACCTGCAGCCCCTGCTTGTCCAGCCCTGCCCCTCCAGCTCTGCTGGGCTTCCTCACTCTGGGCATGCAGACACCCTCCCCATTCAACCAAAATGAGAGAGTCACTGTGGGGGAAGGAGGGCTGGCGGGGATGCTGACACCGACACCGGGAATGCAGCTGAACCGGACCAGGTGGAGGCTCCAGGGCGTCCCTGAGTCACCCCCTCCCGCAGTCTTTTTCAGCTGGGTTGAGCCCCCACATGCTCATGACAGCCTGTGTTGAAGAACAGACCTGGTCGGTCCGTCACCTCCTCCATCCCTCCCCTGTGGTGTCACATTCCCATGTTCCTGGCTCCCTTCTTCGCTCTACCCTTCATCTGCCTCACTTCCCTGAGCATCCGCCCGGGCCCCTGGCTGGCTGCTATCATGCTATCACCTGGTCCTTCCCTTCCCCTCCATCTCTCCACTGCTAGTAGCTCCACCTCCCCAAGAGGTCTAATTCATGACTTATTCCCCCCCCCCACAAAAAATTGCACTTTAATTAAATAGTAATTGGCCTAAAGCTCCCCCCCTCAGGCATGGCTCACCTTCTAGCCCTGTAACTTGGGTGCCCAGCTGGAAGGCAGCACCCCCCCAAAATCAAGGGGGACCCCCCAAAAGAGGCAAATTTCCCACATCTCCAGTGGCTTGGACACTCACTAAAGGGGTAGGAGACTTCTACCCTCCCAGGGCCCCAAGGAACAAACACATCCCTGTTCTAGCCTCCCCACCCGACCTCCATCCCTGGGCCAAGTGCCCCAGAGTCAGAATGGAAAGCTGATGGAGGAATTCAGCAGGGTCACTGGGGTGGAGCAGGAGACTCCAGTTCAAACCCCTTTGTAAGGCCCCAGCTAAGATCCTACCTCCACCCACCCCACCCCCCAGGCAAGCGGCCGACCCAGTGGCCCAGGAGCAGCTAGCCCTGGGAATAGTGAATTAAAGGTGAGATGGAGGGGCCCATTCGCCTCCTTCTCTGGCCAGGGATTGGACCTGGGTCTTCACTGGCCTGGCCCCTCTCCACTTATCAGCTTTATCCCATGGCTACCTTAGGGGCACCAGTTCTTAGGGGTCCATCTCTCTCCTCCAGCTTCAGGCTTTCTTAGGTTGCTGAACCCCATAGCTCCCTGCAGAGCTGGGCCCCATGGCTGAACCCTGTGGGCAGAGAGGGACTGCTGGGTGATTTTCCCCTGGCTCCACCTGCTTTGAGGGGGCAGGCTGTGGCATTTGAAGTGAGCTGGCCCTTTAAGAGGGTTTCTTGGCCTAAGGAATTCTGGGACTTGTAGTTTCCAAGGAGCAGAGGCAGGCTGTTGGGGAGGGAACCACGGGTCTGGGAGCTGTTTGCCACCTACTTTGCTTTCCCAACATGCCTTGCTGCCCTGTTTCTGTAGTCCTGGCTACTAATCCCTGGGAACTACAAATCCCAGAAAGCATTGAAGCTGGACTGGCTTTTGCCCTCAGGGCCATGCTACTCATGTGGTTGGGGGAATTTAATAGAGAGGAGGGGAGGAGATAGATTGACTTTTAACCTTGCTCCTGTCTCTTTTGTTCACAGGGTACCCCCAGGCTACTTACCCCTCCGCCCCATACCCCAGTCCCCACCCTGCCCCTCCAGCCCCCACCCCAGGATTCAACATCTACTCCTCCAGTCCAGGTGCGGGGCAACTGGTCCAACCCCAGGTGCCGCCCCAGGCATTTGGGGACCCTCCTGCACAACACCCGCACTCAGCCATCACACCCTATTTGCCAGTGTCCACCGGCATCCCCCTGGGGCTGGAGTATCTAGCACAGGTGAGTGTGAGTGAAAAGGTATAAATGGTAACTGTGACCTGCCCTAGAGGTGACCAAATCTCAGCATCTGGTGAGTAGTCCCTGTGTAACCAGCCATCCTGATCCAAAGGTGGCTGCATTTTAGTGGCAATGAGGCTAAACAGGTAGACAAGTAGCCCTGAATGTAGAAATAAATACAAGGAGAGGTCTATTGGATTAGAGCAGGGGGGTTGGGCACTAGGAATCCCCAGCTCTGGGAGGGCAGTGGGGGCTGGTGGGTTAGAGCAGGGGGTTGGGAGCTGAAGGGTTAGCATGTGAGGTGTGTACTAAGGATGTAATAGTGTAGTTGATTAACCAATAAGCAAAAGCTTATAGGTTAATGTTATGGAGTATAGACTATATGTGTTTTCCCCTCACCCCCTTGCCAGTAAATTTTTTAGCAGGCTGGCCAGCAGCCCAGCTCAGTTCTGGGTCACACTGGGTCCTACCCCTGCTGCGGCTCTGCATTTAAAGTGTATTGGGAGCCAGGCAGGTGCCTAGCTCAGTTCCGGTATCAGAGGCAGCAGTGTGGGGCAACAGGCAGCCAGTCTGTGAGAAGAGCTGGTTTTTAAACTGACACCCCTCCCGGATCAGCTCCCACCTGGCACCCCATGCGCGGAGTGGCAGGGGGCTCCTCACTGACTGCCAGGCCTACCCCCGGGGACTACAGACTCGTTGAGTAACTGATAAGAATTCATGAGGTTACTCAACTATTCAGTTAACCGATATTTAACATCACTAGTGTGTACTGCATTGGGATATGTCTGTTGGGCTGTTTGTGTGGTGCGTGTGTGCACTGGGCTGTGTGTGTGTGCGCATGTGATGTGTGTATTTCTTCAAGTTTCTCCTACCCCAGCCCTATTGGCTCTTTTCAGATTGACCAGGTTCTGATCCAGCAGAAAGTGGAGATGGTGGAAGGTAAGTGAAGAAAACACCTTGTGGGGTGAAACAAAATACAGGACTATGTAGCACTTTAAAGACTAACAAGATGGTTTATTAGATGATGAGCTTTCATGGGCCAGACCCATTTCCTCAGATCAAATAGTGGAAGAAAATAGTCACAACCATATATACCAAAGGATACAATTAAAAAAATGAACACATATGAAAAGGACAAATCAAATTTCAGAACAGAAGGGGGATGCGGGGGGGGGGGGGGGGGGAAGGTAAATGTCTGTGAGCTAATGGTATTAGAGGTGATAATTGGGGAGGCTATCTTTGTAATGGGTAAGATAGCCAGAGTCTTGTGGTGTGCAACACACGGTCTCCTCCCCCCCGATACACAAGTCCCCTCCATATACATCCCTACACCCAGCACATCCTCCCAGCCACACCCAATGCGCACACATCCTGCACCTACAGACAGGGGGCAGGGGAGACAGGCTACAGGCTCGAGGAGAGCTGCCAGCAACTGGCGCCCTAGGCGGAATGCGCGATCGGTGCCCCCGCCTCCATAGCCCTCAATGGCGCGACGTCATCATTGGGTGCCACGTTAAACACGGTGCCCTAGGCAACTGCCGAGGTTGCCTGCATCCATGGGCCTCCCCTGCCCACAGACAACACACACACAAGCCTGTTATCTGCATACAACACCCCCCCATGTCAGCCATACATAACACACCATGCTAGCCATATACAATACACCAACTGCACAAATACACCCAACCTGTCAGTCAAACACAATACACACACTGTGCCATCCATACGCAATACACCAATTACACAAACATTATCCTGTCAGCTGTACAAACACATCCAGGTGCCAGCCATACACAACACACCATCTACACACACACTACACACCTTTCTCTCAGCCGTACACAACACGCATCCCATGTTAACCATACACATTTACTACACAAACACCATCATGCCAGCCATACACAACATACAAACTTCACACATACACACACCATCCTCTCAGCTGTACACAACAGATGTATCGTACCTGCCATACACAATGCATCAATTACACACACTCACGCAACCCATCCTGTCAGCCGTGTAGGACACATACACAACCTGACGCTCCACTCAACAGCTGCAGCACAATTTGAGGATCCCCCGCTGCATGAAACTTGCACCCACCAACCACATCCCATACAGGTGGGACGTCCCTAACCACACATAACACAATGCCAGTTACTTACAACATACCTGGGTGCATGCCTGCTCTCATACTCAGTCCTACAGAGTGCTAGGGTAGTGAGCAGATGTGGATGAGGGGCAGTTAAAGAGGCAGCCATGATGATTGCCCTTGGCAACACTGGTTGAAGCAGCCATGAGTTGCTGCGAGCGACTGGGGTAGCTGGGGTTGTTGGCAATGTTGACCTAGGGAGCCATGACATTTGTTGTTGGTGCTAATTATTGCTGGGATCGGTTGCTGAGTCAACTGGGACAGTTGTTTACAGTGACTGAAGCAGATATGAGATTAACAATGGCAAGTAGGGCAGCCATGACGGTTGTGGACTAGGGGGCCATGACGGTCAGTGACTCAGTTGGTCAGGACACTCAGTGGCTAGGGCTGTCGGTGACTAGGTCAGCTACAATAGTCAGTGACTAGGATGTCCATGACTGTTGGTGACTAAGGCAGGTATAACAGTTGTTGACCGTAGGGGCAGCCATGATGGTTGCCAATGGCACTATCACCGTGGTAACTGTCTCCCCGCCTTTCCTCCCAGCTTTCATCGGCTTCGAGGGTGCCAATAAATATGAGCTGCGGGATGGTCTGGGCCGACGGCTCTTTGAGGCTGAGGAACAGAGCGACTGTTGCACCCGCAACTGCTGTGGCTCCCTGCGCCGCCTGCGGTTGAGTGTGGCCGAGCCGGGGGGCCGCCCTGTGCTGCGCCTCCTGCGCCCCCTCAAGTGCGCCAGCTGCTGGTGCCCCTGCTGCCTGCAAGAGGTGAGGGGGAGCACCTGCGGAGGGACCCTGCATTCTGTGTACCCTCCACTTTGCTCCATCCCATGTCTCTACCCCATTCTGGCCACCCCACCCTGTGTTCCCCCAACCTTGTGTCCCCACCATGTCCCTCTTCCTCTCTGGCGTACTGCTGTGCCCCCTGTGTCCCTCCCCCTCTCTGCTGCACCCAACTGAGCCCCCCATGTCTCTCACCAACACCCGTTCCCCTCCATCCCGGTGCCCTGCTGCCCCACTCCTTCCCCAGTCCTGTGGTACTCCTGGGAAAACCCTCCCCTCCATGCCAGCCCCGGACAACCTCCTAGACACAGCTCTAACCACCCCCCCAGCGCCAGCCCCAGCTCCAGCCCCAGCCCAGCCCTAGGTACTCCACTCCCCTTCTGGGGCCTCTCTCTACCTTCCCACCCCCCATGGTGCCCTGACTGCACTTTTCCCAGCCTAGACTCTTCACTGTAACCACCCTCTCTCTGCCTCCTGAAGGAGGGGAGCACCCCATGGGCACCCCACAATCTCTAGCACAGGCAGTCCCACTCCTGAGAGGTTGGCTTCAGCAGGGGGCTGGGGATATGGGGCTGCGAGGAGTGGGCACAATGGACATTGGTGTCTCTCCCGCCTACTGACCCCTCACTCGATGTGTCTCCTCCCTCCCAGCTGGAAGTGCAGTGTCCCCCAGGCACCACCATCGGGCACGTGGTGCAGACCTGGCACCCCTTCACCCCCAAGTTCTCCGTCCAGGATGCCAACAAGCAGACTGTGCTGCGGGTGCTGGGGCCTTGTTGTGTCTTCCGCTGTGGGGGGGACGTGAACTTTGAGGTAGCCAGAAGCATCTGGGTCTGGGTTTGGTATCTCAGTGGGGAGAGTGTCTGTGGAGCAGAACGGGGGGAATTGGCATTGGCGTATGTGAAAGGGGTGCCTTGGGGGAAGGTGAGGTTGGAGGGCAGGGGGATGTTTGAGATGGGGATTGTGGGGGTACATAGGATCATCATAGTTGGAGGACTAAGTGTATAGGGGCATGTCCCAGGGGAGGAGCTATGTAGGAACTTCCTGTATTGGTGCCACCGAGGGACAGGAACTATGAAAGGACTTCCTATACAGGCTGTCCCCGACTTGCTACGCGATCGGTTCCGGGGATAGCGTTGGAAGTCGGGGGCGTCATAACTTGAGTCCGCATTTACGATAGGCGTCATATGCCTGTCGTAAATGCAGGGCCGAGGGCGTAAGTTGGGGGATTTTGGCCCCTTCCGCACTTACGGAAAGGTCGTAAGTGTGGGGGGGTCATAAATCGGGCCGTCGCAAGTGAGGGCCTCCTGTACTGAGTACAGGGCACAAAGGAGGGACTACAGGGGTTGGGAAAGGAACGATTGGTAACTGAGGCACTTCCTGATCAGACACAGCCTAGGGCAGGGGTGGGCAATAATTTTTGCCCCGGGGGCCACTTCAAAAATTTTTGAAGTAGCCCCAGGCCACCCTGGAATGGGTGGGGCCTAAACAGGAAGAGATGGGCCTAACCAGGAAGGGGTGGCGCCCCCACCCCCAGGCCGTGATTGGTCTGGGGGTGGGGGAGCCCCTTTGCCCCCCCTTCCCACTGGGCACTCATGCTCTGGAAGAGGCTTGGCATGCTCCCCCATCTCCAGGCCAATCAGGGCCTGGGGGCGGGGGAGCACACGAAGCCTCCTCCGCTCCCCCCTGTCCTGTGAGCAGCGTGCGGTGCCTCAAAGCGCCACATGCTCCTGGCAGGGTGGGAGGAGGCTTCCCGTGCTCCCCCGCATCCAGGCCAATTAAGGCCTGGGGGCGGAGAAGCACATGAAGCTTTCTCCGCTCTGCTCCCCTCTGCGAGCAGCGCCTTGGGGGTGGGTCTGCACATGTGTGTGTGTCTGTGTCCCTTAGACAGGGGTGAGCAAAAAGGCCTCCATGGGCCAGATCCTGCTGCTCCCCTGCCCCCAGCCCAATTAAGGCCTGGGAGCAGAGGAGTGCGCAAAGCCTTCTCCGCTGGCCTCGCCCTGTGCCTTCAAAGCACCGCGTGCTGCTCGCTTAATTGGCCTGGGGGCGGGAGAGCGCGCGAAGCCTCCTCCTGCCCTGCCAGGAGCACGTGGCACCTAGAAGTGCCGCACGCTGCTCACAGAGCCGGGAGGTGAGTGGAGGAGGAGGCTTTGCGCACTCCCCCGTCCTCAGGCCAATCAGGGCCTGGGGTGGGGGAGCTGCGTGAAGCTTCCTTTGCCCCGTCCCGGCCCTGCGAGGAGCCCGCGGCACTTCAAATGCTACGAGCTCCTCGCAGGGCAGGACGAGGCTCCCTGTGCTGCCCCACTCCTAGGCCCCGAATTGGCCTGGGCGCAGGGGAGCAGCAGGGCCTCTGTAGGCCGGATCCACCCGCTTGGCAGGCCAGATCCGGCCCATGGAGTCCCTTTTGCCCACCCTTGGCCTAGGGGGAGGGACTTCCTTCATTGGGCACTCCCCAAAGGGCATTGGCTCGGGAGGTCAGGGGGGAAGGTAATTGTCTCTCCTGGGCCCCATGCAGTGTCCAATTCACGTTCTGGGCTGCTCCGCCTGCAGGTGAAGACGAGCGACGAGTCGCGGGGTGTTGGTCGGATCAGTAAGCAGTGGGGGGGGCTGCTCAAGGAGGTCTTCACTGATACCGACACCTTCGGCATCCAGTTCCCCATAGACCTGGATGTCAAGATGAAGGCTGTGCTGCTGGGGGCCTGCTTCCTCATCGTAAGTGCACACCTCCGATCCCACTGCTGCCACCAGAAAGTGCTCATCCCCTTCCCACTGTTGCCACCTGTGAGCACTTACCCCACTCCCACCACAGGCACCGGGGACCACCCATCCCATATCCCATCTCTGGCACTAGTGAGCACGAAATCCCCAATCCCCCTCTGCCACCAGCAAGCACTAATCCATTTTTCATCTGCCACCATAAGTGCCCACCCGCCATTCAGGTGCTGCCATCAGCAAACACTCCCCCTTCCCACCTCTGTCACCAGCGAGCAAAAACCCCCATCCCATTGCTGCCTCGAACAAGTGCCTATCCCACATCCCATTGTTGTCACCAGTCAAGCCAACCTCCGCATCCCACTGTTCCCATTGGCAAATGAGTTACTTTTTACTCTGCTCTCAATCTCCACCAATGAACACCCCCCCCAGCTCTGTCTAGCCACCTGCCTTCTCTCTCATCCACCAACCAACCCACCTGCCTTCTCTCCCTATCCATTACTGCCCCCAACTACCACAGAATCACAGGTCCTCTCTTCTTACCTCCTGTATCATACAGGCCACCAACCCTATCCAGCACCCGCACACACAACCCAATAATCAAAATCAGGGCAACGGATTATAACCCGCAGGAGACTCTCCTGCCCTCTTCCCCTCCCATTGGTACCACCAGTGATGTCACCAGCCAACCTAACCTATCCTTCTCGTTGCTCACATCAACAGCCATTTAGTGCCTGTTTGCTGTTCTCATCCCACTGCTGTCTCCAATGAATGGCCATCTCATCTCTACCACCAGCCACGTCACTCCAACTCCTCCCATCCCACCTCTCACCCCAGCAACTCACCTGCCCTCTTCCTCCATTTCATTTCCAACCTCCCCTTCTCCTAGCTGGACCCCTTAGGGTTCAGGGAGTCATTACCATTTTCTTGCAACCCCAAGATTACAGATCTGCAAATTGGAGAGCACTGGACTCTGTATCCATTTCCAACCCTGTTCCTCTCTCCCCTCCCCAGGACTATATGTTCTTCGAGAAGGCGGGCCATACTGGCCAGAGGAGTACCGTGCTGAGCAGCTAAAGGCACCTCCTCCCACCTACAGGGGCCCTCATCCCACCGCTAACACCAACAATGGGTTCCCTGTGAATGGACAGTGTGTTTTTGCACTGGCAGGGCTAGGGCAGGGTTAGGGCATTGAAACTGTTTGCAGAGGTGCCAAGAGGCCTGTGGGTATGGGTGTGGGTGAGCAGTTTGTGCACCAAAGGACAACTCCTCTGGTTATATTTGAAGAGCCCTGGGCCTCTCTCACCAAGGCACCTTTAGGGCTTTCACCCACACAGGAAACCAGCCTCCACTGGTCACCAAATTCCTGAGGCCTACGTACCCCTGCCCCCCCATACCAGGAGCCCCTCCCTGTTAGGTGGGGGTCTTTTCAACACCAAACCAGCAGTAGGAAGATCTTGCAGCCAAATCTCTGCCTGATGTTTTTGCTCATTCTGTATTTTATGTATTTATCGCTTATACCAAAGTGTCTTGCGCTGAACCTTAAAGGGAGTGTTGGGGGTAGGGGAGCAACCTGGTGCTTTTTAATGGGGCTTCCTCCCCCCATCCCCTGCTTCCTCTGAATTCCTGATTCTGGGAGGAGAATCAACTCACGGTGGAGGAATGTTGGGTTGGCTTGACCCACAGAGGAGCTGGGGCCAGTGGAGTCCAACCCACAGTGGAGTCATGTGGGTCACAAGGGAGTCAAGCCAACCCATTGGTCATGATGGATTGAAGCCAACCAATGATGGTGAGCCATTGGTTATGATGGATCAAAGCCATGGCTGTTGGCCATGGTGGATTGAAGTCTGCCGCATTGGAGGCACATTGGCCAACACAAAAGAAGACAACCTTGGCCAATTCCAGTGTCTTTTTGCCTGAACTGGGGATGGATGGCCTTCTTGGGCTGAGTGGATAGGGGAGGAGACTGGAGGAAAAGTGAGAGGAAAGGAGTGGAAGGGCAAACTTCGCCAGGCCCAGAAGAAGATGGGACTGGGCCGTCTATCCTGACTGGTGCTTTGGCTTGTGCGCCACAGGCATAGGCCATGGGGCAGCCTAGGCGTTTCTCAATGAGAAATAGAAAATAAAAGGCTAGACTCCGGCTGCACAAGTGTCTTCTGTCTTAGCTACTTGCTCATAAGCCCCCTTCTCATGCTACCTCTCCAGCAGCTCTGCAGCTCTCCTCTTACTCTCTGCCCCTTTCTCCACCTCTGATTCTGCCCCAAATCCAGTTCCATCTGCCTCCCACAACTCCCTTCCACTCTCGCCTCTCCTGCGCCCAACCATCCCCAATCCCTACACAACACCTCTCCTCTCCCACCCATCTCCTGCCCCACTTCAGGGTGGGCCGATTCCAGGTGAGGGGACGAGGTGCCAGAGGTCCCATTTGGAGGGGCATGGGAGGAAGGTCCATCCATGCTAGATGGCATTCTTAACACTTTTATTGCTTTGCACAATATATACAACAAAGTACAACACCCGTAACGACTGTACAGTAGGTACACACAGCCTGGCTTGCAGCCACAGTGCTCCACCACTCACCTCCCCACCATTTTGTAAATCACAGGCCATCTCACGCACTTTGCACACACCCTGATAATCACACCTGGATGCATCCCACTCCATGCACAAGTCTGGTGAAAAATCCCACACCCTCGGAAGATGATGGACACAGTCACACACAATGTTTGCATAAGCCGCTCCCAAATTGTGTGTGAAAGATGGATATACACACACCCTAGAACAAAAAATGTGCCTCCCCACAAAATATCCACACAACTGTATAAGCTACACTCCCTGACACAAGGTCTATAGCCACACCCACTACATATGTGGGGACACACATAAAGGTCGACATGCACAATCACGCCCATGTTCATACAACAAACGTACCCTCATGTCTCTCCCTAAATACAAGCAAGGAACCACCAGGTCTCCTGGGTTCTCTCCCTGGCTCTGGGCTGCCGCAAAGTCCCAGCCTATGGCGAGAAGTGGGGCTCCAATGTGGCTAGGTAGACACGGGAATGCAGTCAGTCCCTAAGCCCAGCTGGGATGATGTCCCCTTCAGGCCCGGAGGCCACGGCTCAGGACGTAGCGAGAAGCCATGGCAAGGTTCCAGCGGTGTTTCTCCAGGATGCGCCGGCATTCATCCCGGGAGTGTGGGCTGATGTGGAACAGCTGGTCAACCTGCCGGAGAGAGGGGCAGGTCAGGGGCCTGTCCTTGTTAGGGGGCACTGGCTCTGATCTGGCCACACGGGAGGCAGGGAATGGTGCATGGGGCCTGTCCCCTCTAGGGGACACTGGCTCCCACCCAGCCCCAGGGCAGGGACTGGCTGGTGGGGGAACAGTTGTAGCTCACCTTCAGCACCTCAACAGCTCTCTGTGTGTCCCAGCCGTGCAGCCTCAGTGCCTCACGACATTCCTCCACCGTCACCCCGTGGACCTTCCCCTCCACCTGTATCAGGACAAGCAGACAAGAGAGGCTGAGACTCAGTTATAGGGCACCAGCCTCACAGCTGCCACTGCAAACCCCTAGACCCCCACGATGTCTGGGAGAGGTACAGTGTGTCAGGACTCCTGAGTTCTCTCCCCAGGGCTGGGAAGGGAGGGGACTGGTAGATTAGAGCGGGGGGGAGGCGCAGGCGGAATGGGGGGAGTTGGGAGCCAGGACTCCTGCTTTCTTTTCTCGATCACTCACCTCCTTGATTTTCCGTTCCACATCACTGTTGCCCTTCTGCCCCACAGATGAGGATCCCATGACTCCTGCTGTGCCCCTGGGGGCTCCGACAGGGGCCTTCACCCCCGCTGTTTCCCTCCTGTCCCTGGCCCCAGGCTGCTGCAGGGGAGGTTCTATTCGGAGGGGTTGGCCAGACCGAGGGCCTGGCCGTGATTTCTGGGGCGTCTCCAAGGGCCGGAGCCCCATTTCCCAGGGCATGCGAGATGGGGAGTTGCCGGGGGGATGAGGCGGGAAAGCAAGCTCATCACCCAGACGCCTGGGTTTCGTCCGAAGGACGCTGAAATCTGAGACCGAGTCCAGACTTTTAGAGAGACCTAGGGAGGAGAGAAGGGAAACTGTGTTAGGGCTGGATGGCTGGGTTCTTTCCTCAGCTCTTAGAGGGGACTGGCAGTTTGTGGGTTATAGAACAGGGGGGCTGAGAGCCAGGACTCCTGGGTTCTCCCTGATTCTTTCAGGCTCTAGTGCCAGCCCCTCTCTGCCTGGCTGACCAGATACTCACGTGTGAGCCGCAGAAGCTGCTGGCCTCCCAACTTGAGTCCAGCAGATTCTTTAGAGTCCCGGGGCTTCCCCTTCCGGCTGTGGGGGAGGGAGGCGCAGAGAGAAGGGGGGTTAATATCCTGGGCAGCTACTTCTCTGATCGCCTCTTGTGCAGGGCCCTTCTAGCCATCATCTAAGGTGTTCATATAAACTCTTGTAGGGAGCGGGCAATGGAGAGCCCCTCCCCCTGCTACAGGCCCTGACTCTGAGCCAGTGTGACGGCGCGTTGGGGGTTCCCCGTCTCCTGCACCCCGAAATGGCACAAACAGACTGCACCAGCCAGTGGAATTGAGGGTGGTTTATTGCTCCTCCAGCACAGCGCAGCACAGATGTAATCTGGTTACAGGAACTGGGGCTAAGAGGCCTCAGTGCCCCCCCTTGAGATAGGGGAGTCCCAGCCCCCTCCCCAGCTCCTTATTCCCTGCCTTCCAGACAGGAACTAACTAACCCTCTTCCAGCCCTGCCCCCCAGCCAGGGCAGCATTCCACCTCCCTTTGTTCCTCTCCATGGGGGGTGTCTGGCCACTGGTTCAACAAGTTTGACATTACCTCTGCCTAGTGAGGCTTTCCCTGCTGGGTCTTGCTCCAGACAGCAGGGGTCACCACATCCCAGCAAGTACCCCCACTACGTCACAGCCAGCTAGGTCCCAACCGTCCTAATACAGAAATGCATCTCCCCGCCTTAGCCACACCCACCATCATAGCTACACCCCTCAACAGTCACCCCTTTCCCTCAGCCAAACCCCCTCCACTCAACCACGCCCCTTCCCTTCTTCCATGCCCCTTTCCCCAGAGATATGCCTCTCCCTCAGCCACCCCCTTGTCCCCACAGACACGTTCCTTCGCTCAAGAACATGCCTGCTTTCCTCAGCCAGGTCTACTTCCCCAGAATCACACCCTCAGCCCAGTGCCGCACCCCCTTCCTCGCAATCACTCTCCTCCCTTAGAGACACTCCCACTTCCCCTCAGCCACCCCTCCCTTCCATTCTAGAGGCATGCCCATTTGCAACGGCCACACCCCTCCCCTAAGCCACACCCCCTCCCGCCTCTCCCCCACACTCACTCGTCCATGCTGTCAGGGGCCCCCCAGCTGCGGCCGGGGTCCAGGTCACCGTGCCCCATGTGCTGGAAGCTACTGCGCACAGGGAGGCTGATTCGCGGCATCCCAGTTGGGGTTGTTTCCTCTGTGCTCACCACTGAGGCTGGGAAGACACCGACCTGCAGTGTCCGCCTGTTCTGGCCCCGCCAGGTTGAGGACTCAGAGCTACAGGGGAGGGGCAGGAACTGGTGAGAATCTAGGAGTCCTGGCTCCCAGCCCCCCTGCTCTAACCAGCAACCCCCGCTCCCCACCAGAGCTGGGGAGAGAACCCAGGCAGCCAAGCTCACCTGCCCTCAATGATGGTGATGGGGTCATTGGTTTCTAGCCTGAGCCTCCCTGGTTCATTGAAGTCCTGAATGGCTCTCACCTCCCGAGGCCGGAGCTGAGAATGGAAGGGAAAGGGTTAATCCCATTCCTAGCCTGAGGGGAACTCATGGCCACGCCAGTGCTGGCCTCTCCCAGTAGGGGGTGCTGTGGGAGCAGGGCACAAATACTGGCTGGAGGAGTATGAGGAGCAGGGCAGGAGTGTGGTTGGGGGCACCAGAAGGGGCCGCCGGGTGGGTGGGGTAGAAGCGCTGCTGGGGAGCACCAGCAGGGTGTGCCATAGTGGGGTTGGGGCAGGAGCAGTATCCAGGGGGCACCAGCAGGGGGCAATGTAGGGTGGACAGATGCACTGTTGGGGGCTCCAAGCAGTGGGCGCTATGGGAGGGGCAGGAACTGTTGGTTGGCCCCAACAGGGGGTGCTGTGTGGAGTGGGACAGGAACGCAGTTGGGGGCAGCAGCAGGGGGTATGATGGGAGGGCAGGAGCACTGCTGAGGGGCCCCTGCAGGGGGCAGTGTGTGTGTGTGTGTGTGTGTGTGGGTAGGCCAGGATCAATGCTGGCAGGCCCCAGCAGGGGGCGCTGCAGGACTCTCACCTCATGCAGCAGGCTGATGATGTCCCGGAAGCGGGGTCGCTCCTCAGGGTGGGGGGCCCAGCACTGGAGCTGCAGGGCATACAGGCCGCGGGGACAGTCCTCTGGGCGCTCCAGCCGTGCACCCTCCCGTTCCACCTTCAGCATGATCTGCCCGGGGGGGAGGGGGGGGGATCACAGATCCAGACACTGAGTTTGCAGCTGCTTGATGCCCTCTTCTGGAGGGTTGAACCACGGCAGACACCCTCTCCCCCCCCCCCCGCAGTCTGCATCACCAGTGGCAACAACTGGAGGGAGCTTTGAGGCCTTCTCTGATCATAAGGGGATAGGGCGTGGGGGCTGGTGGTTAGAACAGGGGGGGCTGGACCCAGGACTCCTGGATTTTGTTCCAACCCCCTGTGATGAGATGGGGATTTTGTTCCCTTTGTTGCATGTGATTTCCACTGTCCTGAGGTTACCCCATGTGTTGCCTCAGTTTCCCTGGGCACTGCACCAATACCAGATGGTGATGGAATTTCAGTGTGACAGCTTCCCCCATGTACACAATGGCCAAGGCCCTTTGTAACCTGAGTCCATGGGGTGTGTGAGACTAGGTGAACCTTTGTTTTGCTGAGAAGCAAGACAAAGACTGGAAGAGGATGTGTGTGTCAGTCTTAGCCTTCTTGAGGTGGCAGGGGGTGGGCCAGGCACTGGCTCTGGGCCTCCTCTCCCCAAGATGGAGTGCACTGCCTGCTTCTAGTTACCGTGCTGACAAGTCTTCCCTGTGCTGGCTGAGAGGCATGTCTGGCTGCGGATGGGAGTGCAGGGCCCAGTGACTCCCCCATGCCTTGTTGTCACCCCCACCACAGGCTCACCTGTCGCCCTGAGAGCCCCATCCAGGGCTCCTCACAGTAGGAGAACATCTCCCAGAGGGTGACCCCGAACATCCAGACATCGGAGGCATGGGAGAAGGCTCCAGAGCGCAAGCTCTCGGGGGCGCACCTGGGAGCCAGGAGAAGGTGGTCAGAAATCTGCAGCACAGCACCCACTGGGGCCAGCCTTGCCTGCCAGGGGCGAGTGCCCCCTGCTGAGCCCCTGCCCTGTTCCCTGTGTCCCAGACAGGCTGCTCCCAGCAGGGAGCACGGTGGGGCAGAGGATCTCACCAGGCAAAAGGGATTTTGCGGTGCGCAGACATGATGTATCGGTCCCCCTTGCTTGAGAGTGCCCTCGTGAGGCCAAAGTCCCCGATCTTGGCATGCTCCTCCGAGGCCAGCAGGACGTTGCGGGCCGCCAGGTCACGGTGGATGAAGAGTTTAGACTCCAGGTAAGCCATGCCCTGGGCCACCTGCAGGGCGTAGAGCCAGAGCCGGTGCAGGGGGTAGGGTAGCCGCAGGTGGTCATACAGGGAGCCCAATGGGGCCAGCTCCGTCACCTGCCCAGAGAACCTGGTAATAATCTAGCAGAGAGAACCCAGGAGTCCTGACTCCCAGCCCTCCCTGCTCTGACCCACCAGCCCCCACACCTCTCCCAGAGCCAGGGAGAGAACCCAGGCATCTGAGCCCACGCACCATCTTGAGTGGCTGGGTGAGCACGACCCCATAGAGCCGCAGGAGGTGGGGATGGTCCAGCCCACTCATAGCGTTCACTTCATTGAGGAAATCAACAAGGGCGCCGGGGTCAGTGCAGATGTCGGAGCGGAGAGATTTCACTGCCACAGAGATCTGGGGGGGACAGGGTAGAGTCAGTTCCTGTGGGAGTATCTGTGAGCACTGGGAGGAGGGGGCACGTGGGGCCAGAGGGGGAGAGGTACAGGAGAGAAAGCTGCCAGTGGAGAAGGGAGAAGTTAGAACAGGTTTGTCCAGCCCTACCCCCACATCCCTCTTTTGCCATGCACTGTCCATCTGTGCCCCCTTTCCAATTTCTCTTTATGCTGTCACTGCTATTGGCGTTGGGAGGGGGGAATTGAACTGGTGACCCCCAAACCTTTCCCCCTTGTTCTCAGGCCCCGGGAGCTCAGCTGGGGATCAGGGCTGGTGTCCCATTTCCAGCACAGCCAGGAGACAGTCCGGGTCCCTTTCTAATAAAGCGAGGCCCCAACATTCATGGTGGGGGAGACACGGGCCTTGAGATTCAAATGAACCTATGATCACCCGATCACCAGCAACAAACTCCCCCATTTTTTTCAAGAGCCAATTCCCAGAGCCAGAATACAGTTTGTCATTTCCAGAGCCCATCTCCTGAGTGTCTGGAGCCCGTCTGGCTCCGGAAATCACACCTCCCCAAAAGTAGCAGATTTGGGTGCGACTCAGAGCTAAATCCTCTGACCTTCACAGGGCTGACTCTTCATAGAATCATAGAGCTGGAAGCAGGGCCGGCCCGAGGTATTCTGGCACCCCGGGCACGGGCACGCGGCGCTGCCCCTGGGCGCATGGCGAATGCGCGGGCCCGCCCGTGGGGAGCAGGCTCACCCCCCTACGGTGCGCAGGCTCGCCCCCGGGGCACACGGCGCATGCGTGGCCCAGCTACAGCTGCTGGCGCACAGCCCGGGGCCTGCCCCCGGGGCGCACAGCACATGCGCAGCCCGGCTATGGCTGCTGGTGCGCAGCCCGGAGCCCACCCCTAGGGCGCAGGGCACAAGCGTGGCCCAGTCTGACCCAGCCGTTGCTGCTGGCGCACGCGCTGGGCCATATAGGGCCCCGCGGCTGTGGGGGGAAGGGTGTTGCTGGTCGGCACCACGGGGATGCAGGCAGGCCAGCACTGCGGGAGCCGGGCACGCGGTGCCTGATGGCAGCTTTAAGGAATGCCGTGCACCCCTTACAGCTGCCATCAGGCACCCCCCCATTGGTTGGCAACCTGGGCAGCTGCCTGGCTCGCCCATGCCTCCGTCTGGCCCTGGCTGGAAGAGACTTCAGGAGGTCATCAAGTCCAGCCCCCTGCCAAGGCAGGACCAATCTCAACTCAATCAACCCAGCCAGGGCTTTGTCAAGATGACAGTTAAAAATCTCTCGGGATGGAGATTCCACCCCCTCCCTAGAGAACCCATCCCAGCGCTTCACCACCCTCCCAGAGAAATAGTTTTTCCTAATATCCAATGCAGACCTCCTTCACTGTAACTTGGGACCATTGTTCCTTGTTCTGCCATCCCTCACTACTGAGAACAGCCTTTCTCCAGCCTCTTTGGAACCTCCCTTCAGGAAATTGAAGGCTGCTATCAAATCCCCCCTCGCTCTTCTCTTCTGCAGACTAAACAGACCCAAATCCCTCGTCTTAGGTCATGCGCTCCAGCCCCCTAATCATAGGTCAACTCTTCCAGCTAGAGCTCATGATTTTTCATGATGCCTCCCCTAGAACTCACCCCCTTCAGAGCAGATTCCACCCAATTCCCCCTGCAACCTCCCCATCCAACGGTGCCCAAATCCTGTGCGGGTTCCTGGCCATTCCTTGAAGATTTTGCAGCCTGGCTGGCGATGTCTGAAAGGCAGGTCGGGTCCAACTGCATCCTCCACCCTGTGAGGCCCCGGATGGACTTGCAATCCCTTTCCCCAGGCAACTCACGGTGCCCCCGCTGGGTGGGCTCCACTCGCCACGATGCACTACGCCAAAGCACCCATCGCCCAGCCGTTCCCGCAGGCGCAAGTCCCACTCTGTGATCAGACACTTCAGGGAGCCGTCTGAGTCCAGGCGGGGAGGAGGAGGGTGAGACGGCCCCTCCCCAGACTCCTGGATCTTTGCACCACTGATCATCTGAGAGAGAGAGAGATGTGCACAGGACCTAACCGCCAGCAAACCCAGGAGTCCTGGCTGCCAGCCTCTGCACCCTGCCCCAACCCATCAGTCCCCACTCCCATTCCAGAGCTGGGAGTGTGTGGAAATCCAGGCTTCCTGGCTCCCAGCCCTCTGCACAGCGAGGCATGAAATCCAGTAATCTCTAAAAATACCTGGCTGTCAGATGGGGGCTCAGATTTCCCACACCTGGACATCAGGGCTCCTGTGACAATGGGGGATGAGAGGAACAGTTGGGGTGGATGGGGGAATGTTTGTGAATCCAAACCTTGTAAATCCAAGATTTGGGGCGTAATCCCTGCTGCTTCCTGCGCTTGATGGCATCTTCCAGCCGCCGCTGCCCTAAATGTGGGGGTTGGTGGTTAGAAACAGGGACCCCTACTGGTGCCCCTTGCTCCCAACCCGCAGCCCCTGCCAGCCCAGCCCTGGGCCTGCCCCCCAGTTGGCGCCCCTCACTTCCAACCCAGTCCCTGCCAGCCCAGCCCTGGACTCCCCCCTACACCTACCGGGTCGTCCCAAGCCGATCTGGTCCAGGTCGGAGGGTCTGACATAGTCAAAGTGGGCTAGGCGGGTGACATGTAGCTCATCCCGGATCTTGTGGTAAAATTGCTCCAGCTGGATTTCAGTGAGAAGCGCCAGGAGCCAGTCGCTGCCGTCATCTGGGGCCATTGGGCACCCGCCCTGAGCACAGCCGGGTGAGATGGCACCCTGGGCTTCCCCACAAGACACAGCTGTGAGATTGGGGTGCTGGGCACTGCCCAGGCCCCTTGAATGAGATCGGGGCCCCACACACCACAGAATCAAGGGACACACATGCCTGCCCTGTTACAATCTAAACAGAAGAAGGATTATGAACCTCAATACAAAGGTGGGGAAACCGAGGCCCAGAGCCGCTCCTAGCCTCACCCCCGCCCTGCAGGTCAGGGCGTCTCTGCAGGTTCTGCTGTGTCAGCCCGCAGGAGCCAGGATTCCCTGCGTTATTTTCCTCCTGCTCTACAAGCGGCCTCATTGGTCTTCCCTTCCCACACCCACCAATGGCCTGTGGGAATCCCTGCCACTGTGCTAACCTGCCCAACTGCTCTGCCTGAGCCCAGGGAGAACACACACAAGCCACACCCAGACCGCACCTCTCAGCCTGGGGGCGTCTAGTGGAGTAGAATAGGCAGGGCTGGGAGCTAGGACTCCTGGGTTCTCTCCTCAGCTCCGGAAGGGGAATGGGGGCTGGTGGGTTAGAGCAGGGGGGCTGGGAGCCAGGGCGCCTGGGTTCTAGCCCCAGCTTTGGAAGGGAAGCAGCCCAAAACATGTGTAAACCAGCTTCCAGCTCACTGCCCCTGCTACCCAGGGGTGGCACAAGCCCACTGAGATAATCACCCAAGGCTTCAAAAACTTGAACTGAAAGCAGGCCCAGACCTGCCCCCAGAACCCATCTGAAAGGCAAAGGGCTGGGGAGAAGCAGGTGAATTTTTCGGATGAAAGTCGGGGAGTTTTGGCAGCAAGTTCCAGGGGGAAGATGAGTCGGGGGGTGCCCCCTTGTTTGGAGGCTGTTAACCCTTTCCTGGCTTCATGGGTTGATTCCTTTCCTCTCCTTCCCTAGTTAAATGAGAATACAGGGCAGAGTTCAGGGCGAAGGACAAATATTGACACAGGTGGGTGTGAGATACAGGGACCCACCTCACTGAGGCTCCTTCCCCTCAGAAACAGGCCCTGTAGGGGACACTGGTTCCGACCCAACCCCAGGGCAGGGACTGGCTGGCTCAGGAGGAACAAGGAGTGTGGCACAGGGCCTGTGTCCTCTAGGAGGTATCAGCTCCAACTCAGCCCCAGGGCATGGACTGCCTGGTGCGGCATGGGGAATGGGGCACAAGGCCTGCCCCCTCTATGAGGTGTCACATCTGGGACCCCAAGGGTAAATACATTCAGTCGGGCTAGGCTGGGCGACATGTTCCTTGCCAGCAGGGACAGAGGGGAGAAGAGGAAGGATACAGGGAGGTGGGGAAAGAAGGAACTGTAGAAAAGAAAAGAAAAGAAAAGAAAAGAAAAGAAAAGAAAAGAAAAGAAAAGAAAAGAAAAGAAAAGAAAAGAAAAGAAAAGAAAAGAAAAGAAAAGGTGGGGAGGACAATAGGAAGGAGAAGCAGTAGGAAAGGTGTGGGGGGGGGGTCTTTGGCTCACCTGGCAGGGGAAGGGGAAGGGGAAGTCCCCTCACTCAATCTCTCTCTGCTGCCTGTCTCCCAAAGCTCCTTCCTGTAGTTTTTCTCCCTCCCACTCCAGCAGCTCCTCCCATCCCACTGCCAGCACCAATAGTGCCCCAGCACTCAGCCTCTTCCTTTCCCACACACACCTGGGCGGGGCCTGGCCAGCCCCATGGGACACCTGGCCAGGCAGGTGCCACCTCCTGGCTGTCATGTGGCTCACAACATGCCTGGGACATGTTAGAACACATGAGGGAGAGGACATGCATTAGTCAGACCTGTAATGGTTCGGGAGGGCAGGGCTGTTTCATAAAATCATGGGTTGGGGGAGGATTAACACAGTCTGCCACGCCGTATCACACATTCTCAACATGTGCCTTTCTGACATGCCAGGATATGGGCAAGATGTGTGTAAGAGAAGGCACTCTTCTGACAGGTTTGCACACGGAGCCTTTGGGGCTATCCCATGTGTGTGATCTCCGACATGTTAGAACACGGAATATGCTGGACAATCACATGGTGTGTAGCATCACCGACATGTGACAAGACGGACCACCACTTATAATGTATTGCCCCTGACATGTGATAACATGGAACATCATGTGTCGTCATGCAGCAGATTAGAGCAGAGGTTCAGCATATGTGATAACATGTTGTATATCACACTCCTCCCCACAGAACACAGAGAATACTGGGTGGTCATGTGGCATGGGGGAGGGTCTCTAACATGTTACAACATGGATTATGTGGGGCCATCACATACTATCACCTTACATGCTGTGTCCCCTTCCTACAGACTAAAATGCAGGTGAGACCAGCTTATCACATGTTGTGTGTGGTCCCTAACATGTTATCCCACAGACGGTAAGGGCATGATTACGTTATAACATGTCGCATGAAGCTGCCTTCTAACATGCCACAATATTGGTTCACCACGTTACATGGGAGTTGTCATGCAATATGGCAGAACATGGGTGACATGGGGCCATCACATATTATTTGTTACATGAGCTACTGGCCCATCGCATGTTATGCACTGGTCCACCACATGGATGGCAGCAGCCCAACCCATGTCATAGTATGTTCTAACCCATGAACGTGTTTCACAAGGAATGCCCTACCCAAAAAGCATGCCTCAGGCAGGACCAAGAGGAGGCCCCAGCCAGAATGTCGACAATAAGATTCACACACTTGGGCTTGCACACGCACGTGACCGGCATGCACAGGTCTGCCTGCAGCACCCACTCCCAGCCCATGAGATCCTGCTTGCACCCAGCCCCAGCCACAGGCCCACGGCCCTTTCACACATATGGCCAGGACAATGGCACGGGTGGAGTTGAACACAATGTGCACGCGTGGTGTGGGGGCCCATGCGCAACATGCATGTGCATGGCCTGGCATGGCCACTACCATGCCCCTGTGCCCTCGCATGCCCACCATGCCCCCGGCACCCCACAGTCTCACACACCCACATCAGCTCCGACACCTTCGCATGCCCACCAGTCTGCTCCCTCGCATGCCTACTGCCCTGCCCCCCAACATCCTTGCACATCCACCACTCTGCTCCTACACCTCACATACCTACAACCCTGCCCCATACACCCTTGCATGCCCACCAGTCTGCTCCAACACCCTCGCACATGCACCAGTCTGCTCCGACATCCTCGCATGCCCACCACCCTGCACCCCACACCCTCAGACGCCCTCATGCACACCCCTAGAGACTGCTGCTGCCAAGACAAGGCCTGGTGGGGAAGCCCATTTATTGTGGATCCTGACACTCAGGGTCATTCGGGCACTGGGCAGAACCAGAACCTGGTGAGAGAAAGTCCAGATGCCAGCTCCATGGGGTCCCTCATTATTGCACCCTCCCCATTTCCCTTCCCCCTCCTCCATAACCCCTCCTCCTCTCCCTCTACCCCCCAACCTCCCTCCCTGATCTGCCTTCCCTTTTCCCCAGCATGTGCCCCCCTCAGATCCCACTATACCCCATCCACCCCCTCTTTTCCCATTTCATGCCCCGCCCCTTGCCTCAGGTCAGGTCCCGCCACCTCCCTTATTCACAGCCCCTCTCCAGCTCAGTCTTGGTCAGTCTCAAGACTGAGACTGCCCTCTTCTCCATCCTTGACCCCGCCTCCTGCCCTCCTCCACTCACTCCAGGGCACAGGTGATGAACCCCATGACCAAGCTGGAGGCCGACAAGATGCTCAGTAGAATCACCGAGTTCTGGAGATCTCCATGCCCTGGGGAGGGGCAGAGAGATAGGGGGGTTGGTCTGGTAAGGAAAGGGCTAAACCAGGGAGTGAGGAAGGGGCAGGAGTGTGATCAGGAGGTACCCCAGGCATGGCAAAGGGGACCATGAGGGGAGGGAGGACAGCACTGGAGCAGAGGGAGGGGGCAATGGCAGAAGGAAGGCCAGGCCGATCCCCTGGGGAAGGACTCAGGCCATAGGGGGCAGGCCATCGGGGGGGGGGGGAGCCCCACCGGAGTAACATTTCTTCAGGGACCAGCAGGTGACTTTCCCTTTCTTGCAGCTGGAACAGTTGATGGCCAAGGCCGAGTCCCCTGAAAAGGGAGAGAGGCCAGGTTCAGCTTGGGGGGGGGGGGGGGGGGGGAAGGGGCAGTGATCAGCTGGGATGCTGCAAAGGGGGGGACTATTTGTTCAGTGGAGGAAGTATATGGGGAGGCCAGAGGTTGAGACTGACCAAGAGGTGACCCCCTCGCACACCTGCTCTCCCTCTGCCTCAGGAATCCTGTGACCATTAAAATGCAGCCACCTCTGGGGTGGGTACCCTCTACTGAGCCCCCCTGTGGTACAGCACCCCCTAGTACCATCCGAGGCCCAGCCCTGCCTGCTAGGGGTGAGTGCCCCCTGCTGAGCCCCCATCCCATTCCCTGCCCCCAATATTCCCTAGCACCGCCCTGGGACTAGCTCTGCCTGCCAAAGGAGAGCGACCTCTGCTGAGCCCGCACCCAAGTACCAAGCCTGAACAGGCCAGAATGGGATTAGGAAAGGTCTGACTGGACCGCGTCTGGTGGGAAGATACAGGGGCCCCAGAATCATTTCATACTCCCAATACTGCAGTTTTGGGGTCACCCTTCACAGCACCCATCTCCGGAGGGTCAGTACTTACGGCAAGCTGGGGGGCACAGAACTGTGGGGATCAGAGAGAGAGATAGTGTGGTCAGTATGCACTATGCACAGGGGTAGCCCCCATGCAGGCCATATCCCAACCTTCCCCCTCTCTGAATGTTTAGCTGATGGGACAGGGAAGGTTCTTAGCTGCAGATGCACCCTGAAACCAGCTGTGGGGCACATGGTGGGCACCTCAATAACAGGGAACGGGGGAGGGGCTGGGCAGACACTGTAATAGGGCTTTGAGGGCTGGGGTTTAGGAATGACTCCCCAAGAGGGTCACCGGGGGTTGGGGAACAAGAGTGATACCCCAAGCAGGGTTCCCTCTAAGCTGCACACTTGAGCGGGTGTGCAGAAAAAATGTCCACCCTGCCCACCTCCAACGCAGAGCCATGAGCCATGTGGTGGGTGGCAGGAAGCTGCACCAGCAGCCGGGGCTGGAGGAGCCACGTGGCAGGTGGCAGGAAGCCGCTCTGGCGGCCTGGGCCAGGGCCACAGCCGCTACATGGGAGCCTGGGTGGGAGAGAGGTGGAGCAGGTACTAAGGTTGGTACCAGCAGGGGAAGCAGTGGGGCCAAGGACAGAAGCCAGACAGGTCGGGGGCAAAGGCACCAGCTGTCTCTCATGGGGGAAAGTACTAGGCCCAGATAAATTTGGGGTGCGGGAGGAGGAAGAGAGAGAGGTGTGGGGCCGGGCACAGGTCTCTGGGCAATGGGGGAGAGAACAGACAAGGTGCGGGGCTGGGCATACATAGGCTTTTGGACGATGGGGTTGGGGAGAACAGGCGAGATGTGAGGCTGGGCACAGGTCTCTGGGCAGTGGTGCTGGGCTGCGGGCCTTAAACCCAGGTACTGTCTTTGGGGGGGAAGAGGAGGGTGAAAGAGAGCGTAGTCCTGGCTTATATACTGGTGGCATATGGGGGGGAGTAGATTGCAACACACAGGGTGTGTGTCGGGGTAGGTGGTTAGCCAGTCCTATACAGGTACCAGCTTGGCTGTGTGTGATCTCCGACATGTTTGAACATGAAATATGCTGGGCAATCACATGGCGAGCCCTCCCCCAGCAGCTCCGTACCCTCTTTGCTGTATTCCAGTAGCTTCACTTCATGCAGCCAGGTCCAGAACCTGGGCAGGTCTGAAAAAGTCCTGTTGATCTCTGTGGAGACACATGACACTGCCCGTTTGATGCCATCCAGACCTCCTGGGTACAGGATAATCCCCATCAGACTAGTCTGCCTTCTCCGGGGGTGGGGAGAATTACCAATAATACGTAAGACTCGGTGGGTTTTCTCAGTCACCGCGTCCATGGCTTGCTCATCTGGAAGAGAACAGGGAAGATTTGCAGAAGGGGTACAGGCTAGGGGACTCTTGGAGCTAATCTCCGGGTCATACACAGCTTCTGGTGGCAGCAGGGACAGTCTGGCACCCTGGGGTAAATGTTGCAGGCAGGACAACCAGCTCATGTGACCAGGAAACAGAACTGCCATTAGTAGGGACCAGAATAATGGCCCAGTTTGAGGCAATCAGGGCAGGCCACATACCCCACCTGTATGGCCAAGCACTTCACACTGTGAAGGTTATTAGAAGAAACTAGGAATCCTGGCTTCAAGCTTCCCTTGCTCTAAAACACCAACCCATCACCCTCCTCCCAGAACCAGCAAGAGAACCCAGGAGTCCTGGCTTCCTCCCCCCCCGCTCTAACCACCAGACCCACTCCCCTGCCAGAGCTGAGTAAAGAGCCAAGGAGTCCAAGCTTCCAGCCCATCCATCCCCTGCTAGAGCCTTAGAGACAACCTAGGCGTCCTAGCTCCCAGAGCCAGGAACCCCTACCCAGGGCAAAGGCCTTGAAGGACTCCGGGTCCCAGGGGTGGCTGGGGCAGCCCGGGCGGCCCTGAATTTGGCGGTAGCGGGTACAGAGCTGGGCGAACCGGGCTGGGATGTTTTTGTTTCTCATGGAGCACTGCACACAACCCCTGGCAGGTGGGGCCAGGAGAAGTAGGGCCAGCAGCAGGGGGGCAGCCAGTTGGGGGGGGCGGATGAACAGAGCCAAGAGGGTGGCTGCCAGGGCCTGCTGGAGGGCACCGGTTCCCCAGCCTGGCGCCATGAGTAGGAGGGTGGCAGGGGCCAGGCCCATAGGGAGATTGTGGTCAGGATTCCCCTAGGGCCAGGCGAAAGCGGGCCCCGGAGTGGCCGCTAAGGGGCAGCCAAGTGCATTGCAGGGGCGCCAGTTAGGAAGGCGGCACCTTTAGAACGCGGTGTGTCCAATTGTTTGTCCCCGCGTTTCAAACGCCCCGCCCCGCCCCGCCGGCGAGAGGCTCTTAAAGGGGCGACGCTCCGGCGAAGGGAGGGGGTGTGGCTTTGGAAAGCTCTATCGCCTGAGGTTCTGAAAGCTTCACCTCCCACTCTCGGGCCGACGAATGCTTCTGTTAAAGGGGCCGCAGGCGGGAGGTTTCACCCCCCCCGCCACTCTTCGGGGCCCACCACCGTCCCCATGGCAACAGCACCACCGAGTGTCTCAACATTCTGCTCTTAAAGGGTCACTCATCAGGAGAAAAAGGTATTTAGGGGCGGAGCTTCTCTCTTCCAATCAGACCAGGGATTGGGGGGGGGGGGGGATTTGAATGAATACAAGAGCCCCTTAGTTTGATATCTTACAAGCCCCGCCCCCTCCACCTGTGGCCCTTGAGGGAGGGCTTATGGTTTCCTGTGTGCATGGGGAGGGAGGTTGCTATACAGTGTGAGCTCACCAGTGCCCTCCCCCCAATACTGCTGTCTCTGCACACACACAGCAGAGTGTGTTTACATAGAAACAGTGGTGGTTTAGACACTGGAACAAAGGGTCCTGTGCACAGGGCCCCCCAGCCAACTGCTCCCCACCCCTGAAAAAACCTGGTGCCGGGCAACAGAAACCTACAGCCACTTAGGGAGAATGGGAGGGGAACCCTCAGTGAAGCAGGGATGGCTGGGGAAGGGGTACAAAAGAGATGGAGCTGTGGGTAGGGCTACAGGAGAAATGGGTGGGGAGGGACCCGGACCCGCCCCCCTGCTCTGGCCCCATGAGACTAATCTACCCCCAGATAGAGATGTGTAGGTCCATGTGCACACAATCTTTACACACCCCTTGAGTGGCTCTTGTCTAGTACACCAGTGTATGGCTCTGGGCAGGCAGAAGGTGTAGAGATGGGTGTGCCACATTCTCCAGGTGCAACACCTGCACAGCATCATATGCGCCTAGAACTCTGTACACAGACAGCAGCATAGGTACAGATACCTCCCACAAGTGCACCTGGCATTCAATGTGGGTAGAGAGCCCTAGGGCATGGCATGGAGCAGGTCCTCTGTGCAAGTGTGCAGCTCAGGGCAGGATGTGTGTGCGATGTAGTGTGTGCACACAGAGACCCTGGCTGCAGCAGTTGATCAGCATGAAAGCAGGTGTCCCCTCTATGTGCAGAGAACTCATTAGGTTGCAGGAGGTGACCACATGCAGGTGGCACCAAAGGAATCTGCTTGGTGTAGAGGACACTACAGAGACACCCCCCTCAAAAAAAGCCAGTTCCAACAGACCACTTCAGAATGTTCCTCTGTTCCACACAAGTTTGCAGTTACATACCAATGTGCAAATCCACTTGGCCCCATCCACGTCACACTCAGCCCCCTCGTCCCCAACTCTTTTAGCCCACTCTAGATGGGTGTGCAAAACCACTTGTGCAAATGTACAGAAGCCCTCTTGGCAATGTCCCATGCAGATGTGTGTGCAGTTGCACAGCAGAGCCAGGCTTGTGCAAAGACTAAGGTCCAACTACACTAGGGCACACTGCTCATGACAGGAACATGACCTTACAGTTCCCCCTGCATGCAGCAGGCCTAATCCCGTCTAGAAAGCCTCCCTCTTAAAGGGACAGCACAGCTCAAATCCCACCCCACATGTTAGTGACTTACTTGTCCTTGCCAGAGATGGGGGAAGGAAGTGATCTACCCTTCCCCACCCCTTACCACCCAGCAGAGATCACTGGAATGCTAACGGTGTGATACTGGATCCCAGGTCCCTCTTCTAACCCCCACCCTATTCCCCCTCAGAAAGCAAGGGAGGGAACCCAGGAGTCCTGGTTCCTAGCCCTGCTTTATGTGCAGTAGAGAGGAAGTAGGGCCATTGGGGCAGAGTGTGTGTATGTGGGGGGAGGGGGGGGGAGAATTACAGTAACAGCACAGCCTTAAAGTGCAGATACAGGCATTTAAAAGTGCCTCCAAAATGTGACCGTCTTTGCCTCTTCCTCCCCCAAGCAGCTGATGGAGCTCCAGGCTGAGGAGCTGGGAGTCCCTTGTGATCCCTGGTCAATGGTGCTGGTTCTGATCCCAGGGTCTTCATTTCCCTGACCTGCTTTCTCTGCAGCAGAGTCCAACCAGGCACTGCTCCCCAGAGCCCAAGGCATTGAAAGGGATGAAGGATCCATTGTGAGGCAAAGAGAATCTGTTCTGAAAAGGAGCCAGGAGAGAGAGAGAGAGAGAAGCTGGTGAGGAGTAAAATGCAGCTATCCCTGCCCCCCCCCCCCTCCCCTGCACCCACTTCCCTCCCAGAGCCAAGGAGAGAACCCAGAAGTCCTGGCTTCCAGCCCTTCCTACTGTAACCACTGGACTCCACTCCTCAATCCAGCCCCATTACAAAGCAGGACATTATTATACCAGGCAGGGCGGGTATGCCAGGGTACAGAGCCAGCTTTGTATCCTGGGCAGTCTGCAGCGAGAGGCTGATATTCAATCTTGCTTCCCTCCCCCAGGCACCAGGGACTCCCTCACCCCTAAACACCTTGAATCTGGGGGCTGGATCCATTCATCCCCTGCAGAAACAATCGTTCCCATCCCCAGGATATCGCAATCCACCCATGAGATGAAGGTGACCCTACCAAAATAAAGGACACCTTTGCCTACTCCCCAAAATATACAATTATCCATGTAGCCAGAGCCTTTTCACAATACTTAAGGAACCCTCACCTCCTTAGAATAAACCCAAGGATTTCCCCCCCCCCCCCCGAAATATCCAGGAGTACCCAACTGTTTGGAGGTAAAGGAAGGACAGCCATGTACCCCAAATCACACCCTCCAGCCTCCCCAAAACCTGGGTTTGGGGTGTGGTTATGAGTTGCCAATCCCAAGTGCCCCCAGTGGCCATTCAGGGAGTTGGAGATGCTCTTTCCACAATGCCCATACTATTTCTTTGGAAGTATCCCACAAACATAGTTCTGCCCATATTCCTCCCCCCCACCCCCTCCCGCCCACTCCAGCCTTTCCCTGCCACTACTCCTGCCTCCCTGCTTGCCCCATCTCAGAAGCCACCCTCTCTGCCTCCATCCTATCACCAGCAGTTATTTCCTATTCTCAACAACCTCTTAGCTAATCTGCCTCTTTCCTTCGGTGTTCCCCACCTCACAAACCTTGCTCTCCCCTTCTGCCACCAACCACGATCCTATTTCATACACCAACATCCACTAAGAAGTCCACCCCAGCTCCCACCTACTCCCATACTTCCACATCCCCACCACCTATCACTAATCATCCACACCTTCCTTCCCTTCCAGTCACCAATTCACCCTCCTCCCCCAGCATTGCCATTTTCACCCCCACTTGCCACTTAGCACCCTGTGGCAGTCCAGAGACAGCCACCACCACCAGCCTACCTCCTCATTCTCTAGCCCATTTCACATGGTTTCTTCCAAATCCTTACAATCCCCTTCCTGCCACCAATCGTTTCAGGTTCTGCCCATAGTAGCCTTTCCCATCCCATAATCTCCCCTCCCGCCCCAGCATGTCCCATGACAGACCAGTGGGATCAATGACATCCACCCACCCACCATTCCACTCTATCCCCTTGTTAACACCACCATCTCTTCCCAGTGTCTTACCTGTGCCCACCACCGTGCAAGAGCAAGCCCAACCCTCCACGCTCCCTGGCCGGTTCTTTCTTCCCTTGCCCCCTCCATGATTAGTGGCGGACAAAGCGCAGCGAGCGTGAGTTGAGGATGTCTGCTGGGTCGGGGAAGACTGAATCCACCCGAAAGCCTTGATCCAGGGCAGCCTTTAGCACCTCCTCCAAAAAATCTGCTGCCGTGCTGACCTCCCGCCCATCTGGTGCTGCTGTCCAGAGGGACCTCACTTTCTGCTTGGCATACTCCACCTCGGGCAGGTCTGGAGGCCGTGGAGCCCATTCCAGATGCAGGTGGTGCTGACTCCGGGCTTCCCCCTTCTCCTTTGCAAGGCTATATTGGAACAGCTCGTGACCAGATCCCTCCTCTTCAGTGTCAATGGACTCCCCATCCCTGGCAGCACCCAATGGGCCCAGCTGGTGATCAGATTCGGTGCTGGCACCGTCACTGGCTTGGCCCAGCCTGTCTCTCAATAGCTCCAAGAAGTGCCCATCCGTGCAGAAGACATTGGCAGTGAAGATGCGGAGCGGAGAGGTACTGAGGCCGTAGTTCTGTGGCCCATGCCGCACAGTGAAATGCAGCAACCGCTCCTGGCAGTCAATGTCGGTGTGAAGCACGGCGCGGGTCTGGCGGCGCTGGCACTCAGCTGCCAGCTGGCTCAGCTCAGCCAGCAGGGGTCGGATCTGGTAGAAATCTGCTTCAGCCCGCAGGAGAGCTAGTTCCGAGTAGCCCTCAGGCAGGTCCAGCCGGCCCAGGCGCAGGAAGTTGAGAATGTGCCGGAAAGCTTTGCCATCCCGGTCGATGAAGTAGTGGCCCCGCTGGTCAGTGCTGGCTGGCCGGGGACCCCGGAACATGGCACCCAACATGGAGTCAGGGAAGCGGGTCAGAGTCTCCATCGTGGTGGTGTAGAACTTACCCCCCACGTTCAAGGTGATGGGGCCTACAGGTAGCCCCACAACAGCACGGGCAGGCAATGGGTGGTCTCCTGTACCAGTTGGCATCTTCCTCTTGTTCTCCTCTTCCTCCCCCATCCAGGCACCCAGAGGGGGTTTAAAGAGAGCACAGGGTGGGACTCCTCCCCCACTGTAGATGGAGGGGTTCCTCTTGCCCGCCCAGATACCTGGGGTCTCAGGTGCGTTCCTAGGATTTATTTCCCTCCCTCTGTTCCGGCTGCTTAGGGTCCCTCCCCTGTCCCCCAGACGCCTGGTTTCTCTCCCGGACACGGTAGCTCTCTGCTGCCCGGACACCGGGGGTCTCTCCCACTACCCGCCGCAGCACCTCGGACTCCTAGGGGTATCCCGCAGCGCCTCCCCCCAGGCCGCTACCACCTGTCCCAGAAAGGCAGCGCCCGCAGGAAGTGAAGCTACCGGCGGGCTGGGTCGGGCCCGGCCCCTTTATAGGGAGGGAGCAGCTGGTGGAGGCGGGGCCGGCTCCTGCGCCCCGCCCGCTTCGCGAGATCGGTCCCAGTCTGCCGCCCCTTTATCCGCCTCCCGCCGGTGCCTCTTGTTCTGCCGGGCGCTCATCGCCCGCGTCCTCCCTTCCCGGCCCGGCTCGGATTGCGCCTCCCAGTTTTGCGGGGCGACCTGCGCTTCGGCCAGCCTGTCCGAACGTGGCCTTCCCCGCGGCGTCCACACCTCCCTTCCGCGGCGGGATCTCAGCTTAGGGTTCGGGCTGTGGGGAGGGTCCTTGCTCCCCTCGCAGCGCCTCACCCGCGTGACAGGTGTGGGGGCGACTGCTGTGTCTGTCGGTCTCCTGGACGCCTGGGATCTCCCTCCCAGACTGTGGGGTTCACTCCCTCCCGGGCGCCTGGGTTCTTCCCCCCCTACCCTCGACCTTGGGGTTCACTTCCTCCCGGACGCCTGGGTTCTCCCCAGGACATGTGGGTTCACGTGGATTTTCTATAGCTAGAGTGGTTTTAATTGCGCCAAAACACAAAACTTCCACAGCCAGAAGTTGACTCCTCCACCTCGCCAAGCGCGCACACCCACTTTGGGGTGTAGCCACTACACCCAGTGCCGCTGTCATCAGCATTGTTAGCCCCGCTGTTAATTAGCTGGGGCGCCACCCAGTATTAGTCTGCAAACCGGCTCTGCAGTAAACTAACCCCCACGCAGGGAAACAGGGCAGCAACAGAACCAGCCTTGAGAATCCAGGAGTCTTGGCTCCCAGGCCCTTCCACTGTAGAAAGGATGTGGATGCATTGGAGAGGGTCCAGCGGAGGGCTACCAAAATGGTTAGGGGGCTGGAGCGCATGACCTATGAGGAGAGACTGAGGGATTTGGGTTTGTTTAGTCTGCAGAAGAGAAGAGCGAGGGGGGATTTGATAGTGGCCTTTAACCTCCTTAAGGGAGGTTCCAAAGAGGCTGGAGAGAAGCTGTTCTCAGTAGTGAGGGATGGCAGAACAAGGAGCAATGGTCTCAAATTATGGTGGGAGAGGTCTAGGTTGGACATTAGGAAAAACTATTTCACTAGGAGGGTGATGAAGCACTGGAATGGGTTACCTAGGGAGGTGGTGGAATCTCCATCCCTAGAGGTTTTTAACTGCCATCTTGACAAAACCCTGACTGGGTTGATTTAGTTGGGATCAGTCCTGCCTTGGGCAGGGGGCTGGACTTGATGACCTCCTGAGGTCTCTTGCAGCTCTGTGATTCTACTGTGCCATTTAATCAGCAACTCAGATTCCAGACAAGGCCAGCAGCCAGGATCAGAAAGCTGCTAAATCAAGCTGAGAGGAGGGGTGGGGGGGGGGTCAGGGCATGATGGCATCCTCAGGAACCCTTGTTACTTGAAGGTGTAACAGCCAGACTGGGGAAACAACTGCCCCAGAGGTGGCCCCATCTGAGCACCGGGCAAGGGACCTCTGTGCAACCGGCTGCCCTCCCCTCCCCTGTCCTCCCCCACCAGAGATGGCTGCATCTGATGCTACTGCATGGTTGATGAATTTGTTTATTGACTAGCTTCACACACTTGATTGGGTGGTACTAAAACAAACCCCGCCCTTTCCTCCCCAAATGGCTCCGCCCCCAGCCAGCCTTAACCCTTTAGCTCCTTCTCGCACACCCAGCGGTAGCGCCGGGTGCAGTGTTCATCGTTCCACAACCCGTCGTCATGCAGGTGCGCGCAATCCTCCCCGCCCCCGAGTCCATGGCCACGGTGGTCATCAGGCTGGCCTGCCCTCCAGTCCCTGCAATGACAGCACAACCGTGGGCACGGGCAAGGTGAGTTGGGAGTAGGCAAGGAGGGGATCTTGGGGGGGGGATCCCTTTGGGCAGAGACCCTGGGGACCTAGGAGAGAGCCCGGGAGGGGGGTGGGGGGGAGAGCTAGATTGGGTTAGAAGCAGTGAGATTAGAACAGATTAGATCAGGTAGGATTAGTTTGGATTAAGATTTTTGGAAGGGTAGGGTCTGATCAGAAGACATTTTAAATGAAATCTCTTGTTCCCAGCTAGCTACCTAAAGACACTGGTGCTACTTGGTTACACAGGATCATGTGCTGCCCTACCCTAGAGGAGGCTGCATCTCATCGAGGGGTCCCTGGGTAACCAGCTGCCCCACCCCGTGAGGGGACGTGATATGGCGTGACATCATAATTTGACATGACAGGCCATGACTGAATTAGCATGCCATGGGTGAGGTCAGGATGAATGAGTGGAGGTGGCGTTGGGTGAGGCTTGCATGACTTGGACTGCACTGGGCTAGCCGAGGCTTGGTGAGGTGTAGCTTAGATGTCCGGATTATACAGGATTTATTGAGGGATGGATTAGATCAGGAGTAGAGAACCTGAAGCCTGGGTGCTGGATGTGGCCCCATCTTGCCTGGATCCAGCCCCTAAGGAGGCTCAGTGCTCCCCCCTTGAGGCCACATTGGTTGTGGATTAGATTAATGACTAAAATGGGTTAGATTGAGAAGGAACTGAGATGACATGGGAGCTAGTCTCAGTCAGCCATGCCTCCCATTTGGGGCGGGGCTTTGTGGGCCAGGCTCTGCCTCTTCTCTTCCAGGATTAGCCATGCAACGGCCGCTCACATGCCCAGTGGTACAGGCGGGAGCAGTGGTCATCATTCCACCGTCCGTCATAATGGTACATGACACAGTCTTCCCCGCCCCCCAGTCCATGCTCAGTATAGTCATCCGGCTGCCCCGGGCTCCAGTCCCTGAAACAAGAGCAGAATGGGGGAGGAGCAATGAAATCCTAGCCTGCAGAACTGGGAGAGATCTTCCAAAAAAATTTCTTCTGAAAGCGCACGTCCAGAATGCAAAAGAGAGCATCCAGAGTGAAGGGACGCTCTCTTGCATATAAACTGTGATTGCTATGGATGGAATGGCCACCAGGTTACCTGAGCTTTTTCCTCTTTCCTCTTCCCTGTCCACACACGCTCTTTCACAAAAAGGCTTCTTCCTCATAGAATGAGGATTACCAATGCCAGAAAACCCCCCTCTGTTTTTCGATTTTCTTGCGGAAAAACGCAATTGCAGTGTGGATGTTCCTCAAGTTTAGTTGGAAAAATGGCTGTTTTTCTGACAAAACTGTAGTGTAGACACGCCCTGAGATTGGGAATGGATCTTGATTGGGATTTGGACTGAAATATGGATCAGGACCACGTCAGGAGAGAGATTGGGAACAGGATCAGTATTTGGATTGGGATCTGAATTGAATCAAGACTAGATCCGGATTTGGTTTGATATTGGGATTTGGTTAGGATTAGATATGGTTTGAGAGGAATGTTGGATTTAGAGTGAAGCAGGATTGGATTGGAATCAGGATTGGATCAGGATTAGAGTTGCCAGATGCTTTCACCAAAAATACTGGACTGACAACCCCCCCCCCCCCGCAAAAAAGTGCTGGGCCGCCAAAATGCAGTCGTGGCTCCCTTAATTGTCGGGCCACTCCCCTGCCATTTCCCCCACCACCACTGCATGTCCGTCGGGCACTGAGCCAGGAAAAGCAGAAAATACTGGATATTTTATATTTTCTCAATTTCTTTACTAGACAGAAGGCACAAATACTGGACTCCTGGCAACCCTAATCAGGATCATAATCAAAACTGTGTCAAGATTCAAAGTAGATTGTGAGTGGATCTCGATCAGAAGTGGATTAGAAATAGGATTGACTCTAGATCAAAATTGAATCAGGATTTTATCTTGATTGGGACTGAGATCAGGATTGTATATGTGAAGATTATACCAGATTACATTGAATTATGTGGAATATTAGATTATATACATGGAAATATCAAAAATTCCTAATCCTGTCTAGCCTTCTGTTCCCCTTAATCTAAACAACAGTTACTCTAGTCTGATTTAATATAATATTCCATCTGTAATCCACTTTTAAGATGAATATTAAAATAGATACATGGAATGACTGGATGAGATACACTGGGGTTGACTGAACTCAATAAACTCCAAGGGTTGTGAATTCCAATCACCTTATTTTTGGACTGAACCAGAGAAAATAAAAATCTATCTATACTAGGGGGCTGTGCCCCCTGCTTGCTACGCTCGCCAACCCCCCACTCTCTGGTGCTAGGCCAGGGAGAGCCAGTCCGAGGCGGGGCAACCCTAGCCTGCCCTGGCACTCTCCCCCCAGCTGCTGGTGGGTTGGGCCATGCAGAATCTGCAGCAGGCCTGGCTCTCTCCGTCAGGCTCCTGGAGGGGCTGGGCTAAAGCCATGCCAAGCCCAGCTCTCTCCCTCTGATCGCTGGGAGGTTACACTGATGCCACACCAGGCCCAGTGCTCTCCCTCCAGCCACTGGGGCGTTGGGCCAAGACCGAGGCCACAACAAGCCCAACTCTCTTCCTCTGGCTGCCAGGAGGCCCCCTCTTTGCTGGAGAGGGTCTAGGGCCAAGGCCACCCCAGCCCTGGCTCTTCCCCCACCCTGAGGGTCGCCAGATGGTTTAACTAAAAATACCAAATACCACCCCTCCCCCCAAAAAAAACACCGGGAGAAAAATTCTGTTGAGGGAGGAAAAAAGGGGGGAGACCAAAGTTGTTGAGCAAAAAAAAAAAAGACCCCCAAGAGTTATTAAGCAAATAAATAAATAAATTAAATTAAATTAAACAGCATTCAAACAGAATGGCCCCCTTAAGTGTGTGCAGAGTCAGAATAGGGATAGGAAGAGGAAGAGGAGGGGTGAGCACTTCCCCTTGCTCAGGTCTTTAGGCTTTTTCCCAGTGGCCATCTTGTTTTCTTGGTCAAGACCAGAAGGGAGCTACACTGCGGAACCAAGTAAGCAGGAGGTCTGGGGGGCGAGGGGCTGAGTGTGTCGTAGGGTTGCCAGGTGTCCGGTATTTTTGCCTCCTTGCAGGGAAAAAACCCCCAGAAAATGCTGGACGTTTTAGGTGTCCGGTATTTTCTGAATGTTTTGACCAGAAGTGAGTACGGGCTGGCCTGTGGATGAAGAGTGATGTGATGACATCTCTCTGTCGTCCCACAGGAATACATTTTTTATATATGGAGAGAGATTTTAGAAATGTGCAGCTGTCTGGCTGGCTGTCCTTCTGTGAGTCGTTCAAGAACTTTTCCTAAATGGTATGAGCTAGGACCACCACATTTGGTAGGCAGCTTCCTCTTATCCTAACGTAAAGCAAGGTCAGACTTTGGTTGTGCCGAGAAAACTGGAAATGCCAGGAATGGGACTGTTTTCCATTGCTTGGAAAGGAGGGATGCGATACTGAGAGTGGCCACTGGGGACAAGAAGTGAAGGGGAGAGCTACACTGTAGAGAAGGGCTACTCAACTTTGGAAGTCCCAGAGGGGCCACAATGATACTCACAGCCCATGCCCAGAGCCGCAACTCAAGTGTGGTCGCATATACATGCTAATATATATGCAAATATATGCAAATAGATTCTTTCACACTGATGGGCAAGACTACACAACACACAGGCCTGATTTAAGTCAGTTCTGCTGATATTAATCAAATGCAATATTTACCAATTTCCACCCATATGACAGCATTTTTAATGAGTAATGACATTCCAGGAATTTCACTACTAAAACGCATATCAACAGAAGACCATTATATTGACTACTTTTTTGTTTTGGCTCCAACCTTTAGGCTGTGTGTTGAGCCCCATGTAAACCCAAACCTCCCATGGGCCGCAAACAAACGGGCCATGGGCCTCATGTGGCGCATGAGCCACGTGTTGAGTAGCCCTGCTGTAGAGAGACTTAAAAACAATGAATAGTTTTGCAGCACCTTAAAGACTAACATCTCCATGTTTTGTTAGTCTTTAAGGTGCTGGTCGATTTAGTTGGGATTGGTCCTGCCTAGAGCAGGGGGCTGGACTTGACCTTCTGAGGTCTCTTCCAGCTCTATGGTTCTATGATTATTCGTTGTTTTTTAAGTTTTTCCAGTTACAGAAAACTGTAGAGAGAGACCACTGGGGGCAACTGCACCTCAAGAGAGTGGCCAGCAGGGCAGGGGCTCAACCATCTTGCCTGACAGCACACACGTAAGTACCCCCCCACGCCAAACCCTTTCTCCTGACCTTTGGCCACAGCACCAGAGAGAAAAGGCCCCTGCTCACTCGGGTGGGGGGGAGGGTGGATGGAAAGAGAAGGCCAGTCAGGGAAGTTCAGGGAGGAGGAAAGGCCTCTGCTGGCTGGAGAGGTTGTGGGGAGGAGAAGAGATTCTGCTAGCTGAGGGGGAGGGTAGAGATAGGGTTGCCAGGTGTCTGGTTTTGAACCGGACAGTCCAGTATTTGAGCTTTCTGTTTGGGGGAAAAAATTGAGAAAATATAAATGTCCGGTATTTTCTAAATAAGATGTAATGTAGATTGTGATGTAACGTCAAGTGTGTCTGGTATTTTTGTTGAAACCATCTGGCAACCCTAGGTAGAGAAAACTCCAGCAAGAAGATGGGACCCCCTGCCCTGAGCTGCTCCTCACCCCCAACTCTCTCTCTTGCACTCCCCCATGTCTCCAGCTTCTGCCCTGCCCTCACCCCGTCCCCAAGGCCCTACTCTTACTCCTCCCAACACCACCACTAGCCCCCTGCCCTGAAGGAGCCAGTCAACACCAAGAAAGTTCTCTAGTTAGTTTATAAAATGAGCTTGGTTTAAAGGTTTAGACTGGGTTAAAATGTATACCAGATTATGGGTCAGATAATCTGTATAAAGGATTAGATTGATATGATGGAACACACTGGAAGAGATTAGATTAATTACATACCTTTTATATTATAGGATTTATGGTGAAAATAATAAATTATGGAGGAATTGGGAGTGGAATTAATTTGATTAAACAGGCAGTCCCCGACTTACGCAGATCCGACTTACGTCGGATCCGCAGTTACGAACGGGGCTCGCCCCGGAGGACACGGACTGTGGGACCTCGCGGTCCTGCTGCCCGTGTACTCCAGGCCTTTCTCCACGTCTCCTTGGTCTGCAGACCAGGAAGACACGGAGCAAAGCCGCGGAGGGGCTCGGGCAGCGAGGCAGCCCAGGCGTGCCTGGGCTGCTCCGCTGCCAGCTTCCCCGAGGCTTTGCAAAGCCAAGGGGGAAGCCGGCAGCGGGACAGCCCAGACGCCCCGCGGCTGTCCCGCTGCTGGCGTCCTCAGAGGCTTTGCTCCCCATCTCCCTGGTCTGCTGGTCTCCAGCAGACCAGGGAGACGGGGAGCAAAGCCGCGGAGGACCCAGGCGGCGGGACCGCGGTGCGTCTCGGTCCGCCGCCCGTGTCTTCCTGGTCTGCTGGAGTGGGGGGGGCACAGCTAGTACGCCCCCCCCCCCAGCAGACTAGGTTTTCCTCCAGACGCCTGTGGCAGAGCAGCTGGGGCGCTGCCGGTTGGTCCCGCAGCGCTGCTCTGGGCACTACTGGACCAACCCGGCAGCACCCCAGCTGCTCTGCCCCAGGCGTCCTGATTCAGCCGCTGCTGGTCAGTTTCAGCAGTGGCTGAATCAGGACGCCTGGGGCAGAGCAGATGGGGTGTTGCTGGGTTGGTCCAGTAGCGCCGAGGAGCGGCGCTACTGGAGCAATCCAGCAGCACCCCAGCTGCTCTGCCCCAGGCATCCCCAAGTCAGCTGCTGCTGAAACTGACCAGCGCTGACTACAGGAAGCCCGAGGCAGAGTTGCTCTGCCCCGGGCTTCCTGGAATCAGCTGCTGATCAGTTTCAGCAGCAGCTGACTTGGGGACGCTTGGGGTTCTTAAGTTGATTCTGTATGTAAGTCAGAACTGGCGGTCAGTTTCAGCAGCGGCTGAATCTGGACGCCAGTTCCGACTTACATACAGATTCAACTTAAGAACAAACCTACAGTCCCTATCTTGTACGTAACCCGGGGACTGCCTGTACAGGGTATTAGATTAAATTGGAATGAATCCAATTATAGAAGAAATTACATTAGGCTAGGCTAGATTAGATAGGAGTTCATATAGCAATTGGTTAGATTAGATTATTGGAACTGTGGATTTTAGGAAGATTATTAGGTTACATTAATTGGGATTAGATTGAAACAGATTATATTGAGCAATGATTAAATTATATTAAAGATAATACTTTAGACTGAAAGAGATTAGACAATGTATTAGATATTTTAGAGGACAAATTAGATTTGATACAATTACTAAATTACAGCAATTATTATATTAATATTAGTGCTAATTATATTATAGTAAATAAAATTTGGTGGTCTTAATTCTTACTGTTCAGGAGGAGTTCTTGAACAAACAGACTTGCAGACAGACACACAGACAGACAGACAGACTCAGGGATGGACGCACAAACCTCTAAAATATAGAGAGAGATATTAGATGGTTTATTAAATTACATTAGAGCACTCATCAGTTTAGATCAGAGTAGATGGAGTTATTAGATTTGTTTGGAGGAAATTTCCATTTAGTTTGGAATAGATTATATTTCATCAGATAACAGATTGAATAAGAAGAACAGTAAAATAAGTGATTATAGGTTAGATTAAATTAGATGACAGGGAAGATTTTCTGAGATTAAATGGATAATTTAGATTAGGTTGGAATAGATAATTTTAAAAGGAATTATACATTGGATTAAAATGGATATTGGATTAGATTATGGGTAGTAGAGAGCAGGCATGTCAAACTCGAAGCCTACTGAGGGGTCGCACAAATGAAAACTGATAGCTTTCAGGGCCACGTAGGGTTCCCAGTTGGTTTGTTGAGCAAAAAAAAAAAAAAAAATCATTTTAGGTGCCAGGCAGACGGCACCAATACCAGACACCTGGCTTTTAGGTATATTTTATAATATTACAATAATTTGATGTGTAAAATTATTTGCTCATATTAAATAATTTTAAATTAATTTTACATAATTTTTAATTTACATATAAATTTAAGGTACTTTTAAATTTGGAATATGATACATAGCTTGTTTTGTTTAAATAAAAACAAGTATAGATCATGGTTAATCAAATAGAACAGGCTTCTGTGAAAATTTCAGATACTTTGTAAGTTTGAGATATTGCATAAAGATATAATTATTCATCCAATTGCAAAAAATTGACACATTTATTGATATACATTTAATATACATTTAGTAATTTTATTTGTGAATAAATAAATAAAAACCAAAATATTAACCAAATAACCCCTTCCTCTTCCCCAGATCCAGACACTCCCATACTCCTGTTCTAACCCAATCCCCTTCCACTCCCCCAGAGCCAGGCCCCCCCAACCTAATTCCTCCTCCCTCCCCCATAGCCAGACACCCCCCAACCTAATGCCTCCTCTCCCCCAGAGCCAGGCTCTCCCAGCCCTCCCCCCCACCTAATACCTGGGTCCTAGAGTCAACATTGCCGCCTGAGGCGCTGGGGTGGCATGAGCACAGTGGCCAGCTGTGAGCGCCTGCTGGAGTGCCCCGTGCAGAGCACCCAGCTGGCCATGAGCGGGTGCGCAGAGCGGCCCAGCCAGCTGTGAGTGCCTGCTGGAGCACCCAGAGCAGAGCACCCAGCTGGCCGTGAGTGCATGCACAGAGCAGCCCGGCCAGCTGTGAGCAGGCACTCGATCACGTGCTCCGAGCAGGCAGCAGGCCACCCTTCATTCTTTTATAAAAATGTTCTGGTGGGCCGCAAAAAATTTTGATCGGGCCGCATGTGGCCCTCCAAATGCCAGTTTGACATGCCTGGTAAAGAGATTATTAGAGTCGATTTGAATAGAAGCGTTTACAAGGGAATAGACTGTAACACATTGGACTACATGAATAATAAAATTAGATTTGATTGGGTTAATTAGATAAGAAAGGCAATAAAGTATCTGAGGACAGATTAAATTAGATGCCAGGAGATTAGCTGAGATTATATTTATATTTTAGATACAGTTGGAGCAGATTTCATTAGAAGGATTAATATTTTAGATTAGGGTAGATACTGGATGAGATTATGGAAATAATGGAGAACTTGAAGGAAGTTATATTTGATAACTAGGCCACGTCTTCTCTATGAGTTAAGGTTGATTTATTAAGATCAATTTCTTACCACCTGATTTTGGGACCGATGGGATGAGTTGAGCAAATACCAACATTGATTTGGATTAAAGATACATCAGAGACAATTGGGGTGTCCCCAGGATGAACACACACACAGACACATTGGGAGAGGGGCCACTCACCGTGAATTCATGGTGTAAATGGTACCATCCACCCATCTCCACTGGCCACTTGTATCAGTCAAGCCAATCCAGGTATACAATGGGACCGTGCGGCGCTGTACATAGAGCTGCAATAGAAAAAAATGGCCAGGGGGTTATTTAGGGCGCAGGGGACCAGGTACCCCCTGCTGGGAACCTCCCCCCAGAGCCAGCCCCCCTACCTGCCTCCCACTGCAGGGAGAGGCTGGGACTGGGATAGTTGGCAGCTCCCCAACAGCCAGCCCCTCTGCCCTGCCCCCTACAGTGCCACCTGCTGGGAAAGGAGCTGGAAGATGAGACCAGCCAACTCATGGCACCTACCTGCTCTGCCCGCGTGTTGATGATGACAAGGTGAGAGTCCTGGGCTTTGCAGTAGAGATTGGATTCATCCCAGGTCTTCTGATCCCTGGAGAACCAGTAGCAGCTCTCCCCAAAGTGCTCCCAGTCCCGGGGACAGCAGCCAGGCTGGCTCTCTGGAGGACAGAGGAGGGTCAGTTGGGCTGTAATTATCCACTACTCAAAGCCAGGTCACCACTCTGCCCCCACACAGCCACCCCCTGCTGGGAGTGGCCACCACTCACCGTTGGATTTCATTTCAAGCAAGTCACAGTTGAGTGAGTTCAGACTGTCTCGGAGAATCCCCACTTGCTCCTCCAGCCGTTGCTGAGCTGAGGGAGGGAGGAAATCGGGTGTGTTACATAGCACCCCAGCAACACATGCACAGACAGCGCCCCCTACTGGGGAACCCTCCCACAGCACCCCCTCCTGGAAACCCCCCCACACAGTGCCGCCTGCTTGAGATCCCACACACATAGTGCCCCTTCCTGGAAATGCCCCCACAGCGCTCCCTGCTGGGAAAATCCCCACACACAGTGTTCCCTGCTGGGAACCCCTCAGCACACACAGCGCCCCCCAATGGGAAATCCCCTCACATGCATAGAGACCCTGCTGGGAGACATTCCCCCTCATAGTACCTCTTGTTGGGACGGACACACGCACACACGCACGGAGCACTCCCTGCTGGGAACATACCCTTCCCACATACACACACACAGCACCCCCTGCTGGGAAACCTTCTCACAAACACAGAGCCCCTGCTGGGGACCCCTCTCCCACAGCACCTGCGGCACCTTCTCCTGGGCAACCCACCCACCCACACAAAGTGTCCCCTGCTGGGAACTCACACATACAGCACCTCCTGCTGGGAACTCCCACACACCATGCCCCTTGCTGGGATGCATACACACAGAGCAACCTGTGCTGAGAACCCACTCACACACCATATTTCCTCTTGGGAACTCCCCCCCCCCCCACAGCACCCCTTGCTGGGATACACACATACACAGTGCGCCCCTGGCAATGCCCTTACTCAACCTTGGATTGAATTTTCCTTTGCTTGATCCAGGGAGCTGGCCACCTGGGTGAGTTTGTCCTCCAGGGTGTGCACTATGGGGCAAGGAGGAAAAGAGTGTGAGGGGGTGCCCCTGTGCCCCTCCCCCCTCAGGTGCCCCTGTGCCCCTCCCTCTCTGGCAGCCCATTCTCCTGCCAGCCCCCTCCCATTAGTCTCTCCCCTCCCTACCCGCCCCTCCCTCTTTCCCCCCACTCACCATTCCGGGCAAGCTCCGTAAGCTCCGAGTTCAGGCTGCGGTTCAGGCTGCCCAGCGCCCCCTGCAGATCCCGCTGCTCCGCGCCCTGCTGTGAGCCTGGAAGCGGAAGAGGGAGAGATGGTCCCAGTCTTGCCCCCTAGGTCACTCTGTATCCCCCATCCCCTCTGCCTGCCCTGCCTCCTATGGCATCCCCCCAGGGCCGGCTCTAGGTTTTTTGCTGCCCCAAGCAAAAAAAATTTTGGCTACCCCTCCGACCCCAAAAAAACCCACCGGGAAAAAATTCTGTTGAAGGGGAAAAAAGGGGGGGGACCGAAGTTGTTGAGAAAAAAAAAATCCAAGACTTAAGCCAAAAAAAAAAATTAAAATAAAACAGCATGTCCCCTTTAAGAGTGAGTGCAGGGATAGGAATGGGCTGAGTTTGGGGGGGGGTGGGGTGGTTGGGGACCGAGGGGGGTGTTTGGGCTGGAGGGGAGGCCGCGCGCTGAGTATTTGTAGGGTTGCCAAGTGCCCGGCCTTTTCGCCTCCTGGCCGGGGGAAAAAATCAGAAAATACCGGACATCTTAGGTGTCTGGTATTCTCTGAATTTTTTTTTACCAGGCAGGAGGCAAAAATACCGGACTGTCTGGGTGGATACTGGACACCTGGCAACCCTAAGCAGGAAAGGGGCATCCTATCTGGAATTTCCACACGATATAGGCGGAGGGGTGGTTGATGGCCAGGTTCAGGCTGCGGGTCTGGCGGAGCGGAGCCTCCGCTTGGAGTGGAGAGGCTCTTGGAGGAGGTAGTGGCCACTGGTGAGGAGCAGGACTCAGGAGACAGGGCCAGCCAGCAGTCTCCAGGGCCGGGCGCACATGGTACCAGTGCTGGTTGCGCAGCCGCGGCGTCTCCTGTGGCCCTTTAAAATTGGCGGGGTGGGGCTAGGTGTTGCTGGGGGCAGCGCTGGCTGCTTACCTGAAATGCTGCCCCTGGCAAAGTGCCTCCCCAAGCACCTGCCTGATTTGCTGGTGCCTAGAGCCGGCCCTGCATCCCCCACCAGAGGAGGGGCTTGCACACGCTCCACCCTTGTGAATACACAAGAGCCCATGACAGTGATGTGCAAATGGAGAACTTTAGCCTGTCTTGCACATACCCCTCCAGCCTTGCACATCCCTGACATCCATTAACACTGCCTGGCTTGCACACTTGAGTCTCACCTTGCACGCCCATCCCTGGACTTGCCCAGTCACCTTCACCATTTACATTATGACATTTCAGCCTATGCCCCAGTCTTGCACATACAGCCCCAGCCTTGCACACCCACCCTGACCTTTCATCTTATGCCCCAGGCTTGTGCCCTTCATATTTACACACTCACCCCTGCTTTCTCACCACCTGCCTATCTCACATGCTCATCCCTCTGTGTTCCACACCCAGCCCCCCATTGCACACGTCCCTTGCACTCACTGCTGACAGCCAGCGCGATGATCCCAAAGATGAGCCCTAGGATCAGAGCAAGCAGGGCACAGACAGACCAGGGGGAGACACAAAGACGCTGCCAGCCCGTGAACTGGGGGAGAAACACTGTGGGTGGGAGAGAAACCATCACCAGGGCTCAGCAACCACCCCTTCCTCTCCTTCCTGCATACCCCCCCTTCCAGTCCTCTTTCCCCAGGAGTCCAGGGACCCAGCCATTGGGGGTGGGGGGAGACAGGCACCCACGAGTCCAGAGGAAGATGGGACAGGGACTCAGGAGTCCGAGGGAACATGAACAAAGGACTTAGAGAAACTGGGCCCCAGGAGTATGGTGGGGGATGGGCAGGGACCCAGGAGTCTGAGGATGCCAGTTGGAGGACCTATGGGGTGTCACCCCATCACCTCACCTCCTTTTCTCTTGGCCAGGATTGCACCCAGACCTGCCTGCTCCTCTCTGCTCCCCCACACTCCTTCTGTACCCCAGCTCTGCCCACCCCTCAATCTCCTGCCTTCTGCAGTCTCTCCACCTCATACCTTTACTGAGGGGGACACCGCTCTCCTCTTCCACATCCAAAGCCTGGAAATCTTCGTAGTCCTTGGCCATGGCAAGGGGGCAGGAAGGGGGGCTGTGGGAGGGGATTTATCAGTGTAGGGACATGGCAGCAGGAGTAGGGATAAAGGGGCATACTCCATCACCCTGTTCCCTCACTCCACACCTTCATGCCTCCGTCATCCTGTTCCCTCGCTCCACACCTTTACTCCTGTCACCCCGCTCCCTCGCTCCACACCTCCGTCACCCCGCTCCCTCGCTCCACACCTCCGTCACCCCACTCCCTCACTCCACACCTTTATGCCTCTGTCACCCTGTTCCCTCGCTCCACACCTTTACTCCTCCATCACCCCACTCCCTCATTCCAAACTTACACTCCTCTAGCTTCCCATTCCCTTGTTCCACACATCTATGCCTCTATCCCCCAGTCCCTCGTTCCACACCTCTACTCCTGCATCCTCTCGTTCCACACTTGTGTTTGTGCATCCTCTCATTCCCTTGTTACACACCTTTATTCCAATCCCCCATTCCCTCCTTCCACACCTCCACTCTTCCCTCTCCCTCTGAACTCATTGCACACCTCTATCCTCCTCCTCTCATTTCACACCTGTACACCTCCCTCGTTCCACACGCCATAAGGATGGCCACACTGGGTAAAAGCAAAGGTCCAGCTAGCTCAGTGTCCTGTCTTCTGATGGTGACCAATGCCAGATGCCTCAGAGGGAGTGAAAGAACAGGGAATCATCAAGTGATCCCTCTCCTGTCACCCATTTTCAGCCCCTGACAAACAGAGGCTGGGACACCATCCCTGCCCAGCCTAGCTCATAAGTACTTCACCTCTACTCATTGATTTCCCCGTTCCCCCATTCCCACAGCTCTACTCCTCCGCCTGTCCTGTCCCTTGTTCAACACCTCCACTCCTCCGTCGCCCCATTCCCTTGTTCCCTCCCTCCACTCCTCCCTCCATCCCCCCGTTCTCTTGTTCTCCACCTCTACTTCTCCCTCCCCCGTTCCCTTGTTCCACAGCTCTCCTCCTCCATTCCCTGCTCCTTCTTTGAACACCTCCACTTCTGCATTCCCCATTCCCTTGTTCCACAGATGAAGCATGCATCCTCCTGATCCCTCGTTCCACACCTCTGCTCTTCTATCCCCCATTCCCTCGTTCCTCCATCTCTATTTTGTCGTTCCGTTGTTTCCAAACCTCTACTCCTCTCTCTCTGCTCCCTCATTCCGCACCTCTACTGCATTCCCTGTTCCAGATCTCTGCTCCTCCATTCTCTCATTCCCGCTGTTCCCACGTTCCACACCTCTGCTCCTCCCCCTCCCAGTTCCCTTGTTCGACACCTCCACTCCTCCATCCCGTTCTCTCGTCCCACACCTCTATCTCCCTGTTCCCTTGTTCCACACCTTACGTCTTCCATCCCCCATTCCATCCCTCAGCTCCTCCCACTCTGTTCCCTCATTCCACACCTTGCTTTTCTGTCTCCTCGTTCCCCCATTCTGCGCCTCCATTCCCTCGCAGTTTCCCAGCCCCAGGGGTTCATTTCCCTTTTCCCTCCTTGCAGAACACTAGGGGGCTCCAGACCCCCATGCCCGTCCCCTCACTCTCCCGTCACGGTGCGGGATTGCTGTACTCCATTGCCCCGTTCCTTCACTCTGGGGCTCTTTACCTCTTTCCCTGTTGTGGTCTCTTTTCTGCTTAGTCCACAGCACAGGAGGCCTCTACCCCGCTGGAGACTGGCTCCCTCGGCCCCTTCAGCAGCACTTTGATCTGTAAATATTCCTCCTGTATTGAATTGGGACAAAACAGGCCCAGGGTGACCTCTGATGGATCAAAGAGCTGAGGCAAGAACCCAGGCATCCTGGCTCCCAGCCCCACTGCTCTGACCCACCAGCCCCCACACCCCTCCCAGATTGATCCCAGGGAGCAGGTGGGATGCCGGGCTAGATGGCCCCGTGGTTCTGAGCTGAGGCTCGATGTTACTGTTGCTCTTTCCCCAGTCAATGGAGTTGCCTCCCTTAGGCTCCAGCAACTGGTGGCCGGGATCTGGGGAAGCCACATCGCTGGAGCAAACCTACCAGCTACGGTGCACCCACAAAATACAGGCGATTTTTCCCTCTGCTGCTCACCGGAATTTCTCCTCCAACGGAAGCCATGCTGCTGGCTCTCAGAACGGATGCAGCTGGACGAGGTTCCCCTTTCTGGTGAAACCAGTGTCAGGCTTGGCTCAGCGTTCCAAGGGGAAAATGGGAAGTGAGTCAGGGCCTTGGGAACACCCTCACTGCCCTGCCTTAGCGCTGCTGACTGGGCTCAGCAGGGTCACAGCCAGTCAGAGCCTGAGTGAGATGGGGCGCTGTGCTGTGGGGAAGGAGCGAGGGCTCAGCAGGGGGCGCTCTCCCCTGGCAGGCAGGGCTGGCCCCAGGGTGGCACTAGGGGACGCTGTGGGGCAGGGAGCGGGGCAAGGCCTCAATGGGGGTACTCAGGGCAACATGAAGGAGTACTGTGGGGCAGGGAGCAGAGCTGGGGGCACTCAGTACTCAGTTCTGTCCCCCTCCTATTCCCTGTCCCCTCTCTGAGCCAGTCACTCCCCGTCCTGCGCTGGTTCGGAACCAGCAACCTTCTATTTTCTGTTTCAGTTCAAGTGCCTTTCTGTCCTGTCAGAAGAAGCGAGTGTCCTGTGTGTTATCTACCCTCTGACGCCCTGCCCACCCCATCTAGCTGTGTGGCCCAATGCGCGCTTCGCTGTCGAGATGCTCCTCCACCCCCATCGCAGAGGGTGGTCACTTCCAGCAAGGTACAAAACATTATTAATAAGTGACTGATTCCTGGCCAGGCCCCACAGTGGGGTCATGGCACTGGGGAGTTACCTAAGCCATGTCATTTGTCACCCTCAGAGTACTGCAGGGAGATACCATCACCCCACTTACAAGGCATGGACAAGATAGCAGGGGGGTGTTTCTGCTTAGCAGGCAGGGCTGGTCCCAGGGTGGCACTGTGGGGCAGGGAGGAGGGCAGCAGCTCAGCAGGGGGCGCTCTCCCCTGGCAGGCAGGGCTGGTCCGGTCCCAGAGCGGTGCTAGGGGGCACTGTGGGGCTGGGAAGGTGGGAGTCTGTCATGAGGGAAGGTTTCAATAAATAGCTGTACAGAAACAAATTGTAAACTCCGGGTTGCTTTAATTTTAATTTTAAAATTTTTTAAACATTTCTTTAAAATAATCTCTTCATCTCTTTGTGTCGCCTGCTGTAGTTTGTTTATTTGTTCAGTTTAATAAAGTTTCTGTGATTCTTTAAAATAAAGTAACATCTCTTTTGGGGGATGGAGTAAAAATGCAACAGAATAATAATGATCAGTTCTAACACCCCACCCCTGCCCCCCAGCCATTAGCTCCCATTCCCCTCCGAGAGCCAGGGAGAGAACCCCAGCATCCTGGCTCCCAACCCCTGCTGCTGTAACTAGCCAATCCCCAGAGCTGGGCCAGAGCTGGGCAAAGAATCTCAGCTCCTTACTCTATGTCCCAAGAGGCCCTTTGGCTGCACCTAAGGGAGGTGCTAACTCAATATGGGTGTTGGGGGGATAATTTGGAAGCCAGCATCTCCTTGGGGTGGGGGAAGATGAGTTCTTCTGTTGCATCAATCCCAGATTTCATGGGAGGCCCAGAGCCCAAAGACAGATAGTGGCACTGCAGGCCCGGGCTGGCTGTTGGATTACAGGCAGGGGGAAGGGCAGGGCTTGGCTTGGCACAGAGCAGGGCACAAGGCAGAGCTGGCTGTTGGGGTTACAGGCAGAGCAAACAGGGTTGGCTGTTGGGGTTACAGGAGGAGCGGGCAGGGTTGGCTGTTGGGGTAAGTGCAGGGAGCAGAGCACAGGGCAGGACTAGCTGTTGGGGTATGGGCAGGGCATAGGGCAGAGCTGACTGTTGGGGTTATGGGTGGGGCAGGCAGGGGGTAGGGCAGGGTTGGCTGTTGGGGTACAGGCAGGGGGCAGGACACAGCTGGCTATTGGGAGTATGGGAAGGCACAGGGCAGGGCTTCTTGAGAGGTTACAGGCAGGGCAGGGGACAGGGCAGGGTGGGCTGTTGGGGTTACAGGCAGGGCAGGGTTGACTGTTGGGGGTATGGACATGGCTGGCTGAGAGGTTACAGGCAGGGCAGGGTTGGCTTTTAGGGGGACAAGCAGAGGGCAGGCAGGGCAGGGCAGGGCATGGCTGGCTGTTGAGGTTATGGGCAGGGCAGGGCACAGGGCAGGACTGGCTGTTGGGTTACCAGGCAGCGGTTACAGCATTTGGGGCAGGGCCTAAGGTGAGAGCTGAGGGTTAAGCATTAACAGGTTTAAGGGTCTGTGAGAAGAGATGGGGGTTTAGCCCTCACCACACTCCAGATTCCAACTCCATTTCAAGGTGGTGAGGGAGGGGAGCCACACTGGTGCCACATGAGACTCCCAAGCCCCTCCCATTGGTGTCTACACTGCCTTCCCAACTGAGGCCAGTGGGTTATGTGGAGTCCCACACCTGCACCCAACTTCCTTCAACTGGTGCCACACCCCTCCATGCCCACTCCCTAGGTCTGTGCCCCCAGCCACTCATCGCCTGCCAGACATAGCTATTCTCCCAACCTTTCATCCTTGACCAGCAGGAAGGGGGGCACCTAGGCCACCAGCCCCCGAGAGCCCCAAAGGGAATGCCAGGAACTATACAGGTCCCCCAAAAGGACAGACACAGAGAGATGAGACAAGTGGGAGGGGGAGAGGTTTCCAGGTGAGACAATGTTAGGAGAGCGGGGGGGGGGGGGAGGTTATAGAGCATCCCAAACCTGGCACAGACGTCAGGAGAGCTAAGCTTCCATCTCGCACAGACCCCTAGGGGCCAACTGGGCCCTGGACCTTAGCACTGGCTCTCATGTGACACTGCTACTCATCTATTAAAGGGGCAGCGGGCCATGGGATATGGCTGGCAGAGTGCCAGGAATAGGACCCAGGAGTCCTGGTGCCCAGCCCCACCCTGATCCAATTATCAGCCCTCACTCCCTTCCCAGAGCCAGGGAGAGAACTGTCTCTGAGTCGTCCCCCCCCCCATCCTATCCAGATGTTTATCTCTGTATGCAAATAGAGTCACAGTGTGAAACAATTGGGTCTATATATATATATATATTGTCTGTTTTAATTCTCTGCCGATGGCAATAATATTTCTATGCAAAATAGTATTTTCTCCCCCCCCCACCTCCCCCCATAGGAAAGAGACCCCATTCGGCAAACCTGAAACAGTTCTGTGCCATGGGGTGATTCCCCCCACTCCACTCCCAAACCCTTCCTGGCATGGCAGCACTGGAGGAGAGGGGGTGGCGGCTGGCTGTCCTGGGGTATTACCTGCAGACAGCGCTGCCCTCCTGGCAGGTTATGGTCATTGCAAAGGCTGAGAAAGTTCATTTTGGGGACAGAATCCAGGAGTCCTAGCTCCTGTTGCAGCCCCATCCGCTGAAACCACTAGATCCTACTTTCCTTCCTGAGCTGGGGATAGAACCCAGCAATCCTGGCTCCCAGCCCCACTTTGTTCTTCCCACGATACTCAGCTATTCTCAGTCCTTGGAGAGGCTGCATACTGGGGCATACGTTGATCTGACGGAGAAGGTGGCAGGATCAGATGGTTCTGCTCTGTGCACTAATTGTGCCTCTGAGCTGAAATATGGGGTCCCCACTGCTCACTCCCTTCCTTCTCCCCATCTCTCTCCTACTTTCTGGGGCAGGAGGGAAAATTCATCACTAGCTGAATTAGCTACTCAGGCCAGATGCAGGAGATAGGTCTTTTTCTAGCAAGGATCCCAGCAGCCTGCTTGACTTTATATACAAAAAATAAAATAAATAAATAAGCATTGTCAGCATTAAGAATATGTCCCAAAGAAAATGCCAGTAACGAGAAATGAAAGGACTTTCTGACATCTCCCTCCCCGACCCCCCCCATCCCTCCCCCCAGTTTCATACAATCACGTACAGCCGCACCAAAATACTTGATATGACCCCGAAAAAAATATTCACAGAACGTCAAAAATTCCATTTGTTTCGTTCCCTCCCTAAGTCTCTTGTCCACCCACCCAGGCCCGGAAAGAAAAATATAAATTGCTGACCCAGCAAAATGCTATTTCTTTTTTTTTTTTTGTCATATTTTCCTGTTGATTTTGTTTTTAAAGCCACATCGTTCACCATGCGCCGAAAAGGAAGGAGCTTGACCATATCAAGAAATAAAGGGAATGTAAAAGAAAGGGTCCGCTCCATTTGGAAATGTCCGGGAAAAAATAATCGGCAAGACCATGTCTCTTTCTCGCTCCACAGAGCCACTGTTCCCTCCCGCATTAGTTTAAAAAGAAAGTTTCCCTTCTGCTTGGTAGAAAGATAAAGGAGGATAGTGGAGTGTTTTCTCCTGTGGCCCCAGCCAAGAAAGAAAGGAAGGAAAAAAAAAAAGAAGGCTCGAGAGGGGTTTTTTAAATCTGGTTTCCCTGCATTTTTCCTTCCACTCCGTTAAGTTTGTTTTTTCCCCATGGTGATCATCAAAATAATGCAACAGATCTGGTATGGATTTCACCTGTTTTGGTCTAAAAATAAACAGGGTCTAATTTGATCTCTGTCTGAAACAGCAGGTGGAATATTTTAGACCAATAAATCCTCCGGTTCCCTTCATTTTCCTGCCTCTGGAGAGGAATTTTTGTCCACCCCTCTCTTTGCTTCACGTATTTCAGTCCTTTAATTTCCCCTGCTCTCCCCCCAAATTCCCCGCTTTTCATTCTTTGCGCATCTCCTTGATTGGATCCCAGGTCCGGATCCCAGGGGTGGGAGGGGGAAGCAAATTGCCAGAAGAAGCGCAGACGTCACAAGCCAACATCTCCTGAAAAAATACAAGCATGCAGAGAGCGCTTTCCTCAAAGCGGATGGGCTGGTTGCAAAGAGATGGGAGCAGATCTTGGCTCGGAGCAGAGTTGGGGTGGGTGGGGAGCCAGGCGAGAGAAAACAAGAACGGAGAAGAAAGAAATAGACCAGATCCCATTCCCACCCCGAAACCTCCTCCCCAAAAAGCAACCACACGGCTCAATTCCGTTGTTTTGTTCTCCTGGGTCAGGCCACTGGGCGGCAGGTCCCGGTGCTCTGGAGTCCCCACAAGCTGGTTTCCTAAAGTCTCTCGCGGGCCGGTATCCATATGTATGGCCCGGAGAGCTCTTCAATAATCCGTTTGATTTTGTGGTAGATCTCCTCGAAGCTATCGCCTTCCACGATGGCTGGGGAAGGATGGCACAGGGTCATAGGCAAGAAGGGGAAACTCTGGGCAGATATTTTGGGAGACCCAGCTGGTGATGGAGAAGCCACCGAGGCTGGAAAAGCCCCCAAAGGCAAAATCCCTTCCCAGCCCCAGATCTGGGGACACCCAGGGTGACGCAGGAGTGAGACGTGCCAGCCAAGTGACTGGCAGGAAATATTTTCCCAGGACATGCCAGCTGCGGCTCCTGGCATCAGAACTAAGGTTCTGGTGAGCACCATTGGAGCTGGCTGCCTGGTCCCAGGAGCAGTGGCAACTGGTGACAGAAGAAGAAGGAGGGCACCGCCTCTGGCTCTCCCTGCCCCCTTGCTCTGCCTCCACTTCCCCACAATGCCTCTTTGGCACCGCTGGGGAGTGGTGCCGTGCTAGCTGCCTGGTTAGCACCTTCGCCACTGCCAGTGAGTGGAGGGAAAGGCGGGACTGCACCGGGCCCCAAGGCCCTCCCACCTTGGGGGGGTGCACAGCATTGCCTGTGTTCAGTGGCCCCAGGACGGACTGGTGGGGAAACCTACCGGAGAAACACTCTGTGAATTCTTGCTCCAGCTTGACAGCTCGATCGAAGGCTTTCCGCGCCTGCTCCTCCGTTATCCGCTTGCTGATTTCTCTGCAGGGGAGGAGATGGAGACACGCTCAGAGCCTGGTCAGATTTGCTCCCGCCTGCCCCGCGCCCAAGAAGAGCAATTAAAGCCCTTAGGAAGCTCAGTTCTACCTGATGGCTGCATGCCACCAATACACAGACTGCAGGATGCGTGTGGGCACCTGCCTGGGATGCATCCACTTGCCGCAGTGGCTGGGCCTGACCCCTAGAGGGAAGGTGCATGCTCAACCCACCTAGACTCTGCCCCCAACCAGCTCAGTCCTTACCCCCTTATCTCACCTAGACCCCACCCCCTCATGCCACACAGACCCCCTGACCATCTCAGATCCTGTCCTCTTGTCCCACATAGACCCGCCCGATCATCTCAGACCTCCCACAGCCCACCTAGACCACACCTCTGTGCCCATGGTGGAGGTGGGGGTTGTACTCACAGGATGTTCTCCAGCGACCGGGGCCGGATGAAGATGGCGATAGGGTGGAGCTGGGCAGCCTGGAGCCGCCGCACGGCATTGGCCGACACGTCCAGGATGCAGTGTTTGCCCTGGGCAGTGGGAGAGAAGTTCAGAAACCAGACATGGATGCCTCCCCTCATTGTTCCCTCGCTTCCTCCCCTCTGCTGTCATCCACCACTCAGGTCTAGAAGCCATCCCCCAGTGATGACCTGGATACTTCCCTCCCAGTCCAGTACCTGCTCGGCCACCTCACGGACGGACTGGACGCTGGTTCCATAGAGGTGGCTATTGTACTGCCCGGCCTCGATGAACTTGTGGCTCTGGATGTCCTTCTCCATCTTCTCCCGCGAGGCCACGAAGTGGTAGTCCCGCCCGTCCACCTCATACTCCCGCTTTGGCCGCGTGGTGTCTGGGGGGCAGGGAGAGGGGGCAGGGTCATAGCTTGGCCTGGCAGCATGGTGCCCCCTGCACTGCCCCTTACCATGCCCCCTGCAGCACCCCCTACCGCATAGTGCCCCTGCCCCTCCCCCACAGCACAGTACCCCTTGGGAGGACTCACGTGGGACGCAGGATCCAAATTTGTCGGGGAATTCAGAGAGCAAGTCGTCATTGGCTCGGTCCTTGGTAGGCCCCAGAATAATGATGGGGCGAGCGTAGTGCACTGGAGGAAGATAGAGCGGAGAAAGTGATTCTCTGTCCCCCTACAATGCTCCCTATGGGAACTCCCCCAAATCCCCCTGCTAGGAATTCCCCCTATACACAGACAATGCTTCCTGCTGGGAACGCCCCCCAGCACCCCGTGCTGGCAGCCAGCCATATTCTCACCTTCCATTTGCATGACAGTCTCGTAGCTCAGGACTGAGTCCTCACGACCTGCAGGGTGAGAATCCCAAAGAGTCATCGAGTAGGGGCTGTGGGTTGGGAGTGAGGGGCACTGGCAGGGCTGGAGGGAGCCCAGGGCGGGGCTGGCGGGGGCTGTGGGTCGGGAATGAGGGGCACTGGCAGGGCTGGAGGGAGCCCAGGGCGGGGCTGGTGGGGGCTGTGGGTCGGGAGTGAGGGGCACCAGCAGGGCTGGAGGAAGCCCAGGGCTGGGCTGCCGGGGGCTGTGGGTCGGGAGTGAGGGGCACTGGCAGGGTTGGGGGAGCCCAGGGCTGGGCTGGCAGGGGCTGCAGGCACTGGCAGGGCTGGGGTGAGGGATTTCCACAGACAGGACACTTTTATCCTACAGGAAGGAGAGGTAGGAAATAAAGGGACAGCTGGAAACAGAAGGAAGAGGTGACAGCAGGAGAGGAACCCACCTTGAGAGCCCGATCCTGGAACCCGATCCTGGAGTGGGGGGCAGAGAAAAAGAGCGAGAGAGAGAAAGAAAACCAGAGTGAGACAGACAAGGAGAGACAGAGAGAGAAAGGGTGTGTGGAGGGCTAGATAGAGGAGGGGGGATAGACAGACAATCAGAGAGAGAAAGGGTGTGTGTGGGGATAGATAGATAAATAGAGGGGGTGGGTGGGGATGGATGAATAGATAGAGAGGATGGGTGGGCAGAGATGGATGGATTGATAGATAATCAATTGCCCATGTCACCTTCCCTCTCTCTATCCACAAGGAGATCCAATCCAGCCTGTTTCTCATCCCTCCCATTCCATTCCCCCCCCAATATCCCAAAGCCCCTCCCTCAGAATAACCCCTCTCCCCAAAGATTCCCTCCATCCCTGGCATCAGTCCCAGCTCCAGTGCCTGCTGTGGAAGCTGTTTCCCATAGCACCCCTGGGGGTCTGGTGGAAGCAGCCCTGCCTCCTTGTGGGTTGCTACTCCATGGTTGTGCGAAGGGAGGGGCATGAACAATACACACGTGTACAAGTATGTGAGGAATGAGGGGGAAGTGGCCACAGGAGACCTGTGGGAGTGGCAATGCAATCAGAGGTGCTAGTATGCAGACATGGAAAGGGTTGTGCAAGACGAGTGTGCGAGCACTTGTTCTCCAGCCTAAGCCGGTTTAAGCAGGCGACACGCTTGCACTCCCAGGGATAGTGCACACGCAGGCCATTTGGGAATGCAAAGGTGCATTCTAGGCAAGTGTGCATGTGCACACACCAGAGCTCTGTCCCAAGCCAGCTGAGGAAAGCAGGCAGGGTTGTACATGCAGTCACGTGCACTGACCGAGCCGTGGAGGTGCCCATGGGGGGGGGGGATGTGTGTAGTCGTGGGCTGACGCCCAAAGACAGAGCACTCCAGGACTGACTCTGGCTTGGCATGCTCAGCTCTAACCCCGCCAGGTGTGTCGGGGGGGTGGAGGGGGGTGGGGAGTCACTCACCTTGGCCTTTAACCGCGTCCACTCCCGGCGCTCCACCCTACAGGGAGAGGGAAATTTAGAGGCAGCCCAGCCTCCTATGGCTCTGCCCCCACTGCTCTGCAGCCCCACCCCCTTCCCAAAGCTCTACCCAACCCCTCCCCACAACTTCGCCCCTGTGGCCCTTTACCTTGCTCTGCAGCCCCACCCCGAAAGCTCCACCCCTCCTCTTTGGCCCCTCTTAGAGAAAGAGCTTAGAAAAAGAGGAGACTAAGGGGAGGGATATGATAGAGATCTATAAAATCATGACAGGTATCGAGAAAGTAAATTAAAAAAGGTATTTACTTATTCCCATAACATAAGAACTAGGGGTCACCAAATTAAATTAATAGGTAGCAGGTTTAAAACAAGCAAAAGAACTGTCAATCTGTGGAACTCCTTGCCAGAGGATGTTGTGAAGACCAGGACTTTAACAGGGTTTAAAAAAGGAGCTAGATAAATTCATGGAGGACAGGTCCATCAATGGCTGTTAGTCAGGATGGGTAGAGATGGTGTCCCAAGCATCTGTTTGGGACACGGGTAACAGGGGAGGGATCATTTGATGATTCCCTGTACTGTTCATTCCCTCTGAGGGCACCTAACATTGGCCGTCAGAAGACAGGACAGTGGGCTACACGAACCTTTGGTTTGACCCAGTCTGGCTGTTCTTATATTCCTCCCTCACTCATCTGCTGCCCTTCTCTCTTCCATAGTCCTGCTCCAATCCCTCCCCACAACCTTTCCCCTGTGGCCCCTCCCTCTGCTCTACAGCCCTGTCCCCTTCGCAAAGCTCCACCCCCTCCCTGCCGGTCCCTCCCCCACTCCTTGGCAGTCCCTTCCCCTTTCCCCAACCCACCCCTCCTGCCCTGGCACCTTTCCCCCTTCCTACAATGCCCTCCCCATACCGTCTCTTGCTGGGCACGAAGCCGATCTCATCGCCTTCACTGTCGGGGTGCACCCGCCGCGCCTGCCACCACTCGTCGTCCGAGGCATCGACCACGTGCAGCACATCCCCGAAGCGGAAGCTCAGCGCCTGGCTCAGGAACCCACAGTCCTTTGTCTTGTCATAGTCAAACAGCGCCCTGTGGGGGTGGAGTGGTGGGTCAGACAACCCAGGAGTCCTGGCTCCCAGCCCCCCTGCTCTAACCCATTAGCTCTACTCCCCTCCCAGAGCCAGGGAGAGAACCCAGGAGTCCTGGCACAGCTCTTCCCCCTCCTGTAGAATCACTATGGCTGTATGCATGTAAACAGCCAGGCTATATCTACACTGGCATGATTTTCCGGAAATGCTTTTAACGGAAAAGTTTTCCGTTAAAAGCATTTTCGGAAAAGAGCGTCTAGATTGGCAGGACGCTTTTCCGCAAAAGCACTTTTTGCGGAAAAGCCTCCGTGGCCAATCTAGACGCGGTTTTGTGCAAAAAAGCCCCGATTGCCATTTTCACGATTGGGGCTTTTTTGCGCAAAACAAATCTCAACTGTCTACACTGGCCCTTTTGCACAAAAGTTTTGCGCAAAATGGACTTTTGCCCGAACTGGAGCAACGTAGTATTTCCGTAAAAAGCACTGATTTCTTACAGTAGGAAGTCAGTGCTTTTGCGGAAATTCAAGCGGCCAGTGTAGACAGCTGGCAAGTTTTTCCAGAAAAGCGGCTGATTTTCCGGAAAAACTGGCCAGTCTAGACACAGCCCCACAGTGTGAAACAACTGGGTAGACAGGCAGACAATATTTCTATGCAAAAATATTCTTTTCCTTCCCCCGAATTCAGAGACCCCATCTGCTAAACCAGATACCGCACCAGTCTGTGGGAGATAGAGGGTCTCTGGGGATTCTGTAGGGTTGGAGGTTTGTGGGAGGCCAGGGGAGTCTATGGGGGGCCAGTAGGGAGGGGAGCTCTGCAGAGGGGTCCATTAAGCACTCAGAGGGTCTGTGGGGGCTGGGGCTCTATAGGAAGACCCCATGGGGGCTGGAACTCCATAAGGGGGTCTGTGGGGCTGGGATTTCAGCTGTCTATGGGGGCTAGAAGGGAGGAGAGATTCAGGGGCTCAGAGGGGCTCTCTGGGGGCTGGGTGGGTCACTCACCGGATATAAAAGCCCCGCTTGGGGTTGCTGCGCAGTGAGGCGGTGCCAGACCCCAGGCTGCTGTTCATGAGCTGCTCCCGCAGGTCGTGGATTTTGGCCTCGAAGCGACTATACTCTGGAGAGGGGATGGGGGTATCAGGCAACACCTTGGTCCTCCCCCCTTGCAAACGTCCCAGCCACTGGCACCGCTAGCTCATCCTCCTATGTTCCCACTACACTACATGCTGCGGAGCTTCTTGACCTCACCCAAGCCCCTTCCTGTACCCCAATCCCTCATCCCCAGCCTCACCACACAGCCCAGAGCCCTCAGCTCCTCCCGCACCCCATCTACCATCCCAAGTTCTGAGCCCCCATTTAGAGATCTCACCCAGCCTCTCAGACCCACCCCACCACACTCTCTGTGCACAGAGTGACTTTCATTACGAGACTCATCACCTCCATAGTGCACATAACGAAAGCCATTCTGAACATAAATCTTAGAGAGAACGCGGCTGTCCTCCCGTGGGCCCTCCCTCGCTCTGCGAGGCTGGGTGAGATCTCTAAATGGGGGCTCACTCTGTCCCTCCAGCCACAACCACCGTTCTCCCACCCTCCATCCGCCCACCCAATGCCCCAATTATCCATCTGCCCGCCCAACTTTCATCTCTACCCTCCATACATCCATCTGCCCATCTTCTATCCTCACCCTCCATCCACCCACCCAGCACCCCAACTATCCATCCATCTGCCCTACCCTTCATCCTCACCCTTCATCCATCCACCCACCCAACACCCCAACTAACCACCCACCCAGCACCCCAACTATCCATCCATCTGCCCTACCTTTCATCCTCACCTTTCATCCATCCACCCACCCAACACCCCAACTAACCACCCACCCACCGCCCCAACTATCCATCCACCTGCTCAATTTCATCCTCACCCTCCATCTATCCACCCGCCCAACGCCTCGACTATCCATCTACCTGCCCAACCTCCATCCTTACCTTTTATCCATCTACCCAATGCCACAACTATCCATCCGCCTACCCAAACACCCCAACTACCCATCCACTCACCCAACGCTCCAACTATCCATCCGCTCACCTAATTTCATCCTCACCCTCCACCCACCCACCCAATGCCCCAACTATGTATCCGCTCACCCAACCTCCATCCTCACTCTCCATCCATCCACCCACCCAGTGAACATAAGAACATAAGAACGGCCGTACTGGGTCAGACCAAAGGTCCATCTAGCCCAGTAGCCTGTCTGCCGACAGTGGCCAGCACCAGGTGCCCCAGAGAGGATGGACCGAAGACAACAATCAAGCGATTTGTCTCCTGCCATCCCTCTCCAGCCTCTGACAAACAGAGGCCAAGGACACCATTTTATCCCCTGGCTAATAGCCTTTTATGGACCTAACCTCCATGAATTTATCCAGCTTCTCCTATCCATCCACCTGCCCAACCTTCATCCTCTCCCTCCATCCATTCACCCACCCACCCAATGCCCCAACTATCCATCCTCCTGCACAAGTTTCATCCCTTCCCGTCATCCATCCATCCACTCGCCCACTGCCTCAACTATTCATCCACCTGCCCAGCCTCCATCCTCACCTTCCATCCACCCATCCACCCACCCAATGCCCCAACTATTCATCTGCCCGCCCACCCTCCATCCTCACCCTCCATCCATCCACCCACCCAAAACCCCAACTATCCATTCACCTGCCCAATGCCCCAACTATCTACCCATCTACCCAACCTCCATTCTCATCCTCCACCCACCCATCCAATGCCCCAACTATCCATCCATCTACCCAACATCCCAACTACCCATCTACTCATCCAATGCCCCAACTATCCATCTGCCCACCCAGCCTCCATCCTCATCCTCCATCCATCCACCCACCTACCCAGTGCCCCAATTATCCGCCCACCCAGTGCCCCAACTATCCACCCACCAACCCAGCTTCCATCTCCACCCTCCATTCATCCACCCACCTAATCTGTCTATTCATCCCCCCACAGCTCTATCCTCACCCTGTGTGACATGTATCCATCCTCCTGCCCAACCTCCATCTGTACACCCAACAAACATCCCAACTCTCCATACACTCACCCAACTTTCATCCCCAGACTCTGTCCATCTATCCACCAAACCCCTCTATCCTCCACTCACAGAACTGCTATCCCCCATCCATTCAACCCCCCTCCCATCCCACTACGTGGCCATCCAACCTTCATGCAGCCCCTCATCCTTCCAGTGCCCACCCATTCACTCCAGACCTATTGGTCTCCCCATCTGAAGCCTACTGCTCCCTCCAGAGCCCCCATACGTGGGACATGCCTCCAATGCTGCCTCCCCCACCCTGTTGGGACTCACCATCAGGTTTATACTGGGCGATGATAGTCACCGTCTGGCCAGCATTTTTCAGTGCGATTGCAGCCTGTTCATGGGTTGCATTCCTGAGATCCACACCATTCACCTGCAGGAAGAGGGAACCCATGTCAGCAGGGTGGGGAATGAGGCACAGGGGCCTGTCCCATCTATGGGGTGCCAGCTCCCATCTAGCCCCAGGGCAGGGACTGGCTGGCTCAGAGGGGTGGGGAATGGGGCCTGTACAATCTAGGGGTGCTAGCTCCCATTGGCCCCAGGGCAGGGACTGGTTGGCTCAGAGGGGGCAAAAGGATCCTTACCGAGAGGATCTGGTCCCCTTTCCGCAGCTCCCCACTCAGGTCAGCTGGCCCCCCAGCTAGGATGAAGGAGATGAAGATTCCCTCGCCATCCTCTCCCCCAACAATATTGAATCCTAGGCCGGTCGAGCCACGGTGGATGATGATCCTGCGGGGTTCCCTGGGGGGTAGTGTGGGGATAGAGAGGTCAGGAACTCTGCTGGATAGGGGGCAATCACTAACAGACTCCTGCAATACCCCATCAACCAGCGTCCACAGTAGGAGAGGAAGATGCCCAGGATGATAAGATGTTTGAGGCTTCACTGTATGGACACTGTAGCTTACAGCATGCAGCTGAACGTCTTGTAGGGGCCGATAGCTTACCCATGCGGCTGTATGCTGGTGCACTGCTGCAACTTAGTATGTGTTTGCCTCATGCATGCTTACTTTGCATTACTCCTTGATCAAACAGAATTGCTAAGTTCCTATAGATTTATTCCTTATACCAACCTGGAATGAAATAGTTCAGATGCCCCTTAAGGAGGTTCTGACAACCCCACTAACTGATTTTGGCAAGCTAGCCAGGAGTAATGGACCTCCATAACCTGTAGCTTGCACAAGCACCTGTGCACATTTGCTGGTACATCTGTTCGCATGTAGGTGATGTGTACACCTAAAAATGCAGATAAGCTGGTGCACTTGTCCTTTAGCATGAGGCTGTAAGAGCTACACGGACGAGCAGCATACCTGTAACTTATCTACATGCTTGTAGCCTCTATAGGCACTGCTTACAGGATGTGGTCTCATATACATTGACACGCACTCTGGTTTGAAAACTTATACATCATGTGGATACTTGAACATTACATGGTAGCAGGTAGGTCATATGTGTGGCTGTATGTTAAATGTCTGCCTGTATATTCCATATGTGGCTGTATATTCTGCAAACACCTACACAGCACATGAGTACCTCACATAGTTGCCTGTTCATTATGTGCCCTCTGTATGTCACGAAAGCGTCTGTATTTTATGTGGATGCCCTATATCAGATAGATGCCTGCCTGTTATTTGTGCACCTGTGTGTCGTTTATATGCTTATGTGGCTGCACATTACCTGTGTGCCCGTCTCTTATGGCATGAGGCTGTGCATTACCTGTATGCCTGTGTGTTATGATGTATGGCTGTATGTAACCTGTATGCCTATGTGTCATGGCAAGTGGTTGTATGTTACCTGTGCACCTGTCATCTGTCAGTGTGTGGCTGTCCATTACTTGGGCACCTGTGGCATGTACATCTCTATATTTTGTCTTCACCTGTCCATCAGGTGCCTGCACTTCACCTGGACACCCAAGAAGAGGCCACAAAGGAAGTGATTGCTGCAAATCATATCCCCCATTCTAGTCTGTTGCCTTCCTCCCTAGGCAGGGGTGGGCAATAATTTTTGATGTGGGGCCACTCCAAGATTTTGCAAAGTGGTTGATGGCCGCACTCTTCCACGATATTAATGGAGGCGGTGCGGGGTCTGGGATGGAGGTTGGGTGCAGAAGGGAGGCTGGGGTAAGGGATTTCATTGTCCAGGTGCAGGCGGACCTGTGAGGTTGGGAAGGTGGCAGTTGTGACCTGGGGCATGGGATTGGGATGCAGGGGTTTGGGCTGTGACCTAGGGCAGAAGGGGATTGTGATCTGGGGCAGAGGACTGGGGTGCAGCATCTGGGAGGGAGTATGGGCTCAGGAAGGGGGCAGAGGGAGGGGCTCAGGTGCCAGAGGTGGACTCTGGCCGGGAGACTTACCAGTGAGACACCCGGCCAGCAGCCCTGCACGTTTCTGAGGCAGGAGTCTACCCCACCCTTGCACAGGCTGCAGGGCCATGTGCTCTGTGAATAAGAGCCTGAGGGGAGACGCTTTGTGCACTGCCTGTTCTTGAAACAGACAGCTCCCATTGGCCAGAAACTGACTAATGGGATTGTGCTGGGGGCGGGAGCAGCTCATAAAGCACTACTCCCCCCAGTTTGTGAAAAACAAACAACCCAGAAGCCGCTTTTCTGAGCAGCATGTGGGGGCAGGGCAAGGAGGGGAGTCTGCCTGAGGCTCCTTGCTGTGTATGCAGGCCCGATCCAGTGACTCAGCAGGACAGATATGGCCTGCCCTAGGAGGTAGCCATCAGCCCCCAGGGAATGGGCAGGGGTTTTGCTCACCTGGGTATGTCCTCTTCCCCCATCATCTCCTTGGGTATGGGGGAGTAGCGCCGGGGAGAGGTGGGGGTCATGGCTTGTGGGTAGTCAGTCCCCAGGTAACTCTGGTGGCTGATTTCATTGTCCAGGTGCTGGGAGTACGCTGTGGTGGGGAGTGATAAGGTGCGGTGTTAACACCTCAGATGAAGCCACCTTTGGTGCAGGAACCTGCCCAGCTCCTTGCAGTACAGCATCCCAGGGGTGGGTGGGCAAGAGGCGGCGAGTGGGCTAGATCCAGCCTGCCAAGCCACTAGATCCAGCTCACGGCTGCCTCGCTGAGACCCTTAAGCACAGTCCAGCTGCAGCCACTTTAAAGGCGTCTGTTCTATGCTTTGGATGCTGAGGGAGCAAGGAGGGAGGCTTTGTGTGCTGTCCTGCCCCCCAACAAAATCTCTCAGCTCCATTGGCCAGTTCCTGGCTAATAGGAGTTGAAAAACGTTGCTGGAGGTAGGGGCAGTCATTGAAGTGTCCTCCCATCCCAACCCTGCCCAGAGCAGAGCCATGTGGAGCAGCCTGCAACTGCAGCTCAGGTTCCTGCAGGGCTTCTGGTTGGAAGCCACCTAAGTAAGCTCCCCCCAGCCAGAGCCTGTCTCTGGCACTCACTCCCTCTTCCCCCCCAGACTACCTGCCCCAGTCCACCACACAAACCCTCTGCACCCCCTTCTCCCAGTTCACAAGTCCCTCCCAGACACTGTACCCCCTCCTACAGCCCTCCCTCAGGACAGAATCCTCCACCTGGACCCTGCCCCAGATTACAATCCCCTTCTTCACCCAAGCCCCCTCTCAGACTCCACACCCCTACTTGCAAGGGGAGAGCGCCCCCTGCTGAGCTCCCACCCCACTCCCTGCCCTACAGCGCCCTCCTGGGGCCAGCCCTGTCTGGCAGGGGAGAACACTCCTGGTAGCTCTCACAGGTGGTGATGTCGGGCGGGGCATAGGAGTCATTGAGGTACATGTTCGTGGGTTTCGCCACTTTCAGGTAGACGACATCATACGTGTTCTTCAGCGCGGCCACTGCATCCTCATGCATCACGTCCTCCAGGCTGACATTGTTTACCTGTGAGGCAGGGCAGTGAGGACGCAAGGTCAGACCCATCTACTCTCCATGCCCTGACTGGCCTGCTGGCTTTGGAAATATCCAGTGGCAGGGAGTCTCACAGGAAAATTCTGTCCTGGGGACACCCTCAACCAGCTCAGCACTCCTCACTCCACCAATAAGTGCCTCCCATTCAGTATCCTACCCTCAGGTAGGCCCCGCCCACTTAGATACCTCCTCTCTGCTGAGCCCCTCCCACTCAATCAAGTTCCTCCCTCTGCTTATTCCATCCCACTCTGCTAAGCCCCTCCTCCCTCAGCTCCTTCCCTTCCATCAGGCCCTGTCCAGCTCACTTCACTCAGTGATGCCCCTCTCACTTAGCTTTTTCTCACACGTAGGCCGCTCCCCCTCCAATAAGCCCCTCCCCTCTCAGCACCCTCCCTCCAGGGCCCCACCCCCAGGGTCTCCATTAACCTCTGCCTGGTTGGGGGGGACGACTCACCGCGAGGATCTTGTCCCCAATCTGGAGGCGTCCATCCTTGTGAGCAGCCCCCCCCTCGATGATCTTGGTGACGTAGATGCTGTTGTCCCCGGGGATATGCTGGTTGCCCACACCCCCTGCGATGCTGAATCCCAGACCTTCAGTGCATGGGGGGGGAAAAGGGATTCAGAGAGGGAGATTTGCTGGGGGGAAGGAGCAAGTGGATTTGGGGAGAGGCAGAAAGAAAGGTGGGGGGAGATCTGGGTGACCCCTGTGGGGAGATGATGGGGTTCGGAGGAATGTCAGGAAAGAAATGAGGGACCTCTGCATTCATGAGAGGGAGTGTCCGTGGGAAAACTGGGGGCTGTCAGGGTAGCATAGAGTGTATGGTGGGGCCCACTAGGGAGGGGAGTTCAGGGGGACCTCTAGCTCTGGGGTGAGTTGGTCCAAGACAGGTATCCAGGTGGGGGGGGTCTCTCAATGTGGGGAAGCAGGAGTCATTAAGGGGTTTGCTTTGAGGGTGCCTCAGAAGGGGAGCGGGATGTGTGTATGCACAATGGAGTCCCTGGTTCTGGGGAGGCCCCTGAGGATAGCAGCAGGAGGGAGTCTGGAGGATGCCTGGGCTATAGGGGTGACTGGTGGGACAGGAGATGAATGTGACCCACCGTTATGGGTGTCTCTCCAAGGAAGACGGGGGCTGTACTGACATCCCCAGCCATGAGAGGTCTCTCTGAGGAAGGGTCTTTCCACGAAACTTGGGGGGGGGGCTTTCTGGTGTATCCCAGCCCTGGGGAGCTTCAGAGGGCTGTTTGGGATATGGGGATGTCCCAAGATGGTTTAAAGGGGCTCCCCAGCCGCCTCTGACCTTTTGGCCCCTTGATGAGCTTCACCTCCATGACCTTTTCAGCCAGGGCCTTGCGCCGCATGACATAGAGACGCACAATGGAGCCAGCTTCCTTCAGCGCCTCCACCGCCGTGCTGTGCGTCACCTCCCGCACATCCACATCGTTCACAAACAGGATGCTATCGTTCACCCTGGCACACAGAAACAAGGTGAACTCAGGAGCTGAGGTGGTCATGGCACAAACTGGGGCACAGGTGGGAGAGTACAAGCATGCAACATGTGTACTGCAAGTCACTGTGTGACAAGTGCACCAAGAGTGCACGTGCAAGGAGGGATTGTACAATGAGCTACTGGGAGCATTTGCCATGGAGGACTGTGCAACAGGGGAGAAAAGAATGACTGTGCAAGGAGCACCTTGTGTGTGTGTCACGAGTGACTGGGGTACTGAGTGTGCAAAGAATGACTGTACAGCAAGTGATTGTGCAATGAGTGCTTGTGAGCCTCTGCAATGAGCGCGTGTGCAATGAGCTGTTGTGAGTGTCTACAATGAGTGATTGTGTAATGAGTGAGCCATGAACAATTGTGGCCTCATGCAATGAGTGACTGTGCATGAATGCCATGAAGTGGGGAATGAGTGTGCAAAAGGTGACTATACAGTTAGCAAGTGTGTGATGGGTGTTTGTGTAACGAGTGCGCAATGAATGATAGTGCAAAATGATTGTATGTTCCATGAGATGAGCGTGCAATAAGCTGTTGTACAGCAGATGACTGTGAGCATGTGCCATGAGTGACTAAGATGAGTGAGCACTGAGAAACAGTGCAATGAATAATTGTGAGTGGTGCCCCAAGAGTCTGAGTAGAGTGTGCAATGACCAACAGGTAATGAAAGATTGTGCAACAAATTATTGTGAGCATCAGCAATGAGTGACTCTGTAAGGAATGACAAAGGACAGTCCAAAATGAGTAAATGAGCAAAGAACAAGTGTGAGCACCTACTAGGACCACTGTGATCATGGGCAATGAGTGTGAGATGATTGATCATGTAATGCATTGTTATGAACATCTGCAATGAGTGATTGCACAATTGTAGGTGTGTGCTGTGAGCAACTTTGTAACGAGTGTGCAATGAGGGCTGGTGCTTGTGCAGTGAGGGATTGCTGATTCTCTGCAATGCTAACATTTGCCATGAGTGCTGATGTAATCAGTGTGCAAGGAGTGACTATGCAATGACAGATTGTGTAGCAAAGGACTGTGAGAGTCTGCAATGAGCAAGTGTGCTACGAGGGATTGTGAGCATGTGCCACCAGTGATTCTGCAATGAAGGATTGTGTAGAGAGCAACTGTGTGCATTTACAAATGAGCAATTGTGCACTGAGAAATTGTGAGCATCTGCTATAAGTGAGTTTGGGGTGAGTGACTGTGCAATAAACAATGGTGAGCATGTGCCATAAACAGTTAATTGTTCAATGAGTGACTGTGAGCATGTGTAAAGAGTGTGGGATGTGCAACAAATGCTTGTGTGCCTGCCATGAGTGACTGTTTAATAAGTGTGCAATAAGCAAGTGTGCAACAGACTGTGTGCAATGTGTGATTGTGCTACAAGTCACTGGGAGCACAAGCAATGAACAGCTGTGAGCATGCAAGGACCAATGTGCAAGAGGCAATTGTGATCTCATGCAAGGACTGATTGTGCAAGTCATTTTGAGCATGTGCAAAGAAAATTTAGCAAATCGGTTTGCATATGTGCAATTGTGAAAACGATTGTGCACATGTACTACCATTGTACATGTTGTTCTGAGCACAATGGAATGTGACTGTACAAGAGGTGGTGTGCATGTGTTCAGTAAACCACTGTGGGAGCAATAAGGTGTGTGTTTGTGTACATGTCCCAGGATTAGTGCAAGTAGTGAAAACATTCAATGAAAGATTGTGTGAGCAAGTGTGCACTCGTTTGTGCACATGACCTTACATCAAGGGTGTGCAAAAGGGCCTCCGCGGGCTGGATCCAGCCCGTCAAGTGGGTTGATCCCACCTGTGGAGGCCCTGCCGCTCCCCCGTCCCCAGGCCAATTAGGGACTGGGGGCGGGGGGAGGCGCTCAAAGCTTCCTCCGCTCTGCCAGGAACATGCAGCGCTTTGAAGTGCCACTCGCTCCTGGCAGGGTGGGAGGAGGCTTTGCATGCTCCCCGCCCCCAGGACCTTATTGGCTTGGGGGTGGGGGAGCACAGGAAGTCTCCTCCCACCGCCATGGGCATGGTGCTTAGTGGGAAGGGGAGGGCTAAAGGGGCTCCTCCACCCCCAGATCAATCATGGTCTGTGGATGGGGAAGCCTGAAGCATCCCAGCCCCACTCCTTCCTTTTGAGGCCCTGCCCCTTCCGGTGCGGCCTGGGAACACTTCAAACATTTTTTAAGCGGCCCCCAGCAAAATATTATTGCCCACCCCTGCCTTACATACTGAGTGTACAGGCTCACAATCACTTACATAATTGCTCATTGCCTCCCCCGCATTGCCTAGCTCTGACCCTCTCCCCCCCCACGAGTACCTGAGCCGGCCATCCTGAGCCGCTGCTCCCCCTGGGATGATTTTGGTGATGAAGATGCTGGGGTCATCCCCAATGTGGGGGTTGTCCGTCCCCCCAGCAATGCTGAACCCCAGCCCGGAATTACCCTGCAGGAGACACCCCCAAAACCTGTCAGTCCCTCAGTCTGGGCTAGGAGGGGATGCGGGTCGGGAGTGAGGGGCACCAGCAGTGCTGGAGGGATCCCAGGGCCGGACTGGCAGGGGCAGTAAGTTGGGAGTGAGGGGCACCAGCAAAACTGCAGGGAGCCCAGAACTGGGCTAGCAGGGGCTGTGGGTCAGGAATGAGGGTCACCAACAGCACTGGGGGGAGCCCAGGGCTGGGCTGGCAGGGGCTGTGGGTTGGGAGTGAGGGTCACCAACAGCACTGGGGGGAGCCCAGGGCTGGGCTGGCAGGGGCTGTGGGTTGGGAGTGAGGGTCACCAACAGCACTGTGGGGGAAGCCCAGGGCTGAGCTGGCAGGGGCTGCAGGTCAGGAGTGAGGAGCACCGGCAGGGCTGGGGGAACACAGGGCTGGGCTAGCAGGGGCTGCAGGTCAGGAGTGAAGGCCGCCAGCACAGATGGGGAAGAACAAGGCGGTGTCTGCCTCTGGGCTGCGTTACACTGAAATTCACCCACAAGAAGACGGAACCGCGGAGCCTCACCCGTTCCAACGTGATTTCTTCATATTCCATCTCCCCCTCTGTCCCGTTTACCTAGATGTAAAGAGGCGGGGGAGAGGCATGTGAGAAGAGGGCCCCACATGGCAGAACAAAGGACAAAGCACAAAAGGATGAATGGAGAGAAAGAAAAGAACCGACAAACACAAGAGAGATGAAGGAATAAACGCAAAGCTTCAATGAAAAGATAGAATAAAAGAAAGAACCCAAGAGAGACCCAGATTTATTTGCCTGTATCACACAAGATCTAAGGTCATCCCCTAGATTAACCTCCCAGGGGGGCTCTGTGGGGATCTTCTGCCACACAGAGCCCCCCTGCAACCTGGAAAATGGAGTGAAAACTCCAGACAGGAGTCTCTGCTCAGCAAAAGTGGGGCCGGAGGTGAATTTGGGAGGATGTTTCAAGGGGGTCAGATGGAGGGCTGGGGGGGGGGGAGAAGTTTTGGGGAAGGGAAAGATTGGGGAGAGTTTGGGGTGGGCAGGGGGAAGGCTGGGGAATTGGGGTGACTTGGGGAGAGCGGAAGATGTGGGGGGATTTGGGGAGATGGCTCTCAGTGATCAACGTACATCTGGGAAGAAGTTGCATCCATTTAGAAATGAGGTGCCCCCCCACAGCTCTCCAAGACCCTCTGCCCCCCCCCCACACACATTTGGCTACTCACATATGCTGGTGCCTCCAGTGTGTCCGTATTGACGATGACAGGAGGAGAATTCGCCTACAGAGAAGGAGGAGGAGACAAAAACAGGTGACCCCAGTATGAAACTGGAGGCAGCTAAGCAACTTGCCCATTGCACCACCCCGGGATGGACCATCAGCCCCATGAAATAACAGCTCTCCCCATGGAGGTAAGATACCCGTGGACAGGAATCCAAGTCTTCCCTCCTCCCCACCCCCACTTGGCCTTCTATTCACAGTGAGCCAGCACTTCCTGTCCCCCAAAAATGGCTGGGTGAAACATGGGAGCCTTTGGGCAGAGAAGGAAGATTCCCCCAAATTTATGCTGAGTCCCAAAAGTAGCCTCACACCTGCAGGGCTGGAGTCCCCATGGCAGATGGTGGCAGCACCCCAGCATGTCCAACCAAACTCTGAAAGAGACCCAGTCTCCCCAATAATGAAACCCATTGAGCCCCCAAAATGGGACCCTCTTAAATGTCACCCCCAAAACGATACAGCAGCCCTAAAGTGCCTGAGGTTCCCTCCAAGAATGCCGAGGGAACCCCTAAATCACAATACAAAAGCAGCACACCCAAAATTCATGTGACCCTCCTGCATATGTCTCTGCCAAAGCATCACCCCAAATATTCACCTAAACTCCTAAACCAGCACCCTAGCAGCACCCCAAATTCCACGACACTAAACTGACAACCTCAAGACACCCGCTATGCCCCAAACTCGACACCCGCTACACTTCAAGCTAAAATTCAAACATTGCATTTCATCCCATAGCAGTAGGTCTGGACTGAGGGGCACTGTCTGGACTGAGGGGCAGGGCTGGGCTAGCACTATCACTCTGTATAAAGGATCACCTCACCCCAGAGGTGTCTGCATCTCAGTCCAAGGGAGGGGGAAATGGCCACTTTTGTTCCTTAGCGACTTTCCCAGCGTCCCCCGCCCTGCTGTCTGCCTCGGCAACGGTAACCATGGTGATGGCAGGGAACTGGGACCAAGTACCGCAGGGGGAGGCCGTTGTCCTGGCAACAAAGGGAACTGCTACAGTTCCTGATGCTCTGGTCTGGTGGTTGTGTCCACTGATCAAAAAGGCCAGTTTTTCAGGGGAGGGAAGGATAGAGCACAAGGCTCATCCCCTCTAGAGGGCGCTGGATCCCACCCACCCCAGAGCAGAGACTGGCCAACTTGCAGATTGCCCTTCACTCCCAACCCACAGGCCCTGCTAGCCCAGCCCTGGGTTTCCTGGTGCCACAGTTTGGTCAGCTGCCAGCCCTCTGAGAGCCACCTTGCATCAACTGGGCTTACCTGGAAGATTACATTTTTTTCCTTTTCAATATTTCCTGCCCTCAATGTATAGGCAATTTTGCTGGAGGAACAGAGGATGCTGGGAAATTTGCACAATAGATTTTATCAGCTTCCCACACCTGGCAACCCCAACCTTTTGCCTGAGGCCTTGTCCTCAATTTCTGTCTGTGCTGTCCAGCCTCCCTCCCACTCTAACTACTAATCTCTACTTCCCTTCATATCTGCAGTCCCTCCCTGCAGGAGGCTGCATTTTGAAGCTCCAAGTAGAAGAGAGAGGAGAAATTGTAAATGCATGATGTTCCTAACGGAGGTTTCAAATCAATTATTCAGCACTGCTAATGATTCTACCTTGTTGCTCTCCAACCAAGCTTGGCTTTTATCTGGTAAAGCAGCTAAAAATACTTTAGCACCACCCCAGAGGTGGCTGCATTTCAGTCCAGAGTAAGACTTCCTGAGTTCTATCAGTGGCCCTCACTCCCACCCACAGCCCCTGCTAGCCCAGACTTGAGCTCTCCCGAGCTCTGCCAGTGCCTCTCAATTCCCCCACCAGTTCCTGTAGTGAGGCAATTAAGAGCCTTTAATCAGCTAAATGGGACAGCTTGGCTGCAGGGTCCCAGAGGGCCACATATCTGAAGCTGGGGGCAGGGAGTCTGTAGTGCTACCTGCATTCAGGTTTTGGATGCAAGAACAACTGCAGGGGGTGCTGTGGGGCAGGGAGCGGGGTGGGGGCTCAGCAGGGGGCACGCTCCTCTGGCAGGCAGGGCTGGCTGTAGGGCGGCGCTAGGGGGCGCTAGGGGGGCAGGGAGCGGCGCGGGGGTTCAGTCGGGGGTGCTCGCCCCAGGCCATGAACCAAAGCGTCCGGGCCAGATCTCCCCCAAACGCTCCCCCTCTCCACCACCAGCTACAATAGTTAACCCTTGAGTAATGAATCGCACACATGGAGCCCCGCCCCCGCTCCCATTCATCAACAGGGACAGTGGCGTCAGGTATCCATTCCCCATTACGTCATGACTGACGCCCCCGCTTCTGCTCCATTCATTACTCCTCACTCCCGACCCACAACCCCTGCTAGCCCAGCTCTGGGCGCCCCCCAGCTCCGCCGGTGCCTCTCAGTTGCAGCCCCCCCCCAAATTACCACCCACCTCTACTTCCCCGGGACCTCATGGTCCTCCCACCTCCCTACTTTCCCCCCAAACTTTTCCTGTCCTCCTGTGCCCCACTCTAGCCTCCGTTCTCCCTCAACCCCCCCACATCCCGTGTCTGTCCCCCCATCTCCCTGCCCCCCCAGCCATCAGCCAGTCCCGTTCCAGCCCCCTTTCCTGCCAGCTCGTCTCTTCCTTATCCCATCTGCCCCCCGTCCCCCCCCCCCGTACCGTGGCCCGGCCCCGCAGCCGCTGGCCCCGCCGCACGTTGTTCAGCAGCCGTCGGCCCATCTTCTTGGCGTACCAGACCGACACGAACATGGCCCCGGCCCGCTGCAGCCCGGCTCCCCGAGGGGCAAAAGAGCGGGGGAGGGGAGCTAGATCTTCCCGCCTCCACCGGCCGCCCCCCCGTTTCCCCCCGCGCTGCAGGGACCCTCCTGCTGCTGCCCTCGACAGGCAGGATTCCCCCCCAACTGCCTCCCGCTGCTGCAGGGCTCCCCCGCTGCTTCCCCTCCCCCGATCAGCGGACAGGGACAATCGCTCCGAGGAGGAAGCGATTTTTTATCCCTCCACCACCAGCGGCCGAGGCTTCCCCCCCAACTCCGAGGCCCCTTCCCCCATCCCGAGTCCCAGCCGGGGGCCGGAGCGAGCCGCGGATCGCGCAGGAATCGTCCCCCCGCGTCTGACGGAGACACCAGCCGGGCGCAGGATTGGGCGACGGAGCGGGCGGGGGAGGGAGGCCGCTCCCCCATCCCCCCACACCACGGCCACCCTTCCCCTCTCGCTAAGGGAGAATCACAGCCTGGGTCGCCCCCCATCCTGCCGGTGCCCCTTACTCTCGACCTGCAGCCCCACGTCAGCCCTGGCCCTCCCCAGCTCTGCCGGTGCCCCTCACTCCCTACCCGCAGCTCCTGCCAGCCCAGCCCTGGGCTCTCCTAGCCCTGCCGGCAACCCGCAGCCCCAAGCTGCAATTTCAGAGCTCCCTCCCCCCACCGCTGAGATGCAAGCACGTCTGTAGTGGGGCGCCGTACATGTTTAACAGCCCCCAGCACTGCTGCCAGATTATTTGGGACAGGAAGTGAAGGATGGTTCTGTCTCCCACTGACACAGAAGGGAGGGGGACAAGTCAGAACAGTCTGACCAATGGGGGAATAAAGCCCGAACACCGGGGTCCTGGGGACATTAACTGAAACTACAAAGACAAGTGCTCAGTAAGAGCAATGGGGGCAGGGAGCCAGGACTCCTGATTTCTTTCCCCAGCTCTGGGAGGAGAGTGGGAGCAGGTGAATTAGAGCAGGGGCTGGGAGCCACAGCTCCTGGGTTCTAGTCTTCTACATGTGCCTCAGTTTCCCCCCTGGGCGGTATTTAACCCCATCCACTGGCGTCAAGGTGTCGTACTCAGACGAGGCCACGCGGTGGCGCCAAAGTCCTGCAGGTAGCTGCTTCCGGCATCGCACCATTTCACACAGAGCCTTAAAGGCACAGGTTTCGTGTACTTTGGGAGGAGGGGCAGGGCGCCAGCTAGGGAGGCTGTGAATGATGGGCGGGAGGGGGGAACAGGAAAGGGAAGGGGAGAAAGAGAGAAAGAAAAGTCTCCCCAGTATGACTACAGGAATGGAAAGAAGAGACCTGGGAAATGACAAAGTGAAAGCAGAAATAAGGGCCAAAAGAAGCCTTTGATTCAGGGGGCGGAACAGAGGAATGAAAGAAGGAACAGAACCATCAATAAAACAGGGCAGAAGCAGCCAAATGGCTGGGGGATGATAAACACAAGGAAAGAGGAAAGCACTGTCAGATAAGGGTATGGAAAGACACCAACAGGGGTAATGCTGATAGGGGGTAACATCAATAGGGGTAACAACAACAGGGATGACACTGAAGGGGGTAATACCGATGGGGATGATGCTGACAGGGGTAACACCAGTAAGGGATGACATTGACAGGGGGTAACACTGACAAAGGGGTAACACCAACAGGGGATAATGCTGACAGGGGTAACACCAATGAGGAATGCCAACAAGGATAACACTGACAGGGAGTAATACCAATGAGGGATAACGCTGACAAGGGTTAACACTGATGGGGATAATGCTGACGGGGTAACACCAACAGGGATAACAAACGGAATAATGCTGACAAGGGGGTAACACTGATGGGGATAATGCTGACTGGGGGTAACACTGATGAAGGATAACACTGACAGGGGGTAACGCCGATGAGGTATAACACTGAAAAGGGGTAACACTGATGGGGATTATGCTGACGGGATAACGCCAATGAGGGATAATGCTGACAAGGGGTAACATTGATGAGGAATAACACTGTCGGGGGGTAACATTGAAGGGCTGCGTCTACACTGGCATGATTTTGCGCAAATACTTTTAACGAAAAAGTTTTTCCGTTAACAGTATTTGCACAAGAGAGCGTCTATACTGGCATGTGCCTTTGCGCAAAAACATCCGTGCCAGTGTAGACGCTCTCTTGCGCAAGAAAGCTCCGGTGGCCATTTTAGTCATCAGGCTTTCTTGCGCAAGAAATTAACGTTGCTGTCTACACTGGCCTTCTTGTGCAAGAATACTTGCGCAAGAGGGTTTATCCTTGAGCGGGAGCATCCGAGTATTTGCACAAGAAGCACTGATTTAATACAGTAGAACATCAGAAATACTCGCGGCCAGTGTAGACGGGCGGCAAGATTTTGCGCAAAAGCACACAAAATCTTGCCAACGTAGACACAGCCATGAGGAATAACACTGACAGGAATAATGCCGATGAGGGATAATGATGACGAGGGTAACACTGATGGGGATAATGTGGATAGGGAGAACACCAACAAGGGGTAATGCTGACAGAGATAACACCAATGGGGAGAACACTGATGAGGAGAATGCTGACAGTGGATAACTCAGATGGGGTAACACCCATAGGGAGAATGACAGGAGTAACACCAACAGGGATAACAGCAATACTGACGGGCTGTGTCTACATTGGCACCCTTTTCCGGAAAAGGGATGCTAATGAGACAAGTCGGAATTGCAAATGCCGCGGGGGATTTAAATATCCCCTGCGGCATTTGCATGAACATGGCTGCCGCTTTTTTCCATCTCGGGGCTTTGCCGGAGAAAAGCGCCAGTCTAGACGGGATCTTTTGGAAAATAAAGCCTTTTCCAGAAGATCCCTTATTCCTCTTAAAATCAGGAATAAGGGATCTTCTGGAAAAGGCTTTATTTTCCGAAAGATCCCGTCTAGACTGGCGCTTTTCTCCGGCAAAGCTCCGAGCCAGAAAAAAGCGGCAGTCATGTTCATGCAAATGCCGCGGGGGATATTTAAATCCCCCGCGGCATTTGCAATTCCGACTTGTCTCATTAGCATCCCTTTTCCGGAAAAGGGTGCCAATGTAGACACAGCCACGGGGTTACATTGATGGGGATAACTCAGATGTGGGAGAACACCAGCACAGATGGGGATAAAACCATCGGGGATAACAACGCCAGGGGATAACACGGATGGGATAACAGCAACCGGGGTAACATTGAAGAGGATAACACGGATGGGGGTAACACTGATGGGGATAAAAGTGATGGGGGTAATATCGACGGTGGATAACATGGACAGGAGTAACACCAACATGGGTAACACCAACGGGGGTAAAAGTAAGGGACAAAAAGGGGTGGTAATGGAAGGAGAAAATGAGAGAGGGAGCAAAGGAAGGACTGGAGGAATGGTGCGAGGAGATGGAAGTGGCTGAAAGTTGAAGCACAGAACTAATGAAGGAATAAGGGAAAGTATGTAACCAATACAGAAGAAATAAATTTGGGGCCAGGGCAGGGGGAAAGGATGTCTTATCTCCTCCCCCCCCCCAACAGCCCTGCCTGCCAGGGGAGAGCACCCCCTGCTCAGCCCCGGTCCCACAGCGCCCCAAGGGGCTGTGTCAGTGTCTTGCCCTTTGCTAGCCCTTGTCTGGGCAGGTTCCGCAGGGCTGTTAATTGGATTGTAGCAGGAAGGGATTAAAGCTTTGGGAGGCTGGGGCAGCTACATAAGGGGATCAGAAAGGACATGTGAGAACACTTCCCGCCTGCCCTACCAGAACCCCTCACTCCCAACTCGCAGCCCCTACCATCTCAGCCCCGGGCACCCCCATCCCTGCTGACCCCCAATAGGCTGAGTGCCTCCTGGGTTGTTGTCATTATGCAACACCCCAAATCCATAATCAAGGCAGAAGGAGGCAACCCCCCAAATGTTGCATCACAGCTGGCTGGGGGCAAATAAGCTAGGACGTGTCTTCTACAATCCAGACCCCCCCAAAGAAGCCCCTAAAATCCTGAGCTGTTCTGCCAGGCCTCCTCTTGCTTCCTACTTCTCCAGGCCACCATCACTCTGTACCCTGACATTTCCAACCTCTCGCCTCAAAACAAGCTCGAGATGTGCCCCGATACAAGCTGGAAAGGGTTTGCTTCGTAAAGCTGAAACTCCAAAGTTCATTCCATGCCCCCTAGAATCCTCCAAAATCAGATCCCTTGTTTCACTGTAAGCCTCCGAAGGGTTTAACCTGGGCCCTATACCGCACCCCAAAGCTTCCTTGCCTCTCATGCAGCACCCTTCAAATGTCCTCTGGCATCCACCCCCAGATTTATTATCACACCCTCCAAGTGGCATGTGGTGCACTGTACCCCCTCAGCTTCCTCCCAGTCCCCCCAATGTTTGCTCCTAGGCCCAGTCTGATCCCCTCATGCATTCTACAACCTTTGCCCCCAAGCACATTGCACCCTCCAAATGGAGCCGCTAGCTGAGCTGCCCCCCTGAGCTCACAAACCTCTCTTTGGGACTGAGATGCTAGTGAAGAAATCCCCTCCCCCAAATATCAACCTCCACCCTGTTTTGTGTCCCCCACATGCCACCCTCCGCACAGCTAGCATCTGTGCTCCCCGCCCCAAGTTATAAATACCTCGCCATGGGGCGGAGTGCAAGTTGCGCAGGGAGGGGCGGCGGGGGGGCGCAGGGGTCGTGCATGGGAGTGGGGGGAAGGGAGGAGAGAGGGATACAGAGCTAGAAAGAGACACACCCCAGGCACACACACCCCAGACACACATACCCAACGTTCACACACAGCTAGACACACACACACGTAGAGATGCATAAAGTACACACACACCATGTATACATACAGATACATACACACAATGTACACACAGTACACACTACTCATAGCTAGCCATAACATACACCATGTCTTCACACAGCTACATACATAGGTACACACATGCAAACATCATTCTCCCAAGGTGGACCTCACCTTGCCCTCATCCTGCCAAGTCCTGCTCATGGATGTATTTGCCTGCCCTAATTACTGCCCCTAGAGGCTGGGTGATGCTCACTCCGGGCCAGACAATGACATAGCAGGGCAGCTGCATAGGGTAGCTGCGGGCGGAGCAGGGATGGGAATACAGGACTGCCCGGGTCATTGCCACACTGTCTGCCGGGGGGAATAGGCTCTGGGGTTCTCCACCTCATCACAATGGCCGGGTTGGGTCCAGCAACAGAACCCAGGAGTCCAGGCTTCCAGCTCCCCTGCTCTGACTCATCAGCCCCCACTTCCATCCCAGAGGCAGGGAGAGAACCCAGGAGTCCTGGCTGCTTATTTCCTCCTGCTGACTAGTAAATCATGCTGTGTGTGAAGGGCCCCTATACAAACATGTGAGTGTGCACATACACACACAGTTATGCCCATTGACAGCCAGGCTGTGACACACTTGGACACACATTGACAGATTCACACACACACCCAAGATACACACAGCCACACATGCTGAATCTGATACATACAGAGATCCCCTGACACACAAAGAATGAGACACTCATATTCACAGTGCGCTACCCACATCGGCACCAAGGTACAGGCTGACACTCATAATGCTGCACACTCAGATACACTTATGGCACATCTCAGACACACACTAATCTCAGATACACATAACGCCACACTCTCACACATACACAGATACACATTCACATGCTGAAATAGACACACTCATGGATCTGATAATACACACACAATGATTGACGCATATTGAAACACACAAGTGTGTACATTCTTGCACACACACATGGACAGTGTCAGGAACATGCTAAAATTGACCCATAGAACCCACTGACACATACACACAAAGGCCCTGACTCACATCCATTGACACCCTTTGCTGACACACCATGACTAATACACATGCTCTGCATTGCACACCTAGACCCACACCTCAGAATGTACAGATTCCACTGATGTGCACACAACATTAGACACTCACTCTAAGACACACAGTGGTGTGCGTGTGCACACACCATCCCCCCCCATGATACACACCGACAACCCCAACATGCTCAGGCACATCCTCTGACACACTGGCTACGTCTACACTGGCCCCTTTTCCGGAAGGGGCATGTAAATTTCAGCAGTCGTCGTAGGGAAATCCGCGGGGGATTTAAATATCCCCCGCGGCATTTAAATAAAAATGTCCGCCGCTTTTTTCCGGCTTTTAAAAAAGCCGGAAAAGAGCGTCTAGACTGGCCCCGATCCTCCGGAAAAAGTGCCCTTTTCCGGAGGCTCTTATTCCTACTTCAAAGTAGGAATAAGAGCCTCCGGAAAAGGGCACTTTTTCCGGAGGATCGGGGCCAGTCTAGACGCTCTTTTCCGGCTTTTTTAAAAGCCGGAAAAAAGCGGCGGACATTTTTATTTAAATGCCGCGGGGGATATTTAAATCCCCCGCGGATTTCCCTACGACGACTGCTGAAATTTACATGCCCCTTCCGGAAAAGGGGCCAGTGTAGACGTAGCCACTGTGGCTTTGTCTAGACTGCACCCCTTTTCCGGAAAAGGGATGCAGATTAGACACTTTGGAATAGCAAAATCCATGGGGGATTTAAATATCCCCCGCGGAATTTGCATTAACATGGCTGCCACTTTTTTCTGGCTTGGGGATAAGCCGGAGAAAAGCGCCAGTCTAGACGTGATTCGCCGGAAAATAAGCCCTTTTCCGGAGGATCTTTTATTCCTACTTTCAAGGGACATTGTGTATGTGTAAAGTCTCCAGCAGACCAGGGACACCCGGAGCAAAGCCGGGGAGGCGGAGGGGTCCGGCGCCTCTGAGGCTTTGCTGTGACAAAGCCTCAGAGGCGCGGCACCCTGCCGCCGCTGCCGCTTTGCTCCGGTGCCTCTGGTCTGCTGGGGACCGTCTCCAGCAGACCAGGGACACCCGGAGCAAAGCCTCAGCGGCGGTGGGGTCCTGCGCCTCTGAGGCTTTGCCAGAGCAAAGCCTCAGAGGCGCGGCACCCCACTGCCACTGCGGCTTTGCTCCCCGTGTCCCTGGTCTGCTGGGGGGGGGGGGCAGCTAGTGCCCTCCCCCCAGCAGACCAGGCTTTTGTTGTGGACCCTGGGGTAGAGCAGCTGGGGTGCTGTCGGGTTGGTCCTGCAAGGACCTACCTGGCAGCCCAGCTGTTCTGTCCCAGGCTCGAGATTCAGCTGCTGTTGAAACTGATCAGTGGCTGATTCCAGGAAGCTGGGGGCAGAGCAATTCTGCCTCCAGCTTCCTGTAGTCAGCCCCTGGTCAGTTTCAGCAGCAGCGGCTGAATCTGGAGCCAGTTCCAACTTACATACAAATTCAACTTAAGAACAAACCTATAGTCCCTATCTTGTTTGTAACCCGGGGACTGCCTGTATGTACACCCTGACATGCACACATACATACACACACACACACAATCATACACATACATGACACAGCCAGCTGCACTGAAACACACCCCCAGAAAATTACTGAAATGCACACCCTAGCACACACACATACACAAGAGACACACCCAGATGCACTGAGGCCCACACCCGAAGAGCCAGCATTCCTCCATCCACAACACACACGCACAATAGAGGGGGTGGGGAGGTGGGTGTGTGGAGGGCAGCAGGGCTGGGCCGGTGACCCCCTTTGCTGGCCGGGCGCTCGCTGCCCCCCTTCCTACCTTCATGGGGGAGACGTGGGAGTGGGACACGTAGCCGTGGATGCTCTCGATCTGGGATAAGTTCTTCTCCGAGACGTGGACCAGCTCGGGGGCCTTTACCTGGTTGGGGAGATGTGCCGGGCTCTGCTCCAGGGGCGGGCTGTCCTCATCTTGGTAGCGATATTTCTAAGGGATGAGAGGCATATGGTGAGCGCCCTCTGCTGTCTCCTCTGCCCCACAGCATCCCCTGCTGTCCCACAGCACCCCTGTTGGCCCCTTCTGCCTCATGACACCCCCTGCAGGTCCCTCTATACACAGTACCACTATGAGAGCTCCCCAACCCCGCCACACAGTACCCCTTGCTGGCCCCCTCTGCCCTGTGGCATCCTCTACTGGTCCCTTCTGCCCCACCTTGTCCCCTGCTGGTTGGTCCCTCTTCTCGGTGCCCTGTGGGGCCCTTCTACCCCCACCATATAGCACCCCCTGCTAGCCTCTCTGCCCTATGGTGCACCCGTCTCCCCTCTGTCCCCTACCACACAGCATCTCCTGCTGGCTCACTCTTCCACCCTGTACCTCCATGGGGCCCCTCTGTCCCTCTACCACACAGTGCCCCCTGCTGATACCTGCTGCCTAGTGCACCCCTCGCTGGCACATTCTGCCCATCACTACACAATGCTTCCTTCTGGCACCCCTCAGATTCTTGGTGCCCCCTGATGGCCCCCCTTCTGCCCCATAGCCACTTCTACCTCCTGCCTCATGGCGTCCCATATTGGGTTCCCCACCATACAGTGCCCCCGTAGCACCAAGGTGTTCAGCACTGACTCAAGGGACAGTGCCCCACATAGCCCTCCACCATATCCCGTACTCCCGGATTCTCTACATACCCAGTCTGTAGCAATAAAACACCCCAACTTCCCAGCTACAAACCCCCTTCCCTCCACCACTCACTGCCCCCTTCAAATCACTAGCTCTTGGCCTGCTCCCCCACCCAGTGCCCTTTCACCAAGGGGAGGGGGAGATCCTCCCCCCCTCTGTTCCGCATGTACAATAGTGAGGTTCAGCTGCTGTGTCTAGGTTAACAACTACCCCCCTCCAGTGCTGCACAGAGTGAAAGACAGTCCCTAACCTGAACAGCTCACAGTCTAAACAGACAGTCGGAGAGAGGGGAAACTGAGGCAGGGAAGCTGGGAAATCCCTGGCCACACAATTCTTAGTCTCCCCCATTTTCAAATACCTCCAAATAAACAACATTGCACAATAGAGAGCCAGGCATTTATTCCCCTCAGGAGCTCAGGGACTGCTTCAGCCTTTGCTCATTATTTTGTTAATTAAGCACATGAGAATCAAATAATTAACATTGTTCCTCATTGCAAAACTTCCCTACACAATGAATCAATAAAACTTGTTTTAACCATTTGCAGGATGGGATGCCACCCTGTCCTCCATCCTCTAATTTTCTCCACACACAACATTGGAGGCCAAAATGGCACATGGATTTTGCTAGTCCTGCAATATCAGGTCGCACAATTTTTGTTACCTCACTAGCGTAAAAGCTGTACGCAGTGTAGAAGCATAAATTTGTCTCTAGGGAAACTCTCTAGAGTTAACTAGCGAGTTTGTTAATTAACAAGAAGAGGGGAAAATAATTAGTGCTCTTTTTTATAACCAAGTCCTCCCACACAAAGACCAACAAATCAACCAATTTTTAGTGATTTAGGACTAGGACACAAGCCAGCCAGCCAGCTAGCTGCCCCCAGAAATGGTCCCTTCATTTGAAACTGGGGGGCTAAGATAATGGGTAGATTTTCCAAATCGGTTTGATTTTCACTATTTTTGAACATATTTACCTTAAAAACTCTGTACAATAGAGAGAGAGAAATCTGATTCTAGTAAGTGCTCTAGGGTCTCCTTGGAGCTAGCCAATTATTTGGCTCGTTAACATAAGAGGAGAAAAATAATTAGCAGAGTGCATCATAACTGAATTCTACTTTGCAATGGTCATTGTCCTGGTAGGGAAGACTGAATAGAAGGACAGAGTATACATGGCTTTTGTAAGAAGGGAAGGGTGCCCTTTATCAGACTCCCCCAATATCCTGAGGTCTTTGAGAAGCTAATTGCTAATGTTTGGTTCCTAAGAGAGAGCTGCGTTCTTCAGAAATTCCAGCTCCAAACATTTCAACACTAATCAGACATCCAAAAAGTTAAACGAGAAAAACCACACAAATAGACCAACTGAGCCCATCTGGCAAGCCACCACCCTCCACAAAGACCACTCAATCCAAAGATGACCCACCAGAAAGGCAGCCTGACATGAAGAAGAACCAGAGCAATGATTTGACAAAAGTCTGGTTCATCACAGAGAAGACCCAACACAAAGAAGACCCAATGCAAAGACATCTTAATACAAAGATGATCAACCAATGGGTGGAAGCTTGAAATTACAGAGTTCAATGTATCCAATGCTAGTCACCAGCATTGTCACTGATCTGAAAGAAAATGATGGGGAATTCATAGTTCCATAGGTCTGAAGACACCATTACATCATCTAGTCTGATCTCCTATGTAATGTGCCCCATTGACTTTCCCCTATTTTTCCCCATATTGAGCCTAATAACTTGTGTTCAGCTAAAGCATCTTCCAAAAAGAGTATCACTGGAAGCCATCAAAAGATGGAGAAGCCACCACTTCCCTTGGGAATTGGTTCCAAAGGCAACTGTCCCTGACTGTTAAAAACTAGTGCCATCTTCCATGTTTGAATTTCTGGCTTTAACTTGTTCTGCCTGTCCTCAGAACATTCAAGAGCACTTTAATACTTTGGATTTTGATCCTGTAATCAAGTAACCACTCAATCATCTTTCAGAAAAGCTAAACAGATGAAGTGCCTTCAATCTACGAGATAATTTCCAACCCTCGAATAATTTTTCCTGGTTCTTCTTGGCATCCCCTCCAACCCTTCACATGGTCAGATCACAACACCTGTTCTTTGCAACTGCCCACTTTACCTTCCAATCTAAATTGCTCTGTAAATTGGATCCTTCTTTGCTTCCCACCCCATCAGTAGTTAGAGCATCTTTTGACTCTCCAGACCAACATAAAGATGACATAACACAAAGACCACCCACTGCAACAACTCTAATGTGACAGTGACTTAGCACAAAGCCACCCAGAACAACGACCCAATGCAAAGATAATTCAATGACCATGCAATTCAGGGGATGTCTACACTACAGCACTAATTCGAACTAACTTAATTCAAATTAGTTAATTCGAACTAAGCTAATTCGAACTAGTGCATCTAGACCTAAAAACTAGTTCAAATTAGCATTTTGCTAATTCGAACTAGCGTGTCCACATTGAGTGGACCCTGAACTGAGGTTAAGGATGGCCGGAAGCAGTGCCGGCAGGGCATCAGATGAGGACTTAGAGCGTGGAGCTGCTGTCTCAGGCTAGCCGAGGGCTGTGCTTAAACGGACCTGACCCCCACCCTGGACAGACAGTTCTCAGGGTTCCCCACTTGCTTGTCTAACTCGATGAGGAACAGCAAAAGCAGTCCTGGCTTGGAGTGCCCTGAGTGCCCACACTCGACACATCACAGCACTCGGCCATCAGCCCGGCTGCACTTGCCGCAGGCTGCCATCCGGGGGGTCAGTCGAGGGGCTGCAGGAGAGCTTCCACTCCGAGGAGCCTGCAGAGTCACCCCAGTCCTCCCCATCGGGGGCTCGTACCCCATTCCTCCCTCATCTCCTTCCACTTACCCCTCCCTAGCCCCCCCTTCCTGATGTACAAAATAAAGGACACGTGTTGAAAAATAGAAACTCTCTTTATTTAACAAAACTGGAGGGGGGGGATTAACCTCTGGGGAGACTGGGAAAAGGAGGTGGGAGAGGGGAAGAGAAAGGGTGGGAGAGGGGAGAAGGAAACCTGGGAGGAGGGAGCCGGAAGGGGGAAGCCAGGGGAAGAAGGAGGAGGGGAAGTATCAAACTATGGTACGCCATATCTTCAGTACTATGTACAGATATGATCTCCTCACCCCAGAAAAGATATTTTGGCCTTGGAAAGGGTTCTGAAAAGGGCAACTAAAATGATCAGGGGTTTGGAACAGGTCCCATATGAAGAGAGGCTAAAGAGACTGGGACTTCTCAGCTTAGAAAAGAGGAGACTGAGGGGGGATATGATAGAGGTTTATAAAAGCATGAGTGGTGTGGAGAGGGTGCATAAAGAAAAGTTCTTCATTACTTCCCATAATAGAAGGACTAGAGGACACCAAATGAAATGAATGGGTAGCAGGCTTCAACCTAATAACAGAAAGTTCTTCGCAAAGGAAAGAGTCAACCTGTGGAACTCCTTGCCGCAGGAGGCTGTGAAGGCTAGAACTAGAACAGAGTTTAAAGAGAAGTTAGATAAAGTCATGGAGGTTGGGTTCATGGAGTGCTATTAGCCAGGGGGTAGAAATGGTGTCCCTGGCCTCTGTTTGTGGAAGGCTGGAGATGGATGGCATGAGACAAATAGCTTGGTCATTGTCTTCAGTCCATCCCCTCCAGGGTACCTAGTGTGGGCCGCTGTCGGCAGAGAGGCCACTGGGCTAGATGGACCTTTGGTCTGACCCAGTACAGCTGTTCTTATGTTCTTATGTTCTAAGCTCAGGGCTCAGGGTTGGGGGTCTCACTGAACCACCTTGATTTTCATGCAAACCTGCTCCTGGGTTCGCATGTGGCCTTTGGTGGCCAGGCTGGCAGCTATCCTGCCCTTGATGGCCACTTTCCTGTGCATAGTGCGGAAGTCGTGGACGTTGGAGGCCTCCCCCCAAACCTGGATGATGTTCACGATCTCTGCACTAGACCAGGCGGGCGCCTGCCTCTTGATGCCCCAGGCAGGCTCCTGGTCCCGGGAAGAGGCGGAGGGCTGGGTGGTAGCGGGTGGCTGGCTTATGCCGTGCTAGGTGTAGAGTCTGCTGGCGGGGTGCTGGCAGGCTTGCACCTGGCACAAGCACTGTAGCCAGACCGCGCCCCTTTAAGGGCTTCGGGGCCGGGAGGGGGGCAGAAGAGTTTCCCTGGTTTGGCCCAGAGTGGCCACCAGGGCAAGCTGGGAAGGGCTAGCCTCCCACTTGTTCGAATTAAGTGGCTACATAGCCCTTAATTCGAACTACTTAATTCGAACTAGGCGTTAGTCCTCGTAGAATGAGGTTTATCTAGTTCAAATTAAGCTCGAACTAGCGGTTTGCCCATGTAGCGCCTATGAAACTTAATTTGAACTAATGGCTGTTAGTTCGAATTAACTTTGTAGTGTAGACATATCAGAGACTAAGGGAAAAAAAAGATGATCCAATGCAAAGGTGACTCACCACAAAATCAAGCCAACAAAAAAACCCAGTGCAAAGATAACACAATAATCATGCAATGCAGAACCATCACAAAGACTACCCAATACAAAGGTGACACAGAACAAAGACCAATCAGCACAAAGACCCAATGGAAAGATAATGCAAGGCACACCCAAATGCCCTGCCTAGGAGATTGTGACAAATCTTTTCCCCGTCTGCCCCCTGAAGGATGCGTCTTATGGGGAAGCTCAATATTTTATCAAAAAACTGAGTGTCCAAAATCTGAAAATATTGGTGGTGACAAAACTCTGTCTGGAAAGGCCACCAAAATGGACAGCTGGAGTTCTCATGCCTGATTCTGGGGTTCCCCCACTGGGCTGTTTCTCCCATGATGCATCACAGCCAGGGACTCTCCACAGTGGCAAAGAAAGATTGGGAACTGTGATGCATTATGGGAGTTGTATCCAGCCCAAGAGGAGAGGCTATAGAGGATGATAGAAGCTTGAGTCATCTTACGGACAACTCGAAGGAAGCATTACTGAATTGAACTGATGGCATGATTTTTCAGCCTGAGATCATAGTCTCATTGTTCTTCAAAGACCCCTCTCCCCAACTAAGATTGAGGCACCACATGCTTTGCACTTCAGTTGTAATAACTAGGCCTCCAACTTTACCTTAAATGTGAATTCCACCATAAAAAGTGAGTGAAAGTTTATGAAGTGTCATAACAAGAAATGTTGATAGGAAAACAGGTATCAAAGGGAAACAGAAAAACTGAATGATCCACACAGAAAAAATTCCTGATATAACGCAAGGACTGTGGTAAGGCCCTGCCCAATATACAAGAGAAGTGTGAGACCCCAAATCAACAGACTACAATTGATCTGTTGGAAATTCCACCTAACTGGTGAAAAAACAAGGACTCTTGTGGCACCTTAGGGTATGTCTACACTACAAAGTTAATTCGAACTAACAGACGTTAGTTCGAATTAACTTTGATAGGCGCTACACATGCAAACCGCTAATTCAAACTTAATTCGAACTAGCGGAGCGCTTAATTCGAACTAGGTAAACCTCATTCTACAAAGACTAACGCCTAGTTCGAATTAACTAGTTTGAATTAAGGGCTGTGTAGCCACTTAATTCGAACTGGTGGGAGGCTAGCCCTCCCCAGCTTTCCCTGGTGGCCACTCTGGGCACCACCAGGGAAACTCGTCTGCCCCCCTCCCGGCCCCGGAGCCCTTAAAGGGGCACAGGCTGGCTACGATGCCCGTGCCAGGTGCAAGCCTGCCAGCACCCAGCCAGCAGACCCTGCACCTGGCATGGCACGAACCAGCCACCCGCTGCCACCCAGCCCTCCACCTCTTCCCGGGACCAGGCTGGTGCCTCCCGGGAGCCTGCCCAGGTCTGCAAGAGGCAGGCGCTCACCTGGTCTAGTGCGGAGATCATGGACCTCATCCACGACTTCCGCACTAGGCACAGGAAAGTGGCCGTCTAGGGCAGGATATCTGCCAGCCTGGCCACCCAGGAGCAGGTGTGCATGAAAATCAAGGTGGTCCAGTGAGATTCCCGATCCTGAGCCCTGAGTTTGAATGGCCGTACTGGGTCAGACCAAAGGTCCATCTAGTCCAGTAGCCTGTCTACCGACAGCGGCCATCACTAGGTGCCTTGGAGGGGATGGACCGAAGACAATGACCAAGCCATTTGTCTCGTGCCATCCATCTCCAGCCTTCCACAAACAGAGGCCAGGGATACCATTTCTACCCCCTGGTTAATAGCACTCCATGGACCCAACCTCCATGACTTTATCTCACTTCTCTTTAAACTCTGTTATAGTTCTAGCCTTCAAAGCCTCCTGTAGCAAGGAGTTCCACAGGTTGACTCTTTGCTTTGTGAAGAAGAACTTTCTTGTATTAGTTTGAAGCCTGCTACCCATTCCTTTCCTTTGGTGTCCTCTAGTCATTCTATTATGGGAACAAATGGAGAACTTTTCTTTATGCACCCGCTCCACACCACTCTTGCTTTTATAGACCTCTATCCTATCCCCCCTCCGTCTCCTCTTCTCTAAGCTGAAAAGTCCCAGTCTCTTAGTCTCTCTTCATATGGGACCTGTTCCCAACCCCTGATCATTTTAGTTGCCCTCCCCTCTCCCAGCCTCTCTCTTCCCCTCTCCCACCTCCTTTTCCCAGTCTCCCCGAGTTTTGTTCAATAAAGAGAGTTTCTATTTTTGAACACACTTCCTTTATTTTGTACATCAGGAAGGGGGGCTAGGGAGGGGTAAGTGGAAGGAGGTGAGGGAGGAATGGGGTACGAGCCCCCGATGGGGAGGACTGGGGTGGCTCTGCGGGCTCCTCGGGGTGGAAGCTCTCCTGCAGCCCCTCGATTAACCCCCCCGCATGGCAGCCTGAGGCAAGTGCAGCCGGGCTGATGGCCGAGTGCTGTGATGTGCCGAGTGTGGGCACACAGGGCACTCCAAGCCAGGACTGCTTTTGCTGTTCCTCATCGAGTTAGACAAGCAAGTGGGGAACCCTGAGAACTGTCTGTCCAGGGTGGAGGTTGGGTCCCTTTAACCACAGCCCTCGGCTAGCCTGAGACAGCAGCTCCACGCTCTAAGTCCTAATCTGATGCCCTGTCGGCACTGCTTCTGGCCATCCTTAACTTCGGTTCAGGGTCCACTCAATGTGGACATGCTAGTTCGAATTAGGAAAACGCTAATTCGAACTAGTTTTTAGGTCTAGATGCACTAGTTCGAATTAACTAATTCGAATTAAGTTAGCTCAAATTAGTGCTGTAGTGTAGACATACCCTCAGAGACTAAGGCAGGGGAGTCCAAACTTTTTTCAAACAGAGCCAGATTTGAAGAAGTGAACATGCGTGAGGGCCGTCCCCGTACTCTCAGCCCCAAGGCGGAGGGCCCGCGGGATCGGAGGCGGGCGGAGAGCGCAGGGCACGCCGGCCTCACGGCGGCCCAGGGGGCAGGGCGAACCTGCAGCCAAGCGGGGGACCGCGGCTGCAGACGTGCCCTACAGGGCAGGCTCTAGGACCGCGGAGGCCATGGGCGGCGGCGGCGCGGCCGGAAGTGGCGCGCTGGGCGCGCCAGTTCAAAAGAGCGCCGGGGAGCCAGGAGAGGGGGAGGAAGCGGGAGCCGTATTAAACCGGAACACGGGCCGCAGTTGGCCCGCGGGCCGGACTTTGGACATGCCTGGACTAAGGGTATGTCTACACATCAAAGTTATTTTGAAGTAACAGCTCTTATTTTGAAACTAGCCAATTAGCCCGTCATAAGAAGGGATTTTCAGGTCTCTCATCCAGGTTGGTCTTCTCTCCTGAGCCTCTGGTCTCTCGCTCCGTCTCTCTCTCTCTCTCTCCTCCTCCTCCTCCTTCCTCCCCCCTCTCTCTCAGCTCTCCTCCGCCTCCTGCCTTTGTTTCTGTCTCTCTCTTTCTCTTCTCCTTCCCCTCCTGCCTCTCACTCGGGGGACCGCGGAGCCCAAACAACTGTTTGGGCTCCGCACTCCCCGTGCTGCATAGGGAGCATGGAGCCCAAACGGTTGCTTGTGCCACTTGCTCCCACACGGCGGCCCAGCTGAGAGGTGCAGAAGTCAGACGAGCGCCACTGCGGGAGGCGAAGAGGGGCGGGGTAGTGATGTTCATGGCCAGGGGCAGGGCCTGGAGCTGCCGCCTCACCCCCCTTCACCTCCTGCCGTGGCGCTCTGCTGACTTCTGCGCCTCTCAGCCAGGCCGCCGCGGGGGAGCCCAAATGGCCGCTTACTCCGCTTGCTCCCCCCCGGCAGCCCGGCTGAGTGGCTCAGAAGTCAGCTGAGCGCCACGGTGGGAGGTGAAGGACGTGACTCAGGCAACAGCGCCTCCCAGAGGGAACAGCCAGCATTTCAGTGTTACAGAGTCACAGACATTGGGCTTCTATATATATGATAACTTTCCTAGCATCTACACAAGCCAACTGCTATTTTGAAATTAAATTGAAATAGCAGAGAGCTTATTTTGAAATTGGTAAACCTCCTTCCACGAGGAGTAACACCAATTTTGAAATTGCTATTTAAAAATAAGTGCTATGTGCCCTGGTGGCCACTATGGCCTCAGCCAAGAACACTCCTCTCCCTCCCCCCCACTCCAGAGCCCTTAAAGGGGGAGACTCTGGCCACAGTTCCTGTGCTAGCTCCAAGCCTGCCAGCCCAGAGCCAGCAGTCACTGCCCCTGACCCAATGGCCCCAAAACATGAGCCAGCAAGTCACTGACAGCCTTCCCTCCACCGCTCCCCAGAAGCACTCTGCCAGCTCCCAGGAGCCTGCCAGGGCCTGGAGAAGATGGGCACCTTCCTGGTCCAGGATGGAGATCATGGACCTTATTCCGGTTTGGGGGAATGCCCCCAACATCCATGATCTCTGCACTAGACAGGGGAACGTGGCTGTCTATGGCAGGATAGCTGCCAGCCTGGCCACCAAAGTTCACATGAGAACCCAGGAGCAGGTTTGCATGAAAATCAAGTTGGTCTGGCGAAACCCCCAACCCTGAGCCCTGAGCTTCCCCTCCCTCTTCTTCCCCTTGCTTCCCCCTTCCAGCTCCCTCCTCCCAGGTTTCCTCCTCCCCTCTCCCACCCTCTCTCCTCCCCTCTCCCACCTCCTTTCCCCAGTCTCACCAGAGTTTCATTCCCCTCCCCCCCAGTTTTGTTAAATAAAGAGAGTTTGTGTTCATGAAAATACATGTATTTTATTTTACATCAGAAAGGGGGGTTAGGGAGGAGTAAGTGGAAGGACATGAGGGCGGAATGAGGCACAAGCCCCCAGTGGGGCAGACCAGGGAGGCTCTTAGTGCTCCTCAGGGTGAAAGCTCTCCCGCAGGGCCTCCTGGATACTGACAGCCCCCCAATGGACCTCCCGGATGGCAACCTGCAGAAAGTGCAGCCAGGCTCGCAGCAACACATCCACAAGAAGCACCAGAGTACTGAGGGGCAGCTCTGGCTCCATTCTTCAGAGTGCAGTGGTGTCCTGAGTGAGGGCAACCAGAGCATGCAGAGACAAAATGCTTTGCTGTCCCTCACTGAGGTAGGCAAGCAAGCAGGGAAAACTGAGAACCGTGTCCAAGGGGAGTCCCTTTAAGCACAGGCCTCAGATAGCCTCAGGCAGCAGCCACACAAAGTAACTCCTGACCTGATGCCCTGCTGGACCTGGTTCCAGCCGGCCTTAAATGCGATTCAGCAGCCACTCAGTGTGGACATGCTATTTCGAAATGCATTTTGTGTGTAGATGCGTTATTTCAAAATATCTTATTTCGAAATAACTATTTCAAAATAACGCTGTAGTGTAGATGTACCCTAAAAGATTTATTAGCACATAAGTTCTCATGGGAAAAACCCACCTTATCAGATGAATTGGAGTGGGATTTACAGAAGCAGGGGTATATATAAGGAAGAATTGCTTCCTTATATATACCCCTGATTCTGTAACTTCTACTCCAATTCATCTGATGAAATGGGTTTTTCTCATTAAAGCTTATACCCTAATAAATCTGTCAGTTTCTAAGATGCCACAGGACTCCTGGTTGTTTTTTCAGATTCAGACTAACACATCTCCGCCTCTGAGATCTAATTTGTGGACAAGATAATGAAGCCTTGGGCTGTTCCACCCATCATGCCCTCTAGGGGTTCTTAAAGGAAAAGACTTTTAGGGAAAAATCAGCAGAAGCAGAAGCTGTCTTCCAATAACCACTGCAGTAAACTTCATCATGGGTGCCATCCACATCATCTCGTGGGACTCTGGGATCTACCCTAACACTACTGGGTCTGGAAGACCAGAGTGAAGAAAAACACACAAACCCCATTCTCCAAGCTGCAACCCAACTCAAGGATGACCCAACCTAAGGACAATCCAACACGATGACCCAATGTAAGAATGGCCCAATGCAAAGATGACCCAGTGCAAAGACCCAACATGAGCATGACCCAACACACAGACAACCCAATGCTAAGATGACCTACACAAAAACGACCCAACACAAAGACCAAATGCAAAGATTACTCAATCAAGGAAGACCCAATGCAAGGATAACCCAACCCATGGACAATCCAACATAAGGATGGCCCAAAGCAAAGACGAACTAACAGAAAGATAACCCAACGCAAAGACCCAAAACAAAAATGACTCAAGACAACCCCCTATGTCTCCTGGGTCTCCAAAATCTACCTATAACACCATTAGGCCTGCAAGATCACAGTGAAGAAAACCACGCAAACAGACTAGTTGATCCTCTCCCCCAGACTGCCACCAAATTCAAAGATTACTCAATGCAAACAACCAACAAAAAGACAACCCAACACAGAGATGACCCGATGCAACACCCACTGCTATTGCAACCCCAAGATCTCCCATGATACCACTGGGCCTGTGAGATCAGAATGAAGACAGTTGCACAAATACACCAACTGACTCTGCTCCCCAGACTACCACTCAAGGCAAAGGGCATCCGAGAGAAACTGCCAACACATCACTCTGATCCTGAACTGTTCTGATGCAACTGGGCCAAGAGATGGATCCAGCTACCATCACCACCTCCACCGGCTCTGGTTGACTCCCGAAAAACTGGGTCTGTGAAACTTTTTTGCCCTCCTCCCAGCTCGTGTGTCCCTTTCCTTTCCCACCTTATTTCTTCTTTTTCCTCCTCCTCTCCTTTTGCCATCTGTCTAATCAGAGTCTGGCTCAACGGGCCAAGAATGTACACTTGGCAATTCTGTTCTAAGCTGCCACTGGCAGCATGGTCCTAACCAGCCCAACCCTTGCACAAGCTTGACAGGGTTTCAGAGTGACCAGCTGGGCCTGTAACATAAGAATGGACAGTCTCAGTCAGATCAAAGGTCCATCTAGCCCAGTGGTGTGTAACCTTTTTTCATTTGCAACCCCCGCGCTGCAGGGGCCGCCAACAGCCAGGCCCAGCTCCCAGCCAGCCAGATCAAAGTGCTGCGCCATGTGGCTGCCAACAGCCGGGCCCAGCCCCCGGCCAGCCGAATCAAAGCGCTGAGATCCCCCAGGAAGACAGCTGCGACCCCCTTGGAGGTCACAACCCACAGGTTGTGCACCACTGATCTAGCCAAGTATTCTGTCTTCCAACTGTGGCCAATGCCAGATGAGTCAGAGGGAATGAACAGAACAAGGAATCACCGATGTTCCCTCTTATTTTTTTCATCCATGTGTAGAATACCTTTTGTTATGTGCTCCCAAGATATGTGCGGATGTGCACGACCAGTAGAAACACATGCTGCCAGTTGTGGGCACTTTGCTGATTAATAGGACAACATTTGAATCTCTCCTGGGTGGCCATCCAAGTGCTCATCTTACAGAGAACGCTAGTAATCACCCAATGATCCCAATCCTGTCGCCCATTTCCACTTTCTGGCAAACAGAGACTAGGAACATCATCTCTGCTTGTCTTGATAAATAGCCATTGATGGACCTATATCCATGAATGTATCTAGTTCTTTTTTTAACCCTTTTATAGCCTTGGTCTTCACAGCATCCTCTGGCAAGGAGTTCTATAGGTTGACTGTGCTGTGTGAAGAAATGCTGCCTTTTGTTTGTTTAATTCCGGCTACAAGCAAGAAACATTTTCTCTCTTTGCTGACTTTCCCCCCACCCTCCTGTGTGTCTTTGTCTTGTTTTGATCTCACAGGAAATGAGATTGGACTGTAACAGCAGCAGCAACAGTGCCAGCCCAGCTCTATCTTCTGCACTTCCCTCCAAAAGGGCAGTTATTACCATCTTTAATCCCAGCTAAAAGACAGTCGGACAAGAGATTTGTCCGGCTAAAGGGACAGGGAACATGGGATGTCGGTAAAATTAAAACCTTACTTAATGCTCCACATTGCCAGTTTTTCAACTGCTTTCTGAGATCATGAATAAAGGGCATTTGCCTTGAGAATACATAGTCTGGGGTCTCCAGGCCCCCCCTAAACCTTCTTTGCAACTGCGTGGTGGACAGTTTTGGGGTCATGTTAACACCTTTGACTCTTCAGGGCTATTGAGTTCATCCATATTCCCAGTTCACGGTCCCTTGGGTCAGGCACCACACAAAGTAAGTAACAGTTTAACCACACAAAGGACTGGAGGGGAAAACTGTCAAAGCGCACGCAGCAGGTCAGGACAGAACCAGGAATTGGACTTAAAGGTCCTGACCCTCCCCTCCCCAGACTCCCTTCCCTCCCAAAGCCAGGAAGTCTTGGCTCCGAGCCCCCCTGCTCTAACCACTAGACCTCATAATATCCCCAATGCACATGCTACCGATGAGCTGCTCCCCTTCCTTCACACTCTTCCATCTTTGATCTGCTGCCAGATCAGTTGGAGAAGGGGACAGCCTGTAGAAGGAGAAGGGGGGGCTGCAGGTCTGGCATGAGGGGCACAGGCAGAGCTGGGGGGCTCTGATTGGGGATGGTGAGTAGTTTCCCCGCCCCCCACGGCTGAGCTGCCCTCTGTCGTTCTCCACCCAGCTTCACTGGTCTCAGCAGATTAATTCCCCTAATCCCCAGTGTGCGGGCCTCCAGGACAGCCTAAGGACAGCTGAGACTGAACAGGGCTTGGAAACTGCCCTGCCCCCTAAGCCAGCCCCCCAGAAGCCTCCAACCACCACAGACCCCAACCCTGCCCCACTGAGTCCTCCAGCCCCCAGAGACTCCTAACCCAGCCCTACAGACCTTTCTAGCCCCCAAGCCAGTTCCCTCTCCTGCATAACGACTTGTCCCTAACTCAGCCCCACAAAACCTCCAAAACCAGCCCCACAGACCCCTCCAGACCCACCCTGCTCTCCGAGCCCTATAGCCCCCTTCCTCTGTCCCACAGGTCCTGCAGCCCCGCTCCCATCCCAGCACCAGACCCACCTCAGCCGGTACCAGAGACCCAGCCAGACTCGCTGCCCAGCTGGTACCAGAACCGAGCCCAGGACATGCCAGGCCCTTGCCCAATCAGTACTGGATCCGTCTGTGCCAAGCGGACCAACGCCAGACCCCTGGGCTGCACCGGGCCACGCCAGAACCAGACCCCGAACCCACCGGATCAGAATGGCGGTGTCAGCACATCTCCCCGGGGCCATGTGTCACCTCACATTGCCCCCACCGCTCTCCCATCAGCTCACCCCCAGCTACGAATCCCCCCGCACCCTCCCCCTCCCCGACACTGGGTCTAACCGCCCCCCCGCGGTACCTTGCACCCGAACATCAGGGACAGGGTCCGGTTGCTGCAAATCACTTTGCACTGGCACATGACGGGGGGGAAGCAGCCCAGCTTCCTGAAGGGGGGGGACACGCCGTTCAGCCCCATGGCTCTCCCCAGCGCCCCCTATCGCCCCCTCCCCCCCACGCCCGTGCGGGGGGTGGGCCCCCCCCGCATCCCTCCTCCGGCCACCGGCCTCGAACCCTCCTGCCAGCCGGGACGCCGCGTCCTTGGAGTGATCTTCGCCCCCTCCGTCCGGCCGTCCGGCTGCCCCCTCCTTCCTCCGTCTCTCCCCTCCCCTCCTGCTCCATCCCTCCTCCTTCCTCCTCCTCCTCCCGCCCCTCCTTCAGCTCCATCGCTCCCCCTCCCGCTGCTTTCTCTCCCCTTGCCTCCAACTCCTCCCCCTGCTGCTCCATCCCTCCCCTTGCTTCCTCCTGCCTCCTCTCCTTTCCTCCCCATTTCACTTCTCCCCTCACTTCTTTCCTCTGTAGTGGGCAGCGGCTCCCACCTGGCCCCAGGGCAGGGACTGGCTGGGGCAGGAGGGCAGGGAATGAGGCATAGAGCCTTTCCCCTCTAGGGGGCACCGGCTCCCATCCATATGGACTCCAGGGTAAGGGGCAATTTTAAGGGGAATCCCAAATATTTAGGTGCCAGGAAGGCTCCAGATGCCCACACGCTAACTCGGGCCCAGGTATACACACCTGCACACACAAAGCCCAACACAATATACCGCCACCCTGAGATACTCCCACACACAACACATGCACAGACCCCTCCCAACACATCCCTCCTTCCGCGGAGTAGGGCACACAACACCTCCAAGAAGCAGGCTCCTGGAGTTGCATCTAAGGATGCCTGCTCCATCTGATGCTATGCCCCCACAGTTGAGAACCGATGGGTGCTGATCATGGCACCATACTATGCCCCAAAGTGTGGGGTCCTCTCCCAGTTCTCTCCGGCCATAGAATTAGCTGTACATGGCAATGGTGAGTTAATTCCCTGATTACAGAAGGAAATTGCCAGCTGTCACCGTCTATGTGGACACTCTTTGGAAATTCTTCTGCTTTGGAAGTGAATTGCACTAATCCGAATTAATGGGAATGTTGTCCACACAGGCATGTCTTAATTCAGATTAAATGCAAGCCTTTTAAAAACCAGCAACCTTTGAGTCCATCATCACCATTCCCTAGAACCTGAGCCAAAGAAACTATTCCACCAACAGAGACCACCTAATGCAGGGCTACTCAACTTTGGAGGGCCACAATTTAAGTGTGGTTACATATACATGCAAATTTATATGCAAATATATGCAAATATCTTATTTCACACTGATGAGCATGAATACAAAGATTAAGGCAAAATTACACAACATGCAGTCCCCATTTAAGTCAGTTCTGCTGTATTAATCAAATGCAATAGTTACCCAATTTCCATCCATATGACAACATTTTTAATGAGCAATGACAGTCTAGGAATTTAACTACTGAACGCATATCAACTGACGACCGTTATTATTGACTTGCCATTATGGAGCATGTTCCCAATGGAGGCCATGTTCAAAGGATTCCACCCATGGGCACGTGTTGAGTAGTCCTGACCTAATGCATGATGGAGCCACTTCAGGGAAACAAAACTACACCTTGGTTTAGGGCTGCTCACCACTTCTCCTTCCCCCCTACTAAATTCACCAGTCTAATCCACAATTACGTCTGTTTGGTCCCTTAAAGAGGGGGGTAGCCAAAAGAATCTATTTTGTTAACTGGCTATATCAATTAATTCATTAAATTAATGAAAAATTAATCCAGATTAGTAAAAGGTGGGAAAGAAATCCAGATTACTGGAAATAAGTATTTATTCCAAATGAACGGACATTAGACATTTACTCTGGATTCATGGAAGGTGGGAATTTAATTCAAATTATGAGCAGGTGGGAATTGAATCCATATGAATGGAAAGGTGGAAGTAAATCCAGATTAATAGAGAGTGGGAGATGACTCCAGATTAACTGATTGTGGGGCCTTAATCTGGATTATTAAATGATGATAAATGAGATCTAATTATCAGTGGGTGGGAATTGAATCCATATGAACAGAAAGTGGATACTGAATCGTTCAGAATGTCATAACTGAATGCAGATTAAAGGAAGAGTGGAATTTAATCCAGATTAATGGAAAGTGTGGAGTGAATCTGGATCAACAGCAACTGGGGAATTAACCCATATTAACAAAAAATGAGAAAATAATATGGATTATCAGAAGGTTTGAATTTAATCTGGACTAAAACCTGCCCATATGGACAACATTTCCATTATTTGGATTAGTACAATTCACTTCCAAAGCAGAAGAATTTCCAAGTAGTGTCCACATACACAGTGACGACAGGCAATTTCCTCCTGTAATCAGCGAGTTAACACAACATTGCCACGTACAGCTCCTAGCGCAACTGAGCCCTGGTGTGTGAAATTTCCAAAGCTACCATGCCAGAATCAAGAAATCATAATCCTGCAATGGGGGAAGTGGTCTATATGGCCTATCTTGACTTTAGTAAGGCTTTTGATACCATCTTACATGACTGTCTCATAAACAAATGAGGAAAATACAAGCTAATAGAAAGTGGATGAAGAACTGTTTGCAAAACTGATCCCTGAGAGAAGTTATCAATGGGTCATGGTCACACTGGAAAGGCATAACAAGTGGGGTTCTACAGGGAGCAGTTCTGAGTCCAGTTCTGTTCAGTAACTTAATCCATGATTTAAATAATGGCACAGAGAAGACAAAAACTTTGTGGATAATTCCATCTGGGAGGGGTTGCAAGGATTAAAACTCAAAATGATCTGGATTCTGGACAAACTAGAGAAATTGTCCCAGGTAACTAGGATGAAATTCAGTAAAGGCAAATGCAAAGTGTTCCACTTAGGAACAATCAGTTGCACACATACAGAATGGGAAATGATTGATTTGGAAGGAGCACTGTGGAAAGGGATCTTGGGGCCATAATGAACCATAAGCTAAATATGTCAACAGTATGACCGTGTTGCTTTAAAAGAGAGAGAGAGAGAGAGAGAGAGAGAGAGAGCAAACATGATTCTGGGATGCACTAACAGGAGTGTTGTGAGCAAGACTAGAGTTGCCAGGTGTCCAGTTTTCAACCAGACAGTCCAGTATTTGAGCTCTCTGTTTGGAAACAAATTGAGAACATAGAAATGAGAAAATATAAATGTCCGGTATTTTCTAAATAAGATGTAATGTAGATTGTGATGTAATGACAAGTGTGTCCGGTATTTCTGTTGAAACCATCTGGCAACCCTAAGCAAGACACGAGAAGTCATTTTTCCGCACTACTCTGCACTGATTAGGCCTCAGTTGGAGTATTGTGTCCAGTTCTGGGCACCACATTTCAGGAATGATGTGGAGAAATTGGAGAAACACTGGAGAAGAACAAAAATGATGAAAGATCAACAAAACATAACCTATGAACAGTGTTCCCTCTAAGCTGTGCAGCAGCCCAGTTTAACAGGTGATTAATCAACCCTGCCTAGTCAGAGGCCCAGGGCTCAGTGCATGGAGCTGACTGAGTCACCTGAAGGGAACACTGACTATGAGGGAAGATGAACAAATTTGGATTTGATTAGTCTGGAGAAGAGAAGATAGAGAGAGGACATGATAACAGTTTTCAAGTCCATAAAAGGTTGTTACAAGAAGGAGGGAGAAAAATTGTTCTCAACATCTGATGATAGGACAAGGAGCAATGGGCTTAAATTGCAGCAAGGGAGGTTTAGGTTGGATGTTAAGAAAAACTTCCTGTCAGATTGGTTAAGCACTGGAATAAATTGCCACCAGAGGTTGCGAAATCTCCATCATTGGTGGTTTTTAAGAGCAGGTTAGACACACACCTGTCAGGGATGGCCTAGATTGTGCTTGGTCCTACCATAAATGCAGGAGACTGGACCAGATCAGTGTTTCTCAACCAGTGGTACAAATACCCTTAGGGGTACTCGAGAGAAGCCTGGGGGGTACGTCAACACAATTGAAACTTGGAGAAAACTGAATTTTTCTTTTTAAGTTTTACAGTGCTTTATTATTTCTGTATGTTTTACACCCAGAAATTTCATCGCCCGCCTGGCTACGGTTAAGTTGTTTAAACAAATGTGTTGCAACAGTAGAAAAAAATTGTGTGTGTCTGAAAACTGTAGGTAATGGGGGTATTTTTTTAAAGGGGTACTTTATAAAAGGTTGAGAAACACTGCACTAGATGACCTCTCAAGGTCCCTTGAAGTCTCACACTGCTACTATTCTGTCTATTGACAGCTAAACAAAAAAAGGTAGCTAAGGTTCATTAACAAGCCAGGAAAGTATGTGTATATGGGTGAGGTAATGGAGGAAATTAATTTGAGATTGAAAATGAAATGATTATAAACTTTTGGTGAATCAAAAAGTTGGGAAAAAGTCATTTCACAACTGTTTCACCATTTTAATTTTTTTTGTCATTGTTTTGCAAACTTCCAACTAAAGGATCTGATGGGCACAAAGTAAGGCTGACACCAAAAACCTAAACATTTAAAAAATGTCATAAAAACATCCCATCTTTGCAGGGTGTTTAGCAGAATTTTGTATTTTTATTTTATATATATATATATATATATATATTTGCAGATTTTTTTAAATTAATTAATTGACTTTATTTTTGTTGATTTGTTTATTTATTTGTTATTTGTATTTTATTTCCTGTTTGCTGGCTTTCTTTTTGGCTGAATGATTATTTTATGGTTGCAATTTTTTACTGGTGTATTCATTTATTTTTGCCTTCTTTTTCTTTATGTACAGCATTTATTTCTGCAGACCTTTTTACTTTTGCAGAATTTTTTATTTAAGTTCTAATTTCATTTTTAGACACATTTATTTCTCCCATTGTATTTTTGCAGATGTTAAAAACTTATTTTATTTATTTTGTTCTCTTTTTTTACACCTTTTTTTACAGAATTCATGTATTTGGTGGGTTTTTTTTTTGTTTTATTATACTTCCAGATTAAGTCACAACATTTCTATATGTTACATTTTAATTTTTGTTGATTTTTAATGTACTTATTTCATTTTATTTTTGAATTTATTTTGCCGCTTTTATTAAGAAAACCTTTTTATTTTGGCAGATTTCTTGTGCTATTTTTATTTCTTTTCCTTTTGCAGATTCTCCCCTCTCCATGAAATTGTGTCTAGGCTTGGTTTGTTGTCTTTTCTTTTTTACATCCAAAACAATTCAGCTAAACTTAGCCACAAAATCATTCAGCATCAAAGAATCTGTATTTTTCATAGAAAAAGAATTCAGACTAAAAGCTTCAGCTGGCCCTTTGTCACTTAAACTCACTCACTCATCTATATTTCCAGTTAAAAATTGGTTGAGTGGCAAGGGTTGTGGTGGATTTGTCATCACAGGCAAGATTTAAGCCAATTTAAATTTAAATTGTTTACTAAGAGATATGGTTGAGGAATGAATTCATGGAAGTTTTCCTGTTTTGCTCAGGAGATCTGACTAGAAGATGATCACAAAATTTCCATGAAATCTACAAATCAATGAATTTATTTGCATTTTTCCCCATGTAAAACTTGCATAGTGCAACAAGTGCTTTCTTTTAATTTCTTCCCACCTTCTTTTAGGTCCCATTTCCAAGGGAACAGAATGCAATATTGCAGAGTGAACATCTCAATTCTTTTCCTCAACAGTCAAACCATACATTATCTCACTGCTTGTGGCAGAAACCATCTCCCCAAGCAGATGTGCCATCCTTGAAATCACAATCAGGAAAGCTTAGTAGTCCCTAATGAACTTGTTAGTCTTTAAAGTGCCACAGGATTCCTCATTGTTTCAATCAATTTTATGTTTCTAGAATTTCTCTGCTTTGGAGGTGAAGCAAACTCAGCTGAATGCGTGGCCACAGCTACTCAGGTTAATCCAGATTAATTTTCTCCATGAAGACAAAATTTTGGTTCTTCGTGGAAATGACCTTTGCCTTCCAATGTCTAATGTGCTGGGTTAGAATCGAACTGGTCATAGATTCCTTGCATCTTAGATTTTAAGGCCAAAGAGATCAATAGAGAAAACTGGGTCAAACTCTATACTTCAGGACCTACAATGTGGGAGAATTATCTCGCTTGTTTATACAGGGGATCAGAGTAACGGACTAATGGTCCATTGTACTCTGGATATTTATGTATCTATTAAATGTCATTCCTGTAACTTTACACTCAATTTCTCAAGCAGAAAAAAACAACTAAAGTAGAACAGAAAAAGTATATTTTTTTCCAAACCTTCACCTGCTTTTGTGCCTTTAATTCCATGGAAAAGTAGAGGCAAAAGATCAAAGCAAAATGGGATTTTAAATTCACATCTAGGTAACAAAAAAAAATCACCAAAACTATTGTCTTTTTTGGAAAAACAATGTCCCCCCCCCAAAAAAGTGGAAATGTTTGTTTGTTTATTTGTTTATTTGTTGCCTTGGGAAAAATAGTTTATAGTGGCATAGTGCATTTCTGCAAAATAATATTTACCGTGAGGAAAATTTTGATTGTTCCCACAGCAATAGACAACCTCGCCTACTGACACATGCATCAATTGGAAGAGGTAGGTAAATAGATCTTATTTCCTTGCTTCATACCTTAGGCTTCTGAAACTCAGAGAGAAGTTTCACACAAAATACAGGACTATGTAGCACTTTAAAGACTAACAAGATGGTTTATTAGATGATGAGCTTTGGTGGGCCAGACCCACTTCCTCAGATCAAATAGTGGAAGAAAATAGTCACAACCATATATACCAAAGGATACAATTAAAAAAAATGAACACATATGAAAAGGACAAATCACATTTCAGAACAGAAGGGGGATGCAGGGTGGGGGAGAGAGGAAGGTAAATGTCTGTGAGTTAATGATATTAGAGGTGGGGAAAGGTAGATGTCTGTGAGCTAATGGTATTAGAGGTGATAATTGGGGAAGCTATCTTTGTAATGGGTAAGGTAGTTGGGGTCTTTGTTCAGCCCCCCCCCGCGGAGAGTGTCAAATTTTAGCATGAATGACAGTTCAGAGGATTCCCTTTCAAGTGCAGATTTGAAAGTCTTCTGGAGTAGGATGCATGTGATTAGGTCATTGGGGGCTGAACAAAGACCCCAACTACCTTACCCATTACAAAGATAGCTTCCCCAATTATCACCTCTAATACCATTAGCTCACAGACATTTACCTTCCTTTCCCGCCCCCACTGCATCCCCCTTCTGTTCTGAAATGTGATTTGTCCTTTTCATATGTGTTCATTTTTTTTAATTGTATCCTTTGGTATATATGGTTGTGACTATTTTCTTCCACTATTTGATCTGAGGAAGTGGGTCTGGACCACAAAAGCTCATCATCTAATAAACCATCTTGTTAGTCTTTAAAGTGCTACATAGTCCTGTATTTTGTTTCAGCTACACGAGACTAACACGGCTACATTTCTATCACTGTTTCACACAGTGAGTCACGATAAAAATGGGGAGAGAATCCAGGAATCCGGGCTCCCAGCCCCCCATCTCTAATCCACCATCCTCCATTCCTCTCCCAGAGCCGGGTAGAGAACCAAGGAATCAAGACTTTTCAAACCCAAGACAAATATCAATAAAGCTCAAACGCTTCAGAGGGGTAGCCGAGTTAGTCTGTGCAGGAAAAACTTAAAAAACAACAAATGGTCTGATAGCACTTTAAAGACTAACGAAACATGTAGATGATATCATGAGCTTTCGTGGGCACAGCCCACTTCTTCAGATGACAGGCATGTCGTCTGAAGAAGTGGTTGTGCCCACAAAAGCTCATGATACCATCTATCACTAAAGCTGTTTAGTAATAGAGCTGATGTAGCCATCTTAGTCTAGTCTAGCTGAAACAAAAAACAGGACTATGTAGCACTTTAAAGACTAACAAGATGGTTTATTAGGTGATGAGCTTTCGTGGGCCAGACCCACTTCCTCAGATCAAATTGTGGAAGAAAATTGGCATGACCATATATACCAAAGGGATACAATAAAAAAAAGTGAACACATAAAAAGGACAAATCAAATTTCAGAAATGAGGGGGGATGGGGGGGAAGGAAACGTCTGTGAGCTAATGATATTAGAGGTGATAATTGGGGAAGCTATCTTTGAAATGGGTAAGATAATTAGCGTCTTTGTTAAGACCCCGGCGTAGTGTCAAATTTAAGTATGAATGACAGTTCAGAGGTTTCTCTTTCAAGTCTGGTGTTAAAATGCCTTTGAAGCAGTACACAGGTAATCAAGTCATTGAGACAATGCCCTTTCTGGTTGAAATGGCAAGAAACTGCACATCAGTATAACCCAGCTTCAGAAAGAAGGGCTAAGTTAACTCTAAAGATTGCATCTCTGGGGCCAGTCCTGCCTGCCAAGTGAGAGCCCACCTCTCTCCCTTCCCCACAGCGCCCCCTAGCACTGCCCCCATGCCAAACCTGCCTGTCAAGCGAAAGTGACCTCTGCCCTGCTCCCTGTCCCAGAGCACCCTCTAGTGCCACCCTGATGCATTGGTCCTAGTCCTGCCAGCCAAGGGGAAAATCCATTTCTATTGGTTTATCCCACCCACTGGGATTCAGGTTTAAGTTGCCGGATTTGGACTGAGCCGGGAAGAAAACAGGTTTTAGCCATGTGCAAAAATCGCCCTGGAGCCATTTAGCTCTTGGAACAAAAGACAAGCCATAATATATGGCCAGGTACCAAAAGCTGTGATCCAGCCCCACTGACTACGGCCCATTGACCCCAGCTTTGATCTGGCCCTATTACCTTCTATGGAGCAATGTATATTTATACCAGTTGTTACTATGTGTCTGCACAGCGCCGGGCACAAACCGGGCCTTGACCTCAGATGCAGATGGAGGCAGTTGTGCGCTCTGTGACAACACACAGAATTCATAGACACCAACAAATCAAGGCCCGGAGCTTCAAAGGGCAGGAGCGGGTTGATTGAATTCAAACCTTATCTGGTTGGAGGTCTTTGTGATATTGCATGATGTATATGGACTAGTGAGAAATGCCACTCTCTGGTCAGCAAAATTAGCAATAATATATAAGAGAATGCAATAATAAATATGCAGGATAACAGATGAGAGATTGCCAATGTAGCAAAAAAATGCATGCAACTATACATGATCATAAATAGAATACACTACTAAATATTATTGACAAGACATGGCATAATGCAACAATAAATACCAGTGTTCTGAGACTAGAAGGATATGAATAGAAGAGGAACTAACACAATAATAAATGCATGATAATAAGCAGAATACAATCTATTATATATATGAGAGAGTTTCTGTGTCTATGTGTCCATCCATCCATCTGTGAGTCCGTTTGTTCAAGAACTCCTCCTAAACAATACGAGCTAAGACCACCAAATCTGGTAAGGAGCTTTCTCTTATCCTAACCTGAAGTACAGTCAGGGTTTGGTTGTACCAGGAAAATGAGTTTTGCCTGGAATGGGATTGTTTCTCATAAAAGACTAAGGAAGGGGAGTGATAGCAGGGACAGTGATACTCAGGAATGACCAAAGGGGGGCATATGCACCAGTAGGACACTAACCAAGTGTGGGAGGGACTCACCCCATCCTCTGCCCTGAGCTTCACTGGGTAAATCATCTAGTCTAGCTATATATATTAGATACATGCATCTGTCTGTCTGTCCATCAGTCTGTTTGTTCAAGAACTCATAAATGGTAAGAGATTGTATCACCAAATTTGGTATGCAGCTTCCTCTTTCTTCTAACTTAAACCAAGGGCAGGGTTTGGTTGTATTAGGAATGGAATGGAACTGCCTGGAATGGAACTGTTTCCATGGAAAGGAAGGGAGCTGATTGGAGGGAAAGCGATACTGCAGAGTGATCACTGGGGACAGCCACAACAGCAGGAGAGTAGCCAGCTGGGATCAGGGCTTGCCGTTTTGCCAGCCACTGAACCAGGTGAGGCTAAGTCTGGATTACAAACCTCTTTTGAAAGAGCGCGTCTAGACTACAAGCAGATTTTTTTTAAAAGTGAGCCACTTTTTCGAAAGAGAGTCTAGATGCTCTCTTTTGAAAAAGCACAGTTTGCATTCAATAGCACCTTTTTTTGAAAGAGTACTTTCAAAAAAAGGCATTATTCCTCGTAGAATGAGGTTTATGGCAATCGAAAAAACTGCCATGTTCTTTCGATTTACTTTCTAAAGAACAAGGCTGTAGTCTAGACGCAGGTGAAGTTTTTTTGAAAAAAGGTTACTTTTTTTCGTAAAAACCCTGTAGTCTAGACACACCCTGAGTGGCCTCCTGTCCCAAACTCCATCCCTCTGGGCCTTGCTGCAGCGGAGGGAGGTGGGGGGGCCAGGGGAAGAAAGCCAACAGCCTCATCACATCCTGGAGGAACCCCAGCCCATAGCTCCTATCTTCCTCAGGATCTGCACACCCTTCCTCCTCTGGGCCTAGCCCAGAGATTGCCTCTGAGGATGGCCTGTGCGCCCCATCCCGGACCCCTGGACCAGTCCTGAGGAGCATCAACCAGCATGGCTGCCCCCTCCATCCAGGGGAGTGCTGGCCCGATCCCCTGGGACAAGTCAGTGAGTGGGTAGCGCCTAACCCATCCCAAGTCGGTCCTGGGAGAAGTCGGAGGGTGCGGTTCATGGTCCCTGCCACCCTAGGCCAACCCTGGGGAGAAGCCAGTGGCCTCCCCTCCCCTTTCCCCTGACCCTCTTATCCCTCTGCCCACCCTCCCTTGTGCAATCCCACATCCCCAGGACCTGAGCTCATGCATGACCCCCACCCTGACTCCTGCACTCCCAATACCCTCAGCCTCCTGCCCAGTGCTCCACACATCCCTAAGGCCCTGCCCTGACTCCTGCACTCTCACCCACACACCACCAGCCCCCTGTCCTGAAGGATCCAAGAAATGCTGAGTAAATCTTCTAGTAATAAATCTATACTATTATAAAAGGAGAAGTGTCCATCATGCCGTTTGTCACAGAGAACATTTGAAAAGACTTGAGAAGTTTATTGGGGGAGTCCGGCCCCCAGCCCCACCTATAGCCTCATCCCCTATGCTGAGATCCTGCCCTCACCACAGTGAGGGGCGGAGGAAGAGCAGTGTGCCAAGTGCACACATGCCCTCCAACATCACCATGGGGAGGGGAAGTGCACACGCGCCCCAGCATCTCCAGAGCAGTGAGGAGGGAAGAGGACACATGACTCCAACCTGCCCCCCTCCACCCCCAGGAGCAGCAGGGAGGAAGGAGGCCATGTGTATGTCTACTATCACAATGGGATGGGTAATACTAGTATGTATACTAAATGGTAGGATGCACTGACCAATACGAAAGTTAATAGAGAGCAAGAATATTCATACAATAAAAACTGAATGCAATGATAAATCAAATGCAATAATAAACATAGATAACACCCAGCAGAAAGCATTAATAAATATGAATGCTAAGACATAACAGAATGATCAATATCTTGAAAAATGAGCCCAATATTATCAAGAAGTAGCAGAATGAAATAATATGTATGAACACTAATAAATAATGGAATGCATTAATATTATAAATAATAAACAGCAGAATGATAATAATGCATCAGCCTGCTAATAGACTGCTAGAATATTGCATATGTAGCAAAAATTATCATAAATATTATGCAATAATAAACACAGAGCATATTGCAGCATGCAATAATCAATATGCATGTTAATAAATGGTAGATTGCAAAAATATTAAATATAATAAAACTAATTCAATAATAAAGATTTAAAATTAGAATGCAGCAATAAATATTATTAATAATAAATAGTTGATTGAAATAAAAATATAAATGCTATTAGACTAAAATAATATAAACTATAAAAACAACAAAATGCAATAAATGACAATATAATGCAATACAGGTTGAATTGTAATCTAGAATTTTCTAATCTAGAATTTCCTTGTCCAGAAACATCCATTGTCCAGAATGATTTTAGTTAGCTGGATGTCCACTTTTCATGGGTGTGGCCAAGTTTCCCATGGTCCCATAAAGTTTGTTTATAGCCAGTCCTAGCTTTCAGTATTTTGTGCTGTTATTTAATTCTAAGTTACCCCTGAATGTCCTCTAACAGCCCACTAAACAGTGGAAGTGTTGGTAATGCTGCTAGACAATATTGACCTCCCGTGGTCCAGAAAATTTCTCGTTCAGAACCGGTCAGGTCCTGAGGGTTCCAGACTAGAGAGGTTTAAACTGTAGTAAATATTGACAGAAAATAGCAGGATGCAATAAACAGTATGAGTGCTAATAAAAAAGGGTATGTCTACACTACAGCGCTAGTTCGAACTAATTTAGTTCGAATTAGTTAATTCGAACTAAGCTAATTCGAACTAACGCATCTAGAACTAAAAACTAGGGCTTAAGGATGGCCGGAAGCAGTGCCGGCAGGGCATCAGAGGAGGACTTAGAGCGTGGAGATGCTGTCTCAGGCTAGCCGAGGGCTGCGCTTAAAGGGTCCCGACCCCCACCCCAGACAGACAGTTCTAAGGGGTGCCCCGCTTGCAAAGAAGTTCTGGCTTGGAGTGCCCGGAGTACCCACACGGGGCACATCACACCACTCGGCAATCAGACCGGCTGCACTTGCCGCAGGCTGCCATCTGGGGAGAGGGGGCAATCGGGGGGCTGCAGGAGAGCTTCCACCCCGAGAAGCCCGCAGAGCCAGCCCAGTCATCCCCATCGGGGGCTCGTACCCCATTCCTCCCTCACCTCCTTCCACTTACCCTTCCCTAGCCCCCCTTCTTATTGATGTACAAAATAAAGATAACGTTTCTTCCAACATTGACTCTGTCTTTATTGAACAAAACTGGGGGAGACTGGGAAAAGGAGGTGGGAGAGGGGAAGAGAAAGGCTGGGAGAGGGGAGGGCAACTAACATGATCAGGGGTTGGGAACAGGTCCCAGATGAAGAGAGGCTACAGCGACTGGGACTGTTCAGCTTAGAAAAGAGGAGACGGAGGGGGGACAGGATAGAGGTCTCTAAAAGCAGGGGTTGGGTGGAGAGGGTGCATTCAGAAAAGTTCTTCATGAGTTCCCATAAAGAAGGACTAGAGGACACCAAAGGAAAGGAAAGGGTAGCAGGCTTCAAACTAGTAAGAGAAAGTTGTTCTTCTTGACAAAGCAAAGAGTTAACCTGCGGAACTCCTTGCTGCAGGAGGCTGTGAAGGCTACAACTAGAACAGAGTTTAAAGGGAAGTGAGATCAAGTCATGGAGGTTGGGTCCATGGAGTAGTCTTATCCAGGGGGTAGGAGTGGTGTCCCTGCCCAAAGTTTGTGGAAGGCTGGAGAGGGATGGCACGAGACAAATGGCTTGGTCACTGTCTTCGGTCCATCCCCTCCAAGGTCCCTAGTGTTGGCCGCTGTCGGCAGACAGGCTACTGGGCTAGATGGACCTTTGGTCTGACCCAGGACGGCCATTGTAAGCTCAGGGCTCAGGGTCGGGGGTCTCAGTGGACCCCCTTGATTTTCATGCACACCTGCTCCTGGGTGGCCAGGCTGGCAGCTCTCCTGCCCTAGACGGCCACTTTCCTGTGCCTAGTGCGGAGATCGTGGACGAGGTCCACAATGTCCGCACTAGCCCAGGAAGGTGCCCGCCTCTTGCGGTCCAGGGCAAGCTCCCGGGAGCCGCCAGCCTGGTCCCAGGAAGAGGGGGTGGGCTGGGGGACATCGGGTGGGTGGCTCTGTGCCGTGCCAGGTGCAGGGTCTGCCGGCTGGGTGCTGGCAGGCTTGCACCTGGCACGGGCACCGTAGCCAGCCCGTGCCCCTTTAAGGGGTCCGGGGCCGGGAGGGGGGCATAGAGTTTCCCTGGTGTTGGCCAGAGTGGCCACCAGGGAAACCTGGGGAGGGCTAGCCTCCCACTAGTTCGAATTAAGGGGCTACACACCCCTTAATTCGAACTAGTAAATTCGAACTAGGCTTAATCCTCGTAAAATGAGGTTTTCCTAGTTCGAACTAAGCGCTCCGCTAGTTCGATTCAAATTCGAACTAGCGGAGCGCTAGTGTAGCGGCTATGAATGTTAGTTCGAACTAACGTCCGTTAGTTCGAACTAACATTGTAGTGTAGACATACCCTTAGGGTAGGGCTACACTAGCCACCCTAGTTCGAACTAGGGTGGCTAATGTAGTCATTCGAACTTGAAAATGAAGCCCGGGATTAAAATATCCTGGGCTTTATTTGCATGTTCCCGGGCGCTGCCATTTTTAAATGCCCGGTAGTTTGGACTCCCTGCCCGCAGCTACACGCTGCACGGGCTAGGTTGTTCGAATTAAAGCTCCTAATTCTTACTACCATTACTCCTCATTGCAGGAGGAGTAACGGTAGTTCAAATTAGGAGCTTTAATTCAAACTACCTAGCCCGTGCCGCATGTAGTCGCGGGCAGGGAGTCCGAACTACTGGGCATTTAAAAATGGCAGCGCCCGGGAACATACAAATAAAGCCCGGGATATTTTAATCCCGGGCTTCATTTGCAAGTTCGAATGACTACATTAACCACCCTACTTTGAACTAGGGTGGCAGTGTAGACATACATTCAGAGATTGCAAGAATATTAAATATAGTAAAACAGAATGCAATAATAAATAGACTGCATACATAAATATTATTGATAAATAGCAGGCTGAAATAGTAAACATGAACACTAATAAATAATAGATATAAAGAATATCAAATATGACAAATGCAATAATAAATAAATGGCTAACAAGATGCATTGATACATATTATTGATAATTAATAGCAGAATGCATATGTGAATATTAACACGGATGGAAACAGAGCTAGGAAAAATATTTTGGCTCAACTTATTTAGCTCAAAATACAGACTTTGCTATATCATAAAGTTTTGAAAATTCCTGTTGGCTTTACCTGATGGTTTCAGAAAGCAAAAGTAAACAGATTCCGATCAACTTGAAACACTTTGGTTTTTCACTTTTATCCCATTTTTCTTCAATTGTTTTAATTTAAAAAAAATAATTAAACTCTCTTGCAATTGAATCATTTCAACAAAAATATTTCAAAAGATCGCTTTCTGATCCACAGATAATTGGGAATAATTTCAAAAATGTTTTGATTTTTCAGCATTCCCAAAGTAAACCCAAAAATCCTTTGTCTACCTATTTCTGGTGGAGAATATATACCTCGAAGAGCCCATCTGGGACACTGAGACCAGTCCCTGTCTATCACATCTAATGTCCCCCACAAATAATTTGACCAAACTGCATCCTTGAACCATGTTGTACAGCTATTGGAATGCTTTAACACAGCGGTTCTCAGCCAGGGGTATACAGAGATCTTCAGGAGTTTCAACTCATCTAGCTGTTTGCTTACTTTTGCAACAGGCTACATACAAAGCACTAGTGAAGTCAGTGCCAACTCAAATTTCACACAATGACTTGTTTAGACCACTCTGTACTCCATACACTGCAACATAAGTGTATTTGTGTATAATCCAATTGATTTTTCTTATAATGCTACAGCAAAAGTGAGAAACACTTCTCAATCATAGTGTGCTGTGACACTTTTGTATTCTTATGCCTGATTTTGTACGCAAGCACTTTTGAAGTGAGGTACAACTTGGCCAGTACACAAGATATAGCAGCCACTGGAAATGAGTACAGCCACATGGAAAGCCTTCTTGGATGTTTTGAAACATTTTTGTCACTGCCAGCATCCATTGTTAGCTAGCTCCGCAGATACTGATCATGACATCTGGACAAGGATGAAAGCACAAGGATAAATACTATTTATCATAAAAAGTGCCAAGCACCAGGTAGCTTTATGTCTATTCTGGCAAAATATGCACAAAGAAATCTGAATGTGTGAATAAATATGATGAGCACAATTGCAAGTAATAGGACTAAGGCAATTATGAGATTCCATCAAAGGCAATCACAATTATTGCTAATCAATAGAAGGAGCCAATAATACATTTTGTCAAACAGATCAATAAATATTGCTTGTCTGTCTGTTTGTTCAATAATTTCTCCTAAACAGTAAGAGTGCGGGCCATCAAATTCAGTATACAGTTTCCTCATCTTCTAATTTAAAGCAAGGCCAGGGTTTGATTGTACCAGGAAAACAGGATGTGCCTGGAATAAGACTGCTTCTGATAAAACCCCACAGAAAAGAAAGAATCACCAGACAGGTAGAAAGGGCTGGCTGGGGCTGTGTCCCCTCCCCTGTCCAGCACTGTGAGAGACTCCCATCCTCCTAGGTACCCTGTAGATAGAGTGAGAGGCTGAAGCTCTCCCTCCCCCCAATTAATACAGGAATGTTGCTGGCTGTTCCCCTTCATCAGGGAGCAAGGGGAAAGTGCACAGTTTGCTGCATTCCTCACTCTAGCTGGGAAGATGACAAGAGTTTATAGGGATGAAGGCAAAAAATACACTTGATGGAATTCTCATTTTAAAAAGTTTACTAAAAACAGTTAAACAGAAAAAAATTAACAATCCCTTTATTTAAGAAATCCAAAAAAAATTAACTTAATAAAAATAACACTATTTTTGAAAACCACAATCATTTCAATAACGCATGTACATTTTTCTTTTATTAAAAAAAACATAATTGAGTTAAGGATCTGAGCAATGCTGGGTAAATGTGCTAGTAAAATAATACATTTTATGTATTATCAATAGGAGAATGAAATAATATACAGTAACTAGGGGTATGTCTACACTACAAAGTTAATTCGAACTAATGGACGTTAGTTCGAATTAACTTTGATAGGCGCTACACTAGCGCTCCGCTAGTTCGAACTTAATTCATACTAGCGGAGCGCTTAGTTCGAATTCGGTAAACCTCATTTTACGAGGACTAAGCCTAGTTCGAACTTACTAGTTCGAATTAAGGGCTGTGTAACCCCTTAATTCGAACTAGTGGGAGGCTAGCCCTCCCCAGCTTTCCCTGGTGGCCACTCTGGGCACCACCAGGGAAACTCTACTGCCCCTCTCCCGGCCCCGGAGCCCTTAAAGGGGCACGGGTTGGCTACGGTGCCCGTGCCAGGTGCAAGCCTGCCAGCACCCAGCCAGCAGACCCTGCACCTGGCACGCCATGAGCCAGCCACCCGATGCCCCCCAGCCCTCCGCCTCTTCCCGGGACCAGGTTGGTGGCTCTCGGGAGCCTGGCCAGGACCGCAAGAGGTGGGCACCCACCTGGTCTAGTGCAGACATCGTGGACCTCATCCACGAACTCCGCACTAGGCACAGGAAAGTGGCCGTCTAGAGCAGGAGAGCTGCCAGCCTGGCCACCCAGGAGCAGGTTTGCATGAAAATCAAGGTGGTCCACTGAGACCCCCAGACCCTGAGCCCTGAGCTTAGAATGGCCGTACTGGGTCAGACCAAAGGTCCATCTAGTCCAGTAGCCTGTCTCCCAGCAGCAGCCAACCCTAGGTACCCTGGAGGGGATGGACCAAAGACAGTGACCAAGCCATTTGTCTTGTACCATCCATCTCCAGCCTTCCACAAACAGAGGCCAGGGACACCATTTCTACCCCCTGGCTAATACCACTCCATGGACCCAACCTCCATGACTTGATCTAACTTCTCTTTAAACTCTGTTCTAGTTCTAGCCTTCACAGCTTCCTGCAGCAAGGAGTTCCACAGGTTGACTCTTTGCTTTGTGAAGAAGAACTTTCTGTTACTAGTTTGAAGCCTGCTACCCATTCCTTTCCTTTGGTGTCCTCTAGTCATTCTATTATGGGAACTAATGGAGAACTTTTCTTTATGCACCCCCTCCACACCACTCTTGCTTTTATAGACCTCTATCATATCCCCCCTCCGTCTCCTCTTCTCTAAGCTGAAAACTCCCAGTCTCTTAGCCTCTCTCCATATGGGACCTGTTCCAAACCCCTGATCATTTTAGTTGCCCTCCCCTCTCCCAGCCTCTCTCTTCCCCTCTCCCACCTCTTTTTCCCAGTCTCCCCCAGTTTTGTTCAATAAAGAGAGATTCTATTTTTGAACACACATTTTCTTTATTTTGTACATCAGGAAGGGGGGCTAGGGAAGGGTAAGTGGAAGGAGGTGAGGGAGGAATGGGGTACGAGCCCCCGATGGAGAGGACTGGGGTGGCTCTGCGGGCTCCTCGGGGTGGAAGTTCTCCTGCAGCCCCCCGATTGCCCCCTCCCCCCGGATGGCAGCTGATGGCCGAGTGCTGTGATGTTCCGCGTGTGGGCACTCAGGGCACTCCAAGCCAGGACTGCTTTGCGAGCGGGGAACCCTGAGAACTGTCTGTCCGGGGTGGGGGTCTGGTCCCTTTAAGCACAGCCCTCGGCTAGCCTGAGACAGCAGCTCCACGCTCTAAGTCCTCATCTGATGTCCTGCCGGCACTGCTTCCAGCCATCCTTAACCTCTGTTCAGGGTCCACTCTGTGTGGACATGCTAGTTTGAATTAGCAAATCGCTAATTCGAACTAGTTTTTAAGCCTAGCTGCGCTAATTCGAATTAGCTTAGTTCGAATTAACTAAATTAGTTCGAATTAGCGCTGTAGTGTAGACATACCCTAGAAGATTTACCTGGCATTGCTCAGGTCCTTAACTCAAATTCATTTTTTTTCTTCATTTCAAGCGTTACTCTGGGGTGGGGCTGGGGATTAGGGGGTTCAGGATGCAGGTTGCTTCAGGGAGAGAAGGCATCTCCCAGCCCTCTCTCACTGCAGCAGCTTGGGGCCAGATAAGAAGCACCTCTCTATGGCCACTACAGCTGCAGTGAGCCCAGTTGGGGGAGGAGTGCATGGTCCCCAGCTGAGAGACAAAGGGACACATTGACAAACAGGCGCACACACAAACAGACAAACTCTTTAAGTTAGGAGAAGAGGAAACCTCAGACCAAATTTGATGGTCCTAGTTCTTACTGTTTAGAGGGAGTTCTTGAACAAATTGACTCACAGACAGACAGATGCACATTTTTAAAATATACAGCTAGATTAGAAGATTTACCAGGTGTTGCTCTCATCCTTAATTCAAATAAGTTTTGTTTTTCTTCATTTCAATTATAGTTTTGGGATGGGTCTGGGGACGAGGGCTTCAGTATGCAGGCTGCCCAGAGGAGAGAGGACAACCCCAGCCATCTCTCATCACAACAGCTTGAGGCCAGGAGAGAAGAGCCTCTTCATGGCCATGACAGCTGCAGAGGGCACAGCTGGGGAAGTGGTGCATGTTCCCCAACTGGGGGACAGACACACACACACACACACACACACACACAGATGCACAAACTCTCTGAGATATATAGTAGGTAGCTGTCTCTTTCTCTACCTCTGCCCCCTGCTAGCTCAATGGGGTTATAGCTGTCTCTGGCCCCTTGCTACCCTCCTGTGATCATTCTGCAGAGTAACTGTCCCTCCTGCCAGACCCCTCCCTTTCCATTTTATGAGAAACAATCGAATTGCATACTGTGACAAAGTGGGGATTGTATTCACTCTGTTCGCTTTGTTATGCTGCATGTGATTTCTACTGTCCTGCAATAACTCCCTGAGTGTGCCTCAGATTCCCTAGATGGGAATTTCAGTGTGATAGTTTCCCACACATACACAATGGCTGATATTTTCTGTAACCTGAGTCTGGGAAGGGGATGTAACTAGGTGAAACCTGTTGCCTGAAAAGCTGGACACAGGCCGGCCCAGATGCAAGGCTAGTTGGAGGGGCAGGGTGGGCTTCTGAGTGGGTGAGATAGTCTTGGTGGCTTAGGGTGTGAAAATGGGAACCAGGACCCTTAGCCCTGAGCCCCCTCTCCCCAAGATGGATGGTGCAGGCTGCTTCTGATTACTGTGCTGACAAGTCTGTTCTATGCTGTGTCCCTGTTGACTAATAAACCTTCTGTTTCTACCTGCTGTCTGAGAGTCACAGCTGACTGCGGATGGGTATGTAGGACCTGGTGACTCCACAGGACTTGGTGACACACACACATTCCATTTTCCTGGCACAACCAAACCCTGACCTTGCTTTAAGTTATGAGAAGAGGAAGCTGCCTACCAAATTTGGTGATCCTAGCTCTTTCCGTTTAGGAGGAGTTCTTGAACAAACGGACTCACAGATGGACAGACAGACAGATGCACATTTCTAAAATATATAGTAAGAAGAAGAAGATAACTAATGGAAGTCAATAAAATGTTATCAATCAGAAATAACTGAATGCAACCAATTATTATAAACAGAAGACCACAGGGATTATTAATCATAGTACATAGGAAGTAATCATATTTATTCATAATAGCTTGCCGCATTCAGTAAAACGGTTATTGATAACACAGCAGAATCTGTACATTGTTATGCACAATAAGGAACAGGAGAGTGGAAGAATGCACATTATTGATCCCGAAAAGCAGAAGGCAAAGAGAAATTGCTGATAATTGCAAAATGCAAAGCTAAATTGTGCCAATGATAGAATGCAATAATTATTAGTAGTGAGCCCAAAATGGATAAATAAATATTACTCCTAATAAAGAAAATCAACCACTTTTATTGCAGAACCTATTCAACGGTGTGCAACCCAAAATATTGCCCATAACGCAAACCGAAGGCCTTGGTTTATCTAAATTACTCAGTGCCATCCGGCACTCATTAAGCGCTGCGGTCAGACGAGGAATTGGCACGAGCCACCTGATCACAGAGTTCTCTGTCAGAAAGCAGCATTAGCCAGTGGGCCATGCTGGCCCAGTTTGATTCCAAGACAGGGCCTGATGGATCCCTTAGGGTCGGGGTGCATGACACAGAACCCGAGTGGGTCTGGGAGACAGTGAACAGACACAAGTGTGAAAAATCAGGACCCGGGGGCTGGGCATAGGTGCCTATATTAGACAAAATCCCTGACAGCGGGACACTCCCTATAGTATAATATCTGGACGTCTGCTTGCCCCACTCCAGTAGGGGGCGCTTCAAAGGATTCTGCGAGCCAAAGGGGCAGGGTAATGAGGGGTGTTTAGGGTGCCAGTCCCACTCTCTTCTCCTGAGAAACCTGCCCCCCAATATTGACCAATGAAATGCCATGACGGCAAGCCCTCCAATACAGATCCATCTAGCATATGGACTGCCCCTCGGGGCATGGGGCTGAGCTATAATGGGAATGGGGGAGGGCTGCAGCTTAAGGCAGGAGGTCAAGGGACTAGGGCTTAGTGGTGGCGGGAGGTGGTCCCTGGAAGGCTGGGATACAATGGGAGACAATGGAGTGTCTAAGGGACTAGGGACACAGCTGAGAGGATCGAGGGGTGAGGGATGCAGTGCGGGAACATGGGGCAGGGATGCAGTAGGGCAACCTGGGAGGGCTGGGTACAGTGGGGTACCTGAGGGGTAGAGATACAGTGGGGAGACCAGGGGCAGGGATACAGCAGAGGGACCAGGGGCAGGGATGTAGTGGGCATACCCAGAGGGCAGCATCAGGGAGGGATACAGCAGGGAGGCAGGGATATAGCAGGGAGACAGATGCAGCTGGGAAACTGGGGGGCAGGGATGCAGTGGGGATAGGGGAATCAAAGTACGGGAGGACCCAGGGGTAGAGGTGCAATAGGGGGACCCAGAAGGCAGTGATACAGTGTGGGAATGCGTGAGGCAGGGATGCAGTGGGAGGATCCATGGGGCAGGGATGCAGCAGGTCGAGAGGGGGAGGGGGAAAGGGATACAGCAGGGAGCTCCAATGGGGCAGGGTTGCAGCAGGGGGGTGCAGGAGATTCAGGGATACAGCGGAGGGCTCTGGGAGGCAGGGATGCAGCAGCGGAGAGAGCCGGGGGGCAGGGAATACAGGGGGAGCGGATGCAGCCGGGTGTCGCGAGGGGAGGGGGCTAGGACGCCAAAAGCACGTCGCGTTGCCGGGTTTTCCTCGCCCCTTCCTCCTCCTCCTCCGGCCCCGCCCCGCCGCGCCGCAAACCCGGGACCCCCCCCCCGCCCTATCCCGCCTCCTCCCGCAGCCCCCCCTCCACAAATCAAGCCCAGCAGCGGGGGGGGGGGGCGGTGTCTCCTGGCGCAGCCCCACATTCTGCACCCCGAACCTGTAGCCATGGCAGATGCAGGGCGATGGAGCTTGGGGAGGGGGCTGCGATGGGGGGGCTAAGATGCGGGGAGGGGGGCTGAGATGCGTGGGGGGGAAGCTGAGATATGGGGAGAGGTGGCACCTACCACGCAGAGACACATCGATGACAGCTTGGTCCTGCCCTTCATGAGAGCGGCTGGGGGGCGGGGGCAGCGCGGGGGGTGGCGTGGGATGGGGGAAACCGCACGGGGGGGGCGGGAGAGGAAATGAAAAGGGGGCGGCTAGTCACGACAGGCGGAGGAGCGTGAAAGGGTGGAGGAGGGGGAAGGATGTGGATGCGGCACACACGAGTGTACGTGTGTTTCACACCACGCCCCCCCCCAATAATCCTCCTTTTCCTGGCCTCGCCCAGCAGGGGGCGCTGCAGAGAGGGGGCAGGAGACATGAGGGTATCTCATGAAAGGGGGGGCTTTGTGGGGTGTCTATGGGGTGGGGGCAAGGAGGGTCTGGGGAGGGACATCTGTGGGGGTCACTGTTATCGTGCGGGAGCTCTGAGGATGGGGACTCAGGGGACAGAGCTTGCAGTGAGGAGATTGGGGCAGAAGTTTGTGGGGCTCAAGGGAGGGACTTCGGGGGTACGAGATTGGGGGCTCAGCCTCAGAAAGTGAGTCCAGGGAGTAGAAAAAGTGGGGAGCTCAGGGGAGGGAGTCTGGGGGTAGGGGATCTGGGCGGGAGGAGAGGTGGGGGGGCACTGAGGAGGAAGATTGGGGGCAGGCATTGGGGGAGGGATTTCCTGTGAGCCGGGATCCATCTCCCCTGCCCCCCCATCCCACCTCCTCCATCCCTGCTTCACCATCTGCTGGTCGCTTAGCAACCGAGCCATGGGGGCCCGGGAGTTGTCATGACGACGGGTTCCCGAGCGCTGGCGATAGGGGGCGGGAGTGGGGGGGCAGGGAGAGGGACATACTGGGAGGGGGAGGGGCAGCTTGGGGAACGAAAAGGGGCTGAGAGAATGGAGCCAGCAGCCCTGCCCCAGAGGTGGCTGCATCTCAGTCAGGGGCGAGGGGTCCCTGTGTAACCAGCCGCCCCACCCAAGAGGTGGCTGCATCTCAGTGCTAGATGAGAGGGGTTCCTATGTAACCAGCTGCGCCACCCCAGAGGCGGCTGCATCTCACTATATTTATGTGTGGCACATGACTTGGCAACTACAAACACTGACCCCTGCTGGGCACATGCAGCTCTGCAGCCATTTGCCATCCTGCCTCTTACAAGCCAGCCCCCGCCCCCGCCCCCGCCATGCCCAGTCACTGCCCCCAAATAAATGGGGGGGGAAGTCAGGGGACAAGCAGTGGGGGGACCTGTGTGTCAGAAGAGGACAAACCTTCCTATTAGCACAATATGTAGCTATTGCATAGTGGTGCCCAGACCTGCCCCCTCTGACTGAGATCGGGGCCTGTCATGCCAGACACAGGGGCCAGCCTAGCCCTTCTCCATGCAGTAGGGAGGATAGGAACCACGCATGTCCCAGGCCTCTGTGCTACAGCCAGCCTTACAAAATGGGACCTCAACAATTCTAGCCCCTCAGCTGGGGGCTAGGAGGTGTGGGCAGAGACCAGGACCAGTCTACCAGGTGCTGTGGGTCAGGAGAAAGGGACACTGGCAGAGCTGGGGGGTTCCCCAGTGCCAGCTGTCCCTGGTGGTCTCATCCCCTTCTTTAGAGTGGATGATAGTCACTCATTTCCAATGTGTCATACGCTCGCTCCCATGTGACCTCTTGTCATAGGGGTGAGTGTGACGCAAGGGTGAGAAAGACACACACAGCCACACACACAAATGGGCTCACACCCACCTCACACTGATGCCCCCCCCCACACACACACTCTCTCTCCCACACCAGGACAGAGACAGCTGTGTTGTCTCACACACTCAGCGTCACCTCTCACACACCCACTGACACACGTGTGTTCGCGCACACTCATCTGACACATACCAACAGTGTCACATGCACAACACCCCCCCCAACCCATTAGATGCAGGCAGAACTTTCCATTTATATCTTTAAACTTCACTGCCCCACCCCCACCCTGACAGCACAGGGCCACAGAACCAGAAACAGGCCCCATATTGGAACCAGACTGGGCCTAAACCAGGCATAGGGATCAGCGACATCAGAGCTGGCCTGACACCCAGAACTGGCCTCAGACCCAGAGCCAGCCTAACCCAGAACTGATGCCAGAACCAGACCCAGAACTGGGATCTGACCCGGTAACAGAACTGACACCAGACTCTGAACCCGACCCAACCAGGCCCAGAACCAGGATCTTACCCAGCACTAGTACTAGAGCCAACACCGCACCCTGAGTCTGTCCCGACTAGATCCAGAACCGGGATCTGACCCAGCACCACCCAGCACTAACCCTAGAACTGACCCCAGAACCTGAGTGACTCAACTGGGCCCAGAACTGGGATCTGCCCTGGCACTGGCACCAGAACCAATACCACACCCTTAGTCCAACCTGACTGGGTCAGAAGCGGGATCTGACGTGGCACCGGCACCAGAACTGATACCTGGATCCAGCCCAAACCACAGGTGAAGAGCCCAGTTACATCTCTGCCCTCTGAACTTTCCCGTTCTACCTGTAGGGGCTCCTCCAGGCAGCCCCATGGGGGTCCCTTTCACACAGCATAAGGTGCTGCACTGGAGCAGGGAATCATGCCCTCGTGTTCATCCCCTGGGCTGCTGGCTGAGGACAGGGAGGGAGTGGTGGTGAAGGGAAGAAGGGAGGTAAGTGTGTTAGGGTATGTCTACACTACAAAGTGAATTTGAACTAACAGCTGTTAGTTTGAATTAACTTTCATAGGCGCTACACATGAAAACTGCTAGTTCGAACTAGCGGAGCGCTTAATTCGAACTAGGTAAACCTCATTCTACGAGGACTAACGCCTAGTTCGAATTAAGTAACTCGAATTAAGGGCTATGTAGCCACTTAATTCGAACAAGTGGGAGGCTAGCCCTTCCCAGCTTGCCCTGGTGGCCACTCTGGGCCAAACCAGGGAAACTCTTCTGCCCCCCTCCTGGCCCCGAAGCCCTTAAAGGGGCACAGTCTGGCTACAGTGCTTGTGCCAGGTGCAAGCCTGCCAGCACCCAGCCAGCAGACCCTGTACCTAGCACGGCATAAGCCAGCCACCCGCTGCCACCCAGCCCTTCGCCTCTTCCTGGGACCAGGCTGGCGGCTCCCAGGAGCCTGCCCGGGGCTGCAAGAGGCGAGCGCCCGCCTCTTCTAGTGTGGAGATCGTGGACCTCATCCAGGTTTGGAGGGAGGCCTGCAACGTCCACGACCTCCGCACTAGGCACAGGAAAGTGGCCGTCTAGGGCAGGATAGCTGCCAGCCTGGCCACCAAAGGCCACATGTGAACCCAGGAGCAGGTTTGCATGAAAATCAAGGTGGTCCACTGAGACCCCCGACCCTGAGCCCTGAGCTTAGAACATAAGAACGGCCATATTGGGTCAGACCAAAGGTCCATCTAGCCCAGTAGCCTGTCTGCCGATGCAGACAACACCAGATAACCCGGAGGGGATGGACCGAAGACAATGACCAAGCCATTTGTCTCGTGCCATCCATCTCCAGCCTTCCACAAACAGAGGCCAGGGACACCGTTCCTACCCCCTGGCTAATAGCACTCCATGGACCCAACCTCCATGACTTTATCTGACTTCTCTTTAAACTATGTTATAGTTCTAGCCTTCACAGCCTCCTGTGGCAAGGAGTTCCACAGGTTAACTATTTGCTTTGTGAAGAACTTTCTGTTATTAGTTTGAAGCCTGCTACCCATTCATTTCATTTGGTGTCTTCTAGTCCTTATATTATGGGAACTAATTAAGAACTTTTCTTTATGCACCCTCTCCACACTACTCATGCTTTTATAGACCTCTATCATATCTCCCCTCAGTCTCCTCTTTTCTAAGCTGAAAAGTCACAGTCTCTTTAGCCTCTCTTCATATGGGACCTGTTCCAAACCCCTAATCATTGTAGTTGCCCTTTTCTGAACCATTTCCAAGGTCAAAATATCTTTTCTTGGGTAAGGAGATCACATCTGTACACAGTAATGAAGATATGGCGTACCATAGTTTGATACTTCCCCTCCTCCTTCTTCTCCTGGCTTCCCCCTTCCATCTCTCTCCTCCCAGGTTTCCCCCTCCCCTCTTCCACCCTTTCTCTTTCCTTCTCCCACCTCCTTTTCCCAGTCTCCCCAGAGGTTAATCCCCCCCCTCCAGTTTTGTTAAATAAAGAGAGTTTCTATTTTTGAACACACGTGTCCTTTATTTTGTACATCAGGAAGGGGGGCTAGGAAGGGGTAAGTGGAAGGAGGCGAGGGAAGAATGGGGTATGAGCCCCCGATGGGGAGGACTGGGGTGGCTCTGTGGGCTCCTCGGGGTGGAAGCTTTCCTGCAGGGTTTCCTGGAGCCTGACAGCCCCCCGATTGACCCCCCCGGATGGCAGCCTGCAGCAAGTGCAGCTGGGCTGATGGCCGAGTGCTGTGATGTGCCGAGTGTGGGCACTCAGGGCACTCCAAGACAGGACTGCTTTGCTGTCTCTCATCGAGGTAGACAAGCAAGCGGGGAACCTTGAGAACTGTCTGTCCGGGGTGGGGTCGGGTCCCTTTAAGCACAGCCCTCGGCTAGCCTGAGGCAGCAGCTCCACACTCTAAGGGTATGTCTACACTACCCCTCTAGTTCAAACTAGGGGGGTAATGTAGTCATTCGGAGTTGCAAATGAAGCCCGGGATTTGAATTTCCCCGGCTTCATTTGCATGATGCCGGCCGGCGCCATTTTTAAATGCTGGCTAGTTCGGACCCCGTGCCGCGCGGCTACGCCTTGTGGACTGTACAGCTAGTTCGGAATAGGAAGCCTAATCCGAACTAGCTAGTCCGTGCCGTGTGTAGCTGCGCGACACGGGGTCCGAACTAGCTGGCATTTAAAAATGGCGCCGGCCGGCATCATGCAAATGAAGCCCTGGAAATTCAAATCCCGGGCTTCATTTGCAAGTCCGAATGACTACATTACCCCCCTAGTTCGAACTAGGGGGGTAGTGTAGACATACCCTAAGTCCTAACATGATGCCCTGCCGGTACCTGTTCCGGCCAGGCTTAACTTTGGTTCAGGGTCCACTCAGTGTGGACATACTAGTTCGAATTAGCAAAACGCTCATTCGAATTAGTTTTTAGGTCTAGATGCACTAGTTCGAATTAACTAATTCGAATTAAGTTAGTTCGAATTAGTGCTGTAGTGTAGACATACCCTTAGAGAGCAGGGGTTGCAGGCACTGGCTGTAAACTGAAGGTGGCTGCCAAGAGTGAAACAAGGCAGCGTCACAGTATCACATGCCTCACCCATCCCCACGAGCCCCTTCTGTCTGTCTTTCCATGCTCCATCCAGCTATCCATCTGTATGTGCCCCTTCCATTCGTCTATCCATACACCCGCTTCCATCCATCCATTTGTCTGTGCATGCCTCCTCCATTTGTTCATCCCTGTGTATGCACATCTCTCTCTGACTTTACATGCCCCCTCCCATCTGTATGCACCACCTCCATCTGTCCATCCGTGTCCCATCCATTAGTCTGTATGCGCCTCTTCCTGTTCATCCACCCATTTGTACAGCTCCTTCCATCCATCTGTATGTGCCCTTTCCATCTGTCCATCCATTAGTATGTGCACATTTCATCCATCAGTACATATCCCTTCCAGCTGTCCATCCGTTAGTAAGCACCCATTCCATCCATCCATCCATGTCCTGTCAGTCCATGTCCTTTACATCTGTCTGTCCATCCATCCATATGAACTCTTTCAGTCTGTCGATCCATTCATTCATATGTACCCCTTCCATATATGTCTGTACCCACCTCTCTCTTCATCTGTACACACCCCTTCTGTCCATATGTGCCCTTCTGTCTGTCCATCTGAACGTGCCCCATCTGTCCATTTGTATGCACCCCCTCTGTCCATCCGTCCCCTAGATGCATCCCTCCCTCCAGCTATACATGCCCCTCCCTCCAGCCAGCCCTACGCACCCCCTCCATTCCTCCGTCTGTCTGTACATGCTCCCTCCATTCATCCATCTATATGTGCCCACTCCATCCGTCCACCTGTCTGTACATGTCCAATCCATTTGTCAATACATCCCCCCCTCCATCTTGCTGTCTGTCCATTTGACACATCCCCTTCATCTGTCCATCCATCTCTACTCATCACCTCCATCCATCTGTACATAGCTCTTCCATCCGTCCATAAATCTGTGCACATTCCTTTGTTCATTTGTGCACACCCCTCTGACCATCCGTCCGTCTGCACTCCTCCATCCATCCATCCACCCACCCATCCGTTCATCCATCCATCTCCATCCATCCATCTGCACCCCTTTCTCCCTTCCTCTCTCCCTCCCTCTCTCCATCCATCCATCCATCCATCTGTGTGTGCCACTCGATCCATCCATCTGCCCACCCACATGTATCCTCTATTCACTTGTATGGTATCCTTCTATTCATCAACCCATGGATGCCCCTCTGTCCAGCCACTGAACTCCATGTACCTCTCAATCCCTCTTTCAGTCCATCCATACACCCCCCTCTATATTTCTCCTGGCCCTCTGCCCCATCTCTTTCCCTATAGAGTTTCCTGAAGCTGTCCCTCCCCAGCCGCCCAGCAGGGGACAAGCCAGTCCTCAGGTATCCAGACCAGACAGATGCAGGGTTATTTCAGGGATACTAAGCCACAAGTGTCGGGGGCAACAATCAGGGGGAGAGTGAAAGCCCAGTGCCCCCTAACACCACTGTGGGGCCAGTCCTGCCTACCAAGGGAGAGAGGCCCCTATTGAACTCCCAACCTCGCTCCCTTCCCCACAATGCCCCCTAATGCTACCTTGGGCCCAGCATGGCCTGCCAGGGGACAGCACCCCCAGAGAACCCCCTCCGGATGCTAGCAGTGGATGGGGGTGCTAGGTCAGGCATGACGGGAAGGCAGCTCCACGTTCTGCATTTCCTTAAATAATTCCTTGATCAAGAGACGTGTAACCAGTTATCCCTGGTTGCCATGGCAGCTGTGACACAGCGATGGATGACGGAAAGGGGGGGCTGAGTTTCAGGCATGGGGGAGTGGGGGCGATGGGGGGAGGGGAAAGAAAGGAATGTGAAAGGGGAGTGATGGAGAGAGGGAAGCTGGAAGGAGGGATGGTGGAAATGAAGAGACACTTCCCAACCGAGATCACAGCTTCTTGTGCTGGGCACTGTCCAGACCCCGCATGTCTGGTTCATATGCACTGAGATGCCAGATACAGGGCCAAGCAGCCTAAGGGGTAAGGGCAAGTGCAGGGGTGGGTGTGATTGGAGTTGTTTTAGGGGCACAGCAGTGGCTCACTGTGGAGCCAGAGGGCAAGGGTGGGAGTTTGGGGTCTGATCTGGAGGGAGATTTTAAGGTCAGGGTTAAACATCAGAGCTCCAGTTTGGGGTCAGAAGGAGATTTTAGGGTCAGGTGGGGTTAGAGGTCAAGCTTTGGGGTGAGATTTAGGTTCAGGTGGCGGATGTCCAAGTTTGGGGATAACTTTGTCCAGACCCAGTCCAAGGCAGGATGTCCATTACCCCCCCAAAAAAAACACACACACCCTCTACAGCCCTCTCAACCAATGGGCCCCAAAGCACTTCCCAAAGGGGCTCAGTGGATTTTCCCCCTTGGGAAGATGGGGAAACTGAGCAGGAAGGGGTAGTAGGTTTTGCCCAAGGTCACTTGGCAGGAACACAACCCAGGAGTCCTATGTATCATGGGGCTCCCCAAGATTGTAAGTGAGATGGTCAGGGTTTGCATTAGACTCTGGGCTAGGGGTTCCAGTCAGGTTTAGGGGTCGGAGACAAGGTGAAGATTTCTATCTCCTGGATATAATAGACCCCTGGTTCCCTCAGAAAACCAACCACACCTCCACTGTGGGCAGAAGTGGGTCTGGCAATGCTCTGGAACTGACTCAGTTGGTCCCCCGATGAGTTACAGAGACTTGCCTGGCCACACAGCCCAGCTATGCCCTCCAGCATCTCCCTACATCCCCTCAACTTTCTGTAGTCTAGAAAACCTCCTCAAATGCCACCTCAATTCAATGAATCATCCCCACGAGACCTCTGGTCACTGCTGGCTATGGCTGCCAGGTCCCATAGCAGTGCTCAAGGGATCCCCAAGCAGCAAGTGCTTTTAGGACTAAATATTGGCCCCATCTCCCATGGGTTCTTCCTTCAGGTGTGGCAATCCTGGCACTAGGTTGCAACACCATTCGCTCAAAACTGGCCCAGCCACCTCTCCATCCAGAAAAAGCCTCTAGAACCCCATCCTCCAGTGACCCCCTCTCCTAAAGGTACCTCCAAATCCCCATCCACCACTGTCTCCTCTCCAGAACATGCCTCCAGATCCCCACATACCAGTGACCCCTCTATGCCACTGAGGGTACAGAGGGAATTGGCAAATGTCATTGAGGAGCCTTTGACCATTATCTTTTAAAAGTCGTGGAGATTGGGAGAGATCCCGGATGATTGGAAAAAGGCAAATGTAGTTCAAAAAAGGGAAGAAGAACGATCCAGGGAACGATAAGCAGGTCAGTCTTACCTCGGTTCCTGGAAAAATCCTTAAGGAATCCATTTTGAGGCACTTGGAAGAGAGGAAAGTGATCAGGAATAGTCAGCATGGAGTCACAAAGAGCCAGCCATGCCTGACCAATCTGATTAGCTTCTATGATGAGGTAACTGGCTCTGTGGACATGGGAAAGTAAGTGGATGTGATATACCTTGACTTTAGCAAGGCTTTTGATACGGTCTCCCACAATATTCTTGCCAGCAAGTTAAGGGAATGTAGATTGGATAAATGGACGGTAAGATGGATAGAAAGATGGATAGAAGGCTGGGCCCACCGGGTAGTGATCAACGGCTCGATGTCCGAATGGCAGTCAGTTTCTAGTGGAGTGCCCCAAGGTTCGGTTCTAGGACCGGTTTTGTTCAATATCTTTATTAATGACCTGGATGAGGGGATGGATTGCACCTTCAGCAAGTTTGCAGGGGGAGAGGTAGATACGCTTGAGGGCAGAGATAGGGTCCAGAGTGACTTAGACAAATTGGAGGATTGGGCCATAAGAAATCTGATGAGGTTCAACAAGGACAAGTGCAGAGTCCTGCACTTGAGACGAAAGAATCCCAAGCATTGTTACAAGCTGCGGACCAACCAGCTAAGTAGTAGTTCTGCAGAAAAGGACCTGGGGATTACAGTAAATGAGAAGCTGGATATGAGTCAACAGTGTGCCCTTGTAGCCAAGAAGGCTAATGGCATATTAGGTTGCATTAAGAGGAGCATTGCCAGCAGATCCAGAGATGTCATTATTCCCCTTTATTCGGCTCTGGTGAGGCCACATCTGGAGCATTGTGTCCAGTTCTGGGCCCCCCCACTACAAAAAGGATGTGGACGCATTGGAGAGGGTCCAGTGGAGGGCAACTAAAATGATTAGGGGGCTGGAGCATATGACCTACGAGGAAAGGCTGAGGGAGTTGGGTCTGTTTAGTCTGCAGAAGCAAAGCGTGAGGGGGGATTTGATAGCAGCCTTCAACTTCCTGAAGGGAGGTTCCAAAGAGGATGGAGAAAGGCTGTTCTCAGTAGTGACAGATGGCAGAACAAGGAGCAATGGTCTCAAGTTGTGGTGGGAGAGGTCCAGGTTGTATATTAGGAAAAACTATTTCCCTAGGAGAGTGGTGAAGCACTGGAATGGGTTACCTAGGGAAGTAGTGGAGTCTCCATCCCTAGAGGTGTTTAAGTCTCAGCTTGACAAAGCCCTGGCTGGGTTGATTTAGTTGGGATTGCTCCTGCCTAGAGCAGGGGGCTGGACTTGATGCCCTTCTGAGGTCTCCCAGCTCTATGGTTCTATGATTCTATAGAAGGCACCTCCAGATTCCCAATCACTAGTCATAGTTCTTCAGAAAGTACCTCTAGATCTCCCTTCCACTATTGAACCCTGTCCAAAATGTACCTCCAGATCCCTCATCTGTTATTGTCCCCTCTTAAAGACACACCCAACAGAGATCCCAGTCCAGAATGTAGCTCCAGATCCCCATCCACCAGTGACCCCTCTCCAGAATGTGCCTCCAGACTCCCCAACCACCACTATCTCCTCCTCAGAACAGATTTCCAGACCCCACATCCACCAGTGACTCCATCTCCAAAATGAACCTCCAGATCCTCCCTCCACCAGTGACACCTCTCCAAAACAGACCTCAGTATCTCCCATCCACCAATGACACTTCTCCAGAACTTACCTCTAGAGCTAGCATCCACCACTGATCCCTGTTCAGAACACATCTCCAAATCCCAATCCATGAGAGACTCCTCTCCAGAATGCACCTACAGATGTCCATCCACCACTAACCCATCCCCAGAATAAATCTCCAGATCCCCAACCACAAGTCACTCCTTTCCAGAATGCATATTCAGACCCCATCCTTCAGTGACCCCTTGCCAGAACATATCCCCCGATCCTCATTTGGCCAGAGACCTTTCTCCAGAACATATCTCCAAATTCCCATCCACCATTGACCCCCCTCCAGACCATTACTACAGATCTCCATCCACCAGTGACCTCTCTCCAGAATGTATATCCACATCTACAAATTATCCCTCTCCAGAATACACATTCACCAGAGACCCCTTTCCAGATTGTACCTCCAGACCCCTATCCATCAGTGACCCCTCTCTAAAAAGTACCTCTAGATTCTCCACCAACTACTAACTTAAATGTACCTCCAGATAACCTCCACCTGTGACTCTTGTTCAGAACAGATCTCCTGATCCCCATATACCCATGACCATACTCCAGAAAGTGCCTCCAGAGTTCCATGCACCCAGAGACCCCACTCCAGAATGAGTGTCTAAATTCCCAACCTTGCTGACCTGTCTAGAGAACGTACCACCAGATCCCGCATCCACTAGAGAGCCCTCTCCAGAACATACATCCAGATCGCAGTCAACCAGTCATTCTTTCCCAGAATGCACCTCTAGATCCCCATCCATACTGACCCCTTTCCAGAACACACTGCCAGATCCCACATTCACAAGGGATCCCTTTCCAGAATGTACCTCCAGGTCCCCATCTCCAGATCCCCATCTGACCAGAGACTCATCCAGAATTTACCTTCACTGATAATTCCTCAGAAAGTGCCTCTAGATCCCCCATCCACCACTGATCCTTCTTCAAACTGTACCACCAGATCCCCATCTGCCAGTGACCTCTCTCCAGAACATACCTGCAGAACCTACACCCAACAGTAACCACCGAGTGATCCCTCTCCAAAACATTCCTCCAGATCCCCACTGACCACATACCATTCTCCAGAATGTACCTTTAGATCCCCAATCACTATGTTTCCTCTCTAAAATGCACCTATAGATCCCACATCCTCCAGTTATCCTTCTCCAGAACATATCTCCAAATGCCCATGCAGCAGTGACCCCTCTCCAGAATTGATGTCCAGATCTCCCATCCACCACTTATCTCCTGAACTTACCTCCAGATCCTCAATCCACCAGTGACCCTGCTCCAAAATGTACTTTTAGAATTATCATCCACCACTGATCCCTCTCCAGAGTGTATATCTAAAGCCCCAACCATAAGTTACTCCTTTCCAGAATACATTTCCACACCCACATGCACTGCTAACCCATCTCCAGAACATATCTCCAGATCCCCAACCACAAGTTACCCCTCTCTAGAATGAATATTCAGATCCACATCCATTAGTGAACGCTCTCCAGAAGGTGCTTATAGGTCCTCCAGTAATCCTTCTCCAAAACATATCTCTACATCCCCATGCTGCAGTGGTCCCTCTCTAGAACAGACATGTAGATCTTCCATCCAACATTGACCCCTCTCCAGAACATACCTCCAGCTCCCACATCCACCAGGGTTCCTTTTCCAGAACATACCTCCAGAGGCCACTTTCACCAATGGCCATTCTCCAGAATGTCCCTCCATATCACTGTCTACCACTGACCCCACACCAGAACATGCCTCCAGATCCTAATCTGCCACTGATCTCTCTCAAGAACATACTTCAAAATCTCCCTGTCTACCAATGACTCTTCTCCAGAACATACATCTATAGCTGGTATTCATTACTGATATCTCTCCAGAACGCACCTACAGATCCCCCAACTTCTATTGTCCCCTCTTCTAAATGAACCTTCAGAGCTCCCCTCCACCAAAGGCCCATGTTCAAAACACACTCCAAGATCCCCAGCTTCCCAGAGACATTTCTCCAGAATATGCCCCCCAAATCCTCATCCAACACTGATCTCTCTCCAGAATATAACCCCAGATTTCCACCCACCAGTAACCCCTTTGCAAAATGTACCTCCAGATACCCGTCAGTGGTCCAAGCCTCCTTCAGAATAAACCTCCATATCTTCACCCATCACCCCTTCTTCCCCCCAGTGCCCTCTGTCCCCAAATCCATTCAGCCCTCAGACCACCTTCCCTGCCCTCCGAAATAATGCAGGCCTCAACCTCAACCCCCAGGTGCTCACACACACAATGACCAGCACTGAATTCACTACACAGAGAAAGAGTGGGAACTTTTTCTGGGGTGAAATGAAAGGGGGATTATGCGTTAATCTAGCCACCCACTCCTCTGCGCCCTCTCTCACCTCCCATTCATTACCAGGCCTGACCCCCACTGGGAGCACCAACAGCAAGGTTAGGATCTGGCCTACCTAGGCTGGAGATGCACTGTTAGTTACACACTACCGAGGGGACACAGCACCTGTACAAACTCAGCCACAACTGTCCACATAGCCATCTAGACACACAGCTGCAACTGCCTACACACATAGTCATCCACACACAGTCATCCATACAGCCCCCCCACAGCTATTCACATACACAGCCACACACACATAGCCAGCCACACACACTGTCACAGCTGCCCACCCACACAGCCACAATCATCCACACAGCCACAGCCATCCGTACAGTCATCCACACACACAGCCACACACACAGTTAGCACACACAGCCATAGCTGTCCATGCAGCCATAGCCATGCATATAGCCATCCACACACAGAGTCATCCATACACAAAGCCACAACTGTTCATACAACCATACACACACCCAGACATCCACACACACATTGCCAAGGCCATAAATACAACTGACAACAAGCACAGCCATCCACACAGTTCTGATCTGCCACCATATACACACACAGCCATTCACATATACAGCCAGTTCACAGCTGCCCATCTACCACACACAATCACAGCCACCCATAGAGCCACCGCACACATAACCACAGTCTTTCAGTCATTCACAGAGATCCCCACACAGCCAGAACCTTCCACACAACCATTTGCACACCCATTTGCACGGCTGTCCCCACACACTCCACATTGAGCCTCCCCCTACCATACCCAGGCAAACACCTACACACCCACCAACTCTCCCTGCACCTTCATTAACACCCTGTCCTGTTGACACACACCTACTATTGGCAGCTTGGGCTGTAACACATGAGGCTCTCAGCTTAGTTCATGCCCTCCCTCCCTCCCCCACCCCACCTGTGCCCTATCTCACTCCTCCACCCATCATCTGCCTGGCTGAAATGTCTGGGGTGAGGTCCGGGCACCACCCAGAGGGATCCCCAACCATGTGCTCAGACTAGCTCCCACCCCACACTCCTCCTCTATCTTCTACCCATCAGATGTCTTTGCTGCCACTGGCCATCTGTCTTCACACACACACATATACACACCTGTAAGGGGCAGCACAGCAACACACACACACACATACATGTGCATACATATGGCCACACACCCTTAGCTGCATCCCCCTTCCCACGCACTATGCATATGTACTTACAAATATACCACGCACACACAAAAATAGTTGTGTGCAAGCTGTGCTGTTGTGAAAATACATGTCAAGCACATGCAAACACTCCAAACACAAAAGCAGTGGCACATGTGCGCACACACACACACACACACACACACACACACACACACACACACTGTGTGTGCACACAGATACTCCTGAGGATACACACTGCACAAAAAAATAGCCTCACATCACACAAATTCACAAATACACTCTGCACACATCAATACACACACACTGAGTACACACACTGTACAAGCACATGCACACACTCTGCAGACACACACACCTGCATGCACACATTGTGCACAGACACAGAATTTCACCCCCATCCCCACCCCCATGTGGACAGCCAGGAGAGTCCACATGCCAGGTGGATTTTTAGCAGACAGCCCTGGCCCCTTTTCCTATGCCCTGATGGAGGTGGGGTATTTGGAAGAGTGAGCCCCCCCCAGTTGCCCCCAAATCAAGGGGGCGAGGGGGTGATACACACACACCAGGCCCTCCCAGCCTCCAGCCAGCAGGGGCAGCATGTACAGAGGTAGTGAATGTGAGAAGCCAGGCTAGGCACCTCCAGACCTCCAGCCTCCACCCCAGCCTCTGAGAGACTCACAAACCCCAGACAGCATCCAAGCACCACACTCCTATACAGTCCTATAGAGCACAACTATAGAGAGCCCCAGGTCCCCTCAGACCCCAGCCACAAAGAGCCCCAACCCTGACCCACAGAGCCAGCCCCACAGGCAATCCCCCTGCATTCCCTCCCAGCCCCATAGCGAGTCTCTGCTCCCTCCCATATCCAGTGCCAAAGAAAGTCCCTAGCCCACCTCAAAAACAGAGATCCCACCAGCCTCCCCAGTCCCATAGAGATCTTCCCCTATGCCAATACCATGGAGCCCCTCAGGCACATCAGATGGAAACTCCCAGCCCTCCCATACACCGTCCCATGGAGACCTCTAGCCTGCCCCCAACTCCGTGGAGAGCCCCATCCCCCCAACAGTTTCATGGACACTCCCCGCCCCACAGAGAGACCCAGGCCTCCTCAGCCTTATAGAAAGCTCCTGGAACACCCCAGCACAATAGGGACCCCCCCCCGGACCCAATACTATAGAGACTCCCAGCCCCAAACATCACCATGGAGACCCCAGACCCTCAAGCGTCACGGAGACCCCCGAAGCCCACTCCCAACATCACCATGGAGACCCCAGCCCCCCACAGCATCACAGAGATCCCCAGGCCCACCCCCAACATCACCATGGAGACCCCCAGCCCCCCCATATTTCCTCAGAGACTCCCCAGCATCACAGAGATCCCAGACCCCCCAGCACCACGGAGACACCCCCCCCCCAGCACCACAGAGACTTCCACTCCTCCCAGCACCACAGAGACCCCAGAACCCCTCAGCACCACAGAGACCCCTCCAGGCCCACGGACACCTCCCAGCCTCTCCCAGCACCACGGAGACCCCTCCAGGCCCACGGACACCTCCCGCCCCACACAGCACCACACAAACCCCAGGACCCCCCCCCCCAGCACCACGGAGAGCCCCCCCAGGCCCACGGAGATCCCCGGCTCCCCCCCAGTACCAAGGACACCCCCGCATGAACCCCCAGTCCCGCGGACACCCCCGCACCTCCCCAGCCCCACGGTGTAACCCCTCAACCCCTTACCTTGGTGGTGACTATGCAGAGACAATCCATGGCTGGGGAGGACGGAGCCGCTGGCCGGGGCGGATCTGCAGCACATCAGATATTCCGGGGGGCCGGGGAATTAATTGCCCCTACTCGGCTCCAATTGCCCCCCTCCTCCTGCTCAGCACGCAGGCTCCTGCCCCCCCGCTCCCCAGCGCCGCGCCGCTGCCTGCTCCCCCCCAGGTGCAGGGGCGGCGGGGGGGGGGGCTGCCGGAGGGATGAAGGGATGGAGACAGGCGTACGGAGAGAGCGGGGAGGGGGGAGCGGGCGCGGGGGGGGGAGGAAGGAGGGATGGGGAAGGGGCAGGCGGAGGAATAGAAAGCGGAAGGAAGGAGGGATGGGGAAGGGGAAGAGGGAGGAATCGAACGTGGAGGAAAGGGGAAAATGGCAAGTGGAGAAAGAGAAGGCGGAAGGAAGGAGGGTTTGGAAAGGCGGCAGGTGGAGGAGGGAAAGTGGAGGGAAGGAGTGAAGGGGAAGGCGACAAGTGGAGAAAAGTCAGAAGGAATGACAGATGGGGAAGAGAAGGCAGAAGGAAGGAGGGATGGGAAAGGGGCTGGAAGAGGAATAGAATGCGGAAGAAAGGAGGGATTGGGAAAGGCGGCAAGCGGAGGAATAGAAGGCGGAAGAAAGGAAGGAGGGGTGGGGAAGGTAGAAGGAGAGATGGATGGGGAAGGGGCAGGCAGAGGAATAGAAGATGAAAAGAAGGAAGGAGGGATGGATGGGGAAGGCGAAAGGAAGAATGGATGATGAAGGGACAGGCAGAGGAATAGCAGGCCAAACAAAGGAAAGATTGGGGAAGGAACAGGAGAAGGAATAGAAAGCGGACGGAAGGAAGGATTAGGGAAGTCAGCAAGTGGAGGAATAAAAGGCAGAAGAAAAGAGGGATTGGAGAAGGCAACAGGTGGAGAAATAGGAGGGATGGGGATGGGCAGGTGGAGGAATGGAAAGGGAAGGAAGGCGGGTTTGACAAAGGCGGTGGAGGGAAAGAAGGATGGAGAAAGCAGCAAGTGGAGGAGAAAAAGGAAAAGGAATGACAGATGGGGAAGAGAAGGCGGAAGGAAGGAAGGATGGGGATGGGCAGGCAGAGGAATAGAAGAGGAAGGAAGGCAGGGTGGGGAAGGGCAAGAGGAGGAAGAGGAGGGGAAGGAAGAAGGGGTGAGGAAGGAAGGAGGAGTGGGGAAGGGTCAGGCAGAGGAATAGAAGGGAAGGAAGGAGGGGTGGAAAAGGGCAGGAGGAGGAGGAGGAGGGGAAGGAAGAAGGCGTGGGAAGGGGCAGGAGGAGGAAGAGGAGGGGAAGGAAGGAGGTGTGGGGAAGGGGCAGGAGGAGGAAGGAAAGAGAGGTGGGGAGGGGAGGGGTGGGGAAGGGCAGGAGGAGGAAGAGGGGGTAGGAAGGAGTGGGGAGGGGCAGGAGGAGGAAGAGGAGGGGAAGGAAGGAGGTGTGGGGAAGGGGCAGGCAGAGGAATAGAAGGGAAGGAAGGAGGGGTGGGGAAGGGCAGGAGGAGGAAGGAAAGAGAGGTGGGGAGGGGAAGGAAGGAGGGGTGGGGAAGGGCAGGAGGAGGAAGAGGGGGTAGGAAGGAGTGGGGAGGGGCAGGAGGAGGAAGAGGGGGTAGGAAGGAGTGGGGAGGGGCAGGAGGAGGAAGAGGAAGGAGGGTGGGAGGGACAGGAGAAGGAAGAGAGGGTAGGAAGGAGGGGTGGGGATGGGTAGAAGGAGGAAGAGGAAGGAGGGATGGGGGAAATCAGGAAGAGGAGGGAGGGGCGGGAGGGGCAGGAGAAGGAAGAGGGGTAGGAAGGAGGAATGGGGAGGTGCAGGAGGATGAAGGGGATGGGAAGGGCTGAAGGAGGAAGAGGACGGAGGGCTGAGAGGGGCAGGAGGAGGAAGAGGGAGTAGGAAGGAGTGATGGGGAAAGGCAGGAGGAGGAGGAGGAGGAAGAGGAGGGGGGTGGGAGGGGCAGGAGACGCAAGAGGGGGTAGGAAGGAGGGCTGGGGAGAGGCAGGAGGAGGAAGAGGAGGGGTGGAGAGGGGCAGGAGGAGGCAGAGGGCAGGAGCGAGCTCTCTGGGGGTGCGGTGGAAGGAGAGACAGGGGAGCCTGCGCCGCGCTGGGGGGTCCTGGGGGCCGGGGTAGGGGATCGGAGAGTAGCGGGCAGGGCCGGGCACCCGCCCCGCGCGCCCAGCCGGGTCCTGGCAGCGAGTCAGAGCAGGGGGGGTGGCCTGCTGGCGAGAGGGGGGAGAAGGGCGGGTTAACCCCCGGCGTGCCGGGCGGGACCGGGCTGAGCTGGGCTCTGAGGTGCCCCAGGCCCGCTGGCGGAGAGGGAGAAGCGAGCGAGCCACAGAACAGAGCCTCGGGCAGCGCGGAGGCGACAGCGGCACGAGCGGCGGGGGTGAGACACGCAGCCCGCGCGTGTGCAACACACAACCAGGGTGAGCCAACGAGCCTGGCAGCGACCCGCAACCCCCGCCCCCCAGCCACACACAGTCTCGCGCCCAGACCTGCAGCGGGCTGGGGACACCACCGACTTCTCGCCGCCCCTAGAGGGCACGGCCCCCTGCCCCATTCCCCGCCCTCCCCCCAGCCAGCCAGTCTCTGGCAGCCGGCGCCCCCTCGACGGGACAGGCCCAGGGCCCCATCCCCCGCACTCCCCCGTCTCTCCACATGGGGCAGGGCTCAGATTAATCGCCATCGAACATCTAATGCATGGCCCCCCAGGAGTCCCTACACGCACCCCCCCCCACTGCCTGGCTCACTGCAGTGGGACCCAGCCACACCTGCCCCATGGCACCATGGCAGAAATGATTATTCTAGTTGCACCCTTTCCCTGCACCCGTCGATACCTTCCTCCTCCGCAGCACCCATTGGTACTGACCCCCCATTAGTATCTACCACCCTCTCTCTGGTACAGTCTGCCCCACGTCACCTCCTCCCTGCACGCAATTGGTACATCCCAGCACTGACACAAATCCCTGAGGGGTTGTGGAGAAGGGACTCTACAGGGGGGCGCTCCCCTAGCAGGCAGGGCTGCCCTGTGGCAGTTCTAGGGGGAGCTCTGGGACAGAGAGTGGGGCAGGGACTCAGCAGGGAGCACTCTGCCTTGGCAAGCAGGATCAGACACAGAGCAGTGCTAGAGAGAATTTTTCGGACAGGAAATAAGCCAAAAGCTCTTGGCCAAGAAAGATCCCTTAGACCTCTCAGCCTCCACAACCCCAGCCCTGACGTTTGGGTGGGAACCCAGGAGCCCTGGGTCACTCCCATGACAAGTAACTCCATTATGTGTCCTTAATCCCCCTACTTTTGTAATCCATGGCCCAGTTGCCTGCCCCTTCCATCCTACTCTTCATTAGCATTGCATTGAATCTGCTGCCACACCCCAGAGTGGCTGCATCCCAGGACCAGGCCAGGGGTCCCTTTATAATGAGTCTGAGAAGCATTTTTGGTAGAAAAGATTTTGGGGAAGGATAAGTTAGTGTCCGTGCACTACAGTGGCCAATGAGCAAGTCACAGACAGAGCGATATAGAGTTGCTGAATATGCTGCCCAAATGGGGAGTGGAAAGCGGCATGACAGACCAACTGATGGACGGCTGTGTAAAAGGATGGTTGTGCATGGGGACTGATGGATGGACAGATGGGACAAGCTGAACATGGGGATGGATGGGTGGTCAGACAGATGGATAGTTATGTTTGGGGATGAATGAATGGATGGATGTATGGACAGCTGTGTATGGGGATGGATCAACAGGCAGATGGACAGATATGGATGGAGATGGACAGATCAATGGACAGATGGACAGCTGTATATGGGGATGAATGGATGGAAGGCCAGATGGATGGATAACTGTGTATACAAATGGACAAATGGATGGATAGATAGTTGTGTGTGGGAATGGACGGACAGATAGCTGTGTATGGGGACTTATGGACAGATAGGCTACATCTACACTGCAATGCTATTTCAGAATACTTGGAGTATCCGAAATAGCTATCCTGCATCTTAACAGCAAGCCTGTTGTTTCTGGCTCACTATTCCAACGTCCCTGTATACCTTATTCCATGAGGAGTAAAGGACATTTCAGAATAGTGGGTTATTTTGAAATTTGGCACTGTGTAGACAGCACCAAATTACAAAATAAACGTTTTCAAAAGAAGATTGAAATAAGATGTGCAATTTGCCTAGCTCAAATTACGTATCTTATTTCAAACTATGGTGCAGTGTACACATAGCCTTAGATGGAAGGATAGCTATGTATGGGAATGTATGGACAGACAGATGGATGGCTGGAATGGATGGACAGATGGACTAATAGATAGCTGAGTAAGGGAATGGATGGACAGAGGGATGGATAGCTGTGTATGGGGATGGGAGGATGCACAGATGGATAGGTGTGTATGGGGATAAATGGATGGATAGCTGTGTATGGGGATGGACAGATAGATGGACGGAGGAATATCTGTGTCTGGGGATGGATGGATGGATGGATGGATGGATAACAGTGTACAGGCATGGATGGACTGATGGACAGACAGACATGTCTGGGGACAGATGGATGAATGAACAGACAGACAGTTGGGACGGGGACTGATGGCTCCCCCGATGTTCCATTTACCTTGGCCCGAGCCCTGTGCACAGTCAGGGGCTGCGTGTCCGTCAGGGTCGCTTCATAGACCTCTTGGATGTCTGGGGAGGGATGGCAATGAGAATTGACTTCCCTGGGGAAGGGTATTTCCCCAGCATCCCTGCCATGCCCCACACAGTGCTCATTGCTGGGAGAGCCTGGGCCTGGGATAGCTCTATGAGGCTGGAAAGCTGGACCCGGGCCACAGGGGCAGGGCGGGGCTGGGATGCTGGCACAGAGGGGCCCAAGGTGCTGACCCATCCATGGGGGCAGGGTGGGAGTGGGATGCTGGGGCAGGCTGGCTAAGCTGTGCCCAGACAGCGGCTGCCTGCTTAACAGAACCACTTTGTCTGAAAGCTCCTTAAGGGCCATCCCTCAGTCTCTACCCCTGCCCCCACCCAGGTCAGAGCTAAACAAGGCAGATTAAACCCTAATTATAGCCCTGCCCCCCCTTCACCCAGTCCCACTGCAGCCTCTGCTGTCCACATGCAGGGTCTGCCCCACATCCGTGCATGCCACCAGGCCACCCAGCTCAGCCAGGAGAATTTGTTAGGGTCAAGTGTCTCTCCATGACTTAAGCTCCGCTCCTACACCCCTAGTCATCTGCTGTGTAAACCCTCCCATTCTTGGCCCTTAAGCCCCTCCCCTGCTCTGTGAACCCTCCCCCCATAATCTGTGAGCCCTGCCCCCACTCAGTCAGTCCCTCCCCAATCCCTAAGCCCCTCCCAATACCCTATCCTTAAATCCTGTCCTTTCCCCATTTCTAAGCCCTGCCCCTGATCTGTCAGTCCCTCCCCAGCCAATAAGCCCCACCCCTGCTATTAATTCCCCATCCTTAAATCCAACCCTGATCTGTCAGCCCCTCCCAGCAAAGTCCCTAAGACCCCTCTCTACACGATATCTAAACTACCACCATATCCTTAAGTCCTAGCCTTTCCCCACCCCTAAACCCTGCCCCTGATATGTCAGTCCAGCCTCTATTGTGTCAGCCACCAGCCCTTATGGCCTGCTCCAGCTGTCAGTCCCTCCCCAGTCCCCCAGCCCCACCCCATTGTTAGCCCCCCAGTCCTGAAGCCCCACCCTGATCGATCAGCCCCGCCACAGTCTGTAAAACCTGCCCCTGATCTGTCAACCCCTCCATTGGCCCCTCCACCCTTTCCCTCCTGTGTCTGCCCTACCTCCAGCCCATAAGCCCCACCCCAACCCTGCACCTACCCAGCAGAGCCTGGAAGAGCTGACTCTGGAAGATGCTGAGCAGTGTCTGGGCCTTCTGGCGAAAGCTCTGGTCTGGCGTCTCCTCCATGAGGCGCAGGGCAGCCTGGGCCTCTGGAGGTGAAGGAGGAGGAGGAGTTGGGGTCAGGATGGGCATGGGGGAGAGCCTTTCTGGAGTTGTCCCCCCCGGAGATAGGATGCAGAGAACTACAAGTCAGAGGCAAGCGCCTGGGCGGGGGAGGCATTTCTAGGGCACCCCCCTGTGGTGTGTATTTCTGGAGCAGCCCTGGGTTGAGGGAAACACATTCACATTGGGGGGCAACCCCTGGGACAGGAGTCCAGAAAGGGGTTGAATTTCCAGAAGGAGGGTGCACAAGAGGGGATGTTTTCAGGGCTCCAGGTTGGAGCACATTTTGGGGGGAAGGTGTTGGGATGCGGCACCACAGAACGGAGACCAAGTGGTGGAGAGTGCAGACACACACCCCTCATCATTACCCCCAAATACACACGCCGGCACCCATGAACTCTGTCTCTCATACACACAAACCCCTACCTAACTGAACACTCTCAAAACCTGACACTACAACACCCCCACATCCTACACACACACACACACACACACACACACACAATTCATTATTACTCCCACATATACCTGCGGGCTCCCACAAACCCTATCCTACACACACACACACAAACTGGCCTAGATCACTCTCACACATGACCCCAGCTCATAAAACCCCCCTCTCCAAAGGATACAGCCCAAATTCCTATGACACACACACAACTGTATGCAACACACACCTCTACACAGCCTCCTAAACCCTCACAGCCTCCGCACCTGCCATGCTCTCATGCAACCCCACAATTGCACAGAGCACATGAATGCTCATGCCTTCACACATGCCATATGCACACATATCTGTCACTCAGGTGAGCCCACAACACACAAACTCCCACAGTTTTGCACCCACTTCCAATCCCACAACACTACACAAAGGCCTACCTATCCCTCATCCAACCCCACAACATTATACAAACTCCCACATGCCACACCTCTCTCCATCCAACCCCACACAATCCCACACAAATGCCTGCCTCTTTCCTATTCAACTTCACACCCCTCATCTCCATACACACCCCTATCCCCATCCTACCCCACACCACCTCCCCACACACTCCCATACAGGCACCTCCCTCCTTACAGGCTGCCCCCTGCCATCCCTACTCATACACACTTTCTCTTACACCATAGCTCTGACACAACACACAAACGCACTTCTCTTGCAGACCACCACCAGCTCTGCCCTGTGTGACACAATAACCCCAACAAGCTCATGGAGAAAAAACCCTATTGCCCACTCTCTCCTCACCCAACCTAGATGGCTCATACCCAGGACTCCCACAGTTACTGCGTTTGAGGGTAATTGGGGATACCTCTATGCTCCCCTCAGAGCTATCCCGGAGATGCTTGGTTAGGGGTTATCTGTGGGGGGGGCCTACCTTTCCGTTTCCTTGGCATTGCAGCGCCTGGTGTGGGTGTGTGTGTGGGGGAAAGGACACACACTAATCCCATAATCTGCCTTCCCGACAGCTGCTGGCTTAAAAGATTGGAAGACCGGTAGGATTTTGGGTAGTGTAGTTTCGCCCCAGGGTATGGGGGTGCTCCCCCAAAGTAATAAATCACCTCCCAAAAAATCCACAGAAAGTTGGCATGAGTAACACGCCCAAGAGGGTCTCCCCCCATTCTCCCTCCACCACTCCTCTGCCTCCTTCCCTGCCCTCCAAAACCAGCCCTCTTAATTTGCTCCTCCCCAAAGTGCCCCACCAAGAGACAGCCTTGGGGGAAGGGCCTGGAGGAGGCAGACAGACCTCTAGTCCCGTGGGGGAAGGAAGCAAAGGCCAGCAGAGAGGCCCTGGGGAAGTATGGGGGGCAGTAGAGAAGAAGGAAGAGGGGTCGCAAAAGAGCAGATGTGGGGAGTTTGCCCCAGAGAGGGGGGGTTGGGGACAGATGTGCCATTTCAGATGGGGGCCTTTAAATACGATTCCAGAGGCTACTTACTTTCTGTAGTTTGCCAAAATCGGAATAGATCATTTAACTTTTGGAAACATGCCAGGGCAAGGCCTTCTGAGTTTATACTGTGGTGTGGTCCACAGTTCTAGGGATGTTACAACTACTGCCAATAATGGACTAGTGACTTTATAAACAGAAGTGAAACTGACACTTAAGTCACTTTCACAGTATGTGCCAGCCCCAAGTGTTCAAAGATCCTGAGTCAGGTACACCAAAATCACAAGGTTAGCTTCAAAATCATGAGATTGTGACAATAATTGAAGTAGTGCTGTTCATATTTGTCTTCTGCAATAAGAGAACAAAGAAAGGGAAAGACAATGAATTTAAATCTCAGATCGCCTTTAGAACTCCCTGCCATTCCGTTATCTGACCTCAATGAGTGGTTATCCTGCCACATGAGTTTCTTACCACTAATTCATAGAGTTTAAAGATCAGTTTGACCATTACCTTACCTGGTCTGGCCACCTAGCTAATATTAGGGGGGAATTGTTCCAGCATAACAAAAGTTTAGAAACATTTTCATTCAGGACTCTAAAAATGTTTAGACTAATTTTAATTCTTCTTGTTGATTATATTAAAATGTTACAAGGTAATTTTAAATATATGAGTTTTATCCTACTGCAAGCCTGTGCAGTCAGCCCCCTGATGTTCCCGGGGAAGCAGCTGCCAACCAGGTGATGTGCCCCACCTTCACCCTGAACCAGCCCTGGAGAGAAGCTGCTGGGCATGTCACATAGCCCCCTCCACCTTGTGCAATGCCAGGTAAGTTTTCTTACCAAATGACACCAAATGAAATTAATGGGTAGCAGGTTTCAAACTAATAAAAGAAAGTTCTTCTCCACACAGCGCAGTCGACCTGTGGAACTCCTTGCCAGAGGAGGCTGTGAAGGCTATGACTATAACACTTTTAAAAAGAGCTAGATAAATTCATGGAGGTTAGGTCCATAAAAGGATATTAGTCAGGGTGTAAGGAATGGTGCCCCTGGCCTCTGTTTGTCAAAGGCGGGAGAAGGATGGCAGGAGACAAATTGCTTGATCATTGTCTTCGGTCCACACCTTCTGGGGCACCTGGTACTGTCGGCAGACAGGCTACTGGGCTAGATGGACCTTTGGTCTGACCCAGTACGGACATTTTTATGTTCTTGTATTATATATAACCTACAACTGTTTATTTTAAATTAGAAATATGTATTACCTTCACATATATTGGCTGACTATAATATTAGCTGTAACATACCATTTATTATAGATTATCTTTACACATATTAATGATAAAGATGTATTATCCTTAAATATATTAAATATCTGTAATATTGAATGGAACATACAACTGCTTACTATCTTAATTATTAATTTATATTTTCTTTACATCTACCATATTATATACATAGGTATTCAAAATACAAATGTGTATTACTAGGGTGCTGTGCCCCCTGCTTGCTATGCTCACCCCCCCTCTCTCATTGCAGGTGTCTGGCCAGGGAGAAGGGGGCAGGAGTGGGCTGGGAGCAGGGTCTCTGGCTGGGGGCACAGGGTAGGAGCAGGCTCACGAGCAGAAGGGGTGAGGGAGTTTTTTCTGTGGGGGGCTCAGATAGCAGAGGGGACCTAACGTGGCTGGAGGGAGGAGGTCAGGCTTGGATTGCAAAGAGGATGCACGGTGGCTGGGAGTGGGGGGTCAGGCTCGGATGGTGGAGGGGACGCTTGGCACGTCCGAGGCAGGGTGTTGGGCTTGAGGGGACACAGGGCAGCCCAGGGAGGGTGGGTGGGTGTGTGTCGGGCTCAGATGGGGGAGAGGACCCAGCCCCAGCAGCTCCTCCACAGTGATGCAGCCCCCGGGGTATGAACCGGGAATCAGAGCTGGAACAGCCCATGCGCAGAGGGGATGGTGCCGAGGATAGCCACAGCAAGCAGCTGAGGATGGAGGCAGGTGGTAGTATGAGGATACAGATAATGTCACACTGTCATTCCACAGGAATTTTTTTTAAGAGAGAGAGAGATTTTCTACTATATATTTAGAGCGTTTGCTCAAGAACGCCTAAATGGTAAGAGCTAAGGCCATCAAATTCGGAATGAAGTTTCCTCTTATCCTAACTTAAAGCAAGGTCAGGTTTGGTAGTGCCTGGAAAATGGGATATGCTTGCTTCTCCCAAAACCACAGAGAAAAGAAAGAACCACCAAATCAAGTACAATCCTGGCCAGTGAGCAAATGTTGAGACTGAACCAAGATGAGCCAGAAAGATGGACTGGCCCTGGATTAGCTTCTCAATAAACCTTACAGAACAGAGATAAAATAGAGACAGTTGTGATACTCTGTTTTAATCAATTATTTTATTAATAAACTTTTTGCCTTAGTTTTTGAAAAATACAGGCATTTAAATAGTTAAAAACAATGAGCAGTCCGGTGGTACCTTAGAGGCTAACAAATCTATTATATCTTGAGCTTTCATGGATACTCATCTGATGAAGCGGGTTTTACCCATGAAACCTCATAACATAATAGATTTGATAGTCACTAAAGGTGCTAGAGGACTACTTGTTTTTAATCATTTTTTATTTTCCAAACCCGCCCAAAAACCTAAATTAAGAACCTGAACAATGACCAGTAAAACTGCTAGTATTACATATTACGTGGATCTATTGTTGTTCCATATATATGAAAATATACAGATATTAAATGTACAAGTTACGTTTATATTAAGATATTATATGTACTTGCAATAGCCTAAGTATCCAATGTGCCAGAAGGTGTTTTTATCCAGCCCTCTGTATCCTCTCCTGCACCACCACTTTTAGGAGCACACAGCTGAACTGGACACCAGTATCAAGCTCACAGATGCCATATACAGGAACAGATCACAAGCTCATCTCACTTCGGCCATGAAAGAAACCTGATAAATCAGTGGAACTTCCTGCTACATGACATTGTAGGCACTGTGGGATTGCTATAGCCAGGGAAACCATTTCTCTGTGTGTTGCTTAACAGCAACTTTGCACCACATGATTACGCCCAAGCCCAAGAAGGTGGCATGGGGAACTGAGAGGGGCTGTTGGCTCACAAGACTTCCTGCCACTTAATGACAAGCAGGGCCAACAGCGGGATGCTTATAGAGCATGAGAACCTTGGATTAACCTTCAATCCAATTAAATATCCAGGACCAAATAACAAGGAACAGGGGTAGGGGAGAAAGAATGGGATGTATGGCCCATTTCTGCTGCATTTCCATCCCAGCTCCCTGCCCCTCCACAGAATCCTCCAGGTATTGTCAGCCAGGGAAACTCCCCACCACATGGCTGCATCATGCACATATGCAAGCCACAGTTCCTTTCCGCCCTCTAGACCCCTTCATGCATTGGACAGGGGCAGCTCCATCTGGGAAGACTGGAGCATATCCCCAGGGGATCGGGACACTGTTCTATTAATAGACCCCTCTCAAAGGGTTCACTGACCCCACCAAAGAACTTCACCCAAGAGTTTGAGTCCCAGAGGATCCCCATATCTGCCTCTCCCCGCCCATTTCCCAAAGCAGCAGCACTAGGAAAGCTCTAGGGCATCCAGTCATCCAAAATATTGTGTTTACTGACAAGGAAACATTGCGGGTGCAAAGGGCAGCTGGGCAGGTTTCCCCTTGTATGGCCGATGCTGGCTGGAATCAGTGTCATCCCATTTCCAGGGGCACCCTTGCTTGGAAGGCAGTATCCAGGGTCTCTGATTTTCTCCCACGGGTGCAAGATTTGTAGGCAACCCCACACTGTAGCCTGGCACATCCTTCCACCCCAAAACCAACCGTCATAGGGGGAACATAAAGCAATCACGTCTGGTTAAAGTTCAGCTCTCTCCCTGGGGGAGAAGGGAGCCTTATAATTCCCTCCTTGGGGAACCTTGAAACAGACCTTCCACCTCTCAGAACAGTTTCCCCCCTCCTCCAGGGTAACCTCAAAACAGACATTTCTCTTCTGCTACAAGGCAAATTTTTTCCCATTTGCACCAGGGCAGCTTCAAAACAAATATTTCCCCAGTGTCCTGGGGAGCCTCAAAACAAATATTTCTCCCCTCCTTCAACGGGAACACATTAAGGCATTTCCCAAGAAGAGCTATGTCCTGCAGGTAGCATGTTAGGCAGAGCTCATTAGGGGTAGGAAAAAAGGTACGGTGCCCCACTGTTTGATCTCCCCCACATTCCCAGACATTCTGGGTAGGGTGCAGAAGTGTATGCTGGGAAGCATGGGGAGAGAGCAGTTTGGGATCAGAGTTTCCAAGATGCACCTCCTGCCTCTGCCAGAGCAGTGTCAGGGCTCAGAAGCCCAATGGGTTGGGAGAGACCACACCACCGTTTTCCACCAGGGCCCGGGAGATGCCCCGCAGATTCCGGAAGGTCTGCCGGGCGCCATCCGTGTTCAACGTACTCAGGGAGGTTGAGAGACGCTTGTAGGCCTGGAGCAAGATGGAGAGAGTGGAAGCAGAGGTGTGAGAGATGGGCATAGAGGCTCCCCCCACCTCAAATCCTACCCATCCCCCAACTAGGAACCAGTGGGATGGAGGGAGGGAGGGAGAGAAATGGAGGACACAGGCATGGAGGATGGTGAGAGGAGGAGGGCTAGGGATGGGAATGGATGGACAAAGGGGTGGGTATGGGACCAAGGGATGGAGGGAGGGAGGGAGGGACAGACAGAGGGGTAAGTATAGGACTGAGGTGGCTAGATGTGGAGGGCACAGACCATAGGCTGACAGAAGAATGGACAGAGAGGTATATACGATGGACGGACGGACGGACAGAACTATGGATCTGGCTGCCCCATCTCACCTCATCGCACCATGTCTCACAGAGCAGCTTCTCATGCTGGGCAGTGGGGTGGGACTGGGCCAGGGAGCGTGATGCCCTGAGTGGGGGGAGGGGAGGGGGAAAAAAAAAAAAAAAAAAACACAATCCATTAGAACAGGAGGGGCAGGAGAAAGGGTAGAAGACCCAAATTTGGGACCAAGAAACTTTTCTGACCTATTCCCTCTCCAGGCTGCCCCAGCCTTGGTTATTCCCCTCCCCGCAAAGGCTTCCTGGGTAACATTCCCTCTAATTTTTTCCATCAATGTGCAGAATAAATTGTATTATACACACTGAGGTATGTACTTGTGTGCACCACCAGCAGAAACAGATGCTGCCAGCTGTAGTTGCTGTGAGTGCTCTGCCAATCATCTGGGAGGCATCTGAATCTCTCCTGGGAGGCCACCTAAGTGCTTAGCTCACTGGGAACACTGCTCCTGGGATGTAGGGGAACCCCACCTCCCCATTACCTCCAGTTATCCCCCTCAAAGTCCTCCTTTCCTGACATCAACTCCCCCCTCCTCTCTGCAGCACCCATCCTGAAGTGGCACCTGGAGAGCAGCACTGCCATGGTGTAGAGATCGATGGCTGCGTCTGCCACCCGCATCAGCACGAACTGCTCGTCTGGGGATAAGGGGGAGGAGGGATCAGCACAGAGCCAGCTCTGTCCCCCCCCCCCCCAAAACAACTCCCCTTTGACTCTTTCTCTGATGCACCAATCCCCACAGCCACAGGACACCCCCCCAACCTTCCAGCCAGCAACTCCTCATTGCCCTGGGGATACCCCCCAACACCACTGTGTTCTGCACCCCATAGAGAACAGGGGGGCGATGAGCTGGGACTCCCTCTTTCCCAGTTAGCCCCATATCTCCAAAATACTCTCACCAATGATCTTCTTGCCATATTTGAGCAGCTGCCCCTCCACTGTGGCTCCAAAGAGATCGACAGCATGCACCAGCTGGAAAGTGGGTGGAAGGCATGGAAAGTGGGACAGGATTATGGGGGGGCCAGACACAGACCCCCAAATATCCCCCACCACCCCAAAATCGGAAACCTAATGGAGTCAGGATGAACTGGGGGCATCAGAAGGTGCGGCTTAGGGTTAGACTCACCTGCTTTGCACTGGGGTCCAAATCAGGGTGCACCACATCTTTCAGGGTGAGTCCAGAGCCCAGTCCAGCTGTCCTGGGGGGGGACCACACAGGGCATGAGGAACACCCCCCCCCCAAGTGTCCTGCTGCCCCCCTCCAAGGAGCAGAACTGCCCCACCCAGGGATCCTCCAAAAAGACCTTCTCAGAGAGACAAAAAACAAAAACAAAACAGAGAGTCTCTCCAGAAATTCCTGCCCAGAGCTCCCTACTCCCTGAAGAATAAACCCCCCATCCTCCAAGGAGCCCTCCAAGAAACCTCCTAGAAACCACCCCCCATGAGGCTCCCCAGAGAATGAATCCCACTTGGAAACCTCCCAGACAACCCCCCCACCTCCCAGAGAATCAACTCCTCTGGAAATCCAGCGTGCAGCCCCTCCCCTGGTACCTGCGCAAGCGGCTTGCAGCCTCCCGGGACAGCAGTGCCGCATTCCCCAGGGGAGTTTTCAGGGCCCTCTGCAGCACACGCAGCCGGTTCCCAGCACTCTGTCGGGAGGAGAGGGGTTGAGTCAGTGCTTTCTAGGGAAAGAATCAAAGCCTCCCCCACCTGGTGCCAGGTTTGCAACAGCCTCCTACTGCCAAGGTCTGCTGACCACTCCATGGCAACTCCACTCTCCTGCAACATTCACCCCGAGATCAGCTCCAGTCCTTCTCCCCAATGAGATCCTCGCCCCCCGTCCACAACCCAATTCCCAACAACCCCATATCCTTCTCCCACACAGCCTCCTTTTGAGGTCCAGCCCCATACACCATCTTCCACCCTCAAATCTCCCTCCCCCACGGATCCTCTTTGAGATCCACTCCCAAGATCTCCCCCTCCCCACAACCCCCCTTCAAGATCCCCCCTCATATACTCACCCCATCACAGCCCCTAACCAACCGTCACATGCTTTCTTCCTTCCCAAGTCTGGGCTCCCACATCCCCCCACATCCTCCTCAGATCCCTCCATCAGCCCTGTGGGCCCCCCCCAACCTGGAAGCCATTCAGAGCCACAAAGAGTCGCAAGATGTCATTGGTGCCCTCGAAGATCCGGAAGACCCGGAGATCCCGCATCACCCGCTCCACACCAGCGTCCTGGGCGGGGGAGAGGGAGTTAGCCAAGGGGGCCCCTGCATGGGAGGAGAGGAGGGGGAGATTGGCTGGGAGGGACAAATCTGAGCACTGGAAGAGGGTTGGGGGGGATTGGCTGGGAATGGGGGTGGGGCAATCCTGACACTGGGGAATGGGGGAGAAGATAGGCCGGGGGGGAGGGGGGGAGAATCACAGCACCGGGGGAGAGGAGGCAAATCAGCTTGGGAGGGGGGATCCCGGTGCCAGACAGGTGCAAGGAGGTTGCCCAATGGATCCCAGCACCGAGGGGATGTCTACACTCACCTTCATGAAGCCCATGCCTCCCATGATCTGAATACACTCATCTGTCACCATCCAGGCGGCTTCCTAGGGGGCAAGGGGGAGGTGAAAAACAAAACAAAACCACAGCCTCATGGTAACATAATCCACCCCACAATTCAAAAGCTAGAGCACCTAGGAGCTGCTCCTGTCCCGCCTCCCACACCACCCAATGGGGTCTCACCGAGCCAAAGATTTTGCTGATGGCTGCCTCGGTCTGGAAATCGGTTGCCCCTTGATCCATGTTAGCGCTGATCATATATGCCATGGACTGTGGAGAAAGAATGGTTGAGAAGGTCCCACCTCTGGAGCAGGGTGGCTAGTTACACAGGGACCCCTTGCCCAGTGCTGAGATGCAGCCACCTCTAGGGTATGAGAGCTAGTTACACAGGGACCTTTCACCTGTTAGCATGTCACAGTGCCCCCTAGTGGCAGGCTCACCTCGGTGACGTAGTGCAGCATGGCCATACGTGCCAATTTCTCCTGAATGGTTCCAAAATTGTGGATCTTGTCCCCAAACTGGGTGCGATTGGCTGCATACTCCACCTGGGGGGTGGGGGAATAGCCCAACCGTAAGGGGTGCCAAACTCTCAAAGTGCAATGTGGTGGCTGGGGATTTCGGAGCGGGGGAAGGAGAGTGTCTAGGCTAGCAAAGGGGAAATCCCACAATGTAGCAGGTGACTAGAGGTGGGGTGTCGGATATCCCACAATGCAGTGTGAGGGAGGCTGAATTTCCAAAGTGCAGAGGTGTGGGCATGGGGGGCAGAAATCCCAGAGTGCAGCAGGGGGCTATAGGGGAGGGGTAAACAATCCCACAATGCAATGGGGCGGCTATAAGAGTGGGGACAGAAATCCCACAATGCAGCCTAGAGTGGGACTTTGGGGGGGGGGGGGGGAGAACAGGACTCACAGCCTTGCCAAGGATGCCCCTCATGGTGCCAGCCATGGCGGCCGCCATGCCAAACCGCCCATTGTTCAGGATGTTCATGGCCACCTTGAACCCGGCACCTAGTGGTCCCAGTACATTCTCTGTCGGCACTCGCACACCCTCAAAGTGCACCTCAGCTGTGTTTGATGCCTTGATCCCCATCTTCTTTTCGGGAGGGCCACTGCAATGGGTGGGAGTATAGGGGGCGCTGACAATCCAGGACAGCCTCCCCGAACATGTATCCCAAAACACAGACCCCCACCAATAGCCCGATATTGTAGGCACCAAAACAGCACCCTTGAACATGAGCCCCAAATCACAGTCCTGCACCTCTGTTATATAGGCTACTGCAAACCTCCCCATATCGTATTCCCCGAAACGCAACCCTTTGAATGTGCATCCTGAAATACTGCCTGCTGCCCAAACTGTATGCCCTGGAATGCCCCCCATGTATCCCACCCCCTAAATACACCCCACCGCGAACACTCCCAAAAATACAACCCGGAAACAACCTCTCTGTGAATGCCCCTAAAACATGCCCCAAAGTTCTAATTCCCCCAATGCCGCCAGATATACCATAGATATACCACAGCTGATCTATACCCACAACAAACACCTCATGGTGTCCCAACACCAGGTACCTGTCCTCCAAAACATGCTCTAATTTCATTTAGACACCTCCTAGCTCTGCCACAGTGCCCCAAGATGTTCCCCACCTCCCAGATCTGCGCCCTCCCACCAGGCTGGGTTTGCAGTACTCACTGGGTGACCCCCCCAAATGCTCGCTCCACAATGAAGGCTGTAATCTTTTCCTTCACCTCACCCGTCGCCTCGTCCTTCACAGGGGTCTTGGCAAAGACGGTGAAGAGGTCAGCCAGCCCCCCATTACTGTGGAGGAACACAAATGGGGAGGTAAGGAAAGTAGGGTACACTCAGGGACAGCCTTCTGCTGAGACCCCATGCCCCACAGCACCCCCTAGCACCACCCTTGGGCCAACCTTTCCTGCCAGGGAAGAGCACTCCCTGCTGAGCCCCCAGCTTATAGTGCCCCCTAGCATTGCCCTGGAGCCAACTCTACCTGCAAAGGTAGAGTTCCCTCCACTGAGGCCCACTCAGGCAGCACACACCTGATCCAGATCTTGCCACCGTCCAGGGTGTAGTAGGAGCCGCAGGGGCTGGGTCGGGCCGTGGTGCGGATGGAGGCGGCATCCGAGCCACTGGCCGGTTCGGTCAGGCAGAAGGCAGCGATTGTCTCTCCTTGGGGGTGGGGGGAAAGGGTTACACCCGCATTTCTCAAACTGTGGATCCCGATCCCTTGGGGGGTTGCAAGCAACTTAGAGGGGAGTCACGGTATCACAAAGTTTAAGAACCCCTGGGTTACACAATTTCCATCTACAGCCCCTCCAGCCATTAGGCCCTCCCCCAAACACTCCTGTGTCCTTTACCCTGCCCTCCAGCCCCACCCCTTCTTCCTGCCTCCCTCCATCCCCTGGTTCCTCCTCCCTGTCCCCATTATACTGTACTCCCCCACTATGCCCACTGTTCCTTCACATCTTGCCAATCCAGCCTTTCTCGACGTACACCCCCTCATTGGCACTCCTCACCTGTGGCCAAGCGGGGCAGGTACTTCTCCTTCTGCTGGGGGGTGCCATAAAGCAGCAGCCCCTTGAAGCCAATGGACTGATGGGCCCCCAACGTGATACCTACACCCAGGTCATGCATCCCCACGATCTCCACCAGCCGGGCATACTGTAGGGATATGGGTGAACACAAGGCCAGCTGAGATACTCTCTGCTAGGGACTTACAGCAGGGTCGGGGGCACAGAGAAGGGGGAATGGGTCTCACCTGGGTGTTACTCAGCCCCAGCCCCCCCAGCTCGGGTGGGATCTGCAGCCCGAAGGCCCCCAACTCCTTCAGCCCCTGCAGGGTACGGTCTTCCACCTGTTCCAGTGAGTCGTTGGCTGCTGGATCATTCACTTCCTGGCCAGGGCAAGGGAGTCTGAGTGAGGGATCCCCCCTACATGCTGCCCCCCCATGTGCAGTCAACCCCAATACACACCAAACCTCCCCTGAACTCAAGCCTCATCTGCTCTCCCACTGGCCTTCCAGCCAGAGCCCCCCAAACTCAGCCCTTCCCCACACATATCTCCCAGGCCTCCAAAACTCACCTCCCTCCCACTCATCTCCCCAGGCCCAGTCCCTCCTAACTCATCCCCTACTTACCTGGAAGAAGCGGCTGACGGGTCCCACAAGCTGCTTCAGAAACTGGGCCTGCTCTTCCGTCAGCACTACAGAGAAGGGGCAGGTAGTGAGTGAGGGAAGCCCTCACAGATATGTGGGGATTCCACCTCCCTGCCCCAACTTCTCCTATTACTCTCCTTGGAGTCACACCCAAGCCAGCAGGGCAGTCCTCCCCCATACCCGCAACCTCCCAGCAACTCCCCCCCAGCTCTCCCTTACCCGAGGGGTAGGGGAAGACCTGCTCCGTGCTGATCCGACCCTGGAACATCCCCATGGCAAAAGACTTTGACTCCTAGGGGAGGAGCAACAGAAAAAAAGGGGGCTAATTGGGGTCTGGTGCCCCCCCAGACTCTGACATTCCACCATACACCATCAGGCCCCACCAATTCCTCTCCACCCACAGGGGAACTGGGGCTCTGACCCCTCCCAAAAGATTCTTGATACCCCTCTAATCAGGGAAGGAATAGGGAGCCACCACACTCTCTGATTCTCCTTTGCACTGGAAGGAAAATTAGGGTCTGATCCCTCCAAAAACAGGAGGGAAATAGGGATCTGCCCCTCCCCTAAATCCCCATCCAATAGGGGCGCAGGAATCAAAAGAGAAACCACACCCACAAATGGCTCCCCTTCCCCCTCCCAGGATACTGAGGGTTAATAGCAGGGTTTGGGGGGCAGTGGACATACCTCTGGGGGGAACTTAGTCTTGGATATGGTCTGTGAGACAGTCCCTGCCCCAGCCTTATTCAGCACAGCCTGTGGAGAGGAGAAGACAGAAAGCATCAGCAAGGGGCTGTGGGTCAGGAGAGAAAGGCACCGGAAGGTTTGGGGGCAGCCCAGGGCTGGATTGGCAGGGGCTACATGTCAGGAGTAAGGGGGCACCAACAGAGCTGGGGGAACCCTGAGCTGGTACCCTTTCTCCAGGGAATCAGACCAGAATTAGGCTTCCTTCACCCTAGGCCCCAAGCTAGCCTGTCACCTTTGCCCTAAATATTCATGTCCTGTGACTCATCCCACAATAATAAAACCTTTCACCCAGATTCCCTGTGGAGACCAAATTCCAGACGATACCAGGACAAGATAGGAATATGGCCATCTCTAAGGCGGGGTGGCAGGTTACAAAAAGACCCCCTGGCCCAGCACTGAGACGTGCTCGCTTTGGGGGTAGGGTGGGGGTTAGCTGCAAGCTGCCAGTCTCTCCTCATGCCCACTCATTGCAAGACAGCACCCGCCACTGAGCCCCCAAATGCTTACCTCAGCAGCATGGGTGCTGTATAGACAGCTGCTGCAGGACTGGAAGGTGGGGTATGCTTGGGCTGGGGCCCTCCTGTAGCTGGGGAGACATGGGAATTAGGTTAGCGTTGGGGCCCTACGGAGAGGGAGAAGTCCCTTCCTCTGCCTCCCCTCCCCCAGGTCTAATCCTCCTCCACCACTTCCCACCACTCTCCTCCCTCCCCCACCCTCACAGTGCCCCCACTACCACCATCATTCTCCTACTTGCCTCCCCTCCATCCCCTTCCTCCTCTCTACCCCATCTCAGATCTCCCCTCCCCCACTTCCTAGCCCCTCCCCAGCCACCCCAACTCCCCACTTCCTAGCCCACCAGCCCCCACTTCCTAGCCCCTCCCCAGCCACCCCGACTCCCCACTTCCTAGCCCACCAGCCCCCACTTCCTAGCCCCTCCCCAGCCACCCCGACTCCCCACTTCCTAGCCCCTCCCCAGCCACCCCGACTCCCCACTTCCTAGCCCACCAGCCCCCACTTCCTAGCCCCTCCCCAGCCACCCCGACTCCCCACTTCCTAGCCCCTCCCCAGCCACCCACGCACTGCGGCGGGGGCGGACGCAGGAGCCGCAGGCAGAGCGCGGGGGCCGCTCGGGCTCCCTGCATGGCCGGTCTGGTTTGTCCCGCGTCAGTCTCTGCGCCCCTCCCCACAGTCCCGCAAGGTCACTGGCCCGGGCCCCGCCCCCACCAATGACTCGGGGGCGGGCGGCGCCTGCTTGCCAAGGAAAAGGGCGGGGAACCCTGGGAAATGCAGTTCGGGGGGGGGACGGTTGACGTCATGAGGGACACACCAGCATCACCCCCGTGGAATCCCCACGCGCACAGCCCCATCACACGCAGGGATCCCCCTACGTCCTAGTCCCACCTCCTCGCTCACAGCCCTGCCTTCGAGGGGTTTCCACGCGCCCCACGTACCTCCTGCTCTCCCTGACTTGTATGCAAATTTTATTTTAAATTCATGCAAGTTAGCCCCCAAGATGTACATGTACATGGCAGAGCAGACTGCTGGTCTCCATCTGTGCTGTGACCACCAGGGCTGGGGACCTGATTATACTCTCCCCCCCACCCCCCGCCCTTTGAACTCAATGAGCCATAGACCAGGCTGCCCTTAGGCAAAATGGCCGCCAGCTCCCATTACTCTTAAGGGATCTGAAGCCAGCCTGCCCTCCCCTAAAATGACTGCCACGCCTCCCTGCTATTAGTATACTTGTCAGGCTGCCCTTACCTAAAATGGCCACCTCCCATTAGGGCAGTGGTCTCCAACCCTTTTACGCCCAAGATCACTTTTTAAATGTCAGAACAAGACAAGTGATAGAAATGTAGCCGTGTTAGTCTGGGGTAGTTGAAGCAAAATGCAGGACAATGTAGCACTTTAAAGACTAACAAGATGGTTTATTAGATGATGAGCTTTCGTGGGCCAGACCCACTTCCTCAGATCAAATAGTGGAAGAAAGTAGTCACAACCATATATACCAAAGGATACAATTAAAAAAATGAACAAATATGAAAAGGACAAATCACATTGCAGAACAGGAGGGGGATGCGGGGGGGGGGGGGGGGAGAGAGAGGAAGGAAGGTAAGTGTCTGTGAATTGATGATATTAGAGGTAGGGAGAGTGGGATGTTTGTGAGTTAATGGTATTAGAGGTGATAATTGGGGAAACTATCTTGGTAATGGGTGAGATAGTTCAAATGTTTGTTAAGTCCTTGTTGGAAAGTGTCGAATTTTAACATGAATGACAGTTCAGAGGATTCCCTTTCAAGTGCAGATGTAAAAGGTCTTTGTAGCAGAATGCAGGTGGTTAAGTCATTGAGAGAGTGTCCTTTCTGGTTAAAATGGCAAGAAACTGTTTTCTCTTTGTGATCTTGTCTGATATCTGTTTTGTGGGCATTAATCCTTTGGCAAAGTGTCTGAGATGTTTGTCCAATGTACATAGCAGACGGACACTTTCGGCACATGATAGCATAGATTATATTTCTGGATGCGCAGGAATATGTGTTCTTGATCTTATAACTCACTTGGTTAGGTCCAATAATGGTATCAGCAGAATGAATATGTGGACAAAGCTGGCAACGGGGTTTGTTGCAAGGGAAGGTACCAGGGTTGGTATTAGTGTAGTATGTCCTGTGGTGGTTGGTAAGAATCATCTTGAGGTTAGGTGGTTGTCTATAGGAGATTATGGGTCTGTCTCCCAGAGCCTCTTTGAGTATGGTATCCTGTTCCAATATAGGCTGTAGTTTATTGATAATGTGTTGGACAGGTTTAAGTTGGGGGTTGTAGGTGATGACAAGTGGTGTTCTATTGTTGGTTTTCTTGGGTCTGTCTTGAAGTAGATGGTTTCTAGGTATTCGTCTGGCTCTTTCAATTTGCTTTTTTATTTCTCTGGGTGGGTAGTTGAGATTTATAAATGCTTGGTAGAGATCCTGAAGCTTCTGGTCTCTGTCAGTGGGATTAGAGCAGATGCGGTTGTATCAAAGGGCTTGGCTATAGACGATGGATCGTGTGGTGTGTTCTGGATGGGAGCTGGATGCATGTAGGTAACTGTATGAGTTGGTGGGTTTTTTGTAGAGAGTGGTGTCTAATTTTCCATTGTTGATTTGTACAGTGGTGTCCAGGAAGTGGATCTCTCGTGTAGAATGGTCCAAGCTGAGGTTGATGGTGGGGTGTAGGTTGTTGAAATCTCTGTGGAATATCTCCAGTGTTTCTTGGCCATGCGTCCAGATCATAAAGATGTCATCGATGTACCGTAGGTAGAGGAGGGGTGAAAGGGGACGGGAGTTGAGGAAACGTTGTTCTAGGTCAGCCATAAAGATGTTAGCATACTGTGGGGCCATGCGTGTACCCATGGCTGTGCCGCTGATCTGGAGGTATAAGTTGTTCTCAAACTGGAAATAATTGTGGGTGAGAACAAAGTTACATAGGTCTGCTATCAGGTTGGCAGTGGTGTCCTCTGGGATAGTGTTTCTAATTGCTTGTAATCCGTCTTCATGTGGGATGTTGGTATATAGAGCTTCTACATCCATGGTGGCAAGGATGGTATTATTGGGGAGGTTATCGATGTTTTGTAGTTTCCTTAGGAAGTCAGTAGTGTCTCGGAGATAGCTGGGGGTATTGGTTACGAAGGGTTTGAGAAGAGTGTCTACATAGCTGGATAGACCATTTTAACCAGAAAGGACACTCTCTTAATGTCACAGAAAAGTCAGTTGCGGCCACACAAGTGAGATGCAAAAAAATGACTCCTCCAACCACCCCCTCCCCCCCACCAAGCCTCACTAATGTGGCCCCAACTGTCCTGATGGGAGCAGGGACATGGTTCTGGGGAAAGGTGCTAGTGGGTGCTGGGGCAGGGGACAGGATGCCAGTGGGGGCAGGTGACAGGGTGCTGGGGCGGGGACAGGGTGCCAGTGGGTGTTGGGGCAGGAATCGGGGTTCTGCGGCAGGGGACAGGATGCCAGTGGGAGCAGGGAACAGGGTGCTAGTAGGTGCTGGGGCAGGGTGCCAGGGGTGCTGGGGGAGGGTGCCAGTGGGGGCAGGGAGTCCCCAGCATGTGCCTGCCCCCGGAACTCCTATCCCCTCCCCCCACAGAGGAGGGAAGCCCCGCACATGCCTCCTCCCGGGACTCCACCCGTCACAGTGGAGGGAAGCCCTGGGACTCCTCCCCCTCTCCTGCAGAGGAGAGAAGCTCCAGCGCGTGCCTGCTCCGGGGACTCCTCCCCCCTCCGCCCCTCGCAGCTGAGGAAGGAAGCCCCAGCATGTGCCTCCTCCCAGGACTCCTCCTTCCCCCCCAGAGGAGGGAAGCCCTGGCACGTGCTTCCTTCCAAGACTACTCCCCTGCCTCCTCTTCCAGAGAAGGGAAGCCCCAGCACGTGCCTCCTCTGGGGACTCCTACCTCCCTTCCCCACTCCACGCAGCAGGTGCACCACAGACCTCGGTCTGGCACTGCGCCAGCTGTTTGAGGGAGGGGGAGCAGCCAGAGCACTTCCTGAAACCCCAGAAGTGGCGCACGGCTGCTGGACTTCCTTCTATCCTGCAGGAAGCCGGCACTACCTTCACTATCACTGGAGATAGGTAGTGGGGCTTCTTGGGGGTGGGGAGAAATGGGGGGGGCCCCGAATGCCTTGCGATCAACTGGTTGAGCCCTCCCGATCAACCAGTCAATCATGATCGACGGGTTGGTGACCACAGCATTAGGGAAAGGGGCAGAAGCCAAAGGGCCCTCACCTAAAAATTTAAAAAAGAACAATGATCCTGTAGTATCATAGGGTATATCTACACTACCCCCCTAGTTCGAACTAGGGGGGGTAATGTAGTCATACGGAGTTGCAAATGAAGCCCAGGATTTGAATTTCCCAGGCTTCATTTGCATAAAGCCGGCCGGTGCCATTTTTAAATGCCAGCTAGGTCAGACCTCGTGCCGCGCGGCTACACGCGGCACAGACTAGCTAGTTTGGATTAGGCTTCCTATCCGAACTAGCTGTATGCCTCGTGGAAGGAAGGACTACAGACTACAGGGTTTTGTCAACAGAAGTTTTGTCGACAGATACTGTCGACAAAGCGCGTCTAGACTACAGCCAGTTCTGCTGACAAACCAAGCCGCTTTGTCGACATAACAGTGTGGACGCAAAGGACAGTGTAGATGCAATAATGCCTTCTATCGACAGAACTCTGTCAACAAAAGGCATTATTCCTCGTAGAATGAGGTTTACAGCTGTCTACAAAACTACTGAGTTTTGTCGACGTTATGTCGACATAACTCAAAGGCAGCGTGGACGCGGGTATAGTTTTGTCGACAAAAGTCCACTTTTGTCGACAAAACGCTGTAGTCTAGACACACCCTTAGAGACTAACAAATATACCTAGCGTTATGAGCTTTTGTGGACACAACCTACTTCTTCAGATGATAAATATGGAACAAGGGGCACAGAGTTTGAAATATAAAGAAAGCAGAATGAGGGGAGAGGGGGAGGAGAAATGGAAAAACCTGTCACTTAAAACTGTGTGCGCTAAATGAGGCTAATCGAGTAGGCTGTATGTGCCTGATACTTAGCTTTTGATGTCATTTAGGTGTCCAATATTATGGTTAGGGTTGCCAGATGGTTTCACCAAAAATACCAGGCCCCTCCCTCCCCCCAAAAAAGCCCCACTGCTGGGAATATTTTGTTGAGAGAGGGGGGAAAAAACTGCGGGCCAGTGAAATCCAGTCGTGGCCCCTTGAATTGCGGGGCCGCTCCCCTGCCACTTCCCCCACTGCTACCGCATGTCCATCGGGCGCTGAAACAGGAAAAGCAGAAAATACCGGACATTTTATATTTCTTTACCGGACAGAAGGCGAAAATACCAGACTGTCCCGTTCGATATACAGGACACCTGGCAACCCTAATTATGGTCTATACTGTTCACGTCTTTGTTCAGGCTGTGAGAGATAGTATCAAATTTGCAATATGAAGGTTAGTTCTGCAGATTCTCTCTCTAGTTGATTCCTGAAATTGTTTCTACAAATGAGGAGGAGAAAGAGGAGTCAAGCTGCCCTTATCTAAAATGGCTGTGTCTTCCCCTTGCTTTCTCTAGGCCTGAAGGCAGGCTTCCTTCAGGGAACATGGCTGCCTCCTGCAATTGTTTTAGACTTTAAAGCATGCCTGAAGGCAACTTGTTCCCATTGTATCACCGTATAAACTGAGCCCCCATCAATCCTACCCCTCTGGGAGACAGGAGCCCCAGCAAGCATAAAAGTCCTTGAATTGCCTGCCAGCAGCTCCTGAACCCCATAGCTCCCCTGGAGTCAATGGGCCAGCAACGCAGCTGGTATTAACAGCCCCGCCCCCCTTTGAAACACAGGCATCCTGGCTCCCAGCCTCAAACCTACTAGCCCCCAGAAACTTAAGGATACAATACAGCACAGTAGTTCTGGCTCCAAGGGCCCTCTTCCCTAACCACTACACCTAGGGTTGCCAGGTGTTCGGTTTTGAACCAGACAGTCCAGTATTTGAGCTCTCTGTTTGGGAAACAAATTCAGAAAATATATCTGGTATTTTCTAAATAAGATGTAATGTAGATTGTGATGTAATGTCAAGTGTGTCCAGTATTTTTGTTGAAACCATCTGGCAACCTTAACTAGACCCCATTCTCCTCTCAAAGCTGGGGAGAGAATCCTAGAGTCTGACTCCCAGCCTCCCCTGTTCTAACCTACTACTCTCTTTCCCCTCTCCACTGGGCCAAAAGGTAATCACCTAGGCTGCATCTAGATGGGCATGATTTTGCGCAAATACTTTTAACGGAAAAACTTTTCCATTAAAAGTATTTGCGCAAGAGTCTATACTAGCATGTGCCTTTGCGCAAAAGATTTGCTTTTGCGCAAAAGCATCCGTGCCAGTGTAGACGCTCTCTTGCACAAGAAAGCTCTGATGACCATTTTAGCCATTGGGCTTTCTTGTGCAAGAAATTAACGTTGCTGTCTATACTGGCCTCTTGCGCAAGAAGGCTTATCCCTGAGCGGGAGCATCAGACTATTTGCGCAAGAACCACTGATTTTGTACATTACAAAGTCAGTGTTCTTGCTCAAATACTCGCGGCCAGTGTAGACAGGCGGCAAGATTTTGCACAAAAGCAGCCGCTTTTGCGCAAAATCATGCCAGTCTAGACACAGCCCTGTAGTCTCCCTCCTAGGCTTCCATAATACCTTAGACCCAGCTCATGAAATACAAAGTCCCAGATCCCGAAAGGGGAGTCAGGCCCTGAAATACCTCTGAGGGTCTGAACCCAAGCCCCAGCCTTGGACCAAAAATCCATGGGGAAGCCCCCAGAGGGCAGTGTTCCCATCTCAAGGCTATGGTGTTTGCACCCTAAGTCCTGGGGCTCTGTTCCCAAGTTGCTTGCCTTGGGGTGGCCTAAAGGAGCCTGTAACATAGCCCTTGAGCAAGTTGCAGTGCCACTTTCTGCCTCAGTTTCCCCATCTGTTGATTGTGGCGCGAACTCCAGTAAAAACAGGTGCACAGACAACAGGGTGACTGCCACCAGCTAAGACCAAGTAGGGCCATAACTGGACTACTGGCCAACCAAGCAGTTCAGAAGCCGCCCTGTTTCTTTTTTGAGCTGTTTGCTTTATTTTTGTTTTTATTTAATACTTCCCCCCCCCATACACAGAGCTAAAAAATAAATACATTATTCAAAATAGGATTCTGCTACCATGGTGCCCCCCCCCAGAGGTTGGGGGTGCTACTAAAGAAATGTGGCACCCCCAGCCCTATTTATGGGGGTATGTACCCAATGTGGGGAACTAGAGAAATGAGGATCCCCAAGCCCCAGTTATGAGTGGTAGGTAGTGCATGTGGGAGGTTGGAAAAAGTGGGGCACCTCCACCCATTTGTAAGGACAAGAGGAAAAAGGGGATCCCTCAGCTTTGTTCACTGTACCTAGGCTATGTGTTGAGGGAATAGAATGGCCACCCCTTGGGGGTGATCTGGGCCAACTCGGAGTACCCCAAGCAAACAGGGTGAATCAGGAACAGCCCACAAACTATCCCAGAGCATGGTCTTTCCTTCCCTTTTACAACTCCCACTAAGCACCCTAATGTCAGCAGGGTGTGTAGGAGGGAAGAGGTGCCTCCCAACTGCAAGGAGGGGATCATCAGAAGGAAAGTGTTGTGGGAGGTAGTAATTGAGTCTGATGGAGAGGCTGAGACCATGAGTTACATGGGGGTTGGGGGAGGAACACTCCCATTTCAGACCCCCAATTATGTAGGTTTGGGAGGGGGAGAATAGTGAAAATGACCTTTCAAAAACTGTCCATTTTTAATACAAAGAACATTTATAAAAATGTCTCAAAAACGTGTTTTTTAAAATCGATAATAAAAAAGTTATACAAAAAGGATCTTCTTGGAAGGATAAAAGATCTAGTCACTTCATCCACACCGGTGCTGTGCTCCGTCATGAGACGGGGGTGGTACTAAGGGGTCTGTACCAACAGGGGGAGGATGTTTGGGGACAGTACCTAGCTTCGCTTACCAGGGTGGGTCATGTGATCACAGGGCCGAGTCATGTGACATTAAGAAAGGCATGGCCCTATGACGCAGGACGGTTATCACATGACAAAAGATGGCAATTGAGGATGCGAAAAGGCAGTCAGGTGGCTTGGGAAATCTGTCACCTGACTATGTGTTGGTCATGTAAAATCAAGGCAGCTAGTGCATAGGAAGACTAGTTACATGGACCACAAATGGTCATGACAGTGGAAGACTTGGTCAATGTCAAGAATGGGGGGTGTTACATGATCACAGGGAACCTGATGGTAGTGTTTTGCTCATGTGATATCCAGGTTCTCTCCTAGTGACCATAGGTGGCCAAGTAGTCAGTCACGTGACCCCAGAAGGCTCTGTGGATGGACATCAGGTGATGCTGAGGATGCTAAAGGTTGAATAATAGGACAAGAAGTGGCTAGTGGGTCACATGAACCCAGAAGGCAGTATGGCTAGAGGTCAGGTAAGGTCAAGGCTGCACCACATGACCCCCCCCCCCCAGGCTGTATGGATGGAGTCACGTGATACTAGTTGGTCACATGGCATTAGAAGGCATATGGATGGCAGATCACATGATCTCAAGGCGCCAAGCCAATCCCATGATGTCATAAGGCTCCACAGAAGGTCACATCAGGTTGAGGTGCTTGTGGCCTGGATCACATGACATACTCAAAGGTAAAGTCTAGTTGCGACACAAGGCTGGAGTGATCGCTTGGTATTCAATGGCTCCATGAGTGGAGGTCACATGATCTCGGGGAAGTCACATGGCCAGGAGGTCAGTCACATGACATCAAGGCAACTACCAATTGTGTCACATGGACATGGGTTGGTCACACAGCTTCTGACAGCGGATGTCACATAAGGTGAAGACTGCGTCAACCATCAGCAGGCAGGAGGTCACATGACATCAACGAAGAATTCGCTAGGGTTTCCCATGGCCATGTGGAAGGACTGGCGGCTGGCGGTGAGCTCAGGGGGCACTGAAGCCAGGTCACGTACTGGGGGGGCACCAGGGGGCTGCACAGAGGCAGGACTGGCACTAGGAGGAGCTGGGGGCATCATCATAACCATCATGGGGTTGTAGGGTAGGGGCATGCCAGGGGGCCCATAGGAGTGGAGGGAGTGGTGGGAGCGCATGCTGCTGACCAGGCTGTGGTGGCTGCGCTGGGGAGCTCCACCTGCCTCAGACCCACCCACTGCAGGGGTGGAGCCTCCTCCACCAACCACGGCCCCTGGCTCCGCCCGCCGCAGGCTGCTGCGAGTTGAGTACTCCGATTCACTGCCGCTTCCCGACTTGGACTCAGGGGCCCCCTTCTCATCCTTGGCCTTCCCCCGGCTCCCACCACCACCATCGCTACGGTTCGACCCACTGCTCCGGCTCCCTGCAACAAGACCAGGGCAGAGATTAGGAACCCTAAAATCCTCAGCAAGTACCCCCTCCTGCCCTGTCACAGAGTGAATCCTGGCATCCCAAGTCCTCTTGCAACACACCAGCCCCCCACCTCTCCTCACAGAACTGTAGAGAGAACTCAGGAGTCCTGGCTCCCAGCCTCCCCAGCTTTAACAACCAGCCCCCTGCTTCCCTCCCACAGCCAGGGAGAGAGTGTAGAAGTCCTGGCTCCTAGTCCCCCTGCTCTAACCTACTACACCCCTCCCACCCCCATCCTTGTCCCCTGCCAGAGGATAGAACCCAGGTATCTGGGTGATTGCATAGTCACTCACCCTCGCTGTGCTGGCTGCCGGCACTGCCCATGCCATAACTGTAGGAGGAGAGCTCATGGTAGGGCGGGGGCTGGCTGCTGTAAGGGTGTGGGGCTGGGTACTGATAGGAAAAGGTGGGCATTAGAGGCCAGGGTGTGGCCCCAGGCAGTGGGAGAGGGGCCAGAGTGTCCTGGTCCGATGCCCCACTTGAGCCGTCATTGTCGTTGAGGGACAGGTTGGCCATGTCTGGAAGGAAAAGCAGAAGAGTCAGTCATACAGACCAACTGCATTCCTCCCCAGTAAGGGTACAGGGGCCTATCCCCTCCAGAGGGCGCTGGCTTCCACCTGGCACCAGGGCAGAGACTGGCAGACTCGGGGCGGAGAGGGAATGGGGCACAGGGCCTCTCTCCTCTAGGCAGCATCAGATCCATCCCACCCCAGGCCAGTGGTCTGATGATCTTGTTGGGAAAGGAGCTGAGAAAAGAACCCAGGGAGTCCTGGCTCCTGTCCTTCCCTTCCAGCTCCATCACTGATCCCAGAGACATGGGGCTACAGTGAAGGGTGATCAGAACCTACTACCTGGGTGTGCTGGGACTGACATCCCAAGCCAGGAGAGACAGCAGCAAGTAATAGGGGATCTTCCCATTTAAGCACCCCAATCTGATGCTTAATCTGGTGAGCTCAGCATCCCCCACCAAAAATCAGGACAGGCCCCTCATTTCTTAGCAGGCACCCCAGCCTGGAACTCCAGTCTGCTGGCTCAGTCCCCAGGACTATGGGCAAGTGAGGGGGAGGAGGGGTGGCTCACAGTTCTCACAGCCACGTAGGTCCCCAAAGACATAGTAGCACTGTTCAGAGAAGGTGATCTTGTTCACAGTATGCCGGATGAAGCCGGCCTTCAGCAGGTTGCTGGCATATTTCCGTGCCTCACGCCGATCCTGGAAGCCCTCAACGTGGTGATACAACCAGTCCACAACATCCGAGCCTGGGGGTGGGAACAGGGTTAGCAATTGCTAGGGGGTGCTCTCCCCTGGCAAGTAGGAGTCAGGTAGGGGCTCAGAAGGGGGTGCTCTCCCTTGGCAGGCAGAGTTGGCCCCCATGTGACCTTTTGACACTGCTCCTCAGCCTGGCTGAGTGGCACGTCCCAGTGGCTGACACGCCCAACACGTACCGAGGAAGGCGTTGGGAATGGTGATTTTTAGCCACATGCGGTCACGGACCTCCAGCCCCGACTCGGGGGAGGCCATGGCCTTGGTGACGGACGCCATGTCTGTGTGGACCGACAGATTGAAGTCATCAAAACCTGTGGAGAAAGGAGCCACCAATGAGGACTTTGGGAACGCACTCTGGCTTGCACCCAGGCCCAAGGCAGGGACTGCCTGGGGCTATGTCTAGACTGCAGGCTTCTTTCGGAAGAAGCTTTTCCAGAAGAGACCTTCTGAAAAAAACTTCTTCCAAAATAGAACATTCTCACAGCAAAAGTGCATCAAAAAAGCGATCTGCTTTTTCAAAAGATAGCGTCCATTCAGTGTGGACGCTATCTCACATGTAAGCTGTGATTACTATGGACGGAGTGGCCACCAGAGCACCTGTGCTTCCCCCCCCCTTTCCTCTTCTTGCAAAAAAACCTCTCTTCCTTGTAAAAAGAGCTCTTTTGGAAAAAGGCTTCTTCCTTGTAAAAAGAGGTTTACCCATGTCGAAAAAAACCCTCTGTTCTTTTGATTTTTTTCCCAAAATAACATGATTGTAGTGTGGATGTAAGTGAAGTTTTTTTGGAAAAACGGCTGTTTTTCCAAAAAAAGTCTGCAGTGCAGACATACCTTGGTTCAGGAGAGTGGGGAATGGGCCACGTAGCCTATCCCTGCTAGGGGGTGCCATCTCCCACTCGGCCCTAAGGCAGGGTCTGGCTGGCTCAGAGGGGCAGGAGCCTGTCCCCGCTAGCGGGTGCTGATACTCACGCTCAGTCTCAGCAACAGAACTTCCGGAGGTGATGGTGCTCATGGAGCTGCTCCCGGGGTAGGCTGCGAAGGCGCCGGTCAAGGCGGCTGAGTGGGAGACCCAGGCAGCTGGGTCGATGGGTTGGATGGGTTCATCTGGGAGCATGGAGGAAAGGGTGTATTGGCTTTTGAAAGCAAGTGCCCTCCCCCGCTCATGTCCCCCCATCGCATCCTGCAACATCCCCAAACCCAGCATCACTCTGGATACATACAGCTCCTAGAGATGGGAGCATGGTGCGAGCACCCCCATTGCCTCCGGAATTCAACATGTCCCCCATGTGACATGTAACTCAGAGACGGAGTGCTACTGAGGCAGCCCCATGCTGCACCCATCCACAGAGGTGGGATACCCCTTAGGGGGACCAGGCAGAGAAGGACTCCACACATCCCCAGTTCTCTCATTATCTCCCCCAATTCTGTTCCCACACCATCAGCTCACCACAGCTAAACTTGGGAAGATACTGCCACCCCAAGGGCTAGGGACCCCCAGAGATGATGGCTGCACCGTGTGACAGAGACCTGCAAACTTCAGAGGCAGCAACCCATTCACCCCCAAGCTCCCAGACCAGGGGAAGACACAGGTGTAAAGAGCTGGCATGTCATGGTTTTCAGGCATCAATACTTACTCCTGGGCAGCGTAAAGTACCCCTGAGGAGACGGGTCCCAGCACTTGGCCACTGTCAGCACGATTGGGCTGCAAGAAAGGATGGATGAGAACATTAACATCCTCCCAGTCCTGCAATGTAGCCACATCTGGGGCAGAGCAGCTGGCTACACAGGGATCACTCGCCCAATGCTGAGATGTAGCTCCCTTTTGTCCTCACAGTGGTTTTAAGGCAAGACATCAAGGGACTGGCCCCGTAGAGCTCCCCTAGGACCTGACTTAGATCTTTTACCATTCCCGTTTCCTGGGATAATACCCTGCCAGGCAATCTTAGGTTAGGCCCTTCCACCAACAAGTGACCTTGTAATGGACCGCTGACATGGCCCTTGACTATCAAGAGTCATGGGCAGTGTTCCCTTTAACATTTTATATCCTTGGAAAGGTTGAATTTTCTTATATGCAACGTATGTGTGTGGATGTGCACTACCAAAACAAACATTAATCTCACACACATTTTAAGCAGTCCATATGTGTGAAAGAAAATATATTAAAAAAGACACCTGTGTGTAGTTGCTGTGACTACAAAGGTGCTGTACAAAGATAAGGAATTAGCTTTCTTCCACTCAAGGAAGAGTAGAAATCCCAGAACAAACTAACACATTGCTTCAGGGTTTGTAGACAGATGCAAGTTTCAAAGAGCTTGCAAATAAGGTTTCAGCCTACAAAACAACTAGCATCACACTTAGTACTTGCTACTTCTGACTCACAAGAGCCACAACTCTACCACATAGAAAAGAACTGGCCCTAACGCCATACTAAATTAATACATGATAAATTGTAACACCGGATTTAAAAAAAAACATTAAGTTCAGAGTTTTAGATATCTGCAACACTTTGAAAAAAAATCTGTTAAGAAAAAATATTCTTTTAAGTCATTAACACCTATGTAAATTTAGTTTGAAATATCATTATGCAAATGTGCTCTGGGCACACAAACTCCCCATACAGCCTGCAGCAAGTGAGTCAGGACACCCCAAACAAACTGCCCCCTGCCTTCACCTCATTGCACAGATGCCAGTGCCAACCACCCCCCGTTTACCCCCACCTACTCTATGCAGTCAGCCCCTTACTTCCCCCTTCCCAGCCCAGGAGGGCTGAAGAAACTGGTGGGTTTCTGCCCTTCTCTCTCCTTGGCCAGACAGGACTCTCCAAACTCCCCTCACTTCTGACTTTCCTCAAGCCAATTAATTAATTACTCACTCAGTCCCCCCCGGCTCCCCGACACTTATTCCGTCCATATCTTGCCTGCTTATCTGCTCTGGGAGCTCTTCAGTTCAGCACACAGCAGCTGAGTTTAGTTGCTGCTTACAGATGCCCTGCCCCCCAGGATCAGCTGAGCTCCCAGCCTGTGCGGGAGTTTTGAATCTCTGAGCGGGGCTCAGAAAATAGCTGCAAAGTCAAGCAGCTTAGAGGGAACTTAGGTCCTGGACAGCGTTTCCTCTAAACTGCGCAGTAGCACAGCTTCACAGGGTATTAATCAGCTCCGCCCAGTCAGAGGCTCAGGGTTCCATGGAGCTGACTGAGTAGGCAGGGCTGATAAATCACTCGTGAAGCTGTGCTGTTCCACAGCTTAGAGGGAACACAGGTCCTGGGTCTCACCACCCCCACTCCTGCACTCATATGTAGGGCAAGTTCCCCCCCCCACACACACACACACTCACCCTGGCTTGTGGACAATCTCCCTCAGGACTCTGACAGCATCGTCATTGCTCATGTTCTCAAAGTTAATGTCGTTCACCTGTGGAGAAAGCGCAATCCAAACAGAGCTGACCCTTTCCTAGGCAGGAGTACAGGGGAGCCCAGATGCCTGGGTTTGGTTCTGGGTCCAGCAGGGGGGTGGAAGCTGGTGGGTTAGAGCAGGGAGGGCAGGGAACCAGGACTCCTGGTGAGAGTGGAAACTGGATAGTTAGAGCAGGAAACTTGAGGGTTGCTGGGAATCTGGAGTCCTAGGCTCTCTACCTGGCTCTAGGAGGAAACTGGGGGCTTATGGGTTAGAGCAGGGGGGACTGGGAGACAAGACTCCTGGATTCTCTTGCTGGCTCTGGGAGGGGAATTGAGACTGGTTAATTAGAGCAGGGAGTCTGGAGGTTAGAGTAAGGCGACCGGAATAAGAGGGGGCACCTCACCTGGAGCAGCATGTCCCCTGGCTCGATACGACCGTCAGCTGCCACAGCACCCCCCTTCATGATGGAGCCGATGTAGATGCCACCATCCCCCCGTTCATTGCTCTGCCCAACAATGGAGATGCCCAGGAAGTTGTACTTCTCTGCCCAGAGAAAAACGGGAGGGTGGGATTGACAAGGGAGATTCCACCTCTTCTTGGACTCTTCCACTTAGTCCCCCATCACTCTCCCAAACTTACTTGGAATCTTCCCCTCATTCCCCACCTCCCCTCCCCTGTCCTGCCCCCACAGCTACAGCCCTTATCCCCTCTCCTGCCCCCAACCTAACCGCAACTCCCTCCACCAAGGATCTTATCCCTGCTCCACCCTAGCCTCTGCCCCCCACCTCTGTCACTGGGCCCTATCCTCCCAGCTCTGCCCTCCTAATCCCACGCCCCAGCCAGCCTGGTTTCCCCCCCAGCCCTTACCCAGTTCCTTCAGCCATGGACCACGGCCCTCTGTCCTCCCCCCATCACTTACCCATGTTGAGTGTCACCGTGATGATGTTGAGCGACATGGTGGAGTCAGTGACACTGCTGAAGGAAGACGTCTGAAACAGAGGTGGGAGTACGGTAGTCAGTGTGCCACAAGCAATAACCCCCACATCCCATCTCCCTCCTGCCTGGAATGGGGCTGGACCCTTACCCGCTCCAGGCGTGGCGGACGCTGCTTCCGCCGTCTCCGGTGGCGTTTCAGGAGTCGGGAGGCACTGCTCTGCTCTGTGGAGCTGCTGAACCTTTGGTGAGAGGGTAACAAAGGTCATAGCTGGGACTGCAAGGGAGAAGGCTCTTAAGCCTGCCAGAGGCAGGGGGAGAGGAGAGTTGGCTGCTTCTAACTACTTCCTCCTAGGATCATATCTTCCAGCCCTGCCTCCCAGCAGGTCTGTTCCACCCTGAGCCCATCTTAAGTTCTTTGCACCATGGGGACTCCTCAATTTCCTGCCCTGCACCAGCAGCACTCCAGTGGGTTAACTAGGGATGTAAAATCCCATTTAAATTGATAAACTTTACATTTAACCAGTTTAACTGGTTAACCAATGGGCTGGAGCATCCCTTTCTCCTCCCCACAGCTGGGCTGGAGCAGTCCCTGCCTGTGATGTGCCTGGGCTGCCACAGACAGGGGCTGCTCCTGATACCCCAAGCAGCCCCTGTCTGTAGCAGGTGGGAAGCTACTCTAGCCTCCATCAGATAACCAGAACTGGTAAGCATCACCCATTAAGAGTGATGCTTACCAGTTTATCTTTCATGCCCCTATGGATTACCCTGTCTCCCAATCCCCCACCATGATGGGAACCTTCCAATCCTTGGCTCCCAACTAGCAGCACCCAACTAAATTACTCTACCCCTATCTCTCCCATCCACTAGAATGACACCCCCAACTTCCTTCCCTCCACCAGGGGAACTCTGCTAATTTACCCCTTCTCCTGCTCCAACTAGGGGTGCTCCTCAATTCCATCCAGGAATTCATCCCTCCATCAGGGATATCCATGGATTTGTATCTCATGCCCCACACATGCTCCTTCCCCTCCCCTGACCCGACCTGCTCATGGTGTCGTCGTCATCGGAGTCACACAGGCTGGTGGTCTCAATCTCGCTGGTCAGGAGGGTGGATGAGCTCTCATACCCAGCCAGGTGCCGCTGCAGCCGCGACTGCCCGTTTAGTCGGTGCCCACCTGGGCAGAGTCAGGAGACTGAGTGATGGTCCCACTGCCCTCCTAGAGCTGGGGACAGAACCCAGGCGCCCTGGTTCCCAGCCCCCCCCCCCTGTAAGCCACCAGCCCCCACTCCCCCCCGAGCCAGGGAGAGAACCCAGAAGTCCTGGCTCCCAGCTCCCACTGCCTTTCCAGAGACAGGGAGAGAACCCAGGAGTCCTGGCTGGTTTGGGGCCTCTCACCACCATGCTCTGTGCTCTCCCGGCGCCGCGGCCTCTCCCTCCGAAGCGATACGACTGATTCCGTCTCCGTCTCGTGGTCCAGATTCTCCCGGCTGCCCGAGACATTGGGGCTATAAAGATCCACAGCTGGTTACACTTGAGGTCCATGGCTGCCATCCCTCCAAACAGGAGCAGATGGTCCCTTCCACCTTCCATTTGAGGACTCTCCCTCTCCTCCGCAACTTGCAGATGGCCCCTTAAACCTCCTCTGCTTAATCAGTGGACTCTTCCAATCTGACCTATTGCAAATGGGTCTAGCGATGTGAAAAGCTAACCGGTTAACCTTAATGTGTGATGCTTACCAGTTCTGCCTAACTGATGGGAGCTGGAGCAGCTCCTCACCCACCGCGCACAGAGGGCTACTTCAGCCCTGTGTGGCCCACCTCAAACAGGGGCCGCGGACTGCCGGAGCAGCCCCTGTTCATGATATGCTAGGGCTTGTTGCAGGCAGGAAGGCCACTTCATCCTGACTACGCGCCACCCCCCAACCTTTAATCAGTTAACCATCGCATTTAACCAGTTAATCAATTAAATGGGATTTCACCTCCCTACTAGTGGTTACGCAGGATTATGCTCCACTCCCCACCCCATACTGGCACGTGGACCCTTCCACCCCTCCCCTGGAGAGGAGTGGTTCCCTATTACTGGCAACTGGATCCTACCGCTCCACTCCTACTTATGGCGGGTGGACTCTTCTACCCTTGTTTCACCCTCCCCCGCTGAGGATTTTCTCCCTTCAACCCCAGTGCTGGCAGGTGGACTCTTTCACCCCCTCAGTAATGCAAGTGTGCTCTTCCACCACTCAATGCACAGGATTTAACCCCCCATACTGGCAAGTCAACACCAGTCTCCCAGGTGAGCTCTTCTACCTCCCCCACTCCTTTAATACACGGGACTTAATTCTCTCGCCAGTACTGCAGGTAGACTCTTCCCATTACTGCCAATTGGGCTCTTCCACTCCCCAATGCATAAGGTTTAATTACCCCCCTCCCCCGCACCATACTAGCAGTTAGACTCCTCCACCTCATAGATTTAAACAACCCCTCAGTATTGCATGTGGACACTTCCACCACCCAGTACTGAGTACTGTGATTTTTTTCTCTCATTGATACTCACTGGAAAGAAGGGGGCCGGGAGTCACCAATGCCACTGGTCCTCTCCACAGGCAGTGGAGGTAGGGGAGGTGGTGGGGGTGAGGACTCCGGTCGGGTCTCTGCAGGTGTCAGCACTGGCTCGGGCTGGGGGGTCTCCGAAGACACCAGCTTTGGAGGGTGGGGGAATACGGATATGTGAGGAACCTTGGACTGAACCATGATTCCTGAGCCAGAAACACCATTTTCCCCTTCCTGGGGATAGTCTAATTTGTGTGAGGGAAATGACCATACTGTGGAGGACGGAGGCGGGGAGGGGGAAGAAGAAGCAGGTGGGATACCAAGCTAAATAGCCCCACAGACCTCACCGGGGAAGGGGGGCAGGATTCTGGGCTAAATAGACCCACACGAGCTTAATCAGTGCTGGGGAGTTCTACAACTCAACTTCCTCTAATGAGGAGAACAACCCACACATTCATACCCATGAAACGACTCTCCCGTTGAAACATGGCAGCTTTGCATTGTCATCTGAAATCTCCTCTTTGACAACCCTATTGAGAAATGGGAACAGGTTAGAGCAGCAGTGTATCCAGGCATCCCTCGCCTAGTGCAGAGATGCTGCCACCTCTGGGTACAGAACTGGCTGTTTATACAGAGATCCCTCACTTGGTGTAGAGATGCAGCTGCCTCTGGGGTGGGGCACTAGAGCCATTTAACAGACATCACACAACAATTTAAAGGACTGTTCTGTTTGTACAGCGCCTAGCACAATGAGATCTCAGGCCCTGGAACCTGAAGCATACAAATAATTACAATAACACTCATGGATATGCAGAGGAAATTTAGAAAAGCTCAATGGAATAAACTTGGCTGGAAATTCAGCCAAGACATCGGAGTTCAAATCGTTACGAACAATTTTGAGGGGCATGGAAAATACCACCAAAGGATTTACCATCCTCTGATGGGTCTGGTTATTTTAATCAGCATACATGAGTAGCTCAAATTCAGATTACCACAAGTTGGGGTAAATGTTTTAAACAGTAGGAAAGTGAATTTAGAATTGCTCACAAGGGTATGTCTGCACTTGCACCCCCTTTTGAGAGCGGGATGCAAATGAAGACTTTTGAAATTGCAAATGAAGCCGGGATTTAACTATCCTGTGCTTCATTTGCATATTTGCGTTATGGCGCTATTCGAAATAACAGACACTGTTAAGACGCAGTTATTTCGAGAGAAAACCCTTCTCCTGAAATAACCCTTATTCCTCATACAATGAGGTTTACCAGTTATTTCGAGAAGGGTTTTCTCTCGAAATAACCACATTGTAGCACTATTTCAAAATAACAGATGCTGTTATTTCAAAATAGTGCCATAATGCAAATATGCAAACGAAGCACAAGATATTTAAATCCCGGCTTCACTTGCAATTTCGAATGTCTTCATTTGCATCCCTCTCTCGAAAGAGGGTGCAAGCATAGACATACCCTCGATGAATAAAAAGATTTACGCTTTCCATTTTTTTAGCTATTCATTCTGTTAAAAATTCTATGGAACTTCTATTTTCAAGACTATTTCAATTCTGTATCTATTTTAACTATTATAATGACTTTCCTTTATAATCCAATGTCTGTACTTTCAGTGTTCTTAGTGACCAATAAGTCCAAATGTATAACTGATATTGTTGCCAAAAAAACCCACCAACCACCCAACCCCCTAAAAAAAACAAAACAAACACACATCATTTTTGGGCTGCATTAACTAGGGATGTAAAAAGTTAACTGGTTAATCAGTAAGCCTCACTACATGCAACCCCCCACATTGCCCTTTCTATGCAAAGCTGAAGAAGGGGTGCTGAAGGACATGGCGCAAGCCAGGACTGCCAGCATGCCTGCCCGCTAGCTCTGAAAATCCTTTCTATGCAGAGTTGCAGCAGGGGTAGCTGCTGGACCTGGCGCAAGCCAGACCTGAGGCAACATGCCTGCCTGCTGGCTTTGAAAGTTCTTCTAGTGCAGAGCCACAGCGGGGTACTTGCTGGGATCCAGCTCCAGCCGTGACTGAGTGCCTGCAATACTAACCCCAACTGATTAATCGTGTAACCAACAAAATGTTTGTCGACCACATGATTAACAAATTATACAAAGGATGCAAGCAAGTAGTCAATTACCCGATAAGCTTATGCCTATCAGGTAGTGAGTACTCAACTACTCGCTCCCCAAACCCCATTGCTGCCTCTGTATGAGAGGCAACAGGGTGGTGGTGGTGGGAGAACAGGAGCCAGTGTTGGGGGAAGCCAGCTTAAAAGCCAGTTTCCACCAGCACTTCTCCCCACTGATGCTTCTAGTGGGCAGGGAGGTGGAGTGCAGGGAGATGGAGTGCAGGAGTTATAGGTTGGACTTTAAAATAATTACACAAAATAATCACATTTTACCAATCCTATTTATACCATATTTGCATGTACATATAATTCAGTACCTCATATTGCATTATTTACCATTTATGCTGTCCATTATAACCTCAAAGCTAAATAGCACTTATCCCCACAACTACTTTAGTCACAGCTCAAGACAGGGGTGGTACTGTGCATTTATACAGAAGTGTCAAGCCTTGACACTTGCATATGTTAATGACAATTTTGAATTACAATTAATCAACATTGTTATTCAGCCCCCACTATTTATGGGTGGCCAAACCCACTGTGGGTTCTTATGGTGCCCACGCCAGTGCCTAGTTGACGTTACTGATAATACTTTTTAGTTGGGAGTGTATCAATTTACACCACCATCCTGACATCGTCTTCTCTTTTCCAGCTCCACTGCGTAATCGTATTAACCATGAAGTGGCCTTTATGGATATTTAAAACCATCCCATACCCACTCAACAGTGTAGTCAATTATTTTTGGTCAAGGAGAAAATTAAAAGCATAACCATCTTCACAATAGTAATTGAAATAAAGATTGTGGGGTCCAATCGAGAGCACTGGGTGGTCCAGATACAGCTCATCTATGGACGACACCCCCCCGCCATGCTATCCTATACCTGTATTGGGTGGGGTGGGGGCAGCCGAGATCCCTCCCCACGGCTGAGACACCTGTGAGGACCGAGGAGAAGGGGAAGTCCTGGACAGGGGTCCCCAGGCACAGCGGTGATTTGCTCCCCACACAAGCAGAGGTGTGAGACAGGAGGTGCCCCAGGGGAAGGTGAGGGAGAAGGCGGGACACCCCAACACTTACCCCCCCCGCCCGGAAAGGGATTCCCCAGACGCCTGCCCCCACCCGAAGGGGGCGGGACTCCCCCAGAGACACCCCCCAAAAAAGGGAGTAAGAGGGCGGGGCTCCCCGGACGCCTGCCCCCCCCGAGAAAGGGGCGGAGCTCCCCAGACGTATAGCCCCCCCCAGGAGAGGGGGCTCTCCGGACGCCTGGGTCCCGCACCCGAAGTCCTGGTCCATGCTCTTGAAGAAGTACTTGGCGCCGGGCCGGCTGAGCGCCGCCTTGACGTGGCCCAACGTGATGCGCTCGGCGGGCACCGGGATCTTCACCAGGTACGGAGTCTCCTCCTCGTCCAGGTGGTAGATCACTTTGGTCTCGCCTGCTCCCCCCGCCGCCATGGTACGGCCGGGACCCGCGCCCCTGCGCAGACAGAGCCAGACGGGAGCGAATCAACCCTGCGCAGTGGCAGCGGCGGCGCACACGACGCACCCCTCCCGCTGCTGTAGTCTCCACTCGCGGCTCCTGACGCTACCCACGGGCCGCCGCCACGCACAGCGTGCGGGCGTCAGAGCCGCGACGCGCGCGCGGGCCTAAGGGGACGCCTTTTCCTTCCCCCGTCACGTGACGGAGATGACGCCTAAGGTGGGAGGGCTGTATGGGGGGGGTGCTTCCGTCGCGCTCAGCCTGCCGTCGCACGCAGCGGGCTGACGTGAACACGCCTCGCTCGCGCAGCTGTAGGCTGCCGTTACGACGGGGGGGAGCTGCAGAGCAGTGAGGGGACCGCCCTGGCGGGGCGGGGCCAGAGCGGAGGAAGGGATGTGGGGCAGAATGGGCGGTAAAGGGGGCGCCTGTGGGAGTCGGCGGCGACGTGGGGATGGGGGCAGAGGGCGGCGCTGGTGGAAGCTGCGCGTATCGGTCACAGCCCACTAAGTGGGCTTGGGAGGAAGGGAGGGGCCGCAAGACCCGAGCTGCTTTCCCCTCCTTGGCTGCAGGCAGGACACAGAGCACGGAGGAGCGTGATCAGCTGTTACAGCTTCCTGCGGACCCCAGGTACGGCTACAACACCCCTTTTCACAAGGGGAAACTGAGGCAGGGAGTGGGCACATGAGTGCTGCACCCTGTGACAGTTTTGGGAATCTCAGTCCCTTGTACGCTTGGTTGCTCTTTAGGGCAGTCTGGCACCTTGACTTGTGACCTAAGACCAGAGGCTTCTAGCCCTTATTGGCCTTGGGCAAAAGATTCCTCCCTCCTTCATGTTTTAGTTTCCTCTTCTCATAGGGAGATATCCACCACCTCCAAGTGGAGCTCTAGCAATGATAAAAGCTGCCCGTTGTCTGGGTCCCCAAGAGAAGAGGGATTATTTTGGTTTTGTTTGGACACTGCTTAGGAAACTCCCCTCTCCACACACACTTGTCTTAAGTGCTGCTGAAATATAAATAATAAACAATTATCAGCTGACATTCCAGCTGACCCCAAAATGATTCCTCCCAAACTTGGGAAGAACTGTGAGCTGTGGCAAAGAAAGAAATGGGGTGTTTACAGCAGGCCCTACAAAAACCTTGATCCTGACTTTCTCCATTAGGGATCCAACCTCACCTTTTCCCAATCTAGGGACCCAGTGACAATCACCACCATAGCTCCATCACGCATGCCTCCCTGAGTAGTACCAGCTCCCCTGCCCATTTTGTGTGTGCTCTAGGCAGCCTCCTCCATCCTCATCTGCTCCTTTCTAGAGGGGTTAAGCTATGGGAGTTAGCATCCCTGGGTGGAGGAGACTCATGCTCAATTTCTCACTCGCTGAGCTAGCCAGTCCCTGTGCTGAGGCCAGATGGGAGCCAGCATCCCCTAGAGGGGACAGGCCCTGTAGGTCCCTTCATCCACCACCAAGTTGGGGAACAGGGTCTTTCAGAGACTGCTTGCCTGATACAGAAAAGAGGGCAGCTCCATTCTGTACAAACGCAAAAGGGTCCACATTATTTATTTACATTCAAGCTGCAAAATATTATTAAACAAGGGGGGGGGGTAGGAATTGCACCCCACCCACTCAAAAAGAAACAGATTAAAGAGCAGTCTAAAGGGGATGGGGGGGGAAGCAAGGCCCAGTGCTCCTCCCCCACCATTTTATTCTGGAGCCCAGCCACCTTTGCAGCATTTGGACTCCCTGCTCTTCAATCTGCACCTCTCTGTTCAAAGACCCCCCTCCTTAGAGTATCCCCACCACGGGGCTGTGTCCCCTCTCCACTGGTGACAGCCGCACAGCGGCAGGCAACACCCCTTCACTGCTTGGAGGGAGAATATTTTGAACTTATAACCCCTTTCTTTCTAGCCAGAAAAACACTCTCAAGGGGAACTTTGCCACCCCCCTTTTGTTGATCTGGCTCCCTCCTCTTGCCAAACCCCACTTCCTCAATATCGTGGGGAGTGGGAGCAGGAATAAAAGTCTCCACTTTCAAACAGAAAACGAGGGAAGAAGGGGTGAGATTAAAAAACACTCAAAATAAACCCCCCCACTTTCCTTCTATTTACAGTCAAGGGGGGGACTCCCCCTTTTACCCCCCTCAATCTCTCTCCCCATCCATTGGGGTTGGAAAAAACAGCAGCTCTTAATTTCACCCTTCCATCCATCAGTTTCACTCCCCCTTGGAGTGAAGGGGGAGACTGCATGGGTGAGCGTCTTTCTCCCCTCTACTATAGAGGGAGCTTTGAACCCCTAGAGGCAATGGGGGGGGGGAAGAAATGACAGTCCAGCTGGGCTCCACACAGCAGCCCCCCGTGGGGGCTGGTGGAAGGGGAAGAGTGGGGCCAAGTCTCTAGGGCTCTCCCCCGCCCCGGGGAGCTGGTGCAGCTTTCCGTGAGCTCTCTTTGCACTTCTGGCAGTAGAAGATGTCCGGGACGTTGGTCTTTTTGATCTTGGCACAGGAAAGATGGATCCAGGTGCCGCACTGGTTGCACTCGATCATGGGCCTCCCGGCGAAAGGTTTCTGGCAGTAGCAAGTGATCAAGTCCCACGAGTCATCCCCTGAGGGGGCAGCAGAGACAACCTGGGGGTCAGGGCCTAGAGTGGAGAACTCTAGAGACACAGCTTCCCCTCTAACACTGCCCCACTGGCATCCAAGCTCTCCCATACCTATAATAGCCCTGTTCTCAATGGCATCAGAGCTCCCTCAGCCCTGCCCTACTGCAAACAGTTCCCTTAGCCCCCTTTCTCACCACTATACCTAGCCTAGTCCCACCACATTGGCACTGCAGTTCCCATAGCCCTGCTCCATTGCAAACACAGTTCCCCTGGCCTCCCTTCAACCCCATACCTAGCCTAGCTCCACCCTATTGGCTAAGTAGCTCCCATAGCCTCCTCCCTTTACTGTCATAACTACCCTAGCCTCATCTGATGACATTAGCCCCACACCATTGCCCTCATAGCTCCCCCCAAACTTGTCTCATTGCAAACACAGCTTTCTCCTAGCTCTGCCTCTTCACCCCCATGCCTGGCCTAGCCCTGTCCTACTGGCATCACAGTTCTCCTAACCCCATCCCTTTACCCTCCCAACTAGCCTAGTCCTGCCTCATAGGTATCAAGCTCCCCCAGCCAGCAGGGCATGACAGCCCCAGCTGCCCCAGGATGTGACTGACACCCTAGGCTAAGGCACAGAGACCCCTCCCACCTCAGCTCCATGCTTCAATGCCAGGTTCCCATTGCTGATGGGTGTTAAGACAGCAGAGGACAGATTAAAAAACAGACTTGGAGCCACAACTCCTAGATTCTCTCCCTGTGTTCTTAGAAGGAAGTGGGTTTGGTGGGGTGAGTGCAATATGAAATGGGGATAGATGGAAGTAGAACAGAAAGAGAAGAGAAAGATAAGTGAGAGCCTCTTCTGGGAAGGGACGACACAAGACATTCAGAAATGGTATGGCTCTTGCCAATCCCCAGCTCCTATCTGATGGTTGAGCTAGACAGGAATGTTTCAAAAGCTCATTTCAATAGCTCCAGCTAGCTCATGACACAGAGCTGGGCTGCAGGGTTCTTCCAACTCTTCCCCCCTTGGAGAAAAACTATCAGGCATTGTTTGCCCAGGCATCTCTATGGAAGATGGAAATCTGGGATGGCAGGGTCCCAGATGCTAGGGAAGCTATCAGTCCCAGTGAATCATGGGAGAACACAAGACACAGGCCAAACCGGGCAGGATCCTCCCTCACCCCAGCCTCTCACCTGACTCCACCATGATGTCTTCATCCATGACCCGCATCTCGCCCTCGCTGGAACTGCCATCCCCGTCCTGGCTGGTCTCAGTGCTGCCGCACTCCTTGCCCTCCCCACCATCCCCTCCCCCCAGTTTAGGCTCCAGGAAGCCACCTTCAGGCAACAGCTCCTCTGGGGAGGGCACCTCCTCCTCGCCCAGGCCCAGTCCTGCCCCAGGCAGCGCCACTGCCTCCTCCTCTTCTGAGTCCGTCTCACTCAGGGAGGCCTTGAGCTTCCTCTCGGCCTTTTTCAACTTCCGTTTCTTGCTCTTTTTGATACGCGAGCGTTTCTCACCCGCCGAGTCCCCCCGACTGCGCCTGGCTGCTTCGGGGATTGCCCGCCGGTTCCGTTTCTCCTTCTTTTTGTCCCCCGGAGAACCGGCCTTGGGTGCTGGCAGCTGCCGGGCAGCGGGATCCAGGTCGAAGAGTGAGTCCTTGAGCTTCATCTTCTCCAGCAAAGAGTTGTCCGCCTTCAGACGGCGGAAGGCCTTCTTCTTGGAGGACTTGGCCTTCTTGACAAAGGTCTCAATGGTGTGCAGGTCCGAGTGAGTTGACTCCCAGCCGTCACTGTCCGCCACGCTCTCTGGGCGCAGGGGGGAGCTGGAGCCCGATGGAGTCCAATCACTCTCCTGGTGGATGGAGATTAGAAAAGGGTTGGCAGGGAGAAGTGGAGTTAGCTCTGGTGTGGTTCCTGGGCTGCCTGTCCATCAAGAAGTGGGATCCAGGCTGTCAGTGAATGGGGGGGGGGGGGGGGGGAGGGCATTGGCTGCTCTCCCAACATGCAACGGGGTCCAGGTCAGGAGAGGGTGTTGGCCACTCTCTGAGCGCAGAAGACCCAAACTCATGGGATGGTAGGAGGAAGTCCCTAGACTACCTAGATGACACCTCCCATCATACCACTTGGGCTGGGACCTGCATGAAGGCTTCAGGGGCAGAACTGTGCATTATGGAATTGGTAGCCTCAGCCACCCCCTATTTCCACTCCCATGCCATGCAGACAAAAACATGCCACCAAAACACTTCCCAGCATGCAACACTCCCACCAGCTAGGCCTACAGCCTGCTGGGATGTATAAATCTCTGTTTGTCAGGGTTGCCAGAGAGACTACAAGTCCCACCATGCAATGCTTTGTGGGACAGGCTGCCTGTGCAGACATGTCTGGGCAGCTGAGCTTAAAACACTACAGCTCCCATAGTGCTATGCTCCAGCCTCTCAGCTAAATGGCTGGGTTGCAAAGCACGCTGGGACATGTAGTTTTCTGAGGCCAAAGCAAAAGGGGTGGCAAGTGGAAAAGCCTACAAACCCCAGAATCCTCTGGGGTGGAGGGGAAACACCAAGAAGGGCATGCTGGGACATGTAGTGGCCCACAATGGGACATGTCAGGCTGGGAACTGTCTAGACCCTCTTGTGTTGTTAAATCAGGGGTGGAGAACATTTTGGGTCCACAGAAAAATCAACTGGGGGCCACACACAAGTGAGAAGCAAAAAAAACTACAAATCCTCGCTGATGTTCCCCTGACTGAGAAGGGGAAGACATTCTCCACAGTCCCCTCACGCACCAGAGCCCTCTCCCAACAAGCCTAGTAGATTTTGTGTGCACCAGCCCCATGGTAGGGCAATGGGAAGGGGGGCTGGAACGTGGGCTCCCCAGTGCTGGGGAGAGGGGTCCCTGAGCCTTGGGGGCTGGATCCAGGCAAACCGGGGGCTGCATCTGGCCCCTGGGCCTTAGCTTCCCCCACTCCTGTGTTAAATGGTCAACTCTGGGCGAGCCTGAGTGAGCCAGTCCCCTTCCTGGGGCTGGATGGAAGTTGGCACCCTGTAAAGGGGAGGCCCCATGCACCATTCCCTGTCCCTCCTTAGCCAGCCAGTCACCATCCTGGGATCTGATGAGAACCAGCGCTCTCTAGAGGACCTCCCTGATCCAGATAATCCCTGGCTTGGGACTAGATAGGTCCCACATGAATGACATCTCCTGGGGCTCACCTCCTTAGTGGACGGGATGTAGCCAGCGTAGGCCAGGACGAAGCTGCAAAATTTATTGAAGTCCTCAATCGTTCGCCGCCGCTTCTCGGGGGGCTGATAACAGAGACTTATTAGGACGAGTGAAATGCATTCTCCCACCCACCCACAGAGCCACCCCACCTGTTCTTACTTCAAGGCCTCCTGGGGTTAACTGCACCCCAACATACCAGGAGAACTCAGGAGGCATGGAGAGAGGTCAGGGCTTGTCTGAAATATCACACAGCAAAGCCAAACCAGAGTTAGAACCTGAGTGTCCTGGCTCCCAGCCCTGCTCCCACTACTAACCATTAGAGCCCATTCCCCAACCTGAGCTGGGAGCCAGGATTTCCGGGTTCTCTCCCTTGTTCTGGGAGAGGAGTGGGGGAGCTGGGAGCCAGGACTTCTGGGTTCTCTCCCCAGCTCTGGGAGGGGAGTCAGGGCTGGTGGGTTAGAGCAGGTGGTCTGGAAGCCAAGACTCCTGTATTTTCTCCCTGGCTCTGGGTGGGGAATGGGGGCTGGTGGGTCAGCCAGGAGGGGCTGCAGCGGCTCTGGATGGCCACAAGCCAAAGTGTTTGTTCTGTTGCAACCACATCCCATCCCAACCTCCACAGCTACCCCACCCAGTAGCCATTCTCAAAAGTGTGAGGGACATCAGTCCCCCTCTGTTCATTGTGGGACCCCAGATGGGGGTGGGTGGGGAGAACCAGGACTCACCTGCGTCTCCGCTTTGAGGCTCGGAGGTGGGTCTGGAAAATAACGGGTGGGTAAGTTTGGGGGGGCTCTAATCCCTTCCCTCATCTGAGGGCAGCAGCCTTCCTCCCCTTTTCCCTCCCCCCACTGCCCTCCCAGTTCCCTGGTTTCTGGGAGCCTCTACCCACTTGGGGGCCTGGGCCTTTATTCCCCCCCCATTCCCATTCAAGAGGAGGAGCTAAACCTCATTTCCCTGACTTCAATTCACATACAATCCATCACCCTGAGACCACTGTCCACTCTGAAGGAGAGACTCCCCAGCATTTCCTCTCTCCCCCCAGACTGAGCCTGTCCCATGGAGGGGATACCGTTTACTCCCCACACCAATCTATCCATCTCAGGCCCTGCATTTCTCCCTGTGCAGCCCCCCACGTAGACACCCCAGATATGGGAGAAGGCTGAAGAGAGAAAATGTCCCTGGGGAAAGGAACCTGCACTCCCCCGCCCCCAGCTAGGAGCTCAGGGTGTGGCCTGGCTCCTTTCCAGATCTGCCTTCCCCAAGCTCCTCCCCCCTCACTCTTTATAGGGACTGCCCCTCCATCAGCTCCCCCACCCCCTTTCACTGCCAGCTTCTCCCTTTCTCCTCCACCACTACCCCACCCTCACTGACAACTTCCCCACCCCCAGCTCAATCCCAGTCCCCACCCAGCCTCCCCTCCAAACTTAAATTTTTACCCCTCCAACTCCACTTTCCTCCAGTCTCTCTCCTCCCACTCCTGCTATCCCTTTCCCTCACTCACCCCCCTCCAGCTGCCCCTTCCCCAGTCTCCCCCACCTCTTTCCATTGCCAGCTCCTCCTCCTTCCTCCTCCACCATTACCCTGCCCTTAACTGACAACTCCTCCCCCTTCCAGGCTAGCCAGCCATCCCTTCCCCCTACAGCCCAGTCTCCTGGCTTCCCCCACCCCGAGCTCCCTATCTATAATTTTCCACCCCAGCCTCTCCCCCCCACTGGCTCCAGCCACTCTCCCCAACCTACCTCCCCCCACATGCCCCATACCCCAGCCTCTCTTCCCCCCCAGCTCCTCCCCAATTACTCCACCCTCACTGACAACTTCCTCCCCCCAAGAAGCCACCATCTCCCCCACACAGCTCAGTCTCCTGGCTTTCAGCCCCCACCCGGATTCGGCTCTCCACAGTTAATTTTCCACACACCCCCAAGCTGCTTCTGCACCCCAGCCTCCCCTCACACGCAGACTCCAGCCACCTCTCTCCCCAATCTCCCCTTCCCCCCCCCCACACCCGTCTCTAGGTGCCCCTTCCTCCAGACAGCACCCTATAACTCTTACCCTGTGTCCACTTCAGTTTGTAGCCCCCTAAACGATCTCCCATTCCCCATAGTAGCCCCCTCACCTCTGCTCCCACTCAGGCCAGGTGGCTTCCCTCTGACCGTCCTCCACCTTCCCCATCCTGCCCCCTCCCGGTTCTCCCCGATTTCCTTTACCCCCTTCCCCAGTGTCTATTCCCTCTCTCCTTATCCATTTTCTTGCAACCCCCCACCCCATGGCCAGTTCTCCTGAAGCACCCATCCCCCTCCTTCCACAGCTCCTCCGAGTCCCGCCACCTCCTACGGTCCGGTCTCCCTCCCCAACTCGCCTCTCCCAGTGTCTCCCTCCCGTCCCTCGCTTTCCCCCGCATGCTGCTTTGAACCTCCACCCCGTCCTCCCTCACTGCGGTGCACCCCCCCAGCTTGAGCTTACTCCTCCTGCGTCCTCCCGCCCCCCAGAGCTCCCAGCTCTCGCTCCCACGGCTGTGCCCAACAACCCCCCGATCTCCCCTCTCCCGGCCCCCCGGATCTCCCCTAACTCCTCCCCTCCAACCCTTCCCTCCACAGGCCAGCCCCCCCGCCTCCCGGCTCCCCGCTTTCTATACCCAAACCCCGCCTCCTGCCCGCTTGCTAGTCTTCTCCAGCCCCGGCTCCCCCCCGCCGCGGTGCCCCCCAGCTCTCCTCCGCCGTGCCCCTCCAAGGAGTTCTCTCTCCAACCTACCCCGCCGCGGTGCCCCCCAAGGGCTGGTCTCCCCAGCTCCCCTCCCCCTGCTGAGCCCCCGAAGTCCACATACCCCCGCTGTGCCCCTACAAGAGCTGCTTTCCACCAGCGACCCCCCCTCGCTGCGCCCATCTAAGGCTGGTCTCCCCAGCTACCCCCCAGGCTGGTTTCCTTTAGCTCCCTCCCCTCACTGTGCCCCCCAAGGCTGGTCTCCTCTTCACACCCTGCCGTGCTCCCCCAGCAACGGCCCCCCCGCGCACCTTCGGGGCTGGGCTCCGCCATGGCCGCCCCGCGCGGGGCTCGCACCCCGGGCCGCTCTCTGCCTCCGTCCGGTGCCGCCCGACTCCCCGCCCCGCCCGGCCGCCCCCTCCGCTCCGCTCCGCTCCCCCTTCTACCCCGCCGTCGCAGGGCTCGACGGGAGTTGGAGTCCGTAGCGCTCCTCTCCGCTCCCGCGCGGCAGGATCGGAACTCCAATTCCCGTCAGCCCCCGCGCCGCGATTGCGCACTCGCCTTCTCTCGTCCATTCCCGACCCAGAGAGGCACGCCGGGAGATGCAGTCTGAGCGGCAGCACTACCCGCCTTGCGCGGTGACGTACTTTCGCCCCAAAGGGTGCCGGTACACGTAGTTCTCAGGGCCCTGACGTCTCTGATCCTGACTCCGCCCACGAAGCAGGCGTAGCGCTGATTGGCTACAGGCCCTCTAACCACCATAACTCCGATCCAGAGCACTAGGAAAGGGGCAAGACGCTTGTTCTCTCCCCACCTGAGAGGGGAGTGGAACCAAGACTCCTGGGTTCTCACCCTGGCTGCAGGAAGGGGCCAGGCTTACCAATGATTTGTGGAAGGGCAAGGTTACATCCTTAGCACTGCCCTTGCCTAATTCTTATACAGAGAGGGGGCATCAATGGCATAGGCACTTAAGGCTAGTCTCACATGTCCACTTCCCGGAGACATAACCTGACCTTCTGCCCCATGTTCCTTCTAATCTGGGAAGGGAAACCAAAGGCCCAGGGGCCGGATGTAGCCTGTATGTGCCTGGATCGAGACCCTGAGGCTAAGGGCCCTCCCCCAGTACTGGAGAGCCCAGGCTGGTCTGCTGCTCCCGTCCCACTGCTGCCTCCCTCAGGTCTAGAGCACACAAAAATCTACTAAACTGGCCCCCCTCCCCAGGCTATGGTGTGCAAGGGCAATGTCTTCCTAATGCTCAGTCAGGGGTCACAGTGAGGGTTTTTTTTTTTTTTGTCCCCTCTTCTCACTTGTGCGCAGCTCCTGAATAGTTTTTCTGTGGGTCAGTAGCCTCTGACCCAAAAAACACTCCCCAGCCCTGGTCTAATCTTTTCCATCCATGTATGTAATGTACAGGGCTCGACAAATTAGGCAATCTACTCACCTGTGGTGAGTAGATTTTAGTCCGGTGGAGCCACAAAGCACGTTCAGCACAGGAGCAGCACGGTCTGTGTAGGCGTAGTGTGTGCTTCTGGGGGGCTGGTGAGCAGGGGCTCGCCAAGCAGCGGCAAGCCCTGGTAATATATTTATGTACACCAAGAGGTAAAAATACAAAACCTAGCTTAGCTAGGTCTGCTAACCACTTCGGTGGCATTTGAATCTCTCCTGCATGGCACCAGTGCAGAGTTTATAGAAAACACTACTCTGATCCTTCCCAGAGGGATCTATTCCTGCCCCCTTAGCTGTCCTTAGGAAGGGGTCCTGAACCCCCATGTGCTTTATCTGTACTTCCTCCCCATCCATCTTACAAGCACCCTGTGGTCAGCCATCATACAGCAAACACCCTTGATCCACCACAAAGGGATTGCCCTGGCCAACCCCTCCACTCGCCTCACACCCCACTACAGAAATAAAAATCCATACCACAATCAGGGTTTCCCTTCTCATTTTATTATGCCCCAGACCTCTCTACACACCATGTTAAGAGACTTGCCAGACAGAACCCCCTGGTGACAGGTCAGGCCCTGCTGGGGATGAGAGGTCAGCAATTTGAAGAATGCAGGGGGGATGTTAGAAAAACCCTTCATGGCCACAAATCAGAGCAGGAGATTAACCACGGAAACCCAGACAGAGTGGGGAGGGGCAGTTACATGGAGGGCTGTAATTAGGCAGTTGGGGGTGTCAGAAAAAAAAAAAAGGTTCTTATAGAGATCAACCAATAAGAGAAAGTGCAGGTCCAATTGGGGAGGAGGGCACCCCGGTAGCCAGGGAGGATGGCGCCTCACATGCCATAGACGCTCTCGTCACTGTAAGCGATGTACAGGAAGAAATCTTCCTCATGGTGTTCCTGGGAAAGGAAAGAAAGGAAGATGTCAGTACCAGGGAGAGCCAACAGGGGGTAACAGGATAGCACCAAATACTACCAGGGAAAACACCCTTTGCTGCACCCCTACCCCACACTAGCCTCTAGCGCCACCCTGAGGCCAACCCTGCCTGTCAAAGGAAAGCACCCCCTGCTGAGTCCCCACACTGCTCTGTCCCACAGCGCCCCCTCACGCCCCACCTGGTACAGCTGGCCCATGGTGGCACTGGTGGGTGGGATGACGTTGTTGACAAAGAAGAACAAGGCGTCCTCAGCCCGTAAGTGGATTCGCTTCCGGATGAGGAAGTAGAACTGTCCGACTGAGGGAGAAGAAAGAGGGGGGTCAGGATGGGAGAGGGAAATTCCTCCTTTATGCAAATCCACAGTTCATTTGCTCCACTCCCCCCCTTTCCCCATCCAAGACCCTGCAGTTGTCAGATGCTGCCTCCCCATATTATGTGGGGGGACTACAGAGAGCGGGGCATTCCCTGTATGGGGCACCCCCCAGTTTATCTAGCCCTACTTCTAGGCTTGAGGGGGCCTTCCAGAATCCCCTCCCCCCACACTCCAGAAATCCCCACCTGTCCCCTTTAAGGGTATATTGCCTCCCCCCAACAGCTCCCACAGATAACTCCTCCAACACCTCCCCCTGCACTGCCCATGCAGCCCACGGCGGCTGCTGCCCCCATCCTCAGCATGGCACACCCTGGGGACAGCACTCACCAGTGAGGTCTGACGGCACCAGGTATTTCTTCTTATCCAGGTCTCCTATTCGGGCTTTGGGGGCTTTCTCCACAATCACCTGGGGAAAGAGGGGGGAGGAAATGCCATGGGTCAGCCGGCCCCCCCAGCATTTGGGGGGCTCGGAGCACACCTCAGGGGGCGTATAGCTCCCCAAAGGAGAACTGGGATGGAGCCTGGTCAGCCACCCATTGGGGTCCAGCGAGGAACCAGCTCAAGAGCCATGTCAAGGCTGGGCTGTGGGAAGAGGCGGGGGGCTAAAGGGCCCCCCAGTGTCTGTGGATGGTAGCAGCTGGGGTACCCCTCACCCAGTAAGAGGGGAGCGAAGTACCCCCCCCCCCGCGCACGGTGGGTCCGGCCGGACCAAGCTTCACACGCCAGGGAGGGGCAGAGCTTGGCCGGGCGCGGCCGGTGGGGGCCAGGGTCTTCCCGGCGGCGTTGGGGAGGCCTCAGCTGTCTCACCGGGACGCGGTCCGGGTATTTCTTGCGGATTTTCTCGCCCTCGCAGCGGCGGCGCTCGAAGGGCTGCTCCTCCTTGTACAGGAACTTCATGGCGGGCCGGCTGCGTCACCAGCGTAACCCCCGCCCGCCCTGCGCGGGCTGCGTAACCAGCGACCGTCCTACGTCCTCTTACTACGCCACCCGCATAACCTCTGCGCACTGAGCAGGCGCCAGTAGCGTAAACAGCGACGAGCTAGGTTAACTCCCTGCGACACCAGCGAATCCTCCGTCCGCCCTGCTCTGGCTGCGTAACCATTTCCCATGCTACATTGGCTCCGAACGCAAGCAGCGTAACTCCCTGTGCCAACAGGGCAGTCCTACTTATCAAAAGTGTATCATCACCCTCCGTACGCCGCCTGCGTAAGTGCCCCTGCCTTGTGTACCCAACCCTGTGCCATTTGCTCGCGCAACTAGCGTAACCACCGCCCGCCCTACGTCAGCTCCCTGCGCCTCTGAGGTAACCGACCCGTGCTCTATTGGCTAATGGCCTTCGCTCTGCGCCCCGCTGATTAGTTGCTCCGCTGGAGCACGTAACTCGTGTGGCCCCTCCAGCGCCACGAAACAAGCGTCTATTATGCTTCGCCACTAACGCAGCCGACTCCAGCTACACCCGCCAAGAAACACTAAGCAAATAGCGTAACGGTGGAATCACCTCGCTGCTTCCCGCTGCAGCTGCGTACGTTAACTGCTGAAGCTGCGGCTTCCCGCTTTATACTGTTTGCGTATCATGAACTCCACTTGCGTACTCCCACGCTCGTGGCGTATCACTTCCTCGGCAGGGAGCGACGCTGCGAGGTTTACGTAACTCCCCCATGCCAATAAGAGGCCTTCTCAGTCGACCCATTTCGGAAACGCACTCCTCCCCGGGCAGCTACGCAAACCCAGGATTCACAGAGCTACGCCACCTGCGTGGCAGTGCGACACCAAAACAAAATAGTGCGGGGAGGCAGCGCCCCGAGGAGGGTGTGGCCACGGGGGGGGGAGGAGAGAGTCAGGCCTCGCGTAGGGGGCCCCGCAGGGAAGGATGGCAGAAGGATCGGGGGGGAGCGGGGGCAGTTTCACGTGACGTACAACGCAGAGGGCATTGCCACGTGATCACGGGAAACCCCTGGTTTGCAGGGCTTGATAGGCGACACTGCCACGTGACAAAGGCGTGGCCCAGAGAGACCAAGACCAATAGCGGACAAACGCGACGCAGAGTGGCCGTGACCAATCAGGAGGGAGCATAGCAATAAAGGGGGAGGTGCCAGAGATTGTGGACCATACCACAGGGTTAGCGCTCGGGGAAGCGGGTAAAACCATTGGGGGAAGGGCTGGGAGCCAGGATGCCCTGGCAGGGGGAAGGGTGCAGTGGCCAGAGCGGAGTATCCTGCTCCCCTTAAGTCTGGCACCTGGGGATGGGCCCCTGCAGCCAATGGGGGCAGCTTCGTAGGGATCTAAAATTTTGTTTAATCCGTGAACTTCTTAAATGGAGGCGTCGCAGCTGCTGCCCCCCTCCAGTTAACCATTCAGAGCCCTGCTGCTCATGGCCAATGCATGGAGTTGGCAGGGAGGAAAGGAAAATGCTGCCAACTTGAGGGGAGAGGCTCTCCCGGGAGCCCCTCCTTCCCCAGGGCTTACTACAGTGACCAAGGGGCCAAAGCACCAGCCCCTCCCCCACAGGCCAGATTCCCTTTATTGGTGTCCCACAGCCCCAGGACAAACCCAGCTACCTTCAGACTGCACTGAGGTAAGTCACCAGCAGGATGCCCCTGCAGCAGGGCTGGCTTGGCTTGAAACTGACACAGATGCAGCCACTTCTGCAGTAGGGTGGCCAGTCACACAAGGGCCTCTCACCCAGCACTACATGACCACCTCTGGGGTGTGGCTGCAGTTATATAGGGACCCCTCACATGGCACAGAGAGATGGGCAGTTCCAGGGTGGGGTGGCTGGTTATACAGGGACCCCTCACCCAGCAGGGCAACTGGTTACACAGGGACACCTTTCTCCACACCAAGCTGTAGTTACACAGCTCACTATAGTTAACATCAACAAATAGTACACAGCTGCCCACACAGCAAAGAAGAGACAGTCCCATAATGCAGCCTGCTGTGGCAGGGGACTGCAGGAAATACCTGAAAGCAAAACAGGTTCCCCCTTTGCTGGCAGATATGAGTGTTACATGGCCTTTTTACTCTTGCCATTTTATACTTCAACTAAAAAAGGGGATATGCCCTGCCCCACAGCATCCCTCCATGCCACCCCCTACTAGGCATGTAAAAGAATAGTCAACTCTCTCATAAGCCAAGGCCAGTGTTCTCTAAGCCAGTGGTCCCCAACCTTTTCAGGTTGTTGGGTGCCAGGGGGTGTGGCCGTTCACCCGCTGGGCGCCAGGGGGCGGGGACACTTGCCCGCCTGGGGGCAGCCCCCCCAGCCGCATGCCCGGGGGCGGGGCCTCCCCCATAGCCACGTGATCGGGGCCGGCACACCCCGGCAAGCCCCGCGCGCCCGGGGCTGGCGCCCCCCCCCCCCCGTAAGCGCCATGCGCCCAGGGCCGGCGCTCCCCCCGTAAGCACCATGGGGCTAAGGCCGGGGCTGGCGCCAGCGCCGGGGCCAGGGCACGCGTGGTGCCCCCGGGGGCGGGGCCAAGGCCAGGGCTAGGGCATGCGCGGTGCACCCGGGGCCGGGACCAGCCATGCGCCTGGGGCTGGCACCTGCCAGCCCAGATTGCTCCGCGGGTGCATGTAAAGAGCCCGGCGGGCGCCATGGCGCCCGCAGGCACCAGGTTGGGGACCACGGCTCTAAGCTGTGCAGCTGTACACGTGATTCGTTAGGTCCATGCAGGGAGCACCTGTGTGTGTGTGGGGGGGGGGGGGGGGAAGAGATCATCTGTGATGCTGGGCTGCAGCACACTTTAAAATCAACACTGGCCTAGGTTTATTGGATAGTCAGAATTCACTACTCACATTCCTCCCCCTTGCTACCTCCATATCAGAGGCAGCAAAGCAATGGGTGTAGGGGGGGAGGAGCCAGCTTAAAAACCCATTCCCGGCAGATCCAGGGCTTGGGGGGCAGGGGGGAAGAAGAGAGGGAATGGGGGAGGCAGAGGCACCAGCACTGCAGCTCTGCCTTTTAAATGTAGGAAGAGCCACCTGGCTCTTCCAACATTTAAAAGGCAGAGGCACAGCACAGGTCCCAGACCCGCTCCCACTGTATCTCTGCAGTTTAAATGTAGTAGGAGCCAAGCTGCCTGCATACCTGGCTCCTACTACATTTAAACTGCAGAGCCACAGCAACCCCCTATCAACTAATCAAGTAGTTGATACAAATTATAGTCATTTACTCGATACTTAACATCCTTACCCCCCCTACTACGCTCTGGGGTCAGTCCTACCTGCCAAGGAAAAGCATCATCTGCTAAGTCCCCACCCTGCAGCACAGGGTCAGCCTCTTCTGCTTGCTGACTACAGGAGGCATCTATGCCCACCTCTGGATGAGAAGGGGCATTTCTTCAGACCCACAACATAGGGAGAGGAGTACAGAGGTCCCATCCCATGTAGAATTGGGACCTGTAAAGGTTCTATCCTGCCACAGGTGGGGCTTACAGTGATCTCAGCTGCTCCTCAAACACTTCACCCATCTCCACACACCCCATCCAGCACCCAGATGGCCCTCTCACAGGGCTCTCCTGCTTCCTATCGTCACCAAACTGTAGCAGGCCCAGAGGCCCTGCAAGCCCTGACAGATCAGTGAGGGAAACTGAGGTACAGATCCAAGCCCTGCCACTTGTGAGCAAAAATGGGCACTGAATCTAGCCATCCTCACCCCTTTGGCTGCAGCTTCCTCTCACCCCAAATTCTTCCACCACAGTCCGCTAGAAACGGGAAGAGAACTCCTGGATCCCAGCCTCGTTTCCCCTTGCTCTAACTGCTATTTCCCACTCCCTTCAAAGAGCCAGGAAGACAAAAGGAGTCCTGGCCCCCAGACCTCCTGCTCTAACTCACCAGCCCCCATTCTCCTCCAAGAGCTGGGGAAGGAAGTCAGAATGCATGGGTTCTAACACCCCACCCCCAAACACTGGATCCCACTCCCCACCCAAAGCTGGGGCAGGACCCAGGACTTCCATCACTAAAGTCCAACTGTTGAACAAGTGTAACTGGTTTGGGGGGGGGGGGGCGATGAACCCTCCCCCCTGTAAGAACTCTCTGAACACGGCTCCATTTCTGGCCTTGCTTAGCGGCTATAATTTGTCTCCTGGGTTTTCATTTCCCCCAGAGTCTGAGAAAAACAGAGAAGGTCACCCCTGGGGAACAGATCCCAGAGCAAAGACCCACCCCTAGGGAGTGGACCAAAACAATCAGATGGCTTCAGGTTGCTAAACTCAAAAGGGAGCCAGTGAAAGGCAGGCTCCTGTTCAGCCCAGGACACAGAGAGGGAAGAACAGAACGAAAAAAATAAACTAAAAGAAAGAAAGAAGGTGGTCTTTGTACAAGGCCGAAAGGGTCTTGTAAAACCAGACCCAGCCTGATCAGACATGTCCATCCAGCTCCAGAAATTTCACACCCCCTTTCTTTGTCCAGCTGCCAGATACGCTCCATCCCCCTCCAAGTCAGTCCCCGCCCATTTCTGGGGGGAAAAGGGGGTTGTTTGTTGGTGGGGAAATGGAGGGGTGTTGCATTAACATCCCCTGGCCCTCCACTCTGCTCTCCAGAGTTCACCAACAGTTGCGGAGTCCACATTGCAGGAGAATGGGGAGTGGCGGTGGCAGCGGTGGGATAAGGCGGCGGTCACGGGCCAACGCCGGAAGAAAGGAGGTGTTGACATCACCAGAGGCGGTGCTGATGGAGGTTCCGGCTTAGCACCGATCGCACATCAGCTGTGAATCTGGGGTGGGAGGATGAGAGGAAAAGGAAATGTTAGAATAGAAACCAGGAGTCCTGAATCCCAGCCTTCCTGTTCTAACCAACTACTCCCTTTGACCTATGGAACTCTTAAGGTATTGGCAGAGGGCACAAGGACTACATAAGTTTCAAGGGATCCCCTGGATTGGATCGCTGCCTAGTTTACCTATGGAACTCCTTGCTAGGGTATCTTCATAACAGAGCTGGGGGGGGGAAAAAAAAAAAAAAAAAAAAAAGAGTCCCTGGAAGGTAGGTCCTTGAACAACTAGCTAATAAGCATTATGGTCAGGGATGCAGCTCTAAATCTCTGACTGCCACAAGCTGACTGCTCAAGAAATGCCCTGTCCTGTTAGTTCCCTCTCCAGCAGCTACCCTCAGAAGACAGGCCCCAGAGCGAGACAGGCCCCTGCTCTGACCCACTCTGGCCATTCCCACATTAACTCCATTGCATGACATCCAGCACATGTGCACTGCCCATCCTAATCCAGTTTGCACAAAGGCTTGGTCTGGCCATGTCCCTACTCTAACCCACCAGCCACCACTCCCCCCTGCCAGAACCAGGCAGAGAACCCAGGAGTCCTGGCTCCCAGCCTCTGACAACAAGTACCTCAAGGCGTCCAGCATGGGCAGCAGGTTGAGCAGCGCGGTGTCGCTTGGGTCACTGAACCATGACTTGATGGGGATGGCATTGTCTAAGAGAGAGGGACCGATGCTGGTGAGACACCAGTAGGAATGGACGGACAGACACCTCTTAAAACGGCAGTGCACTGCAGTCGAGCTAGGGGAAGGGAGATATAGGTTTGCCCCCCCCCGCCCCCCCCACTCTGCCCCATGACCAGTACCACAAACTTACATGCAGTTCCCTGTGCCCAAGCACAACCCCCTCTCCAGGTGCAGGGGCAAGTCTCCATGGCTCATTAGCTTCTTCGCACCTGTATGAGGGGAGCCACTTCCCTTCAGTCAGGATATGAGTCCATGGGATCGGAGTGGAAAGGGGAGACCCTCTCCCAAACAAGAGGACCGCACCCCAAAATGACTGGCTCTCAGAAGGGAGTGGGTGGGGTCCAATAGGTTGGAGCTGGGGGATTGTGGGCCATGACTTCTGGGTTCTCCCCCAGCCTGGCGGGGGAGTCCGGGAGCTAGGAGCTCTGGGTTCTGTCTCAGCCCCAGGAGGGGCTGGGGACTAGCAGTTACAGCAGGAGCTGACTCCTACCTGGATGACTTCTGTAGGCGCCTGGTGAGTTGTCCAGGATGACAATGCTGGACAGGTCGCTATGTACGACTGAGAGGTCCTTAATGTAGCTTCCCAGCTCCAAAGTGCAGTGCTGGACGGGAGCACAGGGGAGGGGTGAGCAGCTGGGATCCCCTGCCGCCCCCCCACCAGTGCCCCAGCCTGCATTCCTCCCACCTGGGCCCCAGCTGCCTCTTCCTGCCTCCTCCCAGCCAGCTGGCCAGCCTCCCTTAGCCCAGCAGCCCACTGTCCAGTTAGCCCCCAGCATTTTTGCCAGGAGGCGGCAAGCCACCATCCTGCTCCCCCTTCTCTGCTCTCCATTGCCTTGCCCCCAGCTCCCCATAGCCCTTCCCCTGAACTCCTCAACTCTGCTCTCTAAAGTAATGCTCCTAGCTCCCTCTAAGCTCCGCCCCAAACTTACCCCACTCTGGTCTTCAAAGCCCTACCCCCTGCTCCAAGCCCCACCTTTCCTTCCCCTTTCCTTCTACTCTGCTACCTTTTGAAATCCTGCTTCCTACACCCTGCCCCTCACTCACCTGCCGGTAATACCTCCTCCCTAGGATACTCCGGTTATTGTCCAACTTGTCGGCCACGGCAGAGCCATAGATCTCCATGCTGGCTGTAAACACCACCAGCTCGTACCATTGGCTCACCTGGATAGAGGGTAAAGCAGAGAGAGGATAGAGACCTCAGCCTCCTCCTGGGACAAGAGCTCCCAGCCAGTGACACCCATGGCCACCTGAGAGAACGGCACTGCCTGTGGGCGTGCATGCATTGTTACAGAGGTCAATCTGGGGACGTGCAGGGGTGACTAGGTTAGAACAAGGGGGCTGGCAGACAGAACTCCTGTGTTCCATCCCTTGGCCTTATCGGCTTGCTTGGGTAAGTCCCTACCACTCTGTGCCTCAGTTTCCACACACACAGTTGGCCTAGACTGATTTCTTTGGGGAAGGCCCCATTTATCTGCATGCATAACATCCTGCTGGTCTGCTTCATGAGGTATCATTGGAAAAGCCATCATCTGCTATTACTGTCTTGTTAAAATGTGCAAAAATTGTGTAGGGATCCTTGCTGTGTCCCCATTACTGAAAGACACTGGCTGTGTCTAGACTGGCAAGATTTTCCGCAAAAGCAGTTGCTTTTGCGGAAAAACTTGCCAGCTGTCTACACTGGCCGCTTGAATTTCTGCAAGAACACTGAGGATCTCATGTAAGATTGTCAGTGTTCTTGCGGAAATGCTATGCTGCTCCCGTTTGGGCAAAAGCCCTCTTGCCAAATGCTTTTGCACAAGAGGGCCAGTGTAGACAACGCGGTATTGTTTTGCGCAAAAAAGCCCCAATCGCGAAAATGGCAATCGGGGCTTTCTTGCTCAAAAAGTGCTTTTGCAGAAAAGCATCTATGCCAGTCTAGACGCTCTTTTCCGCAAATGCTTTTAACGGAAAAACTTTTCCGTTAAAAGCATTTGCGGAAAATCATGCCAGTCTAGATGTAGCCACTGAGTCTGGGAAATCCCAGCCTCACTCCTCCAAATTAAAAAAGGACTGGTCACAGCTGTTACAAAACTATTAGCTACAGCAGAACTTCTCTGTCACCCATTCCCAGCTTCTGACGAACAGTGGCTAGGGACACCATCCCTGCCTGTCCTAACAGCCATGAATGGACCTATCCTCCCTGAATTTATCTAGCTCTTTTTTTGGCCTTCACAACTCTGACAAAGTGGGGATTATATTTGTCATGTTGTATGGGAGTTCTACTGTCCTATAGTAACTACATGGGTGCCTCAGTTTCCCAGGGCACAGCACCAAAAGACAATGGTGGGAATTTTGGGTGTGACTCACTGAGGGAGGCTACTCTAGCCACAGCATTTGCACAATAGCCATAACTTGAACTGAGGGCGCGGGGGGGAGGGGGGAGGCTTTGCCCAGAAAGGAGATCAAAGGGCAGATGAGGGGGCTGGGGCTAGGCTGCCGTGGGGGGTGGCAGTGACAGTTAGTTAGTCTCTGTTGGCTTGGGGTGCAGGATGCTGGCTCTAGACTTCTCTCTCCCCAAGATGGATTGCTTTTGAGTTTGTGCTCACAAGTGTGTTCTACGCTGTGTCCCAGTCAACTAATAAACCCTGTTTTACTTTCTGGCTGAGTCTCCTTTCAGTACTGATGAGGGTGCAGGGCCTGGTGACTCCCCCACACCTCGGTGACATTGGTGGCAGAGATGGGATGCACTACACCTGTGGATGGAGCATCCAGCAGTAAGTGACAAGGGCACAGTAGGAAGAAGGAGAACTAGTAAGAGCCAGCTGTGCTGAAGGTGAGCAAGGTGCAGGTCCAAGAAGCAGAGAAGCCTAACCGGAGAGTGTGGTTCCCAAGAAGGGGGTGTCACACTCAAGAAGGGGCTCCTCCTGGGAACCATGGGAATTGGTCCCAGAAGTCAGAAGAGCCTACAGCCTAACTCATAGGAGGAGATGTGAGTTCTGGAGACTGGCACACTGAAGGGGTTCTTCCTGGGGAACTGTGGGGCACTGCAAGCAGTGTCCCTGGGGAACAGCAGGGAGAGGGACTAGAACTGTCTCGTTAAGGAGAACGTTGTTGAGCTATGCAAGGAGAGAAGGCTGCAAACTAACCAACTGACCAAAGCCCAGCTAACTGTCAGTTGGAAGAGAATGATCGCTCCACGGAGCTGGTTCCTGTCCCAACTGGGCACCACCAGACAGCCCCTGAGGGCACGTCACGCCCCGTCCTTAACCAGGTGAGGTCTGAAGTGGCTGAAGGCAACCAGGCGAACCCAGGGGCCACTAGCACCCACTCGACCAGCAGCAGTTCGGATTCCCCCTTAGTGAAGCTGTCTCAGCTGGAAATCCAACTATAAACTATGGCTAAAAGAACTGGAGGGTCAGGAGAGACAGCGGCAGCACGAGCTGACCATGATCATTCTGAGGCAGAAACATCGCTGCTGCAGTGAGTGAGGAGGAGCCCAGACGACTCAGGACTGCATGGAACTTTGATCTGAACATGCTGTCCCAATTTCAGGGGAAGGGGAGGAGACAGACGCCTTCCTCACTGCCTGTGAGAGCGCCTGCGATCTGCACCGGGCAAACCCAGCTCTGGCAGCTCACCCCCTTACGGGATCCCAGCCCAAAAGGACACTCAGCCAGATGGACGGGGTAGAGGCAAGGCACTCTGAGCTGTTGCACAGGTGTGGGCTGACCCCCCAAGGCAAACAGGAAAAGATTCTGGAGCTCTCAGAAGTCCCCGGGGAGACCTACCTGGAGCTGGCCCTCTGCATGGGGCGATACACCTGCAAATGGGCAGACGGGGCTGCGGCCCAGACCAAGGAGGACCTGGGTGAACTGATGGTGCTGGAGCAGCTGTATGAATGCTGCCCCCCAACCTGTGACTGTGGCTGGTGGACAAGAATCCGAAAGACCTGCCCAGTACAGGGAGGCTGGCTGAGGAGTTTACAGACAGCCACTCCGGGCTCATAACCATGCAGAAGGGGAGTCATTCGGGGACCCCAGAAGGGGGACTCAGGCAAACTCCTCCCAAAGGGAACAGACTAGGGATGTTAAATGTCGGTTAACTGAAGTCGATTAACCTCATGAATTCTTATTGGTCAGTTGGCTATTCTGGAGTCCCTGGGGGCAGCCAGTGCACTCCAGCCCCTCTTCCAGGGAGCCCCCTGCCACTCCGCATTGCTGACTCTCTACCAGAAGCAGCAGCACGGGGTGTCAGGTGGGAGCTGATCCATGAGGGGAGACAGTTTAAAAACCAGTTACCCTCATGGACCAGCTGCCTGCCATGCTGCACTGGTAGCAGCAGCCCCTGTCCGGGGGCAGGCTCTGAGCTCCCAAATCCAGCACAAGCCAGGCTGCTCCTAATACACTTTAAATGCAGAGCCACAGCGGGGGTAGGTCCCAGACCCAGCTCAGGCTGGCACTGAGCCATGCTGCTGGCCTGCCTGCTAAAAAATGTAGTTCTGGGGGGAAATGCATGTAGTCTATAGCATTAACCTATAAGATTTTGCTTATCAGTTAATCAACTAAATTATTACATCCCTAGAACAGACTATACCAGGGCAGACCAACCTACGCAATGGAACCAACAGGACCTGACCTGTCATTACTGTGAGTAAAGAGGCCACAAGTGGGCCCAATGCCCTAGGTTCCAGGACTGGTTGAGCAAACCAAGACTTCACAGGGTTAACTGGGAGGGAACCCAGCTGGAGGAGGAGCAGACTGCCCAGGTGGGAGACATCCTCTGGCAAGGAGTTCCATAGGTTGACTCTGAATTGTGCGAATAAATGCTTCCTTGTCTGTGTTATAAATCTGTTACCTATTTGGTGCTCTTAAGTTCTTTTGTTATGAGTAAATAAATTTCCTCCATGAGTCTCCACACAAGTGCTAATGGTCCCTAATGTCATGGTTGCCTTTTTAACCAACGCTGGATGCCAAGCAGAAGTTCAGAGAAAACTCTCTTCTGCTATTCATAGAACCAAAAGCTGGCAGAGAGCCAGGATTCCTGGGTTCTCTCTTGGACTCTAGGAGGGGAGCAGGGGGGCTGGGAACTAAGGTTCTCTCCTGGCTCTGGGAGCTGGTGAGTTATAGTGGTGGAGTGGGAGGGAGGGGTTAGAAGCCAGGATTCCTGGGTTCACTCCTCAGGCTAGGCTAGATCACAGGTTGTTGAGTTTTCCCAGACCCCCTTGTATCATGCCTAGAGATAGACCAAAGCGTTTCAGCCCTCACGGGACAGAAGCTGCAGGAAACAGGAGGGATCAAGGTGACCCCAGTAACCCTGCAAGGGAAGGGAATGAACTAGTCAAGATGTGTCCAGTCTGGGACATATCACCACATGCGGTAGGGGAAGGCAGACCACCCCGAAGGTCTCTGCTGAGGTGAGCAGGGAGGGAGATACCTTCCCAACTCTATATGGCTGGGCCCTGAGTGTAAGATGCACTAGCCAGACAACTGGAACAGGTTTGCTCATAACAACTAGCAGTAGCTGATCCAAGGACGTGACCGACCGAGATTCCATAGAAGGAGTCGGCAGCAAACTTAGGAACCCAACTGGGGATCTGCAGGGGATTGTCAGGTCAGCCAAATTTCACTAGGATCTGGATAATAGCTGAGCGGGTAGGAGGAGAAGGGGGAGTACCTCTGCAAGTTCTGGGGTTTGGGATCTGGTTCAGGTGGGTTTGCACACACAACTCCACCCCTGAAGAAAACAAGACACCAGGGCTGTCTACTTACCACTTCTAGGAAGAAATCCACGTGCGGCCTCTTATGTACAAAAAAGCGGACGGGGTGTTTGTCTATGACAACCTGCAGACCAGAGAGAAGATGGGTATAGCAGGGTCCTGGGCAGATGCTGAGACCCTAGAGCTGCCTGACACTGGCACTGGCACAAGCTAACCATACACCCCCAACTCTGCTAGACTTACCCCATCTCTTTTTACAGACAGCACTGCCGCCCTCTGAGAGGAGAGGTCCCGTGTCCCATTCCTTGCCTCCCAGAACCTGCCATTCTTTGCCCTGGGACCAGATGGAAATCAGTGTCCCATGGATGGGACAGGTCCTCTGCCCCATTCCCTGGGCTCCCGAGCCAGACAACCTCTGCCCTGGAGTCAGGTGGGAGCAGTGCCTCCTAGAGGGGAAAGGCCCTAGACAGTCTGACTTTGGGCATAGGCACCCCACAAACCCAGAGAGAACTAAGCTTCTGAAGGATGTGGCCATGGTGGGGGCTCAGTGTAGGACCTCCATTATTTACTTAGGGCAGTGGTTCCCAACCTGTGGTCCACAGCCCCTGGTAGTCTGTGACAATACTGTAGGGGGTCTCCGGAAAGTTTAAAAGTGTTCCCTGTAAACCGGGGGGGGGGGGGGGGGGGGGGGAGGGAGGGCGGGGGAGAGAAGCAGCCCAGCTTCCCAGGTGATTAATCAGCCCCACCCAGTCATCTCTGCACTGAGCCCTGAGCTTCTGACTGGGTAGGACTGCCCCCAGAGCTCACAGCCGGGGTCACCAACCCGTCGATCGCGATCAACAGGTCAATCGCAAGGCTTTCGGGCACCCCCGCCCCCCCATTTTCCCCCCATCCCCGAGAAGCCCCACTACCTACCTCTAGTGTAGTGCTGGCTTCCCGCGGGGTGGACGGAAGTCCTGGGTGAAACGTGCGTCACTTCCAGGGGCTCCGGAAGTGCGCAGGCTGCTCCCCTCCCACAGCTCTGTCACGTGCTGGGGAAGGGGGCATCGGCTCCAGAAGAGGAGTCCAGTGGCTTCCCTGGGAGGGGTGAGTTGAGCGCAGGGATTTCCCTGCACCGCGGGAGCGGGGGTCAGCTCCGGGGTTTGGCCTGGAGAGGCTCCCGCGGGGGTTTGGCCGCACAGTGGGAGGGGGGTTTGGCCCCGGAGAAGGCGCCCACGGGGGTTTGGCCCCACCGCGGGAGAGGCAGCTTGGCCCTGGGGCAGGCACCCGCAGGTGTTGGCCCTGCTGCAGGTTGGCCAGGCCACGCTGTGGGAGGGGGGTTTGGCCCCGGGGCAGGCCCCCGCAGGGGTTGGCCCTGCTCCAGGACCCGGGGGGGGGGGGTGTTGGCTGGGTCGGGCCATGCTGTGGGAGGGGGGTTTGGCCCCTGGGGCAGGTGCCCACTGGGGTTTGCCCTGCTGCAGGAGGGGAGGGGAGGGGAGGCCAGGCCACGCTGTGGGAGGGGGGTTTGGCCCCAGGGCAGGCGCCTGCAAGGGTTGACCGTGCTGCAGAAGGGAGTTGGCCGCGCTGCGGGGGGGGGGTGAGCGGGGGGGGGGGCATTGGGGCAGGCACACACAGAGTTTCCCTGCGCCGCAGGGGGGAGTCAGGCCCGGAGAAGGCACATGCTGGCTTCCCTTGGAGGGGGTAGGGAATCCTAGGAGGCGGCAGATGCAGGGGACTCTGCTGCCACTGGCACCCCACCCCGTCCGCACTCCCCAGACCCTACTCCCCTGTCCGAGCTACAGAACTCTGTCCCCATCCCATCCTCAGCTACAGAACCCTGTCCTCTGCCCTCCCAGCACCCTGTTCCCTCTCCCCTGCCCCCAGCCGCAGAACTCTGTCCCCACAAAATGTATAATTATAAATGCTTCATTTTAGATTTAAATAGCATGAATAAAAAACAGACCATTTATTTCATAACTATAAACACGTGTTTTAATGTTATATATCGCATAATTTTAAAATAAACTGTTTATCAGAGTGTGTAAGTAAGGGCTGGGGATAGCAAGTGACGGACAGGAGGAGAGTAGAGAGGGCGGGGCTTCAAGGAAGGGGCGGGGCGGTAGAGCTTCACCTGTTCTGAGATTTAAAAAGTGATCTTGGGTGTAAAAAGGTTGGAGACCACTGACTTACAGGGAACACTGATCAGGCCCACTGAAGAACTGGGGCTTTCCACCAGGCAATTCTCTCCCAGGACTCACCGTTCATGACCACCCGCCCTCCCACTGAAGCTGCACTGCCATTTACACTTTTCTTTCCCTCTCCCAGGGCTCCATGCCCAGCCAAGGGTGGAGTGCCAGGGCAGGAGCTGCCTTTGGCCACGAGAGCCCCCTCACCATATCCTCCGTGGATGGGCAGAAGCTGAGGAAGCAGCACAGGCCAAGGGTCATGCTGGCTGCTGCTTCCCTTGACCCAGAATGGTGAAAGGCAGGGACTGGAAACTGACAGGCTCCAAGCCTGCAGACGCACTACATGGATAAAAAGTCCGGGTGCGCCAGTGGTTTGCCTTGCTGGGCTGGGCAGCAACCCTGGGACATGCTGTGGACTCTGCTGGGACACTTGCTTGCAGAGTCTGGGTTTGTTTGCTTGAAGGCACAGAGCCTCTCAGCTCCCATTGGCTGTGAACAGCAAACAGCAGCCAATGGGAGCTGAGAAGCTCCATGCCCTGCAGTCCACATGTCCCTCACCCACACTGTCCTCTGGAGTCAGCTTAGAAATGGGTCAGTCACCTTTTACCATGTTTTCTCTTTTGAAACGATCATATTATGTGAATACGTCACCCTATTCTAACCGTTCAAAAGCTGTTAGAGCAGCTTGAAGGGTTTAGTTGGGCAGCTAGAAAAAATAGATCAGTGGATCCAATAAAAAAAAATATACAGCACCTCAAAGTTGTTACATTTCTACGTGGACACCCTGCATTCTCTCTCAGTGCTACTATATTTGTTCAGATAACATGAACTATTATACATTTCAAATGATTCTCAAGTAATGGAAGGTTTGAAAACAGCTAAATTGTTTGGGGAGGTCTGTAAAATTTCAATAGACTGAAAAGAGGGCCATATGCGCGAAAAGGATGGCTTAGGGGGTTGCACAGTGCTCAGGGGCTGAATCTCATTCATGCCAAGAGGCCATTTTCCCACCCCCCCACTGGCCAGGCAGTGAACTCCTCATTGCTGGCCCCAGCTTACCTTGAGGATAAAGTCAGGAGGCGTCCCTGGCCGCACTGTGGGTCGCAGCACCCCATCATGGTGGGAGTGAATCAATGTCTCATCCAGGTCGAGGACCAGTATCTTCCTCTTCACCTGGTCTGGGGGGAGGGGAAGGGAGAGGACAGCTGTCAGAGGGGGCCTCCACCCAATCAAAGTCAGCCCTGAATAACAGGCAGCTCCCTGGCAGGGCTGCCCCACCATTAGACTTACCTGTGGTAGGGTTGACCGATGAGCCTGGGTTCATTGGTTAACCCTTACAGTTACACACAAGCTGCCTCTGATACAGAGGAAGCAGCATGGGGGAGGAGCAGGCATACGCTCCCTGCAAGCACCAGCTCCTGCTTCCTCCCCCCACAAGCACTGGCTCCTTCCCCTCTCCCCACCCCTCCCCCTCCCCGCATGTAAACATTTAACCACTGAAAAAACACAGCTGTTACATGTTTACACAAATGTATTTAAACTTCCCTAATCTTTGGTATGGTTTAGATGCAGCCATTGCAGGGCAGACACCCCATAACTCATGAAATCTAGGGAATCCCTCCTGTTCCGTGGCTCGGAGGGGAGCAGGGTCTAGTGTTAAGCGCCAGGACTCCCGGATTCTCTCCCTGGCAGCGGCATTACCAAAGCAGGGACCAGAACCCAGGAATCTGAGCTTTTCTCCACTAACCCTCCCATCTCTTCCCGCTCCAACGGCCATCTCCCCACCAGCAGCCCTGTGCCACCAAGGGGGCCCAGCCTCAGGGACCCCTTGCAGCCAAGGGGCAGGTATCAGAGGTTAAAGTAACACATTTTTTACAAGTACTCTCCTATCACAATTCAGGGGGAAGAGAGGGAGACTGCATGTGTTTTTCCTGTTTGCTGTGACTAGGGAGTGAAGGGAAAGTGCAGAGCCTGCTGTGTTTGACCTCTGGGATAGAAGAGTCAAGGAGGGAGGGTCACCTCCAGCCAGCCCCTGTAAGCTGCCTGCTGCTGAGCCCCACCCGTCCCCCAGCAGCCAAGTGCCCCAGCCACACTGGGGCGTACCAGCTCACTTTCACCTTTGGCAGGGAGACTTACTGAGCCGGTTCCGTGAGGCAGGAGAGAGGGGGAGGACGTCGTAGCGCACCGTCTGGTACTGGATCACCTGCCACAAGAGCAAAGCGGGACAGGCTGTCATAGCCGGGAGGAGAGCCCAACTGCTAACCCTCCGCCCGCCCCCCCATCCCCTGATAATCCCAGGACCCAGCACAGCCCCACACAGACACACAGGGAGGGGGCCTCCCACAAACTCCATGTATGGCCAACTTCTACTTCAGGTATCCCCTTCATCCTCACTAATCTCCCCCCCCACACTCCGTTCCTACCATGTACTCTCTCTCTCCCACCCCTATGCCAGGAGCTCTGTGTTGCCCTGCCCTGTAAAGCATTAGAGCAGAGGATGGGCTGGGAGCCTAAACAGGTTCTCTCCTGGCTTTGGGAGAGGAGTGGGAGTTGGTGGTGAGAGTTGGGAGCTCTGGGAGGCAGGTAAAAGTCTAGCTCACACCGGCAGAAGCTGTCATTCCCCGTGCCTCAGTTTTCCTATCTGAGACACAGGGCAATAAACTGGTCTAGTGAGACTTGAAGGGCAGGGAACAACCTGCACTACGACAGAGCCCAGCCCCAGTCAAAGCCTCTAGACACTGCAACGCAAGAGACTGAACACATTCACCCTGTTTTCCTTTCCCCATCAGCCACCCTTTAAGCCCCCTGCCCAAGCACCACCCACCGTGGTTCTCCCCTTGCCTTGGATCTCACTCAAGGGAACTTTTTAAGACAATCCACCTAAATCAGAATCAAGCAAGGCAGCCCTGAAAGTGAAACTAACCAGGAAGTGAGACCTGTGCACAGGCCCTGTGGTGGGGACCACACAGGCCTCCCTCCCCTTTCCTCAACTCAGGTGAAGAACCAGGAGGAAGAGGAAGTGCACTGAGTGCTTGGCAGACCCTGGCTGTGTTGTTCCCTCTGTCAATGGAGGGTAACAGCAACTCCTACCAGCAGGCATCCGGAGTTCTATCCAGACTGACTCCACCACAGACTCAGTCCTGCCTTGCAAGGGGAAAGTTATTTCCGCACTGTGTTTATGCTTCTGTCCAGCTCTAACCACTGGAGACAAAACCCAGGAGTCCTGGCTCCCCCACTGCACCCTTGCCAGTTCTAACTCACCAATCCTCACTCCCCTCCCAGACCCAGGGAGAGAACCCAGGAGTCCTAGTTCCCAGCCTCCCTTACTCTAACTACTAGCCCCCATGCCCCTCCCAGAGCCAGGGACAGCACTCAGGAGTCCTGGCAACCTGCCCTTTCCCTGAACTCTAACCTACCAGCCCCCCTCCTCTCCCAGAGCTGGGAAAAGACCCCAGGAGTTCTGGCTCTATGCCCCACCCATCTAACCCACCAGACCCACCCCCCCAGTCATGCCTTTCTGGCCCCCATCCACTCTGCCCTATCACGTGCCACAGCTCCTGTAACAGATACCTGCCTGCACTGCAGAATCCCAGATTAGATTGGCCAAGGCAAATCCAGCCTCCCCTCCAGCCCCCTCTCCAGACCAAGAGGACTGGCCAGGACCTTTTCCCACCCTCACCCTCCCTGCTCTATTTTAACCACCCACCTGCTTCCCCATCTCAAGCTGCACCCAAGTCACGGCCTTCGGCACCTGTTGTCCCTTAGCAACGTCGAGAATCCCCCAGCCCCACGGGTTACGCACAGCTTGGCCAGCTTCTACACCAGCTCTAAGGGGAACACCAGGACGTGACTCCAGGGCCAGCCACAAGGGCCTCCTCCCAGAATTCGCTTCCCAGCTGATTCACCCTGGAATCCAGTGGACTTTCCCCACCTCCCCCCACCATACACACACACACACACACACACACGTACATACAGGTCTGAGCAGGGAATGGGCATTCCCTGCCTGTGGAAGACAGATCCCTTTGAACTAGGCTCTGATGCCAGGTTGCAGCAATGCCAGAGCTTCCTCAGCCCCCATCTCACCCCGGGCACAAGGCAGCTGGAGAACACATGGGAGGCAGCCAGTGGCACTTCCTACCCACCTCCTTAGGGATGTTAAAATGCATCTAATTGGCTAATAGTGTAACTGCTGAAAATTACAACGGTTTCACAATTACATGAAGGGCGGCAGTCAGCTTCCCAGGAGCCAGTGCACACTGGGAGCCAGCTTTTAAGCCAGCTCCTGCCTACCACCCTGCTGCCGAGAAGCCAACTGTGCCAGACCAGGAACTGAGTGTAGCCATTTGGGTAACTGATAAGCCTGACTGCTTAAATGGCTACACTCTTACACCCCTACTCCCTACTGCAACCAACACAGCAGAAGCACCTGTGGAGATCTGGATATGGGTTGGCCCAGGGAAATAGGGCCTATGGCGGGGACTGGCTGGCTCAGGAGGTGGGGCATTGTGCCTCTCCCTGCTAGAGGACACTGGCTCCCACCTGACCCCAAGGCAAGGACTGGCTAGCTTGTGCGGGCAAGGAGGGGAATGGGACCCCAATCTGGGCCATCATGCATCCACACAGCATCTGGCACATCAGGGGGAGATCGGGGTCCCTATCACAACACCAAACTCAGTGGGGCCCCCTATGGATCAGCTAGACACAAATGGCCCTACACACTATGGCCACTAGACCTCCCAGGATGCTCTGCACTGAGCTTCTGTAGGAGCCCAGTGCATTGTGGGAAAGTGAGGCTCTCCTGGGCATGCCAGGCAATTGTGGAAAATCACTTGCATGGGGGGTTAGCAACTCAGGGGAACAGAGCAATGTGGTTCAGACCCCACTCCCAGCAATGCCAACCCCATGGGTGAGGGTCCCCCCCCCCAGGTTAAAATCAGGGCCAAAGCCAGCCTCTAATCCACATCCAACCACCCCAGGAAGAGAAGCAGCAGCCTGGCCCTTGCATCCACCATAGCCTGCCCACTCTCTGCCTGGAGGAGGTGTCTCGGGTTGGTACTGGACAGCATTTCAGCCATCCCTGCTAGCAACTATCCTAAGAGTTAGGGACACCAACATAGTACCTACAGCCTGGGTCCCTTTCTTATCACACTCCACCCTGGATGGAGTTAGGACACCTGGGTCCCACCCTGGACCCACTACCCAGATGGTGCCAGGATGCCTGGGGTCGCACCTGACATGCACCCCATAACAGTGCCAGGATGCCTAGGTCCCATCTACCCCATACCTCACCGGGCAAAGCTTGGTGCCTGCTCAGCTCCAAGGGGCAAATGGGTTCTAGAGCTGAGAACCGAGAGCCACCTGTGGCATAGGCCAGAGGAACACAGGAGTTTAGACCCCAGTCAGAGCCAGTGTCACCTGGAGGATAAAGGCCCTGCGCCCCACCCATGTCCACATGACTCTCATACTGGAGTGAAGGGAAACTGCCAGCCTAAGAGGCCCCCCCATTGAGACTGGAGTTACCCAGGCACGGTAATGACCTCCTACATACAGAAAGAACAGGACAACCCACCATTGCACCAGATACTGCACAACTAACCCCACCAAAAAAAATTCCCCACATTTCCTAGTGTGCCACACAGACCAACATGGACTGAGATCATGGCCTCCCCACTGTGCCAGGCACCACACAGAGACGCCCACCCAAGATCACGGGTCACACACAACTCATCCCACCCAAAATTTGGGGGGGCCTCTGCGAGGCACTACAGACACACAAGACAGTCCCTGCCCTGAGGAATTTCCAAGCTAACTACCAAGATTCGTTTATCCCTGGTTTCAAGATAGAGAAACTGAGGCACTGAAAAGCAATTTTGCCCAAGATTACAGAGGGAGACATATTAGCTGGATCCAGATGTCTCAGAATCCAGATCTACCTTTCCAGGATTATAAGGAACTACTCTGATCCCCTCTGGGAACTTCCACCTGAGGGTAAAAATTAGTCGACAAGCAGCAGAATGCCGAGAATAAATTTCCTGTTGTTCTGATCACACAGGTGTTCCTGTGACAGATACACAACACGTAGAGGAAAGAGATCTAACGTGAGGGACCCCTTTAAACATGGCAGAACTCAGAGAGCAGAGGCCTGATGCACTTAATTTCCACTCATTTAATTGCAGGGACAGAGGGTCTAGTGGTTAGAGCAGAGAGGGGCTGGAAGTCAGCACTCCTGGGTTCTCTCCCCAGTTCTGGGAGGGGAGCGGGGGCTGCTGAGTTAGCCTCCTCTTGCTCTTTTACAGCACTCAGGCAGGAAAGTTACCAGTACATTTCACAGTTAGTTTCTTTCCCCTTGGGCATCCTGCATCAATCCGGAAGCTATCAGCTTTGTGGTGGAATGGGGGAGGAGGGTCAACCCCAAAAGCCACTTGAGGTTTTCTACTTGCTTTATGGGTTGTTGGATTTTTGCTTCTTTTGAAGACCTAGACATCACCTGCCTGAGGACTAGCCAGGTTCTCTTGATGGGCTCCAGGCAGCCACAGGCACGGAAGGGAGAGTTAAACAACAGTTTCCAGAACAGATTGGGAGATGCAGGACTCCAGAGTTTGGCACGACTTAGGGGCTACACTAAAGGCAACAAGCTGTGCCCAGATTGGAAGGGGGCATTAAAGCTATAGCCCCAACCCCCTTCCCAAAAGGGTGTGATGCTGGGTATGTGGGGCATCTTATATGCACAAGCTACGCACTATGGTCCCCCTCAGACACCTTCAAGTCATCATTAACCCCTAACCATAGGGACCCCCCCCCCAAGACTAAGGGCCAGTCACCCTTAGAACCTCCTTGACTACCTCCCCTCTTACCCTCTACCTGTGCCTTAACTACCTCCCTGCCTTAAATACTCTTTGCCTCCCCAAAGCTCCCCACCCAGCCCCACCTTCGTCCAGCTCTCCGCACATGCCAGCTCCCTAGAACCTCCCACAATCAGTACCAGGCACCCTCCTAATCCTCCAGACTCCCTCTACCAGCCACCTAGTTGCCATCCCAGATCTTGCACTCTCCCCAACTAGGAATTTAAATATCAGTTAATTAAATAGCTGAGTAACCTCATGAATTCTTATCTGTTAGTTGACTATTCTATGGCTCTGCCCCCAGAGACTGGCAGCCAGTGCGCTCCAGCCTCATTCCTGAGAAAATCCCTGCCACTCCGCGCTACTGCCACTGTATCCGAGACAGAAGCATGGGGTACCAGGTGGGAGCTGATCCACAAGAGGAGCTAGTTTAAAAACCAGCTCCCCATAACCTTGTGCTGCTGCCTCTGACAAAGGCAGTGGCGCAGGGTGCCAGCAGCCTCTGTCTAGGGATTGGTCTGAGCACTGGACCCAGCGCAAGCCAGAACTTAGCTGGGCTGCCTGCCCTCCCGGCTCCTAATACACTTAAAATACAGAGCCGGAGTGGGGGTAGGTCCCAGACCCTTCACAAGTCAGAACTGAGCCAGGTTGCTGGCCGCAGGGGGCGGGGCAGGAGAAATGCATGTAGTAAGATTTTGCTTATCGGTTAACTGACTACACTTTTATATCCATATCCCCAACAGCCCCCAAAATCCTATGCCAGCTCCCCAAGTCCTTCCTAGCCCTGCCCCATTACACTCCCAACCTCACAGCCTCCCCATTCCCTTTCCAACCTCTCTTGCAACTAGCCCTCCAGTTCCCCCACTTGTCCCTCTAGGCCCTTTACAAGTCACCCCAGCCCTACTATTTAGCTGTCTGCCCAGTTGCCCCCCAGGGGCCCAGTTGCCCCAACCCAACACCCTGAGCCTCCATAGCCCCCTTACAATCCAAAGCCCCCCCACCCCAGCCCATTTCCTCTACTGCCAAATCCCACCAAGTTCCCTCCACCTCACTCCCCGATTCTCCCGAGGCCCATTCCCACCCAGCTCCCTAGGCTCTGCCTCCGAGCCTGGCTCCCTAGATGATCCCCGCTAGGCGAGCCGCCCGGCCCCGCAGCCAGGTTGCCCCCAGCCTCTCTCTCCAGTGGGCCCCACAAGTCCCCCAGGCCTGCTCCCCAGCTGTTCTCCCTGGCGCCCCACAGCCTCACTCCCCGAGCCTCGCCCGTCGGCCGCAGCCCCCCCAGCCCGCTCCCCACTTGCCCCCGTCCCGGCACTCACGGTGCGGACCTGGCGCCGCAGCACGTAGAGCAGGAAGCTCCAGAGGCGGGCGGCGAAGGCCAGGGAGGCGCGCAGCCCCAGCAGGCACTGCGTCCGCATCGTCCCGGCCCCGCCGCCCGCCGTCCGCCCCAGCTCCGCCAGCCTCCGCTCCGCCTCGCTCCCTCCGCCGGCGGCGGCGGTGGCGGCGGGGTCGTTTCCGCTCCAACCACTTCCGGGTCGCTGGGGGGGCGGAAGTTGAGCGCGCAGGAAGGGCACCTCGAGCTGCGCGGTAGCTACAGCTGCGGCGCGCATGCGCCAACATTCCCCCGGAAAGGGGCGAGGCCTGAGGACAGAGCCGCGGGGGGCGGAGCCCAGTGGGGTCCGCAAGAGAAAAGGCGCCGGCTGAAAGGAGGAAAAGGTAAAGGGGGCGGGGCCAGAGGCAAGCGGTTGGGAACGGTCAAGAATGGCGGAATTTTGAGGCGAGTGGGCGGGGCCTAAGGATGGACAAAATAGGGACCAAAGTGGATGGTGAAAAACGGATGGGAATGCCCAGGAGGGCGGGCTTCCGGTGACAAGTAGGCGTGGCCACCGGAAAGGGACAGGACTGCTGACTGACAAACAGGGAGGAGCCGTAGGAAAGGGGGGGGTGCCTGAGACAAGCTATTCCGAACAGTTAAAGGGGCAGGGATTGCCAGAAAGGGGCGTGGCCTGACAAATAAAAGTCAGTCAAAGGAAAGGGGGTCGGGCCAGAGAAGCAGTTGGGAAGAGCCAAAAGGGGCAGGGTGTCCAGAGGAGCAAGTGGGCGGGGCCATCAGGTGGCCCGTCTTCAAGGAGGATAAAGTGGGCGGAGCCAGGCAAAGGGGGTGATCCAGAGACTTGGGAGAGGTCATCAGAAGGGGGCACCCTTCTAACCAGTGACCACCCCTGCCAACCACAAACTCACCACCCACTTCCTAGACCAGCCTTGCCTCCCCTCTCCCCCAGAGCTGAGCCCATCCAAATAGTTCCAGCATGTCACCCATTTATATGAGAGGAAATATTCTGGGGGTACAAACCCCCTACTGTACTGGGGATTAATGGAGCTTTGCTCTGCACTGGATTGGGACACCCTGTCCTAGGGACAGAATGGCTGTAGAACTTAGAGGAGTCCTAACTCCAACCATCCCCTGCTCTAGCCCACCAGCCCCTCACTTCCCTCCCAGAGCAGGGGACAGACCTAGGCGTACTGCCTTCCCCTAGCTCTAATCACTAGACCCCACTTCACTCCCACCCAGTGTTCCCTTTCTCCAGCAGTGCTGAACCCCTCCCCAGTGCTCTGATATTAAACACACATCAGTTTCATTTAATTGCTGCACAAGGCACATGGTTTATACAAACAAGGGAACAACATGGGGGTCTGGCAGAGGCAGCAGCAATGGACGTTGAGTTTTTTTTGTACATTCTACCAAAAAAGGGAATCAGCTAGTTTTAAGAGTGGGGGGGAGGGGAGCCTTCTCTCTACTGAAGCAGGTTGAGTCATACCTCTACAAACAGAGAGGAATTAAGGATAAATATGGAGACGGCAGAAGGTGGTCCCCAATCCCAGCTGGCTCAGAACGTCAGGGAATGAGCCACAGGACCCATTCCCTCTACAGGATGCCAGTTCCCATCCAACTCCGGGTCCTTTAAGGAAGTCCATTCCCATGCCACGAGGGGAAGTGGTAGAGATGTAAGGGACAGCAGAATGATAGGGGGGCTTTATGGGGAAAGTGGGGCCAGGGCCACAACTCAGCCCCACTCCTAGTCAGATACTAACTCCAGTCAAAAGCCTGATGGCACCACGTGACCTCACAAAAACAACCACCCTTTCTCTGCCCCTAAGCAGGTGTCAGCAGTGCACTCCTGGGTATTGCCCCATCCCAGATATGGCAGCACCAGAACTGGGCTCCATCCCAGACAGAGATCTGGGGCTCCATCGAAGCTGAAGAGGCCTCACACACCCTCCTCAGTTCTCACACATCCAGATCATCATCTGGATCCTCTTCGTCCAGGTCATCTGTGGCATCCGGTTCATAATAGATCTTTCCAGTTCCAGCCGAGGCCTCAAGCAGAGATGACTTCCTAGCATGGGGACGAAGCAGGGAGTCAGCTCCCATGGAACACAATATGGGAGGGCAGGATGCGTATCATGAGTATTTGGGGAGGCAGAGGCTGGGGGTGAACTGGGAAGGGGCAAGGCAGAGGCCGATTTAATTTGTGAGGAGTCAAGGGGGCATAGATGGGCATACTGGTTGTTCAGAGGTGCAAAGGCAGGGAGTATCTCCTCCCAGGCGGTGCAAAACAGAGGCAGGGAAGGCATCCAGGAGGCTGCCCCCAGAGAGGGTGCAGATCAGAGGCGGGGAAGGTTTCTAGGGGGCTGTTTCTCCCAGGGAATGAGCTACACTCACTTTTGGGCGCTGAAATGGAAAGGCAGCGGCACCCTGTCCCGAGCCTGGCGCTCTGTGTCCGACAGCTGCAGGTTGAAGGTCAGGTAGGCGGCAGTGTCCACCTGGGGGGAACAGATGTCATCAGACTAGGGATGTTAAATTTCAATTAATGAACTAACTAAATAGTCAATGGGATCTCCATCAATTTGCTTAGTTAACAAGAACATCCGTGATCTGTCTTTGAAATGTACAAGAGCCCCAGCGGGAGCTCTGGTGCATTTTAAAGTTGGAATGCGGCATGGAGCCTGGAGCCAGCAGGGAGTCCCACTGATCCTGGGCACTTCTGCTTTGAAAGCAAAGAGCTCCAGTGGGGGCTATTGTGCATTTCAAAGAGAAAGTGCCCGCATGGAGCCTGCAAACCCCAGGCTCCATGTGTTATTCCAATTCAAAGCTGGCTGCTGGTGCACCCCTGCTCCCTCCTATGGAGCTGGACTGAACCGGCTTTTAAGATGGCTCCCTCCAGCACCACTCTTGTTCCCCCACCTTGCTGCCTCTTTTTGCGATAGAGGCAGCAAGTGGGGGGGGGGGGGGGGAGTGACTAGTGGACTAGGCTGTGTCTACACTGGCGCAATCTTGCGCAAAAGCGGCCACTCTTGCACAAAAACTTGCTGCCTGTCTACACTGGCCACGTGTTCTTGCACAAGTAAACTGACGTTCTAATGTATGAAATCAGGACTTCTTGCGCCAGAACTCTGATGCTCCCGCTCAGGAATAAGCCCTTTTGCGCAACTGTTCTTGTGCAAGAGGCCAGTGTAGACAGGCAACCTGAATTTATTGTGCAAGAAATCCCTATGGTTAAAATTGCCATCAGAGTTTTCTTGCACAAGAGAGCATCTACATTGGCATGGATGCTCTTGCGCAAAAGCACATACCAGTGTAGACACTCTCTTCTGGAAGAGTTTTTGCAGAAGAACTCTTCCACAAAAGAGTTTTTGCATGAGAACGCGCCAGTGTAGAAGTAGCTCAAGTGTGTTGACTATCCAATAACCTTTTGCTTATCAGATAGTTGGCTAGTCAGTTAGTCACTTACCTCCCTATCAGACTTGCCCATGGGCAAGCCTCCAACTCTCCCAGTATGAGTCATCCTAGAGCAGGGTTTCCCAACCTATAGGTCCGGACCCAAATATGGGTCACCATTACATTTCAAAAGGGTCACCAAGTGTCTCCCCAGGTGGTGCTCTTAAGGAGCCATTCACACATTTGAAAAGGTACCTCCCCCTCCCAGCTCAACAGCTGGCTTAGTCTTAAAGAGCCATTCACCTGAAGTGGTACTCAGCTTAATTGGCTTAACAACCTTCAGGCAGTTAAACCAATCGATTTAATTGAATATCATTTCAGTGACTCAGCACAGAGTAGTAAGAAAATATCCCTGGACATGGGGACTACGTCTAGACTGGCATGATTTTCTGCAAATGCTTTTAATGGAAAACTTTTCTGTTAAAAGCATTTGCGGAAAAGAACGTCTAGATTGGCACGGATGCTTTTCCGCAAAAGCAGATTTTGCGGAAAAGCGTCCGTGCCAATCTAGATGTGCTTTTCCACAAAAAAGCCCTGATCGCCATTTTCACGATCGGGGCTTTTTTGCTCAAAACAAATCTGAGCTGTCTACACTGGCCCTTTTGCGCAAAAGCTTTGCACAAAAAGACTTTTGCCCAAACGGGAGCAGCATAGTATTTCCGCAAGAAGCACTGATTTCAGACAGTAGGAAGTCAGTGTTCTTGTGGAAATTCAATTGGCCAGTGTAGACAGCTGGCAAGTTTTTCCTTTGCGGAAAAACTTGCCAGTCTAGACACAGCCGAGGGGAAAGAAGTTAGAACGCTACAGGATGCAGAGAAGAAGCAGCACCCAGCTCAGGTAGGTGGGGATAGGGAGGTCAGATGTTTGGGTGTCCAGTTGAGAGGTTTCCAGCCACCCCGGCTAGGGTTCACGCGGCTGGAGTTGGCTGGCCAGGGAAGAGTCTTGGCCGGCTTGCAGCCACGGGGGCCGGGGTAGGGGATGGGACTGTGTTTGGGAGCCTGAGACGGGAGTGCCACAACAATTCAGAGGATACAACAGTTAGCAAAGCAAATGCACGCTCGACCATCCCATTAATTTAAGTTCAGGTGAAACTGTTTGGTAAAATATATTTAAAAAAAAAGTACAATTTTGTGTGTATTTTTCTAATTTGTAACACCTGTGTTCTTGCGCAAGGCTCAGAGTGTGCCGCCTCCTCTCCCCGCCCTGACTCCCAGCCCTTGAGTGTGACTCCCAGCCCAAGAGTGTTCCCCCCAACCCGAGTGTGTGACTGAGTGTGACACACTCAGGCCTGAGTGAAGGTGCCTCTCTGACTGTGAGACTCCGAGTCCCTGAAAGTGACTCTCCGGCCCTCCAGCTCCCCAGCCCCTGAATGTGTCTCCTCCATCCCCTCCAACCTCTGAGTGTGGGGTTAAGCCAGGGTGGGGGAGGAGAGCAGTTTGGGGATGTGTCTTTCCCCTATCACAACTCAAATGTAGTGTTATTATTTTATTATTAATGTATTCTCAGTTTTTCTATGAAATAACTACTATGAATATATAAACAGGAGGGGGCACAATTTTATATTCTTGCCTCAGGCACAAAATTAGCTAGCTACGGCACTGCCCCCCTCTCCTCTCCTCTTCCCTTCCGTGCCGTTTTTTAATTGCCTTGGGTCACCAAGTCTTCCTGAATTGTCAAAATGGGTCCACATCTGGAAAATCTGCCCTAGAGGGTCACAAGGGAGATAGGAGTGCTCCCTAGGCCCCCAGATTTTGCCCACTCCTCCCAGACAGCCCCCCAAGATATCCAGCACCCCAAACTAAGCTTCCCCAACCAGCCCCTACTGATCCCACCCTGGCCTCCTTCAGAGTCCATGGCTCTGTAATAGAGGTCCCCCAGCTCCTGAGGAAAGGGACCCTACCGCAGAGTGGGAGTCAGCATCCTCATCTGGGGGTGTGTTCCTGGTGGGCTCTCCAAAAGCTTTCAGGGTGAAGCCAGTCAAGATGGAGAAATATTCCTCCTGGCAGGGAGAAGGAAAAAGATGATGTAGATAAATCTCTGTATCAATCATAAATCTCAGTATTATTCTTTAATTGAAATTTTAAAATTGGTAACAAGTCCTTTTACATAGAAACTTTGTACTTTTTTAAATATAGAACATAGAAACTTTAAGTCTTTTGTATTAAGTCTTGGTAGAATAGTCCCTATGAATAAGTAAGGTAAGAGAATGTCCCTATTGAGTGAATGGATAAAACTAAAAAGACAAGCACCTCAGGGCAGTTGCAACTTTTGGAGAGAGGATGGAAGCCAGATCCCAGAATAATGAGATGAATAATGGGACCTGTGAAGTGGGCTCATTGAAAGAAGACAGAACATATGGGCTGTGTATACACTGTCACGATCGTGCGCAAAAACTTGCTGCCTGTCTACACTGGCTGTGTGTTCTTGCGCAAGTAAACTGATGTTCTACTGTATGAAATCAGGGCTTCTTGCATAAGAACTATGATGCTCCTGCTCAGGAATAAGCCCTTTTGTGCAACTGTTCTTGTGAAAGAGGCCAATGTAGACAGGCAACATGAATTTCTTGCGGAAGAAAACCCTATGGTTAAAATGGCCATCAGAACTTTCTTGTGCAAGAGAGCGTCTACACTGGCATGTGCTTTTGCGCAAAAGCACATGCCAGTGTAGACGCTCTCTTGCACAATGACTTTAACGCAAGAACTCTTGCGCTAAAGAGTTTTTGCGCAAGATCATGCCAGTGTAGACGTAGCCATGGACACCTTGGGAGTCAGCCGCAAGTGCCTGCTTTTGGAAACTCCCTCTTTGAAGGTGAATATGGCAGCATTGAGACACCACCCCGAAGGCACCACAGGGCTGTGTCTAGACTGGCCAGTTTTTCTGGAAAATCAGCCGCTTTTCCGGAAAAACTTGCCAGCTGTCTACACTGGCCGCTTGAATTTCCGCAAAAGCACTGACTTCCTACTGTCTGAAATCGGTGCTTCTTGCGGAAATACTATGCTGCTACCATTCGGGCAAAAGTCCCTTTTGCGCAAAAGGGCCAGTGTAGACAGCTCAGATTTATTTTCCGCAAAAAAGCCCCAATCACGAAAATGGCGATCGGGGTTTTTTGCGGAAAAGCGCGTCTAGATTGGCCACGGATGCTTAAAAGCGTCCGTGCCAATCTAGACACTCTGTTCCGAAAATGCTTTTAACAGAAAACTTTTCCATTAAAAGCATTTCTGGAAAATCATGCCAGTCTAGACGTAGCCCAGATGTCTAACTTCATATGCATATGTTCTTGGATCGGGCCTTCTAATACTCCTGTCATCTGAAGAAGTGGGTTATGCCCACGAAAGCTCATCATACCATCTACATATTGTTAATCTGTAAGGTGCTACTAGATTTGTTTTTTAATTTTTTCCTTTGCAAACTAACTGGGCTACCCCCTGAAGCTTTTCGTACGCATGACAACTCAGATTATGCATATGCATGTGATCACTAACTGGTGTAGATCTACATGAGAGGGAAGACACTATAAATCTTAGGCATCTTGTAGGGGGACCCCGGGTTTCAGCTTGTCAACATGGGAGCATCGATCCAGATCAGCAGAAGCCCGGCTCCACCCCTCCACCACCTAATCACGTGGCCAGAGCAGTTAGGGGGAGCAACTATTGGTAACAAGACAGAGGGGGTGTGTGGGTTGGTGGGGAGTATGTGCGTGTGTGCACACGCACATATTGTATCATATGCATATAAGTGTTGATTGCTATATGAGTATTAACAACAAATGTGGCACTTTGCCTTTTCCCCCTGAAAAGATCCCGGGCAGTACTTTTAAGTACAACAGTGAGACAGAGCCAACCCCCCAAAAACTGACAATCCCGGCCTCCCACTGCTCCCCCCAAATCACCCCAAAACCCCCAACTCAAAAGGGGAAGCCTCCCCTGCCACATACTCCTCCCACATCTTCCTTACTCCCCTGCCCATCCCAGCTGCTAAGTTACCCTGACCCATTCAAAAGCCTCTCCTCTCTATAACACCTCCCCACACATCCAAGATCTAGGGGCATCTCTGCCCCCTAACATACACCCCTCACCTGCCTATACCCTAACCCATAATCTCCCTCCGTCCCATGTTTTTCTCCATCCCAGTCACCCCCTGATCTTCCTGTGGGCCCCCGAACACCACCTTCTTAACAACTTTCCCGCTCCCCTTGCGCTGCAGCATGGAGGCTAGTTGGTGGGCATCCTCCTTGCTCCTCATGCCCTCCGGGGCTGGCCCCACCCACACTACAGCTCGGGCTAGGGAGTGGAGTGTGTCCACCAGGCCCAGGGGGTGCAGGTCCCCATGCAGCAAGACCACGATCCTCGTCACACGCAGGCCTGAACAGAGAGAGAGAAGGGAAAGATCAAACCCCTACCTGCACTGCCCAGAGCAGGGAGGGAACCCAGAAGTCCTGGCTCCCAGCCCCCTCGCTCTAATCACAAGCCTCCACTCCTCTCCCCTCCCAGAGCTGGGAAGAGAACCCAAGAATTCTGGCTCCCAGCACCCCCAGAAGTCCAGACCTGCATTGGCAGCAGCCCTCGGGATCTGTGCCAGTGTCTGGCACAGGGCAGGCACAGGCCGGCGCAGCAGAAGCCAACTGAGTGAGTCCAGGATGATGGTGGCAGATCCCACAGGTCCTCGTTGCAAGCGCGTCACCACCCCCAGTACTGAGAACTCCTCCACCCTGAATCCCCCTGTCTTCCCGTTCCAGCATAGGGGATCTGTAAACCCATCCTGATATAGCAACCTGGGGGGGGAGAAAAGGTCAAAAGTCAACCCCTGAGGATGGGCCAGCATGAAGAGGGCATCTGCCCCAAGGTACCAACTTGACACTGATTTGAGTCTGCAAAGAGCCTGAGTCTGTTGCTTCAAAAGCTAGCAGTTATCCCATGCCTCTGGCCCCATTTACCAGGGGTCCCTGCCCACTCCACCCCAGCAGAGGGATTCTGCCTGGGGCTGGAGTAGGGGAGGAGTGCAGGCACACAAAGCTGATACATCTCAGCTCCTGGGGAGGCAAGAATACTCCCCCAAGTCAGGGGAAGGCAAAGGGTTTGTGAAGGGGAGATGGGAGTTGTAAGGGCCATACTATGTTGGTCCGGGGGGAGTGGGAATGGAGGAGAAGTGAAGCTGTGGGGAGGCTCCTGGGATGGGGGGGCAGGAAAACTCACTGTGCAGCCACATCAGGGTCAAAGCCAGCCCGGAACTCTTCCTCGGGGATTTCAAAGCCAAAAACATGGACGGATTCCCCCCTGGAGGCACCACGAGAGAGGGGGTTAAGCCAAGAACGTGAGCGAGCCCCGGACCACTAGGGGGCGCTGGAGATCAAGGCGGAAGTTGTGGGTTATGCGGAGGGAAGCAGCATCTCTCCCCCAGGGGAGGCCGGGAGAGACTGCGCAGCGCACCAGCAGGGGGCGTGCATCTCTCCACTGCCCCATGGTCGGAGGGTGGGTGCTACGGGGCACCACACCCACCTGCGCACTGAAGCCGCCACAAAGGTCTTGAGCAGGCTGCGGCCCTCGCAATCGACAGTGTCTGTAGGAAAAGGCCCCGGGGCTGGTGAGAGACAGGGACACCCTCCCTGCAGAATCAGCCCCGCTCCCCCACACAAAACCCACCCCACTCTCTGCAGCTCCCTTTCCCGTCCAGATCCTCACGTCCCCCCAGCTCTCCCTGCACCCGCCTCCGTCCCCCAGCACCCCCCTTTCCCCAGCATCTCCCTCCCTCTGACTCCTTTGCTCCCCCTCCCCGCATTGTTCGGCCCACTTCCCCCAGCCGCCCCCTCTCCCAGGCTGCGCCCACTGCTCGCCCCCTCACCCTGGATGAGCACGAGCCCACCCGCTGCCCCAGCCACCAGCTCCCCCAACATCCCTCCCGCCCCTCTATGCCGGCGCCTCTCCATGACATCACCGTACGGACAGTGCCGGGCATGTGCGCGCGGGGAAGGACCTTCCATCCGCCATGTTGGGCTGTAGGCGTCCAACGAACTGCCGGATTAATGCTAAACGGGGTGCGGCACAGAGGGCCAGGCCACCCCTAACGACACACTGCGGGGAGGGGCGAGCGCCTTTCTATCCGTTTTGCGGTGTCGTGTGTGTGTGTGGGGGGGGGGGGTTTGTCAGGCACTGAGCATGCGCCTCGGAGCTGCCGCTTCTCGGGCGATTCGGGGCGGGCTTAAGGATCAGACTGAAGCCGCCATTGGTTGCGCTGAGGCCTGGCCAAGGCCCCCTTCCGGTTCCTATCCCCGCCCCGCCTCTTAGGCGCGCAATCCGCTGTGCAGCCCGTAAAGGCACCGGGTTTCCCCGTCTCTCCCCCTGTCTGCGCTCCCCGCCCCATCTCCTGGGGTCAAATCTTTCCTTGGCCTTTGCCTCGCACCCACCTCAAGGCCTCTTTCCCTACCCCAGCATCTCCAGGGCTCATGCTAAATTCCCAGACTGCTGGGCTGCATCTAGACTGGCATGATTTTCTGCAAATGCTTTTAACAGAAAAGTTTTCCATTAAAAGCATTTGCGGAAAAAAGCGGCTAGATTGGCATGGATGCTTTTCCGCAAAAGCACTTTCTGCAGAGAAGCGTCCGTGCCAATCTAGATGCGCTTTTGCGCAAAAAAGCCCCAATCGCCATTTTCATGATTGGGGCTTTTTTGCGGAAAACAAATCTGAGCTGTCTACACTGGCCCTTTTGCGCAAAAGCTTTGTGCAAAAGGGACTTTTGCCCGAACGGGAGCAGCATAGTATTTCCGCAAGAAGCACTGATTTCTTACATGAGCTCGTCAGTGTTCTTGTGGAAATTCAAGCAGCCAGTGTAGACAGCTGGCAAGTTTTTCCGCAAAAGCAGCTGCTTAAGCTGCATTGGTTGCACTGAGTTAGATGCTATGCTCAGTTTTCATTTACAGCCAAACGAGGACTTTTCTTTTGGGTGCATCTACACAGCATCCGAAACAAAATAAGCCACACAATTGGTGTGATGCAAATTGCTTAGCTCATTTTGCTCCAAATTTTGAAATACAGTATTATTTTGAGGTATCCTTCATTCATACAATGAGGTTTACAGGGATGGTGAAATAGCAGACGTGGAGTAGCTATTTTGGGATACCAGAGGGCTTCTTTGGGATACTGGCGGCTTCTTGCACAAAAGAACATCTTGCGCAAGTGTTCTTGTGCAAGAAGTCTCGCACAAGAAAATGTCCACACTGCCATGTGCAAGAGCGCCCATGGCAGTGTGGATGCGCTCTTGCGCAAGAAAGCTCTGATGGCCATTTTAGGCATAGGGCTTTCTTGCGCAAGAAATCCCTGCCAAGCGTCCACACTGCCCTCTTGCGCAAGAGTTCCTGTGCAAGAGGGCTTACACCTGTTAAAAAAGAGCATAGCTCTTGCGCAAGGAGCCCTCTTTTACCACGCCGTACTGTAAATTTACTTGCGCAAGAGCGGGCGGGCAGTGTGGACGCTCTGCAGATTCTTGTGCAAGAACGGCCATACTTGTGCAAGAAGCCGCGAGTGTAGACCTAGCCTTTGAGAGCTCCCTTTGGAGTCACTTTCAGAGTCGTAGCATTGCAAGGGGCTCACGAGCACTGTTCCCTCTAATCTGTTCCAGCCATGTGCAGAATAATCTTTAATGTGCACTACCAGTAGAAACACTAAATCTATCAGTGGAAGCTCTGCTAATCAGCTAGGCGCCCTTTGAATCACTCCTGAGCAGCCATACAAACACCCAGCTTACAGGGAACACTGCTTGCAAGGTCATCTAGGACAAACACCAAACTGGTTAACAACAACAACAAAAATCAATCTACTGGGAATTTTTGACATTTCAGAATTTCTTTTCATCCCTGGTTGGAGAGATCAAGTAGAAGACATAAGAATAAAACACAAATTATACTGCGTCAGACCAAAGGTCCATTTTAGGGATGTGAAAGAGTAGTCGAGTAGTTGACTACCCCATAAGCAGGAGCTTATTGTGTAGTACTATCAACTACTTGATCACTCCCTCTTCCCTCCCTTCCCCCGGCCGCACTGCACTCTTAAAGGGACAGAGAAGAACCAGCATGCAAAGACGTTAGCTCATTCTCTTGTGTCCCGTTGTCCCCCCTCCCCAGGTTGTCTCAGGACAACCCTCACACTGCCACTCTGCATTTTTAAAGGGACAGAGCAGCAGCAGCCTGTCTGCTTGTCTGTCTCAGCACAAGCCGGCTGCTGCTGCTGTGTCCCTTTAGAAGTGCAGAGGGGCAGTGTGAGAGGAGTCATGGGGCGGAGGACTGCTGCTGCTGTGTCCCTTTAGAAGTGTATAGGGACAGTATGAGGAAGATGAGAGGGGGTAGCTGCCACTGCTGTGTCTCTTTTAAAAATGCAGAGTGGCAGCTTGAGAGTTGTCCTGAGACCCGGCAGGGGACCAGAGAATGAGCCGGCATCTTTGCACACTGGCTCCTCTCTATCCCATTGTTAGTCCATCTAGCCCAGCTCTCTTCTGACAGTGACCAATGCCCGGTGTCCCACCTGAAATGAACAAAATGGGTAATCATCAAGGGATCCATCGCTGATCATCCAGTCCCAACTTCTGGAAAATAGAGATTAGGGACACTCTCCCTGTCCATCCTGGCTAATAGCCATTGATGGATCTATCCTCCAGGAATTTATCTAATTCTTTTTTGAACCTTACTATAGTCTTAGCCTTCATAACAGCCTTTGGCAAGGAGTTCCACAGGTTAACTGTGGGAGGTGGGGGGTAAAGAAAAGACAGCATGACGCAGTCAAGGCTAATTTGGGGTGTATTAACAGGAATGTTCTACACAAAACAAGAAGGCTGCATCTAGACTGGCATGATTTTGCGGAAATACTTTTAATGGAAAAGTTTTTCCGTTAAAAGTATTTCCTCAAAAGCACGTCTAGATAGGCACGGATGCTTTTGCGCAAAAAGTGTTTTTGCGCAAAAGCATCCATGGCCAGTCTAGACGCAATTTTGCGCAAGAAAGCCCCGATCACCATTTTAGCCATTGGGGCTTTTTTGCGCAAAACAGTTCTTCCCTGCCTACACTGGCCCTCCTGCGCAAGTATTCTTGCACAAGAGGGCTTTTTCCCGAGTGGGAGCGTGAAAGTATTTGCACAAGAAGCACTGATTTTGTACATGGCCAGTGTAGACAGCTGGCAAATTTTTGTTCAAAAGCGACTGCTTTTGCGCAAAATCTTGCCAGTTTAGACGCACCCGAAGGGTGTCGTTCAATTCTGCTCTGGCCTTGTTCAGTCCTCAACTCGAGTATGATATCCAGGGCTCAACAAATAATGCAATCTACTCGCCCATGGCGAGTAGATTGCAACCTGGAAGAGCCGGGTTTGGGCGATCTGCATGCACAGATCACCGGACAGCACAGCTGGCGAGCGGGGCTCACCACGGTTCGGCAAGCCCTGATGATGTCCAATTCTCAGACTCGCCCTTTCAAAAAGATGTGACCAAAACTGGCAAGAGGCCAGAGGAAAGCAGCAGAAAGGAGTAAAGATTTAGGAAAAGCTGACACATGAGGAAAAGTTAAAAAAAAAAAAAGTTGGATGTGTTTCATCTTGAAAAAAGGGAAGGGGGAAATCAGAACAGTCTTCAACTATGAGAAGGGCTGTTTTAAATAGAATAGGGGTCAATTGTTCTCCAAGTCCACTAGAAGTAAGCCAAGGAGTAATTTAGGTTAAATATTAAAAAACATGATCCAGGGGTTGTTAAGAATCAGGAGTAGCAACAGCTCTCCAAAAGGTCCTTCCCCCTGGACCATCCCTTCCAAGGGCACGTCCCACACTCCCCGTTCTTTCAACGCCCACATCCTGTGCCATCCTGCCCCCGCCCTGTCAGCGAGGTGTGGGGAGTCACCAGGCCCTGCACCGCCATCAGCAGTCAGATGTGACTGTCAAGCAGCAGGTTGAAACTTATTAGTTGTCAGAGACACAGAGTAGAACAGACTTATCAGCGCAGAAACCAGAACCACTCACCCTCATCTCTGCACCCCCACGCCAGAGACTAAATCACATACTCAGCCTGCCGCAGCCCTGCAGCCAGCTCCACCTCTAGCCTTTGTCCAGCTTCCTGTTGGTTACACCTCCTCCGAGGCTTAGGTTACAGAAAGCACCAGCTATTGTACAAGTGAGGGAGACACTCACACTGAAATTCCCATCACCATATAAGTCAGGGCTACTCAACATGCATGTGGTCCGTGGGCTGTGTGTGGTCTGTGGCCCATTTCTTTGTGGTCTGTAGTGTGGTTTAGGTTTACGCGGGGCTCAACACATGGCCTGCGGATGGGAGCCAAAACAAAAAAGTAGTAAATATAATGGTCTTCTGTTAATATGCATTTTAGAAGTTAAATTCCTAGACTGCCATTTCTCATTAAAAGTGCTGTCAAATGGGTGGAAATCAGGTAAATATTGCATTTTATGCAGAACTGACTTAAATGGGGCCTGTGTGTTGTGTAGTCTTGCCTTAATCTTTGTATTCACACCCGTCAGTGTGAAAGAAGCTATTTGCATGTATATGCAACCACATTCAAGTTGCGGCTCTTGGCATGTGCTGCAATTATCGTTGTGGGCCCCAGGGCTTCCAAAGTTGAGTAGCCCCGATGTAGGTGGTACAGTGCCCAGGGAAACTGAGGTGTGCACACGGGGTTACTATGGGACAGTAGAATCACATGCAACATAACAAAGTGAACAGAGTGAATACAATCCCCACTTCATCACATCCCTGACAGCCCCTCCTCCCCCGCTTGCTCCTTGCCACTCCCTAATCGCTCACTCATACAGCTGGTAAAAAGTGATGGGGCCATGACCCATTGGTTCCCCCCCATTCTGGCACCCCTGCCCCATCACAATGTTTCTGGCCAAAGACACTATTAACAAACTCAACTATCAACCCAATCCATTGAAGAGCAAGCAAAATAGCCCCAACTTTTCCGGAATGTCCGGGAATGGCCTTACATTAAAAAAAAAGTGAAGTTTGATGCAGGGACATCCCCCCCAGCCATGCCAGGAACTCTCCTCCCCATTATCCATTAAGTCACCAACACCAGAACCCCATTGTACCATTTATTGCATGGACATGCAAAAATATATGCTTCTAAAATAAGTCAGACAGCAGTGATGCCACACCTCTGATGTGCCAGGAGAGCTCCCCCAGCGAGGACGGCAACAGATAGCTGCTGCTAACATGCTCAGTGCCAAAGCTGCCCCGGGATCCTTCACAGCCCTTGTGTGGAAGAGACCAGAAGGTCAGAATTGTCACCAAGAACTTTTGTAGAGTTGACAAAATCACTGGATGATCCCATGTGACTTGCTGTCTGGCACTGAGTGAAATGCAGTAGCCTTTCCCCGCTGTGTTGATCCCACTCGTGTTGGACTAATGTTTCTTTCAGTCTGGAAGACATTAAAACCTATCTTATTTGCTAGTGAAGTCCTCTCTGGTTGCACATTGGCCAACCCTGTTCTAGTCTTGGCCTTTACAACATTCTCTGGCAGGGAGTTCCACAGGCTGCCTGTGCATTGGGTGGGACAATACTGCCTTTTGCTTCTTTTAAAACTGCTGCCTATGAACTGCATTGGGTGGCTAACATCATTGGATTCTGATATGAATATGCAAAACATTGTTGCAACCATTGTTATATGTTTGCACCAAATTGTGTGCAAAAAGGGCCAAATTAGATGTCTATAGAAAGCTTAGGATTCTGTTTATACTGCACATATTTTTGTATTTGAAGTTATAAGTATTGGCTTTATACTTTTATTTCACGTTTGCTTCTGGGAGATATCAACAGGCTTTGCCCACCTATTGTGTAAGGGTGGCTAGTGAAGTGACTAGCAGCACTTCGCTGGCAAATGGCCTTCAGTGGTGCCGATCCACAGCTAAGGAACTTTGCTGTGAACATTCAGACCAGCCGGTGAGCAATGGCTGCTAAGGCCTGAGTCTGACATGCACAGTGCCTGGCTCACAAGTCACGTGACAAACTCCATTTCAGGAGGTACTTTCACACGTGGGCTGTGTCTACACTGGCAAGTTATTCCGGAAAATCAGCCGCTTTTCCGGAAAAACTTGCCAGCTGTCTACACTGGCCGCTTGAATTTCCGGAAAAGCACTGACGATCTAATATAAAATCATTAGTGCTTTTCCGGAAAAACTATGCTGCTCCCGTTCGGGCAAAAGTCTTTTTCGGGACAACTGTTCCGGAAAAGGGCCAGTGTAGACAGCACAGTAGTGTTTTCCGCAAAAAAGCCCTGATCGCGAAAATGACAATCGGGGCTTTTTTGCAGAAAAGCGCGTCTAGATTGGCCACGGACGCTTTTCCGGAAAAGCGTCCTGCCAATCTAGACGCACTTTTCCGGAAATACTTTTAACGGAAAACCTTTTCCGTTAAAAGCATTTCCAGAAAATCATGCCAGTGTAGACGTAGCCCAGGAGAGCAGTGGGATTCCCTCCACGTGGGCAAGGGTAGAACAAGGGCCCTGGGAACTCCTCCAGCTTTGTCTTCACTCCAGCTCATTCTTACAGAAGCATCGTTGCTATGAACTGAGCCTGAAAGGACTGATGACCCATCCTAACAGAGGGGCTACGTCTACACTGGCCCCTTTTCCGGAAGGGGCATGTAAATTTCACTAGTCGTCGTAGGGAAATCCGCGGGGGATTTAAATATCCCCCGCGGCATTTAAATAAAAATGTCCGCCGCTTTTTTTCGGCTTTTAAAAAAGCCGGAAAAGAGCGTCTAGACTGGCCCCGATCCTCCGGAAAAAGTGCCCTTTTCCGGAGGCTCTTATTCTTACTTTGAAGTAAGAATAAGAGCCTCCGGAAAAGGGCACTTTTTCCGGAGGATCGGGGCCAGTCTAGACGCTCTTTTCCGGCTTTTTTAAAAGCCGGAAAAAAGCGGCGGACATTTTTATTTAAATGCCGCGCGGGATATTTAAATCCCCCGCGGATTTCCCTACGACGACTGCTGAAATTTACATGCCCCTTCCGGAAGAGGGGCCAGTGTAGACGTAGCCAGGATGTATTCCAGAGACACAAGACAGCAGTTTATTCCATCTCTGCTACAAGCCTGTACCAAAAACTTCACAATCGGGGTATGTAATTTGTTTCCTTTAATAATTTCTCTCAACTTTTCAGTTTTTAGATTCTAAAGGATTGATGCAGTGTGCTCTTTTGGATAAAGTGTTATTGAGGCTTTCTTACTGTGTGCTGAGCTTGTGTTTGTTGGTGTGTAGTGGTGGGTTTTTTTTTTTTTTCTTTTCTGTTTGAGTGAGGCTTTAGAGAGGGAGTTCTCCAGGTAGAGGAGAAGCAGATACAGGACTCTTGAGGGAAGTGTGTGTTGTGTTTGGGGCTTTCTTGCTGTGTACTGAGCTTGTGTTTGTGAGGGACGGTTGGTGTGTGTTCTTTTGTTTGTTTTCCCCTGTGTCTGTGAGTGAGGCTTTTTTTTTTCCACTTCCCCTTTGCCCTCCCCATCCCCTTGATGGAGTTTGTGCTGTGATTGGCTATGATTGGCAGGTGGAAACTGTTGGCTTCTAATTAAAGTTTGAATTCTAGAAGCCTCTGCTGATTGGCTGAGCCTTGGTAAGGGGAGGGGCTTTCAGGCACTCCAGGGCTTTATAAGGCTAGTGTGGCACTCAGAAGTGCTGTTTATGACTAGGGTTAGTACCTTAAAGAGGAGGACTCTTAGTCTTGGGCTGTAAGTAGCCCTGTTTCTAAGCAAATTGCCCTGATTTGACCTCTCAGTGGTGCCTTCAGAACCTGTTATATTACAGTGGCATAGTTGTGCTTGGATCCACAGAATCAGGTCAATTAAACTTTGGATCAGGACCCCATGCAATTCCAAATTTGAGTTTTGGGCTTGAAATTTTTGTTGGTTAAAGAGCAGTTGCACTGAGTCAGCAACAACATGAGGGTCTTAGTAATAAAGACCTGGAAGATTTGTGCTCAGAAAAATAAATTGCCTTAAGAAAGAAAGCTTTCTTTATAACTGAGATCTTTGTTAGTGGCCAGAGAGTCTGGACAGTAGGAGGGGCCCCGGAGGAAGGGGGGCGGGAAGCAGAGCTGGCAGGGGGTGTGGTGCAGCCACTGGCCGCGGTGCAGCCACTGACCACAGCCAGAGTCCAACAAGCCATGTCCCTGGCAGGCACTCCCTCTAGTTGCTAGTAGAAGCTGGGCGGGGATGGGGGGAGTCTCCCCCCGCCCGGTTTCTGCACGCAACCAGTGGCTCCCAGCTGGGAAGTGGGGCCGCGATTGGCGCTGGGAGCCTCTGGTTGTGTGCAGAAGCCGGGCAGAGGGAGGGGCTGGGAATCCCAGCTACTGCCCTGTCAGCCGACGGTCAGGGCAGTGAGTCCCTTATGACCGGCTGAAGTTCTTTTAAATTGTGCTTGGTTCTGTTACAGCAACTGAAGGAGTCAGGTTAAAGCTTAAACAGTTACTATTTATTGTTACAGGGTAAACTTAGTTGTTAAATGCTACTACTGTGTTACAGATAACACAGACACTACAAAGGACAGGACAGAAATTACACTAATAAGTCACTTACAGGTACCATGAAACCCTTTGGTTCTCTGAGCTCTTATTAAATGCATGCAAAATAGACACATAGCAGGTATATATTCTCACCCCTGCGTTCCAGACTTGGCGTGGCCAGCGTCTTTCTCTCAATCCCTCAGGAAGAAGTAGGGCGAGGTTGGGCGTCCCACAGACCTCGGGAGACAATCAATACCTGCCAGCAGGTATAGATGATTGGAGCTCAAATGGGGTGGGCTGCTGAACCTCTTTTATACCCCTTGGGTCATGTAGGCTTCTTCCTGGGCTCAAGTGGACAATTAGGAAAAATGGCTTTGAACACCAAGTTTCCCACGAAGGGTGCAAAGCATAATTCACACCTGGGAAAATGCAGACAATGGGCACCTCTGGTATGTGATGGGCGAAGATTCCTCTCCTGGGACAGTGCAGGCGTGTCAATTACTGGTACTAGCCATCAGGGCGACGGGAGGCCCCGGGTCGTCAGCTAGCCCATTTACTGTCTGGTTTCTGTTTATGGTAGAGTCAGGGACAGGCAGCACACCTGCGTTCCCAGGGCATCAAAGGCTGACTGCCTTTCTCTTGCTCTCTGGGGGGGGGGGGAAACAAGATGGGGTTCGTGGAAAACCAAGATGGGGTTTGTGTCTGGCTACATGCCCCTGCCCCGCCCGGCTTTTGCATGCAACCACAGAGTTCCCAGCACCAATCGTGGCCCCACCTCCCAGTCGCTCCCCCGCCCCCACCAGGCGCCCAGCCCGAAATTCAGAAAATACTTGGCATTGCACATGTCCGGTATTTTCTGAGATTTTCTACCAGACAGAGGGCACAAATACCGGACCGTCCAGTAGAAAACCGGACACCTGACAACCCTAGATACGCGTAATCAGGCTAATGTCATAATCCAGGCCCAAAATGAGCATGAATGTAACCTGTAACTAACAGGGACACTTGTGAAGGGGACAGGGGGAGTGGGGGGAGAAGGGGCTCTGGGCAGTTGCCTGTGTGTAAGGGGACTGTTAGCCCCTTACTAAAACTCAGTGGGAATTTTTGATTGGACAGCTCCCAGTACCAAAAGGGGAAGGGTCCATGAGAAATCAGGGCCCTGAGATGGACAGATCCCAGACATAATGGAAAGCAGTCAGTACTCCAGCTCAGCCTGATTGACAGGTTGGGCAGGCCAGTGAGGAAATTAAGAGGCCAGGTCCCATCTTCCGTGTGAGCTGGGACTTTCTGGGTCTCTCTGAGAGAAAGCAGAGACGGCTGAGAAGAGCAGCAAGAAGAGCAAGATGTGTGGAGAGACAGACCTGCAGTGCCAGAGCCCAAGGAGCCCAGAACCTGTGCTAAAGGGCAGTCCTGCAGCAACAGAGCCAGGCACACACAGCCCAAGGAGTGCAGACCCTGTGTTGAGCAACAGACTTGCAGTAATCAGAGAGCCAAAGAGGACAGAGAAGCAACACAAGGAGTTGTAGACTGGCAAAGCAGCAGTCTGCAGCTGGGTGTGGTGAGCAGCTGGGACCAGCAAAGTTGGGGGAGAGGCTCTGGGCAGGGAGACACCACCAGCCTGCAGGCCAGACTGGGAGAGGGGTCCTGCCATTTAGAGCGTGAGGCTGTGTGATCACTGCCAGAACAAGCGTGTCCAGCCTGCAGCCCCCCTGCAGCACCGCCAGGGCCTGAGAGAGCCCTGGGACCTATAAGGAACAGACTGTGAACTGTCCTTACACTCTGCTGTCTGCTGTTTGTGATGTTCCCATGCTACAGAGCAGGACTCTGTGTTCTCATTTAACTTTTCTCATAGACTCATAGACTTTAAGGTCAGAAGGGACCATTGTGATCATCAGGACTCGCCGAACCACGGCGAGCCCCACTCGCCAGCCGTGCCTGAACCCAGCTCTTCTGGGTTGCTATCTACTCGCCACAGATTGCACAGTGCAGGCCACAGAATGTCACCCACCCTCTATAATCTTCTTACCTATCTCTCAGATATTGAAGCTCTCAAATGGTTTAAGGACCCCAAGATGCAGAGAATCCTCCAGCAAGTGATCTGTGTGAGCAAGTGTCCTCCAGCAACCTAATATGCCGTTAGCCTTCTTGACTACCAGGGCACACTGTTGACTCATATCCAGCTTCTCATCCACTGTAACCCCCAGGTCCTTTTCTCCAGAACTACTGCTTAGGTGGTTGGTCCCGAGCCTGTAACAATGCTTGGGATTCTTCTGTCCCAAGTGCAGGACTCTGCACTTGTCCTTGTTGAACCTCATCAGATTTCTTGTGACGAAATCCCCAATCCTCCAATTTGTCTAAGTCACAGTGTCTGGACCCTATCTCTGCCCTCAAGCGTATCTACCTCTCCCGCTAGCTTAGTGTCATCTGCAAACTTGCTGAGGGTGCAAGCCATCCCCTCATCCAGGTCATTAATAAAGATATTGAACAAAACCAGTTCTAGAAACCAGTTTCTCATTTTTTCTTATTCTTTTCTTTTTAATCAGTTGGGCTATGTCTATACTGGCATGAATTTCTGGAAATGCTTAAAACGGAATACTATTCCATTTTCAGTTTTTCCGGAAAAGGAGCATCTACATTGGCAGGTTGCTTCTCCGGAAAAGCCCTTTTTCCGGAAAAGCGTCTGTGGCCAATGTAGACGCGCTTTTCCGGAAAAGACTACTGGGCTGTCTACACTGGCCCTTTTCCGGAATAGTGTTCTGGAATAAGGACTTATGCCTGAGTGGGAGCAGAATAGTTTTTCCGGAATAGCGGCTGATTTTGTACAGTAGAGCATCGTTGCTTTTCCAGAAATTCAAGGGCCAGTGTAGACAGCTCGCAGCTTATTCCGGAAAAGCGGCTGATTTTCCAGAATAAGTGGCCCAGTGTAGACACAGCCTTGATGTTTAATAAATTGTATTTGCTTTGAACTGTATGAAATGATCACTGAGTCAAGAAAGCATGCAGTGTGAAGAGAGCACCCTGGCGTGGGGACTCTTTAGCCCTGGCCCCAAGTGACTACTAGGTCAGGGATTAAGCCCCAGGAAACCTGGGCCCAGCCTTGTTGGGATTTCAAGGACTCTGCTACTCAGGAGAGTGGAAGGGGAGCCCTCAGGGCCAGGGAGGCCGTTGGGTAAAAGAAGTGGGAGCGGGGACTCAGATCCTTTCGCTGGTCCATTTAACCGGGGTAGTATAGAAGCCAGGAAAGTTCCCCACAATAGCAGGACCATTCCCCCCATTTACATGTGTGTGATCAATTTTAACCCAACACTCCCACCTTGTGTGTGAGTGCTGTTACTGTGGGATCAGAGCCTTGTGGGTAGGGGGGAGCTGCTGGCTCCCTTCCACTCTGTGCAAGGCTGCCCGCCAGGCGAGCCCATGTGGGCTGGGAGCTGGCAGCCCAGTAGTAGTTGGAAACAGCCGGGCTGGAGCAGCCTCTTCCTGCAGCACAGGGGCAGGTCCAACCTGGTCTTGGCAGCCTAGCAGGGTGCTTCAGCATAGTGAGCTGGAGATCCCCCTGCTCCCTGGCCCCATTTATTCAGTTAACTGATTAAACTTAACATTTAATTGGTTCACTAATTAAACCGGATTTTACATCCCTACTGTATATGAGGTTTCTGAATGTCTGTCTAATGTCTGAGAAGAGAACCTGGATCAAGCACCCTAAGAAATCAGTGTCCAGGACAATGTTTCTCTGGAGCAGGTTGCAGTTGGTCAGGCTGAAGCCCTAGCTGACGGAAAGGATGAAGTTTGGGAGGGTGATGGCAGCGATCGCAGCCAGCTCCGCTGGGAGCAGCCTGGGCCAAACCCTCTCCCTGTACCCCAGAACACCACTCCCAGAAGGGAGGAGGGTCTCTCTTACCAGCCCCCCAAGCGCTGCCTGCCCTGGGGCAAGGGCTGGCCAGGCTAGGGGTGCTGCCCTGGGAGAGGCTCCTAGGGAAGCAGTGGGACTGGCCATGCTGGAGATTCATAGAATCCCAGGGCTGGAAAACACTTCAGGAGGTCATCAAGTCCAGTCCCCTGCCCAAAACTGGACCAATCCCAACTAAATCAACCCAGCCAGGGCTTTTTCAAGCCAAGACTTAAAAACCTCTAGGGATGGAGATTCCACCACCTCTCTAGGGAACCCATCCCAGTGCTTCATCACCCTCCTAGTGAAATAGTTCTTCCTAATATCCAACCTAGACCTCCCCATCCTGGCTGCAGCCCAGGCTCCAGGGGCCCAGCAGCAGCCCGCACCAGGACTCAGAGATCTGGCCCAGAGCCAGGCCCCAGAGTCACCATGAGCAGCAGCTGCGAGTCGCTTCCTGCTGCAGGGCCCAAGCCCAGCTCTGGCAACCAGAGCCCCTGCCCACTGCTGATGGGTCCTAGCGAGCAATCTGCTGCACTGCAAGCCCTGCCCCTGGGGGCCCTCCCACCCCTGGACTCAGGCAGCATCCCCTGCATCAAGGCAGTGTCATGCAGAAGCAGACAGGAGCTGCATACAGGGGAGTTTGAGAGGGAGTTTGGCAGAGGAGGCCTATGATGGTCAGGAAGACCCGTAACACCTGTGCCAGCACTGCTTCTGTCTTCTCCATCAGCGCCTGTAGCCAGACAGAGCACCTGAGCATGGATCCCTCTACCCAGATCCTGGTGTGGTTTTGCAGGGACTGTGGATTGCAATTCCCACTTATTGATATCCTGGCTGAGGAGATCATCCAATACGGAAGGTGCCTGCTGGTGGAATCTCTCAGGCAGCAGGTAGCAGAGCTACAGGAGGAGGTGGCTAGGTTGAGGAGCACCCGCATACATGAGAAATTCCTGGACCCTGTTCATGAGGAGACAGCTGAGGACTGTGGACACACCACTGGTGGAGGAGGAGACGGCTCAGGGTGGACAGTGGCAGCTGGTTACTTCTGGCAGCAGGCACTGCTCCACCCCTGCTCCGAACCCTCCCTCCGTGGTACTAGGAAACCATTATGCTCTTCTTTATACAGGAGATAAGCAATCACCCCCTACACCGGAGGAGAAGCCCCGGTCCCCCAATGCTGGGAGGTCTGCTGCCACCACTGTGAATAGGAAACGTAGGGTAGTGGTGGTCGGAGACTCTCTTCTGAGGGGGACGGAGGCACCTATATGTCGCCCTGACATTTCATCTCGGGAGGTATGCTGTCTGCCGGGGGCCCATATCCAAGATGTTACAGAGTCATTGTCAAGGATTATCCGGCCCTCTGACAACTACCCCATGCTACTCATCTATGTGGGCATTAATGATACTATGTGACACTGAGCGGATCAAGAGTGACTACAGGGCTCTGGGAGTACGGGTGAAGGAGTTTGGAGTGTAGGTGGTATTCTCTTCGATCCTTCCTGTCGAATGTAGGGGCCCAGGCAGAGACAAGTGCATCCTGGAGGTGAATGCCTGGCTGTGAAGATGGTGTCACCAGGAGGGCTTTGGCTTCCTCGACCATGGGATGCTATTCCAGGAAGGACTGCTAAGCAGGGATGGTGTTCACCTTTCGAGGAGGGGGCAGACCCTATTTGGACACAGAATGGCTAACCTAGCGAGGAGGGCTTTAAACTAGGTTCGACGAGGACAGGTGAGCAAAGCCCAAAGGTAAGTGGAGAACATGGAGACCTGGGAGATGGGTCGGAAATGGGAGAGAGCGTGGGCTACAATGGCAGAGAGAAAGGAGGATCAGGGCAAAACTGGGAGGCAAGGTCAAATCAGGATCTTAGGTGCCTATATACAAATGCGAGAAGTATGGGAAATAAGCAGGAAGAACTGGAAGTGCTAATAAATAAGTACAATTATTACATTGTTGGCATCACAGAAACTTGGTGGGATAATACACATGATTGGAATGTTTGTATAGAAGGGTACAGCTTGCTCAGGAATGACAGACAGGGAAAAAAGGGAGGAGGTGTTGCCTTATACATTAAAAATGAACACACTTGGAGCGAGGTGGAGATGGACATAGGAGACGGAAGTGTTGAGAGTCTCTGAGTTAGGCTAAAAGGGGTTAAAAACAAGGGTGATGTCATGCTAGGAGACTACTACAGGCCACCAACCCAGGTGGAAGAAGTGGATGAGGCTTTTTTTTAAACAACTAACAAAATCATCCAAAGCCCAAGATTTGGTGGTGATGGGGGACTTCAACTATCCAGATATATGTTGGGAAAATAACACTGCGGGGCACAGACTAACCAATAAGTTCTTGGACTGCATTGGAGACAACTTCTTATTTTAGAAGGTTGAAAAAGCTACCAGGGTGGAAGCTGTTCTAGATTTGATCCTAACAAATAGGGAGGAACTGGTTGAGAATTTGAAAGTGGAAGGCAGCTTGGGTGAAAGTGATCATGAAATCATAGAATTGTGAACTCTAAGGAAGGGTAGAAGGGAGAACAGCAAAATAGAGACAATGGATTTCAGGAAGGTGGATTTTGGTAAGCTCAGAGAGCTGATAAGTAAGGTCCCATGGGAATCGAGACTGAGGGGGGAAAACAACTGAGGAGAGTTGGCAGTTTTTCAAAGGGACATTGTTAAGGACCCAAAAGCAAGCTATTCTGATGTGTCGGAAAGATAGAAAATATGGCAAAAGACTGCCTTGGCTTAACCACGAGATCTTGCATGATCTAAAAATAAAAAAGGAGTCATATAAAAAATGGAAAGTAGGACAAATTACAAAGGATGAATATAGGCAAACAGCACAGGAAAGTAGGGGCAAGATTAGAAAGGCAAAGGCACAGAATGAGCTCAAACTAGCTACAGGAAACAAGAAGACATTTTATAAATACATTAGAAGCAAGAGGAAGACCAAGGAGGGGGTAGGCCTACTGGTCAGTGAGGAGGGAGAAACAGTAACAGGAAACTTGGAAATGGCAGAGATGCTCAATGACTTCTTTGTTTCGGTCTTCACCGAGAAGTCTGAAGGAATGCCTAACATAGTGAATGCTAGTGGGAAGGGGGTAGTTTTAGAAGGTAAAATAAAAAAAGAACAAGTTAAAAATCACCTAGAAAAGTTAGATGCCTGCAAGTCACCAGGGCCTGATGAAATGCATCCTAGAATACTCAAGGAGCTGATAGAGGAGGTATCTGAGCCTCTAGCTATCACCTTTGGAAAATCATGGGAGACAGGAGAGATTCCAGAGGACTGGAAAAGGGCAAATATAGTGCCCATCTATAAAAAGGAAAATAAGAACAACCCAGGAAACTACAGACCAGTTAGTTTAACTTCTGTGCCAGAGAAGATAATGGAGCAAGTAATTAAGGAAATCATCTGTAAACACTTGGAAGGTGGCAAGGTGATAGGGAACAGCCAGCACGGATTTGTAAAGAATAAATCATGTCAAACCAATCTGATAGCTTTCTTTGATAGGATAACGAGTCTTGTGGATAAGGGAGAAGCGGTGGATGTGGTATACCTAGACTTTAGTAAGGCGTTTGATACTGTCTAGTATGATATTCTTATCAATCAACTAGGCAAATACAACTTAGATGGGGCTACTATAGGGTGGGTGCATAACTGGCTAGATAACCGTACTCAGAGATTAGTTATGAATGGTTCACAATCATGCTGGAAAGGTATAACTAGTGGGGTTCTGCAGGGGTCTGTTTTGGGACTGGCTCTGTTCAATATCTTCTTCAACGATTTAGATATTGGCATAGAAAATACGCTTATTAAGTTTGCAAATGATACCAAGCTGGGAGGGGTTGCGACTGCTCTGGAGGATAGGGTCATAATTCAAAATGATCTGGACAAACTGGAGAAATGGTCGGAGGTAAACAGGATGAAGTTTAATAAAGACATGCAAAGTGCTCCACTTTGGAAGGAACAATCAGTTTCACACATACAGAACGGAAAGCGACTGTCTAGGAAGGAGTACGGCAGAAAGGGATCTAGGGGTTATAGTGGACCACAAGCTGAATTTGAGTCAGTTGTGAGCAAGACACGAGAAGTCATACTTCCGCTCTACTCCATGCTGGTTAGGCCTCCGTTGGAGTATTGTGTTCAGTTCTGGGCACTGCATTTCAAGAAAGATGTGGAGAAATTGGAGAGGGTCCAGAGAAGAGCAACAAGAATGATTAAAGATCTAGAGAACATGACCTATGAAGGAAGGCTGAAAGAATTGGGTTTGTTTAGTTTAGAAAAGAGAAGGCTGAGGGGGGACATGATAGCCGTTTTCAGGTATCTAAAAGGGTGTCATGAGGAGGGAGAAAACTTGTTCATCTTGGCTTCTGGGGATAGAACAAGAAGCAATGGGCTTAAACTGCAGCAAGGGAGGGTTAGGTTGGACATTAGGAAAAAGTTCCTAACTGTCAGGGTAGTCAGACACTGGAATAAATTGCCCAGGGAGGTTGTGGAATCTCCATCTGTGGATATATTAAAGAGTAGGTTAGATAAATGTCTATCAGGGATGGTCTAGACAGTATTTGGTCCTGCCATGAGGGCAGGGGACTGGACTCAATGACCTTTCAAGGTCCCTTCCAGTCCTAGTATTCTATGATTCTGTGCAGAGAAGGCAACGCAGCTGGGCATGGGGAGAAGAGACAATCCTGGGGAGAGGAGAAGGGGGGTTTCTGGTCAGACTGGGTCTTGCTCTAGAGTCGTGCCAAGCCAATCATCAAGGCATGAGCATGGCTGGTGTCGGTCCGCGGACCGGCAGTTGAGAACCACTAATCTAGTTCATTTAAAAGTGACAGTCTGAAAGATCTATGAGCAGAACCTGTGAAAGAGTCATTCCAGTGACAACGAAGCCCTTTAATCAACATTTGCTAACCCCAGGTATATGCTGTCTGTTTCTGAACTTACTGGTTTCTGTTATTTCCACTCCAGTTCATCTGATGAAGTGGATTTTACCTACAAAAAATCATGATTCTATATATTTTGGTTAGTTTCTAAGGTGCCACAGGACTACTTGTTTTTTAAATTTACTGTGTTACTCGACAGGGCCTTATTCTTAATGCAAATTTTAAACTATTTCATTAGTGTGTTTCTACAGATTATAAAAATCACATCTCTAAAAAAAATGACACCTCTCCCCCCAGGCTGTCATCGGGGATGGCCCTGTACATCCTAAGTTATTTCCAGATTACTGTAAATCTCTGGATTTCCCCCGTACCTTTAGAAGTCATCTTCACCACTGCCACCTGGTCCCTGGACCTTGGAGCTGCCTCATGGCTCAGCGAAGGGCCTACCATGCCATCAGTCTCTACATCTACCACAGAGGAATTGCCTAGAGGGGAGAAGATGCAAAAGAAAATTTCAAAGAGCAAGCTGCGTCTAGACTGGCATGATTTTGCGCAAATACTTTTAACAGAAAAGTTATACTGGCATGTGCCTTTGCGCAAAAGATTTTAGCCACCGGGCTTTCTTGCGCAAGAAATGAACTTGGCTGTCTACACTAGCCCTCTTACGCAAGAATACTTGCACAAGAGGGCTTATCCCTGAGTGGGAGCATCAGAGTATTTGCGCAAGAACCACTGATTTTGTACAGTACAAAGTCAGTGTTCTTGCGCAAATACTCGTGGCCAGTCTAGACAGGCGTCAAGTTTTTGCGCAAAAGCAAGTGCTTTTGCACAAAATCTTGCCAGTCTAGACGCATCCTAGGGCTGTGTCTAGACTGCATCCCTTTTCCATAAAAGGGATGCAAATTAGACATATCGCAATTGCAAATGAAGTGGGGATTTAAATCCCCCCCACTTCATTAGTATAAAAATGGCTGCCGCTTTTTTCCGGCTCGGAGCTTCGCCGGAAAAAAGCGCCAGTCTAGACGCAGATCTTTCGGAAAATAAAGCCTTTTCCGAAAGATCCCTTATCCCTCAAGCTCCAAGCCGGAAAAAAGCGGCAGCCATTTTTATGCTAATGAAGCGGGGGGGATTTAAATCCCCACTTCATTTGCAATTGCGATATGTCTAATTTGCATCCCTTTTATGGAAAAGGGATGCAGTCTAGACCCAGCCCTAGGGTGCGTCTAGACTGGCAAGATTTTGTGCAAAAGCACCTGCAGTCTAGACACAGCCTAGAGGTATTAGGCTTGAAGGTGGGAATGGCTACCAGCAGGTAGGTCTTTGATTGACAGATAATTGCAAACCTGCTTAAAAGTTGATGGATTGTGTCACTCTTCCCTCAGGGTGAACAGAAGAAGCGGTTAAGCCCCCTTTATGCAGTATAAGCCACCACCCAAGTAAGTGCCACATCACAGTTCCCACCATTGTTTTCCTCCCAGTTTCACCTCAGGCCTCTTACTTTCACCTTTGGGTAGGTTCTGCAGGTCACTCCTTCAAGATTGGAGATATAAGCTCAACTTTGGTGCAAGTATCCCAACCTCTGCTGTCTTTGGGGCTAAGACAGGGTTAACCAGCCACCAACCAGCTCCTGAACAGCAAAGTGCATTCAAAATACGTCTTCCCCTACTATAAACAGTTATTCATCACTTCTACCTATGGGCTTCAGTTCTCACCCATCACCTCTTGGGCAAAGACCTATGGTGCTCAACCTTCTCATTAGCGTTCTCTTTAGCTTGCACAGTTCTGTCTTTCAACAGGCCCTCAGTGAGCCAGGCTGCCTAAGAGCCAGTTGCTGGATTTTGCTGTCTCCCAAAGGGCTCTCACTGGCAGCTGTGCATTACTAGAGCTGTCCTGTCCAGAGGAGAGTTTGGGGTAGCTGCCCCAGGCCCCACGCTTTGGGGGGCCGGCAGCCACTGCCTCAACTGTCCTATGAATGGAACAGTCTCCCATATTGATGTTAGCCATGGGGCCCAGCAGGGCCATCCTTACCCATATGCAGAACACACAGCAGCATAGGGCACCTGAAAAGTTGGGGCACCACTAGATCTTAGGGTCCACCCAGCTGCCTCTTCCTTATCCCTGTTCTGTGAAAAATTCTGCCAGAGCTATTAGCAAAACCTATGAAAGAGCTTTTAAGGGGTACTGAAGCTATTTAACAGGCATTTGCCAGGAATATACTGTCCACTTCTGAATTTACTGTGTTTGTCAACAGGAGCTTAGCTTAAAATATTTCATTAGTGTTGCTGAAGATCATAAAATTGCACGCACACCCCTCGGCTGCCATTGGGCATAGTGGCACCAGTTTAATTGTCCTGCATAGGGCCCCATCAATCCCAAGAATGGCCCTGGGGCCCAGGGCCGGCAGCAGGGGTCAGGCCCCCCTGCATTCACCACAGCGATGAGAGTCATGAGAAACAGAGCAATGCAGCAGTCTCCTCCATCATCTCCCAGCCATGTTGCTCTGTTTTGTTGCTGTGGCTGGAAGTAGAGCCGGCCAGCTCCCGAGTGATGCAGCTTGCAGGAGCAGGCTGGGACAGGGGCACTCCACTTCCTCCCACTGCAGCAAAATAGAACAACCCAGCTGGGAGATGGGCAGTGGAGTGGAGAAGGCTGCTGCATGGCTCCAATTCCCACAGATCTTGCCACTGCAGTGAGTGTACTGACACCTGCTGCAGCCCCCTGCCCTTGTAATCTCCTGCTGCATCTCTCAGTGGAGGGGCAGAGCAGGGGTGTGAAGAGGCGAGGTGGGATGGAGCATGGGTGGGGCTTGGAGAAGGGACATGATTGGGCGGAGCAGGGGTGGGGCCTAGAGAAGAGGGGGTTGCTCCTTGCCCCACACACCCCTAGGGATGTCCCTGCACATACCACTGGGCTGTACTTAACGTGTAGCCCGTAGGGCTAGCTTGTCTTCACTCACCACTTTAGAGATCAATGTTCTGGCGTTAGCATTTGATTTAAGGGTCTGCACTAGACCTGCTAAGTCTGAGGGCCTCCCACAGTGGGGATGGCACCAAGCTAGGTGTCTTGTGTAGACCTGGCCTTACATTCTGCTTTGCATTGTATTCAGCAGGAATGGAAGACCTTAGCTTGAGTGAATTAGTCTAAGGCTCAAAGCCTCTGATTTTTGAGCAGCAAAATGACTCAACAGAACCCCAAGTGTCGGGGAGCTGAAAATAGAGCCTTGCAGGGGAATTTCTGCTCACAGGAACAATCCAACCACAAGAACGACAAAGTGACGTATGTAAGAGATACATGAGCAACAGTCACGGATAACTAACCACAAGAAGGCCATAATGTATGATGAATGAGGGAAGGTCATGGCTTTAAGTAACCTATAGGGAAAGGAGGCGCCTAAAGGAGGAAGGTGAGGATATGCAAACAAGAAATACCCCTATTGAATGTGCATCCAACATCTCAGTGTTGGCATATATTACAGAAGAGGCATCCTGTTTCCAACTTCTGACAAATAGAGGCTAGGGACGCCATCCCTGCCCACCTATCTGCCATTGACTGATCTAGGGTTTTATTTAATTCTCTTAAAATGCTAGTCTTCATGACATCCTCTGGCAAGGAGTTCCACAGGCTGACTGCGTGTTGTGTGAAGAAATGCTTCTTTTGTTTGTTTTAAAACTCCTGCCTATTAATATCATTGGTTGACCCCTAGTTGTGTTATGGGAAGGAGTACATGACACTCCTTTCTTCACTTCCTTCACAACAGTCATGATTTTATAGACCTCTATCCTATCTCCCTGTGACCAGGCGGTGACAGTCCCTCCCCAGCCTGGTCGTGACCCTCCCCAGTCCCCTTTCCCCAGGGTTGGGGTTCTGCCTTCCCAGGCAAGACAGTGCCCACGGCCCTTCGGTCTGATGTGCCATTAAGCGTGAAGTCAGTCCCTTAAATGGGATCCTGCATGGATTGAGTCCTTAACTGGTCGCCTTGCCGGTGCCTCGGGCAAGGGGAGGAGTAGGGGGGCTCGGGCCCACCCCCACTCTGAGCCCCGACCCAGGGCCCTAAGAACCGAAGAGATCTAACTCCTATGGTTCTGTTGGTGGGGGTTAGTTACCCGAAACGCACCAATCTACGGGCATCCTATGCCACGCCCTGGGTCACTTCCTATCTCCCTCGGTCAGTCATCCACTCCCCGGCTGTATCCCAGCCTAGCGGGCCCCAAAAATCTCTTCCACCGTCTCTTTCTTTCTTCCAGCCGGCGGTGCCCTTTTTAATTGTCTCGCCAGCTCAGCGTCTGACGGTGGGGGGGAGAGGAGGGCGGGGCAGCCGCACTCCCAATCCCCAGCCGCTGCTGGGTGGGCGTGTCCATGATGGGCGGCCGCAGTTGGCCAGTCACCTGACCTCCCCACGCCAGCTCCACTTCCCCCTCCGCCGGCTGCAGACGCCGCATCCCGTGTATCAGGGCCAGAGTCTCCGGCGTTTGGCCCGGCCTGGGCGCATGCACAGCAGGGCCGGGGATGCAGCCGGAGAACCGCCTCTCCCCACAGTGCTGGGGATGGCGCAGCTCCGTAGCGGGGCGCTGGAGCGTCCCCATTACACTCCCTTTAGTTGTTTCTTTTCCAAGATGACAACTCTCAGATTTTTTAATCTTTCATATGGAAACTCTTCCATACCCCTCATTTTTTCAGCTGCAGTGACCACATCTGCATGTAGAATTCAAGATGAGGGCATACAATGGATTTATACAGCGGCAATATGGTATTTTCTGTCTTATATCTATCCCTCTTCTAATGGGCCCCAGCAATCCGTTTGCTTTTTTGATTCCTGCGGTGCATTGAGTGGCCATTTTCAGGGAACTAGCCACACCGACTGCAAGACCTCAAAAGGTGGCTGCTGCCTCCCCTCCTTGCCTGATTTATAGAGGTTTGACTCAACCCATAGAGTTTGGAACCTACCTGGCCATGGAGGAAGATGCCTTTTCTAGCGTCGTGTCACAGATCTGTGTCCGGGGCAGATTTCCTTGGAGCATCCTCTAAATGACCCGGAGTTCCTGCCCTCACAGCACCGGCATAGGCCTCTAAAGCCTTTTATCGAAGGCAAGCTGCTAGAGAAGAGAGGGCAGTAACCTACAGCCCTCCCCCAGATGTTATGCCATCTTTGGGGAAGGGATAACCTTTGCTCAGAGCATCTGTGGCAACAGCTGGCTCAGGGTGCCCAGAACTGTAAGCCACTGTATTCCTCCTCTGCCTCAATGGGGGTACGTCTACACTACAGCGCTAGTTCGAACTAACTTAGTTCGAATTAGTTAATTCGAACTAAGCTAGTTCGAACTAACGCATCTAGAACTAAAAACTAGTTCGAACTAGCGTTTTGCTAGTTCGAACTAGTAAGTCCACATTGAGTGGACTCTGAACAGGGCTTAATGATGGCCGGAAGCAGTGCCGGCAGGGCATAAAAGGAGGACTTAGAGCATGGAGATGCTGTCTCAGGCTAGCCGAGGGCTGCGCTTAAAGGGTCCCGACCCCCACCCCGGACACACAGTTCTAAGGGGTGCCCCGCTTGCAAAGAAGTTCTGGCTTGGAGTGCCCTGAGTGCCCACACTGGGCACATCACACCACTCGGCCATCAGCCCGGCTGCACTTGCCGCAGGCTGCCATCTGGGGAGAGGGAGTAATTGGGGGGCTGCAGGAGAGCTTCCACCCCCAGAAGCCCGCAGAGCCAGCCCAGTCCTCCCCATCGGGGGCTCGTACCCCATTCCTCCCTCACCTCCTTCCACTTGCCCTTCCCTAGCCCCCCTTCTTATTGATGTACAAAATAAAGATAACGTTTCTTCCAACATTGACTCTGTCTTTATTGAACAAAACTGGGGGAGACTGGGAAAAGGAGGTGGGAGAGGGGAAGAGAAAGGCTGGGAGAGGGGAGGGCAACTAACATGATCAGGGGTTGGGAACAGGTCCCAGATGAAGAGAGGCTACAGAGACTGGGACTGTTCAGCTTAGAAAAGAGGAGACGGAGGGGGGACAGGATAGAGGTCTCTAAAAGCAGGGGTTGGGTGGAGAGGGTGCATTCAGAAAAGTTCTTCCTGAGTTCCCATAAAGAAGGACTAGAGGACACCAAAGGAAAGGAATGGGTAGCAGGCTTGAAACTAGTAAGAGAAAGTTGTTGTTCTTGACAAAGCAAATAGTTAACCTGTGGAACTCCTTGCTGCAGGAGGCTGTGAAGGCTAGAACTAGAACAGAGTTGAAAGGGAAGTGAGATAAAGTGATGGAGGTTGGGTCCATGGAGTCCTATTAGCCAGAGGGTAGGAGTGGTATCCCTGCCCAAAGTTTGTGGAAGGCTGGAGAGGGATGGCACGAGACAAATGGCTTGGTCATTGTCTTCGGTCCATCCCCTCCAGGGTCCCTAGGGTTGGCCGCTGTTGGCAGACAGGCTACTGGGCTAGATGGACCTTTGGTCTGACCCAGGACGGCCATTGTAAGCTCAGGGCTCAGTGTCGGGGGCCTCAGTGGACCCCCTTGATTTTCATGCACACCTGGTCCTGGGTGGCCAGGCTGGCAGCTCTCCTGCCCTAGACGGCCACTTTCCTGTGCCTAGTGCGGAGATCGTGGACGAGGTCCACGATGTCCGCACTAGCCCAGGAAGGTGCCCGCCTCTTGCGGTCCAGGGCAAGCTCCCGGGAGCCGCCAGCCTGGTCCCGGCAAGAGGGGGTGGGCTGGGGGGCATCGGGTGGGTGGCTCTGTGCCGTGCCAGGTGCAGGGTCTGCTGGCTGGGTGCTGGCAGGCTTGCACCTGGCACGGGCACCGTAGCCAGCCCGTGCCCCTTTAAGGGGTCCGGGGCCGGGAGGGGGGCATAGAGTTTCCCTGGTGTTGGCCAGAGTGGCCACCAGGGAAACCTGGGGAGGGCTAGCCTCCCACTAGTTCGAACTAAAGGGCTACACAGCCCTTAGTTCGAACTAGCTAGTTCGAACTAGGCGTTAGTCCTCGTAAAATGAGGTTTTCCTAGTTCGAACTAAGCGCTCCGCTAGTTCGATTCAAATTCGAACTAGCGGAGCGCTAGTGTAGCGCATAGGAAAGTTAGTTCGAACTAACGTCCGTTAGTTCGAACTAACTTTCTAGTGTAGACATACCCTGGGAGAGTGGCAGGGCTGGGTTGTGGGCAGCCAGATCAGTTGGAGCAGGAGTCTGCAGTCACAAGACAGGATTCGGGGATTGGCAACGGGTTAGAATTGGGGGACAAGTCAGAGCTCAGAGCCATGAGTCAGGAGCCAGACTCAAGCCAGTTTAGCATGTGGGGGGGCAGGGCTGGCTCCAGGCACCAGCAAAACAAGCAGGTGCTTGAGGCGGCACATTGCCAGGGGCCACATTCTGGCCAGAGGAGGAGCAGGCAGGGAGCCCCGCGGAGGCCGCCCCGAGCTGGGAGCCCCGTGCCCAGCTGCTCGGATCCTGCGCCTGGCCCCAGGAGATCTGTGCGAGCAGTCCCATGGCCTGGCCCCTGCTGGGGCGCTTCCTGGAGGGCGGCACGGGGCAGCCGCGGCTGCTGCTGAGCCCAGCGGCCTCTTCTTCCCCTTCTCCTGTCTGTCCATCTAAACATTCCCCCACCATCACCCCACTCTCGGGGCCCTTCTCTCCCTGCCCTTCTCCCTCTGCCCCACCATGAACCCTTCCTCCCCCACCCCACCACGAGCCCAATCCCCTTGTGCTGTGTCCTGACCACCTCACCCCTTCCTGGGACCCAAGTGATTTTCCCTCCCCCTTTGGCTGAGAAAGGAGAACTCTGGTGTTCCCAGTGCCCATAGCCCCAAATCCCTTCCTGTCTGGGGCTGGAGAGCTTTATTAAAATTGGAATTGTGATCCCATTTAAATAGGCTTTGTTTTAAATAATATACCTTTAAAAGTACATTACAAGTATTATGGCCTAAATTTATCATAACCTATTTAAATAACTTATGAAGTAATTTTAAAAATTAAATAGAACATGTCTCCTGTCAACTTTTAAAGAAATTCTACCAGTTCACTAGTGTAAGTTGCTGTGTAGCACCCAGAACCAATGTTTACATCAGCAATAGCTTCTTCTGCAGGTGAAGAGAGAATGTTTTTATCACTTTGGTTTATTCAGCTAGTTCAGTTCAATGATTAGTTCATTCACCGTTGCAAAACCGAGAGTTGACGAAGCAGAAAAAAATTGTTTTCCCTCTTCTCTCAGTAAAAAACTGGTTATGAAAGCGTTCTAACAGCTCGAAGAATATGATGACTAGATTCGATCTGTAAAATTCACTAAGGATATTTCCTTTGTTTAATAAATGAATTTTAGATGCAAAATGTGTTTGGATATTTTTTTATGTGTCCTTCACATTTAAGGTAGTTTTATTTCATACAAAAATTAAATGCTGGTTTTGTTCATTTTTAAATTGAATTTCCATCCAGACAGAAGTAGGTGCAAATCATGTTTTTTAAAAAGTAGCCACCACTTAGCAAATAATAAATGGGGTAAAACCTGCCTACATGTTCCTATTATATACCATTTGTAATAGAATAGCAATGTAAAAATTAAGAATCTGATTACATGTAAATTACACAATTATTTGGGCATTTATTTAGTTGTTAGCTGTACTGGGTGTATTCTCCTGGTTAGTAAATAGAAGCACCAAATTTGGCAAAAAGGTTATATTTAGTTGTAAATCAACATGTTTTAAAGGTTGCTAATTAATAAGATTAATTGCTCATTTAAACCAAGATTTTCTGCTTGCCGGTTTAAATCATTATTAAAATTAGAGATTTAAATCAAAGCTATTTAAATCAAGCCACCCTGCTTCAGAGGCTGTTTGGTCCATCCCTGAAGGAGAAAGCATAGGCCTGTGCTCATGGAATAGGTCATAGGCTAGTGGGGTTTTGTTGTCTGGTGCCTGTCTTGTTTTGGACAGTTGAGCTGGGGAGTTGAAACAAAAGTTCTCTTAAACCCTTTGAACAGTCTCATTGTATAATGAGGCTGATTCTTGTCCATGGACACCAAGAGTTGGACAGCTTATGTGTTGGGGTTGGAGTCTGATTATAAGGCTTCTAATAATTAAATCGCTTTGCAGAGTGATGAGTGGGACCGGGACTCCAGCACTAGGTGATGTGAACAACTGCCTGCTTTGGAAGTCTTTAACCGACTTTCTGTGGCTGAACCTGCCCTCCCATTGTCCTCTCGTGGGGAGTCCCTGGCACTCTCCTAGGAGATGAAAGTGCCCCGGGGTTTGGATTGCCCCCGGAGCACACACCCTACCCCCCAGGAAGCTGCACAAGCTACATTTGCGCGCGCACCCCCCGCAAGCCACACAAACTGCATTTGCGCGCGCAATCTCCCCAGACAAAAAAAGGGGGGGGCAGCCAAAACTTTTTTTGCTTGGGGCGGCAAAAAACCTAGAGCCAGTCCTGATGTGGAGAGAGAGGCAAGGGACAAACTAAAAGCCAGGAAACATGTGAGAAGCCAGGAGCCAAGGTGAGCAGGGCCAGCCCTTGGAGGGGGCAGGGACCAGGACAACTCCCCTTTGCCTCATGCCCCGCTCCTTCCTGCTAGGGATGTTAGTTTCGATTAACTAATCAAATAGTCGATGGGATTTCCATAGACTGTTTGATTGGTCGATAAGGACTAGCGTAGCGTTCCACTTTTGAAATGTATGTGAGCCCCAGCGGGGACTCTTGTACATTTCAAAGTTGGAACGCTGCCACTGAGCCCTTGTCCCATCCCACAGAGCTGGAGCAGGGGGAACCAGCTTTTAAGTCAGCTTCCCCCAGCACCCTCTCCTCTTCCTCCCACCCCCTTGCTGCCTCTTTGATAGAGACAGCAAGGGGGAGAGTGACTAGTTGCTTATATTCCTACCTCTTGCCCCTGCTGTGCCCCATCCCATTGTCATTCCCATCCTTCCCCTGAGTCTTGCCCCACCCCAGCCTGCCCCATTCCACTCCCATTGCACCCCAAGCAACATAACCTGAGGGATTACTTGGGGTCCTGGCACTGGCAACAGAAATCAGGCCCAGCCCACACTCACTGTGGGAGTGCAGTTGTCTGTAACCAGGTCGCTGTGCTTCCTGCTGCCACTTAGAGAAGCCGAGCGACCTGGCTGGGAGATGGCAGAGTGGAGCAGGCTGGGTCTGGGTCAGTCCACTTCCTGTGGCTCCTGCTGAGGAGTACGAGGCCAGGCCTGACCCCTACTGGCAACACTAGAAGCCTTGGATAGTCCCCTAGGTGACCCACCAAAGCACAGGGTCCAGGGCAGACACCCTGTACTTCTCTATGGATGGGACAGCTCTGAAGCCAGGTCAGGATCTTACATAGGGACCGAGCTATTGGTCCATGGACCCTGACTACCCCAGGTTCAAAATCATAGAATCCTAGGGTTGGAAGAGGCCTCGGGAGGCCATCAGGTCCAATCCCCTGCTAAAAGCAGGACCAATCCCAACTAAATCATCCCAGCCAGGGCCTTGTCAAGCTGGGATTTAAAAGCCTCTGAGGTGGAGATTCCACCGCCTCTCTAGAGAACCCATTCCCGTACTTCACCACCCTCCTGGGGAAAGAGTTTTTCCTAATATCTAACCTAGACCTTCCCCACTGCAACTTGAGACCATTGCTCCTCGTTCTGCCACCCTGAGAACAGCCTCTCTCCATCCTCTTTAGAACCCCCGTTCAGGTAGTCAAAGGGTGCTATCAAATCCCCCCTCACTCTTCTCTTCTGCAGATTAAATAAGCCCAGATTCCTCACCCTCTTCTCCTAAGTCATGTGCTTCAGCCCCCCAATCAGTTTTGTTGCCTTCCTCTGGACTTCCATCATTGCATCCACATCCTCTCTGTAACGGGCTCCAGAATTGTACACAGTACTCCAGATGAGGCCTCACTAGTGCTGAATAAAGGGGAATAACCACATCCCTAGATCTCCTGGCAATGTTCCTACTGTTGCTCCCCAATATGGCATTAACTTTCTTGGTTACAAGGGCACCTGTTGCCTCATATCCAGTTTCTCATCCACTCTCATCCCCAGTCCTTTTCCGCTGAATTGCTGCCTAGCCAGTCGGTCCCCACTGTAACAGTGTTTGGGATTCTTCTGTCCCAAGTGCATGATTCTGCACTTGTCCTTGTTGAACCTCCGATTTCTTTTGGCCCAGACCTCCAATTTTTCTAAGTCATTCTGGACTCTGTCCCTACCCACCAGCATATCTACCTCTCCCACTAGTTGAGTGTCACCTACTAACTTGCGAAGGGTGCAATCCATTCCCTCATTAATGAAAATGTTCAACAAAACTGGCCCCAGAACTGACAGTTGGGGCACACTGTTTGATAGAGACCACCTGCCAGACATCGAGCCATTGATCACCACCCATTGATACCCCCAGCTCATGACCAAGCCGAGCTGGCACTTGAATCACGTTGGCCCCTTCCACACTGGGCTGTCCAGCTTCCTAAACTCCTCACACTTCTGCCAGCCTTAGCCCTGCCTGGCCCATAATGTTCAGGAAATCCAAGATCTGAGACATCTCTCATCCCTGTCACAGGGATTAGCATGCTCTGTGTCTCCCAGGGGACAAAGCACATCCCTGGCTCGAGAAGAACACACAAAGAAAGCAGTACTCTTAAAGAACCAAGGTCCAGAAATAAGGTGCAAATTTTTAATCCACGGGCAAAGGGAGGGGTTGTTCACCTTTGGCAGAATATACCAAGGATGTCTGGGGGCAGGATCTCCCTCACTGGAATTTAACTGAAGCATGGATGTTTTTCTAAGAGACCGTCCAAGAGGAATTAATTCAGAGATGCTCCAGCAGGTGTTATACAGAGAAGTCAGTTACTCACCGCTGCAAATTGGATTTCAAGTACCAACAGATCAAAGTGTATCCAGATCTGCCACAAAGGAGGACACTTGATCTAAGACCCAGATGCTGCTCAAAGCCTCGTTTCGGGTCTGAACTTCTCGGGCTTCATCAATCTCACTAGGCCTTTGCCGCTCAGATGAAGAAGGCCTCCTGCTATCTCATTTCTCCTCTCTAAGCCTAAGGTAATTCTAGATAGTGATCGAGTTACCTCATGACCTGTTTTTCCACTAGCTAAATAGATTGGTAGCACACAGGTGACACCAGGTGGCTCTCAAACAGCCTGGCATGGTTTTTTTTCCCAGCATGTGAGCAAGTGTTCAGTCTTGGAAGACAGACAATATAGGTTTTTTTCCCTTGCACAACAAACTTTTTTTGGGAAAGCCATGGAAAACTATTTTGATCTTTGTAATTACAATCCGTTCTTGGAGTAGAAATACCCCAGAGTTTGAGCCAAGACTTTTGTATGATGTGTCATTCGAATCTACCTCTGTTTAAGGACTATGTGCATAACAAAATACAGGACTATGTAGCACTTTAAAGAACCTAAGCAGACAAGTTTTCGTAGATTTGAGTGAGGTAGCAAAATTTGCAGAAAATACAAAATGACTCAGGACAGTTAAGTCCAAAGCAGATTGTGAAGTGTTACAAAGGGATCTCACAAAACTGGGTAATAAAATGGCAGATTAAATTCAGTGATGATAAATGCAAAGTAATGCACATTGGAAAACATAATCCCAACTGAAACAAAAGACAGAACTATGTAGCACTTTAAAGACTAACAAAATGGTTTATTAGGTGATGAGCTTTCGTGGGCCAGACCCACTTCCTCAGATCAATATGTAGAAGAAAATCGGCACAACCATATACAGGCAGTCCCCGACTTACGCGGATCCGACTTACATCGGATCCGCACTTACGAACGGGGCTTTCTCGCCCCGGAGGTCGGGGCGAGAAAGCCCCGTTCGTAAGCTGCTCCGGTGCCCCTGGTCTGCTGGAGACCGTCTCCAGCAGACCAGGGGCACCAGGCGGGTTCCCGCGCTTCTGAGGCTTTGCCAGAGCAAAGCCTCAGAGGCGCGGGGAACCGCCGCTGCTGCCGCTTCAGTCTGGGTGCCTGTGGTCTGCTGGGGACCGTCCCCAGCAGACCACAGGCACCGGGACTGAAGCCGCAGCCGCGGCGGGGTCCCTCGCCTCTGAGGCTTTGCCAGAGCAAAGCCTCAGAGGCGCGGCACCCCGCTGCCGCTGCGGCTCTGCTCCCCGTGTCCCTGGTCTGCTGGGGGGGGGGGCGCAGCTAGTGTGCTCCCCCCCCCCAGCAGACCAGGCTTTTGTTTTGGACTCTGGGGCAGAGCAGCTGGGGCGCTGCCGATTGGTCCTGCAGCTCCCACTCTGGGCACTACTGGACCAACCCGGCAGCACCCCAGCTGCTCTGCCCCAGGTCCTGATTCAGCCGCTGCTGGTCAGTTTCAGCAGCGGCTGAATCAGGACGCCTGGGGCAGAGCAGATGGGGTGCTGCTGGGTTGGTCCAGTAGCACCGAGGAGCGGCGCTACTGGAGCAACCCAGCAGCACCCCAGCTGCTCTGCCCCAGGCGTCCCCAAGTCAGCTTCTGCTGAAACTGACCAGCGCTGACTACAGGAAGCCCCAGGCAGAGTTGCTCTGCCCCGGTCTTCCTGGAATCAGCTGCTGATCAGTTTCAGCAGCAGCTGACTTGGGGACGCCTGGGGTTCTTAAGTTGATTCTGTATGTAAGTCAGTACTGGCGGTCAGTTTCAGCAGTGTCTGAATCTGGACGCCAGTTCCGACTTACATACAGATTCAACTTAAGAACAAACCTACAGTCCCTATCTTGTACGTAACCCGGGGACTGCCTGTATACCAAAGTGATACAATAAAAAAAAAATGAACGCATGTGAAATTGACAAATCAAATTTTAGAACAGAGTGGGGATGAGGGGGGAAGGTGTAAGTCTTCCCACTTCTAGACCGAAGAGCCTGGTTGTCAAATATTTGTTTCCCATGTTGGTATTTTACATAAGCAAGTCATCCTGTAACCGTCTCTTTGGGAAGGTCTCTCAATTGAGACCATGCGTCTCTCACTATAAGATTTTAGAAACCTACTGAAGTTGTCAAATCATGATTTTCAGACGTAAAATTACAGTAAATCCAAAATTTACTTTAGTTTAAAACTGCAAGTAATTTGTGCCCTATGCTGAAGAGAAACCCAACATTTTGTTGCCTATCTGCCAGTCTGACCTTGGGAAAAATTCCTTCCTAACTCCAAATACACTAGGCAATCAGTTGAACAGAGCTCTACAAGTCCACAGATTGTGGGTATCTGTATCAGCGGATAGGGTTGCAGATATCTACAGCTCATTATTGCTGATATGGATGCACATACAAATTTGGTATCTAGAACTCTGCAAATGTATAGATATCAGCTTTTTAACTGTGGGCATCCACATCCGCAGATGTTGATATGAATATCTTCAGCTCATATTTGCAGATACAAATATAAATTGTGTGTCCATGTAGGTCTGTACAATTGAACCCTGAACATTTTGGCAACACCCATCAGCCAGACAGCTGGGAAAAGAACTCTTTGTAGTATCTTAGGCTACACATACACTGCAAGCCTCTTTCAAAGCCTGGGTACTCTCTTTCAAAAAAACCTCTTTCAAAAAAGAGTGTCTAACTACAACCAGTATTTTTGAAAAAGCGAGCTGCTTTTTTGAAAGAGAGTACCCAGGCAGTCTGGATGCTCTCTTTTGAAAAAGCGCAGTTTGCATTACATAGCGCCTCTTGCGCATTGCCGTTCTTCCTGAAAAGTAATAGGTGTACCGGCATTGCACAAGAGGGTTTTTCTTGCGCAAGAAGGGGCAGTGTAGATGCTCCTTTTTGCGCAAGAGCCTCTTCTGAAAAAAATAGTGGCTCATTAGGTATGCAAATGAGGCTCGGCGATATTCCACACTTAGCCTCATTTGCATATTACTCGCGCAAGAAGCCGCGAGTGTAGACATAGCCGAAGTTTTTCCTAATGTCCAACCTAAACTTCCTTTGCTGCAATTTAAGCCTATGGCTGCTTGTCCTGTCCTCAGATTTTTCTCCCTCCTTGTAACAACCTTTTAGGTACTTGAAAGCTGTTACCATATCCCCTCTCCAATTTCTCTTTTCCAGACTAAAAACGAACCCAATTCTTTCAGTCTTCCCTTATAGGTCATGTTTTCTAGATCTGTCTTCATTTTTTATTAAAGTACCATGTTAAACGTAAACTACTAAAAGAGGAGAAGTTTGGGGAGGGGGGAAAAGACTTGACAAGGTAAAGCTGTTTCTGTGCTTGTGTCATTTAAATTAGATTAATTTCTGTACCAAGAAAGATAATGGAGCAAATAATTAAGAAATCCATCTGCAAACCTGAACGATAATAAGGTGATAAGTAACAGCATGGATTTGTAAAGAACTCTCATCAAAATAACTTGATATCCTATCAAAGAAAGCTAACAAGTCTTGCAGATAAGGGGGAAGTCATATTCCTAGACTTTATTAAAGCATTTGATATAGTCTTGCATGATCTTCTTATAAACTAAGGAAATACAAGCTAGATGGGGTTACTAGAAGATGGGTGCATAATTGGTTAGATAACTACTCTCTGAGAGTAGTTATCAGTGGTTTGCCATTATGCTGGAAGGGTGTAAAAAGTGACTTTCTGCCAGGGTCAGTTTTGGGACTGGTGCTGTTCAAGGTCTTCATCAACAATTTAGACGATGGCATAGAGTAGTGGTTCCCAAACTTTTTGGCAACACGCCCCCGTTTTGATTTTGAGAAACCCTCATACCCCCCCAACACACACACACACAAAAAGCAGCAGAACTTGTTGAGCAAAAAAAGGGGGGGGGGAGAGGAACTGACCGGGGCCAAAAAACAAAAATAGCAAAACTTGGGGGGAGGGAGATTGACGGGGGGGGGCACACGCTCCCCCTGGAATTTCTTCATGTTCTCCAGTTTGGGAACCCATGTCATAGAGATTATGCTTATTAAGTTTGCAGATGATACCAAGCTGGGAGGTGCTTTGGAGGATAGAATTGTAGTTCAAAATTATCTGGAAAAACTGGAGAAATGGTCTAAAGTAAAAAGGACAAAATTCAATAAATACAAAAGCAAAGTTCACTTAGGAAGGAACAATCAGTTGCACACATACAAAATGGGAAGTGATTGCCTGAGAAGGAGTACAGCAGAAAGGGATCTGGGGGCCATAGTGAACCACAAGCTGAATATGAGTCAACAATGTGACCACTTGCAAAAAACAAAACCCAAAAACAAACATGATTCTGAGCTGCATAAAAAGGAGTGTTGTGAGCAAGAAATGAGAAGTCGTTCTTCATCTCTACTCTGCAATGATTAGGCCTCAATTGTAATATTGCATCCAGTTCTGGACACCACATTTCAGGAGAGATTTGGAGAAGGTCCAGAGTAGAGCAGCCAAAATGATGCAAGGTGTAGAAAACATGAACTAGGAAAGAAGATTGAAAGACCTGGGTTGTTTAGTCTAGAAAAGAGAAGACTGTATGCAACAGGATAACAGCTTTCAAGTATCTAAAACAGGTGGGGAACCTCAGATCCAGGGGCCAGATGTGGCCCTCATCTTGCCTGGATCTGGCCCTCAAGGCTTAGGGATCCCCCCACATTGGAGAGCCCACACTGGCATTCCAGGCCCCCTGCCACCCACCCACCCACCCACAAGGCTGGAGCATACAAAATCTACTAGCCTGGGCCCCCCTAGTCTCTGGTGTGCAAGGGGAATGTGAGGGGTGTATTTCCTTCTCAGTCAAGAACTTCTCACTTTGTTTTTCTTGTCTGTGGCCCCTGACTGATTTTTCTGTGGGTCAGCAGCCCCCCACCCAAAAAAGGTTCCCCACCCCACTCTAAATGGTTGTTACAAAGAGGGAAGAGAAACGCTGTTCTTAGGACAAGAAGCAATGGGCTTACATTGCAGCAAGGGAGATTTAGGTGGGACATTAGGAAAAACTTCCTGTCAGGGTGGTTAAGCACTAGAATAAATTGCCCAGGAAGGGTTTGGAATTCTGTATCACTGGAGATATTTAAGAGCAGGTGAGACAAATGCTTGTCAGGGATGGTCTAGGGGGTGCTCCTTCCTGCCATGAGGACAGGCGACTGGATTTGACGACCTCTTGAGGTTCCTTCCAGTTCCCATATTCTGTGAAATTAAGGTGGTTAAAAGCAACTTTTTGCTTCTGCATAGTTAAGTTTCAAAGCTGTATGAAGTCAATGTTGCAGACTTTTGAAAGAATGACCATTATGTTTGGTTTAGTATTACAAATATGTCAGGGTTACAAACAACCTCCATTCCTGAGGTGTTCATAACCCTGAGTTTCTACTGCAAGAACAGGACCACCTGGAAAGTATTAGGCTGCATCTAGACTGGCATGATTTTGCGGAAATACTTTTAACGGAAAAAATTTTCCGTTAAAAGTATTTCTGCAAAAGCGCATCTAGATTGGCACGGATGCTTTTGCGCAAAAAGTGCTTTTGTGCAAAAGCATCCGTGGCCAGTCTAGATGCAATTTTGCGCAAGAAAGCCCCGATCGCCATTTTAGCCATCAGGGCTTTTTTGCGCAAAACAGTATTCTTGTGCAAGAGGGCTTTTTCCCAAGCAGGAGTGGGAAAGTATTTGCACAAGAAGCACTGATTTTGTACATTACAAAGTCAGTGCTCTTGCGCAAATTCAAGCGGCCAGTGTAGACAGCTGGCAAGTTTTTGCGCAAAAGCAGCCTCTTTTGCACAAAATCTTGCCAGTCTAGACGCACCCACTGTGTTTGATTTTGCAAAGTTGACAATTTTCGCTTTAACAGCTTTCCCTTTTTGAATCTCAGCACCTATCTAATGCTTGTCTAATCCACCACTGTGAGTTTACACTGCTGTGAAAATTCAAACTGTGTGTGTGTGTGGGGGGGGGGGATGCTTCCAAATAAATGTGGATGTCATCTCGTAAAACACTCAAAATCCTCAAAACTGAGTTCAGCCAAGCCTCAGTAGAAGAGCTGAAATCAAGAGAAATGAAAACAAGTCAATTCAAATGGTCACAGATCAATTTGCATTTTACAAGGAAATGCAAAATTCTCCTTTTTTTGGTTCCCAGTCAAAACAAAAAAGAAATAGCTAATCCAGTGCATCAAAATTTCCCCTGGAAATTCCCAGCTTCCTAATAGACCCCACGATGACTTAGTGACTGGGAATTCTTGGCTAAGGTCATGGAAGTAAGTGTTGAGTGACAAACCAAGGGACACACTGCAAGGTGACACAGATGCCTCAACAGTGAGTATTAGTTGGTGGCCAAAAGACCCTGTGATCAAGCAGGCAACAGGGTGTTAGAGAAAAGAAACTGCCCCCCCAGTAAAAAAGTTTGGCCAGGCTGCTCTTGTTATAGTGGGCTGCAGTACTCCTTGAGAGAAACCGGCCGCACCCTTCCTGCATACCATTGCCTTTAGAAAAAAGGAAAGGTGTGAAAAGGGGAAAATAGCCTCAGACTCTCCCACCGGTCCCCTTGGCGTGAGAACTGCGGGGCTTACCTGGTCGCATGAAACCTGCACAGTTTCGGCCCAACCCCTGGGACACAGACCCCCCACTTGGTGACCATTGGGCCATATATGGTAGTATGCAAGCGCAGGAAAGCGATGTGCAGATTTGGGGATAAATACCCATGGCTCAGTTCGCTCTAGGAGGTCTTCACAACACACGTACCACCGTGCGTGTGCCTTCTTGTATACTTCCAAGCACTGCCGGCCTGATCAACCGACCAGCCACCTCCCCCGACTCTTGGGCGTAACCAAGGCCTTCGCAACCGAACCGATATCTGTGAAATGTTCCATGTGCTGTGTAAGTTGGTATGTATGATTTGATTTTTTCCTGTTGTATAAGCTTAGTGTTGTAGTTGTTTTTGGGTAGTACATAAGAGTTTGTAGTTATCACTGTTATTTAATTACTGTAGCTGGATAGTTTAAGATTAGAGTCTATTCCCCTTGCCATTCCCATCCTTATATCTCTGACACGTTTTACTAGAAGCCATAGAATAAATAATACAAATAATAGTAAGTCTAATAATACTGTAAATTCATTATTAACACAGTCTATTAAAAATCTTAGAATAAATACTATACATTCACCACTGTCATAAGTAAATAATTTTTATTTGATAAAACGGTCCACCTGGTTCTGTCCTTCCCCCCTTGGGTATTTATCATCAGACCTGTGATTCTCGTGACACAGGGCAGGCACCAAGGGGCAGAAAGAGACACAGCGGGCAAAAGACTATGTAGTTCAGTGGTCACCAGCCAGATGATCGGGATCTACTGGTAGATCTTTGAGCCTCTCACTGGTGATCCTGACTGGTTTGGCCAATAGGCAATCAAGTGCTAGCACTTCAGCTGCCCCCTCCCCCCACCACTGTTCCTCTCCTGCCCTTTGCCTTGGAGCCTCCTGCTTTCTGTGCAGGGCAGGGGAGGGAGAGGAGGGGCGCTGATGTCAAGGTGCCCCTTCCACTACAAAGTAGAAAGGGGGCACAACAGGGCTTGGGATGGAGTTTTCTGGCTGCTTGTGGGAGCGGTGCAGGGCCAGGGCAGGGGTGAGCCAGCCTTAGCCCCACTGCACCACCACCCAGGGGCCACCTGAGGTAAGCAGGGCCCAACTGGAGCCCACATCCAAACTCTTGCCCCAGTCATGAACCCCTTTCTGTACCCCAAGCCCCTGCCACAGCCCTGAGCACCCCTGCCATCCAAACCATCTCAGAACCTGCACCTAGAACTCCCTCCTACATCCGAACTGCCTGTCCCAAGAGCAGCTCAGAGCCCCTCTCACGCTCCAGAACCCTTAATCCAAGACCAGAGCCTGTGCCCCAGCCCTCTGCCCCCAGCCTGATGAAAGTGAGGGAGGATGGGCAAGAGAGGGAAGATGGACTAAGCTGGGGCAGGGCCTGAGACAGGGCAGGAAAGGAGGTGGGGAAAGTATTTATATTTGAAGTAGATCTTGGATTGCACTTAAATTCAAAAAGTGATCTCATGATTAAAAAGGACCACCAATATAGTTGCACCAACACAAGAGACTAAAAGTTTTTGAGATCTGGCTCCAGAACTTATAGGGAATCAGAGAAGCCCAAACATACCTTTGGACCAGGTTGAGCTAGAGCCACCACCAAGAGTACTGTACCATAGGGACACGAGGGGCCAAGGGATGAGAGAGCCCCATGCTTCTTTGCCTCCAGCTGGGTGACTTGGCATTGTTTCCTCGCTGGTTGCAGGATGCTAGTGGGAAGCCAAGAAAGAGAGCAGGCAGCAGCCAACATGCAGTGCTGGGTGGGAGTGAAAGTCACATCTGAGAGCCTAGCAAAGACCCAGGTGGATGGACAGGGCAACTCAAACATCACCCAGGCCAGCAGCAGACAGAGCCAAGCCCCCATCTTGCAGGTACAGCTATCAAGGGTGGGTATTCTCTTATACCCAGGGTCTGTTCCTACCTGACCCAAGCAATTCACTTCAGAGTGGGGTGAACCCTGGGCCAGAGACCAAAGCAGCCCTGTGGGAAGGGGCAATTGCAAAGGAGGCTAAGGAAGAGCAGGTGTGCAGATCAATGCAGAGTAGCTGGAGTCCCAGATGAGCACTAGGGACTGGGGTTGGCATCATGTCACTCCAAACACATCCAGCCCTTGCTGCAGCCAGGACATTAGGAGGAAGTGAGGGCTACTGTTTAGGGCCTAGGGACCTAGTGCCTGGGGGAGGGGGAGGTCTAGCGGTTATAGCAGGGAGTTTGGAAGCTGGACTCTTGGGTAACATTAGTTGTTATGGCCCCTCGTTGCCTCAGTTTCCCTTGCCACCAGACACACAAGGATGGTCTCCATCCATGAGTCTGCCACCATAGACACACAAGGACAGTCTCCAACCCTAAGTACAACTCCGGGTAGGGTGGGGTGGACTTGATCTTAGTCAAGGGGTTCTGTCCAGTGACTGCACCTCTGGGACCTTCCATCTGGGTTGTGTGTATCTGCAAAAGCTCATTGGCTGCGACTACACTGGCATGATTTTGCACAAATACTTTTAACGGAAAAGTGTTTCTGTTAAAAGTATTTGCACAAGAGAGCATCTACACTGGCATGTGCTTTTACGCAAAAGATGTGCTTTTGCGCAAACGCATCCGTGCCAGTGTAGACACTCTGTTGCGCAAGAAAGCTCCGATGGCCATTTTAGCCATCGGGCTTTCTTGTGCAAGAAAGTAACGTTGCCTGTCTACACTGGCCTCTTGCGCAAGTAAGAGGGCTTATCCCTGAGCGGGAGCGTCAGTGTATTTGTGCAAGAAGCACTGATTTTGTACATTACAACGTCAGTGTTCTTGCACAAATACTCGCGGCCAGTGTAGACAGGTGGCAAGATCTTGCCAATGTAGACACAGCCATTGTGTTCTCTGGGGCTTCTTCCATTCCTCCTCTACACCTGCACTGACTCTGGATACCTCTATTTCAGGGTCTCCTGTCCCCCTTATCCTTCTGGGCTGTCACCTTATTGGGGTGTGTAGGGAGGGTAGCTGCAGATATGCCAGCCAGCGTCTCCTGCCCCTGGCCACAAGTTCTCTTGGCTCCAGCTGATCACCATGGAACTCCATGAACCATCTGGCTCACTAAGAGGCTTGTGTGTCTGAAGAAAGGCCTGGTGCAGGGACGGGAGCTGCCTCTTCTGCTCTCAGCTGCTGCCCCCCCTCCCTCCAGACAGAGACAGGGTCAGTTTTGTTCTGCCCCTAGAAATTCGGAGTGAAATGGACACACATAGGCCAGCACCAAGGGAGGAGGAGCACAGAGGGAAGTAGTAGTACAGGGAGGCAGCCTGCAGGAGGGGGACAGGAGCTGTCCGAGACCAAAGCTCCCCTTTATTACATTTTTTAATACTTTTTCACTGTGGCTGTAGCTCATTTCATGGCTTTGCTGCACAACCTGCACTTGTGAGTTATCCTCACTCACTGGGAGATGATTCCTTCCCTTTTTGTCACTGTGAACACAACTTGCACTCCCAGTCCAGTGCCCCCAAAACCAGTCCCCTAAATCTGGCCTGGGAGTGGGGGAGGAGAGAGATGTGGGAACTGGATGAAGGAAACATTGGGCAGGGTGGTGAAGAGGCTGGGAGAGTATGCGGGATCCCCTGAAATAAAGGGTGGATGGGAGAGGGAGTAAGCTTGGGGGGGGCTTGGTGCTGAGATGCAGCCACCTCTGGGGTGAGGTGGCTGGCAACACAGGGACCCCTCACCAAGTGCACGGTCTGGAAAGACTGAGAGCCACTGAATCAGGTCTCTGAAACAGACAACTCCTCTCCTGCAAAGGGCAGTGTGTACACACTCTGATCTCCCCTCTAGGGGAACTCCATCCCAACCCCCAGGGGTCACCCCAAAGACAGATCTCTCCAGTAGGGGGCAGTACCCATACACATTTCCAAAACACACCATTCCTTTATTTCTGTACAAAAGAAGGGGAGGATCCACACAAATCCCAGACATACACAGACAATTCATTAAAAACCCCTAACAAGCAGAAGCACTTTTAAATAAAGGCACTGGCCATTTTCTGTGAACCCTACCTCCCCTCTAGCCATGGTCCTCCTCCCACTCCCCAAAAAACCCTTTTCACCACAGTGATTGGGGGATTTTAATGACAGAGTGTAAGATTTATGGGAGGGGTCCCCTCTTGAAAGAGAGCGGGGCAATTCTATGGGGCTGCTAATAAGATGAGGTTCATCCTGGCTACTGAAAAACCTCCATGCTGGTTTCTCCAACGTATGGTAAAATGGTCACCCATTAATAGGCCATCAGAAAATCTCCCAGGCTGTGTCTACACTGGCATGAATTTCCAGAAATGCTTAAAACAGAATACTATTCCGTTTTCAGCTTTTCCGGAAAAGGAGCGTCTACATTGGCAGGCTGCTTTTCCGGAAAAGCCCTTTTTCCGGAAAAGCGTCTGTGGCCAATGTAGATGCGCTTTTCCGGAAAAGAGCCCCGATCGCCATTTTCGCAATCGGGGCTTTTTTCCGGAAAAGACTACTGGGCTGTCTACACTGGCCCTTTTCCGGAACAGTGTTCCGGAACAAGGACTTATGCCCAAGCGGGAGCAGAATAGTTTTTCCAGAATAGCGGCTGATTTTGTACAGTAGAGCATCATTGCTTTTCCGGAAATTCAAGGGCCAGTGTAGACAGCTCGCAGCTTATTCCAGAAAAGCGGCTGATTTTCCGGAATAAGTGGCCCAGTGTAGACACAGCCCCAGTGTCTAAGGGGATGTAGGTTCAAAAATTGTGGGCCTTTTGCTACAATACACTCTGGCTATGTCTACACAGCAGGTTACTTCAGAATAACTGATGATATTCTGAAATAACAAAGTCCGCGTCTACACAATAAGCAGTTAATTTGACATAATGTCCAGCCGGAGGGCTTCTTACTCCAACTCCTGTAACCCTCATTTTATGAGGAGTAAGGGAAGTCAGGAAAAGAGTGCGCAATCTCAAAATAACTGCTATGTAGACAGTGTCAAAGTTGAAATAAGCTATTTCTCCTTAAGCTATGCATGGACATGCCCTTCCAAAATAAATGCACCGGGGGTAGATCCTATTTTGAGATGCTCTTAAAATCCCAATCCAAAGACACACCAAACAAAATTTAGGGGGACATCCTTATTCAGTTCTCCCTTCCCCAAGTACACAGCCCCCCCACTTTGCACTCCCAAAATGTGGGAAGGTAAAAAACAATCTCACTGGGCAAGAAAGCTGTTAAAAACATCTGTACAGAGTTTAGGGGTACCCCTATATTCCTAGCTTGGGAGACCCCCTCATCCCATAATGCAAGGAGTTAACATGTCCTGGGCTCCAGGACATAGAAGGCAGAAAGGAATGTGGGGCCAACAGCTGGCTTCAGATCAGGGTGCTAGACGTATTCCTTGTTTGTAGGGGTCCGAGAGGTTGCTTTGCTCTTGGGGTACTGCTTGTTGTACCCTGATTTCGCGGGGCAGGAACAGGAGAGCAGGCCCCCACCCAGCAGCACCAGGGCAGATCCAGCCCAGCCAATAAAGATCGCAGATCCAAATTCATACCTGCAAAACAGAGTTGGGGAGTAGACTGATCAGTTGTAGGCCTGCCCCTTTCCCACATAGCCCCACCCTGTTCTGTAAAGCCCCACCTCTTTCCACTTAGCCATCCCCCTTACCCCTCTAATCAGGAAACCTTAAAGACAGGCTTCTCTGGGGTGGGGGGCAGCTGTTTACACAGAGATCCCTCGCTTGGTACTGATATGCAGCTACTTGGCGGGGGGAGGGCGCTACTTAACAACTACACAGCAAAACCACATAGGAACTTGGGACCAGAGGATGAGGAATATCCCAAAGTATCCAGTAAAAACTACAGAAGGACTGAGCCTGGGAATTCCATATGCCATCCCTGGAGACTTCCCTGAATACTGGGGCACATACCAGGAAGCAGGGACATGGTGGGGTGGGAGGTCTGAGTTCAATGTTCTGGCTTGATTTACCCCAGTAGCCTTACAGCCCACTGGAGCCAGCCCTGCTGCCAGGGGAGAATGCCCCCTGCTGAGCCCCTACCCCACCATACCCTCTAGGCAGGGGCCTTCTCCCACATGTGGCCCAACTCACTTGGTGTTTATAGGCACCGTGATGTCATAGAAATCTCGGACGATCTGGTTTCCGTACCAGGAACAGGCGATCAGCGCCGCTAAACCTGGGCAGGAGAGAAACAGGCTTCCAAATGCCACCCAGCTCCGTATTCAGTGGTCCCAACCTTTTTGTGTGGCAGGCGCCGCACCGATGGGTTATGTCATCCTGCTGCGTCGGCCGGCCGGCCCTGTGCCAACTGTGCCTGCGCCAGACCCGCCCACCACGGCCATTTCGACGCTCCGGACCAGCCGCCCTGCTCCTCCGGCTTCCCCGCTATGCTCCCCAGCAGGTTCTCCTGCTGCCGGTGCTGCCTCACGTCCCGTCACATGAGTTCGGCCCTGCAGTGTGTGCAGCCCGTCCTCCCCCGGCCATCCCACATCGCAAACCCATGGGCACCGCATTGGGGACCACTGATATAGATCATGAATTACCCAGGTCTTAGCTAGCAGCTACAGGAACGGGAGGAGGACCCTAGAACAAGCTGCCCACACCCAGTCCCTTCCCCGACTTACCTCCCACCACAAAGATGATCCCTCCGGTCATGGCGATGCGTGCCTTTTGGACCTTGTTGTCTCCCCCACAGCGGGTGCATTTCATGCCCATAGTGGCAACGCCCATGCCAACAATGCACAGCACAATGGAGACAACCATGAGCGCCCGTGTGGCCTGGAGAGCAGCTGTAGCAGGGAGAAAAACTGGGTCAGCAGCAGCGTTCCCTGTAAGCTGGGGGCTTGGGTGGCCACCAGGGAGAGATTCCAGTGCCACCCAGCTGGTTAGCGCAGCACCCACCAGTGGTGTAGCCAGAAGGGCCCATTTGGGTGGGCCCTGACTTCAGGTGGGTGAGCAAAACGGGGGGGAGGGAGAGGCAGAGGCAGAGGAAGTGGGTAAGGAGCGATGAGGAATTCAAAGCCCTGCTCCCTGTCCAGAGTGCGGGGCTGAGTGGGGCAAACCCAGCCCCTTTCCCTGGCTAGTTCACTGGGCAAGCTGGAGAGTGGGGGGCCTACGTGAAAAGTGAGTGGGCCTTGGCCTACTCAAACAAACCTGTGACTATGACCCTGGGACCCACAGGTAGAGTTTTGTTTCTAGTGGTGGTGCACACCCGCACATGCATTGCAGCATATAAAATTTATTGGCCACATAGATGGAAAACGTTAGAGGGAACATTGGTCAGGGTACTGGGTCTTCCCCCTAGTGTTGAGTGAAACCCAGGAGTCCTGGCTCTCAGTCCCCCTCTCCCTCGCCATCCTCTGCTCTAACTTACCTGCCCCTACTCCCCTCCCAGAACCAGGGAGAGAACCCAGGAATCCTGGCTCCAAGCCCCCCCCCCCCCCCCCGCCCTTACCAGTAGACCCCACTCTCCTCCTATCCCCAGCTCTGCAGCCCTGGAATCGGTAATGGATTATAAAATAGAAAAAAAGCATAGGCATAAATGGCCAGTTTTCCCACTGGCAAGAGGTCACTAGAGGGGTTCTCTGGGGACTACACTGGCACTAGGGCTGTGTAACATGTTCATCCACTACCTGCTCAGAGGAACGTGCCGAGGTGGCAAAGTTTAAAGACACAAAATTACTCAGGCTAGTTAAAGACACTAATTACTCAGCTCGCAACAGCCTGAAGCAAAGAGAAAGGCTCTCACAAAACCAGGTGAGTGGCCCACAAAATGGTGGAGGCAATCCAGCACCAGCCAATGCAAAATCATGCATATTAGACAACATAATCCCAACAAAGACATAGAAAGGCAGGGCTAATTTAGCTGTGTCTGCCCAGGAAAGATCTCTGCATTCACTGTGGATGGTTCTCTGCAAACATCCACTCAATGTGCAGCAGCAGTGAAAAAAGGGTTGGGAGCCATTAAGGAACAAAGGGTATGTCTACACTACCACCCTAGTTCGAACCAGGGTGGTTAATATAGTCAAGCGAAGTTGCAAATGAAACCCGGGATTTAAATATCCCGGGCTTCATTTGCATCTTGCCAGGTGCCGCTATTTTTAAATCCCCGGTAGTTTGGACTCCGTGCCCGCGGCTACACGCGGCACGGAGTAGGTAGTTCGAATTAGGCTTTCTAATTTGAACTATCATTACTCCTCGTGGTCCTGCTTTGGGCAGAGGGTTGGCCTCGATGGCCTCTCCAGGTCTCTTCCAGTCCTATGCTTCTATGGTGTGCCAGGAAAACAGAATGTGCCTGCCGTGGGACTGCTTCTCAAAACCACACAGAAAAAAGATGGAATCACCAAAGCAAGTACAGTCCTCAAAACTGACATAACTGAGCAAATGTTGAAAGACTGAACCAAGATGAGCGAGAAAAATAGGATGATCCTGGAATATGATTGCTTCCCAATAAACCTTCCAGAAAAGAGATAAAATGGAGAAATGTGACGTAGTGCTTTATTTTGGCATAGCTAAATCAATGCTTAAGGTTAGACAACTAGAAAATGTTATTGGAAACCAAACTGACTATAACACTTTTTTATTAAAACACATCTAATGATATCAGTTTATAGGGATGAAGAAAAAACACATGATGGAATTCCCATTTAAAAAAAATACTAAAATTCACTTCATAAAAATAATATTGTATTTTTCAAAAAATACAATCATTTTAATGAAGTGTGTACATTTTCCTTTTATTTAAAAATACTTGATTTAAGGACCCAAGCAATGCTCATAGCCTCTATATAAATCTGTGGTACATCCATACTTTAAATAAATGGGTAGTTCTGGTTTCTCCAGCTCCCAAAAGTTATGTTAGAATTGGAAAAGGTACAGAAAAGGGCAAAAGAAATTACTAGGGCGATGGAGTGGCTGCTGTATGAGGAAAGATTACAGGCAGTCCCCGACTTACGCAGATCCGACTTACGTCGGATCCGCAGTTACGAACGGGGCTGCCCCAGAGTACACGGACTGCGGGACCTCGCGGTCCTGCCGCCCGTGTACTCTGGGGCTTTGCTCTGCGTCTCCCTGGTCTGCAGACCAGGAAGACGCAGAGCAAAGCCGCGGAGGGGCTCGGGCAGCAGGGCAGCCCCGCTGCCCGAGGCCCCCCCCTCCCCCGCGCGGCTTTGCAAAGCCACGGGGAAGCTGGTGGCGGGGCAGCCCAGGCGCGCCTGGGGTGCTTCGCTGCCCGAGCCCCCCCCCCCCCCCGCGGCTTTGCAAAGCCGCAGGGGGGTGCTCGGGCAGCGAGGCAGCCCAGGCGCGCCTGGACTGCTCCGCTGCCGGCTTCCCCGTGCTTTGCAAAGCCGCGGGGGGGCTCGGGCAGCGAGGCACCCCAGGTGCGCCTGGACTGCTCCGCTGCCGGCTTCCTGGAGGCTTTGCAAAGTGGCGGGGGGGCTCGGGCAGCAGGGCACCCCAGGCGCGCCTGGGCTGCTCCGCTGCCGGCTTCCCCGAGGCTTTGCAAAGCCGCGGGGGAAGCCGGCAGCGGGACAGCCCAGACGCCCCACGGCTGTCCCGCTGCCAGCGTCCTCAGAGGCTTTGCTCCCCGTCTCCCTGGTCTGCTGGTCTCCAGCAGACCAGGGAGACGGGGAGCAAAGCCGCGGAGGACCCAGGCGGCGGGACCGCGGTGCATCTCGGTCCGCCGCCCGTGTCTTCCTCGTCTGCTGGGGTGGGGGGGGCGCAGCTAGTACGCCCCCCTCCCCCCCCCCAGCAGACTAGGCTTTTCTCCGGACGCCTGTGGCAGAGCAGCTGGGGTGCTGCCGGTTGGTCCCACAGCGCCGCTCTGGGCGCTACTGGTCCAACCCAGCAGCACCCCAGCTGCTCTGCCCCAGGCGTCCTGATTTAGCCGCTGCTGAAACTGACCAGCGCTGACTATAGGAAGCCCGAGGCAGAGTTGCTCTGCCCCGGGCTTCCTGGAATCAGCTGCTGATCAGTTTCAGCAGCAGCTGACTTGGGGACGCTTGGGGTTCTTAAATTGATTCTGTATGTAAGTCAGAACTGGCGGTCAGTTTCAGCAGCGGCTGAATCTGGACGCCAGTTCCAACTTACATACAGATTCAACTTAAGAACAAACCTACAGTCCCTATCTTGTACGTAACCCGGGGACTGCCTGTAATTAAAACCAGGACTTCTCAGCTCGGAAAATAGATGGCTCAGTGGGAATATGATAGAGTTAGAAAGAAAGTGACTAATGAGTTTTTTACGTTTTCATGTAACACAAGAACAAGGAGTGACCTGATGAAATGAACAGGCAGCAGGTTAAAAACATACCAAGAGTAGTATTTCTTCACCCAATGCACAGCCAACCTGTGGAACTCCTCACCAGGGAACATGGGGGAAGGCCAAAAGTATAACTGGGTTCTACACAGAACTGGAGAAGTCCAGAAGACAGGCCCAACAATGGCCCTTAGCCAAGATGGCCAGCGATGTAACCCCATGCTGTGGGAGTTCTTGGTACTCAGAGCCAGATACGGGGAGTGGATGCCAGGGGAGGAATCACTTGAGAACTGGCCTGTTCTGTTCATTCCCTCTGATGCACCTGGTATCGGCCACTGTCAGAAGACAGATACTGGACTAGATGGACCATTCGTCTGACCTAGACTGGCCATTTTTGTGAATCCTGTCTCCCAGTCCCCCTGCTGTAACTCACCAGCCCCACTCCTGTCCCAGAGGCCAGGGAGGGGGGGGGTGGGCGGAGGCAAGTGACCAAGCCATCTAGAGGCAGGCAGGCCTCCTGTACTCCAGGTATTGAGGGGTTAAATTCACTGTGGTTTTATTGCTGCCTTCTCTTAGGAAGGTGGGTTAGACTTTGTAACCTGCATTATATGCATTCAGAGTCAAAGCTGGGGAAGGAACCCTGAAGTCCTGGTGCCCCAGTCCTCCCAGGTCTAACCACTAGATCCTATTCCCTTCCCAGAGCCAGAGAGAGAACCCAGGAATCCTGGATCCCAACCTTCCCCCCCGCCCCCGCTCTAACCACTGGACCCCACTCTCTCTATAAACCTAGATGACATTGCAAATAATTTGCCAACTGTAATTTCCTACAGCTAGAGAGCTCGGAGTAACTAGCCTTTCATTCCATCTCATGTAAATTTGCCTTGGAGGAAAATCTAAGATTAGATTAAATTGAGTGCTGGGGGAGGAGGGGCCTGGGAGACAGGATTCCTGGGTTCTCTCCCTGGTTCCAGGAGGGGAGGGAGGTTTAGTAATGGGTGAGAGCAACTGGGGGCAGGACTCCTAAGCTGTACCCCTCCCTCTCACTCCCTCAGCTATAAAAACATAGGGTGAGTAGATCAGACAGAACGGTTAAATCCTCTTTCTCCCTTGTGTCTCATCACCTAGCTACGGTGAGGCGGGGGAAGGAGGAGAGAAGGGGACTTTGCCCCCATGGTGCCCAGGGGCAGGAATTTAAAAACAAACACCCTAGCTCCTGCTTCCTGCCAGCCACTGATTCCCCTCTTTCCCCCACCCCAGCCCAGCGTGACTCAGAACCAGTCAGATCTCAATTCCCCCTCCCTGCCCAGCCTCACTTTTCAAGGCCCCTCCCTGGAGACAGGTGTAAATGGCCAGAAGGCCGCAAAAGCCAGGGAGTTTCAGTGAAACTGACAGATTTCTCTGAGAGGGGAGTGGTGTATAGTAGTTAGAGCAGGTGCCCAGACTCCTGGGTTCTTTCCTCATGGGTGTGGGCTAGGAGCTAGGACTCCAGGTTTCTCTCCCCGGCTCTGGGAGAGGAAGGGGGATGGTGAGTTAGAGGGCAGGGAGCCAGGACACCTTAGTTCTGTCCCTGGCTCTGTGAGGGATATGGGGGTAGTGGTTAGAGTAAAGGAGGCTAGAGCCAGAACTCTTGAGTTCTCTCCCCTGCTCTGGAAGGGGGCTGACCCTCAGTTTCAATAAACACCCTGAAGCTCTAGTCTAGGTAGAGGAGAAGACTGAAAACTTGGGTGTGGTGTTTACCTTCCAACCATTACTTCCCTGAGGGAGCCTGCTCCCATGTCAGCAACCCCTCCCCCCTCTCATCACCATGCTCTGTGCCCCAGGACACAGCTATGCCACCAATCTCCCTCCTCTCCATCTCCTGCAGCCCCAGCCCCATGGAGCAATTGACACAAGCAGATAGCCAGCCCCCACTGTCCTCTCAGAACCAGGACTCCTGGCTCCCAGCCCCCCTGCTCTAACCCATCAGCCCCCACTGCCCTCCCAGAACCAGGGAGAGAACCCAAGAGATGATTTAACATTTCCCGGAGGAGGAGTGGTGAAGGGATGGGGCCGTAGGCTCCCATCTGGCAGGGCTCTGGCCCTGTGACCTCTGTGGTTGTGATTAAGTCTCCTATCTTGACCTCAATGAAGGGAGTTTGTTTTCCCAAATAAAACAGCTCGATAAGATTAATGCAGCTGGATTGTAACTGAGAACTGTTTATAAACTGCCTGCCCAGAGCCAGGGAAAGAACCCAGAAATCCTGGCTCCCAGCCCTCCTGCTCTAACCCACCAGCCCCCACTTCCCAGAGCCAGAGAGAGAACCCAGGACAGAGCCTTGCGAGGACACATTTGTATCCCACTCCGCATCCATATCCACAAAAATGATTTGTGGGTGCAGATATCCAAAGATTTGCTGGGCTCCTAGAGTCCTGGCTCCCAGTCCTCTCCTGCTCTTGCCCACCAGCACCTGTGACCCTCCCGCAGCCAGGCAGAGAACCCAGCTGTCCTGCCACAGTCCTGGGACAACCACAACCTCCCCCCCCCTTACCCTTTGTGTTCCCCTTGTCACCTCCCAGGCTCCCCTGTGGTCTGAAAAGTCATTTTGGCTTCTGTGATTCAGTTTTTCTTGAAAGTTGGAGGGGAGAGAAAAAAGGAGGAGGGGTGAATGGGAGTGGGGACCCCCCCCAGCACTGTTTTCCCTGTTGGGCTGGGACTTTGATCCCCGGAAATTCACCCAGAGGAAGAGGGCAGGGCCTCCACACACACACCATAGAGGTGCAAGCAGAGTCCACCTGCGTGTGGAGGGTGGAGGCCCAGGAGAGGGGGAAGGGGGTAGCTCCATTCATGCCGCCCTTTGTCCCAGGTTTGAGCCGCAGGGCGCGGCCCCGGGACTGACCTAACCGGTTCCAGGCCGGGGAGAGATAGACAGAAGTGAAACAGGGGAAGGAAAGGAAAAGAGAAGGGGGAACTCTACAAAGGCATGAAATATGGGGGAGGGGAATTTAATAGCCACTAGGGAGGGGGGGTCCGTTAATTCACGCCTCGCTAAGGGAAGGGGGGTGTCCAAGGGATCAATAAGTTCCCCCATCCTGTGCCCCTCAATACATTTCCTTTAAATAAGGAGGGGCTCGTCCATTAAAGAAGGATTTTTGAGGCCACTAGATAAGGATGCCAGGACCAGTCGTCCCCCCCCCCACACACACACATTTAAAACTTCACCTCCTCTAATCCACCGGTCCCTTCTGCCCCCCTAGAGCCTGGAAGAGAACCAGGAGTCCTGGCTTCCAGCTCCCCCCTCTACCCACTAGCCTCCACACCCCTCCCAGAGCCGGGGGAGACTTTCCGTAAGATGAGAGTTCCCTGTCCGCGGCCCCACATTTAAGGAACTTTAACGGCTTATTAACCGGGGGATAGCGGGGGGAACCATCCCCCCAAAATATGCCCACACCAAAATTAACACCCATCCACCCGCCTGGGGGTTTGTTGCCCCGGAGACACAGCAAAACCCGGAACCTGCGCCTGGGGGGGGGGGGAAGGGAAGCAGAGGGGCGCGCGTGGGGGGGAAGGGATTCCCGCAGAAGGGGAGCAGAAGGAGCGTGCGTAGAGCGGGGAATCCTCAGAACTGGGACTAGGGGGAGCGGGTCAGGGAAGCCCGGGGACAAAGGCGGGGAGACCTGGTCTGGGCTGTTTATAAAGGCGCGCTGGGTTGACCCGCGCCACTTGGGCAAATATTGACTCAGAGAAGAGGGGGAGCGGGCTGGAAAGGGGGGGCCTCCCCAGGAACGGGGCAGAGAGGGGTTCTGTGATTTCAGTGGCGTGTCCCCCCCAGCATGTGCAGTGGATTTTACCTCCTAACTCACCCAGGTCCCCCCTGCCCCGCCCCTCCCCCGCCCTCCAGGTCTCCCCCACGTCCCCTCCACTCACAGCTGAGGTTCAGGATGGAGTCGTAAACTTTGCACTGGATCTGTCCCGTGCTCTGCCAGGCGCAAGACATCCACAGCCCCTGGTACATGGCCACGGCCGTGATGATGTTGTCCCCCGCGTACGAGGACATGCGCCACTGGGGCAGGATGGTGGCCGCCACCAGCGCCACCCAGCCCAGTACGGCCAGCACGAAACCCAGCAGCTGCAGCCCGGAGTTGGCCATGGCCGCCGCCCACGCGAAACGAAAAACACGCGCGGATCCCAGACACTCGTGGATCTGGAGAGGCGCGAGCCAATCAAAGCACCCCGAAATCTAGTGGGGACGGCGGAACGCGCGACCACAACAAACACGCGTGGAATCCGGAGGGGGCGCCACCCGAACAGAACAAAGACGGGGGTCCCTAGAGACAGCGCTGCGTCCCGCCAGCTACAATCCTCTTTCTGGCCGCCTACCTGGCCAGGTGAGCGGCTCACCTGTATTTATGCCCTGGGCGGGATGGGGGAGGGGACAGGCCAGAGGGGAGGGGACAAGCCTGAGGCGGGGAGGGGTAAGTATCAATGACATCACCCCGGGGCCATGGGGACGGAAGGAGAGTCATTAGAGGGCGGTGAAACCGGGGCAGGGCAGGTTCCGGCTGGGGGGGGCAGTTCCCCTCCACCTGTCTGAGCAGAACTCCCCTCCCCCACTGCCCCCGATTTGAGCAGATTCCTCGCCCCTTCCTAGCACCTCTCCTCCAGGCTCTTCCTCAATTCCAGTCTCCCTCCCCCCTGACTCAGTTTCCCCACCTGCACAATTGGCATAGTAATATCGATTGGCTGGAGGGGGCGTGTCTGATTGGGTATCTGGGCAGCGCCTGGCACAACGGGGGGCGATCTTGGTCAAAGAGGGGTCTGTGCAGCGTCCGGCAGGATGGGAGACCCCAGTTTTCTTTGGAGGGGTTCTGTGTGGCACCTGGCACGCCGGGCCCTGACCTCGGTTTGGGGGGTCTGTAAGGAACCTGGCGCTGTGTGAGCCCCACGCTGGGCCGGTGACCTATTTGCGTGCCGGGAATGGGATGCTGGGGTGGTTGATACCCGTCTAGCCGCGCCCCATAACGGTGCAGCTGGGAAAGGGCTGAGACTGGCAGCAGCAGGTGCCTGAGTGGAGGGCGGGGGGAGCTGCCAGGGGGCAGGGGGAAGGCCAGGGGGCGTTGGAGGAAGGTGGGGGGAGGGCGTTTCACACTCCGCATGACTCACCATCGGAAGTGAAATAGAAACTCTATTCACCGGCTCCCGTGTCACGAGCGCCAGAGCCCTGCCCATCTCCTCACGTCCTGCTGCATGGGATCCCCCTGCTCTGCCCCACATCCAGCCCTATGGGATCCCCCTGCTCTGCCCCACATCCTGCCCCACAGGATCCCTCCTCCCCACATCCTTTCCCATAAGTTCCCCCTGCTCTGCCCCACATCATGCCCCATGGGATTACCCTGCTCTGCCTCAAATCCATCACCATGGTATCCCCTCACTGCCTTCCCCTCTGACCTACACCTAGCCCCATCCCTCCTCCCTGTCCCATGGGATTGTCCCAGTGCCTTACCTACCCCATAGGATCCCTCCCTGGCACCCTCCACTTCACAACACCCGCAACACACTCCTCCCCTTTTCCCCACACCCTCCTCATTGCCCTGGTCCCACAGATATTGGGAGCAGCTGAGTCAGGGAGGCAGGTGAAATCCCTCCCCCACCCCATCTTGGGGAATGCAGAAAGCTGGGGGAGGGGTTATTGTGTATGTTGTGAGGGGAGGCTGTGGGGCTTCATGTTTTGGTGTTGTGAGACTGCTTGCTTTTGTGTGTATGTGTGTCCTGTCTCTTTTGTATACGTGTGTGAATATTTGGGGTGTATGCGTTGTCTGTGTGTGGGGTGTATATGTCTGTTGTGTATGTGTGTGCATGTGTTGTGTGCGTGGGATGTGATGGAGGAGGAGTGCTGGCCAGCAATCAGGGTATGTCTACACTACCACCCTAGTTCGAACTAGGGTGGTAATGTAGACAACCGGAGTTGCAAATGAAGCCCGGGATTTGAATTTCCCGGGCTTCATTTGCATAAAGCCGAGCACCGCCATTTTTAAATGTCCGCTAGTGCGCACTAGCAGACATTTAAAAATGGTGGTGCCCGGCTTTATGCAAATGAAGCCCGGGAAATTCAAATCCCGGGCTTCATTTGCAACTCCGGTTGCCTACATTACCACCCTAGTTCAAACTAGGGTGGTAGTGTAGACATACCCTCAGTGACTAAAGGGTTAAACATAGGTAGCCAGCAAGGGTGTTGGCAGGGGGCCAGAAGAGCCAATGGGATACAGTGCTAAAATCTGAATTGCTTATATAGATACCTTGCCTGCTCTCTTTGTAAGAAAATTCTAAGGACTGGCGGGAGCAGATATAGTAATCACAATTACCATGCCTATAAAAAATATTGAACATGGGAATGAACTGGGCTTAAAGTACGGATCAGCACAGATTGTGAGTAAAGGATTAGTTGCAACCAGGTTATTTTTCTTTATTTTGCTGTTTGGTAAAACTTCTCTGTGTAAAATCCATGTGCTTCCCCCCTCGGCTGCCACGCCCACATTCACTATTTAAGTTGTGCCCAGAGGTAGCTTTTTTTTTTCTTTTGTGTTTTAATCTGCTCTTAGTTGTTCTGTAACTCCTAGCAACCAAGTATGCTTTGTCAAGTATGTCTTTTTGGTTTTGTTAATAAAATCACCTTTTTTAAGATGATTTGATTCTTGTGTCCCAGAAGGAAACAGATCGGTGTCATAGACTCATAGAACCATAGAGCTGGAAGAGACCTCAGAAGGTCAAGTCCAGTCCCTTGCTCTAGGCAGAACCAATCCCAACTAAATCATCCCAGCCAGGGCTTTGTCAAGCCGAGACTTAAACACCGCTAGGGATGAAGACTCCACCACTTCCCTAGGTAACCCATTCCAGTGCTTCACCACTCTCCTAGTGAAATAGTTTTTCCTAATATCCTACCTGGACCTCTCCCACCACAACTTGAGACCATTGCTCCTTGTTCTGCCACCTGTCACTACTGAGAACAGCCTCTCTCCATCCTCTTTGGAACCTCCCTTCAGGAAGTTGAAGGCTGCTATCAAATCCCCCCTCACTCTTCGCTTCTGCAGACTCAACAGACCCAACTCCCTCAGTCTCTCCTCATAGGTCATGTGCTCCAGCCCCCTAATCATTTTGGTTGCTCTCCGCTGGACCCTCTCCAATGCGTCCACATCCTTTTTGTAGTGGGGGGCCCAGAACTGGACACAATACTCCAGATGTGGCCTCACCAGAGCTGAATAAAGGGGAATAATGACATCTCTGGATCTGCTGGCAATGCTCCTCCTAATGCTCCCTAATATGCTATTAGCCTTCTTGGCTACAAGGGCACACTGTTTACTCATATCCAGCTTCTCATCCACTGTAACCCCCAGGTCCTTTTCTGCAGAACTACTACTTAGCTGGTTGGTCCCCAGCCTGCAATAATGCTTGTGTAAGGGGACTGTTACCCCTTACTAAAACTCTGTGGGAGTTTTTTGGTTTGCCAGCTCCCAGTTTCAGAAGGGGAAGGGTCCATGAGACTGACAGACCCCAGAGACAATGGAAAGCAGCCAACATTCCAGTTCAGCCTGATTGACAGGTTGGACAGGCCAGTGAGGAAGGGGAGAGGCCAGGTCCCGTCCTCCCTGTGAGCTGGGATTGTTCTGGCTCTCTCTGAGCAAACAGAGAGCTGAGACAGCCCAAGGAGTGCAAGCTGTGTGCAGAAGAAGTCCTGCAAAAACAGGGAGCTGAGAGACCGCCCAAGCAGTGCAAGCTGTGCTGAGGGGCAGTTTTTGCAGCAGCTGAGCCAGATACACACATCTCAAGGAGTGCAGACCCTGTGTTGAGCAGCAGACTGGCAGTACTCAGAGAGCCAAAAGGAACAGAGAAGCAATAAAGGAGCTAGAGACTGGCCAAGCAGCTCAGCCTGCAGCTGGATGTGGTGAGCAGCTGGGAACTGCAAAGTGTGGGGAGAGGCTCTGGACTGGGAGAGGGATCTGGCCACTTAGAGCTTGAGGCTGTGTGGTCACTGCCAGAGCAAGCGTGTCCGGCCTGCAGCCCTCCCCTCTGCAGCACATCCAAGGCCTCTAAGGGGCCTCTAAGGAAGAGACTGTGGACTGTCCTTACAGTCTGCAGGCTGCTGTTTTGATGTCCCTGTGCTACAGAGCAGGGCTGTGTGTTCTCATTTTTTTCTTATTCTATTCTCTTTAATCTGTTGATGTTTAATAAATTGTATTTGCTTTGAACCTTATGAAGTGATCACTGGGCCAAGAAGGCCTGCAGTGTAAAGAGAGCACCTAACTCCTGCCCCTAGCGACTACAAGGTCGGGGATTAAGCCCCAGGAAACCTGGGCCCAGCCTTGTTGGGGTTTCAAGGGCTCTGCTACTCAGGAGAGTGGAGGGGGAGCCCTCAGGATCAGGGAGGCAGTGGGGTAAAGGAAGTGAGAGCGGGGACTCAGATCCTTTCGCTGGTCCATTTCACCGGGGTGGTATAGAAGCCAGGAAAGTTCCCCACAATAGCGGGACCATTCCCCTGCTTACATAATTGGCGTCACGAACAGGATCCTATTCAAAGGGTCCACCCCATTGGTTTATTTGTTGAGTTCTGGTAGCACCAGCCAGGCCTGGTCGAGAGCACTACCATGGCTGGAATTGAAGAACAACAGACTCCGGTTGCTGAACTTCAGCGCAGATTATCAGACCAAAGTGAGGCATTACAGCAAGCTAGAGCTGAGCATAGAGAAGCCTTATCACTGGTCAAGGCAGTTATAGACCAACAGGCAGGAGAAGCTAAGAAACCCCCTAATATTTATGTCCCACGGGAGCGGAAGGTTGCAGAGTTTGGTGGCTTCCCAACTAGGCCAGGAGACATTACGGTAGAGGAGTGGGTGAAGTCTGTAAAGGCAGCTCTACATGTGCTAAGAATACCTGAAGAAGATCATGTGGATTTCATAGAAGAGCACCTCAAGGGCCAGGCCGAGGCCACAGTAAAGTTTATGGCAATGGCAGACAAGATGTGAAAAAGGTATTTGAACTCCTCCTAGAACTGTATGGAGACAAGGTACCTATTGGAACCCGGCTAAAGGAGTTCTTTGAGCAAAAGCAGGAGCCTGGTGAAACTATCCGGGCATATGCCTATGAACTCCAGGAGAGACTGAGCAAAGTGGAGCGGCGAGACCCTCAACGAGTTTCAGACGCAGATATGGCGCTGAAAGAACAGATGGTGCTGGGGCTCCGGAATGACTCCCTCCGCCGTGAAATGAAGAGAAGGTTGAAGGAAGAGCCTGGGAAGAAGTTCCCTGAACTCATGCAGGCTGCCATTATGTGGTCAGAAGAAGAGGAGGCTCCTTTGGAAGAGACCGCCAAACCTAACTCCCGATCACGGAGTGGGGGCCTAGTCAGTGCAACTACTGGGGAAAAGGCCCTGCCCCAAACACGGTTAACACTGGAAAGTTTAAGTGAAGCTATCCAAAAACTGGCAGTCCAGCAGGGAGAGATGCTGAAAGTAATGACTGAGGTAGTGAAAGAAAAATCCACCTCCTCCACTACTAGGCCAAAATACCCCGAAGACCCCCACTAAAGGATGAGCTGGGAAGGTACATTTGTTACACTTGTGAAAGGCCAGGGCATACTAGCCGAGACTGTCCACTGATGAGGGGACTGGAATCCCGAGCGTCTGAAATCCAAGAGACACCAAGATCGAGTAGCACATCAGGGGAAGGCCAAACGGGGACAGAAGGGTTCCTACGGCTGTCCCTTGGAAAAGGGCAGCATGCCAGCAGTGAGGAAAAGGACCCTGATGATGCTAGTGCATTTGATGACTTCTGTGATCGAGCTTTTGGGGACTGCTTGACAGTGGAAATAACCATAGCAGGGGTGAGGACCCGCTGTTTGATAGACACTGGCTCAGAAGTCACCACTATTTCTGAATCATATTTCCAAAACTACTTAAAAGAGAGAGATCTGACCATGCATAATACCTGGTTTGTACAGCTAACAGCAGATAATGGACTAGCTATCCCTGTTGTGGGGTGCCTTGAAGCTGATGTAGGGTATATGGGTCGGATAATCCCGGGAAAATGCATCTTTATCCTAAAGGATCCAGCTTCGGAAAAGACTTTGATGGGGAACAGAGTACCAGGAATTCTCGGGATGAATATAATAAGAGAGCTGAAAGAATTACTATTAGTGGGGGAAGGAACCCAAGAAATGAACCGGCATGGGGAGCCTAGGATGGAGGCTGCATTGAAGCAGGTACTGGCCCAAGTGGAGAGACAAGGATGTTTTCCAGATCCCACAGGACAGATTGGCTATGTTAAGGTGGCAGGGAGACAGAAGGTAGTTATTATACCTCCCTGGAGTGAGAAGATTGTTGATGGACGCTGCCAGGTACTAAGCAGATTCGATGGATAGTTCCTCTCTTATTCAGCATAAAAGAATCCACACGGGGAGAGACCCCATAAATGTTTGGATTGTGGGAAAAGCTTCATTCAGAAGTTACAGTTTATTATACACCAGCGAGTGCACACAGGAGACAGACCCTTTATATGCCATGAGTGTGGGAAAAGTTTTATTCAAAAATCACAGCTTGTTACACATCAGCGAACCCACACAGGACAGAGACCCTATAAATGCCTTGAGTGTGGGAAAAGTTTTATGCAAAGTTTATCTCTTAATCAACATAGGAGAATCCATACAGGAGAAAGACCCTATAAATTCCTGGAGTGTGGGAAAACCTTTATGGAATGTTCAGCCCTTACACTTGGGATTCTTTCATCCCAAGTGCAGGACTCTGCACTTGTCCTTGTTGAACCTCATCAGATTTCTTGTGGCCCAATCCTCCGCTTTGTCTAAGTCACTCTGGACCCTATTTCTGCCCTTAAGCGTATCTACCTCTCCCCCTAGGTTAGTGTCATCTGCAAACTTGCTGAGGGTGCAATCCATCCCCTCATCCAGGTTATTAATAAAGATATTGAACAAAACTGGTCCTAGAATCGAACCTTGGGGCACTCCGCTAGAAACTGACCGCCATCCTGACATCGAGCCGTTGATCACTACCCGCTGGGCCCGGCCTTCTAGCCATCTTTCTATCCATCTTACCGTCCATTTTCCAATCCACATTCCCTTAACTTGCTGGCAAGAATATTGTGGGAGACTGTATCAAAAGCCTTGCTAAAGTCAAGGTATATCACATCCTCTGATTTCCCATGTCCACAGAGCCAGTTACTTCCTCATAGAAGCTAATCAGATTGGTCAGGCATGACTTGCCCTTTGTGAATCCATGCTGATGATTCCTGATCACTTTCCTCTCTTCCAAGTGCCTCAAAATGGATTCCTTAAGGATCTCTTCCATGATTTTTCCAGGAACCGAGGTAAGACTGACCGGCCTATAGTTCCCTGGATCACCATTCTTCCCTTTTTTGAAGATGGGCACTACATTTGCCTTTTTTTAATCATCCAGGATCTCTCCTGATCTCCACGACTTTTCAAAGATAATGGCCAAAGGCTCCTCAATGACATTTGCCAACTCTCTCGGTACCCTCGGATGCACTAAGTCCGGACCCATGGATTGATGTACTTTTAGCTTTTCTAAATAGTTCCTAACCTGTTCTTTACCCACCAAGGGCTGTCCATCCTCATCCCATCTTGCGTCACTTAGCACATTAGTCTGGGAGCTGACCTTGTCCGTGAAGACAGAGGCAAAGAAAGCATTGAGTGCTTCAGCTTTCCCCACATCATCTGTCACTAGGTTACCTCCTTCTTCCAGGGTTACCCCCACACCCTCTCTGATCACCTTTTTCTTGTTAACATGCCTGTAGAAACCTTTCTTGTTATCCTTCACATCCTTTGCCAGACGCAATTCCAATTGCACTTTTGCCTTCCTGATAACCCCCTGGCATTCTCGAGCTATACATTTAAACCCCTCCTTGGTCATTTGTCCAAGTTTCCACTTTTTGTAAGCTTCCTTTTTGTGTTTAAGTTCACCAAGGATTTCCCCTGTAAGCCAATCCGGTCTGCTACCATGTTTGCCTCTCTTGCTACGCGTCGGGATGGTTTCTTTCTGTGCCTTCAATAAGGCTTCTTTAAAATATTGCCAGCTGTCCTGGACTCCTTTCCCCTTCATGTTAGCATCCCAGGGGATTCTGCCCATCAGGTTTCTGAGGGAGTCAAAACCTGCTTTTCTGAAGTCCAAGGTGTGTATTTTACTAGTCTCTTTTCTTCCTTTGGTCAGGATCTTGAAATCTACCATCTCATGATCACTGCTTCCGAGGATGTCACCCACCTCTACTTCCCCATTAGTTCCTCCCTGTCTGTGAGCAGAAGGTCAAGCTGCGCACGGCCCCTGGTCGCATCCTTCAACACTTGTACCAAGTGTCTGTATATGCAAGACTGAAAGGTCAGCTATCAGAGACTGCAGTTTGTTTTCTCTTTTTTCTCAGCTCCCTTGTGGTAAGAGTTTGGGGTACCCCGCTGAAAGAAGTCCAAGTGTTTCCTTTCTGGGTTCAAGAAGAAAGGGGTCTCTTTTGTTTCACTTGGTGGTGGCAGCTACCTCCAAAGGCCAGGGAATCTGTGGCCTTGGGGAGCTTTTAAGCAGATGCCTATAAAGACAAGATATTTTTAAGATCTCTTGCAGGCCCAGACCTTCTGCACTCAAAGTGCCAGAGGGGGAATAGCCCTGACATGGTGGCAAAGTGGTGGGATCATTTTGAACCAGAAACACAGACCTCATGATTTTAAAAGGACACATATTTTCCTATTTTGCTACCTGAGGGGGGAACAGGGAATCTGAGGCAGGGAACTCAAATTATGGCCCCTGTGCCACCTTTTCTCCTCCTTGCTTATTATGTCTCTTGTGCCCTCCTTCCTCCAGCACAGCGCTCCACCATCTGTGTGCATCTAGAGCAGAGAGAATACATATGAACCAGCAGCAGACACAATTTTCTACACTTTGGGTCCTAGTGATGCCCCCACACACACACACAGTCTGGCACCTGAAGTGACTGCCTCAGTTCGCCTTGTGGTAAGGCCAGCCCAGGTTAAATCTGCACAGCCAGAGAGTTCAAACCAAACTGTTGTTTTGGGCTTTTTCCTAGCTTTTGGGGCAACTGGATAGCTTGGCTAGAGTAGGGCAGGAAAGCAGCCCAGTGCATGCATTGGTGGTTGGGAAGAGTAGCCCTGAAGCAACCAACCCTCCCTAAGCGACACAGGGAGGTGGAAACAGCCTCAACTCAGGGCAAGATGTCCACCTCCAGGGAAGATTTGTATCCAAGAAGGGGGGAAAGGAGGATGTCCCTGTAAGGCCAGGGGGACGTAACCTTGCGGAGGCAGGAGCAGGGGGTGGTGGCCATGCCTCTCTCCCACCACTGTCTTCAGGGTGGGAGGGTGTTCTTAAGGCAGGCAGGTCTCTAACTCAGGCCAAGATGGAGTTCTTGCTGGAAATGAAGTGGTTGGAAAAGGACAGAGATGTGGAAATGAGGCGGTTAGCAGTTGAGATGGAGAAAGCTAAGCAGCTGGGCACACCAACTACACCAACTAACCACCCTTCTCCAACAAATCTCCCCAGCCCAGGGTTTACCCACTGTACCGGGTAGGACATGACACAGAGGCCTTCTTAGGAAGTTTTGAAAGAGCCTGTATTGGGTACAGCCAGGGCTGGCCTTACAATGAGGTGAACTGAGCCGACCACCTCAGGTGCCAGACTGGAGGGAGGGGGGGCACCACTAGGACCCAGAAAATTGAGACCTTTCAAAGTTTTGACCCAAGCGAGGGGGAATGGGGGCATCATTTGAGCTCCCTGCCTCAGGTGCAAAATGTTGTAGACTGACCCTGGGTACAGCATCCCCCAAGAGCAGTATATGGTGGAGCTGAGATCACAACTCAGCTTAGTGGACCCCTAATTGAAATGCCCAGGGGAAACATGAACAACTATGAACTTTTTAAACAAAAGGTCAGACTTAGGATGAAGCTCACCACTGAACATGCCCTTCACGGCTTCAGAGCCTTTAGGTGGAAACCGGATATGACAATGCCCCAAATTACCTTCGAGATTACAAGGAACTGGGGTACCTGGGTATCAGGAGCAAATGTGAAGAATATGGAAGAGCAAGCTCTCCCGATGCAATTGAAATAGTCCCTGGAGGCCCTTCCCAAAGAGCTCCAGAGATACACCTGAGATAAAAAACAGGCGGGAGATGTAGGAGCCAGGAGGATGGAGGTAATGAAGGAAAACAAAACTGAGCGCCAGGCAAGGGAGTACCAGAAGGGTGCCCAGAGATGGCATCCCACCACCGGAGGCAAGCCAAGGGCCAGCCTTGAAGAGAGGAGCCCTCTGCATCCCAAGAGAGGCCACAGACGCCCTCTCATCCTGCAACCCCATTCTCTAGTAACCCACCTCGCTCCAGTGACAGGCAAGCTGGGCGATATTTCAAATACAATGAGCTAGGGCATGTGAAAGCCAGCTGCCCCAAGAGTACCACCTGAGTGCAGTTCATTACATTGAGGTCACCCCAAGAGTCCTCAGGCTCAGATGCCTCCCAGATACCCCCAGAGCAAAGGGAAACTGTGAGTGTGGGCGGGAAGAAGGTTGTTGTGTGGAGAGACACTGGAGCTCAGGTGTCTGCAATCCACCAATCCCTGGTGGACCCCGAACTCATCAACCCAGAGGCCCAAGTCACAGTTCAACCCTTCAAGGCAGCTCTTTGGACCTGCCTACAGCCATGTTGCCTGTTACATACAAGGGCTGGTCAGGAATTTGGACTTTTGCAGGCTACGATGATTATCCCATTGCTATGCTGGTGGGAGAGGACTTAGCCAATTAAGCAAAACAGGCTAAGAAGGTGGGAATGGTCACCTGCAGCAGGGCTAAGCAGGCCTCCACGCCTAACCCCATTCTTGAGCCTTCTACAGGGGCCCAGTCTGTATCTCCAGACACCCCAGAGCCAGAGACCCAGATGGAGATGGCGGAGCCAGACCCCAGGCCAGCATCTACAATAGCAGCTACAATAGCAGCAGCGGATCCAGTTCCTGGAATCCAGTGGACCCAGCCCAAGAGCCGGAGCTGGTGAAGCAGCCAGTGCCAGGATCAGACCTGGCAGCAGAGGGCACCGCAGAGCCTGTAGCAGCAATTGCACCTGCACAGGAGGCACCCCCGGTGCCTGCAGCGCAACCCAGTGCACCAGCCGAGAGCAGTTCACAGACAGCAGAGACATCTGCATCACCTGCATCACTTCCAGAACAAGCCAACCCAAGTCCACAACTCTGCGGGGAGCAGTTCCAGGCAGAGGAGGAAGCAGATGAGAGCCTCAAGGGAGCTTGGATGGTTCCCCGAAGCAACCCACCGCCTCTCAGGCTATGTCTACACTGCAGCCTTTTGTCAGCAAAGACAATGCAAATGAAGCGCTCATTAGCATTTGTCGCACTGTCATTTGCATATTCTCTGCCAATGCTTTTTGCAGAAGAGGTTTTTGTGCAAACAGTGTAGGTAGGGCCGTTTTGTGCAAAAAAACCCTTTTGTGCAAGATCCCTTATGCCTCAAAAAAGGAGATACACAGGATCTTGCACAAAAGGGAGGGTTTGCACAAAACAGCCCTATCTACACTGCTTGTTTTTTTGCAAAAACCTCTTCTGCAAAAAGCATTGGCAAAGAATATGCAAATGACAGTGCGACAAATGCTAATGAGCACTCATTTGCATTGTCTCTGCTGACAAAAGGCTGCAGTGTAGACATAGCCTCAGCTCTTCTAACAGGTCCAGGTTTGTGGTAGAAAGAGACTTTAATAACGAGAGACTCTTTCTGGGGGCACAAGGAGGACTGGCATCCTCAGAGACAGTTGGTGGTTCCAACTAAGTACTGGGGAAAGCTCTTGAGCTTGGCCCACGATCACCTTGTGGCCATTCTGGGGTAACCAGAACCAAAGACTGATTGGGAAAGTCATTCCCTTGGGAGGGGAGGGGAGGGGCAAGGATGTGTCTAGGTATGTTCAGCCTTGTAAGGTGTGTCAGCGGGTGGAAAGCCCCAAGACTGGGTCAAGGCATCTCTCCAGTCACTCCCCATAATAGAAGTTCCATTCCAGTGTGTGACTGTGGATATTCCGGGTCCTTTCCCTAAAAAGACACCCAGAGGAAAGCAGTATATCCTGACTTTCATGGATTTTTCCACTCAGTGGCCTGAAGCAGCAGCGTTAGGGAAAACCTCAGCAGAGAGCTTGTGCCAGGCACTAACAGATATTTTGCCAGGGTAGGTTGGCCCTCCAAGATCCTTACGGATTCAGGGACTAACTTCTAGGCAGGGACCATGGAACTTCTTTGGGAAGCTCATGGGGTGAACCACTTGGTTGCCACCCCATACCTCCACCAGACAAATGGCCTAGTGGAGAGATTTAATGGAACTTTGGGAACTACGATATGCAAATTCATAAACGAACACGCCAGTGATTGGGACCTGCTGTTGCAGCAGTTACTGTTTGCCTACCTAGTTGTACCTCATCCCAGTTTGGGATTCTTTCCCTTTGAATTTGTTTATGGCCAGGAGGTTAAGTTAGTGAAGCAGCAATGGGAGGGGTCTACTCCTTCTCCAGGAACTGACATCACAGATTTTGTAGGCAACTTGCAAAACACCAACAAAGACTCTTTAGCCCTTGCTCAACAAAACTTGCAGGATGCTCAGCAAGAGCGGAAGGCCTGGTATGATGAACATGCCAGAAAGCGGTCCTTCAAGGTCGGAGAGCAAGTCATGGTCCTGAAGGCGCTCCAGGTCAATAAGATGGAAGCATCTTGGGATGGACCGTTCACAGTCCAAGAGTGCCTAGGACCAGTTAACTATCTCGTAGCATTCCCAGACCCTGACATTAAGCCTAAGGTATATCACATTAATTCTCTAAAGCCCTTTTATTCCCAAGAATTCAAAGTTCTTCAGTTCACAGCCCATCAGAGAGATAACACTGAGTGGCCTGAAGGAACCTACTATGATGGGAAAGGCAAGGGTGGCATCAAAGAGATAACCCTCTCCATGAGCCTCGGCCATGAGCAGTGACAGCAGATCCGGGAGCTGTGCACCAACTTCACCCCAATGATCTCAGCCACACCAGGATGGACTGAACAGGCTCACAACTCCATTAACACAGGTGAAGCTCACCCAGTCAGAGGGCTCCTTCAGCCAAAGCTGCTATAGAGAAGGAGATCAAGAACATGATAGAGATGGGTGTAATTTGCCCCTCTGAAAGTTCATGGGCCTCTCTAGTGGTCCTAGTCTCCAAACCGGTGATCCTAGTCTGCAGAAGAGAAGAGCGAGGGGGGATTTGATAGCAGCCTTCAACTTCCTGAAGGGAGGTTCCAAAGAGGATGGAGAGAGGCTGTTCTCAGTGATCACAGATGGCAGAACAAGGAGCAATGATCTCAAGCTGCAGTGGGGGAGGTCTAGGTTGGACATTAGGAAAAACTATTTCACTAGGAGGGTGGTGTAACACTGGGATGGATTCCCTAGGGAGGTGGTAGAATCTCTATCCCTAGAAGTTTTTAAGTCTTGGCTTAACAAAGCCCTGCCTAGGATGATTTAGTTTGGGTTGGTCGAGTTTTGGGCAGAGGGCTGGACTCGATGACCTTCTGAGGTCTCTTCCAGACCTAGGATTCTATGAAAGGGATGGTGAAATCCACTTTTGTGTGGACTATTGTAAGTTAAATGTTGTAACTCACCCAGACAACTATCCAGTGCCCTGCCACAGTTGAGCTATTGGAGAAACTGGGATGTGCCCCGTTCATCTCCACCCTAGACTTAACCAAGGGATACTGGTAAGTACCTCTGGATGAGTCAGCCAAGGAAAGGTCAGCCTTCATTACACATGTGGCGCTGTGTGAATTTAACGTTGTCCCTTTCAGGCTTCGCAATGCACCTGCAACCTTCCAAAGACTTGTAGATAACCTGCTAGCAGATTTTGGCAAATTTACAGTAGCCTATCTGAATGATGTGGCTGTATTCTCTGATTCATGGGCAGAACACGTAGAACACCACCAGTGCATAAGGGAGGCCAGGCTGACTGTTGAGGCTAGGAAGCATCTAATAGGCCTAAACTAGGTAACTTACCTGGGACATCAGGTGGGTCAAGGCACTATCAACCCCCTCTATAGACTAAAGTAGAGGCTATCCAAAACTGGCCTGTCTCTAAGTCAAAGAAACAGGTCCAATCCTTCTTAAGCTTGGCAGGATATTACAGGCAATTTGTACCGCACTACAGTCAAATCACCACACCACTGAGGGTATGTCTACACTACAAAGTTAATTCGAACTAACAGCCGTTAGTTTGAATTAACTTTCATAGGTGCTACACATACAAACCGCTAGTTTGAACTTAATTAGGAGTGCTTAATTCGAACTAGGTAAACCTCATACTACGAGGACTAATGCCTAGTTCCAATTAAGTAGTTCGAATTAAGGGCTGTGTAGCCACTTAATTTGAACTAGTGGGAGGCTAGCCCTCCCCAGCTTGCCCTGGTGGCCACTCTGGGCCAAATCAGGAAAACTCTTCTGCCCCCCTCCCAGCCCCGGAGCCCTTAAAGGGCCACGGTCTGGCTACACTGCTTGTGCCAGTTGCAAGCCTGCAAGCACCCAGCCAGCAGACCCTACACCTGGCATGGGATGAGCCAGCCACCCGCTGCCACCCAGCCCTCCGCCTCTTCCCAGGACCAGGCTGGCAGCTCTCAGGAGCCTGCCTGGGGCTGCAAGACACGGGCGCCTGCCTGGTCTAGTGCGGAGATCATTGACCTAATCGAGGCTTGGGGGGAAGCCTCCAATGTCCTCGATTTCCGCACTAGCCACAGGAACGCGGCCGTCTACAGCCGCATGGCTGCCAGCCTGGCCACCAGAGGCCACGTGCGGACCCGGGAGCAGGTCCGCTGCAAAATTAAGGACCTGCGGCAGTCCTACTCCAGGGCCTCCCAGCCAGGGGCCGACCCGGAGACCTGCCCCCACTTTAAGGCCCTGGACCACATCCTGGGGGCTCACGCCGTCCATGCCCCACGGGTGGTGATCGACCCCGGGGCAGAGGGTCCCATCCCTGATATGGAGGAGGAGGACGCCGAGAGCCAGGAGCCTGCCCAGGACCCCCAAGGCATCCCACAGAGCACATCGGCTGTGTCGTCCAAGGCTGAGGAGGGCCCCGCATGTGCCATCATGGTCCCCTTATGTGTATGGGGAGGTGGGGGGAGAGGGAGCCCAGGGACCATGCGCCTGGGCCTTGCCCACCATAGAGCAGCAGCTGGGTGTCATGCAGGGGCCCTGGCCTTGCAGAGGGGGGCTGGGTTTCACCCACCTTGTCCCCAGGGAGAATTGACCACTGCTCTTGTTTCACCACAGCCGCAGCACCTGGGACTGCAGGGCGCACCACCCCTCCTGCAACAGCCACCTGCACCCGGGCCAGCAGGTGCACCAGGAACCAGGAGGGGTACCAGCGGCGGTAACTGTGGCTCCTGGAGCACCAGCTCCGCACCCAGGACCACTGGGTCTGGGAGGACCTGCAGCTGCGGCAGCAGAGTTTGGAGGCGCTGGAGGAGCAGGCCTGTACCCTCAGAGGCCACCTCCAGACCTTGGTGGACAGGTTCCTGCCTCCTCCTGCTCCAGCCCCTGCGGCTGTCCCAGCTCTCGCTCCTCCTCCCACTCCTGCTCCCCCTCCCGTTTCCTCTGTCCCTCCCATCCCTCCTGCCCCACCCTCCACACCCACTCCCCCCCAACACCCCCGCATCCGCAGTGCTGCAAGACGAGAGAGCCAGCAGGACCCCCAGCCTGAGCTTTCCCTTCCTTTCTTCCCACTTGGAAGCTCTCCCGCAGGGCTTCCTGGATCTGGATGGCCCCCCGCTGGGCCTCCTGGATGGCGGCGGTACAGGGCTGAGCATACTGGCCAGCCATGTGCTCAGCCTCAGCCGTCCAGGCTGGTAAGAAAGCCTCCCCATTCTGCTTGCACAAATTGTGCAGCACACAACATGCTGCCACCACGGGAGGGATATTGTGCTCGGCGAGGTCAAGGAGGATGAGGAGGCACCTAAATCGTGCTTTCAATCGTCCGAAGGCCCCCTCCACCACAATGCGGGCCCTGGTGAGCCTGGCATTGAAGACCTGGTGGGAGGGGTTGAGGTGCCCCGTGTATGGCTTCATGAGCCAGGGCTGTAGGGGGTAGGCCACATCCCCCACCAGGCAGACGGGCATGTCCACATCCCCGACCCTGATGTGGCGGTCGGGGAAGAAGGTCCCGGCCTGCAGCCGCTGGCAGACAGAGGAGTTGCGGAACACCCTGGCGTCGTGTGCCTTGCCGGACCAGCCCACATTAATGTCCGTGAACTGGCCCCAGTGGTCACACACGGCCTGCAGGATCACGGAGAAGTACCCCTTCCTGTTGATGTACTGGGAGGCCTGGTGTTCCGGGGCACAGATGGGGATGTGCGTCCTGTCGATGGCCCCCCCTGCAGTTGGGGAAGCTGAGGGCGCCGAACCCCCGGATGGCGGCATCTGGGTCGACAAGGCAGACCACCCTGTGGAGCAGCGCCCCCAGTTGATGGCCTTGACCACCTGCAGAGAGACACAGCAAGCCGCGAATCACTGGGGCGCCCGGGTGGCTGGGAGTGTTTGTTCCCTGGCATTGCCGCATGCCCCACTCCCAGAAGCAACCCCCGCGGATGGCATGTAGTACAGCTGGGACAGACCAAACCCTCCTGTGTGGGGCACTGTCGCCACCTCCCCCACCCCCATTTTCCCTGGGGCAGCCCATCCGCTCCTTGCAGCCGCCCTCCCCCCCAGCCCAGTGGCTGGTGAGTGTGGTACCTGCATGAGCACTGCTCCGATGGTGGATCTCCCCACGCCGAACTGGTTCCCGATGGATCGGTAGCTGTCTGGCATGGAGAGCTTCCAGAGGGCAATGGCCACACACTTCTGGAGGGGCATGGCGGGCCTCATGCAAGTGTCCCGTTGCTGAAGAGCAGGGGCGAGCCACTCGCAGAGCTCCAGGAAGGTGTCCCTTCTCATCCTGAAGTTCTGGGTCCACTGTCTGTCTCCCCAGCGCTCCAGGACGATGCGGTCCCACCAGTCGCTGCTGGTGTCCAGACGCCAGATGCAGCAGGGCATGCTGGCATCCGGGTGCTGCTGCGGCTCCTCCACAGCCCCCAAGGAGGCCAGGCAGAGAGGTAGGGGGCTGACGTGCACCAGGTGGTGCCAGGCAGCCTCCAGCCATTGCTGGCAGGCTTGCAGCAGCAAGTCCAAGAACTGCACCAGAAAGCCCAGGGCGAGCTCTGGCTCCATGTTGCCAACTGCGGTGGCATCCCCAAAGGGAACCACCGACACAGGCAGGTGCAGAGAAAAACGCTTTGCTGTCCCTCGGTGAGGTAGGCAAACAAGCGGAAAAGCTGAGAACCGGTAGTTCAGGGAGGGTCACTTTAAGCACGAGCCTCAGATAGCCTCAGACAGCAGCCACACAAAGCAACTACTGACCTGATGCCCTGCTGGAACCGGTTTCACCTGCCCTTAAATGCGACCCAGCATCCAATCAGTGTGGACGCGTTAGTTTGAATTAGCAAAATGCTAATTCGAACTAGTTTTTAAGTCTAGATGCACTAATTCGAACTAAGTTAGTTCGAATTAGTGCTGTAGTATAGACATACCCTAACTGACCTGACCAGAAAAAAGCAACCAAACACAGTTAAGTGAACTGAAAAGTGTCAGGAAGCTTTTAAGCAGCTTAAGGTTGCCCTTATGTGTCTAAGGATGCAGACTAAGGATGTTAAGGACTAGTCAACTAGTCAATTGTGTGATAAACAAATGCTTATCAGAAAGTCGACAGGATATTCAACTAGTTGCTTCCCCACCCTTGCTGCCTCTATCAGATAGAGGCAGCAAGCGGGGGAAGGGGGTACTTCAAAGCGGCAGTGCTGCATGGGGGGGGGATGTGATGGAGGAGGAGTGCTGGCCAGCACTCAGTGACTAAAGGGTTAAACATAGGTAGCCAGCAAAGGTGTTGGCAGGGGGCCAGAAGAGCCAATGGGATACAGTGCTAAAATCTGAATTGCATATAGATACCTTGCCTACTCTCTTTGTGAGAACATTCTAAGTTAAGGACTGGCGGGAGCAGATGCAGTAATCAGAATAACCATGCCTATAAAAAATATTGAACATGGGAGTGAACTGGGCTTAATGTGTGGATCAGCACGAATCATGAGTAGAGGAAAAACATATTTAGATGCAATCAGATTATTTTTCTTTATTTTGCTATTTGGTAAAACTTCTCTGTGTAAAATCCATGTGCTCCCCTCCCATTCACTATTTAAGCTGTGCCCAGAGCTATCTTTTTTCTCTCTGTTTTAATCTGATCTTTTCTTAGTTGCTCTGAAACTCCTAGCAACCAAGTATGCATTGTCAAGTATGTCTTTTTGGTTTTGTTAATAAAATCACTTTTTTTTAAGGTGATGATTTGATTCTTATGTCCCAGAAGGTAACAGGAGATCTGTGTCTGCGTATGCAAGACTGAGAGGTCAGCTATCAGACACAGCAGTTGGTTTTCTCTTTTTTCCCAATCTCTCTTGTGGTAAAAGAGTTTGGGGTACCCCTCTGGAAGAAGTCCAAGTGCTTCCTTCCTGGGTTCAAGAAGAAAGGGGTCTTTTTTGTTTCACTTGGTGGTGGCAGCTACCTCCCAAGGCCAAGGAATCTGTGGCTTTGGGGAGCTTTTAAGCAGAAGCCGATAGAGGCAAAATATTTTTGAGATCTCTTGCAGGCCCAGACCTTCTGCACTCAAAGTGCCAGAGGGGGAACAGCCCTGAGAGGGTGTATGTATGTGTGTGTGTGTGTTTGTGTGTGTTATTTGATTGGGATGCATGTGTGAATGTGCACATGTGTTGTGTAGGTATGTTGTGCCTGTATTGTCTGTGTGTGTTGTGTGTATGGAGATGTATCTGTGTGCATATGTTGTGTGTTTGGGGATGTCTGTATTTCTGGGGAGTATGACATGAGTTGTAAATTTCTTGATCTCTGTGTGTCTGTTGCAGGTCTGCAGATTTTTTGTAGCATTCTGTGAAAGTGTTTGCTTGTGTGTGTGTGTGTGTGTGTGTGTGTGAGAGCGAGAGAGAGAGCGAGAGAGAGAGAGAGAGAGAGAGCGAGCACAAGTGCTTGGTGTGTTTTTCTTGTGTGTTTCCATGGGATTGAAGGTATTCACTCTGGGGTGGGGGGAGAGTGGGGCATTGTGTGTCCCCTACACATAGGACCTGGGCCCTGATCCACGAGCCCTGTGGAGTGTGTGGGTATCAGTGCTGACCTCTGTAACTCATTGCAACAGCAGGTAACACACCATGTGCCTACCACCTCTTTATCACCCACTTCCTTCCCAGGGGTTCCCTAGCACCTGGGTGAGCTGCCGACTTGCACCCAGCTATATGCCCTGAACACCTCCTCAGGACCCTCTGGGCAACCTCCCCAGCCCAGAAATCTCTACTGAGCCCTTCATAGCCAGAGCCTGGGCCAGTAAAACACCCCCCAACCTGTCTGTCATAGATAGATAGATCTGTATTCATTCTGACCTGAGTGTGTGCGTGTCCTGCACTCAAAAATCTAAGCTGTGGATAGTACTAGAGATGTAGCCGTGTTAGTCTAGTCTAGCTGGAAAAAAAAACAGGACTACGTAGCACTTTAAAGACTAACAAGATGGTTTATTAGGTGATGAGTTTTCGTGGGCCAGACCCACTTCCTCAGATCAAATTGTGGAAGAAAATTGGCATGACCATATATACCAAAGGGATACAATCAAAAAAAAAAGTGAACACATATAAAAAGGACAAATCAAATTTCAGAACAGAGGGGGGATGGAGGGAGGTTAATGTCTGTGAGACAAAAACACAAACCCCTATGCACAGGACACACAGGAGTAGGAAAAACACACCTGGGTGTAGAGAGACCACATACACCCCTGCGCATAGAGGGCAAACTACTCCCTGGAATGCACTCTCTGGGCGGGAGTCCGCAATGGGCCCCAGCGGTGTCATTCTGCAGTCGGCCACTGGGTGGAAGTCTTCCCCCAACGCTGGGTCTGAGGAGTTCCGTACGCTCCTCTCTGTGCCCGTCTACCCAGCCATCTGTGCCCATCCCCACACACCCTCTCTGTGCCCATCTACCCAGCTATCTATGTGCCCATCCCTACACACCCCCTCTTTCTATGCCCATCTACCTAGCTATGTGCCCATCCTCACACAGTCCTCTCTGTGCCCATCTACCCAGCTATCCAGGGGCAGATGACAATTTTGCAGGGCCCAGGGCAGCACAATTTTGCGGGGCCCCCCTTTGACACGGCGCATGCGCGGGGCTTCTTGAAGCACGGGGCCCGCTCTCCCTGCCCTATATCCGCCCCTGCAGCTATCTATGTGCCCATCCCCACACACCCCCTCTTTCTGTGCCCATCTACCTAGCTATGTGCCTATCCCCACACACCCCTCTCTGTGCCCATCTATCCAGCTATCTATGTGCACATCTCCATAAACACCTCTCTCTGTTCCCATCTTCCCAGCTATCTATATACCTATCCCCACACACTCCTCTATTTCTATCTAGATCATCCATATATCTATCTGTCCATCGATCCTCATTTATTTATTTTTCCATCCATATCTTTATCTATCTATCTATCTATCTATCTATCTATCTATCTATCTATCTATCTATCTATCTATCTATCTATCTATCTATCTATCTATCTCCTTCAGCCCTCTCTCTCTCTCTCTCTCTCTCTCTCCCCACACATCCTCTATTTATCCATCCTTCCCCATACCTCCCAAAAATATTCTCTCATATATGCTCCATTGTGTGTGCTCCATATATGTATGTGTTAGGTGTGGAGCTGGTGTGTGTATGTATGCATATGGTTGTTTTCCTTGTGTGTGTGCATCTATGAGGGGTGAGTGTGTGTGTGTGTATGTTTTGTGTGGATATGTGTGGGAGGCATGTGTGCAATATGGGGTACACTGCAGTGTAGTTATAGCACAAATGATCAAGTGGGGTGTATTGTGAATAAGTGTGTGTGCGTGAGTTGTATGTTTGGGATGCCGGTTGTGTGCACAGGAGCTATGCATATGAGTTGTTTGTGTGTGTGGTGTGAACTGGTTATGTGTATGTATGTGTGTGTGCCAAACTCATGCATGTATTCTTTTGTATTTGTGTGCCCCAGCATTCTGTTTAGGGTCAGGTGTTTGTGTGTACCTACTATGTGTTTTTGCGTGCATGGGTTATATGTGCACTGGTCAGGTTGTGTGCCCCTGCTGTGTGCATGTGAGTTCTAAGGGAAGGTTGTCTTGGAGGAGAGCAGGTGTGTGCTGTGTATTCTCCCCAGAGTGTGCTTTGTAGGGAGGGGGAGGAATTGTGTGTGTGTGGTGGAAGGGATTGCGCTATGAGGCTAGTTTTGTGGGGGAGTATTGTTCTGTGAGTTATGTGTGTGTGGTCAAAAGCTAAGAAACAAAGGGTAGAAATAAACGGTCAGTTTTCAGTATGGAGAGAGGTAACTAGTCGTGTCCTGTAGGGGTCCATATTGGGACCAGTCCTATTCAATGTATTCATAAATGATTTGGAGAAAAGGGTAAACAGTGAGGTGACAAAATTGCAGATGATACTAAACTACTCAGGATAGTTAAACCCAAAGCAACTGTGAAGAGCTTCAAAAGGGTCTCAGAAAACTAAGGGTATGTCTACACTGCAAGGCTATTTCAGGATATCAAAGGTATCCCAGAATAGCTATCCCATGTCCACACAAGCCACCCATTCTTTCAAAATATTTTTTGAAATAATGGGTGTGCTATTTCACCATCTTGGTAAACCTTGTTGCACAAGGGATAAGGGATGGCTCAAAATAGTGCATTAGTTTTAAATTTGGTGCTGTGTAGACAACTAAATTTCAAAATAAGCTATTTCAAAATAGATTCAAAATAAGAGATGCAATTTCCATAGCACAAATTGCATATCTTATTTCAAGTTTAGGGTGCTGTGTAGACACACCCTTTGTGACTGGGCAACAAAGTGGCAAATTAATTTTAATATTGATAAATGCAAAGTAATACACATTGGAAAACATAATCCCAACTATACATACAAAATGATGGGGACTAAATTAGCTATTACCCTTCAAGAGAGAGATCTTGGTGTCATTGTGAATAGTTCTCTGAAAACATCCACTCAATATGCAGCAGCAGTCAAAAAAGGCAAACAGAATGGGATAAACAAATAAGACAGAGAATATCTTATTGCCTTGATATAAATCCATGGCACACCCATACATTGAATACTGTGTGCGGATGTGATTGCCTCATCTAAAAAAAAGATATCTTGGCATTGGAAAAAGTTCAGAAAAAGACAACAAAAATTATTAGGGGTTTGAAACAGCTGCCATATGAGAAGAGATAAATAAGACTAAATTTTTTCATCTTAGAGGAGACTAAGGGTACAGCTACACTGTGCAGGGGACGGGGTGTTCGAAGAAGGTTTGCAAATTGCACTTGCATTTACATGTCTTCTTCTGACTCTTTTTCCAGAAGAGGCTTTTTCAGTATTTGGCCCGTCTACATGGGGCAAATGTTGGAAAAAACCCTCTTTTGGAAGCCCCTGTACACCTCGTTTTACAAGGAATAAGGGGGCTTCCAAAAGAGGGTTTTTTTCCAATGTTTGGCCCCCCGTAGACGGGCCAAATATTAGAAAAACCTCTTCCGGAAAAAGAATTGAAAGAAGATATGCAAATGTGAGCACAATTTGCATACCTTCTCCAGAACCACCCCCCACCCACCCACAGTGTAGCCATACCCTAAGGGGGAGATATGATAGAGGTCTATAAAATCATGGCTGGCATGGAGAACATAGATAAGGAAAAGTTATGTACTTGTTCCCATAACACAAGAATTAGAGGGCCACCAAATGAAATGAATAGGTAGCAGAGTTAAAACCAATAAAAAGAAGTATTCCCCCCCCCATACCATATTAACCTGTGGAACTCCTTGCCAGAGGGTGTTGTGAAGATCAGGATTTTAACAGGGTTTAAAAAAGAGCTAGATAAATTCATGGAGCATAGGTCCATCAATGGCTATTAGCCAGGATAGGTAGGAATGGTGTCCCTGGCTTCTGTTTGTCAGAAGCTGCAAATGGGCCACAGGAGATGGATCACTTGATGACTCCCTGTTCTCTTCATTCCCTTTGGGGCCACTGTTGCACAGGTTCCTGGGCTAGATGGACCTTTGCTCTAACCAAGTCCGGCCATGCTTATGTTCTTATATTCCTATGGGGAATTGTATTGTGTATGTGTTATGCTATATGTGGGGGACAGGGGTTTTGTGGGGGCACAGTGGGGACTGTGTGTGTGGTGTAATGTGTGCTATATATATGTGTGGATGTGGGGGCTCTGTGTGTTGTGTGGTAGAGGTTGTGTGTTGTGTATGTGATGGGGTTGTGAATTCTGTGTGCAGAGGGTAGAGGCTGTGTGTGTGCGTTGTGTTATGTGGACAGGATATGGGTAGAGTGTGGGGATGGTGGAAGGTTTGTGTTGTGCACATTGTGGGGTAGAGATTTTGTGGGGATGGAGCGCTAGGTTATGTGTGTTCTGCGTCTCCCTCCTGCGTGCATGTGTGGTGTAGGAGGTTGTGTACCGCGTCGCCCCCGTCATTCCCCGCTCCGCTCCCCTCCCCCCAGACTCGGGCTTACCAGGTCCCGTGGCTGCCGCCAGACGGAGTCGGGACAGGTGTGTGCAGCCGGGGCCAGCCTCCTCTCCCATCCTGCGTCACTGTCCCAAAGGGAATTGGATACCAAAACAGCACAACACACGTGCCCCGGACCCACACGCCTCTCCGCCGAGAGACAAGCAGCACAGCCCTGCCAAGCTGGCAGAGAACCCAGGCGTCCTGGATCCCAGCCCCCTGCGCCAGCCACCAGCCTGCAGAGTCCGTGGATGTGACTCTACTGCCCCACCCCCTTCTTAGCTCCAAATCCCCCCAGGCGTGGGAGTGGGAGGACAGATCAGCCTGTTCTGAGGGGGGGGGGGACAGTTCAATGACTCAGAGGCGAAAGACTCCCTGTCCTTTTAAATGCCCCCGGCGAGACATTCCCCCCTACAACCCCCACACGAGTCTCTCATTGACAGACCCTTGACATCTGACAGCTGGGAATGCACTAAAAATACCAACTGGACAACAGCCCCCCCATCTTTCCGTGTCCAGTAGCCCCCCTGCCGATTCTCCCATTCCCCTCCCCACCAACCCCCATTCCCTTCCCCGAGCGGGGAGAGAACCCAGGCGTCCTGGCTCCCACCCCCCTCTTTCCCTGCCCTGCGTGGCGGCATGATGATGCCTCAGTTTAATTTTAGGGGACAGCAGGTCCCAGCGCACTCGTGAAATAGCAGGAGGGCCATGACTGGCTGTCACGGGAGAGGGCAGGGCAGCGGGGGGCACTGCCGGGCACCAGGGGCTAATTCCGGCACTAAAATGCCCTTGGGGTGAATTGAGGACACAAGCCTGGTAGTGCCGCTGCCTCTCCCTCGCCCTGCTCCATCTCCCTCCTGACCTCACTGTGCCTTTCCCCTCCCTGCCCCATCGCTCTACAATTTCCCTCTCCCTTCAGCGCTCCTCTCCTCCTCCCTCTGCCCACCCTACCCCCACACCGAGCCCTTCCCCAGACCCCATCCACCTCTCCCCCAACCCGCGACGGGGGGAGCTCGGATGGGGAAAGGGAAGTGGGGCTGTGATGGGCTCGTTTAGGGGGCTAGGGAGGCTGGGAATGGGGAGAATAACAGAGGCCCCCAGCAGCTCCTCCCCCTCCCCCACACCCATAGGTTCCAGCCCCCAATTCTAAGCGAAAGTCAGTGACTCATTTAGTGTTGTTAAAATTAGCCAGAGGTCACCTTACTCCCTCCCCCTGCGAATATCCCCTTTAGGTTCCCTCCCCCCAACCTGAGCCCCCCAAAATCCTCTGGGCTCTTCTCCCCCGTATTCCTAGTTCTCCGACAGAGCCCCCCTCAATAACCACCCAGCCCCCCCTTCAGGTTCCTCCCCCACAACTCTCCTGACCCCGCCCCTCACTTTTTGCCAAGCACAACAAAACCGCTCCCGTGCCAACCCCCGCTACTGGATTCCTCCACCTCGGTGGAGAAGGGGAGAGAACCCGGGGACGCTGGCACCTAGCCGCGCCGCGCTGCGCTGCCCATCAGTCCCCACTGCCCTCCCAACAGCGCGTAGAAAACCCGGGAGTCTTAGCTCCCAGCCCCCCACTCTCCTCCCAGGGCAGAGGAGAGACCCCAGGAGTCCTGGCGCCCAGCCCGCCAGCTTTGGGCTCCTAGTGTAGCCATGAGGCCGGGGTGGAGCCAATTCCATAGGGCGGGCGGGGCTGGCAGCCCCCCTGTGCTTCCCGGGCTCAAGGACTCGCAGTCCCTGCTCCTGACACAGGCGTCCCAGTGCCGGTGCCAGCCGTACCCAGTGCTGTCCCCAGCCCCGCCTGCCTCCACTTTTCTTGGCTCCTCTTCTTCCTCCCCGGGCTGCCTCGCCTCTGGGGCCTGCCTCTGCTCGGGTCTGTTCCCAGCCCCCCTTCCCCTCCTCCGCTCCGGTCTGTTCTCACGCGCTCTTCCCTCTCTGCCTTTCCTTTCCTCGTCCTTCCTCTTCTTTGCCTCGGCTCTGTCCCACGCGCAGACCAGCTCCGCCTTTCCCACTCCCACCCAGCTTCTCCGTCCCTCGCTGACCTCTGGTGCCGCCTTTCCCCTGCTTCGCCCTTCCCTGCTTCGCTTCGATCTGTCCTTCTCCCGTGGGTCCCCCAATTGTTCTTCTGGGACTTGACTTTCTGATTTTTTTCATACGAGACCCAAGGACCCGCCCGGGGGTTTCTGCCCCTCACCCCTCAGGTTCCCAGCCGCCGAGATGCCAACTGGATTTCAGCAGATCAGCAGAGATGAGGTAAAACTGCTGGCTTGGGAGGGCTGGGGGGGGGGGGGGGAGGGGAGATGCAGAGCAAGAGTATGGGCCCAGGGGGCCGTGTGGGGTGATGGGCCCATAGGGGCAGCATTCAGCCACAAGGGGCGCTGGTGAGTTCTGGGGATCATGAGGACCATGGAGGGGTAATTGGAGCTGTGGGAGCAAGTGTGGAGCAATGGGATTGTGGGGTGATGGGGACCATGGAGAGCAGTGTGGGGTCAGGAGACATGGAGACTGTGGGGACAGCATGGGGTCATGGGGAAGTGATGGGGGCCATGGGGACAGGGTGAGACCACAAGGAGCCGTGGTGTGTGTGTGTGTGTGTTGGGAGCGATGCGGGTGATGGGAGCCGTGGGGAATGATTGGAGGCTGTGGGGGGCAGCGTAGGGCCATGAGGAGCCATGGGGTGGGTGATGGGAACTATGGGAAGTGACGGGGCCTGTGGGGGGCAGCGTGGGGCCACCAGAACCCAGGGTGCCTGTTGGGAGGCAATGGGAGCCATGGGGGGCAGTATGGGGCCATGAGATGCTGTGGCAGGAGCACAGCTAGGACAGTAGGGGGGCCAGTAGAGGCTGGAGGGATGGGGAATGCTGAGCTAAACTGGGGTGCCCCAGGGGGCTGCATCTGCCCCAATTCTCCTGGGTCAGTTGAGTTTCGGAGGGAACATGTGTCCCACAATTAATGCTCCCTCCACACCTAGCTCCCCTCCTCCATGGCAATAAAATCCTGCCCCCCTGGTCATGGCATTAAGCAGGAGAACATGGGGCTATTTATACTCCAGCTATTGTGTGAGGGGGGGAGAGACACGTGATCCATGTTAGCCAGCACAGATCTGGGCTGCCCTGTGCGTTATTCGGCATACGTGTGCATGGCTGGCAGACTGACTGGTATTCAGGACATGTGGGGAGTGATCTATGAGATATGGCACATGTATAGGGCCCTGCATAGCTGTGGATTAGCATGTCTGTGATGCAGCAGGATGTATAGGACACACATGTGATGCCGTGTATCTGATCTGTGTCACATGGCATGTGTATGTTAGCATGCCATACAGTGCAGGATGGGTAACTGTGTGTTATCTGGAACTCACCTGTATGATACTATGTAGCTGGACTGGTGCCTGTGTAGCAGCACACAGGTGCCTGAGTGTGTCTGTTACAGATAGCAAACAGGAGGAGTCTCTGTTATCTAGAACATATGTGTGAAGCCATGTATCTGATCTGTTATATGGCACATGTACGGGATAGCAGCCTTTGTTTTAGGGAATGTGTGTGGGACATTGTGCATTTGTGTTGCATAGAACAAGTATATGGGGCTGCAGTTCTGGTCCCCCAGATGTGAGATGGGTAGTTTTGTAGCACATGTGGGGAGTAATGTGTTTATGAGATGTTGTGTTTCTGTAAAACTGGACACATGCGAAGTAGCACACATGTTGTGTTTTGTAGCTGGCCTGTACTGTATAGCACACAAGAGGATAGTGTGTCTATTATAGCACACATGCATGGTATCACGTCAGGTCTATGTTCTATAGCAGTGTTTCTCAACCTTTTTTTATAAAGTACCCCTTTAAAAAATAATAAGTACCCCGAGTACCTAGTTTTCAGACACACAATTTTTTTTCTACCGTTGCAACACATTTGTTTAAACAACTTAATCATAGCTGGGCGGGCGATGAAATTTCTGGGTGTAAAAAGTACAAAAATAATAAAACGCTGTAAAACTTAAAACAAAAATTCAGTTTTCTCCAAATTTCAGTTGTGTTGACGTACCCCCCCAGACTTCTTTCAAGTACCCCTAAGGTTACTCTTACCACTGGTTGGGAAACACTGTTCTATAGCACATGTGAGGGTAGTGTGTCTATTATAACACCTCTGGGTGTTGTGTCAGGTCAGTGTTACCTAACACGTCACATCAGCTGGTGTGTTTGCCTCCCACTTCTCCCATCCCCCCACCAGCGACTGTGAGGCATGTGGTGCGCTGTAGGGTTTGGGAAGTCATCTAGCAGGACCGGAAATGGCTGCTGGTGATGGAGGCTCTGGCCACTGCGAAGACCCAGCCTCTGTGGCAAGGATAGTAGGGAGAGCAGGGGCAGGTTTGTTACCCTTGTGGGCATGGGAGTGCAACACTGACCCCTGTGGGAGAGAATCAACCTGTGTGTGTGTATCTGTCTGTGTGGGGAGTGTGGGAGCACAGAGCCAGGGAATCAGATGCGTGTCTGTGATTGTGTGTATGTGTCTGTGTGTGGTGTGGGGGTATATGTCTGTGTGGTATGTGGATATATGTATTTGTGAAGCATGTGTCTGTGTGTGATGTATAGCTGTGTGGTGTGTCTGTGGAGTGTGTGTCTGTGTGCAGTGTGTGTATGTCTATGGTGTATTAGCATGTGGTGTATGTGTCTGTAGTGTATGTGTCTGAGATGTGTCTGTGTTAGTGTGTCTGTGTGTGGTGTATGTGTGTCTGTCTGTGGTGTGTGCGAGCATGTGGTATATGTGTCTGTAGTGTGTGTGTTTGTGTGTGTGATTGTGTGTGTGTTTGTGTATCTGTGTTGTGTGTACATGTGGTATGTGTGTCTGTGAACAGTGTGTGTTTCTGGGGGTGTGTGCATGTGTGCGACAGAGACAACCAGGTGTGCATGTGCGTGCGCACACACACACCGCAGAGTAAGGAGCGTAGCCGGAAGGGTGTAGATAATGATTTGCCTCTGATCTGTTTGTATAAGTCAGGTTTTGCATATAGGCCTGGGTGTGTGTGTGTGTGTGTGTGTGTGTGTGTGTGTGTGTGTTAGTGGAAACACAATGCAGGGCACATGGGGCATCAGTAGTTAACACATATTTCAAAGGCAAGTGGCCAGTTCACACCCCTTCCAGGGGTGGAGGGGCCCATGATTGTGTGTAATTTGTCAAGAGACTCCATGAGATGCCTGGGGACATGCAACTCATGAGAGTGTGAGAGACTCCTGTGTGCAAAACCTGTGTGTGTGACACTGGGTGTGTGTGGGACTCATTTGTGCACAAGTGTGTGTATTGTATGTTCTGTGGGTTTGCACAGGGCAGTTAGGTGGGGATGGAGGAGAGGGGAGGGGAGCTCTGGGCTCCCTTCCATGACCTAGGAGTGTGGGCTTGATACCTGCAGCCTGGACCCTGGGCACAGCCCAAGTGTAACCTCTGTGCAATCTCCTGCCATACACGAGGCCCCACCAACTAGCCCCCGTACTCCAGGATCAGATGAGAGCCAGCACCCCCTAGAGGGGACAGGACTCGTGCCCCATTCCCTGCATCCCTGAGCCAGCCAGTCCCTGCCCTGGGGCTGGATGGGCGCTGGCACTCCCTAGAGGGGACAGGCCCCTGCCCCATTTTGCCCCCCTCTCCTCCCCAGCAAGCTAGTCCCTGCCCTTTGGCTGGATGGGAGCTCTCTGCCCCCCCACCCCCCAGAAGACAGGGCCCCGTCTCCATGTTATTTCTCATGGGGCTGTGGCAGATGGTCGGGACATCCTTCTCTGTTTACATTTCCTGAGCCTCCTGGCTCCCGGACCTTTCCTAATAAGGGCTGTTTTCAGCCAGGGGCTGTGGCTGGCTGAGGCGAAAACCTTCACATGCATCAGTGGGAGGATGGGGGGAATGAGAAGAGATTCCCCCATTTTATAATCCCCTCCATTGATCCCCACAGCCACCAAAGCCCAACAGGGCAGGATTGGAACTGGGAGGGAGGGGTAGGTTGGGAGGAGGTGCAGAGGGTTCCCCAAATCGGTGCTGCCCCCCTGTCATGGGGAACAGGGCCTTTCCAGGGTCTTCCCATGCACAGGGAGCAGTGGATGAAATTGGGGGGTGGGGGGTGGAGGGGAAGGTACGGCATGGGAGCAGAGAGTGAATGAATTAATCTTTAGTGTCCCCCCCCATTTTACAGAGAGGGAAAAACGGAGGCTTTTAAAGGGGAAGCATCTCAGACATGCAGGGTCGAGCCCAGGAGTCTTGGCCTTCAGCTTCCTCCTCAACCCCACTGTAACCCACCAACCCTCCCTCCCTCCCGAGCTGAGGTGGGAACCCAGGTGTCTGGTCGTGTTGGGGAGGGCCATGCAAGAACCAGATGAGGGCAGAGGAAGTGAAAGGGCCAGGCTGAGTCAGAGGAGAAGGGAACGTGCCAGAACGCAGGCACACTAGGCTCTGCAAAACCCTTCTGTGTTTGCATGTGAAGGAGAAGGGTGTGTTACTGCTCCGCCCGTTGTGCGAGCCCCTGCAAGCCCCTCTGGGTTTGCACGAGGCTTTGCCTCCTCTCCGTAGTCACGCAAAGGCCAGGAGAAGCTGACACCACTGCCTGGGGCTGTGCAACTCTGGGCAATTGCATGGGGGGATAAGTAGGCCATGCAGCGCTCACGTTTGCTGTCCACCTCCAGTGCTGCAAACTTCCCTGCAGCAGTGCCCCCCACTCCCCATGCTGCAAACTTCCCTGCAGCAGTGCCCCCCACTCCCCATGCTGCAAACTTCCCTGCAGCAGTGCCCCCCATTCCCCATGCTGCAAACTTCCCTGCAGCAGTGCCCCCAACACTGCACATTTCCCTGGAGGAGTGCCCTCCGCCCCCCAGCACTACAAACTTCCCTGAAACAGTTGCCCCCTGATCCTGATGCTGCAAACTTCTCTGCAGAGGTGTCCTCTGCCCTCTCAATGCTATAGACATCCCTGCAACGGTGCCCCCGGCTCCTGATGCTGCGATCTTCCCTGGAGCAGTGCTGGGTATGCGGCAAGGGAGGGCCCTTCCACTCCTCAGGTGTGCAAGTAACCCATCTTTGGGGGGGTGCCACTTGTGTTTCCACAGGAGGAGGAAGTTGAGCAGGAAGTCAGGCCAGGCATAACCTCCACTCTAGTGCTCTCAGTTTTCACAGCCGTGCTGGGCTCCCTGCAGTGTGGATACAACATCGGGGTCATAAATGCCCCCCAAAAGGTAAGAGATTTCCTCTTTCCCCTCTAGCGGGAACCAGCTCTTATCCAGCCCCAGGGCAGAGACTGGTGACTCAGGGGGGCAGGGAATGGGCCTATCTGCCTTGTTACCCCTAAGGAACATTGAGAGCTTGTGGTGTGAAGCTAAGGAGTGTTTCAAATCAAAGAACCTGTATTGGAGGGGCACCAGCAGAGCTGGGGAAGCCCAGGGCTGGGCTGGCAGGGGCTGGGGATGTAAGGGTATGTCTACACTACAAAGTTAATTCGAACTAACAGATGTTAGTTCGAATTAACTTTGATAGGCGCTACACATGCAAACCGCTAGTTCGAACTTAATTCGAACTAGCGGAGCGCTTAATTCGAACTAGGTAAACCTCATTCCACGAGGACTAACGCCTAGTTCGAATTAAGTAGTTCGAATTAAGGGCTGTGTAGCCACTTAATTTGAACTAGTGGGAGGCTAGCCCTCCCCAGCTTTCCCTGGTGGCCACTCTGGGCACCACCAGGGAAACTCGTCTGCCCCCCTCCCGGCCCCGGAGCCCTTAAAGGGGCACGGGCTGGCTACGGTGCCTGTGCCAGGTGCAAGCCTGCCAGCACCCAGCCGGCAGACCCTGAACCTGGCACAGCTCGAGCCAGCCACCCACTGCCACCCAGCCCTCCTCATCTTCCCGGGACCAGGCTGGCAGCTCAGGTCCGCCCAGGTCCGCAAGAGGCAGGCGCCCACCTGGTCCAGTGCGGACATCGTGGACCTCATCCACGACCTCCACACTAGGCACAGGAAAGTGGCCGTTTAGGGCAGGATAGCTGCCAGCCTGGCCACCCAGGAGCAGGTGTGCATGAAAATCAGGGTGGTCCAGTGAGACCCCCGATCCTGAGCCCTGAGCTTAGAATGGCCGTACTGGGTCAGACCAAAGGTCCTTCTAGCCCAGTAGCCTGTCTGCCGACAATGGCCAACACTAGGGACCCTGGAGGGGATGGTCCGAAGACAATGACCAAGCCATTTGTCTCATGCCATCCATCTCCAGCCTCCCACAAACAGAGGCCAGGGACACCATTTCTACCCCCTGGCTAATAGCACTCCATAGACCCAACCTCCATGACTTTATCTCACTTCTCTTTAAACTCTATGGGTATGTCTACACTACCCTCCTAGTTTGAACTAGGAGAGTAATGTAGGCATACCGCACTTGCAAATGAAGCCCGGGATTTGAATTTCCCGGGCTTCATTTGCATAAGCGGGGAGCCGCCATTTTTAAAACCCCGCTGGTTCGAACCCCGTGCAGCGCGGCTACACGGGGCACGAACTAGGTAGTTCGAACTAGGAAGCCTAGTTTGAACTACCTAGTTCGTGCCCCGTGTAGCCGCGCTGCACGGGGTTCGAACCAGCGGGGTTTTAAAAATGGCGGTTCCCCGCTTATGCAAATGAAGCCCGGGAAATTCAAATCCCAGGCTTCATTTGCAAGTGCGGAAGGCCTACATTACCCTCCTAGTTCGAACTAGCGGGGTAGTGTAGACATACCCTATTATAGTTCTAGCCTTCACAGCCTCCTGCAGCAAGGAGTTCCACAGGTTGACTATTTCCTTTGTGAAGAAGAACTTTCTGTTATTAGTTTGAAGCCTGATACCCATTCATTTCATTTGGTGTCCTCTAGTCCTTCTACTATGGGAACTAATGAAGAACTTTTCTTTATGCACCCTCTCCACACCACTCATGCTTTTATAGACCTCTATCATATCCCCCCTCTGTCTCCTCTTTTCTAAGCTGAAAAGTCTCAATCTCTTTAGCCTCTCTTCATATGGGACCTGTTACAAACCCTGATCATTTTAGTTGCCGTACCCTCTCCCACCTCCTTTTCCCAGTCTCCCCGAGTTTTGTTCAATTAAGAGAGTTTCTGTTTTTGAACACGTGTCCTTTATTTTGTACATCAGGAAGGGGGGCTAGGGAGGAGTAGGTGGAAGGAGGTGAGGGAGGAATGGGGTACGAGCCCCCGATGGGGAAGACTGGGGTGGCTCCTCGGGGTGGAAGCTCTCCTGCAGCCCCCTGATTGATCCCCACCCCTCGACGGCAGCCTGCAGCAAGTGCAGCTGGGCTGATGGCCGAGTGCTGTGATGTGCCAAGTGTGGGCACTCAGGGCACTCCAGGCCAGGTCTGCTTGCAAGTGGGGAACCCCTGAGAACTGTCTGTCCGGGTTGGGGGTCGGGTCCCTTTAAGCACAGACCTCAGCTAGCTTGTGACAGAAGCTCCACGCTCTAAGTCCTAATCTGATGCCCTGCCGGCACTGCTTCCAGCCATCCTTAACCTCAGTTCAGGGTCCACTCAATGTGGACATGCTAGTTCGAATTAGCAAAATGCTAATTCGAACTAGTTTTTAGGTCTAGATTCACTAGTTCGAATTAGCTTAGTTCGAATTAAGTAATTCGAATTAAGTTAGCTCGAATTAGTGCTGTAGTGTAGACATACCCTAAGCGACTAATTGACTACTTCATAAGCATAAGCTCATCACTCAACTAGTCGCTTCCCCCCCGACCCCCTCCGGCTGCCTTCATTAGAGAGAAGCAGCAAGGTGGAGGGGAGCAGGAGCTGATGCTGGGGAGAGCCAACTTAAAAGCCAGTTCCCCCAGCACCATCTCCGTGGGGGGTAGGGGAGGCAGAGGCATCCCTACTGCTGCACCTCTCTCTTTGAAATGGGAGAAATTAATCTCTCATTTCAAAGGGGGGGCAGTGGGGTAGCACGCATCCCCCTTATTGACATAGGGTATGTCTACACTACAGCACTAATTCGAACTAACTTAATTCGAATTAGTTAATTCAAACTGGGTGGGGTTGCGACTTCTTTGGAGGATAGGGACATAATTCAAAATGACCTTAGCAAGTTAGAGAAATGGTCAGAGGTAAACAGGATGAGGTTTAATAAAGAGAAATGCAAAGTGCTCCACTTAGGAAGGAACAATCAGTTCCATACATACAAGATGGGAAGCGACTGTCTAGGAAGGAGCATGGCGGAAAGGGATCTAGGGGTCATAGTGGACCACAAGTTGAATATGAGTCAACAGTGTGATGCTGTTGCAAAAAAAGCAAATATGATTCTAGGTTGTATCAACAGGTGTGTTGTAAGCAAAACTCGTGAAGTCATTCTGCCGCTCTACTCTGCACTAGTTAGGCCTCAGCTGGAGTACTGTGTCCAGTTCTGGGCACCACATTTCAAGAAAGATGTGGAGAAATTGAAAAGGGTACAGAGAAGAGCAACAAGAATGATTAAAGGTTTAGAGAACATGACCTATGAAGCCAGGCTTCATGAACTGGGCTTGTTTAGTTTGGAAAAAAGAAGATTAAGGGGGGACATGATAGCGGTTTTCAAATATCTAAAAGGGTGTCACAAGGAGGAAGGCGAAAATTTGTTCCTCTTGGTTTCTGAGGACAGGACAAGGAGTAATGGGCTTAAAGTGCAGCAGGGGAGGTTTAGATTGGACATTAGGAAAAAAATCCTAACTGTCAGGGTGGTCAAATATTGGAATAAATTGCCAAGGGAGGTGGTGGAATCTCCCTCTCTGGAGATATTTAAGAACAGGTTAGATAGACGACTGTCAGGGATGGTGTAGACGGAGCTTGATCCTGCCTTGAGGGCGGGGGGCTGGACTCCATGACCTCTCGAGGTCCCTTCCAGTCCTATTATTCTATGATTCTATGAAACTAAGCTAATTCGAACTAGTGCATCTAGACCTAAAAACTAATTCAAATTAGCGTTTTGCTAATTCGAACTAGCATGTCCCCATTGAGTGGACCCTGAACCGAGGTTAAGGATGGCTGGAAGCAGTGCCGGCAGGGCATCAGATTAGGACTTAGAGCGTGGAGCTGCTGTCTCAGGCTAGCCGAGGGCTGTGCTTAAAGGGTCCCGACCTCCACCCCGGACAGACAGTTCTCAGGGGTTCACCGCTCGCTTGTCTAACTCGATGAGGGACAGCAAAGCAGTCCTGTCTTGGATTGCCCTGAGTGCCCACACTCGGCATATCACAGCACTCGGCCATCAGCCCGGCTGCACTTGCCGCAGGCTGCCATCCGGAGGGGGTATCAATCGGAGGGCTGCAGGAGAGGAGCCCGCAGAGCCACCCTAGTCCTCCCCATCAGGGGCTCGTACCCCATTCTTCCCTCACCTCCTTCCACTTACCCCTCCCTAGCCCCCCTTCCTGATGTACAAAATAAAGGACACATGTGTTCAAAAATAGAAACTCTCTTTATTTAACAAAACTCGGGGAGACTGGGAAAAGGAAGTGGGAGAGGGGAAGAGAGAGGGTGGGAGAGGGGAGGGCAACTAAAACGATCAGGGGTTTGGAACAGGTCCCATATGAAGAGAGGCTAAAGAGACTGGGACTTCTCAGCTTAGAAAAGAGGAGACTGAGTGGGAATAGGATAGAGGTCTATAAAAGCATGAGCGGTGTGGAGAGGGTGCATAAAGAAAAGTTCTTCATTAGTTCCCATAATAGAAGGACTAGAGGACACCAAATGAAATGAATGGGTATCAGGCTTCAAACGAATAACAGAAAGTTCTTCTTCACAAAGCACAGAGTCAACCTGTGGAACTCCTTGCTGCAGGAGGCTGTGAAGGCTAGAACTAGAACAGAATTTAAAGAGAAGTTAGATACATTCATGGAGGTTGGGTCCATGGAGTGCTATTAGCCAGGGGATAGAAATGGTGTCCCTGGCCTCTGTTTTGGAAGGCTGGAGATGGATGGCACGAGACAAATGGCTTGGTCACTGTCTTCAGTCCATCCCCTCCGGGGTAGCTGGTGTTGGCCACTGTCGGCAGACAGGCTACTGGGCTAGATGGACCTTTCGTCTGACCCAGTACAGCCATTGTAAGCTCAGGGCTCAGGGTCGGGGGTCTCACTGGACCACCTTGGTTTTCATGCACACCTGCTCCTGGGTGGCCAGGCTGGCAGCTATCCTGCCCTAGACGGCCACTTTCCTGTGCCTAGTGTGGAGGTCGTGGATGAGGTCCACGATGTCCGCACTAGACCAGGCGGGTGCCCGTGTCTTGCAGCCCCGGGCAGGCTCCTGGGAGCCACCAGCCTGGTCCTGGGAAGAGGCGGAGGGCTGGGTGGCAGCGGGTGGCTGGCTCGTGCTGTGCCTGGTGCAGGGTCTGCTGGCTGGGTGCTGGCAGGCTTGCACCTGGCATGGGCACCGTAGCCAGCCCGTGACCCTTTAAGGGCTCCGGGGCCGGGAGGGGGGCAGATGAGTTTCCCTGGTGGTGCCCAGAGTGGCCACCAGGGAAAGCTGGGGAGGGCTAGCCTCCCACTAGTTCGAATTAAGTGGCTACACAGCCCTTAATTCTAACTAGTTAATTCGAACTAGGCTTAGTCCTCGTGCAATGAGGTTTACCTAGTTCGAATTAAGCGCTCCGCTAGTTCGAATTAAGTTCGAACTAGTGGTTTGCCTGTGTAGCGCCTATCAAAGTTAATTCGAACTAACTTTTGTTAGTTCAAATTAACTTTGTAGTGTAGACATACCCTAATCGAGTAGTTGATGGAAATTCTATCAACTACTCAATTAGTTGATTAATCAGAATTTAACAATCCTGCCAGGAGCTGCGGATCAGGAGTGAGGGGCACTGGCAGAGCTTGGGAGGGCTGGACTGGGCAGGGCTGGCAGGAGGTGCATGAGGGAGTGAGGTGCACTGGCAGAGCTGGGGGAGCCCAGGGCTGTGTTGCCAGGGGCTGTAAGTCGAGAGTGAAGAGCCACCATGCATTGACCCCTGTTCTCTTCCCTCCCCAACACCTCCCAGATCATCGAGCAGAACTATAACACCACGTGGCTGATACGGCACAATGCCTCCATTGACCTATCCACACTCACCACCCTCTGGTCCCTGTCGGTCGCCATCTTCTCTATCGGGGGCATGGTCGCCTCCTTCCTGGTGGGGGTCGTCTCCGAGTGGCTGGGCAGGTAACGTCTCTTTGCCATCCACCGGGGGGCGCTCTCCCCTGACAGGCAGGGCTGGCCCCAGGGCAGCGCTAGAGGGTGCTGTGGGGCAGGGAGGAGAACACAGGGCTGTGGATCTCCCCATCTCACTCTCTTTCCCCTGACCCACAGGAAGCGAGCCATAATCGTCAGTAATGCCCTGGCCTTCCTGGGGGGGGCGCTGATGGGGCTGGCCAAGCTGGGCTGCTCCTATGAGATGATGATCCTTGGCCGATTCCTGATCGGTGCCTACTCAGGTAATAGGCAGCACCTGGTGGCCAGTAGGATGGCTGGGATGAGGTGGGGATGAGGCACGGCTCCGCCCACTCTTTCACAGGGATCCAGTGCGTGGGTTGGTGCCAGGAAAATGGGCAGGGTGGACATGCCTGGATCTGGGTGGGAGGGTAGGTGCTAGGATCTGGGTGGGTGAACAGTGGATGCTGTGGGGGGTGAGGGGGGTGCCTTCGATCCAAGGGGCGCTGTGGGTGGCGTGACCTGGGCGAGTACCACGTGTTCTGGGCACTGCATGATCTGGAGGGTTGCTAACATGGTGGGTGTCATAGGTGGGAACTTGGGGCCTGGGTGGGGGAATGGTCATCGAGTTCTACACATCACAGGTACCATCCCCCGTCCTGGTTATGGCTCCGTCATTAGCATGCAAGCCTTATCTTTTAAAAGGGGGGGGGTATGTAGGAGGGGTGGTCACAACCCTCAGCCTCAACACCGCCCCCAGATCTTGGGGGTACACTGTCCCTCCATTCTCCTGATCAGCTGTTCCCTCCAGGGCTGGTTTCCGGATTGGTCCCCATGTACGTAGGGGAAATTTCTCCCACCAACCTGCGGGGGGCACTAGGGACCCTGCACCAGCTGGCCCTAGTCATCGGGATCCTCATTGCCCAGGTAACAGGCACTTGGGGGGTACCATGATGCAGGGGACAGGTGGGCCTAGCAGGGGGTGATGTGCTGCAGGGGAGGACTCAACAGGGAGCAGGGGTCCAGCATGGGTGCTATGCTATGCGGGGCTGGGTTGGGGGGCTAGGCAGGGGTGCCCGGCTATGGGGAGGACTTGGCAGGGGATACCATGCTGGGGGGAGCTGGACAACAATGTGGTACAGCGGGGGGTGCCATGCTACAGGGGTGCAGCTGCAGTAACCGACCTACAATCTCTCTCCACCTCCCGGCAGGTGTTCGGACTGGACTCCATTCTGGGTACCCCAGAGCTCTGGCCCCTGCTCCTAGGTGTAACAGTGGCCCCATCCGCCCTGCAGCTGGTGCTCTTCCCCTTCTGCCCTGAGAGTCCCCGGTACCTCTACATCATCCGCAACAAGGAGTCCAAGGCCAAAGAGAGTGAGTCCCCCGCTGACCCTTCTTTTTCCCACCTGCCCGGTCATCTCCTCTTCTGCCTGTCCATCTGCCCATCTGTCCCCTCTTCCTCCCACCCATACATCCATCCATCCATCCCCTCTTCTGTTTGCCCGCCTGTCTGTCCATTCTCTCTTCTACTCGTTTGTCTGTCCTTCTGTTCCTCTATCCCCTCTTCCACCCGCTTGTCCATCCATCATCTCTTCCTCCCACCCACCCATCCATCCATCTGTCCATCCATCCCCTCTCTGCCTGCTGACCTGTCCATCTGTCTGACTGTCCATCCATCCTGTCTTCCACCAGCCACCTGTCTGTCTGTCCATCCCCCAATTCCGCCCTCCCCCATCTCTCTACCTCTCCATCCCCATGAGTTGTCCCATCCCTTTGTCCCTCATTGCTCCATCCATCTCTCCCCTCCGGCCCCTCCCCTGGACTGGCAGGTCTGAAACGGCTGACAGGACACAGCGACGTGAGCGAGGCGCTGACGGAAATGAAGGAGGAGAAGCGGCGCATGGACATGGAGCGCAAGGTCTCCATTGCCCAGCTCTTCCGCTGCCGGGTCTATCGCCAGCCGCTGCTCATTGCTGTAGTGCTCCAGCTCTCCCAGCAGCTCTCTGGCATCAACGCGGTGAGATGGGGGAGCAGGGCTTGGCTGGGAAAGATGGGGGGAAGCTTGGAGATGGGGGTGGAGCTTTGTTGGGGAGGGACTTAGGGAAGATGATGGGAAGAGCCTGAGGAAATGGAGGTGGAACTTGGGTGGGACATGAGAGCCATTGGGTAGGGGAGGAGTCTGAGGAGAATGGGGCAGAGCTTATGAGAATAGGGGTGGAGTCTGCTTGAGAGAGATGCGGGGTGGAGCTTTCCTGAGGGTGGCACCTGGAGAAATTGGGGCAGAGCCTGGATGGAGAGATGGGGTGGAGCTTGCCTGGGAGAATGGGAGGCAGAGTCTGAATGGGAGAGATGGACCTTGATTGAGGAGGAGTCTGGGAAATGGGGGTGGAGCTTCAAGGAGACAGGGCAGCAAAGTGAGACTCCATGGGACCTGGGGTGGCCCCATCTGGGCTAGCTCTGACCCCCCTTCTCTGTCCCCCTCAGATATTCTATTACTCCACCAGTATCTTTGAGTCAGCTAGGCTGGAGCAGCCAGTGTTCGCCACCATCGGTGCTGGCGCCATCAATGCCGCCTTCACCGTTGTCTCAGTAAGAAACCCCCCTCCCGCTACGGCCTGCTGCCTGTTGGGTCATCTGTCTGCACCCCCTAAAATCCTATTTCTCCCCCTTTTGTTTCCCCTCCTCCATAAGCTGTTCCTGGTGGAGCGGGCAGGGCGCCGGACGCTACACCTGGTGGGACTGGGAGGCATGATGGTCTGTGCCGTGGTGATGACTGTGGCACTGGTATATCTGGTGAGTAGCCAGAGTTCAACAAGTGGTCCGGGGTGGGGGAGACTAGGGGTGAGCGTGGCCCTGCTTGCCAGGGGAGAGCACCCCTACAGAGCCTCCTGCTCTTCTCCCTGCCTTACAACATCCCTCGCGCTACTCTGGGGCCAGCCCTGCCTGCCCCTTGCTGAGCCCCCACCCGCCGCACAGCTCTCCCCTATGGCTGCGCTGGGGCAGTGGCACTGGCCCTTACAGCCAGGGAAGCACCCCTACCCCCCGCAGTCTCACTGTGCAGGTTCTCAGCCTGCCCCCTGTCTGTCTCCCCCCAGGAGCAGGTCCCGGCTATGAGCTACGTGAGCATGGTGGCCATCTTCGGCTTTGTGGCTTTCTTTGAGATCGGGCCAGGGCCCATCCCGTGGTTCATTGTGGCCGAGCTTTTCAGCCAGGGGCCACGCCCAGCTGCCATTGCTGTGGCAGGAAGCTGCAACTGGACCTGCAACTTCATCATTGGCATGGCCTTCCAGTCGGTGGCGGTGAGTGCAGCTCTCCACGCTGCCCCCACTGGCAGACGTGTGTGTGCAATGCTGCTGTGTGTGTGTGTGTGTGTGTGTGTGTGTGTGTGCAATGCTGCTCTGTGTGTGTGTGTGTGTGTGTGTGTGTGTGTGTGCGCGCGCGCACGCGCACTCTGACTGGGGGTGCAGACTCAGGGATGAGGCACTCAGGCCTGGGACAGAAGGTTGGCACGGCCCCACATGGCCACACAACTCTGTGTGCACACATGGGTACTCATAATGCCAAACACCTCTGTGTGCATGTATGCAGGCATCCATGGGTGGCCACAGTGCCACACAGCTGTGTGTGCATGAGTACCAAAACTCAATGCAACTACATCCTCATCCTCATCTCCCATCTGTCACTTGCTGCTTTTCCCCTTGCACCCCATTCCTCCAGGTTCAGGAGGGGCTTGCCTGTGGAGGTGGGTCTGAGAGCTGCAGCCACCCTAGGAAGGTAGGAGGCCAGCTGAGGAGGGACTAGAGAGTGTGTGATGACACAGATTCTCCCCCGTCCACAGTAACTGGACTCTTGGTGACCAGTCAGATCTACTGTTAGTTCAGTCGAAAAGTGGGCATGTGGCCATCCTACCCCTACATAGGGGGCAATACGTTACTCACATGCCCACCTGTACAACTGCTTCTGCATGCCAGATGGAGCAGTGCCATCCACCTGCGAGCACCCTGTGCCTGGGGGGCAGTGTCTCCCACGCGTGCTCGCTTGCAAAACCCGCACAACTCCCTTTGCTTCCAGCACTCACCCCTTTCTCTCCTCTCCCCTAGGACGTCTGTGGGCCATACGTCTTCCTCATCTTCGCGGCCCTCCTTTTGGCTTTCTTCCTCTTCACCTACTTCAAAGTCCCTGAGACACAGGGCCGGACCTTCGATCAGATTGCTGCCGCATTCCGACGCACCCCGTCGCTTCTAGACCACGAAGTCAAACCTTCCACTGAGCTGGACTGTCTGGGGCCAAACGACAACCCCTGACCCAGAAAGGGAGCGATCGGACCGAGAGACACAAAGAGGAATGTAACAGTAACTCAGCACTTTAACGACACAGCAACATTTAGAGATTTTTTTTAGCTTAGTTATTTTGTTGGTTTTTTTAGCCTCCGTGGGTTTTATTTTTAGGATTATATATACAGTGATTGCGTTGTATGTCTGTGTGTGTCAGGGCCATGTTGGGGAGCTGCAGCAGCTTAATGCAGTGACAAAAAAAGGGGGGGAAATGGGTGGAAATACCCGTCTCAGATAGTTGTGAGCTTTTGGAATTGGAGGTGGGGAAAGACCTCCCCAAGACCACATCCAGAATCCTGAGGCTACGTCTAGACTGGCCCATTCTTCGGAAGAGGCATGCTAATTTCTAACTTTGGAATAGGGAAATCCGCAGGGGATTTAAATATCCCCCGCGGGATTTAAATAAACATGGCCGCCGCTTTTTTTCCGGCTTGGGGAAAAGCCGGAAAAGAGCGTCCAGACTGGCGCGATCCTCCGGAAAAGGGCTTTATTCTGGAGGATCGCGCCAGTCTGGACGCTCTTTTCCGGCTTTTCCCCAAGCCGGAAAAAAAGCGGCGGCCATGTTTATTTAAATCCCGCGGGGGATATTTAAATCCCCTGCGGATTTCCCTATTCCAAAGTTAGAAATTAGCATGCCTCTTCCGAAGAAGGGGCCAGTCTAGACGTAGCCTGAGTGTATGACACTAGTCCATGCTGCAGGCTCCAGAACTACTGACTTCAATGGCTACAGCTGGTGGAGTAGATTATATATTGATGCAGAGATGGGAGATTTTTCCACTGATGATAAGACAGAAGGAGGATGCAAAACTCTGGTGGACTTCTTTTGATCCTGCTGAATGGTTCCCCTCTTCCACGGAATTGAGCAGAATGAATGAGACCTCCTCATGTGCTCCTATACCAAAAGCTAGAAAGGTTTGTGCAAGAAGTCCAAGCATTATGAATGTCACCAAGTGCCTCGCACCCATTGAATTGCAAGGCTCCTATGGGCAGGAGCTGCAGCTCTCTCCTCTACACATAAAGCATCTAGTTCAGTGTCCTGACTCTGAGAGCGGCCAGCACCAGGTACATTAGAGGAAACCTTCCAATGATATAGTGGCATCTCCTCTTAACTCCCCATGGCTGATGATTGATTTCTAGTGGCCAATATCTTGAGAACTCACAGAAAGGAGAGCGGATGCTTCTTCCATCCAAGCCAGCAGAGCCAAGATTTAGAAATGGGATCTCCCACGATGCCCACCAGTTTGGGGCATCATGGCAATTTTGAGCCTAAAGCCAATCAGCTCAGAGGCACGTCATTCAGTAAAGTGATTGGGATTTCCTAGATGCTCTGACCTGGGACATCCCTTCCCATCCATCTTCTGAGGTTTGTAGGAGGTCTGTGAGGACTTCACCATTGTTCCTGGACAGGGCACATCAAGGGAATGATCACCTCATCTTTGGAGGAGACTTGGTTGCAAGGAGAAAACAAGGGAAAAGTGAACGCTATTGCCAAAGACAGGGAGGCCTTTGAAAAAGGCTGTATCACGTTTTGTGAATTCGAGTCTGCACCAGTTGCAAGTCCATGCAGAAAGTGATTATGTCTACTGCTTATGTCTATAGGCACAAGGAATGACTAGATTGGATCAGACTCATGGTCCTGCTAATGTGTTTTAACTGGATGGCAATTTTGGATGGGATTGGAAGATTGGGCCAAAAGAAATCTGATGAGGTTCAACAAGGACAAGGGCAGAAAAGGGCCAGAGAATTACAGCAGATGAGAAGCTGTATATGAGTGAACAATGTGTCCTCATTGCCAAGAAAGCTACGGCATATTGGGCTACACTACTAAAAGCGTTGCCCACAGTTCAAGGGAAATGATTATTCCCCTCTGTTTGGCACTGGTGAGCAGAGGTGACTGGTCAGGAGTAACCCAGCGGGCTACCAGTCACATGACCACCCCTACCCACTAGTCCAGGGAAGGGACAGGACAACCCCCTCCACCTCAGGTCCCACCTCTCCCTGCCCTTGTTCTGGCCCCTCCATCCCTCTTCCCCCAACTGAGGCAGCCTGGGGGTATAGCAGGGCCAAGGGGACCAGTGCCACCAATAGCAGTCTGCTCCCCCTGCATGCTCACTGGCAGCAGTAGGGGAAGCAGAACACGATGGTCCCAGCTTGCTTTGCCCCTTTGGCCGTGTCACTCTGCTTCCTACCAGGGAGTGAGGGGCAGTCCTAGTCCCTCCCACATTGCGTCGCATCTGAAAAGCAAAGCAGTGGAGGCTGCCTCACTTCGCTTCCTTTCACCGCTGCCTGTGAGTATGCAGGAGCCAGACCACTCCTGTGGGCACCAGCTCCCCCACTGCGAGTCCACCCCGCCAGCAACTTGCTAGCCCCTCCCATCTACATTGTTTGGGGGGCACATGATCCCTTGTGCCCCCCATGTGCCACCCAGGCCCACCGACAGGGGCAAAAGTTCCAGAGCCCGGTGATTCTAAACGGCCTGGGGATCCCAAAGCCCCAGGCACTTTAAATTGTCGCTGGAGTGCTTGGCCTGCCTGTCATCTTCACCAGTGTTGCCCCTACAGGTTAGGCCACGTCTGGAATATTGCATCCAGTTCTGCCCCCCCCCCCCCTTCCCCCGACTACAGAAAGAATGTGGAATCTAGTGGAAGGCAACAACAATTATTAGTGGGCTGGGACACATGACTTATGAAGAGAGGCTAAGGGAACAGTTTAGTTAGTCTACAGAAGAGAAGAGTGAGGGGGAATTTGCTACCTGAAGGGGAGCTCCAGAGGACAGAGCCATGCTGTTCTCAGTGGTGGCAGACAACAGAACAAGGAGGAATGGTGTCCAGTTTCAATGGGGGAGTCTAGCTTGGATATTAGGAAAAACTAAAATTAGGAGGGTGGTGAAGCACTAGAATGGGTTGCCCATGGAGATGGTGGAATCCCCATCCTTAAAGGTTTTTAAGGCCAGGCTTGACAAAGTCCTGCCTGGGATGATTTAGTTGGGGTTGGTTTTGCTTAGACTAGATGACTTTCTGAGGTCTCTTCCAACCCTAATTTTCCATGAAAGATGGTGGGTGGTTCATTTGTTGTACAGTAGATATCAATACAGAAGCAGGCAGAACAGTTGGTATAATTAATGCTCTCCATTTTGGCTGCTAGAGGTCTGATGGAAATCTGAAGACAGTCAGTTGACCTACAAGACCAACCTTTCTAAAATTTGAACAATTAGTCCAGACTTCCCACAGTGCCAGCAGTTTTGGGATGGATAAAAGAAGATCTGATTTAAGCAGGCCAGAGACACCACAGATCAGTGACTGTGATTGAAGGGATGAAGCTGGGAAGCATTTGAACAGTTAGTAGGATCTGAGAGAGTGTTGCCTTTGTAATTAACAAAGGCACTTGCCTTAATGTCAGGGACACATGGAGGCACTAGTGCATTATGTGACCTTTTGCATTTCAGGGAGAAGAATGAGTAATTCTTTGTATATAAAGGACAGAATTAAAGAGAGGCCAGTGTGGTTGTGTTTGTTTCATTCTAGAAGATCCACCTCTCCCCATGCAGAGAGTGATGTTATGAAAGAAAAAATGGATTTAAGGGAAAAATAGATCTAAGTTTTTTTTGAACAAGGCTACAAGCAGCCAGATCAAAGCCAAGGTGCCATTCTGAAATTCATATCCCAGGCTATGTCTACAGTTCCTTTCTCCCTAGCTCCCCCCCCCCTCCCCGAAAAAGATATGCAAACTGTGGTTTGCAATTTGCATATCTTTCCACTTGTTTTTTTGAAAGAGGTTTTTCCGACATTTAGTCCATCTACACAGGGCCAAATATAGTAAAACCTCCTCTTTCAGAACATCCCTTATTCCTCATAAAATAAGGAATACAGGGGTGCCAAAAGAACACACCCACTTTTTCAGAAACTGTTCTGAAAGAGTGGACACATTCCCTGGACACAGCAGTGTTTTACCGGGACACCTCTGGTATCCTGGAAAAACTCTGCAGTCTAGACCTAGCCCCAGTTTCTGGATGGGCATTTCATAGCACCATCAAAAGAGAGTTTCATATTGACAAGCAAGCAATTTAGTCAAGTCCAGATTTTTAGGGTGTCCTGTTTAGACAGCTCTTGGATACAGACAATTCCTAGATCTTTTTTAAAAATTCCCCATCTTTAATTTAAGTTGTCAAAGACCAAGAATCCTCCCAAATTGTTTGAATAGTTCATTGCCTGCACTGCAAAATATTGGTCTTGTTTTTAGCCTGAAATAAGTTTGCAAATTCTCAGCATTTTGAAACCAGACAGACAGATGGGGTCTGAGACTGAAAGTCTAGAAAGCTTGCTTCCCCATTTTGGATACTAATTTTAATAGTTAACTAGCTTTAAAGCCACACTTAGTCATGGTGGGATTGTTTTAGGTTGCATTTTCAGCATTTTTTTGAAGAATTTTAATATTCTTCTACAGCAGTCACAACACACACATTGCAATTCATAGAGGCCAGAAGGGTCCATTAGATCTTCTATACCTATCTCAAACATCATTACATTTCCTGTAATACTGAGCTCAGTAATTTGTGTTGGACTAATGCATCTTCCAACACAACAGCCAATCATGGATATGAAAACATCAAACAATGGAGAATTCACCACTTCCTAGGGGTGGTGTGTATACTAGATTATGGGACAATGGATTAGGACTACTCTAGCTCCAGGCTGACCAGCATGGGTAGGCCATCTTGGGGCTTTTCTGGGGGGTGGTCTCAGGAATTTAGCCACAGGGTTAGCTTCCCTTAAGGAGGGGGCTGACCTGCTGCCCATGTTATTTCCCACAAGAGTTTGTTCTAAAATTAGTGCTTTATTTCTAGTGTATCACACTTAAGCTTCTAGTACTGGTTCTTGTGCCCATCTCTGCTAGACTAAAGCATACTTCAGTGCCTGACATTTTCTCTCCCTGAAGGTAGAGAGATACTGCAGACAAGTCTCTTCTCCTTTTGGCAAACTGACCTTTATGTTCTCACTAAAACATTTTCTCCAGCCCTCCAATCAGTTCCAGGTTGGTACATAAGCATTTCTACCACTGTTACCCCTACCTTGAAAGTTAAGATTATATTTTTAAAATGAGGCCCATAGAACAACTTTGTAGACGGCATCCAATGCCTATGAAGTCACAAAAGGAAACTCAGCAAGTTTAACTAAGGCCTAGTCTGCATTTGAGTAAGAGGGGTGAGGTGGTATCTTTTATTAGACCAACAGCCAGACAGAAGAGAAGCTTTCAAGCTTTGTAGAGCTCTTCAAGTCTGGAAAAAGGTAACCAGAGCAGCACAGTTAAATACAAGGTGGGGCAGGTTGTTAAGCAGTAGACCAAGGAAAAGTTGCATCAGTGATTGAATGTGTCTGGTAAAGTCATATACCCCCATAAAAGTTCTAGGATAGATGCAATTAGAGGCCATGTGTGACTCAGTGGAATTTGCTTATCTTGCTTCTTGGATCAGACAAAATACACCCCAGAAGTACTTTTATACTCTTCAAACTGCATTTACACTACAGTGGGATGTTCTGGCAGAAACAAGCTCTAACTTGAAGTTAAGCACGTTAAGCCACTGGTACAAGTCAAAGGCAGCCATTGCTGTACTCTGGCAGAGATTTCCATCTCACTACCTTCTAGCCCAGGGACATCTGCCTTTACTCCATGTCCCAGCAAAGCAGCCTTCCTTAAGATATGCATTTGCTCTCTCTTCAGACACTGCTAATTACTGTTACAAGGTGCTAAAGCAGTTCTGTGCAATCTCACTCAAGCACACATTTGGGTTTCTAATAAGACAACCAAGATATATTAACCCTAATACAATAGGGTTCAATTTATTCACTCAGGATATTTTGCATCTGTCATATCCACCCACCCTTTGGGTGATCTACTCCATAACCCAGCTATGCTTACGGTGAGCAGCAAGTTGGGGCGGGAGGGGGAATATCAATTTCTCTCCATTCTGCCCTCAGTGGACAAGAACAATCGATCACCACCTTCTGCTTAGGGTAGCACACTAACAAGTTAATTACAACTTATTAAACACAGTAATGATTTTAACAGAGGGCATGTTTCCAATCCCCTGACTTCTGGGACAAGTGTTGAAGTCATAAGAACCAGAGCATTGAGAAACCCTGTCTGAACACCTATTTTTAGCATTCTAGCTAACAGCATACCTACATGCACTTTGGCATTTTTCCACCAGTAATAGGACCTGCGTCACTGCAGGGAAGTGGTTGTCAGCTAGCGCCAAAGGCAGGGAGTTAAGCTACCAGCATGACAAAAGAAGGTGGATACATACAAAGAGTGGCTGAAATAATCAGTTAAGTTTAGACCTAGATGCAAATTGGTCTGTGTTTTGCAGCTGGCCAACCAAAATTGAATGTTATAAGCAAGGGTTATACCAAATTCAAGAAATGCTTGAAGTGATCTGATTAAAAGGTATCCATCAGGAAGCAGCTTGCTGGCAAGACAATGCTTAAAGTGCACCCCTTAATTTTCAGGGCTTGACAAACTGCAGTGAAGTCTGCTCGCCAGCCCCGCACTGCGCATGCGCAAGACCTGCATTGCGCATGCATGTGCTGCCGGTGAATGGGGCAACCGGCTAAAATCTACTCGCCACAGGCAAGTAGAGTCAATGATTTGTCGAGCCCTGTTAATTTTGATTGCAACTGTTCCTCCTGCTCACCCCTAAAGCTCTGAATTTAAATGCATGTAGCACAGGGGGCTTGCACTGGCCTAGTGACTCAGAAGCAATGGGTTTCTGAGACTGCAGAGGCTTAAGATGGGCAGCAGGAATAGCTTCCTGTCAGGATGATTAAGCACTAGAGGTTGGGGATTCTCCATTATTGGACATTTTTAAGAGCAGGTTAGACAAATACCTAGCAGGGATAATCTAGAGATGGTGCTTGGTCCTGCTATGAATGCAGAGGACTGGATTTGGTGACCCTAGAGGATGGACACATTGGAATCCGCTCTGCAGTGATCTGAGGAACAAGAAAGATACAGTGCATGGTGTTCTAGTTTATGCACTGTTCCTCTGCTGTCATTTGAGACAATTTTCTGAATTGTGGAGCTGAGCAATCACCAGTTTGTAAAGGAGGGGGAATCTAGTGTATTTTGTAATTTAAGATAATCATATAGAGGACAGGCAAAAAAGTTTTTGGCCTGAAAAACTGAGATTGGATGAAAAAAATTTAGGGTTGTAAAGGTTTTTGAATGTAACTAGTGGGATGGGAATACTCCCCCCATCCCATATCAGCTTTTTCCATGATATTTACCAGCTACTTGGTGGCACAAGGGTTACATTCAATTCTAGCTCTTGTGCTGAATCAGAGGCTGGAGACGGAGATCTCTTCACTTGTGAATTAGATTGGCAGAAGCCTGCCTGGACTCTGGCCCCAGTGATGTCTTAATGAATCTTGCTCAAACAAGGGATGAGCTGTCTTTTCAAGCAAGACTGTCTAGTCACCAAACTGTTCCATGCTATTAAAAACCCTGCACTACCAGATAGGTCAGCTGGTTTAAACCAAGCTCTCCCTCACAAGTCAGGCAGGGGAAGGGGAGAAGATAGCTCAGTGGTTTGAGCATTAGCCTGCTATACCCAGGGTTGTGAGTTCACTCCTTGCAGAGGCCATTTAGGGATTTGGGGCAAATATTTGTCAGGGATGGTACTTGGTCCTGCTGTGGAGGCAGGGGACTGGACTCTGACCTTTGAAGGTCCCTACCAGTTCTAGGAGATAGGCAATCTCCATTAATTTAAATTAAATGTAATTTATGTAGGAGGGTCTTAGTTCTGAGGCCACATCTGATTTTTAGATTACCTATTTAAATCCAGTCCAATCCTGGGAGCTATTCAGAGTCCTGTGAGAAGACCATTTGAGCTGTGGTCATGAGGACTGGCTACTGTAAACATTACATTGGACCCCATTGGTACAGCATTGTGACCAGGCAGTGCAGGATCTTTTACAATCATAGGGAGGATACAGGGTTCCTTTGATGGTGAAACACATGCTGCCATCCACATGTCAGTGGGGTATCAGAGCACCTTCCAGCAACAGACACCCAGGTATCATGATTCCCAGCAAGTCATCCTTGCAGTAGGCCCCACCTCTTAGCGCACAGACTCTTCCCAGAGCCAAAATAGAAACCCAGGAGTCCCAGTTCAATCCACACACTACAAGCAACATCCAAGAAGGTGGGGAAGCAAGAGGGGGACCCATGTCTTTGCAAAAGGCAGCTCGTTCATGCCCTCAACAACTGCTCCTTGGCGCAGCAGGAAAGACCCAGTGACAGCAGAAGTCTGTGCAAATTCCTTTACTGACACCCAAACTGCACATAACGTTTGCAAAAAGTGCTCTTCAAAAAATCCAGGGGAGGAAGGGAATTAACTCAAGTTTCGAACAGCCAGTTTCTCTGAACTGGGGAAGCTGTGGAAAGGGGAGACTATCCCCTCAAAAAGCTTTTTTAAACTTAAAGATTGTGTAGAGTCCCCCCTTTGAGGTTCACATTCTTGGCTTCGATCAGCAGCGAGGAGGGAGGACCAAGTAGAGTTTGGGGTCTCTGCAGTATGAGGTAACTTGGGGATACAGGCAAGATTGATACCTACAGGAGAGAGAAAAGGGTCAGACTCTGAAAATATAAGGTAGCCCCCACAGAGAGAAGACTCCAGAACCGAGCAGGAAAATGTGAAACTTAAAATATTTTTCACTGCATGATAGGGTGAGGCTATGCCAATGGCCAGAAAGTAACAGCCAGACAGCTATTGGTTGGATTACCAGCCTTCATTTGGTGGCCAGATGGATTATTAGTTAGCAGAAGAGATCTGCTCACCCAATTATGCCAGGCACAGTATCAAGCCACTGGCATCCAACCCATCTCAGAACTCATGCCTTCCCCTGCCTCAGAGGCCTTACCAGCTGGCAGCTCTTTGCATCCCCTCAGTGTGCAGGGTTATTATGCCAGCAGGGCTGGAGCAGGGTCTCCTCCAGGCTCAGGCATTGAAGTCTGCAGAGAGAACCCCCAGTTTAGTGACTAACCCCACAGGCTTTCCTGCTTTTGGGGCTGGCCCATGAGCACCTGTTGCAAGGCCTGGGGAGAGAAAGCCCCCGCACTGTGGGCAAAGGGCAGATTTCAGAGTGCACTGGCAGCCAGACTGCCTACAGTGATGCTATGCTTGATGGTCAAGAGGCCTCTTGTGGCAGCAATGTGAGCTTATTACAAGAGGTTCAAGAGTAAACCTCACAGGGAAGCTGTTTGGCAGCTGCCTAAGGCACCCCAGAGTGGTGCTACCCCAACCCAGTCAGAGGAACCATGTCAGCCACACCCCCTTGGCTGGCCTGAACCCTGTACACACTGGCTAATCTCTCCTAGGGCTTGCCATTTCCTGGGGGCACTGTGCCAGGCGGCTTGGCAGATCAGGTTTCACCTAGTGCAAGTCCTGACTAGTGCTCATTCTTCTACCTCCAACCACACCCTACAGCCAGGGAGCACAGCACCCACTGTAACCACATATTAGGTGGATCCAGGAAGCACCAACTACCAGGAACTACTCCCAGAGACGCAACAGGGAGTCACTATTATGCCTCACAAAATTAGCTTATTTTTGTCCAGCTGTTGCCTGGCAGTGCTCAATTTTGCCACACTGTAGCACCAGGTTATACCCTGAGCCCATTTTGGCACCAGGCACTTACATCCACAAGCTGTCGCTGGATCTCAGGCAGTGGCTCGGAGGAACCCTCCAGAGCTGGGGCAGCAGATTTGCTGGCTTCCACCGCTGGTTCTTGAGTGGTGGCCGGGGTACTGGTAGCAGGAGTGTCCCCCCCAGCAGCAGAGCTCAGAGGAGGCTGTTCTTTGGAGGTGGGAATAGCAGGCTAAATTGGAGAGATCATATGGCATTTTAACAAGTCCATCTATTCTGGATTGCACCTTTCTGGCTGCAGGCCTCACTAAGCCAGTCCAGCACAGCTCAGCTGCTGTTGTTGTGCCATCTGAAACTGACAGGTGGCAGGGAGGCAGAATGTAATGCTCTGGAATTTGAAGCTAGCACCCCCTGCTGTTCTGCAGGGCCTAATGAACCTCAGGGCTCTCAGATTATATTAAGACAATTTAAGAAGCTATACAGACTAAGCTAGAGAGTTGTCAACATGAGTCTAGTTGAAGGAGCATCTACCCTTGATTATTGCTCCTACTGACAACTGCACTTCAACACCAACTTAACCCAACCTACATGAGTAGACTCCAGGCTGACAGGTCAATGCAGAACACTGAGCTGCCTATAGCAACGGTTATGGTCTTTCAGGAGCCATCCCACAATGCCCCACACTAACAGGACAATCAATAAAATCACTCATGGTTAGGATGTGCACTGCTGACACAAGGAGTGAAGCATGGATCTGCACAAATGATGCAATTACTCCAGCAGCTGTTTGCTGATGTAATTTACATAGACTTGATAAAATTAAGTACATATAGCCTGAATTGAGAGATCAAAGACTATCTGTGGAAAGCCAGACAAATTGATATGGGAAATAAGCACCTATTTTTTCAGTACGGGGGAGTCTCCATTGGTTCCAACTCCCAAAAGGAAGCAGGGCATTCATCTCGATGGCTTCACATCCTGACTAACTGGCCTTTTGGGAAGATGCTTTAATCTGACCCAAGTTTAGTTACCCCAGATCTATATACCAAATCAGATCAATGATCCCTAAAAATCTAAGTCTGTGAAAGCCAGCTTTCAGCATGCCCTTGGCTAGGGTGTTGGTCCACCGCTGACTCAGGGCTTAGCACCACCTACAGATTCATGGACACTGCTCCCACACTGGTGCTGTACCACATAGATCAAGGAAGTTAACACAAGGTGGGGCCTGATAAGGTTGCAGCCCAAGGCAGTGAGGCTGCAGGCGACAGGAAAGCAAGCAATAAAACTCTGACTTCATTCTCTGTTGGCCAATTCTCTGTTACTTGCCTTGCAGCAACGCCCAAGACCTCTAGGTATGGACCAGAAAATATGCCAGGGCCATGCATCCATCAAGAGCCATTATGCTGCATGAGAAAGATGTGGGAGCTTCTCCATCACTGGAGTCTTTAAGCCTCAGATAACTTCAATTTGAGCTAGAGTGTATTTGGCTTCATGCAGACATTGCTGGGCAGCATTCTGCTATCAGAGATTCCTCCTTTTCCACTTGCCAAATCAATGTTCCTAATGCCCTGGGCAGCCAGAATTAGCATGACCCTGAGCCATATATGACTGCCCATGTGTGCCTACTCTGTGGGAGGGCCTAGTTTAGCGCCAATCCTACAGATTATGCCAAGACAAAGCGCATTGCAGCTTAGTGCAAGAGCTGGGATCTGAGCCTTTGTAATCTTAACACGAGGGTTCAAGCTTCACAATGCCATTCATCTCTCTCATACTTCTCTAACATTGAGTGCTTCACTATTTTAAGGTGGAAGGAAAGCACCTTTGAGGGGAGGCAGTGCAACAATCTCCATGAGGGAAACTGAGGCAATGAGAAGCTAAGTGCAAAGTTGAGCAGAGCAGGACTTGAACCTATATCTGCCAAGTCTCTGGATGGTGAGTGAACCTTTGAGAAATTAATCCTCAGAAAAGCTCATACAAACATCTTATTCCCCTCAAGATTAGGGTTGTAGGATCCACCTCCAGATCCATGGAGAACTTCCCACTACAGTTTCCAGTCACTTAGAGGTTCTTGCCTGCTGGGCAGTTGCAATCTATGGGATAGTGTCTGCAACTCCCCCGCAGTTTACTGCCTCTGATTCCTATCCCAAAATGCACTGCAGGGCCACTCTTAACCCACTATTTCACCATGCACCTTCCCCCTCAGTTCCCTTGTCTGAAAAGGCAGGGGAGTCTCCCTGGTTTTTGGTACCAAGTACTCGCCACCAGGGAATTATCATTCCAGCTCTCACCTCCACTGCTGCAGGCCGGGTGCCGATTTGCTGCCGTCTGCGCTGGAAGTAAGGTCTGTTACGCTGGCGCTGAGGTTCAGGGCGGATGCCATCTGCAGGGGCTTGCGCCACTTTGGTCTCGCCGTCCCCTCCTTCAGTGGTGGGTTGTTGTGGTGGACGGGGACGGAAGGGTCTGGATCAAGGTGAGGGAATGGAAGAGGGTTATGAGCAGGCCACAGCAGAACCATAAAGCCTAACCTGATTTGGCTGGCCTTCCAGAGAACCTTTTACCAGCACCCTTCTCTGTGCTGGGAATGTTAATGTGTGACCAGCAGCCTAAGCCTTCCAAATTAGCCAGACTTAATTTTAGCCATGGAGCAGCAGCTTGCCCAGAGCAGGGATTGGAACCCAGGGGTCTTCCATCAGAAAAGGTCTCATTGAAATGGCTGATGGAAAACTGGGTTTTAATCAAAATCCAAGAAGTTTCCAGTTTCACAATATATCAGTTCTGAAATGCCCCTGATATGCATCATGGAATTGTAGTTTGTCAGTCTCATGTATCCATTCCAAACTAAGGTCTGGACTCCTTGGCTGAACTACATCTCCCATAATGCACTAGGTGCATCATGGGAGTTGTAGTTTGGGCTTCTGTTCAGATTACAACTCTCATGATGCATCCTGGTCTTGCATTCCACAGTGACTCCAGAGCAGACTATGGGAATATGAGCCACCAGCTAACCAACCCCATGATGCACCACAGTAACATTTCCAAACTAAAATATTGTGGTCTTTCCCCACAGATGATACAAACACAGTTGAGTCATTTTCTGACCAGCTCTTGTCCTGATTCAAGCAGATCTTAGTCCCCAGAATTCATTCAGTTCACATACTGCTCATCCAAACCTAAAGATTCAGCCCCCCCATACTGAGGGATAACTAGGAGAGTGCTCAGTCTCAGGCCTCGTTGACATACAAGTTATACTACTAACAAAGTATAACTCTGCTAGTCTAGATACAGTTATAAAGTCACACCCCTAATGAAAAATTATAACTGCGTGGAAGGGCTGCACAAACAGCATGTGGTGCTAAGCAAGGCAACTTCCCAAAGCTACATCAATGTAAAGACTGCCAGTACCATGTCTCCTGCACTGAAGACATAGGCCTAGTACAGCCAGCACTAAATGGCTGTTGGCAAATCCCTACTCACTATGGTACCATAAGCTGTATCATATGCTCTGCTCTGGCATTAAGATCCCAAACCAGGTACACTAGTATTGATGCATCCATGGTTAGGCTGATACTTCACCTCATAGTGGGAGAGTACATGCATGAGAATTATTTCCAACAGACTAGAGGTTCCTTCCATTTTCAGGAAAACTTTGGCCTATTACTCCCCCATAGAAGGAAGATATCTGGCTCACCTTCCATTACAAAGTGAGATAAATTTAACTCAACTTCCAATACAGCTGTTTTAGTGCATCAGGGTGAACCTCAGCAACAACTGTTCCCAGTGTTCAAACAGCAGCTACGTGCACAATGGGAGATGCCTGTAACACTTTCAGATTGCTGGTGCAAGATCAGTGCCTGGGAAGTTTGCAGATACCCATTTACTAACCCCTCTAACCCTGGCAGGCTACACAATTTCCTGTTAGCGTAATGATGGATGGGGTGGAAAATTCAAAGCTGCTTTTCTCCTGAGCTGGCCTCCAGGCAGGCCTCCCTGCATTCAGGGCGTTGTCTGAAGAGAGGAATTAAGCTTTGATGAACTCTTTAGTAAGATCTACTACATGCGTTCCCCTGGAGGGCGTGAAGAAATTCCAGGGGGGCGCAAGGCAACCAGTCCCCCCCCCCCAGTTTTGCTGCTATTTTTTGGCTCCAGGCAGTTTTTTTTTGCTCAACAAGTTTTGCTATGGGGGAAGAGGGTGAGGGTTTCTCAAAAAGCAAAAAGGGGGCATGATGCCAAAAAGTTTGGGAACCACTGATCTACTAAGACAGTGTGGAAGGGGATAGTAACTGGTTGGGAGTCTAGCTTGCTATAGTTTGAAAGTGATACTGGGAAGCAGCCCAGAAGGGCTCCCTTTACAGTACACAACATTTCTGATCTTGATAGACAAAAATACTCCCCGATTTAACTGAACAGAGCTTTTTCACTCATGTATTTCAGGCCAGCAATAGTTCTACTCCTTTGTTTATGGTGATTCCACAAAATTTAGGGGCAGACTAAATTGCACAGGGCTGTTTTAGAACTAGGAGGAGACTGGCCCATTTAAGACTCAGAACGAAAAATTAGAGCCCCAGCCAAACAGCTGCCAGTGCCACCACACTGGGGGAGGACCCAGCCTCAGTTAGGTACCGAGGGATGCCCCCTCCACACTATCAGCACCATAGCATCTCACACTCATGCTCTACAGAGGACATCCTGCTAGCCAGGTGAAGTGGGCCTCTGTTACCTGCGGTATCTAGGCCGAAAGCGAGGGGCTGGTGCTCTCTCTCCAGGCTGGGCTGGCGGTTGCTGGTCTCCCTCTGGCTGGGTGGCATCTTTAGGTTCTGCACCTTCTGTGCCCTATGGCAAACACAACTTTGATCATTCTCCTCTAAGATAGATTATCTGTTTTAGTGTTTGGGAATCTCCATTAACTCAGCTGTCTTATAGACTCCAACACCTCACCTATTATCCTACAATGCCTGAGACCAGCTAGAGACCAGATCTCACCTGTGCTGGCTGAGCTTGCTGCTGGGTTGGAGGACGCGGCCCACGCACAAATCTCCGGCGAAAGAAGAATGGTGGAGGACGCCTCCGACGGGGCTGCTGCTGCTGCATGGCATTGTCGACTCTCTCCCCCTCACTGACCATTTCAACAGCCCCTTCCATTCTGGTGGCATCCTGTGGTGGAAGCGGCTGCTGGGCCTGCCGGGGCCTGGGAATGAATCTGCGGAAGCGCCGGCGGTTCGGGGCATAGCGGCTGCCTTTCACTGGCACACCACCTGGGCCGGTCACGTTGGCTGCCTCGGCACCCTACAGGAGATGAGGGAACAAGCCCTGAGAAGGGGGAATGGACCAAGTATTATCTTTGCCAGTTCTCATGAATGGATCAGCCTGGCCTCTCCATACTCAGTCTCACCTTCTCTCCTTCCACAACATCAAACTCCACCGTCTCTCCATCACCAACGCTGCGCAGGAACTTCCGAGGGTTGTTCCTCTTGATTGCTGTCTGGGGGCAGCAACAGAGAGGAGAGATAGGTGAAGTCAGCTCACCACAGACAATTGGGTATATGAAACATCCCATGATCCCTGATTTTGATAGCAATAGCAAGAGCAAGAGCGCCTCCTTCACCAGCAGAGTGACCCAAGTTAAGAACTAAGGGACCATTTCCATGGTTCATTCAATGCCAGGCCTCTCCACATTCCCAATTTGGGTCAAGCTGTTTGCCACAAAGCTCTACCAAATTTGTGGTCCTTTTTGGACAGTTTCACAATTCTAGGATTTTAAAAAGTAAGTTGCATGTTGTGAGTCATGAAATGTGACATTTCAGGGTTGTAATTGTAAGGGTCCTGTCCCAGAAAGGAAGTGAGAGGGGATTAAGGGGTTGCTTTAGGCAGGGTGGCAATACTGCTACCCTGCATGCTGCTCGCAGCAACACTGCATTCAGAGCTGGGCAGCTGAAAGCCAGAGCTGCTGGCAAGGAGACCAGCTGAGAAGGTACAGTGCCACCAGCAGCAGTGCAGAAGAAAGAATGGCATGGGATAGTATTGCCACCTTAATTCTGTTTTGCTGCTGGCAGGCTGCTGCCTTTAGAGTTGAGTGCCTAGTCAACAGTCTTCACTCTCTGGCTGCCCAGCTCTGAAGTCCCCTGTAACATAAGGGTGGCAAAACCATAACCCTTTTCCCCTTGCAATTCCATTTTGGGTCAGAACCCCCAATTTGAGAAACACTGACCTCCCATGTGAAATCTGTACAGTATAGAGTAAAAAGCTCACAAAAGGCCAGTTTTCAACATCCATGAAAAAAGTCACTTTTCTATGGTCATGAGTTTCATGGGGTGATAGAAACTAAATCAAGTACCTCCAAAACTCAGTGGCCCAATAGGATCACTGCCCATCTGGGAACCAAAGGAATTACCCCAGTTTTGTCTTCTCACCCCCCCTCCCCCCCGAAACTAAATCAAGTACCGGTACCTCCAAAACTCAGTGGCCCAATAGGATCACTGCCCATCTGGGAACCAAAGGAATTACCCCAGTTTTGTCTTCTCACCCCCCCCCCCCCCAACACTGCTCTGCTGGCCCTGGCAAGACAGAATTGTAGCTGCTGGGTGCCAGTTGCTTTGCAAGATGCCCTGGGCTATAATTCACTCCTCACCTCTGGACCCAGAAAGACTGAGTCCCATTATTCATATGACACTTGCAAATGCCACAAAGGAACAGGAGGAACCGAGGAAGTAGCTGTGCTCAGCCCAGGGCATGAGGAAGGACCTCTGAGTGTTTGGCATGCCAGATGTCAAATAGTTACTGAAACTGCCATAAAAATGAGTAGTCCTGTGGCACCTTAGAGACTAACCAAAACATCTGCTGAAGTGTGTTTTGCACATGAAGGCTCATGTTTCTACACATTTTGGCTAGTTTAAGGTGCCACAGGACTACTGCCCCTCTGAAATTTTGAAACTGCCATGAACCACTTACTGAAACTGACCAAGGTCTTACCTGGTGCACAAAGACATCCTCCTTGGTATCGTTCCTGCAGGGATGGAGAGAATTCTTAGCGATCAGGTCTCAGTGCCTGGCATGGTGATATGGCCCATATACAAATTACAACACAAGGCCCGGAATAATCCTCTCCCCCTCATTCAGCACTCACTGCCCCAGCCCTCTGCCTTCAGTCTTCAGCTGCCAGGCTTCTCCCCTCCACTCTTGCAGTCCCCACATCTTCCCAGTGCCTTGCTTATGCACTTTAGAGCAGGGAACAGATCATATGTAACTTTATGGTGTTAGACAGAATCTGTCAATGCCTCCTGGGAGCCCTGCATCTTTAGCAGCAAGGCTGAGTGTGCCCAGAGTCCCCAGCTTACAGCACTAATGATCTGAAGAGGATCAGTGCAGTAGACTAATGGTTGTAGTGCAATGGGTGCATAAAATATATCACTGAGGCCTGGTCTACACCTAGGACTTAAGTTGATTCAGCTGTGTCATTCAGGGCTGTGGAAAGTTGTGTGTCATAAGCATTGTAATGTCAAGTCAATCTAACCCCTGGTGTAGATGCAACTAGGGCAACTGAACGATTCTCTCATCAACCCAGCTAATGCCTCCTATTGGCATGGTTACCTACACTGACAGAGAAACCCTTTCTGTCAATGGAGAAAGGCTACATTACAGTGCTACAGCAACAGCACTGAAGTGGGAGTAGTTGTAGTGTAGATATGCCCTTAATGTGGCCAAATCAGACCATTCCTGCAGCCTTAGAGCAGATAAGAAAAGATGAACTAATACAAGAGATTAATAACCTTGGGTAAAGATAGGGAAAGGGCATCACGTTTTTAAACAGAGTCCGAAGGTGCCATTTGTTGGAGGGATACCAGATGCTCTCCAGTCCACTCAAGCCCTCTGTCCCTTGTTTTACAAGAGCTGCATCCTTCAGAAGGTGTGTCAGTTCCTGCTACTTTGAGGTCACTGCCCAGACTGAGTGCAGAAGATCCTGGCATCCACTAGAGGGCATTGCAGCTAAGGCAATGAGAGCGCCACAGCTATACTCTTACAACTTGGCAGAGCGCTTAACTCTCCCGCCCCACCTATTACCCAGCACACCAGAAATTGAACCCATATCCTCAGCTTTGGGGTCATGCTGATGTGAGCTGAGGATGTTCAAACAATTTACCAAGGTCAGAGAGGTTGAACCCAGCTGTGATCAGACACACCCCTCTGCCTCTTGGGACATAACATACCACAAGTTCCAATAAGATGCAATCTATTTAGGTAAGATCAGGAGGGGAGAGGAGGGGGAGGGTGATAAAGGACTTTAAAGCAGTTAAACACCTATTTTTCAAGCAGAATGTCAAGAGGGGAATCTGCCCCTGCTATGTCCATGAGGAGCTAACACTGGTTATCATTCAACTTTGGAGAGAATTATTGCATTGCTAGTTAACACCTTGCTATTGGAATTTGTTAGACAGCCACTCCCCATAACCCATTCTAGCTCCAAAGCCCACTAGTGATGTTAACATGTATTTGTGTAAACATGTAACTGCTAGATTTTTAAGGGGTTACACATTTACATATGGGGAAGGCAGGAACTAGGGCTTGCAGGAAGCCAGCTTTTAAGACAGCTTCCCTGAACACCAGCTCCTTTCTGGCCCCCCCATGCTGCTTCCTCTGTGGGAGGCACCAGTGCAGGGAGGAGGGGCAGGCAGCTCAGCAGGCACCAGCTGGAAAGCTGGCTTCCCACATGTACTGTCTCCTACCTGACCCCTCCCCCACACTGTTGCCTCTGAGGCAGCAGGCTGCTCCATAGGAGACAGCACACACAGGAAAAGCTGGCTTAAAAGCTAGCTCCTGCTTCTCCCCCTTGCTGTCTGATACAGAGGTAGCAAGAGGGGGTGCATGTAGTCATTAGGATTAACTGATAAGGCCAAGGTTATCCTGTAAACCAGGGGTAGGGACCTTTTTTGGGTCAGGAGCTGCTGACCCACAGAAATATCAGTTGGGGGCTGCACATGAGCAGCAAAAACCCCTAAACAAGCCCTCACTGATGTGGCTCCCCTGACAGAAGCAGAAAGACATTCCCCCTTGCACACTATTGCCTAGGGGGTCCAGGATAGTAGATATTGAGTACTCCAATCCCCTAGAGGGATGGTGGAGTTGGAGGGCCAGCATAGACACCCCAATACTGGAGAAGAGCCCCCAGCCTTGGAAGCTGGATCTGGGCAAGCTGGGGGCTGGATCCAGACCCTGGGCCTTAGGTTCTTCACCTCTGGTGTAAATGACTACATGCTAACATCCCTAAGGTTCACCTATTAGGTGCAATTGACATGCAGCTTCTACACTACTTACCAGCCTCCTTTTGGAATCTGATAGCCAGAGGAAGAAATGGATCATGCTTTGTGTATCTGAACAGATTGAGTTTTTTTAAACTTGTGGAAAACAGTACTACAAACTGTTTAGCCTAACCCCAAAGAGCATCAGGAATGTCAAGTCTCATCTTTGCTGGATCTCTCTGCAGAGGAAAGCATTAGGATGTCATGTCTCAGAGATACTACACCCCTCACCTTCAGCTTTGAAGTTTCCCTCCAATAAGGTAACTTGCTTAAGCACAGAGTGCTAATCCTATTGTTTAAGACACCAAAGAAGCTACTTTACTCTGACTAAGTCTCCAGTCACATAGATTCCATCAAGAGCAAACTGGAAAACCTAGATTTCTAGTACAAAACAGTTTAAAAGACTTTTGGGTCTTCATATAAATCCACTTCAAGTCAAAGTGCTGACCATTTTAAAAAGGCAGCACTGACATTAAAATTTACTAATCCAGCAGTTACATCTATGCACCCTCTATGAGGTTTATATTTCATTGGCCTGCCAAGACAACTCCCTCTTGCAAAGCAGGATTTTGAAATGGATGGACTAACAAAACATAGGACCAGGAGTCATGTAATATTAAACCCTTTTTTTTTCTGATCAACTCGCAAAGCTTTGACAATCACCCTCCAGCTTTCCTCTTAGGCCCCCAAGTCTATGTAATGGGGTGAGGAACCCCTTCAGGCCCCCACGTCTAACAGAAGTGAGATGCTGCCTGGCAACTGGTTGGACAAAACCAGGTCTATTTCAGTTTTAGTTACATCATTCAGGCACAGGTTAATCAAAACAGCTGAAGCCTAGTTCCTATTCAGTGTTGTTCCCTCAGGGGACAATATATAAAGTCCCACTGCTATATATACACTGGACAAACTGGACAGTCCCTATGGGAAAAAAAACAATGGACACAAATCAACTATCCATAAAGGGAACATACAGAAACCTGTTGGGAAACACTTCAATCTACCTAATCACTCTCTAAAACAGTGGTTCCCAAACTTTTTGGCATTGCACCCCTCTTTGATTTTTGAAAAACCCTCACCCCACCCCCCAAAATAGAAGCAAAACTTGAGCAAAAAAGGAACTGAACAGGGCAGCAAAACTTGATGGGGAGGGAGGAGGCTGGGTTGCCTCGCATTCTCCCCCCCCTCCCCGGAAGTTCTTCACACCCCACCCCAGGGGGCACACACCCCAGTTTGGGAACCCATGCTCTAAAAGATCTCCAGGTGGCTGTCTTGTCAAACCAGTTCTAGTCAAATACACAGGGAGGCACTGGAATTACAATTCATCCACAAATTCAGTTCTCACTCTGATCATCATCTCATCAATCAGGACAATGGATGGCTGGGACACTACCTACCTAACATTCAATGAAGGTGCCAACAGCTCTGTGTGGATTCTTGTTTGTTCCCTTTGATCCTTATCTGCTTCCTTTTAACTATCCAAACTTCAGGTGCTTATAGGCAGGGCTCTACAATTAGAGCAATGAACTCACCTGTGGCAAGTAGATTTTAGCCCAGCAGGGCGCCACAGCATGATCAGCCCATGCGCAGCATGCCAAACCGCATGGCTGGCAAGTGGGGCTCGTCACTGCTTGTCAAGCCCTGCTTATAGGCACCAGCTTTGCCTACTTGTTTTTCCTTTTGATATTTTCATTCCTTCTGCTCCTTGTTTCCCACCCTCTTCTTTCCCCTCCCTTCTCCCCTATTTATTTTGGGTCTCCACATCCTAAACTCATAACTCTAGATCTGAAGTGGGCTGCTCCCATGAAAGCTCATGATACCATCTACATGTTTTGTTAGTCTATAAAGTGCTACCAGCCCTTTTATTGTTTTTTAAGTTTGTTCCTCAGGGGGTTGGTATTCACAAACTAGAGGTGACAGAAGTCTCTACTAAGAACGTGTTCTCTGTGGGGGGCTAAGTAAGAGCAACTGCGGATCCTGGCACAGACTCTGCCCAGATTTTGGGCACAACTTACAGGATAGGACGGAGGTAAGAGTTTCTCCAGAGTGCTGGACATGTAGCGGATTGTCACAATTCCAATTAATCTTTGCTCTCCAAGTCTTCCCTTACATAAGTAGGAAGGAGGAAAGAATCAAGATCCCAGACAGAAAAAGCAATCTGTTTAAGTCACTAGTGGAACCAAGCCATAAGATCCAGCTCCTCTTTCAGGAGCAATCAGACTCAAGTGTTTGAGACTTAACACTAGAGCATATCCAAGGACTACCAAAGTAGGACTTACAGTTGAGATCAGGTATTCTGAAACCACTCAGGTTTACCTCTAAGAACCTTCTGAGGTGTCTCCTAACGTATATGATTTGCTCTTTACAAGAGAATTATTAATATTTCAGCTCTGCTCGAGCAAGACTGATCCTCAAAGCAGGCTCTTGAGAATTGAGACACGATGAGTCTTCTCCAGGCCAGTTTACAGGATCCTGCATATGAGCCCCCCAGCCTCAGCCCCAATGAGTCTAGCAGTCTAAGCAGGGGGTGAAGAGCTCACCTGTTAATAAATCCATAGCCGTTGCGGACATTGAACCATTTAACTGTGCCCAGCACCTGGGTTGCTGTAGATTGTTTCCCAGGGAAGAAAGTGAAGATGTTACAAATCAGTAGTAGCCTTCCTTATCAGGCAGCCCTTTAGAAACTTGGTAGGGCAAGCAGGGAAGTGCTTCTGTACAAGCCCTAAAAAACTAGGGAGCTTCAGCCACCAAAGTAGAGATGCCACACTACTCACCCACAACCAGGGCCAACCTTCACAACACACACTCCGCATGCTTCTCCCCATCACCTCTCTTCCTTCTCCATTGCCTACACTGTTCATGGCACCAACTATGAGGCCAGGCAGGACCACTGATCAGCTTACAATTTTCCTCCTTTTCACCCAACAGCCCCTTTATCTCATTCCCACATCCTACCTTCCCTTTCCAAAGGCTAGTGGAAAGTTTTTCTTCACACAAACCACTCCCCACTTACATGTTCTCTTCACACAGAACACATGCCCCTGCCAACCACCTAAACACAGAATCAGTCCTCCATTTTCTCACCCAGCACTCTGGAAATCCCTCCCTCACTTAGGAGCCACATCAACACCTGTCTTCTCTCATCTTTCAGGTTTTTAACTTGTCTTTAACCTCACCCCCCCAAACCAAGAGGAACCTCTTCCAACCTCAGCCTCTGCTCCTTTACCCCCAACCATTAATGCAATTGGCACTACTCCCCACTCATTCCCACGCCAGTCAGACCTCTCACTTAAAAGCCAATGATGCACATCATTTACTCCCCCAGGAGATACAGGTCACTCTCCTAGGTCCCCCATTTTAGATGCACTTGGCCCCTGCTCACCCAGAACCCACCCCCTAAGACACACTGGACCGACCCATTGCCCCTTCCTGCAGGCAGCACTTGGCCCTTCCACTGCCCAAGCCCCAGTCTATAGGTCAGACCCACTCTAGGACATGTTCGGCCCCGCGCCCCCTCCCCCAACGCCACCCCCGAAGACCTGCTTGGTTCCAACCCACCGCCTCTCTACTGCCCCGCCCCTCGAGACCACGCCCACAACAGACCGCGAGGTCCCGCCCCTTCTTCTCACCCAGGACGCGCTTGGTCGCCTGGCCGCGGGCCGGTGGTGGAGCGGGGGCCGGGGCGGCCCCACCCGGGCCAGGCTTGGCCGGCTCCCCCGCGGGGCTCTCCCCAGCGCCAGCCCCGCTCTCCGCCTCACTCAGCATCGCCGCCGCCTCGCGCCACCGGCCCCGCCCCGCCGGCAACCGCCCCGCCCTGCCCTGCCCTGCCGCACCGCGCCTCGCGCGCCGCCCAATCCACAACCGCCGCGCGCGCCGCCCAATCCACAACCGTTTCCCCGGCCTCGCGCGCGCTGCCCCGCCCTACCCCCGACTTTTATAAGGCACTAGCGAGCCGCGAACTTGAGCTCCAGCATCCCAGCTCCTATTGGTCGCGTTCCCCTCTTGCGCTTCCATAGGCTGCCTGCGGAATCAAGGCCACGCCCCTCCCCACCTGTTTCCGGCCCCACGTGGGATCTGAACGCGGGCAGCTGCGAAGCACTGGGCGCGTGTCTTGACACCTGATGGCAGATGCACTTGCTTATTTGCATAAAACGGTCCTAAGCCGGTTCATTGGGCGTTTTGCATCAATGGGCATCGGGGCCCCGTTCCTATAGGGGGACATATTTGCATATATTTGCGTGTCGTGGGCTCATGACACCGTCATATGCATATATTTGCATCGCTGCTCCAGTCAATTTATATAGTGTGTAGATATTTGTATCGGAGTGCTAGTCTTCTGAGGTCTCTATTTTTGCATATATTTCTGCTCTAGGTTTTGTTGCTTGCTGTGCCTATAGTTGCACTATTTGTATATATTTACATATATCTGTTAGGTATGTGAAAGGTTAGAACTTCCCCAGGCCGGTGCTTCAAAGAGGGATGCCCTTTTAAGCGGTTAACCAATTAAGTGGGATTGTCCATCCCTAATATCTGCATATATTGCATTGAAAGCTATGTATATCTACGTGGTGCTATTAACATATTTTTGCACTGTTTCACCATCCATGTATTTGCATTTATTTTGTGTGACTGGTTTTGTAACTGCATAACTTTGCTTATTTTGTGTATCATTCCATATTTGCATATATTTACATTGTGAGCTATTTTCCTCTACATGTATGTACTACTATTAATATATTTTTCACTGATTCCCCATTTATCTATTCACATTTCCCCATGGCTGATTAGCATACATGGCCATATATTTGCATAAATTCCTATATTTTCATTGTGAGCTGCCTTATGTATTTTCCACTGATTCCCTATTGTTTTATTCACATCTACTTTGATTCTGAATATATTTATATATTTTGGCATACATGTGCATATATATCTGCATACAGATATTTGCATTGTGAGCCATCTTCATTTATGTACTACTATATTTATGCATTTTTGCACTGATATCCTATTCTTTAGTCACACGTATTTTACAATTAATTTTGCATATATTTACACGTATTTGTATATGTTTGCATTTATTTGCATCCACACTTATATTTTTTGTCTGTTTGGCTATGTCTAGACTGCAATGTTTTATTGGAAAAAGGTACGCAAATTGTGCTCTGTAATTTGCGTACCTTTTTCTGATAGTTTTGTGGGGAAAGGCTTTTCCAAAATTTGGCCCATCGACACTAGCCCAAATTTTGGAAAAACCTCTTCTTTCAGAAGAGCCCTTCTTCCTCGTGGAATGAGGAAGACAGGGCTTCCGAAAGAATGTGTCTGCTCTTCTTCAAAAAAAAAACAAAAAAAAAAACAGAAGAGCAGGTACGTTCTCTGGAAGTAGCAGAGTTTTTCCGGTATCCCAGAAAAACCCCATAGTCTAGACATAGCCTTTGCCATTGTTGCTGCCATAAGAACATAAGAATGGTAATACAGGATCAGACCAAAGGTCCATCTAGCTCAGTATCCTGTCTTCTGATAGTGGCCAGTGCAAGGTGCCCTAGAGGGAGTGAACAGAAACAGGTAATCATCAAGTGATCCTTTTCCTGTCATCCATTTCCAGCCACTGAAAAACAGAGGTTAGGGACACCATTCCTACCCATTTTGGCTAATAAGCAGGGCTCGACAATTAAGGGAATCTACTCGCCCGTGGCGAGTAGATTTTAGCCTGGCATGGCGCCGCAGTGCAATCAGCGCATGCGCATGCACAGCGTGCCAAACCATGCGGCTGGCGAGCGGGGCTCGGCGCCGCTTGTCAAGCCCTACTGATAGGTATTGATGGACCTAACCTCCATGAATTTATCTTGTTATTTTTTTAACCTTGTTAAAGTCCTGGTCTTCACAACATCCTTTGGCAAGGAGTTCCACAGGTTGACTGAGTGCTGCGTGAAGAATAACCTCCTTTTGTTTGTTTTAAACCTGCTACCTATTAATTTCATTTGGTGACCCCTAGTTCTTATGTTACAGGAAGAAGTAAACAACTTTTCCTTATTAATTTTCTCCATACGTCTCATGATTTTATAGACCTCTATCATATCTCCCCACATAGTTTCCTCTTTTTCTAAGCTGAAAAGTCCCAGGCTTTTTAATCACTTTTTATATGGCACCTGTTTCAAACCCCTAGTCATTTTTGTTGCCCTTTTCTGAACCTTTCCCAATGCCAATATGTCTCTTTTTTGAGATGAGGCGACCACATATGGACGCAGTACTCAAGATGTGGGTGTACCGTGGATTTATATAGAGGCAATAAAATATTCTCTGTCTTATTCTCTATCCCTTTTCTAATGATTCCTAACATTCTGTTTGCTTTTTTGACTGCTATGGTACATTGAGTGGACGTTTTCATCCACAATGACTTTAAGATCTCTCTTTTGAGTGGCTAAATTAGTCCCCATAATTTTGTATGTGTAGTTAGGATTATTTTTCCAATGTACATTACTTTGCATTTATCAACCATAAAAATAATTTGTCATTTTGTTGCCCAGTCATCTAGTCTTGTAAAATCTTTTTGAAGCTCTTCACAGTCAGCTTTGGTCTTAACTATCTTGAGCAGTTTGGTAACATCTGCAAATTTTGCCACCTCACTGTTTATCCCTTCCTCCAGATCATTTATAAAGAGGTTAAATAGGATTGGTCCCTATTTGGTGTCCTATTTGAGGGACACCACTAGTTACCTCTCTCCAATCTGAAAACTGACCTTTTATTCCTACCCTTTTTTTCTGTCCTTTAACCGGTTATCAGTCAATGAAAGGACCTTCTCTCTTATCCCGTAATTAACTTTACTTGAGAGCCTTTGGTAAGGGACCTTGTCAAAGGATTTGTAGCAATCTAAGTACAGTTTATCCATTCAATCCCCCTTGTCACATGCTTGTTGATCTCCTCAAAGAACTCTTGTAGATCAGTAAGGCATGAATCCATGTTAACTTTTACCCAGCAAATTATGAAAAGTCTAGTAGCACCTGAAAGACTAACAAAATATTTGGGCTGTGTCTAGACTGCATCCCTTTTCCGTAAAAGGAATGCAAATTAGACACATCTCAATTGCAAATGAAGCGGGGATTTAAATCCCCCCCGCTTCATTTGCATTAAAATGGCTGCCGCTTTTTCCTGGCTCGGAGCTTTGCCGGAAAAGCGCCAGTCTAGACGCGGATCTTTCGGAAAATAAAGCCTTTTCTGAAAGATCTCTTTTCCTTATTTTAAGAGGAATAAGGGATCTTTCGGAAAAGGCTTTATTTTCCGAAAGATCCACGTCTAGACTGGCGCTTTTTTTCGGCAAAGCTCTGAGCCGGAAAAAAGCAGCAGCCATTTTTATGCAAATGAAGCGGGGGGGGGTGTTAAATCCCCGCTTCATTTGCAATTGCGATGTGTCCAATTTGCATCCCTTTTACGGAAAAGGGATGCAGTCTAGACACAGCCACAGATGGTATCATGAGCTTTCGTGGGCAAAACCCACTGCTTCAGATGCCTGGAGCATTAGAACCAACAAATTATGTTTGTCTATTCTATGTGTCTGATTCTTAACTATATTTTCTGCTAATTTGCCTGGTACTGACATTAGACTTACCGTTCGGTAATTGCCAGGATCGCCTCTAGAGCACTTTTTAAATATTGGTGTCCCATTAGATATCTTCCAGTCATTAGGAAGAGAAGCTGATATAAGGAATAGGTTACAAACTCCAGTTAATAGTTCCACAATTTCACATTTGAGTTCTTTCAGAACTCTTGGGTGAATGCCATCTGATCCTGGTGACTTGTTACCATTAAGTTTATCAATTTGTTCTTAAACCTCCTCTAATGACACCTCAATCTGGTACAATTCCTCAGATTTGTCACTTAAAAAGAATGGCTCAGGTTTGTGAATCTCCCTAATATGACATGAAGACTGAAACAAATAATTTATTTAATTTCTCCAAAATTACTTTATTGTCTTTGATTGCTCCTTTAGCATCTTGGTCGCCCAGTGGCCCCACTGGTTGTTTAGCAGGCTTCCTGCTTCTGATGTACTTAAAAATATTTTGCTTTATTACTTCTATTTGTATGTTTCTGCATGTTCTAAGTCTCTCTGTATAAATTTGTATTTACTTGCATATACATACATTTCTGTGGGCATGGAGTTAAATTTCATTTTATTGTTGACTGAATTCCTTCATGTGCACATATTAGCATATTTCCAGAAATGTTTACAAAAATTCCATTTTTGGCTTTCCAATCTCTGTCCACGTATTAGAATAGCTAGCATATATTTGCATATAGCTTAATCAATGGGTTTATTCCTCCACATCCATAAATTTGCAGATTTTGCATCTCTTTGTGAATGGCATATATTTTCATATATTATGTGGGCCCATTCATACTGATTTTGTTAACCTCTGCGCATCTTTATGCATTTGTCAGAATAAAAACTATCCAATTTTAATATATAATAAGATGTATGTATCTATATATAACATTGTATTAATTATTGCATTACTATTTGGCTGTGTCTACACTGGCAAGATTTTGCGGAAAAGCAGTTGCTTTTGCAGAAAATCTTGCCGCCTGTCTACACTGGCCGCGAGTATTTGCGCAAGAACACTGACATTGTAATGTACAAAATCAGTGCTTCTTGCGCAAATACTCTGACGCTCCCGCTCAGGGATAAGTCCCCTTGCGCAAGTGTTCTTGCGCAAGAGGCCAGTGTAGACAAGTAATATCAATTTCTTGCGCAAGAAAGCATGATGGCTAAAGTGGCCATCGGAGCTTTCTTACGCAAGAGAGCGTCTACACTGGCATGGATGCTTTTGCGCAAAGGCACATGCCAGTATAGAAGCTCTCTTGCGCAAATACTTTTAACGGAAAAACTCTTCCGTTAAAAGTATTTGCGCAAAATTATGCCAGTGTAGACGTAGCCTTTGTGTATATTTGCATCACTGGTCACTGCTAGTTATGCTCTGTATTTGCATATATTATAATAATCAGTAGTGCTGATGCACATATGAGAAAATTGCTTGCATTTGTAGGCTCCTATAGGCATTATTAATTAGACTTTATAATAATATATGTTGTAATAATTAAGATAGGTATTCTGTTTGCATATCATTGACCCAAAATACATCTTGTAGCATGTATGATAATTTTAGACCCTTAGAGCTATTTATATGCATAATAGGGATGTCAACGTGTAGACAACTACATGATTAACTGATAAGTGTCAACTATACGCACACCACCCCTTGCTTCTTCTGTATCAGAAGCAACAAGCGGGGGAGGCAGGAGCCAGTGCCCCAGTGGTACTGATAGAGGCAGCAGTGCAGAAGGTGAGGGGGGCAGGCGGGAGTGGATACGCACAGGGAGCTGGCTTTTAAGCTCCATGCATACAGACTCCGCAGACCCACCTGCCCCCTTCTTGCTGCCTCCTACAGAAGCGGGGGGGGGGGGGAACGGAGGTCAGGCAGGAGCTGGTGCCACCCGCCCCACGCCTGATACTGCCTCTAATAGAGGCATCAGTGTGTCAAGGGGAGGCTACCATGGAGCAGTCTCTGTCCATGGTGAGCCTGGGCCCACAGTGGACAGATGCTACTCCCCGGCAGCAGCCCCTGTCTATGCGGGGGGTCTGAGCTCTCTGTGGACAGAGGCTGATGCCATGGAGCAACCTCTGATAGAGAGACAGTAGAGCAAGATAGCAGAGGGCTCCCCAGGAGTGGGGCTGGGAGCACACTTGCTGTCAGCCCCACCTTAGGGGACTACTGAATAGTTGTGCAACTGCTAAATTTTGATGTGGTTACACGACTATTCAATTACACTAACACCACTAGTGCATATGCTGTTATTCATTGTAACTATAATGCCACGGGCATTTCTGTTACAGCTGCCTGTAACAAAGCTGTCCATGGTGTGCTAATATTTGTAAAAACAAGGAATAATTTTATTTCATATCCTTGAAACTAAGGATGAGTATATGGCTACGTCTAGACTGGCCCCTATTACGAAATAGCCATGCTAATTTCCAACTTTGGAATAGGGAAATCCGCGGGGGATTTAAATATCCCCCGCGGGATTTAAATAAACATGGCCGCCGCTTTTTTTTCCGGCTTGGGGAAAAGCCGGAAAAAAGCGTCTAGACTGGCGCGATCCTCCGGAATAAAGCCCTTTTCTGGAGGATCTCTTATTCCTACTTTCAAGTACTTGAAAGTAGGAATAAGAGATCCTCCGGAAAAGGGCTTTATTCCGGAGGATCGCGCCAGTCTAGACGCTTTTTTCCGGCTTTTCCCCAAGCCGGAAAAAAAAGCGGCGGCCATGTTTATTTAAATCCCGCGGGGGATATTTAAATCCCCCGCGGATTTCCCTATTCCAAAGTTGGAAATTAGCATGGCTATTTCGTAATAGGGGCCAGTCTAGACGTAGCCTATTTGTTTGAAGGTATATACCCGTGGTCACCAACCAGTAGATCGCAATCTACCAGTAGATCTCAGGGGCTCCAAGAGTAGCTCTTGAGCCCTCTCTGAACTGCACACCTGCACAATGCATTTACATTAGATTTCCTCATGTAATGTAGGCGGGGCTTCAAGGAAGGGGCGGGGCAGTAGATCTTCGCCTGTTCTGAGACTTAAAAAGTGATCTTGGGTGTAAAAAGGTTGGAGACCACTGGTATATACCATAGACAATGGCTGCTCCACACTTCAGAGGTGTCTGGAAAAGGTTCAGAAAAGGGCAACAAAAATGATTAGGGGTTTGAAACAGGTGCCATATGAAGAAAGATTAAAAAGCCTGGGACTTTTCAGCTTAGAAAAGAGGAGACTTACGGGGGAGGGGGGAAATATGATAGAGGTCTATCAAATCATGACAGGTATGGAGAAAGTGAATAAGGAAAAGTTATGTACTTGTTCTCATAACATAAGAACTAGGGGGTCACGAAATTAAATTAATATGTAGCAGGTTTAAAACAAACAAAATGAAGTTATTTTTCATGCAGCACACTGTCAACTTGTGGACCTCTTTGCCAGAGGATGTTGTGAAGACAGGACTTTAACAGGGTAAAAAAAATAACAAGATATATTCATGGAGGTTAGGTCCATCAATACTTATTAGCCAAAATGAGTAGGAATGGTGTCCCTAGCTTCTGTTTTTCAGGGGCTGGAAATGGATGACAGGAGAAGGATCACTTGATGATTAGCTGTTTCTGTTCACTTTCTCTGTGACATCTGGCATTGGCCACTGGCACTGGCCATTGGATACTGGGCTAGATGATCCTTTGGTCTGACCCAGGATGGCTGTTATGTTCTTCTCTCAGCACAGGATGAGTGATCCCTAAACAAACAGCTGTGCCACTCCAGAAGCAGCTGCATCTCAGTACCGGATGAGGGGGTCCCTGTGTAACCAGCTGCCCCACCCCAAAGGTAGCTGCATCTCAGGGCCAGGCTAGATATGTAACCAGCCAGTCTGCCTCAGCGATTGTTGCATTTCTGCACAGAGCTAGGTATTCCTATATAAACAGCCAGACCACCCCAATACTGACTGCATCTCAGTACTGAGCAAGGAATCCTTGTATAAACTGTGTGCTCCAGTCCAGAGGGGGCTGCATCTTGACAGCAGGTGAGGGATCTCAAGCTTATATTAAACAGATTTCATCCTGTAACATCTGCTACTCGCTCATGCTTATGGATACATGGCTACACAGTATCATTACAATCAATGGGTTCTTGATTGTGAAACAAAATGACCATCCTATGCAAAGACAATCTTGTATTGTATCCCCTTGGTCTTCATCTATTTTAGATGATAAACCCTTTGGGGGCACAGATTGTATCTTTGGAAGTATTTGTCCAGCAATACAGGGCATTAGGGTGTTGTCAAGATGAAATAATCATAATTCACTATGGGTTAAAATGCAGCTGCCTCTGGGATGAAGTGCAGCTGTTTATAAAAAAATATTTTGCCCATTGCTCAGGTGCAGCCGCAGGAGGCTGGTTACACTGAAACCCCTCACCCAGTCCTGAGATGCAGCTACCTCTGGGGTGAGGGGAAGATGGTTACACAGGGATCCCTTGCCTGCCACTGAGATGCAGCCACCTCTGGGGCAGGGTGGCTGGTTAGATGGGGGCCCTCACCAGGCGCTAAGATGTAGCCACCTCAGAAGCAGGGGAGCTTGTTGCACAGGGATCCCTCACTCGTTTGGGAAAGGAGATGAAAATTCCACACTACCAGGTTGCTTCCATTCCTCAGTCACTTGCTTTTGCTCTCAGGCAGCATGTGCTTGATCTGTCTGCAAAGGCACAATTAGGTAGATAAATTGTAAGGCTGCTGCCTTTAGTTGCTAGCAAACGAGGTTATGTTGTCGTGTGGATGCAGAGCTGGCGCGCACACGCACACACACACAGCAGCAGGGGGCAGTGCATAATACACTTGCACCAGCAGGGGGCATTACACACATACACAGATTTTCTTCAGCAGAAAGCAGTAGCGCCACCCCTATTTTCTCTCTACCTGCCCCCCCCACACACATTAGACACTGTCCAGCAAGACAGAGGCAGTGCGCACGCATGTGCACAGGGTTCCCTACCCTACAGGATTGACCTGGGGTGTCTCCAGGATCTTTAATTCAAGACGATGCTTGAGAGATACAACCACCAGCCAATCGCAGCCCTACCGTGTGGGACAGGCAGGTGGTGACCCCTGCTGGAAGCGATGGGGGGGGCTGGGACAGGGTGATCTTGCATGGGCTTAGTGGGGGGCAAGGAACATGGTGACCCTGGGGCAAGGGAGGGAGGCGACCGTGCAGAGGGTAGCCTTTGGGGAGGTGTGACCCCCTCGGGGGGGGGCAACGTGTATGGGTGCAAGGAGAGGGATGTACATGTGGGCAGGTTGAGGATAACCCCGTGGATGTAGGGGGAGACTCTGGGGGGAGGGTGGGGAGCAGAGACCCAATGTGAGGAGGGCTGCTCCCATGTAGGGGTGGGGCGAGGAGTGGGGACCCGATGGGGTTAGGGAGGGAATAATCCCGGGAAGAGCCCTTGGAGATGGGAAGGGGTGATCCTGTAGGGGAAGGCAGGGAGGCCTATTGCCACCAAGGCCCGGCTCAACGGCTCTGCGCCCCCAAGGGGCGGGGTTGAGAGCAGTCACCCTTGGCACCCCCCAGATTGCGGTGCATCTCTCTCCCCTCCGGGCGTCAGAGCCGCGTGGAGCAATTCAAAGGGGCCAGGGTTCTGGCCGCTGCTGCTCCGGGCCCCAGGGTAATTTTTGCCCAGTTCGGCCCCCGTCAGTGGACCTGGGAGCAGGGGGGAAGCGTTGGGGACAGGGGTGACCTCATGGGGGTGACTGTAGCAGGAGGGCTAATGAGTACAGGGGGAATCTTCGGGGTGGGAGAGGGCAGAAGTGATCCCGAGGGGGGAGGGGCTGGGGCGTAGTGTGTGTTATTTAATGAACCTCTTTAACATTCACTAATTTGCATAAATGCCCATCGGCTATAAGACGGGGGGAACGATGTCATGGTTGCTATGGTAACCATGACCACTCCTCCCCCTCCCGCTCTTGGATGCTCTCTCCTCCTGGCTCCCGCTCTATGGTACCCGCGCCCGCTCGCACAGTGAGGACGGAGAGCGGTGGGTAGACAATGCGCATGTGCACAGTGAAGGGCGGGGAGCGGGCGCGTAGGCTCCATGGGGCACCCAGCGCGATAGAAGAGAGAAGCACGAGCCCTAGACACTGGAGAGGGAGAGGGATACTCCTGGGCGCATGCGTTTTTGCGGCGCGGCGATGGGGCAATCATTTCCCGTTCTGCGCATGTACCCTGCAAGCGCGCTTGGATGGAACCAGGCGACGTACGCATGCGCATTGCGACGGCTTGCGGGCGGCCGCGAGCGGAGGTACTTTCCAGTGCGCATGCGCGCTGTCGGCATGGCGTGCAGGGTGGACGACTCGGCCGGCGTGTGAAGTTCTCCCCCTTCCTCCTAACGCGCATGCGCCGAGCAGACTGGGCGGAACGGCGCAGGCGCGGCTCCCTTTAGCGCACGCGCATTGTAGCGTGGGCGTCACCCCCCCATCTCTCCTCGCGCCGCTGTCAGGCGGGGGGCCGCCTCGTTTGGGTGTGTGGGGCCAGGCACAAAGCGCGCGTGCGCACTGTGGGCTGGGTTGCAGCAGCAGCAGCAGCAGCGAGCGGCGGCGGTTGAGCTCGCGCGGTCGGGTGAGTGAACGCGCGCGCGGCGCCGGTTGGAGTGAGGCGGGGGCGTCTCCCTCCCTCGCGCGAGGGGCTTTGACCGTTGGCGGGGAAGGCGGCGCGCGCGCGACCTAGCGAGGCCAAGCCGCGCCGTCCCTCCCCTCCCCTCCCCTCCCCCCCGCCGGCCCAACACCGCGTGGAGAGGCCCGGTCGAGGGCAGGGGCGGGAACGTGGAGGGCAGACTCGCAGGGCAGGCTGGCATAGGGGCCCTGCCCTGTGGGCGGGTGATAGGGCTAGCGGTGTTAGGGGCCTTCTCTAGGGGCAGAAGGGTGGGGCGGACTGAGGCAGGGCTTAGGGTCTCCTATGAGATTTTGGGGAAAGTTGGGGGGGCTTGAGGTTCCTCCGAAGTGTTTAGGGCGGTTAAGGGGGCTGGGGTCCCCTAAGGGCTAGAGGGGACTGTTGTAAATAGGCTAAAGGGCCTTAGAGTCCCCTTAGGGGTGGGGGCGGGCGAACGGGGGGATTGTGGTCGCCTGAGGGCTCTGGGTGGGTTTGCTTACCTTCTGGAGAGAAGGAAGTATGGATGGGGGAATTTGGGCTACCCTGGGAACTAGAGGGAGGAGGGGTCTCGTGGGGTGTGTGCGTAGGAAGATGAGCCTTATTGGGAGGGAAGGAGAAGCAGTGGTCTGATAAGATGAACCTGGGGCACCAGGCAGGTGGGTAAATAAGAGCTGATTTGGGGATGTGGGAATCAGGATTTGGGAGACTCTGAGGCTATGACGGGAGGACTTGAGTCCTCCTATGAGAAGGGGGTGAGTGGGATTTCCTTGGGGAGGGATGTCTGTAGATCCTCTTGTGAGGGGCAGAGGGGGTTGAGAATTAGTGGGCGTTCCCCTAGGAATTAGGGACGGGGAAGGAGGTCTCTGGAGGGAGGAATGAGGCCTGGTTAGGTGGGGGGGGAAAAGACCCTTGAATCCCCTTCCAGGGAATTATTTAAGGGGACCCCTTGTGGGGCTGATGAGAGAGGAGTTGAGGCAGAGAATGGCCTGGCAAAGGGGGAGGGTTGTTTCCTTAGAGTGGGTTCTCAGTGTCTAATTTCCTCCAGGGGAAGCCATAAAATGGGACTAGAGATTGTCCTAGAGCAGTGGTTGCCAACCAGTAGATCCAGATCTACTGGTAGATCTTGGAGCCTCTGGCAGGTGATCCTAATTGGTTTGGCCAAGAGGCTATGAAGTGCTGGCACTTCAGCTGCCCCTCCCCCACTGCTGCTCCTCTCCTGCCCTTTGCCTTGGAGTGGCCCCTTCCCCTTGAGGAGCCTCCTGTTTTCTATACAGGGCTGGGGGGGAAAGGCGGGGTGCTGATGTCAAGGTGCCCTCTCCCACTCTGTATCCTTTCTCCACAAAGCAAGGAGGGGGCACAATAGGACTTGGGATGGAGCTTGCTGGCTGCTTTAGGGAGTGGGCAAGGGCCAGGGCAGGGGTGAGCCTGCCTTAGCCCCACTGCACTACTAACCAGGAGCCACCTAAGGTAAGCAGTTCCCAGCTGGAGCCTACATCCCGAACTCCTACCCTAGTCATGACCCCCATCCTGCATGCCAAGCCCTGATCACCCCTGCATCCAAATGCTGTCTCAGAGCATGCACGTAGACCTTCCTCCTAAGTCCCAACTGCCTGCCCCAAGAGTAGCTTAGAGCCCCCTCACACTCCAGATCCAGCCTTTAATCCAAGACCAGAGCCTGTCTCTCAACCCTCTGCCCCAGCCTGATGAAAGTGAGTGAGGATGGGCAAGAGGGAGGATGGAGTGAGCAGGGGCAGAGCCTCAGAGAAGGGGGGGGGGCAAGGGTATTTATATTTGAGACACACTTTGGATTGCACTTAAATTCAGAAAGTGATCTTCGTGCTTAAAAAGGTCAGAGACCACTGTCCTAGAGTGGAGAAGATTTGGGGGGAGAATCCCCTTCTGGGGAGGGGGATTGGAGGTGATCTGAGTGGAGTTCCCAAATAGGATAAAGGTAACTGGGGGTGGTGAGATCCTCCTAGGAAATGGGGTGGGAGGAGAGAGAGTTGAGGGGGGCTAGCTGTGAAGATTGACCTGCCATTTACTGAGGGGTCAGGATGTGGGGGCAATCCCTGTTGGGGGTCTTCCCATGGAGTTTGGGAGAGGTTCCCTTGGTGAGGGCTGCCTGAGGTATCTGGATAAAGCTCTGGAGGAAAGAACTGGGGTTAAGGGAATGACTCAGGACCATGAGGTGGAGAAGAGACATGATGGAAACATTAACTGCCCTCTCAGAAGGAAGATATCCCCCCCCCCCCCATCCCTCAGAATGGGCCTGGAGATCCTTCCCATCACTGATATTGGGGGACAGAAGGTTTGAGTGCTTGTCTGGGCCTGACTTGGAGGAGGCATAACTAGGCAGGAGGGGTGGCTTGGCCAACATTGCAACTGCCCTCCATGCTCTGGGTAGAGAGGATGGGGGTAACTTTCCATGGTCCTCCAACCCCTTAAGGGAAAATGTGGTGAGCTATAATATGGGTGGTGGTGGTGCAGAAAGGCATCTGGAGTTGGAGAGCAGGGAAACACTTTGGAATGTACAGGAGGGTTTTGGGATAGTGTCTAGGTGGTTTGGAGTACAAGGGGGCTATACCATCGTTTAGAAGGGTTTCTAGTGGGAGATCAGTGCAGCACTTTTAAGCACAGGGTTGGGGTTGACCTCCCTTGGAGCCCTTGTAATAGTTTGCAGGATTTGGGTACTGGAAAGTGAGTGGGGTGTAGGGAAGAGGATGGAGTTATGAATGAGGGCTCTCCTTAGCATGGTGGCATTGGATACACTGTGCCCCAGGGTGTGTGAGACTGCAGGGATCTGGGGAGTGTATGTAAGTCCCGCTGGGGCGGATTATAGCTGCAGTGGCCACAGTGCAGCAGTGGGCTGGTGGCTGAATGACACATGGGGCTGAGCCGTGGGGTAGGGAGGGCCCTGTTGCCATGTGTGGGAGGGAGCTGTCAGGGTCACTGAGCCAGCCTGGTTCCTTCCCATATGCTCTAAAAATGTGGGGCAGGAACTTTTTCACCCCATTTCTTTGCTGCTGGAATTGGCCCGTAGCTGCAGACTGAAGCACGTGTTCAGCAGTACGGCTGTCACCCTGCGTGAGCTATGGGAAGCAGTTGTGCTAATCAGTTGACTGTGAGGGGAGAGAACGATGGTGGGGAAAGCTAGTTGGAAATGGCTGGACCTGCACAGCTTGCTTGCCTGCCCTCTGCTAATTAAATTGGTTATTAACCTGGGGAGGGGAAGGAGTTGGTCTCTCTCTCCCCTGTGTCCTGCTTGGGGGCTCCTGAACAGTGTTCTATCAGCTTTGCCCTGCCGGAGCCACCACTACCAGTGGGTGGTGGGATTAAGGTGACTAGCCATGCAGTTGGGGAAACAGGCCATGATGTGTTCAGTGCTGGGGAGAAATGCTCAGGCTTCCATTTCTGGCCTCAATTTCCTAGGCATTGCTGCTGTTTCAGGGGAGTGGGGTCAGGAGTTCCTAAATAGTACTTGCCAGGCTAGTGTGTGACAGGTGCAAGGCAGTATAGCAGGCCAGGATATGGGGGTGCAGAGTGACTAGAATAGTGCCATCAAACTCAAGTAACGTTCCCTCTGGATCACACAGGACAAGCTTCCCCCCTCTACCCAGCACTCAGTGAATGCTGGTTTGCCCCGTGCAAAATGCAGCAAAGACCTCTGCCACATTTTGCAGCTGAGGCAGAATACTTCTGGGAATGGATGGGCCAGGTCAGCACTTGGATGGGGGACTGTCTGGAAGGGAGGTGCTCAGTAGGGTGTGCTCTTCCGCTGGAACTTGGCTGGCAACAAAGCATCCCATGCTTTCAGTGTGGTAACTGGTACAGATGGGAAGACTTTTGGCAGCTTCAGGGACAGAGATGGGAATTAGGAGCCAGAAGTCCTGGCTCCCACTGCCCCTCCCCCCAACCACTAACCCACACTCCTGAAACATAAAAGCTTGGTCTCACTCTGCTGCAATTGTGAAGTTTTCTGGGTGCCTTCAGAAATAGTTAAGCCTGGGGTGTTGGGCCTGGTCCCAGCAGAACAGCTCTAGCCTGTCTCAGGCTTTCCCCTAGGCTGGTGGGGGAATTCCCCTTCTCAGGGAGTGGAAGAAAGTTGTCCCCTACCACATAGCACAGGGAATTTGCTTTGTCTCTAATCTGCCTTGTGGAAGGGATGCGAAGGCACTGTATTAACAGCACACAGGCACCATTTCTGGCATGTCATGGCACTTGGTAAGCAGGCCTGGCCTCTTTGCTCTGCTGTGGGTGAACCTAGGTCAGTGATGAGTCATCTGGTGCCCTCCTCCACGCTGCTGGGGGGGCAATCCAGGCCTGCTGCCAGTGCCCTGACTTGCTGTCTTAGGGGAATCTGTGAAATTCAAATTACAGGGGGAGGGGAAGGAGCTTTGAAGAGAGCTAGAGAACAGGTACTGGGACTTGCCTACAATGGAGGAACCAGGACTCCTGGGGTCTTCTAATTCACACTTCATTCCTGAGTGAGTGCCAGAGGGGCAGATGGTGCTGTTAGCTCCACAGTGGAGTACTTGGGAGGTGATTGCCCCAGATGTCACATGAGCCAGTGGCAGAGCTGGGTAAAGAAGCCAGGAGTCCTGGCTCCCTGGGCACTCAGCTCTGAGAACAAAGTCTGACCTCATGAGTTCTTCACTCAGGGTGTCTAGGCAAATCTTACTAGTTAGGTAGCAGGGCTTGGCCTGCTGAGGGAGGGCTGTCTAGCTGGACTTTGTGTGTCCCCGTCCCCCCCTCTGGGCCAGTGACTTTCACTTGCGCCCCCTCCACATGCTGGGGCACAGGCTTGCTCCTGGCCACCTCACCTGCCTGGGATTGATATTTGGGGGCATTGGATTTCCCATCCTGAGGGTTGGTGGGGCTGTCCAGGATGTTACCCCTCCTTTGCTAAATGCTTCTTCTGCATGCACAGTCCTGGGGATGCTTTCTGGGGGAGGGGAAATCCCCTGGGCAGAAATGACTGCTGGGGAAACCCAGGCAGCCTGCCATGTGCTACTTTCAGGCCCTGTCTCTGTCCCCCAGCATTGCATTAGGAAGATACAGGATTCTCTGGGTGGGGAGGAGGGGGGACTGGGAAAGGGCTGACACAGCTCCTGGGCAAGGACACCAGTTCTGCTGGCCAGGACGTGATTAGGGATGTAATAGTGTAGTTGATTAACCGATAAGCAGAAGCTTATAGGTTAATGCTATAAACTCTACACATTTCCCTGCCCCCCTTCCTCCTGCCAGTAAATTTTTTAGCAGGTTGGCCAGCAGCCTGCCTCAGTCCCAATTTGCACTGGGCCCAGGACCTACCCCTGCAGCAGCTCTGCATTTAAAGTGTATTAGGTGCAAGGCAAGCAGGCAGCCTGGTTCAGTTCCAGCTCATGCTGGGCCTGGGACCTCTTTATTAGAGGCAACAGCACAGGGTGACAGGCAGTTGGTCCATAAGGGGAGCTGGTTTTTAAACTGTCTCCCCTTGTGGGTCAGCTCCCCCCGGTATCTCATTCTGCTGCCTCTGATACAGTGACAACAGTGCAGAGTGGCAGGGGGCTCCTCAGGAGTGAGGCCAGAACACACTGGCTGCCAGCTCCACCCCCAGGAACTATAGAATAGTCAACTAACCAATAAGAATTCATTAAGTTATTCAACTATTCAAGTAACCAATATTGAACATCCCTAGATGGGATGGTCACTACGCTTGCTGTGGGAGAGTTGGGAACCAAGCTAGGGATGTAGAATCCCGTTTAATTGGTTAACCAATTAATGGGGTGGGAACCCTGCTCCAGTCCCCCTATCTATGGAGGCCCCCCCTACCTGTGATGGGCGTTGTGGGTCTGGAGCAGCCCCCTGCCTGTGATGGGCAAGGGCTGCTTCAGCTCCTACCAGTTAACCATAACTGGTCAGGTGAGGCTTACTGGTTAACCATTAACATACATACTCCAGCATAGCTGTGGGCTCCAGTGTATTAGCACCCATCCAGGCCAGCCTTGCACCACCCCTCCTCCTGCTAGTGCCTCTCACTCCAGACCCACTAGCCCCAGCTCTGCAGGTGACCCTCACTTCTGACTTGCAGACCCCCATTGAGATCAGGACTATAAATAGCTCAGGTGAGACCCCAGCAAAATCGCCTTCCTTCTGGCCTGAAGCTGGCAGGCACACACGTGAAAATGTAAGAACTAGTGCTGTGGGCTCTGGATTGGGGTGGATCCCTGGGGTCCTGCCTGACTTCAAACTTGGGAATGCAGCAGCACCTGCCTCCAATCGGCCTGGCATTTACATCCTTGGTTGGGGGGGGAAAGGGGCTCTCCTGTCCTGAGACACTGTGGCCTCTCTCCCAGAGCTGGACCCTCATGGGGAAGCTGCCTGGTTTGCCCTACATCTGGTGGGATTGAGAGAGAGTTATGTGGACAGGCCACTCTTCCTGTATTAGGGCTGTGCCTTCCCCATCTGTTCTTGTGGCTCCCAGGTTGGACAGAATCAGAAGCATGTAGAGGAACTGGCCTATGCAGCCAGTCTGCAGTTGTAGCTAGGCCCTGGCTTAGGGAATGCAGGGGTGCATCTGGGTCTAGTGTGGGAGTTATAGCTTGTTGCTTGTCTGGGGGAGGCATCAGGGGCCAATTTAAAGCCTCCAAGCTGGGTTCGCTGCTGCTGCACGCTTTGTTCCATCCTCTGTGTATTTATACTAGGGGTGTTACAATGTATTTAGGTAAATGTGTACTCTCTGAAAATTTCAACAGTTACACATGGACTTCCTGCATGCCTCCTCCCCCTGCGCTGCTGCCTCTGTATCATTGCAGTGGGGGCGAGGGTTGGGGGGAGGAGGGTGGCAGCAGCTCCCTATCCATACTGGGAATCTGTGTGTAACCGTGAAGGTTAACCGATGAGCCCAGGCTCGTTGTAACAGTGTACAGGGTTACACTTTCACGTGCCTAGTATAGACTGTGGGTCAGGGTAGCATCCAACATTGTGAGGGGCCTAGAAACTGAAGGATGTTGTCTGTAACCCCTGGTGTAACCACGGGGGGAAGGGATCTCAGCTGGGGTCATATGGTGCTTCCATAATGTCCTGCAAATGCTCTCCACTCTAATCCTGCCTCCTCCTGCAGTTCCCCTAGCATCCGATCACCATGGCCGATGATTTGGACTTCGAGACGGGAGATGCTGGTGCCTCCGCCACCTTCCCCATGCAGTGCTCGGCCCTCCGCAAAAATGGCTTCGTGGTGCTCAAGGGCCGCCCCTGCAAGATCGTGGAGATGTCAACCTCCAAGACTGGCAAGCATGGCCATGCCAAGGTATGGGGCTCTGCCCCACTCCAGCCTGCTACCCCCTTGCGTGTGTGGGTGTGGGTGGGGGGGTGGGTGGGGGGGGTGGGTGTGTGTGTGTGGGTGGCAAGATTAGCTTCGCCTGTCTACTGCTTCCTGGCAGTGGGTCTCCCTGGGAGTCCAGCAACTGCTGTTCTCAGGATCCTGTACTCTGGGAGCTGCTCCCTTTTGGCTGGCCTTGACTTCAGAGAGGATCCCAGGGACAAACCTTCCCCCACAAGCCCCATCTTTGAAATGTGACACTGGAGTTCTTGTGCACCACAATTCCTGCCTTTATTCTCCTCTTCTCTCTCTTCCCCCTCCTGCTGGGGCTACCCTCTCATTCTCCCTGGCCCATGGGGATTCTTTTGTTGCCCCGGAGGAGGGAGTCTGTGCAGCCCTGGCATGATGGGTCACTTGCAATGTCTGTTGTGAAGGGGGTATGTCCAGATCTTCTCCATTGGTGAGCTGGGGGGGTATCTTCCCTGTGGGGGCAGCTGATGCAGTCACTACCCTGAGGGGCCCCCCCCCCCAGGGTGACCCTGTCTCCTCTCCCCCAGGTGCACCTGGTTGGCATAGACATCTTCACTGGGAAGAAATACGAAGATATCTGTCCTTCCACCCACAACATGGATGTGCCCAACATCAAGAGAAATGACTTCCAGGTAAAGGGGAGAGTGTCTGCATGGCCAATGGAGGGGCAGGAGAAATGCTCAGGAACTGGCCTTGCAGCTGACCCCCGGCACTTGGCCTCAAACCCTGCCCAGATCCTCTCCTGTCTGGACCCACTGCCAAATACCTGCCAGGCCATGCCCCAGCTGTGGCAGTGGCCAAGCAGCTAAAATTGACACTTGGTGGCCAATCCTCTGCAGTGTTCAGCTCTGGGTGAGTGTTAGAATAACTGCAGAGCCCCTCACTTGCTTTATAATCTGTGTTCCTGTCCAAGGTAAATCGTGTGCACCCTAGGGAGCGTGGAAGAGCCATGGAACCTCTGTGTTCCCCTTGTTCAATCACAAGATTGCCCAGTCTGCAATCTCAACTAGGCCGCTGTCTTCCACCCGCTGCCCCTAGGATTCCGTTCCATTGTGCGGGCTCCCTCACTGCGGGGCAAGCTTGGTGCCTCATGAACTGGAGCTGGTTGGGACTGGAGGCGGCCAGTTGAAGCCTGCATTGTGCTCAGAGACAAGGTCGGTTAGAATCATGCAAGAGCATAGCTGGTTTTGAGAGTTGCTTGATGCCGCAGGAGATGGCTGGTCTTTGCTGTATTGAAGGTCTGGATTTAAGTGAGCTCTTGTTCAAATGGTGCTAAAAGCCGCCCTGCCCCTTTAAACCCTTTCAAACTAAGTGGAACCAAGCTGCTGTCTGAATAGATGTTATGCCTAACCCAAATGTAAGCCAGTTGAATCAATGAAGCTCTAGGGTGTCCTTGATTTCACTGGTGTAAGGAGCAGATGTCAGTTTCACACTGAGTTTCTTTGCCTCCTAGGGCTGCTAAATACCTTTGAATTTGCCCCTGCTCCAGACACCTGCTTTGGGGGTGAGCTCAGGGCCAGGAGCAGGTGAATCCCTTCCCAGAGGTGGCATTTTCCCTGCAGGTGCTAATGGGCCCCTCTTGCCTTGCAGCTGATTGGGATCCAGGATGGGTACCTGTCCCTCCTCCAGGACAGCGGGGATGTGCGGGAGGACCTGCGTCTGCCTGAAGGGGAGCTGGGCAAAGAGATAGAGCAGAAATATGACTGCGGAGAAGAGATCCTGGTAAGAGGCAGCAGCTGCTCTGAAGGTGGGGGATGCCCCCCCATTCCTACTGCTAGGATCATGATGAGGGGCTCCCAGCTGCATCCACTGCAAGTGGGGGGGGGGGGGGGGGGGGGGCGCAACGCATGTAACATAAGTTTCATAGCTCAGGGGCGATGGCATGGAACCCACTCCGTCCAGGTGGTACTGCTGCAGTGGACAATACTGGTGCTAGGGATGTGTAAGTGTGTACATGGTTAATTGATGAGCCTGGGCTCATCTGTTAACATGAACAGTTACACGCAGCACCCCTGCACTGTTTCAGAGGCAGCAGTGGTGGGGAGGGGGTAAGGAGGGCATGAATTCCATGGGAGTTGGTATGTGCTGGGAGCTGGCTTAAAAGCTAGCCTCTGAAATTTTCAGTAGTTACACGTTTACCTAAAATGCTTTGTAGCATCCCTAGTTGGTGCATAAGGGGAATCCCTGAAATGTCCTGTCCTCGCGTTCCTTCCCCCCCCCCCCCCCCCCCCAAGGATCAAAGAGGCAGGGAATTAACACATTCTTGAGACAGTGGACACAGTGCTCTGTGATATGCTCAGGCTCAGCACACCCAGGTAGCCTCAGGCTGAATTATGAGCAGTGTTTCCTCTAAGCTGCACAGCTTCACATGCACTGAGCCCTGGGCCTCTGACTGGGTGGGGCTGATTAATCACCTGTGAAGCTGGGGGAACACTGGCTATGACCCTATTAAAATAAACCCTGAGTCTTCTGCAGTGCTTCCACTTACAGAGCTCAGAGCACCTTGCACAGCAGCTCTGTATGGCTATCCCCCCCCCCCATGTGGAAACTGAGGTGTGGGGGTTGGTGATTTGCCCAGGGTCACCCTGCCACCTGGGAAGAGAACCCAGCAGTCCTGGCCCCATGATCTAACCATCTAGCTGTTCTAAAGCCAACCTCATTCTTAAAGACTCGGGGGTGAGGGGAGCTGTCAGATCAGGATGGAGCCAGTGATGGGGGGAGAACAGTATCTTAACAGTGCAGCCCCTGAATCATCTTTTCCCTTCTGCCCCTTAGATCACCGTGCTGTCTGCAATGACCGAGGAAGCTGCTGTTGCCATTAAAGCCATGGCTAAATAAAGGATCCCCAGGTTAGTGGGATGGCGCTGTGGAGGGCATAGTGGGGAGGGAGTGGAGGCTGGATTTTTAGATCCAGAGGCACTGGCCTCTTGTTGGCTGTGCTAGCCACATCTGAGCAGGGCCCAGCTGCCAGAGTTGGGTGGGAGTTTGCCCCCCCCCCCCCCCACAGGAGGCAGCGGGGGTGTAGGATTAGGCAGTCTTCCAATAATTGCTCCTTTCTTTTTCCAGAGTGGCAGTGGCAATGGCAACTTTTACTACAAAAGAAAGAATTGCAACCCTTCTAAACTGGCTCCATTTGGCTCACCCCCCCCCCCTCCTGATCTCAGCCCCTCCCCCCATAAAACCCTCCCTCCAGGAATGAAAACCAAGGAAGAAAAACCTGTTTAATTTTGTCTTTGTTGGGTCTGAAGCTAGATGCTTTTTTTGGCTCCCCCTTCCCTCTGACCCCCGGGGTGCTTGGAACACTACATCGGGGAAGGGCTTATTTGGCGGGGGGGAGAGAAATTGACAGAAGGGGGTGGGAAACTTGCCTTGGGATGCTTTTTTTTGGGAGAGAATCTCCTCAAATCCCTGTGGAGGGTGGGGTCCCCAAAACTTAGCCATTGAATCTCCAAGAACCCCAAAAAATCCCTTTGGATCTCAGGTCCCCCAACCACACCAATCCAGGATCCTCCTGCAAACAGGGGTCCTGCAAACCCTGCAGCTCTTGGGTCTGACTGAAAACAGAATCTTCCCACCCCTTTACCCTCTCCTAGGTCAAAAAGGCTAGTGAGTAACCATCCTGCTGCCTTCTCATTGGTCGAGGCAACTGCAAGCTGTCTGCTTCCTGTTGCGCCCCTCCCCCAGCTAAAGGGCAGCATTGCTAGGGGTGATGCCCCAATTCTGGGACTCTTGGGCCCCCTCCCCCACATAAAAGGGCATGTCTACCTGTCAAGGGGGAGGATGGGACTCACCTGGCTGAGGGGTGTAGCTGTTCTCCCTGCTGTGCTGGACCCAGGGTGTACCCAGTGCCCCCGGGGTCACCTCCCTGCTGGAGCTCTTGGGGTGGGGACAAAAGTGGGGGTTCCTGGGTCACTCACTAGCTCCTCCCTCCTCCAGGTTCATCCCCTCCTGCCCTGCTGTCAAGGGGTCAGCGCCTGCCCCCAACACATTTGTTAATCAGCCTCAATAAAACAAGTTTAATACGAAGCATGTCTCCTGCTGTGTCCAGCTCCAGGGTGCAGGTGGGAAGCCCAAGAAAGGAGGCTTGTTGAGCTGGGGGAAGCTCAAGGACCTGACTGGGGTGAAGAGTCCTGTGGGCAGATCCCCGATTAGTGGGGGTAATGTTTAGTGCTTTAGGAGCAGGGGTTCAGAAAGGTGCAGCACTCTGGCCCAGCCATCCCCCTTACCTTCTAGAAGTTCTGGGGGCACTGAGGATTGTAGGACTTGGCCTGTGCTGCAGAGTTCCTGCCATGGGAGAGGGGAATCCTCCCTCTCCACTGCAAGAGAGCCCATGGGTGTGAGGTGCCTCTAATTCCACTCACTGGTTTCTGCTCTGCTGCCCTCCTGGTTGCCACAGATCCTGGGGGCTGCCTGAGCCAGACAGGCTTTACATGGGGGACGAGGGAGGTGCAAAGAAGGCATCTGGAGCAAGAAGTGTGGCCCCCCCCACCATTTTCTGAGTCTGACCTAGCCTGTTGTGCAGGGATGGGGACTTTGGGGGAGATAGTCTTGGAGAAACTAGTGAGGGGACAGCCATGGGTGGCTCCATCTCCGCTTGGAAATCCCCTTGTGTGGAGTGGCAGGGGGAGGGGGATTGTAGCAACACCAGGCCCTCCAGGGGTAGAATAACCTGCCAGGGTGCTGAGGGGTCATGTGTACTCAAGGGCTATTGTGCCAGAGCAGGAAGGGACAGATAGTTGAGGCCAGGAGTACTCAATGGGCAGAGTTATTTACCAGGGCAGGATGTGACAGATGGGAGGTGGGGCCATGCCCACCTAGGGGGAAGTTATGTGCCAGAGCAGGATGTGATGGGAGATATGGCCAAGCACACCCGGGGTAGAGTTATGTGCTAGGATAAGATGTAACATGCAGGAGGTGCAGCCAGGATCACCCCGTGGTGGAATTGTGTGGAAGTGGGATCAGGTACCCTCCAGCTACAAAGTTATGTGCTGTGGCAAGATGGGAGGGAGGTAAGGCCAAGCACACCCAGGGGTGAAGTTATTTGTGGGGGCAGCCAGCAGGTGGTTGTGTCAGGGCATAGTAAGACACATGGGAGGTGGGGCTAAGCACTACAAGGAGCTGTAGTTATGTGCTGAGGCAAGATGGGACAGATTTGATGCAGGCCAAGTACAGCCAGGGTGGGCAATAATTTTCACAGCAGGACAACTTAAGGAATTTTGCTGTGGTCATGAGCTGAGGCCACCCTTAAAAGGGGTAAGGCCTGAAGTAGAAGGGGTGGGAGTTGGGGAGGGAGGCTTTGAATTAAACACAGCAAAGGGCTCATAGGTCCCAGGCCTACCACTACTGCATTTCCTGGCTGCTGTCCAGAGTTGCTGAGGCTATTTAAAAGGTTTAGGGCACCAGCCCCTGCCAAGTAGTACTGCAACTGGGAGCTGAGATTCATTTAAAGAGGATCCTGCTGCCTGAGCCACCTGGAAATTCAGTGCACAGGCAACAGGATATAAATAGAAAGCAACCAGATGCAATCCACAGGCTGCATCAGTGTTAGATGGACTGGACTGGGCCTCTAGTCTGCATCTTGCCCAGTCCTGAATGAAATGCTGGGGTAGGGAGTGACAGATGGCAGCAGGGCCAGCACAACCACAGGGTGGAATTATGAGCTAGGGCAGGATATAACAGATGAAGTGGCTAGGCACCCATCAGGGTATTATGCCTGGAACCACCTCCATGACACAGTCAGGAGGCGGAGGCAGAGGCATAGGCCAGAACAGGATGATGCATGGTAGGTCAGGAACAGCCAGGAGATGGAGTTGTGTGCTGGGCCAGGCTAGGATAGATGGGAAATGCTAGGGTAGGATGGTACAGAGAGGAGGTAGGGCCAGGCCCCAACAGGGGGAGAAGTTATGTGCCCAGGCAGGAAGGGACACGTGGGAGGGGGGGTGTCCAGGTGGGAAACAGATGGAGACCTGGCAGTAGAAAAGCCAAGGAGAGGAGTCTCCCAGTCACTAGGTCATACAGCAGTACCCTCCCAAAGCTCAAAGACCACATTCTGTCAATGGAACCTCCCTGTTTATTGGGGGCCAGTGTCTGCACCCCTTCCCCAGAGCAGGGGCTCACTTGTGGTAAAAGCGCTGGCTCTGGGTATGCTGGATAAAGGGGTGACGTGAGGCAGGCTGGCCACTGGCAGGGAATCCAGACTGTGAGAGAGAGAGAGAGAGAGAGTGTTAATTGTGGGGGGGGGGAGGGGAGGCAGTCTTTGTCCCTCCCCACTGATGCCCCAAAGGGGCTGAGAGAAGGCAACCAACCCCCCACTAATCTTGTGGGGCTGCTGGGCTGGGAAGAGCAAGGCTCACTCAGCCTGCAGAACCGGGCCGGGAGGGGGAGGAGGGGGGTGTCACTCACCTTGGCGGCCGGTTGCATCTGGACGGGGATCTGAGGGGTGGGCAGCAGGGTCTGGTTAGGGTGCATGGCCTGGGGGTGCATTGGGCGCAGGGTCGACTGCGAAGACAGAAGCAGAGCACTAGAGGCCAGACCCCATGATCCAACCAGTCCCTGCCCGGGGGCTGGATGGGAGTTGGCACCCACTAGAGGGGACAGGACCCATCCCCACCCCCACTGAAACCAGCCAGTCATTGTGCTGGGGCTAGATGGAAACTGGAACACCCTAAGTGAGGACAAGCCCCAGAGGACTCACCGAGTCGGTGAAACCTGACTGCTGGTTGGCATGTTCCAGCTGCTTCTGTAGAGGGATGGTTGTGCTGGAGGGGATGAAACCTGACAAAGAAAGGAAGGGGGGCTCATGGCTCAGTGTTGGGGGGCTGGGCACCAGAAGGGAGTTTGGGGCAGGGTTTAGTCACATGCCAGACTTAGCAGACAAATGGGTCTCACCCAGCTGGGATAGGGAAGGGACTAGGGTGGAGGGGGTGAACACAGGGTGAACAGGGAAAAGGTGTCAGAAGGGATCACAGTCATGCTGGAAGGTATAACAAGTGGGGTTCCTCGGGGTCAGTTTTGGGTCTGGTTCTGTTCAATATCTTCATCAGTGATTTAGATGATGGCATAGAGAATACGCTTAATAAGTTTGCAGATGATACCAAGTTGGGAAGGGTTGCAAGTGCTTTGAAGGATAGGGTCAGAATTCAAAGTGATCTGGAGAAACAGGCTGAGGTAAATAAAGTTACCAGGACAAATGCAAAATACTCCACTTAGGAAGAAATAATCAGTTGCACAAATACAAAATGAGAAATGACCCTCTAGCAAGGATACTGCAGAAAGGGGTCACGGTGGACGGCAAGCTAAATATGGGTGAACTGTTGCAAAAAAAGAAACATTCTGGGATGTATTAACAGGCATGTTGTGAGCAAGACATGAGAAGTAATTCTTCTGCTCTACTCTGCACTGATTAGGCCTCAACTGGAGTAATTGTGTCCAATTCTGGGCACATTTCAAGAAAAATGTTGAGAAATGTGAGATGGTCTAGAGAAGAGGGTTAAAGATCTAGAAAACATGACCTATGAGGCAAGACTGAAATAAGTGGGCTTGTTTAGTTTGGAAAAGAGAAGACATAACAGTACTGAAAAGTGTTACAAGGACGAGGGAGAAAAGTTGTTCTCTTTGGCCTCTGAGGATACGACAAGAAGCAAAGGGCTTAAAGTGCAGCAAGGGAGGTTTAGGCTAGACATTAGGAAAAGCTTCTTGTCAGGGTGATTAAACACTGGAATAAATTGTCTAGGGAGGTTCTGGAATCTCCATCACAGGAGATATTTAAGAGCAGGTTGAACAGACATCTATCAGGGCTAATCTCGATCATGGCTACTCAATTTTGGAAGCCCAGGAGCCACAATACTCTCAGCACATGCTGAGGGTTGCAACTTAAGTGTGGTTGCATATACATGCAAATAGCTTCTTTCACATTGACGGGCATGAATACAAAGGTTAAGGCAAGACTACACAATATACCGGCCTCTTAAGTCAGTTTTGCTGATATTAATAAAATACAGTATTTACCCAATTTCCACCCATATGACAGCACTTTTAATGAGCAATGACAGTCCAGGAATTTAACTGCTAAAATACATATCAACAGAAGATATTGACTACTTTTTTTTTGGCTACCACCCATGGGCTGTGTGTTGAGCCCCGCGTAAATCCAAACCGTACCACAGGCTGTGGGCCGCATGTTGAGTAACCCTGATCTAGATGGTGCTTGGTTCTGCCATGAGGGCAGGGGACTGGACTTGAACTGTTGAGGTCCCTTCCAGTTCTAATGTTCTATGAGGGTTTGCCCAGCTGGGATGGGAGAAGGCATCAGGGGGTCTGTCCTAGGTAATCAGGTAGGGCATAAGAGGGTCTCATCTAGCCAGGTGGGGTGGGGGGGAGAGTCAGACAGGGAGGAGTTATCAGGGGGTCTCACCTGGCTGAGCAGGAGGGAAGTGCCCATGCAGTGCGTAGCTTGGCGGCTGCTGTGACAGGTACTGCATGGCAGGGAAGGCTGAGGGGCCTGTGGGGCAGAAAGTGAGGGTTAGAGCTCTGTCCCAACCCAGTGCCACCACCTCCCTTCGTCCCCCCAGCTCCCTGTGCCCTGGAACCACTCCAATTAAGCTGGTCCCCACTCCAGGCTTTGACTCACCACGGATGGGCTGGCTGCTAGCATAGCTGACAGGCACGGCTTGGCCTGGGGCAAAGTGCTGGCCCTGCCCCACAGCATAGGGGCTGTGCCCAGCCTGCCCGCTCTGGTACTGCCCATGCTCCGGGGTGCCGGGTGCGAAGGCCGGCTGGGTGGTGAAGTGCCGCGTCTGCTGGACACAAGGGGGAGAGGTCAGCAGCTCTGCAGTGACCCCAGAGGGGATGTGACCCACCCACCTTAACACTCACTGTGATCACAGGGGGTGCAAAGATCTGCTTTGTCCTGTCGGCTGAGATCAGCGTTCCAGCCCGGCTGTGCCCTCCGGGGCTTCCTGAAGAGAGACTGGGGTGAATGGTGGGGTGTTCCTGGGCATGGTCCCCCTCTCCAGGCGCTGCTGCCAGCCTTTGCCTACCCCAGGTAACCCCACCTGCAATGGTCCTCCCCCAGACTTCCCCATCCTTCCCCACCCCTCCCAACTGCCTTTTACCCCCATACTCTCCGCATCCTTCCCCATGCCCTCCCTATTGTCCCCCAGGCCCGTACCCTGCATGTTGAGGATGTGGGCCCCGGCGTGCACGGCCATGCCCTGCTGGTAGGCTGCAGCTGTCAGAGTCGTCAAATCGCTACAGGGCAAGAGAGAAGAGAGGCTGGCATGGCTCCCCTGCCTTGTCCACTGTTCCCCAGTCAGTCCCATCAAATCTAGCAGCAACGCAACACTGCATTCTGCAGCTCACAAAGTCACTTCATCAGGGAGTTCCCCATCTTAAGAGAATTGTAGCTTTCCACCCTCCCACCAAGTCATCTCTGATGCCTCCCTATAGCAAGACAGAAACCCTCTACGCCTTCCGCCAGGACAATACCCTCTCCCACACACCTGAACCAGGACAGGACCCTGCCCCACACATCCTCCCCCCTCACCTCTGCTCCTTGCGCCGGCGCTTCTCCTCTTCATGCAGCACCTTCTTCAGCTGTAGGAAAAGCTGATGCTTCTCCTCCTGTAGGGCCTGCAGCCTTTCCCCCAGCTTACTGATCTGTGGGGGGGCGAGGGAGGGGAGGAGAAGAGGGTCAGTGTGAGATGAGGGGACAGGGCCCAGACACCCAGCACTGGGATTCTGGGAGGAGGCAGCCTCTCCCTGAGAACAGGGCCCAGGGACCAGGCACTGGAGGAAGTGGGCTGTGATCTAGGGGGAGCCCCAGACCCCTCAATCCCTAGCCTGGCTCATAACCCACCACCCCATGGAGCTGGAGGATAGGAGACCCACGCCACCACACTCACTTGTTCTTTGGTCTCCTCTAGAGACATGCGCTCCTCCATCTCCTTCTTGCGGCGCCGTTCCTGCTCTTCCCTCATCTTCTGTTCCATCATCTTATCCACTTCCTCCTCCTCTGCAGATACACAGCTAGGGTCAGGACAACCTCCCCCCCCAAAAAAATAGGCTAGAAATATGGAAATAGTGCAAGCTGAGGACAGCCCATCTGTCCCCTAGAAAAGAGATCCAGGGACTGGAACCTCAGCATCAGTGAGGGACTGTGAAACTGAGGGCTGGCCTTCATCTCAGCCACAAGAACAAACCAGGTGTTTGTGGGGAAGACCTGGCTGTGAACATATTGGGGCCAATGTTGCGGGTGGGAAGGAACCCTGCAGCACTGACTCTGTAGGAGTTGGAGGGCATGAGGAGGAATGTAATTAGTTTTGAGAGCCAGTTGGAGAAACCAACTACCAGTGGGGCTGCTGGGCGGACAACATGTTAAGGACAGTTTTGCTTTCTTGCCTTAAATCCTCACCAGGTTTTAAAGAACCCTGAGTTAAAAGACAAGCCTCAGCTTCTCCTAATCCCTTCAAACAGTGGGTTTGCCACACTTTTCCATTGGTGGACCCCTCAAAAATTTCTAATGCCAGCATGGAACCCTTTGGAAATTACAGACCTGGGCTGTGCCCGCCCCCCAAAGGGGTTGATGGACTATAGACTGAAAACTTCTGCCTCAGTTACATTAAAAAGTAAATATGGTGAACCCCCAAAACTCTAGTAAAACTTTGCATCAAAGGCCCCATCTGAAGAGCAAGCTGGGGGGAGGGGTAACACCTAACTTTGGAGGTTCAGGCTTATAAACACAGCCCTTGGGCACCTATTCTGTATTAAGTGCTCGTGTTTCACAAAAATCACACATGACGATTAATGTTTCCATTAATCTTTTCCATCCATGCATGGACTTCTGCACATGAATGAAAGAATACATTTTGCTATGTGCACCAAACCATGTACCAATGGGTACCACTCGTGGAAACATAAACCTAGCTATGAGCAGGGCCAACTTTAGGAAGTGCGGGGCCCCCCAGGATTTTTTTGTTGAGCAAAAAAACCCAAAACACAAAAAAAGACGACTTAGGTAAGCAATTGCTGTGGAGCCTAAGCAATTAATCAAAGCTTATCCCCCAACAGAAGCCAAATTCAACCTGGTGTTACCCATCTATCACAGCTGGTCTGAGAATCACAAATCAGGCCAGAGAATGTTTAGGGCCAAACCATGTATTTGAAAGTTTGTTACATGACAACAAGCAACTGCAACGAACCCACCTATCTATCTCAGAAAAAAGATAGAAAGGTCCCATACACAAAAGGGGTATACTTTACAGAATAGGAGACAGCAGTGGATGCCTGCAACCTACAATCCCTTGGCTAACTGAAAGCCTTAGGATAAGATCAGCAGGAATCCTCTTCCCTCACTGCCCCTGCCCCCTTTGCCCTCTTTTTTCCTGATGCCCGCCCCCTCACCACTCTCTGCCCCATTCCCCTCATGCCCCTGTGCCCTCACACATGGCTTGCTCCATCCCCACCTTTCTCATGGCCACCCCTCCTTTCAAGCCTTCTCCCAGCACCTCCCCCTCCCCCCTCCAGACCCTAATGCCCTTCCCCTCCCCTCTCCTCTCCTCTCCCAGTATCACCCTGTCCCTCCTCACACTGACACCTCCCCTCCTGCCCTTTTCCTCATTGTCTGCACTTGGCCCCCTGGAATTTGTATCTTCCCTCTCCCCTCCACCTCCGCACAAGACGTCTTCCTCTCCCCCTGCCCTGCCCTGCCGTACCTTCTGCCTTCCACTTGGGGGCCGGAGTCTGTGCTCAGACCCCAAAAGTCCCCGGACTCCGAACTGGAAGGTAGGCCAGCACCACGCAGCACCAAACACTTTTAAAGTCCTGGGCCATGACGTGACATCACGTCACGCCCAGGCGTCTCCCCGGTCACCTGGAAATGCTGCATAGTGTGCGCAGGCAAGGCGAAGCCGACTGAATGCTGCGCACAGCAGGGATGGCTCGGGGCTGGGGGGACGGCCATATAACTTGCCGCCCATGGCAGGTGAGCCTGCACAGCATGCGCTTGCTCTCACCCCAGCCCGGCGCCCCCCTAGCGTGGTGCCCTGGGGCAATTGCCCCTCCCTGCACCCCCTTCGCTATGCCTCTGCCCCCCCCATCACATCCGTCAGGCTGGGAACCAAGGCTCCCCACCGCCAGTGTCCCCCACCCCTCAGCGCTCCCGTTTTTGCACAATCCACCTCCCCACCCAACCAAGCTAGGGCTGGCCCCGCGGCTGCCAGCGGAAGAGATGGGCTGTGCCGGATCGGGCAGCACGCGCGAAGGAGGCGCAGCTGGCGCTGGCCTGGCCAACCGGACGCTGGAGCATGCTGCCACTGCTCAAGCTGCCACAGGTGGTGGCCGTGCTAGCGGCCGGTTCCGCACGTGGCCTCAGCCTGCAGAGCCTGGTGCTGGAGCCCCTCAGGTAAGAGACGGCAGCCAGGGGCCGGGCTGGGCCAGGCCTGCCTCTGCAAGCTGCTTGGGGCCCCGTGGGGGAAGCGCGACTCCACCTGCTTTGACTGCACCCCACAACGCTGCTTTGCACCCCGGCGCCATGTGCTCAGGGTGAGTCACCGCTCCCTGGGCTGCAGGTGGCTGAGAGCTGACTGCGCCTCTCCCCCCTCCCCCACCTTACCTTCTGCCTTCTACAATGCGGGGCCAGACTCCGAGTCCGAGCCACCTGCACTTTTCAGTTTTAAAAATCCTGGGCCGTGACGACGTCACATCACGCCCGGGTGTCACTCCGTCCACGTGCAAACACACGCGCATGGCAGCAGCAGCTGGCAGCGTGCGCAGGCAAGGGGGAGCAGCCGACTTCCGGGTGTAGAGCCCTCTCGGGTGCAGGGCCCGATTCAGCAGAATCAGCTTAAGGCCGGCCCTGGCTATGAGCACTCTTCTAAAACTGGGTGGCATTCAAATCTTTCCTGAGTGGCTGCCCAAGCACCCAGCTTACAGGGAACACTAATGACAAGCTCATCCACACCTTTAACAATGTACAGTAAAACTCCAATTGTCCGGCATCCAGTGGTCCGGCACTCCTGATAGTCTGGCACCAACCGGAACCCGGAAGTGCTCTGGCCAGCCGGACAATTGGAGCTGCTCTGCCCGTGGCCTCCCCAAGTCAGCCGCTGGTCAGTTTCAGCAGCGGCTGACTTGGGGAAGCCGGGGGCAGAGCAGCTGGGGTGCTGCTGGGTTGGTCCCGCAGTGCCACCCTCTCCCACGCTCTCATCCTTAGTCCCCCCTTTCCTCTGCCAAGGGCTGCAGTGTGGAGGTGTCACCCTAGCTGTTGGGGAGACTGGGGCCCAGCTATAGGGGAGGCTAGAGCAGAGCAGCAGGAAGTGGCTGGTGACCCTGACCTCTAGGGCTCTGATCTGTGAGGTGCCCCCGATGTGAGGACGGAGGGAGAAAGGAAGAGCAGGGGCTCAGGCCTGTTTTTCAGGGGATGTCTAAGAAACAGGGAACAAAAGGAGGGGGTGTCTGAGGGTCACCCTCCACCCCTGGTATTGGGCCCCTTGAAATCCGCCTCCGGAGAAGTGGGGCTAGCACTGGGGACTCAGGAAGCCAGGAGAGGTTCTTGGCCACACCCTATAAGGCACTGTGCCCTCCTCCAGCACAGGAGAGTGCGAGGGGGTGTCCTTGAGGAGCAGTAGGACAGAGGCTTGGGGAGGTTCCCAAGAGGCAGTGTGATGGAAGGAGCAGTGCGGGCAGGGGGACCAAGGGACAGTGCAGTGGAGGGAGGGGAATATGGGGGAGCCAGGGAGTGTGTGTGTGATGGGGTGGAGGGAGGGGGATATGGAGGGACCCAGGGGGTGCAGTGGGGGAGGAGAATATGGGGAGGCCTGGGGTCGGTGGGGGAACCCCAGGGTGGTGTGGTGGAGGGATGCGGCGGGAGGGGGGACGTGGAGTGTTCCAGGGGGTGGGGGGTTTCCAGGGGGAAGGGCAACGGTGAGGTGGGGACAACAGGTGGAGGCGGGGCTAGAGCCGCTGAGGGGTGTGGCCAGACGGAGAGGGGTCATTGGACAGGTGACGTGAGACACGAGGAGGGCAGGGGCGCGTGGCGCGGAGCACGCGAACGAGGCTCACCCTGCCGCTTGCGCTCGCGCTCCACCATGACGTGGCGGTGGAGGGCGCGCGCCATGGCCGAGGAAAGCTTAGGCCGCTCCAGCAGCGCCGGCATCTTCGCTCCGCGCTCGGGCACCGGCCCCAGCCGTACACTTCCGCTTCCGGGGCGCGCGCCTGCGGCGACCCGGCCGCTCCTCTCGTGTCAGCTTATCCCGCCCCCTGTGCGCGCGTGAGAACGGGATCCGGCCTCGCCCTTGCCCTTACGTCAGATGGCCCCGCCCTCTCTCATTTCCCAGCGAGACCAGGCTCTGCCGCTTGGCCGTGCATCAGAATGAGGCTGGCCCCGCCTGCTGGTGGCAGGAGTGGGATTTCGGCCGAGCCCAGGGCATGCGCCTGTGTGGGCAGAGGCAGCATAGCTGGCCCCCGCCCGGGAGGAGAAAGGGACAGCGGGGGGCCTCCCACTCCAACTGGGTGCTGGGGGTGTGTGCTCGGGTGACCAGCACCCTGCTGTTTTGTTATTGATCTAGAACAGTGGTCTCCAACCTTTTTAAGCAGATCACTTTTTGAATTTGTCAGTCTAGGATCTGCCTCTAACACAAATACCCCCAGCCCGCCCCTTTGATGAGGCCCCACCCTCCTCTGTGAAGTTGGGATACAAGGGAAGGGGACAGAGCAACATCAGCACCTCCCTGCTTCTTGTCTTCCCCACCCCACACTACATGCAGAAGGCTCCCAGGGGACAGCTCTGAGGCTTTAGGCAGGAGCAGTGGGGGAAGGGCAACTGACATGCAGGCACTTGAGAACCTTCCAGCCAAACCAGTCAGGATCACCTGTCAGAGGCTCCAAGATCTTCTGATAGATCCTGATTGACTGGTTGGTGACCCCTAGTCTAGAAACTGAGTCTTGTGCCTATGGGGCTCTGCTTGGAGGAGCAGCCTGCAGCCCCTAGGCACCCGATATCTACACCTTTGCTCTGCCACAGCCCATGGAAACTGTGGGGATGGGGTCTGCAGGCAGAGAGCCAGAGCAACCTGCTGGCCACTTCCTGGAAGTGGCTTCACCCCCAACTCCTATCTGGTCCATCAAGGTCAGGGGGCTCTGTTTGTGCCTGCAAGCCCTTTCCCTGCAGCTCCCATTGGCAGTGTGCCTAGCGTACGGGAACTGCTGAGTTCACCAGTGTGGCTGGTGCAGCATTGGGAGACAGCACCTGCCCCCCACTCTGACCATAGGATTCAGAGATCACCCAGCAGGGCTGGTGAGAGGACAGGATGGGAGTGTCCAGGTGGTGTGATGATGGGGGGGGGGGGGGGAGGGGAGAACGCAGTACAGGACAGTGTGGTGGCAGGACTATGGGGAAAGGCATCAGGTAGCGAGGAGAACCTGTACTGGGAAATCAGAGAGTGAGGTAAGTCCTGGGTGGGGTGCTGGGCAGCTGTGGTGGGGCTGTAGGAAAGAGTGCTGGAATTATAGCCCTTTACATTTGTGTTAGCAAAGTTGTTGGGGAGGTTAGGGGTATGCCTGGCACAGTGAGCTGTGTGGCACAGCACAGGCCCCATACACTGGCCACTGATCTGCTCCCTTCCAAATCATGAGCAATCTAGGGGGAAGTTGTAGGAGGGAGCAGTACTCATCCCATGGTTATTAGAGAATGTGACTCTTCCTCGAACATGTGGGCTAGGTCTAGACTGGAATGATTTTCCGCAAATGCTTTTAACGGAAAAGTTTTCCGTTAGAAGCATTTGCGGAAAAGAGCATCTAGATTGGCACAGATGCTTTTCTGCAAAAGCACTTTTTGCAGAAAAGCGTCCGTGCCAATCTAGGCGCACTTTTGTGCAAAAAAGCCCCGATCGCCATTTTCACAATCGGGGCTTTTTTGTGCAAAACAAATCTGTATAGTCACTTAACCCTGGTCTGCACCAGAAAAAGGCAATTTTAAGTCATGGTACCAGATATGTGTAACCAGCCTAGTTTAACAGTCTCCCCCCTTTCTGGTGACACAAACACAGACACAGCTGAGGTGGCTGAATGGTGGTTTATCAATTAGGGGGCTCTAAGAACCCTCCATTCCACCCCATAATGCAACTTCACCTCCCCCCAACCTTACAATGGAAAAGCAGCTTAAATAAAACTTTTAAAAAAGTAACAGGTGGGGAAGGAGTGCTAAACCTGCCCCCCCAAGGTTCCCCCACGAGGAAATTCACATTTCAACAACACCAATAGGTAATAAATAAGGAGGGATGGTTGGGTGAGGGGACAGTAGGGCTGATTTTGGGGGCTACTGGCACCACAGGAGCAGTGCTTACTGCACAGGAAAGGGGTGTAGGACAGTGGTTGCAGAAGGTGGGAGGGGGATGGAGGCAAGGTAACTTGGCCAACCTTTCCCCTCCACTATGGTGTGGAAAAAACAGGGAGTCCCCTGCCTCCCTCCCCCAAGCCAGAGAGGGGGCAGGCTAGAACCACCACTAAGTGCTACAATTCAACATCCCTCCTCCTCAAAGCAGGGGGCTTGCCAAACGGGGGAACAAAGAGGGAGTTAAAAGAACAAATTCCCCCAACTCCCCCCGGCTACTCCAACCCTCCCACACCCCAATAACTGAATCTAGCACTTCCTTGAAATATTCATTGGGAAACTTTCCCTCCGAATGAGAGTCCCCCCCTTGGGAGGCAAGATCAGGGCCCCCCAGCCATGGAAGGTGACTCCCCATCATAGCAATCTGTGCCAGGGGCACTTACTCTCCCTAAGCTATTTAAGTGTGGAAGGGTAGAGATCTCCCCCACAGAGGTAGGTCCTCCCTAAGAAATTAAGTCTTTTGTGGTGCAATATATTCCCTCCCCCCCCCCCAAAATCTCCCACCATGCTGTAAGTCCCCCCCAAATCTGCCCCCTCTTAGCTTTTTCTATGTGCAAAATACAGCTCTGGGCACCAGAGGGAGCTGTGTGTATGGGGGGGGGCTTCCCCCCAGATTTAAAACAGTGTCAGACTCTGTATCTTGTCCAAATTCTCCCCCCTTAGGCTAGGCCATAGGGGGGTGGAAGAGTGCAGACGTGTGTGTGGGGGTGATACACACTGAAGATAACCCCCCCTACCCAAGAAAGGCAAGTTCCTCTGGTGATTATCCCCAGCTGAGCACAGGGAGAGCATGCTGCAGAGAGACAACCCCCCAAAAAACCAATCTTCCTTCTGGAATCGGGATGGAGGGGGTCATACTGCTGAAAGCCCCTCCCAGCATCCAGTGCCCCCTGCTGGTCCAGGGTGGGAGAAAGATGTGCGCTGCAGATCTGCTGCTCCCCATGCCTCCAGCCACTGGGGGGGGTTACGGTCCATTGGAGGGTGGTGGTAGATTTCCCCCTGGCTGGCTGTGGGGAGGGTCACTCCACACGCACAAGCAGGCCATAGAGCACGGTGGCGCCTTTCTCCTTGGTGACCCACTCTATCTCAGCCATGCTGAAACGAGGGTCCGGGGGCTCAGGGGCACCAGCTGATGGGGGGCCTGGCTTGTAGGAGCCAGGGCGCACACACACTTGGAAGGCCACCTGTGCCCCATGTTGCCGCTGTGACTTGGGGTCCCGGAATCTGCAGGGAGAAGAGGAGACACAGTGGGTCAAAGATTCACAGACTATTTCTAGTCCCACTATCCCCCGCCAGTGGCAACTGGGACTCTCTGCTCCTCCCTTACACCCACTGGCCTCTAGAGGTGGGACTGATCTCCCTCCCTCACCCCTGCTAGCTTCCCCTAACCAGGGCCAAGACTCACTGCTCTCAAGTGTCTTGCTCCCTCCTGCAGCAACTGAGACTCACTGCTCCACCCGAGGCCCACTGCTCCCCAGTGGCAGGCAGGACTCACTGTCCCCCATAGCCCCACTAGTCCTGAGTGGCAGGTGGGACTCATTGCTTTCCTCTCCCCTAGCCCAAATGCTCCCCCGTGGCTGGCAAGACTCACTGTCATTCCCCCCCCACCCCTGCCAACCCCACTAGAGTGGCAGGCTGGACTCACTGCTTTCCTCCTCCCTAGCCCCGCTGCTCCCTGATGGCTGGTGGCACTCACTGCACTTTGGTGGCGAAGGCCTCCAGGCCAGCGTAGCGCAGGGTGGGCGAAAGCAGGATGCACTGGGGCTCAGCCCCATGGCCTGGGGAACTGTTCTCTGCCTCATGGTATCCTCCACCCTGGGGGTCCACCTTGGCAGGCCGGCAGCTCAGGATGGACGCACTGCCTGGGACAGGGGACAGCCGTGAGCCAGGCCCCATCCCTAAGCGCAGGCCCCATCTTTAAGCACTGCTCCCTCCCCAGTAGGAGTTTGGGTCCTGGAACCCCATAATGGGACTGGTCATGCTTCATGCATGTGACCCTCTGGAAGAGGAGTAGGGTGCAGCTGGGAACCAGGACTCTTGGGTTCTCTCCCCAGCTCTGGGAAGGGAGTGGTAGTTGGTGGGTCAGAGTGGGCGGGAGGTGGGGGGGGGGGCATGGGCTGGGAGCTAGGATGCATAAGTTCCATCCCCTGGTCTGGGCAGGGCATAATGTGCTCTGTGCTGGGTCCCTCCTACCTGCCCCCAGTTCCCCTTGGTCCAGCATCCTCCGGACAGCACCGACACTTGTGCCGTGATAAGCCATGTGCCACTTCTTACAGGTGCTGGCGACCTCCAGCTGGGGGTTTACCCTGCCAAGGTGGGAGGGTGTCAGAGCCAGTGTCCCCCCCTCCCCATTCCAGTCCAATCCCAGCAAGAGCCCCTCTTCCCAGCCTCCCCCTCCCAACAATAGTGAACCAGATCCCCCTCTCTCCAGGCTGATACCTGAGGTTGAAGCGACACCAACCAAAAGGCAGGGCATAGTCCCGGGGGGGCTCCCCCCGTTTATAATAGGCCTCATCGCCCCGCAGCTTGTGGCACGACTCACAGTAGCAGAGGCTGAATTTGGGATCTTCTGCGAAGTAGTCATCTGGGAAAGAAGGGGATGGAAGTCAGGCATGGGGGGAGGAATTTAACTGAGGCAGCAATGCTGCATGAGTCTAAAGAAAGCCTGAGGCATCGAGTGTTAATGCTGAATGAACCCTACTGATGGCAACAGTCCATTTCAGTCACCAATGTGGTTCACTCTGAAGCAGATTTAGAAGGCCCCTGGGGCCAAGGGAGAGGGTCCCAACTTACCTGGAAGCAGCAGGAGATCCTTGAAGCGGGCACAAAGCGCGTGGTACTCACAGGTCTTCATAGTGTTCATGTCCACGGGTGGAGTCCAACACACACTTTCCTTAATGCCTGCAACAGAAAGGGACGGGTAGCCAACCAGCCAGTCCCTTCCCACATGTACTAGAACAGTAGTACCCTTGGTAGTCCGCGATGGCACTGCAGGGGGTCTGTGGAAAGTTTAAAAATAAGGCTTGGACCCACCATAGGGGGCCTGATCCTTATTTTGCTTTTTCTCCTCCCTCAGAGAGGGGGGCCTGTGAAATTTTAATAGATTAGAAAGGAGTCTGTATGTTCAAAACAGTTGGGAACCACTATCCTAGAGACAGAGGCTACCTCTAGACTGCAAGCTTCTTTCAGAAGCTTTTCTGGAAGACATCTTCCAAAAAAACTTCTTCTGAAAGACAGCGTCCACATTGCCAAAGCGCATCGAAAAAGCAATCTGCTTTTTTGACCGATAGTGTCCACACTGAATGGACGCTATTTTGCATGTAAGCTGAGATTGCTATGGACGAATGGCCATCAGGGCACTGGTGCTTTTTCCTCTTTTCTCTTCTCTTGAAAGAATGCCCTCTTCCCCATCTACACACGCCTTTTTCCCCGAAAGAGCTCTTGCAGAAAAAGGCTTCTTTCTTGTAGAAAGAGGTTTACCAATGTCAGAAAAACCCCCTCTCCTTTCGATATTTTTTTCCAAAGGATGCGATTGCAGTGTGGCTGTAAATGAAGGTTTTTTTGTTTTTTTTTTGTTTTTTTTTTTAAAACAGCTGTTTTTCTGGAAAAACTCTGTAATGTAGACAGCCCGAGTAGGGAGGGCCTAGCCCCGGACCCCACCCATCCACCCGGGCAGATCCCCCTCTAACCCATCAAAGAGCGGAGCAGTTCCATCACTTACCATCCACCATGTCGGCCTTCTCCATGTCCCCCTGGCTATGCAGATCTGTGCTCTCCCCTCCCAGAGCTGGAGTATCATTTGTTACTATGGTAACCTGGGGGCCACAAATGCATTGGTTGGGGGGAGCTGGGAGCCAGCACACCTGGTTCAATCCAGGCTCAGGAAAGAGAGTGCCAAGCGAGAGCTGGTGGATTACCGCACGGGGCTGGGAGCCAAGATGCCTGGGTTCTCTCCCCAACTCTGGGAGGGGAGTGGGAGCTAGTGGTTAGAGCGGGAGGGGGGCACGCTCTGGGTTCCGCCCTGCTGGGAGTGGGGCTCACCTGCTCGCACTGCCCATAGAGGTCGACAAGCATGTAGCAGGGTGTGGGGATGTCCTGGGCAGCCACCCCCTGGTCCATCCCGTTGACATAGAGGTGCAAGCAGCTGCTCAAGTCCAGCAGGAGCCCCAGCACTGTCCCCTCAGGGCACGTGTCCAAGTTGGGCCCATAGTTTTCACAGATCTGGGGGTGATGGGCACAGGGTCCATGGTGAGCTCCAGAAATCCCCCGCCCCCCCCCCCCCACTGTAGAAGTCCAACAGCGCCCCTTCCCCATCTCCCAGACCAGCCAGTCCCTGCCCGGTGGGAGCCAGGGCCCCCTAGAGGGGATAAGCCCCCTACCCTGTTCCCATCCTCCTGAGTCAGCCAGTCCCCACTCTGAGGCCGGATGGGAGCTGGCACCCCTTAGAGGACACAAGTTCTAGGAACTGCCCCACCTTGAGTGAGTTATGGAAGACAGAGTCACGCTGCAGTAGCCAGGCAGAGCGCTTGAGGGAGCAGGCTGTGGCAGGGAAATTGAGGCGCTCGGGTGAGGTGCCAATGACGCCCAGGGACAGAGACGATGTCCACTGGGGGTTCAGGAAGTTGATCTGAACCTGGGGAGGAAGACAAGTGGGAAAGCTTGGAAATAATGTCTGACACCACTAACACCCACCTCCCACAGGGCAGTGACTGATACCAACCCTGACAACAGTTACAAGGGTTAGACATTTACACTGCTATGACATCTATCCCTAGCCTGACAGCAGCGGCGCCTACCACAACAGGCAGAAGAGTCCTCTGCCCTCCCCCAAATTAGATCATATCCTTCCCTGACAAGAAGCAGCAGGCCCTTTTGCCCACCACCCTGATTTGTGGGGATGTGATGTTATGAGGAAGAGGGGGGCCACTGTGCTTCCTGCCCGCTCACAACATCACATCTTCCCAAAACATGAGGTAGGAGACACTATGCCTTTCCACCACACAATATCACATACTCCCCCAAGAGGAAGGAGCCTACCTGGAAGAGCTGGCCTGGGGGCAAGGGCTGAGCGATGACCACGATGCCCTGGTTGTAACTGGCCACACGGGTGGCCGTCAGGTTGCTATTGGATAGAAGGATGTTCTTGCCGTGGTTCTCCAGGAACTCCATGGCAGCCAGCGGCACGGGGGCCTCATGCTCACACTGTAGCAGAGGGAAGAGGAGTCATTCTCCAGCACCCCCACCCCTAGAGGAGACAGTCCATGTACCTCATTCTCTTCCCTGCCGCTCCAGGCAGCCCCCACACTGGGGCCAGATGGGAGCTGACACCCACCAAAGGAAAACATTTCCCATCCTCCAGCACTCACAGGTGCAGGCTCTTCCTCCTCTTCTTCCTCACTGCATGTCTCGGAGGTGACTGAGGGTGGCTTGGTGCCATCTGACTCCTCCAGCACCGTGGAGCTGACAATGGAGACGGCAGTGACGCGGCCATACAAATCCAGCACCACGTAGACATTCTGAGGACATAGAACGGGACGGAGGGTGGGGGCGCCTGGTGGGTCAGAGTGGGAAGGAGGGCTGGGACCCAGCACTCCTGGGTTTCTCCCTAGCTCTGGGGGGAACAGGTGGCTGGGTTCCATCCTTCTCTCTGATTAGTAGGGCCTCACTTGCAACCTCCCTCAAGTTTCTCTCTGTTCAGTTTTGGGTTGGATTCCCCCCCGCCCCACTTGAACAGCTTGACCCCCGCCCCAGTATTTGTGGGGAGCAACCCCTTCCCCTCTTGGCCAACCCAGCCCATCTTCATCACTGCCAGCCCTTCTCTGCACTCGGGCTAGGAGAAATCCCTCATTTTGATCACGGCGCTAGTTCTGGTCCCCCAATAGGTTTCTCAGATGTCCTGTCCCAGTGAAGCCATGGGAAATGCCCCTGGAGTCGTCTCCTATGGCACAGTGGCTTCCTGTGACATCACATCATGCATCCCTCAGACAGGAAGAGGCAGGCCCTATCCTCCCATGACACCACATCACAACCTCTGAGACAGGAAGAAGCTGCCCTGCACCCATGACGTCACAAACACCCTCCCACGGAGCTACCTTTGAGGCTCAGGAAGGGGCAAGGCTCTGCCTATATCCTTGTCTCATGTGGGCTCTGCCCCCCCAACGCAGCTGCAGGGATGAGGCCCAAGCAAGGGGCTGTGGGCATTACCTTGGCCACGCCGGTAGCAGCAGGCCCCATGTCCTCGCCATCAACCAGGATGTGCATGGTGTCGTCCACACAGTGCTTCACCCCGACACGGTTTCCCACCTACCATTAGGAGTGCCTGGGTTAGTGACAGGTCCACCCATGGGCCTCCAGCCCCACATCCTTTGTCCATCCAACTCACCCTGCCCACTCCGCCAGGCCTCTGGCATGACTCACCCCAAGCCTCTCCAGAGAGCAGCCGTAGTTCTGCTTTTGCAGGAGGCCATTGCGCCGCACCTCAGAGCCAGTCACCACCCATGTGGCCTTAGACTGCAGCTCCAGCAGGGAGGCCGGCAGCCCCGTGGCCGCATAGGGCACCTCAGAGGGCAACAGCGTGGTCAGCCCCAAGCAGAAGGAGCCTGACCACTTCTCATCCAGCTCCTCGATTTTCACCTATGTGGGGGGGAGGGGGCATAAGCATGGGTCAGAGGTCACCAAGTAATGGGAGAGGGTGAACATGAGTGCTACCCCTGCACCAGAGTAAGGCTGGAGTACAGAGCGCCCCCTACTGTCCCCAGGGGGAAGGTACCGGGTGTACCAGCCACTTCGGCCTGGTGGCGGGGCAGCCATCATTCAGAGAATGGGCTCCATCTACTCAATGTGCAGCAGCAGTGAGAAAAGCAAACAAAAAATTGGAAATGGTAAAGAAAAGGATAATGAATAAGACACACACCCACATCTTGAATACTGCATACAGATGTGGTGGCCTCATCTCAAAAAAAAGGTATCTTAGCATTGGAAAACCCTCAGAAAAAAGCAACAAACAGGATGAGAGGGTCTGGAATGGCTGCCGAATGGAGGAGAGATTAGTAAAACTTTACAGCTTGGAAAAGAGTTGACTAAGGGAAGGATGTGACTAAGGTCTAGAATATCACGACTGGTGTGGAGAACATAAATAAGGAAAACTTATTTACTCCTTCACACTACAGAAGAATTAGGGATGACCAAGTGAAATTGATAGGTAACAGGTTTAAAACCAACAAACGGAAGTATTTCTTCATACAACACTCAGGCAACCTGTGGAACTCCTTGCCAGAGGATATGTCCATCAATTACTATTAGCCAAGACAGGCAGGGATGGTGTCCCAGCCTCTATTTCTCAGAAGCTGGAAATTGGCAACAGGGGCTGGATCACTTGATTCCTTGTCTTTGGAACAACCTGGCATTGTTCAGAGTTGGAAGACAGGATCCTGGGCTAGATGGACCTTTGGTCTGACCCAGCATGGCTGGTGTTACATTCTTATTGATAGTCCTGCCCCCAGCCCATGCAGGAGGGACTCACCTCAAAGACCTCATCAGTCTTCAGCTCCTTCATGCTGAAGATGATGCCATGGCAGTAGCCCGCCAGGCGCACAGCCCGACAACCATCGTCCTGGAAGGCCACGTTCTTCCCACAGCTGTTGTGGAATCGGTGAGCCACGCCTGGCACTGGAGAGGGATGGGTAGAGGGAAGGAGGAGGAGGAGAGATGAGGCCATCTATAGTTAGGGCAGGGTGGGTCGGGGGCTGCTGACCCACAGAAAAAAAAAAAAATCAGTCGGGGGCTGCACACAAGTGAGAAGCAGAAAAAACCAAAACCCCAAACCCTCACTGACTTGACCCCGACTAAGAAGGAGAAAGACACTCTCCACATTCCCCTTGCACACCAGAGCTTGGGGGGCCCAGGCTAGTAGATTTTGTGTGCTCGAGCCCACCGGTGAGGCAGCAGGGGAGCTGAGTGCCAGTGCAGGTTTCCCAATGCTGGGGGAGGCCCTGAGCCTCAGGGGCTGGATCCAGGCAAGCCGGGAGCTGCATCCAGCCCCTGGGCCTGAGGTCCCCCCCTCTTGAGTTAGGGGATGTTGTGTCGTGGGAAGTGGGGCTCAGCAGGGGGTGCTCTCCCATGGCGGGCAGGACTACCCCCTGGGCTGTGCTCAGGGGATGCTGTGGGGTAAGGAGCATGGTGGTGGTGGTGGGGGGAGGGGGTTTCACCTGGTGAGTGGATGGGGAAGGATTTCTCGGTGATGTTGCTGGTCGACAGGCTGTTGTCCATGGGGCCTGTGGCGCTGGTGATGGACACCTGGACGCACTGACCGTAGAGATCCACCACGGCATACACCTCTGTGCGAGGCCACGGGGATGGGAGAGGAAGGAGAAAGGGTTAACTAGGTAGCAGCCAGCACAGCACCCAGCTAGGCTCTTATCTCCCTACAATCAGCACAATGAGTCCTTCCATCCCAGCCCCCCTCCTTGCTCAGACCTATGGCTCTATCTAGCCCACATATTCTCTCACTGGATCACTGAAAGGGGTCCATCCAGCCCTCCCTGCCCACAGACCAACGGGCCCCTTCAGGGGTGAGGTGGAGAATACACTGGGGTTGGATTGGCCCAAAGGGACCAGTGCTGGGGCAGGAGGAGAAGACTCACCCTTGCCAGAGGGCAGGCCAGAGCAGGCCACGCCCTGGTCCACGCCGTTAATGAAGTAGTGAAGGTCCCCCTTGGCTGTGCGCATCATGCCAATGCGGGAGCCTGTGGTCAGCGAGTCCAGGTCACAGCCATAGTTGTTGCGCATGGTATTGCCGTCCTGCATGATGGCTGTGCCACTGGGGGGTGGGGGGGAGAGCCACTGGGAGTCAGACTCTCTCTACCAGGAAACTCAAGCCATGCCCCTCCTACCTCCCACTGTATCCCAAGTCCCCAGACCCTGAGGCACAGTGCTGCCTCCCACCTCCAGCCCCAAGACACAACTCTGCCTCTCCTGTGGATGAGGGGATGAGACAGGCAGCCAAGGCCTCCCCATCCTCCCTACAACCCTCTCGCTCACCTGAGCATCCAGGTGTCATAGTCGATGTCTGTCATGGTGTTGGGGAATTCCAGGTCTTCAGGCCGGATGGCCGTGACCCCTGCAAGAGAGAGTCCCAGTGGTGTGGGGTGGGAAGGAACCTGGGTAGAACTCCCCACCTCACACTGACCCTAGACCAGCCATCCCACCTGTTATGTAATACCCCCGCCCAGGTCTGTTTGCCAGGCTCTACCGTCTGGGATTCGATTCACGATGTTCTGTATCCCCTGACCCTTTTTGCTCCCACAAGCCCCTGGCTGCTTAGCCAGGGTTGGTTTTTCCTTCTGAAGAAGAACTGGTCTTCAGTGAACTCAGCCTGGTGAGTTCACAGTAATATGTTGCTGTGGATTTGAATTCTGACCACTCCCCCAAAGTGCCGGTGACCCCTTAGGCTTGGGGGCAGCTGCAAATTCAATAAATACTCTCATCACTCCATTAGCCAGGTGAGTTGTGAAAGTATCAAAGTCCGAATGCAGGGCAGCCCCCATGGGACCCCACTTGCTCTGAGCTAGTGTTTTACCAGGACTCAATACGATTTAGCCAGTGCCGAGATGCAGCCACCTCTGACGCTGCTTCAACTACCTTTCCACCTTGGCACCAGGTGAGGGGTCCCTGTGTAACCAGCTGCCTCTGGTTGGGGAGATCCAGGAACTCCCTGTATAGCCCCCCTGCCCCTGGTTCTTACCTGCCTCTATAGAGCCAGACCAGCGATCCACCATCTTCTGAATGACAATCTCAAAGAGTTCTCCATCTCGGAGCGCCCTACATGGGGGGAGTGGAGACCAATGAGCCCCGTTGGGGCAGGAATCCCGCTCAGGGCCGGGGTTGGGACGCAATGGAGCCGGCCTGGGGTTGGGAGTGGGGAGACGGGGGAAGCTGGCGTGGAGTGGGGGGGGGGGGGTGGAACGTGCCCGTCTCTGCCACACACACCGACCGGTTGGAGACGACAATGGCATCGTTGAACTCGCTGCGGCAGTTCTGGCGCAGGGCTGTGCGCCCGCCGTTGGTAATCACTGCGTTGCTGCCGTGCAGCTGGTGGAAACGCAAGTCGCTCACTGAGGCCACGGACGAAGGGCTGCTGGGTGACACCTGGTTGTTGCCTTCTGATAGATCATCGGGCAGTGGAAGCAGATCTGGAGGCGGCAAGGAGGTGGGGTATTCTCAGTGTGCATGAGGACCCCTACCACATCCAAGCCCTCCCCCTCCTGGCCCAGCCCTCACTTGGCCTGGCCCAATCTATTCCCCCCTCTCCTCCACTATATACCAACCACCACCGAGAACCATCCGCCCCCAGGCTCACCCGTGTCGTCGAGGATCGTGGCCTGTGCTGCCTGCCCATACAGATCCACCACAGCATACACATTGGGGGGCACGTTCCAGGCGGCTGGCCCCTGTGCCACCCCGTTGACGAAGAAGTGCAGCGTGCCATCCTCCTTGCGCACCACGCCCACAGTGTCACCCGCCTGGGGGGGCGGACAGAGGGGGTAAAGAGCACCGTGGGGCAGAAGGCAGGCTTCCCCTTACGGTACCCCCAACCCACCTTGAGCCGGTCCAGGTTGTGCCCGTATTCATCCAGAATGGTGGTGCCATTGTGCATTACCCCATTGCCTGTCATCATCCAGGTGCCTAGAGCGAGAGGAGATGGGGATTACCAGCTCACCATTAACCCATGGAACTGCCTGCCAGTGTGCAGGTTGGCAAAGAACCCAGACAGTAGCTTGGGAAACCATCTGCTTTGAGGTGCGGCCACTAGTCCCCAGTGGACAAATAAGCTGAGAAACTACCTGCCACAGGACACACTACATGCTACTCCAGCCAGCAATTAACCTGGGGAACTACCCACCCCACAACTGCCAGCCCCGTGGGCCACTTGGAGGCATCTAGCGAGCCATGTCTCCCTAGCAGAGAGCTGGTCAAAAGCTGGAGAAGGGCTGAGCTTGGGGGCAGAGCAAGCCACCAGTTGTTCTTCTCCCTCCCACCCCCATGGTGCACCCAGGCACTGACCTGAGCGCAGGTTGGTCATGGTGGAGGGCAGCTGCAGGTAGGTGGGGTTGTGGGTGGTCACCCCGATCTCAATGGAGCCTGCCCACTTGTCCACCATCTTGTCAATCCGCACCTGGAAGACCTCGTTGTTGCGCAGGGCGCGATTGCTGAGGACAACTCCATGGTTAAAATCGTCCGTGGCACTGGGGAAGAGATGGGCTAGCTCAGACATGAGCCACCGACCCCTGCACTCCTCCATGCTGAGATACAGCCACCTCTGGGGCGAGGCGGTTGGTTACACAGGGACCCCTCACCCAGCGCTGAGATGCAGCCACTTCTGGGGAGGTGCAGTTGGTTATACAGGGACCCTTTGCTTATGGGGCAGCAGATCTGCTGACCCTCAAAGATTCGGCTCTGTGGGGGTTGAGGGCTGATCCACGGGATGTGAATTCTCTCTGATCCCAAAAGCCACCATCGCATTGTGGCTGGAGACCCTGGCAGAGGCAGCACAGGCACTCACTGTGGGCGCAGGGCCGTGCGCCCCTCATTGATGATGGCTGCCTTCTGTCCGCAGTTGGCATGGAAGAGCAACCGCTCTGGGTCAGGTTCGCCCACCCCGCTGGCCTCCAGGGCACGGCGCCCCACATCTGGGGAGAGTGCCCTCATGATGGCGTTGTTGCGCCGCAGCCGGTCACTGTGGTTGTGGTTGTGCACAATGGTGACCTTCACTGCCATACCGTAGAGATCCACCACGCCATACACCACTTGCGGGGTGAGAGTGGTAGCCACACCTGTGCACAGGAAGGGTAGAATTACACACCATGCAGCCACTCTTGGGGCGGGGCAGCTGGTTACACAGGGCCTCTCGCCCAACACTGAGATGCAGCCACTTCTGGGGTGGGGCAGCTGGTTATAACGGCACTGGAGTTCAGACTGCCCGCCAGGGGAGAGTGCCCTTTGCTGAGCCCTCCACTCCACCCTCTACCTTGGTCGATGCCGTTGATATAGAAGTGCAAGGCGTTGTTGGATTTCCGCGTCAGGCCAATGTGATCTCCCTCCTGTGGAGACAGGAGGGCAACGTGAGTCCGTGAGGATGGGCAGTTAAAGGAGCAGTGGCATGGGACCCAATGAGGGAGTGAGGGCAGAGGGGGAGGGGAGCTTATGGGGATACTGAGGAGCAGCACAGGTTGGGGTAGGAGGTTGGGGCAGGGGAGAGCATTGTGGGAAAACAGGGCTGGCTTGATGGAGTTGGGGTTACAATGGGCCCAGTTATGGGGTCTGGGCTCCCCATCCACCCACAGGGGTTGGCTCTGAAGGCTTGGGGGTACTGTGGCATTACTCATGGAGTTGGGGAAGCCCCTCACCCGCAGGCAACTGGCTAGGAAGGGCTGGGAGCCTCTAGCCCTGCAGAGGGTAGCTACTGGGGGGCTGGCGACCTGGGGGTGGGGCTGGGGACCCCTCACTTGCAACTCGTCCAGGCTGAACTCGCAGTACTCCCGCCGCGTCCCTTTGCCGTTGGTCAGGATCCCACAGCCGCTCATCATGATGGTGCCTGAGGGAGTCAGAGCCTCCCATCAGCCAATCAGCCACAGGGACCCCCCACCCCAGGGATACCCTTTGGTGCCAAATGGGAGGCTGGCAGGCCACATCCTGCTTCGCCCCACATTCAACTCCATCTTCCCCTTTTCTCCCTAAATTTGGCCACAGCCACTCCCCCCCCCCCCCCCACTTCTCCCAAGCTGGGAAGAAAACCCAGGAGTCCCGGACAAAGTTCCCTCTCATTTTTTCCCCGCTCATGTGTAATATTTTTTTATGTGCACCAAGGCATGTGCAGATGTGCACCACCATAGAAACACATGCTACCAGCTATGGGCGCTCTGCTAGTCAGCTGGGCAGCATTTGAATCTCTCGTGGGCAGCAACCCAAGCACAGAGCTTAGAGGGAACACTGGCAGGTTCCCAGCACCCCTGCTCCAACCCACCAGCCCCCACTTCCTTCTCAGAGCCAGGGAGAGAACCTATGACTCCTGACACCACCCCCCTCAAGACAGGTACCAGAGCGCAGGTTGGTCATGGTGGCAGGGTACTCCAAGCTATTGGGATTGTGGGTGGTCACCCCGATCTCAATGGAGCCTGACCACTTGTCTACCAGCTTGTCAATGCGAATCTATGGGGAGGAACAAGGAGCGGGGATCAGGAGCCAGCATGGCCTCCCCCTACCCCATGCCCACCAGCCAGCCCTCTGACCCCACCTCTCAGCTACAACCGGCTCCCACCCCTCCTACCACACACCCGTCCTGGTAACACAGACATGTGATGTAGATCCCCACCGCCAGTCAGCACGTGGAGCCTCTCCCCAAGACTAGACCCCCAGCCTCAGCTCTCCGTACACCTGGCCTGCCCCATCCCTCTCCCAGTGCTCCTGATATTCCCACCTCCAACATTTGGCACACTGTGCTGCCTACACCCCAGTTCCCCATTGCAGAGCCCAACCTCCGCCCATATCCCATCTCCTGAACCTTCATCCTGGTCCCACCCACACCTATACCATTCTGTTGCTCAGCAGCTGGGTTATGACCCTGCCCCAAACCTCCAAAGACCCCTTATCCCCATTCCCCCATCTCAAACCTCTCAGTGCCATGCAGTGGCTGGTTGCCAGGATAACACCCCAGCCCTTCCTCACTGCTCCTAGAACCCCTCCCATGCCCTCAGCTACAGCCCTGCAAATCCACGAATACCCACTTTATATCCGTGGGTATCCTCATCCAGGGATGTGGGTAACTGCGGCTCATCCTTGCAGATACAGATGCAGATACAAATTTTGTATCTAAAACATTGCAAATTTGCAAGTATCCACATTATATCAATGGCTCATTTTTGCAGATGCTAATTTTGTATCCACTCAGGACTCTACCCACAGCCCCAAGGACCCTGGCCCCACCCCGACCTCAAATATCTTGTTGTGCAGTGACCCTGCCCCAGTCCCCTGCCCCCCCACGGCCCTGCCCCGCACCTCAAACATCTCATTGTCCCGCAGTGGGCGGTTGGTCATGACCACGCCATTGTTGAACTCGTCCAGTGGCCGGCGCCGCTCGGCTGTCTTGTTGTTGTTGCTGAGTTTGATGAGGGTGCCGCACTTCTCATGGAAGAGCAGAGCGTCGTTGGAAGTGAGGGGGGCGCTGCCCCCACCTGGGGGGCCCTCGCCTGATGGGGGGCTACCCAGACTCACACTCAGCAGGCTGTCATTGTAGGCTGACAAGATGGCGTTGCTCACCACCTCCGACAGTTCCATGCTGGACAAGCCTGGGAGGGATGGACGGACAGACATACATGAGGAATGGGAATCAGGGATGGACAGAGAGATGGGAGGGGAACAGACCAATGGGGCAGGAGCAAAGCATAAACAAACAGGAGGGAGAGACAGGACAAGGGACAGACGGACAGATGCAGGGCAACAAATCATTGACAGACTCACAGGTGCATATGTGTTGGGGGATGTGTTTGATGGACAGACAGATGCAGGGCAGGGGGGGCAGAGAGACAAGTAGCAAGGATGGACAGACAGATTGAGGGGAAGCAGGGACAGACACGCAAATGTGGAGGGGGGAGCAGGAAGCAGAGGCGCACAGACAGATGGGGGAACCATTAGGGGGGCAGAGTCAGATATGTGTGGGGCTGACACCCCACAAGCTCTCTGGGATCGGAGAGCTAAGCCAACACAGGGCCCCCATCCTGTTAGGAGGTGGATCCATGCCCCTGGGAGTCCAGGGACACGGCAGCTCTGGCCTGATTTTAAAGCCTGCACTGCCTCCTAACCTGATTATCACCCGTGCAGTTGGGCCTGGGGCAGACCACATGGCCTCAGTGCCAGGCCGCTACATAACTCATGGGCATGGTGGCTCCACCCACTTTGGGTCACTCCTCCCACTTTGCCTAGCAACATGCTGGGAGCAAGGCTTTCTGGGTGACTTCCCAGGCAAACCTTTACAGGCCAGGCTGGCGAGTGGGCAGCTGCAGGGTCCTCAGTTTCCAGACAGCATACAGCGGGTGGCAGAGGCTCAAGGTCCAAGCCCAGAGCTTGTTGCACTCTTCACGAGTAGCATAGACAGACCTCACTGGGTCACTCACCGTTCTCAGACTCCAAGCTGTTGGGGAATTTATCCGGGCGGCTCTGGTTACGGGGCAGGGCCAGGGCTGGGAGGAAAAACACCAGAAGAGACATGAGACTAGGACCGCAGTGTTCTGCTCCTCAATCCCAACCCACAATCCCTGTTAGCCCAGCCCTGCCAATGCCCTTCACTCTCAACCCATAGACCCTGGCAGATGTCCCCTCATGCCAGGTGAGACTGGCCCAAGTGGGACAGGTTGGGGCTCTGGGTAACCACATCAAACCATGTTGTAACTTCCTTTTGTTTATGCTAACCAAGAACTTCTGAGGAGGCGCTCTAGACAGCTAATGGACCAACTGTACTGATGTTGCCGTCAGATTCAGAAGGTGGGGGTGCATTGCTCCCTTTGAGGGGTACAAATCCCTTTCAGGTGGCTTCACAACATGAAACCAGAGTGCTGACAGCTTTGAGTTTGGGCCACAGAAGCAGTAAAGCGACTTCCCTTTGACCGTTCCCCAGCACTGAACTATGGATCTGTAACAGCCCTGGACACGGTTCAACTCTACAGCAGAAAAGCCACACTGCTGGGTTCAACGGGGGCATGTTTAAGTAACCAGGCTGCCTCCAGGCTCAGAGCAGTCTCTGAAAAGGGGTAGAAGCCCAAGAAATGGTACCCAGGAACAGTGTTCCTTTCAACATTCCCTGTTCTTGGGCAAGCTGCATTTTCTTTTGCGCGGGTTGAAATTTCTTATGCTCCACATGAATATCGAGGGAGTGTGTGGATGTGCATCACCAATACAAAACACACACATAGGGATGTAGTCGACTAGTCGCTTATCCAATAAGCATAAACATATCCGATGGTCGACTTAGTCCCATCCCCCTTGCTGCCTCTATCAGAAAGAGGCAGCAAGCGAGGGGAAGCAGGAGCCAGTGCTGGGGTTCCCCTCAGCACCATCTCTGCAGGGGTCAGGGGAGGGAAAGGAACAATGGGAAATGGTGGAGTGGGGACTCCGCTTCCACGCTTCTGCTGCAATTCTGCCTTTGAAATGTACAAGAGCTCCTGCGCTCCCTGCAAGGCTTCCTTTTAAAATGTACAAAAGCCCCACTGGGGCTCTTGAATATTTCAAAAGCACAGGGCCAGTGGGGGGGGGGGGGTCCCCTGCTGGTCAGAGCAGGGCTTCCTGTTGAAGTGTTCAAAGACTGATGCACCACAGGGAATGTGGGGCCAGTGGGAGTCCCCCGCCACACCTGCGAGGCTTCCATTTTTGAACTGTAGCAAGAGCCTGGCAGGGCTCCTGCTATAGTTCAAAGGCAGAGGTGCCCTTATAGACTAATAGAATAGTCAATGGAAATCCCATCAACTATTCAATTAGTTACTTGATCTAAATTTAATATCTCTAAACACACATTTACATACATATATATAAGCAGTGTGCATGTGTGGAAGAAAATATATTCAAACAAGACACCTGTCTCTCATTGCTGTGAGTTATCTATACCGCAAAGGTGCTGTGCAAAGGTAGGGAATTAGCCTTCTTCCACTGGAGGAAGAGTAGAAGCCCCAGAACAAATTAACACATCACTTCAGGATTTGTAGACAGATGCATGTTTCAAAGAGCTTACAAATAAGGATTCATCCTACAAAACTATTATCACACGTAGTACTTGCTACTTTGTGTCACAAGAGACAGAACTCTATCACATAGCAAAAATCTGGCCGTAATGCAACAATTTATCATGTATTAATTAGCAACACAGGATTTTTAAAAAGAATCATTAAATTCAGAGTTTTAGAGATCTACAATGCTTCAAACAAATCTGTTAAAAGAATCTTTTTCTTTCTTACCTTAAGCCATTAACACCCAAGTAAACTTTGTTTGAAATGTAATCATGCAAATGTCCTCCTGGCACACAAACCCCCCATACAGCCAGCTCTCCCCACCCCCAGCTTCTAACCCAGCCAGGGAGGATGGCAGCAAGTGAATCATGATACCCCAAACAGTCCTCCACCTCCACTTTATTGCACAGATGCCAGCATCCACCCACTCCCTCTTTCCCCCACCTCCCCCTTCCCAGCCTAGAAGGGTTGAAGAGACTGCTGGGTTTCTGCCTCCCCCTGCTCGGGCAGACAGGACTCTCCAAATTCCCCTCCCCTCTGTCTTCCCCCAAGCCAATTAATTACTCACTCACTCAGTCCTTCCTCCAGCCACTTATTCTGTCCTTATCTCGCCTGCTTATCTGCTCTGGGAGCTCTTCAGTTCAAGCAGCACAGCTTCTTTAACTGCTGCTTACAGTCACCCCACACCCCACTGGTCAGCTGAGCTCCCTGCCTGGGTGGGAGCTTTGAACCTCTGAGCAGGGGTCAGAAAATAGATGCGCAGTCGTGCAGCTTAGAGGAAACTTAGCACAGAAACTGTGCCAGACAGATAAACCCGCATTTCAGCCTATCAACTCCATAGGATTAACAAGACCCCACAGTGGTTGTGATGCTGATACCAAGTGGCAGATGGCATAAGGCATGTAGAAGAGTTCACAGGAATCCCTTGAATCTGATGTCTGTATAGAAGCCATCAAAAAGTAGAATGTGATGTTTCTACACACAGCAACATACTAGATGTACAGAGAGGTGATATTTACCGAGTTGTGTGTCTATACTGAAAATTATATTAAGAGTCTGGGTGTTGGGAGCACCAGGCATGAAACAATAGACCTTACTCTTTGTTTATTCGGCCTCACAGTCCTCGTACATATTTCTATTTACATACAGCACCTGTGGCTAATCAAACCTAGGACACCGAAAAGCAGTGCTCCCTGTAAGCTGAGCATTTGGGCGGCCACCCAAGAGAATCAAATGCCACCCAGCTGATTAGCAGAGTGCCTACAGCTAGCAGCAGCCAGCAGCATGTGTTTCTACTGGTGGTGCAAATCCATACATGTCTCGGTGTATCTAACAAAATTTATTCTGCACACGGAAAAAATTAGAGGCAACAGTGCCAACAATAAAAGAGCATCTAGGAAGAGAAAAGCAGCATGGGGAAGTGTGCTGTTAAAGTAAATACAGTAGTATGGACAGAGATAGTATATGGTGACTCTGGGGCAGACAGGGAAGAAGTTCTCTACCTTCATCTCCTGCAGCTCCTTCCTCAGTCTCCTCTGGCTCACAGGGCACAACAGTGACCTGCGTACACTTGCCGTAGAGATCCACCACAGCCCAGACTCGGGACGGGATGCCGGTGGCGGCCACACCGCAGTCCTGACCGTTTACCCAGAGGTGCAACTCCCCGTTGGCAGTGCGCTGGATGCCCACCCGGTCACCCTCGCCCAGCTGATCCAAGTCCTGGCCATACTCCTCAAGGATGGAGCGCCCATCCCGCAGCACTGAGCAGCCAGAGATGACCCATGAGCCACCTTTCAGCCCTGTGGCACTGCTGGGGAAGTCCAAGTGGTCGGGGTCCAGGGCAGTCACCCCAATCTCAATGGAGCCGCTCCACGAGTTCACCTGAATGGTGGAGAGATGGAGAAAGTCAGCACCTGGCTTTCCGTGGGGAGCCCACAGCAGCCGGGTCCAGCCCCAACATGCCCCCTCCCGCTCGTCCACCGCCACCCAGATCGAGCCACTCTCAGCTCTTCCCCCTCCCCCGGCTCCAGCCCCCTGCACCTTGCGGTCGATGCGCACGGCGAAGACGCGACCCGGCCGCAGCGGCTCGCGGCTCAGCACCAGCCCGTGGTTGAACTCCTGGCCCGGTTGGGACCGGGCGGCGCTGCGACCCCCTTGCGCCAGCGTCACCAGCTTTCCCGTACGCGGGTGCAACTCCGCGCCCGGGCCCGACATCCCGCCCACCGCGTTTTGCGGCAGCGCCGCGGCCGCTGCGCTTTACGGCCGTGTCGCTAATCCCCACGTCGTACCGCCACCACGCTTTACGGCATCGTCGCTGACGCTTACCGAGCGTCGCTGCGCTTTACAGTAGCGTCCCTCCTCAGCGAGACGTCCAACGCCGTACCGCTCTTCACAGAGTACCGCCGCGCTTTACGGCAGCGCCGCGACCCTTTTAAACGTTGCGACTAGTTTTTATGACAGTGGCGCTATTTCTCTGACGACCCCGTCACGCTTTACGGCACCCTCGCGAAATCTCCGTCGATGGGTACCGCCTTTTTTCACGACAGCGTTGAGATTTCTGTCAGAAGGTTGTACCGCGGTTTACAGCAGCTTTTCTCGTACACAGCGTCACTTCGCTTTACGGCACTGCGGCCTCGCTTTGCAACTGTGTGAATTTTTGCCCTGAGTCCCTGGGCTTCACGGCAAGGAATGAACGATCGGTTTGCTTTTGCGATGTGTGGCCGGTTCGCTTTACGGCAGTGCTGTGTGCGACGCACCGCGGGGTGGCACTTTCTGTTGCTAGGGCTTCCCCCTGCCTCCTCCCTGTCCCTGCACCTCTCCAGCGGCACGGGGCAGCGAGTGGCAGAGCTTCGGAAACAGAGACCTTCTTTTACAGCACCGCAGTGCACCAGAGATGATTTGCTTGACGGCAGCTTGGCCACAGTGCTTTTTCCCTTTCTTACCGCCGTTGCCCGGGTTACGGGGACGGCGCGGCTGGAGAAGGGGCCGTGACGTAAGCGCGGCTCGTGCTGTGGCGATTGTGGTGAGGGAGGAGCTGCCGTTCCAGTGATGGTGCAGGTCAAAGAGCTCGTTCGTGCAAAGGCCTGGTGCAATTCTGTAGTAGGTGATTGCACGGATTATTTGTGCACCTATCTAATGCAAAGCAGGACCGTTTTTAATTAGTGCAAATTGGTGCAATTCACTACTGGGAATACTAGGTGCAAATACAGTTAGTGCAAGAAATATCTAGGGCAAATGTGCAATTTTAATTAGTGCTAGTAATTTACTAGGGCCAATATTTGTGCAAACAATAAATTTAATGCATATAATTGGTGCATTTACAAGTGTATTTCACTAAGCTTGTGTTTTTTATCCTTACCCCGTCCTGTTAGTATGGCCTCATGTCACAGCAGGTTGATAGTTTCCTTGGGGTTGACAGCTCTGTAAGAATTGCAAATAATTCGTGCCTTTGTGCAAATAATGAGTGCAAACAATTGATGCAAATAATTTGTGCACATGTAAATAGTGCAAATAAATAATACACATAACTAATGAAAATGATAGCCTAAAATTCAACTGAGTTATCTGCACTATCAAAGGTGACCATATCAGCTAACGTTAAATCTAATAGCAGTGAGCACTACTAAATGAATTGGCACAAACTTCCATGAGTGATGCAATAATAGTTAATTATCACTACTAATTAAAGTCAAACATAACAATGGTTGGAGATGAAGCTCCCAACATTGCCTTCAGATTAATGCAAGTGCCTAGTGAGTTCAGCAGCAAGCGATGCAGATGCAAGATTCCATCCATCAGGACCCACTGGAGAGACCAATGGCTGGTGCATAAAAACTGGCTAACTGTGCCTTTGGGAGTTATCAGCTTTTTAGGTCAGAAGGAACCTTTGGATCATCTGTACTGCCCCTCTGCATATCACAGGCTAGAGAATCTCACTTTGCCCCTGTCTGGAACCCAACAATGCATGCATCATACAGGAAAGGCATTAATCCAGCATGGATCAGCAGCCCTCAAGAGATGAAGTGCACTGTACACAGTACTTGTCCTTATAGTGTGATCCAGTTGCTAATCCACCTCCTTGTTAAAAAGTCATGCCTGGTTTCTAATTGTAACTTGTCTGGCTTTAACTTCCCATTGTTAGTGGTTGTTCTGCCTACAGACGTTAACATGTTTTTGTAAATCTCTAACCGCTGAAATTTACTGCAGTTACATGTTTACATGTGGGGAGCCAGGTAGAAGCCAACTCCCTCTGAGCACAGGTTCCCATCTACCCACCTCCATATACTACCTCTGGATCAGAGGCAGGTGGCTCCCCACACATACCAGCTCCCACCTACCCCTCCCCTTGCACTGCTGACTTTTGTATCAGAGGCAGCCACGGGGAGCAGGCAGCTCAGCAGGAGGTGGTACACACAGGGAGCAGTGTTCCTTCTAAGATTTTCTATTCATGAGCAGAGTTTTGTCTTATGCACCAATATTGAGGTTCTGTGAACTTGTTTAGATGTGTGCCACCGTGGCACCCAAGTTATTAACAGATATCTTACATGTTTTTTAAAATGTTATGGAAGAATTGGGCTTGTTTAGTGTGGAAAGGGGAAGACTGAGAGGGGACTTGATAGCTGTTTTCAGGTATCTAAAAGGGTATCACAAGGAGGAAGAAAAATTGTTCTCCTTGGCCTCTGAGGATAGGACAAGAAGCAACAGGCTTAAACTGCAGCAAGGGAAGTTTAGGTTGGACATTAGGAAAAACTTCCTAACTCTCAGGGTGGTTAAACACTTGAATAAATTGCCTAGGGAGGTTGTGGAATCTCCATTTCTGGAGATATTTATGAACAGGTTAGATAGACATCTATCCTGGACGGTCTACACCCGTGGTCACCAACTGGTTGATCGAGATAGACTGGTCGATCGCGAGGCCTCGACCAGTCAATCACAAGGCATTCGGGCCCCCCCACTTCCCGTTTTCCCCCCACCCCCGAGAAGACCCACTACCTACCTCTAGCGTAGTGCCGGCTTCCTGCGGGATGGATGAAAGTCTTGCCTGCAGCTTCACACCACTTCCGGGGGTTCCGGAAGTGCGCTGGCTGCTCCCCTCCCACAGCTCTGTGGCGTGACGGATATGCTGCGGGAGGGGCATTGGCCCCGGAGGAGGAGCGCAGAGTGAGTCGAACGCAGGGGTTTCCCTGCACTGTGGGAGCGGGGATTGGCCCCGGGGCAGGCGCGCACGGGGGTTTGGCCCCGGGGCAGGCGCGCACGGGGGTTTGGCCCCGGGGCAGGCGCGCACGGGGGTTTGGCCCCGGGGCAGGTGCGTGTGGTGGTTTGGCTGTGCGGCGGGAGGCGGGGGTCGGCCCGGAGGAGGCACATGCTGGCTTCTCTTTGGGAGTGAGGGAGAGGAGAATCCTGGGAGGAGGCAGGTGCAGGGGACTCTCTGCCCTCACTGGCCCTCTGTTCCCACTCCCCAGCCTCGGAAACCTGTCCCCACTGGCACCCTGTTCCCTTTCCCCTCCTGGCACCCTGTTCTCTCTCCCCTGTCCCCAGCCGCAGAACTCTGTCCCCACTGGTACCCTGTCCCCTGCCAAAACACCCACTAGCACTCTTTCCCAGTACTATGTCCGCTGCTCCCACCAACACAGTTGGGGCCACATTAGTGAAGCTTGGGGATGGAGGGAGTTGGAGGAGTTTTTTTTTTGTATCTCACTTGTGTGGCCCCAACTGACTTTTCTGTGGGTCAGTGACCCCTGACTCAAAAAGTCATGCCCTTCTCAGAAGGGTTTCTTGCCCTTCTCAGAAATAAAAGACAATGCAGAAACCTTTGTGTTTGACATAGTATTTTATTTAAAAATGAAGCCTGGCCAACAACCTCCAATTGGGATCAAGCTCCCATCTGGCCACAGCAACATAACACTCCTGCACTCCCCTTTTCCCCAGACCTTACATCTGAGCCTATCATACACTAGAACCCCCTGCCCTGAGCCCCTCACATACCCCAACCCAAATTCCTGAACCCTCACATCCAGAAGTCTGTGGCTTGCTTAGTACCCTAACCCTACATCTGACCCCAACACTGCCTGGCCTGGAGCCCCCTCCCTGAGCCAGTGTTCACTTACCCACCTCCTCCTGCATCCAGATTTCCTCCCAGATTTCCTCTCACCTCTTCCCACACTAAATCCCTCATTCCTACCCCAGAGCCTACACATCCTGTCTCAACCCAGTGAGGGTATGGCTAGACTGCAGGACTTTTTCAGGATTCCGGAGATATCCCAGAAAAACTCTGCTGCATCCAGGGATGCGTTTGTTCTTCCACTTCTTTTAGTGGCAGAGCAAACATGATCTTTCGGTCACCCCTATATTCCTCTTTCTATGAGGAATAAGAAGGCTTCCAAAAGAAGGGTTTTTCTGACATTTGGTCCAGTCTAGACAGGCCAAATATTGGATAAATTTCTTCCTACAGAAGAATTGGGGGGAAAAAAGCAGCAGTATAAGGATTGGGGATAGCAAGTGATGGAGAGGAGGAGAATAGAGGGGGCAGGGCTCCAAGGAAGGGACAGGGCGGTAGATCTTGGCTTGTTCTGTCATTTAAAAAGTGATCTTGGGTGTGAAAAGGTTGGAGACCACTGGTCTAGACGGTACTGGGTCTTGCCATGAGGGCAGGAGACTGGACTCAATGACCTCTCGAGGTGCCTTCCAATTCTAGTGTTCTATGATTCTGTGATTCTAAGAGAGAATATTAAAACAAGGAATAATTAACAAGGTGTATGACTTTACATGATTATTTAATATCAAGTCAAAATTAATACTACAAAGGTTTCAGTATGTTAGATTAGCCTCAAGGCTGCTCTAAATCTGCACTCTAAATATTAATTCTCTCCTCAGACCCTATGCTGCTAGCACACCTAGCTATCTTCGAGACACCACTGACTTCCTGAGGAAAATACTGAGCATCGGTAATCTTCCTGGCCACCCTGGATGTAGAAGCTCTTTACACCAACATTCTACACAAAGACGGATTGCTGGCTGTCAGGAACACTATTCCTACTCGCCTGGTTCCAAAGCTCTATGACTTTATCCTCACCCACAACTATTTCCAATTTGGAGGCCATTTATATCTTCAAGTCAGCACAGCCATGGGCACCTACATGGCTCCACAATGTACCAAGATCTTTATGGCTGACCTTGAACATTTCCTCAGCTGTCAGCCCCTAGCATCCTTACTCTACTTACGCTACATAAAACAGGATGAGGTTTAATAAAGAGAAATGCAAAGTGCTCCACTTAGGAAGGAACAATCAGTTCCATACATACAAGATGGGAAGCGACTGTCTAGGAAGGAGCATGGCGGAAAGGGATCTAGGGGTCATAGTGGACCACAAGTTGAATATGAGTCAACAGTGTGATGCTGTTGCAAAAAAAGCAAATATGATTCTAGGTTGTATCAACAGGTGTGTTGTAAGCAAAACTCGTGAAGTCATTCTGCCGCTCTACTCTGCACTAGTTAGGCCTCAGCTGGAGTACTGTGTCCAGTTCTGGGCGCCACATTTCAAGAAAGATGTGGAGAAATTGGAAAGGGCGCAGAGAAGAGCGACAAGAATGATTAAAGGTTTAGAGAACATGACCTATGAAGCCAGGCTTCATGAACTGGGCTTGTTTAGTTTGGAAAAAAGAAGATTAAGGGGGGACATGATAGCAGTTTTCAAATATCTAAAAGGGTGTCACAAGGAGGAAGGAGAAAATTTGTTCCTCTTGGTTTCTGAGGACAGGACAAGGAGTAATGGGCTTAAAGTGCAGCAGGGGAGGTTTAGATTGGACATTAGGAAAAAATTCCTAACTGTCAGGGTGGTCAAATATTGGAATAAATTGCCAAGGGAGGTGGTGGAATCTCCCTCTCTGGAGATATTTAAGAACAGGTTAGATAGACATCTGTCAGGGATGGTGTAGACGGAGCTTGGTCCTGCCTTGAGGGCGGGGGGCTGGACTCGATGACCTCTCGAGGTCCCTTCCAGTCCTATGATTCTATGATTCTACATTGACAACATTTTCATCATCTGGACCCTTGAAGAATTTCACAGGGATTATAACAATTTCTACCACACCATCAGCCTTAGCCTGGACCAGTCCACGCCATAGATCCACTTACTTAACACTACAGTACAATTACATGACAGACACCTTTCCACCACCTCATACCTACGCTAACCGTATGTCCCAAATTTTCCAGGACAGTCCCGAATTTAAATACTCTGTCCCAGTGCCCCATCAAGTAGTGAAATGTCCCAGAAAGCCCCACTGGACTTTTCACTATTTGATGGGGACACTAGTTTGTGGGGAAAAAGCAACCAAGCAATGGCGCTGTGCCATTGCTTCTTGCACGGCGTAGCAGCCTCCTCCCCTTCCTACCTAGCAGGGCATGTAAGTAACTTCACTGCAGTTTTGCTGATGGGCATCCGGGCTGGCTTCCAGTGGTGTGCGGCCACTCCTTCTCTTCCCTCCCCTCTCTTCCGCCATGGGACTGCCTCCGCTGCGCGGGGTCTTAGTCTGGTGGCACCACCTCCTCCTCTGGGATGCTGCGGAGCACTGACAGGAGCCACATGGAGCTCAGCTGCGGTGCTGTGCAGCAGGGCACACTTGGGCTCGGCAGGTACTGGGACTGCAGCAGAGGCTGCCTGCGGTGCTATTTTTAGTTCCATGGTCTGGGTCCCTGTGGTCGGCCCCAGCTCTAACTGGAGTCGAGTGGCAGCCACATGAGGCACGTGTCAGCCAGGTAGCTTCACCAGAATGGGCCTTGTGCAGCTGCTGCTTGACTCCAGATGGAGCCGGGCAGCCTGAGGGGACTGGGACCAAGGTACTAAAAATAACACCATGGGTGGCCTCTGTTCCAGTCCCAGCATGGGATCTGGCCCCGGGAGCAGCTGGGGCCAGGGCTGTAGGAGCTTCTGGGGCCGAAACCGTGGTACTAAAAACAGTGCTGCGGCCCCCACTCCAGCCCCTGCAAATGATTTTTCACATCCAAGGCAGAAGGTGAGGGAAGGGATAGGTGCAGAACTAAGGGAAAGATGGGGGTGAGGAAGGGGCTTGTGCTGAGTAGAGAGAAGGGGGCAAAGGCGGGAGAAAAAAGGGGCAGCAACCAAGGGGCAGTGTGGAGAGAGAGACAAATGTCAGGGGGCCAAGAGGAAACAATGAGAGAATGGGCAGGAGGGTGAGTTGGGAGGGATGGTGTTAGTGGGGGTGATAGAAGAGAGGGGACAGGGTGAGGCTGGGAGAAGGGAGGGACAATGGGGGCAGGAAGGAGAAAGAGGCGAGGGGAGGAGTGGGTGCCAGGAGAAGAGGGGTTGAAAAGGGGTGGGCATGAGGAAAGCAGGGGATGGAGCAAGTCATGTGTGAGAGCACAGAGGTCGTGAGGAGAACTGAGGCAGAGGGTGGTGAGGGTGTAACAATATGGTTTTTCTGTAACAATGATGGAAGGCCTGAAGCCATATAGGCAGCCAAAGCTGCCTTCTGCAGCCAGACTGAAGAGCAGCAGCCATTAGCTGTAAAGTCTAGAGTCACATACTCACAGTCCATCTATTTTGTATTAAAATATCACACCAACCTGTAAGAAGGGAATTTTGTCCTGATAGCTCCCCCAGTGTCACCAGATAAAGAAACAGATCTCAAGATGGGTAAAGAAAACTTAAGTCACACCATTCTGTCTGGCAAGAAACTGCTTATCAATAGAGAATGTTGTGGAATTCACACTCTATGGTTAAGTATCCTTACTTTTCTATTGTTCGTCTGTGTGATCTCTGTCTGGTTTGTAACTGTTTCTGTCTGCTATATAACTAATTTTGCTAGGTGTAAATCAATTAAGGTGATGGAGTATGATTGATTAGGTATTTTTGTTATAATTGGTTAGTAAAATTATATTAACATAATTGGTTAAGGTATAGCTAAGCGGGACTCGGGTTTCATTACGTAAACTGGGGTCCAAGAAGGAGACCAGGAAGAAGATCGGAAGTAACAGAAGCAAAAGGCTGGAAAAAGACTAAAGGGAGACAAGGAACACCAGGGAGAAGGGGGAAGACCTGGAAGAAGAATTCATCTCAGAGACACAGCCTAAGACCAGACCGTGACATGCAGCAGCTAAGATCCAGAGAGACTGATCTTGCCTGGCCAACAAGGGAAGTCTGCCTGTATAAGGATTGGTGAGCATGACACTGTGTGCTTAGCATGTGTATTCTGATTGTTTGGGAATTGTCAATAAATAGAGGATAATAATATTACTGTGTGAGGCTCTTTCAGTGGCTAAAGATCCTGCCAACCCGCAGGAAGATGCGCCCTGAGCCCTAGGAATTGGGTAAAGGTGTGTGTCTCTACAGTGTGGAAGGGTTAGAGAAATTTGTGCAGGTAACAAGGGGGTGAGCACCAGGGAGAAAGAGGGCAAGGAGGCAGGGGGCAGTGAGGGAAGGGGGCGGCACCAGGAAGGTTCAGGGGTAAAGGAATGTGCAGGTGCCAGAGGATTCTGGGGGTGAAACAGGCAGACACGTGGTTGGGAGAGAGGCAGGGCAGGTGGGTAGAGGAAGGTGTTAGGAGAGGGGATGTGAAGGGGTAGCTACAGATGATCAGAGCAGAGCTAGAGGAGTGGACATGGGGAAGAGAAGGGCTGGTGCAGAGTAGGGAGGCAGGTCCCCAAAGGGCTGAGGGGAGTGAGAAGGGCAGGAGCCAGGACAACAGAGAAGAGTGAGGGGTGGGGGGGCAGAGGCACCAGGGGACCAGATGAAGGGAGTGTGGGAGACACGGCAGTGGAGGGAAAAGGGACAAGTTTATAAGATATTTATTAATAACTTGGGTGCCATAGTGGCACACTTCCGAACAAGTGCACATGAACTCACTACTGGTGCACAAGACAAAACTCATTCCATTCATGGAAAGAAAATCTTAGAGGGAACACTTATCCCCTGCCCTCCCCCCTGAGTAAAAGCAATGTAAATTGGGTTAATGCAATCGCAGGATAGTTGCATAGGGGATTCTCATAGACTTTAAGGTCAGAAGGGACCATTATGATCATCTAGTCTGACCCCCTGCACAATGCAGGCCACAGAATCTCATCCACCCACTCCTGGAATAATCCTCTCACCTATATCTCAGATATTGAAGTCCTCAAATAATGATTTAAAGACCCCAAGATGCAGAGAATCCTCCAGCAAGTGTTCCATGCCCCATGCTACAGAGGAAGGTGAAAAACCTCCAGGGCCTCTGCCAATCTATCCTGGAGGAAAATTCCTTCCTGACCCCAAATATGGCGATCAGCTGAACCCTGAGCATGTGGGCAAGTTTCACCAGCCAGACACCCAGGAAAAAGTTCTCTGTAGTAACTCCTATCATCCCACCATTGGCCTATTTACCGCTGATAGTGAAAGGTCAATTAATTGCCAAGATCATGTTATCCCATCAAACCATCCCCTTCATAAACCCATCTAGCTTAATCTTGAAGCCAGATAGGTCTTTGGGGTTCTATGGGGGCCAAACCCATCCCTATTGGTAGGAGGACAGTGAGAGGAGTTCTTAGAGGGTTCACATGACACCCTTTACTTCTTGTGTGTCCGTCTTGTCCAAGGGAGTACTGCCTCCGGGGGTGAGATTTCTTATGCCGGGGGCATGGTTAATATGTCCCTAATTTTGTTTCAGAAAATGTCACCATACTAATACCGGAAACCTACCAACTGTTACACTTCATTTACATGCCTCCAGCTTCCATCCAAGACACATTTCCCAATCAATTGTTTACAGCCAGGTCCTAAGATACAACCGGATTTGCTCCAATCTCACAAACAGAGACAAACACCTATACGGTTTATATTAACCATTCTTAAAATTAAAATGCCCACCTAGAGAAGAGAAGAAACAGATTGACAGAGCCAGACAAGTACCCAGACATCAGCTACTTCAAGATAGGCCCTACAAAGAAAACAACAGAACATCACTTGTCATCACCTATAGCCCCCAACTTAAACCCCTCTAACACATTATCAAAATCTACAACTTCTCCTGGAAAATGACCCCTCACTCTCACAACCATTGGGGGACAGGCCAATCCTCACCTACAGACAACACCCTGACCTCAAACAAATTATTTCCAATAACCACACAGCACACCTCCATCACACTCACCCAGGAACCCACTCCTGCAATCAACCCTGAGGTCAACTCTGTCCACACGTCTTTACAGGCGATATCATCACAGGTCCTAACCATGTAAACCACCACATCAGAGGCTTGTGTAACTGCATGTCCACCAAGGAGATCTATGCCATCAAGTGCCAGCAATGCCCCTCTGTTGTGTATATTGGCCAAACTGGACAGTCTCTACAGGAAAGAATTAATGGACACAAATCAGACATCCAAAAAGGCAACACACAACTTGTTGGGGAACATTTTAACTTGCCTGGGCACTCATTAATGGATCTCAAAGTCACTGTATTATTTCAAACCAATTTCTAAAGCCAGCTTGACAGGGAATCCACAGAACTTAATTTCATTTACAAGTTTGAGTCCTACAACAGAAGTCTAAACAAAGACATTGGTTGAATGGCTGCTACATCCCACATCCTATAAAATTTCCACTACGTGCATCTGACGAAGTGGGTCTTTGCCCACGAAAGCTTATGCTCCTACACTTCAGTTAGTCTATAAGGTGCCACAGGACTCCTTGTCGCTATCCCACATCCTAATGACTTAAAAAAACAAACAAAGGGTACTTAAAGTGGGTACTAGTATTCTTATCAGTTTCAAATCTGCACTTGAAAGAGAATCCTATGAACTGGCATTCATGCTAAAATTCGACACTCTCCACGGGGGGCATGAACAAAGACTCCAGCTATCTTACCCATTACAAAGATAGCTTCCCTAATTATCACCTCTAACACTATTAACTCACAGACATCTACCTTTCCCCACCTCTAATATCATTAACTCACAGGCATTCACCTTCCTTCCCCCCCCCCCCCCCGCATCCTCCTTCTGTTCTGAAATGTGATTTGTCCTTTTCATATGTGTTCACTTTTTTTTAATTGTATCCTTTGGTATATATGGCTGTGACTATTTTCTTCCACTATTTGATCTGAGGAAGTGGGTCGGGCCCACGAAAGCTCATCATCTAATAAACCATCTTGTTAGTCTTTAAAGTGCTACATAGTCCTGTATTTTGTTTCATTTAGCATGGACACTCTAATTGACAATTTCTTTCCCCCTTTTTTAAATTCTTTTTCCTGAGGAAAAAGAGGATACACAGAGCTCTGCCACATAATAAACAGTATTTGTAAATGCATCTGACGAAGTGGGTCTTTGCCCACGAAAGCTTATGCTCCACTTCAGTTAGTCTATAAGGTGCCACAAGACTCCTCGTCGCTTTTGCAGATTCAGACTAACACGGCTACCCCTCTGATACTAGTATTTGTAAATGTTGTTTTACAAACATTAACCCATATTGCCTGACTTTGGAGAATGTCTATATCTAGTAGAATGCTGGTAAGAGAATATCAGGGAAGTCATAATGTTTAAATAGTGGGTATGGGAGAATGTAATGATTTAAATTACATACCTAGGCATGCAGGCACATTGCAACCTCAGTTATTCTTAAATACTGTGAATTCTAAGGGTGTGTCTACATTACAGCGTTATTTTGAAATATCTAATTTCAAAATAGTTATTTTGAAATATCTTATTTCGAAATAACGCATCTATACACAAAATGCATTTCAAAATAGCTTTTTGCAATTTCAAAATAGTGTGTCAACACTGATTGGATGCTGAATCACATTTAAGGCTAGCTGGAACTGGTTCTAGCAGGGCATCAGGTCAGAAGTTACCTTGTGGCCAGGGCGGCCAGCAGGACACCCTGGGAAGAGCTGGAGGCCCCCTATGTAAAAATAAGCATCTACACAGCACTTATTTCGAAATAGCAATTTCAAAATTGGTGCTGTTCCTCATGGAATAAGTCCTCATGAGACCTCCGCTATTTCGAATTAATTTTGAAATAGCAGTTGGCTTGTGTAGATACTAGGAAAGTTATTTTGAAATAACAGCTGTTATTTTAAAATAACTTTGGTGTGTAGACATACCCTAAACAACAGGCGTTGCAGTGAATAGTTTTGAATGTAATGGGGCTGTTCATGTGCTTACACATAATGCTGGCTAACATATATTGATAGATTGGGCCATTGGCCCCCTAACCCAGCCATCTGATCCATGTTTGCAGACCCTGCACATATGTGACATTCTAAAGGCCCCTCCCTGTGATGCATGTATATGGAAAATGCCACACAAACCTGTATGTCTGACTAACAAAACCAGCAACCCAGTCATGAAAAATGTCTATGCCTTTGGCCAATCAAGTGTATATTCAATGTTGTGCAGCTGGGTACACTTTACCAGTGCCCTTTGAGGGGGCTACCCAACTTCCATCTCCCACCCCGCCCAGTGTCTGAGCCACGCAGCCCTGATCCCCAGAGCAGCCAGCCGCCCACCACATAGCCTCGTCTCCAACCCCCAGAAGCAGCTGCCTGCCCACCCACCATGTGGCCATGGCCTCAATCTTTGGCGGCAGACATGGCTGCCTGCCTGCCTGCCTGTAGCCCCAACTGCCAGTAGCAGCCACCCACCTGCCCACCACTCAGACGTGGCCCCAGCTTCAGCTCAGAGGAAGGGTTGGAGCTGGAGCTGGGGCCACATAGTGGCTGCCTGGCTGCTCTTGCTGGAACAGGAGCCCAGTCTGCACTGTGGCTACTACTGGGGCCAGGCCGAGCTGCGGTGCAGCTGTCCCAGTGGCCACGGCCCCAGGAGCAGCTACATTACAGCCACGTGGTCGTCCATGCAATCTGCCCTGGGAGCAGCCAAACAGCCACCAATCAGCCCTAACCTCACCTCCACCCATGGGGAGGTGGGGACTGCAGAGAGCTGCCTGACTAAGCCTCCTCTCGCCCACCATCATAGAATCATAGGGCTGCAAGAGACCTCAGGAGAGCATCAAGTCCAGCCCCCTGCCAAGGCAGGACCAATCCCAACTATATCAACCCAGCTGACTGGGTTTGTCAAGTGGAGACTTAAACACCTCTAGAGATGGAGATTCCACCCCCTTCCTAGGGAACCCATCCCAGTGCTTCACCACCCTCCTAGTGAAATTGTTTTTCCTATTGTCCAACCTAGACCTCTCCCACTGTAACTTGAGACCATTGCTCCTTGTTCTGCCATCCATCACTATTATGAACAGCCATTCCCCCATCCTCTTTGGAACCTCCCTTCAGGAAGTTGAAGGCTGCTATCAAATCCCCCCTCACTCTCCTCTTCTGAAGACTAAACAAACCCAAATCCCTCAGCCTCTCCTCATAGGTCATGTGCTCCAGCCCCCTAATCATGTTGGTTGCCCTCCGCTGGACCCTCTCCAATGCGTCCACATCCCTTCTATACTGGGGGGCCCAGAACTGGACACAATACTCCTGATGTGGCCTCACCAGAGCCGAATAAAGGAGAATAATCACTTCTCTAGATCTGCTGGCAATGCTCGTCCTAATGCAACCATCATCCGCAGCAGCAGCTTACCTGCCTCCACTAGCACACTGCTGCATGATTCTATTTAGAAAATGGGCAGGAATAAAATTCCCTGTGCACACCAGTGCAAGCGTGAACCCTAGAGGGAACTTAGGAAGCCAGCGTAAATGCCAGCTCCCCACTTGCACCAGCTCCTGCCTCCTCCCCACCTCTCATACAGAGGCAGTGGGGGCAGGGGAGCTGCATGTCACCATTAGAATTAACTGTGTAAACAGGTACACCTTCACATTCCTAAATCTGCCATTCTCCAGTAGTTTAAAGAGGTACCAGGATATGGCAGTTAAGATGCTCCTCCTGCTGCTCTTTCAGAAGCTAACCAGTCCAAACCCTTTCAGTCTTCTACCAGAGGGCAAATAATATGTGCAAATGAGTATTTAGCAGTGTTAAACTGTGTACTTGTGTGCTGAGGCTGCTCAGGAGAGAGTCAAATGCCACACAGCTGATTATCAGAGTGCCCACAGCTAGGTTTTTTGTTTTTACTGGTGGTGCATATTTACACATACTTTGGTGCACAAAAGTATTCTGCACATGGATGGAAAAGATTAGAGGAAACATTACTACTTGGTGCAAATAACTGTGTGATATAACTGCTGCAAATAACTAATGCAAATAATAAATGCAGATCAGAAAAAAGTGCAAATAATTGGGGAGAGTAAGTTGTGAAAGTACATTATTGGTACAAATAACTAGTGCAAAATTCTTTGAATAATTGGTGCAAATAATGACTAGGGCAAACAATTTGTGCAAATAGTTGATTAGTGGAAGTGATTGGTGCAAAAACAAATTAGTGTGAATGATGGGTACACATAAGGACTAAAGGGTGCAGATAACTGCAAATAGATCATTAGTGAACATAATTAAGAAATGAAAATATGACACTATAAACAAACTAATAGCTTAGCCAGTGTTGGGTACCTGCAATGCAGAGAGTGCATGTTTCCACCCAAGGGTCCAGCCCTGATTAAATTGAGGCAGATAGCAGCCAACTTGACAGAGGGATAATATTCTAGAGCAGTGTTTCTCAGCCAGTGATCCGAGTACTCTTAGGGGTACTTGAGAGAGGTCTGGGGGGGGGGTACATCAACACAACTGACATTTGGAGAAAACTGAATTTTTGTTTTAAGTTTTACAGTACTTTATTATTTTTGTACTTTTTACACCCAAAAAGTCATCACCCGCCCAGCTCTGATTAAGTTGTTTAAACAAATGTGTTGCAATGTAGAAAAAAAAATTGTGTGTGTGAAAACTGTAGGTGCTGGGGGTACTTATTATTTTTTTAAAGGGGTGCTTTATAAAAAAAGATTGAGAAACACTGTTCTAGAGGTCCCATATGTCCACAGTTATAGGCCCCATGCTGCCCCATGTGTGGTGCTAGCCTTCCTGGCTGAGTTGCCTGGAGAACCAGGGATGAACAGAGAATCTAAGCATCATGCTTCATTGCATACCTCACCAAAATCACAATTCAGGCCTCTGTGGCTTAACATCCTCTTTTGTTGGAGTGAGTCTTTGATTTGGAATATGTGAAACAAGCAATTAAGTTCCTCTATGGAGTGAAAAACTGATCCAAGAGAAGCCACTGCCCAAAGCACTGGGCTCATATAAGAGGCTAGTCAGAAATGGAGATTAGTGGGTGGTAGATTTGGTGGTGGTGGGGAACTGACTGCAAAGGAGGGGAGAGGAGGAGAGGGGGGTTGGGAAAAGACAAATTGTAAGCAAAGAAAAGGACTTCCTTCTGGGCTAAGGCAAACAGGACTCTATGTCCTTTATAAACAGGATTGAATCTGATGCCATCCTCAATTTCTCCCCCGATAGACATAACCCACAGCACTCTGAATATTGGCTAATTTGGTCAGCTAGAAAAGACTGCAAGACGTCATGAGTCCTTTTTTATTAGCTCTGAAACCAGACAGCATTTCTGGGGGACTCCTATTCCCCTTTTCGAGCTTTTCTCCACAATGATAGGGGCTAAAAATTGCCTTTATATTTAAACTAGGGGGTAAGGCTGGAGTGAATACATACATGCTTAGAGTGTCAGTGCACTACCCTAACTGGTCACTGAGTGGCCGTCAGTCTACGCTGCTCCTTTCGCTTAAGAGGCCCTGAGAAATGGGTAGGCTGCCGGTTATGTGGCGCTACCGAGAGGGAATGGTGGATGTAGGTTAAAGCAGGGGGTACTGAGAGCCAGCGCTCCTGGATTCTTTCCCGGACTCAGAGTGGGACGGGAGGTGTAGTGGTTAGAATGGGGCAGGGTGAGCTGGGAGCGAGAATCAATTGCCCCAGGCCCATCCAGCAGTTGGTGACATGGGCAAAAGATGAATGGGTCTGTAGGTGGGTCTCACTTTTAGGAGTTGGAGAAAGGACCAGGTCAGCAGCTCTTTGACGCAGCCCCTAAGAGCAGGGACAGCAGCAGGGCGGGACCCCCCGCAGTGCCCACGGAAAGGTGGGGGCTGGAGGTCCATTGAGGCCCAGCCCACACAGGGATCTGTGTGTGGAGGAGAGGGGCTGGTGCAGTTTCCCCCCCTCAGTTGGGTTGCTGGACCTGGGTGGGGGTTTATGAACGAGAGCCAGGCAAACCTAAAAGCCCTCTGCCGAGAGCTGGCACCTGAGAGCCCTGCTCCTAGTTAGTTCCAGGCGCCCCCCATGCTGTATTGCGCGCCCTGAGACCCCTCCCCAGAGCGGGGCTAGAGTCCGTGCGTCCTGGGATCCTTCCCCAGGGCTGGGCGTTGCCCGCTCCTGGACCGCTCCCCGGGGCTGGGCTCCGTGAGCCCGGGGACCCCTCCCCGAGGCGGGACTGTGGGCGGTGCCGCTCGGAGCCCTGCGCGCTGCTCTCCACAGCCGAGGCTAGTAGTGGCGCCTCCCTGCGCGGCGCGCTCCGGGGCTCGTTAATTCTCCCCGCCAGGGGCTCGGGTGCTTTCCGGAGCCGCCTGCCCCACAGCCGCCGCTCTCCCTTCTCCAGGCCGGGAGCCCGCGCTGAGTCCCCGCCTCTCCCTCCATCGCCAGAATGACGGTGAAACTGGACTTCGAGGAGTGTCTCAAGGACTCTCCCCGGTTCAGGTGGGTTTCTCGCGGCGCTGAGGCTGGGAGTCCGGATCGCTTCTGGTTCCGGTCCTGGTCCTGGTCCTGGCTTCCCACCCCTCGCTGGGCTCAAACCTCCCCCTCCCCCGCCTGGCCAGCTGGTGCGCTTTTACGCATCTTTCCAGGCGCCTCCGGCGTTGGTGCCAACTGGTCCCGGGGCTAAGAAGGCCGTGGGGGGAGGGCGAGTGGTGTTTCTCTGGGACCCAGCCCTCTGTAGCTACTGGTTTATTTTTTAGGGGGTAGCAAATAAGTGGCTCCAACTTTGTTCCCAAGTCGGTTATATGGGGGGCAGGTTCCTGTTGAACTTCCTGGACCAAACAGACCCTGGGTGAAGGGAGAGTCTGGAGCAGGGGACCATTTCCCAGGGATGAAACTGTGGAGTGGTGATGGCCCTGTATTGGGGAGGGATTCTGGGGGCTGTGATCCCCTCACTACTCTCCATGCTACTCCCCCATAGTCTTCCACCCCACCTCTTCTCCTATAGGTGCCCCCTTACACATATTGTTCGTCCTTCACCTCCCTGCTTCTGCCCTTCCCTGTGCCCCTTGTCCTCCCCTTGCATACACCCTGCACCCTCTCCCCCTCCTGCTCACAGCCAATTTCCTGCTGATCTCTGCCAGACGCTAGTGAATCCACGTGGCATGAGCCTCTTGCACATTTGTCCCCCACACATGCATATGCGGCGGGAGAGGAAGTGGCCGGTGTGCAAGGTGCTGCGCAACCCGGGGGGCCGGAAACCAGAGTTGTGGCCAGGCAGGCTGCAAAAGGAGGGGGGGTGACCCAGCCCCCCCCATGGGGATCAGGGGCCATAGGTGCAGGGGATAGAGGGACAGACTCAAGGCCCTCCTGAGGAGATCAGGGACCCTGCATGCAGCAGATGGGAGGAAGAACACACAGTCCTCCCCAAGGGGATCAGAGGTCCTGGGGTTGAAGGGGATGAACACACGGCCTCCCCATGGGGATCAGAGGCCCTGGCTTCAGGGGACAAAGGGATGGAGACATGCTCCCTTCCCCCACAGATATCAGGGGTCCTGGGTGCAGGGGATGGAGGGACAGACACACACTCCTCTCACCCACGGGGATCGGGACCCTGGAGCAGTTGCCTGAAGGACAGACACACATGTACCCCCATGAGGATCACACCCAAGCAGGACCCCGGGGGGCGTCATAGCCAGACCTTTTCGGGGGTGTCTTGCACCTACGCAGGCAGCCTGTGTCCTTCTTGGGTGTGTGTGTGTCACCTGCTCATGTCTTCTTGGGAATGTTTGTGTCACACGCACACACACGCACACACGCACACACACACACACACCCCTGCCCATGTCTCCTGGGTCTCTCCCTCAGTCACTCCCCTCCCCCCCACCAGTGCAGGAATGGGGTGTGTAGGTTTGATTGTCCACCCAAGATCAACATCCCCCCCACAAATCCCTCAAATAGGTGTGTGCTAGGTTTGGACAATGTCTACCATGATCCCCTCCAGCTCCTCCCTCCCATGTCCTGCTTTCTTCCCACCCCCCCCCCCCCCCACCCTCCCATCCCAGGCTGGGAAGGTGGCAGCTGATTCTCTGGCCTTTCAGCTGTGCTGATGGGTTTTCTCTGGTGGGCTGCTTTCCCCACCCCCACAAAGATCTGTTGCCACTTCCCCTCCCCCCACCTTTTTAGGGAGTGGGCAGAGGGCATGCCCCATTCCCTGCCCCACCGCCCCAGCCAGCCAGTCCCTGCCCTAGGGCCAGATGAGAGTTGGCACTTCTTGAGGAGACAAGCCACAGGCCCCTTTCCCTGCCTCAGAAAGTGCATCTCCCATAATCCCCTCTGCTTACATCATGGGGCGCTTTGGAAGGTTTTTTTTTCCATTTCTGAATTTATTCCTGCCCCCCCCCCCCATCTCCTGTGCCGTCACGGTAACTGGTGTGGGGTAGTTGCCTGGCAACGCGGGGGGGTTGTGTGACAGGAAGTGGTTGTGGGGCTGATGGAGGCAGCGGGGCCAGGCCGGAAAGAGGCAACCGCAAGGGAGAATGAGAGGCAGCGTCTGCTCTGGGGGGAGGGAGGTTTGGGTGTAGCCGACTCCCCCCTGAAAAGAGTGCAGCCCTCTTCACCGGCCCCTGTTGATCCCCTCTGACACCTCCCTTTCCTGCCCCATTGAGACTTGCTCTGCTCCCCCGTTGCCTCATGGCCTGAACTTCCTTGCTCTGTTGAGCTCTAACCCCCAGTCAGAGACTCCCAGCCCCCAATAACTCAGTGGGACTCCCCTCCACCCTTGCCCCATTTCCTAATAAACCCTGCCCCCCAGTACTCCACCAGTCCCCCATCTCCAGCTACTAACCTCGCCCCCTAGGCAGCCCCATCCCACCTCTCTCCCTGCCCTGATCCCTTCTCCATCCTCCCCTGTCCTAGGGACCCCAATACCAACCCTGTGCCCAGCCCCCCAGCTGCCCTCTATCCCCTGCTGCTAGCCCCTCCAGCTATCCCTGGGTGGTCCTGCAATAACACAGTTCTGTATGGGGATGGGGGAGCAGTTAGTGACCCCTGGATCCTCCTGTAACCCCTGCCTCTACCCAGGGCTGCTGTTGAGGGTGTGGAATGTGATGTCTCTGAGCTGGAGACCCGGCTGGAGAAGGTGAGCTGGGGGTGGGGAATGGGACCTAGGCATCTAGGCTTCCACAGAGCTGTCTTGTGGGAGGGAGGGGTTGAATTTAGGTGTGGGGATGGGGCATTGTTTTGGAGGGAGGGGATTGAGGGCAGGGGGCTGGTTTAGTGGGGTGCTGCAGGTTGGGGGTGAGGCTAATTTGGATGGAGGGTCGGGGGACTGGTTCAGAAGAGGGGAGGGCTGGTTCTGGGGTGGCTGCTGGAGGGAGGCTGGTTTGGGGCACTGGGGACTGGTTTAGAGGAGCTGGGGGCAGGGCTCTGGAGGGCTGACTGGAGGGTGCTATCAGGAGCAGAGCTTGGGGGGTGTTGGCTGGAGGGTGCCGTGAGGGACAGGGCTCAGTCTGGAAGGGCTGGTCCAGGGTAGCCCCAGCTGCATGTGGCTGACCCCACTCCCCCCGTCTCACTGACAGCTGCTGAAGCTCTGCACAGCCATGCTGGACTTAGGGCGCCAGTACTGCAATGCCAGTAAGGCCTTCGTCGTCGGCGTGCGTGACCTCTCCCAGCACGCCCAGGGGGACCCCATGATGAGCGTGAGTCTCCTTCCCCCCTCTGGGCTGCAGGGTACTGTGGGGCTAATCTGCGGGGAGATCAGAGCCCAGGAGGCAGCGTGGGGCTGATTGGGGGAGATTAGGGGCTGGTGGAGCCCCATGATCAATGGGGCTGGGTACAAGTGCCATCTGGTTCTCCTCCATCCCCAGTCGGCTCAAAGGGGACCTTGGGTCCCAGGGAGCCCTGCTTGTGGGGCTGGCTACTGTCTCCAGTCCCTCTCCCCACAATGCAGCCCTTGTGATCACATGTGGGGGTAGGTCCTGTTGCCCAGCTCCCCTGGGGTATTGGTGGGAGGAGGGGCTCAGCTGGGGGAGGGGGGCTCCCCCACATCAGCCAGTGTTGGCCCCATGCTCCTGTGTGATGCTAGGAGGTGCCATGCTGCTCTCTGATCAGGAGTGGGTGATCCATTGAGCAGTGTTGTGCCAATTCTCCTTTTCCTGGGGAACTTCCTGCCACATGACACTCTCTCTGGTAAGGTAGAAAGCAGTGCTAAGTGTGTGTGTGTGTGGAGGGGGCAGGCTTGGCCTTGGGGCTGGGGAATTCCCTTGCATGGCAAGCAGCACAGGGCAATGACACACAGTGGCGTGGGGAGAATAGCCGCTCACTCATCTTCTCCCCCTCGCTCTGCCCCCTAGGAATGCGTGGAAAAATTCTCCTGCAGCCTCAACCAAATGATTGACAACCAAGTGGTGAGAGACGCTTCCCCTCCCACACCTCCTCCCTCAGCCCCCCCTTCTCCCCTGCTTTGAACTCTGCCCCCCAATGCCTCTTGACTCCTCTTCCTCCCAGCTGACCCCCACCTCCTCCTTGTTGTGGGCTCTCTCTGCCCCTCCTGGGTCAGCCCAACTCCTTGGGACCCCAATGCTCCCTTCCCCAGCACCTTCCCTGATTTGGGAGCATGCAGGTGACCCCCAAGTAGCTCTGGCCCTACTGTTATTCAGCTCGGTCTCTGACCGAGCTCCCCAGCAATCTCTGAACCCCTCTCCCTCTCTCTGGGGGTCCCCCAATCTCTGAACTCCTCCCACGTCTCTCCAATCTGACCCCCTCTTTCCCCTTGCTCCAGGCTCCCCAATCTGACTGCTGTGCCCCCCAGGGGTCCTCTGATCTCTGATTCCTTCTCCCCGAGTCCCCTTGATCTCTGACCCCCCTTTTCCGGGTTCATTGCAGGAGCTCCTGGACAGCACCCACATGTCATCCCGGCACCACATCCAGAGCCTGGTGAAAGAGTGAGTTTGGGGTGGCAGGATGGAGGGGGATTCCCATGAGTATTGGGGGGCAGTCTGGGGAAGCAGAGTAGGTGGCTTGAGCTGTTTGTGTGGGGGGATGAGAGACTGAAATGGAGGAAGGAGGGTGGTTGTGAGTGTAGGGGTTCTCTGGAGGGGGAGGCTGAGTGGAATTGGGAGCAAGGAGGTGTGGAAGGAGTTTGAGCAGGGCAGCAAGAAGCTGGGGTCAGGGTTGGGGGGGTGGAGTTTGCAGGGCGGAGGGGGGTCAGGGGCTGACAGGGAGGCCCACCTGACCCAGGCTGTGGCAGGGACATGAAGCGGTTCCGGGAGGCACGGAAGGAGTTTGAGCGGGGCAATGAGGGGCTGGCCAGCGCCCTGCACCACAATGCCGAGGTGCCGCGCCGCAAGCAGCATGAGGCTGAGGAAGCTGCCCTGGCCCTGCAGGCCGCCCGCACCAGTGCTCGTGCCCGCGCCCTCGACTACGTGCTGCAGGTGGGCATACAGGATGGGACCTGGGGTGCAGGAAGATGGATGGGGGTGGGGGTGGGGCCTGGGGCTTGAGAGATGGATGGGGAGTAGGGAAGGGGCTAGGATCTAGGGTTCAGGGGGATGGATGGGGACAGGAAATGGGGATGAGCCGAGGGCTGGATCTGGGGAGGGGGCAGGGAAGGGGGATGAGCCCAGGGATGGATCGGGGGAGGGGGGCAGGGAAGGGAGATGGGCCCAGGGCTGGACCTAGAGTTTGGGTGTAAGAGGGCTGGCACACTGCTGGGGAGTTGTGGGAGGGGGCTCTCAGGTGGATCTGGTCCCCCTGTTCTCTCTAGAATTAGCCCATTGATTCCCTCTGTTCCCCCCCAGATTAACGTGATCCAGTCAAAGAAGAAGTTTGAAATCCTGCAATTCGTGAGTCGGGTGGGGGGAGACGGGCCCTATTACACCAAGGGAGGGTTGTGGGGAGCAGGGAGGCCACTTGGGGGGTCTGTGAAGTCAGATGGAAGGATGAGGGGCTGTGTGGGGCAGCTCAGCGCTGGTCCATGTGAGGGGGCTCTGAAGAGAATTGGGGGCTATTGAGGTCTGTAGGGGTGTGTGAAGGAATGGGAAAACTCTGTGGGGGCAGTGTGGGGCAAGGGACCTATGGGGCCATTGCTATTGGGGGTGGCAGTGCAGGGGGCAGAGTTGGGGAGCAGGATGGGGGACTGGGGTGAGGGGCGATGCCTAGCCAGGCTGTGACTCCTCTCTGTGTTTTTCCCTTCCAGATGCTGGCACTGATGGATGCTCATGCCTCCTGCCTGGAGCAGGGGCACCGGCTGGCCCAGGAGTTGGAGAAATATCGCAGGGAGCTGGGGGACCAGGTGGGGGTGCAGAGTGGGCTGGGGGCAGGGAGATGGGGACTGGGGACAACTTGCTGAGATTGTGCTGCAGACAGGGATGCGGGACTTACATCTCAGCTGGTGGTGCGGGGTCTGGGGGCTCCTCTGCCCAGAGAAGATGCTGCCACCCCAAGGAGCCTAGGCCTTTGGACCCACCTCAGCCAGGTGGGAGCAGGGTACCTGGGTTCTCTCTGGCTCTGGGGGGGGGGGGGGGGGGAGGGGCTGGTGGGTTAGAGCAGGGGGAGAGCCAGGTCTCCTGGGTTCTCTGCCTGGCTCTCGGATGGAGGGGAGCACCACTGGGTTAGTGTGGGAGGGGATACATGGTTGGGGGCAGGTGGACGTGTAATGGGGCCTGGCAAGTGAGGAGGTTTCACATAGGTGATCCCCCCCCCCCCAATAACCAACTGCAGCTGCTGCCATGTTTGAATCCAGCTTGGCCGCTTCCTGTTTTCACTTCAGACTTCCTGCTGGGTGACCTCTGCCCCTACCGTCTTTAGGGGGGTTCCTGCTGTTGGGCTGGCTCCCCTCCGAGAGCAGGTGTTCAGGGGAGGGGAGCATGGAAAATTCAGCAGGGCTCCAACACCAAGGACAGATGCTGTGGGGAGAGAACCCAGGCGTCCTGGCTTCCAGCCCCATGTGCAGTGCAGGGGGATGGGTTCTCTGGGAAATTCACCTCCGTTCTTCACGCCCCCTCCCCCCAGTTGCACCAGCTGGTCCTGGAGTCAGCGCGGGAGAAGCGTGACATGGAGCAGAGACACGCCATGATCAAGCAGAAGGTGGGTGTGGAGCCGTGGTGGGAGCTCTGGGGGCAGGTGTCGAGGAGAGTCTCTTGGGTGGGTGGTGATGAGAGGGGTCAGCAGGAGAGAGACAGCTGTGGGGAGGAGTATGGGAGTTGGGGGTGTGGCTGTGGAGTGGCCGGGTCTTGAACATAGTGGGTGGGACTCGGAGATACCAGAGTGGGGCTAGGCATGCGGGGTGAGTCCCAGGGAGTTGTGTTTGGGGATGGGGCCCTGAGGGGGGCAGTGGGGCTCATGGGATGGGGTGAGGTCTTGGGTGGGGGCAACAAGGTTGGGGTAGGGAAGTGGGGCCTGATGGGTTGGCCTAGGGGTGCAGGCCCCAGGAGGGGTGGGGGCAATGCTAGAGGTGTACTGCAGGGATAGCGGGGTAGGAGTGGGGCTGTGGCAGGTGCAGTGGGGCCAGGCCATGGGAGAGGGAATGGGACTGTTGGGTGGGGGACGGGGCCGTCAGGGCTTTGAGGCTGGGCCTGGGGCTGGGTGGGTCCATCTCTAGCCCCACTGACGGCTCTGCCCCCCCAGGACCTATCTCAGGACGAGGCGGTTCTGGAAGGGCGCAGGGAGGCGCCGGACGGGGTGGTGATGGAGGGCTACCTCTACAAGCGGGCCAGCAATGCCTTCAAGACGTGGAGCAGGTCTTTGCACCCCAACTCCCTCACCGCCCCCATCTCCTCTCTGCTCCAGGCACCTCAGCATCTGTCTGGAGGGCCATGGAGACCCCCTCCCCACTCTCCCACTCGGGCTAAGGACCCACTTCCTTCCCCGCCCCCAGGAATCATGTCTCCCCACTGACAGCCCCCTCTCTCTGCTAGACGCTGGTTCTCCATCCAGAGCAATCAACTCGTCTATCAGAAACGGGCCAAGGTGAGCAGGGCCTGGATAGAAGGGTTGTGGGGGACACGGCCAGGAGTGGGTTGGGGGCCATTGTCTGCCCCCTCCCCCAGTACGGAAGAGGGGGCTGGTCTTGGAGAACCAATGGGGGGTTCTTGTCTTGGCTCTGTTCCCTGGGTGGGGCTTTGCTCTCTGCCCCCGTATTACCCGCAAAATTTCTCTAATCCTTCCACACTGTAGGGACACACACCTTTACCCAATTCCTAGGGCTCAAGGTGCAACCCTGTTAATTTACACACCCAATTCCTAGGGCTCAGGGCGCATCTTCCTGCGGGTTGGCAGGATCTTTAGCCACTGAAAGAGCCTCACACAGTAATATCCTTATCCTCTATTTATTAACAATTCCCAAACAAGCAGAATACACATGCTAAGCACACGGTGTCATGCTCACCAATCCTAATATAGGCAGGCAGACTTTCTCTGTTGGCCAGGCATGGTCAGTCTCTCTGGATCTTAGCTGCTGCATGTCACAGTTGTGCAGGAGAGTCCTGGCAGCAATTATCTTAGGCTGGCTCTTGGAGGTGAGTTCTTCTTGGTGTTCCTTGTCTCCCTTTGGTCTTCTTCTGGCCTTTTGCTTCCTTCCTTCTGCTTCTGTTACTTCTGATCTTCTTTTTTTTCTTCTCCTTCTTGGATCCCAGTTTATATAATGAAACCTGAGTCTTGCTTAGCTATACCTGTACCAAATATTTTAGTATAATTTTACTAACCAATCATATCACAATTACCTAACCGATCATACCCCATAATTGATTTACACCTAGCAAAATTAATTATACAACAGACAGAAACAGTTACAAACCAGACAGAGATATCACAGTCAAACAATAGGAAAGTGTAATGACAATGATCATAGAATGGGGATTCTACAACCTCAAGTATTGATAAGCAGTTTCTTGCCAGACAGAATGGTGTGACTAAAGTTTTCTTTACCCATCTTGAGGTCTGTTTCTTTATCTGGTGACAGTGGGGAATTATCAGGCCAAAGTCCCCTCCTCACAGCCTGGTGTGACACTTTTTAATACAATTTAGATGGAATTGTGAGTATGTGAATCCAGGCCTTACAGTTAATGGCTGCTGCTCTTCAGTCTGGCTGCAGAAGGTGGCTTTGGTTCAGGCCTAGCACAGGCCTTCCAACATGGCTATACAGGGCCGGCTCGAGCCATTCCTGCACCCTGGGCAGTGGGCGCGCAGTGCATGTGCGGCTCCGCCCCTGGGCGCACGACACATGCACGGCCCCACCCCACGGCGCACGGCACCCCTTAGAGCTGCCATCAGGCGCCCCCCATAGGTTGGTGCCCCGGGCAGCTGCCCAGCTAGTCCCCCCCCCCCTTAATCCAGCCCTGTGGCTACAGAAAAGCCATATTGTTACACCTGGATGTAAGTGGGAGGGGCTCTAGGGTACTATCTCTGCCCCCAGGACGTGCTGACGGTGGTGGTGGATGACCTGCGGCTCTGCACAGTCAAACTCTGTCCCGATCAGGAGCGTCGCTTCTGCTTCGAGGTCGTCTCACCCTCCAAGTGAGTCCTGCTGCCTGGATCAGTATTGCCCTCCCCCCCCAGCAGTCCCCAACCCTCCCCGCTGCCCGTGAATCAGTGCCACCCTCCTGGCTGCCTCCCAAATCAGCATCACCCAGCCACCCCCTGACCCTCCCCACTACCTCCTGAATTAGCGCTTCCCTGACCCTCCCTGCTGCCCTCCAGATCAGTGCTACGTTGGCTGCCCTTAAGCTAAACTCCCTCTAAGTTGTGCATCTGCCTAATTATAGCACTGGGCAGACTCTCAAGGACCCTACCCGGGGACCTGCCATGGCCAGGAGAGGGACAAACTGGACCCAGCTGGAACCTGGGGGGTGTAGCAGGAACGCCCATCCTGTGGCTCAGCCCCAGAGCTGCCCCACTAGGGAGAGGCACCTCTCCTGCAATCCAGGTGCTGCTGCGAGGAGAGAGAGTTGGAGGCGGGGGGAAATCATCTGTCCTTGCAGTATATCTGGAGCCCTCAACCACACCCCATAGCCCACACCCCGAGCCGGAGCCCTCACACCCTTGTACCCCAACCCTCTGCTCCAGTCCTGAGCCTCCTCCCGTACTACAACCCCCTTGGTCCCACTTCCACCACATGAATTTTATTACGTGCACCAGTATGAAGGTGCCATGTCACATGGCCCCTTTGTGTTGCATGGCCCCTCTACAGTGGTACACAGAATCCCACTTAGGGGGTGGGAAAAATTAGAGGGAACACTGGCCCTTAAACCTCCCCACTGCACCTCTTCTGCCTCCCCAGTAGGGGTGCCAGATCACCCCCACTGCACCCCACCTTGCTGACCCCCAAGTGAGTGCCAAAGGTCCCCCTGCTGCACCCTACTCCGTGTGTTCCCAGCTTGGTGCAATTCTTTGGCTGCAATCCCTCCCCCACTCCCCTGTCACCAACTTTGTCTCCCCTGGGCCCAGCCTCCTGCCCCATCTGGCAGGGAGTTCCATGGAGCCCCCCCCAATGCTCCATGTTCCATCAGGAGCTGCCTGCTACAGGCTGACTCGGAGAGACACCAGCAGGCCTGGCTCAGTGCTGTGCAGAGCAGCATCGCCTCAGCCTTCAGCGAGGGGCGGGCCGAGCCCCCTAGCCAGGTATGGACCTCATGGAGCCCCCCCACAACTCCCAACACCTGTGGGGTTGTGGGTCAGGAGCAAGGGTGCTGTGGGTGTTGGGGGGGCTGAAGTTGGGAGCAAGGGCTGTCGGGGAGCTGAGGAGGGCTGCAGGTGGAGACTGGGGCACGCTGTAAGGGTATGTCTACACTACCACCCTAGTTCGAACTAGGGTGGTAATGTAGGCAACCGGAGTTACAAATGAAGCCCAGGATTTGAATTTCCCGGGCTTCATTTGCATCTCGCCAGGCGCCGCCATTTTTAAATGTCTGCTAGTGTGGACTCCGTGCCCGCGGCTACACGTGGCACGGACTAGGTAGTTCGGACTAGGCTTCCTATTCCGAACTACCGTTACTCCTCGTGAAGCCGCGTGGCACGGAGTCCGCACTAGCGGACATTTAAAAATGGCGGTGCCCGGCTTTATGCAAATGAAGCCCGGGAAATTCAAATCCTGGGCTTCATTTGTAACTCCTGTTGCCTACATTACCATCCTAGTTCGAACTAGGGGGGTAGTGTAGACATACCCTAAGGGAAGAGAGGGCTTGGGGCAAGGGACACGTTGGAGGAAGGGGAGGCTGCAGGGGAATAGTGGGGGGTCCAGGCAGCATTTTGACCCCCATCTGTCCCCCCAGCACCCGGAGCGCCCTGCCTCAATGTCAAGCACCACAATGGAGGCATCGGGCCGGAGCCCGCGGACGGCCGTGGACAAGCGGGTACTGGACCAAGTGCAGCGGCTGGAGGGCAACGCGCAGTGCTGCGACTGCCGGGAGCCCGCACCTGAGTGGGCCAGCATCAACTTGGGCATCACACTGTGCATCGAGTGCTCAGGCATCCACAGGTACTGCCTGCCCCCCAGCCTGGGTATCTCCCTGTGCATCAATTGCTCAGGCATTCATTGGTACTGCCTGCCTCCTCCCTTGGCACTAGGCTGTACATCCACAGGTATTGCCTAACCCCCAGCTGGGCTCTGGAGGTGTGAAGCCCTGGGGTAGGGTGTGGGGGGGGGCAGCAGGCCCCCGCTCCACTCACCCCATTTCTCTCTGCCACAGGAGCCTGGGGGTACATTTCTCCAAGGTTCGGTCCCTGACGCTGGACTCCTGGGAGCCAGAGCTCGTCAAGGTAATGAGAGGGTGTGTGTGGGGTGTTAAATGGGAGGAGTTAGTGGGGGCAGGCATGACTGTGAGGTCATGGGAGGGTAAGAGGGGAACAGGGTGAGGGCAGGGGAGTAAGCAGGTCATTGGGCCGGGACCCTCGCTGGAGTGGGGGACAGGGCTGGGGGAATATGGATTGTGACTGGTACCTTCTGTGTCCCCCAGCTGATGTGTGAGCTGGGGAACAGCGCCCTGAACCGCATCTATGAGGCACGGGTGGACGAGATGACTGTTAAGAGACCCCAGCCTGGCTGCTCCCGGTGAGTTCCCCATGGCCTGGCCCCACCCCCACCCCCACCCCCAACCCCACCCCCACCTGTCAATTCTTCATCCACATGCTCCCTGCAATCTCCGAATCCACCTGGCCCCTCCCCCACTGCTCCCACCCTGGCTGCTCTCAATGAGCCCCCCCAAACCCAGTGCCTTCCTCACCTGATTCCCCCAGACTCCTTATCCACATGCCTTCCCCACTACCCTGAAGTCCGCTCCCCTGTCACCGAGCTAATCCTGCTGAGTATCCCAGAGTTGCTGGCATGTTCAGCATCCTGGCTTCCCCAGGAACTCCTGGCTGACCCCCATCTCCAGAGGCAGGAGTTGGCAGGGAGCACAATGTAGGACAGAGGTGTAGGGAAATGTCAGCCAAGTCCATCCTGGAGTGGAAGGAGGGGGGAATCTGGCCTTTTCTCCCCACAACTCCCAAGTCCCAAACACCTGCTGCATGGCCCCCAGACACACCTGGAGCCCCTGGACCTGGCCTGCATGTCTGGGCATTTCTTCAGTGATCACATTCCCTTATCCCACCATCTAGTCCAGGGATGGGGAACCTCAGGCCCAGGGACTGGATGTGGCCCCTGGCTTGCCTGGATCTGGCCCCCAAAGGTTTGGGCTTTTTTTTCTTTGCTTCTCACTTGTGTGCAGCCCTCAACTGATTTTTCTGTGGGTCAGTGACCCCCAACCCATGGCCTAGTCACTTGCGCAACACCAGGGGAAAATGATGCATACACATCATAGTCAGAGAAAACATTACTGACATTCCTCCTTCATCACAGTGGGCCCCCCACCCCACAACCCAGAAATCCGCCCCTAAGGCTGTGTCATCCTGCCCCCAGCAGCTACCCCATTTCACCTCATGTGACCTTCCCTCCAGGGCGGAAAAGGAGAGCTGGATCCGGGCCAAGTACGTGGAGAAGAAATTTATTACCAAGCTTCCGGAGGCGCGGCTAAGCCGGGTGGGGCGCTGGGGCCCCCATAACCGGGATCGCCCCCCCAAACCTGCCCTCAAACCCAAACCGGGTGGCATCAGTCGAGCTGCAGGTACCAGAATTGTTGCCTTGGGAGGGAGTAAGGATTCTTGCAGGGGAGGTGCTGTGGGGGGAATTTAAGGGGAGATCTGTGATAACCTAGCCCCTTCATTGCCTCCTGCAGGTGGCACCGGCAGCCTGGCCTACAACAGCAGAATCCCAGGTAGGATGTGGGGGAGAGGAGGGCAGATGTGTAGCTGGGGGCAGGGTATTGGGGTGAGGGATGTGTCCTAATGTTTGTGGAGAGGCTTGGAGGGTTACACTGGCTGGGTGATGGGGGGATAAATGGCCATTGGAGGTGCAGCTGGGGGGGATGTGTGATCATGGGTAGGCAGCTGAGGGGGGGGGGGGGCTTTGCCCAGATCCCTGACAGTTCTCCTGCTTCCACCCGTCCAGAGCCAGGGGAGGCTGGCTCCTCCCCTGAGGATCTGCACAGCCTCCACCCGGGGGCGCTTCTTTACTGGGCCGCTGGCAACCAGAACCTGCCCACCATGGCTGATGCCCTGGCCCATGGTGCCGATGTCAATTGGGTCAACGCTGCCGAGGAGAGCCGGACCCCTCTGCTGCAGGCTGTGGCTGTGGTAGGTAGGGGTAGGGTGGAGTTCGCCTCTCACTGTCCCACTCCCGTCCTCCCTGGCTACTTAGCAGGGACACATGACCCAGCTCACTCCTTCTCTCCCCTGCCCAGAATTCCCTGCTGGCCTGTGAATTCCTGCTGCAGAATGGAGCCAACGTGAACCAGACGGACAGCGCCGGACGAGGACCCCTGCACCATGCCACCCTCTTGGGCCACACCGGGTAGGGCAGGGGGCTGGGACCCACCCACCCAGCTGGGCAGGGGCAATTTCATGGGAGGCTGCAGTTCCGTGCCTGACCACTAGAGGGTAGCAGATGGGCCGGTGCACCCCACCCCCAGCTCATGCGACTCCACTCTGTGATAGGCTGGCTTGCCTGTTCCTCAAACGAGGGGCCAATCTCAACGCAGTTGATGCGGAGGGGAAGGACCCGTTGTCCATCGCCATCGACCAGGCCGACGCGGACATCGTCACCCTGTGAGTCCCTCCCCCATGGGTGTGGGGAGGAGGGAGGAGCTAGATGGGGGATGGGAACATGTCTCATTTTCTGCCCCATCCCCAGGCTGCGGCTGGCCAAGATGCGGGAGGCAGAGGTTGCGCAGGGACAGGCAGGTGAGTGAGGGGCACTGGCAGAGCTGGGTGGGCAGAGCTGGATTGTCAGGGGCTGTGGTGGGGGTGAGAGGCTGGGAGAGCTCTGGGCTGGGCTAGCAGTGGCTGCATGATGAGAGTGAGGCTGTTACTGAGGGGAGGGGAGCCACTGGGCCCTGCACCCCCATCTGCAGCCAGACGTGACAGAAGGTTTATTAGGCGACAGGGACACCACATAGAACAGACTTGTCAGCACAGGAACCAGAAGCAGCCAACACCCTCCATCTGGGGAGAGGGAGCCCAGATCCAGGGCCCTCACCCTCTCCCTGTGCTCCAAGCCAGTGAGACTCACTCATACACCAGCAGCCTGTCTCCTCCCTGCAGCCAGCCCCGTGTCCTGCCTTTGTCCTGCTTCTTGGTCACACCAGGTCATACACCCCTCCTGGGCTCAGGTTCAGAATACATCAGTCAGTGTGTATATGAGGGAGACACTCCCACCAGATTTCCCACCACCATCTAGATATTGGGGCAGTGCCCAGGGAAACAGAGGCACACCCTGGGCTTGCTACAATACAGTACAGGACATTAGAAATCATATGCAACATAACAGAGGGAATACAACCCGCACTTTGTCACACTGGGGCACTTGCAGAACTGGGGGAGCCCAGGGCTGGGCTGGCAGGAGCGGCGAATGAGAGGCTGGGTCAAGCTGGGGGAAACCTGGACTAGGTTGGCAGGAGTGCGGGTCGGGGGTGAGACACATTGGCAGAGCTGTGTGGGGCAGGGCTGGGCTAGCAAGGGGCTGTGGAGCGAGACTGGGGGTTCCTCATTCCCCCTTGCCCCTACATACACACCCTCGCCCTTCCAGGTGACGAGACATACCTCGACATCTTCCGGGACTTCTCCCTGATGGCATCTGACAACCCCGAGAAGCTGAACCGCCGTGACCTAAAACTCAGCACGCTGTAGCTGCTGGGGGGTGCTGCTGATCCGTCGCCTTTTGGGGTGGGGCATCCCCACTCCTAGCTCAACCCTCTTCCCCAGCTGAGCAGGGCAACCAAGCAGCAGGGACTCACGTACCCCCTGGCAGCCTTGTTAATTCTCCCCTTGTTCTGCTGTGTTGATGTGACTCTTGGTGGGGGGGTGTATGGGTCGAGCTCATCTCTCTCCCCCCACCTCCACTTGGGAAGAGGCTTATCCTTTGCCCTTGTGGCCCCAGTTCCTCTCTCCACCCCCATTTAAGGGGAAGAGGCTAATCTTATAACCCTCCCTTCCTATTTATTATTTCTGTCAGGGCCGGCCCACAACATTTTGGCACCTGAAGTGGGGAGCTCATATGACGCCCCCATGCCACCTTTTCTCCTGCCTGCCTGTTATGTCTGGGTATGCTGCTTGTGTACCGCCCACCTCGCTATATGGCAGATGCTCTGCTCGAGCTGGCCGACGTGGTGTCGGACGTAGTATTGAGGACGCCGAGACTTTTGGTCTTGGGGGACTTAAATATCCACGCCAAGGCTGTTTTGTCTGGTCCGGCCCGAGATTTTAGGGATACCATGACCACCCTAGGATTACCCCAAGAAATAACTGACCCTATACATGTTGCAGGTCATACACTCAATTTGTTTTTTTGGACTAACGGTGATAGAGTTCTTGGGATAAGGGATGTGGCTACACTCCCTTTGTCATGGACTGATCGCTGACCTTCCCCTCCACAGAGGCAGAGGACCAATTAAGATGATCCACCCTCGGAGGCTGATGGATCCGGAGGGTTTTCTGAGGTCCCTGAGGGATTGTTCAGCCATTATGGCAAATGGTCCTGTAGATACCCTAGTTGATACATGGAACACTGAGGTAGCCCAGGCAGTTGATATGATTGCTCCTACGCACCCTCTTCGGACCAGTCGAGCCAAGCTTGCTCCCTGGTTTTCTGGGGAGCTGATGGCAGCAAAACAGTCTGTGCAATGGCTAGAACGCCGCTGGAGAACTAGAGCTGAGTCTGATCGACTGCTGGTTGAGCAGAACTGCGAGCTTACTCTGTGACGGTGCTGACAGTGAAGAAAAGCTACTTCTCCACCCGTATCACATCTGCACAGTGCTGTCCAGCGGAATTGTTTCGAGTAGTGCGGGGCCTGTTGCAGTCTGGCACTCGTGACAAAATAGAGGAGCCTTTGGCCCCCTGCTGTGATCTGTTTGCAAAGCATTTTGCAAATAAGATCGCCCGCATCTGGTTGGATTTAGACTCTGGTTGCTGTGTAAGTGGGGCACAGAATGTGTTGAGTGCACCACCCAGTCTTTTTTCTCTGGATCAATTTCAGCTATTGCAGACTGAGAATGTGGACAAGGTGCTTGGAGGAGTGTGACCGACCACGTGACCCCTGCCCCTCGTAGCTTATTAAATCTAGCCGGGAAGAGATGGCTGGCTGGGTCCAGGGAATTATTAATGGATCTTTTAGATCTGGTATGGTTCCTGCTGCCTTGAAAGAGGCAGTGATAAAACCGTTACTCAAGAAGACTTCGCTGAACCCACATGACTTAAATAACTATCGCCCAATTGCTAATATTCCCTTCTTGGGCAAGATACTCGAGCGGGTGGTGGCGCTGCAACTCCAAGCTTTCTTGGAAGAAACAGACTACTTAGATCCATTTCAGTTTGGCTTTAGGCCTGGTTTTGGAACTGAAACAGCCTTGGTCGTCCTGGTAGATGATTTACGCCAGGAGATAGACGAGGGGAGTGCATCCCTGTTGATTCTCCTAGACCTCTCAGCGGCCTTTGATACCATTGGCCATGATATCCTTCTGGGATGCCTCACGGAGTTGGGTATTGGAGGCACTGTTTTGCAATGGTTCCGGTCCTACCTGTCAGGACGCTTTCAGAAGGTGGAGCTAAGGGGCTGCTATTCGACCTTGTGGCGATTGTGCTATGTGTTCCTGTAAGGTTCCATCTTGTCCCTTATGCTGTTTAATATCTACATGAAGCCGCTAGGAGAGGTCATAAGGAATTTTGGAGGACGGTGCCATCAATATGCAGATGACGCCCAACTCTTATTTCCTTGTGACATTAGAACCAGGTGTGGCAGTGACTGATCTAAATTGATGTCTGGAGGCAGTGATGGTTTGGATGAAGTCAAATAAGCTGAAGTTGAATCCAGATAAGACTGAGGTCCTGTGGATCAGGAGGCCATCTGTTCGTGAATGTGGCATGGCACCTGTTCTACATGGGGTTACTCTCCCCCTGAAAGAACAGGTATGCAGCTTGGGAGTCCTCCTGGACCCTTTTTTAACATTTGAAAATCAGATTTCTTCGGTGGCCAGGAGTGCCTTTGGGCAACTTCGTTTGATCCGCCAGCTGCGACTCTTAGGGTATGTCTACGCTACTCCCCTAGTTCGACCTAGGGGGGGTAATGTAGTCATACGGAGTTGCAAATGAAGCCCGGGATTTGAATTTCCCGGGTTTCATTTGAATAAAGCTGGCCGGCGCCATTTTTAAATGCCGGCTAGTTCGGACCCCGTGCTACATGCGGCATGGACTAGCTAGTTCGGATTAGGCTTCCTGATCCGAACTAGCTGTACACCTCGTTCCGGCCGGCCATTTTTAAATGCCAGCTAGTTCGGACCCTGTGCCGTGCGGCTACATGCGGCACGGACTAGCTAGTTCGGATTAGGCTTCTAATCCACAAGGTGGAACGAGGTGTACAGCTAGTTCGGATTAGAAACCTAATCTGAACTAGCTAGTCCGTGCCACGTGTAGCCGCGCGGCACGGGGTCCGAACTAGCCAGCATTTAAAAATGGCGCCGGCCGGCTTCATGCAAATGAAGCCCGGGAAATTCAAATCCCAGGCTTCATTTGCAACTGCAGATGACTACATTACCCCCCCAGTTCGAACTAGGGGGGTAGTGTAGACATACCCTTACAGAACAAGTATGAGTTGGCCACAGTGATCCATGCTCTTGTTACATCCCGACTGGATTACTGTAATGCACTTTATGTAGGGCTGCCTCTAAAGAGCCTTCGGAAATTTCAACTGGTCCAGAATGCAGCTGCTCGAGTTTTAACTAACAGTAGTTATACAGAGCACATTATGCCAGTGCTTCGGCAGCTACACTGGCTTCCAGTATGTTTCTGGGCACAATTTAAGGTTTTACTTATGACCTATAAAGCCTTAAATGAGTTGGGTCCAGGGTATCTGAAGGACCGTCTTCTCCCATATGAACCTGCCCAGGGATTGAGGTCAGCTGGGGAGGCTTTGCTTCGTGTTCCCCCACTTGTGGAGATAAGTTAACATCTACACGGAACAGGGCATTCTCAGCTTTTGCTCCCAGGCTGTGGAATTCTCTTCCTCAGGATATTTGCATGGCGCCAACACTAGCGTTGTTTCGGCGTCAGGCTAAAGCCCCCTTTTTATTCGTGCTTTTATTAATGTTTGAGTCTGCATATGTGTGTTCCTCCTCTCTTTATGTTTTTAGTTGATTGTGTCCTTCTGAGGTCTCATATTTTAAATTCTTATATTTTAAATTTCTATATATATCTGTATTTTTTTTGTTTGTTCTTGTAATCCATATTTTAAATAGGTGGGGTAAAAATATTTAAATAACTAACTAAATAAAATAACTCTTGTGCCCTCCTTCCTCCAGCACAGCACTCCACCATCTCTATGCATCTAGAGCAGAGAGAATACAGGTGCACCAGCAGCAGACACAATTTTCTACACTCTGGGTCCTAGTGGTGCCCCCCCACAGTCCGGCATCTGAGGCAGCCACCTCAGTTCGCCTCATGGTAAGGCCAGCCCTGATTTCTGTGGCACCATCCTCCCTGTTTGTTGTTTTAACTCTCTCCCATGTATTTTTTGCCACTTCACTTTGCACACACAGAGCTTCCTCTCCCCACTGTGGTTGAAATTTTTTTTTCTGGAGGGGCACATCCCTTGCTGGAGCAATAAGACATTTGGGCATCTCTTCAAATACAATAAACAGACCAGGCTGGAATATGAAACACAGTGTCCCAATCTGCCGCAGAGTGGATTGTTACACAGGGACCTCTGGCCCAGCACTGAGATGCAGCCACTTCTGGGGCAGAGCAGCCAATTACAGAGGGACCCCATAGCCATGGCAGTGCAAGGGTCCTAGCATACCTGCCATCTTCCTAGCGTGCGGTGGCATTGGCCATGCCTCCCTGCATTACAGCATATCTCCACTAGAGGGCAGCTCTGGGTTGGCCCTAGTGGCTGTGGGGGAGGGGCAGCACTTCTTTACCCCACTGACTGGCATTCCGGGGATGGGAGGGCACAGCCAGGACCTTGGATCCATGGGCACGGGGGGCACCTCTGGGTGCAAATCCCACAATGCTGATGAATTTCACCCCAGCCCTGCCATGCACCCCTGAGATCCTACTCCCCTGGCTGCTCATGAAGTTACCATAACCCCCCCACTCAGGGTACCAGCTTTTAGGAGTCCCCCCTGCTCTAACCCACCAGTCCCCACTCCCCTCCGAGAGCCAGGGAAAGCAACCAGGAGTCCTGGCTCCCAGCCTGTCCATGTTGCCCCACTCCAGTGCTAACCCACAAGACATTCCCCCTCCTCCTTCAGCACTGGGGAATGCTCTAACCAGTAGATTTTGTTCCCAGAGCTAGGGAGAGAATCCAGGAGGACGAAGACCTGGACCTCATGCTAGGTTCACACTGAAAGCATAGTTTTGCAGTGGGTTGCCTATGTGCTGTGTTTTTCAGTAGAGTCAAATACAAATTTCAAGGTGAACAGCCAGAGGAAAGAGCAGGTGTGAGGTATAATTCTGGAATAATATTTTGAGAAGGAATTGGAGGGACTCTGGATTTACATGATTGACTCAACTGGAGTGGAACTGAGTTCAGAATCTAGCCTGCTATGATTCCCATCCCTCCAAACATTTTCATTCCTCCTTAGGATATACATGTCTCCAGTTCCATGTTATTGTCCTAATCCAAGGATGGGCAATTGTCCTGGGAGATCCCTCTCACTCAGCACCCTTGTCACATCTGCTTCTTGGGTGGAAAGCATTTGCTATTTTCCATTCTCAGCAGGCAGACCAGGGAAGGCTCCATTCTAGTGAGTTAAATTCTCAGCTTCCTCTAGATCACATCACTGTTTGGAAAGAGAAGCTATGGAACAGGAACAGAAATGTGGTGGATAAGGAGGACCAGGCCTCCTGCCACAAGGGAAATCCCAGATGCAAGGGAAAGAAACTCTAACTCTTGGTCATTTCCCTTAGGAAACCTAGAATGCAAGACAATACTAGGGGTACCCAGCACACATCATTTTAGGAACACCTAGACCCAGTGCTCATTAGTGGACTATAGTTTATATGGTCTGATGACTCTAGAACGCACCATAGACTTCAGTATGCATATGTGTGCTGTCTAGAACATGCTGGGAAAAATAGTTTAAATCTTTTATTAGGATGCAGATAGAACACACATTTTAAGGCTATCTAGAACTCAGGAAGTATCATGCGGTGTATTAAGCTGGAGCTGACTACGCTTCAGGTGATTAGAGTTGCCTAGGATTCAACTAGTCATGGCTACCTAGAACCCAGAATGCAGCCAATAAGAGGTTTCTAAAATGCAGCAAGAGTGGAATTGCATCTTAACTGCCCTGGGTAAACTCAGAACAAGGGTGTCCACAACCCAGCAAGATTGCAATTTCTATAACATAGGTTTGGAGTAGTCACCAAGAAAGTTTGAGGCTGGGATTGTATGCAGGTTATAGGTTTAGGCCTTGGGGGTCATGAGCATCTCCTGAATCCAGTTTTCCAAGTAATGAGAACACTATCTGCTTCAAATTCTAGATTTACTGCATGCTCCACATTCTAGATACACACAAGGTTAGAGCTACCTAGAACCCAGAGTATATTGTATTCTATCTAGGAAGCCAAGTTGAGGAGCTGCCCATGACCCATAGGGTTAGAGCTTCTAGTGTTCCAACTATCTGATGGACAGCTGGGCTCTGAAGTCATGTCTAGAACATAGGGCTAGAGGTACCTGGAATCTAAGCATGCAGCATTGTGGCTACTCAAAAAGACAGGTTCTAAGAGTTGCCTACAGCCTGTTGGGCTAGTGCTACCTAGAATATACATATTTAGTGATCCGTGTAGAACAAAGCCATGGCCCTGATGGTGACTCCAAAGATTAGAGGGGGTGAAAAAGTATTCAGCCCAAGGAGATAACCTACAACTCAGTTCCCTTTTCTGGGTCAGTTCCCACTGGCTGACCCAGGAGCAGCTGTGGATTAGGACCATGGAAAGAGCAGCCCTGAGATGGGGAGGTGCTGTCTGGCTGAAGTAGGGGAAAGGTGAACTCCAGACATTGCTGGATAATGGGAGTCTGGCCAGAGGTCCAAAATGCTCCAGTAGATTTATAGCCCAATAGCTTCTAAGATACATTCAGTCCCCATGATTTCCACCAGGCTGGAGCATTTCAGTGGGATAACAGCACCAACTAAGAACCATAACATAGGTTCATGCCTGTCAAGATGGGGTGGCTGTGCCCAAGGGGCACCAGCAGCAAGTCAATGCCTGTCAGAAGAATCTAGGGTATGTCTGCACTACAAAGTTAATTCGAACTAACAGTCGTTAGTTCGAATTAACTTTAATAGAGGCTACACATGCAAACCGCTATTTCAAATTTAATTTGAAATAGCGGCGCGCTTAATTCAAACTAGGAAAACCTCATTCTACGAGGACTAAGCCTAGTTCGAATTAAGTAGTTCGAATTAAGGGCTGTGTAGCCACTTAATTCGAACTAGTTGGAGGCTAGCCCTTCCCAGCTTGCCCTGGTGGCCACTCTGGGCCAAACCAGGGAAACTCTTCTGCCCCTCTCGTGGCCCCGGAGCCCTTAAACAGGCACGATGTGCCTATGGTGCCCGTGCCAGTTGCAAGCCTGCCAGCATCCAGCCAGCAGACCCTGCACCTGGCATGGGATGAGCCAGCCACCCGCTGCCACCCAGGCCCTCCGCCTCTTCCCAGGACCAGGCTGGCAGCTCATAGGAGCCTGCCCAGGGCCACAAAAGGTGGGTGCCTGCCTGGTCTAGTGTGGAGATCGCAGACCTCATTGAGGTTTGGGGGGAGGCCTCCAGCATCCACGATCTCCACACAAGGCACAGGAACGCGGCCATTTACAGCCACATGGCTGCCAGCCTGGCCACCGAGGCCACATGTGGACCCAGAAGCAGGTTTGCATGAAAATCAAGTTGGTCCAGTGAGACCCCCGACCCTGATCTTAGAACATAAGAATGGCCATACTGGGTCAGACCAAAGGTCCATCTAGCCCAGTAGCCTGTCTGCCGACAGCAGCCAACACCAGGTACCCTGGAGGGGGTGGACCAAAGACAATGACCAAGCGATTTGTCTCATGCCATCCATCTCCAGCCTTCCACAAACAGAGGCCAGGGACACCATTCCTACCCTCTGGCTAATAGCACTCCATGGACCCAACCTCCATGAATTTATCTAACTTCTCTTTAAACTCTGTTATAGTTCTAGCCTTCACAGCCTCCTGTGGCAAGGAGTTCCACAGGTTGACTGTGTGCTGTGTGAAGAAGAACTTTCTTTTATTAGTTTTAAACCTGCTACCCATTAATTTCATTTGGTGTCCTCTAGTCCTTATAATATGGGAACTAATAAATAACTTTTCTTTATTCACCTTCGCCACACCACTCATGATTTTATATACATCTTTCATATCCCCCCTCAGTCTCCTCTTTTCCAAACTGAAAAGTCCCAGTCGCTTTAGCCTCTCTTCATATGGGACTTGTTCCAAACCCCAAATCATTTTAGTTGCCCTTTTCTTAACCCTTTCCAAGGCCAAAATATCTTTTTTGAGGTGAGGAGACCACATCTGTACACAGTACTCAAGATGTGGGCGTACCATAGTTTTATATTTCCCCTCCTCCTTCTTCCCCTGGTTTCCCCTTCCAGCTCCCTCCTCCCAGGTTTCCCTCTCCCACCCTTTCCCACCTCCTTTTCCCAGTCTCCCCAGATGTTAATCCCCCCAGTTTTGTTAAATAAAGAGAGTTTCTATTTTTGAACACATGTCCTTTTTTTTTTTACATCAGGAAGCGGGGCTAGGGAGGGGTAAGTGGAAGCAGGTGAGGGAGGAATGGGGTACGAGCCCCCGATGGGGAGGACTGGGGTGGCTCTGTGGGCTCCTCGGGGTGGAAGCTCTCCTGCAGGGCCTCCTGGATCCTGACAGCCCCCCAATGGACCACCCGGATGGCAGCCTGCGGCAAGTGCAGCCGGGCTGATGGCCGAGTGCTGTGATGTGCTGAGTGTGGGCACTCAGGGCACTCCAAGACAGGACTGCTTTGCTGTCCCTCAACGAGGTAGACAAGCAAGCAGGAAATCCTGAGAACTGTCTGTCTGGGGTGGGGGCAGGGTCCCTTTAAGCACAGAGCTCAGTTAGCCTCAGGCAGCAGCTCCACCCTCTAAGTCCTAACCTGATGCCCTGGCCAGCCTTTACTTCAGTTCAGGGTCCACTCAGTATGGACATGCTATTTCCAATTAGCGAACACTAATTCAAATTAGTTTTTAGGGCTAGATGCATTATTTCGAATTAGCTTATTTTGAATGAACTAATTCGAAATAAGTTAGTTTGAATTAGCGCTGTCGTGTAGACATTCCCCTAGAGAGTCAAGGTGTGTAGGAGATGGAAGGCCCAGAGAGTATCCAGCCAGCCAGCCACCAGGCAGCTGGAAGAGTGGGGCGGGCAGGGAGCTCAGCCAGGGTCTGGGGAAGGCCATAGTGGTATCTAGTGCCAGGTATCATTTGAAGTAACAAGCAGTCATGGCCGCTGAAGGGGCAAAGAGAAGACCGCCATCAAAGCCTTCAAGAGTGGTGGAGAACCACTGGCACTGGCAGAGCTGGGTGGGCAGAGCTGGATTGTCAGGGGCTGTGGTGGGGGTGAGAGGCTGGGAGAGCTCTGGGCTGGGCTAGCAGTGGCTGCATGATGAGAGTGAGGCTGTTACTGAGGGGAGGGAAGCCACTGGGCCCTGCACCCCCATCTGCAGCCAGACGTGACAGAAGGTTTATTAGGCGACAGGGACACCACATAGAACAGACTTGTCAGCACAGGAACCAGAAGCAGCCAACACCCTCCATCTGGGGAGAGGGAGCCCAGATCCAGGGCCCTCACCCTCTCCCTGTGCTCCAAGCCAGTGAGACTCACTCATACACCAGCAGCCTGTCTCCTCCCTGCAGCCAGCCCCGTGTCCTGCCTTTGTCCTGCTTCTTGGTCACACCAGGTCATACACCCCTCCTGGGCTCAGGTTCAGAATACATCAGTCAAGTGTGTATATGAGGGAGACACTCCCACCAGATTTCCCACCACCATCTAGATATTGGGGCAGTGCCCAGGGAAACGGAGGCACACCCTGGGCTTGCTACAATACAGTACAGGACATTAGAAATCATATGCAACATAACAGAGGGAATACAACCCGCACTTTGTCACACTGGGGCACTTGCAGAACTGGGGGAGCCCAGGGCTGGGCTGGCAGGAGCGGCGAATGAGAGGCTGGGTCAAGCTGGGGGAGACCTGGACTAGGTTGGCAGGAGTGCGGGTCGGGGGTGAGACACATTGGCAGAGCTGTGTGGGGCAGGGCTGGGCTAGCAAGGGGCTGTGGAGTGAGACTGGGGGTTCCTCATTCCCCCTCCCCCGTACATACACACCCTCGCCCTTCCAGGTGACGAGACATACCTCGACATCTTCCGGGACTTCTCCCTGATGGCATCTGACAACCCCGAGAAGCTGAACCACCGTGACCTAAAACTCACCACGCTGTAGCTGCTGGGGGGTGCTGCTGATCCGTCGCCTTTTGGGGTGGGGCATCCCCACTCCTAGCTCAACCCTCTTCTCCAGCTGAGCAGGGCAGACAAGCAGCAGGGACTCACGTACCCCCTGGCAGCCTTGTTAATTCCCCCCTTGTTCTGCTGCGTTGATGTGACTCTTGGTGGGGGGGGGGTGTATGGGTCGAGCTTATCTCTCTCCCCCCCACCTCCACTTAGGAAGAAGCTTATCACGGTTATAGTGATTGCATGGGGGAACTCTCCTACTTAGAGCCAAACAAGTGTGCCACCTAGAACATATTGAGCTGCAGTTGACTACAGCTTGAATGGTGAGGATGCACACAGAACGCATCATGCCAAGCCAACCTAGAACCCAGCATGAATCCTATTTGTGTTACCTATAATGTACCAAGCTGGAGTAGACTACAGTTTACAAGGAGAGGATGCACCTAGAATCTTAAAACCTAGAACTAAGCATTAATCTTGCTTGTGCTACCTAGGACATATTGAGCAGGAGTAGACTAGCTTTCAGGAATCAGATGAACGTATGTTAAAGGAGCTAGGGAAGAGGCCGGAGACTCAATACTCACTAGCAAATAGCAGGATGGTTATCTTGATGGACGTGATCCAGGACACTCAGCTCATCAGCTCCCCAAAGTACCACACAAACTCCATGAAGAAGACCCCACAGGAGCAGATCACCCCCAAAAACCAAACCCATCTCCCAGAAGACCAACAGTGCAACCAGCTAGCTCCAGCCTCTGTGGGGGGCTGCACAGAGATTCAGTTCCATGTGCTAAGGTGAGTCTGGAGTAAACAGCTGCCTCCTCCCAAGAAGAGGTTGCCCCTCTGTGCCAGGTGGTGCTCTTTGTGCAGTATTGCCATGTGACCAGTTACTGGTGGTTGCGCTCCACCCTAGAGGTGGCTGCCACTGAGTCTGTAATGAATGACCCCAGGGCAGCGGGCAGCCGTGAATCAGCAGCTGTGCCCCATGACAGAGGCTGCTGCATTCCAGTGGTGGGTGAGCCACCCCCAGCACAATGACCCAGTGGTTGTTAAACTTAACAGTGGCCCCCCTGATTCTGTCCCAGCCCCCTGCACCTGGTGAGCAGATGCAGGATGCCGGTCTCAAAGGCTGGGCGTTCTAGGGAATTGTGGGGCAAAGTCTGCAGATGATGGGAGGTGTCTACTTGCCACCGCACCCTTCCTCCTCCATCTCATGTGTTGCCAGGTTATAACCCCCCCAGGCCTGACCCCTGCTGGGTGAGGGAGAAAGCCTGGGGTAGCTGGTTTCACAGGGTTCCTTTGCCCACAACTGAGATAGAGCCAGCTCTGGAGGGGGGCAGCACCAGGCCAGGGGTCACTGGGGAACCAGCCACCATTCCTCAGAGGTGGCTGCAGCTCAGTGCCAGGCGAGGGACCCCTGTGTTTAGTATGAGAGGAGTTCCCGTCTTTGTCTGCCTGGAAGGCTATGGCCTGTTCTGGGGTGTGTGTCAAGCTAGAGTGTGAAGAAGCTGCCCCCATTCAGGTTCTCTGAGCAGTGATGACTGCAGGGTGCAGCAGGGGAGACTTGATCCTAGTAGCCCAGGGAGGGGGCACTCCGGGAAGGGCGGACAGTGGCAGGGCTGGACCCACTGGCCAGAAGAAGACTGTTTCTTCTGTCCTTGTCAATGATTCCTGGGGTCTGCCCCTAAGGCCCCCTCTAATTCAGGGGCCCCATCCCCTTTCCCCATCTTTTTGGGTACCTTTCCTCAATTAGTTGTCTTTCTCTCAAGACCAGCAGCCCTGCGGGGTGTGCAGCTGCTGGGGAAGGCAGTTGACCCAGTCAAGGCATTATTTTTTCTGCCATCAGCCACTCGTTTATGCTGTGTGCCCCCCCTTTTGCTTTGTTTTTCACTCTCCCCCTAAATCAACAGGGTACTAGCCATGAATGCCTCATATGTTCTCTTAATGTTTGGGAGCAATCAGCTGGGGCATCCTCTTGTGATTGCGTTACACACAGACAAGAAGAGAAACTTAGTCAAGGGCAGGATATGTCTTCACTAGCTCGGCCAATCAGGTACACATTTTTCACAGGGAGGGTGATTAATCAGCAGGGCCAATTACCCTCAAGGTGTGCCATCTTTTCCATCATGTGTGTCCATGCAGTGTGGGTAGTCCAGGCAATCCAAGCCAGGACTGCTTTGCAAGCGGGATACCCCTGAGAACTGTCTGTCCGGGGTGGGGGTCGGGACCCTTTAAGCACAGCCCTTGGCTAGCCTGAGACAGCATCTCCACGCTCTAAGTCCTCCTCTGATGCCCTGCTGGCACTGCTTCCGGCCAGCCTTAACCCCGCTTCAGGGTCCACTTAATGTGGACGCGCTAGTTCGAATTAGCAAAACGCTAATTCGAACTAGTTTTTATTTCTAGATGCATTAGTTTGAATTAGCTTAGTTCGAATTAACTAATTTGAACTAAGCTAGTTTGAATTAGCGCTGTAGTGTAGGCATACCCTCATTTCTATTTGCCTTGGGAGGGCTTAGCCCACAGTGGGAGCATGATCATATTTTCATGGCCTTGTGCATGGTGCTTGCAGAGCCTCAAAGAAAAGGCAAATGTCTGGATCCAGCTAGAGTCCCATCTGCTACTCATCTTCCAACTGCCCCTTGAAGGTCAGCATATGCACATCACTTCCAAGCTGGCTCGCTGCAGTAAATGCCAGGATCCAAACCCTCAGGGATCCCTTGCAGCATCCTCCTCAGCTGTCGAGTCCATGGGGCAGGAGAAATAATTTGGCAGAGTAAAAAGGAGCAAACTTCCAGCGAGGAGGAAAGCCCCTGCTACAGTGAAAGAGGCCGTGTAGTCCCCAGTCATGTCCCGAAGCCAACCTACAACATACAGTACTTTGGGTTATCTAGAACATATTGCATGCATCACCTAGAACTCATATTATCTAATTGATTGGATGGCCCAGAACATGCAATTCTTTGTGTTACCTAGAATGCACTACATGTGTTACCTGGGACCCATAATATTGAAGTCTCTAGACATTCAAGAACATATCCATCTTTGAGTTATCTAGCGTACAATTTGCATGACCTAGAACCCCAAAATGCCTCATTGCCTAGACATCCTGCATGGGGTATCTAGAAAATACTTTATGTGTCACCTAAACCACAGATGGACCACAAGATATACAGTGATGGGGCACCTTATAGTCTAACAGATATATTGGAGCATAAGCTTTATACTCCAATATATCTGTTAATCTATAAGGTGCCACAGGACTTCTCATTGTTCTTGCAGATTCAGACTAACATGGCTACCACTCTGATACAAAATGATGGTTAACCTAGAAAGTTCTGTGTACCCTGCTTTTGCCTCTTGTCTTATACTTAGATGATGAAGGTTTTGGGGGAGGGATCATCACTGGACTCTACACTGTACTTATCACAGTTGGGTCCCAGTTCAGGTCAAGGGCTCCTACATTATTTATCACAGTTGGGTCCCAGTTCAGGTCAAGGGCTCCTACATTACTTATCACAGTTGAGTCCCAGTTCAGGACAAGGGCTCCCACATCTACAGTAATAAAAACTATCACTGATAACATTCTAGCTACCTTGCCTCCACCAGGCATTAGCCAACACGATTTAGGCTAGATAGACCCAGAGAGGCTTATAGGCTATCTAGAACCCATTTGTTAGAAATACATAGAACCCCAAATACCACTATTTAGCTTCCAGGTTTGGACCATATAATTAGGGCTTTTTAGAGTTGTTAGTCCTACCTAGAGTCCAGAACTCTACAGCCTAGCTTCCCAGATGGGTACCCCCTTTAGCCCATAGGGCTATTTAGGTAATAGGGCTATTTAGGCAATAGGGCTAAATAGGGCTATTTAGGCAATGTGAGGGATTGGGAACCTAGAACATGTTGTTCAACTAGAACCTAGGTCCAGGATCTATCTCTTTACCATTTCCTTATTTTGAGGGAAGGTTTAGTTCAGGTGGTTACCCGTAACTGGAGGATTGTCTTCCTTCTTCTCCACGCCCCCCGCCCCAGCCCTCTAAGAAGCTAGAGCAAGGCATTCATTCAAGATAGGCTGAGAACATAGGATGGGGTGCCCAGCTGACACAAGATTGGAAGGGGAGACAGTGGCCATATTAACTGAGACTGTAGAGGATGGTCCACCATTGCAGCCTGGAAGGAGGGAATTGTGAGTCTGGCAAACCCACAAAGGGGGGAAGTCAGGGTGTAGGATAGTGAATAGGGGCCTGTGAGCTGGAACCTGGAGCAGAGAGCAGTCTGGGTTACCCTTCCAGCCCTGGGGGATGTTGTGTTGCCCAGGCAAAGGAAGGTGGACCACCTGCCTGTGGCCATTGTCTGGAGACACCTCGGGGGCTAAGTCACGAAGAGGAGGCTGCAGCAACTGAAGCAAGAGAGAGGGGATGCAGCACGAGAAAGAGGACAGCAGAAGGCAGAGGCATCAGCCCTAGCAGAGAGCTATTCCCCAAAGTGAGCAGAAGAAGGCGCCCACAAGCGGTGAGCAGACTTTCCTACCACCATTCCCTGTGTGCCATAGCTACTCCTAGGTGAGCCAGTCCTGCACAAGCGCTTCTAAAACAATCACACATTCTTAGACCCTGACAACACAGCTTTGCCTCCCTTGCGCTAGGGCCGTGGTCCCCAACACGGTGCCCAGGTGCTCGGGGCTGGCCTGCCCCCGGACACATGGCGCACGGTGAGCGCCGGCCCCGGGCGCGCGGTGCTTGGCGGGGTGGGGGCGCCGGCCCCGGGCGTGCGGTGCTTGCGGGGGAGCGCTGGCCCCGGGCGCGCGGCGCTTGCGGGGGGGGGGAGCGCTGGCCCCGGGCGCGCAGCCCTTGGAGGGGGCACCGGCCCCGGGCGCGTGGCTCTGGGGGGGCCCCGCCCCCGGGCATGCGGCTATAGGGGGGGCCGCCCCCGGGCATGCAGCTATGGGGGGGCCGCCCCCGGGCGCGCAAGTGTCCCCGCCCCCTGGCGCCCCGCGGGCGAACGGCCACACCCCCTGGCGCCCGACAACCTCAAAAGGTTGGGGACCACTGCGCTAGGGGAATTGTTCAGGAGTACCAGGGAAAGGCAAGAAGAAAAGCAATGGGACCAAGATTCAAAAGGAGGGGAAAGTCCATATAATCCTCAGGAGGGGTTTTTGGTGACAGTGCTCTCTGGAGAAAGGTGTGGAATTGTGGGCAAAGGAATTGCCTCTTATTTGATTCCTCCTTGGGGTTCAGACAAATGGACGTTCACCTGCCTCCTTCCTCATTTTCCCTCCTTGCAACAAGCCTCCCAAACACTGGCTAAACTGTCTAGGTCCAAAAATGCAGGGGGAGGCGGGAGAAGGGGGGGAGGGATGGAAGGAAACAGAGTCTGGATCCTTACCGGAAAGAGGGGCCCCCACAAGGGAACCAGCACTCTCTATCATTTGCATGAGCCCGATGCCCTCCATGATGTGCACTGTTCCCACAATCTCTGCCAGGCCGGAGAACTGGAGGGGTACCAGAGCACCAGCGAAGAAGCCGTAGCAGATGCAGAGGCCCATCAGGAGAGGGTAGCTCCGCCCCAGTGGCACGAGGGCTATAGAGAGGCCTGTCAGGATGGTCCAGAGAGTCAGGCTGTGAACCAGGCGGAGGGCTAAACGGTCGGCCAGCCAGCCACCTGCCACGCGGCCACACAAGTCAGCCACTGAGGCAGAAGACATGAGGAAGGCGGCTTGGTATTCGTCAAAGCCAAGCTCCCGGGCGTGGGGCACCAGGTGAATGTACGGCACATAGTAGCCAGTGTCCACTAAGACAAAGGCAATGGCAAAAATAAGAAAGGGACCATGGCAGGCCAAGCGCAGCCGGCGGAGGGAGGAGAGGGCCTGGAGCGGCAGCCAGCAGGCTTCCGGAGCAGCCACATTGCCCTCCAGCTCTAAGGGTCTCAGCAGGGCGCCAGCAGCCACCAGATTGAAGGAGACACCGGCCATGATGAGCAGGGCTCCCCGCCAGGCATAAGTGTCCACCAGCACCTGGAAGAGTGGGGAGAAAGCGAAGGAGGCCAGGCCGGCCCCTGAGACGGCCAGGCCCATGGCGAATGTCCGGCGCTTGGTGAAGTACCGGGCCACAGAAGCCAAAGAAGGCGTGAAGACCAAAGACCAGCCCAGACCTGCAGTGGGGACAGAAAGGCAACAAGACCAGAACCAGGACGACTGGCCTGGGTGGGTCTAGTACAGGTGCTGGGCAGGTGGGAGACATAAGAACATAAGCATGGCCAGATTGGGTCCATCTAGCCCAGTGTCCTGTCTTCCTACAGTGGCCAATGTCAGGTGCCTCAGAAGGAATGAACAGAGCAGGGAATCAGCAAGTGATTCATCCCCGATTGTCCATTCCTAGCTTCTGGCAGACAGATGCTTGGGATACCATCCCTGCCCATCCTGACTAACAGCCATTGATGGACCTATCCTCCATGAATTTATCTAGCTCTTTTTTGAATCCTGTTAAAGTCCTGGTCTTCACAACATCCTCTGGCAAGGAGTTCCACAGGTTGACTGTGTGTTGCATGAAGAAATATTTCCTTGTGTTTGTTTTAAATCTGCTACCTATTAATTTAATTTGGTGACCCTTACTTCTTATGTTTTGGGAACAAGTAAACAACTTTTGCTTATTCACTTTCTCCACACCAGTCATGATTTTACAGAAACCTTAGTCATCGCCTTTCCAAGCCAAAAAGTCCCAGTCTTACTAATTTCTCCTCACATGGCAGCCATTCCAGACCCCTCATTATTTTTGTTGCCCTTTTCTGAACTTCTTCCAATGCCAAGGTATCTATTTCAGATGAGGCAACCACATCTGTACACAGTATTCAAGATGGGGGCATGCCATGGATTTATATCGAGGCAGTAAGATATCTCTGCCTCATTCTCTATCCCTTTCTTAATGAGTCCTAATATTCTGTTTGCTAGACTGGGAAGGATGGCACATGGAACAGAGGGAAAACTGACATCGGCTGGGCCATTGTCCAGGGTGTCTAGCCCATTAGCACTGGAGTAGGGGTGGGACCATTAACATTTAGAGACGCCATGTCAAGTCTGGTCTGGGATGGGAGGGACTCCTGTGACTGGGGGGTCTAGGTATTGGTTGCACTGCACTGGATTCTAGGCATTTTCTCTGTCCTTTCTCCAGGTGCCCAGTGTGCACATCTTGCCTGGGATCTGACTGACTGCCCCATCTGGAGAACTGGTCTATCCTGGGCTAGTTGAGAGATTGGGCCAAGGCCACTCTAGGTCACGCTCGTGAGCATGTAGATCAGGGCTAGAGCAACCATGGATGATCTAGAACAGAGGGTTCTAGATCTGGGAAGGGTCAGTAGAACCCAGGCCACAGGCTCCACACAGGTCATGAACCATAGACATGGGATGGAAGAGGAGGTTCTCCACTGCATAGAGTGCCATGGTCTAGCTCGACCACCAGGTATGGGCTGGATGGAGAATAGGCAGAAGTGATGGACCAGGAGGCCAGGTTAGGTGGTTCCCCTCTTGGTCTTAATGTCCAGAACCTGGGAGGAAGAATGGCTGGAGAACCCTACAATGACTCTAACCTCAAGGCATGAACGTGTATGTACCACAGAACAATCTCAGAGCTGCCAGATGCCAGGATTTTACTCAGAAGACTCCATTTTCCAGGCATCTATGGGCCAGACCTTTGGAAACCCCATGGTGCACCGGGCTACCCAGAAGCCCTTGCTCCCAACCTGGAGAAGGGACACTTCTGGGGGAAACTGAGGCAGGGGCTCAGGGTGGAACCTACCTGAAAGTAGCCCGATACTGAGGTACAGGTGGGTCAGGCAAGTGGCAAAGGAAGCCAGGAGCATGCCCAGCCCTGAGAGGAAGCCCCCAGCCATCACCACAGGGCGTGCGCCATACTGGGTGCTGAGGGTACTGCCCACTGGACCTGCAGGGGACAGCAGAGAGAAGCCAGTTGAGGCCCCGTTACATGTCAGTACAGCTGACTCTGTGGGAGGTGTGCGGTTGGGAGTGGGCCTGTCCCAGGAGAGGACGCTGTGGGAATGGGGCAGAGGCGGCAGCTCGGGGTGGGCATGCCTGGCTACTCCATACCTGCCCACTTACCCCTCCCTTCAGCATCCGTCACTCACCCCCCAGTTGCAGCACGGCAATCCCGATGGACGTCACCCAGGACACCCGTCCTGACAGCTCCCCAAAGTACCCCATGAACTCCACGAAGAAGATGCCGAAGCAGCGGATCACCCCGAAAACCAGTGCCGACTGCAGGAAGCCAGCCAGCACCACCATCCAGCCCCAGCCTCCATCAGGGGGCTGCAGGGGCACAGGGTGTGCCATGGGGTCCTCCCTCGCTGTTTCCTGGAGGCGGGAGATCAAAGTGGAGGCAGAGGGAGAGGGGTTGAAGAACAAAACAGCAGAAGGGAAAGAGATGCTGGTTAGGCCCTGACCTTTAATGCTGCTGGTGACAGGGAATCTAGCCCTCAATTCCTGAGACGAAGCTGGGTAAACTGAGGAACAGAGCCTCCTGACAGTAACTCAGCACAACAGCTGAAAATGCAATGCAGGAGTCCAGGGACTTAACTTCTTTTACTAACTCACCAGTCCTCATTTCCCTCCCAGAGCTGGGAAGAAAACCCAGGAGTCCTGGCTCCTAGCCCTCCTGCTCTGACCACCAGCCACAGGGAAAGAACCCAGGAATCTGGTTCCCAGCCACCCAGTTGCTATGCTCAGCGGGTACTACCTCCTGGTCTGCCCTGAGCCCTTGGAGTCCCGGGAACACCAGGACAGCCTGGGAGCCAGGGCTGAAGACTGTGTGTAGGGCAGAGCAGGGGGCACTTGGATCACACAGCAAGTGTGTGTGTGTGGGGGGGACAAAGTCCATCTTGTGTCCTTAAGAATTTTCTCTCCCCACCCCCGCCCCTGAGTCTGGCCACTGGCCCCCTTCCCTGGGCCATTCGCTTTAAGAACATGATAGAGTCGTGGTTGTCACCCTGGCTCTGAGAGGGGGGCTGGTGGGTTAGAGCTGGGGCTGCTGGGAGCCAGGATGCCTCTTCCCCACTCTGATTGTTCTTTCCTCATTTATTTATTTTTCTTTGTGACTCTTTGCAGGGATTATTACAGTTCTAGGGCTCACAAGCTCTAAGTGTTATTCATACTAATGAGGTGCTCTGGGGACCAGTTAATCGCACCAGTTATTTGCACGAGTTTGTGCAATGCTCTGCAGTGGGGTGATGCAGCACAATATTGGGTGGCTCATTTGCACTCATTAGTCTGCTCATTTTTTTCTAATCCAGTGTTTCCCAAATAGTACTCTGCAGAACCCTGGGGTTCCATGAAGTGAAAGGGTTCTGTGACAACCGGATCACTCCTTCCTGGAAAGACTGGGCAAGCCAGGTGGTTGCCCAAGGCCACTATTTTCAAGGGGCCAGCAACCGCCACAATCTTGGGGAAGGGCTGCCAGGTTTTGTTTTTTTTGCTGGAGTTTTCCCACTTTTTGGGGGAGGGGGGATCGACCAGTTTCCCCCAGCAGTTTTTTTTAAAGGGTTCTGTGGCCAAATAAAATTGGGAAACACTGCTCTAGTCCAGATAAGTGGAGCATGAAGGGGTGGGGGGGAGACAAGAGTCTGAGTTTGTGGCAGACTACTGAAATAGGATGCTATCCCTTTAAATCAGTGGTCACCAACCAGTAGATTGGGATCTACTGGTAGATCTTGGAGCCTCTGAGAGGTGATCCTGGTTTGGCCAAGAGGCTTTCAAGTGCTGGCACTTCAGCTGCTCTCCCTAGACTGTGGTGCATCTCCTGCCCTTTGCCATGGAGCTGTCCCCTCAGAAGCCTCCAGGCAGGGGAGGGTGAGGGCTCATGCCAAGGTGCCCCCTCCCCCACCCTGTATCCTATCTCCACAGAGCAGACAGGGGGCACAACAGGACTTGGGATAGAGTTTGCTGGCTACTTTAAGGAATGGGCATGGGGTGAGCCTGCCTTAGCCCCCCTGCACCATCCCCCAAGAGCCACCTAAGATAAGCAGTACCCAGCTGGAGCCCACATCCCAAACTCCTACTCCAGTCATAAACTTCCTCCAGCACCTCAAGCCCCTGCCCCAGCCCTGGGCACCCCTGCATCCAAATGCTCTCCCAGAGCCTGCATCTAGAACCTCCTTGGGCACCCCATCTGCCTGCCCCAAGTTCAGCTCAGGGCCCCTCTTGCACACCAAATCCATCAGAGCCTGCACCTCAACCTCTGCCCCTGCCTGGTGAAAGTGAGGGGGGGTGGGAGAAGGAGGAAGGATGGAGTGAGAACAGAGAGGGGCCTCAGAAGGGGCACAAAGAAGGCAGGGAAAAGGGTGTTTGGGTTTGAGGTACATTGCACTTAAATTCAAATAGTGATCTCATGCTTTAAAAGGCTGGAGACCACTGCTTTAAAGGGTTCATCTGCCCTCTAGTGGTGCTGGCTGGGTTCTGCAACCTGCCTGCCCTAGCTCCAGGGTGGCAGCGTGCGTGGCCCTAAGCCTGTTTCCTGGCTGGTTAGTCAGTCATTGGAATTATGTGCTGCAGTGCAGGGTGAGGGGTCTTTGAACATGCAGCCACCCCATCCCAGAGGTGGCCACATCTCAGCACCAGGCAAGGGGTCCCTGTATAATCAGATTCCCTGCTCCAGAGGTGGCTGCATCTCAGTGCCGTGTGAGGGGTCCCTGTGTGACCAGCTGCTCAGACCCAGAGGTGGCTGCATCTCAGTGCAAGGCAAGGGGGTATGCTCAACTACTTGGGTCCAGAGTGGGCTGCATGTCAGCACCCTTCAGTGACCCCTAGTTTTTGTGCTATGGGAAGGACTAAATATTTATTTTCTTCACAGCAGTCATGATTTCATAGACAGCATTCATATTCCCCCTTTAGCCATCTCTTTTCCAAGCTAAACAGTCCTGGTCTTATTAATCTGTCCTTGTAAAACAGCCATTCCACACCCCTCATCAATTTTGTTTCCCTTTTTTAAACCCTTTCTAATTCCAGTAGATCTATTTTGAACTGGGGCAACCACACTTGCCTGCAGCATTCACGATATGGATGTACCATGGATTCATGTGGAGACGTTATCTTGTCTATCCCTTTCTTAATTCCCAACACTGGTGTTAGCATTTTTGAGTGCTACCACACCCTGACTGGATGTTTCTGGAGAATGTTCAATGACTCCCAAGCTCTCAAGCGGAAACAGCTAATTTATCCCCATCATTTTATACATACTATTGGGATTATGTTTTCCAACATCCATGACTTTGCATTGATCAACATTGAATTTCATTTATAGCACCGTCACCCAGCCTTTTGAGATCCTTTTGAAGTTCTTCACTGTCTGTTCCCAACTTGACTTGCATGACCTGTTTTGTAGCAGCAGCAGATTTCATCCCCACACTGTTTATCCCTTTCTCCATATCATTTATGAATAGGTTGAAGAGGATTGGTCCTCATATGTACCCCTGCAGGACACCATTAGTTACCTCGTTCCATTCTGAAAACTATTTCTCCATATCCTTTGTTTCCTATATTTTAACCAGTTACCAATCCATGAGAGGACCTTCCCTCTTATCCTATGACAGCCTACTTTGCTTAAGAGCCTTTGGTGAGGGAACTTGTCAAAGGCTTTCTGGAAATCTAAGTACACTATATCCACTGGATCCTCCTTGTCCATGTTTGTTGACACCCCCTCCTCCCCAGAATTCCATTAGTGAGGCATGATTTCCCTTTACAGAAACCATGTTGACTTTTCCCCAACAAATTTTAGTAATTTTTGGGTCTGACAATTCTGATCTTTAGTTTCAATCAATTTGCCCAATACTGAAGTTAAACTTACCAGCCTATAGCTGCCAGGATCCTCGGGAGCTCTTTTAAGAAACTAGTGTCGCACTAGCTATCTGCCAGTCATTTGATACATAAGCTGATTTAAAGGATAGGTTACAAACCAAGGTTAGCAGTTCTGCAATTTCATATTTGAGTTGTTTTAGAACTCTTGCATGACTACCATCTGGTTCTGATAACTTGTTATTGTTTAGTTGATCAGTTTGTTCCAAAACCTCTTCTCATCACACTTAAAACTGGGACAGTTCCTCAGATTTGTCACCTAAAAAGAATGCCTCAGGTTTTCAGATGAAAAAACAAGTATTGTTTCTCAGCAATGGCTTTATTGAGTGGATTTTTAGCAGTTTGTCCATTAATCCCATGAATTGATTATTCCTGCTTCTGGTGTCTTTGGCTGGCCTTTCTTCAAATTCCTTTTTGGCTTTTCTCATATTTCTACACGAGCTGCCAGAGTTTATGCTCCTGTCTATTTTCCTGAATAGGATTCAATTTCCACTTTATGCCTCTCACTGCTTTTACTTTGCCGTTTAGCCATAGGCATTTTTGGTCCCCTTGTTTTTTAATTTAGGAGTGTGCATGCCAATGGAGCCTCTATTACATGTCTTCAGAAGTTTGCATGCAGCTTGCATGGCTTCCAGTATAGCCATCTTGCTCCAGAGGTGGCTGCATTTCAATGCCAAGCAAGGGGTCCCTGTGTAACCAGCCACACCCCTCCCCCAGAGGTGGTCACATCTTGGTGCTGGGCAAGGGGGCTCCTGAATAAACAGCAGCCTGGAAAAAGAAGGATTCCAAAGGACAGATGCATTGTCCTAGACAGTGGAGAGAAGCCAGGCTCATATGGAAAGTCCAGGACAAACTCCAGCCCTGCTACTAAAGAAACTCAGTATCTGTCTGCTTGGTGCTCAGGAGAACCTTGACCCAGTGGGTTAGGGAAGGGGAACGGGAACTGGTGAATTGGGGGGCACGGGTGGAGAACCAGGACTCCTGGGTTCCATTACTAGGTGTGTCCTATACTTGAATTGATCCTTTTTCTTGCTTCACCCCTATCTTCTACAAATCAACTACTGGGAGGTTTTGCACAATCTTTAGGGAAATATCTGTTAATCATCCAGCTCCACAACTGATAATATTTACCCTCTCTGGCTCCCTGCCCCCACAGAGACCTGTTAAATTCCACCAGCAAAAACTCTACTTTCAGACTGTTTTGCCTTGAGGCACTTTGAACCTTTGTCCTGCCTGTGTGGGAGGGGGGAGGAGGGAGGGGGGAAGAGGACAGGGGCACACACAGGGGAATTTCAGTTGCTTCCAAGGTGAATCTTCAATCACCTTCTTCTCATGCTCTGGTTTGGGTGCCCATGGGCTCAGAAACATGCTAGAGGAATTCACAGACCACACCAGTTTATCACATTTTTAATCTCCCTCCATTCCCAAAGTATCTCTGGTCAAGAAAAGGCAGCACTAGCAACCGCCGCTTTTGTCCTCCCTCAGAACTGTAATATTGCTAAACAAGGGCCCCTCTTTTAAATCAGCAAATCCTACATTTTGGTGGTTAAACTACACCATATATGGTCCACCATCTTTTCCTCCACTGCACCTAATTACACAGTGACATCTAGCTACACAAAATTCACACATTTGTCTAGATGGCATTTACGTCTGTAAAGACTTGGACTTTTCAGCTTAGAGAAAAGGAGACTCCGTGTGTGTGTGTGTGTGTAGGATACAGATCTATAAAATCATGACTGGTGTGGAAAAAGTGAATAAGGAAAAGTTATTTACTTATTCCCACAATATAAGAACCCAGGATCACCAAATGAAATTAATAGGAAGCAGGTTTAAAATAAACAAAAGGACGTTTTTCTTCACGCAATGCAGTCAACCTGTGGAACTCCTTGCCAGAGGATGTTGTGAAGACTAGGACTTTAACAGGGTTCAAAAAAAGAGCTAGACTGATTCATGGAAGTTAGGTCCATCAATGGGTATTAGTCAGGATAGAAGAATGGTGTCCCTAGCCTCTGTTTGTCTGGAAGCAGATGACAGAAGAGGGATCATGTGAAGATTACCGGTTGTGCTCCCTCCCTCTGGGACATCTAGTATTGGCCAATGTTGGCAAATAGGCTACTGGGCTAGATGGACCATTTTTTGGTCTGACCCAGTATGGCTGTTCTTACGTGACTGCATTTCTGGGCTGCAGGACCTCAAAAACACCCCAACGGTAGAGAGGAATGCTGGGTGTTAGTTTCCTGACAGCCATTCATAGCAGCAAGAAGGTAAATTGAGGCAGGGGCCTTTTATTTCCTATTTGCACAAAGCTGCCATTAAGGAGTCATTGCTATGTTCTTCTCACTGAACACAGCATCCCATGATCCCTTCATGATTTTTTTCTTTGTTTTAGACCCAGATCCAGCTCTAGTTTCAACATCTGGCCAGTAGTTCATGTTAGGTCATAGGCTGCCAGATTGGAGCTTGTTTGGATGTAATTTCTGGCCCTCGTGGAAGTCTTTAGCAACTGGGACCTAGCTACCCCTCAACCTTTTTCTTTGCTAAATTAAAAACAGGAGCTCTGGGATTTTCTGTCTGGCTCTTCTGAGCTCTCTTGCCCCTTCCTCAGTGTCCTTCTGAAATTAAGGACCCAGGTTTCTGGGAGGTTGGAATTGGAGACCAGAGCCCCTCTGAAGCTCTGACAGAGAACCCAGGAAGTTGAGGACAGCTGAGTGTTCTATGTAGAGATACTAAAGGGGGTGGGAAGGCAGGTGAAGCTCTAGGTCTCCACATGCAGCTGGAATTTATGACCTGACACTTTCTTACCAGGAACTTAGCCAGGTTCTGGAATTCCTTCTACAGCTCAGAAGGTATAAATGGGGAATTGGGCCCAGTGAGGGGAGGGGAAACCCCAGGCTGGGATAATTGACTGATGGGCACCAACAGAGCCATGTCCCACATGGCTCATTCCCCTGCTTCATCCAGCCACTGGCTGCCACCATCCCCTTTGTCATGCCGGCTCCTGGAGATCTTGGCTTCTGGCTGGCCAGTCTCTGTTCTGGGGGCAGGAGAGTTCTCCAGAGGCCAGTATCACTGTGGCTGGCTCCACCCCAGCTTCCACCTGGCAGGAAGGAGTGGAAGAGCCAAGACAGGAAGAGAAGTTGGGCAAAGTGACCAAAACCAGGCTCCCTGCCAAAAGGAAAGCTCCAGCTGCCAGGAAAGAGGCCGTGTAGTCCCCAGTCATGTCCTTCAGCCAACCTGGAACAGAGAAAGGAAAGAGTTATCTAGAACACCACCAGGACAAAACAGGGTGATCTAGAACACATGGGCTACGTCTACACTGGCACGATTTTCCGAAAATACTTTTATCAGAAAACTTTTCCGTTAAAAGCATTTTCGGAAAAGCACGTCTAGATTTGCGGAAAAGCATCCTACCAGAGCACTTTTTGCAGAAAAGCGTCCGTGGCCAATGTAGACACGGTTTTCCGCAAAAAAGCCCCGATCGCCATTTTTGCGATCGGGGCTTTTTTGCGGAAAACAGTACTGTGCTGTCTACTTTGCGCAAAAATTTTTCGGAAAAAGACTTTTACCCGAATGGGAGCAGCATAGTATTTCCGGAAAAGCACTGACGATCTTACATGAGATCATCAGTGCTTTTGCGGAAATTCAAGCAGCCAGTGTAGACAGCTGGCAAGTTTTTCCGCAATAGCAGATGATTTTGCGGAAAAGCTTGCCAGTCTAGACACAGCCATGGAGAACACAGAGCAACCTAGAACATAAAAGGTGGCCCAGAATGTCACAAAAGCCCAGGGTGGCCTAGATTACTGCGAGGTCTAGTTGGTTGGAGCAGGGGGAACTAGGAGCCATAACTGTTGGGTTTCATCCCCATCTCTAGGCCTGTCCTTAGGGGCTACCAAAAAGGATTGGAGAGGCAACTAACATCAATCAGGATGCTATTGATGTGTCAAACACTGGTCCCAGGACCAGGGTGGGGCCAGGGAATCTTGACTCCAAGAAGCACCAAGTCTATGGCTTAAGCTGAGAGAAAAATGGGTAGGGTTGGAGACTGATTTACAGGGGTACAGGAGCTGGTTTCCAATGAATTTCATGGGAAGAAAAGGAAGGCAGCCTCAATCTACCAGAGAATGGTGCTCCCAGAAGCCCGCCAATGCTCTCCATCATCTGCAGCAGCCCCAGCGAGCTGAAGATCCTTCCAATGCCCACGATCTCCGGCAGGATGGAAAAGACCACAGGGGTGAGCGCCCCAGAGAAGAAGCCGTAGCAGATGCTGATGGCCATCAGGACCGGGTAGCTATGCCCCAGGGGCACCAAGGCCAAGGAGATGCCAGTCAGGGAAGTCCAGGCTACCAAGATGTGGACGAGGCGGAAAGCCCGACAGTCAGCAAGCCAACCTGAGAGGAGGCGGCCACACAGGTCAGCCACGCCAGCCACAGACATAAGGAAGGCAGCTTGGTATTCATCATAGCGCAGCTCTCGAGCCTGGGCCACCAGATGGACATAGGGAATAAAATAGCCGGTGTTGATCAAGGTCACGGCCAGGACAAACCTCATGAAAGGCCAGTGGGAGAGCAAAGGCAGGTCAAAGAGGGTGGAAAGTTTCTCCAGACAGCTCTCATTAAGGTTCACAGGTCTGGCCAGGTCTTCCTTGAGGGTCAGGGGGCGGATGAGAGCCCCACACACCACCAGGTTGAAGGACATGCCAGCCACAACCAGGAGGGCCCCGCGCCAGGCGTAGGTGTCCACAAGGAGCTGGAAGAGCGGGGAGAAGGCGAAGGAGGAGAGGCCCACGCCTGTGAATGCCAAACCTGTAGCGAAGGTCCGGCGCTTCTTGAAGTAACGGGAGACAGAGGCCACAGAAGGTGTGACAACCAAGGCCCACCCGAAGCCTGCCAAAAGGAGGGGAAGGGGTATACATAAAATACATAAGTTGGGGCTGCACTTGGCTGGAAAGAGCCCTCCCCCACCTTCCTGTGCCCCCCACCCCCGGGGTTGTATGGTGTTGGCAACTGGCAACACCCACCTTTGCCTTGTTTTTTCCAAAATGGCTGCCATGCAGCAGCCATTTTAAGTGAAGCCCAGTTTCTTCCTTCTCAGCTTAAATGATTATGCCCTCCCCAACAGCATGGCCCCTGCACCACCATAAAGTGATGGCCATTTTGAAGGAGGTGGCCATTTTGAATTTTGCTCCGCTCCTTCTCCCTTTCAAGGGGTGGACATTTTTAATAAGGTCCCTTTTCTTTCGATGCCTCCCCCATGGTGCCTTTCAGTGACACCCATTTTGACAAGATCCCACTCGTTCCCTCTGTGGCCCCACAGTTCCTCCCATAATAGCAGCCATTTTTGACACAGTCTGGTTCCTTCCCTGGGTTCTTTAGTTCTCCCTCTCCTCCCGCCAGCCCCCACCACCTTAGAAACCCTCGCTTGAACCCCACTGATATGTCTCCCTTCCCCCACGTTCTACCCCTGCACAAAGATATAGCTGTGCCAGTTGTCATTTTGGGTCACATTTGGTATGATTAGCGTCTGAACAGGGCTGACTTTTTTGGGGCAAGGAAGAATTGTGATGAAGAGCGTCAGGAAGGGGTCATTTGAAGATCATGTGATTGTGTTCTTCAGTGGCATGGGAACATTTTTAAGAGTGGGGTGCAGTGTTCCCGGGCATTTAGGCAGCCACCCAACAGAGTCAGGTGCTGCTCAGCTGATTATCAGAGTGCCCAAGGCATAGTTTTCTATTTGTGGTGCACATCCACATATGCCTTTGTGCACATAACACAATTTATTCTGCACACAGATGAAAAAACATTAGAGAGCACAATGTTGAGGGGTCTGATGTCCTCTCCCCCCTTTCCTCCTGTCCCTTTTCCCCCCACAGCTGAGCCTGGGAGCAGAGCCCAGGGTGTGTGAGGCCAGCAGACAGAGAAGTATAAACCACTGTGTGTAGGAAATTTTAGCTAGTATCTACTAGGGATGTAATAGTGTAGTCATTTAACCAATGAACTGATAAGCAAAAGCTTATAGGTTAATGCTATAGATTACACGCACACACATACTCTCTTCTCCCCTTGCCAGCAAATTTATTATCAGGTTGGCCAGCAGCCTGGCTCAGTCCCAGCTTGTGCAGGGTCCATGACCTACCCCTGCTGCGATTCTGCATTTGAAGTGTATTAGAAGCTGGTGGGCAGGCAGCCCGGCTCAGTTCCAGCTTGTGCTGGGTCTGGGAGCTCAGGCACCCTGCCCCCGACAGGGGCTGCTGCCACTCCACACTGCTGCCTCTGTATCAGAGGAAGCAGCATGGGGCAACAGGCAGCTGGTCCACAAGGGGAGCCGGTTTTTTAAACTGGCTCCCCTTGCAGATCAGCTCCCGCCTGGCAGCCCACGCTGCTGCCTCTGATACAGATGCAGCAGCACAGAGTGGCAGGGGGCCCCCTCGGGAGTGGGGCCAGAACACACTGGCTGCCAGCCCCCACCCCCGGGAGTACAGAATAGTAGAGTAACCAAGAATCATCCATGAGGTTAAACGACTATTCAATTAACCAATATTTAATATCCCTAGTGCCTACTTGGCAGTGCATTTTATGTCGCCTGTTGTCAAGCTAGGCAAGGCTCTAGAGGAGTTCATGGACCCAGGGCTATCCATGGATGGAGCAAGAGTCTGGGACAAACCCCTCACATCACTCCAACCGCTGCCCCCACCTTTTCCTGCCCTTGCTGCGCCCCATCTCATTCTGCCTCCACTCCTTCCTTCAAGCTCCCACCCTGCCCCGCCTCTTCCCTCCCCACCCCCAGTCCATCCACTCGCCCGCCCTCCTGCCCCAAGTCCCCTCCACTGAGTGACACAACCCGGGAGATTAGCAGAGGGACCTGTCACAGGGGTCAGGCCCCCCAGCACTCACCACTAGCAGCATAAAGTGGAGCAATCCGGCCCCAGCCCACTCCACTCCCCCAAACCGGTGAATGCGGGAGGCAGTTCCACCCTTTCCCAACCCCCCCCTTGAGTAACAGTGGATTAACAGGGGTCTGTGGCCGGCAGCAGGGGTCAGGCCCTCTTGCGCTCACCGGTAGCAGAGGAAAGCGGAGTGACATGGTTGGGAATTGGGGCTTGGAGCACATGGGGCGGGGTCGCTCTGCTTCCTGGGGCCTTCAACCCCTGCTGACAGCACCAGGCCCCACCTCAGTAGGCATCTGAGGTGCTCAGGGCCCAGAGCGGCCATCCCACCACTGTCCTAGAGCTAGTACATCCTGAGCTGTCCTCCTGGAAGACTTCTGCATGTCCCTGGATCAGAACCACTGCTCTAGCATCCGGGAAACACGTTCAAGGGAGAAAACTGGGCAGGCGGACAGATGGCAGAGCAGGAAGAGGGGAAAAAAAAAAAAAAAAAAAAAAGTCCAATCATTTCTTCTCCATGTAATAACCAAACCCAAGGAAAGCAAAAAGGAATTTCACCCATGCGTAAGTGGGATGATCCCGTCAGTGTGAGCCCAAGGGGGTAGGGCAGAACAGCACCTATTACCCACACCTCCCAGTGGCTACTGATGCCTTCTCCATTAAGCCACTGGCATTCTGAAAAATCACCGCAGTAACATCAGAGCATTTGGCAGGTGGAAGTCCCCACAGCAAGTATCAGGCAATCTCCCCCAGGACTCAGCCAACACTGGCACTAAAAAGACGCCCAAGTCTGCCAGCTTCCCGCCTAGCACCCTTGCTGCTTAGGAGAGGCTCTGGGGTTGCAAGACCTGCTTCACACCTTGCTAATTCCATCCTTAATGCAATGCACAGTGGAGGTTATCCAAAAACCTCTGCACCTTAGGCAGCTATAAGCCAGACTTTTGGAAACCCCATGGTGCACTGGTTTACCCAGAAGTCTTTGCTCCGAGTCTTGAGCAAGAACACTCCTGGGGGGGGGGCAACTGAGGCAGGGGGCTCAGGATGGGACCTACCTGAAAGCAGCCCGATGCTGAGGTACAGGTGAGTCAGGCAGGTGGCGAAGGAAGCCAGGAGCATGCCCAGCCCTGAGAGGAAGCCCCCGGTCATCACCACAGGGCGTGCGCCGTACTGGGTGCTGAGGGCACTGCCCACTGGACCTGCAAAAGATGGCAGAGAAACACCAGACAGATTCCCATTACCCAGTAATTCAGACTTTGGGGGAGGTGTGGGGTTCTTCTCCCACCTCCAAACTCACTTGCAAACTGCTGCACGGCAATCCCGATGGAGGTGATCCAGGACACCCGCCAAGACAACTCCCCGAAGTACCCTACAAACTCCATGAAGAAAACACCGAAGGAGCGGATCACCCCAAACACCAGCGCGGACTGGAAAAAGGCTGCCAGAACCACCATCCAGCCCCAGCCCCCATCGGGGGGTTCAGGATGCACCACCAGCATGGGGCTCACTGTTGGAGAGAGGGATGTTAGAAATGGCTCTGTTGTCCTGGAGTACAGCTTCTCTGGTCCCAGCAGGGGGCGCTATTGGAAGCGGGGAAATGGGGGCAACCCCTAGCTCCGCCAGTCCCAGCCTCTCCCAGCAGAGGGTACTGTGGGGCAGAGGGCAGGGGAGTTGACAGTGGAGGGTACTTCCCAGTTCCTCTGGTCACAGCATCCCCCAGCAGAAGGTGCTGTGGAGTATGGGTCAGGAGCCCCAGCCATCAGATGTACAACAAGACCCATTTTTCTCTCTTTTCTCTTGGGCCAGGGAGGCAGGAGGAAAAAAAAAAAACCAAGCCTTGAAAAGTCTCACCCTCCCCCCACCCCCGGCTCAGAGATTGCCACATCCTGGAGTGGCTGGCCACCCCCCTACAGCAGCCCAGTGGTTCAGAACCAACATTTTCTCCCTTTGGCTCAAAAGGGGTCAGGAGTCAACTCTACTGGCACCTTTAAGGCATCACAGCTACTGACGATGGATCCGGGCCCCCCCACCTACCCACAAAAATTCCATCCACCCCCTTCCCAGACTCTGCTCCATGCCCAGGGCTCCCCTACTGTCGATCCTCCTGGAAGGAAGACCAGATTCCACTCCAATGCTCGGCAGGCTAAGACCTGGAATGGGCAGCACTCAGAAAAGGGGGCATGGCGCAACTAGCTATAAACCATGTCCAAACTAGTGGTCCCTGTAAGCTGTGTGGTTGGGCAGATGCCCAGGAGAGATTCAAATGCTGCCATGCTGATTAGCAGAGCACCCACAGCCAGCAACATGTGTTTCACTGGTGGTGCACATCTGCACATGCCTTGGTGCACATAATAAAATTTATTCTGCTCATCTATATGAGGAAAAAAAATTCCTGCAGGACAAGAGTAACGTCATCATGTCATCTGCATCCTCATGTCACTGCCATCACCACCCATTGTCACCCTGAGCTGGCTTGCTCCAGCTCTCTGCTTCACACCCTGGGAGGCTGTGCTACGGGGAAGGAACTGCTGGGGCTGGGTCCCCTCCACCATCTGAGCCCAAGCCCCCTGCCCCCAGGCCTCCCCTCATCCCCTCCACCATCTGAGCCTGACATCCCTAGCCCCATCATCCCTTCTGCCAAGGCCCTACATCCCCAGGCTGCTCCTGCCCCCTGGCCAGACACCTACCCCCAGAGAGAGGGGGGTTGGCGAGCATAGCAAGCAGAGGCACAGCTCCCTAGTGGATGGGGAAAAAAAAGTATCGAGGGAAAATTGACTATCACTCACTTTGGGAAATTGCTCTGATTTCTAATGCTTGCCATTAGAAAAAACACACCTTTCCAGGAGAGACAGGTTAGCATTAGCATGGCTCTACAAGACATTGGTGAGACCTCACCTGGAATGCGGCCTCCTACGTTCGAGACAAATGAATTCAGATGAGACTAGGTGCAAAGGGCGACTAGGATGAGCCATGAAATAGGTGCAAAGGGCGACTAGGATGAGCCATGAAATAGAACCTTGTACATGGAGATTTAAGGAGTTTGCAGCTTAACAAAACAGAGGCCATAGGGAGAGATGAGTGCCCTCTACAAATACAACAGTAGGGAAGGGAGAGAAGTTATTCAAATGAAGGCCCAATAAGGGCACAAGGGTATGAACAGGCTTTCAAACTTAGGATTGAAATCAGAGGAAGGTTTCTAACCAAGAGAGGAACCAAAGGGAACAGGGGAGGCAAAAAACCCCTAACTTGTTTTAAGACTAAACTGGATACATTTATAGAGGAGACGGTGTGATGAGATTGCCTACAACAGCCTATGGCCAGATACCGCCAACAGTTGACGATAGGACACAGGATGGGGAGGGCTCTGAGTTACTTATGAAAATTTTTTCCTGGGTGTCTTGTCCACGTGCTCATGATGAGTTTTCCCCAAGGTCGGATCAGCAAACACCCTGAAGGTTTTTTCTATCTTTCTCCACAGTGTGGAGCTTGGATCACTTGCTGGTTTGAAGTAAACGGTGGATTCTCAGTAACTCAGACTTTAAATCAATATTTGACTGAGCCAGAGGTGAGAAAGTGGTAGTCCATCCAGGCCATAAGGTGTTTCACAACCTATCCCCACCTGATTACCACATCTCATTCTCCTACCCGCACCTGTCCCATGATCTGTGGATTCTAAGTCCTTGTGGTCTTCTCATCAGAGCTCCTATATTACCTGGTGTAACAAAGTGGGGGTTGAATTCACTCTGTTTGCTTTATGTTGCATGTAAATTTCTACTGTCCTGTAATAACCCCAGGTGTATGCCGGTTTCCTTGGGCACTGCACCAAGCCCTAGATGTGATGGAAGTTTGGGCATGACAACCTTCCCCATGTACACAATGGCAGATGCTTTCTAGAACCTGAGCCTAGAAGGGCATGTGCACGTAACCAGGTGACACCTTTTGCCTGGGAAGCTGGACAGAGGCTGGAGGTGGGGCTGTGTGCAGGGCTGGAGCTGGCTTCTGGGTGTGTGAGTTAGTCTCACTGGCTTGGGGAGCATAGGACCCATGGCTCTAAGTCCCCTCACTCTCGGGTGGATTGTACTGACTGCTTGGTGCATATACAAATTTTATTCTGCACATGGATGGAAAAAATCCATATATAGATGGAAAAGATTAGAGGGAACACTGGATGTCACCATGGTTGAAGTGGGTGGGAAAGGACCACTGCCCAGATAGGTTCTCAGCCCCAGCTGCCCACCTCATGCCCAGGGCTCTATACGTGGCTGTGGTCCCTGGCCAAGGGTCTGGTCCCACCTCTAGCTGCAGGATTGGGGGCAGAAAAGATTAAGAGAGTGAGAGGTAAAAAGGTTGGGGACCTCTGGTCTAGATAATACTTAGTCTTGCCATGAGTGCAGGGAACCACAGGGGACCAGACTAGAAGGGAAACTGTTGTAATTAAAGGCTTTCTTAATGCCTTGCATTTCAAACCCTTTAACCAGGTTGCCTTCTGCTCTGGTACCTTGAATAAGAGTTTATCCATATGTGGAAATGAGAACAATTTTAGACTGGCACAAAGTGGTCTAAGACGGATCAGAACGAGGCCCCTAATTCTGAGTCTCCAAGACATTCTGGAGTAGCTCCGGCACTTAGAGGTTTAGCTGATGGATTTTCGTTCACACTTTCATTCCTTGCTTCCCGCCCTCCACATGGCCTGATTCTACTTTCCTGTTACCTGGCTCATCTTTGCACAATGCAAAATCCACTTTCAGCACAGATTTAAGGGCACACCGCTCTTACTCCAAATTAGCTTCCCCGTGCAGAAAGACCCCTTAAGAGGATCAGAAGTCACCTTGCAGTGACCATTAAGGGTACAGCTATGCTACAGAACAAGGTCAAATTAAGATATGCAACTTCAGATAGCTGAGGCTGAAGTAGCTTAAGTTGACTTTTGGCAGTCTATGCTGCAGGAAGTCAAAGGGAGAACACTCTTCCTTTGACTTTCCTTACTCCTTGTGAAAGCAGGGTTATCAGCATGGATCAGAGCGCCCCCCTCACTTTGAATTAGCTGTCTTAACTAGACCAATTCAATCCCTTGAAGATCCACAGCAGCCATGTCTATCTTCCTCTTTAGTGCAGATTAGGGCTGTGAACTAGTCATTCCACCCCCCCTTGTTGCCTCTTATCAAAAAGAGGCAGTGGGGGGTAGAGGAAGGAGGTTCTTCACAGTGGCAGTGCAGTGTGGAGCCTGGGGCCAGACTCCGGGCTCTAGAAGGCCTGCAACTTTAACATGCTTCATGCAGTCCAGGGCCAGCTGGGACTCCCCTTTGACCCAGGGTTCCATGGGGTGCTGCTGCTTTGAAATGCATCAACTATTCAATTAGTCAATTACTCAAAATGTAACATCCCTAGTAGCAGACATAACCTAAGAGCAAATCAGCAATAACCTGACCCCCTCAGACCCACAAGCATGCTTAACTGTTTAATCTTGCAACCAGAGTGTTATTAACATCTTAGTTTCAAACACAGAACCTCTCTTGGCAAGCACAAGGCAGCCTCTTAGCTCCCCCCAGAGGCCTCCTCTGTGCAGCCTCATAGCCCCTCCAGACTTCACGTCTCCCTTGCTGCCCTCACCAGAAGTGACTTGCCCCAGAATCAGCTGCATGGAGCTACTGGGACATAGTGGAGAGAGCGGGGATAAGGGACCCCAGCCAACACTCATACACTGCTGCTGGGGGAGGGGATGGGAATTAATGTATGGCCTTCCCCTCCCCCACAGACACAGTAGGGCTGTGGCCATAGTCAAAGTCTATCTAACGGCAGCAGGAAACCAGAGATCCAAATAGCATTTCCTCCCTTTCCCCAGGCCAGGACGTAGGCGACCTTCCCCGCCAGAGGGTGGACGTTACACCTGTAGATCAGCCTGGTCTCCGATCCGCCCCCCCGCCCCGCTCCTTACCTGACCGAGCATCTCACCGGTCTTCGCTACTCGCCCGAGAAAGCCAGGGCAATAACCCCTCCCCCACTTCAGCAATCCCCACCTGAACGTTACAGTCCCTACACCCCGGAGCCCCCTAAAGGTGCGAAGATCAATGAGCCCCCCCCCCCATCAATCCCCACCCCCATCAATCCCCGGGCGCTACATCCCGGCCACTCGCTCACGTGGCCCGCGGCCGCAACCTTCTTACAAAATTCCAAAAGGGGCGGGGCGAAGCGGCCGCGCGGAGCCCAGACCACTGCTGGAGGGACATGCCACGCCCCTTTCGCGCCACGTCTCCGCCCCCTCACCCCACCGGGACCGGCTGTTTGTGCGCAGGCGCGAACAGGTGCGCTGAGTTAGGCACAATTTGCAGGCACGCTTCCTTCCCCCCCCCGGGGCAAGGGGAGCTGCCATGTGCCCTGTGCTGAGGAGGCATGGTTTGGGGGCTATGGGGCTGCACAGAGAGGGGGATGGGGCTCTAAGGAGCAACAGAAGTGAGACTGGGGGCAAGGGTCCGTGCAGAGGGGGAAAGGCAAGGCTGGGGCAGCACAGAGAGGACAGCTGGGGGCTGCCATATGCCCTGAACAGCAGGGGCTTCTGGGGACCTGGAGATGCCCCCTACTGAAGTCCATCTCCCCATGGTGAGGCAGTACCTGACTGGTATTGTTCAGCCTGTTCTCACAAGCCTCCAGTGACCTCCCTTGGGCAACAGACCCAACACCCCCATCTCCCAGGAACACAAGACTGATTTTCTCCTCCGTCTCCCTTTGCTGCGGACGGAACCAACCCCACCTTACCTGCCCCTTGTGTTAGAAAAAAAATTGCTCACCCAGTAAAAAAAGTTTGGCCAGGCCGCTCTTGCTATAGTGGGCTGCAGTACGCCTTGGGAGAAACCTGCCGCACCCTTCCTGCATACCATTGCCTTTAGAAAAAGGGAAGGTGTGAAAAGGGGAAAATAGCCTCAGACTCTCCCACCCATCACCTTGGCTTGAGAACTGCAGGGGGGGGGGGACTTACCTGGTCTCATGAAACCTGCACAATTTCAGCCCAACCCCTGGGACACAGACCCCCCCCCCCCACTTGGTGACCATTAGGCCATATATGGTAATATGCAAGCACGGGAAAGCGATGTGCGGGTTTGGGGATAAATACCCATCACACAGTTGGCTCTAGGAGGTCTTCGCAACACACGTACCACCGTGCGTGTGCCTTCCCGAATACTTCAAAGCGCTGCTGGCCTGATCAACTGACCAGCATATTGGGAAGCATTATGAAAGGGCTAGAGAATAAGATAAATGGTATTGCGTCTATATAAATCCATGGCATGCCCACATCTTGAATACTGAGTGCAGATGTGGTTGCTGCATCTCAAAAATGATATATTAGAATTAGAAAAGGTTCAGAAAAAGGCAAGAAAAATGATAAAGTGTATGGAACAGCTACCATATGAGGAAAGATCAATGGGACTTTTCAGCTTGGAAAAGAGAGAACTATATGATATAATATATGACAGAGGTCTATAAAATCATGACTGATGTAGAGAAAATGAATAAAGAAGTTTTTGGTCCTCCTCCACTCGCCTGACAATTGCTGACGTTAGATTTTTGTTGTCTTATTCTGCCCTTACAAAAACTTTCGTCTGCTCCATTTGGGGTAATCAGCACTTTGTTGCATACTGCTGTCTGAGTTACTTGCTTCTCTAAAAGCGGGGTTATTGTTGGTCATCAAAAATAAAAACAAAATTTGATTGCTCTCCTGTATCTCACATTGCTGCCTTTCCTTTACACCTACAATTAAACTGGTGCTCATTAGACATATTCTGGGTAGGCCTCAATACCTTCCATTCAAATCCTCCTGTGTTAAATGAGACACTTTAATTACAATAACTTTATTTCCCTCTGTGCTTATGCATTTGCTATTTGCTCATTTTCTATTTGTTTTCTTTTGGGTATTGTTTAGCACTTGGTAATGGTCCTATTAAATCTATTTGCTAATGGTTTCCTGGTTTATAATATTCTGGGTTATATGCTCCATAGGCATATTTTAGCTGATTCATGCGTTTAGTACTGTGACAAATTTTACAGGCTTTATGTATTTTTTCATGTTCTTTTACTCTAATTATTGATTCTCCTCCTGTATATTGTCCTATCTATTCTCTTTCTTTTTGTATCTTCAAGTGGCCTGTGCATTCATGTAACCATTTTATGAATGGATCCACTTCTCCTTTTTCTTTGTTTTTTTCTACTAACACTTCAAATTCTTGCAATTCTTTATCTAGTTGTTTGTAGTCAGGATTGTATCTTTCTTTATGGCTAGGGCAGTGGTCCCCAACCTTTAGAGGCTCCCGGGGCCACTCACGCGCTGGGCGCCCGGGGGCGGGGCCACGCGTCCAGGGGCACGCCAGGGGATGGGGATGCCCTTGCACCCGGTGCCTGCCTGTGCCCCAGGGCCGGGGCTGGAGCCGCCTGAGCGCCTTGTGCCGTGGGCCCAGGGCCAGTGCCGCTGCCTGAGCCGCGTGCCTGGGGCCGGCACCGGCGCCGCTCGAGCTCCTCGCGCCCGCATATGCCTGGGGGCTGGGGCCGCCCGAGCGCCGCGCACCCGGCGCTGGTGCGTGTCGCGCGCCTGGGGCTGGCGCCTCCCGTGCGCCACGCGCCGGGGCAGGGCCGGCCCAGGTTGTCGGCGGGCACACACAAATGCCCCGGCGGGTGCCATGGCACCTGCGGGCACCACGTTGGGGACCACTGGGCTAGGGATATGTTTCACTGATGTACCACTTACATGATTTCTAATTATGGTCTATATTTCTCTCCACCCTGCATGTGTTTCAATGTTTATATTCCCTTTTAACATTGTCTTTATACAATACATACTATCTATGCTTAATTCCCATGGTTCGTTAGGGTGACTCTCTTGTGCATGTTGTAGAAAGAGTTAGAATAAGATTACTTCTGCTTCTTGGGAATTCACTTTTTCCTTTAACACAATAAAGAACTTGTTTTCACATTTGGTACAGTAATATCTTGCTTTTGCTTTTCTCCTTTTCGTGTTCTTATCTGTAAATATCTAGGGTGTTTCTGTTATTCCTGGTGTAGCTTTTGGGGCCTCCCAGGGTACTAAATTTTTTCTTAGTTTAACGTTTGACTAACTTACTAGCTAGCTATAATTCAGTTTTTCTTAAGTATTTTTCTGGCCCTCAAAGGTTGGTGGTATTATTTCCATGGTTAGCCATGCTAAAGCTGACACCCTTGGGGCATGTAAAGTAAGACCCACACTCGCCATTAAAAAGTACCTATCTTTTATTTTATTTAAAACCTATAATAGTTTTCCATATTCACCATAATGTCTTTGGGGTCCGTTAAATTGCAAAATCCATCTATCTACCTTTTCCTGTTTTTCTCCTTGTGTTGCACTTCCTGTTACCCACTCTTCATTTCAGTTAAGTTGTAATTCTATCGGGGGTCCCTTAGGGTCCCACCTTTTTAATGGAGTGGGGTATTTCAAATCCTGGTTTAACTCTATTAAGGCTGCTTGGGCTTTTTCATTCTAGTTAACTAAATCTTTCCCTCCTTTTAATAATTTCAATAAGGGTTTTATTTTATGTCTTAACTGTTGAATACTTGCCTTATTATAATTTACTATGCTTAAAACTTCCTGTAGCTGTTTGCGGGTTTTCGGAGGGCTATTTAACCACTTACTTACACCATTGGGGTAAGTTGTACCTATTGTTATTTTATTTTCTATCACCTGAATTCCTAGAAAGGAGTATTCAGTTTGGGCTATAGTTATTTTTCTTTCGTTTATCTGCCATCCCTGAGTGGTTAAGTGTTCTATAACTTCTCAGTTTTTTCTCGTGTCTTTTCTCTTATTAAAAGGTCATCTACATAGTATATTATTCGGGGATCTTGTTCCTAACCTCGTTGACTAAGAGCATACCTCATGGCATCTGTTGCTAATGCTGGTGAATTTTTATAACCTTGGGGTAATACGTTCCACCTACAGTATTTTCCTCCAATTGAAAAATTTAATGCTCCTTTTTTATCTTTTATAGGTATACTATAAAACATATCTTTTAAATCTATTAGTGCTCCCTATTTTAATTCTCCTTTTGCTTTTAAATATTGTTCTTTAGTTGGTTTGTCCCAGGGGGTGGTAAAAGTAACTGGTTGTATTGTTTCATTTATTTTTCTATAATCTATTACCATTCGCCATTTTCCTTTTTCTCTATCCTTCATGCTGGACTCTTATATTGGGTGTGTAATACTTGTTCAATTTTTCCTTGATCTAGTAACTCTTTTAATAACTGATTAATGGGTTCTTTTCCTTCTGCTTTTGTTGGTATACTATTTACCTTTTGTGATCTTAATTTATTCTCATCAATTTGTGGGATATGTAATTTTTCATTGGATATTTGTATTGGTAATACTGCTTTTAAATTCTGTCGTATTGCTGGATTCTGTATTATTATATCTATGCTTAATATATTCTTTCCCTCTAGTACTAACGTGTTTTTTGTTACATTCTGTCCCTGTTTTACTTCTATTACCCTTGTTCAATACATTTTATCCCCATTTAGTCCTGACACTCATATTTTATGTTTTCTTTTTCTATGTGGTACTTTTGCTTAATGTATTATGGTTATTTGGGCCCCTGTGTCTAATAACCATTTAAATTCTTCATAATTCCTGGGGTTCTAATTTAATACTTCAGCACTTATATAAATTCTATTATCTTTTTTTCTTTGATTGTTTCTGGGCCCTTGGTTTGGGGCCTCTGCTACTCGTTTTTTGATTTAGGGAATTTTGTCCATTCCTGCCATCCTTTTTCTGTTGATGCCTGTTTTTGTTCTTGGGGCGTCATCTTTTTAAAATCTGTTCTACTGTATCCATTTCCTAACAGAAAACTAAATATGGCTTTTTCTTCCTTGTTTGGGTCTTTTCCCTTCTTCGGGGTTTGGAAACTTTCACACATTTTACGTGTGTCTCTCGGGGGTTTGTATGTTGGTGTTGGGGTATGTTTGCGTACTACTTCCAAATCATTTATAGTTTCTAAACACTACTCCCTGTTAGGGCTGTTAGCCACAATTTTAGGCTTTGGTTTCCTTCCTTATTTTATTTTCTACTCCTGGCCATACCATTTGTGCTGTTACTCTGTCCATTGTTATCAGACCTGGATCCCTTATATATTTAAATTGGTGAGGATCAGCTCTCTGTGCTGCTAACTGTTCTTGGGCTGCTGTTGTGGGTTGGTAAAATAGGAAGGAAATTCCAACGGCTGCAGCTTTAACATCTTCCTTTGTCTTTATGCAACCTTCTGGTACAGCTCCTCCCTGCCCTGTAGCTGCTATTGATAAGGCTATTGCGGCTGGTAGAGTTAACAGCCAGTCTTCATTCCTTATAGCTGAACTCATTTTCATCAGCCCTCCTGAATATCCGGGATTTCCTGTTAATATAGTTAACTCTGATTGCGAAATTAATTCATTCATATTTTCCATTACTAGCCTTCCTACCCACACTACTGAGTTCTCTCCTTGTCTCCTTCGGAAGCAAAATGCAGGACAATGTAGCACTTTAAAGACTAACAAGATGGTTTATTAGATGATGAGCTTTCGTGGGCCAGACCCACTTCCTCAGATCAAATAGTGGAAGAAAGTAGTCACAACCATATATACCAAAGGATACAATTAAAAAAAATGAACAAATATGAAAAGGACAAATCACATTGCAGAACAGGAGGGGGATGCGGGGGGGGGGGGGAGGAAGGAAGGTAAGTGTCTGTGAATTGATGATATTAGAGGTAGGGAGAGTGGGATGTTTGTGAGTTAATGGTATTAGAGGTGATAATTGGGGAAACTATCTTGGTAATGGGTGAGATAGTTCAAATGTTTGTTGAGTCCTTTTTGGAAAGTGTCGAATTTTAACATGAATGACAGTTCAGAGGATTCCCTTTCAAGTGCAGATGTAAAAAGTCTTTGTAGCAGAATGCAGGTGGTTAAGTCATTGAGATACTGTCCTTTCTGGTTAAAATGGCAAGAAACTGTTTTTTCTTTGTGATCTTGTCTGATATCTGTTTTGTGGGCATTAATCCTTTGGCGAAGTGTCTGAGATGTTTGTCCAATGTACATAGCAGACGGACACTTTTGGCACATGATAGCATAGATTATATTTCTGGATGCGCAGGAATATGTGTTCTTGATCTTATAACTCACTTGGTTAGGTCCAATAATGGTATCAGCAGAATGAATATGTGGACAAAGCTGGCAACGGGGTTTGTTGCTCAACAAACATTTGAACTATCTCACCCATTACCAAGATAGTTTCCCCAATTATCACCTCTAATACCATTAACTCACAAACATCCCACTCTCCCTACCTCTAATATCATCATTTCACAGACACTTACCTTCCTTCCTCCCCCCACCCCCTGCATCCCCCTCCTGTTCTGCAATGTGATTTGTCCTTTTCATATTTGTTCATTTTTTTAAATTGTATCCTTTGGTATATATGGTTGTGACTACTTTCTTCCACTATTTGATCTGAGGAAGTGGGTCTGGCCCACGAAAGCTCATCATCTAATAAACCATCTTGTTAGTCTTTAAAGTGCTACATTGTCCTGCATTTTGCTTCAGCTACCCCAGACTAACACGGCTACATTTCTGTCTCCTTCGGGTTTGAATTATTAAGTCATTCATTTCTATTCGGGATCTTTCCCTTGATTCCATAGTGGCTACAGGTGGAAGTCCTCCCCTCTGTTTATATATTTGTGTTATCAGATGAGCTTTGACCAAATCATCCTCAAACTTTTCTCCTATCTCCTTCTCACATTTACATTCCCCTGTGCATATTCCTTCCATTATCATATCCCATGGGTACACACCTCTTTTTTCTATTTTTTTCCTTTCTTCCTTTTGATTTTCCTCTATGACTGATTCAGGATAAGGAGGGGGTGGGGCTGTTGGTTTTATTATATCTTTTTCCCCATTATTTCCCTTTTTCTCTCTCCCCTGAGTTTCTTTTTTTTAATAAGGCTTGCAGGGTATTTACTGTGCCTTCTAATTTAATTATTGTGTTTCCGGCTTTTTTCAACCAGTGCCAAAGTACACGGACCCTTTTATTTGGGTCCTATTTGTCGGCAGTTCATTTTTTCTTTTCTCTAGCATATCTTATAAGGTCCTCTAGTACCTCTCCCATCAACTTGTCAGTTGTTTGACTTGGAAATTTTAATATTTCTGGGGTACCCCCACTTCGATACGGATCTGTCTTAACAGCTGTTCTTTCTAATATGTTTTGCAGTTTTTTATAATCTGTTTCTTTAGATGGGGTTTTTTTGTGTTACATCTGGTAATGGTATTTTGCAATCTTTTAACTCCCATTTTGCTAGATCATTTTTAGCCATTAAACATCTCAACCTTGAATATGTTACATGTAGGATATATGTATGATTTTCTTCCTCTATTGCTAGAACTGCTCCTATTTTGAGCACGTTTTCTTCACTCTCATCCTTATTATGATATAACCAGTGGTTGAGAGGTCCTATACCTTCTGTTTTGTTTAACCCATCAAAGGGGCATCCTCTTCCCTCGTCAAATCCTGTTCGTTCCTCCACTCGCCTGACAATTGCTGACATTAGATTTTTGTTGTCTCATTCTGCCCTTACAAAAACTTTCGTCTGCTCTGTTTGGGGTAATCAGCACTTTGTTGCATACTGCTGTCTAAGTTACTTACTTCCCTAAAAGCGGGGTTATTGTTGGTCATCAAAAATAAAAACAAAATTTGATTGATCTCCTGTATCTCACAATGCTGCCTTTCTTTTACACTTACAATTAAACTGGTGCTCATTTGATATTCTGGGTAGGCCTCAATACCTTCCTTTCACAGAAGTATCCTATCTATCTATCTATCTATCTATCTATCTATGTGCATCTCTGTGTCTGTCTGTAAGTCCATTGGTTCAAGAACTCCTCCTAACCTATAAGAACTAGGACCACCAAATTTGGTAGGCAGCTTCCTCTTACCCTCACTTAAAGCAAGGTCAGGATTTGGGAAGTGCCAGGAATGGGACTATTTTACAGAATTTGAAAAGGGAGGGCCAAAGAGGAGATGCGATACTGAGAGAGGCCACTGGGGGGCAGCAAACCCACAGTGGAAAGCTATAGTGCAGAGAGACCATTGAGGGCACCCTCACCAACAAAAAACTGGCCAGCTGGGGATAGGGCTCTGCAAATGAGTTGGTAAATGGTCTTCATGCCCCAAAACAGTGCCAGGGGAAGCCCTTGGCCCCAGCCCCCAACACTCCCACTGGTGACACTCCCAGACCCACCCAGGAGCCCCCCCCCACACACATACAAGAGAGGCTGGGCTCAGGAACCATGGTCCAGCTCCAGACAGTCTGCAGAGGGGGGTGCTGCAGACTGGGGGCAGCTCCTGGAGCCTGAATCCCCCCTCCTCCGAAAGCCTTCAGGCCATGGGGGCACTGCTGCAGGCTGGAGCCTCACCTCCTGCCCCCACCAGGGTGCATGGCCCTCCAAAAGGAGCCACAAACTGGGGATTGTAGCCCCAGCCCCACAGGAGAAGCTGCTGACTGCAGAGTGCAACCTTGTCCCCCCCGGGAGATGCCATCACCACAGCAGTGCCACCCTCGCTGCCCCAGGCAGCCCTGGTAAGCTCCCCCACCCCTCCCAGCTCCCTGCCCTGATCCCCTCCCCCCACACCAGACTGGGTCAGACCATCTAACCCAGTGTCCTGTCTTCCAACAGTGGCCAGTGCTAGGTGCCCCAGAGGAAATGAACAGAACAGGGAACCACCAAGTGACCCCTCCCATGTTGCCCATTGCAAGCTTCTGGCAGACAAAGGCCAGGGTCACTGCTGATGGTCATCGATGGACCTATCCTCCATGACTTTACCCTGTTTATGAATTTATTCCATAGGCTGACCGTGCACAAGCAATGCTTTCTTGTGTCTGTTTTAAACCTGTTGCCTATTAACTTCATGGAGTGACCCCTAACTCTTGTGTTATTAGAAAACTAGCAGAAGAACTTGGTGTTGTTCAGGCTCTTAACTCTAGTAATTATTTGTATGAAATTAAAAGAAAAATGTACATGCTTTATTTAAATGATGGGGCTCAGGGCAGGGGGTTGGGAGGCTTGAGGGAGGGCTCAATGTAGACGGTGGGAGTGCTGGAGTCAGGGCAGGGGGTTCTGTGCAGGAGTCATGGCGGAGGGGGGCCTGAGGGTAGAGAGCTGGGGTGAGGGTAATGGGTGGGGGGCAAGTTAGGGTCTGGAAACAAGGCATTGTGTGACAGGCAGGGTTTTTGTACAGGACAGGATCAAACTCCCAATTGGGACTGCCTTCTTGGCTTGGGGTGAGGGAGGCCTGGTTTACAGGGCTGCTCAGCCTCTGGAAATGTCTGCCACTGAGGTTGTGTGTCATTAAAGTGGGGAAACTGAGTCACACAAATTGCCATGTGACCTGGGACTCCTAACTTGCACTCTGGGACCCTGTCTATGGGGCCACGCTACCCCATCCCTCCCCATGCCTGTGGGAATGAAAGACAGGGAAGTGGGTATGAGAGGCCAACTGCAGCCACTAGGGGGCAGCACGAGGTTGCAGAATGGGCTGCGGGGGAGAGGGGGCGGTTCCTGAGAGATGGATCTGGTGTCGGGGGAGGGGTGCTGCGGTTGTTTTTTCTTGGCTATTGGTTCTGGTCATTTCTAGCTGCTGTTTCCTGCACCCCCTCCACCCTCAGGCATGCTGTAATGGAGGAAACTGGTAAGAAGGGGGGAGGCTGGTGGCTGTGCAACCCCCCCAAACCTGCAGGGAGGGGTGGTGTTTGTGGGTGCACTCGAAGGAGATGGGGGGGTGCACACAGCACTTTGTGATTGTGCTCTGTGTGTTGGCTGTTGGTGTGGGGGTTGTTGTGGGGGAGTGTTCTTTGGGGGGGCCCACATAAGATGTTTAGCTGTTTTTTGTCCTGCTACAAAAGGTGAGTGTGTCTCAGAGCTGGATGAGGGGATCCTTGTGTAACCAGCTGCCCTGCCCCAGAGATGGTCACATCTCAGCACTGGGCAATGAGTTCATGTATAACAAGTTGCCATGCCCCAGAGGTGGCCACGCCTCAGCATTGGATGAGGGGTCCCTGGATAAAGAGCCCTTCATTTTGCAGTCCTAGGAAGTATGGGATACTGCACAATTAGGACCAGGGGAAAGAGGCTGGATGCTGGACTAGATGGGCCTATCATTCTGATCTGTCTGAGCTCCCTCCATCCTGTCTTTCCCTTGTCTCGCCTTGGCCCAAGGCCCTGCTATGACTCACTCTTTGTCTCTGGGTCACTGTCAGGGATGGGGGGGTAGGGATGATGTCTTTCCACCTGTTTCCTGCTTCTGTGACGTAAAGGAAGGAGCCGGAGGGGGGGATCCCCGCCTCCACCCACTACCCCTTGCTGACTCTGAGTGGCAGGAAGGAAATCCGTCCAGCTGGGCTCAAGCAGCAGCACAGTGGCTGTATGGCCACTGGCAGGAACCAGAGCCCCACTATCCTGGCTCGGGGGGCAGAGAATGGGACCAGGATCCTGTGCCTTCTAAGGGGTGTTGGTTCCCATTTGGCTCCACAAGTCAAAACTCCTCCCATTTCCCCCCTAACTTCCCCTTCATAGAACCATAGAGCGGGAAGAGACCTCAGAAGGTCATCAAGTCCAGCCCCCTGCCCTAGGCTGGACCAATCCCCACTAAATCAACCCAGCCAGGGCTTTGCCAAGGCTTTGCATCCATGCAAGGGAGAACTTGATTAATGAGCCTGAATGGGATTGGGAGAGAAATTTGGGCACCTTCTTTTGCTGTTTAATAATTGAGGTGCTTGCTTTGTATGAAGGCTGCAGGACTCCTGGGTTCTTGTAACTGAAGTGTGGGGAGTATTCAGGCCCTGCATCTCCATCCACAGTCAGATGTGACACTCAGCCGGTGGGTACAATAGAAGATTTATTAGGTGACAGGGGCTAGGGATGTTAAAATTAGATTAATCAACTAATCGAATAGTCGATGGAATTTCCATCGACTATTCGATTAGTCAATAAGGGCACTTCCGCTTTGAAATGTACAAGATTTGAATTGTGTATTTCAAAGATTGAAATTCAGCATGGAGCCTGGGGCCAGCGGGGGACACTAAGTCCCCTGCTGGCTCCATGCAGCTTCTGCTTTGAAATGTGCAAGAGCCCCAGGGGGACTCTTGTACATTTCAAAGGTAGAACGCCATCACGGCACCCCTGCCCCCTCCCACGGAGCTGGAGCTGGGGGAACTGACTTTTAAGCCAGCTCCCCCCAACACCCCTCCACTTCCCCTCCTTGATGCCTCTTTCTGATAGAGGCAGCAAGTAGGGGGAAGCAACTAGTCGACTAGTTAATTAGTCTCTTACATCCCTAACAGGGACACAGTGTGGAATAGACTTGTCAGTGCAGGAACCAGAGGCAGCCAGCACAATCCATCTTGGGGAGAGGGGGACACAGAGCCAGGGCCCTGGCCCTCCCCAAGTCAGCCCAGATTGACTCCCAGCAGCCCTGTCCCAGCCCTCCAGCCAGGTCTTTGTCTGGCCTTTGTCTGCTTCCTGGCAAAAGGTGTCAGTCACCTGGTGTGCCCCCCTTCATGGGCTCAGGTTACCAAAGGCATCAGCCCTTGTGTATGTGGGTGAGACTGGAGGAAGCTATCATACTGAAATTCCCATCACCGTCTAGACATTGGGAATGAGGCATACACATGGGAATACTGGACAGGAGAACTCACATGCAACATCATAAGGCAAATACAATCCCCACTTCATCAGTTTTCTCCCTGGCTCTGAGAGGGGGGTGGGGGCTGGTAGGTAAGAGCAGGAGCTGGGAGCCAGGACTCCTGGGTCCCTTCTCCGGCTCTGGGAGGGGAGTGGGGCCTAGTGGCTCAGAGCCATGTTGTTACTGGCAGTGTACCTAGCTGATTCCCAGTGGCCCTTGTCCCCAAGTCTGCTGTCAGCAGAATGCAGCCTTGCTCCCACTTGCAGTTTCGGGGGGAGGGGGGTTACTCTGGCTTGAGGGATCCGAATTCAGTGGGTGCCCTTGTTCTCCCCCCACCCAGCCCAGCAGGAAGCTTCCAGCTCTGGCAGTGATGCTCTGCGGGGGCGCTGGCAGGACGCAGCTGCCAGGATCCATTGTTATGGCAGGAAGCTAGGACAGGTCCCCCTTCAATGAGCGCAGAGAGCGGGACAGGGAGACCGGCTGCAAAGCCCGGCTGCCACTGGGGGGGGGTGCTGCATCTGCCGCAAGGGCTGGGGGCCTGAGTTCTAGCCCTGGTTTAGGGTGGGGAATGGGATCTAGAGGGGAAGAGGTAGGAGCCAGGACTCCTGGATTGCGTCTCCAGCTCTGGGAGGGGAGTGGTGTCTAGTGGGTAGAGTGTATGTGTGTGTGTGGGGGGGGGGGAGTCTTTCTCGGGGCAGCCCAGTACAACCTCTGAGGATTTGTACCTTTTGTCCCACCCTAGAGGAAGACGCATCCGCTTTGCAGGCTGTGATGTAGGCTGCGGATTTCCAGGGCAGAGGGGAGTGACTGGCAAAACTGTAATTTTGAACTAAACAAAATCCACACAGCACATTTGTCCAACACAGCTTTATTGAAAACAGGCACATGTTGAGGCACCACAGGGTGGGGAGGAGGCTTGAAGCCAGAACCAGCTTTTGACAGACTTCCCAAAATCAGCTGGTGTGTTCCCCCCCCCCCCCCACACCCAATCCCCTCCCCCATGGGAACATAGTGGCAGAGCCTTTGATTTGAAAACACATTTCCCCCCACAACTTTTCATGTCCGTTTATAATTCCTGCCCACTTAGTCCCATTCTCAGCTTTCATGGCAACCTGTGCTTGCGGCTAGGGGGTAGTTCTTCAAATCCTAGAGAAATCTCCTGGGTGGGGAGTTAAATAGACCACTGCTACTCCAGCACCCAGCACTAGGAATAGCTGGTAAATGTCCTCTCTAGGAGGTGCTAGCTGTGATTTGGTCCAAATATGGGGGACTGGGTCTGTCCCCTCCAGGGGGCTCCAACTCCCACCCAGCCCTGCCACAGGGACTGGCTTGTTCAGGGGCAGGGAATGAGGCAGGGTCTGTCCTCTCCAGGGGGCATCCTACATATTCCCAGCTGCAAAGACAGCCATAGCTTTGATAATGGGAACCAGTCCCATTGCTGGGTTCAGAAAGAATATAACTAAACTGGCCCTTACTGGATGGGGAGTAGGAGATGGGGGAGAGAGACAGCATGTGTCCACATGCCTGTGTGTGTTCGAGGTCCATCTAGAACTCAGTTGTAGGGATAGTGTTGTGATCCCAACCTCTCTAGGCAGCACTGTCCATTCTCAGCTGCACTGTCTACTCCTAGGCTAGTCATTCTGGACAGCTCTACCACTTCTAGGCTGGATTAGCCATTCTTGACTGTGCTAACCTGGCCTAGCCATTCTAGATGGCTCTAGATGTCCAGGCTGCAGTATCCCTTCCTAAGATATGGATTCTAGATTGGGCTAACATTCTAGACCAGGCAATCCATTTTTTCCAGTTATCAGTACTAGACCATGCTGATGTTATTCATGCTCAGTTCACAAATTCTAGACTATGCTGGCCATTCTAGGTTGTAGATAGTACACTCTATTCCAGACAGCACAAACTATTAATAGGTTGTGTTCTAGTTTGGGTTATCATACTAGACAGGTCTTTCCATTCAGTACTAGTCTACATTATCCATCTCTAAACTGCTGACTCTAGATTGTGAGATCTGTTCCAGACTGCGCTATCCCCCATTCTTATGCCATCCATTCTAGACTACACTCTCTATTCTAGAATGGGCTATCTATTCTAGGCTGCACTATGCATTCTAGACTTTACTACACATAGATTGTAGAGTCCATTATCCATTTTACGTCACACACTCCATTCACAGAGGCTACGTCTAGACTGGCATGATTTTCCGCAAATGCTTTTAATGGAAAAACTTTTCCGTTAAAAGCATTTGCGGAAAAGAGCGTCTAGATTGGCATGGAAACTTTTCCGCAAAAGCACTTTTTGCAGAAAAGCGTCCGTGGCCAATCTAGACACGCTTTTGCGCAAAATAAATCTGAGCTGTCTACACTGGCCCTTTTGCGCAAAAGCTTTTGTGCAAAAGGACTTTTGCCCGAACGGGAGCAGCATAGTATTTCCGCAAGAAGCACTGATTTCTTACATGAGATCGTCAGTGTTCTTGCGGAAATTCAAGTGGCCAGTGTAGACAGCTGGCAAGTTTTTCCTGCTTTTGCGGAAAAACTTGCCAGTCTAGACACAGCCAGGTTGTTTTAGGCCATCAATTCTAGACAATCCTTTCTCATCTGCTTCTTCCATCCCACGATTAGGAGGCAATAAACTTCTCTTTTCATTCCAGAACCACAATTCCCTACCTCTCCCTACCTGCTGTGAAGCACCAGAGTTTCCAGACCTCTTCTGGAGCAGCAAAGACCAGTTGCTGCTGAAGATTTCTGAGCTCTATTCTAGGGTTGCTGTGATCCCAGATCACAGATTCCTCTATTGCTCACTAACCTGCACTGAATTTAATTTGTTTTTTTTTTGGGGGGGGGGGAGTAGGGAATGGTCTCAGACCTTATAATGTATTGCTTCAGCTCTTCTATTCACCTACCCACACCAAGTATCACCTACCCACACTTTGCAGTACTCCAGAGCCAGAGGGATTCCTGACCTAATGATACCACTGTCAATCATGTTCCAGATTAATCCACTGATATTCTAAAATGTTGGCTGGACTCAGCAACTAAACATTCTGTATTGCTCTCCTTTGGTCTCCAGAACATGAAATGACCAAGGGCCACCTGGCAAAGTGGATATGGAAGGGTTACAGATGAATAATATAAAACCCCTGCTCTGGAAGCTCTGAAGCTGAGACATTCCTGAAACTGGAGATAGAGACTCTGAAAGAAGATCCAAGAACCCAGGATTTGGTAGAAAGGAGACCTCAGAGGTTCTAGTATCAGGAGACATAATATTGAGAGGAAACCTGGAATTTGGGACCTCACAGCCAGAAGACATCAGAAGCCATATATTATGGGGAACCTGGATCATCTACATTTTAATTACCCAGAACCTTGGCTCCTGAAACCTTTGATCTGAGACACTCCAGACTCCACAGATGGAATTTACATTCATAGAATATAGATTTTGTAAAAAGGAGACCTCAGAGGACTTTGGAGCAGGGATACATAGGCTTAGAAAGGATAGAGTTGAGAAGCCACAATTCTGTAGACAAGACATCTTAGAGATTCTAATCTCCGGAGCTGGAATAAACTCAAGGAAAAGATCTTCTGGATCTCATTATGCTATTTCTAGATAAATATAGATGTTCTAGAAGGTGGAACATTTAAATGCTGGATAACATAATTAGAATGAATACAGGATTCCCCTTAGGTTCTGGACTCCAGCCAAATAAACTCCAGAAGGTCCCCAGATTTTACCATCAGAGTGCAAATGCCTTGCTTTGCTACACCACATGCTTCCTGACATCACCAACACATTAAAAATCCTTTAGCAATGGACTCACAACCATGCAATTCTAGAAATCTCTAGAGCAAGCAACTTACTAGCATAAGGTCAGGTTGCCAAGCTCCAAACACCTCCAAGCACTAATGTTGCAAAGCACATTGAAAGTAACAAAAAACACAGACATCCCCCCGCCCACAAGTTGGAGGGTAATTTAAATTTTATATATATATATATATATATATAAAATGTCCAGAAAAGCCACTATCAGCAAAAAACAAACAACAAAAACCCAAACAAACAAAAAACATTTAATTTTTTAAAGAACTTTTTTCAAAAAGAAAAGACTCTTAAAAAAAGAACTAAAATATGCATATTCGGTTAAAAATTGCAAAAAGTTGCAAGGAACACATTCAGCGTGTGGTTTAGCCCTTCCTTAAATCTGGATTAAACTGGAGTCAATTCAGGTCACTCCATAGAGATTTTGATAATAGGCTAGAAGTCCAGTGATCTCTCTACAAACAATTTCTGGATCCTGATTTTGGTTAAACCAGTGTCAAGATGGAGGCATCAGCTGTTCATCAGGACACCCACGGTTGGGGAAAACTTAACCAGAGTGACTCTGTATTAAAACTGGTCTAATCAAAACTCTGGAGTCACTAGTTGTCTATAGGGACTTTCAGGGTAAGCTAGACGTTCAGTGAAGACTCTGCGGACAAATATTGAATCTGATTTTAGTAAAACCAGAGTGAATCCACAGAGACTAGACTAGAACATATTTGAAATCTTTATAGACAACTGATGACTCCTGATTTTGAGTAAACTACTGTCAATCCAGAGACATCTGTTGTCCCTCAAGATGTCCAACATAAGTGTGAAAACTTAACTGGAGGAATTTGGACTTGACACCAGTTTCACCAAAACTGCAGAATCATAACCAACTGGCTATAAAGACCTCTAGGGTGGTAAATCATAGTTAATCCAGAGTCACTCCTCTCAGACTTAGATTGTGATTAGAACTTCAGTGAAGTCTATGCACAATTAGTGGCTGCTGATTTCAGTTGAGACAACATCTAGCCAGTATCATCAGTTGTCCATAGAGATGGCCAGGGTAGAGTGACTCTGGATTGAAACTGGTTTAACCAAATGAGATATTGACTTCCAGAAGGCAACATAAAGCAATTGAAATTTAAGCAGCTAAGAAAAGTTGGAGAAGGGGCATAATGGTCTCCCTCAGTGCTCTGCCCGCAGAGCTCTGCCATCATTTTCTGTGCCACATTTCTTTAAAAACCCAGGACTCCTGGATTCTCTCCCTGGCTCTGGGAGGTGATTGGGGGCTGGTGGTTAGAGCAGGAGGGGGCTGGGAGCTAGGGCTGGTGGTCAGAACAGGATGGGGCTGGGAGCCAGGATTCCTGGGTTCTCTCTCTGGCTCAGGTGGGGAAGGACTAGGAAGACTCACCTCAAAACTCTCCCCCACCGCAATACACATAGGCTATGTCTAGACTGGCATGATTTTCCGCAAATGCTTTTAACGGAAAAGTTTTCCGTTAAAAGCATTTGTGGAAAAGAGCATCTAGATTGGCATGGACGCTTTTCCACAAAAGCACTTCTTGCGGAAAAGCGTCTGTGGACAATCTAGACGCGCTTTTGCAGAAAAAAGCCCCGATCGCCATTTTCGCGATTGGGGCTTTTTTGCGGAAAACAAATCTCAGCTGTCTACACTGGCCCTCTTGCGCAAAAGTTTTGCACAAAAGGGACTTTTGCCGGAACGGGAGCAGCATAGTATTTCCACAAAAAGCACTGATTTCTTACAGTAGGAAGTCAGTGCTTTTGCGGAAATTCAAGCGGCCAGTGTAGACAGCTGGCAAGTTTTTCCGGAAAAGTGGCTGATTTTCCAGAAAAACTGGCCAGTCCAGACACAGCCATACAGAACTAGGCCCTTTAGAGAAACATCCCTCTGCGTCACATAGCTTCCCCCTCATGTCCTGTAGCATCCCCCTCAGTCCAGATGCCATAGGACAACACATGCTATTGTAACCAGAGACACTGAGAAGGAGAGAGTCTTCCCTGCAGCCTTCACACCCAGCCACCTGGCTTTTAGCTCACATGCTGGAGACTCATGGCAATAGCTCCAAAGCTCCCAGCATCAGACCCACCTGCTGATGACCCTGGTCCATCGGCGTTATGCTATTAACGGGGTTTCATGACCAGCAGGATTTCCCCTACCCAGGCACCGTGCCCCCAGCTGGCACGAGTGAGGTAAGCAGCAGTGGGGGAGGACAGTGGAGTTGTGTGTGTGTGTGTCTCTCTCTCTCTCTCTCTCTCTCTCTCTTGTCCCTGGGGAAGAAGGGAGGCAGCATGGTCCCCGTTCAGCAGGAGGCGCCAGAGGGGCTGTTCAGCACTGTGTAGCGGATCTTGGTGTTGGTGACGGCGCCGTGTTTCTGCCGCAGGTGCAGACGCAGCTGGCTCTTGTGCCGGAAGTGCAGGTGGCACGTCTCGCACTGGGGGGACAGGCAGAAGAGAGCAGGAATAAGCTCCCAGAGCTAGGGAGAGAACCCAGAAGTCCTGGCTCTAACCCGTCAGCCCCTAATCCTCTCCCGGGGCCAGGGAGAGAACTCAGGTGTCCTGCCCCGCTCACACTCACGTGATATGGTTTCTCGCCCGTGTGGATCCGGATATGGCTCTTGAGAGTCTGCAGGTGCCGGAAGCGGGTCCCACATGTCTCACAAGGATAGGGCTTTTCACCCGTGTGGATCAACACGTGGGCTCGAAGGTGAGCAACCTGGGAGGGGAGTGAGTTTTGTTCGGACTCCAGGGGAGCTGCAGTACCCCGCTAGAGAACTCTGCATCCCATGGCAGAGAGGAGCTGCTGTACCTGGACTGGCCACTAAGAGATTCTGCTCCTCATTGGAATCTATGGGAGTCAGGGACTGCAGCTCCCACTCCTGCCACCAGCAGATGTTGGCTGCTATTGATTGCATGTGTTTCTCTCACTGCTCCTTGCCCCCAAACTGCCCCATCAACCCCTATATCTTGACTCACCCACCACAGAGCTGACCCTGTCCACCTTCCCCTACCTGAACGAAACTGGAGCCGCAGGTCTCGCACTTATAGGGCTTTTCGCCCGAGTGGATCCGTGAGTGGGTTTTGAGGTTCGCTGGCCGATTGAACTGCGCCCCACAGAGCCCGCAGCGGTACGGCTTCTCACCTGGCAGGAGATGGGGGCAGGTGGAGAGCAACATGGCAGCACCCAGACCACAATGGGGGCTGCTCCACCCCCAAGTTGTCCTCATTTGCACAGTCTCCACCCATGTCCTGGCCTCTCCCACAATGCCTTGAGCCCTTCTTGTTCCTTCTTTGTTCCTATCTTCTTCCCCTCTGACACCTGCCCACGTGCCCTCCAATTTCCCATTGGGCCCCCTGCTTCCCTTTAGCCCCTTCCTTCTTCCCCTGACTTTTCCCATCTCCCCATAAACACTCCGGCTATGTCTAGACTGCAGGCTTCTTTCGGAAGAAGCTTTTCCGGAAGGGATCTTCCAAAAAAACTACTTCCGAAAGAGACCGTCCACACTGCCAAAGTGCATCGAAAAAGCAATCTGCTTTTTCGAGAGAGAGCGTCCACATTGAATGGACGCTGTCTCACATTTAAGCTGTAATTACTATGGGTGGCGTGGCCATCAGGGCACTTGTGCTTTTTCCTTTTTCCCCTTCTTTCGAAAGAACTCCCTTTTCCCTGTCCACACACACCTTTTTCCAAAAGAGCTCTTTCGGAAAAAGACTTCTTCCTCGTAGAAAAAGGTTTACCACTGTCGGAAAAACCCCTCTGTTCTTTCAATTTTTTTCCAAAAAAACAATTGCAGTGTGGACGTAAGTGAAGTTTTTTTGGCAAAATGGCTGTTTTTCCGAAAAAACTCTATAGTGTAGACATAGCCTTCCTGTCCCCTCCCACTCCCAATGGCCCCTCCCCCGAGCTCTCCCTGACTCCACCCACCTCCTTGCCCTCTCCTTTTTCCCATTGACCCCTCCCACCTCCCTGTTCACACCCACTCCAATTGACCCCATATCCTAAACCATCCCTGACTCCACACACCTCCTTGGCCCCTCCCACTTCACCACAGACTCCTTCCACCTCCCATTACTCCCTCCCTCTCCCCACCCATGCCTCCTCCTCCCATTTCTCATTGACTCTTCCCACTGATATTGACCCCTCCCTGTCCTTACCCCACGCACCTCCTTGCCCCCTTCTACTTCGCACTGACTCCTCCCATTCCCATTTGCCCCTCCCTGCCCCACCTACCTCCCCCTTTTCTCCCCCTTCCCTCCTTGCCTTGCCCCCACCTCTTCCCCAGCTCTTCCCATGCTCCTGGCTACCCCTAGTGCCACTGTACCAGTGTGGACGGCACGGTGGGAGGCCAAGTTTCCCTTATAACGAAAGGCTGAGTGGCAGAGCTGACACTTGAAGGGTTTGTTGTCATGGGAGATGCCCACAGGGGCCTGCTCCCCACACAGCCCCCCTTCCTCCTCCTCGTCATCTCCGAGGGCCAACTTGCAGGCTCTGCAACTGTAGGGACCTGCACCTGGGGGGCATGAGAGGGCTCAAGGTGTGGTCTGGAAAGTTCCCCACTGGTCACAGCCAGCTCTTGCATGCATGGGACCGGTCCCTCCCCTGATAGCACATATATGGGACTGGCCTGCCCCCCCCCCCAGAATGTATGGGGCCAGTCCGTTCCTTCTACAGCACATATATGGGACCAGACTCTCTCCCCCACAGCACATATATGGGACCAGACCTTCCCTACCACAGCGTGTATATGGGACCAGCCCTTCCCCTCACACAATATGGGACTGATTCCTGGCCCCACCCACAGCATGTGTGGGACTGATCTATCCCCTTCTATCCATAATGTATGGGACCAGCCCCACCTCACTGCATATTGGACCAAACCTTTCCCACACCTCACAGTGTATACAGGACCAGCCCCCCTCCCCAGCACCTATGAAACAGAATGTGGGATAGTGCCCTCTTCCTCACCCCTCACCTGCTGGAGGCTGCAGCTGCTGCTGGGGAAGGTGGGGACAGGGTGGGTGCAGCAGGGTCCCGGTCTCATGGCACAGGGGGCACTGTAGTGAGGTGGGGTGTGACCTGGGGAGAGATGAGAAAGGGAGTGGGTGGGACAGAGTAACCAGAAAGTATAGCTGCCCCATGTCTAAGGCCTGGGCTCCCTCCCCCATTCACCATATGGGACCAAGTGCCCCTCCCCTATTTATTGAACCAGTAGTCCAGTCCTGTCAGTGTTTGTGCCAGGTACCTCCCTGCTCAGCATATGGACCAGGTGCTCCTCCCCCAGTGTATATGGCATCCAGCTCTGACTCATCCCCTGAGCATATGGACCAGGTACCTCTCCCCACCACTCATCATATGGACCAGGTGCCCCTCCCCATCAGTGGATATGGGACCCAGCACTGCCTCTCAACTGGTATATGAGACTGAGCACTCCTCTCCTTTATATTGGAATGGGCATCCCTGTATATTGGGCTGGGTACCCTTCCCAGCCTAGGAGGCCAGGCGCTCCTTCCCCACTCCAGAGTATGGGCCCAGGTGCCCCTCCTGTGTTCAGCATAAGGGACCAGGCTTCCTTCCCAACTCAACATATGGGAGGGGGCCTCCCTCCCCTGAATATTAGATGGGAAGCCCACTTCCCTTCTCTACCTCCAGTTTAAGGGTGGAGGTGTCCCTCCCCCTACATTGGACCGGACATCCCTTCCCCAGATCAGCCACTCACTTGCAGAGATTGCTGTTGTGCTGGCTCCCGGAAACGTCCCCCTCTACCTCGCCACAGCTGGTGCCTTGGTCCCTGCCAGCAGGAGGCTTGGGAGGAGTTGGGGGGTCAGGTGGCTGGGGGCCTGCCCTGCCTTCCCTGCCCCCTCCTCCCACCCCTTGCCCTCGCAGGGAGTTGAGGACAATGAACTTGTATTTCTTCCAGTTGCAGGCCTTGGGGTCCGGGGCACAGCCGCTGGACTCACGGGGTGAGGCAGGGTGGCCCTCAGAGCGCGATGGGCTGTCAGGGGGCCGCTCCCCCCTTGGGTGTGCCCCCCCCAAATCTTTTGCCTGGGATCCAGCAGGAGCTGAATGCAAGGGGGTTTCTGGGCTCTGTCCCACTGGGTGGGGACCTCCCATGGGCACCATCCCGCCGACATCTGGAGGGCCCCTGGAGTCATCCAGGAGCTTGGGGTCTTCCAGGGAGGAGAGGGACATGGGGTAGAAGTTGGTATGGTCATAACTGCAAGAGAGAGGGATGAAATGAGGGGGGTAGCCTCTGTGCCCCTCCCCCTGAGGCAGTTAGTCCCACCCGGTGGCTGGGTGGGAGCCGGCGCCCCCTAAAGGAGACAGGCCACTGCCCCATTCCCCACTTCCCTGAGCCAGCCAGTCCCTGCCCTGGGCTGGTGGGAGCCGGTGCCCCTTACCTGGCCTGGATGAAGCGGTGACAGGTGGCCACCACATGCTCCATCTGGAGGTAGGTGGCAGCGCTGAGCAGGGCTGGGACGGAGGCTGGGGTGAGGGACAGGCGTGAGGTGTACATGAAATCCAGCAGGGCCTGGAAGCCCCCGGGCTGAATGGAACTGGGCAGGTTTAGGACGCTGACCTCACTGCCGCCCTGGCCCAGGAAGATGGAGTAGAAGAAGCCACTGCCGTGGGGGAGAAAAACATTCATGGGGAAATGGGACATGGACTACAACTCCCAGCATGCACCGAGGCCCTCAAGCCACACCTACCCATACCACACTGAGAGGCATGGTCAAGAGACCTCCTCTATGTGGCCATGTCTCCCCTTCCCATGCCAGACTCGGCCTCCCCCCCGTGGCAAAACTTCCATACCCTCTCCCCAGCCCGAACTGGGGCTCAGACTCCAGCTCAGTGGCCACTCCACCCTCACCCACAGGACAGGGACTCAGATGTGGGTCAGGACAGGCATGGATTCAGGCCCCCACTAATGCATCTCCCATGCATGCCACCACCTGTGCATGTGCCCCCCAGTGTGGTTAAGTCAAACCACAGCCAAGTCACTGCCACCCTCACTGTACTCACACAGACCCACACCTGGCCAACCTCCCCATGCCTCAAAGTCCCCTTCTACCCCCCAGAGAGCCACGTCCTTGTCCAGGTATGTCCCACCCCTCCAAACCATAATCCCTACCCACAGTGTCTCATCACAACCATGCCCACCAAGGCATTGCTTTCTTCTATAGCCATGGCCACACATCCACAGCCACGCCCTCTCTAGCCATGCCATGCCTCATAACCATACTATCTCTAGCCACGCCCATTCCTTCAAAACCCCACCTATCTAGCCATGCCCTGTCCCCCATCAGCACTCTCTTTAGTCACATCCTATCCCTTACAGCCACACCCTCTCTAGCCATGCCCCAGACCCTGCACCAGCCACATCCTCTTTAGTTAAGCCCCCATCCCTGACAACCCCTTCCCCTCACCTGCAGGCTGCCAGCACAGCCTTGTGGGCCAGCAAGGGGCGTCCCCCCACCAGCAGGGTGACATCGGTCAAGACGTGGCGGTGGCGTAGCTGGTCCAGGTTCAGCAGCACGTCGCCGGCGTGGCGTGTGAACTCCCGGACGCAGCCAGCTGGGCCCCTGGCAGTGCCCCTGCTCATGGCGCCTGCAGATACAGGGGTGGGGAGGGTTCCCGCAGGCCAGATGTGTATGTGGAGGGGAAGAGACAGGGCTACTCAGAGGGGAGGGTAAGACACACAGAGTAGAGGGGCAAGAGTCTTGCATTCCAGTTCCCCTCCCTGGCTCTAACCCACCAGCCCCCGCTCTCCTCCCACAACCAAGGAGAGAACCCAAGAGTCCTGGCTTTCAGCCCTTTCCCCCCGCTTTAACCCACCAGCCCCCACTCCGCTCCCAGAGGCAGGAGAAAACCCAGGAGACCAGGTAATGACAGCTCACCCTGACCAGCAGGGACCCTCGGACACTCCTGCCAGCAGGACTTTCAGGGTGTAGAGGGGTGGTAAAGTCCCAGCTGTTCCCCCGGCCTGGAGAACCAGCCTCCAATAACTCAGCAGGGCTGGAGGCTCTTATAATGTCCTGGAGGGACAGGGGGAAGTTCTCTCTCTAGTTCACATCCTTCCTGCCCCGGCCCAGCTGCCAGGGAAAAGGCGGGGGGTGGAGGGGGGTTATTAATAGACCTTTCAGGAAAAAGGTAGGACAAATCCCAGATCCACAAACAAATGCAGCTCCCCACTCTAACTGCTAGTTCTCATATCCATCCCAGAGCCAAGGCAAGAACTCAGGAATCCTGGCTTCCAGCCCCCTTGTTCTACCCCACCAGGCCTGACTCCCCTCCCAGAGCCCGAGAGAGAATGCAGGAGCCCTGGCTCCCAGCCTCTCCTACTCAAGTCACCCCATTGCTATGCTAAGACACCCTTGGTTCCCCAGACCCAGGAATTGGGAGGAAGGGACTGGGATTTGGGGTGGGGGGCAGCTTGAGTGTTAGGTCTCTGAGTGAATTTGCTCTGTGCCATTTCCTCGTATTGTCTTCGCCTGTGCTGAGGGGCCAGGGCCGGGGGGAAGGCACGGAGGTGGGAATATGATGGGAGGAGGAAATAGACTGTTTGTTTTGGACCCCGATCCCAAGTTTGACGAGATTAAGACACACTGGTCTGGGGGGGCAGGGGAGCAATGGGATAGCTCAAACACATTCAGCTCAGTGCCAAGTGAGGGGTCCCCATGTAACTGGCCGTCCTGCCCCAGAGGTGGCCAAATCTCAGCACTGGGAGAGGGGTCCCTGTGTAACCCGCCACCTCGCCCCAGAGGAGGCTGCATCTCAGCACCAGGCAAGGGGTCCCCGTGTAACCAGCTGTCCTGCCCCAGAAGTGGTCGCATCTCAGTGTCAGGCAAGGGATTCCCGTGTAACCAGCTGCCCCATCCCAAAGGTGGCCAGGTTGAGGGGTCCCTGTGTAACCAGCCACCTCACCCCCTAAGATGGCTGTACCTCAGCACTGGGCGGGGGGCCCTTGTATAACTGGCAACCCCACGCTAGAGATGGCTACATCTCAGTAGCAGAAAGGCGTCCCTGGATGTTTCTGGACACAAAGCCTTTTGTGGTACAGCAACAAATGCAGGAAAAGCTCAGTGGGGAGGGAGGGTGGGGTTCCCCAGGCAGTGACATCATTCACTGCGGGGGGAGGAAGACAGCCTAGCAGCGTCGTGGGTTGGGGCACATTTAAAAGGCAGCTTGAGCAGCCCAGCTTCATTTGAAGCCATTCCCTGTGCCCAGGGCTGCACCCGCTGCCACCTTCCTCTCCGCATTGGTCTGCTGAACCCACATTTGTATGTACCAGCAGCACCAGGGCTCCCAGCCCCCACCAGCAGCAGAATCACTGTAGTTCCAGGACTTGTTGGCACCAGCCTGTGGCCATTCTGTGGCGCTGTGGGACTGCAGAGCTCCCTGACTTGCAGTGTCAGCCCCTTGCTAAGCAGGTGGCATGCTGCAGAACTGGGCCCTGATAACGGGAACTGAGCACCAGGACTTCTGGGTTCTAGCCCTAGCTGTGATGTTGGGTCAGTCCCATTCTGCTGTTCCTCAGTTTCCTTTCTCACATCAGACTGTCAGCTTTTTGGGTCAGGGATTTTCTTTCAGTGTGTGTCTGGGCAGAGTCCTGCCTGAAGGAGCCATTCTCCCTAGATTAGCTATTCAGATTTTCCTGGTGGCTGCCTGTGTGGATGGTGTGGGGAAGTGGGTTTCCAAGTCCCTCCCTCTTATTGGTTTAACGAGGGGAGGGAAGAGGGAATTGGTTGTTACAGGAACCAACACAGAACTGGAGAGTCTGGCCAGTGGGCTGGAGAATGGAGACCCCGGTGACTGGTAGGGTTCCCAGGGGTCCGGTTTTGAACCGGACAGCCTGGTATTTGAGCTTTCTGTCCAGGAAACAAATTGAGAAAATACCGGACATATAAATGTCTGGTATTTTCTAATTAAGTAAGTTTTAATATTATCATGAGTATCAGTACGCAACTACGCAGTAGAGAGGAGGGAGGTGAGGCCAGGGCCAGGGCTAGGGCCGGGGCCGGGGCCGGGGCCGGGGCGGGATGGAATCCCTGGGGCCAGATTTGCTCTTGCGCCCCGCCAGGGCCATGCACAGGATGGGCAGCACCCCGGGATCTGCGTGCACCCGGGCCAGTCCCGCCGGCCAGTTCCTCCTCCACTCCCCTCCCAGACAGCCCCGCTCCCCACTGGCCGGTTCCCCACAGGCCAGCCCCACTCCCCCCTGGCCAGCCCCACTCCCCCAAACCCTCTCCCGGCCAGCCCCACTCCTCACCGGCCACTTCCCCCCCGGCCAACCCCAATCCCCCCAACCCTCTCCTGGCCAGCCCTGCTCCCTTTGATCCCCTCCCAGCCAGCCCTGCTCCCCCCAATCTCTTCCTGGCCATCCCTGCTTCCCACCGGCCGTTCCCCCACCCTGATCTCCTCCGACCAGCCCTGCTCCCCCCAACCTCCTCCTGGCCAGCCCCGCTCCTTTCCCGGCCAGTCCTCCCCCCAATCTGAGATCAAGTGTGTCTGGTATTTTTTTTAAATCATCTGGTACCCCTAGTGACTGGTGACCCCAGCCCAGACAGTAGAGAGAGGACCCCAATGACCTATCCAGCTGGTTCCAGCCCATGAGGACAAAGGACAGATGAGGGGAAAGAGAGACAGAAAAGAGAGGGGCCAGGGCAAGCTTGTTTACCAGGACAGAAGACATCGACAGCCATAGGACGGTTTGGGGCAGCCACCCCAGGCCCTGTGCCACCCCAGGCCCTGTGCCTTTGGGGTCTCTGTAGTGACCGCCAAAAACATCCTATAGACAAGACCCATGGCATTACATGGTGCCTGGGGCCTGAACAGGGGTGGGGCAGGGCCTGCAGCGGGTGGGGGCCCTGGAAATTAGGACAGCCATGGGGTTTGGGGGCAGGGAATATCAGAGGCCCAGATAGGAAGTGCTCAGGGCGCAGGATAGGAGGGGGAACAGAGCACCCAGAGCCCACCTGGCTTCAGGGAAGACTCAAACATGCTGGCTGTGTCTAGACTGAAAAGTTTTTCTGCAAAATCAGATGATTTTGCGGAAAAACTTGCCAGCTGTCTACACTGGCTGCTTGAATTTCCGGAAAAGCACTGACAATCTAATGTAAAATCATCAATACTTTTCCGGAAATACTATGCTGCTCCCGTTCGGGCAAAAGTCTTTTTCCGAAAGACTTTTGCCCAAAAGGGCCAGTGTAGACAGCATAGTAGTGTTTTCCGAAAAAAAAGCCCCGATCACGAAAATGGCGATCGGGGCTTTTTTGCGGAAAACCGTGTCTAGATTGGCCACGGACGTTTTTCCGCAAAAAGTGCTTTTGCGGAAAAGCATCCTGCCAATCTAGACGTGCTTTTCCGAAAATGCTTTTAACGGAAAACTTTTCTGTTAAAAGCATTTTCGGAAATTCGTGCCAGTCTAGACGTAGCCGCTGTGCTGAGGGAGGCCAGGCCTACCAACCCTGATAGTTTCTATGCTGTGTTCAGACGCTAAATAAACCCTCCTGTTTTATAGCTGAGAGTCGTTTTGGTCTGGAGAACAGGGCTGCATTATTCCCTCTGGGAGTGCAGGCTCAAGGGTCCAGGACAAGTGCACTCCCTGAGGGGGCCCACAACAGAAACAGGCATGCTGGGGGCTCAGAGAGGTGCAGTCCAAGGAGTTAAGGGGCTTAACTCCCAAAAGAGAGTGGCCCCTGAGAAGAGGCTGTCGCAGGGAAGGGGGTTCCCCCAGAGGCTGCACAGGGTCAAGCATGGGCACAAATCTGCAACAGACAGGCTACCAATAATCTCCAGGACTGATAAGGTAGCAGGAGAGGCTCAAGGATTGATAATGCTGGAAGGGAGCCAGGGATGCTAAGCAGGGCCCAGGAAACCCTTCTGCCAGGGAAAAGGCAGGTATCCAGTTCCCCACCCAGAGCCAGGCCGCTCCCTCCCACAGCCAGGAAGAGAACCCAGGAGTCCTGGCTCCCAGCCCCTCCCCGACCCAACCTCCAGCTCTGCTCTAACCCACCACCCCTCACTCCCCTCCCAGAGTGGGCGGGGGACCCTGCCTCCATCCCAGCCCAGGGTGGGCCTAGGTTGCCCCTCCCATCCCATGCTCCCCCCACCGGAAGTGGCAGGAATTCCCAGCCCCACGTGACCCTATCTGGAATGTGGTGTCGTCATCGAGGGGGTCCATTAAAAAGTTTTTGGGGGCAGGTGGGGGAGGGGGAACTTTTCCGGGAAGTTCGGAGCTGGCTGGATCCGGAAGCTCTAGGACTCTTCCCTGCGAGCCAGGGACCCTCCCAGCGGGGCAAGACAGGAGGCGGTGGGACCCCCCGCCGGGATTCCCCCTCGGGGTTAGGTAAGTAGCGGGTCCCTCCTCCCCGCAGGTATTCCCCCACGTGACCAGAGACACCCCCTCCTCGCACCTCTCCTCCCCCCGGGCACCCACGGGGGGGGGAACCGGAGCAGGCTGGAGTAAGACCCCCACACCCGTGGGAATCCTTCCCAAAACCAGGACTATGAGGCCAGGTGCGAGTTACATCATCCCCCCCCCCCCCGCGGCTACCAGGGCTGCCCCACACCCCTCCCAGAGCTGGGGAGAGAACCCAGGAGTCCTGATTTCTCGCTCTTCCCCCTCTAACCTCTCTACACCACTCCCCCCACAGGTCCCCGAGATGTCCGGTCCCACCTGGCTCCCCCCCAAGCGGGCAAGTTCTTCGGGGTCTCCCGGCGTCTCAGTCTCTGCTCCGGCGCTTTGCAAACCCCAGAAGAAACATGCCACGGGCCCTGCATCCCCCCGGTTGGCCCCCCAGGAACAGAACGGGGAAGGCATGAGTGGGACGGGCTACCAGCCAGAGGGCCCCGGTAAATACCTCCCCCTCCCCCCATGCCCGATGGGTCTGATCCAGGTGAGGGCAGTGGATGCCTGCCTGGGTTGCAAGGGAGCAAATCAGAGCAGAGGGGCTGGAAGCTCACACTCCTGGACTCTCTCCCCAGCTCAGGGAGGAGAGTGGGGGCTGATGGTTAGAGCAGGGGGACTGAGAGCCAGCACAGAGCAGGAGGGGTCTGACTCCTTTTTCCCTCTCTAGGCAGCCTCTCCCCCCATCATCAGGATCCCAGGGGGCTGGCCCCCCTGCTTTCTAGCTTTGGCCCCCTGGCTGGCTCCCAGCATCATCACCCATCTGTCTCTGGGGCCAAGGATGAGCGAGGCCTGGGGGCACCGTGGGGGGCTGCCCTGTCTGCTGCACGAGGATACCACATCCAGGTAGGAGGTGGAACAGGAGGGAGGATGGGCCAGAACATGGAGTCCTTGTAAAGGCAGGACTCAGGGTGAATTTCCTTATGTGCATGGCATTGGAAGGGCATCCCCCCAGCCCGGAGCACCCCTCAAAACCTCTCCTAGCCCTCAGGGATTTGAGGTAGTAGAGGAAGTGGGAGTAAAAGCTCTCCCATAGGGTGACAGCACAGTATCCTTGAAGGCTTAATTTTCCCATAATTAATCTGCCTTTGTCATAGGGGGCACAGGAGAAAGTGCCTTCCTGATCCTGCCCATCTCATGCCCTAGAGCATAATGCCCGATTTTTGTTAACTTGTGGAACTGCCTGCCACTAGGTCAGCAGCTGCACTCTGTGATTCCATCTTGCAAATCTGGACTGTACCATACAGCCCCCCTATCTCTACACTCTAATCTGCTGTCTGTTTCCTTAGGGATCTGCCCTAGATCCAGGACCCCACCGCCCTTCCAGCATTGACGCCCAAATAGATTCACTCACCCATATGCTGGCAGATATGGAGAGCACCGGCCCCCAGCGCCAGGGAGAGAGGCAGGTAAACAGCCAGGAGGCTTTGGGGCGGTGGTTTCATTGGCACAGACTTTCCCACCAATGAAATGTCAGCCCTATGATCACTTCTTTCCAAGTACCTTCTTGCCCCTCTCCTTGCCATCATATGGCAACACCAGTGCCCAGCATCTCCAGAACCACTGGATCCAGACTCCACATGATGCCATTGGAAAGCAAAGACCCAGAACTTCCAGGTGGTATCAGCTACCCATTTCTCCTTCCCCCAGTTCTCCAGGTATTAGCCACTGGAAATTACTTTCCAACCTACATCCTGCGGTAAGGGAAATCAGGATGGTACACAGGAGTCACATTGGGCCTCTTTTAGTTCCTGATTTCTCCTGAACCATTGGGCATAGAGATGTCATGTGCTGCTGGAAAGCTAAAAATCCAAGCTTGCTAATGGAGTATGCCACAAGCTTTCAGCTTCGACGGTTTGTGCAATATTGATGGTTTTATGGGACCATTGTTGATGTAGCCAAAGTTGAGCGTTAACTTGCAGTCTTGGTGGGTTCTTTGGGGAATGATGGCTCTTTTGATGTGTTGAGGGTTGGGGTGGGGAGCATTTTGGGGTGAGGTGGATTTGTAGGCTAGGGAGTCATTAGATATCCCCCCAAGTACAGCAGGGATCCCCAAATCCTCACCTATCTGCTTCCAGATGTCTGTTTCATCTTCTCCTTTCGTCTCCAGAACTTCGACTCTGTCCCGTATCCATCAGCAACTGCCCCCCCACAACCTGGCGCCCACAAAATGCCCAGCCCTTACAAGCCAGGCTCCTTTGCCCCACCCTGTGCCTCCAAGAGCTCATCATATGGGCCGTTGCCCCAACCTGCCACCTCAATGGCTCCCTCCGGGCCAGCTCCCCCATATGGGGCTGGCTATCCATGGATGCTGCCTGGGCAGAAGCTGTATCCACAGCCTATGCCTGCATCCTACACCACGGCCTCCACATCAGCTGGGCCAGCCTTCAACATCCAGGTCAAAGTTGCCCAGCCAGTGTTAGGCTATGGTCAGCCGAGACGCCGGGCTGAGCAGGCTTATGCACCCCCATCACCCGGAGCTGGCCGTGGGGCCCAGTACGGCTCAGAGCCAGGTGGCAGGGGGGTGGAGGGCTGGTATCTGGAGCCTGGGGGCTATGGCAAGAGGCTGGGTGAGGGGGAATGCTATGAGGCAGGAGGGCTGGCGAAGCCAGGAGAGGCATCCGGGACTCAGTACCAAGCTGCTGTGGGGACTCCAGGAAAGGAAGAGATGGCGGTGTCAGCAAAGGTGCCCCCTGGTGACAGAGGAGGATACCAGCACCAGGTAATGTGAGAGTAAATGGGCCCCAGGGGCATGAGGGGCAGCCACACATGTAGGTCCTCTGGGACAGGAGTGGGGGGCTGGTGGGTTAGAGCAGGAGAGCCTGGGAGCCGGGATTCGTGGGTTCTGTTCTGCTAGGGATCATCCCAGCTCCTGTGGGGTGCTAGGGTGGGGGTGGGGAATCAGTGTATGCGAAGCCTCCAGCCAAGGTTTCCTCCTCTGTCCCAGACCCCCCTGAGACGCCCGGAGGAGGAGCTGGATAGACTGACCAGGAAGTTGGTGCATGACATGAACCACCCACCGGCAGGGGAGTACTTCGGTGAGCAAGCTGGGGGGGGCCTCTGAGTTGGAGAGTTGTGGGGTGGGTCACTTGGGGAGGGAGGAGGCAAGGGAAGGAGGAGGCTGCTAGAGGAGCTGAGAGCCATGTGTGACCCTCCCCCCCCAGGTCGCTGTGCCCGCTGCGGGGAGAACGTGGTGGGGGATGGGACGGGCTGTGTGGCCATGGACCAAGTATTCCACGTGCACTGCTTCACCTGTGCCACCTGCCATGCCCGCCTGCGGGGCCAGCCCTTCTACGCCATAGAGCGGCGTGCCTACTGCGAGGCCTGCTACGTGGTGAGTGCCAGGCCAAGACACCTGGGTTATCTCCCCGGCTTTGGGAGGGGAGGGGGGTCTGGTTGGTTGAGTTGGGTGCGGGGGCTGAATCCTGCCCCAAGTCTGTTCTGTCCCTACTGGCCACACAGGGACAAGGATTCTCTGTGTTGGCACCTGGCTGGTCGGGCCCATTGCTTCCCTCACTTCCCAGGTGACGCTGGAGAAATGCTCCATGTGCTCCAAGCCCATCATGGACCGGATCCTGCGGGCCATGGGCAAAGCCTATCACCCCCAGTGCTTCACCTGTGTCGTCTGCCACCACTGCCTGGACGGCGTGCCCTTCACCGTGGATGCCACCAGCCAGGTGCACTGCATCGAGGACTTCCATCGGTATGGCCCCTAGCCCTGCTCCACCGGCACCCTCACCCACTCCCCACAGCCCTGCTGGTGCCCCTCATTTCTGACTCGCAGCCCCTCACTCCCTCCCCATAGCTGCTTCCCCCCCAGCCTTGCTAGTGCCCTTCACTCCTGAAGCCCCTACCAGTCTAACCCTGGGCTCCCCTGATCTCTGCCACTCTGTGCACTGTAGGAAGTTCGCCCCCCGCTGCTCTGTGTGTGGAAATGCCATCATGCCGGAGCCTGGGCAGGAGGAGACGGTCAGGATCGTCGCTCTAGATCGCAGCTTCCACATTGGGTGCTACAAGTGTGAGGTGGGGGCTGAACTCAGATGCCTGGGTTCTCTCTCTAGCTCTGGGATGGGGATCGGGGGAATGGGGGGAAATGTGGGAGCCAGGACGCTTGGGTTCTAATGGACTCTCTTCCCCAGGAGTGCGGACTGCTGCTGTCATCAGAGGGCGAGGGCCGAGGTTGCTACCCCCTGGATGGGCATGTCCTGTGCAAGGCCTGCAGCGCCCGGCGCATCCAGGAGCTTTCGGCGAAGGTCACCACGGACTGCTGAGCCTCGGGGGCCTGGCTGCCCCACCGCTCACTGCTGCTTCCACGTGTCCCTGCCCTGCCTCATGTCTCCCCAGTTCCTGACCTGAGCTATGTCAACATCTAGATATTTGGGGATCCCACTGAACCCTGCTTCTTCCATCATTTGCGGGGCAGAACCTTCATTCCTGCTGCCCCCTATTCCTTTGCTGTCTATTCACCCCTCCATGCCCCCTTTGTCTCTTTACCTGGGGGGCCCCAGCCCACTTGCACCCCCACAATCCCTGCTCTGCCCACAGCTGTTAATTTGGGTTCCTTCTGCTCCAGCCCCATCTCCAGCTTGAGCTAACTGTGCCTCCCCGATTCCTGGGCCCCTAATGCCAACCAGGCTGGGATTGGCGGGGGGGACAGCATCAGGGCGGTTACATTGCTGTGATATGGGGTGGCTGGCTCTCTGGAGACCTCCATCCCAATTGGTACAAAGAGGGGTGGGGCTTTGTAACAGCGGAGGGAGCCAGCTGTCTCCTTTTCCCCTCCCACATTTCTCCCGGGCCACTCACAGCCCTTCTTGGTCCCACCTCCAGTTGTCTACTTCTCTGGCCCCTCCCAATTTCCTCTCTTGCCACTTTCCCTTTGCCCCTTCCCCATGGGTTGTCATTTCTCCTGGCCCTGCTCCCTTCTTGCTGTGCCATGGGAAGGGGGGGGGGGATCAAACAGGATTGTCCCTTCAGGGTGTGTCCTGCACCAGCCTTCCTCTACCAGCTGAGGTGTATCCAATTATAAGGGGGAGGGGAGTTGCCAGTATTTCTAGAAGGGGTCAATTGCCTCTTCAATCGGCAAGTCTCCCCAGTACAGTATTTCTCATGGGGGTGATTTTTCCCAACTCCAGGGGTTTCTCCCCTCAAATGCTATGTCACGGTTTCTTTGAGGGACACGGGGGCTGCACTTCTCCTGGAAAAGCCGATACCTCACTTATTTTGGGGAGGGCCCTTCACACCCTGAGCTGGTCTCATGGGCCGAGTGGAGGGCAGATGATACTACACCATTAACAACCCCCAGCTGGTGTTACAGGTGACATCAGGATGTGTGGGTTCTCTCCCTGGCTCTCAGAGGGGAGCAGTGGAATAGTGGTTAGAGTGGGAAGGGCTGCAAGCCAGGACTCTTGGGCTGGAGGAGAAGGTTCCTTCATCACCACTAATTTCTAATGCATGCTTCTCTGCCTCCCTTCTCTGTAAACTTCCCTCTCCCTTTCAGAGGGGGGGGCCCGCTGGATTAAAGATTTTTTTTTCACTCCTGGCAACAAAGTGGTCATGTGTGCTGCCTTCCTTTGTTCAGAGGTGTTACTGGGGTTCCCTTTGCAGCTCTGGGAGCTGGTGGGTTAGAGCAGGTGGGGTGGGAGCCAGGACTCCTGGATCTTCTCCCTCGCTCTGGCAGATGTGTGGGGGTTGTCTCTTGCTGTGGGAGGAAGCTATAGCTGGGGGCAGCCAGGCACTATAACAGACCGTTAGTTGGTAGGTGTAAGGGTCCATGTAGAGACCAGCAACTCACTGTGCTTGTGTTTACAGTTGCACTAGGGAAGGTTCCAAGGCCCAGATGTGTGTGGTCTGGTCTGACCTGTACCTCCTAGGCTAGAGTCCTGCCCTGAAATCTTCCCTCCCACAGGTCTTCGAAGACAATGTCCCGTCTCAATGTACAAATCACCAGCGGGTTCATTTCAGTCAAAAACTGATACCTTCTGTCTCCCCTGAATTAGCCCAGCTTGGATGCCCCGCTGTTGGCTCCCCTGGGATGTTTTTTCACTCAACCAGGGAGTCTTTTATTACAAATCTTTGGGATCAACTCACTCCTTAATCTTAAGCTATAAATCACTGATGATCTTTTGAGTCTGTCCTGGATTTTTTTAATACTCCACAAGGCTCTTTTCCATCTCCAATTTAGCCCCTTTCTCCATTAATTGTGGGCATTAGAGCCACCTCTCTGCTACCGCTCCACATGCTCCAGTTGATCTGTCCCAGGAGCACATTCACATTTTTAGCCACAGCCTAGCACTAGCAGCTCCTCCTTCAGCTGCTCCTCCATCACAACACCCAAATCTCAGGGCCCCTGATTCCCAGGATAAAAGACCCTAACCTGTATCTTTAGAGCCCTACGAGCTGCAGATATCCACTTTATATCCATTCTATTTGCAACCATGGATGTGGATATCTGTAGCTCACTTTTGCGGAGGTGGATACAAGTTTTGTATCTGCACAGGGCACTGAGTATCTTTGTTCCTAGATGTCTGTCTGCCGTAGTACATTTAAAGACAAACTCATTGTCCTTAATTCTGTGAGCCATGGAAGTCGTTGCATATCTTTTGCTTCCCTTACCAATGTTCTACAATTCCTCCCTTTTGCTTTATATTGATCTGTCCTTTTTTCCATGCATTACAGGCTCCTCTTTATAGCTGCCTTCCTTTTCCCCTTCAAACTGGGTCAGGTTTTTTGTAATGTAGCTGGCTTCTTTCCCCTCCAGTGTGGCCCATAGCAAAGCTTTCTTAAACAACCCCCAAGTTGTAGTTGTGGTTTTTCTGATCCATTCAGATTCCTTCCTGGCTGATTTGGTGACTGATGGATTTCAACTTTGGGAAACAGCCCTTGTGAAGCACTGCAGGCACAGCTGTGTAGGAATGTTGGTTTGGATTGCGTTCTCTTAGTTGCAGTGAAGTCATGAAAGTGTGCACTTTCAGCTGCTACTCATTTTCACAAATGGGATTTGGCTTCTTTTTGGCCAGCCGGCCATAAGAGACTTTCCCTATGGTGGCTGTCTTGCTTGTCACATCTCTCATGGGGAATTGTTCGAGAACGGAGAGCGTGAGACCTCAAACTGGTGGCATGCCGCTCAGTGACCCCCAACTGTGCCCATGCTGGCGTGTTTGGGGGTGATTTGCTGGGATGATTGCATATACCAACAAATGAAGCCCCAGCACTCCCATTCTGATTCCATTGCTTTCCTTGCCCCTCCTCCCCCCGACTTGTTCACCATGACTGAGGGGGAACAAGGAGGGGACCTCCTCACACAATCCACCATGCCTGTGGCTGCCCCTCAAGCCAGCTCCCAATGCTCCCCTTCACCTGTCCTCCCCATCCTCTCTTCTTCTCATCCTTCCTCCCTCCCTCCCACCTTTGGACCTTCTGCTTCTCCACCGCCCCTCGCCAGCAGCGCATTGGCTGGGCTGCCCCCTTCTGCTCTCTCCGGGAGGGGGGAGATGTATAATAGGCAGGGCTAGGGGGGATGGGTCACACACAAGTTCTGTTGCTTTCCAGCTTAGTGTCTGGTGGTTTGGTTTTGGGGGAAGCCTCAGCACCATGGGATACCTACTTTTCATCCTGCTCCTCCTCGCCAGCACTGCATTGCACCCTGGGAGCCCCATGCCTGCCAGAGCCCCCCATCCCCGTCTCCCCCACCTGGGGAGCCAGGTAAGCTTAAGGAGGTCTGGTCAGGGGGAGAGAATTTGGGGGAGCTGCAGGGACTGGGGGTCCTGCAGTGATTGAGAAGGGATGGAGTGGAATGGTGCTGGAGGTTAGGGGATGCTATGTAATTTGGGGGGCCTTGGGTGGCTACATAGAAACTAGAGTGCTCCACTGGGTGGTTGGGGTGCTGCATAGATTAGGGGGTGCCTCAGATATGATGGAGGAGCTGTAATAAACTGAGGGGTCCTGGGGAAGGCAAGGGGTATAACGGCTGCACCCCACAAGAGTTTGGGGGACCTATGTAGATTGAGCATTAAAAGTGCATTGGGGGCTGTGGAAAAAATGGGGGTGCCCCTGGTGTGTGACAAATTGGGGGTGGCAGGATTTGCATGAGGATTGCTCGAGGCTCTGCAGGAATTGGGGTACTCTAGAGGTGACTGGGGGTCTGCATAGATTGGGGTGTCCTGGTGAGCTATAGAGATTGGGGAGGTAGACTGAGGTGCCACGGGGCACTAGAGAACGTGGGAGGCTCCAGGTAGACTGAGGGCCAATGCATTGCAGGGGCTGCCATGGCAGTATACAAGGGCCATGCAAAAATTGCAGGTGCCTGAGGGGGTAGTTTGTGGTGGCTGCATAGACTGAGATTGCGAGTGCCACAGAGAGGAGGCACTGAAGGCAGAGACCCTAAAGAGGGGAGGCTGATGACCAAGGAGGGTGGTCAGATGGGGACCTTCTGTTTCCTAATCAGGATGGACCCTAAGAGGAGTCATGGGGTGGGCCGAGCAGTTTACCTTTCCCCCACTTCTCCCAGGTACCCTCCAGATGTATCCCAACCCAGCTCCCTTATTCCTCTCTTCTCCACTCCAGCCCGGAACTAGCACCGGCTACAAAGCTGGGATCTGGAAGGGAGGGCTCTGGGAGTTGTTTTGGGGTCTCCCAGTCAGGTACGAGATGAATTCAGCTTAATTCAGGGCTTACACAAAGGGGAAGGGTGTTGGATAGAGGTGGGAGTTGGGGACTGGGAGCCAGGACACCTGGGTTCTCGCCCCGGCTATGGGAGGAGAGGAGGGGCTGGTGGTCAGAGTGAGGGGGGAGGGGCTGTGTTCTCTCTGTGGAGGGAATTTGGGTGACTCTTGGTCTCCCCCACCCTTCCAGGCACTGTCCAGGACCCTGGTGCTAAGAGCCGTCTCTGGACTCCTCCGTGCTGAGCTGCCCCCGCAAGATGTGGCCACCCCTTGGCACCCACCCCCCACATCTCCCCGGGAGCGCAAGACTGGCTGCAAGAGCTTCTACTGGAAAACCCTTACCTCCTGCTAGTTCTGTCCCTGGGAGTCCCAGCCTCCTACCCTCTGACCCAGGGGGTCTCTATCGTCCCCATGTTGGGTGTCTTCAACTTTCATAATCCGTTCCCAAAGATGACAATAAAATAGCAGTTTGTGCTGACCTTCAGCCATCGTCTCTGGGGTCCCATCTGTTCCTGCCAATGGGTAGCTGTGGGGAGAACTCAGGAATCTGGGACTCCCATGCCCTCTGCTCTAACCACCAGCTTCCACCCCACTCCCGGAGCTGGAAAGAGAACCCAATTCTTGGAGGGGAATGGGGTCAAGTAGGTAGTCAGGGGCATGGGCTGGGAGCTAGGACTCCTGGGTTTTCTCCCTGTCTTTGGGAGGAGAGTGGAGTCTCACACAGCCACTTATGACCCCAGCTTTGTTCTCTTTCCCCACTAGAGGATGACCCCTCTCTGCCCCCCCATTTCAGTACTCTTAGTGCTGGTGCTAGGAGGGTTAATGGTGCTCATCCCAAACTTCCTGCTGCTAACTATGAAACATGATGAGTTTTTCCTTAATTGCTCCCAGCGGGGGAGAGGAGGGAGGGGAAAAGAGGAGAGATGAAGTCACAGCCTCCCCGCACCCCAATCCCCAATCTGTCTGCAGCTGAACAAAGCAGGAATCTGGTCTCAGCTGAGGGGCATCTCTGCCAAAGTGTCTTCTGCACTCCCCTCCCTGAGAGGCTGCCTCCCCAGTCCAATGATGGTGGCAGAATGGCACAGAACGAGGGCATCACACACCCCTCCACTTGCCCCATTCCATAGACTCCCCTCTGCCAGGTTATGGGGGGAGGGCTGCTGGGAGCCAGGACTCCTGGGTTCTCTGCCTGGCTCTGGAGGTAAGTGGGGGCTGGTGGGTCAGCGCAGTGTTTCTCAACCAGTGGTACGAGTGCCCTTAGTGGTACTTGAGAGAAGTCTGGGGGGTACGTCAACACAACTGACATTTGGAGAAAACTGAATTTTTGTTTTAAGTTTTACAGCACTTTATTATTTTTGTACTTTTTACACCCAAAAATTTCATCGCCCGCCCAGCTACGATAAAGTTGTTTAAACAAATACGTTGCAATGGTAGAAAAAAAATTTATGTGCCTGAAAACTGTAAATACTGGGGGTACTTATTTATTTTTCAAAAAGAGGTACTTTATAAAAAAGGGTTGAGAAACACTAGGTTAGACCACGGGGGCTGGGAGCCTGCCAAGACCTGGAGAAAGGAGGGGGAGAGGGGAACAGAGCCACAGAGGAGGGAGAGCTGCAAGAGCCCCCCTTGGAGCCCCCCACTGCCCTGATGGATTGGAGTTGGCACCTGTGACCTGTTTATACCAGCAGGGGGAGCGGCCACAGAGTACGTGACAGGCTACGGACTTCCCCCAGGCTGTTAGGGCTCAGCACCAGCTGTGCCCACTCCCACTGCCCCCTGCTGTTAAGAGCAGTGTAGCGTCCCAACCAGCATCCCTGCAGTAACTGAGTCACCCTGGTGTCAGGGGAGCAGGGATTGGGACCCAGGACTCTCTCTCTGACTCTGGGAGGGGAACCCCATTTAAAATGTTAACTGGTCAAACTATGGTTAACCAACCCACCAGGTTGCCCAGTGGGGTTGGGGGGACTGCTCGGGCCAGGCTGGGCCAGGTGTTTCATCTGCATTCATAGACGCTTTCCAAAGTTGGGAAACCAGTGCAAGACACGACTGTCTCCCTGTGGCCCAGCCCCCATCCAGGCTGCGTTTATTCTCCCACATGGTATGGTGAGGGGTCTGGCCACACAGCTCCCACAGATGGGGGGACGAGTGGATGAGCAGGTGGTAGAGGGATGGATGGGACAATGGTAGAGGACTGTGGGCTAGGAGGGGAATGGACCCAGGACACCACTGTGGGGACAGTCAGACTGGGTTAGTTATGTAGCCGCTGCCCGTTGGTGTTGGCTGTGCCCTGCCCTGCTCCACGAGGCGGTGGATCACTATCTGGACCCTGTGCCATTCTGGGGGATGCCCAGAGGCTGATCAGGCCCCAAATACCCTGCCAGCCTGTACAAGGACTCACTTTCCAGTTCAAAGCCATGCCAGCCGTATGCCTCCGTCTTGCCCTCTGTCCCAAGGTGCCGGTACCACACCAGTGCCTGGCTGTTCCATTCTGCCACCATGAACTTCATCTCCCTGCAGCCCCAGGCCAGTGCCACCTGTGCCAATCGGGGAGGGGCAGGTCACCTGGAGTTGGGGGGGGGACTGGTTTGGAGTCAGAGTTTAGGGGACAGCCAATCTTCATTAACTCTAAACCTAATTCAGCCCTCACCAAGATCAATTCCCAATCTAGATACTCATCTACCCCAGTCCTAATGTTCCCGATCCTACATTCATACTAGCCCGAAAGATAATCCAGATTTCGCCATCTAACTCTAGACCAAACTCGTGCTCTCCAACCCCTAATCCACAACCCACCTTCAAAACCTCATTCTGATTCCACCTCTAACCTTAATCCAGATCTTAATCTAGATTATTGAAAGGCTTTATGGCTACCTAGCAGCACTGTGTGTTTCTCCTACATAGTGCCCTCTACTTAGAATAAAGCTTTACTAAGCAACACCTAAATTGTAGCTAAAATGATAAGGGATCATTATTGTTTCTTTACTTACAAGTTAAAGGAATATTGGTTTCATCACTTTCTGCTACCACATCTATAATGTTGATGTTGTCACAGGCCACATCTAATCCTAATACAGATGTCCCCAGCCAACCCTGACCCCATCTAGCCTTTAGCCATATTCTCACCGTTTTGCCCCAATCCTAAACTAGGACCAGGCCATTTAATCATCTGCATATTTTTTCTAACCATAATCCAAATCCAAACTCATTTGATCTAGCCCTGAGCAGTGTTCCCTCTAAACTGCAGCAGCCCAGCTTCAAAGGTGATTAATCAGCCCCACCCAGTCAGGGGCTCAGTGCATGGATCTGACTGACTGGGTGGGGCTGATTAATCACCTGTGAAGCTGGCTACCTCTCTCTAATACCGTGGTCACCAACAGGTCGATCATGAGGCCTCGACCAGTCGATTGTGAGGCGTCCTGTCTGCTCCGCCCTGCCCCCATTTCCCTCCCACCCCCAAGAAGCCCTACTATCTACCTCAAGTGAAAATGGAGGTAGTGTCAGCTTCCCAGGGATGGACAGAAGTCCCGCAGCTTAGTGCCACTTCAGCGATTCCGGAAGTAGCGCTAGCTGCTCTGCCGGGTGTACTGCGGGAGGGAGCATTGGCTCCCTGCACCGCACAGGAGGGGCGAGTCAGCCCCGGGGGAGGGGCGCGTGTGGGGCTTCCCAGCATGGGGTCGGCCTGGGGGCAGGCGCGCACGGGGTTTCCCTGCGCCGGGGGGTTGGCCCAGGGGCAGGCGCGCGCGGGGTTTCCCTGTGCTGGGGGGGTTGGCTCGGAGGCAGGCGTGCGCATGCATGGCTTCCCTGCGCCGCGGGTGGGTCAGCCCCAGGGCAGGCATGTGCTGGTTTCCCTCGGGGGGGGGTGGGATCCTGGGAAGCAGATGCAGGGGATTCTCTGCCTCCATTGGCACCCTACTCCCCAGCTACAGAACTCTGTCCCCAATCCCCTCCCCGAACACTGTCCCTGCTCTCCTGTCCCCAGCTACAGAACTCTGTCCCCACTCTCCTGTCCCCACTCCCATCCCCAGCTACAGAACTCTGTCCCCACTCCCCTGTCCCCACTCCCAGAACTATGTCCCCATTCCCCTGTCCCCAGCCACAGAATTCTGTTCCCCACTCCCCAAACTCTGTCCCCACTCTCCTGTCCCCAGCCACAGAAATCTGTTCCCACTCCCCTGTTCCCAGCTACAGAACTCTGTCCCTATTCATGTCCCCACTGGAACTCTGTCCCCTGCTGCAGAACCCTGTCCTCTGCCCTTCCAGCACCCTGTTCCCTCTCCCCTGCCCCCAGCCGCAGAACTCTGTCCCCACAAAATGTATAATTATAAATGCTTCATTTTAGATTTAAATAGCATGAATAAAAAACAGACCATTTATTTCATAACTATAAACACGTGATTTTAATTTTATACATTGCATAATTTAAAAATAAACTGTTTATCAGAGTGTGTAAGTAAAGGCTGGGGATAGCAAATGATGGACAGGAGAAGAATAGAGAGCGCGGGGCTTCAAGGAAGGGGTGGGGCCGTAGATCTTCGCCTGTTTGGAGATTTAAAAAGTGATCTTGGGTGTAAAAAGGTTGGAGACCATTGCTCTAATACTAGCCCTAATCCCAACCCAGACCACCTTTTTCACTGATCCCTAATCCCAATCTGGGCTATTTTAATCTAATCCCACCCGACTACATGCATTTTTAATCCTTTCCTAAATGAGAGATCCTTTATTTTACTAACCCATAATCCCAATAAAATGAAAACTACATTGTAATACAGATTGTATTTATTCTAAAATAATCCCAGTCTGAAATCAGTGTTTATTTAACCCTCTTCAGGACTACATTATCTAGCCCTAATCCCTATCCAGACTATTTAATCTATCCCCAATCCACACTTAGGCTATGTCTACACTGGCAGCTTCTTGTGCAAGAACTGTTTTGCGGTAGAGTTCTTGTGCAAAAACTCTTCCACAAGAGAGCGTCTACACTGGCATGTGCTTTTGCGCAAGAGCATCCATGGCAGTGTGAATGCTCTCTTGCGCAAGAAAGCTCTGATGGCCATTTTAACCATAGGGACTTCTTGCGCAAGAAATTCATGTTGCCTGTCTACACTGGCCTCTTCTGGAAGAGCTCTTGCGCAAGACGGCTTATTCCTCGTGGGGAGAGGAATAACTCTTCTGGAAGAAGCCCTGTTTTACAACACTGTACTGTAAATTTACTTGCACAAGAATGCACATGCAGTGTAGACAGCAGGCAAGTTTTTGCACAAGAACAGCTGTTCTCGTGCAAGAAGCTGCCAGTGTAGATATAGCTTTTCTGTATCTAGCCCTAATCTCAGTCCAGACATTGTAATCTATCACAGATTCTCTTCATTTAATCCCAATCCAATTCTAGTGGAAGGAAGTGGCACCCTGAAAACCTATCCCCTGGGGGCTGCTGCAACCTATTAGGAGGTGCCTAATCTCCCCTGGGATGGGGTGGATGAGGTGAAGGAGGTAGGGTTTTGCTGGACTCCACAACATTCCAACCCAAATCCCACACGACTCTCCAATCCCCTTCCCTCACTGGGGAGTTGGCCAGAGACTGTGGTGGGAGAAGGCAAAAATCTTACCTTAGCCACTTCATTTAACAGCTTCTTCCCGATTCCCTAGCTTGGGAAGCCAAAGCCCAGCAAAACAGTTACAGCTTGTTCAGGTCTATATGGGCCCTGACCACTCACCCCTCCTCCCCCAATCCACATCCTCCTCCACCCACAGCTCCCAAAAGTGGAGCAAACCTGGTGCTTCCTACAGAATAGCATTGCACACATTGTTGTGAGTGAGTGAGAAACTGGAGACTAGCCTTAAAATTTGACCCTGATCAAGTGACTCCTGATTGATACCAGATTGAGTGACAGGGGAACCAGCTCTGTGAAGTGACTTCGGACTGACTCTGTATTGAGCAAGAGGAACCAGCTCTGTGAACTCCAGTGGAGTGACACCTAATTGACACTAGGAAGTTTGCATTAGTAGAGCACAGCTTCCCTACAGGGGGGGTTGTCACATTTCCCTGCTTTGTGTTCCACATCCTAGTTGTCTGGCTCATTAACCACTGATAACCCCCCCCTCCCCCAGCAGATTTATTGCCATAACCTGAACAGACAGGGGAGGAGTCTTCTGGGGCTGTGAGATAGCAGCTGGCCTTAATCTTTGGCTAAGAAATCTCACAGTAGAAACCTTACTTCTCTCTTCATTCCAAGGCTGATTCTTGCTGTTTGCTCCACTCTGGTGTCAATCAGGACTCCACTGGAGTCACACTGGTGCTAATTCACTTCTGATTCACTCTGTTCTCCATCTTCCTCCCTCCCCCTCCTGATGGCTCACTCCCCAAAGGATGCAGCATGGCCCCTTACTTCTGAACTCAAAGACCACATATAGATTCTCCAGGAAGACAATGCGGCCAGTGTTCACACTTTAGGATGGATGAGGGGGAGGTCCACCACACAGGAGCTGGGGTCCAGGGCCGGATCAGTGAGAGGCATGTTTGGTCCTGGTTTAGGCTGGGACAACACTGCAATTGAACGGAGCTACTCTGGCTTCACACCAGTTTAGGATCCAGATCACTGGCTCCAGTGGTGACTCCTTGATTGACACCAAAGTGAATGAGATGGCAATTGACCACATTGACACCAGTGGAGTGACTCCTGATTACACCAGAGTGAGCGGGGAAAGCAGCCCTGTCAATGGATTGACTCCAGATTGACATCAGAGTGACTTTGAATCCTGATTGATCCCGGAGCGAGCAAGCTGGGACAAGCTGCTGAGAGCGATGAATTTGTTTACCTTATTTGCCTTCTTGTTCTGGGGCCAGTTCCACCAGAATACATTGGTAGAAGGGGTCACTTCCAAATCCCTTAGACCTCAGCACTATAGGGAGCAATTGAACAGAGAGGCAAAGGATGGAGGGAGTTTTTTGGAGGTGGAAGCAAGGATTCAGGGGTCAAGGAGGAATCTGGGGGAATGTAAGGAATCAATTGGGGGTGAATTTTGGGGGGACGATTTGGGGGAGGTTTCTGAGGAAAGCTGGGGAGGTCAAAATGAGTTTTACCTCTTTGGCTCACCCTGGGCATTGATTTTGTTTTGATCTCCTTCAGCAGGTTATGATGTTCAGCAATCTCCTGTGGGGAAAAAACAGAATCAGAGACCCTAGAAATGAGTGAGACTCAGTATGGGGGGAGCTCTACGCTGTGGGGCTAGTTAGATCAATGAGAAGTGTAGGGATGGCTGGCAAAGGCAAGGCATCGAGGATTAATAGAGCAAGACGGAGCACAGCTGATTCTTCCCTTCTGAGGATACTAAAGTGCAAAGCAATGCCAAAGACCCACCGGAGAAGCAAGGAAGGGAACTCCAGAGTCTCAATACCCCCAGCAGGCCCATGGACACATACACACAGATCATAGCCATGATTCGGTCACAGTCAGCAATCTGGGCTGGGCAGATGATGCACTCCATGGCCAAGCAGGACCAGCAGGTACAGGATGTGACCGTTCAGCCTCCTGCCCTGAAATCTATTTAGCACAGTAATTTACACAGTCTGTGCTCCCAGCCAACACCTCCCCTGCTATGGCCTGGCAAATCCTGCCTACGTGCCCCCAGCACTGTGGATGGGCATGATGCCAGGATCTGGCTGCCTGGGGGAAATCCCACCTCTGGGAGTTTTGGGGGAAGGGAGGCAAGCAGCTACTGGGCAACATGTTAGGGTGAATGTTCCCTCACAAACCACTTATTCCCCCTTGGGCCTGATAAGCCGCTGCCAGCCAGTGCAGTTACAAGGACACAAACACTCGCCAGGTTAAGGAGGGGAAATCAGCGCTGAGAGTTGCTCCAGCCTGTGGATACTAATGAGATGTGAGTCAGGATTCCTGGGTTCTCGGGAAGCAGAGCGGGGTGTGGTGGGTTAAAACCCACAGATCTTGGCTTCCAGCCCTCACCCCCCTCCCAGAGCCAGAAAAAAAAAACCCAGGCATCATGGCTCCCAACTCCCCTGCTCTAACCGCGAGGTCTCATTCCCCTTCCAGAAGCGGGGAGAGAACCCAGGCCTCCATGGTCTCAGAAATCAGCAGACTCTCTCCACCGCTCCTTTTTTGCCCACAATAAAGATGGCGCCTGTGGCCTCAGGGGCTACTGTCACGTGGACAATGCTACCGCGCAATGCATTGTGGGTTGCCGGGAATTTCCCTGCTTCGTGCATGTGGACTCAAAAGTATTTTATCCGGCGGAGGAGGCAGTGGTGTTCTTAGTGGAGGTGACTTTCGGGGGTCCGGGAAGGGGGTTCGGTGGGGTGGGATGATGAGGGACGCCCTCCTCGTGGAGCCAGGCGTGGGGATTATGGGCGAAAGGATCGTGAAGTTGGCCTGAGAGCTGAGCCCAGCCGTTCTGGGATGAATCGATGAATCAGAGATTGAGTCATGAAATCAGTTCTGGTCTGGCTCCCGCTTAGAAATGGGAGTTGGAGGGGGTGGGATGACATTGAGGTGAAAATCCGAGAAGTTCCGGTTAGTAGAAGCTTTGAGATCCGGGTAGTTCCGATCCATGGAATGTTGAGATCCGCGGGTTTCCAGTCCACAGAACTTTGAGATCCCCGGGATTCCAGTTTGTAAAATGTTGTGGGTCCACTGAGGGTTCTGATCTATGGAGCCATGAGTTCCGCAAGGGCTCGATCCATGGAATACCGGGGATCTGTGAGGATCTGGTCCGTGAAACGTTAAGATCCAAGGTGTTCAGTTCCATGGAACATTGAGATCTGTGGGGTTCTGGTGCATGGAATGTTATGATCTATGGGGTTTCGGTCCGTGAAATGTGATCCACAGGGTTCCAGTAGGTGGAATGTTGCAGTCCACTGAGGGTTTTGATCCATGGAGCATTGTGTTTACTCCTTGGAAAACTGATATCCATGGGTTCTGGGCTGTGGAACGTCGAGAATCACGGGGTTCCAGTCTTTGGAACATTAAGATCTGCAGGGTTCCGGGCCAGGGAATATTGAAATCCACCGAAGATTCTGATCCATGGAGTTTTGGTGGGGCGGGGTTTCCTTTACATTGACTCTCGAGATCCACAGAGCCGGGGGAGGGGGTAAGAGACTCGGACCGTGGAACATGTCGGGGTAGCAGCAGTGCCCGTGTAGGACCGCTCTCGGGCCAGGTCCCATCTGCGCCCGGTGCTGTAGGAACACCGAGAGAATCCACTCACCGGTGGGACAAGTGACAATAAATGGAGACAAACAGACGAGGGGGGGGGACACAATCGTGTTTTTCGGGGGGGGGGCTGGTTTCTGGGAGTTGACATCGAGGCTGTCATGGCAGGCCGCGTCGCCTGAAGGGGGCATCAGAATCAGGGGGAGGGGGAATGGAGGCAAAGAAGGGAGAGGTTCGCTCCCCTCCCATATGATGGAAAAATCATCGAGGGTGGGTTCTGAAATGAATCTTGGTCTGTAGAAGGGTGGACTGTGGGGCTGAGGCAGAGCACGGTCTGAATTTTGAATGGGATGGGAGGGGTTTGAGGGTTATGTGGGGGGGTCTGTCTGGGCACTGGGAACCTGGCTGCAGCAGGTTGCAGGGACTGCTGGGGCAGGGCAGAAAGGGTTAAACAATTCAGCGCGAGCCTTTTCCTGGGGCTATTTTAGTTTCTTCAGAGAGGCGTGGCTAAGGATAAACTTTAACTCTCCCTCTGTCCAGCCTTGGTTCATCCTGGACTAGTCCGTTGTGTCTTCATGGTGGGGGAGTTGCATATTTTTGAGTGGGTGGGCTTGTTGCCTGGCTGTATCCCATTAAAGATGGGGCTGGACACTCCCCTCCTTTCCTAAAGCATTTCAACTTTTTTTCAGGAACACCCCCCTTACCTGTGTCCAGAATGGTAGGGCCCGTCAGCCCTTTCTTCCCCTTGCCATTGGAAGGAACCATTGTACAAAACGAGTGGGAGGAGGAGCACCCCAAGTGTTTGTGTGTGTTTGTCTGTATGGATGGCCTATTGTGGGGAGGGGGGCTTCCCACTCACTGAGGGCGGGGTGTGGCCCTTAAACCTTGAGCTACTGGGAGGGTCTTTAAGGCATTCTCCCCGCTCCCCCCCCGACACACACTTGGTAGGAATGGTATGGCCCAGCCTCTGCCTTTCCTGCCCTGGGGCATCGTGGAACGTTCTGTGAACGTCGTAGGGGGCGGGGACAGGAGGAAGGCTGAGGGAGGGATGACCCGGGGAGACAGGCGGGGTGGGGGAACGTGAGGAGGCAGGGAAGAGTGGTGTGTGGTGGACAGGGGGAGAAGGTGTGGAGGCAGGCGAGGGAGGCAGAGATGGGTATGGGGGGGACAGGTAGGGAGAAGGTGGGGGAGGACAGACAGGGTGAGGGTGAGGCAGAGAAGGAAGGCAGGGGAGACAGGTGGTGATAGTTTGGGGAGGCAGAGAGGGAAGGAATGGGGGGTGGAAAAGGTTCAGCTGTGGGGAGGGAAAGGGGACAAGGTGGCCTCCATCCCTACGCACAGAGGCTCAGTCCCCTCTTCCGTATGACTCAGCGACCCCCACCTGCTCCTTGGATCTGTGCTAACACCTGCCCTCCACCCCTCCCCCAGCAGGGGAATATTGAGTGTCACTGGCTGGGTGTGGGTATGTCCCCAAATTCCCCATGCAGTCACTTACCCACTCCTCCCAGCAGCTCTCTCGCCCCTGGGGATGCCCCCCCATGGAGCCAGTATTAAAAAGCATGGGACTTTGATGTCTCTCTGGTGTAGGAGGGGATAGTGCAAAGATGCACACTTCCAGTCCCCATCCCTGCTCTAACCCATCAGCCCCCACTTTCATTCCAGAGCCAGATGCCTAAACTCCCAGCCCCCCTCCCACTCTAGCCAATAGCTGCTATTTTTCTAACACAAGCAGTATTGTCCCCATCATCAGGTGTCTGTATTTTGGACCTTGCTATGTTGAATAAAGGTGAATTAATTTTAGGACTGGAAACTGGTGGTTGCTTAGGGACTAAGTTTTGTGACCTGGTTACATTCACTATGGGCAACAGTTGATGCTCACAACCTGTAGTATAAACTCTTAAGGTCTGCTTATTTCCCAAAGCAGAAGAAAATTCTGATCAACGTCAGGGAGGAAAAATACAGACAGAAAAAATGTGAATGAGAATTGGGGGTTCTTTAAAAAACATTGATTAGATCCTTCCCTCCCCCAAAACGTTAAGTTTTTACAGTTATGAGAGAGAAGTAGATTTGGCTAATTTGGAGTCCATGATTAAATGAAGGCAGCAGTGAGAAATAAAAAGAAAGCAAAGTACGACAATTGGAGGAAAGGAGAAATTAGAAGTTATGAAGTGTAGAAAATTGGTATGGGAGGCTAACAACATAAAGGAAAAACCATGTCTGGCAGGGCTAACTGGAATACAGGTTTTTTTTTCTTTTTTGAAGTTGTGTTAGGAATAGAAGAAACTGGAGCAATGGTGCAGGCCCTTTACTAGAAAAAAAGGCTTTGTCTACACTGCAGGGTTTTTGTACAAGAAACTTTTTGCAGAAGAGATCTTCCGCAAAAACTTCTTGTGCAAAAGCATGTCCACACCTCAAAAGTGCATCGCAAAAGCAATGTGCTTTTGCACAAGAGAGTATCCACACTGCATGGACACTCTTATGCAAGAAAGCTCTGATGGCTATTCACTTTTTCTAATGGGCTTATTCTGCGCAAGAAACCCCTGTTGAGCGTCCACACACACCTTTTTGAATAAGAACTCTTGTGCAAAAAGGAGTTATTCCTCGTAGGAAGAGGTATACGTACACCGCAAAAAGCCCTCTGTTCTGCTGTTTTACTGTAAATTTTCTTGCACAAAAATGCACTTGAGGTGTGGAAGCTCTGCGGATTTTTGTGCAAAAATGGCTGGTTTTGTGCAAAAACCCTGTAGTGTAGACATAGCCAAAGAGTAAAACCATTAAGAATGATGAAAAGAAGGTAGAAGTGGTCAATAACATTGGTGTTCTGTGTTTGGGAAGAAGCAGGATGATGCATCCATGCAGAATGGAATAACTTAAATCCAAGAATCCACAGAGAGTTGGCCAAGGAAGGTCTCTGGCTTGCCAATGTTGATATAAAATAAATGTTGCAAGGCTAGGGAAATATTAGAAGAGTGATGATGTTGTGTAAGAAAGGGCAAGTGGGACGACTTTGAAGTAGGCCCTTTAGCTGCTATGGGAATCACCTCACCCATCTAGTCACTGGAGTTGGGATTCAAAATATAGAGCAATGCAATTACCAGTACTGCGCCTGGGATGCGGATGAAGCATTCCCTAATGGACAGACTTTGTCCGAGGCGAAAGTACCCTTGCATAGTGGGGAGGAGGGTCCCAAGCAATCCTGCAGGGTTCTGGGCCTGACGCTATGTGGCATTTTTCTCAATGGATCCAAACATTGGTGTGACATTGTGGTGTGTAGGAACAGTGGAAGATTAGCATAGCGGGGAATAGCGAAGGGGCCTGGACCAGCCTACAGAGGTGTACCAAATGTCTGATTAATCTGGTAGGATTTAGACTAGAATTTCTAGGAAAAAGAGGGGTATCTGGAATCCTGTTACCTTTTTCCAAACCTTGACCCCTCTCGCCAGCCCTTACCTTTACCTGACCCTTATTTTGGATTTCACTCTAACCTGCATTTTCACCTTAGCATTAATCTTTGGCCTTACCCTAACTCTTATTTCTGATTTCACCTTAACCTGCAATTTCACTGTAATAGTTATTTCTGATTTCATCCTAACCTTTAACGTCTCCTTAACTTTTATCTTTGATTTCACCCTAATCTGCAATTTCACCTTAACAAGCAAGTTCACCTTAATGCTAACATGCAATATCACCCTAACCTGCAGTTTCACCTTAACACTTATCTCTAATTGTCACCCAGCTCTAGGGAACAGCTGGAATGGAGCCGATCTTGGACACCGGACTGGATCTTCCCCTGAGTCAGGAGAGCTTCTCCGATTTATGGAAAACACTGTAAGTATTAGGTGGGGGTAAATCCCCTCACTCCCTGCCCCCCCTCCAAATTGTTAGCTTCCGCCATTGGTCCTCCCTGGGCTTCACCCTCCTACCCTGGCATAATCTTTCCTCTCCATCTCAACCGCCCCCTTGCCTGCCCCCCAGGCCACCACCCTGTCCCAACCACACCATCATCCCCACTGACAGGTCCCACACTCTTTGAACTTTAGATGTGAGCTCAGAGAGGGTACAGGCTGAGCGGGGTTCATCTTGCATGGGCAGGAGGGCAGCCTGGATAGCCCCCCCCCCCCCCCGGTACATTTTTTCTTTTTCTGTCTTTCAGTAGCCCCCTGGCAGAAGAGTACCTGGTGAAGCCTGCGGAACCGGTGAGCCAGGAGCTGTTTGTAAGTGCTGGTGTCCAGTGGGGTGGATAGGAGACAGGAATCAGCCCACCTTTCCCAGTTTGAGCACCAGACCCCAGAAGAGGGGTTGGGTGCATTACCATGCTGGGGTCTGGGGCTGTGGTTGAGTGTGGGGGAACGGGAAAAGAAGGGGTGCACCGAGGGGCTCGGCTGGCTGGATCTGATGGGTGGGGCTAGGTTGAGGGGCAAGCAGGGGACAGAGGTACCAGGAGCAGGGGCAGACCTGGAGTGTAGCACTAACCATTCATCATGTCTCCCTCGCAGACCCTACCTGACATGAGCCTGGGCCTGTCTGGCTCTGCAGACTCCTCCCTCCTACTTCCGCAGGCTGGGCACAGCTATGAAAGTTGGGATCTCCCTTGCCTGGCCCTGGAGCCACCGCCCACCTCCTCCACCGTCCCCTCCACTGAAGATTACGCCGGGGAGCACGACTTTCAACTGGCCTTCCAGCAGTCAGGGACTGCCAAGTCCGTCACATGCACCGTACGGACGGGGGGGGCATTGCAAGGAAGATGGAGGATGAGTAACCCAACTGAGCCCCCACCCCATTTCCCTGCTGCACAGTACCCCTAGCACTTCCCTGGGGTAACCCTGCCTGCTGGGGAAGAGCAACCCCTGCTGAGGCCCCGCACCGCTCCTTGCCCCACAGCGCCTCCTAGCACCACCCTGGGGCCAGCCCTGCTTGCTAGAGGAGAGCACCCCCTGCTGAGCCCCTCCCTGTCCCACAGTTCTTCCTAGCGCTGCCCTGGGGTCTGTCAGGGCAGAGTGTCCTCTGCTAAGTCCCACTCTCCCTCTCTGCCCCCCTGTAGTATTCCCCAGATCTGAACAAGCTCTTCTGTCAGCTGGCGAAGACCTGCCCGGTGCAGATCAAAGTGTCCAGCCAGCCCCCGCCCGGCTCTGTCATCCGGGCCACGGCTGTCTACAAAAAATCAGAGCATGTGGCTGAAGTGGTGAGACGCTGCCCGCACCATGAGCGCTCCGCAGACTACAGTGACGGTGAGGCAGCACAGCCTGGGGGGATGACAACCAGCAAAACTCCCTGCTGCAGGGGATGGGAGACTGGGCTGGAGGGATCTCGGGATGCAGAGGGGGCTCTGATCTATGGGAGAAAAAGGCTGGATGCTGGGGAGGGGGGCCCAGAGGTGTCTCCTCTTGAGCTGCTCCCTTGTTTCTCTGGACAGGGGTCGCCCCAGCCCAGCACCTGATCCGCATAGAAGGGAACCATCAGGCCTATTACCGCGATGACGAGAACACCAAGCGCCAGAGCGTTACGGTGCCCTATGAGACACCCCAGGTACCAGGACACGGGTCCTGTCCCCTCCAGGGGGCACCAGCTCCCACCCAGCCCTAGGGGAGGGATTGACTCATTTAGGGGGGCAGGGAATGGGGCATGGAGCCTGTCTCCTTTAGGGGGCGCTGCTCTCACATGGCCCCAGGCAGGGACTGTGTGGCTCGGGGGGAGCGGGGGCAGAAAATGGGGCACTAGATTTGTCCCCTCTAGGGGGCGCTGGTGCCCACCTGCCTCTAGGGCAGGGACTGGCTGGCTCAGCGGGTGGGGAGTGGGGCAGGGTCCTGTCCCCTCTAGGGGATGCCAGACTAATTGTAATTCCATTTCTTCCCTGCAGGTGGGGTCTGACTGCATCACTGTGCTTTACAACTTCATGTGTAACAGCTCTTGCATGGGGGGAATGAACCGCCGCCCCATCCTGGCCATCATCACTCTGGAGAGCAAGAAGTAAGTGCCCCCCCAGTGCTGCCCTAGGCAGCCTGCCCCATTGTCTCATGCCGGGGCCAAGCTATCTCCCCTCTGGGGCCAGAGCTTGGGAGAGAACTGGGCAGCCCCGCACAACCTCTGAATGCCCAGTCAGCCATGGGGCATTGGGGAGCTGTTGGGCTGGGGGCCAGGACTCTGGGTTCTCTCCCTGTCTCTGGGAGGGGAATGGGAGCTGGTGGTTAGAACAGGGGGATCAGGAGCCAGGACTCTGGGGTTTCTGTTTGTTTCTAATGTCTCTCCTCTGACCTCCTGGCACAGCGGGCAGCTCCTGGGGCGCCGATGCTTTGAGGTTCGAGTGTGCGCCTGCCCCGGGCGGGACCGCAGGACGGAGGAGGAGAATCACCGCAAAAAATTGTCTTGCCGGGCCCTGAGCGGAAGCGTGGTCCTCAAAGAGAGCAAAGCCAAGAGGAGTGAGTGTGGGGGAAGGCCCAAGGGATCCGAGTAGGAAAGCGGAAGGGAGCGTGGGGGGTTTTGAGGAGGCAGAACCGAAGGGGTAGATGAGAGGAAGGGCCAAGAGTGAAGGGAGATGGGGCTCCTGATGGTCAGGGCCAATAGGGACTTGCCCCAATGGGAGTGAATATCATTAATTCAGCATAGTGATAGAAATGTAGCCGTGTTAGTCTGGTGTAGCTGAAACAAAATACAGGACTATGTAGCACTTTAAAGACTAACAAGATGGTTTATTAGATGATGAGCTTTCGTGGGCCAGACCCACTTCCTCAGATCAAATAGTGGAAGAAAATAGTCACAACCATAAAGTGCTACATAGTCCTGTATTTTGTTTCACCATTAATTCAGCAGCAATTGCATATCAAAGCTGAAATCAACCCAGCCAGATTAGCCATGTCCCCTACATCCCTACCCCCACTGTTGGCTCCGCTCCACTTGGGAGCCTCCCACATACATACCTCTCTTGGTCCCATCCCTCCACTAGCCCAGTTTCTAGTCGGCACTGGAATGGTGCAGAAGCTGGCTTGGTGATTTGCACTCCAAGGTCAGACTGTCTGCCTCCAATGAGGTTCTTAGCCAATCAACAAGCTGCTTAATTAATTGAAAACCACATGGGGCTCTAATGAATAGTTCTATAGATCTAGGTGTGAACAGAGCCACTAGTACTCATGCAGTATTAAGGACATACTTACAAACCTTAGATAAATCTTATGCTGTACAGAGAGCTATATAGTGATAGAAATGAGAGAGCTATATAGTCTATGCTCTTCAAATTCCCCCTCATTCTCAATGTAGAGAGAGATGCACAGGCTTCTTCCTCCCCCAGGGTAGTAATAGCTAATGGGTTTACTACTAAACAAAAGGGATTTTTAAGTACTAGCAGATTTACCTGGTGTTGCTCGGGTCTTTAACTCAATTAATTGTTTTTGTTTTTAAATCAAAGGAAAACATACATGCTTTATTGAAATGATTGTATTTTTCAAAAATACAGTGCTGTTTTTATTAAATTCATTTAATTTTTATTTGGGATTTTTTTTTTAAATTGATGGCTAAAATTTGTCCATTTAATTTTGTTTTTGTAAAATGTTTAAGTAGGAATTCCATTAAATTTCAGTGGTTACATTGGGGGGAGGAGAACCATCTGCCCCCCCCCCTCCACTGCTGTCTCTAAAGCTGGCTCCCCGCATTTACCAGCTCCCGCCTACTCCCGCCCTGCACTGCTACCTCATCAGTTAATCTTGTACACGTTTACACGTTCACACCTACAGTTACGGAATAAATATTGGAAAATATCATTAAACGTTCTGTTTGCTTCACCCATGCAAAGCAATGATCAATTATTTCCATCACTAATAGAAACTGACAAATCGGCAAAGTCAAGTCAATATCCTTGAATCAGACTGAGCATGTTTGGAATATTTGGCTTTGGGAATATTGTTGACCGGGTGGTGCCAACAATATGTATTGCTGGCAGTTATAAACTGGTTTGTTTTTTTGAAGCTTGGTGAATATTTGAGGGACCCTTCTCCATCATTTCCTGCAATAATGACAAAAAGAAATTGATCCAAACTGGTGCAAATGTTCAAAAACCCTAATTTTCATCACTGTGAAAAAGTGAGATAAAAATTGGCATGAATGTGAGATAAAAATTGTAATGAAACCCCCCCTAATTTTTTCCACTGTGAAAGAGGGGAGTGGAGGCCAGTGGGTTAGAGCAGGGGGGCTGGGAGCCAGGACTCCTGGGTTCTCTCCCTGTATCTGGCAGAGCAGTGCGGGGGGGGGGAGGGGGCTGGTGGTTAGAGGAGAGGGCTGGGAGTAGACCTGGGTTACTTTCCCCAGCATGGGGCAGAGTGATTTCCCAGTGAGTGTTACATATGCTCTACCTTCCCCTTAGCTCTCCAAGCCACCACGGAGGCATCTGAGAACCCTAAGAAGCGGACCGTGTCCTCCGACAAAGAGGTCTTCTGCCTCGAAGTGAGTCCTGGTGGAGAAGTTTGGGGCTCAGGACTCCTGGGTTCTCTTCCTGGCTCAGGAAGGAGAGTGGGGGCTGATAGATTAGAGCAGGGGGCTCTGGGAGCCAGGACTCCTGGGTTCTCTCTCTGGCTCTAGAAGGGGTTTGAAGGGTGTTGGGACTGTAGCCTTTTGGATCCAGGAGCCTTTTGGATCCAGGGTTCTGATGGGAGGGGCAGGGTTGACTATGAGGGACCCAACCTTACACGCAGTAGGCTGGGTCGGCAGTTTGTGTGCTGAGGGGATGCTAGGAATGGGAGATCAGACTGCTGTGGAGGGGAACAGTGGTAGACAGGTGCATGTGATATGGGGGAGGAGGTTTGGGAGAGTGGTTGGACTGATCTGGGGGGAGGGATTTGGTTCTGGGCCCGGGTTTCTCCAGTCTTAGGGTATGTCTACACTACCCCGCTAGTTCGAACTAGTGGGGGTAATGTAGTCATCCGCAGTTGCAAATGAAGCCCGGGATTTGAATTTCCCAGGCTTCATTTGCATGAAGCCGGACAGCGCCATTTTTAAATGCCAGCTAGTTCGGACCCCGTGCTGCGCGGCTACACGCGGCACGGACTAGCTAGTTCGGATTAGGCTTCTAATCCACAAGGTGGAACGTGGTGTACAGCTAGTTCAGATTAGAAGCCTAATCCGAACTAGCTAGTCCGTGCCGCGTGTAGCCGCACGGCACGGGGTCCGAACTAGCCGGCATTTAAAAATGGCGCCGGCCGGCTTCATGCAAATGAAGCCCGGGAAATTCAAATCCCAGGCTTCATTTGCAACTGCGGATGACTACATTACCCCCCTAGTTCCAACTAGCGGGGTAGTGTAGACATACCCTTAGGGTGTGATATATGGGAATAGATCTGCCTTAGACAGTCTTGGTGGGGTGAGGTTTGTCTGTCTGTTGTGTGCTAGTGGAGTGAGGATTGGTCTGTCTGGGGAAGGTATGAACCCCGCCATTTCGTTCCTCCCCACTCCCTAGGTTCATGGGCGCGAAAACTACGAGATGCTGAAGAAAATCAACAATGCCCTGGAGGTGGCGGCTGCGAGGCCGCAGGGGGAGCTGGAGACTCAGAGGAACCCCAAGGCGTGAGTGTCACCCCCAAGTAGAAAGGGAGCAGGGTATCCATCTGGCTGCACCACAGGAAGGTCTTCCCCTTGGTAGAAGGAGATGGGGCCTAGCTGTCCTCTTGGGGAGGGGGTCTGACTGCCCCATGGGAGGCTCCCCTATCCCCATGCCTCATGGAAAGAGGGCAGACCCTGGCTTGACTCGGAGGGCAGGTCCTTGCTTGAAAAGGGGTGGGATTCAGTTCTACCCTTGTGGGCCAGATCCTGCTGGGTTCTCCTCTTGCTCTGAGAGGGGAGGGGTATCTAGTGGTTCGAGCAAGGGGCTAGGAACCAGGACTCATGGGTTCTCTCCCCAGCTCCAGGAAGGGAATGAGGGCTGGTGGATTAAAGTGGGGGAGAGGGGGCTAGGAGCCAGGACTCCTAGGTTCTCTCCCTGGCTCTGAATCTCTTCTCCCTCTCCCCTGTGGCAGGTGGTTGAAGACCCGGAAGGAGCGGGGGGATGGGCCGCTGCCTCAAAGTGGGAAGAAACTGCTGGTGAAGGAAGAGGATTCAGAGTAAATTCCTCCACACCCGCCCCCCTCCCCCATCCTATCTGCACTCAGCTAAGTTTCACTGCCACTTTTGGACAGAGTAGTTTTTTTCTATTAAATCTCTCCTCTCCCAGGGAGGAGGCTCAGCCCCTACGGTTCCTCTTCCCCTAGCACTGGGGCTCCCCCCTTCTCAGGATTGTGGGGAGGAAAGATTGGTGCCATCCTACTGAGGACCCCCGGCCCCTTGGGGGCTCTAACTCCACCCACAGGCCCTGTGGTGAACCCGCTCCCTATTGTCCCCGTCTCCTGCGCCGCTCTCTATGCCCGTCCCTTCTGGCGAACTTTTGTACCAACTTTTATACAATAAATCTAGCTTTTTCTTAGCTGCCTCCTCCCCTGCCATGTGTGTGAGACTGCGGGGAAAGGGGTCCCAAACCAGCTGGGAGCAGGGACTCAGTCTCAAACAGTTTTGGTGCCACTTGGGGTCTGGTCTTCTGCCCCAACAGTATTAATCCCGGGTGCACTGGGCTGAAGACACACAGCAGCCTTGCTGGTATCACTGAGATGCGGGGGAGCCACTGGGCCCTGCACCCCCATTCGCAGCCAGATGTGACTCTAAGCTGGCAGGTAGAACAGAAGGTTTATTAGTCGGCAGGGACACAACGTAGAACAGACTTGTCGGCACGGGAAGCAGGAACAGTCAGGACAATCAGTCTTGGGGAGAGGGGTCCCAGAGCCAGGGCCCTGGCCCCCTCCCCAAGCCAATGAGACTGACCCACACCCAGCTCTTGGTCCTAGCCCCCATCCCAGCTCTTCCTTTGATCTCTGTCCTGCTTTCCAGGCAAAAGGTGTCACCTCCTCCTCCTGGGCTCAGGTTACAAATGGCCATCAGCCATTGTATAGGGAGGGAAGCTGACACACTGAATTCCCATCCCCATCTAGGTATTGGTGCAAGGCCCAGGGAAACTGAGGCATATGCATAGGGTTAATACAGGATAGTAGAACTCACATACACAACAAGGAGAATAAAATCTCCACCTTATCACAGTGGGTGACCCCCGAGTGGAGGGAGGGGTCAGAGCGAGAGAGGAGATGGAGGAGGATTAAGGAGGTTATTTGATCTGTGGATTTGGCCCTGGGGCACGGGCTAAAGTTCTGGGATTGACGAGCCAAGAAGAATGGGAGTGAAAGGGGGCGTCTCCCAATGATTTGGCTGGAGGTGGAGGAGGGTGTGATGGGTTCACCCCTTGAACTGAGGTTACACTGAGCCCCCTGTGGCCTGGTGGGGGTGCTGTTTGCTCTCTAACCTGGGGTCCCCATGTGTGATTCCCACTGACTCACCCACATGTTGTGATGTAGTGTCAGTACCTTGCTGGTTGCGGTGCTTGGGCTGTGATGACCCCTACTGGCCTCTGCCTGTGAGCACTGCCCAGCAGGTGGCTGCCTAAGACTCAACCGGTCAGACAGTTGGGGCAGCGAGGGAACTAGGGAAGTGAGTGTTCAGGCGAAGGGTTGGTTTTGGGCTGGAATCATGAAGGAACCAGTCTAAGGAGGGGGCTGGAATCTAGGGGCCCAGGGACCCCATCTCATGGGGTCGGAGGCATCCTGGCCCAGTCTCCTGTAGCAATAGCACATCTGTGCTGTGCTGTATCCTGGAGAAGCAATAAATCCTCTATTCTACTGGCTGGTGGAGTCTGTTCTTGCTGCTGCGGGGGTGCAGTGTCGGGGGAACCCTGACTGCGTCGTCACACCCCCCCCAACCCATCTGTTGGGCTCCCTTATACTGCACTGCTGTGCCCAACTGCCAAGCCCTGCAAGCTTGTACTTTCATTGGCATTCACACAGGAAGGGATGCCCCCAGCAGCAGTCACATGCTGGCTCTCTGACCTCCCCCTTCCCAGTCTGGGACTGTCCTGCTCTTGTCAAATCTGGCCAATATACAGCTTTGATCTTGGGTTGCCTCCACTGTTCCCTCTAATCTTTTCCAACCATGAGCCAAATACATTTTGTTCTGTGCAGCAAGGCAAGTGCAGATGTGCACCACCAGTAGAAACTCATTCTGCTAGCCATGGGGACTGTGAGCGCTCTGCCAATCAGCTGGCCACTATTGGAATCTCTCCTGAGCAGCTGCACAAGCATCTGGTTTACAGGGAACACTGGTCACCTTCAATGGGAAAGGAGGCTGTGTGGGAAGCAAGCTGCGGTTTTCCCCAGACACCTTCGTCCAAGCTGGTTTGGGTAAAAAGAGAAAACAAGTTTATTTGCAGCACAAGGAGAGACGTGAGGTGATTACAGAGGGAGAAAAGAAATGAAAGCCCCAACCGCAAACTGAGCTGAATGCACATGGTAGGTAGAATATGAACTAACAAATTAACAGGCCAGCTGATTCTTAAGGCACAGGTTAGAAATCCTGTTAGCCCAGGAGCAGCGCTTCCTACCATTCAGTTTTTGTTTCTCAGATGGAGTGCCCCGCGAGCCTGCGGATAGCCGCTTGTAACCGCATGTGTGGATATGGATATCCGTGGCTCATTTTTACAGATGCAGGTACTCAGGGCTCTCCTCAGGTATTCCCATGTGTGTTGTCCTAGGAGGAGTGTGGTCCCTTCTATGATGTCACTTCCACCTTTTTATATCTTCCCATTTGCCAGAAAGCTCTTTCTCTGTGCACTTGGCCAAGTGGTCCCTGTTGTGCAGGATGATCTCGGGAAGATTCCTGGGGCAAACCTTGTGTGCATTCACTCAATAGACCATTAACGTTGTTTGCCATGTGTGGGATTTCAACCTCAAAATGCTTCAGTAACATACCCAGCCAAACTTTGTAACTTCATGTACTGCGAAAACACATATGATCCACCAAGATATTCCTGCCTAGCTGGTCACAACTTCTAGAAAGACATACTTTGTGCAAAACATATCCCAGTAATAGAACAAGGGTGAAGAAAAGGGTGCTGGGGTCTCTCACAAAGGCTTTTTTACAACAGAACCACCGGGACCATCAATAGACTAAATGCTGGATTTGTTGTGTCTAAATCATATGAGGCAGACAGCTGACCAGATACCTTTTGAAAACCTCCAGCAAAGAATCTCCCCCAGTATAACCATATAGCAGAAATGTCCCATGCCCAGGGCATTAACTATGTGGAAGTGTGTTGAAAAAGTGATGCAGCAAAATATCAAACTTCCAAGAAGTTCTTGGGATGCATCAAGTAGTGTTCCCTGTAATCTGAACACTTGGGCGACTGCTCAGGAGAGATTCAGGTGCTGCCCAGCTGATTAGCAGAGTGCTCACAGTGGGTAGCATGTGTTTTTATGGTGGTGCACATCTGCACGTGTTTTGGTGCACATTACAAAATTCATTCTCCATATTGATGGAGAAAATTAGGGAAGATTGGCATTGGGGTGATATTTTGGTCTGGAAATTTTGGTCTGGAAAATTGAAGGAATAACTGAGGAGGAATGCAGGCTGGACTTCTGGAAGAGAGCCCAGAAAACAGCAATGAGCAATTATGCAAATTTGCCCTCATAGGGAAGACTCAAATCACCACCATTGTTTTCAGTGGCCACAAAGGCAGGAAAAAACATGAGAGGCGGACGGTGTTAACTTTCAGAATTGCTCAATGCTGCCATCTGGAGACACAGGTGGCTGCTGCCAGCCATCACCGGATGGTTTTATGAAGAAGTTGGACACTCCCACCTCCACCCACCCCTGGAGGGCTGGGGTAGTAAGTTGACTTGGTCTGGCCTTGTGGAAGTGAAGAAGTCTTGAACTTCCTGAAAGGCGGTTCCAAAGCGGATGGAGAAAGGCTGGTCTCAGTAGCGACAGATGGCAGAACAAGGAGCAATGGTCTCAAGTTGTGGTGGGAGAGGTCCAGGTTGGATATTAGGAAAAACTATTTCCCTAGGGCTATGTCTAGACTGCAAGCCTCTTTCGAAAGAGAGCGTCTAGACTGCACGTTGAACTTTCGAAAAAGCGGCTTGCTTTTTTGAAAGAAAGCATCCAGTGAGTCTGGATGCTCTCTTTCGAAGAAGCCCTATTTACATTGAAGAACGCCTTCTTTCGAAAGAGGAACTTTCGAAAGAAGGCGTTCTTCCTCGTGAAATGAGGTTTACCGCCATCGAAAGAAAAGCCGCGTTCTTTCGATTTAATTTCGAAAGAACGCGGCTTGAGTCTGGACGCAGGGGAAGTTTTTTCGGAAAAAGGCTACTTTTCCCGAAAAAACCCCTGAGTCTGGACACAGCCTAGGAGAGTGGTGAAGCACTGGGATGGGTTCCCTAGGGAAGTAGTGGAGTCTCCATCCCTAGAAGTTTTTAAGTCTCGGTGGGTATGTCTACACTACCACCCTAGTTCGAACTAGGGTGGTAATGTAGGCAACCGGAGTTGCAAAAGAAGCCCGGGATTTGAATTTCCCGGGCTTCATTTGCATAAAGCCGGGCGCCGCCATTTTTAAATGTCCGCTAGTGCGGACTCCGTGCCGCGCAGCTACACGCGGCACGGACTAGGTAGTTCGGACTAGGCTTCCTAGTCCGAACTACTGTTACTCCTCGTGAAACAAGGAAGCCTAGTCCGAACTACCTAGTCCGTGCTGCGTGTAGCTGCACGGCACGAGTCCGCACTAGTGGACATTTAAAAATGGCGGCGCCCGGCTTTATGAAAATGAAGCCCAGGAAATTCAAATCCCGGGCTTCTTTTGCAACTCCGGTTGCCTACATTACCACCCTAGTTCGAACTAGGGTGGTAGTGTAGACATACCCGGCTTGACAAAGCCCTGGCTGGGTTGATTTAGTTGGGATTGGTCCTGCCTAAAGCAGGGAGCCGGACTTGATGACCTGAGGTCTCTTCCAGCTCTATGGCTACATCTACATTGGCAGCTTCTTGCACAAGAACTCTGTTGCAGAAGAGTTCTTGTGCTAAAACTCTTCCCAAAGAGAGTGTCTACACTGGCATGTGCTTTTGTGCAAGAGATGTGCTTTCGCGCAAGAACATCCATGCCAATGAAGATGCTCTCTTGCACAAGAAAGCTCTGATGGTCATTTTAACCATAGGGCTTTCTTGTGCAAGAAATTCATGTTGCCTGTCTACACTGGCCTCTTGCGCAAGAATAGTTGAGCAAGAGCACTTATTCCTGAGCGGGAGCATCATAGTTGTTGCGCAAGAAGCCCTGATTTTATACAGTAGAACGTCAGTTTACTTGCGCAAGAACACACGGCCAGGCTGTGTCTAGACTGGCCAGTTTTTCCGCAAAATCAGCTGCTTTTCCGGAACAACTTGCCAGCTGTCTACACTGGCCGCTTGAATTTCCGCAAGAACACTGACTTCCTACTGTAAGAAATCAGTGCTTTTTGCAGAAATACTATGCTGCTCCCGTTCGGGCAAAAGTCCCTTTTGCGCAAAAGGGCCAGTGTAGACAGCTCAGATTTGTTTTGTGCAAAAAGCCCCGATCGTGAAAATGGCGATCTGGGCTTTTTTGTGCAAAAGCGCGTCTAGATTGGCTACGGATGCTTTTCCACAAAAAGTGCTTTTGCAGAAAAGCGTCCGTGCCAATCTAGACGCTCTTTTCCGAAAATGCTTTTAACGGAAAACTTTTCCGTTAAAAGCATTTCCGGAAAATCATGCCAGTCTAGACGTAGCCCCAGTGTAGACAAGCAGCAAGTTTTTGTGCAAGAGAGGCCACTTTGGCGCAACATTGCGCCAGTGTAGACACAGCCTATGGGTCTATGATTCTATGAGTTACGGAAGAAATGAAGGTGTCATGTGTGAGCTAGGATGGGTCCTCCCCTGTTGTCATGTGTGAGCTAGGATGGGTCCTCCCCTGATTCGCCAGCTACTTCTCTCCCACTGGCTGGGCTGGCCCTGACAGTGTCTGTTGTCTCTGTAACTCATAGTCTTTAAGGTCAGAAGGGACCATTATGATCATCTAGTCTGACCCCCTGCACAGTGCAGGCCACAGAATCTCACCCACCCCTCCTAGAATAATCCTCTCACCAATATCTCTGATATTGAAGCCTTCAAATACTTTGAAGACCCCAAGATGCAGAGACCCTCCAGCTGTGATCTGTACCCCATACTACAGAGGAAGGCGAAAAACCTCCAGGGCCTCTGCCAATCTACCCTGGGGGAAAATTCCTTCCCAACCCCAAATACGGCGATCAGCTAAACCCTGAGCATGTGGGCAAGACTCACCAGCCAGACACCCAGAAAGTTCTCTAGAGTAACTCCTATCATCCCTCCATTGACCTATTTACCACTGATAATGGTCAATTAGTTACCAAGATCATGTTATCTCATCAAACCATCCCCTTCATAAACCCATCTGCTAGATGGGGGGGGCCTCTCCGCTTACCCCCAGTGCCCAAAGGTTCGGCACTTGCTGGCAGGAGTCAGCTGTGACAGACCCTGGCAGGGAGTGCCACTGACGGGGAGTAGGGCTTAGATACCGGGGAGCTGCAGGACCCTACGGGTACACCTAGACTGGCATAATTTCCCGGAAATGCTTTTAACGGAAAAGTTTTCCGTTAAAAGCATTTTCGGAAAAGCGCGTCTAGATTGGCAGGACGCTTTTCCACAAAAGCACTTTTTGCGGAAAAGCGTCCGTGCCAATCTAGATGCGCTTTTGCGCAAAAAAGCCCCGATTGCCGTTTTAGCCATCGGGGCTTTTTTGTGCAAAACAGAACTGTGCTGTTTACACTGGCCCTCTTGTGCAAATGATTTGCGCTAGAGGACCTTTGCCCGAACGGGAGCAGCACAGTATTTCCGCAAGAAGCACTGATTTCTTACAGTAGGAAGTCAGTGTTCTTGCGGAAATTCAAGCGGCCAGTGTAGACAGCTGGCAAGTTTTTCCGCAAAAGCAGCTGATTTTGTGGAAAAACTTGCTAGTCTAGACACAGCCTACTTGTTTCCCATGCCTCCCTCCCTTTATTCTTTCACCTGCCATTCCCCAATCTGCCACAGGGGGGCAGCACTGGCCTGCTTTCCCCCCATTCAACACAAGGAACTTGTTTCTGTGAATGGAATGGGGTGCTGGGGGCAGTAAATGGGGAGGGAGGGCTGGAACTGACATCGTGTCCCTGGACAGCGGCCTCTCCACAGCAGGGGGCACGTTCTCAAGGGCCTGAGGAGGAGCCAAGGCTGCATGATGGGGGGGGGGGGTGACCCTGGGGCAGGTAGTGGGGCAGCCATCTGAGCTCTCCCCCTCCATCTGTAGTCCCAGTCTTCATGGGCTGATGAGCTTGTCGGGGGAGGGAGGAGGGGAGCCCAAGCACAGACCTGCCTCCCCCATGGCAGAGGCTGAATGGCGTGATTGAACTGCCTGGCCAGCTGGGTTGAGGCACCACGTCACACTTTGGGGGGGGGGGGGAGGGATGAATGAACCCAACCCCCCCTTTCCCTCCTCCTGTGCCTGCCAAGTTCTCATTTCAGCCAAGAGCAGACTGGAAATTTCCTCGTTCCCCTTCCACTGACCTTGAGGCAGATCCCACTACTGCCACAAGGTGGCATGTAGACAAGCTGTGTTGGGGGGGGGGTGTTTCAAGGCTATGCCCCTCCCCCAGCTGATGGTTCAGCCTCCTTTGGAAATAGACCCCAGGAGTCTTGGCTTTCAGCTCCCTACACTCTAACCCACCAGCCCCTGCTCCTCTCTCAGAGCTGGGGAAAGAACCCAGGAATCCTGCCTCCCAGCCCTCTAGTTCTAACCTACCAGCCCCCTGCTCCCCTCCCAGAACCAGGGAAAGAACCCAGGGGTCCTGGCTCCAAGATTTGGGAACAGGGAGGATGGAGTTCGATGCTGTTTTTTCTTTCATCCTGACACTGTTGCAACTAGTGGTCTATGAGGCAGCACTACTTGTGCTGGGAGTGACCATGTGGAGCATGGCTGCTACCTGTGCCAGGGGGAGAAGTTATGGAGAGGGGGAGCTCACCATAGGGGTATTGGCATGCAAGACACAGGGAGGCACTGCGGGGCTCCACCAGTCCTCACACACACATGCACACTCTGGAGGCGGGGAGCAAAATTCTCACACACACACACTCAAGCCTTAGTTCAGGCTGGAGTGTTGAGAACAATCCCCCCACAAACTGCTCACCCCCCCCATGGCAGAGGGGGTCACGTCCCACCAGTGATTGATTGGCTGGCTCACATTGTTCCAACACATGTTCTAGCCAGCACCTGGAGTTGGTCTTGGCCTGCCTCGTGCTGGCTTGGGGGGTGGCTAGGTATCAGGGGGGGGAATCAGGATTTAACTGGCACTCCCCCAATTAAGAGGCTTGGGCATACTCCTGGGGAGATGGGAAGGTGTCTTATTAGATGAGGGGAAGCTTTAGCCTGGCCCACACTTCCCATTCCCCTCCATCCCAATGTACCCTCCATCCAGCCACCTACCTAGGCTGGGCTCAGTTCCATTCCTGCCTCCACATTGTTGCAACTCCAGGTCTATTCCGCACCTGCTCTGCAACCAGCCCTTAGGCATCCTGCCCTCATCCCCAACACACTCCTGTTGCATGAGCAGGGCTTTGCCATAGAGCACAGGGTGGGGGGAGCCCGGTAGCTGCACTGGGTTTGGGGGTGCAGAAAATCCATTTAGCCTCCCCACACTAGATTATCCCACTTCCAGAAAATCCCATAAGCTCTGTCTTTTGCTCTTGTCCTGTCCTTCCAGATCCTTAAGCCCTGCTGGCCTGGGTTAACCCTTGAAGTGCTGTGGGGAGCTGGGAGAGGCTGATTCTGGGCTGGGGTCACAGACAGGGCTGTGTTAGCAAAGGGTTTCCACTAATAGGTTGTGGGAGCTGCTGTGGGGTACATGCCCCACTCTGGTTCTCAGGGGGCATAAGAGAGTCAAGGGTGGGGACAGGAAAGGAGTCAGGGGAGATGAGATTCAGAGCAGGGAGGGGGGAAAAAGGAGCTCCTGGGGGGGGAAGAAGCCAAACTTGTGATGGAGGGCAGCTGAGGAGCTCCATGAGCGGAGGGACCCAGGCTCCATGCCAGGCTTCCCCCTAGCTGCTGGGCCAGGATGCTCTGTTCCCCAGCCCTGCCTGTGTGTGTCGGTGTTCCCTCCCACCCCTTTGTGTCTGTCTGCCCAAATCCATGCGGTTGTGTTGCTGTGTGTGTATTCATTGCGGTTGCATGGGTGTGGGTGTACATCCATCCTTGGTATGTGTGTGCATGAGCATGTGTATATCCACTGTGGTGGTGTGGGAGGGGGTGCACACACTACAGTGTGTTCCAGAGAGAGTGTGTATGTACCCATTGTGGGTTTGTATATGAGTGTGTGTGTGAGGGGGGGTGCACATATGCATTGTGCATTTGTGTACGTAGTACAGTGTGTATGTGTGTGATACAAATATCCACTGTAGGTTTGTGTATAGAGTGCAGTGTGTGTGTGTGTGTGCGGTTGTCTGTTGGTGTGGAGTAAAACTCCATTGTGAGTTTGTGTATGCAATGCAATGTCCATCTGTGGTTGTGTGCTGGGGGGTGCAGATATCCACTGTGCACGTGTGGTACAGAGAACGTAGAAGATGTACATTGTGGGTTATTGTGTACATGGTGCAGCGTGGGGCAGGGTGGTGTGAGCTCCATCCCTGTCTGGCTGTGCTTCAACTCTTCCCCGCCCCCACGCACCTGCCCCTGGCTATGGATCCCTATCAACAGGAAATAGGCACTTTACACTTATTGATCCACCAGCAGGAGGGAGGAAGGGGGCAGCCATGGCAAGGACACAGCTGGGCAGAGGGAGGGGTCGGGCAGAGAGGGAGGGGTCAGGCTGCAGGAGTGAGTCTGGGCAGGAGGGCAATGGGGGGGGGGGAGAGACTATGAGTGGGAGGGAGGGGCTGGAAGCCAGGACTCGGTGTTCGCTCCAGCTCTGGGAGGGGAGTGGGGGCTGGTGGTTAGAACTAGGGGGCTGGGAGCTGAGCTGGGTTCTCTCCCCAGCTCTGGGAGGGGAGTGGGAACATGCAGTAAGGGCATGATGGGAGGGGAGACAGGTGGAGGGAGCTGGGCTCTGGGGAGGCAGGGCAATTGAGGGAGACTAAGCAAGCAGGGAGGGGGGCACCAAGCTGGGCACTGGTCCAGGCTGGGCAGTGCCTGGCTGTGCATCAGCAGGGGCACATGAGGCCACGTTCCTTCCCATGGCGGCAGTACAATGCACCCCCATGCCCTCCCTCCTCTCACACTGGGGCAGCCTGCCCAGACACATGCACCTCCCCAGAACAGCTCTCCCCTCCAGAGCTCTGAGAGGCACCAGCTAGCCCCAGAGTGAGATGTGGGGGGTAAGGGCCCCTGGGTACAGTGTGAATAAACACCAGATGTCATGCCCCCCCCACCCCCCACTCCCTTCCCAGAGCCAGGGAGAGAACTCAGGAGTCCTGGCTCCCAGCCCTGCCTCCCTCCCAGCAGGGACCATCTCTGGCTGCAGTACCAGACCTAGCCATAGTTGCACCCTGGGCAGCAGGCACACGGCACACCCGCTGCCCCGGCCTGGGCACGCAGTGCATGCGCAGCCCCACAGCACCCCTTACCACTTCAATCAGGTGCCCCTCATAGGTTAGCACCCCAGGCAGCTGCCCAGCTAGCCCCCCCCTTAGTCCGGCCCTGTCTGGCTGTGCCTATGCAGTACCTGTTACAGCTGGGCCTTCCCCTCATAAATGCAGGGGGCAGGACCCCTAGCTACAGGGCTCCACAGCTCAGATCCTGACTCTCCCCAGGCCCCACATCAACCAGTGAGCCATTGCACAGCCCAAGAAGATTATCACAGAGCAATCTGTCAGGCCTAGGTGGGATTAAAATGATGGGGGGGGGGGAGGGGGGTGAGAGAAGAGAGATAAAATTCTCCCAAGGGAAAAAATATGTAGGTTACTAGGGGAGAAAATTCCTCCCAGGATGTCAGGGGATGCTCCCCCAGCAGAGTATCTGGGGGGAAAACACAGGAGGGGAGGTTTGTGCTCCCAGCCCCCCACATCTATCCCTCATGCTGTGATGACCTCTTCTCTCCCCCCCCCCCCCAGAACCAGGGAGACAGCACAAGAGTCCTGGCTCCCAGCCCCCCAGCTCTAAACACCAGTCCCCCTCCCCTCCAAGATAGGGAGAGAACCCAGGAGTCCTGGCTCCCAACCTGTAAACTGGAAAACAAACAAAAACAAAAAAAGCAAGGGGGAAGTATACCTCACTTGGGGCTGGATGGGAGCCAGTGCTCCCTAAAGGCAACAGGCCTCATGTCCCATCCCCCATATCTGGCCCCAGGGCTAGAGACAAATTACACTAGGCTCCACTTTAAGTGCTACTGAAGTTCATCTGGAGAAGTGGGCTGTGCCCACAAAAGCTCATGATACCATCTCCATGTTTTGTTAGTCTTTAAAGTGCTACCAGACTATTTGTTGTTTAAGTTTATCCTGTACAGACTAACTCAGCTACCTCCTGAAGCTTAAGTGCTACTGTAATAGTTGCACTTTGACTTTTATATCCCATTTGTGACCCCCAACTACCTGATTGCAGTGAGTTCTGTTGGCTCTAAAATACTCCATGTTGAAAATTAAACACTGCATTACCATATATAGTTTTTAAAAGGGTGGGTTTTTTTTATTTCTCCTCATCTTTTATAGTAGATTGATACAGGCAATTAAATAATTCTGCAAATAAAAAATGAACCAGAATAATAATAAAAAAGTTAAAAAGCAAAGGAGTTAAGTTAATTCATTCATACAGTGATCTCTCAAGGATGCAGCATGAGGAAAATGGAGGCAGAGAGAGAGAGAAAGGAATTAAATTTTAAAAAGTTACTTCCAGTTCCAAAAATAAAAAATAAAATAAAATAAAATAAAATAAAGAGGAAATTGTTCCCCCCCTCCCCAAAAAACACAAAACAGAACCCAAAACAAAAATGGTTTACGGACAGCAGCAGAGAAGAGCAGAGACCAAGCAGGAGTCTAATACAGGCAAAGTTTGCATCAGCTGTTTCAAGGGCAGATTTAAGGGTGCAACAGATTTCCCAGGATGCTGGGGAGGAACAAGTCTTTTCAGTGCATATGCCGCATTAAGCGAGAAGACATATTAAGAACAAACTGTACATTAAAAGAGGAAGACAGACCCTATGAGGAGGAAGGGGGTCACATTGGTAGTACAACTCAGGAGTACAACTCAGGAGGTGCTACAGGAGTTACAGTTCACAAGTCCAATATGGCAGCCTCAGCTATGGAGGTCAGGAATCCAAGTTGACCACCATTCCACAGCCATGAATGCCAAGACTCAAAATGGCCTCTCTGGTCATCAAAGGCTTTCTATAGCCTCTGAGGAAAACAACCATTTTGTTCTTCACAGATGTAGCCAAACATAGGCCCAAAGTAGCAGCAATTTTCTTTCCTAGCACACATGCTCCAGACATTTTGCCACATAGGTTAAGAAACAAAATGGCCACATTTCCCCAGCCAGTGACATTCATTTTGATTCTAACCCACCCATCCAATGGCTGCTGTGTCTATTTTGTAGGTCAGGGAGTAGGGTTGTCAGATGGTTTCAACAAAAATGCCAGACACTTGACATTACATCACAATCTACATCTTATTTAGAAATTACCAGACATTTCTATTTTCTTTGTTTGCTGAACAGATAGCTCAAATCCTGGACTGTCTGGTTCAAAACCAGACACCTAGCAACCCTATCAGGGAGTCAAAATAGCTGCCATTTGACAGCTATTTTTTAGCCATTTTGATTCACTGCCAATATGGACAACACTTGTCATCTCACTGAGTGTGGAATGGTGGCCATTTCGATTCCTAGTCTACATATCCAGTGGCTGCTATCCCACGATAGGGCAGTTCAGCCATTTTGTTTCCTAACCTACAGTGGCCACAGCTGCCACACAGTTGGCCATGGAACTGAAGGGGCCTACTCAACTTGGCACCTACTAGTTCAGGAAAACAAAAGGGCTACCAGCTCAAGAAAAATTTTAGGGATGTGGAATGGTGGACAGAAAACTGGTGCAGGCATTGGTGATCAAGAAAAGGTGCATGGTGGGAAAAATAGAGGACGCGGACATACCTTAATTTTTAATATATATATATAAAAAATATCTATATACATTTATTATTATATTAGGAAACATCTCAATAGGACTTCAAGGGAAAGAGGGGAGTCACAGGCTCTGAGGTGTCCCCCCAAAAGGAAGGAAGGGGCATTAGAAGAGATCAAGCAACGTAGCATTCCAAAGGTTTTTGGGAGTGTGTGGATGGTACCAGACTCATCGGTGTAATCTGCAAATTTCAGGAGCGCGCGAGGGGTAAAATCAAAGAGGGGTGGAGGGTCACTAAAACAGCCATAAGAGCCAGGTTAGTCATCCTAGGATTGTCAACAGGACAATTTCCAAAGCAACCCCTCCTCCACCGCAAAAAAATTCCCCAGGGGATCCCCTGCCAATGAAATAGGCTCCTCCTCCATCAAGCCCCGCCCAGAACATGCTAGGGGTGAAGCCCCAGGCATTCTTTGCCTAGGAAACAGGTTCTTCTTCCTCCAGCAAGCCCTGCCCACTGGGGGGATGGATCCCCAGGAGAGGTGGGGGGGGAAGGTGGGGCTCAGTCCCTGTTGACCCGGATCTTGAAGGCCACACGTCCAGCAAACTTGTCCCGCTCATCAGTAGTGGCGATGTTGGCTGCATTGATCTTGCACTCTACGTTGTGGTCCATGTTGGCCTCTGGGTTCAGAAACTTTACTGCCACGATCGGCTGGGTATAGTTCACCTAAAGGTGGAGGCAGGGTTAAGGGTAGGCCAGAATAGGAGTCCTGCTCTCACCCACCAGCCCCCATTCTCCTCCTGAAGCTGGAAAGAGAACCCAGGAGTCCTGCCTCCCAGCCCCCACACTGTGATCCATAAGCCTCCACTCTCTCCCAGGCCCAGGGAGAGAATACAGACTCCCCCAGCTGATCTCAGGCCCAGCCTCCCAATGCTGCACAGGCTGCCCCCAGACAGACATCAGAATTCCCCCACTCACATGGACTTTCTTGCCGTAGTAGGGGAAGTACATGAGGTCGATGTGGCCACCAGGGGGGAACATAGCCATCTCACCCAGCTTCTGTGCATCTTCCTCTTTCTGAGGGGGCGGGGGTTAGGGGGAAAGGTTAGGATTTACCCAGACTGCTCCAACCTGTTCCCACTTCCCCCCCATGCATTCGCATTGGGAGGAGATGACAAAAAAATCCTCCCCTAGCTTCCTCCCCATCCTCCCAACCTTAGCCTCCCTCTCCACCCACTCTGCCCTTCATTTCAACCCCCTCCCACCTGAGAACCCCCCCTCACTCTGGTACACCCCTCCTTCATTTTCCTAGCCACCAGCCAACAGCCTGCATATTGCCAAGCCCTGAGCCTCTCCCCAAGACCCCATTTCCTGTCCTTACTGCGTGCCACATTTTGGGGTTCAGCTGCCGGAAGGCGGAGGAGAGCAAGATGAAATGAGTGAATCAGTGATTGAGAGAGAGGGTGCTGCTAGTCAGGAAATTTGCAGCTCTGGGAACTAAGGGGGTGCAGGGAATTTGGGGAGGGAGTCAGATCAGGGTGCTGTTGGGCATTATCCAAGATCAGCATGCTGGGGATTTTATGGTGGGGGAGGGAGGGGAAGAGATCAGCTAAGCCACTTACTGCTCTGGCTGGGAACTAAAAGGGGTGCAGTTTTGGGGAGCTCAGATTGTGGTACAAGTGGGATTTATTTAAGATTGGGGTGCAGATTTTCAGGAGGATCAGCTAAGCCATTTACTGCTGTGTGGATGGGAACTAAGGGGGTGCAGGGAATTGGGAGGGCTCTCAGATCACGTAGCAGTTGAATTATCCAAGATTGGAGTGCAGTTCTTGGGGGGGGTGTCTGTCTAACTGCTCCCAAGGTGCATTTAAGGGGCCATCTCAAATTGAGGTGCAGCCAGAATCATGAGGATCAATTCAGCACAGGGCTCCCCCAGTTCCTACAGGGTGGGGACAGGTGTGCTATAAGCTGGGGATGGGGTATGTATTTGGGGATCTCCCACTACTCAGACATGTCCCTTACCGCCTCAAGTTTGGAAACAGGTTTCTGTGGGCAGGACCAGCCGGAGAGAGCGAGAAGGAAGAAGAGTCAATAGAGGGAAAAGGGGTGGGAGCAAAGAAGAGGGTCAGCGGGGGGCTCACCTTCGCAGCACAAGTGACGTTCATGGTCTGGTTGGCCCCTGCAAAAAAGTTGATGACCTGAAAGGAGTAAGAAGAGGGTTCAGCCTGGATATGGGAGGCCCCCCAATTTTGAAAAGCACTTTTGAAGGGCCTCCGAACCCAAAGCCCAGGCCCACCTCCTGCGCGTCACCTACCCGGTTCATCTTGATGAGGATGCAAGGGCGGCCATCGGCATAGCCATAGTGTGAGGGGTCGCTGAGGCCGGAGCAGTTGCCCAGCGACGTGCGGTTGAACTGGCAGGCCCGCTTGGGGTAGTTCAGAACCCCGTTGTCCGGCTGCTCATTGTAACGCCCTGGGCGGCATACATCGTTGGTGGCTACCTGGATGGAGTCGTTGTAGGCTGCGGAGGGGAACAGGGAGGAAGAAGGGGGTACACATTAGCATTAAAGGAGCTACAGGCCCATCTAGCCTGGTATCCCACCTGTTCCCTCTCACCACCTTTGAGCGCACCCACAGCAACGTTCCCTGCAAGCGGAGCACATGGCAGCCACCCAGCAGAGATTCAAGTACAACCCAGCAGAGCGCCCACAGCTGCTCACAGCCGACAGCGTGCGTTTCTATTGGTGGAGCACATCTGCACATTCCTCAGTGCACACAAAATTTATTCTGCCCAACAATGGAAAAACTTAGAGGGAGCTTTGACCCACCAGTGTGTCTACCCCCACCACCAACAGCCAAAATACCAATGAGATTTGTTCCTGACATACTCCCCGCCCCCTCCTCCCAACTCAGTCTGGGACGCTGCTTAGCTGCTCGAAACCCGAGGTCCAGATTCACCCTCCCAGATGAGCAGGGAGAGGGTAACATTTGGGAATGGGGGAAGAGAGGGGCTGTGAGAGTTACTGCTCTGAGGGAAACACTGTGGTGGAGAGTTCCACAGGTTAAATCATGCCCTGATGGGGATTGCAGGCTCTGTTGATGGTCACCAGGGGGCAGCAGTTGGCCATTCTCCTGCACCCTACCTCTCTGTGGCCCTGGTCCATCAGGCACAGATGGGCTAAGGCACGATGTGGATATAGGAGGCCGTTTGCAAGAGCCAGATGCAATGCTGGGGGAAGGTTGCTAAATGGGTATCCTCAGTAGGATGGGTTGGCCATGATCAAGGGCCAGGTGCCTACCTCAAATTTGGCTCTCCCCTCCCCCAAGTCCAAACATCCCTTCCAAAATAAAACAAATCTACCCAGGCTTGAAATTCTCCCTCACACGCCATCTGCCTCTCCCCTCTTCCCATTAGCCCTCAAAAAGTGCTCCTCTATCCCTCCAAATCCATCCACCTTCCCCTGTTCCCCTCCCAAAGGGTCACCCCACTTCCCCATGCTCAGGGCAACCTACAACTGGAAGCCGTCCAGCCCCTCCACCTTGCTGGATGGAACCAGAACTCCATGTGGACCTGCATCTCCTCTCCTCCCATCCCCATCTCCTGACCAGATAGGGCTGCTGGGGTTCATCCACAGAAGGGGAGATGGGGTTTGCAGCCTCCAACTCACGCTCCAAGAAGTCATTGAGCATCTTGACATAATCATCCCAGGTCTCCGTGTTGCTGACATTGAAGGTCACGTCCAGGGTGTCCGTCTTGGGGCGGATCATCATCCCTACAGGGGTGGTGGGGGGAGAATACTGAGGGGGGCAATTTGGAGGGGCAGTTCTAGCCCTTCTAGCCCCTCCCCCAATTTCACCAACACATCCAGATGCCTGTGATGGGAGGGGCACATGCACGAGTGTGCAGCTCTTGCCCACATATGTTCAGAAAGGGGGGGCTTACACACGTGTCCAAAAGAGGAGGGACTTCCCCCTTCCACAACAGGACACAACCCTGCCAGGATGGCACAATTGGGTTATGTCTGTGAACAGGGAACCCAGAGCAGTGAGGGGGGGGTTAGCGCGCTGCTTCCCTCCCACCCAGGTGCCTCCCTATACCAGGGACCTTACCAGGCACAGAGAGGCGGTCCTGGTACTTGGGGATGTAGGGGTCCACCGTCTGCAGCATGACCCACATGGTGAGTGTGAAAAGTGCAGTGAGGAAGCCGTAGAACACCAGGTAGAACAACAAAATCAGTGCTGGGGGAAGAAATAGGGGGTTAAGCACAGCCTACATGAGGGGGAGCTCTCCTGTGCTCCCCAAATCCTGCCCCCAACATCATTCCTGGATCTCATCCCACCCACCCTCTGGTGGACACCTGCACCCCTTCCATACTGCCCCTCCAGCCAGACGCCCCATACCTCAGGGTCCCCCTTTGTCCTCTCTGCCTCTCCCCCTCACATTCCCAGGCTGGCCCAGTTCCAGTCAATTAGGCAGGAGATGAATGGAATTGTGTGTGTGTGGGGGGGGGGGGGGGGAGTCCATCCAGCAGCATTTGGCTTGTGGGCAAGAGAGGCACATACCCAGTCATTTCCCCAGTACAGGCCTCCCAGGATAGGTGGTTCTCCCAGGTGGGGTAAAAGGTTTGGGGGGCATCCTGCCATGGGGGAGTAGAAATTAGGGGAGCCTGAGAAATGGGGGGGCTGCAAGGACTGGATGGGGCATGATGGGGATTAGACGTCAGAAGTCCTGGCTCCCAACCCCTCTGCTCTAACTACCAGCCCCCTCTCCTTGGCTCTGGATAGTGAACCCAGGTGTCTGACTCCCAGCCCCTCCATTCTCTAATAAGCAGGGGGTACCTTCCCCCAACACAGTCTAACCCTACAGGACAACTCTTGCATGGAGGGAGAGAGGGACCTGGGGTCCCCAGTGGGGGAGGAGAACACCAATATGTCCCCCAGCTCACATAGCAAGGGGGTGCAGGATGTTCCCCCTCCAGGCACTGGGATCTGTGCCTTCCTCAGACTCAGTGGGTCAGATCCCTCAATCCTCCCTCACTGGGAGAGGCAGGAAGGAGTACGGATGAAGGGAGAGAGTAGACATGGGGGCAGAGGAGCAGGGATGTGATGATACCCTCAAGCACCTTCCACTGGACTTCCAGATCCACCCCACCCCCCCTGCATCCCCAGCCACGTACCTCATGCACCCTCAAAGCACCCCCAGATCTACCCCTCCCTCCTGTACCCTCCTAGGGTTTCCAGGTGTCCAGTTTTGAACCTGACAGTCCAGTATTTGAGCTTTCTGTTTGGGAAACAAATTGAGAAAATAGAAATGTCTGTATTTTCTAAATAAGATGTAATGTAGATTGTGATGTAATGGCATTGTGATGTGATGTCCGGTATTTTTGTTGAAACCATCTGGCATCCCTAGCCAGGGTACCCCCATAAACTCCCCAATGCACCCCAGGTCCACCCCTTACCCCCAGCTAAACCCTAAAAAGCACCTTCACTAGCAGAGCCCAGTCCCACACTTTGCCTCAGCTATGTATCTTGAGGCCATTTTGGGACCCCCTGTGCAGAACCCCACGGATTAGGAGGAGGGCAATTGGGACACCAGAAAAGCCATGGGCGAGATTGCCCCCCTCATCCCCACCTCCAACGCTCTCCTGTTCCAATCCCTGGCACAGCCCCATGGCCAGCCTTCAACAACCACTCTGCCTTTGAGCTCGCAAGTCTCAGCTCCCCTCTAGGGAGAGGCCCAAAGGACTCCACAAGGAAACCCGAAGGTGAGAGAACAGAGGCTAGTTCCAACATACTCCTGGGTGTAAACCTAAAGGGGTTGATAATCAGCCCTCTACTCCCCCGCTACTTCCTGGTGCAAGTTCAGAGTAATCCTGATGTAACCCTAAAGAGGAGGAAGATTAGCCCTTGTCCTCCCCAGGAGTAAACCCAAAAGTGAGAGAAAACAGCGTAGCTCTGAGCTAGCCTGTGAAACCCCAACGTAAATCTGATGGGGGAGGGCAACGGATCCCTCTGCTCTTCCTGGTGGAAATCCCAAGTAACCCAGCAGCAAACTTGAAAAATATCTGAAAATGGGGAGCATCAGGGAGCTGCCCTTAAGTATTCCCAGTGTAAATCCAGACTAACCCCTTTGTAAACATACAAGTCTCTCTCCACAGTACCTGCCCTCTCCACCTTCAGCTACTCCCTGGTGCAAACCCAAGCCAACTTCCAGCCCCTACAGCACACCTGAGCATGGGCAGGATGTAAATCCAGAGGAGCAGATGTAAATCTGTAGTAACCCTAGTGCAAATCAAGAGGTGACCAACACCAAAAGTAGCCCCTTCAATTGGAGGTGTAAATCCAGAGTAGATAACATGACTCCAAAGATAATGGAGTTTGGAGAGTGACCTATTGCTCCCAGCTACCCCCAGGAGTAAATCCAGAGTAACCTGAAATGCAGTCATGGCTAATGCTGCCCAGTGTAAATGCTGCCTGCACCTGAACCCCAGGGGGAGGGAGGTGAGGTAGAGGGCTCCTACCCTAACCCACATACAAAACCCTTGGCCTGTAGTCAGCCCAAATGGCGGCTCAAAGCCCCTTAGCCCAGGGACTGGCAGAGGCAGGCCACAGAGCGGGCGACAAGTACCAGTGGGGATGGGGGAGGGCGGGTTGTCTGGGTTGGACTGTGATTCCAGAAGAGAGCAGGGGAAGAGTTAATGTCACCTCACATCTTACCCTCTGCCAGCCATCCCAAGGCCCCCCACCACTCCAAGCTTGGCCCTCCAGGTCCCTCCCCTTTCCACCATAATCCTCCACCTGCCCCCCATTCCTTTGCCTCTCTGCCTGCCCCCCACATACCTCTTTTCCCCCACTCCCCCTTCCTTCACTGCCCCCACATCCCTATCAACCCCCCCCCCCCGACAGCCCCTCCTTCACCCAGCCCCTCTCCACCTCATCCTCAGCTCTCCACCAGCCACTGCAAATGCAAAAAGCCAAGATGTCTCCCCCAGCCAAAGCAAGATGGGAACCCAGCACCCCCCCCCCCCCCCCAGCCACCTGCTGTAGTAATGAGCGGGGAGTGCTGCTTTACACAGTGACTCTAAACCAGGATTAATGGTGAATCCCCAGCCAACCCCCCCATCCCCAAGCCTGCCCTTTGCACCCTAGTCCAATCAAGACAGCCAGAGTGGGGAACCCGCTCTGGGGGGTGGGAGCATCAATATCTAGGCCCCCTCGCAACTTCCTCTACTTCCCCTATATTCCACTACCTCCCCATCTTTGTTGGGGTGGAGGCAGTGTTGGGCTATTGCAGGCAGGAAGGGAGGGTTCTGCAAAGTGGAGGGGACAAAGCTAGCCAGGGGATGGAAGCAGCTGTACAGGGAAGTGGGGGAGCCATGGGAGAAATCGGGGGGCAATAAAGAGGTGCTAATTTTGGAGGTGAAGGGTCAATCCTGGATTTTTCCCCCCTTACTTCATTACAAAAAGCCCCACTCCAAAATACCCCTCTGTATGGAGTGGGGGTTCTGTGTTGACAGACTTGGGGTGGGAGGGGGAAGGGTGGCTCTGTATTGACAGACGGGGAGGGGGAAACGACTAAGACTCGCCCAGCTCCTACAGAAAGCAGACTGACCTAGTTTCCCAGCCGCAGCGCTCTGTAACTGGGGGGGGGGGGGGGAAGAGACAGAGGGGGGATTACCCAACCCCCACAGCTCCTGCCCCTTATGTAGCCCTATGCCTCCAGCCCCTTCTCTACATCCCCATCGGAGAGGCCATCCTGTTATGTCCCTTTTCCATCCTCCAGCAAATTCAACTCCCCCCGGTACCGCATAAACAACAGCCTGATTTGGGGGGGGGGGCACAGGGAACAAAGCCCCCCATACACACTCTCACCCTCCAAAATTTGCTTCTTCACCCTCCCCCCCCCAAATCCTAGACCTGGGTCCAACCTGAGTCAGTCCAACTGACCCTCACCCCCACCCCATTGCCTTGCTTTCTCCCATATTCCCATGCACCCTTTCTTTGCCCCCTTTTCCTGCCTCCTCTCCAGGGGAATCCTAGCCCCACATCCACTCCTCTTCCCTGGGATGAAGGAAAACCCCCACTGCCTAACCCAAAGACATCCCATATCCCCCTGCCAGCCCCCCCCCCATTTCAACAACCAATAAATTATTTGCCTGATTTCTGTCCCCACCATAATCCTCTTTTGAGGAATCAATGTGGGGCATGTACCTCCCTTAACTACCCAACCACCCTCTAGGGAGCTATTCAAGTGCCCCCACTAGAAAATCCATGTTGGGGGGCCCCCAGCCTGTGACCATTTGCCTCCCATAAAACACCCCGAAAGAGGTACCATTTTGGGGGGCTTAGATCATAGCCCCCACTCTAGTCACCACCTCCATTTTAAGGCAATTATGAGCCCCCAGCCTTCCCCAAATCCAATGATACTTCCCATCCTCTCCAAATCTATAGCTCCCCCAAATCGCCTTCCTTGTAGGGCTAGTCCATGACACCCCAAAATTCCCGTGCCTGACACCCCGTTATTCCCCTAGAAAAAAGGAAGGGGTTGGGAGAGGGTTAAGAGCTCCTGCTAGGGACCCCTCAGTTTCTCCCGCTATATCTGTGCCCCCAACTCTCCCTCCTTTTAAGGGCTCCTGCTAGCGACCACCAATTCCTCCCGCTACATCAGCGCCCCCCCCCCCCCAAGCCCCTACACAGATGCCCAGCTTTTCGGGAGCTAACCACCCATCAAGGCCGCCCCCCTTCTCCAGCGCTTCACACTCCCCGTCCCCCGGCCACGTACCCCAGCTGGTGCCGGTGCGCCCCATGAATTGGTGAGTGCGGGGGTTCCACACAAACTCCCTCCACTCCGCCATGAGTTGCCCGCAGGTTTTCTTCTCCTTCTCGATGGCCATGGTGAGAGCTGCGGCAGGACTGGTGGGGGGTCCGCTGGCTGCGAGAAGAACTGGAGCAAGGAGCCCTAGATCCCCTATTCGAGAGAGAAAGGGGGGGGGGGGGCTGAGACTGCGGCTACAGCAGCGAGATGCCGGCTCCGCAGCTGATGAGCAGGGCAAGGCAGCGGTAGCGGCCGGCTGGGGGGGTGCTATTTATCTCGTTCCACAGGCCCTGCCCCTCGTGCATATGCAAATGAGCTCTCCCGGGGCCCAGTTGCTCATTCAGGTTTTGCGGCCAGTCAGAGGGCGGGGCTTAATGTGTGTGTGTGTGTGTGGAGGGGAGGTCTCCCCTTCCCTCCCCCGTAAGGAAAAGGGGCTGCCCTCTGGGGTGGGGGAATAGATAGATAGATAGATAGATAGATAGATAGATAGATAGATAGAGAAGTGTCTGGGATAGAGAGGGGGGATGGATGGGGCAGACAGACAGACAGTCAGTCAGTGAAGTGGGCTACAAATGCAACAAAGAACCAGGTAGTCACAGGTTGAAGAAATGGAGTGGCCATCAAAGACACTCCTCACCTGACCCACCCTTGAGACTAAGGCCAGGCAGGCAGGCAGACAGACTGACTGACTGAGTGGGTGGGTGGGTGGGTGGGTGGATGGATGGTGGGAGGCATATGGGATTAGGTGGTTGTAGGGGAGGGTGGATGGCATCAGGAGAGGGGCAGATGTGGGAAACCATTTGGCTGTGCAGAACAGCATGGTCTGTGGGGTCAGCACCCCAGATCCCCCCCCCCCTTCCCAGCTCTGTCCTTGAGGCTTGGCCTGTTGCCAGCTGCCAGCTCTGGCCACTAATGAGCAGATGCCGACAGAGGAGCCAGATAAGATCGGGGCTGTCAAACGGGGCCCATTCAGTGCTGAAGGACACGACCTGCATGGGGGAAAGGGGGGTGCACAGAGGCTCCCAACAGGCTGAGGACAGGGCACGCTTGGGGCCAGTAGTGCCCCCCCCTCCATCCCCACATGCATCCTTTCTTTCCCACAGACACCCCTCCGCCCCTCCCACCATCTGCACGCTGAGGTCTGGTGCAATCTGCCATTCCTCCCAGGGCACAGCCCTTAGATTTCAGTGGGGGCAGGGGGAAGGGTTCATCACATTGTAGTGTAGCCAGGATCTTCCCAAGCTTTGCCAAGGGTCCCCTCTCCCTTCAGGGGTGGGGCAGAATGCATCCATGGCTTGCCCTTCATCTCCTGCCCATGGGACCAGGGAGCGAGGGGATTGGTAGAAACAGGGGACATGGGGATCCTTTAGCTAAGGGGGCAAGTCTTGCAGTGCATGGGTATGGCCCAGGAAAGGGATGTGACTTTGTTGGCTAGGAGGTGTGGTCACAGAAGAGATGAAGTTGGGGGCTAAAGATTTATTATTAGGGTCATGCAGGGAGTTAGCTCCGTGACTCCCCTCCCTCTATGTCCCTCCCAGAGCTGTGGAGAGAACCCAGGAGTCCTGGCTCCCAGCCATTGTGTGTGGAAATGGATGGGAGTTGAGGTGGTCTGTAAGTTGGGGGACTGGTGGAGAGGGGTATCTGTGTGTTGCTGTCCTCTCCCCCACCCCCCACAGTAAGCTGGAGCAAAGAACCAGGAAGTGCTCAGCACCCGGTTCCTTTTCCCAAACTAGTTCAACTGGTCCAGCCAGCTGTGGGGCAGCCACTGGCTCAGCAGGGATTGACGGCAGTCTGGGACAAATGCACCCTGGTTCTCCCTGTCCCCAGCTGTCCCCTGCCCTCCATCATAGCCCTTTTCTCACTTCCCCCTGCAGCTGAACAATAACATTGGCACAGCTAGTGCCTCTCTAGCTGGGTAGAGAACCCAGGAGTCCTGGCTCCCAGAACCCTCTGCTCTAACCTACCAGACCCCACTCCCCTCCCAGAGAACCCAGGAGTCCTGGCTCCTTCCCACACCCTCTGGCTCCAACCACTAGCTTCTACAGCTGTGTTTCATCCTATTACCCGGACACCTGGTTTCTATGTCCTCCCTTCCCTCAGCCTCCAGACCTCTAGGTTCAGTCACATACAGCCGCTTCCCCCTATCATGGACATTTAGTTTCTAACTCTTGTATCTGGACCCCTGGGTCCTATCTCTCCCCTGCATCCCCATATACAGATCTGGGTCTCTGTACCCCCCTTTGTACTTAGCCTCTCGTTCCACCCACTACCCTGCTTGGGTTCTAGCCTCTCTCCTCCACCTCTCCTGACACCTGGGTTTGTCTCCTTCCCCCTCCCCCTTTCACCCACCCCGGATACTTGGGTTTTATGCCCACCTCCCTCCCCTTCCCCCCAGAGATAGTGCCTAGGGAGACGAAGTGCCTGGGGAGAGAGTCACCCTCCAAAGTCTGGGTGGCGGGTGAACAGGCTTTCCTGACCCCTTCCCTTGTGCAGCAGGGAGCATGTGAGTGACAGTAACAGTACTCAACCACCCAACAGGGACTCACACTGGGAGCCAGGACTCCTGGGTTCCTTCCCTGGCTCTGGGAGCGGAGTGGGCCCAGTGGCCCCTAGGATGAGGGAGGGGTGGGACAAGAACATACCAGTTTGAATTACAGGGAGTCAGACACTTGGCATTTGACCCAGTTGCGTGGGGAAGAAACTGACCCGCCCTATAAGTGGCCTTGGGAGCTGCTGACCCACTGGGGAAAGAGGGAACTGGGTCAATCCATCCTACACTGAACTATGTGGCATAATGGTAGGGGCTGGGAACCAGGACATCCCCTGGATTCTCCCCTGGTTCTGGGGGAAGAGCGGGGGCTGTTGGTTAGAACAGAGAAACTGGGAGCCAAGACTCCTGAGTTCTCTCTCTGACCCTGGGATTCTAGTGGATTAGAGAGGGTGGGGAGAGCTGGGAGCCAGGACACCTCGTTTTTAATTGTAGCTCTGTCCTGACTCACTGCATAACCTTGGGCACATCTTGCCCTTTCTCTGTGCCTCAATTTCCCCAACTGCGAAACTGGGGTAATGAGAGGCTGCCTGAAGACCACTCATCTTTTCCACTTGTACTCACCCCTCAGCCAGGTTCCTGGGCAGGACTGGCACTGACCCAGCATACGATACAAACAACACCCCTTTCCTGCCAAGTGATTCAGCCAGCTGGAAATAGCCGGTTTATGGGGAAGACAGGTGAGATGCCCGGAGCCCAACCTCAGGGCCCAGCCACCATCCCGCCCGGATTGGTTGCATTCCACCACGGCAAGCAAGGTTGCCCTAGATTCTTGGCGTGGCTCACTAGGCAGGGAGCTGGCATGCTATTCCAGTGGGGTTTGGGGGTGCAGCTGGTATTTTGGGGTACCAGATCTAGATAGCTGCTCCGGGTTCAGGGATCTTAAAGGGGGTGAGATTCAGATTTGGGACTGAAGGTTCAGGAAGATCAGTGGTGTCTATGGGAAGTCACATTTTGAAGTAGGGTGGGGTTCCCTCATGATTTGGATTGAAAGTCCAGGGGGTTGGTAAGCAGAGTTTTTCCAATGGCTCAGATGGAGTTTGAAGGGTCCGGGGCAGGTTTCAGGAACAGGTTTGCAATGGTCAGGGGTGACCAGGAGGGAACTTGGAGAACTTTGGGGGTGAATTTTGGGGGGGGACCATTCAGGGTATCTTGGTGAGTTTGGGGGATGCAATGAATTGGGGGGAGCTCTGAGCAAGAACTCAGGAATCTTGGCTCCCAGGCCTTCTCAGGGGATATGATGGGGAAGCTTTTGGAGAAGGGTGGTGTATTGGAGGAGTTTGTGGGGGCTGACCCCTGATTGTGGGGGCTGTGGTCAGACAAGACAGCACCCCAGACGCAAGGCCTGGCAAGTAGTTCTCACAGCCCCGGGGGACCTCTCCAACACAGTCCCCCTTCAAAAACCCTCTGAAAAACAAAGTCACAATAAATGGCCCAATGTCGCAAGGTTGGGTGTGTGTCCAAGGGAGGGGTTGGCCTCAGTGGCCTTCGGATTAAGGGGGGTAAAGTCCAGTCTGTCTCCCTGGCTGGCATGGATCAGCCAGCCTACAGAGGGAGTGGGAGCTAGTAGTTAGAGCAGGAGGGCTGGAAACCTAGGCTCCTGCTGTCTCTCCCTGGCTTTGAGAAGGTAGTTGGGGCTGACAAGGTAGAACGGGGGGCTGGGTTTCAGGACTCCTGGGATTTCACTCCAGCTCTGAAAGGGCAGTGGAGGCTGGTGATTAGAGTACAGAGGAGCTAAGAGCCAGGACTCCTGAGTTCTGTCCCTGGCTTGGAGGGGCGTGAGGGAGGTGAAGTGAATTAGGGTGGCCAGATGGTTTCAACAAAAATACCAGGCACACTTGACATTACATCACAATCTACACTGCATATTATTTAGAACATACTAGACTTTTATATTTTCTCATTTATATTTTCTCAATTTGTTTCCCAAACAGAAAGCTCAAATACTTTCAAACCCAGACACCTGGCAACCCTAGCTGAAGACTGAAGAGGGAACGTGTCGCATTGGACTGGCCAGCTTGGTAGGTCTCACAGTGCCAGCAGCAGGGGCCTGATCTGAGCATCTGGCTGGGCTAGGTCCCACAACCTCGCCCACCTCTCTGCCCTCATTCTCAGGCAGGCAGGGCCTGATGCTGCTGACTCTGGGCCCAGCTGGACCCAGATTCTTCAAGCCAGATCTGGATTGTGGGAGATCTGTCCCAGAGGCCTGGGACTGAAAGGCCATCCCATAGGGCTGTGGCAAGACAAACAAAGCCAGGGCCCTTCCGTGTGCCCCAGATTACAGCTGGATTTAATATTTCCTGGTGTAAACCAGGGGCAACTGCACTGGGACTGGTTCCCCTTCACTAACCTGGTGCCAGTCAGGAGTCACTCCACCAGATAAGACAGAGATTAAACATTTGCTGGCTCAGGGCAAAGAGTCAGTGACATATTTTTCTGCAAAGCAGAGTGAAAGCTAGTGGTTAGCGCCAGGGAGGTGGCTGGGAGCTAGGACTCCTGGGTTCTTTTGGGCTTATAGGCTGCCAGGGGAGGGAGGACAGTGGCATCCCCTCAGGCTCCCAGCTGCTTTTATTAGCGCTAGTTTGCTCCAGGCACTGGCTCGGTCCAGGCAGTCCCAGGGCCAGCTGAAGCCCAGCGCGCTGCCCCCCCCCCCCCCACCAGAACAGGTCTTTCCTGGGCAGGTGCATTAGGAGGCTTCTTGTGCTCAAGTGCCCTCTGGTGGTGAAGGGCAGAACTGCGCCCAGCCAGAGCTGCAGGGGCAGACAGGGGTGAGGGATATGGAGGGCCTGGGGGTTCTGGGTAGGGAGGGTGGAACTGCCCCCCATCATAGCAAGGTGGGACCCCCAAATTTGCCCTCTCCTATCAGCACATCAGCCGGCCCTGCCCCCTTCCTGGGCACTCATGGGCAACACCCCCCAGGGAGAGAACTCAGGCTCTAGGAAAGCAGTGGGGGCTGGTAGGTTAGAGCAGTGGGCTTGGAGCCAGGACTCTTGAGGTCTCTCCTGGGGGGTGTTTACTGTCCCTGCTGGGCTGGCCAGTGCCCTTTGATTCCCCAAAGCTGGGCAGAAGGGATTTGGCTAATGGCCTTTGACAGGCCCTGGGGCCTGTGGGAGCTAATCTGGGGCGCTAATGAAGCCCCGGGCAGATTGCCTGGCCCCTGGGCTAATTCCCAGAGTCGGGCGCAGGCGGTGGCTGGGGGCGGGGGGGAAGGGGAAATGCCCAGCACTCAGGCCTGGCCGGACAGCGTGGACTGAACCCCAGGGGGCAGCCAGATCCCCGGACAGAGCCCCCCCTCTGGCTGAGCACGAGCCGTAAGTCCCATGTGGGGAGCCACCTTGGGGCAGGTATGGGGAGTGTGGGGTTTGTCTTTGCATTGCTGTCTGCCCCTCCTCACTACACTGGGGTGCTCCTTTAAGAGAGCATGGGCAGCAGGGAATGGGCTAACAGGTGGATGAAGAGAGGGGTGGCTGGAATGGTGGGGGAGGGGTGAACCATGGGGGGCAATCAGGGGATGGGAGGAGGGGGTGGTCCATGGGAGAGTGGAGAGTTGGGGCTGAAGGGGCTCTGGAGGGTGGGTCAGGTAGAAGGTTAGTGAAGGAGGGAAAGGGACTATGGGGGAAGGGAGTGGTGGGTAAGAGGGAGTGAGGGAGGTCTCTGCGCTGGGAGGACAGGGGGCTATGGGGCAAACACGGGGGAAGATGGCTGTGGGGGTGGGGAAGAGGATGTTTCTGAATGGAGAAGACAGGGGAATGTGGGGCAGGCACAGGGAGAAATGGCTGTGGGGAGGTGGGGATAGGGAGGTCTCTGTGGAGGAAGGCCAAGGGGGCTGTGGGAGAGGCATGGGGAGGTGGCCATGAGGAAGGGGAGGGGGGGAGAGGAGGTCTTTCTGGGCAGAATAGGGTGGTGGAGGCCGTGGGGAGCTGGGGAAATACCTGGGGCTGGAGTGCTCTGTAATTTGGTCACTAACTGCCATTTGTGTCCCCCCGCATGTCAGTATGAGCCAGCTTTGGGGCCCCAGTCTGTGTGGAGTGCTTGGGTGCTATAGAGTAAGGGGGTCCCCCTCCATTCCATGACCCATATGAGGGGGCAGATCTTCATCAGTATCTAGCTTTGGGGGTCCCCTCTTTCCTGCCCCCACCCCTGCCTCCTCTGGACCTAGCCATGGGGAGGGCTAGCCATGGGGTGATAGCCATGGGGTGATAGCCTAGCCATGGGGAGGGCTCCTCGTGTGAACTGCACTTGTGGCCATGAAATCGGCTTACATGCATCACAGATTAAGAGAGCTTTGGATTCCCTTTTGCCCCCCATGAGATCTGCTAGGTACCGAAGTGACACCTACAGCCACTGGAGAGGGGACAGGCCATAGTGAATTCCAGGAGAACCAGGCCCTCCATCCTGCGCACTCCCTTCCCAGCTTCCATTTGGCTCATGGAGATTTTGGGGGTGCACAGTGTGATTGGGTGGCTGGAAAAGGCTGAAGCTCACTGATAAATGTTCACACATGGACATGTGTGTGTTGAATATGGACATGTCCATGTGTGTGTGTGTGTGTGTGCATGCTGCAAACGGATCAGGACACATGGCGTGCATGTGTGCTGCGCACAAACACGCCCATGTTACATGTGCATGTACACTGGAGGTATTTCCACACCTGCATATGTGTGTGTATGCACGCTATAAATAGCTCCATCCTGTGCACAAGTGTGTCAGCACACAGATACACACATGCACTCAAGGCAAGCACACTTTTACTAAAACACATGCTTTGGAACACTGAGCACATGCTAACAGACAGGCGTGCACAGAGACACGAAAATACAAGCACACGTGTACATGTATACAGATATATGAATCCACAGAGAAAGATGCAAACAACACACAAACAATCTCACATGCAAACTGTGCAAATATAGGCTGCACATAGCTACAAACACATGCAAGTCAGTGGGAAGTACTCAGCAAGGGTATGTCTACACTACAGCGCTAATTCGAACTAACTTAGTTCGAATTAGTTAATTAGAACTAAGCTAATTCGAACTAACGCATCCAGACTAAAAAACTAGTTCGAATTAGCGTTTTGCTAATTCGAACTAGCATGTCCACATTAAGTGGACCCTGAACCGGGGTTAAGGATGGCCGGAAGCAGTGCCGGCAGGGCATCAGATGAGTACTTAGAGCGTGGAGCTGCTGCCTCAGGCTAGCCGAGGGCTGTGCTTAAAGGGACCCGACCCCCACCCCAGACAGACAGTTCTCAGGGGTGCCCCGCTTGCAAAGCAGTCCTGTCTTGGAGTGCCCTGAGTGCCCACACTGGGCACATCACAGCACTCGGCCATCAGACCGGCTGCACTTGCCGCAGGCTGCCATCTGGGGAGAGGGGACAATTGGGGGGCTGCAGGAGAGCTTCCACCCCCAGAAGCCTGCAGAGCCAGCCCAGTCCTCCCCATCGGGGGCTCCCTCACCTCCTTCCACTTACCCTTCCCTAGCCCCCCTTCCTGATGTTCAAAATAAAGAAAACGTGTGGTCAAAAATAGAATCTCTCTTTATTGAACAAAACTCGGGGAGACTGGGAAAAGGAGGTGGGAGAGGGGAGGGCAACTAAAATGATCAGAGGTTTGGAACAGGTCCCATATGAAGAGAGGCTAAAGAGACTGGGACTTCTCAGCTTAGAAAAGAGGAGACTGAGGGGGAATAGGATAGAGGTCTCTAAAAGCAGGAGTGGGGTGGAGAGGGTGCTTAAAGAAAAGTTCTTCATTAGTTCCCATAATAGAAGGACTAGAGGACACCAAAGGAAAGGAATAGGTAGCAGGCTTCAAACTAGTAACAGAAAGTTCTTCTTCACAAAGCAAAGAGTCAACCTGTGGAACTCCTTGCTGCAGGAGGCTGTGAAGGCTAGAACTAGAACAGAGTTTAAAGAGAAGTGAGATAAAGTCATGGAGGTTGGGTCCATGGAGTGGTATTAGCCAGGGGGTAGGAGTGGTGTCCCTGCCCAAAGTTTGTGGAAGGCTGGAGAGGGATGGCACGAGACAAATGGCTTGGTCACTGTCTTCGGTCCATCCCCTCCAGGGTCCCTAGGGTTGGCTGCTGTTGGCAGACAGGCTACTGGGCTAGATGGACCTTTGGTCTGACCCAGTACGGCCATTGTAAGCTTAGGGCTCAGGGTCGGGGGTCTCACTGGACAACCTTGATTTTCATGCACACCTGCTCCTGGGTGGCCAGGCTGGCAGCTCTCGTGTCCTAGACGGCCACTTTCCTGTGCCTAGTGCGGAGGTCGTGGACAAGGTCCACGATGTCCGCACTAGCCCAGGCGGGTGCCCACCTCTTGCGGTCCCGGGCAAGCTCCCGGGAGCCGCCAGCCTGGTCCCGAGAAGAGGGGGAGGGCTGGGGGGCATCGGGTGGCTGGCTCGAGCTGTGCCAGGTGCAGGGTCTGCTGGCTGGGTGCTGGCAGGCTTGCACCTGACACGGGCACCGTAGCCAGCCTGTGCCCCTTTAAGGGGTCCGGGGCCGGGAGGGGGGCATACGAGTTTCCCTGGTGTTGGCCAGAGTGGCCACCAGGGCAAGCTGGGAAGGGCTAGCCTCCCACTAGTTCGAATTAAGGGGCTACACACCCTTTAATTCGAACTAGTAAGTTCGAACTAGGCTTAGTCCTCGTAAAATGAGGTTTATCTAGTTCAAACTAAGCGCTCCGCTAGTTTGAATTAAGTTCGAACTAGCGGAGCGCTAGTGTAGCGCCTATCAAAGTTAATTCGAACTAACGTCCGTTAGTTCGAATTAACTTTGTAGTGTAGACATACCCCAAGAGTAGGTGCACACACAGCCCCAGAAAACACATGTGTGCTCAGGCTCACCTGCACAAGCAAAACAAATATATTGATCTGGAAATATACATACACTTTCCCTAAACACAAATGCTTGTGCAAACACAAGCGTGCCCACAGTCACTCTTGCCTGCATGTGCCCATGCCTGCATAATCTTTCATTTGGGATGTGAAAGGTTAACTGGTAGGGGCTGGAGCAGCTCCTTGCCTGCTGTGGGCAGGGTCTGCTCTGGTCATCCATAGCAGCCCTGTCCACAGTAGGCCAGAGCATCCCACAGGCGGGGGCTGCTCCTGTGTCCAGAGCAGCCTCTCTCCATAGGGAGTCTGGGTGCCCTACAGGCAGGGACCCCCTCTCCCGTGTCCCCTTTAACCAGTTAACCAATGAAATGGGATTTTATGTCTGTATCTTGCATGTGCACACAGACACGCCGGCATACACAAAACACAAAATGCAGGCATGCATGCACACATGCAGTCTTGCATGAACATGTGCTCAATCGTGAACTCATGAAACTGCATGGACACCACTGTACACATACTCTGGTTGACTTTCCCTTGCCACCTCCACATCCCCCAGCTAATCTCTGCACCAGGATGATGTGGATGGTGAAAACACCATGCCCTAGTGCAAACAGGGACTGAAGGGGTGGACCTCTGCACTAGTGCAAGACGTATAGCCTGTCTAGTTGAGTGTATGTGTGGGAGGCTGTGGAGCCCTTGTGCACAGCTGGGATTGGGGCCGGGGGAAGAGGAGGGTTTATGTGTCTGGCTGACCATGCCAGGTCCACTTAGGCCCAGATGTGTGGGGAGCCTTGGGCTATACAGATAGGAGATGGATCAGGCTGGCCAGATGTATGTGGGAGGGGTATTCAGATGTCTGGTGGGGCTGGGTGCAGCAGAGGCTTCCTTCCCTGTTTCATCCACATGTTTGTGAGACCTGCAGCCATTGGGGAAGGCTGTCCGAGTTCCATGTCCAGATATGCTTGTCTCAGGACACCATCCAGATATGTCGGGGGTCCCTGGGACCAGCTGAGGCCAGCTCTCCAGATGCATTCTCCTTCTGGGAGGCCATACAGATACCCTCCTTCTGGGAGGCCACACATAGGCTTTGTCCTCCCACCTCCAGCACCCGGCTCCTCATCTCCTCTCCCTTCTCTTTTCTGCAGGTGACTCAGCACCGCCATGGACATTGGCGGCTTGGAGACGGTGGTGGCCAACTCAGCCTATGTGTCAGCCCGGGGCAGCGTGGATGCCAGTGCGGCCTCCACTTTGCGGGACAAGAAGATGCGGGCAAAACTGAAGCTTCCCCACATCACGCAGTGTGAACACCTGAAGGACCAGATGGACCTGAACTTCCAGAGCATCTGCCTCCGGCAGCCCATTGGCAAGCGGCTCTTCCAACAGTTCCTGGAGGACCAGGAGGCATTCAAGGCGGCTGGCGGACTCTGGAAGAGCATGGAGGAGTATGCAGCGTCCGAGGAGAATGAGAGGACCCAGAAGGCCCAGAAGACTGTCAACCAATTCTTTGACTCAGCCTCCAAGACCTTCTGCTCCTTCCTGGAGGAGAAAGTCGTCATGAGGGTCAAGGAAGATGCCAAGCATGGGCGAGCAGACCTCTTCAAAGAGACAGAACAGCACCTGTTGAAGCACCTGGAGGACCAGGCCTTGGCCAAGTACAAGGACAGCTTGTTCTTTGCCCGCTTCCTGCAGTTCAAGTGGCTGGAGGGGCAGAGTGTGACGGAGGAGTGGTTCCTGGATTTCCGGGTGCTGGGCAAAGGGGGCTTTGGTGAGGTCTGCGCCTGCCAGATGAGGGCCACCGGCAAGATGTACGCCAACAAGAAACTCAACAAGAAGCGGCTCAAAAAACGCAATGGATATGAGGCAAGAGCTTGGGGGGGGGCAGGCCCCAAGGCTAGGAGCCAGGACATCTGGGTTCCATCCCCAGCTCTGGAAGAGGAGTGGGGGGCTGATGGATTAGTTCAGGGGAGGGTTAGGGAACCAAGACTCCTGGGTTCTCCCAGCTCTGGGAGGGGAGCTGGCTCTTCTAAGTGCATGGCCTTGGGTCCAGTTGGCTGGGGCAGAGCCGTGTGGGCTGCTGTGTACAGGATCCTGGGTGCCAGGGTGTCCTAGGTGGCGTGGGGCACAGGTGTGGCCTCGAGGGCTCTCTGATGTGCCTGCAGCTGGGTCGCTCCATGGGCTAGGGGTTAGTCTGGAGGGACACAGCCCCTCTCCCCTCCACAGAGATGTGGGGCTATGGTGACCCGCCTTGTTTCATTACTGGGTGCTCAGGAGGCTGGTGCAGATCCCAACTTCCTTTGCATTGCTCCCCACTTCTATGGAGAAGGGACAGCGGGGCACATGGATGGGGGGACTGAGGAGGGATGGAGGGTTTGGTATAAAGATTTTTACTGCCTTCTGATTGGTTAGTGCAAACATCTCCCACAGTTTGATTGGCTATTGAGGAGCCATCCCTGGGTCTCCTCATTGGTGCTGGGGCCCAACTCAGCTGGGAGAGACAGGAGCCAGTCTTGGGACAAGGGAGCTAGATTGAGAGCCTGGTCTTTTGGGTTCTCTCCCTGTCTCTGGGAGGAAATGAGGGTTAGAGCTTAGCACAGGGGGACTGGGAGCTGGGACTGTCTCTTGCGGTGTTTTCACACCATGGCATTGGCGTGTCTGCTGCTTTCACAACCCAACACTTTCAGTGGTTTGATATTTGCTAAAGGCAGTATCTGCTAATTGTGCCATGTGGCCCTGCCCAGAGAGAAGGAGCCTGATTTCCTGGAGCAAGGAAGTGGGGTAGACAGTGTCCTGCAGAGGTGTGTGTGTGTAATTTAGGGGTTTCCCAACTACATATATTACCTGGATGTTTCTGTAGTCATCTGGGAGAAGTGTGGGACGTCATCGGTAGGTTTCAGAATTAACATAATCAATTGCAATGCATGAGGCAACTGCCTTCTCTAACTGCGAGGGTCTCAGGCAGCTGAAGCTAACCCCAAACAGCCGAGGTCCCCAAACAGCTAACCCCAAACAGCCAAGTCTGAGGCGGGGATCATAGGATTCCGTCTGTAATTCTCCATAACAGTGACATCAGAATTGTTCTGTTACCAATGAGGAAGGAACGACCGGAAGCCATCTGGGGGGCAGTAGGTGGGGAGCAGTTCAGACACAGCTTTACTTTGAGATTTAGGGTTCAGCTTGAAAAGGCAGGGGCAGGGGATACCAGCCTGAGCCCTGCCATTGGAGTTTGGGGTGCAGGGCTGAGGTGAGGTATGTGGGAGGTTTGGGGGTTCGGTCTGAGTTTGAGAGGGAAGACTGAGGGGCTGAGCTGAGTTTGGAAATAGCCATTCGAGGGGGGTGGCTGTAAGATGCAGGGCAAGGTTGAGGGGTTCAGACTGTGTGAGTGTGTGCATGCGAATGATTGCTTGTGCGTGGGGGGGGGTGAGAAAGAGAGAGCTCCCCACTTAGCAAAGCCCACCATGGCCTAACACACACATCCCTACACCAAAGCCACACTCAGTTTGACACACACAGGACTTGATGCACACACACAGGCCCTCCCCCACAACACCCCCCCCCCCAGCTATGCCCCAAGATAACCGCCCACCCCCGCACTGAGTTATTTTGGTCCAAGCAAATTAGCACCAGCTAATCCTGGCTGCGCTTCCCTGGAAAGAGGCTTGGGGCTGAGCCTCATGTGCTGAATGCCAACCTCCCCTCTTTTCTCCTTATACACTCCTTCCACCCTGCCCCCAACGCACCCATCCATCCCTCCATCCGCCCACAACCCTCCCTCCCTCCACAATCTATCCACCCTCCCACAATGCAACCATTCCTCCACCCCATCCATCCACCCTCACAATGTTTCCATCCATCCATCCCCCCACCCCACCATCCATCCCCCCTCTACCCCATCCATCCACCCTTACAATGCATCCATTCATCCCCTCCCACAATGCACTCATCCATCTATTCATCCACCCCCACAACCCATCATCCATCCATCCCCCCACAATGCACCTGTCCATCAGCCCATCAGCAGCCCCTGACCCAAAAAAGGTTCCCCACGCCTGCCGCGCACCCTCCCTTCCCGCACATTGTCTCCCTCCCTTTGGACCCCTCCCCCACCTCTCTATGAGGCATTGCAATGGACCAGCGTCTTGCACCTGTGTGCCCTGTGCCCCACGCTGCTGATGCCCAGGGGCGACTCCCCACTGATCCATCCCTTCCACTTCCCACCAGGGCGCCATTGTGGAGAAGAGGATCCTGGCCAAGGTGCACAGCCGATTCATTGTCACGCTGGCCTACGCCTTCCAGACCAAGGTGGACCTGTGTCTGGTCATGACCCTCATGAATGGTGGGGACCTCAGGTAAGTGGGGCCCTTTTGTGCCCCTCCCTGTATGGGGGTGGCATCATAGGAATATCTACCCAGTCTCAGGAAATCCCCCCTCCCGGGCTTATCCTGGGCTACAGCCAAGCCCCCATAGCTCCCCCCACCTCTTCATCCATCCCTCCATCTATTTCCCCTTCGCCATCATGTTCTTCTCTGTGGGCCTGGCTCCCTGGCAAGACAACATCTCACATCATGCACCATGGACAGGGATTCCCATGGTGCACTGCTCTTCCTCTCCTTGAGAATGTGGTGCATCATGGGAGTTGTATTTCAGTTGCCTCATGTCCCCTGGGGTGCAAAATCTGACAATCAGGGTGCATGGCCTTCCAAGCCAAGGTCCTCTGTCCTGGTCACGTGTCCCCCCTGTCCCCAGGTACCATGTCTCCGAGTCACTTCCCCCTCTGCCCTCCCCAGGTAGCAAGTCTGTGTCACACCTTACCCCTGCCCTCCCTATGTACTTCCGCTCTGCGTCACCTCCCCCCGACCTCCCTCCGGAGGTACTGTGTCTCTGTGTCACCTACCCCTCTGCCCTCCCCAAGTACCACCTCTGCATGTCACCTCCCTCCTTTCCCCTCAGATACTGCATCTCCACATCACCTCCTCCCCGCCCAGCCCAGGTACCGCATCTATGCATCACCTGCCTCCTTCCCGCCCCCCCTCCCGCCCCAGGTACCATGTCTACAACGTGGATGAGAAGAACCCTGGGTTCCCAGAGTCCCGGGCAGTTTTTTACACAGCCCAGATCATCTGTGGCTTGGAGCACCTGCACCAGAACCGCATCATCTACCGCGACCTCAAGCCCGAAAACGTGCTACTGGACGACGCAGGTGAGGGGGTGGGGCTGGGCTGGGGGTCATGGGGTGGGGCTCTGGGGGTGAGGGCAGGGAGGGGTTAAGGTCTTGAGGGGAGTGGATGTGTGTAGGGGCGTGGGAGAGGATCTCGGGAGGAGGGGGCGTCCCACCCCATCTAATGTTGGTTCCCGTCTGCCCAGGCCATGTCCGCCTATCAGATCTGGGGCTGGCGGTGGAGCTGCCAGAGGGGAAGGACAAGACCAAGGGGTATGCAGGGACACCAGGTGAGCAAAATGGGGAATCGCAGCTCCCTGAGGGGGGGGCAGGGCTGTAAGGGCCCCTGTCCCCCCACTGTCTCAGGGATTCGCTCTGGTACCCCTTCTGCCAGACCCCACTTCAGGGTCCCCCATCCCAGCCCCCTTCCCTCCCCTTCTCTACCCCTCCTGCTCTGCCCCCAGCTCCTCCAGCGCCTCTCCCAGCCCCCTCTCCAGGGTTCCCATCTCAGCTCCCATTGCTCCAGTCCCCTGGCTCCACCTCTTCAGCCCTGCTCTCCTTCTCCCAGATGCCTCTCCAGGCTCCCCCAGTCCAGCCATCCTTCCCTCCATCCCCCACCCTTTCAATCCTTTCCCCCAACCCCCAGCCTCTTTCCTTCCCCCCACCTCAAGCCTCCCTCTCCTAGCCCCTAGTCCCCACTCCAGGTTACTCTGTCTCAGCTCCCCCCACTCCAGCCCCCTTAGCCCCTTTTACCCCATCCCTGCCCCCTACCTCCAGCGCCGCAGCTCCCCATCACAGACCTCTTCCCCCACTCCACCCCTTCCCCCACCCCTCCAGTCCTAGCCCCCCACCTCCAGCTCCCCGCCAACCCCTAGCCCTTCATCCCAGCCATCCCAGCCCCCCCAGCCCCAACTCAGACCCCAACCCCTCCTCCACCCTGCCCTGCCTGGGGTCTCTCACCCCTATCTCTCTCCCCCAGGGTTCATGGCCCCGGAGCTGCTGCAGAACCAGGAGTACGACTGGAGTGTGGATTATTTCACCCTGGGGGTGACGCTCTATGAGATGATTGAGGCCAAGGGTCCCTTTCGTAGCCGGGGTGAGAAGGTAAAGGGGACCTGCTCCCCCCACCATGCAGCCTCCAAACGAGCCCCAGAGTTATCCCTGGTCTGTCCCTCCCAGCCCGAAGCCCTAATCCATGGAGAGGGGGAGGGCTTGGATTGAGAGGCTGGAAGGGGGGCTGCGAGGAGAGGGGTCTCAATGGGGCGCAGGAGGGAGAGGAGTGTCTGGAGGAGGTGGGAGTTTGGGAGGGGGAGGTCTAGGAGTAGAGGGAGGCTCAAAGGTGAGGGGCTAGAGCAGAAGTGGTTAGGAGTAGGGGAGGGTTGGGAATAGAGGGGGCTCAGGTCAGGGGAAAGTCAAGGGAGTAGAGGGCTCAGATGTGGAGCTGGAGGTGGGAGGAGAACAGAATCAGAGGGGGGATCTGCGATCCTCAGCCTCCCCACAAGGGGGTGACAAGGACCAGGCCCAGCACAGCCAGGGGTGTCCGTCCATCTGTCCATTGTCCCGCCCACCATGCAGGTGGAGAACAAAGAGGTGACCCGGCGCATCCTACATGACCCTGTGCAGTACTCGGAGAAGTTCAGCCCTACCTGCCAAGCCGCCTGCGAGGGGCTGCTGGCCAAGGACCCAGCCGGTCGCTTGGGCTTCCGCGACAACCAGTGCGCCCAGCTCAAAGCCCTGCCACTCTTCCAGAAGATGAACTGGGGCCGCCTAGAGGCAGGTAACATGCCCCCCTGAGTCCTCCAGGGGTCTCCCAAGTCCTGCTAGCTCCCAGGATGAGGGGCTCCCCAAAACCCCCATTCCATCCCCCATCCTCCAGGGCTGAGAAGCCCCCCTGGCCTGTCCCAACCCCCAAGATGAGGGGTCCACCACTGAACCCTCCCAGAATTAGGAGGAATCCTCCACACCCTGACCCATCCCCCTATATTGCCCACCCCCAGTACAAGGGATTCACAGCCCCCCCCCCCCCAAGAGAAATCAAATGTAGAGGTGATGGGTTGCCAACTCATCTTCTCAAGTCCACCTGCCCAGGGCACCACCACTGTGTGTGTGTGTTACAGAGTGCACAGCCTGTGGTTCTGTATTTCAGAGACCTTTGTGTGCATGCAGTGGACCAGTGGTGTGTACAGGTTGGGGGGGATGATTGTGATATGTATTGGGGCATCATGTGTGTTGGCGTTGCTGTGTACCTTGGGCTGTGACAGGTATTGGGTACTGGGGGGTTTTGTGTTTGTGGTGTGTATGGGCATCTGTGTGTGGGGTGGCTGGGGTGGATTTTGGGCTACAGTGTATATTGGGGTTGTGCTCATTGGGAGTTGTGTGCATGGGAGCTGTGGCAGGTATCTGGGATTGTGGGTGTCATTAGCCATGTCTGCAGCGGTTGTGGTGTGTATTGGGGGTTGTGTGGTGGATATTGGAGTTTGTGTGTGTGATGGCTGTGGAGAGTATTGAGGGTTGCGAATATTAGGTTGCATGCATGATGTTTCTGGTGTGTTAGGAGTTGTCTGGTGGATATTGGAGTTTGTGTATGCAGTGGCTGTAATGGTTATTGGGGGTTGTGCATGTCAGGTGCTATAGTGGGGACTGAGAGTCGTGGTTGCAGTGAGGACAAGTGTGCTGACGTGGGGAGGGGCATGTGGTGGTTACACTGGGCAACCATGTGTATTGCGTTATGTATAGATTGGTCGTAGTTGGGTTGTGTGTGTGCTGGTCATGGTGAGGAACCAGTGTTGGTGATGACAAGACTGGTTGTGTGGAGGGGGGGATCACAGTGGGGAACCAGGCAATGGTGCCAGAGGGTTGGATTGTGTGTGTTGCGGTTGAGGTGGGGTTGTGTGTGCGGTGGTCATGGTGAGGAACTGAGCAGTGTTGCCACGGGGTTGTGTGGGATGTGCAGTGGTACTGGTTGAGTTGTGTGTGCATTGATCACAGTGCAGAATCAGGCAGTGGTACCATAGGGTAGCATTGTCTGTGCTGTGATTGCGGTTGGATTGTGTGTGCAGTGGTCATGGTGTCCACAAGCTTGTGCTGTGCACAGCCAGTTGCATTCTGCATCGAGGCTGTCCCTCCATAGCCCCTAACACTCCACCCATGTTTCCATGTCCCCCCATCCAGGTCTGCTGGAGCCACCCTTTGTGCCCGACCCCAAGACAGTCTACGCCAAGGACATTGAGGAGGTGGGCGCCTTCTCCACAGTGAAGGGGGTGATGCTGGATGACCAGGACAAGGCATTCTATGAGGAGTTCTCCTCTGGCAACATCCCCATTCCCTGGCAGGAGGAGATGGTGGAGACCGGGGTCTTCGGGGAACTCAACATCTGGGGGCCCAAAGGCACCATCCCCAGGGACCTCGACCACACCATGCCCGCCAACAGCGTCAGCAGCAAATCAGGGACGTGCCTCCTGCTGTGAAAGGGAGGAGGGGGGTGGGAACACACTTTCTGCCCCCTGGGTCGCCCCAGAGACTCAGCTACTCCCAGCCCACTAGAGACCTCATGACTCCTACAGTGGTGGTCTCACAGCCACACGGGATGAGGAGAAAACCCAGGAGTCCTGGATCCCAGCTCCCCCTTTCCCCCCGCCCAACCCCCTAGAACCTCCCTCCCCTTACAGAGCTGTGGAAGGAAGTGGGTTTGGAAAATTAGAGTGAGGGGGAGGAGTGAGACCCAGGACTCCTGGGTTCCATTCTTTGCTTGGGGGGTTAGGGTGGTGGCTTGGGCTGGGAACCCGGACTCCTAGGTTCTTTCCCTGGTTCTGGGAGGGGAGGACTCCGGCCTCCCGTGTTCCATTCTTGGGACAAGAAGTTTGAGGAAAAATTATACTCATTGCTATTCATCAGCATAACATTTCAATAGCACTTTATCCCCCATTAAGTAATTCCCCTTTCATTTCCTACAGTCAGGATCCTCCCCGATTTCACAGACAGCTGGGCGGGGAGGCAGGAAGGGCTGATGGTCCCTCAGGGATGGGACTGGAACCCTGGAGTCGTTGCCTGTCACCTCTAGGTCAGCAGGTCCCGTCTTTGGACCAGAGGGCTGGGGGGGAGGGGTCAATTCTTCGTCCCTTCCTGAGTCGTTTAGTGGTGGTCACCGGGTTCTAGCCCATGACACAGCTCCAGGGTGGTCTGCCATCCAGTTTGGTGTATGTTCTTCTGCCGTTTGTCTGGCGGCATGGTAGCTCCATTCCCCTTGTCATGAGTTTAGTAGCCAATTTTGTATATAATAATAAATGGGGTTGTGGTCACGGCAGATGGACCAGCCTGCAGTTGGTCTTTTCCTAGGCATGCACAGGGAGGGTGGGAGGCACCTGTGTCGTGTGTTGTGGGTGGGCATAGACATAAGCTACACATCCAGCAGGGTTGCAATCTCACACAAACTTCAGTCACAGTTGTACAGTCTCCTAAAACACACCCCACCCCCACTTCTACAATCATTCACAGATATGCATTCACAGCCAAACAAGCTCTCATTCCTGTAGCTAGTCATTCAGAGATATAGTCACAGCCACACAATTTGTTTCTCTCTCTCTCCCTCTCACTCACACACACCATTGTCATAGTTGAAAAGTCATAGTCACATACGTATCTACAGTCATTCTGTCATAGACTCTTTACTACATCCTCCTCCCACCACATAATTACAGTCATTCACAATTGCACTCACAACCCATACAGTCTCTTAGTCTTCCCATGCGGTACATTCTCTCGCAGTTATAATCGCTTAATCAACCCACCCCATTACAGTCATTCACAAGTACAGCCATAAAGTCTTAGTCACACATACAGATACAGTCATTCACAGATGCATAAACTCAGGCTCAGACACAGTCTCTTAATCTCACACACAACTACAGCCATGTCTTCATAATCTTAGGTATGCATCCTCACACAACTGTAGTCATTCACAGTTACACTGTATCAGTTGTGTATGGATGCATAAGTAAAAAACTATAACAGCATGACTGTATTTGTGCATGAGATTAGGAGCCTGGAGTTGAGCTTGTACATCTATGAATTACTGTAACTGTATGTATGACTAAAACTTGATGGCCACAACTGTGAATTACTGTAGTTTGGTGTGCATGATTAAAAGAGTATGATTGTGGGAGACTGTATAAAAGAGACTAAAATATTATACTAATGTGACTGTAATTATGAATGGCTGTAGTTGTGGGTAATGTAGTTAAGAGCCTAAGAGAAATTGTGTGACTGTACAACTATAACCACAGTGTGTATGTGTATGACAGAGAGAGTCTACAACATTATATTATTAAGGTTATATTATATCTATATTAATGAATGACTGTAGATGGATGTGTGATTATGAGACTCTAGGTATGTGCAGACTCTAGGAGTACGTCTAGACTACAGGCTTTTGTCGACAGAGGCTTTGTCAACAGATACAGGCAGTCCCCGGGTTACGTACAAGATAGGGACTGTAGGTTTGTTCTTAAGTTGAATTTGTATGTAAGTCGGAACTGGTACATATTGTAGGGGAAACTCTAGCCAAACATTTCTCCAGAGCTCAGTTTTATTCTCCCACACCTCACTTCCCTCAGTCCTTTATTCTCAAGCTGAGGTGTCTGCTGAGAAAAGCCGCTCCGCGTCTCCCTGGTCTGCTGGTGGGGGGGCGCTAGCTTCGCGTCTCCCTGGTCTGCTGGGGGGAAGCAGCTAGTGCGGGGTTGCCTCACCCCGTTTGTAAGTAGGGATCTGATGTAAGTCGGATCCATGTAACCCGGGGACTGCCTGTACTGTCGACAAAGCTTCTGTTGACAAAGAGTATCTAGACTACATCCAGTTCCGTCAACAAAGCAAACCACTTTGTCGACATGAGAGTGTAGATGCAAAGGACAGTGTAGCTGCAATAACGTCTTCTGTCGACAGAACTCTGTCAACAAAAAGCATTATTCCTCATAGAATGAGGTTTACTGCTGTCGACAAAACTGCTGAGTTCTGTCGATGTTATGTCGACAGAACTCGGCGGTAGAGTAGATGCAGGTATAGTTTTGTCGACAAAAGTCCACTTTTGTTGACAAAACCCTATAGTCTAGACACACCCATACTGTCGACAAAACTTCTGTTGACAAAGAGCGTCTAGACTACATCCAGTTCTGTCGACAAAGCAAGTCGCTTTGTCGACATGAGAATGTAGACGCAAAGGACAGCGTAGATGCAATAATGCCTTCTGTCAACAGAACTCTGTCAACAAAAGGCGTTATTCCTCGTAGAATGAGGTTTACTGCCGTCAACAAAACTGCCGAGTTCTGTCGACATAATGTTGACAGAACTCGGTGGTAGTGTAGACGCAGGTATAGTTTTGTCGTCAAAAGTCCACTTTTGTCAACAAAACCCTGTAGTTTAGACACACCCTAGGTGTCTATAATTAAGAAACTGTAGTTGCCCACTATTACACAGCCTCAAACACACACACACACCACTCAGTCACACATACTCACACTTGTACCATCCTTTAGCCACACACACAAACTACTTCAATTGGCAAAGAATTAAACGAAGGCAGATAAATGTCAGAACAGCCCCCAGGCCTGTCTGAAAGATGCTTCAGCTGAATCCAAGTTGTACAGGCCATCTGGGTGTAATACTTCAGCCTATGCTGGACAAGAGGTGAAAATTAGGTCCTTTCTGGCCTGAAAATTGATAAACTCTATCCACCACTACACACAGTCATTAAGTATTTGGATTACACACATGCACACACACTACAATCATTCACAGTTACACAGTCTCAGTTGTATACAGAGAAGCAAAATGCAGGACAATGTAGCACTTTAAAGACTAACAAGATGGTTTATTAGATGATGAGCTTTCGTGGGCCAGACCCACTTCCTCAGATCAAATAGTGGAAATATCAATAGTGGTCTGGTCCACTATTTGATCTGAGGAAGTGGGTCTGGCCCACGAAAGCTCATCATCTAATAAACCATCTTGTTAGTCTTTAAAGTGCTACATTGTCCTGCATTTTGCTTCAACTACCCCAGACTAACACGGCTACATTTCTATCACTATTGTATACAGAGAGTGAGTCTTTGCAAGCTGTTTATGGAGCTGAAGTGTGTGCACATAAACACAATATGAGAGCATCACTTGCAATCACAGTCACCTCAACAAAACAGAAGGAGCATGACAAAAATCAGACCCTTGGAAGCATGCACATGCCAACAAGCAGGCTGACATTCAGTCACTCAGCCCTTTACAGACTGACACACAAAGCACTGGTTGCAGAACTGCCATTGTGTATATACAGTCAGTCTTGTGCGAACAGTGACAGTCATCCAACCACCTAGGTTAAGTCACACATGTAACACACACAGTCATACAGTCACTGTTGCGCAATCACTGTGTAAGACACAGACACCCGGAAACAAACACCATAGACACAGTCTTACTCAAGCACAGCCACAAACACACCACAATGCTACATGAGCACAATCACACAAGCAATGTGCTGCAAAATCAGTCATGGGGCTACAAAATAATCTCACTTGAAAAGGAAGCCTTTCACAATCACCATCACAACTAGACAATTGCACCTGATCTCAGCTACTCATAGCCACACCATTGCTGACAGCCACACAGACAAGCAGAAACCATCACAACAGCTCCCAGACGTGACTCAACATTGTCGCAGCTGCACAAGTGTTCAAAACCACAGTTCTACATTGTCACAACTGTCTAGCTACTCCCCAGTGTCAGTTGGCCATCCTCACAGCAGCACCAAACCTCCTAGTCACAGCATGACCCCCAGCACCAGCACAGTCCCATGTCATCACAACCATACCTAAGCCCAGCCCTGCACTGTCACAGCTACTCCTAGTCTTGACTGACACTGTCCCAGACACATAACCACTCCTAGGCCTAGCCCTGCCTGACACTATCCCAGACACACAACTATTCCCAGGCATAGTCCCACATGGTCACAGTCTGACTCCATCACAGCTGTTTCTAGTCACAGCCTGATACTGTCACAGACAACCACTCCCAGACACAGCCCCTGTAGTGTCACAATAGCAGGCCCATGCTATCACAACTGTGCCCTATCATAGCAATAGCGCCTCGCAGCCATCCAACCTGTCACAGCCCTTCCTACTCATAGCTGCACACTTGCACCCAGACACAGTCGTCCCTCCCCACATTGTCACAGCTCCACACACCATCACAGACACTCTGGGTCACAACCCCCCGCCATCACAACCCATGCCTGTTCCTTCCTCTCCCCATTCCACATTGTCCATTGCCCAAGTAACGAGGGAGGCGATGTTGTCTGGAGGACCCTTTAATGGGTGCTGTGCCCCACTCCCTCCACCTCATGGTCCCCAGGGCAGCTGTGGGCCCAGATGGTGTCGCTTCTGAACAGGGCCGAATCCAGATCCAGCAGATGGCCTTGCACCTGGATGCCCCGTAAGCAGCCCCGGAAGGACCCCCACTCCTTGGGCATGGGGGTCTCACCCTCCTCTGCAAGGGAATATAGGGGAAAGGGGTCAGAGAGTGGGGAGAGAGGGGCCCCCACTCCATCCACCCCCACAACAACTTCCCTTCTAGGGCTCACAGGGGGGTGGGGAAGGGTCTCATGACAAAACTGGCCCAGCTGGGGTGGGAACGGGGGTACGTCCAGTGGTACCCAGACATGGATGGGAGGGATGCTACTGTTTGGCAGGGGGAAACATACCTGGCAGCCCCCCAATGAAAAGCCGCCCCCCCTGGCCCAGCCAGGCTCCCCGCAGCCTCTGGAAGTCAGGGGGCTGGCTGGTCACGGAGTCTCCGTGGGCACCCAGCCGTAGTGCCAGGTGGGTGGGGGAGACCCGCAGGTGCAGTGGGGCATCCAGGCAGGGTCCCTTGGGCAGTGGCAGCTGCAGTTCGGTCGCATTCCCCAGGCGTGCGAGCACAGCCTGCAGGAGAGCAAGGCACAGTGTCTGGGGGGAGAAAAGGGGTCCTAGAACCCCCAAAGCTGGCCTTGCTGGCAGCGCTCTGTCTAGCAGGCCCCTGGGCAATGTGCCCCTGTGGTCATCAGATTCCTGGCACTGTGCACCCCTGATGAGTGGACCCCTGGCACTGCAGCCCCCTGGCAAGCAGCCCCCTGGCACCAGGGCTCCCCAGCAAGTGGCCTCCCAGCACCGTGGACACCCAATGAGCAGACCCCCTGTTGCCACACCCCCTCCTCCCATGAGCAGACCCCCAGCATCTCACCCCTCCAGTCAGAGGACCCCTGCACTGAGCCCCCTTGAGACTCACAGTGGGCTGCAGCAACAGGCTCAATGCCAAGCTCTGGTCTAGGGTGGCCACCGCCAGCAGCAGCCCTGTCTGCCGGGGGGCCCGGACCCCCAGCTCCACCTCCAGTGCCCAGCTCTCATTGACGGGTGTGGTGCCACTAGCCAGGTCTGGGGGGACAAACACGGGGCAGGATCACTGGACAGTGGGGGGGGGGAGCTCAGGACTCTGCCTGAGGAGATGCTGCTGGTGGGGGTTGGAGAGAGGGAGGTCTTAGGGGGGGATGGGGGGTTACTGCAGGAGGGCTGGGAGGGGTCTGAGCAGTCACCATAGGGAGTAGGTGGTCATTTCAGTGGGTGCTAGGTGGAATGGGGGTTCCTATGGAGGGAAAGGGCCAGTCTAGGGGGCAGTGCTGAGCAGAGGGGGCAGTGTGGGGGTTCTTATAGGGGCAGGGGGTCAGTCTGTGGCTCAGTGCTGGGAAGAGGGGAGATGGAGGCTCTTGGAGGGGTGGAGGGCCAGTCTGGGGGGCAGTGCTGGGCAGAGGTGCCGGGAAAGGTGTCCCCATGGGTGACACAGGCTGTGCGGGAGGGACGCCGGGCAGGTGGCTGGACTCCAGGGTCCCCACAGTACCTGCCGGGCGGAAGCTGGCTAGCTCAGCCCCGGGGAAGAAGCTGCCAGGCTGCAGGGTGCTGAAGCAGCGCTTGGGGCTCCTCTCCAGGGTGGCGTCCTCCTGCCACGTTGTGCTCTGATTCAGCCAGGCCCAGTGCCGTATGCAGCCATCCATGGCCGTGTTCATCTGAAACACCGGGGTGGGGGTGACAGGTGGGCCTCCCCAGCTCAGCCCCAGTCCCCAGAGCTGTGGAGAGAACCCAGGAGTCCTGGCTCCCAGCAACCCCCTGCCCCTGATCTATCCCACTAGTCCCCACTCCCCCAGTGCCAGGCAGAGGCCCTAGGCATCCAGGCGCCAGCTCGCACCGTGGCCAGCAGCTGTGAGGCAGGCAGGAACAGACCCCCCATGGCGATGCGCATCTGGTGTGCAAGTCGCTCAATGATGGGGTATGAGACATGGCCCAGGGCCAGCAGCTCCTCTCCGTCCACCTCCAGCAGCACGCCGTCCCCCTCATTCTGCACCAGGAGCTAGGGATGGGAAGAACACGGTGCTGCCACCCATTCGGCCCCCACTCCCTCGCCTCCCCCCCAGGACCCCAAGCTTCCTCTAGCCCTCCGCTGGCCTGACACTACCCTCACCCTCACCAAGCCACTTTCATCCTGGGGGGAACTTACCCCAAGCTCTCTATGCCCTGAGAGACCCCTCAACCTCACCCAGCCACTTCCACCCTGGGGGGACCCCAAAATTTACACTAGCCCTTTCCCAGGGCTACTGCCCTGGGGGGACCACAAATCTTATCATGGCCACCCCTACTCCAAGAGTCCTCCCCAAACCCAGCCAGCCTCCTTCTACCACTCATGGGGAAGCTCCAAAGCCACACTGCACCCCCACTTTAAAGGTGCCTCCAAAACACTCACATCCCAGTTACTGCTCCCCAAGAGACCCTCTGACACCTTCCCTCTCCTCCCAGACACCCTCATCTCTATTGATCCCCCCAGACCCTCTGCCCTAAGAATCTCCCCAAAATGCACCCAGCCCCCTCTCTCTCCCCTGCCCCTGTCCCACTTGGCAGCACCCCTGCCTCTCCCCGGAGCACTCTGACTCCTCCTAGCCCCTGGTACCCGGTGCCAGAGCCCATCATCCAGGCGCCAGCCGCCCCGCACGGTGATGCTGGTGACAACGTTGCTGATCTGGATTTCGGCCCTGCCGCGCCGCAGTCCCAGCATGAACCAGTCACTGTGGTCCCCCATATCGCCGAAAAAGATCACCCCTTCCGGGTCCAGCGTGCGGAACTCGAAGGATGATGTGGTGCTAGGAAGAAAGGGGCCCATGCCAAGCACATGGAACCCAGGCATCCTAGTGCCCGGCCCCCCGGTCTAATCCACCAGCCCTCAGCCCACTGCCAGAGCCGGGAAAAGCCCAGGAATCCTGGCTCCCAGCCACCCTGCACTCCAAATTGTACCTGGTCACCTGGCGGAGGTCGATGTGGATGGTGGCTGTTGGGGTGACATTCCCCCAGTGCTGGCCTATATTCAGAGCCCCCTCATCGCCTTTGAGGGCCTGGAAGCAGGGATCATCCTGCGGGGGGTGGGGGGAGAAAATTAGTGGTGTCTTAAAGGGCCTTATGCACCCCCCTCACTGGCCACTAGGTGTCACTGCTGCTCTGTGGGGGTGAAGGGGAAATACATGCCCTGCATTACCCCACCTGGCCATTAGAGGTCATTTTGGCTCCTTTTATTTATTAATTGTATTTCCATAATGATAATACGATTAATCATTGTAATCAAGTCTGCATTCTGGCCCCTGCAACACGGGAACTGCTTTTCCATTGTTTTCATTTGCCGCCCTGCCCGCCCCACCAGAGATGCCTTGTTGCATTGTGGGCCTTTACATTGTGTTACTTCAACTGGCCACCAGATGTCATCGCTGCTCCATAGATAGGCAAGTGATAGAAATGTAGCTGTGTTAGTCTGGTGTAGCTGAAACAAAATACAGGACTATGTAGCACAAGATGGTTTATTAGATGATGAGCTTTCGTGTGCCAGACCCACTTACATTAACTCACAGACATTTACCTTCCTTCCCCCACCCCCCGCATCCCCCTTCTGTTCTGAAATGTGATTTGCCCTTTTCATATGTGTTCATTTTTTTAAATTGTATCCTTTGGTATATATGGTTGTGACTATTTTCTTCCACTATTTGATCTGAGGAAGTGGGTCTGGCCCACGAAAGCTCATCACCTAATAAAGCATCTTGTTAGTCTTTAAAGTGCTACATAGTCCTGTATTTTGTTATAGATAGGCAAGACACTGTTGGGAGTGAAGGCTAGTGGATTAGAACAAGAGGGAAGGATTCCTGGGTTCTCTCCCCAGCTCTGGGAGGGGAGTGAGGCCTGGTGGGTTAGAAAGGGGGGCAGAGGACATCTGGGTATCGATGTCGACGTGTAGTCAATCATGCAATTAACCTATAAACCTAGGCTTATCAGTTAATCTTGTCAACTACATGCATTTTCTCCCCCCCTTGCTACCTCTGTATGGGTATGTCTACACTACCACCCTAGTTCGAACTAGGGTGGTAATGTAGGCAACCGGAGTTGCAAATGAAGCCCGGGATTTGAATTTCCCGGGCTTCATTTGCATAAAGCCGGGCGCCGCCATTTTTAAATGTCCGCTAGTGCGGACTCTGTGCAGGGGTGGGTGAGCGTGTAGCCGCACTAGCGGACATTTAAAAATGGCGGCGCCCAGCTTTATGCAAATGAAGCCCGGGAAATTCAAATCCCGGGCTTCATTTGCAACTCCAGTTGCCTACATTACCACCCTAGTTCGAACTAGGGTGGCAGTGTAGACATACCCTATCAGAGGCAGCTGGGAGGGAGTAGGAGCCGGTGGGGGGAGCCAGCTTAAAAGGCTGATAGAGGCAGCAGCATGAGGGGGCAGGAGAGGCTGCTGAAAAGCAGCCTCTGTCTGTAGGTAGCTCAGACCCCCACAGACAGGGGCTGCTGCTACCCTATATCAGAGGCAGCAGCTCGTGGCAGCAGGCAGCTAGCTGGTCTTTGTGGGGAGCTGGTTTTTTAATTGGCTCCCATCATGGAGCAGCTGCTGCCTGGCACCCTGTGCTGCTGTCTCTAATACAGAGGCAGCAGTGCAGGGTTGGAGGGGCCTTCCCAGGAGTGGGGCCAGATTGCATTGGCTGCCTCCCCCGCCCCCAGGGACTATGAATAGTCAAATAACCAATAAGAATTCATGTGGTTACTCAACTATTCAATTACCACATTCAGTTCTCTCCTGTCTCTGGGAGGGGAGTGGAGGCTGGTGGGTTATAGTGGGCAGGGTGGGGGGAGGGGAGGCTGGGAGACAGGACTCCTGGGTTCTCTCCATGGCTCCCTTAGTGCCAGCTACCTGCATCTGATGCAAGTGAGGATCCATTGAAAGCAGGGCCAGACTAAGGGGTAGGTGAGCCAGGCAGCTGCCCGGGGCGCCAACCGATGGGGGGCGCCTGATGGCAGCTGTAAGGGGCGCGTGGTGTCCCTTATAGCTGCCATCAGGCGCAACGCACCTGGCTCCCTCAGCGCCACCCCCTCCCCCCCCATCCCCACGGCACTGGCCAGCAGCGCCCTTCCCACCACGGCCACAGGGCCCTGCATGGCCAGGCGCGGCGGCAGGGCCAGGCTGGGCAGCACATGCACCATGCGCCCGGGGGCAGCAAAACGGCTCAGGCCGGCTCTGATTCTGAAAGGTGGGCTGGGTTCCCAGGGTGTATCTGCCCCTTAGGCCGCTGTTCCAGCCAAGGCAGTCATGAAGGGGCTGGTTTCAAGGCCTTTCCCTACTTCCACTTAAGGGTCTTGTAGATAACTCCAGGGCTATGCCAGGGGGCCTAGTGGCTTGAATGGGGAGAGATGGTTTAGGCCCTGGGGGGCCCTTCAAAACCAGGGGCAGCCAGCTGGGTCTCTCCTTTGTCACTGGCTTCTGCTGCTCAGTGCCGTCCTCACATTGTGAGTGGAGAAAGCCGGCATTCACCAGGAGAGCGTGCTAGATCCAGGGGGCATGTGGGACGTCCCATAGCATCCAGATGCCTCTGTTGGCAGCTGAGGTACAAAGACACACCTGCCTCAGTTTGAGCCAATCACCAGCTAGCCAGCTTGTTAATCATCTGTCCCCATGCAGAGTGGTTACAATGCCAGTGGGTGAGGTGGGAATGGCCTTGGGGGGTGGGCAGGACCCTTTCCAGGTTTTCATAGTGGGGTGTATTGTGAACTGTGAGCAAAACATGGGCCCATAGGCAGTCGGCAGGGAATCAGCCTAGAGCCAGACAGGGTGTGCTGTGCGTTTCTCCCCTTGGGAGCGGCCTCTTTTGTCTCTCCCTGCTTCATGGTATTGGGACAACCCAATGGCCATCTAGCTCAGGATCCTGTCCTCTTACAGTGGCCAGTGCCAGATGCATCAGAGGGTTGAACAGAAGAGGGCAGATAGTGAGTGGATCCACCCTGTTAGCCATTCCCAGCCTCTGGCTCTGAGAGGTTTAGAGACATCCAGAGCATGGGGTTGCATCCTTGTCCGTTTTGCCTCATAGCCACTGATGGACCTGTCCTCCAGGAACTTACCTAGTTCTTATATGAACCCAGGTAGGGTATGTCTACACTACCCTCCTAGTTCGAACTAGGAGGGTAATGTAGGCATACCGCACTTGCAAATGAAGCCCGGGATTTGAATTTCCCGGGCTTCATTTGCATAAGCGGGGAGCCGCCATTTTTAAATCCCCGCTGCTTCGAACCCCGTGCAGCGCGGCTATACGGGGCTCGAACTAGGTTCGGACTAGGGTGCCTATTCCGAACTACCAGTACACCTCATTTCACGAGGAGTAACGGTAGTTCGGACTAGGAACCTAGTCCGAACTACCTAGTTCGAGCCCCGTGTAGCCGCGCTGCACGGGGTTCGAAGCAGCGGGGATTTAAAAATGGCGGCTCCCCGCTTATGCAAATGAAGCCCGGGAAATTCAAATCCCGGGCTTCATTTGCAAGTGCAGTATGCCTACATTACCCCGCTATTTCGAACTAGCGGGGTAGTGTAGACATACCCTTATTCTTTTGGCCTTTACCACATCCAGTGGCCAGGAGTTCCACAGGTCAATTGTGTATTGTATGAAGAAATATACTGCCTTATGTTCGTTTTAAATCTGCTGTCTATTCATTTCATCAGGGGACCCCTAGCTCTTCTATTATGTGAAGGGATAAATGCCCTATTCACTTTCTCCCCACCAACCATGTTTGTATAGTCCTCTATCCTATCCCCTCTCAGTCGTCTCTTTTCCAAGATGAAAAGTTTTATTAATCTCTCCTTTTACAGAAGCTGTTCCACACCCCTCATCATTTTTGTTGTCCTTTTCTGAACCTTTTCCAGTGCCAAGGTATCTTTTTTGAGCTGAGGTGACCGCATCTGCATGGTTTGGGCGTGCCATGGATTTATCCAGAGGCAATATGGTGTTTTGTATCTTATTATCTACTCCTTTCTTAATGATTCCCAACATGCTGTTCAGTTTTTGGCCTGCTGCTGTGCATCCAGCAGCTACATCTGCAGAGACAACTCCCAGATCTCTCTCAAACGGTTCTAGCTAGCTTAGCTCCCCTCCTTTAGTCTGTCCCTATAGCCAGATATTATAACAGGCAAGATACAGTCATTCAAGTCCCAAAAGAGCATCCATAAGGGTCAGCTGCCATCAGGGCCGGACGGATGCATGGGCAAGCCAGGCAGTTGCCCAGGGCGCCAACCGACGGGGGGCGCCTGATGGCAGCTGTAAGGGGCGCGCGGCATCCGTTATAGCTGCCATCAGGCACTGTGCGCCCGGCTCTCACAGCACCAGCCCCGAGGCGCCGGCCAGCAGCACCCTTCCCCCCACAGACACGGGGCCCTGCACGGCCCGGCGCGTGTGCCAGCAGTGGTGGCCGGGCTGGGCTGGGCAGCGCATGCACCGTGCACCCTGGGGGACGACCCCGGGCTGCGCACCAGTGGCCATGGCCAGCCCACGCATGCGCCATGCGCCCTGGGGGTGGTCCCACGCACCCTGAGGGGGAAGTCCCACACATGCACCGTGATCCCGGGCCCGGGGCACCAAAAGGGCTCGGGCTGGCCCTGGCTGCCATTGGCCACGTGCTATCAGCTCAATAGGGCTTGGCTTGTGAAACCACTCGCCCAAGAGAGGAGAAAGGCATCTGACCAGGAACCTTCCTCTAATCCCAGTCGCGAACAGACCTGAGGGCACTTTACATTCTGCATGGCATGGAAGAGATTGACTTGGGGAGATCCCCACTCTTGGAAGAGCCTGAAAGCCATCTTGGGATGAAGGTCCCATGGGTGGTGAGAGGCAAACGGCCTGCTCAGGCTTTCTGTGAGGGTGTTCTTGGCTCCAGGAAGGCATCGTGTATGAGGCAGGAGTCCCAGAGAGTGAGTGCCTCCTGGCAAGGGCTGCAGAGCAGCACCTCCCTGCCTGTTGATATAGGACACTGTGGCCACGTTATCTGTGAGGACCCTGACCACTTGCCTGGCAGGCTTGGGAAGAACACTTCTCATGCCTTGTGGACTGCCCGGAGCGCTTCATGTGAAGGCCGAGCTCCGTGGGGCCCCACGTTCCCAGTGTCTGCACTGTGCCGAGGTGGCTGCCCAGCCCCGATCTGAGGCACTACACACCAACTCCAGGGCGCGTCATGGCAGCCGAAATGGCCTTCCTGCCAGGACATTCTCTGGTACCATCCACCACGGCAGCGCCTGGAGGATGTTTGAGAGGAGGGTCATCGCTCCATCTCGCGAGTGTCTGGCTGATGAGCAAGCTGATGTCAAGCACAGCTGCAGAGGGCACATTCTGAGCCTGGTGAAGCTGCCACAAGCCCCAGTGTGCTCATGCACGCTCTGGCTGTGGTTGGCAGTGCAGCTGACACTTGGCGAATGAGGCCCGCGAGCGACTCGAACCTGTCTGGAGGTAGAACTTGCACTGCCACCAAGTCGAGGACCCCTCTGCTGAACTTGATCCTTTGAACTGGCACTAACAGACTTTTCCTTGTTTACCGGGAGACCCAGTTGCTGACACGTGTCCAGGAGGAGAGCGACATCGCAATGGACCTTATTCTCGGACAGCCCTGTGACCACCTAGTCATCAAGGTAGAAAAGTACCTAGACCCCCTTGGGTCTGAGGTATCCTGCCACCATCAACACACACTTGGGGTATATCTAGACTACAGGCTTTTTTGATAGAGGCTTTGTTGACAGATAGTGTCGACAAAGCTTCTGTCGACAAAGAGCATCTAGACTGCATCCAGTTCTGTCGACAAAGCAAGCCGCTTTGTCAACATGAGAGTGTAAACACAAAGGACAGTGTAGATGCAATAACACCTTCTGTCGACAGAACTCTGTCGACAAAAGGCATTATTCCTTGTAGCATGAGGTTTACCGCCATTGACAAAACTGCCGAGTTCTGTCAATGTTATGTTGACAGAACTCGGCGATAGTGTAGCTGCAGGTATAGTTTTGTCAACAAAAGTCCACTTTTGTCGACAAAATCCTGTAGTCTAGACACACCCTTGGTGAACACTGTGAGGACTGTAGCAAGCCCAAAGGGGAGGACCATGAACTTGTACCTCCTGTGAAGTGAAGGAAGCACCTGTGTCCCTTGAAGATTGAGCTGTAGAAGTACGCGTCCTTGAGGTTGAGGGTGGCATCCAGGCTGGGGGAAGCCAGTGAGAACATGCAAAACTCAAGTCTGCGTAGATGGTGGTTCAGGCCGTGCAGGTCAAGAAATAGGATGTCGCCTTCCCTTGGCTTTTGGGATTTAAAAATAACAGGAATAAAAGCCCTGGTTTCCATGCAAGGGTGGGACCTCCTGCACTGCTCCCATGCAGAGCAATCCTTCCACCTCCTGTGTGAAAAGAGTCTTGTGAGATGGGTCCCGGAAGTGGGACGGGGAAGGTGGGTGGGAAGGTAAGGTAGCGGAGAGCTGGTGGGGGTAGCCCTGACCTGTTGTGGTGAGGACTCAGCCATGCGAGGTGATGGCCCTCCAGGCCGAGAGGCAGGGCTGGAGGTGGGATGAAAACAAAAGGGGAGGAGGATCTGGCTTGAGAGGTATATAATCCTAGAACACTAGAACTGGAAGGGACCTTGAGAGATCAAGTCCAGTCCCCCGCCCTCATGGCAGGACCACGCACTGTCCAGATCATCCCTGATAAATGTCTATCTAACCTGCTCTCAGATATCTCCAGCAATATCTCCAGATATGTTGCCTCCAAGTGTGCTCTCAAAAGGGGCACTTGCTGGCGGCCTTGGAATGGTTAGAGGTGGGTTGGGTGGCTGGTTGTGCTTGCCTGCCCTGCTTCCTTCTGTACGACTTGGACTCCTAAGGGCTGGGCCTGGCCCAGTATAGGCTCCACAAGAAGGAGAGGGAGGAGGTTGAAATGTTTCCCTCTCCATTCCCTGGACATAGAATCTGTGAGCTTTTATGCTGGTCCTTGGGTCTTATGAGAGTCTAACTTGGTGTCTATGTTTTCTGCCAACAGGGCCTGACTGTGAGCTCTGGGCCTCCACAGACAAGACCTAGAACAGGAGCCACACCGACCTGTGCATGGAGATGGCTGAGGCCATGAATCAGGCCATCAAATCCGTAGTGTCCAGTGCCACTTGCAGCACCGTTCTAGCTACTACTACCCCCTCCTCTGCGGCGCCTTGAACTCCCGCCTGGGGCTCTCTGGCAAAGAGGACTCAAACGTTGCCACTGACTGCCCCAGGCTCCAGTCCAGTCGGACAATCAAGGCCTGGTTAGCCACATGCACCTGGAACTGGCTGACAAATACAGTTTGCATCCTGATAGCTCCAGGCGTTTGGAGTCTATTTTTGGGGGTGGGATCAGTTGACCTGGCTCCAGCCTGTGGTTCACCAACTCTACCACGAGTGAGTTTGGGGCCAGGAGGGTGTACAAATAGTCATGGCCGTTAGCAGGGACAAAATACTTGTGTTCTCCCCTTAGAGATTGGGGGGACTGAGGAGGCGTTGGCCCGACGGCCTTGGCTAGCTTGGCTACTCCTTCATGTAGAGACAAGGCGACCATGGCTGGAGCCACTTGCCCCAGGACACCAAAGAGGGTGTCGGTGGGTTCCTCCACCTCCTCTTCCTGGAGATCCAGGTGGGCAGCCACCCACTTCAAGAAAGCCTCGTGCACCCTGGCGCCCTGCATCAGGCAAGGGGGACCACAAGGCCTGGGCTGACTGCTCCTCCTCAGGAGGTGGATGCTGGCCCTCTGCCTCCTCCTGCACCAGTGGGGTGCCCAATCTGGCTGAACTCGGTGCCAGGGGCTGGATAATCGGTGGTACAGGGGGTGCCTCAGAAACCCTGGCTACTGACTGGGTAGCTTGCAGCTGCATCAAGAAACCACATGGGGTCCACAGGCATCATTGCGAAAGCCACGGTGCCTGTGGCCATGGTGATGACTGTGTGACTGCAGGAGGTGCCAGGGTGGGCGGTTCAGGTCTTGATGACGATGCCTGCGCCCAGTGGGTGGGAAAACTGTTCCAAAAGGGCCCCCACAGCCCTTTACTCCAGTCCCTGCCGTGCTGGGAGCTGCAGGAAGAGGCGATTTCAGAGACCAAGAGGAACGCCCATGGCTGCGAGTCAGCGACTGAAAGCAGCCCCTGAACCACTTCTCGATGGTGATGACCAGCGACATGGAGATCTCTGGTGCCGGGAAGAGGAACGGGTGCTGGAGAACCTGCCCTGGAAACCTCAGTGATGTGCGATAGTCCCAGTGTGGGGAGCAGCATCAATTTTGTGGGGACCTGTCTTGAGATCAACCCTGCTGGCAGGGTCAGTGACTGGCCCCACTGTGCCCGGCTTGCAGGACAATGCCTGCCTCTGAAGGTCTGCACAGCTTTTCCAGCAAAGGTCTAGATCTCGAGCCTGACCTTTGCCTCCCCATGGCAGGGTGTATTGGGCTCTGGAGCTCTCTCCTGAGACCTTGCTGGAGGGTGGAGCATGGGGTGGCTGGTGACTGCAGCAGTAGCGAGGACTTGCCCCTGTGCCAGGGCCCCGGTGTCAAGGGTGTCGGCAGGATGGGCAACCTAATAATGTCCTGTGCTGCCTGAAGCACCTCCAGGTGGAGGGGACCTGTACAGTCAGTGACTGGGGGTGGGGAGCCTTCTCTGGTGTCACATCCTGGTCCGATGCCAGCTTGGGCCCAAGGGACTTGTCCTTCCCTGTCTTCTTGGCCTGTTTCTTCAGAACCATTGAAGATTCCTGGTGCCGAGACGTCATCGGTGCCGGGAGGGTGCTCTGCAAGGCACTGGTGCTTGGCACCAAGTCAGACTGTTGGTCTTGCAGAGCCAAAGCCGACTTCATCAGCAGTGACTTTAACCTAAGGCCTCTGTCTTTCAAGCTCCATGGATGGAAGACAGCAAAGGCAGTTCTCATGAGCATCACTAACAGTGACCCTCTGCAACTCAGGCCTTGTCTACACTGGCATATTTTGTCACCTTTTGGCAACAAAACAGTGAGAGCGTTTACACTACAATGTGATTTGTTGGGGAAAACACCTGGTTCTGGTGCCAAAAACTTCCACACCTGCAAGAGACTTTGTCTTTTCCCCTCCCTTTATTGTTGACAAAGAGCCAGCAAAGACTCTGCTTTTAAACTTGTCCTTTAGTTTTTTAGTATTTATGTTTAATGCAGTGATTGTGCACTTCCAGTTCTAGAGGAAGGCTGCGGGGATGACCAAGAAGTTCATAACTCAGGTATTTGTGACTTGGAGGCTCTCACTGTAATAGGTAGTGGGTTTCAAACAAACACCCAGTGTGCAGACCTGTGGAACTCCTCGCTGATGGATGGCATGAAAGTGTAACAGGATTGAAAAAAGAATGAATGAGATTCCAGGAAGGCTCAGTCCAGTAATGGCTGTTAACTTAGATGGCCAGGAACATGACTCTGGGTGTTTCTAAACCTCTGACTGACTCACATGCTGATTGCTCCATGCCGTGCACTGGGAAGCCCACTTCCGCAGCAGTGAGTGTGAATCTGCCTCTCTCCAGCCACAATAGAACCCTCCCCCCTTTTTAAAAAGCCCTCTTCCAACCAGGATATGCCCAACTTCCATGTCCTTCCTGACGCCATGGCTCTCCTGTGCGTCGGGGATTATCTGTCACCCTATCACCGCAGGCAGGGGGAGGGGGGAAAAGAAAAATCCCAGCTCAAGGCTACCCAGACCTATTCCACCTGTTGATCAAACTTTTAACTGTCAAAGAAACAGGGTGCGCAGGTCAGACGTGAAGTGAAAGTTCTGATTCCACATCTATTTACTGTAAATTGTGCCATGAAATTGGGCAGGTATGCTATATTTGGAGCAACGAAATATTCATCACTACCCCAAGGGGCTGGGAATGGGGTATTGTCACAGGAGAATGCTGTCTGTGCGGTGACTAAGAACCACACAGCAAACTGTTCATCTGAAGTCTGATCTTTGAAAATACAATTTTTTTTTAAACAGGAATTTCGTGGTAATTTTGCTGCTGGACGGGTAAATAAAACCCTGACACTGTCCAGGAGTAAAAGAGATTTTAAAGAATTGTCAGGCTTTTGGCAGAATCAGGATCAGTGAAACCCGCCCAGCATCATCCCCTTGCGTACTGATGGTGCAGCCAGGGGGGTCAGAACAAGATGGGTGTCCAGCATGTGCTCACTGTCTGGCCACTGACTGCCAATGCACTAAGCTGGTCTGACCCCTAGCCAAGCAGCCCCCTCCCTGCCCAGTTCTCTGCCAGCCTCACCTTAGCAGAGTCCCCATGGGTTATCGGGCGGTCCGACACGGCCTCTGCTGAAAACCTGCCCAAAGCCAACAGAACGACGAGGAGACTGGCTAGGAAGCCCATAGTGCCAGGAGAAAGGATCCAACGGAAGAGTGTGGAGCTCAGGGCCAGCCAGTCTGAGCCCCTTTGGCCCGCCAGCTGCTCTGCAGGGCAGGTAAATAGAACAGCTGACGTCAGCTCTAGCTCAAGGGTCAGGGTTGGTGGTGGTGGGGGAAGAGATGACAGGGTGTTTGCCCTGACGAGGAGGCAAGTGGAAGATCACTCCCCAGCTGGCTAGATCAGAAGCAGCACCTGCAGATGGATTGGTGGTGGGGAACCTGGCACCATGGGATGTGTAGAGGGGGGTTGAGGGAGCCAGCAAGGGGAGCCCTTCTTGGGCACAGGGACTCCTTTTTTAGCCCTGCAGTAAGCCCCCTTCTCCCAGAATCACATTGTGCCCCAAGTCCTCGACTCTGCCTGGCTTCCCGTGGGCAGTGGATGTTTGCTAAGAGTTACATTGGCTGCAATCCTAGACAGGGAGGGGTTGAGGTAGACGGGGGGGTGGGGAATGTCCTCCCCTGCCAGGAATCAGGCTGTCCCCCCAAATATCTCCCTCCCCTGGTAGTTAGTGTTGGCCCTTATGCAGTGTTCTTCCCTTGGGAGTCAGCTCAGAGATGGCCACCTGGCGAGGGGTCCCTGTGTAACCAGCCACTCCGCCCCAGAGGTGGTTGCATCTCCACAAAGCAGGAAGGCTCCCAATGGGCAGAGAAGCACACACTGCTCCCCTAAAGGCGTCAGATGTGCAGAGGCTGCCAGGCAGCTTTTGGGTTGAGCATATAGTTGTCTTTTTATTTCGGAGAAGTTATGGTTAAACACACACAGATGCAGAAAGATAAATATTGGATTGTTCTCTACGGGTCTTCCACACAGTCACAGTTGGAACAGAGAGACCAGGCTAAAAGCGGCTGGAACACAGGATTTCTGTGGGGTTGAATACGTGGGTTTTTTGCTCATTTGTTGCTTTGATTATTTTTCTTTTAAACCATTTAGTTAGATCTCTAAAGTGCCATAAAACTAACCAGAGGTGCGTCTAGAAAATAAAGACAAAGGTACATTCAGTAGCAATGCTCCACGCTCACTGAGGACTCAGTGACAAAAGTGCAAAAGGTTTCAGACGGACAGCTATGTACATATTGGTGACTGCCCCCTCCCACGCCCCCACCCCCTGCATACCTCCGCTCCAGCTCCTGGGGGAGGAGAGTGGGACACGTTCCCAGAATGCCTTTGGTGCTTTCTGCTCTATTCCCCCTCTCCCCGCCTCATGCAACCTGCAATGTACTCTTCTGCTGCCTGTGAGCAATGCAATGGCCACTGCAAGCTGCTGCAGTGAAGGGGGATGCCAGTCATTGCAATGTGGGGCTGTTGCAATGCTGTGGGATGGGGTGGGCTGCATTATCCCTACAGGTCACCACCATGCAGCAGAAGAGGCAGCTACAATACATGGGCAGGCTGCAACGGCCACAGCGCTGCATGAGGAAGGGTGGAGTGCAGCAGGTATGGCACCACATCGCAGGGGAGCCGTGCGGCACGGCTGGGGAGGGGGCTGGAATGTCCATGATGTGTGCCCGAACGCTGCAGGCGTGAGGGAAGGAGCGTTGCATTGCTGGGCCTCGGGGCCACCTGCACGAAGGAGAGCAGGGAATTGCATGGCTGCAGCAGAGGGGGCAGCCGTGCCATCCCAATGCAGCACCTCGCTGCATTGCCGCGCTGCAGGAATCGCCCAATGGAAATGTACACGCACACACCCCGGCCCAACTTCAGGTGCTGCAGCCCTTGCCCCTGCAGCCACTGGGGGTACTGCTGGACTGGGAAGGCTCCCCCAAGTCAATCAAGGCTTAGGGCAAGGCCTCCTTCCCCAGCCTCCAAGTCCAAGATGTGCTCTGTGCCAGGCAGCACCCCCTGCTGGCCAGACAGATGGGGCAGTGACAGCCCCCCCCCCACTTTGGAATGGGGGAGGGATTCTTTGCTTCCCCCCCCAGCTCAATGATCCATGGGGATCATGGGCAAGTTTTGGGGGGAAGTTGGGGAGAGATTTAGGAGCTGGTGCAGGGGCAGGATGGGGGGAGGTCAGGTGAATTTAGGGGAATGATTCAGAGATAAGAAGGGGAAGATCAGGGGGCAGCAGTGACACTGTGGAGTGTCAGCTTTGTTTCCTCCAAACTGCATCCCTCATTTCCTCTCTACCTCACAAGTTAAGCCAAGGAGATCACATACCACTCCCCCCAGCTACTAGGGTGTATAAATGGGATCAAACCTCAGATTCCCCCCCCAAGCTCCAAGGAAATCCACACACCCCTTTGCTCCCCCAAATGTGACCCACTAGGGCAGCAAAGGATTCTGAGAGCAGCACAATCCCAGGCCCACACACTTCCAAATCCACCCCCTCCAAGGTGTATCTCAAGTCACTGGTACCCCAAAGGTTAGGGATTGGGGGGGCTAACACCCCTCATGTGCCCCAAAAGAGTGAAGGAATCTGGCTTTTGGAGGGGAGGGGGAAGATCTGCAGAATAAGGGGTGCCTGTCACCCCAAGTATCTGCAATGCAATCCTACACCCAGAGATCGGTTGGTGGGCAGATGGATTGGTGTGACGAGGCAGCTGGTGGGAGAGGTACGAGGAGCGGGAAGGTGGTAGATGTGGTGGGGCATAGGGAGCAGGTTTAGGAGGCACCATTAGGGAAGGACTGGGGGATGGGACGTTAGGGACACTGGCGGGGAAGCTGCTTTGGAGGGGCAGAGGGGTGGATGTTCAGGCTGCAGGCATGGAGAGCAGGTTTTGTGGGGAGAGGGATCGGGGGGCTGGAGTTTGCTGGGTGGGCAGAAGGGCTCACCACAACCCTCCCTGCTTTTGGAGTTGCTTTAACTACAGTTGTTTATGAGGAGTCTCTTTTGGAGGGGGATGCTCCCATTTCCTACATGACCCCCCACCCTGGCATGTGGGGGGGTAAGCAGGAAAAGGGCTAGTGCAGTAGGGAGGGTCAGTGGCCCAGACTGGAGAACAATTAGTGCAATAGGACCGAAGAGCTGGAGCGGTGGAAGGCTCCCCGGCCCGAAAGGAAAATGTGACTCAGCCGGTTGAGGCTCCAAAGCAAAGCGTCACCAGTGACTGTAGAGCCTGGCGCCCCGCCAGGGCTAGGAGCGCGGGAAAGGGGGAGCTGGGGTGGAGGCTGGATGCAGAGGGAGAAAGGGGGTAGGGGACAGGGTGGGATGCTCAGGACAGGAAGCTGAAGGCAGCAACAGGTGAGGAGGGAGCCCAGGAACTGCTGGAGGATTTGTGCCCCTGCTGGGAGCAGCCAGCCTGGGGTAGCTGGGAGCTCCCCCTGCTCCCCCCCAACCCCTGCTGGGACACTGCAGGAACTGGATTTGGGGAGGGGGCTGCAGTGCATTCTGGGAGCAGATACAGTGTCCCCTCCCATCCAGGCTCCCCCACTCCCAAACTGTCTCCCTACCCTTCAGAGGTGGGGGTTCAGGACGGGAAATGGGACACACTCATCTCCCAGACCCCCCACACTGGTCCCTCTCAGCTACAATCCCTCCCCAACCCCATCGCAGTGCATGCCTGGGAGCCCTGCCCCCACCAGATGAGTCAAGAGCAAGAGGGGCTCTGGGGGGAACTACGAGGGGAAAGGTTCCTGAAAGGTGTGGCAAGGGGGGGGAGGGTCCTGAGGAGTCATGGAAGGGGGAAGAGATTGAAGAGGGCACTCCATCTGGAATGGCGGCTGTCAGTCATTGCTTCCCCCCATACGCACCAGTCAGGAACAATACCTCTGCCCCATCTCGTCTCCAGTATCCTGCCCCGGCCACCTCACATCCCAGCTCCAGCATACTCCTCACATCACACTTCACAGGGCCTCCTCTACTTGGCTCCGGCACCTCTCCCTCCACTCCCTTACCTTGGCTCCAGCACCTCCGCAGCAAGGCTATGGCATAGTCCCCCCTCTATTGTGGCTCTGGCTGCCTCCCCAACTTGGCTGCAGCACTGCTCCTTCCCCCCTCTGCCCTGTCTCTAAGCTCAGCTCTAGCACCTCCACAGCCAGGCATCAGCACTCCTTCCTTTCTCCACGCCCCTAGGTTAGCTCCAATACCTCCGTGCCTCAGCTCTGGCACCCCGTCCTCCATTCCTATACCTCTGCTCCAGCGTCTCCACCGCCCAGCTCTGGGACCCCATCCCCAAATCTCATCTTCGGCACCTCCAAGCCAGACTCCAGTGTCCTTCCCTCCACTCCCCCTCTTTCGGCTCAGAAACTAGGCTCTGGCACAGCTCCCCTTTATCACAGCTCTGGGGGCATCCCCCACTTGCCTGCAGCACCTCTTCCTCAGTTTTCCCACCTTGGGTCGGGTGCCTCCTTAATTGGCTCAAAATACCCTCCCCTAATTGCAGCCCTGGAGCTCCCCTGCATCTCCCCCAACCCTGCTGCCTCCAGCATCCCCCCCATCGCAGAACCAGCACCTGCCACCGAGCCCAGCTCCGGCGCCTACCCCCCAACTCTCACAGGAGATTTCCCTTGTTCAGGCGCTCGGGTGCCGAGGGCTCTCCCCGGACCACCCCCCGGGGTACGGCTGTCCCACCCCCGACCCCAGCTCCGCTGCCAGCCCCATGGGCCCCGGTGCTCCCTGCCTCCTGGGCCTCATTCCGGCAAGGGTTCACCGAGTAGCCAAAAACACTGGGTAGGAAAGGCAGGGGCTGTCCTTTGTCATCTGGGAGGACCATGTTCAGAGCGACAGGCAGCGCGGCCAGGTTGGTGAAGTTGTAGGGGTAGGCGGCCAGCAGCTGGTGCCCGTACATGAGCGGGTAGGGGTCAGGGTAGAAGCTCACTTTGCCCTCCCCTTCTCCAGACCCGGCTTTGCCCATGGTGCTAAACGGGATGGCGCTTGGGTAGGCAAGGAAGGGAGGTTTGTCTTCTGCCTCCTTCCGGGTCCGGCAGCCCCCCGGTGCCAGCAGGGGCAGTGGGTACTCCTGCACTGGGTACCTTTCCTGGAAGCCTTCCCTCTCCTCCTCCTCTGGGGGCGCCGGGGCCAGGCCGGTGTGCGAGATGACGGGGTCTTGCAGGGAGAGGGCAGCTGGGGGGCCGGGCAGCGCTGGAGCCAACTCAGTATGGCTGGTGGTGGCCTCGGCCAGAGGGGCAGCCGCCTCCACCGCCGTGCCCGTCTCGGGTGGCATCTCCTCTTCTTCCTCCTCCTGGGGTGGTGCTATTACCGCCCCCTGACTCTCCGGCGTGTCCTGCTGACTGGCAGTGCGGGCCCGGCTGGCCTCCACAGCTGGTGCCTCTCCACTGGACGACGAAACCTGCATCTCCTGAGTGATTTCCTCCTTGACAGCCGTCAGTGCCGGCTCCTCTGGCTTCTTGGAATAAGCGATGACGGTGGTGAGGGCAGGCGGGACAGGCTCCTGGATCTCCCCCTCATGCCGCTTCATGTGCCGGCTCAGCGCCGCTGCTGTCTTGCAAACCTTGGCACAGTGGGTGCAGGTGAATTTAACCGAAGGCTTACGGCCTACCCGGTGGGCCGGAGCCGGAGCCGGATTGTCTTTGCCTGACCGCTCATGCACGCGCTCGTGCTTCCGGAGTTTCTTGAGGGCCGAGAAGAGTTTGCCGCAGGCTCCACATTCATGCTTCCACTCAGTGCTGCCGCGCCCGGCCTTGTGCACCGGCTCAGGCGCTGTGGCGTCGGAACCACCGGGACTAGGCGATGCTTGGGCGGATGCTGCGCTGGGCTCCACCCCTTCCTCCTCTTTCTCTGCCCGCTTCATCCAGCGCAGGGACCTCAGCTTCCGGCGCCACCGTGAAGAGCGCTTCACCTTGGGGACGCCAGAGCCGGCCCCACCCGAGCCAGAGGCCTTCCGCTTGGGCTTGTAGGTATAATAGGGACGCCAGAGCTGATCTTCGGCATCCCGATCACTCTCCTCATCACCACTCTCGTTGGCATAGGAACTGCTGGCACGTTTGCCAGAGCCAGGAGTCGGTTTCTCAGCTGGGCTGAAATCGAAGCGCTTGGGGCCACGCGGGCTCTTGTCCAGCATCAGGTCAGTCTCAGAGATGCGCCGCTTAACGATGGCTTCTTCGCCGATCCGCACCGTGATCTGGCAAAGCGGGGCGCTGCGGCTCTCCGAGGTGGCACCCACATAGGCCGGCTTGGCCATGTACGTCATGGTGCGGCCAGGCCGCAGGCTGCGGGGTTTGGATGGCTCCCCACTGCCCGCCTCCTCCGAGGCATGCTCTGCCGCTGCCTTCTGGGCTTGGATGTACTCCTTCAGCACTTGCTTTTTGAGGGGCTCAGCCGGGGCAGGGCGGGGAGTGGCCAGTTTGCTGTTGTAGGTGATGACAGAGGAGGCCTGGCCACCCCCGCTTCCTGCGGTCAGCACCGACGTGCTGTGCACGATGACTGAGGAGGCCGGGTGACCGTAGGCGATGACTGAGGGGGCCTCGCCATCTGGCTGCACCCGCCGCCCCTCCTCTGTCGTCGCCCCGAAGCCCGTTTCAACCGGGAATGGCGGTGCTGGTGCTGTTGTCTCGTTCTGCTCAGCTGGCGCCGGCAACAGAAACCGCTCAGCCTCAGGCATCTCCAATGCACTGGCAGCCCCAAAGACAGGACCCACCTCCCCGGAGTGTCCCATGGGGTCCGCGTCACCCAGCGCCACAGGGAGGGGTTGTGGGGGCAGCAACAGGCCCTCAGGCAACAGCCCCTGGCTGTAAGTCTTGTAGGGTCGCTTCTGGGAGCGCATGGGCAGCAGGCGGTAGAGCTTGAGTGCATTGAGTTTGGGCTTGTAGCCCCCATTGGGCGTCTTCTCAGAGGAGATGAGTCCCGGGTTGATGCCATGAAAGGCCTTCTGGTGTGTCTTTAGGTTGTAGTAGGTGACAAAGGTCTCCCAGCAGAAGATGCACTGGTACCGGCGCTCCCCGGTGTGCCAGACCTCGTGTTTGGTCCGGTACTCAGCCAGGGCAAAGACTTTGTCACAGTAGCGGCAGGGGTACTTGCGCCGCCAGGAGTGGACGTTGGAGTGGCGCTTGAGGCTGGAGAGGGTCATGTAGGAGCGCTCACAGACGGTGCAGAAGTAGATGATGTGACCGTCCACCACCTTGACGAAGTGGTCCTGCTCTGGGATGTAGTCCAGTCGCTGCAAGGCTCGGTGGCGGAAGAGCAGCCCTTTCTTGGAAGACATCGGCTTGGGCGGTGCAGAAGCAGAGGGAGCTGCTGCCGGTGCCACCGGCTGGGGCTTGAGTGATGTCTCTGGGGCAGCCACTGCCTCCTCTTCTTCCTCACCCGCTTCTTTGCACAGGACCTCATGGGTCTGCAGCCGCTTGATGTGAATGAAAGTCTTGCCACAGTGGCGGCAGGAGAGGGAGCGCCGGGAGCGGTGCAGCTTGACATGCAGGCTGAGGGCAGCCGGGGTGGCAAAGGAGCGGTTGCAGAGCCCACAGCGGAAGCTGCTGCCTGTTGGTGATGCAGAGGGTGCTGGCTCACTCCCAGCGGCCTCGGTGACAGGGGGTTCACTGCCTTGGTCCCGCTCCCACTCAGAGGCACCATGCAGGAGGGCCGGCTCAGCGGGTGCTGTGCTGAGCGCGTAGAGGATCTTTGCAGTCTCGTTGTCTGCCTCCCGCTCTGGGCTGGGCGGCTCCTGGACACAGACGGGGCTGGTGGCTTCGGCTGGCCGCGACGGGCATGTCAAGTCCACTGGGGAGCCACAGGATCTGGGGGAGGAGACCGAGGCATCTCCAGAGCCCTCGGGGCTCCAAGCGTCGCTCATCTCCTTGGCTGGAGCCGTGTGGTCTAGGTTCTCCAGCCAAGCGATGCCGAGGCGGCGCCCAGCAGCCCCGATCCGCTGAGCGGCAGCTGGGCTGGACACCGAGAGGCGGGACCTGTAGATGAAGTTAAGGATGTCAGAGAAGACCCCAGCCTGGATGTCGGGCAGCTCAAGGACCTGGGCAGGCTGGCAGCCGGCGAGCTCTTCCGACAGCACCTCCTTGAAGTAGGGACTGGAGGCTGCCAGCACGTTCTTGTGGGCCTGGAACTTGGTGTCTTCAGCAATGATGGTCACGTCGCAGAACTGGCCCCGCAGGCGCTGCTCATTCAGCTCCACCAGGAGGGAGCGGGAGTGACCCACATCTGAGAGCTCCACGACTGGCGCCATCCCGGTGCCACAGAACTGGAGAGGGAAGAAACAAGCATTAGTGGTGTGGAAACTAGTGGCTAGAGTGGGAGAGGAGAGGTTGGGTGCCAGCACTCCTGGATTCTCTCCCTGGCTCTGGGAGGACAGGGGAGCTAGTGATTAGCACCACGGGGTGCCTGCCCCCTTTACAGCCCTGAGTGGTGGTGCTGCAAGCTCTCAAAAAAACACACCCAACCCCCCCAATCCCACAATGTCCTCTCCCCATGGAGGGGTGTTGTTTCCATGGCCCATGCAGCCCCATGACAGGACTGCAACACAAGGCTCGGGGCTTGGGATTGGTATGCGGGGGGGAGGGGAGGGGAGGGGGCGCACATTTGTCGAGATGGATTTGGCATCAGTGAGGCTGGGACATGGGTCAAGCTGGGTCCCAACTCGGCATCCGTCAGGCTGGGCTGGGAATGCAGGTCGGCCTTGGTCTGGCCAGGGGGACTGTGGGGTCGGACAGGGTTGGCGTCATTCGGGCTAGGCTGCAGGCCAGACTTGGCATTGGTGGGTCCACGCCAGAGAAGTTCTGGGGCTTTGCCTATCAGATTGGGGGCAGCCCCCAACCTCTCCCTCCAGGCTTCCTCCCACTCTCCAGACGGGAACCATTTTGCATAGGGATTCCCAGCTGGCAGCTAAAATGGCTGAGGGAAGCGGAGGCCGCTGCCAGCTGCGATTAGCAGCGAGGAGCTGGCCCGGCCCCACCACTCCAAGCAGACGTCGGCTCGTCCGCTTCTCACCCTGCCCCCAGGCACCCAACCAGCCCTCAGAGCCACCTGTTCTGGGCCTGACACCAGCAGTGCCCAGCCCCAGCTCCCAGGCAGAGGGGCAGGCGGGGACATTGCTCAGACAGGCCAGGGTCAGGGAAGGGGCAGGACAGGCCCTATCAGGCAGCTAGTCAAACCTGTCTGTCTTGTCCTGAGCTGCCCCCATACCCACATTCCCCGTCCTCTCACTCCTTCCCATGGATCCCAGATCCACCCTTGGCCAGTACCTGGATCCTCCTGTCCCACATTCCTCAAAGAATAGAAGTAGGGGTGAGAATTGAAGAGGGATAGGAGTTCAGCTGGGTCCCCTGTTCTAGAAGGGACAGGCCTTTGCCCCATTCCCCACCCCCCTGAGCCAGACAGTGCCTACCCTAGGGCCAGGTGGGAGCCAGTATCCTGTAGAAGTGACAGGCTGCTGTCCCATTCCCTGCCTCCCTGAGCCAACCAATCCCTACCCTGGGGCCAGATAGGAGCTGGCATCCCCTACAGGGGTTCCATTGGCACAGAGGCTATGGGGCTGGGGAGCAGAAATTCATCACTTTCCCACACCTCTCCCAGGCAAAACAGGGAGAGCAGGTTACCGTGAAGACCTGAGCAACAGTGCCTAGAACAAACTAGTAATATTTCTAGAGCTAACCAGCCTTGCCACAGAGACCTGGGCAGAAGGGCCTAGCAGGGGGTGGGGTTCTAGATTCAGCCAACACTGTCACAGAGCCCGAAGCAGGAGGGCCTAGAAGGAGCAGGTTCTAGACCCAGGTAGCATTGCCACAGATACCCAAGAAGGAGAGCTTAGCAGGGGGCGGAGTTCTAGCTCCAGGTGGCATTGCCAAGGAGACCCAAGGAAGAGGACCTAGAAGGGGACAGAGTTCTAGATCCAGCCAACATTGCCATGGAGACCCAAGGAGGAGGGCCTAGCAGAGGGCAGGGTTCTAGATCCAGCTGGCGTTGCCAGGGACACCTGGGCAGAGGGGCCTAGCAAGGGTTAGTTGCCCCTTTACCTGTGGGAGGTGGCCTCATCGACTATGTGTTGCTGCCTCACAGCCCCTCGGCTCTGCTTGTCCCTGGACAGGATCCTCTGTGGAGAGACGCCAAAGGTTAGGCGCTGAGATTCAAGGCAGGCGCGGGGGCTGGGATCTCAGACTCCTGGGTTCTCTCCCCAGCTCTGGGAGAGGAGTGGGGGCTGGTGGTTAGAGTTGGGGGGGGAGGGGAAGGAGACTGGGCACCAGGACTCCTGGGCTCTATCCACAGCTTCAGGAGGGGAGTGGCATCAAGTGGCCAGAGCCAGGGGGCTGGGCATCATGACTCCTGGATTCTATTCCTGACTCATTTTGTGGCCATAGGTGAGGCCCATCGTCTTCCCCCCATGCCTCAGTTTCCCTTCTGTCTAATCCAGGGAATGCAGCATCACTGGTCATACAATGGAGCAGAGAGCGGGAGGGCATTGTATATCCATGTCATGCTTGTCCCAGAATGTTCTGGGCATATTCTGGGTCCAGTGCCCAACAGGATAGTTCTCTTTGCAAGTTTCTCACACTAGCCTATTAAAGACCAAGCTCCCAGAGTCACTGGATTAAAGTTTTCATATATGGGAGAGAAGAGGCTAGAAAATGGGTCCCAGCTACAGGCCCAGAACCCAGAAAATAAATACAATGAAGACTATGTTAAAATCCCTCAATTATTAAGCTAATGGTGTGTGGGGGGGAGCGGGAGTTAGACACTTGAGGTTTAGGGCGATGGTAGAGCAACATCAGAATTTCTGGGATAAGAGAGGCCTGGATTCAAAACCACATCTCTACTCAAACCTCTGCATTTACCACACCCAGCTGCCTTTCTCCACTAGGGACGTAAGGGTACGTCTACACTACCCCCCTAGTTCGAACTAGGGTGGTTAATGTAGTCATACGAAGTTGCAAATGAAGCCCGGGATTTAAATATCCCGGGTTTCATTTGCATCTTGCTGGGCGGCACCATTTTTAAATCCCCGGTAGTTCGGACTCTGTGCCCACGGCTACACGCAGCACGGAGTAGGTAGTTCGAATTAGGCTTTCTAATTCAAACTACCATTACTCCTTGTGGAACGAGGTGTAACAGTAGTTCGAATTAGAAAGCCTAATTCGAACTACCTACTCTGTGCCGCGTGTAGCCGCGGGCACGGAGTCCGAACTACCGGGGATTTAAAAATGGCACCGCCCAGCAAGATGCAAATGAAGCCCGGGATATTTAAATCCCGGGCTTCATTTGCAACTTCGTATGACTACATTAACCACCCTAGTTCAAACTAGAGTGGTAGTGTAGACATACCCTAAGAGAGTAGTTGATTAGTCGACTACTCACATTCTCCCCGCACCCTTGCTGCCTCTATATAGAGGCAGCAAGGGGGGGGCAGGGAGAAGCAGCAAGTGCTGGGGAGAACTGGCTTAAAAGTCGGTTCTCCCCAGCATGGTCTCCACTTCCCCCACTGCTGCCTCTATCAGAAGCAGCAGGCAGAGAGGGACAGGGGAGACTGCTCCAGTAGCAGCCCCTGGCCATAGCATGTCCCAGTGGGAAGTTAGGGCCCCCCCCCCATGAACAGGGACTACTGCCCGTGAAGCAGCCCCTGTCTGCGGAGGAGTCCTAACTTCCTGCTGTGACCTCCACAGACAGAGACTGCTGCCGCAAAGCAGCCCCGGTCCACAGCCAGGCACTGAAGACAGGGGCTGTTATCAGCTGGGCAAGCAGCCCACTCAGACCCAGCTCGAACTGGGACCAAACCCCACTCTGGCTCTGCAATTTAAAATGCAGTAGGAGCTGGAGGACAGGCTACCTGACTTGTACTTCCTTTTAAATTGCAGAGCTGCAGCAGGGTTTGCTCCTGGCACAAGCCGGGACTGAGAGGGGCTGTCTTCTCCTATAGAGTAATCGAGTAGTCGATACAAATTCCATTCATCACTCAATTACTAAAATAATCTAAACTGAAATCCCTATTTTCCAGCCAACCCTAACAGAGTATTTTGCACTGAATTTCTTAGCTTTTTCCCCATTCCCTTTCTGCGAAATAAAGGAAAAACTGAAATCTCACACAGTTTTGATTTCTTACCTTCAAGAAGTACTGGATGGGCAGGCATCCTCCACTGAAAGAAATCACCGAGCACTCGGCAAAGGATAATCAACCCCGGGTTAAATTTGGGGAAACTGAGGCACGGAGCGGGGAAAATTATTTGCCCCGCAGGCCAGTAGCACAGCTGGACATAGAAACCACATGGCTCCAGTGCAACGTGCTAGCCACCAGCATGCATGGCCTTCAAAAACAACTGTTAAATCATAAAATGATTAACACACTGTCCCTTACGAGGCGACCAACACAGAGAGGCTTAGCAAAGGGAATTGACTGGTGTTGGGATGCTCAAATGAATATTTACTTAATTATTACTATTAATATCAGTAGTAATTATTTGCCTTAGGATAGCTGCCTCCCCTTTGTGCAAGGAGCTGTACAAAGAAATGAATCTAGCCTAGAGGTGGCTGTCACAGGTCCATCAACCAGTGAGTTACTTGGGGTTATTTATAGGCTATCTTCCTTCCCCTGGTCTCGGAGGGACAGTCATTAAATAATCCCCCACATGAGAAGAGGGATAGCTAGCCCAATGTTATAAGTGGGGAAACTGAGGCACAAAAGGGAAGGGACTTTTCTGATCACAGATGGGAACAGAATTCAGAAGTCCTGGCTCCCAAACCCCTCTTCTAACCACTAGACCTCACTCCCCACCAGAGCCAGGGAGAGAACCCAGGCATCCTGGTTCTCAATCACCCCTCCTCTAATCTTCTAGACCCCATTCCCTACTCAGAGCTGGCGAGAGATCCCAGGAGTTCTGGTTCCCGCCCCCCCCCCCGCTCTAACCACTAGACCCCACTCCCCTCCCAGCACTGTGAAAGAACCCAGATATCCTGGCTCACAGTCCCATGCCAAGGTCATATGGTAACATGTTACTAATTAAGGGTTGGCTTCAGGTTCAGCTGAATTCAGAGGGAGTCTTCCCCCTCCCCCTCCACTCTAACTGGAGCAAAGCCAGGCCATGGGGCTCTAAACATTAGCCATGGGCTAAGCAAACACTGCAGTGGGAAAAGGATCCCCCTGTACTTCTGGAGACAGCCTGTGATCTCCACCAAGCGGCTGTTGCACAAGCGACGTGGCCTGCCTTGAACACTGGAGGGGCCCAGCTGAGAGAACATGTACGTACACACACACACAAATCCCCAGCAGCTAAACAAAACCTAAGCCGGTGGCTCCTGTGACTGTAATAGACTAGCGTCACCCGCACGGTGCAACGAATCGAGGCAAATGGGTCACAGGCACAGTCTGGCGGAGCGACTGGATACGTGTTAGAAACCGGAGAGGCGTGTGCGTGTCAGTGGTACAGACTCCGAGATGGGAAGGGGGGAGGGGTATGCAAGCTACAACATGACGTAACTGGTGTGTGTGTCGCAGATACAACCAAAGCTAATGGGGAGACAGTAGGGAGCTGTATTGCAAGATATGTTTTTATTAAAATTCAGGGGGAGGGGGAGTGTCAGATATAATGGAATTAAGACGAGTGCTGTGTTGCAGCTACACTAAAATATAAATGGTGGGGGTGTTTCTTCCCCCAGTGTACAGTCGGAGTTAATCAAGAGATGGTGGGGAGGTATATCAGAGCTACATGCTAATTTACATGTGAGGGAGGGTTCCCCAGGTACAGTCAGAAGTAATCACAGGTAGAAAAAAAGCACGCACTGAAGTAACCAGGCTGTCTAAAGTCAGGGCTAATCAAAGAGGGGGAAGAGAATATCACAGCTAGTTTGATGTAGCTGACGGGGGGGCGTGTGTCCCTGTTACAGTCAGATCTACTCAGAGATGGGAGATATGTATCACAATGAGAGATGTTAAAATCTGGGGTTTTGGGGTAAATGCATAACCACTGAAAATTTCAGTGGGTACATGTTTACACACCGGGGGGGCACATGTACCGGCTCCCACAGAGCCACCTCCCTCCCCTGCGCTGCTGCCTGCCCTCCCCCCCCACATACAGAGGCAGCAGCTGTGGGTGGGGCTTGAGTATAATTGTGCATGTTAACTGATGAGCCTAGGCTCATCAGTCACATCCCTAATCAAAATTAGTCTGCTGTAACTGGGGAGGGGGAGTGTGTGCATCTGATATAGTCAAGTCTAGACAGAGGGGAGACCTGTATCACAGCTACAGTCTAACATATCTGAAGGTTCTCAAGTGCGGTCAGCTGAAGTTGGTGTGTGTCTTATTTGATGGAGAGTATGTTTGGGGTATGTTTTATGGACAGTGTGATGTTTCTGGGATGCATATCAGGTAGGGTGTGATGTTTCTGATGTGTGTGTGCACGTGTGTCAGTCTGACAAAGTCAAAGCATGTGTTTTGAATAGCATATGATATAAATGGAGGTACAATGTGCTTTAACTGATCCATGTGTGTGGCTCACAATACCATCAAAAGTAATTGGGGTGTATGCATTAGATAAAATAATATCATTAGGGTGAATGTATCAAGCACAGTAAGATATAACTGGGGTGTATATGCTAGATAAAATCTCATGTAATTGGAGCACATAGGTCAGGTACAATCTGACTATTGTGTTGTTTGTGCTGAGTACAAAGTGATGTCACAGGTGTTCACATCAGATGCGGTCTGATGTAATTGATTGGTATCTCAAAGACACAGTCTGATGTTATGGGGGTGTATATCTGCCATAATTGGAGTGTGGGTTTGTAATACACAATGATGTGTATTGGGATGTAACTGGGATGTGTATGAAGAATACAGTCTGATGTATGTGACAGCTACCACCTGACATCACTAAGGGGATACACAATGAATACAGTCTCATGTCACGAGGTGCACATACCAAGTGCAATCTGACAGCATGGCAGGGGAGGCGTCACAGCTGGGATGGAAATCAGGGGCTCCAATAACCCTCACTGTTACATCCATCCTGACCATGTCAGCCCCCAGCTGCAACCAGCACCAGTCAATCCAACAAATCCACAAACAAACAACACCTGGCCACACTAACCAGCTGTCCAAGGTGACTGACAGATCTGCTTCCTCCTCACTTGCCTGTCAGGACCCAAGAGCCAGGTCAGGCGGTCCCCATGACAACAGCCTATGATGTGGCAGAGACTGCTCTCTAGGGAGGAGCATGTCACCCGCTGTTGCTGCAGCAACCGGTCCAGGTCTTGGCAGCGAAAAGACCTTTACCCTGGCCAACTAAGGCTATTTCCAGCCCCTCCCAAGGCTCTCACAAACACACCCCTGAGCCAATAGGATGCAAGCAAGGGGATGTACTTCGCTCACCTGGGTACTCGTTTGCTGAGCTGGCTGGGAGGTCACCAGGCCCTTTCCCATGTCAACCCCTTGCTCCAGTTGAGACCTGAATTAAAGAAGCAACCCCTACAAAAATGACCTCCAAACAAAATGCCCCTTTAAAAAGAAGGGAGTGCTCTCTCTCACAAACACACACTGTACAGACAACCTCCCACAAACACACTGCACAGACACAAACCAACACACATATGCCCAAACACAAACAGTGCACTGACAACACACACTGTAAAACCTCCCACAAACACATTGTATGAACACACATACACATATTGTACAACCTCCCACATACACACTGCACAGACACACACACTGTACAACTTTTCACAAACACACATGCCACAGACATGCATTGTACAGACAACTTCCCACAAACATGTTACACAGGCACACACATGCACTGTATTAACATACTACATAAACACAAATGCACATGCTGCAGACACATACCAACTGTACAGATAGCTGCCCAAAAACAAACACACATGTATACACTGCAAATCTCTCACTCACCTACACACAGAGTACACTCACACCTGGCACAGACAACTCCTACACCCCATGCATTCACACACAATACCCATACACCCATACCAACCACCACACCTGACAATGCTATAGACATGGGTGTTGCTATAAACACGTTATCACATGGGATACAGTGTAACAAATGCAAACAGTCAAACACAGTTCCATAAGACTTTACACTCCATCAGCACCACACACAATAACTGACTCACATGCTGTATACACGCAACATAAACGCCCTTGCCAACACACCCAGATACATCCTAATTCACAAACAAACATTTGTAGGCCTACACCAGGGGTGGGGAAACTTTTTTGGGTAGAGGGCCGCAGACCCACAGAAAAATCAGTTGGGGGCTGCACACAAGTGAGAAGAGAAAAACCTCACTGGTATGTCCCCAGCTGAGGAGGAGAAAGACACTCCCCACATTTCCCTCGCATATCGAGCCTAGGATAGTAGTTTGTGTGTGCTCAAGCCCCATGGAGGGGCAGTAGGGAGGTTGGAAAATGGCACAGACTTCCCAGTGCTGAGGAGGACCCTGAGCCTCGGGGGCTGGATCCAGGCAAGCTGGGGCCAGATCCAGCACCAGGCCTGAGATTCCCCACCCCTAGCCTAAGCCACACACAAACTTCCCAAAAGTCTTTCTACACAGACACTCAACACACCTACCCCTATATGACCTCTACACTGGGTGCACACCCACTCTCCAAATACACAAACACACACTCATTCCTATGCTGTACACTCATACATACATGTATTCTTCACACACAAACACAACGTACCTGCATTGTACATTACCACATATTAGAATGTATGTTCGCAATCAGTCTATAGTGTAAAACACACTATGCACCAACACACACACAAAATCTAGGGTGCCCACACAAACATATTCATTGTACAAACACTCAAACACACACTCAAACTACTTGCAGGAATACTGACTGAAAATACAAATGCACATTTTTCACATGCTCCCTGTACAAACATGCTGTACACTCATTCACACATGATCACATCATACATACACAAATAGGTTCACTGACAAATACACCCACCATTACAGATATAGGCTCTATTTACATGCCCACTGTACAAACAAGGAGACATTTGCCAACACCCCCTTACCTGGCACACAAATACAACTTCAATCACAAACAGGCAAACATAGCTTACACATGAATGCTATACAATGGCCCACTTTGCAAATGAATACTCACACTGCACACACCCACATGTGCACACTAAGTCAGCCACTTATAAGCATACCCAGGGCACATGGACACACACCCATTCTACACACACACACACACACACACACATTTACAAACCCACCGTACACATGCAAATCCACATCCGTTCACATCCACTCACCTGTTGTTGAAACACACACAAACATGCACTCACAAACATGCTTGCAAGCATATCTTGCATACGTGTGGCACACACACTCCCTCCCAAAAGGAGGCATATGTACATACACACATACATTAGTGCATGCACTCAAGATCAAGCACTCACTAGCCGATAGTGAACTATTCTTGCACTAGGAGAGCTTCAGTCTGGGGTATCAAACATGTTGCAAACTAAAACATCTCAGCAGTTCACCATCTCATATGTCTTGGAATATCTTAAGCAGCTCTCTTTTGGCCGACAGCCGCCCTGGCCCTGGCCTTGTATCCAGGCTGATCTCACCATTAATCAGTGAGCAGCTGGATCACTCCAACGACAGGAGACCCGGGGTGCTGCAGGGAGTGGGCTGGGGAGCTCAGTAGGCGGCGCTCTGCACCAGCAGTGTGCACTGAGCCTGGTGCTGCAGTGCCGTGTGGAGGATCCATATATAAAACAGTAGCTTCACCCCAGAGCTGGCTGCATCTCAGCATTAAATGAGAAATCTCTAACCAGCCACTGCACCCCAGAGGTGGCTGCATCTCAGCTCTGAGCGAGGGTCCCTGTGTAAACAGCCACCCTGCCCTAGAGGTGGCCCAATCTCAGCACAGGACAAGGGGGCATTTTATCTACACCATGGGCTCTTAGAACATTTTGCATGTGCTAATTTTTAAAAGTCAAAACCATTCTCCATTCTCCCAAAGTTTTCAGTTGAGGAATTTTGCCAGGGTTTTGGTCCATTTGGGATTGTTGTTTTTTAAAAAACAGGGCCCTGTTGGCAGGGTTCTCAGCAACGGGGCAGTCAGGCGCGGGCCAGCTGCTGTTTCGCTGGGCTGTTTTCCATAGAGAAGTGACTTTTTCCTCCGGCTGCCATTAGCGGAGGAGGCCTGAGTCATAGGGCCTGGGGAGAGCAGGGGATGGAGGGAGAGAGGCAGGCTGCTGCCAGGCAGAGCGGAGATCAAAGGGGTGGAAAGGCGCCGAGGGAACCGGACAAAAGAGTGCTCCAGGCCCCAGGAATGTTTTGCCCAAAGTGGCTGCCAGCAGGAGCCATGTCTGGGCCCAGGGTCAGAAAAGAGGGACCGCAACGGTGCTGGGGAACAGAGATCTCCCTTCTTTCTCACCCTCCCCACAGACCGGCCCCTCTTGCAGATCATCCACTGCATGCACCATCTGTCCTCAGAAGAGCCCCACACCCAAGGGGGGCGGGGCACACGGGACGCATCTCCAAGGCAGGGCGGGGAGTCCTATAGGTCACAATAGGACTGAGTTTAGTTAGGTGGCTCAGATTAGAGCCAAAATTCTCCCACTTCCCACATGCCGACCCCACCAGTCCAGTTCTATACATGCACAATCATACCCACAATACACACATTCACACCCTCCATGGCACCACACAGACATGGTCCCACTTGGCACCAAGCTCATGCCAACAGAACAGTGCCCAGTCACACACAAACACTTCCACACACATATAGCGCCACCCAGACACACAGCAGCAAACACAGTACTGCATACGCTCAGTCGCAGTTGGCAACCCCCACCAGCACACACCAGCACCGAGCACACAATCACACTTGACACTATTGCACTGAACTGAATCATATGCACTATGTGCGCCTACACAGTGCCAAACACACATGCACACAGATGCACAATACCATGCAGACATACATACCACACACAGATGCTGAACCACTTGGACACACATTCACTACACAGGCACACAGATGTGCAGTACTACACATACACACAGCATCACAGACCTACATACACTGCACAAGTGCATACACACAGCACCACAGATTCACAAGCATTACACACACAGAGATGTGCAGCACAGCACCCACCACACAGATGCACACACTACACATGTGCGTACACACTGCACCACACAAACCCACTGGCACCACATGCCTGCACATATGCAGTACCGCACAGACACACATATTACACATGCACAGCACCACCCAGACACACAGGCACCACACACACAAATATGCAGCACTACACATACATGCAACACTGCACACACACACGCAGCACTGCACACAATCACTCACTCTTGGCACACATATGTTCGCACACACAGTCCCACGCACCCAATCACGCTTGGCACCACACCCGCACGCCTGTGTCTGGTAACGCATAGTCAGGTGCAGCAGTGTACACAGTAGTGTGTCACACATAGGACCAACAATGCACAAACATACCCAATGGCATACTCTCACACATACATACACAGTCACAAGAACTTGTTGTTAATATATTTCAAAGAAGAACCCCAATGTCAGGCCCCAGTTTGAGCTGCCCTTCACTCCCCCAACACCCATCCTCCCAGCAACAGTGCTGTGTGCATGAAGGGGAGGGGTGTAACAGGCCAGGGGAGTGTGCAAGTGGACTGGGCTGAGTAGAGGGTGTGACAGCTGTGTCAGTGTTTGAGGGGCGAAGGAGACAGGGCAATAGAGAGCCTTTGAAAGGGGATGTGTGCGAGGGGAACAGGGAAGTAAGGGTTGTAAGTAAGGGAATGAAGGGTGGTGAGGGTGTACGCATGAGGCGGTGTGAGTGAGGTCTCAGGCAAGAAGAGGTGTGCTTGGGGGGCGAAGGAGAGTAGGGGTGTGTATATGGGGTGAAGAGAGCATGTGAGGATGCAGGGGGTGGACAAGAGGTGTGTGCGGGGGTGAAAGGTGTGGTTATGAGAGTGAAGGGGGTGCGGGTGAAGGATGAATGTGTGGCGGGAAGGTGTGCGTGAGAGAGGGGGCAAAGTGGTGAGGGGCATGGGACAAGACTCATAACAGGGGGCATGGGCATGCGGTGTAGCGGGTGGGACATGGCTGTAAACACCAGGTGTTGGGTGAGGGGAAGGGCTGGGAGGGGAGAAAGCAGTGCAAGGGAGAGGACTATAGGTAGGGGCCATGGAGCAGGGCAGTATATGATGGGCATTAGAGTGGAGGGGGTAAGAGTGTTTGTGAGGGAAGGAACAGTAGAAGTGGGAGAGCAGGGGCTACGTGGGGCACAGCATAGGTGGGAGTGTAAGAGAGGGTTGTACAGGGAACACATTGGATAAGGGTGTAGCAGAGGAGGGCATATAAGGGAGGGGGTACATGGGATATGGGGGATGCCAGAGGGAGAGAGCATGGGGATGGATTGCAGCAGGCAGTATATGGGGTGCAGGGGGTGGGGGCGTAGTAGAGGTGGGATATAAGGACAGGTTGTAGCGGGGGTACAAGGCATATAGGAGGTGGTGCACGGGGGGGGGGGGAATAAGAGAGAAGGCTGCACGGGGCGGGCGGTGCACAGAGGGGACAGGAGAGTCGGCTACATGCGGGGGCGGCGAGAAGGATGAAGGGGGGCAGGAGGAAGGGCTGCACCGGGGCTGGGGGGTCAGCAGGGCCGGAAGATTCGGGGGGCGGGGAGCTCTGCAGCGGGGGGGGGGCAGGCAGAGCTGCCAGGGGAGCGGAACCGGGGTATTTGCAATGCAGAGGGCGCATTGGGGGGCCGGCACGGAATGGGGGAGCTTGAATCCCCCCGCAAATGCTCTGCTCCGCCCCACACCCTCGCGCCCCGCCGCCAGGCCCTGCCCCCCACTATCGCCGCGGGAGGGGGGCTGGGCACGGCCCGGGGACCCGCCCCCCCACCGGGGTCCCTCGCTGGGGCCGGAGCAGGGCTGGGGGGGCCGGGCCCTACCTGCGCTGCGGCCGCTGGCTCCGGCAGCCCAAGATGGAGGCGCCGCCCCGGCCCGGCCCCGCCGCCGCGTGACATCACCCCGCCGGCCCAGCTACACCCCGCCCCGCAACACCCGCTAAGCCAGCTACACCCGGTCCCGCAACACCCTGCTCCGGCCTGGTTACACCCTGGACCGCAACACGCCGCTGGGCCAGCTACACCCGGTCCCGCTAGAGCTACTCCCCCTGCTATACGCACATTGCACCCTGCTCGGGCCTGGCTACACCCCCCAGCCTGTCTACACCCTGCGCTGAAACACCCAGCTAAGCCAACTACACCCTGTCTCGCAATACCCTGCTCCAGGCCCTCACAACACCCTGCCAGCCCAGCCACACCCTGCCCCACAACACCTCAGGGCCTGGCTACACCCCACCCCACAGCACCCTGTTTGCCTGGCTACACCCTGCCCTGAAACAGCCTGCTGGGCCAGATACTCCATACTCCACAACTCCCTGCCAGTTTCACTACACCCCACTGGCCTGGCTACACGCTGCCCTGCGTAATACCCCTTACCACAACACCTTGCCAACTCAGTTTCACCCCATCCCACAACAACATGCTGGTCCAGCTACACCCAGATCTGCAACACCTTGCTCTGAGCCTGGCTACACCCCACCCCATAACATTCCTTCTGCAATAACCCACCTGTCTGGCTACAACCCACACCAAAGCACCCTGCCTTGGCTACACCCCACATCCTCACCAACCCATCTATACTCCCCACTTTGTCTGGCTACACCCACCCTGGCCGAGCTACACCCCACCTCATGATATTCTGTGTCAGGCCTGCACAGATAGAATTCTACACTGGGACTGGGTACACCGTACCCCAAGCCCAGGTACACCCTGCCCCATGACTTTCCACAGAGGCCTAGTTACACCCATGGCACCATTACATGCCCCACTATGCTCCCCTACACCAGCCCTGGCTATGCCTCCCAGTACCACTATATTTACACAAATGCTGCCACAGGCCCCCCTCCCCTCCCCGCATCCTGCTATATCTCGTTATACACTGGACCTGTCCTGGCTACACCTCCAGTACCACTACAGCTACATCCCTTTCACCAGTACACCCGACCCTGCATGCCACACAGGGCCCCACTACACCCTGTACAGAGCCCAGCTACACCCCCTGTACCACTACAGCTAAACATCCTGCTATTCCCTGTGCCACTCGCAGCTATATCCCCAGTATCACTACACCCCTCTTAAACCCCATGCCAGGCCAGGATAGGTCCTCCAGTACCACAACTACACACAGACCACGACTTTGACTTTCTCCTGAGTGGCCACATAAATTCACAGCTTACAGAGAACAATGCATCTCCCCACTACACTTGTGACAGGCCCAACTACACCCTTGATACAGTTACAGCTACAGCCCTACACCCTATGCTGGGCCCAGCTACAGCTCCTGGTATTGCTACATCTATACCCCACTACACTCATTCCCACTACTGCTACACCGGCGCTACACCACACTACAACACCCTGCTATATCCTGCACTGGGCCAGGCTACAACCCTCCTACCCCCCCCCCCAGTATCACTATACCTCCCTGACCACTCCCTGCCACTGCCACACCCTCACACCTCATTCCCCAAGCTATAGCCCCCAGCACTGCTACAGATACACTCCCACTACACTCACCCCTACAACTGCTACAATTAAACCCATGCTACATCCCGCTACAGCACCCTGCTGTACTCCATGTGGGTCCGGGCTACAATCCCACTACACCCCCAATACTACTATACTGTCTTGGCCATACCCTGCCACTGCTACACGCTTACACTCCATGCTGGGCCTAGTTGCTGCCCCCAGTACACTATAGCTACCCCATGCTACTTCCCTATACCTTACTACACCCCACACCTGGCCTGATTACAACCCTGGTTCCGCTTCAGCTACACATACCCCACTACATCCCCAGACTCCTACATCCTCCAGCTTACACCTTCCTACATGCTACACCTCCAGTACCGCTATAGCTACACTCCCTACTATACTCCCACACCTTGCTACACCCTACTCTGAGTCCATCTATACCCCTGCTGTATCCCATACTACACCCTGCAACATCCTCTACCTGGCCTGGCTACACCCCCCCAGTACTGCTACAGCTACACCACTCCTACACTTTGCTACACCCTACAGACCTGACTTCACTCTGGGTACCACTACAGCTATACTCCCCACAACAGTACACCATTCTATATGTCTATATCCCATGCTGTGTGTGGCTGCAGACTCCAGTATTGCTAGAGATTTACCCCCTGCTACAACTCATGCCAGGCCCAGATACATCTCCTGTTACCACTACACACAGCCTGATATACACCACGCCAGCCCTGGCTACAATCCCATTACACCACTGGGACTGCTATGGCTACCCTCCACATCCTATACCCTGCTACACCACACTGCAAATGGCTGTAGCCCCCTGTACTGCTATAGCTACATCCCCTACAATTCCATGCTATACCCTGCACTGGGGCCAGATACACCCCGGCTGTGTCTAGACTGGCAAGTTTTTCCGCAAAAGCAGGTGCTTTTGCGGAAAAACTTGCCAGCTGTCTACACTGGCCGCTTGAATTTCCACAAGAACACTGACGATCTCATGTAAGAAATCAGTGCTTCTTGCGGAAATACTATGCTGCTCCCATTCGGGCAAAAGTCCTTTTGAGCAAAAGCTACTTCAAAGTAGGAATAAGATCCTCCGGAAAAGGGCGCTTTTTCCGGAGGATCGGGGCCAGTGTAGACACTCTTTTCCGGCTTTTCTAAAAGCCGGAAAAAAGCGGCGGACATTTTTATTTAAATGCCGCGGGGGATATTTAAATCCCCCGCGGATTTCCCTATTGCGATTGCTGAAATTAACATGCCCCTTCCGGAAAAGGGGCCAGTGTAGACGTAGCCATACACATCTTTGTCTATATCTCTCTCTGTGCCAGGCCTGACTACATCCTTTTGTACTGCTACAGCTACACCCCACCACAGCTACAGCCTGCCATCTTTACACTCCCCACTATCCCCCCACTACATCCTGTACCAGGTCTGGGTACACCTCCAGTACTGTTACAGCTACAATCCCCACACAACACAGTTCTTACACTCTACTTTAGGCCTGGCCAAACCCCACAGTACGGCTTCACTCCATGCTCTGCTACATCCCCCACTACATTCCATTACTTGAACACACCTTGCTACACCCAGGACTCACACCTTGCCACGGAAACTTCCTTAAACTCCAGTACCAGCCCTGACATCACTTGACATCACCCCATGCTGGGCTACATATCTTGATACAGCTACACACCCCACTATACTCCACACTACACTGCCTTCTACCTCCCAGTACAGTTACATACTAGTACCAGCCCCGCTACAGTGTTACATCACTACACACCAGACGTGGCTACACCCCACTACCATTACACTCCTCATTTATAGCCCCCTGCTACACCCCAAGACTGGCCCTGTCACTGCCAGGCTACACCTCCTGCTACATCCCACCAATGCTACACCCCGCTACTACACCCCTCTATCAGACACATACCCCTGTTAAATCCCTTCATGATACAATAAGATGCAGACATGGGCCTGCCTCACATACCCAGTAAGACATACACAGACATATACAGTTGTCACACACACCTACATAACAAACCCAAGCCTGTGTCACATGTAACACACACACACAAACACAGGACTGCATCACACAGAGACACATGCTAACAAACATACACACAGAAGCCTGCATCATATGCACAGAGACACACACACACACACACAGAGGCCTGCATCATACACAGAGGCATGGATAGGGATACAAATGCACACAGACCTGAACCTGCGTCACACACCAAATAAAACAGATACGAGCATTTGTCACACACATGCATAAACACACAGACACGAGCCTGCAACACAAATTCACAGACACACACAGGTCTGCATCACTCACAGATAGACATGCATGCACAGCCCTGCTCAGCATCTGGTCCACTCTTAACACAGACAGATGTACAGGATTGTGCCACATGCAAACATGCCCTAAGAGACACACGTAAAGCCTTCGTTGCCCAGATGTGGGCTTGGGTTGCACATATCTACACACAGGTCTTCTTCATACACATCAAAACACAAGGGCCTGCATTTCTCTTACGTAATATGCATGGGGCTACAGCGCATGCATGGATCACGTGTACACACATACAAACACACACACAGGGCTGAAGTGTGCATGCATACATAGAGGCCTGAATAACACACACACACACAGATGTGGATTAAACGCACATACACAGATGTGTGCACACACAGAGGCTTGGATTGGGAACACCCATAAATGTACAAACAGACATACCTGGGTCTAGATCATGTGCACACACACACATTCTTGGATCTTGTGTGTATACACTGCCCTCCCCTTCAGGCCTGGATTGCGCATGCGCACACACACACAGACAGAATGACCTGAACCATGCATTGCACACACAGCCTGCATCCATACTAGGGAGTTATTTCAAAATAACTCCCCTTATTTTGAAATAACAAGCGGAGCGTCCACACTACCAAGTCCGTTATTTTGCTTTCCAGGAGGAATAATGCTTATTTCAAAATAGCCTTAGTGTGGACACTCAGCTGCTGCTATTTTGAAATAATTGGCCTCCAGAGGCCTCTTACAATTGTACTTGTGGCCGCTCTGGCCACACCTGCCATCTCCACTGCTCCCCTTCTTCTGCAGAGCCTAGAAAGCAATAGGCTGCAGGAAAAGGGCTTGTAGCACATGCAGACCTTTGCCAGCCCTGTGCCAAACTGCAGCAGCACAGGAGCCATGGCTGACCCCAGCACTCCCTCTGAACTCCCCACAGCTGCCAGCATTCCCACAGCACCCTTGGCTGCCCGTGGCCAGGGACACAAGCGAGCACCGGCCTGGACTAGTGTGGAGATCTTGAATCTCATTGAGATCTGGCGCAAGGAGACCAACCTCCAGGCACTCCACACCAGAAGGAGCAACATGGGTGTCTACGGCCAAATGACTGCCAGCATGGCCGAGAAGACAGACATGCGGACCCTCAACCAGGTGCGCATGAAAATTAAAGAACTCAAGTGGGCTTACAATAAGGCCAGGGAGCAGAGCAGATGCTCTGGGGTGGCCCTGCACATGTGCCAATTCTACCACCAGCTTGATACTATCCTGGGAGGGGGGTCGGTCACCTCCCTCCACTGTTGTCATGGAGTGCAACCAGGAGATGCCTGGCATCAGCTTCTGGGAGGGCGGGGTTGAGGAGGAAGAAGAGGAGGTAGCCAGCCAGTTGACCATGTCTACAAGCTAGGAGCTGCTCTTCATTCTAGAGCCAGCCCCTGTCTCCCAGGCATTGGACAAACCTGGGGAAGGCATTTCAGGTGAGTTCCATAATGTTCCCTTTACACATGGAGGGGCCGGCTGTGAGGGGCTGCGCGCTCCTTTCTTGGCCTTCTTGGCCTGAGGGTTGCACAACAGCCTGTGCACGTTGGTGCACATGGAGCACCAGTCCAGAGCACTCAGCTCCATGTGCTCTGACACAGGGACCCTTTGTTCCTTCTTACAAGGTTCCTAGAAGGGCCTGCCTTATTCTGGATTCTAAGGAGCCTCTAAGGAGGCTGGGGTCATGGAAACACATAGTAATGCTGCACATGACACAGGCTCATGCATCCACTCCTGGTCAAGTGCAGCGATGCAGAGGAGACCTTTGGTGTTGGCTCAGAGGTTAGGGCTAGGCTTCATGCGTAGCGTCTCCTGGGATGACTGCCCTTGTCACTTTTCTTCACAGTTGGGCTAGCTGCAAGCATGGTGCATCTACCACCTCCCACACCATCCTCCCGACTTCGTGGGATCCGCCAGAGAAAGAGAACCTGCAAAGACCTGCTGCAGGATCAGATGACCTGCCTCTAGTCCCTTGTCCAAGGGCTTGATGATGAGTGCCAGGAGTGGGCCACTGACTGGGAGGAGCACTGGGCTGACTAGGAGCAGTGGAAGGCCACCTGGGACCAGCTGTCAAGCCAGCATGAGGCCATGTGCTCACCTCGGTGATGGAGCGCATGGCCTAGTACAGTGTTTCTCAACCAGCAGTACAAGTACCCGTAGGGGTACTCAAGAGAAGTCTGGGGGGTACGTCAAGACAACTGAAATTTGGAGAAAACTGAATTTTTGTTTTAAGTTTTACAGCGCTTTATTATTTTTCTATTTTATACCCAAACATTTCATTGCTTCCCAGCTACAATTAAGTTGTTTAAACAAATGTGTTGCAATGATAGAAAATAATTGTGTGTCTGAAAACTGTAGGTACCGGGGTACTTATTTTTTTAAAAAGGGGTATTTTATAAAAAATGGTTGAGAAACACTGGCCTAGTACATGGAGTGGGCCACCAGCCACCTCCCTGCCCTATCCCCACCTTCATCCCCCTGGCTTCTCCTCCTAGCCCCCCCCAGGGGCCACTGGGGCCTCCAAAAATGGGGCATTGGGACCTCAAGGCAGCTGAAGCCTCCCAGCCACCTGGAGGCAGGTCCCAGTCCTAGCCCCATCCCTGAATCCCCTTCCACGCTCCTCATTCCATGTTCTTTCCCCAGTCCCTCCACTGTTTTATATACCCCAAATAAAGATAATTGTTTGTTAACCAAAAAAAAAGAAAAAGCTTTTTTCTTTGCTCTGTGTGGGAGAGGGAAAGATGGGAAGGGAGGGATGGGGGAGGAAAGGCAACACAACGGCAATGCAGGGGCCCTTGCGGAGAGTCTCACACTGACCTTGGCTGAAACTCTCCCTCCAGGCTTCCCAGATGAGCACAGCCCCATGATGTGCTCTCTACATGGCACTGATGTCTGGCTTCTCATAAGCCCTGGCCGGCCGTTCAGCCTCTACCCCCCCCCCACCCTAGCAGGAAAGTCTGCCCCTTGCTATCGCAAAGGTTGTGGAGCACACAGCAGGCCGCCACCATGAAGGGAGTGTTTCACTTGCTGAGGTCCAGGCAGGTGAGGAGACTCCTGAACCTCCCCTTCAAGAGGCTGAACGCACCCTCCATGACCATGCGGCACCTGCTGAGCCTGGTGTTGAAGTGCTCCTTGGTGGGGTCCAGGCTGCCTGTGTAGGGCTTCATCATCCAGGGGAGCCAAGGGTAGGCTGCATCACCCAGGATGAACATGGGCACATCCACGTCCCTGACTCTGATGGTGCAATTGGGAAAAAAATGCCAGCATGCATCTTCTGGAACAGGCAGGAGTTCCAGAATATGCGGGTATCATGTGCCTTCCCTGACCACCAGACAGTGATGTCGATGAACTGGCCCTTGTGGTCCATCAGGGCCTGCAGCACCATAGAAAAATACCCCTTCCTGTTGATATAGTCCGAGGCATGGTGTTCAGGGGGCAGGATGAGGATATGAGAGCCATCTGCGGCCCCCTGCAGTTGGGGAAGCCCATGGCAGTAAAGCCATTGACGATGGTGTTGACATTGCCTAGTGACAGCCCGGTGTAGCAGCACATTGTTGATGAGCTTGGCTACCTGCAGAAGCACGGCCCCGATTGTGGATTTTCCCAGGCCAAACTGGCTCCCAATGGAGTGGTAGCTGTCCGGCGTGGCAAGTTTCCAGAGGGCAATGGCAACACACTTTTGCAGGGAGATGGCAGGTCTCATGCAGGTGTCCTGTCGCCGGAGGGCAGGGATGATTCATTTGCAGAGCTCCGGGAAGATGGCCTTCAGCATGCGGAAGTTCTGGTGCCACTGCTGGTTATCCCATCGCTGCAGGATGATGCAGTCCCACAAGTCGGAACTGGGGTGCCTCCGCCAAAAGTGGCGTTCCACAGTGTCCAGAGGGCTTAGGGGGTGTTTGCAGCAGGAGCCCCAGGACATGGGTGAAGGAGTCCTCCAGTTGGGGCAGGTCATCGTTCTGCTGGAGCAGCATGTGGGCAGTGTGGACCAACTACGCCATGAGCAGTGTTCCCTCTGAGCTGCACGGCAGCCCAGCTTCACAGGTGATTAATCAGCACGCCCAGTTTGCTCCGTGCATGGAGCCCTGAGCCTCTGTCTGGAAGCTGGGCTGCTGCACAGCTTGGAGGGAACACTGGCCATGAGGCACAGCATGTGACCTGTGAGCATGGCTTTGCTTTGCAGCAGTTCTGGCTTCACGATGTGAGTGCTGTGGCAAAGGCAACCAGAGCACACTGCATGGGTTTGGAGTCCCACGAGCGGGGAGGCAGTGGAGGAGTGGCGTGTGAGACACAGCCATAGAGAGGAGCCCCTGAAAGCATGTGTCTCAGCTTGCCTGACCAAGCAGCTACAGGAAGTGCCTGCCCTCCTGGTGCCCTCCCTGGAGTGCTTCCAAGGGCTCTAAGTCCGAGGCAGGCTCCGATCAGTGAGGATGAGCTATTTCAAAATAATTCTGAGCTATTTCAGTGCTGCCTTGTAGTGTTGACGCGCTATTTCGATTTTGCTATTTTGGGAGTTATTATTTATTTTGAAATTATTTCCTAGTGTAGACATGCCCACAGAGAGCAGCATGGCTAGTGTGTATGCACCCACATTGTCTACTCACACAGAAACCTGGATCACACACACAGCGGTCTGGATTGCACATAGAATCATAGAGCTGGAAGAGACCTCAGGAGGTCATCAAGTCCAGCCCCCTGCCCAAGGCAGGACCAATCCCAACTAAATCAACCCTGCCAGGGCTTTGTCAAGCTGAGACTTAAACACCTCTAGGGTTAGACATTCCACCACCTCCATAGGTAACCCATTCCAGTGCTTCACCACCTGCCTGGGGAAATAGTTTTTCCTAATATCCAACCTAGACCTCCCCCACTGTAACTTGAGACCATTGCTCCTTGTTCTGCCATCCGTCACTACTGAGAACAGCCTTTCTCCAGCCTCTTCGGAACCTCCCTTCAGGAAGTTGAAGGCTGCTATCAAATCCCCCCTCACTCTTTTCTTCAGCAGACTAAACAAACCCAAATCCCACAGTCTCCTCATAGGTCATGCGCTCCAGCCCCCTAATCATTTTGGTCACCCTCCGCTGAATCCTCTTCAATGCATCCACATCCCTTCTGTAGTGGGGGGCCCAGAACTGGACACAATATTCCAGATTTGGCCTCACCAAAGCTGAATAAAGGGGAATAATCACTTATCTGGATCTGCTGGCAGTGCTTCTCCTAATGCACCCTAATATGCCATTAGCTTGGCTACAAGGGCACACTGTTGACTCATATCCAGCTTCTCATCCACTGTAATCCCCAGGTCCTTTTCTGCTGAACTGCTACTTAGCCATTCAGTCCCTGCCTGTAACAATGCTTGGGATTCTTCTGTCCCAAGTACAGGACTCTGCACTTGTCCTTGTTGAACCTGATCAGATTTCTTTTGGCCCAATCCTCTAATCTGTCCAGGTCACTCTGGACCCTATCCCTGCCCTCAAGCATATCTCCCTCTCCCTCTAGCTTAGTGTCATCTGCAAACTTGCTAAGGGTGCAATCCATCCCCTCATCTAGGTCATTAATAAAGATGTTTAACAAAACCGGTCCAAGAACCGATCCTTGGGGCACTTCGCTAGAAACCAACCACCAACCTGATATCGAGCTGTTGATCACTACTCATTGGGCCTGATGGTTTAGTCAGCTTTCTATCCATCTTACAGTCCTTGAATCCAATCCATATTCCCTTAACTTGCTTGCAAGAATATTGTGGGAGACCGTATCAAAAGCTTTGCTAAAGTCAAGGTATATCACATCCACTGACTTTCCCATATCCAGAGAACCAGTTACCTTATCATAGAAGCTAATCAGATTGGTCAGGCACGACTTGCCCTTTGTGAATCCATATTGACTATTCCTGATCACTTTCCCCTCTTCCAAGTGCTTCAAAATAGATTCCTTGAGGATCCCCTCTATGATTTTTCCGGGGACCTGAGGAAAGGCTGACTGGTCTGTAGTTCCCTGGATTGTCCTTCTTCCCTTTTTTTAAAGATGGGCACTACAGTTGCCTTTTTCCAGTCATCCAGGATGTCTCCTGATCTCCACGAGTTTTCAAAGATAATGGCCAAAGGCTCTGCAATGACATTTGCCAACTCCCTCAGTACCCTCGGATGCATTAAATCCGGGCCCATGGATTTGTGTATGTTTAGCTTTTCCAAATAGTTCCTAACTTGTTCTTTCCCCACCAAGGGCTGTCCACCTCCTTCCCACATTGTGTTGCCTAGTGCATTTGTCTAGGAGTTGACTTTTTCCGTGATGACAGGCAAAGAAAGTATTGAGTACTTCAGCCTATCCCACATCATGTCACTAGGGGTATGTCTAGACTACATGGTTCCGTCGATGGAGCCATGTAGATGAGTTTACTAGACATAGGGAAATAAAGCGGCATTTTAAATAATCGCTGCTTCATTTACATCAAAATGGCCGCCACGCTGTGCCGATCAGCTGTTTGGTGGCACAGCAGGGCAGTCTGGACGCTCTGTGGTTGACAACGGAAGCCTTTGTCGACTGCTCCGGTAAACCTCATTCCACGAGGCTAATCTGGTCACCTACCATATTTTCTTTTCTTGCTGCACATCGGGATGGTTTCTTCCTGTGCCTTCAATACGGTTTCTTTAAAATACTGCCAGCTGTCCTGGATTCCTTTCCCCTTCATATTAGCATCCCAGGGAATCCTGCCCATCAGTTCTCTGAGGGAGTCAAAGTCTGCTCTTCTGAAGTCTAGGGTGTGTATTTTGCTACTCTCCTTTCTTTCTTTGGTCAGGATCCTGAAATCTACCATCTCATGATCACTGCTTCCCAGGCTGTCACCCACCTCTACTTCCCCTACTAGTTCCACCCTGTTTCTGAGCAGCAGGTCAAGCTGCGCATGGCCCCTGATTGGTTTCTTCAGCACATGTACCAAGAAGTTATGTCCAACATTCTCCAAAAACTTCCTGGATTGTCTGTGTACTGCTGTATTCGTCTCCCAACAGATGTCAGGGTGATTAAAATCGCCCACGAGAACCAGGGCCTGCGATCTAGAAGCTTCTCTCAGTTGTCCAAAGAAAGCTTTGTCTACCTCATCCACCTGATCCGGTGGGCTATAGCAGACACAGGGCTGGCCCGAGCCCTTTTGGTGCCCTTGGCCCAGGCGCACAGCGCATGCGCGGGCTCGTCCATGGGGTGTAGGCCCACCTCCCCCCAGGGCGTACGGTGCATGTGCGGGCAAGCCATGGCCACTGGCGCGCAGCTTGGGGCCCACCCCTGGGGCACACGGTGCATGCGCTGCCCAGCCTGGCCTGGCCAGTGCTGCTGGCGCGTGCGCCAGGCCATGCAGGGTCCCGCGGTGCCAGCCAGCAGCGCCCTTCCCCCCACAGCTGTGGGGCCCTGCACAACCACAACATCACCCCTGTTGCTTCCACCTCTAAATTCAACCCATAGACTCTCAACAGTCTTTTCTCCCTCTAAGTACTGGAGCTCCAAACAATCATACTGCTCTGTTGCATACAATGCAACTCCTCCTCCTTTTCTCCCCCCGCCTGTTCTTCATGCGCACTCTCCCCTTGCCCCTAGGCCTGGATAGAATGCATTCACACACACATACAGAGGCCTGGTTCGTGCACAGACAGGGGTCACGTGCATCGTCTTGTACTTCTGTGATCTAGGCTGCCTTGTGTGTGCTTGCGTGTCTCTAAGTAAACACAGATGCGCACACTCAAAGAGGGCTACACGCACACAGACGAAGAGAGTTAGATTTCTCACACGGATACTTTCCACTGTCTTTTTCTGTCTTATGCATGCAAGTGTAAATTTTTCTCACATAGACACGCACAGACCTAGAACTGTCACACACACAGACATCACTGCGCAGACCTAGATCACATATACCCCCCAAATCTCTCACACACACTGGCATAATTCATATGTACCCCCCATATCTCACACACATGTAGACCTAGATGACACATACTCCCCAAATCTCTCACACATATAGACCAGAATCATACATACCCCCGAGTTCTCACATACACTCGTCTAAGCCAGGACCGGATGGCGGCATGGGCGAGCCAGGCAGCTGCCCAGGGCACCAACTGATGGGGGGCACCTGATGGCAGCTGTAAGGGGCAAGCGGCGTCCCTTACAGTTGCCATCAGGTGCCACGTGCCCGGCTCCTGCAGCGCCAGCCCGTCCGCATCCCCGTGGCACCAGCCAGCAGCGCCCTTCCCCCCATGGCCGCGGGGCCCTATACAGCCTGGCGTGTGCACCAGCAGCAATAACCGGGCTGGACTAGGCCACGCTTGCGCCGTGCGCCCTAGGGGCAGGCCCACTCATGCACTGTGCACCCGGGGGCAGTGCCATGCGCCCATGCTCGGGGTGCCAGAATACCTCGGGCCGGCCCTGGTCTAAGCTCAAATGTACCCCCCATATCTCACACAGGCACAGGCCTGTATCACATGTATCCCCCAAATCTCACACAAAAGCAGGTCATAAAACACACACACACACACACCTCACAGAGACACGGGCTTGGATCACATGTCCTCCCTTGCTCCACCAAATCTCAAACACACACAGGCCTAGATCACGTGTGCAAGCATACACACAGAAAGGCACAGAGCTTCCCCACCCTTCAGTCACACAAACAGACGTCTATGACCCTGACTTAGGCCTCTTGGTGCATGTTTGTGTCTACGTGAACTACAAACATGCACAAAGCGGTCACACACACACACACACACACACACACACAGGCCCAGACAGCCCACAGCTGTCTCGCATACACTAGCTTGAACATGTCTATGTACACACACATAGACCTAGATCACACACACAGGATCATACACACAGAACCATAAATTACACACGCGCGCCTACATCAGGCACATACACACACCTAAATCTCACACACAGAGGCTAAATCACGGACACTCACACACAAGCCTAGATCACGCACACAGAGGCCTGAATCCCTCTCTGTCTCAGGCACATACATGACTAGATCTCACACACATAGTCTAGATTACACTTACACTTACACACACACACACGCCTAGATCTCCCCCCCACATACACACAGGCACACAAACACCTAGATCATACTCAGCACCTTAGATCACACAAACAGAAGCCTGGATCTCTCTCTCTCTCTCTTTCTCACACACACACATACATACACACACACACACACACACACACACACACACTTAGCTTAGATGACTCCTCCCCCTAGCTCCTGCCCCCTCGATCTCATGTAAGGCCTGACTACACATTCAACACACTGGCCCATACCTCTCTCGCACAGACTAGTTTGCACACGCATGTGTAGACACACACACAAACACACTCCTGCAATGTCCGCTCACACACAGCTTGTCCCTGCAAGCTCTCTAAAGCCCAGCCAGGACATCAACAACAGCAGAGATGATGTCATAGAGCTGGGTGGATGACCTCATGGTTCCTGGAGTGCCAAGGAGCGAGGTGGGGGGCTGTGTATGACCTGCCCTAGTCCTGCCCTTGGGAGATTCACACCAAAGTGCTGGGGGGACAGGTCTGGACCCCAGCCCGAGGTAAGGACCAGAGACCTGGTCTGGGCTAAAGGCCAGTACCCCAACTGCAAGCATGGCTGGCTCTGAGCAGGGCATGGGGGAGGGAATGGGGCCCAGTGTTTTAGAGCCAGGGGGCCGGGAGCCAGGACTCTTAGATTTTCTCCCTGGCTCTGGGAGGAGAGCAGGGGCTAGTGAGTGCAAGGTGTTGGGAGCCAGGACTCCTGGGTTCTCTCCCCATCAAGGGGAGGAGGGCAGGGCTGGTGGGCTAGAGGAGGAGCGCTGGGAGCCAGGACTGCTAGATGGACAGCCAGGGTCAGGGCTATGTAAGGGACTGGCTGGGTGCTGGGTGCGTCTATAAGGACAGACAGACAGGGGGAAGAAGATGAGGCTGGACAGATGGATGGGGGAAGGCAGGCGTAGATGGGGAGAGACAGATTTGGGAGATGGGCTGGATGAGGTAGGGGAGAATTGTAGACTGGCCGCTCCAGTCTGGGATGACCAGACATGCCCCATTGGTAGCTCTTACCCCAAGGCGTAATGGTCAGCGCAATGGGGCAATAACTTCTTGCACCTTCCTGCTCCTGCATGGTGGGGTCATAGGTCACAGATGGGCCAGATCCTGACAGCCCATGAGGGCCCAGCCACTCCACTTACTCACTCCTTGGCTACACCCCTAAAGCTGGTGGCCCCCCTCCCAGACCTGGACTTCCACCTAGCGTGGACTCTGCCTTGCTATCCCCCAGATGAGACCCCCCCGGTCGACTGCCCCAGCTCTGGCTCTCCAGAACTAGGCTGGTGGAGGCCCCCGCCCTCCTGGTCCTGAAAGGGTCAGGCACCTGCTTGAGGGATGGAGGGGTACAGAGACAGCAGAGGCAACGGAGGTATGTGGATGGGGCAGATGGAAGGACAGAGGGAAGATGGGTGGAGGGTTAGACAGATGGGGTAGATGGAGAAGAGGGATGAATAGATGGAGATGGATGGATGGCATGTTTAGAGGGACAGATGGATGGGGTAGATGGGCATGAATGGATGGATGGAGAGAAGAGCAAATGAAAGGACGGATGTTTGGAGGGGGATGGAATGGAAGGAAGGGCAGATGGCTAGGGTGCAGGGGATGGACATATGGATGGGATGAAGGACAAAGGGATGGATGGAGGAGCAGATGGAAGGATAGAGGGATGGGTGGAGGGGGATGGAAGGACAGGGCAAATGGAAGAATGGATGGATGACGGTAGATGGGACCAACTGAAGAGGGGGATGCTGTAGATGATCCCTGGGCAACAGATAATCTGGTTTCTCTCCCATTGACCTCCCTTCCTTCCTTCACCAGGCCACGGTGTGAATGCTACCCCTTGCCGGTCCCATCGCCATGACGCCGCCCAGCACACCACCCTGGCCGCTGGCCACCCTGCTGCGCTCCTCCCGCCCCTGCTCCCCCACCCCTGCAGTGCCAGCCCGCTGGCTGCTCTGGCGCCGCTACCGCCTGTCAGAGAGCATGAAGGGGCTGCTGGTGGCGCTGCTTGGGGGCGGGGTGCCGGCTGGCTTTGTGGCCCCTTTTACCCGCATGGCCCACGAGGCCTCGTCCATCCCCTCGCTGGAGATCCTGCTGGTCCGCTGCCTCTTCCACCTGGCCTTCGCCTGGTGCCTGCGCTGCCGCCGAGCCCCGCTGCTGGGGCCTGCTCCAGGCCGCCGACGCTTGCTGATGCATGCAGCTGCCAATGTGGTTTCCGTGGCCTGTGCCTACAGTTCTTTCGTGGTGGTGCCCAGTGGCAATGCCGCCACCGTGCGCAAGGGCTCCTCCACTGTGGGCTCAGCCCTTCTGGCGCTGTGTGTGGAGAGCCGCCCACTAAGCGGCTATGACTGGTTTGGGTTGGTGGGCAGCACCTTGGGCTTGCTGATCATGGTAGTGCCAGATCTGCTTAGCCTGGATGCCAGCACTCGGCTGGCTGATGCCTTTGGGTATGTCTTGGCTTGCCTGGGCGGCGTGGCTTTGGCCTTGACTCTGGTCATCTTCCGGGCCTTAGATTTCCCAGCCAAGCTGCCCACAGCTGCCTTCGCCTTCGGGGCACTGGGGGGCCTGGTGTGTGCCCCTGCCATGTTCCTGCTGCAGGAGCCAGTGCTGCCTGCCGACCCGCTCACCTGGACCTGCACGGTGGCCATCGGGGTCCTGGCCATGGTGTCCTTTCTGTGTGCCAGCCACGCAGCCACTCTGGCTCACCCGGCACTGGTGTGCGCCGTGCTGCACTCCGAGGTGGTGGTGACACTGGCCGTGCAGTACTATGTTCTGCAGGAGGCCGTGACACCCTTTGATGTCATGGGAGCTGGCGTCATCCTGGGTAGCATTGCCATCATTGCCGCCCAGAACGTCAGCTGCCACCCACAGGATGAGGATGAGGATGAGAATGAAGATGAAGGAAGGCAGGAGGGCTGAAAGTGGAGATGGCAGCTGGGGTGGTGACAGGATCTTCTGCCCCCTTGACATGCCTGGAGGGGACTCCCAAGGACCAGATGTAGCAGGGACCCTGCATCCTATGGACACACCTGGAAGATATTCCCACGTGCCAGGTATAGCTGAGACCCTCTACCCCATGGACATGCCTGTTGGAGACCCCCCTGTACCAACTGTAGCTGGGACCCTCCACCTAATGGACAAACGTGTTCGACACCCCCTCCATGTGCCACATTGTTGGGACACTCCAGCATTTGGATCCCTGGTTGAGATCCCTATGTTCCCAAGCTGCCCCGGGACCCGTTGTCCCATGGACACACCTGAAAGAAATCCTCATGTCCAGGTGTAACTGGGGCCCTCTGCTCCATGGACACACTTGGAGGAGACTCTGAAGCACATGCCGCCATGGACTACAGGGGTTTCTTTGGCCCTCAAACAAGGCCTGATCCCACAGGGCACTGGTGGACACTGGTGTGGAGATGCATGCCCTATGATGATTGCACGGGACGGCAGCTCCTCTTGCGGTGCAGATGGGAGGAAGGAACTGGCCCAGTCCAGGGCCACCAGCCACACTGGAACTTGGCTTTCTAAAACTCTTCCTCAACAGTTCTTCCGGCCAGATGCCACCAGACAGGTGGATGTAACGTGTCCAAAGCAAGAGTCAGAAATAAAACTTGTATGTTTGAGGATGGGATGCAGGGGCAGCTATAGATTTCCGCATGGACTTAGCCACCCTAAATAGCCATTTCCATCCTGGAAGCGTTATCCATCCAGCCCAGTATCCTAACTGTCATGTTGCTCACCTGTTGTGATGCTGTAAATGCCCCACCAGCCCATACCTTCCCTCCTCCTTAGATCTCTTTCTGACCTCTGCTTATTACAGCTCAGCTCTGGCCTTGAAGCATGAGGTTTAAAACGTGGACTGGGCTCTGGAGCCCGGAAAGGGGCTAAATCGGTGAAGTGGAAAGGGAAAAGGAGACGGCCATATGAGCTGGGATCCTGCAGCCCCCGACATAACGGAAGCCTAGTCACTTGGTGGTGCTCCAAGCTGTTTCTGCTGTGGCCACTACTGGGCTCTGGGGCATTTATGTTTTCATTGCAAAACCTTGGGGCTGCGTCTACACTGGCAAGATTTTGCGCAAAAGCGCCCACTTTTGCGCAAAATCTTGCCGCCTGTCTACACTGGCTGTGAGTATTTGTGCAAGAATACTGACGTTGTAATGTACAAAATCAATGCTTCTTGCACAAATACTCTGACGCTCCGCTCAGGGATAAGCCCTCTTGCACAAGTATTCTTGCGCAAGAGGCCAGCGTAGACAGCCAAGTTAATTTCTTGCGCAAGAGAGCGTCTACACTGGCACAGATGCTTTTGCGCAAAAGCACATGCCAATGTAGATGCTCCCTTGCGCAAATAGTTTTAATGGAAAAACTTTTCCATTAAAAGTATTTGCGCAAAATCATGCCAGTGCAGACGCAGCCTGGAAGTGGTGCATCGCTTTGGCGGGGGGCCTGGTGGTTAGAGCTGAGGGACTGTAAATCAAAACTGCTGGTTTCTCTCCCCAGCAATCAGAGGGGCAGTGGGGCTGGCAGTTACAGCACCAGGAATCATACCAGAAACAGACACACCAGGGCAGGGTGAGCAATGCAGGGTTCCAGCTTTATTTAATATCTGCTTGTCAGGGCCCTTCTGTTCCATTCTTCCGGGGAGGAGAGGGGGGGCAGGCAATCATCAGGCAGGAGCCCCTTAGAGTCACCCTAATCCAGACTCCTCTGCCATCTGGCCCAGACCAGCTCTCCATTCAAATGCTAATAGAGCCACAAACCTTTATAGGAGATACCAACCACCTGGGGGTTATATTGACCCTTAACTTACACCTCAGACCAGGTGCACAAGGGGCCTGCTCCTTCTAGGAAACGTGCACTCCCATCCAGCCCCAGGGCAGGGACAAGGCCTGTCCCCTCTAGGGGATGTCAGTTCCCATCCAGTCCCAGAATGGAGACTGGCTGGCTCAGAGGGGTGGCGAACAAGGTCCAGGTCTACAGGGTGGGCCCAATGGGTGCTGGTTTTGAATACACACCAATGCCATCTAGTGTCCAATGGAGGAGCTGCACTCACAGCCATGCTCCAACAGGGACCTTCCAGCAGGTGAAGTTGGGGGAGGGGCCTTGATCATATTCCTCCCAAACCCTTATTTCCCCCCCATAACTCAATGGTCCCCCATCCCCACCAGCATCCTACAGTTCTAGGGTCCCCTAGTCTCCCCACCCAAATATGTGTTAATTAGGGATGTTAGGAAGCGAGTAATCAGCTAATTGTGTAGTCCAGTGTTTCTCAACCTTTTTTTGCTCATGGCCCCCTTCTGAGCCTCATTCATCATACGCCTGGCAGTTAAGTGTTTGGGTGGCCCCCTAATGTTCCATTTTTTTTCCAAGTGACCCCTAGAAGTAAGGTGTGGCCCCCTGGGGAGCCATATGGCCCACATTGAGAACCACTGGACTGTAGTCAATAGAATTTCTAATTTAAATTGCAGAGCCACAGCGGGGATAGGTCCTGGATCCAGCATGAACCGGGAACTGAGCCAGGCATGCTCAGTTCTGGCTCACACTGGGTCCAGGAGCCCCTGTCTGCGGGAGGTACTAGTAGGTAGCTGGGACCTCCAACGGACAGGGGCTGCTGCCAGAGCAGCTTCTATTCACGGCCAGCCTGGCCCGCCATGGACAGGGGCTGCTGCCAGAGCAGCCACTGTTCGCAACCATAGGCTGCTTCATGGCAGCCTCTCCTGCCCCCTCCCCCCCAAGCTCCTACTTCTCTCCCTTGCTGCCTTTGATAGAGGCAGTTGACTCAAGTAGTTGACTGGACTACCTGATCAGCCTAGGCTTATGGGGTAGTCAAATACTTGCTTACATCCCTAGTGTTAATATCACTGCCTCCTCCCCTTCAGATACTTCCAATTGACCCAGAAGCCACTGATCAGCTCCCATTGGTCTTTTGAGTGCCCCCTCAGCCTTTGGGCCTCTTCCACCTCTTTCTCTCTCTCTCTCTCTCTCTCCATTCCCACTCAGGGTGGCTTCCCCACACTCCCCTTGTGTAGCAACAACCCTCCCTGCCACCATCGCTGGCCTTACTTTCTCCCCAACCTTGCCAAATTCAATGTACAGTGCTATGATAAAGCAGGAGTTTTCCATACTATTTCTAGGAAGCCCCAGTTTCCCCATACATCATATAGTGAGGGGACAAGGGTTCATTTCACTCCCAGGGAAACAAAGGCATAGACGTGAATGCCAGCTGCACATCAGGATTGATAAAAAGGGCACTGATTGAGACTGACTCACATAAACAAATGGTCTGGTAACACTTTACAGACCAGGCATGTCAAATTGGCATTTGGAGGGCCACATGCAGCCTGATCAAAATTTTTTGTGCCCCGCCAGAACATTTGTATAAAAGAATGAAGTGCAGCCCGCTGGCCACTCGGAGCCGAGTGCCTGCTCACGCGCTCATGGCCGGCTGGGCGCACTGCGCTGGGCATGCCAGCAGACACTCACAGCTGGCCGCTGTGCTCACGCCACCCCAGCGCCTCAGGCGGCAACGTTGACTCCAGGACCCAGGTATTAGATTGGAGGGGCTGGGAGAGCCTGGCTCTGGGGGAGTGGGGAGGCATTAGGTTGGAGGTGCCTGGCTCCGGGGGAGGGAGGAGGCATTAGGTTGGGGGGTCCTGGCTCTGGGGGAGTGGAGGAGGATTGGGTTAGAACGGGGGTATAGAAGTGCCTGGCTCCGGGGGAGAGGAAGGGGTTATTTTGTTAATATTTTGGTTTTTATTTATTTATTCCCAAATAAAATCACAAAGGCTTTGTCTACACTCGCAGCTTCTTGTGCAAGTACAGCCGTTCTTGCGAAAGAATCTGCAGTGTCCACACTGCCCGTCCGCTCTCGCACAAGGAAATTTACAGTATGGCGTGGTAAGAGAGGGCTTCTTGCGCAAGAGCTACACTCTTTTTTTATCAGGTGTAAGCCCTCTTGTGCAGGAGCTCTTGCACAAGAGGGCAATGTAGACGCTCGCCAGGAATTTCTTGTGCAAGAAAGCCCTATGGCTAAAATGGCCATCAGAGCTTTCTTGCTCAAGAGAGCGTCCACACTGCCATGGGAGCTCTTGCGCAAAAGCACATCTCGCACATGGCAGTGTGGACGTTTTCTTGAGCAAGGCTTCTTGTGCAAGAACCCGGCAATGTAGTCATAACCAAAATGTTTATTAATTTTATATCAATAAATATGTCAATTTTTTGCAATTGCATGAATAATTATATCTTTATGCAAAATTTCAAACTTACAAAGTATCTGAAATTTTTTCAGAACCTGTTCTATTTGATTAACCATGGTCTATACTTGTTTTTATTTCAACAAAACAAGTTATGTATCATATACAAATTTAAAAGTACCTTAAATTTATATTTAAATTAAAAATCATGTAAAATGTATTTTAAAATTATTTAATATGAGCAAATAACAATTTTACACAAATTATTGTAATATTATAAAATATACCTAAATCAATCTATAATAATAAATAAGAACATAAGAACAGTTGTACTGGGTCAGACCAAAGGTCCATCCAGCCCAGTAGTCTGTCTGCCAACAGTGGTCCAACCAGGTCCAGAGAGAGTGGACCGAAGACAACAATCAAGCGATTTGTCTCCTGCCATCCCTCTCCAGCTTCTGACAAACAGAGGCCAGGGACACCATTTCTATCCCCTGGCTAATTGCCTTTTATGGACCTAACCTCCATGAAATTATCTAGCTTCTCTTTAAACTCTATTATAGTCCTAGCCTTCACAGCCTCCTCTGGCAAGGAGTTCCACAGGATGACTACACGCTCTGTGAAGAACTTTCTTTTATTAGTTTTAAACCTGCTACCCATTAACTTAATTTGGTGTCCTCTAGTTCTTCTATTATGGGAACTAATAGACTTTCTAACAAAGTACCTTTTCATTGGTGGCCCTAGGGTTGCCAAGTGTCCAGTATTGGTGCCTTCTGTCTGGCACCTAAAATGTTTTGGGTTTTTTTTTTGCTCAGTAAACCATCTGGGAACCCTAGGTGGCCCTGAAAGCTATCAGTTTTTGTTTGTGCGGTCCTCAGGAGGCTTTGAGCTTGACATGCCTGTTGTAGACTAACAAAACGTATACGGCTATGTCTACACTGGCGGGTTCTCGCGCAAGAACATCTCGCACAAGGGTTCTTGTGCAAGAACTCTTGCGCAAGGACATGTCCACAGTGCCATGTGCTTTTGCGCAAGAGCGTCCATGGCAGTGTGGACACTCTCTTGCACAAGAAAGCTCCAATGGCCATTTTAGTCATAAGGCTTTCTTGCACAAGAAACCCCGGCTGCGCATCCACACTGCCCTCTTGCGCAAGAGAGCTTACACGTGTTAGAAAAGAGCGTAGCTCTTGCGCAAGAAGCCCTCTCTTACCACGCTTTACTGTAAATCTTCTTGCACAACAGCAGGCGGGCAGTGTGGACGCTCTGTGGAAGAATGGCTGTTCTTGCACAAGAACCGGCCAGTGTAGACATTGCCGTAGATGGTATCATGAGCTTTTGTGGGCACAGCCCATTTCTTCAGCTAACCGGTCTGAAGAATCTTCACATCTGAAGAAGTGGGCTGTGCCTTCAAAAGCTCATGATACCATCTACATGTTTTCTTAGTCTATAAAGTGCTACCAGACCATTTGTTGTTTTTTAAGTTTATCCTGTATAGACTAACTCAGCTACCCCCTGAAGCTTCACATCAACAAGTCAGTCAGAGAGATAATGCAAGAACCAGCAACATTCAGGTTGACTCTCCTCCCTTGGAAGCCAGACAGAGACCTTGGCTCAAGACCCCAGCACTGTCTACAGGGATGGTCAGGTTAGGCCCCTAGGAGAAGGAGATATTTTTCATACTCTTCAGTGGTAACTTTCGAGTGTAAAAATGATCCAGAGCAATGTAAACTGCTAAGATTTTGCCCAGATGTATGATTCCCCACACCACCTGCTATCGAGGGTAGACAGACACCAGCAATTTCTGGGCTGATCTAATAGTGCTTCAGGTGCAAGAAACCAAGCTGATGGGGAAGTCAGATCTATTTGGAGCCCTCTGTAAGGTTAAAATGTACAGATCAGGGTTGCGTTAATGGAGAGGCCAGGGCCAGCAGCCGGTGGGGAAGCTGTAGAGCCCAAGGCGAATACAAAATTTGTATCTGCAAAAGCGAGCTGCGGCTACCCGCGCTGACAGGCTCTAGGGCGTTAGGGAAAGGGGATTTGTGCCCGGTTCCCCCTCGGGCGCGGGGAGAAAGGGCTGTTGAGACCCGACTCCCCCGCTGGCAAAGCCCCGCCGTGCAGAGGGCCGGGGGCCGACAGACGCGCCCGCCCCTCCCCCCGCAGAGGGTGAACCGGGCGGAAACTTGGGACTCGGGCGACCCCCTGCTCCAAGACTCGCCGCCGACGCGCCCGGAACCAGCCCACCCCCCGAACCTGCCCCCGCCAGCCAGACCCCCCCCCCCCGGCCCGGACAGCGCCCTGAACGGACACTTTGAACCGGCCCGCTCCGGAGCAAGGCCCGAGCCGCGGCCTGTCCCAGCCCGCGCGGCCGCCCCGCCAGGCGCCTCTCTCAGCCAGTGTCTCACGCCAGGCCCCAGCTCCACAGGCCCCACCTGGAGCCTTCCCGGCGCGACGCCCCTCCCCTATCTCCAACCCTTTCCGACCAACCCCCACCTCCGCTCATGCATATTCACGAAGGCTGATTTAACTATTCATATGGAGGGGGCGCGAGCAGTGGGGGGGAGGGGGTGTTGATTAATTATTCAGGAGGATGTACCATGGTACCGGAGAGGAGGGAGCGTTAATAAAAGAACCGTGGGCCATCCCGGCCCGATTCATTCCCTTCCTTTCCTACCCAAAGTAGGGAGCAAAAAATGCAATTCCGCGTCTCTATCCGAATATGTCACACGTAGACCCTCATCCTAGGACGCTCCCACCGCCTTTGCACTTAGTTCAGTCTCCTTCCTCCTCACCTCCCTTTTTCGCTCCAACGGCTGGCTCCCTCCCAGATCTTGACCACGCCCCTTGTCGTGCGTGCTTGTCCCTGCCGCCGGGACCAGGAATCCCCGCGGCAGGAGGCGGGGGGAGGCGAGGCTATATAAGACAGCTCCCTGCTGCTCGCGGCTCAGTCGCGCTGAGGAGCGCGGAGGGGACGGATCGGAGTGGGAGGGGGCGCGTGCGGGAGGGCGCACCGATCCGTAGGGGCTGCGGTATTTGGGGGGGGGTTCCCTCCCCGGTAAGAGGGGCGGGGGGTCCCGGAGCAGGGGAGGAGGGAGACAAGACCGTTTCAGCCGCAGGACAAGGCCGCCGCCTCGCGCGGGCGCGTCACGTGATCCAATATGCACGGGGGGCCGCCCTCCGGGGACAGCGCGTGCCCGCTGCGCACTATCAAGCGCGTGCAGTTCGGCATCCTCAGCCCTGATGAGATGGTGGGTGCCCGGGAGCGAAGGCGAATTTGGGGGGCGTGACGTACAATGCAGTTGGGGGTGCATTGCACAAGGGAATGCGTCGCACGATGTAATAGTATATTGGGGGTGCGTTGTACTGTACAATGGTTGTTCAGAGTATATTGGGGTGCAATGCACCGTGTAATTGCTGTCTGGGATGTGTTGGGAGTCCATTGCATTGGGGGTGTATTGCATGGTGTAATAGTAGATGTTGGACACTGTTCAATTAGGGGTGCATTGTACAGTATAGTCGTGTTTGGGGATTTCATTGGAGGTTGAGGGTTCACTGTGCTGTGGGGTGCACTGCGTTTGTATTAGGGTGAGGGGGTTGTGTCTTGCACAAGAGGCCTAATGGCACATAGGGCCAATGCATTACACTGGGGTGTATTGCACAGTCCAGTGCTACTGGGGTCACAGTGCAAGGGACTGTGCACTGAGAAGGGGTATACTGTTGCAATGGGGAGAGTACATTGTACAGTGTGAGGGTGCATTGCAGTGACTGTGGGGTTGTGCCCTGTAACACAGGAGCATTGAGTTGGCTATGCAGATGGAGGGAGCATTTAGGGTTCTTGCAGTGTGTGGTGGTGGGAGGTAATATGCAACAAATTTGTGGAGCAATAAGGCCTGTTTGTGTTATAAACTGGGTATATACAATATATTTGAGGTGACCAGCTTTAGTGGCCTTGGCAATGCATTTGGGGCAGCATGGAAAGTGTGGGCAGCTCAGTTACATGGATCGCAGGGAGAAGAATGCAGGTTTGTGGGGAAAGCAGTGGGTTTGGGGATTGCATACAACGGAGTAGGGGTACACAATAGCTAAGGGATACAGGGTGTGATGTAACTGGGGTGTTGAAGACACGAGGAAGTGAAGGATGTTTGTGAGATATGTAACTTAATTAAAGGTGTGGAAAAGTCAGGTCATGCTTAGGGTATAAACAAACAAGGGGGCTTGTGACCAAGTCAGTGGGGTGTTCTGTGGAATATGGGCATGCACAGACAGATGTACAACTGTGGAAGGGAAAGCTTATGTTCTGTGCTGTTGGTTGCCAGATTCTGGGATCAACATTGATTTTTGAAAGCTTCAGGAGCGTAGCCGAGTTAGTCTGTAACAGGAAGAACTTAACAAACAACAAATACTCTAGTAACACCGTAAAGACTAACAAAACATGTACATGGTGGTATGAGCTTTCTTGGGCAAAGCCGACTTCAGATGGTGGGTCACTGAGACACTTTGCAGGGGTTTTATTTGGGAAGGAGAATACAGATTGCGAATGGAGACAGTGCAAATATTTCAAAGTTTTGATTCCTTCCAAACATTTTTCAGAAGTGATTTGCAGAGCGTTGTATTAACCCCTCAGATCCATTGGAAAGTGATGCTGCCAATAACTTTTTAAATCCGTTCAAAGTAATTTCAGGTACTCTCATCGGAGTCCTGTCAAACGTTGTGATCTTCCAGCCACATGTAAATGTTTTGTCATGTTCTTTCTCTGTGTGTTTGCTGTGTGAAAAGTAAGGAAATTGGTGATACAAAAAGCCACCTGGTTCAAAAAAAAGAATTGACTTGATCCCCAATTTTCTTATTGCAGTAATTTTTAAGCATTATTTGTAGCAGTGATAAATTTAAAAAAGTGGGATTAATTTGGTTGTGATGTGAGCCAGCTGAAAAACATGGTGTTTATTTAAATAAAAAACTAGTTGAAGCAAATACTGATATTAACTTAGTTTTCAGAAACCAGATTGTTATAGTTTTTAAAATGTGTACACCGCTCCAATTGGATGGAATATATTGTGGGTGGTCAATTTTATTTCTAGGTTCAAATGTAGCGACTGTAATTTTGGGTTGTGGGTTTGTGTGAAAGGCTGGTGTTGACAAAAGGGCTAACAGTGATCAGTTACACCTTACAGCGGCAATCAGGAAGGGAGTTTTGATGGCTCCTACAACACCTGATTTGTTATATTAGCCCTCCTTGGTGAAATGTGGTCTGTAAGCAATGTGTAAATTACCAGCTCATTGACTTACTGGGAGCCATTTGATTTAGCGTTTGGCATTGTAGACAGGATATTGGGATAAAGGGACCCATCAGTCAGACCCATCATGAAATATCTTGTGCTTTCTATAGTCCTTAAGCCCCCCACCTGTGTTTCACTGAGGCTGACAGCCCAGCCTGCTGTTGCACCATTGACCTTGTGAGTGGTGCTATTTCCAACACAGTCCTGATCCTCAATTTCCATTTCACATCCCACCAGAAACGGATGTCAGTGACGGAGGGGGGGATCAAGTACCCTGAGACAACAGAAGGGGGCCGCCCCAAGCTGGGGGGCTTGATGGACCCCCGTCAGGGAGTGATTGAGAAGACAGGCCGGTGCCAGACATGTGCAGGTGAGACCAAAAGTCCTTGCTTCTGAGGGTGGTGTGGGGGAGATGGCAGCCTGCTGGAGACTGAGATCCTCGGACGGGGGTACCCTGTAGAGTGGATAAATATAAATTATTTTTAAAAATTGGATTTTTTTGAGGGAAAAAGCCTATGTAAAGATAGTTTTAAATAAGATGCATCATAGCTCAAAGATATCTCATCATGGAATAGGGTATATGAATTCTAATTCATGTAATGTTTAAGAAAAGTTTTGTACATGAGTTCCAATAGTTCATGGATTAGGGAATAAATCGTATGGGGTTCCAGAGGGCTTCTGTACAGATTATTTAGGTTAATCTTTTTATTTGTGCAGTGGAGCTTGGTCTAGAAGATACCATCAGAGATTCTTAGTTTTGTAGTGCTCCCAGAGCTAATGTGATTGTTAAGAGCAGAAATGTTTTCAAATAAATAAATATATAGAGGTGAGAAATAACAGACCATGACCATATTATCCCTTTGCAAATTTGGGCGCACAGTCAGTCCTTTACCGCTCCAAAAGTGTAAAGTTTCAAAAAGTTCAGTGAATATAAACCAATATTTTAAGTTTCTCATCTTGACTTAGCTGACAGTCAATTTAATTTTCATGTAAACAATATTTAATTTAAATATTTTATTTAAACAATTTTAACAAATAAACTTGATTTTAAAAAAGCTTGAAAGCTTAACTAAATTAAAAAATGCATATGCTTGTTTTGATAAAATATTACACGGTGTTGAAGAAAAAGATCTGGAATACATAATGTTGTTGTTTTAATTAAATAGAACAATTTAAATGTCCGTGTAGTGGTGTTCTCCTAATACAGCATAACAAGAAAATCCTCCAAACATTGATTAACCCATTGAATTGGAGATAGTTCACCTCCCAATGACTTCATATATATCTGTTTCAATTTCCTTTAGTAAATGAGAAAACCAAACAATCATTCGTCTTCTGATATAGTTGTACAACTAATCTGAAATGTTTTCAGAATAAATCACTGTTTAGAAATGTATAGCGTGTGCCTTCTAAAAAGGAAACCTGCATCTATCTGAGTTGTGAAGAATATGTATTAAGATTATGACAAACATCAAGAATGCACTTTTATGTAGAAAACCATGATTAAAAAGTCTTTCTGACTTGTGATTTAAATCATGGTTTAAATCAAATCCACCCTTGTATCCTTACTCCCATCCTCCCTACCCCGGATGTTGGCCCTGCTTTGCCAGATGCTGGAAGCTTGTGTACGTATTGCCTGGCAAACTGCTGTGCATCAAACCTCTACAGCCCCATTTCCCACCCCTCTGAGCCAACCAGTCCCTGCCTTGGAGTCAGGTGGGAGCTGTACCCCTAGAGGAGAAAGGCCCACGGTGTTGGCCATGCACCAGGCCGCAGCGCGAGGGTCTTTCTGGGGTGCTGTAGCCGCGTTGCTCACTGGGGCTGCTGTCCCTGCAGGGAATATGACCGAGTGTCCAGGCCACTTCGGGCACATCGAGCTGGCCAAACCAGTCTTTCATGTGGGCTTCTTGGGCAAGACCATGAAGGTTCTGCGCTGCGTCTGCTTCTTCTGCTCCAAGCTGCTGGTGGACTCGGTGAGTGGCCTCTTCGTGTTCCCCCTTCCCCAGACTGGGTAGCCTCTTTGTTGGAAACTGTGACAGAGCTAGAACTGGTGTCACCCTTCTGGGGGCTCTTATAGACCCTCCTTCCCATCTCCAGTCACCCTTGATCCCTGACCTTGGCCTCCCCCTTTATTTCTGTTTTGGGAGGAGGGCACTGTGGTCTGGCCCCAGTACAGTTGTGCCTCTTTTGATGGACACCTCCCTCCCAGAAATCCGTTCTCTCTCCACCCTGAGCCAAGTCCCTCCTCTGCCCCTGCTTGCTCTGTAGACTATAGACCAGTGGTCCCCAAATTTGAGGGTCACTTCCCCCATCCCTATTCATACCCAGCTAGGAGCATCCGCGGGTAAGGAGCCTGGCATTGCAGCTGGGGAAGGGGCTGGGCATGGAGTCTTGGCTCTGGGATGGAAGATGCAGACAGTGTAAGGGGATGAGATCACAGCTCTGAAGTGGGGTGGAGGTGCAGTGAAAGGGGTGGAGCTCGGGCTGCACCAAAGCTGGGGGCAGTGCTGGAGTAAAGCTAGAGGAAAAAGGACCATGGGGGCTGGCCCATGGCTTCCAGACATTCCAGCCTCCCCCTACACTTTGGGGACCTCAGCCATAAATCCATCCCATGAGTCCCACCCACCCTCCTTGCCTCTCCCCCATCCGGGAGTCAAGGGGTTTCCCCAGTCGCCTAGGGAGCTCTGCTCAATGTTGAGCCACCAATGTTACTCTCTCCCTCCAGAACAACCCGAAGATCAAAGACATCCTTGGAAAGTCGAAAGGGCAGCCCAAGAAGCGGCTGACCCATGTCTACGACCTGTGCAAGGGCAAGAACATCTGCGAGGGCGGGGAGGAGATGGACAACAAGTTTGGCGTGGAGCAGCCAGAAGGAGACGAGGACCTGACCAAGGAGAAGGTAGGGAGGAGACCTGGTGGGGCTGGAGAGCCGGGCTCATACCAGGCTGGACCTGACCAGAGCTCCTTTCCTTCCCCAGGGCCACGGGGGCTGCGGCCGGTACCAGCCGCGCATCCGACGCACTGGCCTGGAGCTCTATGCCGAATGGAAACACGTCAATGAGGATTCGCAGGAGAAGAAGATCCTGCTTAGCCCAGAGCGGGTGCACGAGATTTTCAAGCGCATCTCGGATGAGGAGTGTTTCATTCTTGGCATGGAGCCCAAGTTTGCCCGGCCTGAGTGGATGATCTGCACTGTCCTGCCCGTGCCCCCACTCTCTGTCCGTCCAGCCGTAGTAATGCAGGGCTCTGCCAGGAACCAGGTCAGCCCTGTGGGAGAGCCAGCACTCCTAGGATCTCTCCCTGGCTCAGGGAGGGGAGTGGCAGCTAATGGGTTAGAGCTGGGGTGAAGAACCAGGACTCCAGGGTTCTCCCTGGGGGTGATGGAGCCCTGACTCTTGCTGTTCCTCTGCCCTCAGGATGACTTGACCCACAAGCTGGCTGATGTCGTGAAGATCAACAACCAGCTGAGGCGCAATGAGCAGAACGGGGCAGCTGCCCATGTCATTGCTGAGGATGTGAAGCTGCTGCAGTTCCATGTGGCCACTATGGTGGACAATGAGTTGCCTGGCCTGCCCCGGGTGAGCACAGCCAGCCCTGGCAGGGAGGGGCAGATGGCTTTTTCCAGCACAGCTCCTCTGAGCTGGGGACTGGTTCTCCTCCCTGTGCTGGGAGCCTGGCAGTGCAGTATATGCTGGGACTTGTGTGTCCTTCCCATCTATTGGTTCACGGCTGGCAGTGTTACATATTAGGATTTGTAGTCTCCATTGCCTGTGTCTGTGCTGGGACCTTTCCCAAACTGGAATTTTATACAGGGGGTGGAAAGATAGAGCATTGCATGCTGGGATTTGTAGTTTCAGTTGATGAAGTGTTGCATGCTGGGGAGTGCCCCTGTGGGTCGTATGTCTATTTTGGGAAAGGCCAATTTCATACTGGGGCTTGTGATCTTTGCTGCTTGCTGCTTGACTTGTGATGGAACATTGTGTGCCCAGTCATGTCTGCTGGGACTGCAATTGAAGTGCAGCATTGCATGATGGGGTTTGTAGTTTCTGGCTTGGCTCAAGGTGCCTGTATTGCATGCTGGGATTTGTGGTTGGCACGACTTGTGATGGAATGCTGTATGCTGGGATACATTTTTGCTGGGCCAGTTGGCTCAAGGTGCAGCATTGCATGCTGGGATTTGCATTCCGTGGTTCTGCTTGTGGACCAGTGTTGCATGCTGGGGCTCGTAGTCTTGCCAGGCAGAACTTCCATACTAATGATGGTGGTTCCTGAGTGCCGCACTTCAACCAGATAGTGGGTGCCCCTGTTGCAGCTGCCAGCACAACCCTATGTGGAGCACCCAAGCCCAGTTAACCTCCCCTTCCCCCCCCGCAGGCTATGCAGAAGTCGGGGCGGCCCCTCAAGTCCCTGAAGCAGCGGCTGAAGGGGAAAGAGGGGCGTGTGCGGGGAAACCTGATGGGGAAGCGGGTGGATTTCTCCGCCCGGACGGTCATCACTCCAGACCCCAACCTCTCCATCGACCAGGTGGGGGTACCCCGCTCCATAGCTGCCAACATGACATTTGCCGAGATAGTGACACCCTTCAACATAGACAGGTGAGGCTGCTGGCGTGTGCGGCAGGATGCAGGGCAGGGCAGATATGGCTCCTCACCAGCTAACACCTATGCCCTGTCCCCGCAGGCTGCAGGAACTGGTGCGCAGGGGCAACAGCCAGTACCCGGGGGCGAAGTACATCATCCGAGACAACGGCGACCGCATTGACCTGCGCTTCCATCCCAAGCCCAGTGACCTGCACCTGCAGATCGGCTACAAGGTGGGGGGTGAGGGGCGTTGCTTCCCCATCTCCCAGACTGGCCTGCAGCGTGGGTTGGAGATTCACTCAGTGACCACATGGAGTCTCTGTGCAGATTAGGCCTGGGGACCCGGAATGTGTGTGCAGGTTAGGGGTGTAAAGGGTTAACCAGTTATCTAGTAAGTATGCCCTTTACTGAGGTAACTGGTTAACTAGTGGGGGCCTGCTCCAGGCCAACATGCTGCGGGCAGTGGGTGCTCTGGCCCGGCCGGGCTGGAGCAGCCCCCGCTGTGGGATCACAGGTAACTGGTTAAATGTTACATATAACCAGTTAACTTTTTAGCTGGGATTTTACATCCCTGGTGCAGATTGGGCTTGGTCACCCGGTGGGAGTGATTTGCAGGCATATGGTTCCAATTGTGCCAGGGAGTCTGACAGGAGGGGGGGGCCGAGGGATCGCAGGAGCAAGTAAGGGCAGTGTCTGAGGGCACGTTGATTGGGGAAAGGGTGGGAGGGCTTGGAAAGAGGTAGGGTATGAGTGGTTGAGGGAAGGGTGTGAGGGTAAGATCTTTGGGGGAGAGTTGAGGTTCAGTGAGGGGACCTGCAGGGCGAGAGGGGTGTGGGAAATAGGACAGGGTGAAGGGTCTGTGGGGCGGGGTTATTTGGGCACCCTGAGGTGACCTGTACCACTCACTTCCCTCCCCCTTTTCCTCCTAGGTGGAGCGGCACATGTGTGATGGAGACATCGTCATCTTCAACCGCCAGCCCACGCTGCACAAGATGTCCATGATGGGCCATCGAGTGCGGATCCTGCCCTGGTCCACCTTTCGCCTCAATCTCAGGTGAGGGCTTGCAGGCCGTAGCCTCCTCCCCGAAATGAGGGTGGGGTTTATCTCCTGGCTCCTCTCACCCTGGAGTCTCTCACTTCCCCTGCTCTGGGCTGCACCCTAGCCCCCCCCATGGGACCTAAATTGGGGGGCAGTTACATGGCCTGGGGGGGTCAAATTGAGGTGCAACAGCTGGGTGTCCCAATCCTGGATCAGCTCCTTCATTGCAATGGGGTTGTGCAAACCCACAACACGCTTCTCCCTGTGCACCCCTTCCATTTCAGGGACTCTCTGCAGCCACACCACTTCCCCTCATGGGGGTATCTGTGGGGGTGGGGTAGTTGGACATGTGGGACAGCCTTGCAGGTCCATTGATGTGGCCCCGGATCGCTGCTGTGTGGATGTCTGATCTGCTGGGCACAGCCCCCCAGGCAGGGCGGGGTGGCGCTCCCACCCTTCATGGGCTGTGTCCCTCCACCCCGTGCAGTGTGACCACCCCGTACAACGCTGACTTTGATGGGGATGAGATGAACCTGCACCTGCCTCAGTCGCTGGAGACGCGGGCGGAGATCCAGGAGCTCGCCATGGTGCCCCGGATGATTGTCACGCCCCAGTCCAACCGGCCAGTCATGGGCATCGTGCAGGACACGCTCACAGCTGTCCGCAAGTTCACCAAACGGGACGTCTTCTTGGAGAGGGTGAGTGGGGGGTTGGGAGGGTTCTCCTGCATGCAGCTTGGAAATGGGGTACCACTCAGCTCTGTTCTAACTACTGGGACCCATCTTCCCCTCTGACAAGCTGCAAACCCTGCTAGGTCCTGCCCTCCCCCAACCATCCACATCCAGAGTTACAGGAATGCTTTCCCCAGCTGCTTACAAACCAGCCATAAACTCTAGCCCATTCCCCCAGCCTAGGGCCCCAGAGCTGTCCCACCCTGCCCTACTCAGAGGCCTGGCAATGTAAGTCCCACTCTGCGCTTCCCCCACCCCTCGACGTGGAGAGGACACGCACCACTCCTTGCTCCCTGAGCAGGGATTCCCCAAGCTCTTCAGACACCAGACGCTTTTATATGTGAAACAGATTTAACTACTACTGCAGAAATGTCAATTTCAAGAGATTGCAGGCAATGTTCCCTCTAGTCTTTCACCCCCATGCAGATTTTTTCCATCCACATGTGGAAGCAATTTTATGTGCACAGAAGCATGTGCAAATGTGGACCACCAATAGAAACACAAATCTAGTTGTGGGCACTCTGCTCATCAGCTGGGCGGCATATGAATCTCTCCTGAGCGGCTGCCCAAGCACACAGCGTACAGGTCAAGAAATAACGAGAGCCCTGTGTGGTTACAAAATTGTATCTGCATCTGCAAAAATGAGCCACAGGGAGCCACATCCATGGAGATCCACAAATTTGCAGGGTTTTAGGTATTAAATTTGTATCCGTATCTGCAAAAATGAGCCACGGAAACCTATGGATTTATCGGGCTCTAGAAATCCCATATTTCTACAGACTAGTCAGGGTTTGACTCACGCAGTGTTTCACTCTGCTGGTATAGTTCCTTCCGACACAGGCTGGGTTTTTCCCTGCCAGCCTGGGACCAGCTCCACTCTTCTGTCTTTCCAGACTTGTTTCCAGGTGTAGAGTTGTGGGCAGGGTGAGGCCAAGTGATGGTGTTGTGTTCAGTGGTCCCTGTAAACTGAGTGCTTGGGTGGCTGCCCATGAGAGATTCGGGTGCTGCCCAGCTGATTAGCCAAGCACCTACGTGAAGAGGAAAAAAATTGGTTGCCCCCCCCCTTTTCCCTGCCTTGGGGGAATCAATCAGGAACTTCCAAGTACTTCGCTGGGACGTGAGACAGTCTCCGCTGGTTCAGTGCCTCCTCTGAGCAACCTGCCTTGCTGCCCAGGGCTATCCCAGGAGGACTTGCATACATTGTTTCCTTTCATGGCACATGTTTCCTGCCTGGGCCTGGCTTGGGCTGTTCTCAAGCTTAGCTGCACACCCATAGCAAAGGGCTCCCCTGCAACGCCAGCACATGCCAGCCGACAGGCAGTTGGTGCTCCACAGATCCAGCTTTTCAAATGAAATTCACAAGGGCTACTTTGTAACACCAGCGTGTAATATAGCCAAGGTGAATGGGGATGCCAGGGGAGGAGGAAGTACTGGGTTGGGTGCCAGGAGGCCTGGGGGAGGATGGAATTTGGGGGCTGGAGAGGAGGGAGATGCTGGGCAGGGAAGGGTAGCATGGCCTGCAAGAAGAGAGAGCATTGGGCCAGGAGGCCTATGGGAGAAAGGGGGCTCAGTTTATAATTGGGGGAGGGATCCAATGGTACTCAGGATGGCTGGGGCTGGCAGGACAGCCCAGCAGGGGTGTGGGCAGCCTGGTGACAGCGGGGGCTGGCGGGAGGGTCCACCTGGCGGGGGTATGGGCGGCTAGGGCTGGCAGGAAGGTCTGGCTGACAGGAGTGCAGGCCCCTGGGGGCGGCGGGAGGATCCAGCTTTCAGGGGTGAGCCCCTGGGGGGAGGGTCCAGCAGGAGGCTTGGCAAGTGACATCCCTCACCTCACACTGACACTGGTCTCCACAGGGCGAGGTGATGAACTTGCTCATGTTCCTGTCCACGTGGGATGGGAAGGTGCCGCAGCCAGCCATCCTCAAGCCCCGCCCACTCTGGACAGGCAAACAGATTTTCTCCCTCATCATTCCGGGGCACATCAACTGCATCCGCACACACAGCACCCACCCCGACGATGAGGACAGTGGGCCCTACAAGCACATCTCTCCCGGCGACACCAAGGTGCTTGTCCATGGGGCCAGAGAGGGGAAGAGCAGCCTGGCCTTCCTCCTCCTCCTCCTCACAATCTCCTGTCCCACCAGGTGATCGTAGAGAATGGCGAGCTCATCATGGGCATCCTCTGCAAGAAATCACTGGGCACCTCGGCTGGCTCCCTGGTGCACATCTCCTATCTGGAGATGGGACATGACACAACCCGCCTCTTCTACAGCAACATCCAGACTGTCATCAACAACTGGCTGCTCATTGAGGGTGAGTCAGGCACAGCTGCCTGCTCCTGCAGAAAGGACTGGCTGCTTAGAAGCGCTACTGGGGAGACTGGGGTCTCCTGTTCTGCCCACCCCTTGTCCCCCCCAGAATGAGATTAGGGACCCACCATACCACAGAGGGAGACTGTTCCTGCACCAGACATCTTCCAGTCTGAGACAAAGGGTGGACAGGGAAGGGAATCGCCTGATGTCAGGAAAACCCTGGCTCCCAGATCCCCGCTCTAACCCACCAGCCCCCACTCCATTCCCAGAACCAGGGAGAGAACCCAGGTGTCCCGGCTCCTAGCCCCTAGTCAATGCTGCTGCCTACTGGAGGTGGGACCCTGGGTCTGTCATGAGCCAGTGGAAACCAGAAATCCACCCTCCCCCTATTTCTGAGGCTCCTGGGTGGATCCCACTAGTGGCCCAGGGCTCAGCAGGACCTGAGAAATGAGGAGAGCAGCCCTGCCAGTCCTGGGGGCCAGGTCTGACCAGTCTTTCATCCCCAGGTCACACCATTGGCATTGGGGACTCCATCGCTGATGCCAAGACCTACCAGGACATTCAAAACACCATCAAGAAAGCCAAGCAGGACGTCATAGAGGTGCCAGGCCTGGGGAAGGCAGGAGGGGAGTGTTGAGCTGCCTGGGGGGACTGGAAGAGACTCCCAGGGGAGTAGGCCTGTGGGGTGATGGCAGGGGCTGGATGGAGCCCCTAGGTGGGAAATAAGGGAATCAGGGACTTGGGGGACGGGGGGAGGGAATGGGAGCTACTGGGGAGGGGGAGAGCAGGGAAGTCGGGGGAATCGTAGAAGAGACTAGAGATGTAAAGGACTAGTCGATTGTCCAATAAACCAGTGGTGTGCAACCCGTGGGTGGGGGGTTGTGGATGTCTTCCAGGGGGGCGGCCTACGGCCCCCCCCGGCCGGATCTAAGCACCGCACTGCGGGGCAGCCAATGGCTGGGTCTAGCCCCTGGATCTAAGCGCCACGCTGCTCAAATGATCTTGGAGGTCGCAGTTGAAAAAAGGTTATGCACCACTGCAATAAGCAAATGCTCATCGGATAGTGGACAAGTGTCACACTCCCCCCCTCCCCCCCACTTGCTGCCACCATCAGATAGAGAAAGCAAGGGGGGGAGAGAAAAGGGGGTACTTGAAGGCAGCAGCACAGTGCAAAGCCCAGGGTCAGCTGGGGAGTGGCTGCGCCTGGCATTTTCATGAAACTCGGGGTCTGGGCTCCGTGGGGCATTTAAGAGCAGCAGCAGCAGCACTGCAGGGAGCCCAGAGTCAGTGGGTGACTCCACCTGGGGCCAGCAGAGCAAGTCCTGCTGACCCCAGGCTCCATGCGGGCGCTTCCACTTTGAAATGCACAAGAGCTTTTATACATTCCATAGCTGGCATGTGGCGTGGCGTGCAGCGTGGGGCCGGCAGGACTTGCTCTGCTGGCCCCGGGGGGAGTCACTGCTGGGGCTCTTGTAAATTTCAAAAGAGGAATGTGGAAGTGCCTATCAAGATGTCGATGAAAATTCCATCGACTACTCAGCTAGTAAATTAATCTATATTCAACATCCATAGAAGACACTGGGAGGCTGGGTTTGGAGGACAAGAAAATTAGGGTTGGGGAATAGATTTGGAGGGCAGGTTGGAATGGTGGAGGGACTGTGCTTTGGGGGATAGATGGAGGGACATGGAGCATGTTATGCGGGAAGGTTGGAGAGATAGAAGTGTCTGGAAGATGGATTTTGTGGCGGGGGTGGATGTGGGGTGTGGGTTTGGGAGGTTGCATTGTGGAAGCAGAAGGACTTGGGGAACAGCAGTAGGACCGGTGGGTTTGGAGGACGGAGGAGGTAGTGGGGGGCCTGGCAGTAGGTTTGGAAAGGTGCGGGGGGGGGGGCGTCAGAGAGGTGTGGTGGAGGGGCAGTAGAGGAGTGGGAGGGCTTGTGGTAGGTTGGAAGGGCCCTGGCTCATGCCCTGGATCCCGCTTCACTCCCCAGGTGATTGAGAAGGCTCACAACAATGAGCTAGAGCCCACGCCAGGCAACACGCTGCGGCAAACCTTCGAGAACCAGGTGAACCGCATCCTGAATGATGCCCGTGACAAGACTGGCTCCTCCGCCCAGAAGTCCCTGTCAGAGTACAACAATTTCAAGTCCATGGTGGTGTCGGGCGCCAAGGGCTCTAAGATCAACATCTCCCAGGTGGGTGCTGCCCCCGAGCCAGGGCTCGAACCTGCTTATGGGGCCCTGGAGCCTCCCTTTTGGGAGTGGAAGGCTTCTTTGTGCCCCACCCCCTCAGCTGGGAAAGTGGGAGGTGGCTTCTCCTTGCCCCACTTCCTGTGGCCTCATCCTACACCCTTCCCAGAGAAGGGACCCCCCCTTCTCCTGCAGTACCCCTTTCTCTCAGCTGCCCTGCCCTCTTACTTGGGGGAGGGGACTCTCTGTCAACCCCCCACCCAACAGGTGGTTTCACCTTGTCCCCAGTTTCCTTAGAATCTGTGGGGCTGGTGTGGGGGGAAGCAGCAGCAGAACCTGCAGATGTATTTAGGAGCTGTGTGTCCAGACCGCTCCCAGGAGCAGCCCTTCTGGCTGATGAACCCCTCTCAAAAAGGAAATTGTGCAGGTTCTTTTGTTCCAGCTGTAGATGTCTGGGGAGCCCACGCGTCCCCAAACACAACAGGGGCCCTGATCTCAGTCGGGGGGGATGTCCATGCAGCCCATGGCATCTCCACCTATCCTGGGGACGTGGGCTAGGGCTGGGTGAAGAGGGGAGACCCAGTCCTGGCTTGGCAAGTGATGTTAACTCCAGTGAAATGGAGAGCTCTGTGGGGTTTCCACTCTGAGGGGAGGGCTAGGGACCAGCGTTCGCACCAGGCTCATTCCCTGTCTCCCCACCCCAGGTCATTGCTGTGGTGGGGCAGCAGAACGTGGAGGGGAAGCGGATCCCATTTGGCTTCAAGCACCGCACGCTGCCCCATTTCATCAAGGACGACTACGGGCCTGAGAGCCGGGGCTTCGTGGAGAATTCCTACCTGGCTGGCCTGACACCCACCGAGTTCTTCTTCCACGCCATGGGTGGGCGTGAGGGTCTCATTGATACAGCCGTCAAGACAGCCGAGACGGGTGAGCTGCTGGTACTAGGGGCTGCTGTGCTGTGGGTGGGGCCTCGCAGGGCTTGCTCTCCCCTGGCAGGTAGGGCTGGCCCCAGGACAGGGCTAGAGGCAGCTGTGGGGCTGGGAGCAGGATGGAGATCTCAGCTGAGGGCACTCTCCTCAGTTAGTGAACTTGCTGAGCAAGGTGGCTTCTTAGCCCTGTGCCCAGGGTCACTGGGTAACCAACTGCTTCGCCCCTAGGGTGGCTGCATCTCCGTGCTGGGTGAGGGGTCCCTGTGTAACCGGCTGCCCAAGCCAAAGGGGTGGTTGCATAAGTAGCCAAGGGGTGGGTGTGATGGAGTTCCCAAGGTGCAGCCTGGAATTGGGGTACCACTGAACCCTTTGTCTTACCAACTGTGGGCTCCCTTCCTGTGACATGGCACAGACCCCACCAGGTCCAGCACTCCCACAGCTATCCACACCGAGTTACACGAACGCTTTCCCCAGTCACTCAGAACCAGCCAGTTCCAGCCTTCGCCCCTGAGCTGTAATGTCCGGCCCTGCTCAGAGGCCTGACTGTACATTTGCTAGGAGTCTACTACAGGCCACCTACCCAGATGGAAGAAGTGGATCAGGCTTTTTTTTAAACAACTAACAGAACCATCCAAAGCCCAAGATTTGGTGGTTATGGGGGACTTCAACTATCCGGATATATGTTGGGAAAATAACACAGCAGGGCACAGACTATCCAATAAGTTCTTGGACTGCATTGGAGACAACTTTTTATTTCAGAAGGTTGAAAAAGCTACCGGGGGAAGCTGTTCTAGATTTGATCCTAACAAATAGGGAGGAACTAGTTGAGAATTTGAAAGTGGAAGGCAGCTTGGGTGAAAGTGATCATGAAATCATAGAGCTCACAATTCTAAGGAGGGGTAGAAGGGAGAACAGCAAAATAGAGACAAAGGATTTCGGGAAGGCAGATTTTGGTAAGCTCAGAGAGCTGATAGGTAAGGTCCCATGGGAATCGAGACTGAGGGGAGAAACAACTGAGGAGAGTTGGCAGTTTTTCAAAGGGACATTAAGGGCCCAAAAACAAGCTATTCCGCTGCGTAGGAAAGATAGAAAATATGGCAAAAGACTGCCTTGGCTTAACCACGAGATCTTGCATGATCTAAAAATAAAAAAGGAGTCATATAAAAAATGGAAAGTAGGACAAATTACAAAAGATGAACATAGGCAAACAGCACAGGAATGTAGGGGCAAGATTAGAAAGGCAAAGGCACAGAATGAGCTCAAACTAGCTATGGGAATAAAGGGAAGCAAGAAGACTTTTTATAAATACATTAGAAGCAAGAGGAAGATGGAGAGGGTAGGCCCACTGGTCAGTGAGGAGGGAGAAACAGTAACAGGAAACTTGGAAATGGCAGAGATGCTCAATGACTTTTGTTTCGGTCTTCACTGAGAAGTCTGAAGGAATGCCTAACATAGTGAATGCTAGTGGGAAGGGGGTAGTTTTAGAAGGTAAAATAAAAAAAGAACAAGTTAAAAATCACCTAGGAAAGTTAGATGCCTGCAAGTCACCAGGGCCTGATGAAATGCATCCTAGAATACTCAAGGAGCTGATAGAGGAGGTATCTGAGCCTCTAGCTATCATCTTTGGAAAATCATGGGAGACAGGAGAGATTCCAGAGGACTGGAAAAGGGCAAATATAGTGCCCATCTATAAAAAGGAAAATAGGAACAACCCAGGAAACTACAGACCAGTTAGTTTAACTTCTGTGCCAGGGAAGATAATGGAGCAAGTAATTAAGGAAATCATCTGTAAACACTCCGAAGGTGGCAAGGTGATAGGGAACAGCCAGCACGGATTTGTAAAGAACAAATCATGTCAAACCAATCTGATAGCTTTCTTTGATAGGATAACGAGCCCTGTGGATAAGGGAGAAGCGGTGGATGTGGTATACCTAGACTTTAGTAAGGCGTTTGATACAGTCTCGCATGATATTCTTATCAATAAACTAGGTAAATACAACTTAGATGGGGCTACTATAAGGTGGGTGCATAACTGGCTGGATTACCATACTCAGAGAGTAGTTATTAATGATTCAGAATCCTGCTGAAAAGACATAACAAGTGGGGTTTCACAGGGGTCTGTTTTGGGACCGGCTCTGTTCAATATCTTCATCAACGATTTAGATATTGGTATGGAAAGTACGCTTATTAAGTTTGCAGATGATACCAAGCTGGGAGGGGTTGCGACTAATCTGGAAGATAGGGTCATAATTCAAAATGACCTGGACAAATTGGAGAAATGGTCTGAGGTAAACAGGATGAAGTTTAATAAAGACAAATGCAAAGTGCTCCACTTAGGAAGGAACAATCAGTTTCACACATACAGAATGGGAAGCGACTGTCTAGGAAGGAGTACGGCAGAAAGTGATCTAGGGGTTATAGTGGACCACAAGTTGAATGAGTCAGCAGTGTGATGCCGTTGCAAAGAAAGCAAACATGATTCTGGGATGCATTAACAGGTGTTGCCCTGCTACAAGCTGATCACAAACTTCATGCACTGAATCCCTCCACTACTTGTTCTCCATGGGTTGTGTCGTTGGGGAGTGAGGCCAAAATGACATCACATCTGCCCCTTTGATAGCGTCTTCCAGCTTGCTGGAAAGTTGCTGTGTTTCTGGCCGCGTCTAAGAAATCCTTGTCCATAGATATTTTTTGGCTGTGTGGATTCCCTTAAGGGTCCATCCGGTGAGAGCGCACACCATGTGACTGGCTGTTGAGGCTGCCCGAATCAAGGAATTTCCACGCATGCTTCAAGGCATGCTTTGTGCAGAGTGTAAAATTCCATCTCCGTGGTGAAGGGGCAGGGTGACGGGGCTGTTTTGGGAAGTAGCTCACTGGGAATCTGGCAGTGGTGGCCCCCCGACTCAACTGATGTGTCCCTCCTCCAATCCCCAGGGTACATCCAGCGGCGGTTGATCAAGTCCATGGAGTCTGTGATGGTGAAGTACGACGCCACAGTGCGCAACTCTATCAACCAGGTGGTGCAGCTGCGTTACGGCGAGGACGGACTGGCGGGAGAGAGTGTGGAGTTCCAGAACCTCGCCACGCTCAAGCCCTCTAATAAGGCCTTTGAGAAGAAGTGAGTGACCCTACCCCAAAAGTGGTCACATGTAGGTCCCAGGCAAGGGGTCCCTGTGTAACCTGCCATCCTGCCCCAGAGGTGGTTGCATTTTGGTACAGAAGTGTCCATTTGGGCTGGAAGTAGCTCCCAGGTGGGGAAAAGCAGTGCAGGGAAGGGGGGTGCAGGAGCTAGGGGATGGAAGGGATGTTCCACCCATAGATCTTTCACCTAGCGCCTCCCCCATGTTACAGGTTCAAGTTTGACTACACGAACGAGCGGGCGCTGCGGCGCACCCTGCAGGAGGAGATGGTGAAGGACATCCTGAGCAATGCCCACATCCAGAATGAGCTGGAGAGGGAATTTGAAAAGATGCGGGAGGACCGTGAGGTGCTGAGGGTCATCTTCCCCACTGGAGACAGCAAGGTGAGTGGGGCAGGGCAGAGCCTGGGAGTCTCTATGCTAACTATTAGGCTCTACTCCCCTCCCAGAGCCAGGAAGAGAACGCAGGAGTCCTGGCTCACAGCCCCACTGCTCTAACCCACCAGTCCCCACTCCTATCCAGAGTTGGGGAGAGAACCTAGGAGACCTGGCCCCCAGCACCACTACCACCTTCACTGTAAACCTCAGGATCTGGTGGAGTGGGGATGGGATCTGGACTGTACCACGTGCTGAGCCCCTGTTGTCACACCCCCTCCCACCAGGTGGTGTTGCCCTGCAACTTGCTTCGCATGATCTGGAACGCCCAAAAGATCTTCCACATCAATGCGCGCCTGCCCTCTGACCTGCACCCCATCAAGGTGGTGGAAGGTGAGCATCCCCTCCCCATCCCTCTCATTGAGGGGGCCAGACAACTTCTTGACCTGCAGCATGCTGGGACAGCCAGGGGCCTGGAGTGGGAGACATGCTTGTGCAGGGACCTTGGAACCAGATTTTTGGGGGGAAGGGGAGATGCAGGGCCCCACAGGGCTGATCTTTGTGTGTGGGAGGTGTGTCTGCTCAAAGGGGGGAGAGAATGTGTCTGGGGGTGGGGTTGGAGCTGTGGTCTGGTGCACTGAGTGGGCGAGGTCTATGATCTGGTCCAGTCCCGGTCAGGGGAGGATACTGATCCAGCAGGTCCCATGAACCTGGCCTGGGCGCAGGGAGGTTAGGCCTAGAGGATCTGGGGGGGAAGGAAGGGGGGTTTTGGGGGCATGCCTGCCCCATCCTGATCCCAACATAATCCCAAGTATATGTATAAAATGATGGTGACTAAATTAGCTGTTACCACTCAGGAGAGATCTTGGAGTCATTGTGGATAGTTCTCTGAAAACATACACTCAGTGTGCAGCAGCAATCAAAACACCATTAAGAAAGGGGTAGAGAATAAGACAAAATAACATAATACGCCTATATAAATCCAAAGTATGTCCACATATTGAATTCTGTGTGCAGATGTGGTTCCCAAATCGCAAAAAAGATACATTGGCATTGGAAAAAGTTCAGAAAAAGGCAACAAAAATGACTAGGGTTCGGGAATAGCTGCCATATGAGGGAAGAGAAATAAAACTGGGACTTTTTAGCTTGGAAGAAACAACTAAGGGGGAGCTATGATTTTATAAATCATGCCTGGTGTGGAGAAAGTAAATAAGGAAAAGTTAATTAGTTCCCATAATATAAGAAAAAGGGGTCGCCAAACGAAATTAATAGGCAGCACGTTTAAAACAAACACAAGGAAGTGTGTCTTCACACAGTCAGTTTGTGGAACTCCTTGCCAAAGGATATTGTGATGACCAGAACTTTAACAGGGTTCAAAAAAGAGCTGGATAGATTCATGGATGATAGATCCATCAATGGCCATTAGCCAGGATGGGCAGGGAGGGGTCCCAGCCTTTGTCAGGAGCTGGGAACGGGCAATGGGATGGATTCACGTGATGATTACCTGTTGTGTTCATTCTCTGGGGCACTTGGCATTGGCCAGTCAGAAGACAGGACACTGGGCTGTAGAGGGACGTTTGGTTTGACCCAGTCTGGCTGTGCTTATGTTCTTACGATCAAGGTGTGAAGGAGCTGAGCAAGAGGCTGGTGATCGTGAATGGGGATGACCCGCTGAGCCGGCAGGCACAGGAGAACGCCACCCTGCTCTTCAACATCCACCTGCGCTCCACCCTCTGCAGCCGGCGCATGGTGGAGGAGTTCCGCCTCAGCGGGGAAGCCTTCGACTGGCTGCTGGGCGAGATCGAATCCAAGTTCAACCAGGCCATTGTGAGTGCTGGGAGAGGGCAGGGGCAGTTGAGCTCTATCAACCTCCCTGCGTTTAGGAGGCTGGGGGTATTCTGCTGCTGGGGGAATTTCCTGCCACATGGTTCTGGGAGGGGTGGGCACATCAAGCAGCACTCAGGCTTCAGGACAGGAATGCAAATGGCTGGTTGTGCTGATCTGGGACGTTGGCAGGGAGGCGGGGCAGGGTATCTTCTGGGCTGGGTTCCCTCTCTCCATCCCCAGCTCTGACAATGTCTGGCCCACAGGCTCACCCGGGCGAGATGGTGGGTGCCTTGGCGGCCCAGTCGCTGGGTGAACCCGCCACCCAAATGACTCTGAACACTTTCCACTACGCTGGTGTCTCGGCCAAGAATGTCACACTGGGTGTTCCCCGCCTCAAAGAACTGATCAACATCTCCAAGAAACCCAAGACTCCCTCCCTCACAGTCTTCCTGCTGGGGCAGTCTGCCCGCGATGCTGAGCGGGCCAAGGTAATGCCATGGGGCTCTGGGAGGGAGGGATTCTTCAGCATTGCTCTGGGGGCGACATGCTGAGGGCATGTTGGTCCCCCCTCACCCTGTCTCCCTCCCCAGGATATTCTGTGCCGGTTGGAGCACACAACGCTGCGCAAGGTGACAGCCAACACAGCCATCTACTACGACCCCAACCCTCAGAGCACTGTGGTGGCGGAAGACCAGGAGTGGGTGAATGTCTACTACGAGATGCCCGACTTCGATGTCAGCCGCATCTCGCCCTGGCTGCTCCGTGTCGAGCTCGACCGCAAGCACATGACCGACCGCAAGCTCACCATGGAGCAGATTGCTGAGAAGATTAATGCGGGTGAGGAGCCAGGGACTACCTATGGGCCCTGTCTCTCTCTCGCATTCGGGGACAGAGACTTTTTTCCTTCACCTCCCCCAGCTCTGGAGTCTGGAAGGTTTAGTGCAAAATGGGCCAGATACACGTGTGTGCGTGCGCACGCGCACAGGGTGGGCGTTGTTTCTGCACCTTCCTCTGAAGTATCCGAGCTCACCTCAGCAGGAGGTGTGTTGTGTGGTGGGATGGTTTTCTGACACAACTTCCTGGCTGTTGGATCTTGCCTGCATCTAGCCAGGTTTGGAGTTGGGAAGGAGATCTCTCCCCAACCCCATGGTCATATCAACAGGGATTTTGGGGGTTTGCCTGCAGGGTGGGGTGTGGGTGGCTTGCTGGGCCCATCTCCTCTATTGAGTTCCTGCCCTGGGGCACCTTAGCTGTGCTGTCTGGTAGCTTGGGGCCTGAGGTGATGCATGGGGTTCTGTCCCCATTGCCTGCGGGGGTACCCTTTGGCCTGCTGAGCTGGTAAGGGAAGGGAGAGTGCCAGGGTGGGAGGAGTCGCTGCAGGCCCTGGGCTGCTGCTGAGAGCTCCCCTCTCTGGTGCAGGCTTTGGTGACGACTTGAACTGCATCTTCAATGACGACAATGCAGAGAAGCTGGTGCTGCGGATCCGCATCATGAACAGCGATGAGAACAAGATGCAGGAGGTGGGTGCGTGGCGGCGGAGGGGACAGCCCCTCCCAGCAGGGGGTGCTGGAGAAACGGGGGTGGGGGTGAGAAGGCCTGGCCTGTAGCTAACCCAGCCCCTCTCCCCGCCCTGCCCAGGAGGAGGAGGTGGTGGACAAGATGGATGATGACGTGTTCCTTCGCTGCATCGAGTCCAACATGCTGACGGACATGACTCTGCAGGGCATTGAGCAAATCAGCAAGGTGAGGGGCTATCGCCTGCCCTGGGTAGCTGGGCTGGAGCCCCAGGTAGCTAAGGGGGGCTGTGCTGCGGGAGCCGGGTGAAGTGCTTAGTAGTGGGCGTTGCTGTCCAGGGTCCTCATCAGTAAAGTCCACTGGACCCTGCGGTTCCGTCGCACCAATCAAGGTGTGAACCCTGGCCTCTGGCCCAGCCCTGTTTCAGGGGGTGTCACTGGATCACTCCTGTACCACCCACCCTGCAGCTTCAGTCAAATGTCGTGCTTCACTTCCTGTCCTAAACGATTGACACCATTGCTGCATTGCTGTTCGGTTGCTACCACACCCCACTGCAGAGGTGGTGACCTCTTAGCACCAGGGGAGGGGGTCCCTGTGTGCCCAGCTGTGCCGGGGGTGCCCACATCTCAGTACTGGGTGAGGGGCCCAGGGGTGCAGCACTGACCTGCCCTGTGCCCCCAGGTGTACATGCACCTGCCGCAGACAGATAACAAGAAGAAGATCATTATCACTGAGGACGGGGAGTTCAAGGCCCTGCAGGAGTGGATCCTGGAAACAGACGGGGTTAGCCTCATGCGCGTGCTGAGCGAGAAAGATGTGGACCCCGTGCGCACCACCTCCAATGACATCGTGGAGATCTTCACTGTGAGTCTGGACTCCTGGGTCCCCTCCCAGCTCTGGGAGGGTAGTGGGGGCTGGGGAGTCACAGTGGAAATGGGGACCAATCCTGCACTATCTGGCTGAGTAGGCGCGTCAGGTGGGCACCAGTGACCCTTGCATTCCCCTCTTCAGGTGCTGGGTATCGAGGCAGTGCGCAAGGCCCTGGAGCGGGAGCTCTACCACGTCATCTCCTTCGACGGCTCCTACGTCAACTACCGCCACTTGGCGCTGCTGTGCGACACCATGACCTGCCGTGGGCACCTCATGGCCATCACCCGGCACGGGGTCAACCGCCAGGATACCGGGCCCCTCATGAAGTGTTCCTTCGAGGAGACGGTGAGCAGGCTACGTCCACAGGCCAGCCCAGCTGCTCCCAGCAGGGGCGTTGGCTGTGGAGGGAGCTCGTGGCTTCTCTACCCTGCCAGGCAGTGCTGCAGAACATGGCCCCTGACCTCAGGCTCTCTCTCCTCTGCCCCCTGCAGGTGGATGTGCTGATGGAGGCAGCAGCCCATGGGGAGAGCGACCCCATGAAGGGGGTGTCGGAGAACATCATGCTGGGGCAGCTGGCACCCGCCGGCACAGGCTGTTTTGACTTGCTGCTGGATGCTGAGAAGTGCAAATATGGCATGGAGATCCCCACCAATATCCCGGGACTGGGCGTGGGCGTCCGTGAGTATTTTGCGGGTGGGGCTGGGCATCTTGCTGGGAGCCAGGTTTCTCTCCCTGGCTCTGGGAGGGGAGCGGGGGGAGACTGGGAGCTAGAATTCTTGTTCTCTTTCCATACCAGGTCACTGCTCATGTTGGGGTGAGGATGCTCATGGTAGTGTTGGCTACCAGCTTCCCCCTGTGGGGGAGCAGTCCTGAGCTCCTTGGCAGCTGGGCGGGGGAAGGGGAGGAATGCACAAAGTAGTTTTGGGGGAGTATTTGGGGGGGGGGGTTCATACTATAGTCAGCCAGGGAGTCAGGGTGTCCTTTCTCAGCTCTGACCTTGCTCTGTCTCCGCAGCCACCGGCATGTTCTTCGGCTCTGCCCCCAGCCCCATGGGGGGGATGTCGCCTGCCATGACCCCCTGGAACCAGGGCGCCACCCCAGCCTATGGAGCCTGGTCCCCAAGTGTTGGTGCGTATGGAGGGGGAGGGGTTAACCCAGGTCTCAGCATGGGCGGAGGGGGAGTTGGTTCCAATTTAAAATGCTCCCTTGGCAGTAGGGTATCTGCCTGGGCAAGTTCCCCACTTATTTAGGACCTTCCTAGCTTGGGGGGGAGGTTTACTGGGAGGAGGGGATTGAAGTTATCCTTGCTGGAGGTGAGTTCTGCCCTACCCACCCTTATTCTGTCAGGTTGAAATTGACTGTGGTTGGCAGGGGTTGGCCAGCATGCTAAGTCGGGAGAAGGGGGAGTTTCCTGATGTCCCTACATCTGCCCCCATAATTCACTCCTCTTTGTGCCTCCTCCTCTACAGGAAGCGGCATGACACCTGGTGCTGCAGGTTTCTCTCCCAGTGCTGCCTCTGATGCCAGTGGCTTCAGCCCTGGCTATTCCCCAGCGTGGTCTCCCACTCCTGGCTCTCCTGGCTCCCCAGGGCCCTCCAGCCCCTATGTACCATCACCAGGTGAGTGTCGGAACTTGACCCCTCACTCCTTATTGTGTCCTCCTGCATCTAATGGTTCCCTCTCTGCTTGCTCTCCACCACAGGTGGGGCCATGTCCCCCAGCTACTCCCCGACATCACCAGCTTATGAGCCCCGATCACCTGGAGGTTACACACCCCAGAGTCCCAGCTACAGCCCTACGTCCCCCTCGTACAGCCCTACGTCGCCCTCCTACTCCCCCACCAGCCCCAACTACAGTCCAACCAGTCCCAGCTATAGTCCAACGTCTCCTAGTTACAGCCCAACCAGTCCCAGCTACAGCCCCACATCACCTAGTTATAGCCCAACCAGTCCCAGCTACAGTCCAACATCTCCTAGTTACAGTCCGACCAGTCCTAGCTACAGCCCCACATCACCAAGCTATAGTCCGACCAGTCCCAGCTACAGCCCCACATCACCAAGCTACAGTCCAACCAGTCCCAGCTACAGTCCCACATCGCCTAGTTACAGCCCCACTAGCCCAAGCTACAGCCCAACATCACCTAGCTACAGTCCCACCTCTCCCAGCTACAGCCCAACCAGCCCCAACTACAGCCCGACTTCTCCCAACTATACCCCTACCAGCCCTAGCTACAGCCCAACATCTCCTAGCTACAGCCCCACCAGTCCAAACTATACCCCAACCTCACCAAACTATAGCCCCACCTCTCCTAGCTACAGCCCAACCAGTCCCAGCTACAGCCCGACGTCTCCTAGCTACTCGCCATCCAGCCCACGCTACACCCCACAGTCACCTACCTACACCCCCAGTTCTCCCAGCTACAGCCCCAGCAGCCCCAGCTACAGCCCGACCAGTCCCAAGTATACCCCAACCAGCCCCTCCTATAGCCCCAGCTCGCCGGAGTACACCCCGACCTCCCCCAAGTACAGTCCGACCTCCCCCAAGTACAGTCCGACCTCCCCCAAGTATAGCCCGACCTCACCAACCTACAGCCCCACCACCCCCAAGTACAGTCCAACCTCGCCAACCTACTCCCCAACCTCCCCCGTCTACACTCCCACCTCTCCCAAGTACTCCCCGACCAGCCCCACCTACAGCCCCACCTCCCCCAAATATAGCCCCACCTCCCCCACCTACAGCCCCACCTCACCGAAGGGCTCGACTTACTCCCCAACTTCGCCTGGCTATAGCCCCACCTCGCCGACCTACAGCCTCACCAGTCCAGCCATCAGCCCTGATGACAGTGATGAAGACAACTGAGCTGGCCAGGAGAGGACACTATTTCTGGCCCCGGCATCACCCTTGTCCTTGCAGGGGGAGGGGGGAGTGGGCAGGTAGGAGTCTGATGTCTCTTTGCGGGGACAGTCACCTCTGGAAATCCAGGGGCCAGGAGTATCTCATCTCCATTGGGGTAGGCTAGGGGGCTTGTGTCCCTTTAATTCCTTGTGGGGTAGTACAAGGGGGGCAAAAATATGGGGGTATGTGGATTTGTGACACCCCCCCCCCCTCCAACCAGGGCTGAATTGTGCCTCCTGTTTTAATTCTCTTTGTACATACATTTAGACTACCTAGTGGCAGGGGCAGAGTATTGCTGCAATGTGGGGGCCCCTCCTGCCATGATACAGCCTGAACTGCAAGCAGTTCCTTAGTTTCTCTTCCCCTGGCACTCGGAGCCCTTCATTTTGTTAGGCTTCAGTTTCTTTTTCCCCTCTGCGGCCACGTTCTCTCTGCTTCGCGCCCGGCTTGCTTTCCATGGCAGAAGCTGTATTCTCGTGGTAGCGAGCCTCTGAAACGGGGACTATTTTTTTCCTAAACTTTCTTTCACCTGTGACGTTAGAGCAGTTTTTAACCAGCGTGGAAATTCTCTGGGAACGGTTATGGGAATGCCTGATTACCCAGGGCTTTTAATCAAACTTCTTCTGGGGCTATTTGTATATGTGTGTGTGGAAGGGGGTGTCTGTCATCCACCCACCCATGATCCATCTGGTCAGGATGAGAGGCTGATTGTAAATGACACCCCCCAACTTCTGTTATGGTTTTTTGTGTTTCTCAAGTTTGACCTCCCTGCATGGAGGAAGAAATAACTGTACCTTTGTGAGAGGGAAATAAAAATTTTACTAATTTTGATCAAGGAGTGTTTGTGTGTCCATGAGAATTGAGAACATTATGGGATGGGCAAATGGAAGAGATGGAGAGAGCGAGCTGAGTATAGAACTCAGGAGTCCTGGCCCCCAATCTCCCTCTCAACCACTTCAACCCCTACATCTTTCCCAGAGCTGGGGGGAGAACCCAAGAGCCAGACTGGCTCCAAGCCCCCTACTGTGTGTACTCTGAATGAATGCCATGCGTGTAGTGCCTCCGGCTCCGTGCCCAAGGGGGCTACAGCAGGGGTGTCCTCTCGGCCTCCTGTTGTTGGGGTGGGGGCGGACTCCCTAAGATGCCACTGATGCCTTTAAAAGAAAAGTAACTAGAACACTTGCATTGACCAGGAATCAAACCCACATCTACCCCCCCAGTCCACCAGCAGGTCAGAGAGAGCATGCCCATATGCATTGTGAACAGCCACTTGCTCCACCAGGCCTGGGGTGTGAATATGTAGTGCCAGGGATGTGGGCTCTTCAAGGCAGCAGCTGAATTTGAGTCCTTGTGGCCAGTGAGACGAGACGACTGCATACAGCTCCCCCACAGGAGCAAGGCTAGCTTGGGGGCCTGTGGTGGATAGAAAGGGGGCATTCTTCCACGCACAAAAATAGCTCAGGACACCTGGATTCTCTCCCTGGCTCTGGGAGAGGAGCGGGGGCCGGTGGCTCAGAGCTGGGACTTCTGGACGGGGGAGAATTCTTTACATATGATTTAACTCAAACACCCAGTAGGCAGGCAGGGGAACAGTAGTTTATAAACCCTACTCTACACCCAGCACAGCCCCTGCAGTAGATCTCCAAGTTCTTTGCTATCTGAGCAGCTTTCCTGGAAATTGGTTTTTCCCTTGTTCAGTGGGGTGGCTCAGCCTTCAGCTGTTCCAGCTCATTCTTACTGCTGCCTCCTCCCACAAGCTCCCAGAGGGAAGATACTTTGTAGTTGTGCTGCAGGACACTTGGTCCTCAACTCTAGTTCAACCAGTTTTGCTATACTGGGTGTCTTCATCTCAGCTCTGGGCAAGGAGCCCCTGTGTAGCCAAGCACCCTGCCCCAGAGATGCTTCCTTAGCTCCAGGTGGGAGGATCAATGCTTAAAGGCCTCCCACCTACCTGGCACTAATGCCTAGGCATATTAACTCTGAGCAGGCTGAACAATTGCTTACTAACAAGGCCTGGAGAATTAGGTGTTTTGCCCTTTTTTGCAGAGGGTGGGAAACATCCTTCCTGTAGCCTGGAAGCATGAGAGTCGATTAGAGCAGTGTTTAGGGTTGCCAGATACTTTCACAAAAAATCCTGAACATGGTAGGGAAAAAAAATTGGTTGAGCGAAAACAAAGGGGGGGGGGGGGGAGAAACCAAAGTTGTTGAACAAAAAAAAAGTTTGCCTCTAAATCCCTGCTCCCCTGCCTCTTCCTGCCCCCCCCCCCCCCCCCCCCCCCCCCCCGGCCAGAGCAGATGCAGCTGGGGGAAAATATCCCCTCCAGCCTTCCTTATTTTCCCTTCTTTAAACTGACAGAAGCCACAAATACTGGACTGTTTTGGGCAAAAACTGGACACCTGGCAACCCTAGCAGTGTTTCTCAACCAGAGTCTGAGGGGGTACGTCAACACAACTGAAAGTTGGAGAAAACTGGATTTTTGTTTTAAATTTTACAGCGCTTTATTTTTGTACTTTACACCCAAAAATGTCATCCCCTGCCCAGCTACAGTTAAGTTGTTAAACAAATATGTTACAATGGTAGAAAACAATTACAGAACCATTGTGTTAGAACTGTGCTACCAGCATCGCTCTGCACCTCTTGCTGAGGGTGGTGTGGAGGCCTCTGCCTGCTCAGTTTTGCTTTTATTTCCAGCTTATTCTTGCCTCCCTGCATTGATCTGGGTGACTTGCTCCATGATGAGCTTGCTGTTAGTCTTGGTGCTTATGATCAAGCTCAGCACACCAACAGCCAGGACACATCAAGCCAAGTGTGTACCAGGGAGTGGTTAACAAGGAGTTTAACATTATATTAGTAGGGAAATAAATTAAATCAATTAGCAGTTGGATTTGGATGAGAATTATATTTATTATGGGATTAGGATTGAGAACTAGATTAGAATTGGAACTGAATTTATCTTTGTCTTTAGGATCAAATTAGTATTTCTGCTCTTGTAAACATGGCAAGTGATTTCAGATTTTGGATTAGGAGTTACTTGGATTTCAGATTAAGACATGAAATTAGTACTAGGTCTGGGTCATGTCCAGAGAAGGGATGAAAATAGCATTTACGTTAATTCTGAAAAGGAGGAATAATTTCCAGATTTGGATTGAAATTAATTTGTGCATTTGGGTGTGGATTGAAATTAGCACCAGGTTCTGGGTGTTCTACAACTGGATTAGCAATGGTTGAATTACATTTGGGATTGTGACTGAGATTACTATATTAAAATTAGCAAAGATGGTATTGACTACTTGGCCTAGGATTAGACATTAGTTATTTGTCATCTTGAATGAGCCTTAATCAGAATAGAATTGGCAATGTTTTTGCATGTGGATTGCATTACAGGATTAGGAATGAGTGCTAAATCTGAGTTGACAGGTTTGCATTAGCACAGCCTTTTCAATGTAGTGTGGATTAGGATTAGAGGAAAACATGGGATCACGGCTACATTGGGATGAGGCCAGAAATGGCAAGTAACTTTGGTAGTGGGAGTAATTTCTGGGTTTGGATCCATACCAGTGTGATCCACCATAACCATGGTGTAGCCCAGGGGAAAGGGCTGAATGTAGACAAACTTCTCAAATGAAGTGAAATAATCTGAATGTGAAAGGTGAAAAATGTTCTCAGCAGAAAATTCCCACTGAAAGCCAACTTTCTATCATGAAAGGGGAGCTAATTCTGGGTGGGTTTTTTTTAAGGGCTGAAATTGAAAGTGGACACTTCTGTTTATTTTGGTTTTGTATTTCCAACTTTTCCTAAACTCTTGACTCTGTGACCTGAATGGGGAGGGGAAAATAGTTTCCAAATCTGTGATTTCCCTGGAGGAGGAATTATTTTCTTCATGCAGCTGAAAAGGGAAAAAAGAGGTGAGCTGTGTTTCTATCAGTGGTTCTCAAGCTGTGGTTGTGTATCCTTGAGGAGGCTTTCTAGGGGTCTATCAACTCATTTAGGTTTTTACAATAGTCTAGCAAAGCCAGTGCAAATTAAAATGTTGTGTGATATGTGCAGACTGTTCTAGATGCTGGCTACTGAAATGTCAGCCCTATATTTATATCCCAAAAGGTTTATTTTATTATGATCTGGTGCCAATGAGACAGGCAGCCATTTTTCAATGTGGTGTCCCTGGCTGTAGTTTTTATGCCCAATTTTTCAAGTGAGGTGTTTTTGTGTCAGGCTGTCTAGACTATGGAGAATGTGTTTGCTCTTCAGACATTTTTTGTGGAAGAGCAGACGTGCTCTTTTGGAAGCCACAAGGAAGAAGGGCTCTTCTGAAAAGAGGTTTTTCCAAAATTTGGCCTAGTGTAGATACGCCAAATTTCAGAAAAGCCTCTTCCCACAAAACTATTGGAAAAAGATATGCAGATTGCGGAGTGCAATGTGCGTACCTTTTTCCAATAAAACTCCATAGTCTAGATATAGCCTGCAAGAGTGTGTGCAGGCATGTGCATGCACAATAAGGGATCTAGCAGTTTGGAAAAGTTGAGTTGGTTTATACCAGCCCAAGCATTGTGAAGGAGACTTGTGCAAGCAGAAGCAGCAGTTAGTTCAATTTCTAGATTTGGCTTGATACATTTTGACTGAGTAATTGACACACACTTACATACACTTTTTTTTCTTTGCTTCTCTCCCCCTCCCCCTTTGACATCCAACAATAGAGCAAACCTTGGGTGGTAGCGTGGCCGAGCGGTCTAAGGCGCTGGATTTAGGCTCCAGTCTCTTTGGGGACGTGGGTTCGAATCCCACCGCTGCCAGGATTACTTTTTGAAGCATTTTAGCTGTGCCCAGATTCTGGCAATAAGTAGCGAAGGGAGAGAAACAGCTCACAAGCTGAATGACTTACTCCTCTGAGCCACTAGCTTCAACTACCATCAGCAGGTAGCATATTTCTCAGAGAGCGTTGGTGGTATAGTGGTGAGCATAGCTGCCTTCCAAGCAGTTGACCCGGGTTCGATTCCCGGCCAACGCAAACTTGTTACACTTTTACAAAAGAAGATTTTAATCCCTACATAACCATAGGTTTCTTCCGGAGTCAATCAAACCTATGTCTCATTCCTGAATGGCAGCCCCTGCCATTCCAGCCCCAGACACCCGCAGCTCAAACCACTTATTCACGCTGAACCCGCAGCCCCCTGGATATTGTGGAATGAAGCTGTCTAGGGTGATTGCCTAGGGCTGCAGCCAAATTCCTGGAGGTCTCCAGAGCCATCTGGAGCGGACCTGGCTGAAAACCCGCCTCCAGCCCTGGCCGGTTCCTGGCCCGATGCTCTGGGAGGCCAGATGTGGGGAAGAGGAGAGCTCATGGGGTGGCTGTTCCAATCACGTGCTGGTGTCCCGCGGCTCTAGGCGGGGGCAGCTGCTGCCTAACTAGGATCAGTGAATCCACGCAGCCAAGTCTAGTCGCTGACCACAGAGACCGGCCCTGGCCCTGTTAGCCCGTCTCTCAGCTCAGGTGGGAAGCCAGCCCCGCCGTAGAGGTGGCGGCATCTCAGCACCGGGCGAGGGGGTCCCTCGGTAACCAGCTACCCCACTATGAAGTGATTTATTGTTGCCTAGGAGACGGTGCGGTCTGATTTTTGTTTTTTTGAGGGTGGGGAAGGGATTGAGGAGGGTGGGAACCAGGACTCCTGGGTTTCAGCCCCTGCTGTGGGGGAAGGATGGGCTGGTGGATCCGGGGAGCGTGGATCACACACTCACGTGTGTGGCCAGATCTGTGCCAGAGGGAGGATTTAGTTCTATGCCTGCACAGTGACACCCCCCTCCATACAGTGAGACCACACAGTGTTACACGTGTAATGATACACACAACACCACACAGTATCACAGACACAGTGTGACCCGCACGCAGTGACATTCACACACGCAGTAAAGACAAGCAGTCACACACACACACACACACACACTTCTCTCCGGCTCTCCCACCCGCTACTATTTCCAGTCGCTCGCTGTTGTCTCTGGCCCGACCGGGCCCCGCCTCGCTCTTCGCCGCCCCGCCCCGGGCGGCCCGGCCCGAGCAAGGGGCCGCGGGCGGCTCCATGGGGCGCAGGCGGCGGAGGGCGCCGGCCGGGTGGGCGCGGGGGCTGGCGGCGGGGGTCGCGCTCAGCCTGGCCGGGCTGGGGCTACTGCTGGCGGCCTACGCCTGGGCCCGAAGTCCCCCGCGGGTGAGTGACCGGGACTCCCTGCAGCCCCCCAAATGAGGTCCTCCGCCGGCGACCGAGATCCGACCCGGGCCTCCCCTGCGCCTCCCACCTGGGATCCCCCAGCGCTCCCCGAGATCCGACCCGGCCCCCCCGCGTCTCCCACCTGGGACCCCCCAGCGCTCCCCGAGATCCGACCCGGCCCCCCCGCGTCTCCCACCTGGGACCCCCCAGCGCTCCCCGAGATCCGACCCGGCCCCCCCCGCCCCCCCCCAGCGCTCCCCGAGATCCGACCCGGCCCCCCCTGCGCCTCCCACCTGGGACCCCCCAGCGCTCCCCGAGATCCAACCCGGACCCCCCAGTGCTCCCCGAGATCCGACCCGGCCCCCCCTGCGCCTCCCACCTGGGACCCCCCAGTGCTCCCCGAGATCCGACCCGGCCCCCCCTGCGCCTCCCACCTGGGACCCCCCCCAGCGCTCCCCGAGATCCGACCCGGCCCCCCCTGCGCCTCCCACCTGGGACCCCCCAGCGCTCCCCGAGATCCGACCCGGCCCCCCCTGCGCCTCCCACCTGGGACCCCCCCCCCCCAGTGCTCCCCGAGATGCGACCCGGGTCCTCCCTGCACCCTCCGCCCTCCGAGAGTGAGTCACCGGGACCCCCTAGCGCCCCCCCTAGCTCCCATCCCCGAGTCCGAGATCCCCCTCAGGACCTCCCCGCCCCGGGCTCTCCCGCCCCCCCCCCCCCGAGGGTGAATGACCAGGACCCAGGCTCCCCAGCCCAGCGGGGAACCCGTGCGCGGCGCCCCCGAGCCCCCCCCCCCCCCCCGCCTTCCCGGCCAGGCTCGGGGGCGGGGCCCCCGGCTGTAGGAAGGGGTGGGGGAAGGGAAACTCAGCCTGCTACACAACCCGCTATACACACACTGCTACACAACCGCCATAACCCACTACACACACACCTCCTGCTACACAACCCCTACAAACCTTTACATGCACACACTGCTATGCATACATACCCCACACTGCTACACAACCATCCCCACACACTGCTACACAATACCACTAAACACACAGCACTACACACCCAACTACACAACCCCCACCAGTGCATAAAGTGCTACACAACCTGCTACACATCTCCCACAAACTACTACATAACCCTCATGGCACTCAATCCGCTATACACACACAGCTCCACATCCCTCTCCACATATACCCCACTCCACAACATGCTACACACATATAGCGCTTTGCACACATACATTACTACACAACTCCCCACACTGCTCTGCAAACACCCTCCCTTATACACACAGCTACACTGCTCATTCCACATACACCCCGCTACACAATACTGCTACATAACTGGCTACACAACTCCCACACTCCACTCCACCCTTCGCTATACGCACCCCTCACTACACATCTCATTCTGCACAACCACTACATAACCCTCTGACTGTTACACACCCCACTACATAACCTGTTACATAACCCCCACAAACAACTAAACACATGCTCTGCTACACAATACTGCTACACAACTTACTACATACACACCCCACTACACACACTTCTACACACACGTGTCTACACAAACACACACCCAGTCACAACCTGCTACACATACCCAGTTACACAACTTCCAGACACTATTACACACCACAGTATACAACACCGCTACATGCACCCTCCCAGTACACATGGCCTCACTACACAATCTGCTTATACAACTCCCCACACCTCTCTATACACCACACAACACAATTCACTACACAACTCCCACATGCCCTCTTGCACCACACTGTGCTACGAAACCCACTACACAAGCCCCTGCTACACAGTTCACTAAACCCCCACACACCCTGCTACACCACCCCACTTACAACCTGTTCCACACATACCCGTTATACAATCCTCCCACACCTCTACACAACCCCCACCATTACACAACATGCTACACACAAACACCTTTACACAAGCCACACACATTCTGCTATACAATCTGCACCACACATGCCACTACATAGCCCCCCACCCTGCTACACAACACTGCTACACACACTTGAATACATAATGTGCTGCATCCCCATACACAACCCATTACACTCCCCCACACCCTGCTACATACACACCACTACATCCCCACTTCATAACCCACTATACAACCCCCACAAACCTGCTAAATAGTATCAGACTACACACACATACACTGCTAAACACACAAACACACCACTCCATAACCCCAACACATCCCCACTAGACACACCCTACTATGCAACCCACAACACACACACTCTGCTAAACACACACTGCTCCACAATCCTGGTCCACAACACCACCACTGCCATGCACACATCCTGCTGCGCGCGCATGCGCACACACACACACACACACTGCTATATACAACCTACTCCACAACCTGTTACACACACAAACTGCTACACATCCTGATACACGGCAAGCTACAGAACCACCACATACCTGGCTATGCAGACACCCTGCTATACAACACTGCTCCACACCAACACACTACTCCACGATCCTCCTACCTGCTCCACACACACTGCTACATACACAACCCACTATATACACCCAGCTACACAACCCTACACACATATTCTGCTACACATCAGCACTACACACACTTGCTGTACACTCACCCACTAAACATAACCTGCTACACAACCCCCACACCACTACATACACCCTGCTACACATAAACCCCACAACTCAAACCCCCCACCGCTATACAATACAACCACCCTCACATCATTACACAATCCTTCACTACATTTCCGCATACTCCACTACACCCCCAAAACTATAACCCGCACACTTCTTTGCAAACATGCCTACTATACACAAACACACACACAATGCTTTGCAGCTACTCACACATACATACTTATTGTGCAAACACACACCACTTGAACTTACAACATCATGTGCACACACATGCACACACCTCGCTATAAAATCTTCTGTATCTTGATTAGATTTGTTCTATTTCCTGATTCACTCCCAAACCCACCCAGCCCAGAGGGCTTTCAGGATTAAAGTGTCTGTATCCCCCACATCATGCCTCAGTTTTCCCTGTGTGTTGGGGTGAAGTGATGCCTTTCCAGCAGTAGGGATGGATGGGGCATTAGTAGGTACAAACTTTGAGATGCCCTGAACATGGTGTTCTGAATTCAGGCTGTGTTACTAGACACTGTGGTCAGCCCTGCCTGCCATGGCAGAGTGCCCCCTGCTGAGCTCCCACCCCACTCCCTGCCTCACAGTGCCCCCTAGCCCTGCCCTGGACAAGCCCTGACTGCCGGGGGAGGGCACCCCCTGCTGAGCTCACATCCCACTCCCTGCCCCACAGCTCCCCCTAGCCCTGCCCTGGGCTAGCCCCTGCCTGCTGGAGGAAAGCGCCCCCTGCTGAGCCCCAACCCTGCTTGCTGCCCCACAGCGCCCCTTAGCGCTGCCCTAGGGCCAGTCCTGCCTGCCATTAAGGGAGACAATTTGCTGTTGACATTTGTTGCTGGCTGGTGCCAGGGATGGGGTGCAAGTTCCTGGGCTCTGTGAGGCAAGTGGCTGTGGCAGCATTTCACCATGTTATTTTCAGGCTGTGGGTTTCTTTACTTGGCACCTTCCAGCTGTCCAGGGCTCCCAAGTCGCTTGCAAAAGGCATCAAACCCAGGTGCAATTATCCCAGGTCCTAGGGTGCAACTGACACAAAATGTGACGTCCCACGAAGCCATTGTATGAGCTGCAGAGCAACTTGCCTCAGTCCCTTTCACACTGAAAGACCCCAATGAGTTAGTACAGGGGCCCTCCCCTGGCACCACAGAGCAGCTGGTCACACAGGGACCCCTTGCCCAGCTCTGAAACACACTTGTAGGATTTTGGGAAGCAGAAGGGAAAAACCAAAACTGGAATTTGTCCAGGGCACCTGCATTCAAACCTTGACTTTAGGAATAACAAGAACAGAACAGTCAGCTGGGGGGGGGAGGGGGAGCTGCGCTTAGGGCTGGGCTACTGGGAGTGAGCAGGCTGAGCATTGGAAGTGAGGGGCAGAGGCAGGGCTGGTGGGGGCCCAAAGCTGGGGGTTGTGGGTCAGGATTCATGGTTTCCGGGTTGAGCGCCCCTTCCTGGCAATTCCAGCTTTATTCCATCTATGTCTCTCTTGCAAGGACCTGCCAGAGGAGATGCCAGGTGCACTGGAGCTGGTAAGTCTGGGCCCCTTCCATACTGTCTGTGCCCCTCCCCCTTGCCCCACACACTGGCTACCTTCCCCATGGGTGTGGTTTTCTCATTTTTTGGATTGTTTTCTTTCCCTTTGCTTTTTCATTCACTTTTTCTTCTCTCTCTTCATTTCGTCTGAAAAATCTTAAAAAAGCATTGGTCCTGTAGCACCTTAGAGACTAACCAAAATATATATCTAGGGTACATCTACACTACAGAGAACAATGGAAGCTGCCGCTGTCAATCATCCAGGGTTCAAGTTAGCAGGTCTAGTAAAGTCATGCTAGCTCGAACTTAGAGGGGCACTCTGGTTGAGCCAGTAAGGGAAGTTGAAGGGAGAGTGTTCTCCATTTGACTTCCTGCAGTGTGGACAGTGCCAGAAGTCGAGTTAAGATACTTTGATTACAGCTACACAATTAATGCAACTGAAGTTGTACCTCTTAATTCAACCTTGTCCCATAGTATAGATATACCCATAGATAATATCATGAGCTTTTGTCAGCACAACCCACTTCTTCAGATGACAAATATGGAGCAAGAGGCACACAGGTTGAACTATAAAGCAGAAAAAGAAGGGAGAGGGGAAGGAGGAAAAAACCCTGTCAATTAAAGTGTCCAGGCTAAATGAGGCTAACGGAGTAGGCTGTAAGTGCCCGATAGCTTTTGATGTCATTTGGATGTTGAATATATTTCTCCTGTTCTTTCATTTTCTTGTTCCTACTTTCTTTCGTATTTCCTCCCTTCATCCTTGCCATCTGCAATCCCCTTGCTCTCTCATTTTCTCTCTCCAGTCTTCATTTCACCCTTCACTCTTTCTTGGTTGCATTTTCCTCTAACCATTGCGTCATTCCTTCCCCTTTTGCTGGGTTTTCGTTCTTCCTTCTTTCTGTCTTTGCCTCATTCCTCCCTCCTCATTCATCCTTCTGCTTTTATTTCCCTCGCTCTTCTGTTTGTTCAGTTCCTCATTCAGCCTTTTTCCACGGCCCCTCTTTTCCTTTTCTTTTTTCATTCTCTTGGGGGTTTTTTCATTCGTTTTGTTTTTTGTCTTTCTTCCATCTGTCTTTTCATTGTGTTTTTTCACTCTTTCTCTTTTCATTGCTTTTTATTTTGCTTTCCTCCATCATAAGCTTATTCATTCTTTCTCTCTCTTTCTTCTTAATTGTGTCATTTTTCTCCACTTTTCATACATTCTGTTGCCCTTCGTTGCAGGGCCTATTTTGTCTATACTTTCTGTGGCTTTGCCATTTCATCTTCCGTTTGCTCAGCTTTTTTTTTTTTTTTTTTTTTGCATTTCTCTTTTCTGTCTTTGAGGGCTACATGGAATGGTCGAAAGAAGATATGCAAATTCCATGGGAATTTGAAAGTAGTTAAGACATGACTTTTTTGGCGAACCTCCCCCCCTTTGTCGAAAAGTCGCTTAAACCTCATTTTTTGAGGAATTTGCATATCTTCTTTCAACCTTTCCCCGTAGTCTAGATGAGCCCTCACTCATTCATTTGATTTGTCCATCACTCTGACACTTCTCCCCTCCGCTCTCTTGGGCTTTGCTTTTCTCTGCTCTTATGTTATTCCTTTCTTTGTTTTCTCTGGGCTTTTGTCTGTTTCTTCCTTTATCCATCTTTTCCTTCATTCTTTCTTTCATTCTTATTCATCCCCTTTTCTTTTTTAGGGGCAGGGCAGCTGGGACCCCAGTAGGGGTTGGGGGAGACTGGGTCCTCCCCTGAGGGATCAGAGCTCTGAAGAGAGTAGAAGTAACCTCCCACCCTGTGTTACTCGGAAAGGCTGGAGCTCCCCGAAGGTGTATTATTAAGGAAGGGTGTCAATACAGACATTGCGGGGTGGTGGTGGTGTGCTCTGTGTGTGTATCACTTGGACTTCCATTAATCGCTTCCTCACTGCACTGTCCCCTACCCAGCTGGTGCCCCCTATTGGCCGCAGCTCCCAGGGATTGTTCCTGCAACACCTGGCCCAAGAGGAAGTACTGCGGGAGAAGCGATCAGGTGAATGAACCCCAGGTGTTTGTCCCACAGCAACATCCCCACCCCAGTGCAGCAGGGCTGGGAGCCCAGGCACTTAGGTTTTCTCCCAGGCTCCGGTGAATTAGAACAGGGAGGCTGGAGCCAGGACTGCTGGGAGGGAAGTGAGGCCTGGTAGGGTACAACAGTGGGCTGGGAGCCAGGACGCCTGGGTTCTCTCCCCAGCTTTTGGAGGGGAGTGTGGGTTGGTGAGTCAGAGAAGGGGTGAGTGGATTCTGTGGTTGCCTGTCCATATGTCTGCATGTAATGCTGCCCTCTAGGGGCAGCCCACCAAATGTTGCCCATGTGTGTCACGAGACCTGTATGGCACAAAATTGAGTGCAATTCTCCCTTCTTTTTGTCAGTCCCCAAGGGGAAGAAGTCACGGCGCCAGAAACTTGTAGCGTCCCAAGCTGCTGCTGCACACTATGAAGGTGAGACAGACCTGGGATGGGCCCAGAGCACTCACCCTTCTGTTTGGATGGGTGAGGGAGGCAGATATTTTCAAATGTATATACTTGGACTTAGCTCATGAAAACATCATAGCTCTCAGTCCCCTGCTCTAATCACCACTCCCTTCTTGGATTGAAGGAGAGAACCCAGGAGACCTGGCACCTAGTCTCCTGGTCTAACCACCAGTCCCAATTGCCCTCCCAGAACTGGGGGGAGAACCCAGGCATCTGGTCACCCAACTGCCCCCTTTTCCCAGCATATGATGGTGTGTGTTGGTCTCTGTTTCAGTGCGAGCTGCTGAGGACCGAGCTGGGATCTATTCAGGTAATTCCAGGCGAGAGCCACAATCCCACCTGGGGTCAGGGGGCTGGAGTGGGGATTGGGAGTCAGGACTCCTGGGTTCTCTTGCCTGCTCCTGGAAGGAGGGTTGGGGCTAGTGGTTAGAGTGGGGGAGGGACACCGGGTATCTGGACAAAAGCATAAGCCTGGCCATGCTGGTCAGAGCAAGGTTCCATCTAGCCTGGGATTCTGTCTTTCAATAGTGGCCAGTGCCAGGTGCCTCAAAGGGAATTAACAGAACAGGGATCATCAAGTGACCCCTCCTTTGTCACCCAGTCCCAGCTTCTGGCAAAGAGGCTAGGGGCACCATCCCTGCCCATCCTGGCTAATAGCCATTGATGAACCTAACCTCCCTGAATTTATCTAGCTCTTTTTTGAATCCTTTTATCATCTTGGCTTTCACAACAGTCTCTGTCAAGGAGTTCCACAGGTTGTGCATTGTGTGAAGAAATACTTCCTTGTGTTTGTTTTAAACCTGCTGCCTATTAATTTCACTGAGTGACCCCCTAGCTCTTGTATCAGAGGGGTAGCCATGTTAGTCTGAATCTGCAAAAGCGAGGAGGAGTCCTGTGGCACCTCATAGACTAACAGATTTATTGGAGCATAAGCTTTTGTGCATCTGATGAAGTGGGTCTTTGCCCACGAAAGCTTATGCTCCAATAAATCTGTTAGTCTCTAAGGTGCCACAGGACTCCTCATTGCCCTAGCTCTTGTGTTATGGGAACAAGTAAATAATGTTTCCTTATTTACTTTCTCCCCACCAGTCATGATTTTATGGACCTCCATCATATCCCCTCTTAGTCTCCTCTTTTCTAAACTGAAAAGTCCCAGTCTTATTAATCTCTCCTCATATGGCAGCCATTGCAAACCCCTAACAATTTTTGTTGCCTTTTTCTGAACATCTTCCAATGCCAAGATATCTTTTTTGAGATGAGGTGTAGACGTACCCTTAGAGTTCTTTGAGGGGGTCAACATGCATGTGGACAAAGGGGATCCAGTGGATATAGTGCACTTAGATTTCCAGAAAGCCTTTAACAAGATCCTTCATCAAAGGCTTTATATGGAGGCAATGAAATATTCTCTGTCTTATGCTCTATCCCTTTTTTTAATGATTCCTAACGTTCTGTTTGCTTTTTTGACTGCCGCTGCACACTGAGTGGATGTTTTCAGAGAACTATCCGTAATGACTCCAAAATCTCTATTGAGTGGTAACAGCTAATTTAGTCCCCATCATTTTGTATGTGTAGCTGGGATTATGTTTTCCAATGTGCATTACTTTGCATTTATCAACATTAAAATTCATCTGCCATTTTGTTGCCTAGTCACCCAGTTTTGTGAGATCCCTCTGTAGCTTTTAATCTGCAGTCTACTTTGGACTTAACTATCTTGAACAGTGTAGTTTCCTCTGATAATTTTGTCACCTCATTGTTTACCGCTTTCTCCAAATCATGCATTTATATGTTGAATAGGATTGATCTCAGTGCAAGATACCTCTGTGAGATACCACTAGTTACCTCTCTTCATTCTGAAAACTGACCACTTATTCCTACCCTGTTTCCTATCTTTTAATCAGTTATCAGTCCATAAGAGAACGTTCCCTCTTATCCCATGACATCTTACTTTGCTTAAGAGCCTTTGATGAAGGATCTTGTTAAAGGCTTTCTGGAAATCTAAGTGCACTGTATCCACTGGATCCCCTTTGTCCACATGCATGTTGACCCCCTCAAAGAGCTCTAAGGGTACGTCTACACTTGCAGCCTATTTCAGAATAGGGATGCAAATGTAGGCATTCAGAATTGCAAATCAAGCCCGGGATTTAAATATCCCGCGCTTGATTTGCATCTTCCAGGCTGGGTGCCATTTTTGAAATTTACAAGCCCAGAATAACTGCCTGCGTCTACACGCAGCAGTGAAATGGGCGTTCGAAATAAAGCCCTATTTTGAACTACCTGTTATTCCTCCTGCAATGAGGTTTAACAGGTAGTTTGAAATAGGGCCTTATTTCGAACGCCCATTTCACTGCCACGTGTAGATGTGGGCAGGTATTCCGGGCTTGTAAATTTCAAAAATGGCACCCAGCCAGGAAGATGCAAATCAAGCGTGGGATATTTAAATCCCGGGCTTGATTTGCAATTCCGAATGCCTACATTTGCAGCCCTATTCGTAATAGGCTGCAAGTATAGACATACCCTAATTGATTATTACAGCATAATTTCCCTTTACAGAAACCATGTTGACTTTTCCCTAACAAATTATATTAATCTTTGTGTCTGACAATTCAGTTCTTTACTATAGTTTCAACCAATTTTCCTGGTACTTAAGAAAAAGTTACCAGCCTATAATTGCCAGGATCACCTCTAGAGCTCTTTTTAAAGATTAGCGTCACATTAGCTATCGGCCACTCATTTGATACACAAGCTGATTTAAAGGATAAGTTACAAACCACAGTTAGTAGTTAGAATCATAGAACTGGAAGAGACCTCAGAAGGTCATCAAGTCCAGCCCCCTGCTCTAGGCAGGACCAATTCCAACTAAATCAATCCAGCCAGGGCTTTGTCAAGCCGAGACTTAAACACCTCTAGGGATGGAGACTCCACTACTTCCCTAGGTAACCCATTCCAGTGCTTCACCACCCTCCTAGTGAAATAGTTTTTCCTAATATCCAACCTGGACCTCTCCCACCACAACTTGAGACCATTGCTCCTTGTTCTGCCATCTGTCACTACTGAGAACAGTCTCTCTCCATCCTCTTAGGAAGCTCCCTTCAGGAAGTTGAAAGCTGCTATCAAATCCCCCCTCACTTTTTGCTTCTGCAGACTAAACAGAGCCAAGTCCCTCAGCCTCTCCTCATAAGTCATATGCTCCAGCCCCCTAATCATTTTGGTTGCCCTCCGCTGGACCCTCTCCAGTGCGTCCACATCCTTTTTGTAGGGGGGGGCCCAGAACTGGACACAATACTCCAGATGTGGCCTCACCAAAGCCGAATAAAGGGGAATAATGACATCTCTGGATCTGCTGGCAATGCTCCCCTTAATGCAACCTAATATGCCATTAGCCTTCTTGACTACAAGGGCACACCGTTGACTCATATCCAGCTTCTCATCCACTGTAACCCCCAGGTCCTTTTCTGCAGAACTACTGCTTAACTGGTTGGTCCCCAGCTTGTAACTATGCTTGGGATTCTTCTGTCCCAAGTGCAGGACTCTACACTTGTCCTTGTTGAACCTCATCAGATTTCTTGTGGCCCAATCCTCCAATTTGTCTAAGTCACTCTGGACCCTATCTCTGCCTTTAAGCGTATCTACCTCTCCCCCCAGCTTAGTGTCAGCTGCAAACTTGCTGAGGGTGCAATCCATCCCCTCATCCAGATCATTAATAAAGATATTGAACAAAACCGGTCCTAGAACCGAACCTTGGGGCACTCCACTAGAAACCGACCGCCATCCTGACATCGAGCCGTTGATCACTACCCGCTGGGCCCAGCCTTCTAGCCATCTTTCTATCCATCTTACCATCCATTTTCCAATCCACATTCCCTTAACTTGCTGGCAAGAATATTGTGGGAGACCGTATCAAAAGCCTTGCTAAAGTCAAGGTATATAACATCCACTGACTTTCCCATGTCCACCGAGCCAGTTACCTCATCATAGAAGCTAATCAGATTGGTCAGGCACGATTTGCCCTTTGTGAATCCATGCTGACTATTCCTAATCACTTTCCTCTCATCCAAGTGCTTCAAAATGGATTCCTTAAGGATCCCTTCCATGATTTTTCCAGGAACCGAGGTAAGATTGACCGGCCTATAGTTCCCTGGATTGTCCTTCTTCTCTTTTTTGAAGATGGGCAGTACATTTGTCTTTTTCCAATCATCCGGGATTTCTCCCGATCTCCACGACTTTTCAAAGATAATAGCCAAAGGTTCCTCAATGACATTTGCCAACTCCCTCAGTACCCTCGGATGCATTAAGTCCGGACCCATGGATTTGTGTACATTTAGCTTTTCTAAATAGTTCCTAACCTGTTCTATACCCACCACGGGCTGTACATCTTCATCCCATCTTGCGTCACTTAGCGCAGAAGTCCAGGAGCCGACCTTGTCCGTGAAGACAGAGGCAAAGAAAGCATTGAGTACTTCAGCTTTCCCCACATCATCTGTCACTTGGTTACCTCCTTCATCCATTAGGGGCCCGCACACCCTCTCTGATCACCTTCTTCTTGTTAACATGCCTATAGAAACCTTTCTTGTTATCCTTCACATCCTTAGCCAGTCGCAATTCCATTTGCACTTTCGCCTTCCTGATAACCCCCCAGCATTCTCGAGCTCTACATTTAAACTCCTTCCTGGTCATTTGTCCAAGTTTCCACTTTTTGTAAGGCTTCCTTTTTGTGCTTAAGTTCACCAAGGATTTCCAGTCTCCTACGATGTTTGCCTCTCTTGCTATGCGTCGGGATGGTTTCTTTCTGTGCCTTCAGTAAGGCTTCTTTAAAATACTGCCAGCTGTCCTGGACTCCTTTCCCCTTCATATTAGCATCCCAGGGGATTCTGCCCATCAGTTCTCTGAGGGAGTCAAAATTGCTTTTTTGAAGTCCAAGGTGTGTATTTTACTACTCTCTTTTCTTCCTTTGGTCAGGATCCTGAAATCTGCCATCTCATGATCACTGCTTCCCAGGTTGTCACCCACCTCCACTTCCCCTATTAGTTCCTCCCTGTCTGTGAGCAGAAGGTCAAGCTGCGCACGGCCCCTGGTCGGATCCTTCAGCACTTGTGTCAAGAAGTTATCCCCAGCATTCTCCAAAAACTTCCTGGATAGCCTGTGTACTGCCGTATTGGTTTCCCAACAGATGTCAGGGTGATTAAAGTCCCCCACAAGAACCAGGGCCTGCAATCTGGAAGCTTCGCTCAGTTGTCCGAAGAAAGCCTCATCTACCTCATCCACCTGATTCGGTGGCCTGTAGCAGACACCAACCACAACATCACTGCTGTTGTTTGCTCCTTTAAACACTTAACCCATAGACTCTCAACAGGTTTTTCTCCCTCTTTATACTGGAGTTCAGAGCAATCGTAGTTCTCTCTTACATATAGTGCATCTCCTCCTCCTTTTCTCCCCTGCCTGTTCTTCCTGAACAGTCTATACCCTTCCATGACAGCGCTCAAGTCATGTGAGTCATCCCACCAGGTCTCTGTTATCCCAATTAAATCATATTTCTTGGTCTGGGCCAGGGCCTCCAGTTCTTCCTGTTTGTTGCCCAGGCTTCTCGCATTAGTGTACAAACACTTCAGGTAACCAGTTGATTGCCCTATCTTCTCTATTCGAAACTGGGGTCCTCCTTTCTTGCTCCTTCCTCTCTGCATTTCTTCCCAGTATTCGACTTTCCCACTCCCCTCAGGGTTTTGGTCACCGTCCCCCGACGAACCTAGTTTAAAGCCCTCCTCACTAGGTTTGCAAGCCTGCCCGCTAAGATGCTCCTTCCTCTCTTCGTTAGGTGGATCCCATCTCTTCCTAACAATCCTTGCGCCTGGAACAGAGTCCCATGGTCGAAGAAACCAAAGCCCTCTCTGCGACACCACCTGCGCAACCACGCATTTAAGTCCTCAATTCGACGATCCCTGCCCAGTCCTTTCCCTTCAACAGGGAGGATGGACAAGAACACCACTTGTGCTCCGAATTCTTGGATCCTTCTTCCCAGCGCTACATAATCCGCAGTAACCCGCTCAAGGTCATTCTTGGCTGAATCATTAGTTCCCCCATGGAGAAGCAGGAAGGGGTAGCTATCTGAAGGTTTGATCTGCTCGCTAAACCTCTCAGTGACATCCTGAATGCGAGCTCCCGGTAAGCAGCACACCTCTCGAGATTCCAGGTCCGGACGGCAGAGGGATGGCTCAGTCCCTCTTAGGAGGGAGTCCCCGACCACCACCACCCGTTGTTTTCTTTTGGGAGTGGTGGCCGTGGAACCCCCAGCCCTAGGACTACGCATCCCATGCCTTCCGGTAGATGGTGTTTCCTTCTGGTTTCTTCCTTGTGAGGTCCCTTCCAAAGCTTTCAGCACTGCAGAGCCTGTGGAGAGAGCTTGAAAGCGATTACTTATCTCTATAGCATTGGGGGATTCCCATGTTGGCCTTTTTCCCCTTCTAGAAGTTACATGCTGCCAGTTCTCTTCTTGGTCACGTACTGCCCTCTCTGGCTCCTCTGCCTGCCGTGCTTGAAGGATTAAACGCTGCCTTCTATCGAGGAAGTCTTCATCCTCTCTGATCGAGCTTAGGGTCGACATTGGGCCTCCAGTCCTCTAATTTTTTCTTCCAAAATGTCAACCAGCTTGCACTTCATGCAGATGAAATCTGTTCTTTCTTCTGGGAGGAAGACAAACATGGCACATGCTGTGCAGGTAACAGCAGCAAACCCATCACCATCCATCGCTGCTGTCCTGTTCACAAGCTCCTTGGTCGCTTGCCCACTGCCTTATAAAGCCCTGGAGTGCCTGAAAGTCCCGCCCCCTACCAAGGCTCAGCCAATCAGCAGAGACTTCTAGAATTCAAACTTTAATTAGAAACCAACAGTTTCCACCTGCCAATCATAGCCAATCACAGCACGTACCAATCACAGCCAATCACAGCACAAACTCCATCAAGGGGAAGTGGAGGAAAAGAAAAAAAAAGCTTCACTCACAAACACAGGGGAAAAAACAAACAAACAAAAACAAAAAAAGAACACACACCAACCCTCACTCACAAACACAAGCTCAGCACACAGCAAGAAAGCCCCAAACACAACACACACTTCCCTCAAGAGTCCTGTATCTACTTCTCCTTTACCTGGAGAACTCCCTCTCTAAACTCCCTGTTAGTTCCGCAATTTCACATTTGAGTTCCTTCAGAATACTTGGGTGAATGCCATGTGGTCCTGGTAACTTGTTACTGTAGTTTATCAGTTTGTTCCAAACCATCCTCTAACAACACCTCAGTCTGGAACCATTCCTCAGAGTTGTTACCTGAAAAGAATGACTCAGGTTTGGGAGTTTTCATCATGACTTCAACTGTGAAGACCAATGCAAGGAATTCAGTTTGTTTCTCTGCAAAGACCTTATGAGTGTTCCTTTAGTATCTTGATTGTCTATTGGCCCCACTGGTTGTTTAGCAGGCTTCCTGCTTCTGATGTCCTTAAAATTTCTTTTTGAATCTTTGGCCAACTGATCTTCAAATTACTTTTTGACCTTCCTAATGATATTTTTGCACTTTATTTGACAGAGTTTATGCTCCTTTCTATTTTCCTCACTAGGATGTAATTTCCACTTGTTATATACCTTTTTATCTCTCACTAGTTTGGATGTTAAGCAATGGTGGCACTTTTTTTTGGTTCTCTTACTATGTTTTTCAATGTCAGGCACACATTTAAGTTGAACCTCTATTATGGTGTCTTTCAAGAGTTTATAGGAAGCTTGCAAGGATTTCACTGTGCCTTTTAATTTCTGCGAAACTAACCTCATTTTTGTGTAGTTCCTCTTTCTGAAATGAAATGCCACAGTGCTGGGCCACTATGGTGTTTTCCCACCACAGGGATGTTAAATGTAATAATATTACGGTCTCTATTTAGAACATAAGAACAGCCGGACTGAGTCAGTCCAAAGGACCATCTAACCCAGTATCCTGTCTTCCGATGGTGGCCAATGCCAGATGCCCCAGAGGAAATGAACAGAGCAGGAAATCCCTCTCCTGTGATCCATTTCAAGCCTCTGACAAACAGAGGCTAGGGACACCATTCCTACCCATCCTGGCTATTAGACATTGATAGACCTAGCCTCCCTGAATTTATCTAGCTCTTTATTGAACCCTGTTATAGTCCTGATCTTCAGAACATCATCCAGCAAGGAGTTCCACAGGTTAATTTTGCATTATGTGAAGAAATGCTCCCTTTTGTTTGTTTTAAACCTGCTGCCTGTTAATTTCTTTTAGTGACCCCTACTTGTGTTATGGGAAAGAGTAAATAGCTTTTTCTATTCACATTCTCCCCACCAGGCATGATTTTATAGACTTCTATCCTATCCCCCTTAGCTGTCTCTTTTCCAAGCTGAAAAGTCCCGGTCTTATTAATCTCTCATCATCTGGCAACTGTTCCAAACCCCTTTTCATTTTTGTTGCCCTTTTCCAAACTTTTTTCCAATGCCAAGGTATCTTCTAGTAGGATCACCAATGAAGTAGGTTAGGATTTATTGTCATGGGGTCCTGAGAGGTCTCCAGCTCCATTGATGATAATAATCAGAAGGCTGCATGCATGGGTGCTCAATCATGTGTGCTGTGTTGACTTGCTCAATTAGTCAACAGAGCAGACACTGAGAGAGCCCTCAAAGACCACAAATCAGATCAGGATCGAAGGCGCCTGGCTGGGTTTATTGTTAAGCGAAGTTCAGTGATAGTTATCAGTAGACTCAATTGAACAGCTACACATATATACCCCGTAACATTGGACTCAGCTCAATCAGTAGGATGTCCCATTGCCCCCTCAGCTGGACAAAGACTGTCGCCCCAATACACCACTTTATATACAGGTACAAACAAGTTACACATCACTCCTGATGTGTCAGGTTGCCACCCTCTGATGTTGTCAGGTTACCACCCTCTGACACTATTTAGATACCACCCACCACCCTGTATTTTGTGGTTTGATTAGATCATCTCTATCCATCATGCTGTCATTTTAGACACTTTCCTGAACCTGGGTTGCCATCTGTGCGGCATCTGGGTACCAAGATCTTTTTAATGAGCTGGTTGTACCATCCTTTTGAAATGTGCTTTCAACTTATAACCAGTACCAATTACTGTTTTACAGCTGGTACCTAGTTCTGCCAAGCGTGCCAAGTTCTGTGAGCCGGGGCCTGCTGCTTGCTCACAGTTTAGCTTTGCTTTATATTAGCCAAGTGTTGTCCATTGTCAGCTAAGCCTCAGGCTTCAAACCAGGCCTGTGCTAAATGGGCTTTTGTTTCAGGCCCTCATCTTACTACGTATCTTTAATGAGGTGACCACATGTGCATGCAGTATTCAAGGATGTGGCTGTACCATGGATTTATACAGCGGCAATAAGCTATTCTCTGTCTTATTCTCTATCCCTGTCTTAATGATTCCCAACATTGTTTGCTTTTTTGACTGCCGCTCCCCATGAAGTGGATGTTTTCCAAGTGGTCTAGCTATATTAATCTCTTAGACCAGATCCTTCACTCCACTTAGGACTAAATCAAGACTTGTCTCTCCTCTTGTGGGTTCCAGAACTAGCTGCTCTGAGAAGGAGTCATTTAAGGTGTCAAGAAACATTCTCTCTATAGAATCTTCCATAGAATCTCTATGGATAGTAATTCCATGCTCTAATAATAAGAATATAGCTGTAGAGATATATTATTGACCACCTGACCAAGACAATGAAAGTGATTATGAAATGCTAAGGGAGATTAGAGTCTATCAAAATAAAAAAATCAATAATAGTGGGGGATTTCAACTATCCCCATATTGACTGGGTACATATCACCTCAAAATGGGATGCAGAGATAAAATGTCTTGATACCTTCAATGACTGCTTCTTGGAACCCACAAGGGGAGAGGCAATTCTTGATTTAGTCTTAAGTAGAGCATAGGATTTGGTCAAAAAGTAAATACAACTGGACCGCTTGGAAATAGTGACCATAATGTAATAAAATTTAACATCCATGAGACACCTTGGCAGCCTAATACTGTGACATTTAATTTCAGAAAGGGGAACTACACCAAACTAAAGAGGTTAGTTAAACAGAAATTAAAAAACAGAAATGATCTGGAGAAAGGGGTAAACAGTGAAGTAGCAAAATTTGCAGCTGATACCAAACTGCTCAAGATAGTTAAAACCAAAGCAGACTGTGAAGAGCTTCAAAAAGATCTCACCAAACTAATCGATTGGGCAACAAAATGGCAAATGAAATTTAATGTTGATAAATGTAAAGTAATGCACATTGGAAAAATAATCCCAACTATGCATACAATAGTTTCAGACAGGTAGCTGAGTTAGTCTGTAACAGGAAAAGCTTAAAAAACATCGAATAGTTTAGTAGCACTTTAAAGACTGTAAAAAATATGTAGCTAGTATCATGAGCTTTGGTGGGCATGAGCTTTGGTGGGTGGACCCATCATCTGAAGAAGTGGGCTGTGCCCACCAAAGCTCATGATACCATCTACGTGTTTTATTAGTCTTTAAAGTGCTACTAAACTATTTGATGTTTTTTAAGTTTACACATACAATATGATAGGGACTAATTTAGCTACAACTACTCAAGAGCGAGATCTTGAAGTCATTGTGGATATTTCTCTGAAAACATCCACTCAATGTGCAAGTCAGTCAAAAAACAAACAGAATGTTAGGAAATAATCTAAAAGGGATAGAGAATAAGAGAAATAAAGCAGCAGGTTGGAAGCCAGGACTCCTGGGTTCTCTCCTCCAGCTGTGGGAGGGGAGTGAGAGCTGATGGGTCAGAGCAGGAGGGGGAGGGACTGGGAGCCTCTATATAAAACTACGGTACGCCCACATCTTGAATACTGTGCACAGATGTGGTTGCCTCATCTCAAAAAGACATATTGGCAGTGGAAAAGGTTCAGAAAAGGGCAACAAACATGATTAGGGATTTGGAACAGGTGCCATATGAGAAGAGATTAAAAAGACTGGGACTTTTCATCTTAGAAAAGAGACAATTAAGGGGGGATATGATAGAGATCTATAAAATCTTGACTAGTGGGGAAAAATGAATAAGGAAAAGTTATTTACTTGTTCTCAAAACATAAGAACGAGGGATCACCAAATGAAATTTAACCAGGTTTAAAACAAACAAAAGGAAGTTTTTCTTCACTCGGTCCACAGTCAACCTGTGGAACTCCTTGCCAGAGGATGTTGTGAAGACCAGTACTTTAACAGGGTTCAAAAAAGAGCTAGGTAGGAATGGTGTCCCTAGCCTCTGTTTGTCAGAGGCTGGAGATGGATGACTGGAGAGGGATCATTTGATCCCTGTTCTGTTCAGTCCCTCTGGGGCATCTGGTATTGGCTACTGTTGAAAGACAGGATATTGGCCTAGATGGACATTTGGTCTGACCCAGTATGATGGTTCTTATGTTTCTCTCTGTGTCCTGTCTTGAAATGACACACACCCAGTCAATGTGGGGATAGCTGAAATCCCCGACTGAGTTTTTTATTTTAATAGCTTTGCTAATCTTCCTTAGCATTTCACAGTCACTATCACAATCTAGGCTGGTGGTTGGTAATATATCCTGACTGCTATAGTCTTATAATTCAAGACAGTGTTTCCCAAACTATGGGCCGTGGCCTGGTACCGGGCCGCAGGAAAAAAAATACTGGGCCTCAGCGTGACTGCCAGGGTGTTCCGGGCTCCCGGACTACCCGTGAGCGCCGGGTTCCCCAAGCCCTCAGCCGGGCTGGGCGGATGCAGCCGTATGTTTCAGGCTCCTGGCAGAGGCATAGTGAGGGTTACCAGGTGAGCTCTTATTGCTGGCTGTGGAGGGGGAAGGAGGGGTTGGATATGGGCCACAGGGAAGCAGGGTCGGGGCAGTGGAGGTGCCCGGGGGAGATAGGGAGGGGAACCGGCCTGCGGAAGCAGGGCTGGCCAGGGGAGATCGCAGGGGTGGGAACCAGCTGGCGGGGACAGTGAAGCTGGCTGGGGGAGATCATGGGGCAGGGCTGGCCGGGGGAGATTGCAGGGGGGACGGTACAACTGGCTGGCAGAAGCAGGGCTGGCCAGGGGAGATCGTGTGGGGGGGAGAACCGCCTGGCAGAAGCAGGGCTGGCTGGGGGGGTGGAAGCAGTGGGGCTGGCCAGGGGAGATCGCGGGGGAGGGAACCGGCTCGCGGGGGCAGTGAGGCTAGCTGGGAGAGACCGCGGGGCTGGCTGGGGAACTGGCCGGCGGAAGCAGGGCTGGGGTGGGGCAGTGGAACTGTCCAGGGGAGATCGTGGGGGGGGGGGGACACCGGCTGGCAGAAGCAGGGCTGTCTGGGGGGGCGGGAGCAGTGGGGCTGGGCCAGGAGAGATCGGGAGAGAATCGGCTGGTGGGGACAGCGGGGCTGGGGGAGGGGGAGGGGGAGGGGGAGGGGGGAAGAATCGGCCAGCAGTGAGCAGGACAGTTCAGGGTGCACGCAGATCCTGAATACAAATGTAAAAGCAGTGCCTTTTAAATATCCCCACTGCTGACTGAGGTTTAAAAGCACGGCAATGTGTCCGAATGGAGAGAACCTGGTGCATTCACCATCCGGAATCAGAATATGGATAAAAAATTGCAAAGATGGTGTCAGCTTTCTGAAAATAAATGAGCCCCTTTTCAATACATGATGTGGGGGTGCAGGGTTTTATTGGATTACAGTCCATTTTTTCAATCCATATTCCCTTGACTTGCTGGTAAGAATATTGTGGGTGGCCATAGCAAAAGCTTTGCTAAAACTGGCTCTGGGGGCTTTGGGAGGACCAAAACCACCGTATTTGCATATTTGTAATTTGCTTAATGAATATGCAAATATGCAAATGAATGTTACCGGTCCTCCGAAAGCTTGTGAATGGATTTACTGGTCCCCATGTCAAAAAGTTTGGAAACCCCCTGATTCAAGAGGTTCTGTGGTACTGTTTGGTTCATTTCAGATTTTTTCCTTCATTTGGTGCTGTGCTTTCTTGCATATACAGTGCCCCTCCTGCACCAGCATGACCTGGTCTGTCCCTCCAATATACTATATACCCTCTGGCCCTGGCTCCCTGCAGTTCTGGGGGCAGTCAACAGGGGGAACCCTGTGCATCAAGGGGAATACATCAAGGTGGAGGACAGAGGAGGCATTGGGGTGGGAGGCATTGACAGAGCGGGAGTAGGCCAGGACAGTTCTTGGCTTTGAAGAAGTGGGGTGATAGCATGTAATATACCAGCCTCCCACATCCTGCTGAGCTCTCCTCTTCTGTGTCTCCCTCCCCGCCCCATGCCAGGGTCTGATGGGACGATCCAGGGCTGGGCAGAGACGCAGCTCAATGTGACAAGCCCCTTGACTTACAATCCAGCCAAAGGAGAATTTGCCGTAGTCCGGAGAGGCCTGTACTACCTATACTGCCAGGTGAGGGGTAGCCAGATGCCTGGGTTTCCTGAGTAGGGTGGGAGATAGGGGAACAGAGCCAGGCTAGCAGGGCTGGAAGCCAGGATTCCTGTGTTCTTCCCCAGGTCTAGGAAGGGCATGGGGAATGGGGGTTGAAGCGAGGGGGCTGAGAGCCAGAAGTCCCCAGTGCTGGGAAGGGACTGAGGACTAGCAGTTGGAGCGGGGGGTGGGGAATGAGACCCAGACACCTGGGTTCTATTCACCTCCTCTGCTCCTGGCAGGTGCATTTCAACGAGGGCCGGACCGTGTACATGAAGCTGGACGTGGTGGTGGACGGGGTGCTGGCACTGCGCTGCCTGGAGCAGTTCCCCCCAACCAGTGCTGGCCCACATGACCCTGAGCTGCGGGTCTGCCAGGTCTCTGGACTGCTGCTGCTCCAGCCACCCTCTATCCTGAGCATCCGCACCATCCCCAATGTGAGGCTGAAGGCCGAGCGCTACCTCACCTTCTTCGGGCTCTTCCAGGTGCACTGAGCCTGGGCCAGCAGAGCAGGACTCCTGGAGGGCAGTGGTGTTGAGTGGCCAGAGCAGGAAGGGGCTGGGAGTCAGGACTCCTACGTTCGCTCCCCAGCTATGGGAGAACTGCACAGGACTGTTCCTGTATCCCACGGTCTTGGTGCTTGGCCCCATCTCTAGAGCGTGCTGTGGGACCAGGAGAGTTGGGCCGGGAAACCCTGGTGCCTCAGGCCGATTCCATCCCCCTCCTCACGATTTTTAAAGACGGCTTCTCCTGCACTTCTTGTCCCAAATGCTGAGCACATCACCTTGGGACTATTGGAACCAAGCTGGGGGGCATAGTTGCAGTCACCACTGGGTGCAAGGAAACACCCTTCACCTGGCTGAGGGTGCAGTACCTATTGCAGCCAGCAGGGGTACAGGGAAACACCTGCCTCCTGGCTCAAGCTGCAGTACCATTGTGGCCACCAGGGGGCACATGGAAAGAAGAAGTGGGTTGTACCTAGGAAAGCTCATGATACCATCTACAGCTTTTTTGTTAGTCTTTAGGGTGCTGCAGGACTATTCTTTGTTTTTTAAGTTTTGCCTGGCTAAGCATGCAGTACCCATTGCAGCCACTAGAGTGTGCAAAGAAACACCCACAGCCTGGCTGGGAGAGTGCATTATCTTTTGCGTCCGCCAGGAGGCAGACTGCCTGTCTCACCCACCACCTAACAGCAGAGGCAGCCAATAACACCATGCCAGCACCACCACTGCCTCACGGTGGGCGGGGGTCTTGCAGCAAACCAATGAACTTCTCCCAGCAATGGCGATGGACAGCCACCCACAAAGGGGACACACGCGCGCACACACAGCATGGGGGGGAGGAGGGGCACATGGGACACAAAGTATTTTAAAGCAGAAACTTATTAAAAAAGAGTTAAACTAACATGAGCTTGGCTGTGACATCCACCTCACATCAGCCTATGGAGGAATTGCTGGCCTGGGTGCTCTGGGATGCAAGTGGGGTCTAGTGGTTAAAGTAGGGGGCTGGGAGCCAGGACACCTGGGTTCTCTCCTCTGCTCTAGGAGAGGTGTGAGGGTTGGTGGGTTAAAACGGGGAGGTGTGAGCCATGACTCATGGGCTGTGTCTAGACTGGCAAGTTCTTCCGCAAAATCATCTGCTTTTGCGGAAAAACTTGCCAGCTGTCTACACTGGCCGCTTGAATTTCCGGAAAAGCACTGATGATCTCATGTAAGATCGTTAGTGCTTTTCCGGAAATACTATGCTGCTCCCGTTCAGGCAAAAGTCTTTTTCTGAAAGACTTTTGCGCAAAAGGGCCAGTGTAGACAGCACAGTAGTGTTTTCCGCAAAAAAGCCCCGATCGCGAAAATGGCGATCGGGGCTTTTTTGCAGAAAACCATGTCTAGATTGGCCATGGAAGCTTTTCCACAAAAGTGCTTTTGCGGAAAAGCATCCTGCCAATCTAGACACGCTTTTCCGAAAATGCTTTTAACGGAAAAGTTTTCCGTTAAAAGCATTTTCGGAAAATCATGCCAGTGTAGACAAAGCCCTGGGTTCTCTCCCCAGACCTAAATGGCGACCAGGGGCATTCTGCGGAGAAGAAATGCATGGTCTGATTCACATTTTTTCTTTGGCATAATCCTGTTTATTTTACCATGAACGGTCAACGCTGGCCCATCTCCCTACCCATGGCTGAGACCAACAGCTCCAACTGGTTTCCCGTCTCAGCAATCCCCAGGCCTGCTTTTCTGCCCGGTCCTGTGCCCCAGCGAGCTCTCTCATAAATGCCTTTCCGGACACCCCACCTGCCTCCCTTGCTTTCTGTCTGTCATGTGTACCCAATGGCAACACAAGAGACCCCTTATTCCATGCCTTTAACCTGGGGTGGGGAACTTTAGGCCCGGGGGCCAGATATGGCCCCTGGCTTGCCTGGATCTGGTCCCCCAAGGCTGAGAGGCCCCCCCCGGCATTGGGGAGCCTGAGCTGGTGTTCTAGCCCCCCAGCTAATTGAAGGGCTGGAGCACCCAAAATATATTGGTTGGGCCCTCCGAAGGCTCTGGTGGGCAAGGGGAATGTGGGGAGTGTCTCAGTTGGGGGCCACCTCAATGAAGGGTTTTGTTGGTTTTTTTGCTTCTCACTTGTGTGCGCCCCCCCCCCCCCAGCTGATTTTTCTGTAGGTCAGTGGCCACCTACCCAAAAAAGATTCCCTGCCCCTCCTTTAACCATTGGTTGCAGGGAAAGCCATGCATCCGTAGAGTTTAGCGCCCGCTCAAACATATCTTGGGCGGTGGCTTTCTACAGTTTCAGATCTCACAATACATTTAGTTGCTCCTTTGGTTTTGCTGGATTGGAAAGGAGTGGTTTATGGCTGGGATCAGCAACCTACAGTATGCTATTTTCAATGGTACGTGGGAGGGAGCTCAGCCCCGCCACTCTTCCCGCGCACAGCTGCTGGAGAGTGCTCCCTCATCCCTGCAGTATGTTAGGTTGTGGTGGAAGGAGGCAACGCTGGGGCTGAGGCCAGAGCCGGCCCAAGCTACGGGCTGACTGGGCTCCCACCCAGGGCGCCCCATTGTAGGGGGTGCCGCGCAGGGCTGCCAGATCGGGCAGGGATGGAGCCGCACATGCGCTGCACTCCCGGGGGTGGTGCCACGCTCCTGGGGCGCACGAATGGCTCAGGCCAGCCCTGGCTGAGGCTTCTCAGTGGCACTTCAGCCAGGACTGGAGGCACTTCTGCTGCGGCCATGCGGGTCAGGACTGGCCCCGGACCATGTGGGCCCTGGTAGCAGCAGCGGGGCCTCCCTTTGGGGCAGCCCAGGACAGTTTGGCCACGGCCGTTGCAGCAAGGGGGCACAAAGCCAGGTAAGGTCCCCCCTCATGTCCAGACCTCACCCCACCTCAATCCCCTCACTCGTGTCCCCCTGCCAAGACCCCACACCCACAGCTTGCTCTGACACCCTCCCTCTATGGGAAGCCCTGACCCTCAATCCCCCTTTCTTTCCCCTCACCCCATGAGGCTGGGGCACCAGATGAGTGAGGTGTCTCAGTTGGGGGCCACATTGTCAGCTGACGGTCAGGGCAGTGAGTGGTGTGTGTGTGTGTACTATACACCCGAGACTTCAACTGCTGAGACCGGGGTCCCTTGCAGTGGGCAACCTGGAAGAGGTTGATGGGCGCCCCAATAAGTGTACAGGAAGAGCTTATTACACTTCAGATTTCAGCTGCTAGAATTCATAATTCCTTCGCAGTGGGCAGCCTCGGGGAGGCTGAGAAGCGCCCCAACGGATTTTGCCACCTGGGTGTGACACAAATCCAAACGCCCAAGCTCTCCCTATATCTGTCCCTTTATGACTGGCTGAAGTTCTTTTAAATTGTGCTTGGTTCTATTACAGCAACTGAAGGAGTCAGGTTAAAGCTTAAACAGTTACAGGTTTATTTGAGGAAGCTTATAAATCATATGGTTGCAATGGCTATTGTTCTATTTCTTAACTACTAGCAAAGTATAGATCTTAAAAATGGTTACAAAGAAGATAGAAAAATAGAAATAATGGTACCAAGTAACAGCTTACTCTTTCTATGTGTACACTTAAGACAGAGGACCACATCCAGGTACAATTTTTACCCCCTTCTGTGCCTCTCGACTCCAGCATGTCAGGCCAGGGCCGGTCCCTCAATTCCTAGGAAAGACAAAAATACGAGGTGGGCGTCCCCATAGAACCTCGGGAGGTCAAACACCTAACCCGACCAGCAGGTAGAGGGTAGAATGACACTCCAAGTGAGTGTGTGCTGGACCCATCTTTTATACTCATGGGGTCACGTATTTCTCTTTCTTATCTGTCATGCCAAATGGGGCTGGTCTGTCTTTTGTGAGACCACTTCTTACAAGGGAGTTGTGAACTTAATTTACACTTGTAAGAGCGATAACTAAATTGGAATTACTGGGGATTCTTTTCTCAGTGGGAAATTCCTCTCCCAGGGACTGTGTGTGTGTTCGAATCAACATGGGTGCCAGCCGGGGCAGTTCTCGCAGCCTCAAGGCCAGCTTATTGACTTAATCGCTCTCTCTCCACATATCTGTTTTTTTTTCCAGCTTCTCAGGATCAGATGAGCCAGCATAGACTATGCTGATTTTACTGCTCCTTCTCTGCCCTGTATGCTTCAGAGAGGCAAATAAGATGGATGAGATGGGGAGGGCAGTCTGTCTGGCTACACGCATCAATGAGGGTTGGGGGTTTTTGGAGGAGGTTTTTTTCTTTGCTTCTCACTGATGTGGTCTCCAACTGGTTCTTTTTGTGGGTTAGTGACCCCCCCACCCAAAAAAGGTTCCCCACTCCTGCCATAAATAAAGAAAACATGGAAACCTTTTGTGTTGGACATAATGTTTTATTTTATTTAAAATGAAGTTTGATAAACCAACATGAGGAAGTTAAAACACTTAATCTGTTTCATAATTTAAATTAAACCGTTCTCCCTAGCTGCAACTGGTTCAGAAAATATGGTCACCATATCCAGCCTGTCCTTGCCTCCCCTCCTCCCCCGGCACACAGATCAGTCAGTAAGTTAAATATTGGTACGCCACTTCCGAAAGACTGCTGACCCCTGCACTCAAAGGTAAGATCTTCATCTTTATTAATGAAGCTGCTGTAAGTAGGACTATCATTGACTTTAAAAAGTATCACTGGCACTCGGACCCATACGTAGAGGTGAATAAGTCAAATCTCAGCACTCCACCTCTGAGAGGTTGCTGACCCCTGGTCTACGCAGTGGGAGGCCATCTGTCAAGCAATGAATTGAAACCAGCCATGAATCAGTTTGTCCCAAGGTGACAACCTAGTACAAGGAGAGTGGAATCCAAGTCACCTGGATTCATGGCCAGCTACCCAACAGGGCAGCTTACAAAGACAGATAGCTGCTGGCAAGCGCTGCCCAGAGGGAGGCAGAATTCTAGATGACAGGTGCTGGGAGAACAGGAAGCTGAGGGAGGAGGCAGCAGACCCCACAGAAATGTGGAGGAACATATTGTAGGTGTGGCTTTTCTTTTGAAAGCCTTCGTGCAGGACTTACTAGACCAGAGGCCAAAAGGGGGGAACACTGAGGCAGAGTTACATTTGGCTAGTAGTGGGTGGCACCGGGCAGGTATGCTGACAAACATGGTTCATTCAGCGGATTACACGGCATGAAGCTGGCCAGCCCTCCCCGCACATCCTCTACCATCAATTCACCCCATGACATACACCCCCTTGTGACCTGCCTTGCTCTGCCAGGCCTCAGCTCCCCATCCTGCCTTGGTCAATCACCCTTCTGCTGCCCTAGCCCCACCAGGGCTCCTCGCTTCTAACCTGTGGAGTGAAGGCCATCAGGATGTGATTGATCAGTCTGCCAGAGCAGTAGCCGCGTGGGTGGCTGGGTCAGGAAGCAGGTGTTTATCTTGTGTTCTCACTAGAACAAACCGATTGTCACAGAGTTCAGTTCCTGAGAAAAACTGTTCAGGCTTTCTCAACAGCTGCCCCACCCCAGAAGTGGCTGCCTTTCAATGCCAGGTGAGGGGCCCCCGTGTAACAAGCTGCATGAGTGTTTTGAGGAGCACTGGCAGATGTGGGGTAGAGGGAGCACCAGTGCAGGAATAGCAGCGGGGGCTGGGAGCCAGTTCTCTCCCTGATTCTGGGAGGTGAGTGGGGGCTGGTGGGTTAGAGCAGAGGGGCTGAGAGCCAGGACTCCTGGGTTCTATTCCATTCCTGGGAGGGAGGAGACCATTTCCCAGCTGTTGCCAAAACCCAGTCAGCCAAGTGCATTCATCCTTCCTATACATATACAAATAAAGGCAAGAACTTGGACGGGGGGGGAGGGGTATGGAAATCAAGGGGTGACTTTGATCTTGGGGGTCAATGGCAAGAAGGGTGGGGCCAGATAGTTGGGGAGGAGTTTGGGGGTTCCCTGAAAATGTGGGGTGAATTCAGAAGGAGGGCAGAGCCTTCGGGTTACCCCTAGAGAGGGAGAAGTTTGGAGAGAGATTTGGGGGGACTGAGAGGGGCCAAGGGGAAGGGAAAGATTTGGGAGTGTAGAGTTTGAGGGCAACTCAAACAGGGATTAAGATTTTGGTGGGATTCTTGGGGGTGCATGTAAAAATGCAGGGTGTGAGCTTGGAGTAAACCCACAGAGATCCGTTTGACAATCAGTTTGACAATCTCCCCCTCACTGGGGTCTAGCAGCGCCTGGCTGGCAGACGGATACAGCTGGAAGTCCTGGGCATCAGCCTGTTTCCTGCCCCACGCCCTCTTCCCCATATCCCCTTACGCAAGAGCAGAACGCCAGCACCCGCCACCAGCCAGACACAGCCAGGGGCTCACCAGCCATCCCTGAACTCACAGGGCCCCACCGGCGTGGGACAACGGCAGCACCCCCAGATGCCAGCCACACTCCTCTGCCAACCCAGACCTTGATGGTGGGGGGCAGGTTTGGGGCGTAGGAGAGCTGGCTGGGTGGCTTTGAGAAGAGTCGGGAAGGTTTTTGGAGGAACCTGGGCAGGAAGTTGGGGAAGGTGGGCGCTAGGAGTGAGATTTGAAGGGGGTGTCTGGAGAGGGAGAAAAGGGAGTAACTAGGGAGGGGTGGCAGCTGTGGAAGGGAGGTTTTGAGAGTGTCTGGACAGGAACTTGAAAACTTGGGGCTGCAGCTAGGACAGAGGTGGGGGGGGCTCTGGATGTGGAATTTTTGGGGGCACCAGGGTAGAATGTAAAGAGATTCAGGGGAAAGCCATTAGAAAACGGGTGGGAGCTCTGGCAAGGAAATTTGGGGGTAGCTGCAGAGGGATTTTGGGGAGCAGCTACTGCAGGGTACTCTGGGAGTGCGCTTAGGAAGATCAGGTGGGGGGCTACACCGGGGAGGCAACTCTCACCCCCCATGGCTGGAGCCTCAGGGTGGCAGGTTCTGGGGGCGCTGTGGCTGGGAGGAGGTGCAGCCCTGGGGGTGCTAGCCTGTCTCATGGCCCTCACAGTGCAGCAGGCCAGCCTTGGGGCCCTGCGGGGGGAGCTGGCCCGGCTGCGGGGGGAGCTGGCGGCTGCCAGGAGAGGAGAGACCCAATCCCCAGAAGTGACTCAGGTGAGGACCCCCCCCCCCGATTCACAGGGGGCCCTATGAGAGCAAGGGAGTCAAGTGGTTACATGGGGGGGGAGGACTCCTGGATTCTCTCCCCGGCTCTGGGAGAGGAGTGGGGGCTGCTGGTTAGAGGGGGGGTTGGGTGCCAGGACTGGGTTCTCTCCCCGGCCCTAGGAGGGGGCATCTTACCAGGGAAAATCCGAGGCGCTGCTTTGCTTTCGCTCTCCCCTTATTCTCCACGAGGGAAGACCCCAGAAGGGTTAAAAAACTGAGGGTCCCCCCCCCCATTGGGGTGGGCGCGGGGCTGGGGACATGCGAAGCCGCAAACGCAAAGCCCGGACCGATCGTTAGCGCGGGCGGAGGAGGAGGAAACGACCCACAGCTCTGGGAAACCCCGCAAGGGGGAGGGGAAGGCTCCCAGCCCCCACTCCTGTCCACGATCTGCTGAGAGAACTCAGGCGCCCTGGCTCCCCGCCCACCCTCTGCTAAGATCAACCGGCCCCCACCGCCTCCCAGAGCCGGGGAGGGAACCCAGGCCGCCCCCCGGGCCCCTGCACATTGTGTAACTGCCCTGCAGGTCTGGGTAATCTTTACAGAGCTGAAAAGCGGCCTCGCTTCCTTAGTTCCACTTCCAACGAGCATTGCCCAGCTACACCCACATCCGGGAGGGGCGTGGGGACAGCTGGAGCAGGAGGGCTGGGAGCCAGGACTCCCGGGTGCTCTGCTCGGGTCGGGGAAGGGAGTGGGGGCTGGTGGGTTAGAGCAGGAGGGCTGGGTGCCAGGACTCCTGTGGGTTCTCTCCACAGCTCTGGGAAGGGAGTGGCGTGTAGGAGTTAGAGCAATAGCTCTGTTCCGGGGTTAACCCTCTCCTGTCCGTCGTTCTTTCAGGAGTCCGGGGAGCCAGGCCTGCTCCTGGGGACCCTGTTGCGGCAAAGAGGGAAGAGGTTCTCCGAGAACTCAAGGGACCAGGACCAGCGACAGCCACATAGTCAGTGTCTGGGGCTGGCGGGAGGCAAGAGGGAGAAAGGGACAAGGGGCTGCAGCTGTCAATCTATGTGTGTGTGTCCTCCTCTCCCTGGCTGTGTCTACATTGGCATCCCTTTCCGGAAAAGGGATGCTAATGAGACACTTTGGAATTGCAAATCCGCGGGGGATTTAAATATCCCCCGCAGCATTTGCATATACATGGCTGCCGCTTTTTTCTGGCTCAGGGTTTTTGCCGGAGAAAAGCGCCAGTATAGACGCAATTCTCCGGAAAATAAGCCCTTTTCCGGAAGATCCCTTATTCCTACTTTCAAGTACTTTCAAGTAGGAATAAGGGATCCTTTGGAAAAGGGCTTATTTTCCGGAGAATCGCGTCTATACTGGCGCTTTTCTCCGGCAAAAACCCCGAGCCGGAAAAAAGCGGCAGCCGTGTAAATGCAAATGCCGCGGGGGATATTTAAATCCCCCGCGGATTTGCAATTCCGAAGTGTCTCATTAGCATCCCTTTTCCAGAAAGGGATGCCAATGTAGACACAGCCCCTGTGTGCAGAAGATGGGACCCACATAGAGCCTCTCCTCTCTAAGGACCACCATCTCCCATCCAGCCCCTAGGGCAGGGACTGACTGGGGGGGGGGGGGGAGGACGAGAGAATGGAAAGTAACAAACTCAGGGAGGGAAGCACCACATGCTGATCTCACCTCTCTCAATCTGGAGTCATCCCTGATGGCAGAGGTATCAGGCTTGGATTCTGCTTCCAATTCTTGACCTCAGGTCAATTTCTGGTAAGAGCTGTTACCCCCTGCTCCCACAGTGGAACCCCAAGCTGAGATGGTGGCAGAGATGGGATCCCTCACTGATTATCTCTATGAAACTATGGACCTTGCGTGGTGCTGCCTGAGATGCTCTGGGGATAGTCCCTGGCATTGAGGTTGGGCTGTAACCTGGCAGTTCTGGGGACACCAGACTTCAAGCCCTTTGGCTCACACTGCTTGGTGTGAGCAGTGGGATCAAGTGCCACCTGGTAGGGCTGTTTAAGTTCCCAGTGGCAGATCCAGGCTTTGGCAGCCTAGGGTAAAGGAGAGCAGACAGAGAGGAAGGGCAGGTTATGGGGAGGGAAATTGGCAAGTCACAGTCTCTCTCTCTCCAACTTATCCCCAGGGAAACGATCGGTTCTGCATCTGGCCCCCAGCCACTGCTCCACCAATGGTGAGTCAACAACCCCCTCAACACCCTACCACAGTACCCTCCTTCTATGGGTGACCCACACTGAAAATCAAGACTCCTGGGTTCTCTCCCTGGCTCTGGGAGAGGTGTAGGGGCTGGTGGGTTAGAGCAGGAGGGAGCTGGGAGCCAGCACTCCTAGGTTTTCTCCTGTCCCAGGAGGGGAGCTGGCTCCAACAGGGTAGATCAGGAGGAGCTGGGAGCAAAGGGGCACTAACAGCCTCCCATCTGCTTTGCAGACGAAGGGGACATGACTGAGATCTGGTGGCAGCCTTTCCTGCAGCAGGGCCAGGCACTGGAAATCAGTGGCCCAGACATCACTGTGAAGAAGACGGGTTTGTACCTCATCTACAGCCAGGTAAAAGCCCCCTGCTATGGGGGACAGCCCCAAACCCCATTGCCCACCCCTGAGCCAGCAATCCCTACCTTGGGACTGGATGGGAGCCAGCACCACCTAGAGGGAATAGGCCCTGTACTCCATTGCCCACCCCGTGGGCCAGCCAATCCTTGCCTTGGGGCTGGATGGGCGCCAGCATCACCTAGAGGGGACAGGCCCCATGCCCCATTGCCTGCTCCCCTGAGCCAGCCATTTCCTGCCCTGGTGTCAGATGGGAACTGGCACCCCCCTGAGGTGACAAGTCCCCTGCCCCATTCCCCAGTGACAGCCAATCCAATCCTCTCCCCTGCCCCCCAGGTGCTGTTCCATGACCCTACATTCACCATGGGGCAGGTGCTGTGGCGGGCACCACTCGGAGGCCCGGGGCAGATCCTGCTGCGCTGTGTGCAGAGCATGCCCCGTGAGCTGGAGCAAGCCTACAACAGTTGTTACAGCGCAGGTGAGGGAATCTTGGCATTGGGAGGCAGGCTCCAGCTATTGGGGGTGCAGGGCAAGGACCACTGGGGGGGGGGGCAAGTGGGAAAAAGGGAGAAGCAGCCACTGGGGGAGTGATTTACAGGGAATGGGGAGATCTGTCCCTGAGCAGGTTGGGAGGTGGGCTCTCCACACACATCCCATAATGTCCCCCCAGGTGTTTTCCAACTCCAGCGCGGAGACCGACTAAGCCTTCGCATCCCTCGAGCCAATGCATCCCTGGACCTTAGCCCCCATGGGACCTTCCTGGGCCTATTCCGCCTGTAGGGCCCACCCATGAGACCCAGGCATCCAGAGAGCTGCAGAGGGATTTGGCCAGGATGGGCAGAACTTAGACACTGGTGTCCAGGGAGCTGCAGAGGAATTCAGCCACCAGAGATTCAGGAGCCAAACCTCCCATCAGGAGTGTGTGAAAGGGGTTCATCACCAGAGGGCAGCAGAACTCCACCCTGGCCAACAGGGGCCGCTGACAAGCACACCTGCCCTGAAACAAACCAATACAACTAAGGAAACTCCAGGCAAAAAAAAACTTTGTGAAGGTTGCAAATGGAGTTTGCATCATGGAGGCCTTTGAACAATCCTGGCAACGGTGGGGCTGGAGGCCAGAACTTCTGGGACCTGAGAAGGGAGTGGGGACTAGAAGTGGGGCAGGGGAGGAGGGAGGCTTGGAGCCAGGACTCCTGGGTTCTCATCTGGCTTTTGTACAAAATCCAAGGCCACAGAGATGCCTGGCAGCCACATGGGTACAGCACAAACAGTGCTAGCCCAGGTGGCTTGACCAGCCTGGAAGGAAGCCAGGCATCTGGGAAGTAGCTGAGGAACTGGGCTGGTTTGTAAGAAAGGGACCCAGGCATCTGGGGAGCTGCTGAGGGACTCAGGCATCCTGAGGGAAAGGATCCAGGCAGCTGTGGAGGGACTCAGCCGGCCTGGGAGAAAGGGACTCAAGCATCCGGAGAGCTGCAGTGGCACCTTAGAAGATCCCCCCACCCCCACTGTTACAGTCCCAGGTTGGAGCTGGGACTGGGGGGCTCTCTCCTGTTGGCTTGTTACCTGCTAATAAAACAATTATTGCACGTTACCAATGTCTCCCCCCAAAGGGGATGCTGCATGGCCCCCAGGCCTGTGTCCCCCGCGCCAACCACCCTCCCTCCCCAGCCAAGCCCCCGCACGCCCAGATCCAGCTGCCCCGCAGTCCGGATAGACACACCCCAGCCGCCCTCCACCTCCATTGGGCCACATACGGGGCTCGGCTCAGGGGCTGAGATCTCGCGGGATTTCAGTGGGGGGCGTGGGAGCTAATGGTTCGGATCCTGTAGCGTTTCCGGGCACCTCTCGCGAGATGTGTGCGAGGGGGCGGGGTCTCCTGCTACTATGGCCGCCGTCAGCCCTTGAGCTTCTGGTGCTGCTGGGAGGTAACGGCGGAGCCCCGAAGATAGTGTGTTCTTCCACGCCCTCCCGCAAAGAGTGGACTATTCCACCTCCCTCCGCCCCAGGAGTGAGTGGGCTGTTCCATCCTCCTCCCTCCCGCCCGAGGAAGAATGGGCTCTTTCACCCTCCCCCTCCCTAAGGGAGTGGGCTCTTCCAGACGTCCCCGGGAAAAAGTGGACCTTCCCGCGGGGCCTCCGTATGGGAAAGATTGGGCTCTTCCACCAACCCATTTCCCCTAGTCCCACGAAATAGCTGGACTCTTCCATCCTCCTCACCCCAGGACAAAGTGTACTCTTCCACCTATCCTTCCCTCCACCGGAGAGAGTGGGCTATTCCACCCCCCCCCCCCGAGAATAGTTTCTTCCATGCATTCCGCGCTCCCCTAGACAGTGGGTTCTTCCATCCAGCCATTCCTCTCCCCTCCCCCGTCCCATCGTGGGTAAGAGCCGGGAACTTGGAGACACCTGGTCTTGGAGGCGGGGCTGGGAGCCAGGACTCAAAGGTTCGCTCCCCAACTCTGGGAGGGGAGTGGGGGCTGGTGGTTGGAGCAGGGGGGTTGGGAGCCAGGACAGCTGGGTTCTTTCCCAGGCTCTGGCAGTTGCTCTGCACCATTAACTCTTTCTCGCCTGGCTCTGCAGGTGCCCGTCCTGCGCTCTGGGAATGACTGACTCCCCAGGCACCCTTGGCAGCTCCAGCTGGAGCCAGAAGACGGACATCCCTGAGCGCTCTGCCAGCTGAACCCTCTGTGCTATGGAGCCGGGCATGCCCGGTGATACTGTGGATGACCCCACTGGAGGGGACCCCGGGTCCCAAGCGTTGCCTGCCAAGCTGGCCAGGCAGAACAGCTCCCCCCCAGTATCTGCGCCAGAGCGGGTGCAGAGTGAGGGGCCGGCAGAGGACGGGGATGAAGCGGTGGAGGATGGAGGGCAAGAAGCGGCATGGGAAGACGAGGGCTAGTAAGGACCTGGTGACAAGTGGGGCCCCACACATACAGCTGCTGATCTTGGATCTCAGCGGCACGGGGAGCATCTGGTTCTGATTGTGGGGGCTGAGCTGGGGAGGGGTGTTTTGAGCTGCTGTGTGAACCAGAGACTAGCTCATTAAAACTGGGGGTAAGGGCTGGGAGCCAGGACGTCTGGGTTCTGGCTCTGAGGGCAGTGGGAGCTGCTTGAGTTAGAGCAGGTGTCCTGGGCTTCCTTTGTACCAGTGTCTTCCTCTCTTTTCCCCCTCCCAGCCTTCCAGGCTATGAGTTCTTGGCTCCCCCCAAGCTGTTGACAGGCGCTTGGGGCGAATACAGCCAGGTGCCAGAGAACTTCCTGAAGGGCTGCAAGTGGTAGGTGGCTGGGCTGGGGCCTGGGGAAGGGTAGATATCTGTGGACTCTGCCCTGGGATTGGAGGCCCCTGGAGGGCTGTGGGTGGCATAGCACCCCCTCGTGGAAATAGGCTACTCTCAGTGCAGCACAGAGCCCCAAAATTGTTTCCTCTAACTCCCTGGACTGGGACCCCCTTGTGTTGGTTGCTGGGCAGGGCTGAGGGCTTCCCACAATGGGATGGGTGCTGCTCATACCCTCAGTACAGAAGAGTGAGTGGGGAAACTGAGGCACAGGGAATTTCTAGCCGAGCATTGGGCAGGGACTAGAGGCTGGTGGGTTAGAGCAGTGGGGGCTGGGATCCAGGACTTCTGGGTTTTCTCCCCAGCTCTAGGGCAGAGGGGTCACCCTGATGGCCTGGCTCTGCCTTCCTCTCTCCAGGGCCCCAGATGGCTCCTGTCTCCTGACCAACAGCGCTGATCACACCCTGCGCATTTACAACCTGCCCGTGGAGCTGTACGGCCCGGAGTGGGGGGACGTGGCTGAGATGGTAGGAGGGAGGGGCACTGCTGGGGAGTGGGGCAGGAGGAGCTTGTCGAGGGAGAGTTGCTCCCTGTGGGGGTGGGATTGTGCTGGTTCCATGGGTGTGTGGGTGGGGGACAGCCTCTAAATGGAGGGCCCCCCGCCATAGCTGTCCTGGCAGGCAGGATGGGGCTAGTCAGCTGGTAAAGGGGCTGGGGTGTTCCCCCAAATTGTAGTCTGCTCGTGGCTTACATGTCTGAAGAATTAAAATCTCTTGCTCCCCCACCAGCCTGAATTCCCCTCCCAGAGATAAGAAGAGAACCCATGAGTCCTGGCTCCCAGCCCCCTGCTCTAACCACTAGTCCTCACTCCCCAGAACCAGGAGTTCTGGCTCTGTTTGTTCTCTCTTGCCCCACCATGCCGTGATGCACCTTTTGCTGCCTGACTGTCCATATCTGTGTGTCTGTCTCCTCCCAGAGTCCTGTGCTGCGAATGGCTGAGGGAGACACCGTTTATGACTATTGCTGGTTCCCGCTGATGAGCTCTGCGGATCCCCCCACCTGCTTGTAAATGCTGCAGCCTGCAAAGGGCGTCCCCTACTGACGGGCTGTCTACCCCACTGCACTGAGAGAGAGTGCAAGCCTTTCTCATCAGGCCCTGGGCAGGGACTGTCTGGCCCAAGGGGGCGGGGAATGGGACATGTGGCCTGTCCACACTCTGGAGCGCTGGCTCCACCATTGTCCCCCTGTCCTGCACACTCATGTTTCCCGCTTGTGATCCTGCAGCTTTGCCAGCAGCAGCCGAGACAACCCCATCCATGTGTGGGACGCTTTCCATGGGGAACTGCGGGCCACGTTCCGCTGCTACAACCACCTGGTGGGTACAGAGCCTGGTTCCCATTTCCTGTGCTCTAACTACTAGGCCTCAACCCCTCCCGGAGCCAAGGTAGAACTCAGGAGTCCTGACACCTCTCTCTGTGCATCTGTCCCCAGGATGAGCTAACAGCCGCTCACTCTCTGTGCTTCACCCCCGACGGCTCCCAGCTGTTCTGTGGGTTTGACAAGGCTGTGCGGGTGTTCGACACGGAGCGCCCGGGGCGCATGTGCGAGAGCCGTCCAACATTTGGTGAGCGTGTCCCCTGGCACCGCACCTACTGATGGCACGTCAGTGCTGGCTTTGTAACATGTCATTAGGCTTCAGTGTTAATGGCGGGGCAGGAGAGGCCTGTAGAGATCAAGGGAGGGATGATGCTGCAGCTTTTGAACAGAAATGGGGAATTGTTCTTGGTCATCGTTGTTAGGTGCCAATACGTTGTCATCACTTTGAATCATAGTAACTTGGATGTGTGTGTGAGGGGATGAATGGAGGCTCTACGTGAGCTGTCTGCCACAGTGAAATAAATCTTCCAAAATGTCATTGGTAGGCTTCAGAGTTAACAGACCTCAAGACTTACTTTAGGAAGAGGATTTGTGGGGGTGGAATATGTGTTGACTGCTGCAGCTCCCCTTCTTCCAGTGCAATAGCCATTAGGCATATCCCTGTTATCGGTAAGTTCCCCACGTAATGGGCTGCCAAGATTTGAAGCAGCGGTTTCAGGTCAGGAGAGGCTGAAGGGAATGTAGGAATGACTTCCTCCTTTCTGTGGTGAAATAGAGATCTGGCATTTTGCTGTCATTGAGATCAAGAGGCAATACACTATTGAGGTTCAGGCAGACAGGGTAAATGAAGGGAGTGGGGCGTAATAGGTCATTCCCAGTTCCCACCACGTTGAAATAGGGAGCTGGCATCTCATTGTTAGGGTCCAGAATTAACATATGGCTCAGGTGATCAGGGTACATGAAGGGGCTGTGCTGGCTCAGACGCAGACACAGCTCTACTCCCATCATGGTGACATAAGGCCACCACTGCATGGACATTTGGAAAAACTGACCGTCACTAAGTTCCAGAGTCAATGGCTCGGTGCTGAGCAGAAGAGGTGGGAAAGCTGTTCTAGGGGTGCCTGTTGGTTTTAAACTATTCAGTTTTCTGTCCCTTCTATCCCTCGTACAGCCAAGAAACAGGGGCAAAGTGGTATCATCTCCTGCATCGCCTTCAGCCCAACCCAACCCCTCTATGCTTGCGCCTCCTACTCCCGGACGGTGGGGCTGTACTCACGGGCCGAGGGTGTGCTGCTGGCTATGCTGCAGGGCCACCGGGGTGGTGTTACTCACACCCTCTTCTCACCTGATGGCACCTGCCTCTTCACTGGTGGGCGCAAGGTAGGCAGGGCTGGAGGGCAAGGACTGAGAAGTGATGGAGCCTTGGTTGGGCAGGATTGCTGAGTGCAGAGTTTGTCACACTTGGGGTGGGGGTGAATCAGGAGTCTGCTGGGGACCGAGCCTGTGGATTCTAGGGCAGAGGCTTGGGGGCCTGGGAGTGGAGCCTAAAGGAGCTGGGGGTGGGAATCAGCAGCCGGAGGCAGAGCCTTGGCATTCTGCTGTTCTGGGGCCCAATTTGCATCAGTGGGGGTGAGGTCTGGGTCCCTGGAATGCCTCCAGTAGTAGAGCCTGGCAGGGCTGGGAGGCTGTTGCGGGTGGAGCTTGGGATGAGTGTCAGGGTTCTCTAATGGACTATGCCAGGTTCACGGCCACCCCATTGCCCTCACAGGACCCCAAGATCCTCTGCTGGGACCTGCGGCAACCTGACCGGGTGCTGTTCTCCATGCAGCGCATGGTGGCCACCAACCAGCGCCTTTACTTCGACCTAGAGCCGTGAGTGTCCCCCACCCACCTGGCAGATGCCCTCCGCTTGTGGGGCCAGGGAAACACCTGTTCCCGCCCCGACATTTCTGCTCACGGGCTGCAGGCCAGGACTCCTGAGTTCTCCCCCTGGCTTTGGGAGAGAGGTGGAGTCTAGTGGTTAGAGCTGGAGGGAGGCAGGGAGGGGGCTGGAAGCCAGGACTCCTGGGCTCTATCCCCGGCTCTGACACACATTCAGTATAATCAAAGGCAAGTCACTTTTTGGCTCGGTGCCTCAATTTCCCCACCTGTAGAGGAGGGATAATGCTCCTTCCTTTGTGGGGCAGGTAGTGTCACTTGCCATGGGGCTGAGCAGTGCCTGGCACAATGTGTCCATTCCTCCCTTGGCATGGGGTGGCTTGCTGCTACTATAATGCCCCAAATAATGCCCCTTCAGATAGACATTGGGGGCCTGGAAGGGAACCTGGTGTCCTGTCTCCCAGCTGGCAGTGGGGTGTGAAGCCCAAGGGCCTTTCGGAGTCATAAATTCCACCCCATCCTCCCGGCTACAGCCTCTCAATTGGGTGTCCTCCTCCCCACAGGAGTGGCCGCTTCCTGGTGAGTGGAACCACGGAGGGTCTGGTCTCTGTTTGGGACACAGCTCAGCCCCCCACTGGAGACATGGAGCCAGTACTGGAACCTGCACTTCAGTTCCAGGCCCTGCAGGACTGCGTAAATGGGATCAGGTACCATGGATGGGGAGCCCAGATGCCTGGGTTCTCTCCCTGGCTCTGAGATGGGAGTGTAGGGGCTGCTGCGCCCTCTTGACCCTGTCTCCCCTCTGTTCCAGCCTGCACCCCAGCCTGCCCATGTTGGCCAGTGCCTCCGGCCAGCGTGAGTTCCTGGAGCCGTGGGACAGCAGCGAGGAGGACGAAGGAGGAGGATCTGGGCACCCGCAGCGCCCAGCTGGGGGCCAGAACTGCTTGCAGCTATGGTGGTGCGGGGAGAGCGGGGGGCACGATCCAGCCCCTCCTGCTGTGTGATGCTGCAGACCCAGGGGCACGGCCTTTGTGGGAGGTCAGGGAAGGGCAGCTGAGGGCTGGTTTTGAGTTTTGCGGGCTGCTGAGCTATGGAGAATTGGGGTGGATGCTGCTTGAGGAAGAGGTTCTGTACATGTGCACTCAGTTTTGTATCAACTTGTTGTTGGGAGCCATAAAACTTTTTTATTGTCTTACTTTGTGCCGGCTTATGTTTGCGGGGGAGAGTGGGGCCCAACCTGCCAGCATGGGCAGTTTTGACTGGATCTGTCCCTGGATCCTATTTGTAGGGTTGCTTTCCCAGCTACCTCCTCTGCTATCTCTATTTCCTGCCAGGGCAATGGTTCTGATCTGGCCGGCTCGGGGGGCAGGGAAGGAGACATGGGGCCTTCCCACTATAGGGCTGTCTTTGTGCCCTCTGGTGTGGGTTGTGGCAGAGTGCTCTAACCACTAGCCCTTCCTCTGGGGGGCTACATTGCCCCTTTTATGTTCGTATGAGGGAGGATAGGTTTATCAGTGACTATTAGGATGGGTAGGACTGGTGTCTGTCCCTAGCCTTACCTGTTCTGTTCATTCCCTCTGGGGCACCTGACACTGGGCTAGATGGACCTTTGATCTGACCCAGTCCAGCTGTTCTTATGTTTATGTCCCTTGATTTCTTCCCTTCTGGTAGGCCCTACCGTAACAAACAGGATTGTACTGTCATGTGTAAGACCCTATCACAGGGGTGAGGGCCTTTTTTGGGTCAGGGCCACTGACCCACAGAAAAAATCAGTCGGGGGCTGCACACAAGTGAGAAACAAAAAAAAACAAAACCCCACCCCTCACCAGTGCTGGGGGAAACCCCGAGCCTCAGGGTCCTGATCCTGGCAAGCCAGGAGTTGCATCTGACACCTAGACCTTAGGTTCCCCACCCCTGCCCTATCATAATGTGGATGCAGGTGGCAGAGTTTCCCTCAGTGCACTGGAGGTTGGTCCTGGCAGAAACGACCAGGGTCAGAGACTTCCTAGACTATGATTGGGGGGATGACGACTGGGTGGATCCTCGAGTGCTCAGCACATGGGGCTCTCCATCCTCCAAACCCCCTGCGTATGCACCAGGAGGTGAAGGCTACGATGTTGCAACCTACTCTCAGTTTCCTACAACGAGTCCTATGGGAGAGTAGGCCCCGCGCCCCCTCCCCACTACAAGCCCTCCGTCCCTTTTTCTTGGGTCCCTCTTCCATGGCCCCCCATCCCAGGACCCCCAGATGGCTGCCTTGAACATCTGTACGTCTGAACCTGGTGCATGCCTATCTTGAATGTGCCAGGTTGCATCCCCTTTCTGGCTTCTCCAGATTCTGTTGTTGAGCTTCTGGCTACACTTTCCCCCACACATTTTCCTTTATGCACACCCCGGCCATGGCCCCGCTTAAGTCGCGAGACCTCCTCGTCAGCCTGGCCCTGGCAGAAGCCGCTATGCACAATACCAGGAGGAGGATGCTGGGTGAGGGGGTGCTCTGTGACTGCTCCCTAGTCTCACAAATCTGGGCAGAGTTCCTCTGGGCAGCGTCCGCTGGCTCCTTGGACAGTTTTGAGGAGCAGTGGGCGCTGTCCGGGGTTCTCTGCTTGGTGTCCCCATCTGGTTCCCTTGTTTTAAACCTCTGACCTACACCCTGGGCCCTGTTTTTCATTATTTGTCCCCTGTAATTAATTGAAAACCGGGTCCAATGGTCACTACCACAGGGCTGGGGGAGGGGCCTTTAGCAGTGGGCAGGCTAGCACCTGCCCACCTCGTTGGATATAAATAATGCCCCATTATAACAACCTCTTCCACCCATCTGAATTGCCCAGCCCACTGGAGCCTGTCCTGTGACAACAGTGTCTCAGGCTATGGGGCCGAGACCCTACAATAACAAACCACCCAAGCAAGCCGGGGCTGTAGGCAATTAAGTGCCTGTTTGAAAAGGAGGACCAAACAGGGCAAAATCTACCCACGCTCCTGAGGCTCCCCTAGAGCTGCAATGAGCTGGGTTCCCAGCCCTGCAACTGGCTCCACTGGTCGTCCCAGTAACAGGGAAAAGTGGACCTGACCCCCCCCTCCCGCAACTGGGCATGTGAAACCTACCCCAGAGCTGCTGTCTGGAGCAGCATGGCTGGTTTGTCTTGGCAGCGGCTGTTCAAACACAGCTGGAGGTGGGTAAATAGCACTTCCTCGCTAATGGGGGGGACAGAGGGAAGGTGCCAGTGGGCCAGGAGTTGGCATAAGTGTCCCTCGAAAGGTCATGGGGGTATGTGAGGCAAGATGCCCAGGATCTCTCCCTTCTTGTGAGACAGGAGTGGGCTCTGATGCATTAGCCGTGGGGAGATAATCAGCTGCCCTGCTCAGAGATGGCAGCAGCTCAGTGCTGGGGGAGGGGTCCCTTTAAGAGCTCACCTTCCCCTTCTTTCCCTCCCCACCTGAGTCTCCTATTTCCAGCAGCATCCGGTTGCCACAGCAACCTCCTCTGATGTCACATAGATGGGATTAGGGGCAACCAGACAGGGCCAGGAGTCACATTCCCCTTTAAAGGGACCGTGCAGCCCTTATTTTTGGGTTCTCTACCTGGCTCTGGGAGGGGACTGGGGGCTGGTGGTAAGAACGGGGGGGGGGAGGGCATTATGACTTTCGTGGGCCCTAGGCACTTTTGCCTTTGTGGGCCCCTTCCTCCATAAAAAAAAATTAAAAATTATTTTTGATATAACTTTAAATACTTCAACATTTTATTTTTTTTCTGTTTTAGGCAAAATTTAATAGATTTTCATGGGCCCTAAAGGTTTCATTTTTTTCTGATGTGAGAAAAAAATTAAAACATTTTCTTCGACCCTAAAAGTTCATTTTTTTCCTTCTGATTTTAAAAGAAATGAAAACATTTTCATGGGCCCCTAAAAGTATCGTGGGCCCTAGGCACTATGCCTAAAGAATAAGTCGGCCCTGGACGGGGGGACCCGCAAGCCAGGACTTCTGGATCAGAATAGAGGTCACACCAATTTTTTTCCCTCATCCTCAGACTACTGGCTCCAGCATGAGGGATTGGGGCCCTGGCTGGAGCTCCTGCCCTCACTGACTGTCAGCCGATCTAAGACCCTGTGGCTGCAAGGAGTGAAATGTCCCATGTGGGGATGCGTCCCCGGCCCCACAGCTCCACAAGTAAAGAGGGCCTCAAGTTCCAGCCATTTGTCCCTAGGTCCCCAAGCAACACACAGATGCAGAACTGCTGGGTATGGGTGGTTATCCAGTGGGGAAACAGAGGAACAACCTGCACAACCAAAGGCTCAACTTTCAATGCTGGGCTAGACAGCAGGAAGATTGGCTCCCAGCCCTCACTGCTCTAACCACCAGCCTCCATTCCCCTCCCAGAGCTAGGGAGAGAACCCAGAAGTCCTGGCTCTAGTGCGTGCCCCCCCACCATGTGACACCCACTCCCATTCTGCTCCAAGAGCTGGGCAGAGAACCCAGGAGTCCTGGCTCTCAGCCTCCCTGCTCTAACCACCAGCCCTCACTGCCCTGCTGGAGTGGAGGTGTCGGGCACATATGGCTGTCAGTTGCCATGAACTCTGGAGGGGCACTTATGTGCTAAAATTTTCCCTGTCTTCTGGGAAACACCTTTGGTATCCCCATCCTCTGCACCCCCCTCCTAGTCTTATCCCTGCCCCCCTCTTCTGACCCATCATCCTGATCTGGGCCAGCGCCAAGAGGGTGGGAACCTGCCGAGAGAGGCCATTGGCTCTGATCCTGGGAGGGGGTGGGATGCTGGACTAGATGGGCCCATCTGGGCTGATACTATGGGTGCATGGGGAAGGAGAAAGCCTCCTCGGTCCAGTCTGCGTTGTCAATAATGTGATTTCTTGGCTGGCCACAGTGTCGCTTGGCAACTGTGTAAACAGAGCTAGCGGCTGGTTGTATTTGTGAGTGCACATGTGTGTGTATGTGTGTAAGCATGCATGCGTGTGTGCATGTGCTGGTCAAAGAGACATATAGGTCTGTCTGTGCCCTGGAATCTCTGTGTTTGCTCTCCCCCACTCCGCCTGTGTCCCCAGAAACCCTGCAATAACAAAGTGACCTCGGCTGTCTGTGTTTTAAAGGCCCTACAATAACAGTGACCACGGCTGGAGTTCAAAGGACCCTACAATAACAAAGACAAAACCATGCAGTGTACTCAAAAGACCTAAAGATCTATTATTGTAGGGCTTCTCTCCACCCCACCAAGCCGTTCCGTTGTTTGGGATGGGGTTGGGGATGATTTTTGTGTTAGACAAATTAACCTTGAAAGTTTGTGGGGGACAGGTGACAGATCTCAGCATTGTTAGGGGGCGGGGGGAGGATACATTGAGGAATCTCCCTCATCACTTACTAGTGTAGGGGCTATGACACATAGCAGCCTGTGATCTCCCATATCTCTCCCCCACCCACTCAGCACTAATAGGATTTAATACCCCCCTTTTTCCTCTCACTTTCAGCAGCTCCGTCAAGTTCCCTCCTGGTGCCTGTCTCTGCTTGCCTCAATCTCACACCTTCGCAGGCTGGATCTGAACTGCGACAAGTTGCCCAGCTCCCCTGGCAGGGGGCATGAATGTGGGTTTTGGGAGAGGCAGGGCTGATGCAGCCGCTTCTCTGGCTAGAGGGTGACACAACTGGGGCAGAAGTGCTGTCCCCTATGGGTGTGGGGCTGGGGGGAGAGGGAGATCCTAACCTTTTGCAGTAGGAGGTGCTGTGGGGAGTGCAGGGCGTTCCCAGTTACCCTGACCCTGGCAGCCAGTGCAGACTGACTGCACCAACCCGACAGGCCACCAGATGGAGCCAGCTGCCTTTGTTTGCATTGGGCAAATACTCCACCCCCATGACCCCTCTTTGTGGGCTATAGCTCCCCCCTTCCCATGGCTCTGATACACAGACTCCCCCCCCCCCCACTAAACCCCTGCCCGTGAGCACCACCCTGCTTGCTGGGGGAGAGCACCCCCTGCAGAGCTCCCATCATGCTGCCATCTCCCTTCCAAATTCTGTATCAGCCCAGCCCTGCTTAGCAGGATATCAGGGCTTCTATTCAACACAAAGTCCTGCCAGCCCCCTCCTGGCCTGTGGGGGGTGCTGGATAGTGCTGTCAAGTGTGGGGGATGGGGAAGGGGATCAGGCATTTTCATGCAGCTACCAGTTGAGGGCAGCTGGGGGGGGGGGGGGGGAAGAGGAAGGGATGTGATGTGTATGAGAGCAATATGTTGCAATGGTTTGCAAGCAAAACAGAGGCTTCTTGGCCCTTGGAAACTTGGGGATACACTGCAATGGTCACCCTGTGGGGTGTCAGGACTCCTGAGTTCTCTCCTCAAGCTCTGGGAAGGGATTGGGGCTAGTGGATCAGAGCAGGGGGACTGGGACTGAGGACTCTTGGGTTTTCTCCTCGGCTGTGGGAGGGGAGTGGGGTCTAGTGGAAGGGGTGTCTGTGCCAAACCTGGGATCCAGATTCTCATTCCCCTCCACCCACCCTCCAGTGATAGTTTCTTTCCCTTTCTGAAGGGCACCTCCCTTGTTCCCCAGACTCCTCCTCAGGCACCAGGGTCTTGATTTTCTGCTGGGGCTGGAGAGCTTGGTGTCACTGGCTTTCAACTTCCCTGCAGCTCCACCTACAGAATCCCCTATAGCACCACTCCTGGCACTAAAATTATACTGTCCCCCCAAGTTTCCCCTCCCTGCCTACATCTAGGGGTGCTAATACACTTTTGTGTGTCATGCCAGCTTCCCTCCTGTTTGTCCCATTTGACCCCTTCTGCCCTGGATGGCTCAGGGAAACACGTCTTTTGCCCACAGCCTCCTCACAAGCCCCTCCTCACTTTCCCCAGAAAACCCAAACCCTGGAAGCTCGGTATGTCAAGAAATTCCAGCAAGCCTTGGAGATGTGTTCAAAGATCTCTGCTGGAAAATGGTTCCCCATCCATGCAACTGTCTTGGGACAGGCCATGGCCCAAATTAATAGGAAACTCCGTTGCCCTTAAAACCAGCTGTCACATGAAAGTCATATGTGGGTCCTGCAGCTTAGCAGGCCTGGGATGGAAGTTTCCATCCCTGCTGTACCCAGCTTATGGTGTAGGATGCTGTGAGCCCAAACCGCAGCTGGGATTTATCAGCTTTAACCCATGCCTTGAGCTGGGAAACTAATAAGTGGTAAACAAGTTTGACCTCAGTCTCAGCCCATAAGAGTGATAAGAATGGCATTGAGCCAGGTACGTGCACACCTGGTAAACAACTGGGCTATGTCTACACTGGCACCCTTTTCTGGAAATGCTTAAAACGGAACAGTTTTCCGTTATAAGTATTTACGGAAAAAATGCGTCTGCATTGGCAGGATGCTTTTCCAGAAAAGCACTTTTTCCAGAAAAGCGTCCGTGGCCAATGTAGACGCGCTTTTCCGGAAAAAAGCTCCGATCGTCATTTTCGCGATCGGGGCTTTTTTGCGGAAAAGACTCCTGGGCTTTCTACACTGGCCCTTTTCTGGAACAGTTTTTCCGGAAAAGGACTTTTGCCCGAACGGGAAAAACACTGACAATTTTACAGTAGATCGTCATTGCTGTTCCGGAAAAGCAAGCGGCCAGTGTAGACAGCTCATAGCTTATTCTGGAAAAGTGGCTGCTTTTCCGGAATAAGTGGCCCAGTGTAGACAGCCCCGTAGTATAACTATGTAGGGAGTCCCGTGTCCATTGAGTCTCAACAGGGACCTAGACCTCCAAGGGTGTCCTGAATCCCCCTAGCTGGAGCCACATCCACTGCGGCCAGATGTGAGGTAACCAGAATGAGACTCCCCGCAGACCTGGAAGGGTGTAAGCATTTCCAGGTGCCTGTTACTCTTATATGCATTGCTTTGCCTATGCTGAGATTTGTATTATTTTACAAATCTATTTGCCAGTATTAAGCCTGTAATCAGGGGCGGATATAGGGCAGGGTGAGCTGGGCGGCTGCCCCGGACCCCATGCTTCAAGAAGCCCCGCGCATGAGCCGTGGCAAAGGGGGGCCCCGCAAAATTGTGCTGCCCTGGGCCCCGCAAAATGGTCATCTGCCCCTGCCTGTAATAGTAGTGACGTAGTGAGATTAATAAAAGCAACTATTTATCCCTAATCGACTCTGTCTTGAAGCGAATTCACAGCCCTGTTGGGCCCTGTGTCTGTGAGTTGACACCAGCGAACCCTGGAGTAATTTTTAAACTAACCTCCACAAGTGGTTCTCAGTGAAGGAATCCTCCCTGCAAAGTCCTCTGGCCTCCCCCATGGGAGGAGACAAGAGGCCAGGTTCAGTCATGGCCTTTGAATAAATGCAGGGTTTTTAAAGAGACTGGGAACCCTCTCTAATCAGATTTGGCAATCGAATGTGAGGGAGGAGGGGAGGAGTTCAAATTGACCCCCCTCTCTGCCCCTGATCTCACCGAGAAATCCCACCTGGTAAATTTTGCTTTGTGAAGTTCCATCCCAGGCCCCAAACACTCTCAGCCCTGCCAGATTGTCTGGTTCTAAGAAGACCCAAGAAAACCTTCCAGCTGAAGAAACCCACCACACCTGGGGATGTATATGTGCGTGCAGAAATAAAAAGATTTTTTTAAAGTCCTTTCCCAACCCAAAACAATGTTCAAATCCACGTCTTTCCTCTCCAAAACCATTTCACCCACCTGGATTAAAAGTGACTTTCTAAACTAAATCTGCCTTTTCCTACCCACACAAAGAACTGTGCTGGGCATTCACCACATAACCCTAGAGAAATTTCTCTCTTTTTTCCTTTCTGTGCAAAGCAGATCGGGGAGAGGAGGCTGATGTCTTTCTTTTTGTGTCAAGCGACCGTGTAGCTGATTATTCCTGACAGGAAGGTGGAGAGGCAGGGAGAACTGAGCTGCGAAATATTCCTGTCTTGTAGCAACCTTGCTTGGCTTTCTCTGCTGTTTTATTTGTGTGCTGCTGTTCATTGGCTAGAATTTTATACCTGATCCTGTTTCCACATCTTCCTTCATGTCCAGACTCCAGATCCCGGGCTCTCTGTTTGTGTGTGTGTGTGTCCCTCTGTGTTTCTTTCTCTCTTTTTTTCCAGTTTTTCACATTCACCGCTTCTTTTCTCCTGCTCCTCCTCCTTTTTGCTTACTTCCATTCTGTGTGCTCATCTCTGGAGTTACTCAGTGCTGAACCTTTAAAAAAAAGAAAGAAAGAAAAAAAAACCCATCTCACCAAAGACAAGGATTCCAGGGGGTGCTTTCAAATGAATTCCTCCCCTCACCCTCCCTTTCTTGTGTCTCACAACATTGTGTCCTCACAACTCAGGGGAGCTGAGAGCAGAAAGGCACAGAAGAGAAGTGGAGGAGAATGCTCTGGCTCTCTGTGTGTATAGATGTATGTTTTTCTCCAGAGCTAGCTTCATCTCTGAAGATGGCATTAGGAGCTTGGAAAAACGCACACACACAACTTTCTAGCTTTATGGCAAAGCTTGCATGAAAAATCCAGGCAGGAAAAAAAATTCATAAAACTTTACCCAACCAAGGGCTTGCAGAGAGGGAGCTGGGAGCAAAGTCGTAAAAGTTTGGGATCAGCTTAATTTTTTGGAGTGTGTGTATGTGTGTATGTGTGTGATTCTCCAGAAGAAAACAGAAAGAAGAGGGGTAAACATTTCCTTTCCTTTGCAGTCATGGCATTGGGGACTTCATTGCTTGGATTTTATATAGGGCTACTGTTTTCCTTGCTGGAATTGTGGATTATATCCGCTGTGAGTTTGGAGCCAATATACTGGAATACAGCAAACAAAAAGTAAGTGGGGAAAAGGGAAAAATCTTGGTTTTCTGTTATAAAGAGGGAATGTATGGGGGGAGGGAAGGACCCCCCCATGTTTGGAATCACTGGTTGCTGGGATTAATTTTAGTTGCTGCAAATCTCAGAGGAGAGGGGAGGAAAAAAGTGAAGAGAAAAATAAATGGCAAGCCCCCCCCTCCCATCTCATCAATTTCAGGTGTAACTGACTAATGTTTTTTACAGTCATCTGTGTCTATTTCACTCCCTAAAGGCTGAAATGTAATCCTCTTGGAAAACTTTTTTCTTTCCCTTTTTACCGCCTCTTCATTCCACCCAGTTTGAAAAGTATGTTTGGTGGATGTGTGGGGAAGGGGGGCTGTTCTTCATAAAATGGGATTTTGTATCCCTTCAGTCTAGGACAATGTTTTATTTAAAAGAATCAGTTTCTGAAATTGGTGGTCTTTTAAAATTATTTTTTAAAATTAGGAAAAATCTGTTTTTATTGTAAAGTTGAGATGTTCTGGCATTTAGAAAAAAAATCTAGTGGCCTTTAGAAGTGGGAGAGGGTACTGGAGTATGGGTGTGTAGGAGATGGTGGTGTTTGAGGGAAAGTTTGTGCATCAAAGAGGGATGTGTGTGCATTTTGGAAGCTGCTTGCTCTGAATAGTTTGGGTGTCTGGCTTTAAGTCGCAGCATTTGAGCGGGTGGTGTATAAGTGTGTGTATTCCAAGTTATTTGTGTGCATTTTTCCTAGTGCCTTCAGTCAGTGTGTGTGAAGTATGTGTGCCTAATGGAGATAGTGGATTTATATTGGTGGTTTTTTAAAGTTCATTTGTGTGTGTGTGTGTGTTTTGACTCCATGCATCTGACAAATTGTTTTTGTCCCATGAAAGCTTATGCCCAAATAAATCTGTTAGTCTTTAAGGGGCCACAGGACTCCTTCTTGTCCTTGCACTTAATTCTTCCTGTGAGTAATAATGCCAGTGTGTGTGTTTAGCTTTATAGTGGTGACTTCTTAAGTTGTGTGAGCCTGTGTGGTTTGCTGTCCCCTTGAAATTATTTAGTGGGAATGTGTGTCTAATAAATGGGTTCATCCCGCTCTAGATGGATGGCTTCTTTAAAGTTACCTTTAGGTCTTGAGCCATGTTGTGTGGCTCTGCATAGCCCACAGAAATTTTCATTTTTGATCACCACCCATGCAACCTCTGTTTGTTGAAGATCTGAACAATGTTTTATGGGGTTTGAGAGCGTACCCAGCCCCCATTTCTCTGCCCGTGGATCTAGAAAGTATCTATTTTCCTCCCTTCTGGCTAGATTATTCCACAGGACTGCCAGGCTGTTCCATCCACTAGGAATTGTGGTGACCCACCCCTCTGGGCTCAGTCAAAAGCCCCTTCCCCATACTGAGAAAATGACAAAGTTTTCAGGGGTTCAGTGGGTTTGCGAGCATGGAGTGGTGTGGAGCTTGGTTCGCCGCCGTTTGCCAGAAATATGGAACATAACTGTGATTCATAAATGCTACAATTATCCCATCAGCATGTGTCAGCGCTTCCTAGCAACAAATAAATATTCTAGCTAATGGATCTATTTGTCTAAATCATTTCCACACACACACGCCCCCTGAAAAGAGGGTCCGCTGGCTCCGTAAGGCCTCAGCTTACAGATCAGGGAGAGGGGTGCTTTCAGCTCCTGTTCCCCTCTTTCTGGGTGGATGTTTCTTTCCTTTCATTCCCCCATCCCCAAAGGATGGGAGACATGATTTTAAAAAGAGAGGGGCTGCTTTATTTTTAAAACATATTTATTTGATGGCACAAAATAAAAATAGCACATGAGCTGGTAGCTACATTTGTGGGCGGGGACCGATTTCATTGTCACTAATGGAGTTGGGACTTGGCGTGTGTGTGTGTCAGGGGAGTAATAAATAAATGTTGCTATTTTTTTAAGCCACTTTTTTAAAGAAAAGACAACTAGGATTGCTTGGGAGTTGATTTAGGTTCTATCCCTCTCTCACACACACACTCACACTAGTCTCCAAGCACATGGATCATTAAAGGTATGAAGATGCCGGAAGATGCCCGACTGGCTTATGGCTAGAAAATGTTCAAAATGTTTTCAAAATATGCCCTGAACACCAAGTCCCATTTTCAGAGGCCCAGTGCCAAGGTGTTGCCAGTTCAGAGCTTCCCGCACCTCTAGACTGTCTGCATCAGTTACACATGTACAAAAAAAAAAAAGATTTAAGGACCTGAGGCCTCTATTGCAACAAATGAAGCCCTGCTTAGGCCTCTTGGATAAATCTGTAGGAGCAAGGTATCAAAATCCCTTGGGAGAACTGGACTGTAATAGCCTGATGCTCCCAGGCAGGCTTCTGAATCTCCTAGGCCCCTTTGAATAATTGGACTGTGCTTGCCCCTCGCTTGGGCGTCCATTCCACATTACCAGCCGAGGGCCCTTCTTCCAGTGGTGGGAAGGGTTGCAAACCTCAGCAGGGATCTGCAGTGGTTGGGAGTGGGTGCGGCATCCCTGGACTGTACCCAGAACTGACTCCCATGGGCATCTGGCTGTTTCCGACGCCCATGGATATCGGCTAAGAATCCTGCCCTGTGCATACATGACCCATTGACTTCAGCTGAGAAAGCTAGTTTCCAGGAGATATACAGGATCAACCGAGGAGGGACTGTGTTTCTTCCTCTCTTGCACTCAGGGCCAGTGAGTTTCCGCAGCCTGGCCAGACACCAGTTTTTTCCAAGTCTCTCTGCAGCTCTGTATTGGTTCTTTGTCGATTGCAAAGGCAACTAGTTTTCTTGAAGTATGTCTGTCTGACACTTAATGTTTTGACACCCCAGTAGATCATCCTTGGCTGCTAGAATTTCTTAGGACCTGCGGAAACCCAATAGCAAAATAACTCTTCCCCCCACCTCTGGCAGAATCCATTTTTTCCATGCCACTCTTGGAGAAGTGGTTTTCTTTTATGTGACCCTCAAATACTCCCATTTTGGGGGGAGTTAATGAAGATTTTTGGTGTCAAATCTATCAGGAGCCATTGACTGATTTTTTTTAATGATCTTAAACAGTGGATGTTTTTGTAAGCGAAAATTTTGGGAGTCCCTTTCATGGCAATAACTCATATTTATTCCACAAACTCTGCCTCAGGCTCTGGTTTCGAAGCCACTTGACCATTTTCTAGATGCCAAGGCCAGAAGGGACAGAAAGTATATTGTGTTACTAGCTGCCCTGTAGTAGATATTAAGATTACTCCCAGTGAGTTCTGTAGGTGTTTAAAAAGACATACGGAAGTTTGCAACACTCACCCCGGTGCAGGTGGAGTTATTTCTCATGAACACTAGCCTTTGATTAAAATTAGGAAGGCAAATATAATGCACTAAGCAGCTGAAAATTAGTTTCTCTTATTAGACAGAGCAGCTTAACGTGTGCCCAATCTGGTGGATCAGTTCTTTATCACAAATGGTTCGTGGCAAATGTTTTAACGTTCAGGAGGAACATGGAGCAGAGCAGAGCAGAGCTTTGCAGTTGGGCCCAACGCCGATTTGTGTGACTTCTCAGAAAACCTTTAACGCAGGCTTCCCACAGGCTCACCCTGGATTGAGAGGCGGCCGCCTCTGAGGTGGGGAGTAGCTACTGGATAACTTTCAAGATGGCCTCCACTTATATGTGATAAGAGAGACTTATTTTTAAGCATGTTGACTTGCAAAGGTGTAAAATGACGGTGATACAGTCTCACTGTGCTAGAAATCAAGTCCTCCGATTAAATATATAAGTAGCAAACATTCAGCCCCCTCCGATCAATACAAATCTACAGCAGTTGATCTTATTAAATAGCAAATATTTGAATGCCCAAAATCAATACAGCACGGCGTGCCAACATACTTTCAAATTAGATGCTGATATTCAACAAAGACGTGCCAAAGAGAAAGACACGGAGTTTACTCCCCAGCATGGCCCCCTCCTAACAAAAATCAGCGCGTCTCTTGTGAAGGCATGTCTTTGAACCAGGCCAGTAGGCAAAGAATTTACTGAGAGATATCTCCAGGCTGTGGTACTCACAGAGCAGTGCCTCTCAATGAGGGCTGCGTGCTAGACAGCACAGGAATACAGAGATCTGAGCCCCCTGGTGTGGTTTGGTGGGGCAGGAAGGAATAGCAAGTGAGATGTTCTGCCCCAACCTCTGTAAATTCATGAAGGCTTGTCCCAGGCTGGCAGAGGAAATACAGGATAAATTCCCTGGAACTCCCACAGAGAGACAGTGCAGCTGGTGAGCCCATGGCCAACAGGACTCCTGGGTGCTAGCCCTAACTCTGGCATAGGACCCAGCAGTCTTGGCTTCCAGCCCTGGCCCTGCTGCTCACATTAACCACCAGCTCCCATTCTCAAGCTAAGAACCCAGGAGTCCTTGCTCCCATCCTCCCCTTACTCTGGCCCACCAGATTCTACTCCCTTCCCAGAGCCAGGGAGAGAACCCAGGAATCCTGGCTCCCGGCCCCCTGCTCTAACCCACCAACTCCCACTCCCTTCTGGAGCTGGGGAGAGAACCCAGGAATCCTGGCTCCCAGTCCCCTGCTCTGACCCACCAGCCCCCACTCCCTTCCGGAGCTGGGGAGAGAAGCCAGGATGTCACTGAATTCACTGACTCTGCAGGGTCACCCCCAGCAGGCCTGATAGGAACATGCCCAGAGACAGGGAAGTGACTAGGGATTTCTTGAACATTTATCTGACGAGGGTGGGACAGAATCAGTTTCCTGGAGCCCCTGGTGGGGTCTGACTCCATCTGACTCCACTGCAGACAGGGGAAAGTGTATGTGGTGGTTAGAATGGAGGCGTGGCTTGGAGCTAGGACTGCTGGGTTCTTTGCCAAAGGAAGGGAGGAGGGTGCATGTGGTACCCCTCACCTAGAGCAGGGAGTCCCTATGTAACTAGGCACCTTGTCCCAGAGGTGGCTGCATCTCAGCACCAGGTGAAGGATCCCTGGGTAACGGGCTGCCCCGCCCCAGAGGTTGCTGCCATTTTGGAGGCTGTTTTGCTTCTGTTTGTTCCCTGAAATCGGCAGCTTTGGCAGGGGGGAAGAGGGAGCTGAGAGGTCTCTGTAGCCAAAAGGTCAGGGGGTGTCACAGAGCAGGCAGGGTGCAAAGTTGCACCTGTTGTAGGGCACAAGGTGGGAATCAGACTTGTCTGCTCTGGGCACAGAGGGCGTTTCTCATGCCTTGAGGGTGAGCAGCCCATGTTTCTGCATCCCTCGCCCTAGGGTCTGTCATGGAGGCCATGCTCGGGCCCACCCTTATGCTGGGACATGGCATGCTGCTGGGGGCACCGTGCGGCCAGAAGAGAGGGATCTCGTTGGGTCCCAGATACTAATGCAGCCAGCTCCCCATTGGCCTTCCCCTCACCCTGAGGCTGGTCTGTGGCCAAAGACATGGTGGGAGGGCCGGAGTCATGGCTGGCTCAGGGGGGGAAGGAATGGGGCACAGGATCTGTTCCCTCACTGACATCCCCTCTCCGGCAGGTTCCAGGCGGCAGGCGGCTACATCTTGTACCCACAGATTGGTGACCGGCTGGATTTGATCTGCCCGCGCTCCCGCCCACCTGGCCCCTTCTCCACAGATGAGTATGAGTTCTACAAGCTGTACCTGGTGCCAGTGGAGCAGGCGCGGGCCTGCGAGATCCTCCGCATTCCCAACCTGCTGCTGACGTGTGACCGTCCTGAGCATGATGTGCGTTTCACCATTAAGTTCCAGGAGTACAGCCCCAATCTTTGGGGACACGAATTCAAGAGCAATCAAGAATATTACATCATCAGTGAGTACTCAGATGCCTGGGATCTTGCTTGGTTGGGGGGAAAGGGGGCCTGGTGGTTAGAGCAGGAGGGCTGGGAGCCAGAACTCCTGGGTTCTCTTCCTGGCTGTGGGAGGGGAGTAGGATACTGCATTAGGTTTGATCAATTTTCATCTGGGCAGGAGGCAAAGGCTTAGTGGAATTGACAGGTCCCTGTGTAACCAACTGCTCCACCCCAGTGGTGGCTGAATCTCAGCACTGGGGTGTCCCTGTGTGACCAGTTGCTCTGCCCCAGAGGTGGCCACATCTCAGCATCCATGTAACTGTCCATCCCACCCCAGAGGTGGCTGCATCTCAGTGCTGTGTGATAGACCATATTTTTAGGACCTGTCCTGTCCCTGGAGGGGAGGAGAGGTGTCCCTGGAGGGGAGGGAATTTTACGGGCTGTTCCTAACTCTTAAGTCTGTCTGTTATTCTGTCTGTGTGTCTCCTGCCCTCCTACATTGTTTGTCACTGAGTCAATTTTCACCATCCACAAGCCATTGGCATCTGTTGTCTTTTCTAGTCCCTGCAACCTCACCTTTACTGATGCCCCTCCCTCCTGCCTCGCAGGTGCTACTAACCCAGCCCTACCCCTCCTCCTCCTGCCAGTGCCCCTCACTCTCAGTCCATACCCCCTGCCAGCCTAGGCTCCCCACAGCTCTGCTGGTGTCCCTCACTCCCACCTTGCAGTCCCTGCTACCCCAGCCCTGCTGGTGCCCCTCACTCCTCACCCGCAGCTCCTGCTTGCTGAGTCCACCTGATTCCATGGAGAGCTTCCAGCCAGGATCAGAGGATTTGAGGCCTGGAGGGAGGGCAGAAATGGAGCCCCAGGGTGACCTCCCCTGAGTCCAGTGTTGGCTCCTAGGCATGAGGGGTTGTTTGTCTGGGGCAGGAGCTTTCAGCAGGAAATATTTTAGACTGTTGTCATGGATGGGATGGATGCACAAGAGAATGGGGCACCATGTATAGGGCAAATGCGTGCAAGGAGTTTTGCACAGACTGGTGTGCGCATTAACTGGTTATATGTGCAGACTGGTGAGCGTGTGCAAGGGGTATGTGCATAGACATGTATATGCATGCAAGGACTGTATGCACATGCACCTTGTGGGCATATTCAAGGCATGCTTGTGTATGCTCTGGGTATGTAAGGGCCCAGGGTGAAGAAGGCATAGAGCAATGTGCGAGGGTGCACAGCCAAAGGGGTGAGTGTGCCTGAGCAATGGCTACAAGGAGACAAACCAGTGGGAGGGTGGACATGTGCTCATTGGGTGTGCCAATTTGTGTACACTGTGTGTGCATGTGCGCACACGCTGGAGTATACATGCTTGGGGGAAATACTTACAGGATGTATGAGAGGTGTGTATGTGAAGAGATATGGCTGTTGTATGCCTACCACTTGTCAGAGTCACCAGGGGAGCCTCATTCTGTGTCCCGCCTCCACTGCATACACACTGAGCTGCTCTGCTCCTGAGTGCCTTGTGCACTGCCTCCTTGGCTTTCACAGTTGCATCCCCCCTCCATAAAGCATCCCCAGCCTTGCACACTCTTCATTATTTGCATACCATGACATATGCACACCCATGGTGCCTTTCACCTTTGCACACCAACCTTCTTGCCACACTCTTGTACACTCATGGACATGTTTGGTCCCTGTCTTGATTGGTTCTTTGCACACACTTACAACCCTCTTACACATACCCCAGGCCAGGAGCTGCACTAATACTCTGACATGATCACGCAAGCTAGCGCACGCAAAACACACCCCTGTGGTCCATTGAACATTCACCTGCTCACACTCACTCCTTTGCACACACGGCATGGGGGTTCAATCCCTTGCTCTCTCAATGGGTACCCTGCACACACACACAGTGTGGATATTTGCTCCCTCACGTGGTCCATCGCTCAGTGTTTTGCACATACAGCATTGAGATTCATCCCCTTGCACTCCACCCTGATCCCTTTCTTGTACACTTTTATGGCCAAATCCCCCTTCTGTGCCACCCACAGGCACTTGCATGCCCTCACTCCAGTATGCACAGCCTCCCATGCACATTCACCATCCCCTCCCGTCAGCTGGCACAAAATTCCGTAAAGGGCTTGTCCCCTAGTGGCTGGTGCACTTGCCTGTGTGTGAGTGTGCACGCATGCGAGAATGTGCACACGTGTGTGTGAAGGGTCGGGTTGAGCAGCTGCCACCCCACTTCCAGTCCAGCGGTTGCTGTGGGATATTTTCTCTTTTGAAATCCAAGAGTTGATGCTTCTGACATCTGGGTCATGCGGGGGGTGGGGATGAAGCAGCAAGGAGGGGATAGGATAGGGGAGAGGCTGGCCAGAATCAGTTGAGAAGGGGAAGGAAGGGGAGGGGACAGATTCTGCTCCTCAGGGGGAATCCACCTGCACAGCCTCCCCTCCCCATTAGCACCAGGGTGGCAGCGCTTCCACCCTCCACGATTTCACATCACAGGCCCAGGTGGTCTTTCCCCCATCACTATGGCAACTGTCTCCTGACAAACCAGTGACTTCCTGGCACCATGGTAACAGTGCCCCAGCAATGCCCCCCATGGGGAGGTCGGCCAGGGCCCCCACCCCAGAGAGACTGTTCCCCACAAAGAGAAATGGGGAATGCAAGGTGGGGGGATGGGGCTCATAAGGGGGGATGGGTGTAACCTGGGAAGGGGACCTCAGACCCTAAAAAACTCCCTTCCTCCCTGACCCCTTCCACATTACCACCCCTCCAACCTCTGCTCCTTCCCCCATTACTATCTCTCTCCTCCCCATCCCCACACCCACCTCTCTTCCTTCTTGCCCCCTCCCCCTTTTGCACCCCTTTTCCTCTTTCCCTGACCCAATTCCCACCCCTTCTCTTCTCTGACCCCTCCCTCTCCCTCCCAGTCTTCTACCCATTCCCACCCTCCTCCATTCCCATCTCTTCCCTAACTTGCCCCCTCCCTTTCCCTTTCCCTTTTCTACCTCCCTCTACCATTTCCACTCCTTTCCATCCCTCTCTGCCCTTCCCCCAACATTCCCCCCATCTCCATCTCCTTCCCCTTTGCTATCTCCCACCTACCCGGGACCTGTCCTGTGTGAGTTATTAGTGGGGTCGGGAGATCATGTCTGGGGAAGGAAAGCTGCCTCCTCTCCTCAGTGAAGGGGCCTAGAGGGGATCCCTGTGGGGGAGGGAGAGTTGGCAGCAGGAGGGAGGGAACATGACACATTGAGGGAAGGGGGGTACAGAGGAGGGCAGGAGCATGCGGGGGGGGGGAGAGGAAAGAGCTGGTGGGGGAAGGGAGAGGTGGAGTGAAGAAGGAGCCAAAGGAGCTGACCCAGATTCTTGTTAGATGACTGTTCTGACCAGCCAGATGTGGGGCAAGGGGCAAGTAAGACAGGAAGTGACAGAACTGGAAAATGCCCCAGCCAGACACACTGTCCCAGAAATGGCTGAATCGCAGCACAGAGTGGTGATTCTCTGTGTAAGCATCTGCTCCACCCCAGAGGTGGCCGCATCTCAGTGTTTGGCAAGGGGTCCCTCTGTAACCCGCTTGCTGCTCCAAAGTGGCTGGATCTAATGCACAAATATTTATTACAGATATTTACAACATCAGGACTCCTGGGTCCAGAGGGGGGAGAGAGAGGTAGTTTCCTTAGAGCCAGCACAGGAATCAGACCTGTGGAGGGTGGTGGGCTGTCATGGAGTTGTGTGGGGATCACTGGGCAGGTTTTGGCTGCAGCTCAGTGGGAGGGTGTCTGGGGGGGGCCCTCTGCTCTGGAGATAGCTCTATATGGGTCTCTGGCAGTGGGGAGCCATGGAGGGGTTGTGTGGGGGCCTAGAAGGGAGGGGGGCTGTGGGCAAGGTTCTCAGGGGTGGGCTAGTTGGGCAGATACCCTCTTTGAACCCCCAGCCCCAACCCCACACGGGGCAGTGAAAGGGTCCAGCCATGCATAGCTAACCCGATGCGACGGCCCAGCTTGCCAGTGCCCCGGGCACCTGCCAGAGCCAGCCTGCCACCATTGCATGCACGCAATGCCCCCCCTCCGCTCCCCAGGGACCCTGGCATCCAGACAGCCATTCTCACTCAACCTTGGCACTGATTCCCACTCCTAGCCCCATGCTTGGTCTGCTAGACCCACCTGCTCTACAGGCCTGGGGAGAGAACCCAGGAGTCCTGGCTCCCAGTCCCCCGCATTCTAACCTTGACTAGAGATTAATGGACACCGGCAGGGCGGAGGGAACCCAGGGCTGGGCTAACAGGGGCTGCAGGTCGGGAGTGAGGGGCACTGGCAGAGCTGGGGAGAGCCCAGGACTGGGCTATGGACTGTGGATTGCAGTTTGGGAGTGAGGAGTATTGCTGTGTCCCACTCCCCCAACCCAACAGACACACATTAATCTCCCCACTGACATCCTCTTACCCCTAAAATTCATGTTGGGTCCCCTAGGCCGGGGGTTAAAGGATATTTAATGATTCCCCAAGGTCTGAGCATTGAGCCTAAGTGCCCCTCACTGTCCACTTCAACCTTCAGCCCCCAGCTTCTGGGCCACAGCCTCACCTCGTTAGAGCAGGGAGCTCTGGGAGAGAAATAGGGACTGGTGGTTAGAACAAGAGATTTGGGAGCCAGGACTCCTGGATTCTCTTCCCAGCTCTGGGTGAATAGTGGGGGCTGGTGGGCTAGAGCAGGGGGCTAGGAGCCAGGGTTGGGGAGTTCTGGGTAATACTAGGGTGTCTTTGAGGGCTGGGGGCTTCATAGTCCCTGCGGGTCCATCCATCAGCATCTGCCAATGCTGTGTTTCGCTCAGAACAGCAGAACAGCTAGTAACACAGCGAGGAGCTGTGTGTGTGTGTGTGTGTGTGAGAGAGAGAGAGAGAGAGAGAGAGAGAAAAAAAAATACAGGCTGGTGTATAAGATCCAGCCGTGTGTCTGTAAGATCCAGGCCTATGTATGTGTATCTGGAGTCTCTGTGGGTGCCACCCTGCCTGGACCAAGAGTCGTAAACACCCATGTCTAATGATACCTGACACACAGCAACAAAGAGCTCGCACACCATGGCCACACAAGCCCACACACACAACACACAGACAGAGACCAAGCCCCGGCCACGGTCAGATGCACCGAGCCAAACCGACAAACTGCCCATGTGACAGGGAGCGACAACACACACACATCTAGGGTTACCAGGTAGACCCCCCCAAAATACTGGACACACTTGATCGGGGGGGGGGGCTGGTTGGGAGGAAGGGGGGGCGGGAAGCAGAGTTGGAGGGATCGGGGGGGCTGGACAGGAGGAGGGGGGCTGGAGGAAGGGGGGCGGAAAGCAGAGCTGGCGGGGGGTGTGGTGCAGCCACTGTCCGCAGCCGGAGTCTAACACGCAGGCACTCCCTCTAGTTGCTAGTAGAAGCCAGGAGGGGGCGGGGGGAGTGGCTGGGAGCCACTCCCCCTGCCCGGCTGCTGCACCAGAGGCTCCCAGCTGGGAGGCGAGGCCACGATTGGCGGTCTGAGCCTCTGGTTGCATGCAGAAGCGGAGCGGGAGGAGTGGCTGGGAGACCCAGCAGCTGCCCCCGCCCCGCCCCGCCCGGCTTTTGCACACGACCACAGGGCTCCCAGCACCAATCGCAGCCTGCCTCCCAATCGCTCCCCTGCCCCTGCCAGGCTTCTGACTGGCGCCCAGCTGGAAATTCAGAAAATATCGGACATTGCACATGTCCGGTATTTTCTGAATTTTTCTACTGGACAGAGGGCACACATACTGGACTGTCCAGTAGAAAACCGGACACCTAGCAACCCTACACACATCATACCCAGCATCCCTATGCAGAGTCACCCCCTGCCAGTCCTCTGTCCTGCATGGCACGGACCCGCCCTGACCAACACTGCCTCATTGGGAACTGCTCCCCTAGCATGCCCGGGGCCAGCCCTGCCTGCCAGGGAAGAGTGCCCCCTACTGTCCACTCTGATGTCCTTTCTCTCCCTGCAGCCACCTCAGATGGTACCAAGGAGGGGCTGGAGAACCTGAAAGGTGGCGCCTGCCTGTCTAAGGGAATGAAAGTCATCTTGAAAGTCGGACAACGTAAGTCATGGAATAGGCATGAAGGGGGGCTCAGCTGGGGTGCTCTCCCCTGGCAGGCTGGGCTGGAGCAGGGTGGCCCTAGGGGGCGCTGTGGGGCAGGGAGTGAGGCAGGGGCTCAGCAGGGGGTGCTCTCCTCTGGTAGTCCCTGGCTTTCTCCCAGCTGGATTGATTTGGCTGATTCCCGCTGAGCCCCTCCAGCGAGCTAATTAGCGCTGCATGATTGGAGCAGGGAGGGAGGGTGGTGAGAATGCAGGAAGGGAAAAATAGCTAATGGGGGAGGGGAAAGTGGGAGGAGCTGGCTTTGTGATTGGCAGCTGCCAAAACCCCCTCCAGCAATTCTAGGCTCCTTTCCCATGGGTCCAAAATTACAGAGAATGACCCACAGCCTCTGGGGCAGCTTCTGTGCAACCATCCCTTTCCCCTCCCCCATAGAGCTGGAGGGGCAGGGCTGGGTTAACAGGGGCTGTCAGCTGGGTTGGAGCCCAGGGTTGGGTTAGCAGGGGCTGTGGGTTCTGAAGTGAATGGGGGAGGGGTGGTCCTGAGTACCATAGATTCCAATTGTGTGTGGAGCCCCCTCCTGGCTGGGTGTGGTACTGCAGCACAGTGGGTGCAGTCCCAGGGGGTGAGGTGGGATAAATAGGGAGATTGTGGGGATACAGAGGGTTCCACAGTCAGCAATGGGGAAGGGTCTGTTTGGGTCCCCTGCTCTGTGTGCTCCATCCCTTCCAGACATCCCTCATCACCCATGCATCTCTCCTTGCCCCCTCAGATCCTGGTACAGGTTCCAAGTCCCAGAAATCGGGACCAGAAATGCCGCCTGAGCAGGCGCGTGGGACCCTGGGAGGAGCAGACCCCAGCAAGGAGAGTGGTACAGGTACAGAGCTGCCCCCCATCCTCCACCAAGTATTGTGGGTGCTGCCCTCCAGCCCCCAGTGCTCTCTGTCCCTGTGCTCACATCGCTCCCCGACCACATGCATTCTCAGAAGGAAACTGAATAAAGTCATGTCAGTGGTAGAGTTGTGGAGAGAATCCAGGACTCCTGGATCCCAGGACCCCCACTCCCTCAGGAGCCCACGGCTGGGGGTCAGGGGAAAGCGGCACCTACAAAGTGGGAGAGGCAGGAGGCTGGGCTAGTAGGGGCTGCAGTTTGGGATGAGAATGTTATGGGGAGGAAATGGGGAAACCCCCTTGCACTAAGTGGAGTTGTTGCCATTTAAATGCAGCCCCTCGTCAGCTCTAGGAAGGGACTGGCTGGTTCAGGGGGACTGGGAAAGAGCCCCTAGGGATGTATGGCTAGTTGTGGGGCTGGAGGTGGAACTCAGCCTGCTCCTCCTGCCCCCAGCTCGGCATGAAGAGGTTAATGGCCACTGTGGTTCCCTGTCCTGGAGGGAGAGGCCAGGGTTGAGTCTGATGGATGCTGATGGCTGTAAAGGACCCAGGTGTCCAGGGCTAGGGAGGCATCAGAGAGACAATTAGTTTTGTTAACTGGCTTTGACAGACAGGAAGGGCTCAGAACCTCCCCGCCCGCCATCCCTCACACAGCCAGTCAGCCAGCTGCCACTGTGAATGGGGAAGGGGATGCCAGGACTCCTGGGTTCTTGCCCTGGCTCTGTGAGGGGAGTGGGAACTGGTGGTTAGAGCTGGGGGGCTGGGAGCCAGGACTCCTGGGTTCTTTCCCCAGCTCTGTGAGGGGAGTTGGGGCTGGTGGGTAGAGTGTGTGTGTGGGGTGGTGGAATGGAAGCCAGGACTCCTTGGTTTTCTGCTCTTAGCCCTCTCTCTCTCTCTCTCTCTCCCCCCCCCCCCTTCCCCAGGTGCTGGGAACTCAACAAGCCAGGCTGGGGGTGAAAATGGGCCCCTGCCCCAGTCCAACGTGCCAGTGGTGGCTGGGGCAGCGGGAGGTGCCACCTTTGTGGCACTAGCAGCAGCAGGTGTGGCAGGGGCTGTGTGCTGGCGCCGCCGGCGGGCCAAACAGAGTGACACTCACCACCCGTCCCTCTCGTTGAGTGGCTTGAGCAGCCCGAAGCGGGGGGCTGGCAGCGGGGGTGGGAACAACAATGGCTCAGAGCCCAGTGACATCATCATCCCACTACGGACTGCGGACGGTGCCTTCTGCCCCCACTACGAGAAGGTGAGCGGAGACTATGGCCACCCCGTCTATATCGTCCAGGAGATGCCCCCCCAGAGTCCTGCCAACATCTACTACAAAGTATGAGGGGGGGCCTGGGCCCTCCTGGCCCTGGTGATGGACATACGCCTCCCCCAAGGTGGACCAGCTGCTCCCTAATGCTGGTGGGGTTAACCCACAGCAAAGGTGGCTCCCCCTCCTGCACTGGATGGAGACAACACCCCCTGCCCCCCACATGGACAGCTCCTGGCACAGATGGAGTTAACAGACTGCGAAGATGGACTTCCTTGTACTGAGCGCCCGGGCACCAACAGGGTTAATGGGGATTGGGGTTCCCCACATCTCCCATTCTTCTTTCTGGGGGTGGCTCAGAGGGGGCCCCTTCCCTAGTCACTCCAGCTCAGCTTCCCCATCCCTACAATCCCTTGCACCCAGGGCCCTGCTGCATCGGGGATGGGGAGCTGCCTCCCCACCCCTGCTGCATCGGGGATGGGGAGCTGTGGGGGAAGGGCAGGAGTGGCTATTTCATGTCACAGGGTAGGGTAGGAGGGAGATCAGCCCTTTTCAGGAGATTCCTCCCCGGGGGGTCAGTTTCATTCCTCCCCTCTTTCTGCCCAATCCCTCTTCATGTGGAAAAGTGGAGGGAGGGGTGAAAAGTTTGATTATTTTGATCCTTCAAGGCTCCACTGGGGCCTTTTCTATGCCACTGTTTGAAAATGTGATTCAGCAAAATGGCTGCAGGCCGCACACCCCACCCTTTTGATCAGAGAGACATTTTTACCTGAGGGGGCCAGGCATGGAGGTACAAGGGTGGACTCGTCTTTTTCACACACCTGCATTCTGCAAGAAGCGAACCTTAATCCACAGGAATTGAATCACAGAATCCCAGGGCTGGAAGAGACCTCAGGAGGACATTGACTCCAACCCCTACCCAAAGCAGGACCAACCTCAACTAAAAGTGACATATTACCTGACAGGAAATGAGGCACACAAAGCTTCTGGCTAAGGAGAGACTTGCTGTTTTTGGATGTGACTTCCTGTATTGTGTGGGACTGACTGTTTCTGGCTGGAAATGGCTCCAAGGCAAAAGAAATGGGGGAGGTGGAATCTTTGAGGGCTTTAACCAAGTTTTTTGACCTGGGAATTTCTTAGCTTTGTTGGTGGAATTTACTGTTCAATCACGTGCATTATAGAAGTTCTTGTGCATCTGTCTGGATACTTTTGATTATTTCAGACCCGTCTGTCCCCGTGTTTTTCCCCATGAGTCCACAAAGAGCGATTTTCACGCCTCTGGGATATGGTACATGAGAGAGGGAGGGGAGATATTTAATCTGAGGCCTTGTCTCCTGAGGAAGCATTTTCTTCTAGGACATGTTTTCCCACTGTAAATAATGGGGAAAACAAAGCTGATAAAAGCCATCTACATGCATTTAGATCAGTTTAAGCCACTTAACTATAAACAGGCATCTGGCATAGAAGTAAAGAGGTGATTTAGAGGGGCCCTTCTTCAAACACAGCTGTGCCCCTGGGTCTGGTTTTGATGATACTTTTTGATCAAGGAAGACTATTCCAGACTGGAAGGTCACAGGGAGACTTGGCTGGCCTCAAAATGTGCAGATCTCTCTTTTTAAAAAAATGTAAACAGCCACATGCAGTGTTCCCTCTAAACTGCACCACAGCCCAGCTTCACAAGTGAATCAGCCCAGCCCAGTCAGAGGTTCAAGGTTCCATGCAGGGAGCTGACTGACTGGGTGGGGCTGATTAATCACCTGTGAAGCTGTGGTGCTGCTGTGCAGTTTGGATGGAACACTGGCCACAAGGTGTTCTGGGTCAATCCCTCTACCTCTGGGGGCCTCCCTGCCTGTTGTGCGAAATTTCTACTGGTGAGCCTTTGGGCTACGTCTAGACTGCAGGCTTCTTTTGGAAGAAGCTTTCCCGGAAGAGATCATCTGAAAAAACTTCTTCCGAAAAAGAGCATCCACACTGCCAAAGCCCATCGAAAAAGTGATCTGCTTTTTCGAAAGATAACGTCCACACTGAATGGACGCTATTTCACATGTAAGCTGTGATTACTATGCACGGAGTGGACACCAGGGCACCTGTGCTTTTTCCTCTTTCCTCTTCTTTCAAAAGAACTCCATCTTCCCCATCCACACATGCCTTTTTCCGAAAGAGTTCTTTTGGAAAAAGGCTTCTTCTTTGTAGAAAGAGGTTTACCAATGTTGGAAAAACTCCTCTGTTCTTTCGATTTTTTTTTCAAAAGAATGCAATTGCAGTGTGAAGGTAAGTGAAGTTTTTTCAGAAAAATGGCTGTTTTAATGAAAAAACTGTAGTATAGACATAGTCTCAGGTTTGTTCAAGGCAAAGCCACTGGGGATCAGGGTGGGTGGGCAGACAAAAGCTGGATATAGTGTGTCTGAAAGGTGGATGGTACCCTCTGATGCCAATCCCCAGAAAGCCCCATCTGGAGGAGCATTATTTCACTTTCACTGCGGGACATCAGGTTGAAAATGGGGGTGGGCAAAAGTTCTTTGGAAAAGTCATTTCTGTGTCAGCCATGCCTTTGACAGAGTCTGGGTAAACGTGGCTAATCATGGTTGCATGACAGAGTGCTCTGGTTGATCCCAAGCTTTGGGGAAGGCTGAGCACAAGCGAATGGCTGGAAACTGAAGCCAGACTTGTTCACACTGGAAATTAGACCCCAATTATTAACAGCGAAGCCAGGAAACAATCAGTCCCAGGGCAGGGCTGCTCCCAGGGAAGATGAACTGGCTTGTTATCCAAGGAGTCCTTGCACCTTGAATGCCATGACTCTCCTGAGCTGCCTGCAGCGCCCAGCAAAAATCGAGATGGGTGTGCTCCAGAGACCAGCCACCCAGCTGCAACTGATACCTGCATGGGTAATGTTCTTGCAAAACACTACATCAGAGAACAGCTTGGGCAGGAATTTCACTCTCTAGAAAACGTATAAAGATAGGTCCCTCCAGCAAGGTTATTGCTGTGTTGGTCTGTTCATCCATTCTTGTTTGCACACTCTGTCCGTCTATTCCTGTTCACATACTCTTTCCTTCTGTTCCCATCCATACCCTCTGTCTGTCTATTCCCATTCGCATGCTCTGTCCATCTATTCTCATTCGCCCACTCTGTCTGTTGGTCTCTGTCTGGACATTCTATCTATTCTTATTTGTGCCTTCTGTCCATGTGTCCATCCATCTGTTCCTGTCTGCACTCTCTGTCCAGCAGTCTGTCTGCACCTTTGGTCTGTCTGACTCCCTAGCCTCATCCACCCCCTCTTGTACAGCAAGGGGGGAACATTCACTGTGGCTTCACATCCTGAGTTGGGTGGGCACTTGGCATATATAGTCACTACTGATGCCCCCAAGAAAGGACAGACCTGGTGCGCCATTATGTGCCCCTCTGAACCAAGCAGTCACCTCCCTGGAGCTGGATGGGAGCAGGGGGCTTGGGAGCCTAAAGGAGAAAGGCCCCATGTTCCATTCCCTGACTCCCTGAGCCAGACAGTCCCTACCCTGGAGATGGGTGGAAGCTAGTGCCCCCTTGAGGGGAAAGGCTTTGTGCCCCATTCCTTGCTCCCTTGAGTCAACCAGCTCCTACCCTGGGGCTAAATGAGAGACAGTGCCCCCTCTAGAGTGGACAGCCTCCCTGCCCTTTTGCCTGCCGAGTTTTACCTAGTGTCTCTCTCCTTCTCTCATGAAATAACCTCCCAAGTCCTTGTCGCTGCTTCACCCTGACAAGGATCCTAGATGTGACAGGGCTGAGGGTGGGGGTGGGGGACCCTGTCTCTGTTCCTAGCTGATGTAAGCCAGGCCAAAGTAGGGCACTGGAAATCCAGGCCTTACCCCCCCCCCCCCCGCCCCAATCTTGGAGAGATTGCACATGAGGGTGGGGGAGGGTGTTGAATCCTCATTAGATCCATGGTGTATGGGACAGACTCAGCCTGGGGAGGGAAGGTGGGAAGCGGAGGGGGGCCATGTCGGCTGCTGTCAGATCCATTCACACAAGGGCCTTGTGCAGCGTGGTTGGAGGCAGAATTTCCTGCAGAAGCAGCAGGGAGGAGAGGGAAACGGAATTGGCAGATAAGGGGATGAGGGGTTCCCCTCTAGGGGGCTCTGGTTAGAATCAGGTCCCATGCAAAGGGGTGCAATGACTCAGAACAGAACCCAGGAGTTCTGGCTCTCACCCCAACCACCGGCCCCCACTATTTCCCCAGAGCTAGGGAGAGAACCTAGGAGTCCTGGCTCCCAGCTCTCATGTTCTCTGACCTACCAGTTCCCACTCCCTCCCCATGAACCCAGGCATTCTGACACTTAGTGCTGCCATTTCTAATTCATACCTTCCCACGCATTGCCATAGGAGCGATGTGGGGGGCACAGAAGGGGGGTAGGTGCAGCTAATGAGAGACCATCCGGGCTATTAGCTCAGCCAGCCACAGATCCCTGCCTCCAGCCAGGGGTCACCTGGGGTCACTCCCCAATTAGGTCACGTTTTTCTCCTGCCCAGGAAACAACGCTGTAGCCTCTAGCCTCCCTGCCCCCAACCCTTGCCTGGAAGCCATCTCTGGGAGTGGAGTGGGGCCTCGTGAGTCAGAGCACAAGGATTGTGAGCGCTTTGAAGGCAGAGACTGTGTCTCTCAGAGGGGTTGGGGCAGCTTGAGGCAGAGGTCCCAGCCTTGGGCTGTGGAGCAGACATGGGGAGGAGATTGGGTGGAAATTCAAATGGTCACATCTGCTGCTGTCTCTTTAAATGTCTCCCCTCCCCCAGTTCCCAGCCCTGGTGAGTGCTGGGCAATGGGGTGAATAAATCTAGGGTCAGAGAAAGCTGGCCCCTCACCCATGGGTCAGAGCAAGGGGAGAGGTAGCTGGGTGTCAGGCTGCTTGGATTCCATGCCCAGCTTTGAGAGGCCAGTGAGGTCGAAGGCTGCCCCGTAGGGCTGGCACTGGCTGCCAGGGGAGAGTGCCCGCTGTGCGGTCAGAAATATCTTGCCCCAGATGAACTGATCTACATATAGCCCTCAGTCTGTGTCTGCCAGCAAAGCTCCCTCACATTATCTACTCTAATCTATCTATCTAATCTGTCTGTCTGTCTATGCCCATCTACCCCATCTCTCCCTCTCTCTCGCCTTCCCCCATCCTCCACTCGGCCCCCAATCCCCCACCCAGCTGCAGGGCCTCGCATGACTGAAGGAGTCTATTCCCTATGAGAGTCAGTTGCTGTGGGCTCACAGTCCCTCCCCCCGCCCTGCCAACACTCATAGCCCCCTCTTCCCTTGCCTCATTTCCCCCCTTGCAGCTGATATGGGCAGGGTCAGCCAGTCTACTGCCTGACCAGTGTCCTCTGGAACCAGGGCACAGACTGCTCCCCCTTTGCCCAAGGGAGTGTTAGCAGGCACACACTGTGCGTCCACTCCTCACCCTGGGCCAGTCCCCTCCCCTGCACCCCCGCCACCGCCACCGCACTAATGAGATGAGGGAGAGAGACCTAGGCAAACGCTGCCCCCTAGTGGGACACCTGGCAACTGCCTGTGAGGCCAAGGCCCAACTGTTGGGGTCACAATGGCCTGCTGTGATGGAGGGGGGGGGTGGGAGTCAGGATCCTGGGTTCTCTTCCTGGCTCTGCAAGGGGAGTGAGGCCTAGTGGGCTAGAGCAGGGAGGCTTGGAATCAGTACTCCTGGGTTCTCTCCCTGGCTCTGGGAGAGGAGTGGGGGTTGGTGGTTTAGAGCAGGGGGCCTGGGAGTTAGGACTCCCGGGTTCTCTCCCTGGCAGCGGGGCTGACATCCACTGTGGGCTCTGTGGCAAGGTGGTGACCTCTGTGCCCCCAGAAAGGGGAGGCAAGGACAGAAGGGGCAGGGCAGAGAGCAGTCAGCCCTGTGGGGGAGGAGTGGGGGATAGGTCTGGTGCTCCCTTACAGAGTTCCCTATGAACTGGTTGCACACAGGAGCAGGGTCTGGGCCTGCTGGGGGTTTGCGATTGTTGTGGTGTTTCAGCCTGGTGCTCAGTGGGGTGCAGCAGGGGTTGGGGGGTGAGGGATTCACACTGGGAGGAGGGGGGCTTGCAGAGGGGTTTGGGCAGTGCAGGGTTTATGGTTGGAGTCAGTGTAGGAGTCAGGGTCATGGTTCAGGGTTGGGTTAGATGTCAGGGATTAAGGATCAGCGTAAGGAGGCGGGATCAGAGGTTAGAGTTGGGGTTGAGGCAGGTGTGATGTTAGAGTAGGGCTATGGGGTGCAGTAGGGGAGGGGTCAGGGTTGCCTAGAAGGGCCAGGCACTCCTAGAGGGGACAGGCCCTATGCCCCATTCCTCACCTCCCTGAGCCAGTCAGTCCCTGCCTTGGGGCTGGATGGGAGCCGGTGCCCCCTAGAAGGGACAGGCCCTGTGTGGTCTCTGTAGCGTTGGGCTGTGTGGGCCAGGGACTGCCCTGGGTGATGGCTGGGATGGGCCAATAGCCCAGCTGTGCGCTTAGCAAACAGGGAACGAGAGGCCAGGCCCGACACTGTCAGGCAAGGATGGTGCGGGGTGGGGGTTGCCCTGGAAACAGACATTTAATACAGGAGAGAAAATATCGAGTTTTAATTTAAAGTCCCCATCAATCACACATGGCTGGGGGGGAGTGGATTGTCTGCAAATGTCCTTGGCTTCCCACACTCCTGGGCCAGCTCTGCGTGAGGGTAGGGGCTGGAAGAGAGGGAGGGCAGAGCTTGGAAGGGGCTATGAGTCAGGAGTGAGGGGCACCAGCAGAGCTGGGGGTGGCAGGAATGGGATGGGAGGGGCTGTGGGTCAGGAGTGAGAGGCCAGCAGAGCTGAGGGAGCCCTGGGAGTATGCAGGTGCATTGGGGAATACTGGAGGGCAAGAAGGGAAGGAGGTGGATGACTGAAGGAGATGAGGGAATTCAGCAGATGAAGAGGTTGATGGAAGGTGAGAGGGGAGGGGACCAGAGTAGGAGCACGGGAGGTGCGGGGCCAGGAGACACCAGGAGGTCTGAAGGTGCTAGCAGAGATATCTCACAGCCACGCAGAACCCAGCAAGTGTGAACCAGATGCGGCCCAAAGGGCAGGTAGCCTGTGGAGGAGATGTTAGAGAAGGCTTTGGAAAAAGGGGAGTGGGGTGTCTCTTCTTGTCAGCCCTCCCTCCCCATGGTAGTGATATTCCAGGCAATGGCCATGTGGGGCAGGAATCTGGCCTTATTAAAATGGGGATAAATCAAATGGAGCCTGCCCACATCACTGGGTCTGTGTGTGTTGGAACAAGGGTTCCTGGGTGTGACGTAGTGCGGGTAACTTGCTAAGGCTGTGACGACCTCTGCTGTCTGGTCATTATGCAAAGGGGGCTCCAAACCTGTCTGACCAGCTAACCCCCATGGGGAGAAACAAAGGAAGGTGGAATGCCGCCCCTGGCTGGAGGGCAGGGCTGGAGGAGAGTTAGTTAGTTTTCTGTCTGGGAGCATGGAGGAAGCAGCCTCAGCAACAGGCTGGGGGGTTTAGAAGCCGGACCCTCCACCCCATATCAAGGGGGGCTGAGGCATCCTAGGCCTGCCCTGTAACCTGGTGACATCTGTGCTGTGCTGTATTCTGGAGAGGCAATAAACTCCCTCTGTTCTACTGGCTGGTGGAGTCTGTTCGTGCCCTTTCGGGGGTGCAGGAGGCGGGGGACCCCAACACGCCGTCACACTGGGTTCCTTCCCCACTGGTGGGAAGGGACTGGGACCAGCACCCCTCAGACAGTCCTGCAGCTGAGTCCCGATCCTCTGAACCAGCCAGTTCCAGCCACCCCTACACACTGCGGACAGACAAAGCCATTCAGGGTGCCCAGGGCTGGGCAGGCAAGGGCTGTGGGTCAGGAGTGAGGGGAACAGCAGACATTGGCATGGATCCCAATGTTCAGTGCAAGCCAAGACGTGGGATTCATGTCTGTGCCTGAGATCCTGCTGTCTGGCACATTCCCCCCACTGGCTGTTCCCCCCTTAGGAGGCAGGGGGCTGGGAACAGCCCCACGGAGAAAGGAACTGCTGTCAACTGGTAAAGGCCAGGTCCTTGTGGGTGTGGCTCCAGGAGCTGCCTACCATGCGGAACCGGGGAAACCGTCCTGTAGCTGGGCACAGTGGTTCAGGCATCTGCTCCCACAGGGACCTGACCTTTCCCAACTGGCAATTTTTAACTTCTGCGCAGGGCTGTTCCCAGGCCCCCTGCCTGCCAGTGGCCTCCATCATTATCCCATAGTGCCCCCGCAGCCTCCTCCCTGCTCAGCAACATGCTTCTTCATTCCCCAGCCCCCTATAGTCTGCTACCAGCACCAGGCTGATATACTTACATAGTGTGGGACACTCCTGTAGGTGCTGGAGGAGACAGGGAAGTGCAGGTGGGAAGGGGATACCCCAAAGATTTAGGGTGGTGGCAGGCCCCCAAAGATTGGCTTAGGTAGGAGACAGGTGGGGAGGGCAGAGGGAGAGGATGAAGATGGGGATAGATAAGGGAGGGGTTGGTTTGGGGAGACAGTGGGGACCTTTCCCAGTTCCAGCTTCAATCCAGCCCTGCCTGCCAAGGGAGAGCACCTCCTTCTGAATCCTCTGCCCTGCATGCTGCCCCTAGCACTGTTCTGGGTCCAGCCCAACCCACCAGGGGAGAGCACCCCATTTCAAGCCCCTGCCCCACAATACCCACTAGGGCCACCCAGGGCTAACCCTGCCAGCTGAGGGAGAGCACCCAGTGCTAAGCCCGCACTCTGATTTTCTGCCATCCCACCTCCATCTATGCTCTGGAGGGATGGGAGGGATCTTGGGGGCTCCATCTGGCTCCCCATCCATGCCTGTGTCAAGAAGGGGGTTGCATCTTTTCCTTCTGCCCCAGTGGTGAGCTGTGCAGCTCCATGTGGGATGGGAGGAGGGACAATCCTAGATACAAGGAAGAAATGTCATTAGTTTTGTTTTTAATGTAAATGCAATCAAGGGCTCTTCCGGAGCCAGGGCTTAATTAGGGCCAATTGAGATTCCACTCAGTCCCTCCCCCACTTCCATCAACACTCTGGAGGTTAATGCAGGTCAAGAGGGAAGTGCCCCCCCCCCCAATGGCACTCGCAATCTCTGCCATCCCAACCCTGAGCTCCCCCAGGTCTGCTAGTGCCTCTCACTCCCAACCTACAGGCTCTGCTAGCCCAGCCCTGGCAGCTTCATCAACTTGGAGCTGAATTTGGCTCTTTCCCAGGGCAGGGGAGGGTGCCAGACAGCCTTGCTATGGTGCCACCTGGTGGTGACTCTGCCATCATGAATGGGTGAGGATTAACCTCCTTTTTCTTTATCCCGTCCAGTTCCACTTTTCTGTTTGGCCCTTGGGGGTATGAGAAGTTTGAGCCTCTGCAACACTGGGGGAGTGGGTGGGGAAGAGAATGAGGGCTGCTGCAGACAGCATTGTAGCTAGGTATTTTTGTGCCGGGGTAAAATATTAATTATGTGCCCCCTCTCCTTAGGTTAGCATGTGTCACACTCTTTACTTTGGCAGCTTATTATTTTTCTTTATTGCGTATTTGCAACCCTGATTATGATGCACCTGGGGTGAGTGCCCCACTTGCCCCACTCTTGTTATGGCCCTGGCTACAGAGCAACATCTAGGCCCTTTATGTAGGGGGAAGGTTGGCAACAGCTCTGATCTAGACCTAGTGACCTTCTCCTTCTTGGAGTGACAGAAATCACTGGTGCCCTAGTGGGTTGAACTTAGCCAGACTAGGGAGCCTGGAATCCTGGATTCTCTCCCCAGCTATGGGAAGGGAGTGGTGTCTAGTGGTTAGAGCAAGGGACTGGGTTCTCTCCCTGGCTCTGGGAGGAGAGTGGGTACTGGTGGGTTGGAGCTGGGAGCCAGGACGCCTGGGTTATATATTTTGTCCTGTCTAGTACCTGTTCTGTGCTTCAGTTTCCCCATCTCTAACATGGTACTGACTATGCCTAATGTGCATGGGAGGTGTGGACAAGTTGGCCTGGCTGAAGCAAGTATGTTAGCTCCCTGGGGAGCTCCCTGTTGCATCTTTGGCTCCAGGGTGCTGGGCCTGCAATAAACTACAGCCTATACGGGAACAGGATACCATACTCAAAGAGGCTCTGGGAGACAGACCCATAGTCTCCTATAGACAACCACCTAACCTCAAGATGATTCTTACCAACCACCACAGGACATACCACACTAATACCAACCCTGGTACCTTCCCTTGCAACAAACCCCATTGCCAGCTTTGTCCACATATTCATTCTGCTGATACCATTATTGGACCTAACCAAGTGAGTTATAAGATCAAGAACACATATTCCTGCGCATCCAGAAATATAATCTATGCTATCATGTGCCGAAAGTGTCCGTCTGCTATGTACATTGGACAAACATCTCAGACACTTCGCCAAAGGATTAATGCCCACAAAACAGATATCAGACAAGATCACAAAGAAAAAACAGTTTCTTGCCATTTTAACCAGAAAGGACACTCTCTCAATGACTTAACCACCTGCATTCTGCTACAAAGACCTTTTACATCTGCACTTGAAAGGGAATCCTCTGAACTGTCATTCATGTTAAAATTCGACACTTTCCAAAAAGGACTCAACAAACACTTGAACTATCTCACCCATTACCAAGATAGTTTCCCCAATTATCACCTCTAATACCATTAACTCACAAACATCCCACTCTCCCTACCTCTAATATCATCAATTCACAGACACTTACCTTCCTTCCTTCCCCACCCCCCTGCATCCCCCTCCTGTTCTGCAATGTGATTTGTCCTTTTCATATTTGTTCATTTTTTTAATTGTATCCTTTGGTATATATGGTTGTGACTACTTTCTTCCACTATTTGATCTGAGGAAGTGGGTCTGGCCCACGAAAGCTCATCATCTAATAAACCATCTTGTTAGTCTTTAAAGTGCTACGTTGTCCTGCATTTTGCTTCAACTACCCCAGACTAACACGGCTACATTTCTATCACTATTCCCAGTGTGGAGAGTCTGGCTTAGCATAGTGGCCAGGTTTGCTGGCTCTCAGAGCTACCTATAGGCAATGGGGGAAGGACCAGCCTGCCCGTTGGGGCCTGTAGTGGGCCTGAGAGGATGGAAACAAATGAGGGCCCCAGGGGACATTAAGGTGCAGGTAGCAGGGTGGAGGATCTGCAGGGGCTGCTCTCCCCTGACAGGCAGGGCTGGACCCACATCCCAGCAGCTCCCCACTCCCTGCAACTGGTGCATGCAGTAAGAGTTGCTGACCTCAACTAGGGGGCGTGTCTCTGCAGGACCTGACGCAATGGGGCTCTGATCTCAGTTTCAAGGGGGCAGGTCTGAGCAGCGTGGCTGAAGCCTGTGCATGCTGCAGTAAGATATCTGTATATTCCCAGGGAACCCAGGAGGGTCTATCTCCTTACATGCATCCCCCCCATTTGCCTATTCATCTCTCCGCATACCTGTCTGTCTGTCCCCCCACACCCAGCTCTCCCTGCACAGCCCCAACCATCTGTCCAGTCTTCATGCATACCCCTTTCCCTCCATAGCCCTGAGCAGGGGCCCAGCAAGAGACTGACAGCAGCATGTGTGGGACACCATGAGACATTGTTTATTGGGTTGTCAAAAGTGGGATCTCAGGGAAGGGGTGGGAGGAAAGTGGAGGTCCTGGGGTCAAGGGGGGCTCTACAAGGGTGCCAGTCTCAGGCAGCAGCTCACTCGAGGGAGTCCGGTTCCAGGTCCCAGTTAGGGTTGTCCCCCCGGACCTTGGGGCCCCCACTCTTCTTGGACATCAGGATGTGGCTAACGCTCAGCAGGGTGGTGGCTGTGTGGGTGGCCAGGCAGATGGCCCTTTGCTTGACCAATAAGGCATCCAACACACCCTCCTGGGCTGCGTCCATGGTGGGAGCCCCCTCCTTGCTCAACTGGACACCAGTGTTGGCCCGGCCCAGTTGGTGCAGGGCCTCCAGCATGGCCATGGTCTCATTGACTGGCAGCCCCGCATTCTCTGCCAATGCTGCTGGCAGGGTCTTCAAGGCCTGGGCAAACTCCAGAATGCCATACTGCTCCAGACCAGGGGTATAGGTACCCAGTGTCGACAGACGCACAGCCAAGGCCATCTCAGTGGCACCTGCTCCAGGCAGCAGCCGGCGGTCACTCACCAGGGCCTTGTAGACGTTCACACCATCCTTCACTGCCTCTTCCAAATTGCAGAGGAGCTCGTCGGTGGCGCCACGCAGCACCAGGGTGGCCACGGGGCAGGTGGTCCCATCCTGGCGGAACACCACCACAGGTGTGCTCCCGATCTCACTCAGGTAAACACGTTGGCAATACCCCATGGTGCCGGGTGGTGGGGGTACCAGACTTGTGAGGGGGGTAGCACCCACGGTATGGCACAGGCGCTGCAGCTCCAGCCGGGAGCTGAGCCGCACCACCAGCAAGCCCAATTTGTCAGCATAGTGCAGGGCCAGTGGGTCCACTCGCCCACCCACCACCACCACGGCAGCTCCCTCCTCAGCAATGGCCCGCACATGCCGCCCTAGCAGCTCCTCCTCGGTTCCACTGTAAGCCCGCATCTCCGCCGCCCCCTGAAATACCACTGTGCCTTTGGCCTCGGTACTGGCTAGGCCGAAAGGGCAGCAATAGATGGCAATCCGGGCCTCCTCTGCCTGGTGTGACTGGCTCTCAACCTCGGTGCAGAAAACCATACCCTGCAGCAGGCAGGAATCGGTGACACCGCCCCCCGGCACCTTGCAGAGCCGGACATTATCAGGGTTGAAGGTGCCTTCTGGGCTCAGTACGGCCACACAGGACTGGGCCACCAGGCCAGTGAGGAAATCCTGGTAGCCAAACAGCTTGCTGCCCACGGCGGCATGTAGGGCCCAGGCCACCCCCTCTGTGTCCCAGAGATCTGCCAGCATGTGGCAGGCCAGGCTGGGAAGCAGTCGCAGGGCTTCCTTGCTAGCCACTTCATAGCCCTCCCGGATAGCAGCCATGGGCAGGCCAGATCGCAGCAGCTTCTCAGCATTGTCCAGCAGCGCCCCAGCTAGCAGTGCCACGGCGTTGGCCCCATCACCCATCTCCTCCTCCTGAGCCTGGCTGGCGGCAGCCAGCAGCCGTGCCACTGGGTTCTCCAGCTCCAACTCCCGCAGGATAGTGCCTGCATGGGTCGTGCACAGGGTCTTGCCCAGGTGGTTGATTACCAGCTTGTTGCGGCCCAGTGGCCCATAGGAAGTGCGTAAGCAGAATGCTAGGGCCCGGCAAGCTGCGATGTTGCTGAAGAGTGACTCCTGCAGGCCAGAGAAGAACCTGGTGCCAGCTTTGAGCAACTGGGGCAGGCCTGGGGGTAAGGGCACATGGGCAGCCATGACCTGAGGGAAAAGAGATGAAAAATGGCCACAGTAGAGCTGGCTGGAGGAGGGAATAGGGCACGAGGCCTGTCCCCTGCAGGGGTGCCAGCTCCCACCTGGCCCCAGGGCTGGTACTGGCTGGCTCAGGAAGATGGGGAACATGGCACAGCACATGTCCTCTCTAGGGGCCGTCGACTCCCACCTAGCCCCAGGGACTGGCTGGTTTAGGGGGGCAGGGAATGCAAGGGGGACCTATTCCCTCCAGGGGGTGCTGGCTCTGGGATATCGTTGCCCAACAGCCCCTATTGCCATGCAGTGGTCTCATCCACATCCCCACACCTGCCGCCCAGCCCTGCTCACTTTTTGAGTGGGACAAAGAGGCTCTGACACTAGGGTCCTCTGGCTGGCACCAGGGGTCGGTAGCCAGCAGCTGCAAACTGTAAGTAAACAGTCGGTAACCAGCAGCTGCAAACTGTAAGTAAACGGGATGTCACAGTGGCACGTTCCACGTTGGAGCTCTCACACTCTCCCATTGGCCAGTGTGGCAGTGAGGTCATCACTGGGTTGGGCAGGATGGGGGGGAATGAGGGTAGGAGCAGATTCATGGGAGCTGGGGTGGGTCCAGGATCCTTCCTATTCTGCTAACCCTGCCACTCCAGGCTGTCTCCAGCAGCCTGAGACCCGCCTGTCCATCATCTCACAGCTCCACCTCCCGTTCCACCCCAGAGGTGGCTGCATTTCCACAGCACTGAATGGAGGGGCTGGTTTGAGAGCACTGAACGGTCTACGCGAGGACCTGCCCATCCATCCATCCATCCATCCATCCACACTGAGACTCCTGACTCTTCCTCCCTTTTGGTGCCGTAGGACAGTTAGCTGCTGCCCCACCCAGAGACCCTCAAGCAAAGCCCACATCCCCTCATATTCAGGGATAACCAGGCCCTTCCTTGCAATCACATTCCCCCAAGCAGATTCCTGCTCCAAGCTCCTAGGAAATTGGCTTTGGATCAGCTCCTTCCCCTACTCCAGGGAGTTATGACTCCTCTCCCTTTGCTATTTTCACTAGAAATGGGAATCTTCTCCACTTCCTGTGCTGAAGGGACCCAACCCGCCAAGGACACATGCCACGACCGCCAGGTCACAGCTTGCAACCAACTCCACAGGGTACCAAACCCCAGAGCACCAAGGAAGCAATGCAGCTTTCTCCCAGCTCAGCCTTGTTCTTTGTGTGCTACAGCAAGACATTCTAGGACCTCCGCTCACACTGGAGCACAGCAATGCAATCTAGGGCTTCCGCTTGCAATGTGGTGAAGCAATGTATTTTGGGAGCTCTGCTTGCACCAGAGTACAGCAATGCATTCTGGGAGATATGCACCTGCTGCAGCACAGTAATGCATTCAAGTACCTCCGTTGGCACTGGGGTGCAACAATGCATTCTGGGATCTCTACTCACACCAAGGCACAACAATGCATTGTGTGAGCTCCTCTTGCACTGTGGTGCAGCAATGCATTCTGGGACCACCACTTGCACTGGAGCGCAGCAATGCATTCTGAGAGCTCTGCTAGCACCAGAGTGCAGCAATGCAATGCATTCTGGGACTTTGGCTCACACTGGGGCTCAGCAATCCATTCTGGGACTAATCCTAAGCTTTGATAGGAACTGTGACAAAGCAATAAAATCGTCCTGACACCTAAGGGAATTTGGGGAGACCCTCCCCTTTTTCTCACCCCTATGCCTCCAGTCTTCCAATCATCGGCCTCCCTGGGCAAAATTGACAGGCTACAAGATTATAGTCCCGCCCATCTCTTCTGCTCCCGCCACTCTACCCCAGGTTCTCCAATCAGGCGTCTCTCTCTGCCCGCCAAAGTCGTTCCTCCACCCTCCCCTCGCCCCAACTGTCACTCAAGCGGCGCGCGCTCCCGCCCCGACCCCTCCCTCGTCTCAACCGTCACTCAAGCGGCACGCGCTCCTCCCCCAACCCCTCCTCTCGCTCCAAGCGTCACACTCAAGAGGAACGCGCTCCCCGTCCCCTCCCCCCCCGGCCCTTCCTCATTGGCTCCCTCCCAGGCGCGCGTCCTCGACACAGCGTCCGTTGCTTGGTTGCCCGGGGAGACACTGCGGGTGGGCAGGACCTGAGGGGCGAGTTGGAGCGGAGCGTGCGGGTCTGGGGTGAGGGGACCGGTGTGGGGAAGGGGCAGGTGGGGGGGGGGTAGCTGTGGGGGGCATGTTAGAAGGGGTAGCTGTGGGGGAGGGCACAGATGGGAAGGGTATCTATAGGGAAGGGGGAGGGCAAGGGCAGCTGGGAAGTGGGATGGGAAGCTGTGGTGGAGAGAGGGAGGGTGCCCTGCAGAGGGTAGGTGCTGGAAATGAAGGGGACATGTGGGTTAGGGGTGCAGATTTAAGGTTGAAGTTTCTTGGGGTGTGGTAAGTGAGGAGAAGGCCAGGTGTGGAGGGGAAGGAAAAGTGGGTGGGGAGACTGAGGGGTAGAGCAGTCTGAAGGAGGGCTAACAAGTGGAGGTGGCAGGTGAGGAGAGGGGAAGTGGGAAGAGTACTGGTGGGGCAGATATGAAGAGGGAGGGGGACAGGTATGAATTTTGAGGAAGCTGCAGTTGTGAAGTAATGGGCAGCTGTGGGAGGAGAAAGGGCAGGTGGTGGCAGCTGGGAGGAGGGGAGGTGGTGAGGAGAGAGTGGCAGATGTGAAGTATGGGGAAAGGCAGGTGTGAGGAGCCCTGAGAAGCAAATGGGAAGGAGGTTGGGTGTGTAGGGAGGGGTTTGAGATAAGAGATTTGGAGAGGTGGGGAAAACAGGAATTGGAGGGGAAGGAGCGAGCAGGAGCAAATGAAAGGGAGGCATGGGTTAGGTGGCAGGTAAAAGAGTGTGGGATGGATGTGTGGCCTAGTTTGCTCTTCTGACTGTACTCCCAGAATGTCTCCCCCACAGCTATCCCTCTCATGTCCCATCTACCTCTTTCCTATCTCCTTCCCACACTACCCCACCCTTTAAACCTGCTCCCTCCCCTCTGCCTGCTCATCCCTCACAGCTGCCCATCCCATCTGTCCTTCCCTCAGTCCTACTCACCTGCCCCCTCCCCAGCAGCTACACCTCACCTGTCCCCTCCTCCACAGCTATCCCTTCCCACCTACACACTCCCCTGACCCCCACCCTCTTCTACTTGCCCCTACAGCTGCCTCCCATATGCCTCTTTCCACCTGCCCCCACTCCCACAGCTACCCCACCTTTCCTTTCCCACCTGCCTCCACCCCCATAGCCACCTCTCTCATGTATCCCTTCTTCCTTCTCCAGGATGAATTTGGGGAGAAAGAATAGGGCATACATGGGTTTGCTAGAGACAGTAAGTGACTTTCCCTCAAAGGCACAGCTAGTTAATGGCATAGCAGGAACAGAACTGATCCTCCATTGCTCTGTTCAGTGTGCAATCATTTACCCCACAGCAAATGGTGTAAAAGCCACCTGAAGAGAATAATAGTACTTTGTGCCTGCTTTCCTCTTTGGTAAGCAGACCATGCAAGGGGCAGGATAACAGAGTCTCCTGCTGTAACCCTCTGGATCCCACTCCCCTCCTAGCATCAGGGATAGAACCCAGGAGTCCAGACTCCTGGCACCCTCCCAAAACCCCACCTCCCTCAAAGAGCTGGGAATAGGACCTTGATTCTTTGTCCCACCTGCTGTGTTATACTGTTCTTTCTTCTAGTTAAACAGTATGTTTCCTAAATACACATTCTTTTTCTTCACAGAGCCTTTGGTGAATGATGAGTGCTCGCCGCCGTGGCACGGCGGGTGACAAAAAACAGCGCAAAAGCACTGCACAGAGATCTTCTTTGGTATCGGATAGTGAAGTGGGCCAGCCGGCACCCCCACCAGAGGAGACGGGTATTTCCTCAAACCTTTTACTAGTGCTGCCTACTATGCAGATGATCCAATGCCCTGAGTGCCCCATAATGCCATGAACACAAATGCTCAGCACCTCTGTAAATCTTGCCACTAGCTCTATGTATCCTAATCTGTTTCAAATTTGGATGCAAAGGTCATGTCAAATAACTAGACGTTTGGCCAGCCTGCAGGCTCTTGGGCCTTGACTGTACTCTTAGGGCCTGATTTTCAAGTGTTGTGCTGAAGTCCATGAGAACTGCAGGCCTTAACATTCCCTGCATTGTTTGAGTTGTCAGCTCCATCTGTGGGAGAGCCCACATACATAGGACTGACAAAGTCCTCCTAGGTTATGTTCCAAGTCATCCTGTCATATTCTGTTTAAACATATCAAGCTCCATCTTCAAACTAGTTAAGTTGTTTGTTCCCACTATATCTATTGGGAGGCTGTCCAGAACCTCTCTAAACCTTCAGGCTGTAGGAGGCACCTAGACCTCACTAGGAGATAGGAGGAAGTGGACCAGATTTCTATGATTTATTCATCTGGAGGCTGAAAGATTGGGTTAGAGTCAGAAACCTTCTAATTTCCAGCCTTCATTTATTTGTGGTCAGTTTATCCCCTTTTATTCTTATGCTAACATTGGCCAACAGGATTCTGGCATTTTAGCCACCGTATTATTTAACTCGATCGTTTTCAACCTCTAGTTTGTGGACAGACAGGGTATGTCTAAGGAGGCCGCAAAAGAAGGTTGTCCCTATAGAGCAATGTATCTGTAATTGTCAAAGAGTGCTGCATCTCCATTAAAAAAAATGTTAGGGGCCTGCAAATGAAAAATGGTTGCAAACTTCTGATCTAACCTGCTCCTATCAGGTCTATTGTTATGATTACAGTGGGGCCTATAGTGCTGCATTTTACAAATAGAGTGGTGAGTGATTGTCCCTGTTGCAGAACTAACGCTCTAGATATGTGGTCACCAACCCATCAATCGCGATTGACTGGTTGATCCTGGGGACTCGACCAGTTGATCATGAGACTTTTGGTGGCCTCCCCCTTGCAGCCTCCACCCCCAAGATGAGCGCCGTGTTGATGCTACCTCCAGGGACAATGGAGGTAGCACGGGCCTCCTGCGGAGTGGGGAGTTGTTCTGCAGCTGCGTGCCAGGTCCCAGAAGTGCACGGGCTGCTTTACCTCCCGCCACCCAAACAGCCGGCGCGGTACCTAAATTGCTGGTCTGTCGCCCTGGGGACTTTGTTTCCTTGCTGCCTTCCTGCGCACGGGGGAGGGAGTGGGAGTCTGGGACTGTGCCAGCTCCAACTGCTCAGGCAGCACATGCTGCCGTGGGGAGCAGAGGAGCAAGGCATGCACTGCCCGAGCAGTTGGAGCTGGCACGGTCCAGGACTCCCCCTCCCACCCCCGTGCTTCCCCCCCGCGCAGGAAAGCAGCAAGCATGCGACAGACCAGCGTTTCAGGTGCTGCACCACCGTTTGGAGGTCGGGGGAGAAGTCCGCGTGCTCCCTAGGCCTTGGCCCGCAGCTGCAGGATCCCCAGGTACCGTTCCCTGTCCTGTCCCCCTGCCCAGACCCCCACAAGTACCCTGTCCCCTGCACTGGCACCCTGCTCCAGCACCTACTGGCACCCTGTCCCCTGCCCTGGCACCTACTGAATCCTTGTCCCCTGCCCCAGCACCCACAAGCACCCTGTCCCCTGCCCTAGCATCCTATCCCCTGTCACAGCACCCTGTTCCCTGTCCCCACCAGCACAGTTGGGGCCACGTTAGTGAGGCTTGAGTAGTTGTGTTTTTGTATCTCACTTGTGTGGCCCTGACTGACTTTCAATCAGTGACCCCTGATTGAAAACAGGTTACCCGTCCCTCTCATAAAGACAATGCTGAAACCTTTTGTGTTTGACATAATATTTTATTTAAAAATGAAGCCTAGCCAACATGCCCCCAATTGGGGCCAAGCCCTTATCTGGCCACAGCATCATAACACTCCTGTAACCTCCACCCCGACCCCAAATCTGAGCCTATTTGGGGACCCCCCTGGAATCCCCTGTCCTGAGCCTCTCACATTCCCAAACTCCTGCACACCCCACATCCTTAGTCTTCTACCACAACACTCTTGCATCATTCACATTTACACACTGCAAATCTGTGTCCTGAGCCCATCATACTCCCAACCTCCCTGCTCTAAGTCCCTCACTTACCCCCAAACTCCTGCACCCTCACATCCACAAGCCTGTGGCTTGCTCAGCACCCCAACATTCCCCAGCCTGGAGCCCCTTCCCTGAGCCAGCAACCCCTTCTCAACATCCTCCCACATCCAAATTCCCTCCCAGAGCTTGCACCTCTCACCTTTTACCACACCAAAATCCCTCATTCCCACCCCAGAGCCCGCACCTCCTTTCTCAACCTAGTGAGGGTACGGCTAGAGTGCAGGAGTTTTTCTGGCAAACACGCTCTTTTGGCAGCCCCTGTATTCTTCATAACGTGAGGAGTAAGGGGGCTTCCAAAAGAAGGTTTTTTTCCGACATTTGGCCCTTTCTAGACAGGGCCAAATGTCGAAAAAAATCTATTCCAACAGAAGGATAAAAAAAAAGCAGCAGTGTAGCCATACCCTGAGAGTGTATAAGCGCTGGGGATAGCAAGTGATGGAGAGAAGGGGAACAGAGATGGCGGGGCCTCAGGGAAAGGGTGGAGTCTTGGGGAAGGGATAGGGTAAATCTTGACTTGTCCTGACATTTAAAAAGTGATCTTGGGTGTAAAAAGGCTGGAGACCACTGCTCTAGCTATACAGGAAGTACGTGAGGGAGAATTGAAGTCACCAGAACTTGCCTCAGGCCATAGAATGGATCTCTGGCAGAGTCAGGGCTCTTGGGTTCTAATGTGTTGGTTTAATCACTGGCTCACATGAAAGGCTGGTTAAGATATAGGCAATGATCTAGGTCCTTCCTACACAGTGCTAGAGCTGTGAGGGTGGGAAATTATACCCAACTTATGTCCAGTGTAAGCCTTGCCTTGTTCAATCAAACCTAGTGCTAACGTTCTGGCCTGCTATAGGAAGTGAAATGCAGCCCTGCATTTCACCCTATTAAATGTATCAGACTACTGAAGACATCCGCAAGTGTTGTTCATTATGGGCATCCATGAGACCCAGCTGCCTTTAAAATAGTTTTAATGGGGAGGGGGAAAGAGAGAGGAGTTTGTTTAAAATGTCATCAGCCTGGCACTGGGTTTGAACTGCTGTTGTAATGTGAAAGGCTCCTTATCCCACTCCCTAAACTAACCAGTCATCTTTGACATGGTGCCAGATGCAGCCACTGCTCTAGAAGGGAAAGGTCCAGTGTCTCTCCCATTCTCTGCCTTCCAAAAGCCAGCTATTGCTCCCTCTATGGGGCTGGATCAGAACTCACATCCTGGAGGTGAAAGGCCCTGTATCCGGTTCCCTGCCTCCCTGTAAGCCAGCTGGTCCCCCACATGTGAGACCATACTGATGCTCTAGAGGTGAAAAGCTCTGTCTCGCAGTCTTGGACCCCCAATTTATCCATTTTTTTTCAAGCAGTCCTTTCTTCAGACTCATCATTTCAAACTCCTAGCTGTAGATGTTTATCTTAACCAGGTCTGCAAGCCCTCCTCCCCCTCAAATTGTTTCCCTTCAGTGTGTTACCACAGTAACCCAACCGGATTCCCAGCAGCAGCTCTTCAGAGCTCACGCTAGCTCTTACGTTCCAGTGATCATTGCTGCCTAATGTAACGTGCACGAAGCCAGCTCTGCTCAGAGCTTCTGCTCCAATCCAATCTGCCACGACAGTCAGTGAAATGACATCCCCTTGTCAGGCAGCTGAACGCTGGCTGAATTGGGAAGCAGCTCCCTGGGAGCTGCATGGGTGTGCTCCCTGGGACATGACGCTGCAGGTGGGTTTTATTCACCAAGTGCAGAGGGTTTGATTAGGGACAAGGGAACAAGAAACAGAAGAAAAGATGAAAGGGAATAAAGATTAGGTCTATAATATCATTGTGCCTGGGCATGGCCTGGCTACATGCTGGTCCCCCTTGATATGCCGTGAGTCATCAGGACCAGATGTAGATTTCCCCTCTTGGTAGCCGTCTCCTGTCTGTTTCTTGGCCATGGGTGCATACAAAGTTATAGCTGGGTCTGCCCGATGATGCTCCCACCAACAGAAGTTGATCCGATATTACCTCACTTGCATTCCTAGTAACAAATCCCTTTAGAGGATCATTTTGGGTGCCTCTGTTTTTGTTTCTTATATGAGGACAACCTGGGCCTGATTTTCTGAGCTGCAGAGCACCAACAACTTCAGCTGATGCCATTGGGAGCTGGGGTTGCTCAGTCAGTGCCTCTGAAGATCAGGTCCTGAATGGGACAGTGAGTATTAGAGGCACCTTGGGTTGAACATTTGATGGCTAGTGACAGCCACCAGGTGCTATGCTGTGCTGCAGTGGCTCAGAACTGCACAGTAGAAGCAGAAAGACACACCCTGAGTTCTCTATGTAGCTGTCAGGAGGTGCGATGTCAGCATGTCCAAGCTAGCTTTGATTGAGATAGCTTGCTACGAATAGTAGTGTAGTTGGACTAGCTGTCTGAGTACAGTTCTGCCCCGGGCCATGCTACGCTTCTATTTGGAGTGAGCTAGTTTCTTCCAAGCTAGCTGGGGTATGCCAGTGTGCACTGTCCTTACTGCAGTGAAAACATCCGAAGTTCCTCCTGCACCAGAGTCTCAAGCTGTTAACACTTGAGTGAAAGGAGAATTCTCCTGCATCCCCTGGCCATTCAGGGGCTAAGAAGCATGCCTGAATAGTTCCAGTCCATTCAATGGGGGCAATTGTATGCTCAAGTGATTCATTCTAGAATCCATGACTGCCTGTTTTCCTCCAAGCCACCCCTCCTCCTCACATATGTGGCTCAGTCATGTCATTGTCCATTAATACGTGGAGCTGTTTCTAAAGCGCTGCAGAAAGAGAAGAGGTGATAGGAGAAGGGGAGAGAAGTGGGGAGTGTGGCTGGCCATGCGGCACTAGCATCACTCAGCAATTGCCACTTCAGTGGCTATTGGGTGGCGGTGGAGGAGGAGAGATCCTGGGCAGGAGGTTCACTAAGCTGTGTACAGAGTCAAAGTGTAATAGGGAATAGCTGTCGAGTCTGTTTCCAAGGCAGATATCGCTTATTCAGGCTTGAGCATCACACCAGATTAGGCTTTTATCCTGTGTCCATTTGTCACAGCAGTCCTGTTTAGACTAGAGATGTTAAATTTCAATTAATTAGCTAATTGAGTAGTTGATGTAATTTCCATCAACTCCTCGATTAGTTGATAAAGGGGGTGCTCACTATCCCACTGCGCCTCTCTTTTTAAAATGTACAAGAACTGCTTGCAGCTCTTGTGTATTTCAAAGGGAGAGGGGCAGTGGGAATCCGGGCCAGCAGGGAGCAAAGTAGTCCCTGTTTGCAGGGGTTCCCCTCTGCCTCTTCCTTAGAAATGTACAAGACTTGCAGGCAGCTCTATACATTTCAAAAGGAGAGGTGCAGCAGTGGGACCAGAATGAGTGGGACTGTTTCAATCCCCACTCGTGCCGTTTCCCCACTGCTCCTTGCTTGTCCTGCCGCTTGTGGCGATGGTGCAGGGGGGAGGGGAACTGGCTTTTAAGCTGGCTCCCCTCAGCACCAGCTTGTGCTCCCTCCTCTTGCTGCCACTGTCTGATAGAGGCAGCTGGGGTAGGGGGGGAAGCGACTAGTTGAGTTCCTACTCGACTGTCCGATAAGCATTTGTTTTTTGGGTAGTCGACTAGTCACTTACATCCCTAAGTGGGATAGGTTTGGCACTGAATGTTGTTGATTAGCACTGGGAGTGACAATAGCTAAGGCTTATCCATTGGATTTAATTTCACCAGTGAAATGTAGCCATTTCTGAAGTAGAGTACCACAGACAGGAGGGAGAAAGGACATTTTAGATGGGGTATCAGAGCGATTCCTGACTCTTACAAAAAACATCCCACAGAATCTTTAATGCTCACGCAAGCAAATGATACCTTTCATGGGCTCAGAAAGGTGGAGAGAGCAAGACAATCTTTGTAGGATATTAGTACCTAAATATTTCAGACCTGATACTTAGTAGGGACATCAATGTGTAGTTGACTACATGATTAACTGATAAGCCTTATAGAATACACATACACCCTCTTGCTAACTGTGCAGGATCATGTGGAGCTGCATCCCCTTCCCCCACTGCTGCCTCTGATAAAGAGACAGCAGTACAGAGAGTGAAGGGGGCAAGCAAGAGCTGGTACATATGGGAAGTTGACTTTCGAACCAGCTCCCTGTCCATATTGGCTCCTGCAGAGCTGCCTTCTCTCCCCCCTTGCTGCCTTGCACAGAAGCAGCAGGGGGGCCAGGCAGGAGCCAGTGCTGGGAGGGAGCTGGCTTAAAAGCTGCCTGCTCCATCTCCCATGCTGCTGCCTCTATCAGAGTGCATAGTCAGGAGTGAAAATGCTATCCCTTTCCTGGGCCCACCCCCTTCCAACCTACCCTCCCTGTCCCTTTTCAGGGACACCTCTCATGAAGGGATTCTCTGGCAGGAGGTATTAGCACGCCTACAAAAGGGAGCGGTAGAGAGGGCCCCCCCACGTTTGCGGGGCAAGGGGTTTTATTCCTGATATTTCATCGTCCCCAAGCTCAAGGGCAGGGTTTGTCCCATTCTCGATCTCAGGGATCTCAACAAGATGGTGGTGAAATCCAAGTTCAGGATGGTAACCCAAGCATCTGTGATCGCGGTATTAGAGTTAGGAGACTGGTATGCAACTCTCGACCTCAGAGACGCTTACTTCCACGTGGCAATGAGATCGAGCCACAGGAGGTTTCTGTGTTTTTATAGTGTCCCATTGTCATTTTCAATTTACGGTGCTCCCGTTTGGCCTGTCAACAGCACCCAGGGTCTTCACAAAATGCATGTTGGTCATGGCGGCATGCCTCTGCAAAAAGGGGGTGCACGTCTTTCCATACCTCGACGACTGGCTCATTCGTGGCTGATCCTACGAACAAGTGGAGGCACATGTATCCCTCACAATGGCTCTCTTCCTGAGACTAGGCCTCATGCTGAACGAGGAAAAATCGTCACTGACTCTCTGTCAGCACTTAGAATTTGTGGGGGCCCTCTTGGATGCCATGGTGACGTGAGCCTTCCTCTCCAGGAACAGATTTGTGGCTATAGTGGAGCTGGTCTCCGAATTAACCCGGTTCCCCATGATGACCGCCTGAGCGTGCTCGAGGCTGCTGGGGCACATGGCAGCATATACGTATGTGGTGCGCCACACTCGAATGAGACTCAGACCATTGCAGGCCTGGCTAGCGAAGGTGTTCGACCAGTCCAGGGGTCTCTGGGACACAATGCTGACGGTGCTTCCAGAGGTGATTACCTCCTTACAGTGGTGGACTCAGGAGGTGGTGGTTTGCAGTGGGGTTCCGTTCACTGTGCTTCCCCCCCAGTGACATTAGTCATGGACGCTTCCGACCTTGGTTGGGGAGCGCACCTAGGGCGTACCAGAACCCAGGGCTTGTGGTCTCCTGCAGAGCGGGCTCTGCATATAAATGTCCGGGAGCTCAGGGCGGTCAGGAGAGCCTGCGAGGCATTCCTGACGAGGCTGTCACACCTCTCGGTCCTGGTGCACCTAGACAACACGGTGGCTGTTTTTTTTATCAACAAACAAGGGGGAGCCCGGTTATCTCCCCTCTGCTGCTATGAGGTTTTGTTGCTCTGGGACCTTTGCATAAGGCACGGTATACACTTGCAGGCGGAGTACCTGCCGGGGTGCAAAAACTTGTGGCCAGTGCATTGAGCAGGTCCTTCGGAGCCCACGAATGATCCCTGAAAGATACAGCCATAGATCGGGTTTTCCTCAGATGGGGCTGTCCCCTAGTGGAACTCTTTGCGTCGGCATGCAACAGGAACTCTTTGCATTGGCACGCAACAGGAAGTGCCAAAGCTACTGCTCTCTACTGGGGTTTGGGGAGCGCTCCAGCAGAGATGCCATGACCATGGCAGTCTGGCCAGTCTCCTTTATGCATTTCCCCTGTTTCCCCTGATTTCCAAGGTTCTGACCAGGGTCAAGACCTTCAGGTCCACCGTCATTCTGATAGCCCCTCGGTGGCCCAGGCAGTTCTGGTTTCCTATCCTGATGGACATGCTATGTGCAGAGCCCATAACACTCCCGCCAGATCAGGATCTCCTGACCCAGCCCTGGGGTGGGGGGGCAGCTGGTTCACCCGAATCTCAGCTCTCTCCACCTGATGGCCTGGTTTATCCGTGGCTGACACAACCAGAAAGGGAGTGTTCCCAGGAGGTGCAAATGGTCCTCCTAGGTAGCAGGAAGACGTCCACCACGCAGTCCTATGCAGCCAAGTGGTGGCGTTTTATGCACTGGGCGTCCAGAAGGGGGGTGCACCCATCCTGTGCACCTGTCCCGTCCATTCTGGACTACCTGTTCGAAATCAGGTCCAATGGATGCTCTCTACCTCCTCCATTAAGGTACACGTAGCCTCACTCTCCGCCTTCCGTGTTGGATCGGAAGGAGTCTCTCTGTTCTTTGACCCTGTGGTTAAAAGGTTCCTCAAAGGTTTGGATAAGTGGTTCCCATCGGTTAGACCCCCCCCCACTCCGCTTGGGACCTTAACCTCATGCTGTCGAGGCTTGTGTCGCCTCCCTTTGAGCCGCTGGCCATGTGTTCTCTCAAGCACCTTTCTATGAAGGTTGCTTTCATTGTGGCCATCGCTTCAGCTTGCAGGGTCTCCGAGCTGAGGGCGCTAACTGTTAACCCGCCGTACCTGGTGTTCTCGGAGAATGTCAGACTCTGTCCTCACCCGGCTTTTCTCCCCAAAGCGGTGTCACTGTTCCGTCTGTCCCAAGAGATTTACCTCCTGGTTTTCTTTCCAAAGCCCCATGCCTCACCTAAAGAGCAAGTGCTCCATTCCCTGGATGCTAGATGTGCGTTAGCTTTTTACATCGATAGGACAAAAGCCTTTCGTAAATCCACACAATTGTTTATTGCTTTTTCTGACAGAATGAAAGGGCTCCTTATCTCAACCCAAAGGCTGTCCAATTGGGTCGTGGGGTGTATCAGGGAGTGTTATGACTTGGCCCAGAAAGTTCCGGCCCAGGTTACAGCACATTCCATCAGGGCGCAGGCATCCTCTGTAGCCTTTGGAGCGCAGGTTCTGATTACCAAAATCTGCAGGGTGGCCACGTGGTCATCGGTACACACCTTTACGACACACTATGCGTTGACACAGCAGGCCAGGGAGGATGCAGGGTTGGGTTCTGCAGTCCTCACCTCTGTGTTGTGACTGGGTTTCTTTTCTGTACCATATTGCATCTTTTGATCCATTCTCTGTGTTCTGTTAGTTGAATAAATATGTTCTGGGTTGTTCAACTACCGTTTGCTTGTTTTTCTGGGTGCTCCGACCCCTCCTCCGTATAGTGGGGTTAGCTTGGAAGTCACCTTATTCTAATGGACATGAGCAACCACTTGAAGAAGAAAAGAATGGTTACTTACCTATAACTGTTGTTCTTCGAGATGTGTTGCTCATGTCCATTCAGTTCCTCCCCACCACTTCTCCTTTCGTTGGATTCTCCGGCAAGAAGGAACTGAGGAGAGGGAGCGCTGGCAGAGGTACTTATGCTCCGCTATGGGTGCCACTTGGGAAAACACTCCGGAGAGACGGTGCATGTGGTTCGCACACCTTATTCGAATGGACATGAGCAACACATCTCGAAGAACCACAGTTACAGGTAAGTAACCGTTCTTTTTTGTGCTATGAGAAGAGGGTGCCTCACTCTGAGTGCTGGTACAATTGAAACAAATGATAGCTCCTTGTGAGCAGTGGAGTGTCCCTCTGTGTTTGATTTGAGGAGCACTGGGTGAGAGGGGGACAGTTAATGGAAAGAGTTATTAGAAAGTTTCAGCTAGACTGTTAATTTGTCACTTCATGACAACATTGTAAGTGTCCCCGAGGTTCCTTTGTGCTGGATTTACAGGGTGTTGCATTGTAGCACTGATCGTCTGGAACAGAAACATTTAGCTATACATCACGCTTCTGTAACTTAATGTGTTAGAAAGCTCATGAGGTAGCCTTGTCACTCTGAGTGAGGGAGCCTCATGATGCTTTAGGAGCCCTTGTCACAAAATACTCCAAAATCCGTGATCCTGCGTCTCTTCCTATAGCCCTGTTTCCTTTTCTTCATCCCTCATCCCATGTGCGAAGACAATGGAATAATCTGTTACTAATTAAGATGTTGTGCCCAAGGTTTACTGTTAGCTCAAGGGTTTGAGGAATGGGATAACAGGGCCTTTCACGTGTAGGGCACTGGATCTAGTTTGGCCTCAGATTGGTGAGGACTGTCTGGCTGGCTTAGGGGATGGGACACTGGGCCTTTCGTATGTAGGGCATCAGATCCAATTTGGCCTCAGGTAAGGTGGATGAACTGCTTCACAAGATCAGGGAGGATACAGAGGCTTTAACCTTAATGGATCATATCCAAAGTGATTTAGTAACAGCTGAAAGCTCCTATCTGGCAGTCATTCTGGGGCCCCTGCATGAAATTATGTTGGAGTCTGAGTTCACTTCTTAGTGCCATCCTCGTGGGAAAAATCTCATTGCAACTATCACTCCTAGATGCCCTCAGGGCCGGATTAAGGGGGAGGCTAGCTGGGCAGCTGCCCGGGGCATCAATCTTTGGGGGGTGCCTGATGGCAGCTTTAAGGGGCACCGTGTGCCCGATTGCAGCTGTAAGGTGTGCAGCATGCCAGGGGTGGGGCCGCGCATGTGCTGTGTACCTGGGGGCGGAGCTGCGCATGCGTCACACGCCCTCTGTGCGGGGCGCAGGAATGGCTCAAGCCAGCCCTGGATGCCCTCATTGGTACTTTCATGGGTAGGGCAGCGTGAAAGTCTTTGGAGATGGGACCATAAACTCCCTTTGCCTCCTGCTCTGCGAATATCTTATTTGGACAGGGTAGAAAGCCTGGTGGATAGGCCAGGGGAACAGTAGGATGTGATACATCTTGGCTTTAATAAGGTTTTTGATTCTTATGACTTTCTCAAAGCAAACTAAGAAATGTAGCCTCGGTGAACATAGTGTAAGGTGGTACACACCTGACTGAAAAACGGTACTCATAGAGTAGTTTCCAATGGTTCACCATCAAGCTGGATATGGAACTTGAGAGGGGTCTTGCATAGATCTGTCCTGGGTCTTTTGTTCAATATCTTTACAAGGAATTTGGGAATGGCACAGAGTACACTTGCAAGGGTTGCAGATAATACCAACCCTCTGGGAGGAGTTGAAAACACTTTGGGGGACAAGATTCAGATTAAAAATGATATTGATAAACAGGAGAAATAGTCTGAAATAAAAAGGATGAAATTCAGTAAAGACAAATACAAAGTACTGTTTCTTCTTCGAGTGGCCCCGTGGGTGCTCCACTCCAGGTATCGGGTCCTGTCCCAGCGCCGCGAATTGGAGAGCTATCAGAGCTGTGGTCCACCGGACCGCGCATGCATGGCTGCCCAAGGCGGCGTTCACGCCTTTGAAGTGTTGCGCGTGGTCTGGCTTGCTCAGTTCCTCTCAGCCACCCTTGGTCGCGGACGAGAGCTCCTGCTTGTCAGTTTCGCTTCGCAACGGTTTTTTCAAAGAAGCCTTCACATTTGTAAATAGTTCAGAGCCTGATTAGTTATTTAGTTTTTTGTTGGTTTCTAGTTTAAAAAAAAAAAAAAACAGAAGAAGAAAGGAGGAAAGTTTCCCTCAGACTAAGAGGGGAAACGGACTGGATCTCACAGCCAGTAAGGAGACAAACGGAGGAGAGACTACTCAAATTCTCGCTCCTCCTTAATTCACTATGCCGGGATCCCCCGGTTTTAAAAAATGCTCCGTCTGCCGGGACCCTATGCCAGTATCAGACGGTCATGATTCTTGCGTGAGGTGCCTGGGTGAGACGCATGTCCCCCAGAAATGCACTCACTGCAGCAAGTTAACGGCAAGGGCTCGTAAGGACCGAGACTTGCGCCTCAAGTTCATTCTTTATGGCAAGGCGCTGGAGTCCGATGTCGTACCTGCCTCTGGCAAAGCAGCTCAGAAACGGCGGGCAATGTCTAAACCAGGGTGGAACCAGACTGCTGGCACTAAACATTAAAAAAGCCGTAGAGCAGTTTTTAAACTAAGAGATGGGGGAAAGCCGATTGGTGCGGAGATGCACGTAAATCGGAGGGAGACTTCTCTTAGAGGAGAATCCATTGATAGAGATTCTCTAAGCTGTAGTCAGAAAGAGAGGAGGGAAGAGGACAAACCATGGGCCAGAGCAGACAAACAACCGCATACAAAGGAATCCAATGCATCAGGGAAGGGCAGACAAATAAGCAGTGGCAAATTTTTAAAGTGCTTGTACACAAATGCTAGGAGTCTGACTAATAAGATGGGTGAACTGGAGTACCTCGTATTAAATGAGGAGATTGACATAATAGGCATCACCAAAACCTGGTGGAATGAGGAAAATCTGTGGGACACAATCATACCGGGATATAAAATATATAGAAAGGATAGAGCAGGCCGGCTGGGTGGTAGAGTGGCACTGTATGTGAAAGATAATGTAGAATCAAATGAAATAAAAATATTAAGTGAATCAACATGTTCAATAGAATCGCTATGGATAGTAATTCCATGCTCCAATAATAAGAAATTAGCAGTAGGGATATATTACCTGACCAGGACAGCGATACTGACATTGAAATGCTAAGGGAGATTAGAGAGGCTACCAAAATAAAGAACTCTGTAATAATGGGGGATTTTAATTACCCCCATATTGACTGGATCCATGTCACCTCAGGAAGAGAAGCGGAGATAAAATTTCTCAATGGCTTAAATGACTGCTTCTTGGAGCAGCTGGTGCAGGAACCCACAAGGGGAGAGGCAATTCTTGATTTAGTCCTGAGTGGAGTGCAGGATCAGGTCCAGGATATAACCATTACAGGACTGCTTGGGAATAGTGACCATAATATAATAACATTCAAAATTCCTGTGGTGGGAAGAACACCTCAGCAATCCAGCACCCTCGCATTTAATTTCAAAAAGGGGAATTACACAAAAATGAGGAGGTTTGTTAAACAGAAATTAAAAGGCACAGTGACTAGAGCCAAATCCCTGAAAGCTGCATGGAAACTTTTTAAAGACACCATAATAGAGGCCCAACTTAAATGTATACCCCAAATTAAAAATCATAGCAAGAGACCTAAAAAAGAGTCACCGTGGCTTAACCACCATATAAAAGAAGCAGTGAGGGACAAAAAGGTATCTTTTAAGAAGTGGAAGTCCAATCCTAGTGAGATAAATAGAAAGGAACATAAACACTGTCAAATCAAGTGTAAAAACGTTATAAGAAAAGCAAAAAAAGATTTTGAGGAACAGCTAGCCAAAAACTCAAAAAGAAATAACAAAATGTTTAAGTACATTAGAAGCAGGAAGCCTACTAAAAAACCTGTGGGTCCCCTAGATGATCAAGCTATAAAAGGAGCAATCAAGGACGATAAAGCCATTGCAGAGAAACTAAATGATTTCTTTGCTTCAGTCTTCACGGCTGAGGACATTGGGGAGATTTCCGAATCTGCACCGTCCTTTGTGGGTGGTGAATCTGAGGAACTGTCCCGGATTGAAGTGTCGTCAGAGGAGGTTTTGGAACAAATAGAAAAACTTAATGTTAACAAATCTCCGGGACCGGATGGCATTCATCCAAGGGTTCTAAAAGAACTCAAATGGGAAATTTCTGAGCTATTATCTGTAGTTTGTAACCTATCCTTTAAATCAGCTTCCGTACCTAATGACTGGAAGGTAGTCAACGTGACACCAATATTTAAAAAGGGCTCTAGAGGCTATCCTGGCAATTACAGACCGGTAAGTCTAACTTCAGTACTGGGCAAATTAGTCGAAACAATAGTAAAGAATAAAATTGTGAAGCATGTAGAACATAATTTGTTGGACAAAAGTCAACATGGTTTCTGTAAAGGGAAATCCTGTCTTACTAATCTATTAGAGTTCTTTGAAGGGGTTAACAAGCATGCGGATAAGGGGGATCCAGTAGATATAGTATACTTGGATTTTCAGAAAGCCTTTGACAAGGTCCCTCACCAAAGGCTCTTGTGTAAATTACATGGCCATGGGATAAGAGGAAAGGTCCTTTCTTGGATTGAGAACTGGTTAAAAGACAGGAAACAAAGGGTAGGAATAAATGGTAAATTTTCAGAATGGAGAGGGGTAACTAGTGGTGTCCCCCAAGGGTTAGTCCTGGGACCATTCCTTTTCAACTTATTTATAAATGATCTGGAGAAAGGGGTAAGCAGTGAGGTAGTAAAGTTTGTAGATGATACAAAACTGTTTAGGATAGTCAAGACAGAAGCAGACTGTGAGGGACTCCAAGATGATCTCACCAAACTCAGTGATTGGACAGCAAAATGGCAAATGAAATTTAATGTGGATAAGTGTAAAGTAATGCACATTGGGAAAAATAACCCCAACTATACGTACAGTATGATGGGGACTAATTTGACTACGACAAATCAGGAAAGGGATCTTGGAGTTATTGTGGACAGTTATCTGGAAACTTCCACACAGTGTGAAGCGGCGGTCAAAAAGGCAAATAGGATGCTAGGAATTATTAGGAAAGGGATAGAAAATAAGACCCAGAATATCTTACTGCCCCTGTATAAAACTATGGTATGCCCACATCTGGAATACTGTGTACAGATGTGGTCTCCTCACCTCAAAAAAGATATTTTGGCCTTGGAAAGGGTTCAGAAAAGGGCAACTAAAATGATTAGGGGTTTGGAACGGGTCCCATATGAGGAGAGGTTAAAGCGACTGGGACTTTTCAGTTTAGAAAAAAGGAGACTGAGGGGGGGATATGATAGAGGTCTATAAAATCATGAGTGGTGTGGAGAGGGCCGATAAAGAAAAGTTATTTATTAGTTCCCTAAATAGAAGAACTAGAGGACACCAAATGAAATTAATGGGTAGCAGGTTTAAAACGAATAAAAGAAAGTTCTTAACACAGCGTGTAGTCAACCTGTGGAACTCCTTGCCAGAGGAGGCTGTGAAGGCTAGGACTATAATAGAGTTTAAAGAGAAGCTAGATAATTTCATGGAGGTTAGGTCCATAAAAGGCTATTAGCCAGGGGATAAAATGGTGTCCTTGGCCTCTGTTTGTCAGAGGCTGGAGAGGGATGGCAGGAGACAAATCGCTTGATCATTGTCTTCGGTCCACTCTCTCTGGGGCACCTGGTGTTGGCCACTGTCGGTAGACAGGATACTGGGCTAGAAGGACCTTTGGTCTGACCCAGTACAGCCGTTCTTATTTTCTTATGTCTCCCGGGACGACCGGTAATAAAAAATCTAAACCGTCCCCAGAGTGATCCCTCCCTGCCACCACTAAGGTGAAATGCCCTGACAAATCATCAGGGATACCTGCCCCAGAGCACCAACGGGCTCCTAGGGCGAGGAGATCGCCCGAGCCAGGACTGCACGGGACAGCGGCACCGGCTCCGGCAACAGTGCAGAAGCTGGCATCAGCGGCAGCACGCAAGCCGGCACCGCCAACGGCTGTGCTAGCGGCACTGGCAGAGGCGCCTTTAAACCCCCCAGTGCCGAGCCGGCAAACTTCCCAAGTGGCACCGCAGGCATGCTCTGATCTGCCGGCACCGGGCTTATCCTCGGCACCACCAACACTGCCCCCATGTGGCTCTCCATCGGCACCGCAGCCAGGTTCAGCCCTGAGCTCTCCACCAGCAATTGAAATTGACAAGGCTTCTTTGCCTTGTAAAGCTGCAGGGAAAGAAATCTACAGGGCTTTGTCACCATCGCTTACCTTCTCCCCGGGACTGTCTCCTTCTCCACCCAGATACCGACGGCATCGGGACTATAGCCTCTCGCCTTCTTACCAGCTACTTAAAAGACCCTCATGGGGGGGGGGGCAGTTTGTATAGAATCAAGACGCTCCCTATCACGTTCTCGCTCCCCCAGGAGGTCACCAGGGCGCAGATCACCGAGACGGTCACCATGTCGAGTCTACTACATCCGCAGTTCAAGATCTTCTAGATATTCTTCGCCAGTGCGGTCAGACCACTGCTATGGCCGCTACTGCAGGGATGATTATGACCGCCCCCGCCCTGGCCATGCTACCCTATCCTATAGAGGCTCTTCATGTACTCGTCCATTACCCAATGCGCACTTACCTGACCATCCACAACAATTGTTTTCTTCGCCTCCATCAGAAAACTTAACTGTCCATCAAGATCATTCGGAACCAGAAGAGGGCCAGTTGTCCGATACAGAAGATCCTCAACCACAGATTCCCCCAGCCGACTGTTCCTCCTCTTCCCCAGATGAGGCAATGATTCCAGAAGACGCCCCTCCCTTGGATGACCTGAAACAGTTCCAGGATCTGTTCAAGAGAGTCGCGAACACACAGGAGATACAATTAATGGATGTACCAGTAAAGAAACATCGTCTTTTAAAAAAATCTACGGCAACAACAGTGGGCAAAGATCGCCCTCCCTATTGATGAGGCCATCATGGAACTGGCAGACGAAATATGGCAAACCCCTACATCGACATCCCCAACTAGTAAGAAAGTTGATAGAAAATATTTTGTACCTGCTAAAGGACTAGATTTCCTTTTCAACCATCCTCAACCCAACTCCCTTGTTGATGCGGTACAACGTAGAGCTAAAGCTCCCCAATATAAAAATACATTCCAAGACAAGGTTAATAAAAAATTAGACGTTTTTGGAAGAAAGGTTTACTCCTCCGCTACGTTATTGTTACAAATTGCAAACTATATGGCCCACCTCTCTAATCACAATTTTGATAATTACTCAAAATTTACAGAGCTACTACAATATCTCCCTGATGCCAAGAAACCCTTGCTAAAGGCCATTGTCCAAGAGGGATATATAGCCTGTAATACTACTTTACAGATGGCCATGGATTTGGCTGACATGGCTGCACGGGGCACGGCTACGGGGGTCACAATGAGACGGTTTTCTTGGTTATCATCTGCAGGAGCCCCATGGGAGCTTCAAAATAAAGTTGAAGACCTACCCTTTGATAAGCAAAAGCTCTTCGCTAGTAACACCGACGAGGTTCTCCATTCTGGCAAAGACTCCCGTACCACTCTACGTACCTTGGGAATGTACACACCTCCCTATAAGTGCAAGCGCTACTATCCTTACCAACGAAGGTACGATTATGCGTTCAATAAAAATCAACCACGTACCCAAGACAATCAGCGTTTCCGACAGCGTCCTCAACATAAGAGATCTCAACCGAACCGTTCGTCCAGTCAACCTGCTTGAAAACAGCAGATTTGACTTTTCTGTCGAGGATGCAAGCACGATTCCCACGTTCAACATACCACAAAAGTCCTTACATCTGTTTCACCATCGATTAAAACAGTACCATCTTCACTGGTCCAATATCACCACGGACAAGTGGGTACTGGAAGTGGTACAATCTGGTCTCTCCATCCCCTTTCTATCCATTCCCCCTACCACTCCTCCTACCCCGTCCCTTTTCAGGGACCCCTCTCACGAGCATTTGCTGAAGCAAGAAGTTCAGCACCTTCTGAATATCGGCGCAATAGAGAGGGTACCAAGTCAGTTTCGGGGGAAAGGATTTTATTCCTGCTACTTCCTTACACCGAAGAAGACAGGAGGATGGAGACCCATTTTGGACCTACGCAGGGTAAACCGCTATCTCAGGAAACACCGTTTCAAGATGGTCACCCTAAATGCCATCATCCCATCGTTGAACAAGGGGGACTGGTTTGCAGTCCTCGACCTGCAAGACGCCTACTTCCACATAGCAATCCATGTGGCACACAGGCGTTTTCTCCGTTTCCAGCTAGGCCGAGAACATTTCCAATACAGAGTACTACCTTTCAGTTTGTCATGCGCACCCAGAGTTTTCACAAAAACCTTAGCAGTAGTGGCTGCACACTTGCGCAGACTGGGAGTGACAATTTTCCCATACTTGGACGATTGCCTCATAAGAGGCCTAACGTATTCAGAGGCCAAACACATGGTGACAACAGCCTCTCAGGTCTTTCACTCTCTGGGTCTCCTCATAAACATGCAGAAATCCTCGCCAGTACCGACACAAGATCTGATTTTCATAGGGGCAAGACTCGACTCGAAAACAGCACGCGCTTACTTACCTGCCAAACGTTTCGCCGCCATTCGAGATCTTGTTCACACGTTGACACATGCCCCAACGATTCCAGTCAGTGTTGTTACAACTACTAGGACACATGGCCACCTCGACAACAGTTGTCCAAAACACAAGGTTACATTTTCGCTGCCTCCAACACTGGCTGGCTACAGTATATACTCCAGTAAGAGACAACATTCACAAGGTGGTGGTGATATCACCACATGTACGACAATCCCTGCAATGGTGGACCAAGCCGACCAATCTTACGGCGGGCATTCCCTTTCACAGTCCACAACCGTCGAAGCAAATAACAATGGATGTGTCCCTTACTGGCTGGGGAGCGCATATGGACAACATGACGGTTCAAGGTCGCTGGTCTACGCAGGAGATGCTCTTACACATCAACATTCTCGAGTTAAGAGCAGTGCGTCATGCATGTCACCATTTTCAGTCCCATATAAGGAATACGACCATCAGAATCCTTACGGACAATATTGCCACCATGTACTACGTGAACAGACAGGGAGGACCTCGATCCCGATCCCTCTGTATAGAGGCGATGTGCTTGTGGAAATGGTGTATCCGTATCAATACCACCCTGACAGCCACCTACTTGCCAGGCGTCCAGAATACTGTCACAGACTCACTCAGCAGGCTGTTTCCCCACGACCACGAATGGGAACTTCGCACGGATATTCTGCATTATCTTTTCACCCAATGGGGGTTCCCCTCAATAGATCTGTTTGCTACGGTGGCCAACGCCAAGTGCCCCAGTTATTGCTCCAGGGCAGGGATCGGGCGTCATTTCTTAGGAGATGCTCTTCTTTGCAATTGGGGAACGTCATTGCTATACGCTTTCCCCCCGATTGTCTTAGTTCCCAAAATCCTGGAAAAGATCATTATGGAAAGGGCTCGAGTAATCCTCATAGCTCCAGCTTGGCCACGGCAGCCTTGGTATTCAATACTCCAGCAGATGTTCATCAGGACATTGTACACCCTTCCTCTGCTTCCAAACCTCTTGACTCAAGACAACGGCTCCCTTTGTCATCCGAAACCCGAGACCTTACACCTCACAGCGTGGATGCTCGCTGGTTCAACCCGGTCGAACGCTCTTGCTCACAGAGAGTCAAACAAGTATTAGTACACAGCAGAAAAGAGTCTACTCGAAGGACCTACCTTGCTAAGTGGACCAGATTTGAAGCGTGGTGTGGCAGTGATGTCAGGAACGCTCATGTGAAAAGAATATCCCAGATACTTGATTATATTTTGCACCTCCATGACACAGGTCTTGCAATAGCCTCGCTGCGAGTGCATCTAGCAGCAATTAGTGTTTTTCATCAGGGTCAGGATGGGTTTTCTGTATTTGCTCATCCCATCACAAGGAGGTTCCTAAAAGGACTTACAAACCTCAACCCACCACGGCGGCCACCACCACCTTCCTGGGATTTAGACTTTGTTCTGGATTCCCTGACGCCCTCCCTTTGAACCCTTAGCTACTATACCATTTCAGCTTCTGACCACAAAATTGCTTTTTCTGCTTGCCATTACATCAACCCGCAGAGTGAGCGAAATAGCTGCGTTCATGTCGTCACCTCCTTACACAATTTTTACTAAGGAGTCGGTGACTTTGAGATCTCATCCAGCGTTTGTTCCAAAAGTTTGTTCGGATTTCCACATAAATGAGCCGGTTGTTCTTCCCTGTTTCTATCCCAAGCCTCATGCTTCAAGGGAAGACGCAGTGCTGCACACGCTCGATGTGAGGAGGGCATTAGCTTTTTATATCGAAAGAACCCGACACTTTAGGAAATCGGACCATCTAATAGTGTCATTAGCGGATCGAACCAAGGGACAACCCATCACATCCCAACGAATTGCGAGATTAATAGTGTCGTGTATTACAACCTGCTACTCTATACGTAACAAACCTCTTGTATGCTCTCCTAAGGCCCATTCTACGAGAGCAGTAGCCATGACTACAGCTTTTCTTAGAGGTGTTCCATTTCGAGACATTTGTCGAGCGGCAACATGGTCCTCTCATTCTACCTTTATGAGGCATTATGCTGTAGTAAACCAATTTACTCTGATTCCTCTGTGGCTATGGCAGTTCTTTCACATATTCAGAAACATTAATTCCGGAGCGCTCAAATGTTCCAGTACTGCTCCGAAGTCACCTGGAGTGGAGCACCCACGGGGCCACTCAAAGAAGAAGTTACTCACCCTGTGAAGTAACGATTGTTCTTTGAGATGTGCCCCGTGGGTGCTCCACGACCCGCCCTTCCTCCCTGCTTTGGAAAATTTTCATTCTTCTCGTTTCAGGGAGCGGCTGACAGGAATTGAGCAAGCCGGACCGTGCGCAACACTTCAAAGGCGTGAATGCCGCCTCGGGCAGCCATGCATGCGCGGTCCGGCGGACCACGACTCTGATAGCTCTCCGATTCGCGGGGACGGGACCCGACACCTGGAGTGGAGCACCCACGGGGCACATCTCGAAGAACAATCGTTACTTCACAGGGTGAGTAACTTCTTCATTTAGGAAGGAATGATCAATTGCACACTTACAAAATGGGAAATGACTGCCTAGGAAACAGTATTATAAGAATGACCATACTGGGTCAGACCAAAGATCCATTTAGCCCATTAGCCTATCTTCCAACAGTGGTCAATGCCAGATACCCCAGAGGGAGTGAACAGAAACAGATAATCTTCAAGTAATCCCTCTCCTGTCATCCATTTCCAGTCCCCGACAAACAGAGGCTAGGGACATCATTCCTACCCATTCTGACAAATAAGTGTTGATGGACCTAACTTCCATGAATTTATCTAGTTCTTTTTTGAACCCTGTTAAAGTTCTGGTCTTCATAACATCCTCTGGCAAGGAGTTCCACAGGTTGACTGCACTTTAGGAAGAAAAACTTCCTTTTGTTTGTTTGAAACCTGCTACCTATTAATTTCATTTGGTAACTCCTGGTTCTTTTATGGGAACAAGTAAATACCTTTTCCTTATTCACTTTCTCCACACTAGTCATGATTTTATAGAGCTCTATCATACCCCCCCCTTAGTCTCTTCTTTTCTAAGATGCCAAGTCCCAGTCTTTTTAATCTCTCTTCAAATGGCACCCATTCCAAACCCCTAATAATTTTTGTTGCTCTTTTCTGAACCTTTCCCAATGCCAATATATGTTTTTGAGATGAGGCAACCACATCTGTATGCAGTAGTCAAGATGTGGGCATAACATGGATCTTCTAACCAGTTATCAATCCATGAGAGGACCTTCCCTCTTATCCTATGACAATTAATTTACTTAAGAGCCTTTGATGAGGGACATTGTCAAAGGCTTTTTGGAAATCTAAGTACACTATATTCACTGGATCCCCCCCAGTTCACATGCTTGTTGACCTCCTCAAAGAACTTTAGTAGTTTAGTAAAGCATGAGTTCCCTTTACAGAATCAATGTTGACTTTTCCCAAATAATTACGTTAATCTGTGTCTGACCATTCTATTCTTAATTATACGATTTACCTGGTACGGATGTTAGACTTACTGGTCTGTAATTGCCAGGATCACCTCTAGAGCCCTTTTAAGAAAAGGATTTGGGATTATAGGGGATCACAAGCTAAATAAGAGTCAGAAAGGTAATAGTATTGCAAAGAAAAGAGAAATTAAACTTCACTCTGGGAAGGATTAGCAGAGATAATTCTTCCACTATAGTCAGCACTGATAAGGCCTCATCTGTAGTGCAGCATCCAGTTCTGGGCAACAAACTTTGGGAAAAATATGGACAAATTGGAAAATGTCCAGAGGAGAGAGAGAGAAATGATTGAAGGGCTAGAGAACATGACCTATGAGGGAAGATTGGAAAAAAATCAGGTTGTTTTATCTGGAGAAGGGAAGATTATCTGGAGGACAGGGACCATGATAAATCTTCACCTATGTCAAAGGTGGTTATAAAGGGGAGGGTGATAAATTCTTCTGCTTAACTGCTAATGACAGGACAAGAAGTAATGGATTTAAATTACAGCAGGGGAGATCAGGAAAACTTTCCTAACTAGAAAGTTAGTTAATCACTTTAACAAATTACTTATTAGGGTTTGTCTGCACCAGCGTTTCCCATTTTATTTGGCCATGGAACCCTTTTAAACTTGAAAGAATTTTGCAGAACTCCTAATAACAGTCTTATATATGGTATATAACGTGATAGCATCAGTGATTGACTACGCGTGTGTGCAGCACTAAGTAGCTATCATCATCCCCACTCTCTGGTTAAGCTGGCATTACACAGGGACACTTATAGTGGTAAACATAAATGAAAATTGTTTTCAGTAAAATTAATACATTCTTAAATATTAATTATTATTTGTTAATAATGGCGGAACACCATTTGGGAAACACTGGTCTATGCTGTCAAGTTTAGTCAACAAAACGTATGTTGATACCCAAAATCAACAAAAATGGCCAATGCATTGGGGGTATGTATCTCATAATGCTGTGTTGTGGGAAAGCTGAACTGATATTTTCATGTTTTGGGATTCCCTCAGCCTCAGCTGCTGGGAGTGGCATTGTAAGTAGCTCTGGTTGCTGAGGAATGTCAAAGCAGCCTCTTCCCCATTCCCTGCAGCAGTGGTCTGCCTACTGCTGTCGTACAGGACAGAACAGGACCAATTAATGATTTGCTCTTTGTTTGTTCCCCAAATGGAGCAGCTCACTCAGCTGTCAGATACTTCCTGGAGCTTTGAAAGGGATAGGGTGCATGCCTGTGGGACAGCAGAGATCAAAACACTGAGCATAGCCATCAGGACAGGCTTTGTGGGATTGACGGAAGCCAATTCTGTGGATAAGCAAACAGCAGTGTCTACACTGGCTCTTTGTTGACAATAAAGGGAGGGGAAAAGAGAGGAGTTTTTTGTCCTCCAAACCGGGCATTTTTCCAGACAAGAATTGCATTGATTGTGTACAGTCTCACTGTTTTGTTGCCAAAAGTCAGTTTTTGGTGACAAAACTTTGTAGTATAGAAAAGGCCCGAAGGAGGTTGTAGAATTTCTGTGACTAAAGTTTTTAAAGAACATGTTAGACAAACACTTGTCAGGATAGTCGAGAATAATTCTTAGTTCTGCTTCAATGGAGGACACTGCACTTAGATGACCTATTTGGATCTCTTCCAGTCTTAAGATTCTATTATCCTCTGATTCATTCTCCATGGGCTGTTAAGCTTGCACCTTGTACCAGTGCTAAACTAAACTCATTAGTGATTAAAGGATGGGGAAGGTGTTAGGGTTCAGAGAAAAGCCCCTTATTTTTTATGTCTTTTTATTTTGTCTTCTTCAAGGGGTCAGTGCTGTTGGACCTTGTGATGGCGAGGGAGAAAGTGAGGCGGACACAGCTGCAGTCACCATCCCAGAGGAAATAGAGGTGGATCTGGTAGGTCAGGAGGCCTAAATGTACTTTGAGCCATTGTGTCATCCATGTGGTTTTGGACAGCTGTATGGGTTTGACATTTTTGGTCCATAATATCATGAAAGAATGATGCAGCCTCCATGACAGGGCTGGGGTGAGAAAGAAAGACAGCAGACAACCTAGTTCCATCTCTCTGGAACACCTCTTCCCAGTGCATTGGCAGCCAGATGTGACTCAGCCAGCTGGTAGAACAGAAAGTTGATTAGTTCACAGGGATACAGTGTAGAACCGGCTTGTTAGCACGGGAACTAGAAATAGTAGGTACAATCCATCTACGGGAGAGGGGGGACGCTAGAGCCATGGTCCTGGGCTCCCTCCCTGTGTCCTAAGTCAGCAGAGACGAACTCTCACACTCAGCAACCAGTCCCCACCTTGCAGGCAGCCCCACCTCCTCCTTTGTCCAGCTTCCCAGCTTGTTTATACCCCCCTCCCAAGCTCATGATACAGTGAGCCTGGGCTATTGTGAACATGCTGGCCTGGGCAACCTGGGGCAGCTTCCCCTCAGTGAGAGTCACACTCAAAATTCCCATTCTCCTCTGGGCACTAGTGCAGTGACCAGGGAAACTGAGGCACACATACACCATTACTACAGAAGAGTACAAGACAGTAGAAATCACATGCAATATAATGAAATGACAGAAAGAATACAATCCCCACTTCATCACACTGCCACATGCCCCTTTGGGGCATGAATTTCAGCAGTGAGCACTGTGTTGCATTTCATACTGCAAAGCTCCTACAGATTCGATGGCATCATAAGTAATTCTGATGATGATTACTGGCAATGAACATTAATTCATCATACCTCTCAGATCAGTCACACAGCATGGATTGGATGCCTTTTCTGAGCTGTATTCTAGGTCTAACCTGCCATCAGGCATCTCAGAGCCCTGATTCTGTATGGCACAGAATACTTTTGTCACATTAATGCAGGTAACATTTGACTCTAAACTTTCATGCCAGACATTCTCTTAATTTGATCCTAATTTCCTAAGTTGTTTTTAGATGCCCCGGGAATGAAAAATGGAGACAGGACAAACTGTTTGTTCTTAAAAAAAAAACCCCAAAACCCAAAACCCAGTAACCTTCCAAGCCAAACAGCTCCTACCCTGCTCAGAATTTGCTTTTTCATTCCTTATCATTTTGGCTCTGTATTATCTTACCTTCTCCTCCCCAGCAGGGGTCAGGTTGCATAATAGCCTAGCCCAGAAGGCTATGGAAGCTTTGATTGTCTTTCAACTACATTTACAAATTAGCTTCCCCTCAGAGGCATAGCGAAGGGGCGGCGGGAGGGGCAATTGCCACTGGGCGCCACGCTTGGGGGGTACCGGGTTGGGGTGAGAGTGAGCGCATGCTGCACAGGCTTACCTGACGCTCATGGGCGGCGAGTTATATGGGCTTGTGGTGCCCATGCTCCAGCAATATTCAGAGCCGGGGGCCCTGCTCCAGCAATATTTGGAGCTGGGTCTCTTCCCCTGGCCCTGTCTGGAGTGGGCCCAGGCCCCCACCTTCTGGTCCCCCTGTGCATCCCTCCCCCGGCCCTGGACTGTCCCTGCTGTGTGCAGCGTTCAGTCGGCTCCCCCTTGCCGGCACGAGCTACCAGCAGCTGCTGCTGCAATGCGTGGCGTTTCCAGGTGACTGGGGAGATGCCCGGGTGTGACATGATGTCATGGCCCCAGACTTTAAAACAGCTCGGCGTGGCATTGTGGCATGTGGCCTGAGTCCTGGTTCGGAGTCTGGGGACTTCTGGGGCCTGAGCACAGATTCCGGCCCTGGAAAGTGGAAGGCAGAAGGTATGGCAGGGCAGGGAAGGGGGAAAACTAGGGAGAAGGGGTGGGAGAGGAAGGGGCTTGTGTGGAGGGGTATGGGCAGAGGGTGGGAGAGGAAGGGGCTTGTGCGGAGGGGGTGGAAGAGGAAGGGGTTTGGGGACAGCCTGAAGGAGAGACAAATACCAGGGGGCCAAGTGGAGACAATGAGGAAAAGGGCAGGAGGGGAGGTGTCAGTGGGAGGGGGACAGGGTGATGCTGGGAGAGGAGAGGGTAAGGGCATTGGGATCTAGAGGGGGGAGGGGGAGGTGCTGGAAGAAGGCTTGAAAGAAGGGGTGGGCATGAGAAAGGTGGGGATGGAGCAAGTCGTGTGTGAGGGCACAGGGGCATGAGGGGAATGGGGGCAGAGAGTGGTGAGGGGGTGGTCATTCGGGAAAAGAGGGCAAAGGAGGCAGGGGCAGTGAGGGAAGGGGGAGGCACCAGGAGGTTGCAGGGCTAAGGGAAGGTGCAGGTGCCAGGGGATTCTGGGGGTGAAGCAGAAGGGCAGACACCTGCAGGGAGGGACCAGCACCAGAGGAGAGAGGCAGGGAAGGTGTGTAGAGGAAGGTATTAGAAGAAGGGATGAGGAGGGGTAGCTCACATGATCAGAGTGGGGCTACTGGAGGAGTGGGCACAAGGGGGAGAGAAGGGCTGGTGGAGGGGGCCAGGTCACAGGAGGGCTGAGAGCAGTGAGAAAGGCAGGAGTCAGGACAGCAGAGAAGGGTGAGGAGTTGGGGGGCAGCAGGCACCAGGGGAGATGATGGAGCAAGGGGAGGAGACATGGCAGCAGAGAGAAAAGGTAAAGGTCTATAAAATATTTATTAATAACTTGGGTGCCGCAGTGGCACATCCAAACAAGCCCCATGAACTCAGTACTGGTGCACAACACAAAATTCATTCTGCTCATGTGAAGATGCAGTACAAGTTCCCCTCAGCTGTGCACCAGGTTCGGGGCCATGCCACATGGCGGTGGGTGGGGGGGTGTGACGGACCGGGCCGTGTCTGGGCACAGCTGAAGGCGTCCGCTCAGGGCAAATTGCTCAACTTTGGGGCTCCTTATAGTCCCCAGACTGGTGACCTCTCCAAACAGGCCACAAACCAGTCCCACAGAGCGCTTCAGCTGCCTGCCTGAAGCCTCACGAGCAAAACCCCTCCGACACCCCAGCAATATCTGTGCCCCAGATGGCCCTGGGCCTCATACACCGGTGGTGGGGAGGGGGGGTCTTAGAACCCAATCCCACCTACTCCGAACAAGTTCTGTCCAGTTCTAAGAAACCAGCCACAGATCCCTGGTCAATTTACCCTCTAGATCTTACCCACAAATCACGCTGAGCCAATCCTTTAGCATCTAACATCTAAAGGTTTATTATTACAATAAAGAAAAGCTTGAGAGTAAGGTTGTTAAAGGATAGTACGTTATATGCATCGAATCTCCCAGTTCTCGATGTAGGCTCTAGCAGAGATGTTATAGCTGCTGGCTCAAAAGTCTTTGTTGCGCATCCTAGGATCAGGATGGGTCCACAGTTCTTCCTGGCTCTTTGATCCCTGCACTGCTGCCTCTGGGATGAAGTGCTGAGCTGAGGACCAAGATGGAGTCGACCACATGGCCTATTTATCCCTCCTTCCTGTTCTCTTCTTGGCTACAGCAGGTCACCTGGCCCACGGCCTATCCCTGTGTTCCCTGCTGGCAGCCCTCAGGTGTCAGCCCTGATTCTTTAGGTGTGTCCTTGGCCCATTGAGTGCCATTGTCTCACAGGGCCTCGCTAATTAGCATGTCCATAGGCCGGGCTCTGCCCAATGCTCAACCAAATGCAGAGAAATATTCAGTATCCACACAGATTACAGATTCCTAACTACACACACAGACATTATACAATCACATGACTAGTGTACATAGGATTAGCAGACAGTAAGCTTCTATTCAACCCCCCACATGGCCCCCTTTTATACCATTTTTGGGGCCAACACCCTCACCTATGGGTGCAGCAGTGATCTGGCTGCTTCCCTCAAATTCAGTAACGTGACAGGGGGCACACATTTTTCATTTGCCCTCGGACGCATAACACCCTCGCTACGCCTCTGCTTCCCCTATACATTCTTGAGGATTCTTGGGGACAGTGATTTGGTAACAGGATTTGTAATGAGATCAGGAAGCTTTCACTTTTTAGTATCCAATCCCAGTGCAATGTGGGTTGCTGCAGAGTAGAATCCACTCCCATTTGAGGACATACACAGGCCCCTGTGTGAAGAGTCTATGTTTCAGTCCAGTTCTGAAAGAAGCAGGCGTTGCCTCACAGAAATTTGAGATCTGCCCATGGATTGATTCTCCCAATTCCAGCACCCTGAAGGTCTCTCAAGAGCAGATTGGTGGGTGGTGTGCATAGGGCTTATATTGCTCTTTTTGTTGCACACACAGAACACTGCACTCTCCAGAGCTGTCATGTGTCACCAGTGAAATAATTCACCTCACACCTCCTCCTACCCACATCCTCTTTCTGCATCTCTCCTTGGTTTTGTTCTGTCCTTTTTCCCCAGAAACCCTGCATCCAAAGCCGGGTGGTCCTGAGTGGCCTAAGGGATGACATGTGGACAGAACAGCATGCTGCATCCCTGGATCTCTTTTTGAAGGATGTCAGTAAGCAATTGCTCGTTGTCTACATAGATGAGTTTGCTGGATTGAAGGTTGAACATAACATGCCATATCAGGTTTGTTTGGCACTCTGCTGCTTAGGTCCTATGAGAGTTCCCACCCCAGGGGCTGTAGTCATACCAGTTTGTGTTGTGATCCTATTGGCTCTTGCCAGGTTTGGGAGTAACTTCCCTTAGAGTTATTGCTGATCCTAATGGCCCACCACAGTGCATGAGAGTGAGGGGACACTGGTGGTTCAGCATGCTGCCTTCTAGGGATGTTAAAGGTTAACAGGCCTTGCTGGCATGCTTACCAGCTAACTGGTTAACTCAAATCTCTCTCCATCTCTGGCCCACAGCGGGCCTGGAGCAGCCCCTGCCACCTGCAGCTATGGCAGTGCTGAGGCAACCAGAAGGAGCAGCTGGGGAAGGAGTAGCTTCCACTACTGCTGACAGGGCCAGAGCAGCCCCCACTGCATGTGGCTGTAGTTAGCAGGGGTGAGGTGGGGGTAGGGGGGCTGGAACACTGCCCTCAGCTGGTGGTTAATCAATTAAACACATTGATTAACCCGTTAAATATTCTGGGCAGTTTTTACATCCCTAGTGCCTTCAATGGCATTCTCATCACATTCATAAAATGAAGCACGCGCATAAGTGTTTGCAAACTCTGGGCCTTAGTTTCCTTAAAAGCCTTTCGGGAAGGATTTTGCCTAAAGCTTTTTGAAATGCTAAGTAAATGATGCCAGCCAGCTCTCCTTTATTTGCTCTTTGGCTGAGATGCTTAGGGAATTTGAACAGGTAAGAGAGGTGCAGAATTCCTTTACAGAAGCCAGGCTAACTTATCTGTGCCATATCTTGTTCATGACTGTAACTTCCTTACTCTAATTATGTTCCAAACCTATGGGGGCATTGCTATAACTCTGTACTGGGCTTGTAGACAAGACACATGCCTCATAGATACAGTGAGGTGGCAAAGCCTGCTGTTAATTACCTCACCCTGTCATTGGCTGCCTCCTCCAGGAGCAGAAACAGCTCACTTACTTTATTCGCCATGAGAATGCAGAGATCACAGCAGAGAATTTCCAGAAGACGGTGCAATTTGGCACTGTTCGGAGACCCTACATTGATTCCCTGATGCGAATTCTCAATAGTGTCTTCCTGCCTCGCCTCTTCCACAACACCACTTGGCCGGAGAGCATCAAGAATGAATTCTTCTTGGAAATATACCACTTCATGACCTCTCTTACAGGTAGAGTGGTGCCTCTACCATTTAGCTGTCTTGTAGTGCTGCCCTCCTCTGGTTCCCTCCACCCTGATATTGGTCCCTGGCCTGTGTTTTGTTACACACTTGTTGCCTTGCTCTGTGCTCTATTGTTGGAGCTGTCTCGGACCCAGCATAAGAGAGGGATTAAGTGGGTGAAGTAATAACTTTTGTTGAACCAACTTCTGTTGGGGAAAGAAACTAGCTTTAGAGATACTACCTCACCTGCCTTGTCCATTGATAGAGGGCCAGAATGGAACTGGTCCTTAGTAGCAAAAAGTTTTGCGTCTCATTCGTTGACTCAGTTTGTCGGTCAGTGTTCACTGATCAGGGTGAGGCTCCTTAAAGGTGTGCCATTATGTGCCATTCTCTGACTCCTCTGAGCAAATATAATCAGAGAAAAGAGATGTCTGTTCCACAATCCACCCCCCAAACCAGCTGCAGGAGAGAGGACCCAGAGAGAGGGATTGGCTGTGTACCAGCAGGTCTGTCTTTCTCCCTTCTCCAGATACACGTTCCAAAATGAAGGGCCGCACGGTTCTCTACATCCCGATTGAAGCCCTGACGATGAAGCCCGAAGTGGTGGTAAAAGACAAAGCGCTCGTACAGAGACTGGAAAGTGAGTAGCTCTGCAGCCCAGCTCTCTCGGGATCACAGTGCTGCACAGCCTAGGAGAGAGGCACAGTAACAAGATCAGTGTAATGGGAAGGGGGCTGGTTGGTGGGAATAAACTCAACAGAGGAGGTGGTGGGAATAGCAGTGAATAGAGTCTAAGTGAATTAACCTCCAGCAGCATATGAGCTGCATCCATCATTCCCAATCACTTGGAGGCTTGTCGGGGTCTGAAGAACACGTAGGATCTTTTGGTACTGTTATTGCTTTCACTTAGATATCCCTCAAGGAGCAGAAAGACACCAGGCAGTAAAAATTTTAAGCAGAGGTGAGGTCAGCTGGGAGGTTCAGTGATGGGACTCAGCATCCTCAGAACCTCCCCTAGGCACTATGCATGTAAAAGTATAAAAAGTATAAACCTGGTCTTATTGGTTACTATTAATAGTTACATGTAGGCTCCTGCCATGCTCCTGGTGGAGCGTGCTGCTGACTGTGTATCAGAGGTAGTAGTGCGGGGGTGACAGTCGGCTCTTCTGGAGAGGGGTGGCAGACTGGAGCTGGTACTCGTCAGGAGCTGGCTTAAAAGTTGGCTTCTGATGAACACTGGAGCCGAGGGAGCCAGCTGCCACCCTGCACTGCAGGGGTATGTTTATCGAAAAAGAGATGTAGTTTAAAGGGATGTAAATTAGACGTATCAAAATTGTAAATGAAGCTGGGATTTGAATTTCTCATGTTTCATTTGCATAATGGTAGCTGCGGCTTTTTTTTAAAAAAGCCGCTTTTCGAAAAAACAAAACAAAACAAAAAAACCGCGGTCAAGACAGGGATCCTTCAACAGAAATGCCCCTTTTCAAAAGATCCTGTAAGCCACGGCCGCCGTTATACAAATGAAGTGCGGGAAATTCAAATCACCCAGGAGACGGCCTTCAGATGCCTTTGATTGCAACAACTTCCATGTTCCAGGTCCTTGCAGGCCTTGCTCTTTTTGCACAGGTTAGCAGTAGGCAAACACCAACTACTAAATTCTCGGAACGTCCCTCTGAAGTGAAAAACACCCGTTCCACTGAATGCCCTGATTTGCTACTCTGAAAGGCATCACTCACACCAGGTTGTTAGATCCAACTAAGGATCTCCAATCTGATTGTTTTACGCCCTAAGTATCCCCAACTATATATAATGCCTGGTTCACTGGGTTTTAAAAAGTGCGCCCTTTGCCTTTGGCATCCGCTCCCAGGGTTTTCTCGAAAACGCTTTCGGTGGTAGCAGCACATCTGCGCCACAGAGACATCATATTTACTTACTTGGACGACTGTCTCATAAAGGGCAGATCATGACAGGAGACGTCCCACAGTCATGTTATTCAGACAGACCTTCGACTCCCTGAGCAGAAGACCACAGTGAAGCCAACTCAAACCATAAACTTCATAGGCGCCAGACTCGATTCTGTCTTGGCACAGGCGTATTTACCGATAGAACGATTCCATGCAATACAAGATTTGGTAACCATCCTCGTACACGCCCCTACGGTGTCGATACTCACTTGTCTGCAACTGATGGGACACATGGCCATTACCCCATTCACGGTGCATCATGCACGACTATACTTCCGTTGCCTTCAACATTGGCTGGCTTTAGTATACATTCCCACAAGGCATAGCATTCAGAAGTCAGTAGCTCCTTCTATGTCTACAGCTCCCTGTCATTGTGGACCAACTCGCATAATCTCATGGCAGGTGTCCCGTTCCATCGTCCTCAACCTACCAGTCAGGTAACAGATGCCTCCCTTACTGACTGGGGCACACATATGGACGGCATGAAGGTCCAGGGCAGGTGGTCAGCTTCAGAAGGGGCTTTTCACATAAATCTTCTTGAGCTCAGAGCTGTCTTTCATGCGTGCAGACATTTCCATGTCTACATAGCTGAAACAACCATGAGAATATTGACTGACGATATCACAACAATGTATTACATTAATTGGCAGGGAGGAGCACGTTCACGTTCCCTGTGTGCAGAAGCAATCTGATTGTGGAATTGGTGCATTCGAAATGACATCACCTTAATAGCATCCTACTTACCTGGCACCAAAAATGCTATTGTGGACTCTCAATCACGAGTGAGAAATATGTGCAGACATCCTTTGATGCATTTTCTGCTTGTGGGGAACTCCTCAAATAGATTTATTCGCCGCCGGTGACAACACAAAGTGCTGGCACTTTTGCTCCAGGACGGTCATTGGAAAGGGACTGCTAGGAGACACGTTCCTAATCAGCTGGAAGATGTCGCTGCTTTAAGCATTTCCCCTGACTGTGCTCATACCCAGAGTACTAGAGAAAATCAGTATGGACTCAGCAGGGGTAATCCTCATAGCTCTGGCATGGGCGAGACAACCGTGGTACCCGTTCCTCCGCCTAATGCCTCTGCAGCTACCTTACCCTCTTCCTCCCCTGCCGGACCTTCTTTCTCAGAATCACGGCTCTGTCCTCCATCACAGGCCAGAGACTCTGCACTTAATGGCCTGGCTCCTGACTGGTTCAAGGCAGCTGAGCATCTCTGCTCAGAACAGGTACAAGCTGTCTTAGTGCATAGTAGAAGGAAGTCTACTCAAATAACTTACCTTGAGAAATGGCGAAGGTTTGTGCTCTGGTACTCTGACAATTGGATCGACCCCAATACATCGCTCCTCCATCAGATCCTCGATTACGTCCTTCACCTTTAACGAACAGGACTTTCTATCTCGTCGCTGAAAGTACATTTGGCAGCTATCCGTGCTTTTCATCATCCCATAGAAGGGGTATTGATATTTGCTCACCCAATCACTAAAAGATTCATAAAAGGTCTGACGAACCTTAATTCCCTACGTAGACAACCACCCCCCTCCTGGAACCTGGACTTAGTATTGGATACTCTAATGTATCCTCCATTTGAACAGTTAGTCACGACATCTCTCCAAATGCTTACAATGAAATTGGTTTTTCTCTTGGCAATCACATCTGCACGCAGAGTCAGTGAGTTGGCTGCTCTAATGGCAACACCATCATTCACATCGTTTACCAAAGATTCAGTCATATTGCGTCTACCCCTTGTTTTTATTCCCAAAGTTTGTTCTGATTTTCATATCAATGAACCCATAGTGTTACCTTTTTATCCGAAACCTCACTCTTCTCTACAACGAGCTCTGCTCCATACACTTGACATACGCCGAGCACTTTCCTTTTACATTGACAGAACCTGAGAATGGCATAGAAGGGATTGGCTGATAGTATCAATTGCAGAACGATCCAAAGGCAACACCTTATCCAACCAACGTATTGCAAGGCTTATAGTGACATGCATTATCACCTGCTATGCCATTCTCAATAAACCTCTCCAATCCCAACCAAAAGTCCACTCTACGAGAGCAGTAGCTACTTCTACAACCTTCATGCGAGGAGTCCCATTGAGTGATATTTGTCAAGCGGCTACCTGGTCATCTAATGCCACATTCATAGACCATTATGCAGTCATACAACATTTGGCCACTGATTCCACTGTCGCTTCAGCAGTATTTTTAATTACTGATAAACCTTAACTCCAGAGTGCATTCTGAGTACTGCTGTGTAGTCGACTACAGTGGAACACCCATGGAGACCACTCAAAGAATAAGTTATTCACCTTCGTGAAGTAACAATGGTTCTTAGAGATGTGTCCTTGTGGTTGCTCCTCGTCCCACCTCCTCCCCGCTCCGGAGCTTTGTCTCTTTCTCACTACAGATAACCTAGCAGTGGGAGGAGCTGGTGGGAGCTGAACCACACATGACGATCAAAGGGCATGAACAGCACGAGAAGCTGACCACGCATGCGCGGTCCGTCTGATACGGCTACTGAAAATCTCCGACCTGCAGCACTGGGACAAGCTCGACACCTGCAGTGGAGCACCCACAGGGATACATCCTGAAGAAACATTGTTACGGCACAAAAGTGAGTAACTTCTCCATCCTCTTGGGAACCTCCTTTCTGGAAGTTGAAGGCTGCTATCAAACCCCCCCCCCCCACTCTTCTCTTCAGCAGACTAAACAAACCCAAATCCCTCAGTCTCTCCTCATAGGTCATGTGCTGTAGCCCCCTAATCATTTTGGTCACCCTCCGCTGGACCCTCTCTACATCCTTTCTATAGTGGGGGCCCAGAACTGGACACAGTACTCCAGATGTAGCCTCACCAGAGTTGAATAAAGTGGAATAATCACTTCTCTAAGGGTATGTCTACACTACCCTCCTAGTTCGAACTAGGAGGGTAATGTATGCATACCGCACTTGCTAATGAAGCCCGGGATTTGAATTTCACGAGGAGTAACGGTAGTTCGGAATAGGACCCTAGTCCGAACTGCCTAGTTCGAGCCCCATGTAGCCGCGCTACACGGGGTTCGAAGCAGCGGGGATTTAAAAATGGCAGCTCCCCGCTTATGCTAATGAAGCCCGGGAAATTCAAATCCCGGGCTTCATTAGCAAGTGCAGTATGCATACATTACCCCGCTAGTTCGAACTAGCGGGGTAGTGTAGACATACCCTAAATCTGCTGGCTATGCTCCTCCTAATGCAACCTAATATGCTATTAGCCTTCTTGGCTATAAGGGAACATTGTTGACTCATATCCAGTTTCTCATCCACTGTAATCCCCAGGTCCTTTTCTGCAGAACTGCTGCTTAGCCAGTCGGTCCGCAGCCTGTAAGAGTTCTTGGGATTTTTCCGTCCCAAGGACTCTACACATGTCTTTGTTGAACCTCATCAGATTTCTTTTGGCCCAATCCTCTAATCTATCTAGGTCACCCTAGATGGAATTGATCATTCCATCTATTCTACCAGAATTCATCCAGCATCTACCAGGCATATAGACATGTCTGGTATGGAAACCCATGGATGCCACCTCCAGTGGCCTATCCACCACAGCGCCACTACTGGAATCCAGTCATGTTATAGAAACCAGCATCCCAGGAAACATGCCACGATACAACAATGCTCTCATCCATCACAATCATTGTCTCTTCAGCTTCAGTAGGACACAGAGGACAGTCACAACAATGACCCATCTCTGGATACTTCTCCTGACACAAACATATCTTCCTTGCCTGATGAAGCCATCATGCGTCCCCCACCTACCACCACAGATGACTTTTCACACTTTCAGAACCTCTTTAAGCGGGTCTCTGCAGAACTCAGCATCCAATTGCAAGAGGTTACGGAGAACCAACATGAACTTACAGACAGACATCCTATAATCTGTAGCATCCTCAAAAATAGCCTTACCTAGCAACTGTCCAGTTATAGAACCTGCTAATATCATTTGGCAAACATCTGCCATGGCCACACCCATGTGCAAAAGAGCACATAAGAAATACTATGTCCCATCTAAAGGTTCTGAGTTCCTCTTTACTCACTCAGCACCCAACTCACTGGTGGTGGAGGCTGCCCTCCAAAAAAATAAACACCATGAGTTTAGGTCCACCCCATCTGACCTTGACAGTAAAAGGCTTGATTTATTAGGGTGCAAGGTCTGTATGTCATCCATGTTGCAGTTCCGTGTTGCTAATTATTCAACCTTACTAAGCAAATACTACCACAGGAATTATTCCAAACTCAATGACTTTTATTGCAGACATACCAGAGGCTAAGAAACAACAATATAAGGCTGTAATTGCTAAGGGACATACAATTTCTAGAACAGCTTTGCAAGAAGCTCTAGATGTGGCAGACACAACTGCGAGATCTACGGCTACCACAGTTGTCATGAGGCAAGCCTCTTGGTTCAACTCTGCCTCCTTCCCTAGGGAGATCCAATCCACTGTTGACGGCGAGAAACTGTTCACAGCCAACACCAATGAGGTGCTGCATACAGTGAAAGATTCCAAGATGACACTCAGATCCCTTGGCATCTACAATCTGGCACCTAGAAGGCGACAGTTTAGGTATCAGCCATACCCTAGACCGAGATACCCTCGATATACTCAACGCAACCCCAGGAAGGATCAGCAGCAACAACAGCAAAATCGAAATAGATCACAGCAACGTTGCCCATCTTCCAATACCATGCAACAATCCCAGCAGACCAATAAGCAGATTTGAGACAAACGTTGAGGGCCTGGAAAGCCACTTGCCTTCTCCAATGCCACCATCCTCTCACAACTTCTTCCAACACCGCCGCTTCCTGTTTTACCAAACAGTTACATTATTCCTGTTATGACCGTACCCTCTTCCCCATTCCTCTTCAAGGACCACTTTTACAAGACTCTTCTCCAACAGGAGAGACAACACCTCCTCCTCCCCCTGGAAGCAATAGAAACAGTCCCTTCACAGTTCGTAGATAAGGATTTTTATTCTCACTGCTTCCTCACTGAGAAGAAATTGGGTGGATGGGTGGCCAGTCTTAGACCTGAGAGCATTGATTAAGTACATTCGGAAACAAAGATTTAAAATGGCGATACTCGCTGTGACAGAGCAACTGGTTCTCATCCCTCAACTTGCAAGATACTTATTTTCACGTCTCTATTAATTCAGCTCATAGACATTTTCTCTGATTTGTCCTAGGTTCAAATCACTACCAATACAAGGTACTCCCTTCGGCCTATCTACTGCTCCGAGGGTATTTTCCAAAGTATTATCTGTCATCAGTGCCTAATAATAACATTTTGCTTTTTTATATTCCCTTACCTGGATGATTGCCTCCTCAAGTATGCTCCAAACTCGACTCTCATTGCAGTATGTCTGTCATGATGTACATCTTCAAAAGTCTCAGCCTGCAAATAAACAAAACAAAGTCTACTTTACTTCCAACACAGAAAATATAATTCATAGGGGCTCACCTGGATTCCACAATGGCTATTGCCTATCTTCCCACAGAAAGATTCCACAAAATAGCTGAACTAGTACGCAGGCTACTGTCCAGCCACAAAATTATGGCTCACGATTGCCTGCTGTTACTGGGGCACATGGCTGCATGCAATTTTGTAGTAATAAATGCTCGCCTATACATGCAATGCCTTCAGGGTTGGCTCAGGAGGGTATACAAACCCAGTATACACCAATTATTCTGTCTGTCCCCACAACAGTGAGGCAGTCCCTCGAATGGTGGACAGTACTTGAGAATCTCTGTTCGGGGGTTCCATTTTTCACACCAGAGCACTCCATCACCATAACTACAGATGCTTTCCTCACTGGGTGGAGAGTACACTTACAACAACTATACAGGAGGCCCCTGCTTTGCAACAGCCCGACTTATGAACCCCTGCACTTATGACCTTTTCTGTAAGTGCGGAAGGGGCCAAAATCCCCCGACTTATGTCCTCGGCTCCGCATTTATGACAGCATATAACACCTGTTGTAAATACGGGCTCGAGTTACAATGCCCTCGACTTGCGACGCTATATCCGGAACCGATCATGTCGCGAGTTGGGGGCAGCTTGTACAGCTCAGGGATTGTGGTCTAACTGAGAGGAACCTCTATATACACGTCCTAGAATTTCGAGCCATATGGTATGCATGTGAACAATTCCTTCCCTTTGTGACTAACAGTCATGTCAGAATATACAGACAATATGGTGACTATTGTGATGGGGCGTGGTCACAATGACCCCTTAGGGGTGTCTCGTGGGGTGCTGACATGGCCACTGCCACTCACTTTCCTGTTCGCTGGGGCTCCTCACCACCTGGTCCTGTTGGGCCAGCTCTGCTGGTCTCCCCTAGCCAAGGCCACGAGCTGAGGTCCCTGCCCTCACCAAGAAGCAGTTCAGCCACTGAACCACTTCAGGTACAAGGAGAGTGCAGTTTAGAGCCTAGCCTCCTGAGAGAGCACTCCCTGGATGGGATCAAACTCTGAAGAATTAGGTAAGCCACCTTTAACAATGAAAGGGGGAATGTGCACACTGGTTGCCCCCCAAGTAACAATTGCTTACACGGGGTTTGATAGAAAATGAAAATGGTTTTATTAAGTTGAAGCAGTAGGATTTAAGTAGCAATAAGTGAAAATAGGCAGAGCAAAGTAGGTTACATAGCAAAAGAAACAAAAATGCTTGGCTAATTCTACACTGAAACCTCAGTACAAACGTAATCAAACTGACCCTAAAAGCTCTTTTCCAGATGCCACCCTAAACCAGGGCTGTCTTCCTTCCCTGGGGTCTCAGGCTCCCTCCTCCAGGTGCAGCTCAGCCCAATGACCTCGACCTCTCCTCTCCTATTCTTTTTGTTAAAGGATTGAGGCCACTCCCTACCAACCCCTGCTCAGGCTGAAGGACAGAAGAGATAATTTAATAGTTGAGGGTAACACCCTCCATGTCTCTCGTTCATACATTTGAAACTCACAAATTATTCCCCACTCCCTGTGTCTAATTTTACACACACAAATGATACATACAACGGAGTAAGATAAAGAGAACCAGTGTCTTGTGACATGAAGATTGATGGGTTACGCAAAATGATTTGCTCCAAACACTTTTGAGATATGTATATTCATGTCCATAAATCCATTTCCAAAAGCATGGGAGGGTGTCCGTCACAACTATGTTTTATATAACTTAACAGGGTGGAGCCTGATCACATGCACTATGCACAGAATCCATGACTCTCTGGAACTGGTGCATAAAACACAGGGCCAAAATCACTGCCTTTCATCTCCCAGGCAATCTCAATACTATGGCTGACGGGGTCAGCCCAGCACTACCTCCCAAACACGAGTGGCAGATCAACCATGACATCTTAGTGTGGATCTTCCACCAATGGGGCCACCCCACCATTGATCTCTTTGCCACTCAAACCAACAAGAAGCATCATCTCTTCTGCTCCAGAGTGGGAATGGGGAAGGCGTCCCTAGGCGATGCCTTCCTAATTAGTCGGTCCTCTCACCTACTGTATACATTCCTTCCCATACTGCTCCTAAACAGTCATACACAAAGTAAGAACAGACAAGGTCAGAATGATACTCATAGCTCCATCGTGACTACGACAGCCTTGATTTCCCATACTAACCAGAATGTTACGGATTCCACTAATCCCTCTACCAGAGACCCCAGATCTCCTCTTCCAACTGGGAACCCCCACGAATTATCCCAATGTTCACATGTTGTACCTCAAAGCAGGGTACATTTCTGCATAAGAATTGGAATGTTGAGAATCTATACAACGGGTACTACTCCATAGCAGGGCCCAGAACACCTGCAAGACATACAGTACATTCAGAAATGAAAGAGATTTTCCATATGGTGTTCGGATCATAAATTCTCTCTGTTGATGGCCTCCGTACCCCCTTATCCGTGAGTACTTATTGCACCTTAAACAGTCAGGCCTTGCCACTAGTTCCATAAAGGTATATTTGCCTGCTATAACTACTTTTCACTTTAAGGTAGATGATTCCTCAATCTTTGCACATCCCATCACAAAAAGATTTCTAAAAGGCCTGCAAGCACTTTATCCAGAGGTTTCCTCACTAGGGATGTTAACTAGTGATTAATTTACTAGTTGAATAGTCGATGGGAATACCACGTGGAGCCCAGAGCCAGCTGGAAGTCCTGCTGTCTCTGGGCTCCACGTGGGCTCTTCTGCTTTGAAAGGCACAAGAGCCCCAGCGGGGACTTTTGTACATTTCAAAGCGGAAACGCTCACATGGAGCCTGGGGTCAGTGGGGAACTCAGGCTCCATGCTGCACTTCCTCTTTTGAAATGCACAAGAGCCCCCGCTGGGGACTCTTGTACATTTCAAAGTTGGCACAAAGCCTGGGGTCAGCTGGGGAGTCCCTAGCTGATCCCGGGCTCCAAGTGGTGCTGCTGCTTTGAAATGTTGTGCGGAGACCGGGGTTAGCGGAGCCCTCTGGGGCTCTTGTACGTTTCAAAGGCGGAACGCAGAAGTGCCTATTGACTAGTCAGCTGTGTGGCGCTGCCCCTTGAAACATTGCAGCAACATTTCAAAGGGGCAGTGTCCCATGGAATCTGGGGTCAGCTCTGTGCAGCGCTGCCCCTTTGAAACACTGCCAAGGCATTTCAAAGTGGCAGCTCTGCGTGGAGCCCAAGATGCTGGGCTTTGTGTGGCTCTGATGCTTTGAACTAACTCCCTCTTTCCCCTCCTCTTGCTGCCTCTATCTGATAGAGACAGCGGGGGCAGGGGGGAGAGGGGAAAGCGACTAGTCGACTATCCTGTCTACTTTCCAATACGCAAATGCTTCCGATAAGCAAGTGCTTACTTGTCCTTAATATCCCTATTTCTCACCACCTGAACCGTGGGATCTGCACTTATTACTGAATGCGCTTACATGGCTCCCCTGTGAACCAAAGGCTACATCCTCCCTATTACACTTATCTATGAAAACAGTCAGTGTTCCTGGTAGCCATTACATCAGCCAGATGAATGGGAGAAATTGCCATGCTTATGGCAGATCCTCTGTACGCAACCTTTTTTAAGGATAAGATTACCTTAAGAATGCAGGGGAGTTATCAGGAAGGCCAAAGCGCAATTGGAATTGCAGCTGGCAAGGGATGTGAAGGGTAACAAGAAAGGTTTCTACAATCATGTTAGCAATAAGAGGGTGATCAGAGAGGGTGTGGGGCCCACACTGGAGGAGGGAGAGAACCTAGTGACAGATGATGTGGGAAAAGCTGAAGTACTCAATAGTTTCTTTGCCTCTGTCTTCACGGACAAGGTCAGCTCCCAGACAAATGCCCTAGGCAATGTAGTATGGGAAGGAGGTGGACAGCCCTCGGTGGGGAAAGAACAAGTGAGGAATTATTTAGAAAAGGTAAACATACACAAATCCATTTAATGCATCCGAGGATACTGAGGGAGTTGGCAAATGTCATTGTGGAGCCTTTGGCCATTATCTTTGAAAACTTGTGGAGATCGGGAAAGATCTCAGATGATTGGAAAAAAGGCAAATGTAGTGCCCATCTTTAAAGAAGGGAAGAAGGACAATCCAGGGAACTACAGACCAGTTAGCTTTTCCTCAGTCCCTGGAAAGATCATGGAGGAGATCCTCAAGGAATCCATTTTGAAGCACTTGGAAGAGGGGAAAGTGATCAGGAATAGTCAACATGGATTCACAAAGGGCAAATCGTGCCTGACCAGTCTGATTAGCTTCTATGATGAGGTAACTGGTTCTGTGGATATGGGAAAGTCAGTGAATGTGATATACCTTGACTTTAGCAAAGTTTTGATACGGTCTCCCACAATATTCTTGCCAGGAAGTTAAGGGAATATGGATTGGATACATGGACTGTAAGATGGATAGAAAGCTGGCTAGACTGTAGGGCCCAACGGGTAGTGATCAACGGCTTGATGTCAGGTTGGCGGTTGGTTTCTAGCGAAGTGCCCCAAGGATCGGTTCTTGGACCAGTTTTGTTCAACATCTTTATTAATGACCTGGATGAGGGGATGGATTGCACCCTTAGCAAGTTTGCGGATGACACTAAGCTAGGGGGAGAGGTAGATATGCTGAAGGGCAGGGATAGGGCCCAGAGTGACCTGGACAGATTCAGGGGCGGCTTGTCCATATAGACAAACTAGGCAGTTGCCTAGGGCGCCAAATTAAATGGGGCGCCAAATGGTGGCACAATATCATTGAGAGGTTTGGGGGGGGAGGCGCCGATTGCATGGTTCACCTAGGGCACCAGTTGCTGACAGCTAGTCTAGGGCTGACCCTGGACAGATTAGAGGATTGGGCAAAAAGAAATCTGATGAGGTTCAACAAGGACAAGTGCAGAGTCCTGCACTTGGGATGGAAGAATCCCAAGCATTGTTACAGGCTGGGGACTGAATGGCTAAGTAGCAGTTCAGCAGAAAAGGACCTGGGGATTACAGTGGATGAGAGGCTGGACATGAGTCAACAGTGTGCCCTTATAGCCAAGAAGGTTAATGGCATATTAGGGTGCATTAGGAGGAGCACTGCCAGCAGATCCAGAGAAGTGATTATTCCCCTTTATTCAGCTCTGGTGAGGCCACATCTGGAATATTGTGTCCAGTTCTGGGTCCCCCACTATAGAAAAGATGTGGACGCATTGGAGAGGATCCAGCGGAGTGTGACCAAAATGATTAGGGGGCTGGAGCGCATAACCTATGAGGAGAGACTGAGGGATTTGGGTTTGTTTAGTCTACAGAAGAAAAGAGAGAGGGGGAGGGGGGAATTGATAGCAGCCTTCAACTTCCTGAAGGAAGGTTCCAAAGAGGCTGGAGAAAGGCTGTTCACAGTAGTGACGGATGGCAGAACAAGGAGCAATGGTCTCAAGTTACAGTGGGGGAGGTCTAGGTTGGATATTAAGAAAAACTATTTCACTAGGAGGGTGGTGAAGCACTGTGATGGGTTCCCTAGGGAGGTGGTGGAATCTCTATCCCTAGAGGTGTTTAAGTCTCGGCTTGACAAAGCCATGGCTGGCTTGATTTAGTTGGGATTGGTCCTGCCTTGGGCAGCGGGCTGGACTTGATGACCTTCTGAGGTCTCTTCCAGCTCTATGATTCAGTACCCCCCGAAATTCTTAATCAAAATACGCTCTTCCTTCGATCTCAACCTGATGATACATCCCCCCCACTTCTTTCCGAAGCCTCATGCCAACTCCTTCGAATCAAAGATGCACACACTTGACTTTCAAAGGCCTTTTCTTTCTGCCTGCATCATATAAAGCCATTTAGATCTTCTAGGCTTTTCGTTTTCATAGCAAACCTTAATAAAGATTAACCCATCTCTTCACAGAGACTTTCTTATTGGATCTCGGACTGTATTAGACTTTGTTATTGTCCTTCACTAATCCTCCTACGAATATCTGAGTGCATTCCACTAGAGAGCCATGTCTACCGCAATAGCCTTTCTATGCAAGGTTTCCATTGTGCACATTTGCCGAACTGCTACATGGGCATCAACGCAGATGTTCACAAAGCATTATGCACTACCTCAAGGACCATTATCCAACTTTAAGTTCCCCAAGGCAGTCCTTTCCACTGCCTTCATGCCAGATCCAAAGTCCCTGCCTCCTTGAATTATGTGGAGCACTCATGAGGACATCTCTCTCTCGAAGAGGAGGTTACTCACGTGTGCAATAACTGACATTCTTCAAGATGAGTGTCCCTGTGGGTGCTCCACTACCTTCCCTTCCTCCCCTCTACTTCAGGGTCTCTGGCCTCTTCAAGTGATCTCTTGTTGAGGTAGAGAAGGAATGGGGGTGGGAGGAAGCACATGCATGCACAATACCAGCACTCGGAGCACGTGGCTCTGAATCTGCGCATGCACGGTCCCAGAGACATAGCTCTCGGACTCCAATCCATGGCGCACGGGAGCACTGACACCTGATATGGAGCACCCACGAGTATACTCATCTCGAAGAACATCAGTTACTGCACAGGTGAGTAATCTACTCTTACACAAGTAGTCCATTTACTTAACAGCACTGAGGCTCATTTGTTATATACATGCACATGTTTTGAGGCTTTTCTCAAGTCTGTTGTACTCTACCTAGGTCTGAATTAGAGCTTGTCTACTGTATAGTATCTACAGTGGCATAACTACTGTAGTGCAGATGCTATCTAGTGACATCTAGTGAAACTGAGCAGTATCCCAGTGGACACTGTGAGTGCGTCTAGACCCATGGTCACCAACCCGTCGATCGTGATCGACTGGTTGATTGTGAGGCCTTGAACAGTCGCTCGCGGGGGTGGGAGGGGAGTTGGGCCCAGAGGAGGCACGTACTGGCTTCCCTCTGGGGCGAGTGGCAGAATCCTGGGAGGAGGCAGATACAGTGGACCCTCTGCTGCCACTGGCACCCTGCTCCCCAGACCTCACTCTCCGAACTCTGTCCCCACTCTCCTGTCCCCAGCTACAGAACTCTGTCCCCACTGGCACCCTGTCCCCAGCTGCAGAAACCTGTCCCCACTGGCACTCTGTCCCCTGCTGCAGAACCCTGTCCTCTGCCCTCCCAGCACCCTGTTCCCTCTCCCCAGACCCCAGCCGCAGAACTGTCCCCACAAAATGTATAATTATAAATGGTTCACTTTAGATTTATATAGCATGAATAAAAAACAGACCATTTATTTCATAACTATAAATGTGATTTTAATTGTATATATTACATAATTTAAAAATAAATTGTTTATCAGAGTGTGTAAGTAAGGGCTGGGGATAGCAAGTGATGGACAGGAGGAGAATAGAGAGGGCGGGGCTTCAAGGAAGGGGCGGGGAGGTAGATCTTCACCTGTTCTGAGATTTAAAAAGTGATCTTGGGTGTAAAAAGGTTGGAGACCACTGGTCTAGACTATACCTCTCTGTCGACAGAGAGAAGTAGATTAGGCACATCGAAATTGCTAAGGAAGCAGGGATTTAAATATCCGGTGCTTCATTAGCATAAACATGGTCACTGCGTTTTTTTTCGAAACGGAGCTGCTTCTTCGGGTAGTGTCCCTGTGGGTGCTGCACTTTGGGTGTCAGGCTCGTCCAGGCTCGTTCAGAGATCTTTCAGCCGTTGTCTGCTGGACTGCGCATGCGCGGCAGCCATCTTGTGACTTTTTGCGCCGTTTCTGGTCGCACGGTCCAGCTCCCGCCAGTTCTTCCTGACCGTCTTTGGGTGCAGATGGAGAAACAGCTCCCTCTTGCGTTGATCCTGTCAGGACTGAGAGAGGAGAATTTGTATATAGTTAATTAGTTAATGTTACAGAAGTTAGATTCTAGTTAGCGCTTTTAAAAAAAACAAACAAAAAAACCCCCAACTTTTTCTCTCACCATGCCTGGGTCACCAGGCTTCAAAAAATGCCTGATGTGCCGAGAGTCAATGCCTGTGTCATATGGGCACTCCTGATGTATAAGGTGCCTTGGCGAAGGACATATTCCCCAATAGTGCCCACACTGTACAAAGCTGACGGCCAGGGCACGCCGCAACCGGGAGATGCGGCTCAAGATGCTCTTATTCGATAAGGCACTTCGACCACAGGCAGAAACCCTAGCTCAACTGCTGTCTCTCCCCGCCACGACTCGTCGGCCTTCCCCCAAGGCGACGAGCTCAGAAAAGAGCTGATCGCTGTCTTGCTCCTTACCAGCACACAGAGTGAGCCCGGGAGATAAGCCGGGTACCTTGGGGATAGCGGCAGCCCAAAGCCACCTAAAGACAAACCGGTGTGTAGTACACCAGCACCGAGCCTGGCGGTACGTTCGGCACCAAGATCAAAGTTGGCACCGACGTCAGCACCAGTCATGGAATCGGTATCGTCAGCACCTGCCCCATCTCCCTCTGACCTACCGGCACCGGAGACTATATCGGTGCAGCATGCATCTCATTCCCCGGCACCGACAAACTCGGTACCGGGACGCACTGTAGTGATGCACAGGGTGCCAACTCCACCGGCACTGATGCGTAAGGCACCGCCATACTCTGCATTGAAACCATCGGCACCAGCGCAGCACTCTCGAACACCTCCATACTCGCGCCGAATTTCAACACCTAGCGTGACACCACCCGTGCCTCTTATGTAAGAGCCCCCCGCAACCTCCCCTGCAACCTTTCTTCCACTGGCAGAGGAGGAGCAGCGAGTCCACAACAGGGGATCTTTTCCCCCAAACCTCTTTCTCCATCTTCAACTCAGCATGAAACCAAGCAGCTCCAACCTAGTGTCTCCCCTCAACCAAGGCACTACTATCATTGATACTATTGCTCGCCATCTCCTTGCTATTCTCGGCACAGATCCTGATCCCCAAGGTCTTCCTCATATTCCAGGAGCTCTCTGGGACGACCACAGGCGTAGATACCAACCTTGTTACGATGATCACTGGCATAGATACCATAGCCATCGAGAGCGATATTCCCATGCAACTCGCACTTCACCTTCACCAGTTCTGTCATTCACAACTTGTGACAGGAGTAGATCCCCCTCCTTGCCCTCAGCCAGACCATCTACTCCATCCAGTGATCAACCACCAACAGAACAGCCCACCATGGAAGTAGTGCACACCTCTGACACGGAGGCATCACATCAAAGGTCACCTACAGACATGGCATCTTCTTTGCCAGATGATGCCATCCTCACTGGAGACACTTCACCGTCAGATGACCTGAAGAAATTTCAGTTGTTGTTCAGGCGGGTAGCCGACACCCAGAACGTACAGTTAACGGAGGTCCAACAGAAACAACATCATCTGTTGAGATACTTACATCCTTCCTCCCACTCATCCAAGGTCGCTTTCCCACTGGACGAGGCCATACTTGAAATTGCCAATGGGATATGGCAAACTCCTGCCATTGCGCTGCCGACCAATAAAAAGGCTGACAAAAAGTATTTCATCCCAGCCAATGGGATGGAATTCTTGTTTAACCATCCCCAGCCTAACTCCTTGGTCATCGACGCAGCTCAACAATGGGCCAAAACCCCGAGTAGAAAACCACCACTGGAGATAAGGACAAGAAGTGCCTAGATCTCTTGGGCAGACAGGTGTACTCCTTGGCCACGCTAACGCTCCGAATGGCCAATTACGTGGCGCTGTTAGCGAATCACAACTTTGACAGTTACGTGAAGTTAGTTCCCCTACTCGACCACCTTCCATATACTAAGCGACAGTTGCTCAAGGCTATTATTCAAGAGTGCTACATCGCCTCTTGTTCAACGCGTCACATCACTCTGGACACAGCGGATGAAGCAGCAAGGATGACAGCAACTTCTGTCGTAATGCGCACAGATGGCTCCACATGTCAGTGGTTCTGAGGAAGCTCCACATGTCAGTGGTTCCGAGGGAGCTTCACTCTAAAGTCGAAGACTTGCCCTTCGACAGACAAGGCCTCTTTGTGGACAAGACAGACCAGCTGCTTCACTCTGGCAAAGATTCGCACACCACGCTCAGGACTTTGGGCATGTATATGCCACCATATCTACGGAAAAAGTACATGCCCTATCAGAGACAAAGACCTTTTTCTTATGTGCAGCCACAATACGAGCACCAGCGACCTAGTCAATGGTCTCAAAGAGGATGGCCACAAGCTGCCAGACCAACAAATCAGCAACAAACCAAACAGCAAGTTTGACGCGTGGATTGAGGGATTGCAAGCCATTCAAATACTACTTGCCTCAAATGCCAGTACTATGCTTTTCCACCATCACTTAAGGCCCTTTCACCATCGCTGGGCTGCAATAACAACAGACAGATGGGTCATGCAGCTAATAACAGCGGGCTACGTAATTCCCTTTTACGTCCCTTCCTCCTACTACCCCTTCCCTCCCGTCACTCTTCAGGGACCCATCTGACGAACTCCTCTTCAAGCGGGAGGTAGCTCACCTGATCGACACTGGAGCAATAGAGAGGGTACCAGAGCCCTTCCAAGGGAGGGGTTTTTACTCCTGCTATTTTCTAACACTGAAAAAGTCGGGGGGTTGGAGACCTATATTGGACCTTCGCGATCTCAATCAATATGCAGCATTTCAAGATGGTGACCCTAACAACCATCATACTGGCACTCGAGCAACAAGACTGATTTGCATCCCTCGGTTTACAAGATGCCTATTTCCATGTAACAGTTCATCCAGCCCACAGGCACTTCCTTTGCTTCCTGGGAGGCTCCGATCACTATCAGTACAAGGTCCTGCCATTCGGCCTTTCTTCAGCCCCAACGGTGTTTTCCAAAACACTGTCTGTAGTGGCAGCCTTCCTACGTTGACTGGGAGTCATAATTTTTCCTTACTTAAATGACTGTCTTCTCAGAGCCCGATCATTTGACGAAGCCTTAAGCTCACAAGAAGACTGCTCTTCGACACCTTGGGTCTTAGAATCAACGTCTAAAAGTCATCTCTCGTACCTCAGCAGACCATAAAGTTTATAGGCACTCGCCTCGACTCCATCATGGCACACGCCTACTTACCCGACTCCAGACTTTGTACTATTCAGGATCTTGTGCAGGTTCTCACTATAAGCCCCATAGTCTCTGTGCTTACCTGTCTGCAGTTGATGGGGCACATGCTCGACTACACTTCCGATGCCTCCAGCACTGGATATCTACAGTATACGCACCTCACAAGCGTGACGTCCACAGAATGGTCATTGTACCAAACACGATCAAGCAATCCCTGAAGTGGTGGACCATCCCTCACAACATGCTGACAGGTATACTGTTTCACAGACCCTAGCCAACTGTCCAGGTGACAATGGACGCATCCCTACTCAGTTGGGAGGGCCCATATGCAGGGTAAGCAAGCTCAAGGTCGTTGTTCAGCACAGGAATCGCTATGCCTTATAAACCTGCTCGAGTTATGAGCTGTGTACAATGCTTGCAACCACTTCCTTCCCTGGATATGCAACCAGGGAGTGCGAATACTCACAGACAGTATGACAACTGTCTTATTATATAAGCTGACAAGGAAGAGCCCGCTCCCGTACACTGTGCAGGGAAGCCATGCGTTTGTGGAATTGGTGCAATTGCTACAATATCATGATTACGGTAGCATACCTCCCTGGGGATGACAACACGACAGCAGACATGCTCAGCAGGCGCTTTGTCCAACAGCGCAAATGGGTCTTACAGAGCATATTCTCCTGCTGGGGCTATCCAGCGGTGCACCTCTTTGCCAAGCAGTACAATGTGAAGTGTGCTTATTACTGCTCCAGAGCGGGCATAGGCCTCGCATCGAAGGGGGATGCCTTCCTATACAACTGGGGTCAGCAACTTCAGTACGCATTCCCACCCATTCCCCTAGTCCACAAGATCCTACAGAAAGCAGCCGTGGACAAAACAACACTAATCCTAGTAGCACCATTCTGGCCGCGCCAGACTTGGTTTCCTTACCTGTTCCACATGTTGCCTCATCTTCTGTATCATAGAATAATACAATACAAGGACTGGAAGGGACCTCGAGAGGTCATCGAGTCCAGTCCCCTGCCCTCATGGCAGGACCAAATACTGTCTAGACCATTCCTGATAGACATTTATCTAACCTACTTTAAATATCTCCAGAGATGAGGATCCCACAACCTCCCTGGGCAATTTATTCCAGTGTTTGACCACCCTAACAGTTAGGAACTTTTTCCTAATGTCCAACCTAAACCTCCCTTGCTGCAGTTTAAGCCCATTGCTGCTTGTTCTATCCTCAGAGGCCAAGATGAACAAATTTTCTCCCTCCTCCTTATGACACCCTTTTAGATACCTGAAAACTGCTATCATGTCCCCCCTCAGTCTTCTCTCTTCTAAACTAAACAAACCCAGTTCTTTCAGTCTTCCTTCATAGGTTATGTTCTCTAGACCTTTAATCATTCTTGTTGCTCTTCTCTGGACCCTCTCCAATTTCTCCACATCTTTCTTGAAATGCGGTGCCCAGAACTGGAGACAATACTCCACCTGAGGCCTAACCAGCATGGAGTAGAGCGGAAGAATGACTTCTCATGTCTTGCTCACAACACACTTGTTAATGCATCCCAGAATCATGTTTGCTTTTTTTGCAACAGCATCACACTGCTGACTCATTCAGTTGTGGTCCACTATAACCCCTAGATCCCTTTCTGCCGTACTCCTTCCTAGACAGTCGCTTCCCGTTCTGTATGTGTGAAACTGATTGTTCCTTCCGAAGTGGAGCACTTTGCATGTCTTTATTAAACTTCATCCTGTTTACCTCAGACCATTTCTCCAGTTTGTCCAGATCATTTTGAATTATGACCCTGTCCTCCAGAGCAGTCGCAACCTCTCCCAGCTTGGTGTCATTTGCAGACTTAATAAGCGTATTTTCTATGCCAATATCTAAATCGTTGATGAAGATATTGAACAGAGCCGGTCCCAAAACAGACCCCTGCAGAACCCCACTAGTTATACCTTTCCAGCAGGATTGTGAACTATTCATAACTACTCTCCAAGTATGGTTATCCAGCCAGTTATGCACCCACCTTATAGTAGCCCCATCTAAGTTGTATTTGCCTAGTTGATAGATAAGAATATCATGCTAGACAGTATCAAACGCCTTACTAAAGTCTAGGTATACCACATCCACTGCTTCTCCTTTATCCACAAGACTCGTTATCCTATCAAAGAAAGCTATCAGATTGGTTTGACATGATTTATTCTTTACAAATCCATGCTGGCTGTTCCCTATCACCTTGCCACCTTCCAAGTGTTTACAGATGATTTCCTTAATTACTTGCTCCATTATCTTCCCTGGCACAAAAGTTAAACTAACTGGTCTGTAGTTTCTTGGGTTGTTCTTATTTCCCTTTTTATAAATGGGCACCATATTTGCCCTTTTCTAGTCTTCTGGACTCTCTCATGTCTCCCATGATTTTCCAAAGATGATAGCTAGATTTCCTAATAGGCTTATTTTCTAATATAATGGATCTCTGCCTGAAGTGCAGAGAGTCTCTTCTAGGGCTCACCCATGTCAGTCCCCTCGTTTTTGCAATATATCAGAACACGCTTTGATATGATGTACTGAGGAACTAACAGACGCAGGTAACAAAATTGTTAAAAAGGCTAGAAACAGGAACCAAACTCTTGTCTTAAAGAGCAGATGGCCAGGCGTTCGGGAAGCCAACAGTGCAGCACCTCATAGAAGGGAGTTTTGGGACCAACATGGGCTACAGCAGTGGTCCCTAACCTTTTGGGGCTGCCGGGTGCCCGGGGGCAGCACCGCTCATGCACCTGGGGCAGGGGTTGTGCATACGCCGCATGCCCAGGGGTGGCACCGCACATGCCCTGCGTGCCCGGGGTGGGGGCCGCGCATGCACCAGGTGCTTGGGGTGCAAGAATAGCTCGGGCCGGCCCTGCTCACTAGGCGGGTGCACATAAATGCCCCAGCAGGCGCCATGGCGCCCGCGGGCACCGTGTTGGGGACCACTGGGCTATAGGAATCCATATCGTTCTGCTCAGCTTATTGCAGCTGCACCTGGGGTAAAGCAATACTTTAAAAAGTAGTTTCTGTCTTTTCTAAGTGTATTTTTGACCACAGCAGTGACTCAAGAGTATCACTCCTTCCTGCCCTCCTAACTCTGCTCCTTGGACATTTATGAATTACATTGGATCCAAATTCTTGATGCTAATGAATTTAGCTTTACAACCCCCACTCTGAAGTAGGGAAATATCATTGCCTGCAGTTCATAGAGCGAGAAACAGAAAGGCAGAGAGCTGATGTGACTTGCTCGAGGTGGCACGGATTAGTCCTGAATTTTAGTCCTTGTTTCTAATCACAAGATTAGGTCCCCTTCCCAGAATCCTGGAGTCTAGACTTCCTGTTTCTTTGCTGTAACCATGTTCCACTGGGGTCTGTTATTCAGCACCATGTGCTCCAGTAGAATATACCTATCCAGCTAGTGGAGGAGAAACAGAAAAATCCTTAAGCAGTAACGTAGATTGCTTCTCATACCCTGCCATCTAGGACTGGACACTAGAGCCCAGAAAAATGTCTGATTACCTAACTTCTTTGGGTTTGTCTGGCTTTTTGTTCCAGCTTCCATGATCCACTGGACGCGCCAGATCAAGGAGGTGCTGAGGGCACAGGAGGCAGTGGAGAGCAGGGAGAGCACAGGGCCACTGGAAGAGATTGAGTTCTGGAAGAACCGCTGCACTGATCTGTCGGAGATCAGCAAACAGCTCTGTAGGCAGGGGGTGAAGCATATAGAGTCCATCCTGCTGCTTTCCAAGTCCTCCTACGTGGCTCCCTTCCAAAGGCTGGCCAGGCAGATACAGGTAGGACGGAAGACCGGGCAAGGCTGTGCAGGGAGCTCTGTGAAGAGTAGACTGGAACTGTGTCCCCCTCTGGCTACCCTGATGTAAAATCTTGTGCCAAGTTCATGCTTGTAGGGTGCATGCTCTTCAGTCCCAATCAATAATTCCATTCCTAGTTTCAATCTCTCAATCCCAATCCACAATGCTCCTCACTTTTCCAGCCCTGGGTTCCCATTCTGAAGCACACAGCCCCACAGAACACATCACTCTCAATACGCTGCCCCCTGCTATGTCCTTCCTATACATAGCTCAGTGGCTTTCCCTCACTACCGACCTATAGCCCTCCCTACTATTCCAGTCCCACACTGTCCCACACAGCTTTGCTCATGCCCCTCAAATCTAGGCATTAAAGACAGCAATGAGGGAATGCACTTTTACTTTGGTGCAGGAATTGAAAAGGCCTTGAGAGTCTAACTTGGGCCTTGGAGCTTTGCAATCATAGCTTCTTGTGTTCACTTGGAGCCTAACAGATTCTGAGTCACCATGTTCCTGAGGATGGGATTGCCTTCTAGAAACCCAGATGAGATGGTCTCTTGGAGAACAGCCATGGTGATTTTCGCTTTGGACTCTGAGTTTTTTCTCTTCCCCTTGGGGTTTGCTTTGCAGGATGGGTCTGAGCAAGCTCAGTCGAACCTCCGATTCCTTTCCATCCTGAAAGAGCCATTCCAAGAGTTGGCCACACTGCGGCCCAAAGACATCCCTGACAAGCTTCCCCACCTCATCAGCCTCGTCCGCATCATATGGGTCAACTCACCGTACTACAATACCAGAGAGAGAATCACAGCCCTCTTCCGAAAGGTGGGGAGCTAGTGGTTAGAGCAAGGGGAGCTGGGAGTCCCAGGACTCCTATTTTCTGTCTCTGGCTGTGGGAGAGGACTGATGTCTAGTGGCTAGAGTAGAGGGCTTAAAGTCAGGACTCCTGGGTTCTCTCTCTGGCTCAGGGAGGGAAGTGAGGGCTGGTGGCTAGAGTAGAGGGCTGAAAGTCAGGACTTGTGAGCTCTGGCTCTGGGAAGGAAGTTGAGTTTACATGTTTAGAGCATGGTTGCATTATAGCCCACGTAGTGGCTATTCTGAGTCTCATTTGGCTTTGAACTTTACTAAGCTCTCTGCCTCAGTTATCTCTGGTGGCAGCAAGTTCCTGTGCTCTGCCTGAAATAATTTCCTCCAATCACTTTTAGGTGTGTTGCCATTGAAGTTCATGGGAAGCTAGATTCTGTTGCTAAAAATCACTGCCAGGGAATAGTCTTTGTTTACTTTAAGAGGCTTTGACAGAGCTAAACTGACCCTTGAATTGTTTCTCCTTAGATGAGCAATAAAATTATCCAGATGTGTTGTCGAGACATTTCCCTGGACCGGATTTTTGAGGGTTACGTGGTATCCAGCAGACAGTGTCTCCATGACTGTATATCATGTGTGAATGCGTGGAAGGACTGTTACCTGTATGCAGCTCAGATGCACAACAGGTGGGTAGCAGGACAGCCTGACAGCTGTGCTCTGCAGAACCCAGATGAGCTACTCTTCTTTGTATCCCAGGAATGGGGACAGCACAGGTACTGGCAAAATGATCCATCTCAATTATGTTATACCACCTCCTCCACTGAGATGCTGTCAGCCCTGCTTTGTCAGCCCCTTCCTGGGCCGGAGGAAGGATAGTCTGGGTGGGCTAGTCAATTCTTTGTTCAGAGTGCCAAAAGGTGGGCCAGAGACATACAGCCCATTAGGGACAAATGGAGACCCCCCTCGTTGCCTGGGAGATGGGAATGAGTGGAATCAGAGAACCAGATGGGAAAAGCTCTGTGCCCCATCCCCCTAAATGAGCCAGCCCCTACTGCCTGGCTCCAGCCTTCCTGCCTGATTCTCCTGAGTGGTAAAAACCATAATCTATCATTATGATTAGGGATGTCAGGTTTAAGTGGGTGCCTGAGCCTTGACAGTTAAGTCTAAGTGTTACTCGTCTGCTTTAGATTCAGATTTATAGACCTGGATCAATATTTTATAAGTCAAGACATTAACATACAAGGAGCAATGAAGCAAGGCAAATACATCTGAGTGGGGATTATGTACTCCAGATTTGCTCTCTGGGTCTATGATCTCCCCAGAGCTCATGAGTACAGCCCTAGCTCCCTTGTCAGTCGGAAGAGTCTCTGCAATGTCTCAAAGACTGTGAGCTCTTCTGTTCTTTCCTGGGGCTCTCTTGGGAGGGGGAGCAGACTTAGTGTGCCCATTGGGGGCTGATTCTCAATTCAAATAGCATACATCTCATAGGTTCCATTTGCAAAATCCTGCCCTGGGATTTATGGCCTAGACCTCAGATTGGCAGAGCCTAGGGTCTGTGGTAACTAGGGACCTCTTATGTGAAATTCCTAACCTCTGTACCAGTAGGGCACTGCCTTCTGTCCCCAGGGCACTGCAAGGCTCTGGGCAGTAAACATGCTGCTGACCCTGAAAAGCAACGGAGCTAATAGATGCCCACTGAGAAGGATGTACTCCCCTTCTTGGTGCCTGCATCTGAGGCAACAGTTGGATGTGATAAGTTTTTCTGTTTCTGCACTTCTAATAGGCTTTCTGGAAAAGGCTGGGTCCTTGACCAGACTAGCATTTTTGCCCAAGTGGATGCCTTTGTTCAGCGCTGCAAAGACCTTCTGGAGGTATGTGGAAATAATACATGATCCCCCTTGTGGTTTCAGGGCTAGGGACAAGGCCTGGCATTGTCCTGCAGGATGGTAATCTTGCAGCATTTGCACCCTGGCGTCGTTGTGAGAGAAGGCTGCATCTCAGCCCGTTATCGGAGTTCATTTGCTTTAGGCCAATGGCTACTCTGCAGTGCACCAGGACAAATCCATCTGTTTCCATGACAGAGCAGTTTGGCTTGCAGTGCTTGAGACAAGTAACAGGTGCTGTGTAGTGATCGTTAACAGCTCAGGACCTAGCATCAGACACTCCTGACACTGACAGCACAACAGTGGTTAGTCCAAAGCTTTTTGCCACATGAAATGGGGAGTCCTGCTCCTTGGGGAGTGAGGAGGGGAACGCATCCTTCTGCACCTGCTGGAATTTTCAGAGTGTCTGATTATCTTGGCCGCTCCGGGTGGATTTCATTTTAGTGTCCCATCCTGGGGTTGATGAGTAGCCGGGCTGTGGCAGATGCTCCTTACCTGCTACACACATCCAATGTCTCCATTGTTCTGCAGACTCAGGCTGTTGAGGTGCTGGCAGTTACCTCAGGTACCACAGACTCTTGATGTGGCATAGGTACATGCCTTGCTTAGCACAGGTGTAATTCCTAAAGTCAGAATAGCTGAGACTGTAACAATTGGGTGATAACAGACAACAAAATCCAGTGATTTTGGAGATATTCTGAATAGAAGGCACTCCCAAACATGCCGGTAGCTGTTTCCATCCCTTTTCACTGACTCAGCGGGTAGTCAAGGCTTCAGGCTGATACATAGGTTAGATGTATAACAATAACAACAGGGTGGGTGGCTGCTCTGCCATGGTAGGATGGTCTTGAATTGCATCTTCCAGAAGCCATTAGAAATGTGTCTTCTGAGGCAGCAAGTCAGTGGGTAAGGGTGGGATTCATACAGAGTAATGGGAAGATGAAGCTGATAATGCTGTGGTGCACTTGCCAATAGGTTTGCGACTGCCAGCAGCACTTTGCCCGCTGGGAGGATGGGAAGCAGACCCCATTGCCCTGTTTCTTTGGGCACCGAGGTCCCCAGATGACCCGGAACTTGCTGGAGATAGAGGAGACTTTTCAGAAGCATCTGCATACCCTGCGGAACATGAAGGGCGAGATCCTGGATGTGAAGAACACATTCTGGCATGAGGATTTTAACCGGTGAGAAGTGGCCTCTGCTCACAGGTGCAGGGTCTTCCCCTTCTGACAGCTCTTGCAGTGGGCATGGGTGTCCGCCTGGTGTAGTCCCATCCATGCAGATGATACTTGAGCAGTAGCAGCAGAGAGGGTCAGGCCAGGATAGACCCCAGTGCCCAAGAGCTTGGGCAAGGACCTTTGTGGGTAGTGATGAATTGGTCCCATTTCCTACCCCTGTGGCTAGCGGTGGAGGAAATGGGCTTTGTGACAGAGGTACTCCTTCTGGTATTGGTCAAGCAGAGAGGGCTGGATGTTCCAGAGGGATCTGCTGTCACAAAGCAAGGGATGGTGAATGAGAGTGGAGAGAGAGTCAGTTGTGGGATAGGGATGATACGTGCCTCTTGTTACCTGTTGTCATCTTCCAGGAAGAGGGGAGACTGGGTGAGAGGCATGCTTGGAAAAGTGAGGATGTGGCCTGTTGAGGTATACATGAAGGATACCGGAGCTGTCACCGTGTCCTCGCTAATTGGGGCTTTCTGCTCTCAGCCATCAGTGCTGTCCCAACAAGTTGGTGGTGGTGAATTTGTGCCTCTCTCTGCTATTGTACAACACCTTTTCCATTCTCACTGTGAATCCCTGTACCCTGTGATGCTAGGTTCCGCTCCGGGGTCAAAGACCTGGAGGTGATGACCCAAAACCTGATCACTTCAGCCTTTGAGACGGTGAGGGATGTGGAGCATGGCGTAGAAATCCAGGATATCTTCCATCACCTTTCCTCACGAGAGGTATGGAGCCTGTGCCAGGATAGCAGGACGAGACCCCATCAGAGCAACTGTGTCCCAGACTATTACTCTTTCCAGGCACAGATGCCAAACTTCCAGCCAGCTGCTGACTGGATAGCTGGGAAATTTGGAAGCTCCTGGAAGGGGGGAGTAGGTGCAGCACCAAGGCTGGAGTGTCAGGAAATCATGCTCCGAGACTGGGGTGTTGTGAGCTGTGAGAGGGCTGTTCCCAGACTGGATAGCCAGGGGCGACGAGTGCAGACAGCCCCCAGATTATGCCAGTGAGTGCATCTTCCTAAAGTAGGGGGACAGCTTCTAGGTTATTCAGTGGTTGGGATGAGCCCCTGGATGGGGAAGGGGTTGCAAGTGTAGCTGCTGTATTGCATGGCTAGTGGTCTTGGCCCAGTGCTTCATAACCCTCTTTCCTCTCGTAGGCCATCAAGCGCACCTTTGACAAGAAAGCTGTGGATGTTTACATGCTGTTCAACAGAGAGCTCTCCCTGGTCAACAAAGAGCTGAGCAAGAAGCTGCCCTTCCTGCCACCACACATGTGCCATTACTCGGGTCTGGCTCACTGGATGCGGGCTCTGCGCCGGCGCATCGACAGACCCCTAAAGGTGAATTTGACATATCTGTCTCTCCCTGTCTCATGGCCCCATGTCGGATTCTCCTTTCTCTCTCTCTCTGTCGAAGAGGACAGAGCTCTCCGTGGGAGCCTGGTAGTGATGCCCCATAATCAGCTGCAGACGTGGCTCTTGAAGGGACAGAAGAAAGCTCCTTCTCAAAATCTGCTTGTCAGTGGAAAAGGGCAGGACTGAAAACCCATCCCACTCCTGGGAACTAGTTAGACCAATGTACCCATATAGCCCAGTCTTCCAGCCTTCCATATGTGTCGGCAATGGTCTGTGTAGTGTGGTATCCCTGCCTTCACACCACACCTACTCAGACTAATGGTTCATCTAGTGCAGGGGTGGCCAAAGCCACGGCTCGCAAGCTGAAGAAAAAAATGGTGGCTCCTGATGAAACTGGGATGGAACCCGGAACTGCTCAGGTCAGCCGCTCTCATGACCCGGCCGCTGTGAGCCGCCTGTGCCGTTCTGCTCACGGGCCCAGAGCACTATGTCATATTCTGCACGTGCAGGCTGGGTTGCACATAGCACTGCCTGCACGTGCTAGCAGCCAGCTGCTGAGCGCAGGCAGCAGCAGCAGCTCCAGAGGGTGGTGGCAGCGGTGCCAGCAGAGGCCCTGGGACTTGGGCATAAGGTTAATGGGGGAGGGGGATTGGGTTAGAGTGGAGAGGGGAGGTGTCTGGCTCTGGGGAAGGGGAGGGGAGGGGAGGGGCATTGGGTTGGTGGGGGTGCACATGGCTTGCTGGCCGCTCAGTGCATGTGCCCCAGTGCCTGGAGGGAGACGCATGGCTATAGCAGTGGCTCCGGGACCCAAGAATTAGGTTAGAGTGGGGGAGGGAGTGGTGCCTGGCTCTAGTCTGGGGGAGGGGAGGGGAAGAGAAGGGAGGAAAGGTGGATTGGATTCGGGGGGGGGGGTGCACGTGGCATCCCAGCCAGCACGTCACAAGGCTGGCTGCTCCGCGCACATGCCCCAGTGCCTGGAGGGAGATGCGTGTGGCTGTAGTGGTGGTGGCTCTGCCTCTGGGACCCAAGAATTAGGTTAGAGTGGGAGGGGGTAGGGGATTGGTATAGAGGGGGCCGGTGCCTGGCTGGGAGGGGTTGGGAATTTGGTTGGGGTGTGTGTCTGTGCCTGGCTCTGGGGAAGGGGTGGGGGATTGGGTTAGAGCAGGGGGAGTGCCTGTGGGACGGGAGAAGAGCAGCCAGCGCACTTCCTGAGACCCAGGATCCCCAGGTACTGGCCCCAGCTGTCTCTGTCCCCTCCTCCTGGCCAGATCCTTCTACGAGTACCCTACCCCAGCACCCACCAGCACCCTGTCCCCTGCCCCCACCAGCACAGTTGGGACCATATTAGTGAGGCTTGGGGTTTTTTGGAGCCGTTGTCTCTTTGCATCTCACTTGTGTGGCCCCAACTGACTTTTCTGTGGGTCAGTGACCCCGACTCAAAACAGGTTCCCCCCTCCCCCCATAAATGAAGACAACACTGAAAGATTTTGTGTTTTGACATCATTTTATTTAAAAATGAAGCCTAGCCAACAAGACCCCATCTGGCTGCAGCATCATAACACTCCTGCACCCCCCTTCCCACCCGACTCCAAACCTGAGCCTATCATATACTGGAACCTCCTGTCCTGAGCCTCTCACATCCCCAAACTCCTGCACCGCCACATCCCCAGTCTTCTGCCTCAATACTCCTGCACCATCCACACACTGCAAATCTGTGTCCTGAGCCCATCATACTCCCAGCCTCCCTGCCCTGAGCCCCTTGTGTACCCCAGTCCAAACTCCTGCATCCTCACAGCCTGTGGTTTGCTCAGCACCTCAACCCTCTCCCTGACCCCAACACTCTCCAGCCTGGAGCCCTCTCCCTGAGCTAGCATCCTCTTCTCTACTTCCTCCTGCACTCAAATACCCTCCCAGAGCTTGCACCTCTCACCTCTTCCCAGTGTTTTTTTTTTGTGAGCCACAATAGCAGTGGAGACAGCATGAGGAGCTGGGGCAAAGTTATTGAGCCGAAAAAAAGGGGGGGGGGCAGGACTGCGGAGACCAGGGGAAAAGTTGTTAACCCCCCAAAAAAAGCAAAAGCAAAAAGCTGTGCCCTGGGATGGATGTACCAGCACCTATGTTCTCCCCCCCCCCCCCCCCCAGTGTGGCTTTTTTTTTTGTTTTGTTTTGTTTTTTGCTCAATAATTTTGCCCCGGCTCTTCACACTGTGTCCACTGCTATTGTGGCGCGTCATCTTGAATGTGTTGGCCACTCCTGATGTAGTGTGATGTGTCTGCTTCTGATAGGGGCCAAAACTTAATGCTTCAAGGTGTAACATGCCACCTTGTTTCAGGCTAGCCCTGTCCTATGTTGCTTATTCATCTAAGTCTTTGACTATTTGCCTCAATAACATTCTTTATCAGTGAGTTCCTTTGACAGGTTTAATTACACATTGTGATAAAAACAAAACAGAATTTCCAGCACCAAACACAAGGCCTCAATGATGTACAGACTCACAACTGCGAAATGTAGTTGCAGAGTAAAGCAAAGTGCCTGAAAATCATCTCTGCCTTTCTTACCTGCCAAGTCAAGGATTTGGCATTCTAGGTCTCACCTCTCATACTTCATGGCTCGCGTTTCTCTGCCCTACTTTATCTGTTAGTCATATAATCATGGGCTGCCTCAGCCCTGGAGTATAGGTCTTGTTGGTATGCTGGGACTGATTATAGAAATACCTCTTGCTCATATTTTTCGTCTTGAAGGATCTCAGAGCACTTTTTAAGTTATAGACGTGCATTGATCATTTTCTTTGGAGGGGAGCAGTGGAGGAGTTTGCCAGCCATACAGCAGCATTTAAAGAGACAGCACTGAAATATAAATGCCTTTGGTGTGGGACTCAGCTGCTGTTTCATAGTATTGCTGCTTAGCAGTTTAAAACAGGGCATAAAGGAGATGCCCACTGCTGGCTGAAGTTACAGAAGGAGTTGCTCGAGAGCAGTTAGCCAAGATGCCACTTTTCTACACTGTGCCCTCTGCATAGTCCCGCTTATGTGCAGGGCTCTGCAGTGTTGGAATTCCCTAGTGCAGTGGTCTCCAACCTTTTTACACCCAAGATCACTTTTTAAATCTCAGAACAGGTGAAGATCTACCGCCCCGCCCCTTCCTTGAAGCCCCGCCCTCTCTATTCTCCTCCTGTCCATCACTTGCTATCCCCAGCCCTTACTTACACACTCTGATAAACAGTTTATTTTTAAATTATGTGATATATAAAATTAGAATCACGTGTTTACTGTTATGAAATAAATGGTCTGTTTTTAATTCATGCTATTTAAATCTAAAATGAAGAATTTATAATTATACATTTTGTGGGGACAGTTCTGTGGCTGGGGTCAGGGGAGAGGAAACAGGGTGCTGGGAGGGCAGAGGACAGGTTTCTGCAGCTGGGGACAGGGTGCCAGTGGGGACAGAATTCAGGGAGTGGGGACGGGAGAGGGGACAGAATTCTGTAGCTGAGGATGGGAATGGGGAGAGAGTTCTGTAGCTGGGAACAGGGGAGTGGGGACAGAGTTTGGGGAATGGGGACGGGAATGGGGACAGAGTTCTGTAGCTGGGGACAGAGGAGTGAGGTCTGGAAAGCGGGGAGTGCGGACAGGAGACGGGGTGCCAGTGGCAGTAGAGAGTCTCCTCCATCTGCCTCCTCCCAGGATTGCCCCCTCCCCCTGAGGGAAGCCAGCACGTTCCTCGCCCGGGCCCGACCCCCCCCCCCCAACACGGAGCAGGGAAACGCCGCGCATGCCTGCCCCGAGGCCAAACCCCCTCTCCCACAGCGCGGCCAACCCCTGCCTGCAGCACGGCCAACCCCCCGCGGGTGCCTGCCCTGGGGCCAAAACCCCCTCCCGCAGTGGGGCCTGGCCAAGCCAGCCTCCTCTCTTCCCTCCTGCGGCGGGGCCAAACCACCGCGGGTGCATTCCCTGGGGCCAAACCCCCGCAGGAGCCTCCCCGGGCCAAACCCTGGGGCTGACCCCCGCTCCCGCTCGCTCCTCGCAGGGAAGCTGCTGGACTCCTCTTCTGGATCCGACGCCCCCTCCCCCAGCACGTGACAGAGCTGTGGGAGGGGAGCAGCCTGCACACTTCTGGAGCCCTCGGAAGTGACGTGGGCTTCACCCAGGACTTCCGTCCACCCCGCGGGAAGCCGGGCTTCTCGGGGTTGGGGGAAAATGGGGGGTGGGGATGCCCGAAAGCCTCGCGATCGACTGGTCGAAGTCTCACAATCGACTAGTCGATCACGATTGACGGGTTGGTGACCACGGCCCTAGTGAGTATAGCTGGCTGTAGCTGCTTTTTTGGGGCTCATGCAGCCCTCTCCTTCCTCAGTTCCTTTTGTTGCCTCTTGAGAGTTCAGTGATGTAGAGAGGAACAAGCAGGGTGAGTGGGGGTGAGCAGGGAGCATGAGAAAGAAGAACTCAACTGGGAAGTTATCGTGTTTTCTTGGGGTGGCACCATGGAAACTTTATTGACCATAAGAGGTCACAATTCTCATTTTTTGTTTCCTCTGCAAGAAACCCTCTCCAGCAGCGCAGTGTTCTAGGGCCCTAGACTTCAGAACATTCACTCTTCAATTGCTTTTGGTTGCCCTACCGCCATTTATTTTATTGCTTTGAATGAGTGGCTCCATATGTGCGTGAGTTGGTTTCCTTATCATGCTAGTCTGAAAGAGCTGACTGTCCAGTGAGAATTTTATCTTTGGATTTCACTTAATCACCTAGGTGCGTTTGGAGAGTGAAGGTCTGGACAGCAGGGGACTGTGAGCTGGGACCCCAGAGATGGGCGAGGGGAGTTCAGGGCTGCGATAGTGGTGTGTAGGGGGGTTGAAAGTGGGACTGTGAGTCAGGGTTGAGCTGCGTGGATTTTAGGACTGGAATAGCAGGGAGAGGAGTAAGGCTGAGAGTCAGGATTGAGGTGCAATATCTGCCCTCAATAGCCTCTTCCTAGCTAATGATTTCTGCTCCTCCTATGCAAAATGTTGCTCCCCGTTCTCCACAGTGGAAGTATAAACACTGGTTGAAGCTTTCCATCTGCCTTGCAGTGTCTTTCCAATGCTCACTTCCTGCCCCATATTGGGACAGGGGAAGAGAGCTTTCAGGCTTATCAGCTGCTGATCCAGGCCATGGATGAGATTGAGAGGAAAACATTCCAGGAATGGACTCAGACTCTGGACAAAGACAGCCTTAAACGCTTGGACACTCCCCTCCTTATCCTCAGCACTGAGAAGAGTGGCATGTTGGACATTAATTTTGACAAGTAAGTGGGACTGGTCTGCCACTATCTCCTGGGCAGACCAGTTTTTGGGACACAGGGGCAGCCCGTCCATGTAGGCGAACTAGGCAGTTGCCTAGGGTGCCAAGTTAAATGGGGCGCCAAATGATGGCTCAATATCATTGAGGGGCTTGGAGGTGGGGGCGCCGATTGCATGGTTTGCCTAGGGCGCCAGTTGCTAGCAGCTAGTCTAGGGCTGCCCCTGCTGGGGCGGCAGGAGGTGGGTGTCGAGTGTGACAGGCCTTTCCTGTTGCTTCCTTTTGCAGGGATTTGCTGAAATTATTTGTGGAAATCCATTACTGGGAAAGGCTGCTTTTTGAGATCCCCCACTATGTAGTGGAAGTTTATGACAGGAAGGAAGATCTGCGAAACCTCCGTGAGAATTTGCTCCTGGTTGCCCGGGACTATAACAGGTTTGCCATCCTTGCCATTCTACTGCTAGCGTTCAGCAGCCTCCTGGTCGGATGCCTCTCAGCATTTTAAGGCAGGGAAAGCTGTCTGTCTAACTTTTCAAAGCCATGTCTGGCTGACTCCAGATGTTCAGGGAATCTTTTAGGTGTCAGTGGACTGGAGCTGGTTGATTTGGGGGAAAATCAGATTTTGCTCAAACCATTTGGTTGCTTAGGTGGTGACCTCCTGTTAGATCACCCTATTCTTAATCAGACTCTTCAGCCCTCCATGCTGGCCAGTCCTGTCATCTCTCCAGCTTCAGCTAACCCCTGTCACTGAGGGGGGAGGAGTCTTTGGGTCCTGCACCCCCATCTGCAGTCAGATGGGACTCTTATCCAGCAAATAGAACAGAAGGTTTATTCGTTCAAAGGGTTACAGCATAGCACAGACTTGAAGTTAACACAGGAACAAGGAGCAGCCAGTACAATCCATCCTTGGGAGAGAGGGGCCTAGAGCCAGGGCCCTCTCCCTGCATCCTAAGCCAGCCAAGAAAACTCTCACACTATGCAACCGGTCCCAGCCCTGCAAGCAGCCTTGCCTCCTCCTCTGTCCAGCTTCCAGGCCAAAAGGTGTCACCTAATGTCTCCTAGCTGCACCTCTCAATGAGGCTCAGGTTACACTCACCCTCAGTGAGGGTATGTCTACACTACAAAGTTAGTTCGAACTAACGGACGTTAGTTCGAACTAACTTTCCTAGGCGCTACACTAGCGCTCCGTTAGTTCGAACTTAATTCGAACTAACGGAGCGCTTAGTTCGAACTAGGTAAACTTCATTTTACGAGGATTAAGCTTAGTTCGAACTAGCTAGTTCGAATTAAGGGGTGTGTAGCCCCTTAATTCGAACTAGTGGGAGGCTAAGGCTTCCCAGGTTTCCCTGGTGGCCACTCTGGCCAACACCAGGGAAACTCTATGGCCCCCCTCCCGGCCCCGGAGCCCTTAAAGGGCCACGGGCTGGCTACACAGTTTGTGCCAGTTGCAAGGCTGCAAGCACCCGTGCCAGCAGACCCTGTACCTGCCACAGGATGAGCCAGCCATCCGAGGGCTCCCAGCCCTCCACTGCTCCCCAGGACCAGCCTGGCGGCTCCTAGGAGCCTGCCCGGGGGCGCAAAAGGCGGGCGCCCGCTTGGTCAAGTGCGGAGATCGTGGACCTCATCGAGGTTTGGGGGGAAGCCTCCAATGTCCATGATCTCCGCACTACCCACAGGAACGCGGCCATCTACGGCCGCATGGCTGCCAGCCTGGCCGCCAGGGGCCACCAGCGCAGCCGGGAGCAGGTCCGCTGCAAGGTCAAAGACCTGCGGCAGTCCTACTCCCAGGCCTGCCAGCCAGGGGCCAACCCAGAGGCCTGCCCCCACTTCCACGCCCTGGACCGCCTCCTGGGGGCTCATGCCGTCCCTGCCCCCCGGGACGTGATTGACTCCGGGGCAGAGGGCTCGCGCCTGGAGACGGAGGAGGAGGAGGAGGGCTCTGAGAGCCAGGAGCCTGCCGCCAGCCTGCCCGGGACCCGGGAACCCCGAGGCACCCCACAGAGCCGCTCGCCTGCGTCATCTGAGGCCGGGGAGGCGTCCACCTGTGAGTACCATTGTGTTCCCCTTATGTGTACGGGGGGCTGGGGCGAGAGGGAGCCCTGGGACCGTGCGCCTGGGCCTTGCCCACCACGGAGCAGCAGCTGGGGATCCTGCAGGGGCCCTGGCCTTGCAAAGGGGAGCTGGGTTTCACACACCTGGGCCCCTGGGGTAATTGACCGCTGGTCTTGTTGCACCACAGCTGCAGCACCTGGGCCTGCAGGGCGCACCACACCGCCTGCAGCAGCTGCCCGTGCCCGGGCAAGCAGGAGAGCCAGGAACAAGGAGGAGTATCAGCGGCGGCACCTCCGGTTCATGGACCACCAGCTCCGCACCCAGGACCACTGGGTCCAGGAGGACCTGAGGCTGCGCCAGCTCCCTCGTCCCAGGTTTCCCCCTCCCCTCTCCCACCCTCATTCCTCCCTTCCACCACCCAGTTCTGTGAAATAAACAGACATTTTTGTTTCAAAAACAGGTGTCTTTATTTGACAGTAGGTAGGGAGGGGAAAGGGGAAGGGAGGTAGGATGGAAGAAGGCCCCAGTGGGGCATGCAGGGAGAGGTCAGTCCTCCTCCTCCACCAGGAAGCTCTCCCGCAGGGCTTCCCGGATCCGGACGGCCCCCCGCTGGGCTTCCCGGATGGCGGCGGTGTGGGGCTGACTGTAGTGTCCAGCCATGCAGTCAGCCTCAGCCATCCAGGCTGGCAGGAAAGCCTCCCCCTTCCGCTCACGCAAATTGTGGAGCACACAACATGCTGCCACCATGGGAGGGATGTTGTGCTCGGCCAGGTCCAGACGGGTGAGGAGGCATCGAAAGCGGGCTTTCAGTCGTCCGAAGGCCCCCTCCACCACTATGCGGGCCCTGGTCAGCCTGGCATTGAAGACCTGGCGGGAGGGATTGAGGTGCCCCGTGTAGGGCTTCATGAGCCAGGGCTGCAGTGGGTAGGCGGCATCCCCCACCAGGCACACGGGCATGTCCACGTCCCCGACCCTGATGTGGCGGTCGGGGAAGAAGGTCCCGGCCTGCAGCTGCTGGTACACGGAGGAGTTGCGGTACACCCGGGCGTCGTGTGCTTTGCTGGACCAGCCCACATTAATGTCCGTGAACTGTCCCCGGTGGTCACACACGGCCTGCAGGATCACGGAGAAGTACCCCTTGCGGTTGACGTACCGGGACGCCTGGTGTTCTGGGGCACGGATGGGGATGTGCATCCCGTTGATGGCCCCCCCCGCAGTTGGGGAAGCCGAGGGCGCCGAAGCCCCGGATGACGACGTCCGGGTCGGCGAGGCGGACCACCCTGCGGAGCAGCACCCGGTTGATGGCCTTGACCACCTGCGGAGAGAGACACAGCAAAGCGCCAATCAGTGGGGCGCCTGGGTGGCTGGGAGCGTTCGTGCCCTGGCAGTGCCCCGCGCCCCACTCCCGGAAGCAACCCCCCTGGCAGCGTGTAGTACGGCCAGGACTGCCCGACCCCTCCGGTGCGGGGCGCTTTCGCCTCCTCCCGCCCCCCCTTTGTCCCTGGGGCGGCCCATCCCCTTCTCACAGTCCCCCTCCCCCCAAGCTCGGTGGCCGACGAGTGCCATACCTGCATGAGCACCGCTCCGACGGTGGATCTCCCCACGCCGAACTGGTTCCCGACGGATCGGTAGCTGTCCGGCGTGGAGAGCTTCCAGAGGGAGATGGCCACCCACTTCTGGAGGGGGATGGTGGGTCTCATGCGAGTGTCCCTTCTGTGCAGGGCAGGGGCGAGCCACTCGCAGAGCTCCAGGAAGGTGTCCTTCCTCATCCTGAAGTTCTGGGTCCACTGTCGGTCCTCCCAGCGCTCCAGGACGATGCGGTCCCACCAGTCGGTGCTGGTGTCCAGACGCCAGACGCGGCGGGGCACGCCGGTGCCGGGGCGCCGCCGCGGCTCCTCCACGGCCCCCAGGGCGGCCAGGCGGAGAGGCAGGGGGCTGATGTTCACCAGGTGGTGCCAGGCAGCCTCGAGCCATTGCTGGCAGGCTTGCAGCAGCAAGTCCAGAACGTGCACCAGAAGGTGCAGGGTGAGCCGTGGCTCCATGTTGCCACCTGCGGCGGCCCCCCCGAAGGGAAGCACCGACACAGACGGGCACAGAGACCAACGCTTTGCTGTCCCTCGGCGAGGTTGGCAAGCAAGCAGGAAAAGCTGAGAACCGGCTGTCCAGGGGGGTCTCTTTAAGCTCGAGCCTCAGATAGCCTCAGACAGCAGCCACACAAAGCATCTACGGACCTGATGCCCTGCCAGAACCGGTTTCAGCTGCCCTTAAATGCCCCCCTGCGTCCAATCAGTGTGGAGGCGCTAGTTCGAATTAGCAAAACGCTAATTCGAACTAGTTTTTAGTTCTAGATGCGCTAGTTCGAATTAGCTTAGTTCGAATTAACTAATTCGAACTAAGTTAGTTCGAGTTAGCACTGTAGTGTAGACGTACCGAGAGAGTCACACCCAAAACTCCCATCCCAAGCTGGACATCAGTGCAGTCCCCAGGGAAACTGAGGCACACTTATAGCGTTACAAAGGAGCAGCACAAGACCGTAGCAATCATATACAACATAACAAAGCAAACAGAGTGAATACAGTCCCCACTTTGTCACTTATCTCCACTCTTCGAGATGTAACTGAGCAGGGTCACTTATCTAGTGACCTAGGAAAGTTCAGGCCCTCTCTCTACACCAGAGCATCAGCCACAGCTTGGCACTGTCCTTAACACAGACCCCATCCATGCCGTAGTCCTGCAGAAGCAGGCTTTGTCTCAGTATCTTGGAGCTGGGCCCTTTCGGTTATGGTGTAGTCCATGGAGGTGTTTGGTTGCTCCCAGCTCTGACAGGATCCAGCTCTATGGGGGGATCATTTTCTGGCAGCTGGACAATTAGCTGGGCTTTGTTGAACCCTCCGATCTTCATCTCTCTCTCCTTTCACAGCTCGACAATGTTCCTCTTAAAGAGAAGGATATCAGCCATCTCCCTGCTGTTCTTAAGGGCTTGCAGCCTCACAGGCCTATACTTGCAGCGCCCCACAATTGCCAGGAAGAACCCCTTCAGTGTGCCAGCATCCATGGGGTCACAACCCACCCCCAAGTGTTAGACCATAGGCCGCTCTGTCTCCTGGGACCACTTCCCACGGCCCACGGAGGAACCCGTCCTTGGGATGATACCCCTTCTTGAGGATCACACTTGGGTTTGACTATAGCCCCTACTCCACCGTGCCACTCCCCACCCCAGAATTTCAGAATGTCAGAATTTCACTGTTTTTGGTGAGAATTGGAAAACCAGAGAAGATAGATTTCCACTAATTTCTGCACAAAGGGCCCTGCCACAGTGGGGACAAGAGCCTAGCTAGTTGTACAGCTTGACCTTGAGTAGTCAAGTGTATGATTCTCTTGCCTGCATTTTTCAGCCATCAGGGTCCACATGTGCCAAGTGCTGGACAAACACCAGAAAAACAGGGCCTCTCTGAATAGCTTATGAGCTGAGAAGGCAAGTGGTATGTAGTGAGAGAGGGACACAGTCAGTGATGCACGATTGTGTATATAGTTGCAACTTTTTATACATCTCTGTCACCTCCCTGGCTCTCTGTAATTGCCTGATTCTGAGAGGTCTTATGGTAGGGGGTCAAATCTGATTTCCAAATAAGAGGTGTCTTTAAAAGTTCAAACCTGAGTTTTCACATTTCATTTAGATCAGGTGCCAGTTCCCATCTACTCCCAGGTTGAGGGACAGGGTGGTCCTTGGTATTGAGGAATGGGCTGTGAAGCCCTTCACCTCTAGGATCTTGGTTTCAGTTCAGACGCATGTTGGTGGTGACTGAAAACCATTTCCATGTGATGCCCATTTGGTGGTCCTTATGTGAAATGAATTGTAGGGGGTTGGGATCTGAATCCAGTTCTTAGCAGAACAGATGTCCTAGTCACAAAAGCCACTAGGATAATTGACGCTGATTGGCCCCCCAGAACTCCCTCTCCGCACTACAGCAGGTTTCTCCAGAGAAAAACCTTGGCTTGTCGGTTGAGGGAGTTTGCATGTTTTGGGGGGAGATTGTGTGGGGGATGCACATTGAGTCAATCTTCACCACTCCCAGTCTGGTACCACCATCAGTTGAAGAAATGAGTGAAGGAATGAGTGAGCTGTCTCATGACTAAACTGTCGTGGGGAGGAGGGTTTCTCTTTGCTCTGGTATTTTTAAAAGTGTGACTTGGGGGCGTTTTTCTGCAGAGATAGTGTTGCTTGAAACAGGTTCGTTTTGGCAAGTGTATTTTTAACATGACCGAAGAGGGAGTGTTTGTGTCATGCTGGCTTGTTGGCACTCAGGGCTCAGTTGTTGTTGGAACAGATGTACTTGGGTGATCCCCATCCTCCTGTGCTGGGACAAGGTGGGAGTTTCACTCTCTCCCCTCCCCCCATCATTCTGGTTGGACTGGCATCTGGTCTCTTCCTGCCCCAATCTGTTTTTCTGATTACCTCTCAGACCTTGCCAGACGCCTCTTCAAACTTGTTAATTTCTTGGCCTGACCCTAGTGATTGAGGAGAGCAGTGGCCTCCTTTAGACCATCCTTTCAGCAGATTAGTAATAATATTAAACCTTAGCTCTTCATCAGTCCATTTTACTTGTGCTCCCCTATTTAGGATCATTGCTATGCTGTCCCCAGAGGAGAGGGCCTTGTTCAAGGAGCGGATCCGATACCTGGACAAGAAGATCCAGCCCGGCCTGAAGAAGCTGCACTGGTCACTGAAAGGGGCTAGCACTGCCTTCATTGGTGAGTGCCGACTGCATGCCAGCAAGGTGAGCTTTCCTGCAGCCTCCACTGCCCCCCAAGCCTGAATAGCCAGTCCCAAAGTTCCATCCTTCCTACATGGAGATCTCAAGAAGCAGACGTGTAAGGGATCTCCAGCTGCTGGCATTCTGTTTATGTGCACACTGCTCACTCAGCTTAGTTTTGGGTGCAGTGGGGGAGATTCAGAACACAGGTGTTCTCTGCTTATTGCGCATCTATGAAGGTAAGGAGCAAAGAACCCAGCATGGCAAACAACAGCCTCTGGTTAGTGAGTGAAGAAGTAGAAACATGGAGCCCAGTTTGCACCCAGAATCGAGGTGGGGCGGCAAAGGGAGAGCCTCCCATCCCTTAGCCTCATGCCTGCCTTGCTCAAACAGAGCCGCAATTACTCAGTTTCACCTTTGGCAGACCCTAGGGCCCTGAACCTGCTTTGCTGCTGCTGACCCTCAGGTGCAGACTATTGTGAATGAATTCAAGGCAGCCACCCTTACCATCGCTCGCAGTGCCCAGCAGATCAGCGAGGCGCTGCTGGTGCGGATCACTGGCAAGCGGGTCTATAACGACCTGGAGTTTGAGGAGGACCAGAAGGAGCACCGTGCTTGGATGCAGCAGAAACTGATGGGTATCCATGAGGAGGTCATCACCATTATGTGTCAAACCTATGAAGTCTTCAAACATGATAGTGCCGAGGTAAAGAGAGGCCTGGGGCCTGACAGCTTCCAGTAAGCCTTGCTCTGTCTGCTATCAGGGACAAATCCCAGCATGCAGTGCTCTATTTGATTCTGTCAGGAGACCTCTGTGTTAAGGGCCTGTGTTCTGTACACATTTTAGATCTGCACTATGTGACAGAGACTCTCTGTCACCTGCAATGTCTTTAATTTCTCACTCAGCTGTCCCTGCCCACCCACGGGCTCACTGTCAGCAGATGGCAAAAGGGGCAGTTGCCCGAGGCCCAGTGATTTCAAAGGGCCCAGGACTCCTGGCCACTGCTGCTGCAACTGCGGTGGTGGTTGGAGTTCTGAGCCCTTTAAATTTAGCTTAGCATTTGTTGTCTTTTACCCTGGCTGTCTTTGCTCTGGTGTGCTGTGTTGTCTTTTACCTCCTGTGCTGCCTTTCTCATCTTAACTTGTTTCTCCCCTCAGGTGCAGCAGTACTGGATGGCCTACACTGTTAAGATGAACAGAATGATGGAGGAAGCCTTCAGGCTCAATGTCAAGTGGTCCCTGCTAGAACTCTCCAAGGCCATCAATGGGGATGGCAAGACCACTACTAACCCCCTGTTCAGGGTCAAGGTAATCCTGCAGGACAACTACCCGGCACCCTCTGCTCAGGTGAGCCCTTCTTCTTCAGCTTTTGTCAGTGCTTACAGGGCAGCTGAGCCCCACCGGATGGTCCCTGCCAGTGATTAGTGGCATGTCATGCAGGGATTGAAAATGATCCTAAGTCTGGGACTTGCTGCATTCAGTGCTGAAGTAGTGTCCCCCGCAAAGTACAGCCTGACTAAGGACTGGTGAGAGTGTTAAGAGCCAATATTCTGCATATAGAAATGAATGCTGGAAGGCTGGGATTACAGCTGCTCAGTAGGGATGTTAGATATCGAGTAATTTAATAGGTGAGCAACCGCATGAATTCATAGTGGTTATTGACTATTCTATAGTCCCCAGGGGTGGGGCCGGCAGCCAGTGCAATCTGGCCCCACTCTTGGGAAACCCCCTGCTAGGCCACACTGCTGCAGAGTGTATCAGAGGCAGCAGAGTGGGGTGCCAGGTAGAAGCTGGTCTGCAAGGGGAGCCAGTTTAAAAAACAGCTCCCTGTGCAGACCAGCTGCCTGCTGCCCTGTGCTGCTGCCTCTAATACAGAGGAAGCAGAACAGGATGGCAGCAGCCCCTGTCTGCGGGGGTCTGAGCTCCCCACAGACAGAGGCTGCTTTGGAGAGGGAGGGAGGCTGATGCAAAGCAGCTTCTGTCTGTGGCAGTCTGGGCTGGCCATGGACAGAAGTTGGTCTGGCAGAAGCTCCTGTCCACAGGGGGTCTCTGCTCTTTCTGTCTGTTGGGCACTCGGACCCCCTGCGGACAGGGGCTGCTGTTGGGGACCAGTCTCTGCCTGTGGTGGGTCCAGGCAGCAGGGGGTGGGGATGGGAAGTGTGAGTAGTTGAAAAGATCAACAGATAAGCCTAGGCTTATCAGTTAATCGATTGCTTGTTTACATCCCTACTGCTCAGTTGTGCCAGGCTAACACATTCACTGCATGCCTTCAGGCAAAAGAGATTTGATCTTAAAATCATGGCTGTCTGATTACCTTCTCACTTTTCTTTCTCCCTCAACTCTGACTAGGGGCAACTGGGAAGAGGAGTCCACAGGGGCCCACTGGCTATGTGACCCACTGCCCCGCAGATCAGGGAAGGGCCTCTTCCCCAGGCCCTACCTCTCTCCCGTCTCTGCTCTGCCCCCTTCCTGCCCTTACTCCGCCTTCACCCTGTCTCTCCTTCCTCTTGCCTTCCACCCCATTCCACCTTTTTCCCCCAGCCCCTCCCCCAAGCGACGTGGCCCGAGGAGTGGCGGGGCCAGAGCTGGTGTGTGTGGGAGCTGGGAGAGGAAGGGGGTAGAAAGATGGAAATCAGAATGACAGGATTTTCAGGTCCAGTATATTGCAGCCTGTCAGTGCTTTTCCAGCTGTGGGGATGGGATAGATTTTCCAGTGCTTATGTGGTAGGTCTCTTTGAGTTTGCTGATCATTTGTTGCCTGCCTACCTCTTGTGGGTCCCCCTCTCTGCTAGCCCTGCCCCTTTGTGTTTCCAGGTTGAATTTTCCCCAACTTTGACCCAGCTTGCTAGTATGGTCAATGACATCAGCAGTCACCTAATTACCAGCATCTCTGTCTTCCGCCACCTGCCAGAGATCCTGACCAAACGCAAATTCCTCCGTGATCCCATCTCGATTCTCGTGGGTAAGGAGGCTACCCGCGTACTCAGATGCTATCTATGTGGACTACAGCTCCGTCTAAAAGAGTCTGCTCTTCAGGGTGATGCGTCACATTGTTCAGTGTAAGGATATAAGAGTGTAACCGAGTAACTGTTTAACCGATAAGCTAATGCTTATTGGTTACCAGCACTGGTTACATTTTTCATAGGATTTCTGGGAGCTTACAGCAGCTCTGCAGACCGGGAGCTGTAGGAGCCCTGACAGTTTCAACAGCCCCACAGTGGCCTCTGGGAGCTGCACCAGCTCCACTTTAAGGCTGCGATTAACCATGTAACTGAAAAAAATTTAGTTACACAATTTTTTAATTTATGACATCCCTAGTTCAATTTCTCTGGGTATGTATATGCTGTGTCTTCAAACCCATAGCGGTGAGTCTCAAAGCCTGATGCTACAGATGTGGGCTTGTACCCGATGTTAAAACCAGCTGTATAGGTGTTCAGGCTCTGAAGCTGGGGAAGAAATGGGTTTTGGAGCCTGAGCTCCAGTCCAGTCTAGCTCAGCCCATGTATACACGGCTGTTTTTAGTGTGAGCCTGAGTTTGTATAGCTGGGCTCTGTGACTTGCTGATGTGGGTTTGAAAACCCAGTGTAGAGATGTCCTCAGTGTTCAGACCACAAGGAACCGGATGAGGTAACTTGGCTGGCTCCATTCTCCTACCTGATCCCTGGAGCAGATGATTCCCTAGCCTGGTTCAGCTGTGATTTTTCCTTCGTTCAGTTTCCTTGCCGTGATGCTTTATTTGTATTTATTTCACTCTGTGGCACTCAGTAGCTGGCTTAGCAGCTCCTGCAAGTCATATGTTGCACCTAGACAGACATTGCCTTAATATTAGGGATGTAAACATGTAGTCGAATACACAATTAACCTGATCGACTACATGCATCCCTTCCCCTTGCTGCCTCTGTATCAGAGGCAGCTACGGTAGGCAGAAGTTGGTACATGTGGGAAGCTGGCTTTCAAAAGAGGCACCACTGTGGGGAGGGGGACCAAGTGGGAACCAGTATGTGTGGGGAACTGGCTATTAAGCTGGCTCTCCTTGCGTGCCATCTCCATGCAGCTACCTGCCCCCCCTTGCTACCTCCCACATAGACAGTGAGGAGAAGCAGGCAGGAGCCAGTGCTCGGGGTGGGAGCTGTCTGCCTCCCCTGTGCTCCTGTCTCTATCAGAGGCAGCAGTGCGGGGGGTGGGGGAAGGGAAGAGGGTCGGGGTGTTTGCGTTGGGCAGCCTTTGTGCGGCAAGTCTGGTCCCACCACAGATAGAGGCTGCTCTGTGAGATGCTGGCACAGCCTCTGTCTGTGGGGAGCTCAGGCCCCCCGCAAACAGGGGCTGCTGCTGCTTCCCCACACTTGCTGACTCTGCATTTAAACCAGATCCCCTCACAGACCGGCTCCCACTTGTCACCTATGTTGTTGCCTCAGAGGCTCAGTGGCAGGGGGTTCCCCAGGAGTGGGGCTGGCTGCTGGGCCTGTCCCTGGGTCTGTTGAATATTTGTGTAACTGCTAAAATTTGATACGATTACATGACTATTCAATTAATTGCTATCTAACATCCCTACTGAATATAGTGTACATTTGTCACCAGGGCTGGACGGAGGCATGGGCGAGCCGGGCAGCTTTCCAGGGCGCCAACCGATGGGGGGTGCCTGACGGCAGCTGTAAGGGGTGTGTGGTGTCCCTTACAGCTGCCATCAGGCACCACGTGCCTGGCTTCCGCAGCGCCAGCCCGCCCACATCCCCGTAGTGCCGGCCAGCAGCGCTCTTCCCCCCCCATTGCTGCGGGGTCCTACACGGCCCGGCACGCGTGCCAGCAGCGACAGCCGGGCCGGACTGGGCCGCGCTTGCACCGTGCGCCCTAGGGGTGGGCCCCGGGCTGCGCTGCACCGTGCATCCCGGGGGGCAGGCCTTACACCCCAGGGGGGCGGGCCCGCTCCCCATGGGCGGGCCCATGCATACACTGTGCGCTCGGGGGCAGCACTGTGCGCCCGTGCCCAGGGCACCAGAATACCTCGGGCCGGCCCTGTTCGTCACGGAACAAGTTCCTGCATGTGCACACCCAACCCTGTAAAGGCATGTCCCTGCTCTGTGCCTCAGTTTCATCCCCATCTCAGTATTTCCCAAAGGGCTGGCGAGCTTTGCAAAAGGGGTTCTGATTCACTGGGACTGGCCTTTTGGGCAGAGAGATGGTTGATCACTATTCTGTTTGTCTCTCTGCACTCAGAGCGTGATGAAGATATCAAGAAAATCCAGGCACTGATCAGTGGTGGCATGCAAGCAAATGCCACACTCCTCCAGGCATATCTGAAGACCTGGGATGTGTACCGTGAGATCTGGGAGGTCAACAAGGACTCCTTCATTAACCGTTACCGTCACCTCAACCCACTCGTGTCATCCTTTGATGCAGACACGGCTCGGTAAGTGAGGGTCTGTGTCCATGGATGCTTGTACCCTACGTTCTCCCCCTTGAACAGACTGGTCTCCTGGAGATGTTGGAGATTCAGGGATGTCCACTCTACTGTCCTTCGGAAATTGATAGAGCTTACAAGTTAAATAGGGCCTGTCCTGTTGGATATTGAACAAGAGACCTCTATCAAAATCTGAGTCCCACTGAGTCATGTGGGTGACTCAGGGGGGGATCTCTCCATAGCCAGCACTGACCCTGGAGAGGTGCCAGGTTCTGTGTTGCAAGGGAGCAGTGTGGGTGGCTCAGTGGGGGGCTCTTCCCATAACCAGCATCAATGCTCTTTAATTTTTTCCATCCATATGCATAATGAATTTTGTTGCATGCACTGAGGCATGTGCTGATGTGCACCACCAATAGAAGCACATGCTGCTGGCTGCAGGTGGCTGTGGGTGCTCTGTTAATCAGCTGGGCAGAATTTGAGACTTTCCTGGGCCAACGCCCAGGTGCATGGCTTATAGGGAACACTGGCGAGCACTGACTAGGTACCGGGTGCTATGTTGCAAGAAGCAGTGTAAGGGGCTCTTCCCATAGCCAGCACTGGTCCTGGCGAGGTGCTAAGTGCTGTGGACTTTTCCCTACAAATTAGCATTCACCACAATACCCCAGTCTAGTGCTGGGAACACATGCTGCTGGAAGTGATTCTGCTCAGATACAAAGCTAAATATCTGATGACTTGTGGTTGTTAAAGATTTCCTGGTACCTTTCCTCTGAGTTAGAGCATTAACCTCAGTGTGCTGGCTGGATCCCAGCTGCAGCAATTCCATTCTGCTTCCCTAAATCACCCCTGCTATTCCAACCACACAGTTATTCCCTTCCCTTCCCATTGGAAAATGTTGTGGCACACCACTGTGTATGGATAAATGGGTGCTGTCCCCCTCCCTGGAGGTGGCTAGCTTTCAGCACTGTGTGAATGATGGGGTTGAAAGAGGAAGCAGCAGGAGCAGTTGAATTTTGAAGAAACTAATATTCTGCTTACATGCAAACATTGCAAGCAATTTTATATATGTTTTTTAAAAAGTAAGAGAAATAGAGCCAGTCAGCTTGTCAATAGGATGTTTTATAGCTTCCCTGCAGGCACTGCATTGAGGGCTCTAGCTACAAGGCACTGGTTTAGCATCCTAGGTAAATGGGGTAGAAATCCTTTCTTCTCATGTGAGTAGATCACTGGATTGGGACTCTCAAGACGTGGATTCTTTTCCAAGCTCTGTTACTAGCCTGCTGGGTGCCCTAGGGCAAGTCACTGCACCTCTCTGCCTCGACTTCCCTGTCTATGAAAGGGGTTAATGATGCTTTCTGCTTTAAAAGCACTTTGGGACCTTAGAAATTCACTAAAGGCATGAGCATGGATAGGGGTTCCAGCATTTACGCAGTTAAGGCCTCTATGTGTCTTGCAGTTCTGGTTTGCTTTCGTCAGTCTCCGAAAGAAGATAACAAATGACTAGCAATGGAATTGTGCTGTAAGCAGGTCAGGAGAGAACCATGCTGTGAGCAGGGCCTTGGAGTCGGTTGTTATTACAGTGTAACCACTCCCTAAACCAATTGCAGTTTTGCCTGTGGAATACTTTAGTTTACAGTGCAGCTTATGGGCTTTCTGCTCCCCATTTCCTCAAAGGTACTTCAGTGTGAAGACGCATTCACTATTAAAGCCTTGAAAGCCTTCTGAGGGCTGCTTAGAACAGTACCAGGAAGAGAGATTCCACTGTGTGATCTGTGCCTCCCACCTTGGCATGGCCCAGTTGTAAGCCAGAAGGTGGAACACAGACCCAGAACGAGGCATACTTGAAAACCAGCTGTTAAAAGGAATGAAGCAGGATTAATTTATTTAGCACAAGCAGCATTTTCCTATCCTGTGTGCTGTGCTGACTCAGTGTTTGACATTCATAATTTTCAGGCTCGGTGTAGGACAGAGGTAAATTTGGATCTGTAACTAGATGCTGCCTCCCTATCCATTTCTGCCTTTCTCCAGCAACCATAATATGCCTGTTTGCCTCTGTTCCTCATCTGTCTCTTCTGGGGCCATTTTTGGCTTCCTTGTTTAATAAAGTTTGGCCTCATGTTTCTAGTGACCCATAGACGGGGAATTAATTAATGGAACAGTCAGGAAGATTTAATAAGATCCCACGGGGCCAGAACTGTCCTCCACCTGCTGGCCTCACTTGGATGAGTCAGGAGCAAAGAAATAAAAACATGTTTCAATTAACAAATCATTTGGAGGGAATAGATTTCTCTTTCCTAATAGCAGCTGCTCCCATCGCAGTGCCATAACACATTCCTTGCTCCTTTTAAAAATGCACCTTTTGCCTAAAGCAACTTCCAAATCCCACACTGAGCCCTCGGGGAAGCTCCTCCCCTTTGCATTTAGGCTTTCTTCATCCAAATGTTTTCTCTGCTACATTAAATCTAATCTGGATCCTGGACTAGATTATAATCCACTAACCTCTGATCATTCTAAAATCTAATCTAGTTGATAAAATGTAATACATCTGTTTCTTCTAGACCAGGGGTGGCCAAAAAAAATGGCGGCTCCTGACGGAACCGAGATGGAACCCGTCTCAGGTCAGCCGCTCTTGCAGCTGGGCTGCTGTGACCCATGTGCGTGCTCACAGCCCGTGCTGTTCTGCTCACGGCCCCCAGCGCTCTGTGTCATATCTTGCATGTGTAGGCCAGGTCGCACACAGCATCCCAGCCTACACGTGCTAGCGGCTGGCTGCTGAGCACAGGTAGTGGCTCCGGGTGCAGCTGTATTGGCGCCAGTGGCGACTCCAGGACCTTAGTATAAGGTTAGTGGGGGAGGGGGATTAGGGTAGAGTGGGAAAGGGAGGTGTCTGGCTCTGGGGAAGGGGAGAAGAGGTTGAGGAAGATTGGGTTGGGGGGGTGCGCATGGCGTGCCGGCCACTTAGCGCGTGCGCCCCAGTGCCTGGAGGGAGACGTGCAGCTGTAGCGGTGGTGGCTCCGGGACCCAGGAATTAGGTTAGAGTGTGTGTGTGTGTGCCTGGCTCTAGTCTGGTGGAGGGGAGGGAAAGGGAGGAAGATTGGGTTTGGGGGGGGGCTGGGGAGGCTGCGCACGGCATCCCAGCCAGCACATCTCAAGGCTGGCTGCTCTGCACATGTGCCCCAGCGCCTGGAGGGAGACACATGTAGTTGTACTGGTGGCTCCACCTCAGGGAGCCAAGAATTAGGTTAGAGCATGGGAGGAGGGGGATTGGTATAAAGGGGGGCTGGTGCCTGGTTCTGGGGGGGGGGGTGTGTGGAATTGGGTTAGGGGTGTATGTTCCTGGCTCTGGGGAAGGGAAGGGGGATTGGGTTAGAGCAGGGGGAGTGCCTGTGGGATGGGAGGGGAAGAGCAGCCAGTGCACTTCCTGAGACCCAGGATCCCCAGGTACTAGTCCCAGCTGTCTGTCCCCTCTTCCGGGCCAGACCCCGCCACGAGTACCCTACCTCAGCACCCACCAGCACCCTGCCCCAGCACCCTGTCCTCTGCCCCCACTAGCACAGTTAGGGCCTCATTAGTGAGGCTTGGGGGGGTTTGGAGCAGTTGTTTTTTTGAATCTCACTTGTGTGGCCCTGTTCCCGTGGAGCCCCGGAATACTCGGGGGTTTCCCCGGGGTTTGCGCGGCACTTCCCGGTGTCCTGGTACCCCGCTCTCCTGCGGGGTCTCGGCTCTCCGCTGCACGTTCAGGCGCTTTGCTTCCACCTGAGCGTCAGTGTAATTTCCCCACTGATGGGAGGGCCCGGGCCCGCCCTCACTCACGGGCCCCAGCCCAGGGCCCTAAGGATGCGGAACTGACTTGCTCCGGTCCGGCTGACGGGGCTCCTGCCGTAACTCGTCAGCCCGCCAGCTCGAGTGAGCTCTGCCCTGGGCTGCTTCCTTCCCCCCCCCGCCCCGGCGTTCCCCGCTCGGGGTGTTTACCTTTGGTTTGGCCGACAGCCTGCCGGCCCTGTCGCGCCCCTGCCCTTCAGCGACGGAGGGCTGTGATGGCGTAGCCTGGGTGAGGGCAGGGTCCACACTCTGGGGAGGTCGCCCGACTCTCCCGCTCTCCCAGTTCTACCCCCGACTCCCGATAGCCCCCGCCGCCCCTAATGGCGGCGAGGCGTTTCCTTTTAAACCTCCTGCCGGAGGCTTCTCTCTCCCCCGTCAGCGGCCGGGGCGGGACTGGCAGCGCCCGTCTGGTCCCCGGTTGGCCGCCGTCCGCGTCCGTCAGGGCGGGGGAACTCCTCCCGCCCTAGCCCCGCCCTTTCTGCCGCACCGCGGCCGCGCGCCGGCGGGGCTGCTGGCGTTTCCAGCCCCGGCGCGGCTTGCATGCAAGCCGCGCACTCTCGGGCCGCCCCTCTCCCCCCGGAGGCCGAGCAGCGCCTGCTCGGCATCGCACAGGGGACGGGGAGGGGTCGCCCCGTCACACACCCCGCTTTCCAAATTAGTCACCACTCCTGGTTCTGTGTCCTCCTCCTCTTCATGTCGTCTTGAAAAGAAGTCCGCGTTTTGGTGTAGGTTTCCGGCCCTGTGGGCCACCTCGAATGCGTATGGCTGCAGGGTCAAATACCAACGCATCACGCGGGCATTCGTGTCCTTCATAGTTTGTAGCCACCGTAGGGGTGCGTGGTCCGTCACTACCCGGAAACGGTTACCTAAAAGATAGTACCTCAATAAGTCAATCGCCCATTTTACCGCCAAGGCCTCCTTCTCGATCGTCGCGTACTTACACTCCCATGTAAACAGCTTACGGCTGATGTAGACAATGGGGTGTTCGTTTACTCCCTCCCCTTGCGCCAGGACCACCCCTATTCCATTTTCCGAGGCGTCCGTATAGAGGGTGAAGGGCTGTTTAAAGTTGGGCTGTGCTAACACCGGGGCTCGGGTTAGGCAATCTTTCAACTTCTGGAAGGCCTCCTCGCACTCTGGGGACCATCGTACCTTCTGGGGTAGGGCGGCACGTGTCAGATCTGTCAGGGGTGCCGCTATTGCCTCAAAATTGGGGACGAAGCGGCAGTAATAGCCGGCCAGCCCCAAAAACTGCCGAACCTGCCTCTTGGTTCGCGGGGGCCGATACGTGCGTAGCGCCTCCACTTTCTCCACCAAGGGTCGTAGCTGGCCCCGACCGACCGTGTAACCTAAATAGGAGACCTCCTTCTCGCCAAAGTGGCACTCGGGGGTTCGCCGTCAGTCGGGCTTGGCGGAGTTCTTGCAATATGGCCTTTATGTGGAGTAGGTGCTCGGTCCAGGACTTACTGTATATGACAATGTCATCGATATATGCCGCAGCATATTGGTCATGGGTTTTTAGCACCCGCTCCATAAGCCGCTGAAAGGTGGCGGCCGCTCCCTGCAGTCCGAAAGGCATCTGGATAAAATGATACAGCCCAAATGGGGTTGAGAAGGCCGTCTTCTCTCGGGATGACGGTGATAAGGGGATCTGCCAGTAGCCGTGGGTCAGATCGAGGGTGGAGAGAGAGTGCGCACCTCCCAGTCGGTCCAGCAGCTCGTCTACCCGAGGCATGGGGTAAGCGTCGAATCGGGACAGGGCGTTCACTTTGCGGAAATCTATGCAGAACCTCATCGACCCGTCAGGTTTCGGCACTAGAACTATAGGACTACGCCACTCACTGTACGACTCCTCTACCACACCCCACTGGATCATATTCTGCAACTCCGCTTTCACGGGTTCCCACATCTTTCGGGGCAAGGGACGCACCTGGTCTCGTACCTTCTTTCCTGGCTCGGTTTCGATGTGGTGGTGGGCCAGAGTGGTGTGGCCTGGCTTGTCCGTCATCACATCTGGGAAGCGGCTCAGCAAGTTCTCCAGGTCCGCCTGTTGCTCGGGGGTGAGGTCGGCCCCCATCTGCAAGAGACCAGGGGTGGCCTGCCCCCCCTCTCCGGGTCCCAGTTCTGGGTCTGGGGGAAGGGGGTTTATAAACAAGGCCTCCCGCCCCTTCCAGGCCTTCAATAAGTTTACATGGTATACCTTGGTGCCACCTGCCCTTCCCGTTAACTTGACCTCGTAATCGACCTCCCCGATGCGCCTCACCACTTCAAAGGGGCCCTGCCACTTAGCTACCAGTTTTGAACCCGGGGTGGGGAGTAGTAGCAGGACCCGCTGCCCTGGCTCGAAAACCCTGAGACGAGCTCCCCGGTTATAATATCGGGCTTGTGTTTCTTGAGCACTTTCTAAGTTGTCCCTAGCCACGTCTGTGAGGGTCCGCAACTTTTGCCTCAAGTTCAGAATATATTGTACCGACCCCGCACCCGGGTCTCTTGGTCCTCCCACCTTTCCTTGATTACATCGAGAATACCCCTTGGTTGCCGCCCATACAGTAATTCAAAGGGCGAAAACCCTGTGGACGCTTGGGGGGCTTCCCGTACGGCAAACAATAACGCAGGTAACAGAATGTCCCACTCTCTAGGGTCCTGTTCTGTGAATCTCCGTAACATACCCTTCAGTGTCCGGTTAAAACGCTCAACCAGCCCATCCGTCTGGGGATGGTACACTGAGGTCCGTATGCTTTTAATTTGGAACAGGCGGCACAATTCCGCCATTAATCGAGAGGTAAAATTGGTACCTTGGTCGGTCAGTATCTCCTTGGGTTGTCCGACGCGGGAGAACAACTTCATCAGTTCCTTTGCTAGGGTGGCTGCGTGCGTGTTTCGGAGGGGCACGGCCTCCAGATACCTCGTAGCATAGTCCAAGACGACCAATATGTATTGATGGCCCGCCTTCGACTTATCCAAGGGCCCTACGATGTCCATAGCTATCCTCTCGAAAGGTACGTCTATTATCGGGAGGGGCACCAGGGGGGCTTTTGGCACATTTCGGGGTCCCGCCTTCTGGCATTCTGGGCACGACTCACAAAAATCCCGTACCTCGCGGTACACCCCGGGCCAGTAGAAGCGTTGTAATAACCGCTTCACTGTTTTCTCCTGTCCCAGGTGGCCTGCCCAAGGGTTGGCGTGGGCCACCTCCATGAGGTGGTACCGGTACCGGCGGGGTACGAGTAGCTGCCGTCGGGAGGCTTGCTCCCCCTCCCCTTCGTCTACCCTATACAAACGGTCCGCTCGTACCTCAAAGTGTGGACCCACTGGTCCTCCCCCCGTCTCCTCTTCCTCCTCGGTCTCCTCTCGCGCTGTGGCCCAGGCATGGCGTAACGTGGGGTCTTCTCGCTGTTCCTGGAGGAAGTCACCATTGTTGAGTTCGAGGTGGTCCAGGGCCCCTGTGTTTGGGTCTTCAGCCCGAGGGGTAATAGGGGCGTCGCCCCCCCGGTGGTTCCCCGAGGGCCCCCAGTTGGTCCCCCCTTCCACCGGGGCCCCGCCCGCTTGCCACTCTCCCACCGCCCTGCGGAAGCCGGTCCAATCGCGGCCCAGCAAGGCCAGATAGGCTAACTGGGGCGCTAAGACCACATAACACCAGCTGTGTTCCATACCGTTGCGGATCTGCACCCACGCGGTGGTATACTGGTGTATGTCCCTGTGCACACACTGCACCTGTACGGGGGGACCCCGGGGTCCTCTTGGGGGGACTAGGTCGGCCCGCACTATAGTCTGGCTACACCCCGAGTCCAAAAGGGCGGTCACTAATTCGTCCCTGATCCTGACCTCGCGCAGTATCTTACCGTCTTCAGCGGGTATCCCATCCCCCGCTAACGCCTGCGTGTAAGAGCAGTCCATGAAGGGGCAATCCTTGATGAGATGTCCTTCTTGCCCGCAGCGAAAGCATGGCCCCCTAGACGCGGAGGGTTTCGGAGGACTCGCCCCCGCCTCCGACGCGCGTCCGCCCACCTCTCGGGGTCCTTCCTTGGATGGGAGGGACCATGCTGGCGCCAATGGTCGCCTTGCTGTGCCTTTGCTGGCCTCCCATCTGTCACTCCTTTCGGGGCTTCCCTTAGCGCGGGGGCTTCTCGCCGGTTCTGCTCGCCGGGGTGGCGGTGGCCGTGGCCGCTCCGGCCTGTGGCTTCTTTCCCACCCTTCCCCGGCTTCGTAGTCGTTCATTAGTTCGACCGCTTCGCTTAGCGTGGAGGGGTGGTGTCGTCGTACCCAGTGGGAGCCCCCGCTAGGCAGTATATTGATGAACTGTTCCAGAACCACGAGCTCGGCCACTTGTTGCCTGGTGCGTTGTTCGGGGTCCAGCCATCTCCACGCGGACTCTCTTAATCGCTGGGCTATGACCCTGGGCCGGGTCCCTTGGGTGTATTGTTCGCCCCTAAACTTTTGCCGATACGTTTCGGGAGTAATGCCCATCTGGTCCAAAATGGCTTCCTTCAGCTTGTAGTAGTGTAGCGCGTCTCTGTCGCTTAAGCTCCGGTATGCCAGCTGGGCCTGTCCCGTAAGATAAGGAGCCAAAATGGTGGCCCAGTGAGTCTCTGGTCACCTAGTGGCGGTGGCCACTCGCTTGAACGTCGTCAAATAGGCCTCCGGATCATCGGTGGCCCCCATTTTTGTCAGCCGAATGCTCGGGCGTGGTCCAGCCTCCCCGTTCTCATCGAGGTCCTCCTCCTGGGTAGTTGTGGCTGGCCTCTGGGTCATCGACAGCTGGGCCTGCTCCCTAAATTGCTCCGCCAGCTCTTTTATCAACTGCCGTTGCTGCTCTTGGTGTTGTGTGGACAACTGCTGGATCAGCGCATTCTGCTGCTGCTGACTTTCCCTGTGGGTGGCCTTCATCCACTCCAACACCTGGACGGGATCCATCTCGCGGTCCCTTTCCCGGAGGCGGTGGGCCTCGCGGCTCCCCCCCGCTTTCGGCTTCTACTGAAACAAATTTTTCGTAAGTTTGCTCCCCTAAGCGGCGCTTTCGCCCCTCCTTACCAGGGGCGGGGGATCCCTCCTCACAGTGCCCACATTCTCCACCATGTGTACCCGTGGGGCCCCGGAATACTCGGGGATTTCCCCAGGGTTTGCGCGGCACCTCCCGGTGTCCTGGTACCCCGCTCTCCTGCGGGGTCTCGGCTCTCCGCTGCACGTTCAGGCACTTTGCTTCTGCCTGAGCGTCAGTGTAATTTCCCCACTGATGGGTGGGGGAAAGGGGGGCCCAGGCCCGCCCTCACTCACGGGCCCCAGCCCAGGGCCCTAAGGACGCGGAACTGACTTGCTCCGGTCCGGCTGACGGGGCTCCTGCCGTAACTCGTCAGCCCGCCAGCTCGAGTGAGCTCTGCCCTGGGCTGCTTCCTTCCCCCCCCGCCCCGGCGTTCCCCACTCGGGGTGTTTACCTTTGGTTTGGCCGACAGCCTGCCAGCCCTGTCGCACCCCCGCCCTTCAGCGACAGAGGGCAGTGATGGCGTAGCCCGGGTGGGGGCAGGGTCCCTGCTCCGGGGAGGTCGCCCGACTCTCCCGCTCTCCCAGTTCTACCCCCCGACTCCCGATAGCCCCCGCCGCCCCTAATGGCGGCGAGGCGTTTCCTTTTAAACCTCCTGCCGGAGGCTTCCCTCTCCCCCGTCAGCGGCCGGGGCGGGACTGGCAGCGCCCGTCTGGTCCCCGGTTGGCCGCCGTCCGCGTCCGTCAGGGCAGGGGAACTCCTCCCGCCCTAGCCCCGCCCCTCCTGCCGCGCTGCGGCCGCGCGCTGGCGGGGCTGCCGGCGTTTCCAGCCCTGGCGCGGCTTGCGTGCAAGCCGCACACTCTCGGGCCGGCCCCTCCGGGAGGCCGAGCAGCGCCTGCTCGGCATCGCACAGGGGATGGGGAGGGGTCGCCCCGTCACAGGCCCCGACTGACTTTTCTGTGGGTTAGTGATCCCTGACTCAAAACAGGTCCCCCCCATAAATAAAGACAACACTGAAACATTTTGTGTTTGACATAATAGTTTCTTTAAAAATGAAGTCTGGCCAACAAGCCCCCATCTGGCTGCAGCATCATTACACTCCTGCACACACACACCCCAACCCCAAACCTGAGCCTATCATGCACTGGAACCCCCTGTCCTGAGCCTCTCACATCCCCAAACTCCTGCACTGCCACATCCCCAGTCTTCTGCCACAATACTCCTGCACGAGCCACACACTGCAAATCTGTGTCCTGAGTCCATCATACTCCCAGCTTCCCTGCCCTGAGTCCCTCATGCACCCCAGCCCAAACTCCTGTACCCTTATAGCCACAAGCCTGCGGCTTGCTTAGCACCCCAACCCTCCCCCTGACCCCAACACTCTCCAGCCTTGAGCACCCATCACTGAGCCAGCATCTTCTTCTCTACTTCCTCCTGCACCCAGAGCTTGCACCTCTCACCCCTTCCCAGTGCTTGTTTTGTGAGCCACAGTAGCAGTGGAAATATTGTGAAGAGCCAAGGCAAAGTTGTTGAGCCAAAAAAAAAAAAAAGCTGCGCTCTGGGATGGATGTACCCCAGTGTGGCCTTTTTTTTTTTTTTTCCCCTCCTCAACAACTTTGCCCCAGCTCTTCACGCTGTCTCCACTGCTATTGTGGCTCTTCGTCTGGAACGGGTTGGCCACCCCTGTTCTAGATTCAGTTTTGTTCCCTTTTGGAATTTAACCCTAGTTGATAGATTATGTTAATCTAGAGCCTAACTGAACTCAATAGGTTACAACACATAGATTCACAGTGGTATATAAGCACCTGTGAGACATGGATAACACCGGCGGTAGATGTTTAAGGAATGGCATGACCGGAGTGATCAGTTCTCATCAGGACACTAGTTGATCACTGCAGGATTGAGGAAGGATTGGGACAGCGTTGTACAGTTGGTCAGGTGTATTACGGATCCTCACCTTCCCCAGGAATCATCAGGTGTTGGTTTCTAGGACACTAGACTAAGGATGTAAAAGACTAGTGGACTAGTCAATATTCTCTCCCCTTTTGCTGCCTCTATGAGATAGAGATAGCGAAGAAGGGGAGGTTTGGGGGTGGGGGCGGAAGGATACTGCAAAGTGGCTGACCCCGGGCACCTGGCAGCATGCAGCTTAGCATGGAGCCCGGGATCAGTGGGGGAATGAGAGTCCCCCGCTGTCCCCGGGCTCCATGGCTTTGAAATGCACAAGAGCCCCTGCTCAGAACTCCTGTACATTTCAAAGCAGGCATGTTGCATGCAGGGAGTTCCGCATTCCTTCTTTGAAAAACCCGGAAGGGGGGGGTCTCTTGTACATTTCAAAGGAGGAATGCAGAAGTGCCTATTGACTAGTCAACTAGTCAATTAACCGCATTTTAACATTCTTACACCAGACTGGTATGAGGGTTTAAGCACAAAGGGCCAGGAATGGCTTGGAAGTTGTAAGTCCTGATATCTAAGCACATTGACCAACATTTTCAAAGTCATTTTAAGGCGATTTGGGGTGGCAGCCAGCAGGGCCGGCCCACAACATTTTGGCATCTGAGGCGGGAAGCTCAAACAATGCCCCTGTGCCACCTTTTTTCCTGCCTGCCTGTTATGTCTCTTGTGCCCGCCTTCCTCCAGCACAGCACTCCACCATCTCTGTGCATCTAGAGCAGAGAGAATACATGTGCACCAGCAGCAGACACAATTTTCTACACTCTGGGTCCTAGTGGCACGTCCCCCTCTTCCCCCCACAGTCTGGCACCTGAGGCAGCCGCCTCAGTTCGCCTCATAGTAAGGCCAGCCCTGGCAGCCAGGACAAATTTGAAGTGAAAGGTATTATAACTTGGTAGTGGGTCGCAGCTCCACTGCGGTGTGGCCTGGCCATAAAGTGATCAGGCTACGGTTAGTGCCCTTGTAGCTTCACGGCCTGTGCTGATGTACATGTGTGGCTCACATATGTGATCCTAAGCAATGTAGGTGGTGAAACCTCATGTAGCAGCTGTAAACCTCACCGTGGTCCCCGCTCCCCAAAATCGCTACTCTGGCCCCTTCTCTGCTGGTTTAGGAGATAGAAATGCTACTGACTTTCCAAAAAGATCAGGTGATCTTAATGAGCACGAGGCCTCGATATCATGGCTCATACAACAAACAGTGCTGTCAGCAGTATGGCACCTCTCCGCAAGCAGGAGTTTGTGGGTGAAAAAGTAGAACACAGCTACGGGTTAAAACACTGCTCCCTGTGGCACAATGCCCCCTAGTGCTGGGGTACTGGCATCAGCACTGACTGTGAAGGAAGAGAGCAACATCTGTCAGTTCCATGCTTCACAGTGCCTCCTAGTGTCATGCTGGGGCATTGGTGTCAGCACTGACTGGGAAGGGAGAGAGCTCTCTTGGTCAACTCCATGCTGCACAGTGCCATCTAGTGCCAATCTCACTGCAAGGCGAGAGAGAGAGAGAGCACAAGCAAACTCCGTCAGCCAGCTCCTTGCAGCACAGGGCCCCCTAGTGCCATTTTGGAGCACTAGTGTCAACAGTGACTGTGAGGCGAGAGCGCTCCCTTAGCCAGCTCCCTGCAGCACAGTGCCCCATAGTGCCATGCTGGGGTGCTTGTGAGAGCACTGACTGTTATGGGAGAGAGATTCCCCAGCCAGCTCCAAGCAGCACAGCATTCCCTAATGCCATACTGGTTTCCCACAAGGCCTGTATAGCCCAGATAAGAAGGATCCTCACTTTAGTTCACTGTGCTTCTGTGATCCATTCAGTGTGAATCTAGGTGTCTCCATCTAGTCACCTCCATGCCCCATCTCATGTCAAGAGAGGCCTCTGGGATTCTCATCCATAGTCATATAGATGCTGCACACTGCTGAGCTGAGCTCTCATGCTCTGCACTAAGCAGCTGCCTGAAGGTTTGGTCTGTTTATGTGTCTGGCAGGTACATGGAAGTGGCCAACAATGTGCAGAAGGAGGAGACAGTGCTGAACATCCAGTTTGTGTTGCTCGATTGCTCGCATCTCAAGTTCTCTGTGGTCCAGCACTGCAACGAGTGGCAGAACAAGCTCACCAACCTGCTGAATGAGATGGCCAGTTCCCGGCTACAGGAGCTGTTCACCTACCTCCAGGAGAACGCTAAGAAGTGAGGCATTCCCTGGTCAGGCAGAGGCCATACTGCACCTTTCTTCCTGCTCCAGTGCCCTGCTGGTTGGGGAAGGGACAGTCAACTGTCTGTGTTGCCCATGCCCATCTCCTTGAACAGCTAGTTCCAGTCTGTTCTTCCCTTGTCCCCACTGATGGGAGTTCTTCTGTTACCCACTGTACAGTCACCATCTCTAGGTCTCACATGTCTGAGTCAGCTGGGTCTGGGTAGTCTAGTCATTGTTTCTAACTTTGGGACTCTCGGGTCCTGTCCTTCCTTGGAACATGGGATGTCGTCATCTAGCCAAAGCTCCTTGAAGCCTCTAATTCTGCAGAGCCCCATCTAGAGAGCACTCTTGGCTTCTAGTTTAATTCCTTCATAAAGCAACATGGCAGGAGAATCAGGAAGCCAGGCTCAGCAGGAGAGCTTCTTAAGCCCAGTTATTTTACTCTTAAAAGTACTTGAGAGTAACAGAGCTGTGAAAACAGCAAAAGCTCAGAGACATCCCCTCCCCATGCCAGATCTCACCCTTTCTGTGGGTCTGAGATTCATCAGCTTATGAGTGGAACTGGTCAGCTGCCCCCTACTCAGAGCAGAACCTTACTATTAAGTAGGGCCCCACCTTGGCTTGGCTCAGTCCCAACCCTTACAGGGGCCCGTGGAGAGAGAGCTGTGTTCGGTGGGGGGTGGGCCTCAGCCTGAATGGTTTGCCATACCTGTCCTGCCAGGGGGTGTCAAATACCCTTCCCTGAGCAGAGCAGATGTGGGAAGTGCAGCATCACTGATTATCCTATGCCACCACACTGCCAGTCTTCTGACCCAGACACAAGAGAGCCCTTGTCATTGACTCAGTCCTGTCTCACTTGCTCTTTTCCCCTGCAGCATCAGCCGGCCTCCACAGACTCTGGAGGAACTGGGCCAAAGCCTGCAGCTCCTTGACACGCTGCAGCATGAGCTACCAAAGCTAGAGGGGCAGATCCCGCCCATTCATGAGCAGTTTGCCATCCTGGAGAAATACGAAGTGGCTGTGGATGAAGGCGTAAGTATGGATGTGGCCCCTGCCATGCTGGCTCAGGCCCAAAGGGATTTAAGCACATAGTTTCCATGGAAATTAGGAACCTACATCCTTTTGAGGATTTGAGCCCTTCTGTACATTCAGGCAAAGAGGGTCATGTAGCCACTGTCCCTGCAGACCTTCCCCTGGCTCCCTGCTCTCCCTGTGCCTCTCTGCTCTGAATTCTCAGGCACCTAGCTCTACTTTCTCCTCTCCCCCATCATCTCTTTCCTGCTCTTTTGGGGTGTCTCAGCCTCTACCCAATGTACTCCCTCCCTACACCCCTCCTGCTCCATTTGCCCCTCTCTCCATTTTCTCTGTCAATTCTGTGCCACAGAACAGTTACTGGCTTCCAACCCCATCTCCAGATGCCCCCACTCCTGTGCTGTCCAGCCCCAGCGAATACTTAGAAGTGGGTAAGACCCCCTTCTATTTATCCTACCCATGTTTCTGGAACTCACTGTGCCCAGCCTTCTCCTTAAAGCAGTGGTAATTTTGAAGAGATGACATCTTTCATTTTCCTCCCTCTCCCTGTTCTCCTTGTCCCAGGTGCTGCAAACGCTAGGAGCACTCAATTCCGAATGGCTGTCCTTTCAGCAGTGCATCTTGGAGAGCGATGTCATGCTAAAGAAACACAAAGAGAAGTTCAAGACAGGCCTAATCCATTCTGCGGATGACTTCAAGAAAAAGGCCCAGGTCCTTCTTCAGGATTTTGGCACTAAAGGTGGGTGGTGGTGTTGCCACACCTAGGATAGAGGTCTTTAGACACACCATACTTGGCTCATTTTGTAGATCTCTGTGATACCTAAAGAGTAAGCCAAGTTGGAAGAAATTGGTTCAATAGATTGAGATATTTACAATTAGTGATTTTTAATCGAACGTCCCTCCCTACAAGTAAGCCCATTAACTTGTGCAGTCTTCTTGCAAATCTCTGTCATGTACCTCCCCATCTTCCCTCACTGCAAAGTCATTCAGGAACTGAGCACTGGTGAACTTTCCCCATGCTCTGAAAGGCTGGGAGTAGGATCCAGGAATTCTGACTCCCAGCCCCAACTGCTCAAACCCTCTAGATCCCACTTTTGTTCAGAGCAGGAAATAGAACTTTGGAGTCCTGCCCTATCTGTTCTTACTCATCAGACAGTTCTCCCCTGCCACAGCTGGGGAAGGAACCTAGGGCTCTATTCCTACCCGCTGCTCCAACCCATTGGATCCTACTCCCTTCATAGAGCTAGAAATAAAACCCAGGCATCTTGGCTTCCAATTCCATCTGCTTTAATTTACTAGATCCAATTCCCTCCCATAGCTGAGGAGAAAATCCAGGAGTGCTGGCTCCCAAGTCCTCTGCTCTAATCACTAACCCTCACTCCTCCACCAAAGCTGGAAAGAGAAATCAGGTGTCCTGACTCCCAGCTCCCTCTGCTCTAACCCACCAGCCCCACTCCTGGCTCCCACTTGCTCTGATCACATCATTCAGCCTCCTGTCCCATCTCCAAGCGCAGGAGTGGGGTCCCTGTGCTTGATGTGGAGCAGCAGGGGCAGAGGTTGCTGAGCTCTTTGTTGTAGGTCCATTTACCAATGCTGTGAGCTGTGAGATGGCCCTTGAGCAGATTGTGGCGATGCGGCAGCTGCTGGCCACCATGAAGGAGGAGGAGAGTACCCTGCGCTCCAACCTGGGCATCTTCAAAATTGAGCAGCCAGCTTCCAAAGACCTGCAGAAGCTTGAGAAGGTGGGAGCCCCTTCCTGGCATTACAGCTTCCAAAGCTCAGGCTCACCTCTCTTCCTTGAAGGTTTGGGGGTGAGAGTTTGGAGGGATCATACCCTGCCGCTGCTTGAGAGCAAATCCACATACAGTCCCTGGGATTGGGCACTAGCCCTTGCTTGGGAAGTGGAGGTCCCCTACAGGTCTGGTAAGAATGTGGACCCAGTTGTCACTCTTTCCATGGCCAAGCTTTCTCTCTGGTGCCCTGCAGGAGCTGGACTACCTGCAGCAGGTGTGGGAGATCACGAAAGATTGGGAAGAGAACTGGAACGAGTGGAAGACAGGAAGCTTCAAGACCCTGCAAACTGAAGTGATGGAAACCATAGCGTATGGGCTCTTCCGGAAGCTCAACAAGTTGAGCCGGGAGCTTAAGGTAAGAAAGAGGCTCCCTTGGCCTGGTGCTGCTGGCCAATCCCCTTGTGGTATATGGAAAGGGCTTTTAGGGAGGCAATGGCAGGGGGAACTGGGGAACTTTGGGGGCAGCAGAGAAGGGGGTTTCCCAGGAGGTCACCAGAGAGGCTCTGTGGGACTGTGCTGGAAGGACCAATCGGACTGGTGCAGCTGCAGGGCTCTTGTTTCCTGTCCTCATTAGACCTGGTGCAGAGGCTTAGCCAGAGCAGCGCACTGGGAGCACGATCTCTTCTTGTGCACCAATGCGTGAAGTTTTGTGTGGGTGTGATGCATGTCAAAGGCATGCTGGGGGACACCCGAGTGAGTATTCCCTCCTCCCTGCTGATCCCTGCCCCCCAAAACTGGTGTTGCTTTCCAATCAAAGGATCGGAACTGGGAGATTATCGAGACTTCTAAGGTGAAGATTGAGCAGTTTAAGAGGACAATGCCCCTGATCTCAGACCTCAAGAACCCGGCTTTGAGGGAGAGGTAGGTACGGCTCATGTGCAGACTCTGCATGCATTTTGCTGGCCCAAACTTCTGGGGCTTTGGAGAGGCTGTGCTGCCCTCTGGAGAGTGGCTGAAAGCTGCTCCTCCGGGGAGCAATATATGAGATCCTGTGTGCCTGGGGATCTGTCAGTGATGCAGCAGGATCCCACTGATTATATGAATAGTCCTCTGCCTCTCCTTAGCTCTTGTCATCTGAGGAGCTCATAGACCTTAGCATGCATTTAAGAAAGTTGTTTCCCAACCCCTTTATGATGTGGGTAAATTCGCAGTTGCTGTGAGGCATAGAAAAGGAAAGGGAAATACCTAAGCTCATAGAGTGAGAGTGGTAGTCTTGGGAATTGAATCCCAGAGGCCTAAGAGCATCCTCTCCTCCCCCCCAGTCCATTCCCCAACAGGAAAGAGAACCCAGGAGTCCTGGCTCTTCCCCCCTGCTCTGACCTACCAGCTCCTACTCCCTTCCCAGAGTGGAATTAGAACCCCAAACTCCTGACTCCTGGTCCCTCCCCACCTCTCTAACCACCAGACCTCAGCCCACTCCCAGCATGGGATTAGAACCAGAGATTCTTCTTCAAGATGGCTGTCCCTGTGGGTGATCCATCTTAGGTGTCTGAGCACTGCTGTGCTTCTAATCGGATATTTTATGTAGCAGTGCCCACGGTCGGCTGTGCATGCAGAGCTGCTGGTGCGTGACATTTGAAATGGCTACTCTGCATGCCTTCAGTTCCTCTTCTACCGCCGTTGGCTTCGGTTGGAACCCAGGAGTCTCTCTCAAGTGTGTGTTAGTGTTAGATAGTTATTAGCAGCAGTTTTTCTTGGTTATTATCATTTTAATAGTTCACAGTTTATAGTGTAATTTTTTTCCTTAGGACAGCTAGTTTTAGGCTTTTACAGGTCCTACATTTCAGCAGCCATTTTTTTGCGGGGACAAGCCTGGTTCACCTGGTTTTAAAAGGTGTATAATCTGCAGGCTGTCCATTCCTGTTTCAGATGTCCGCTGCTTGGGTGAGGAGTACCATCTACCCACCCAGTGCTCCCAAGGAGCTAACCTCAAGGACCAGGAAAGCCAGGGAGCTTCAGTTAAAAATGATGCTCCTTTAGAAAATGGTCCAACCTGCTTTTGACCCAGATCACACGACACCACCCAGGCAACCATCTATTGGCACAGCTTCCAAGAGAGCGGCTCCTACATGGTCGAGCCCCAAGGACTCTGGGCTCAGGTGTCCAAGAAGAGATCCCACTCCTCTTCAGGGGCTGACTCCCCTTTTCCCCTCGAGGAAATGCTCTCTGTACAAAAAAGCTGCCCTGGCATTGGCTGCACCAAAGGTGCTGGAAAAGCAAGCAGGTGGCAGCTCCGGCACCAACAAGTGCCGAGACTCCAAGAAGAAGGCTCAGTCCTCCTCCAGGGCACTGACAAATGCTAAACAGAAGCCCTCTATGTTGGCATCAGCCATTATCAGTGGGAAATAGGTCAATGGAGGGATGATAGGAGTTATTATAGAGAACTTTCTGGGTGTCTGGCTGGTGAGTCTTGCCCACATGTTCAGGGTTTAGCTGATCTCCATATTTGGGGTCGGGAAGGAATTTTCCTCCAGGGTAGATTGGCAGAGACCTTGGAGGTTTTTCGCCTTCCTCTGTAGCATGGGGTACAGATCACAGCTGGAGGGTCTCTGCATCTTGGGGTCTTCAAAGTATTTGAGGGCTTCAATATCTGAGATATAGGTGAGAAGATTATTCTAGGAGGGGTGGGTGAGATTCTGTGGCCTGTACTGTGCAGGGGGTCAGACTAGATGATCATAATGGTCCCTTCTGACCTTAAAGTCTATGAGTCTATAAGGCACCATTGGCACCAACTGCGGTGCCAACCAAATCTCGTTTGGCATTGGCTCTGAATGCTACCATGCCATTTCCCACACAGCTGGCACCTGTGACACAGATGAAACAAGCAGCACTGATCCCTGCCAAGCACCCCGCACTGGCAGTTCAGCCTACACTGCCACAAATCGTACTGATACCAGTGTTGTTGCCTTCCATGTTGGCACCACAAACATTCACTGCCGTTGCTGAACTCCTAGTCTCCTCAATGCTGGGGATGCTGCTCTTTGGCACTGATGGCACCCCAAACACATCCCATTTTAGTGTGTTGTGTACCCGCGCAGGATCGGCTCAACCACTGTCAAGCAACGATGACGAGCCTCTTGAGGTACATACCCCAAGGCATTCTTCACCTAAGCCAAGCAAACAGCCTCTGCAGTGGCAACCACCTCAGTGGCTGCCTCCACTAATCCCTCCCAGCTGGCCTTATTGGGACCCATGGGTGCAGCAATTACAACAGCCACAACATCCTTCCCAGCAACCAGGTCCCAGGCACCCACCACTCAGTTGCCTGACCAATCCGTCTCCAATGCAGAGGAGGAGGAGGTTGATGTGACGGGTGAGGAGCAAACACCTGACTCGCCCCCACCCACCCACCTGTCATCATCATCTCCTGATGACACAATCTCCCACCTCCAACTGTGGGGGATGATTTCAAGTCATTCCAGGAGCTTTTCAAGAGAGTGGCAGACTCTCTAGAAATTCTGTTATCAGCTATGCCAGAAAATCAGCATAAGCTGATCAATATACTGCATGCCTCTCCGCATGGTAGACTTGCACGCCCCATGAATGACGCCTTGATGGATCTAGCGAAAACTATCTGGCAGATATCCGCCATAGTACCCCTGACATGCAAGAGGTTGGATGAAAAGTATTACGTAGCCCCCCAAAGAGGCAAATTTCTTATTCTGGCCCTTCTCCCCAAATTCTCTGGTGGTGGACACGGTTAACCAGCAGGGTAGACAACAAATACCTCGCACAACCTCTTATGACAGGGACTGGAAGAGATTGGACTTTTTTGGCAGGAAGGCCTACCCTTCAGCCAGCCTGCAACTCAGAATTTCCAATTATACGGCATTTCTGGCAAAATACACTCACAACATTCTTCTTTGAGTGATGTCCCCATGGGTGCTCCACATCAGGTGTAGGGACATCCTGGAGCCTTGGAGCAGAGCTTTTTCTAGCAGTGCCTACGAGCTGTGCATGTGTGAGGAAAGCTTCGTGCTGTGCTCTGCTTGGCGCCTTGCACGTGTGGCTCGCCCTTCCTCCCCTCAGTTCCTCTTCTCCTGTCCTCTGTCTCAGATGGAGTTCTTTGTTCTCCTCAGCTTCTCCTCAGGAGGAGCGAGAAACCTCCCTGGTTTCACTCTCCCTATCTCCTCTCACCTGCCTTCTCGTTTGGCTTCATACTATTAAAGAAAAAAAAAAAGAAAAAGGGGGAAGAGAGAAAGATTTCTGTCAGCCTCTCACACAGTACCAACTTCAGCGGGCGCCCGCATGCAGGCGGCCACTAACCTCGCTGCTTCCTTCTCTCAGCCGCTCTCTCGCTGTACCTTAAAAAACAAAACAAAAAACAAAAGAAAGAAAGACAAATGAAACAAAACCGCAACTCATATGTTAACGGCAGTAACGGCTACAGGGGCAGCCCTCAATAGAACACTGGCGGAGAGCCTGTCAGAAGCTGCAATGCCTAGCTAACTTGGCTTTAAGAAATGTCATTCATGCCAGGAGCCCCTGCCAGTTTCAGATAAACACGTGGATTGCATCTGCCGTCTTGGGGAGACGCATGTTCCCCACAAATGTGAGCTCTGCCGCTCTCTCACAGCAAGAGCGAGGAAAGACAAAGATGATTTTGCTGGACAAGGCAATGCAGCCTAAGTGCTCTCAGGGCTTTTCACCAGCAGCATAACTTGCCAGGAAAAGGGCCACCTCACCAGCACCAGTGGCACTGGCAAAAAGGGGACAATGTCCAGCTAAGTCCCTGCCCCCAACTCCATCCTTCCGAGTGTCGGGAGTGGATTGGTCGAGCACCCCCCGCACCGGCGAATCCAGTGCCACAAGCAGCATTGTGATCTCTCAGGCACGCTCAGCCTTGGTGCCGGGAAGATCAGTCTTGGCACCGGAGAGCACTTCCCAGCATCCATGCACACCGGTGCCAGCAGCAACAACAGACGCGGCACAGATAATTACGCCACGTACAACCACGTAGCCTGTTAGAAGGGAATGGGGTTTGGAAGTGAGCTTGTCCACCTCCAGCTCTATGCTGCCCCCTAAAGAGACTCCAGAGTAGCCTCAGCAGGATGCAGGTGAAAGTGACAGACCACAGCTTTCACCTATGTGCTCCAGACGGGCTTCCCCCATGCAGCCCTCCCCAGGGCTCTCCCTACACTAGCCAAGATCTCCGGCATTATCTGAACGAGAGGCTATCAGGCGGGAGGACCAATACAGTGTCTTCTCATCACAACACTCATCCCCTACTACATCTTGTCACCCTTACTACTTCCAGGGTAGACTAATATACCCAACCTGGTACTTGGAGTACCCGTACCCTCCACCGTACAACCCGCCTTGCTGGGCGCCATGGGATCACTGGGGCGTACGGAAGAGACATCCTGCATCGTCCTCTGCCTCAGGGAGATTATTTCCACCCTCCTTGCCTCAATCTGTACTGTCAGTTGCAGATTTGGACGAAGAAGAGGAGGGTCAACTCTCCGATCATGCTGAATTACAGGTGGATTCACCCCATGACAATATGTCCTCACACCCCCAAGAGGCGGTAATACCTGATGAGAGTCATCCATCTGATGACATAAAATAATTCCACAAGCTGTATAGGAGGATGGCAACAACACAGGACGTCTACCTCCAGGAAGTTTGGGAGAAACAGCATTGGCTTTTAAAGAATATCAGCCCCGCTTCACAAGCCAGAATTACACTTCTGATTGATGAGGTAATAATAGAGGTTTCTGATGAAATCTGGTGAGCCCCTACCTCAATTCAGCCAACATGTAAGAAGTCTGACAGGAAGTACTTTGTACTCCAAAAGATCTGGTCTTCTTTTTCTCGCATCCACAACCTAACTTTCTGGTCATTGATGCAGTTAACCAACGTGCAAAAGCCCCGCGTACCAAAACAGCATCTACTGATAAAGAACACAAGATGTTGGACCTTTTTGGTAAGAAGGTCTATTTGTTGGCCACCCTTCAACTAAGGATAGCCAACTGTGCAGCCTTGCTAGCAAACCATGACTTTGACAACTATTCCAAACTGGCTGAATTGATTGAACATCTCCCTGACTCCCAAAGGTCAATCCACAGGGGCATTATACATGAGGGTCACACGACCGCTCATACAACTCTCCTCTCTGCAATAGATGTAGCTGACACAGTGTCCAGGGCAACTGCCGCAGCCGTGGTCATGAGAAGAGCTTCTTGGCTCCTTGTGGCTGGGGTACCAAAGAGTACCAGGGTGGAAGATCTTCCCTTTGATTAGCTCAAGCTCTTTGCATCAACAACTGATGAAGTCCTACATAGTAGCAAAGACTACTGCACCACCCTCCGAACACTCGGAATGTACACCCCACTTTATCGTCAAAGGCGTTATACCCCATATAGTAAGACCAGGGATAGCTACTACAACTGTGCCCAGCAAAGACAGTACGATTACAACCACCCTAGACACCCACCCTCAGTCCTCAGCTCCTCAGGCCCCCAGTCAACAAAACATCAGGTTTGAGAGTTTGGTCAAGGGTCTGCCCGACCTCCCACTTTGACCTTTGCCAATGGGCTAGTACCATCTTTTCACCAACAGAGTTCATCCTTTTTACCATCAGTGGGACATTATAACATCAGATTGATGGGTCTTTGAGATTATCCGTACAGGATATGCCATCCCCTTTATGTTGCTTCCCCCTGCCCATCCCCCCTCCCTGACCCTCTTCAGGGACCCCTCTCACAAGATGCTCCTCAGACAGGAAATCAACCATCTTCTCCACTTGGGAGTGATAAAGGAGGTTCCCCAGGCCTTTCGAGGGAGAGGATTCTACTCTAAATATTTCCTGACACAAAAGCACACAGAGATGTAGACCCATACTAGATCTACGCAAGTTAAGTATGTGTGGAAACAATGCTTCAGAATGGTAACACTGGCATCGATTATACCAGCTTTGGACAAAGGGGACTGGTTCGCAGCCCTCGACCTTCAGGTTGCATACTTTCATATCACCATGCACCCATCACAATATACCCATTACCAGTACAGAGTATTTCCCTTTGGGCTCTCTTCGGTTCCCAGAGTCTTCTCAAAGGTCCTGGCTGTAGTCACAGCCTATCTCCAACATCGGGGCATCATCATCTTTCCATATCTAGACAACTGTCTTATAAAAGGCTGATCTCAGGTGGAGACTGCCGACATGATTGCCAACACTAGGCAGACCTTCATCCAACCATCTGGGCCTTCTAATAAACTAACAGAAATTGACCCTGCTCCCCACTCATGGCATAGAATTTATTGGGGCCTGACTCGATTCTTTGACAGCCAGGGCTTATCTCCCCCAACACTGATTCTCAGCACTACACGACATTGTGACCGTATTGCTGACCACCCGTACCACTAAGGTTCTGACCTGCCTACAAGCAATGGGACACGTGGTGGCTACCACCTATGTCGTACAACATGTTCGCCTCCTCTTCCGAGTCCTACAGCACTGGCTAGCATCATTTTACAGACCAGGCCTCCACTCCCTACACAAACAGGTCATGCTCCCCAAGAGGGTGCTGGACTCACATGGTGGACAATTTCCTCCAACCTTTTAACAGGTGTTCCCTTTCAGGTGTTCTCTTCCTCCAGCCCTAACTGTCTAGACAGATGACTACAGATGCCTCCCTTATTGGCTGGGGCGCGCATCAACTTAATCACACAGTTCCAGGCAGGTGGTCGGCACGCGAATCCTCACTGCATATCAACCTCTTCGAGCTCAGAGCCATGAGGAATGCCTGCAACTATTTTCTTCCGCTCATTATTGACCAGACTGTTCACATACTTAACTGACAACATGACAACCATGTTTTACATAAACAGGCAGGGGGAAGCTTGCTCCCTGTCACTGTGCGCCAAAGCCATCTGCCTCTGGAATTGGCGCATCCAGCATGGCATCACCCTGAAGTCTTCATACTTACCTGGAATAAACAATGTTCAGGCAGACTCCCTGAGTCGAAATTTCAACTCTGACCATGAATGGGAATTACATCCGGCCATACTCACCTCCGTCTTCCACCACTGGGGAGTCCTGAATATAGACCTCTTTGCGACTCCTGACAATACCGAGTGTCCTGGGTTTTGCTCGAGAGCCAACCTAGGCACAGAATCTCATGGCGATGCCTTCCTCATCCATTGGGACGAACCACTACACTATGCCTTCCCGCCCATCCCACTTATAGCCCGAGTGCTACACAAGATCTGTGTGGACGGGGCTCTGGTCATACTAATAGCACCATCCTGGGCAAGACAGACCTGGTTCCCATTTCTTCACACAATGTCCGTAGCCGTGCCATATCCTCTCCTCTTCCAGTACGACATCCTATCTCAGTGGCAGATTACTTCACCCCTAGCCTCACACACTACACGCATGGCTCCTCTCTGGTTCCAAGGAATGAAATCCCTATGCTCAGACCATGTGAAAGAAATCCTCTTACAGAGCAGAATACCATCTACAAGGGCTACCTACATGCAAAAATGGAAAAGATTTTCAGCCTGGTGTCACTTGGCCCACACAGATCCTCACGCTGCACCATTTCACCAGATTCTTGACTACCTACATCATCTCAAAACTGGGGGTCTATCACATTCCTCCGTGAGGGTACACCTTGCAGTGATATCAGCTCTGCATGAATATATAGACAGCTCATCGGTATTTGTGCACTCCACTACAAGATTTCTGAAGGCTCTTCAAAACCTTTACCCTCCTGTCAGGGTGCCTACCGCTACATGGAATCTAAACTTTGTCCTAGACACTCTCATGAGGCCTTCTTTCAAACCCTTGGCCACTTTCCCACTGGAATTTCTGTTAAATAAGATTCCTTACAGCTATCATCTTGACAAGGAGGGTTAGTGAAATAGGGGGTCTCATGACGGAACTCTTAAGGACAAAGTCACGTTATGTCCACATCCAACATTTTTACCCAAGGTGTTCACGGCCTTCCACATCAACAAACCTATAGTGTTACCAGCATTCTTTCCCAAGCCTCATGCATTCCCCAGGGAGGCCATGCTCCACGTACTCAATATATGATGAGCTTTGGCTTTCTATATAAACAGAACGCGATCATTCCGCAAATCTCGCTTGTTCATATCCATCGCATCACACTCGAAGGGCGTGCCTATCTGAGCGCAACACATCTCCAAACAGGTCTCATCGTGCATACTTTGTTGTCATGCACTCCGCAACAAGCCCATGCCTACTCCAGCAAGGGCACCCACTGCCCGTGCAGCCTCCATGGCCTTCCTTATCAACATACCACTCAAAGACAGCTACAGGGCAGCCACCTGGTCCTCAGACCGTACCTTCGCTTGCCATTATGCCACAACTGGCTGCCCCGATTCAGCACTGGTGACGGCAGTGCTATCTACAGCCTCTAAGCGGTAAGTGGCTCCGATTCCCATCATCTTTTCGGATACTGCTTGTCAATCACCTGATCTGGAGCACCCATGGGGACATCACCCAAAGAAGAAAAAGGGAATTACTCACCTTATGCAGTAACGACTGTTCTTTGAGGTGTCCCCCCCTGTGGGTGCTCCACAACCCTCCCTTTCTCCCCTCTACTCGGAGTCACAAAATACTCCAGTGGAGAAGAGGAACTGAATGGGGGCAGGTGGGGGAGGGGAAGCCGGCAAACTGCACGCACGAGGTGCCAAGCAGAGCACAGCGCAAGGCTTGCAGGCACTGCTAGAAAAAGCTCCGTTCCAAGGCTTTGGGACGTTTCTACATCTGATGTGGAGCACCCACAGGGACACGCACCTCGAAGAACAGTTACTGCATGAGGTAACTCACTTTTTTTTTAACCAGTTTACAACTTTTATTGAATTCCTCCTAGATAACAAGAGAGAGCAATTTAAATCAAACATCAGTGAGAGGGGGCTCTAATCTCATGAACAGCCCTATAGGCTGCATTAGATTCGGCTGATACAGCAGCTAGACTAATTGTGTCTGCAGTAGCGATGAGGTGGGCATCATGACTGCAGCTCTCTAGGTTCCTCAGAAAGGTGCAGTCCACAGCAGAAGACCTGCCCTTTGAGGGCGCCAAGCTCTTTGAGAACTCCACTGATGCCTCGCTTCATACCTTGAAGGACTGATGAGCCATGCTCAAGGTGCTTGGCATCCATGTACTTGTCATAAAAAGAAAGTGGGGAAGGTCCTGTACACAAAGATACAGTCTTTTAACCAACAGCATAGGCAATATGACAATAAGCGCTGGCCATGCCAGAATAGGAGTAGACAAACATCCAACTAGACATCAATCCCACAACCATCCAGTTCACATCAGGCCTTTTGAAGTGTTGGTCAAGAGTCTGACATCCCCAGTTTCTCCATGGCACCAGTCCATCTCATCCACAACATTTGGCAACACCACCACCAAGTGGGTGTTGGAAATTATCCAAAGGGGTGACTGTATCCCATTTTCACTTACCCCTCCCTTCTACCTCCCCCGCCTGTCCCTCTTCAGGGACTCCCCTCACGAAGATGTGCTCCTACACGAAGTGGACTATTTCCTTCAATTGGGTGCCATAAAACACGTACCCTGACAGCACAGGGCAAGGGATTCTACCCTCATTATTTTCTCACGGCCAAAAAGATAGGTGGTTGGAGACGTATTCTGGATCTCTACAAGCTCAATCAGTTCATTTGAATCCAGCATTTCAAAATGGTAACCATAATTCCTGTTTTGGAGAAGGGAGCCTGGCTGACTACTCTAGACCTCTATACACCTAGTGCACTGGCACTTCCTACAATTCGTCATCTGAAACCTCCGCTTCCAATACAGAGTGCTGCCATTTGGACTCTCAGTGGCCCCATGGGTCCTTTCCAAGACCCTGGCAGTAGTGGCAGCACACCTGCGAAAAATGGGAAATACCTTAGATATCCACAGGGCAATTGCATTTTACTTACAACACACAAAACCCTTCTGCGGATCTCCAAGACTCTTCATTTCAACCACAGAGAGATCTCAGGGTTTACCTATTTCAAAACAGAGACTATCCAGATGGGTCTCGTGCTTTATGCCAGATGTCTGCATACTATTCCAATGAGAGCCCCCAGTGGCTATTCAGGCTCATTCCACAAGAGCAATGGCAGCAACCACCATCTTCCTCCAGGGTGTATCAACTGAAGAAATTTGCAGCATTGCCACCTGGGCTTTGGCATAGCAACCACTATGTCATCCAGACCTATTCTGCTTCTGATACTCAATTTGGCTGAACAGTATTCTCCGTTACCAGTTCAGGTCTCTTGAAGCTCCCACCACCAAGCCCGACTACTGCTTCATAATCACCTAAAGTGGAGCACCCACAGGGACACTTCGTGAACAAGAAGGGAAGGTTATTCACCAGTAACGGGAGTTCTTTGAGGTAGTTGCCCCATGGGGTGTTCCATCACCCTTCTTCCTCTCTGCTTTGGAATCTCTCATATCTGTGGCAGAGAAGGAATTGAAGGGATGGTTGGCTGTGCACGCAGAGTAGCCGTTTCAAAAGTCACGCACCGGTGGCATGACTCTAAATCTCCGATTAGAAGCACAGCGGCACTCAGACATCTAAGGTGGAGCACCCACAGGGACAGCCATCTTGAAGAACTCTAGTTACTGCATCAGATGAGTAACTTTCCCATCCTGGGTCCCAGCCCCTCCTGCTCTGAACAAAAGGTTGGGATTCGATTCCTGGAGCTCTAGCGGCTATATGGTGAGTGACTGTTCCTGGTGCCTTACCCATGCATTGAACACCCTGTTATGCCTGGCTCTGGGCATTTTGCTTAGGGATGTCAACATAGAGACGACTACATGATTAATCAACAAACCTGGGTTTATTGGTTAATCCTGTCAACTACACGCATTATTCCCCCCTTGCTGCCTCTGTATTAGTGGATCTGCCTGGATACACCTGCCCACCCCCATCCCCATGCTGCTGTCTCTGATAGAGAGGCAGCAATGCAAAGAGTGATGGGGCAGGTGGGAGCCAATATGCTTGGGGATCTGGCTTTTAAGCTGGCTCTCCACATGTGCCAGCTCCGCAGACCCACCTGCCCCCCCCCTTGCTGCTTCCTACAGAAGCAGTGGGGGAAAGGGAACTAGCAGGAGCCAGTGCTGGGTGGGAGTCCGCTTAAAAGTTGGCTCCCCCCAGCACTGGCTCCATGGAGCCACCTGCTCCCCCCTCCATCCCTCCACTGCTGCCTTTTTCAGAGGCAGTAGTATGGGAGTAGGGGAGGGGAAGCTGCTGACCCTGTTGGTGGGCATCTGAGGTCCTTGCAAACAGAGGCTGCTCTGGCATCCAATGGAGCAGCCTCTGTCCGCGGTGAGCATGGGCCTGCTGCGGACAGAGGCTGCTCTACAGCAGCAGCCCCTGTCCCTGGGGAGTCTGAGCTCCCCACGGACAGAGGCTGCATGGCAGAGTATCCTATGTCCGTGGGGAGCTTGGACCTCCCATGACAGAGGCTGTTGTCATCCCACACAGCTGCTTTTGATAGAAAGACAGCAGCATGGGGTGGGAGGGGGCTCCCTGGGAGTGGGACCAGGTGTATACTGGCTGCCAGCCCCTGGGGACTATTGAATAGCCGTGTAACCGCTAACATTTTATACACTAACATCCCTGTTTGTGCTGCTCATACACAAAATTGGTTGCCTTGGAAGATGCAGCCAGCAATATTGGTTGATTATCATGTAGTTATTTCATCTCTTCGGAGAGCTAAAGCAAAGGGTCTCGACTCTGACCTCGTTCATCAGTCCCACATGAACATATGCTCATTAGCGAGCTGGTGAGTGAGAATTCCTCTTCTCCCTAACACTGGTGATTCACTGCAGAGCACCACACTTGCACCTCGTGGGAGGTGTGTGTCTATGGAATGGTGGGAAAGCAGGCGCAATGCCTTGGGGGGAGGAGGAAGAGCTTATTTTTCCATTGTCCTTCTATGCTCACATAAGAGAATTGGTTAATTAACTCCCTTACCACAGATTGGAGTATCGCCTTCATCTCAGCTGTTGGAGCTGTACTCCAAACAGTCCTGGGATGCCTGCAAGCAGTCCAGCCTACTTCATGGTTCCCAGAGAGAGTGTCCCTGGGACTTGTTCTGTTGCTCTGCTTTGAATTTCCTCTAATTGTCATGATCTTTGGCCTGCTGATGTCCCTAGACATGTATGCAGCCTCCTTAGAGCTGCTTAGTGAGGATCTATCCCCTGACTTTGCCTGGGGATGGCATGGACCAGAGCTGAGGGCTGGCTGCCAGGCAGGGTTGCAGTTCCTGTCATGCTATGAGAGTAGAGACCCCCAGGATTGCAGTTCCTGGTGTGCTCTGGGAGCGGAGACTCTGGGGTTGAAAAGTATAGAACTCCTCTTTTAGTTTCTTGCTATTTCTCTTTTCAGCGTTGTCAACATTTATAGTCTTCTTCCAAATGATGTGATCCTGCACAAGGCTGTTGTGCAGACTGATTTTTTGAGGTCTGCTGATACTGGGTCCATGTGTCCTGTCCTCCTCCTTAGTTTTCTTCCATCCACAGTCACTGAGGCTTTGTCTAGACTACACCTCTCTGTTGACAGAGAGATGTAGATTAGGCACTTCAAAATTGCTAATGATGCAGGGATTTAAATATCCTGCACTTCATTAGCATAAACATGGCCGTCACTTTTTTTGAAACTGAGCTTTTTTGAAAAAAAAACTGCAGTCTAAACACGGATCTGTCAAAAATAAACCCTTTTTCTACAGATCCTGTATTCTTCAAAAAATGAGATTTACAGGATCTGTTGAAAAAGGGTTTATTTTCGACAGATCCGCATCTAGACTGCTGTTTTTTTTGAAAAAGCTCCGTTTAAAAAAAAAAAAAAGTGGCAGCCATGTTTATGCTAATGAAGTTCGGGATATTTAAATCCCTGCTTCATTAGCAGTTTCGACATGCATAAGCTACATCTCTCTGTCGACAGAGAGGTGTAGTCTAGACACAGCCTGAAAGAACCATACAATTGATATACCTCCCTGGTCTCTGCTGAATATCCTCATGTTAGTGTAGCTTTGACTCACAGCTTGTCTTTAATTGGAGCAATCCACATCAGGTCTCTTACCATCTCATTGCATTTCCTATCCTGGAGTTGCCAACCATATGACCATGTCAACATCTTCCTTTCTGTGGTGTAGAGTGTACAGAATTCCTTTTTTGGGATTGTCTGAGTCCCTTTATTGAAGGGGATATCAGCAGAGAGGGGTTGCCCTTTCCCTGGTCTAATGCTGTTGATGACTTCTCTGCAGACATTGGGATCAGGTGAAGGACTTAGTCCTCAGGACGTTCGACCAGGATGCTGAAGATTTCAGGCTGGAGAATATTGTGGAGCTTGGCCTGGATCAACACGTGGAGAAAATTAATGAAATCTCTGCATCAGCCACCAAGGAGCTGTCTATTGAGCTGGTAGAGCTTATCGTCTGTCTTTCCCTCTTTCCTAGTTCCTTTCCCATGGTTTTGTGAGCAGATGTGGAAGGTCTCAGTCCAGAACTTAGCAGGACAGGTGTCCATATCACAAAACACAATCATATTTGGCACTGATTGCTTATTATCATTTGGAGTCAGGAGTCTAGCCCTGGAGTCCAGACTCCTAGTCACACTGCATTACCTATTAGCTATTTTCCTGCTCAGAGAAGAACCCAGCAGTCCCAGCTCCTTCACCTTCTCTCTAACCACTGATCTACCCTCCCATCTCTGGCCTAGGAATGGAACCTGGGGATCCTGACTCCCAGCCCTGCCTCGTTCTAACCCGCTACCTCCTCTCCCCTCTTGGAACCATGAATAGCCCCCAGGCTCAGTGAGGCCCTTAAACCTGAGATGGCCAACCTAGGCTAGCAAGTGAGCTGCATGAATGGCCCTCCTTCATCTCAGTGGACCGTAAGATTTCATAACCAAGATGATATCCCAGGATAGGGTAGTTTTGTTAACTGAGTTTGTGTACCTAGAATTTGCAGGGTGTGTCAATTGAACAAAGCAATGCTTTGATTGGATACAGAGAGGGAGCACATGATTCTAACAGTCACTGTTGTGTACAGTCACCATGTACCTCACTTTACATGCACTTGCTTTACATGTGTGTCACTTCAGTAATACTATGTGAATGGAATCTGGCAACCCTGCCTGTGGGCAACAGTAACCAAAATGTCTTCTAGGCCACACATAAAATGTTGATGTGACCCATGGGCCACAGTTTTTGCACCACTTCCTTAGACACACAGCCTCTCCTTCCGACCGTAGCGCCGCTCAGACACATTTCCCTGTGTATTTCATGCTGTCTATCCCTGTCTTTCTTCTAGGCTCTCCAAGTCATCGCCAAGACCTGGGATGTCACATTGCTAGATATTGTGCCATATAAGGACAAGGGGCACCATCGACTCAGGTCAGGTTTCCCAAGATCTGCCTTACATTGCTGACTGGAAAGATTTGGGGTGCAGGGTTCCTGGTAGAGAAGCAGCTGAGCATTCTAGGGTGTCTCCTGCAGAGTAGAATTGGGTTGTTAATGAAACACTATGGAAAGCAGAGGGGAAAGCTGTCTTATGTATGTGACAGTGTACAGTCACAGAAGACTCCTTGGGGTTGCTTCCCAGTGTGCTGACAAAATAACTGACATTCCCCGCCCCCCTCCCCCCCCCCCCCCCCCCCCCCCGCTCTCTGGGGCTACTCAACAACCTGTCTTGCTGGGCCAGATTTCCCGGTTTCCCCCAGCCAAGACACAGAGCTGAGCTCACTGCCCTCCCGAAGAGCAGTGCAGACGATAAATCACTTCAGATTTGAGGAGAATGCAGTTTCAGGCACAGCAGCCAGGAAACCCACCCCCAAGTGGGATCAGAACCCCAAATAAATAATTCAAGCAAGCAAGCCCCCTTTAACAGTGAAAGGATGATGTACACACTGATTGGTCCCCCAGGTAACAATTATTTACACTCAGCTTGGTAGTAAATAAAAGTGATATTTTAAGGACAAACAGTAGGATTTAAGTAATTGCAAGTGAAAATGGACAGAGCAAAATAAATTACAAATTTAAAACAACAGAAAATGAATAGCTAGTTCTAACACATTAAAGCTTCTAGCAAACTTCCCCTAAAGCTGTTCTTATTTCGCTAAACTTCCAGGCCAGGGAAGATCTTTTTCTTTCTGGGGTCTTTGGCTCCTTTTTGGGTGTCTCATGCCAGCCAAAGACAAAGAGCCTGAAAATTTTGCATCCTTTTGGGTGGGAATTCATCAGATTGTGATATTCAATTTCATAGGCGTGCGCAGCACATTTCATTAGGGTGCGCACTCAAAGCATTTTATTTAAAATGTACTCTTTGACCCTCCCCCCATTAGCCACACCCCCTGACCCCCATTAGCCACGCCTCTGGGGGTAATACTTTTGGGACAATTTGCACACATGACCAGAAATAAAAGGTGTCATGTGATGACCCCCTTCCCCAAGGACTTTTCCCACCATCCTCTTACCAATAGGGATTAGTTTGGCCCTCACCAACCCCCCCGCCCATGCTGCTATCCTGCAATTCCTTTAACCCAATCTGTGTGACATTAACTCGGGGGGTGGAGAGGCTGGGGGAAGTGTTCCTTCTAAGAGTTTCCTCCCATGAGCAGAATGAATTTTGTGTTGTGCACCATTACTGAGTTCATGTGGCTTGTTTGGATGCGCCACCGTGGCACCAGAGGGTATGTCTACACTAGAAAGTTAGTTCGAACTAACGGACGTTAGTTCGAACTAACTTTCCTATGCGCTACACTAGCGCTCCGCTAGTTCGAATTTGAATCGAACTAGCGGAGCGCTTAGTTCGAACTAGGAAAACCTCATTTTACGAGGACTAACGCCTAGTTCGAACTAGCTAGTTCGAACTAAGGGCTGTGTAGCCCTTTAGTTCGAACTAGTGGGAGGCTAGCCCTCCCCAGGTTTCCCTGGTGGCCACTCTGGCCAACACCAGGGAAACTCTATGCCCCCCTCCCGGCCCCGGACCCCTTAAAGGGGCACGGGCTGGCCACGGTGCCCGTGCCAGGTGCAAGCCTGCCAGCACCCAGCTAGCAGACCCTGCACCTGGCACGGCACAGAGCCACCCACCCGATGCCTCCCAGCCCACCCCCTCTTGCCGGGACCAGGCTGGCGGCTCCCGGGAGCTTGCCCTGGACCGCAAGAGGCGGGCACCTTCCTGGGCTAGTGCGGACATCGTGGACCTCGTCCACGATCTCCGCACTAGGCACAGGAAAGTGGCCGTCTAGGGCAGGAGAGCTGCCAGCCTGGCCACCCAGGAGCAGGTGTGCATGAAAATCAAGGGGGTCCACTGAGACCCCCGACCCTGAGCCCTGAGCTTACAATGGCCGTCCTGGGTCAGACCAAAGGTCCATCTAGCCCAGTAGCCTGTCTGCCAACAGCGGCCAACCCTAGGGACCCTGGAGGGGATGGACCGAAGACAATGACCAAGCCATTTGTCTCGTGCCATCCCTCTCCAGCCTTCCACAAACTTTGGGCAGGGACACCACTCCTACCCTCTGGCTAATAGCACTCCATGGACCCAACCTCCATCACTTGATCTCACTTCCCTTTAAACTCTGTTCTAGTTCTAGCCTTCACAGCCTCCTGCAGCAAGGAGTTCCACAGGTTAACTATTTGCTTTGTCAAGAACAACAACTTTCTCTTACTAGTTTCAAGCCTGCTACCCATTCCTTTCCTTTGGTGTCCTCTAGTCCTTCTTTATGGGAACTCCTGAAGAACTTTTCTGAATGCACCCTCTCCACCCAACCCCTGCTTTTAGAGCCCTCTATCCTGTCCCCCCTCCGTCTCCTCTTTTCTAAGCTGAACAGTCCCAGTCTCTGTAGCCTCTCTTCATCTGGGACCTGTTCCCAACCCCTGATCATGTTAGTTGCCCTCCCCTCTCCCAGCCTTTCTCTTCCCCTCTCCCACCTCCTTTTCCCAGTCTCCCCCAGTTTTTTTCAATAAAGACAGAGTCAATGTTGGAAGAAACGTTATCTTTATTTTGTACATCAATAAGAAGGGGGGCTAGGGAAGGGCAAGTGGAAGAAGGTGAGGGAGGAATGGGGTACGAGCCCCCGATGGGGAGGACTGGGCTGGCTCTGCGGGCTTCTGGGGGTGGAAGCTCTCCTGCAGCCCCCCAATTACTCCCTCTCCGCAGATGGCAGCCTGCGGCAAGTGCAGCCGGGCTGATGGCCGAGTGGTGTGATGTGCCCAGTGTGGGCACTCAGGGCACTCCAAGCCAGAACTTCTTTGCAAGCGGGGCACCCCTTAGAACTGTGTGTCCGGGGTGGGGGTCGGGACCCTTTAAGCGCAGCCCTCGGCTAGCCTGAGACAGTATCTCCATGCTCTAAGTCCTCCTTTTATGCCCTGCCGGCACTGCTTCCGGCCATCCTTAAGCCCTGTTCAGAGTCCACTCAATGTGGACTTACTAGTTCGAACTAGCAAAACGCTAGTTCGAACTAGTTTTTAGTTCTAGATGCGTTAGTTCGAACTAGCTTAGTTCGAATTAACTAATTCGAACTAAGTTAGTTCGAACTAGCGCTGTAGTGTAGACGTACCCCAAGTTATTAATAAATATCTTATTAACCTCTACCTTTTTTCTCTGCTGCCATGTCTCCTCCCCTTGCTCCATCAGCTCCCCTGGTGCCTGCTGCCCCCCAACACCTCACCCTCCTCTGTTGTCCTGACTCCTGCCCTTCTCACTGCCCTCAGCCCTCCTGAGACCTGCCCCACTCCACCAGCCCTTCTCTCCTCCCTGTGCCCCATGCTGATCATGTGAACTACTCCTCCTCATCCCCTCTCCTAACACCTCCCACTACACACCTGCCCTGCCTCTCTCCTCTGGTGCTGGTCCCTCCCCTGCAGGTGTCTGTCCTTCTGCTTCACCCCCAGAATCCCCTGGCACTTGCACCTTCCCTTAGCCCTGCACCCTCCTGGTGCCTCCCCCTTCCCTCACTGCCCTGGCCCCCTTTGCCCTCTTTTTCCCTGATGCCCACCCCCTCACCACCCTCTGCCCCCGTTCCCCTCATTCCCCTGTGCCCTCTCCCATGCCTTGCTCCATCCTTGCCTTCCTCATGCCCACCCCTTCTTTCATGCCTTCTCCCAGCACCTCCCCTTCTCTCTTCTAGCCCCCAAAGCCCTTCCCCTCTCCTCTTCTAGCATCATCCTGTCCCCCCTCTCACTGACACTTCCCCTCCTGCCCTTTTCCTCATTGTCTGCACTTGGCCCCCTTGCATTTGTCTCTCTCCTCCACTCTGTCCCTTGGTGCCTTCTCCTTTCTTCTCCTGAACTGCCCCCCTCCCTTCAGCACAAGCCCCTTCCTCTCTGATCCTTTCCCCCTATTTTTCCCTCCTCCTCCACAGCCACCAGCTGGTCTGTAACAGAGTTCTAGGGTCACCCTGCCTGTCACCCTTCTGGTGCTCCCCCTACTCTGTCTTTCTTAGGTTTCTCAGCCCCCTTTTGGGCCACAAACCCACACCCTGCAGTCTCTAGTTCCCAAAGTTCTGGCAATCTCCCCATCACTTGGTGCCTGCACCGGGTCCGACTCATAAGGTTGCCAGGTGTCTGGTTTTCTACCAGACAGTCCAGTTTTTGGGCCCTCTGGTTTAAAAAAAAAAAAATCCAGAAAATACCCGACGCGTGCAGTGTTCGGTATTTCCTGGTTTTCCGTCTGGGCGCCAGACTGTGAAGCCTGGCAGTGGTGGGGGAATGACTGGAAGGTGGGGTGCAATCAGTACTGGGAGCCTCTAGTGGAGGGGGTGGGGGCTGGCCAGGAGGAAGGGGGGGCGGGAAGCAGAGCTGGCGGGGGGTCCAGGAGCCGCAGGACTGGCCTGGAGGGGGGGGGGCGGGAGAAAGGAGGTGCAGGAAGTAGAGCGGGGGAGAGGGGGGTCGAGGAACGTGGGGTTGGCAGGGAAGAAGAGGGGGGCCTCCCCCCCGCCCCGAGCCCAGCCGCGCTGCCCCCGCCCCCGAGCCCCCCGCCCCGAGCCCAGCCATGCTGCCTGACCCAACCCCAGCTGTGCTTCTCCCGAGCCGAGCCGACCCCGGCCTAACCGCGCTTCTCTCATCCCCTGTCCGGAGACAGGTGCACCCCTTGCCTTCCCGCCCGGGGTTTAAACTTACCTTGCTTGCTGGGGAGGTGGGGTGATGATTCTGCTCCCTGCCGCCTGTTTCCATGGGGTCCTAAGACCTGCCGGTTTTAGCCACGCCACGCATGCATGGCAAACCCTGTGCAGCGTCCATTCCCCTGCGCACCAAGGCGGCCCTTTGAAACATTAGGGTGTGCCTAGGCACACCCAGCACATCTCGTGTGCACGCCAGCATTCAGTTTGATAGGTTGCAGGACATATTTTGTCCAAAGCATCTTTGAGTTATGCATATTTGTATCCATAAGACAGTTTCATAAAGCATGGGGGGGAGGGTCTGTCACAATTGAATCATTTCACTTTCTGTCTGAGTACAGGTAGATAGGTGAACCCTCCCTTGAACACTTCCTTCCCTTCACAGAGCTGAGACTAGAACTCCAGCTCTCATTCTAACTGCCTGACCATTTTCCTCTGAGCTCAAGTGTCCTACTCCCAGTCTCCTTGCTCTGACTGCTAGACTCCATTCCCCTTCCACAGCCAGGTATAGGACCCAGCAGTCCTGGTTTCCAGACTTGTTTGACACTTAAATGTTAGGTTGGCATAGTTATGTTGGTTGGGTGTGAAAAATCTATCACCTGAATGATGGAGCCGTGCTTTCTGACCTTGTGTAGACACAGCTGTGTCACCAAAAGAATGCTTCCATTGAGTAGCTCCTGTTGTTTAGGGTGGTTGTGTCCTTACACTGACAAAGAAATCCCTTCTATTGCTTTAGGCTGAGTCCTTGTCACATGGCACATCAGCATTCTATGCTAGTGTAGTCTGTGAAGTGTAGACATAACCCCAGCCTCCTTGTTCTGACTACTCAGCCTTACTCCTCTTCTACAGTCAGAAGCAGAACTAGAGATGTGAAGTCCCAGCACTACCCACTAAGCATGGTTTCCTTTCTTTCCAAAAGAGCCGAACAGCAGAGCAGACCAAGGCCTTTAGCTTTCCCATTTGTCTTTCTCACAGGCCCAGGTTTGTAAGTAGAGAGCAAGTTGTCTGAGGACATCCTGACCTCTGGAGCTGCTGGCTGCGGCAGGGTTGTCCCTTGGTGATTCGGTTAATATCTGGGAGCTGCAGAGCTGGCATATGGCTGTCTGTGGTGTGGCAGCAAAGAGCTTGCTCAGCTCTGTGATGAAAATGTGTTTATGCCTGAAGGGGAGGAGACAAACTGCTGTTCATCTAGGGAGACTAGGAACAAGGGAGCCAGGGAGGGAACCACTGGAGGGTACACAGTGCTCTGCATTGCTTGGTAAGCTGTGTGCTGGCAAAGCGAGTGTTTGAACACAGCCAAATGTCAGTGTACCTGTCAGACAAAAGAATGCAGGCAAGATTGCCAGGCTGGGGGGCTTTCATGGGAAGCAGGCATGCTGTAAAAAAGGCAGGCATACATAAGCGGTTGTCCATGAGCTCCCAGTGTGCCCCTAGAACCAAAATGGCTAATGTAAGAGCTGAGGAATCTTGTGTTGGAGTCCATGTGGATGTGGCATTAGTGTGATCCCTGCTGGGATACTCTGCGCTCCAAATCTGCTGTCCACAACTCTGAAGGCCACTGTTAAGTTGGAGAGCGCTCAGCAAAGAGTAAGGTGAATGAAGAAAGGGTTGGCAAACATGCCCTTGGGGGAAACTACTGGAACCCCATCTGCCCAGCTTCACAAAGAGAAGGTGGAGGGGTGATTTGGTCCCAGTCCCAAAGTAATTACATGGGGAAATATTTGGTAGAGGGTTCTGAAGTCTCTTAAGTAAAGGTCTAAAGCAGGCGTGTCCAAAGTCTGGCCCGCGGGCCAATTGCGGCCCGTGTTCCGATTTAATACGGCCCCCGCTTCCTCCCCCTCTCCTGGCTCCCCGGCGCTCTTTTGAACTGGCGCGCCCAGTGCGCCGCTTCTGGCCGCGCCGCCGCTGCCGCAGCACATGGCCTCCGCGGTCCTAGAGCCTGCCCTGTAGGGCACGTCCGCAGCCCCGCTCCCCCGCTTGGCTGTGGGTTCGCCCTGCCCCCGGGCCGCCGTGAGGCCGGCGTGCCCTGCGCTCTCCTCCCGCCTCCGACCCTGCGGGCCCTCCGCCTTGGGGCTGAGAGTGCGGGGACGGCCCTCACGCATGTTCACTTCTTCAGATCTGGCCCTCTTTGAAAAAAGTTTGGACACCCCTGGTCTAAAGTGATCCAGGGACTGGGTGCTGAAGCTAGACAAACGGGGACAGGAAATAAGGTACACACACTGAACAGCCAGGGGAATTAACCATTAGAATGGCTTCCTCACAGTGTGGCAGATTCTCCCTCACCCGGCAGATTTTCAGTAAGATGGGCAGTTTTGGGTGGACCTGCTCTAGTCCAAAAGTTGTATCAGGGAAGTCCTTGTGGCCTGTGCAGTTGCAATGGCTCTTCTGACGTAGGCCTATGAGACTCTGGGAGGTCTGGTGCCTGCCACTGGCTTGGGGTCTTTACTGATCCCTGACTTCTTACCAATTTGACATAGTATTGCAGATGGCAGCCGGTCACTTCACCAGCATACCATTCCCTTAAGTTTTCTATAGTGTTGGGCCTCCTGCCCCACCCTTGGAATGAACTCACAGATGGCTTAGCTTCATCTTGAGAAGGGGGCATGGCATCATGAGGGATGGAACCTAATCCCTCACCACCTAAAGGATCTAGGTGACCCCAAAACGGATTCTGTCCAGTTGTCACTATCCAGTGATGTGGGACGGGAGATGGCTTGAGAGGTCTGGGAATGAGATATGGGGCTTTTCACATCTCTGGGTCACTGATTCCATTCTAGCTCACTCTGTGGGGACTGGCTGGTTCAGGAAATGGGATATGAGGGATTTCATGTGTAGAAGGACCCAACTCTGATCTGGCCCCATGATGGGGGCTCAGAGGGTCAGGAAATGAAATGCATGCCCTTTCCATTGTAAGGGTGCCAGCTCCTCTTCATTCCCAGGGTGAGGAATCTTGGCTCCAGGATTGGGGAATGGGATAGAATGGCCAGGGGGGCATTGGTTTCCATCCAGCCCCACACAGGGACTGATTTGGATCAGGGGGACAGAGGATGAGGCAAGGGTCTGTCCCCTCTAGGGGCATCAGTTCTCATCCAGCCCAACGGATTGGCAGCATGACAGCCTTGTCATGGTGGAGAATGGGACCAGGTCTCTTCCCCTATAGGGTACTAGCTTCAATCCTGCCCCAGCTCATATGTGGCTGTGTGTGTATATTTGTTGCTGCTTCTTTGAGAGACATTCCTGTGGGTGCTCCACAGCATGTCAGTGCATTCCAGCACCGCAGACCAGATTCTTCATAGTGCCTAGGGGGCTGCAAATGTGCGGTGAGCAGGGCATGGCTTAAGATGAAGGTTGGCAGTGCCCTTCACTCTGTGTCAATCCTGTAGATAAGTAGTTGAATTTCAGTTATTTCTCCCTTGTTTATCTCACGCCTTATCCAAATTTGTCCTAAAAAAAATAATTTTTTTCTCCAAGTTATTTTCCTTCATTACTGTTGTTGCTGTTCATCCCACCAGTAATGCCAGGGTCACCGGGCTTTAAACGTTGTACAGCCTGTAACAATGCCATGCTATGACGGGGTCCGGGGCTGGGGGGCCACCCCCTGCACCCCTTAAGATGGTCCCGCTTCTGGCACTAGCAGTTCCCACACCTCACTCCAGTGCGACTTGTGTTTGGTACACTACGATGGGCGCATTCTATGCGCAGACAGCAAGTGTCCAATGCTCCCTGGGTCGGAGGGGGAGAGGGGGGCCCGGGCCCGCCCTCACTCACAGGCCCCAGCCCAGGGCCCTAAGGACATGGATCCACCGCTGTCCAGACCGGCTGACGGGGTGTACAGCCGAAACGCGCCACCCCACCAACCCCTCCTGGTTGCGCCCTGGGCTGCTTCCTCCTCCCCTTCTGCCCCTGCAGGTCTGCCTTATGGGGCCAGGCATTTGGGAGCCCTCGTCGTCGCCCCCCTCTCAGGTCCCGCCAGCCCCCCGGGTCCGGGGTCTCGACAGGATGCCTCCGGAGCGGGGTGCCGATCAGGGGCTCTGGTTCCTCCGAGCTGCGTCAGTTTCGGCTCTCCACCACCCCCTTTGCTGCCCTGGCGGCGGCATTTTTAAACTTCTCGCCGCTTCTGGCACTCCCCGGGGGTGGGCCCAAGCTGTGCTGACGTGATGAGGGAGGGGAAGGCCTGCCTCCTCTGCACTGGCCGCGCCATGGCTCTCCGCAGCCCCCACGGCTCACCAGTTGCGCAGCCGTGCGGGAGCACCTGGCACACCACCGGTGCCCTGCCCCTGGGGCCCCAAACAGGGCTTGCCCGCCGGGGGGCTTCAGTGCGGGACGGGGGCGTCCCGTCACACATGCCCATCTCCGTTAGACATTCTAAGTGCATGAAATGCCTCGTTGAGTCCCATGTCCAACATGACTGCCTTCTCCAACCCAGGCATAGAATGCCCTGACAAACTGAGGCCTGAAAAGGGGAAAAAAGTCCCTAAAGAAATGTCCCTCTTCTTTACCTCATGAAGTCCAGTCGTCCAAATGATGCACAACTGAAAGATCAGCACCGGGGGCTGAGAGGCCACCCTGCTCCAGTACTTACGATGCACTGGGCGTTTCCGGTACCAATCAGGCTCCCTCCAATAATGACATGCATAGATCCCGCACTGAGACTACAAGCCTGTCTGTGCCTGCCTTGTGTACCTCTGCTCCTACTGCGGTACCCTGCAACCAGCATGCGGATTTATCAACACTAAGGCCTACCAATATGGCACCGCAGCAGCCAGCCGTACAGGCCATTGGTACTGCGACCCCCCTCAGCACTGCACCTCACATCCATGTCAACCACCACTACATCAACCCTGGTACTGCTCACAGTACCATCCACTCTGGCACCCAGGTACTTCCCACCAGAGAGAGCTTATGGTGTCGTTTAAGTTTAATTCTTCGAGTGGTTGCTTCTGTCCATTCGAGTGAGGTGTGTGCACGCCACATGCACAGTTCTGTGGAACATTTTTCTCCTAGCAGCACCCATAGTGCCAGCAGGTCGCCCCCTGGAGTGGTGCCGTTATAGCAGCCCATAAGTATCCTGCCGGCACTTCCCCTCCTCAGTTCCTTCTTACTGCCTGTGATGGTTGGAGGGTGTCAATTACTTTAGCTAGCTTGATGTTCCCTGCTTATCTCTTTGGTGTAAATAGTTCTCTGTAATTATCCCATTAGTTAGGTACTTAGTGTTAGACTTTCTTTTCTTTGTCCTCCCCCTCTCTCCCGGGGTAGGGAATGCCTGGACTGCAGGGGTTTAAGCTTTGTGCCTCCTGCACAAAATTTATGCCCAGAGGTGACCCCCATGACAACTGCTTAAAGTGTCTGGGAGGAGGGCCATTTGACAGACACATGTAGAATCTGTCGGGCATTCAAGCTACAAACAAAAAGAGAGGGACTCGCATTTAAAACTCTGCAACTGGCACCAGCTCCTCAGGCCACACCGGAGGTTGCACGTGCTGTGTCGGCACGTGATGGGGCATCAGTGCCTAAGCCATTGGCACTGAGACACCACTCTCAGTCCCCGGCCCTGAAGAGGGCTCAGGCTTCAAGGAGTTGGTCGCCTAGCCATAAGCCTGGTGCAGGCAAGCACCATTGTCAGTGGCGATCCGAGTGGTCCGACGCTCCTCTGGGGACTCAGAAGGATAGTTTTGGCAGCAATCTAGGCATGCTGTCACTGCACCGGCCATCAATGCCTGAGACCTTCAAGGCGTCCCATGACCACCTCATGGCCTCCCCGCACTCGCACTCGGACAGCGGCAGTGCCGTCAACCGCTCATAGTGTTGTCATCCCTGGCAACCCTGTTCTTCTTCGAGTGACCCCCGTGGGTGCTCCACTCTAGGTGTCGGGTCCCGTCCCGGCGCCGCGGCTCGGAGAATTTTCATAGCCGTGCTCAGCCAGCCCGCGCATGCACGCTCCTTCAAAGCGCCGTTCGCGCCTTTGATCAGCCGCGCGCAGGCTGGCAACCGCCAGTTCCTCTCAACTGCCTCAGGTCGTGGTCGGAGCTCCCTGTGTTCTTATATCTACGGTTTTCAGTAGCATGACTATTAGTTGTTCTTTCAGTGTAAATAGTTTCTTTAGGTTTAGTCGTGTTCGTGTTCTACAGTTTATTGATCTAAAAAAAAAAAAGGTTTTTTTTCTCTTCAGCGCTTCAACGCTACAGCTAAGCGCTAAGGACCTGAAGTTGTCAAAGAGCAAGTACAGCCTGGGTTGACATCCAGTCACCCTATTCGGCCCCTAGCAATGCCGGGGTCTCCTGGTTTTAAAAAATGTTCAGTTTGTCGGGAGGCTATGCCGGCGGCCGATGGGCATGCTTGCATAAGGTGCCTGGGCGAATCTCACGTCCCTCAAAAGTGCATCCACTGTTGCAAGCTCGCATCCAGAGTCCGCAAAGAGCGGGAGTTAAAGCTCCGGATGATGTCCTTTGATAAGGCACTACAACCTGAATCCCATACCCTCTCCAGCCGCGACAAAAACTTCTATGGCTAAAAGGAGAGTGGCTTCTCCCGGACCGGCAACTTCAAGGAGGGTGAAGCCGTCCACGACTCGCTCCCTCCCTCCCTCCGGCAGCTTCAAGGGCTTCGGCAGCCCCCAATGGGACCCCCGCGGAGTCCCGACACTCTACTGACCCTGGCAACAGGGGATCGCAAATACCGAGGACTCGGGCTGCTTCAGCACCGGCATTGGTGGCGCCGGCTTCAGCTTCTCCAGCTCCCGACGCAGCGCTAACGCTGAAACCGACAAGTAAGCCGGTGCCGGGGGCAATGGCATTAACTTCAGCGGTGCAGGCTCCAGCTGCACCGCTTGTGACAGTACCGGCTTTGACGGCACCGGACCAAGGCGCACAGGTCTCTGAGACGGCACCTCCGGCAGATTTAACGATGTTGGCACCGAGTGTTCTACCGGCACCGACAGCAGAGCACCTGCAGCTGATCTACCCGGCACCACTCTGCTTTCATTCCGTGCAGAGCTCCCCGGTTGCCATGGAAACAGGCAGTGCCTCAATACCTAAAAAAGCACTATCAAAAATCCATGGGAGGGACAGATCTGCCTCCCCAATTTTTTCACCAGGACCATCTCCTTCGCCACCAAGGTGTGCACGTTATCACGACTATAGCGTCTCCCCGATCCGTCTCACATACAGACGGCGCAATTACAGAGACACAGTATATCTAGAAGCACAGCGATCCCGTTCATGATCTTGTTCACCTCGACGGTCATCTAGATATGGGTCCTCTAGACGCTCTCCACACCGTGTCTATTACATTCAGCACAGTAGTGCACGCTCATCGTGTCATTCTTCCCCATCACGTTCTGAACGCTACTACGATCACTATTATCGTTCGTGTGAGGATGGTACACACCGTGAACGGCTATTATCTTCACATAGGGGATCCTCCTGCAACTGCCCATCACCAATTACACAATACTTACCTCAACAACCACAACAATTAAACTCACCTCCTCTGTCGATAAGTCAATCTGTCCAACAGGATCAGTCCGACCTGGAAGAGGGGCAACTGTCTGACACAGAGGATCCCAAGCCAGAAACTTCTCCAACGGACTATGCATCTTCATCACCGGATGAGGCAATCTGCCCAAGTGAATTGTCTCCACCGGACGACCTAAAACAGTTCCAGGACCTGTTTAAGCGAGTTGCAGGCACGCAGGAAATACAGCTGGCAGATGTTCCGGTGAAGACACACCGCCTATTAAAGAACCTCCGCCCACAGCAGTGTGCAAAGATCGCCTTACCAATTGACGACGCGATCATGGAAATGGTGGACGAGATATGGCAGACTCCAACATCGGTTACTCCTATGAATAAGAAAGCCGATAAGAAATATTTCGTGCTGGCAAAGGGGTTAGATTTTCTATTCAACCACCCTCAGCCCAATTCGTTAGTGGTTGATGCAGCGCAGCGAAGGACCAAAGCGCCACAGTACAAAAGTGCGCTCCCAGATAAAGACAATAATTTCTATTTGGTAGAAAGGTCTATTCTTCAGCCACACTCCTATTACGTATGGCTAACTACTCGGCTCATTTATCAAATCACAACTTTGATAATTATTCGAAGCTAGCGGAGTTGTTACATCATCTTCCAGACACTAAGAAACCACTATTAAAAGCAATTGTTCAGGAAGGATATGCAGCATGTAGTACTGCATTGCAAATTGCAATGGACGTGGCCGACACAGCAGCTCGGGCCACAGCTACGGGTATCGCAATGAGGAGGTCGTCATGACTTTCATCCGCAGGAGCACCGGAGGAGTTGCAAAATAAAGTTGAAGATCTCCCCTTCGATAAGCTTAAACTTTTTGCAGCAAATACTGACGAGGTTCTCCATTTGGGCAAGGATTCTCATGCCACCTTACGTACGCTGGGGATGTATACGCCCAATTTTAAACGAAGGCGCGATTACCCTTATCAGAGAAGATATAATTTTAACTTTTCCAGACATCAGACACGCACGTCGGAAAATCAGCGCCCTAGGCAACGACCCCAGCAAAATCGTTCAACCAGCCAGTCTTCAACCAAACAGCAGATTTGACTTCCCTGTCGAGGTTGCAAGCACGCCTTCCTCGATCAACACGGAGAACGACACTTCTTATCTTTTCCACCATCGACTGAAATCATATTATCACCAGTGGTCCAACATCACCACAGACAGATGGGTACTAGAAGTGGTGCAGTACGGCCTCTCAATTCCTTTTCTCTCCATTGCCCCTCCCACCCCACCCACCCCGTCCCTTTTCAGGGACCCTTCTCACGAGCAACTGCTGAAACAAGAAGTCCTCTGTTTGCTCGCTATCGGGGCAATAGAGAGAGTACCCGAACAATTTTGGGGAAAAGGTTGTTATTCCCGGTATTTCCTCACACCGAAGAAATCGGGAGGCTGGAGGCCCATTCTAGACCTCCGAAAGTTAAACCGTCACCTTCGAAAGTGTCGATTCAAGATGGTGACCTTAGCAACTATCATTCCATCGTTGAACAAAGGAGATTGGCTTGCAGTCCTCGACTTACAGGACGCTTATTTCCACGTAGCTATTCACGTGGCTCACAGGCGTTTTCTTCTATTCCAATTGGGGAACGAACATTTCCAGTACACGGTTCTACCATTTGGACTGGCGTGTGCCCCCGGGGTCTTCACCAAAACTATAGCAGTAGTGGCGGCCCATTTACGCAGGACAGGAGTGACAATATTCCCTTATTTGGACGATTGTCTCATCAGGGGCCCAACATATACAGAGTCATGTCATATGGTGCAGACAGTATCCAGCCAGTTTGCATCCCTGGGCCTTCTCATAAATTTAAAAAAGTCATCATTAGTTCCGTGCCAAAACCTGATTTTTATAGGTACACAGCTCGACTCAGCGGTGGCACGGGCATACCTACCGTCGGAACGTTTTGTGGCGATTCAAGACCTTGTTCATATGGTCACGCGTGCTCCGACAATTCCTACACGTGTCTGTTTACAGCTAATGGGCCATATGGCAGCTTCCACCGTAGTGGTACAAAACGCAAGGTTACGTTTTCGCTGCCTCCAACATTGATTGGCCATGGTCTACAGCCCAGCAAAGAACAGTATCCACAGATCGGTGGTGGTACCCCAACATATACGGGATTCTATTCAGTGGTGGGTCAAACCCAGCAATCTTCTCATGGGCATCCCATTTCATCGCCCGCAGCCTACAAGGCAGATAACTACGGATGCTTCCCTCACGGGTTGGGGGGCGCACATGGACAACATGACTATCCAAGGTCGCTGGTCAGCGCAAGAAATGATGCTGCACATCAACGTATTCGAGTTACGGGCGGTATGACATGCTTGCAAGCATTTTCAGTCCCACATACAGGATACAACTACCAGAATCAGGACAGACAACATGGCAACCATGTTTTATATCAACAGACAGGGAGGCGCCCGATCTCGTTCCCTGTGCGCGGAGGCTGTTCGGCTATGGAATTGGTGTATTCACAACAACACTATTCTAGTAGCGTCCTACCTTCCAGGCACCGACAATTTAGTAGCGGACTCACTCAGCAGACGTTTTCCCCACGACCACGAGTGGGAACTCTGCACAGAGGTTTTAAACCATATATTTGTCCGGTGAGGATTTCCAATAATAGACTTGTTTGCCACAGAAAACAACAGGAAATGCCCCATCTATTGTTCAAGAGTGGGAGTAGGACATCAGTCACTAGGAGATGCCTTCCTTCTTCACTGTTGTATGCTTTTCCCCCAGTTGTTCTAATACCCAAGGTTCTCGAAAAAATCAGCTTAGATGGGGCTCGAGTAATTCTTATAGCCCCAGCGTGGGCTCGTCAGCCTTGGTTCTCAATACTCCATCAGATGTCGGTAAAGACACCGTACTCCCTACCTCTACTCCCGAATCTCTTGACCCAGAACAAAGGATCTCTACGTCACCCAAAACCCAAGATCCTGCACCTCACAGCATGGATGCTTGTTGGTTTAGCAGTTTCGAACAACTCTGTTCTCAGCGGGTCAAGAAGGTGCTGATGCATAGCAGGAAAGAGTCTATGCGAGCTACTTACATAGCTAAGTGGTCCAGGTTCCAGGCATGGTGTGCGGCTAATAACCTTGATCCCTGTTCCACACCTTTACCGTGTATATTGGAATACATCTTGCAACTCCGTGATAAAGGATTGGCAATAGCTTCCCTACGGGTGCATTTGGCAGCTATTAATGCTTTTCATCACATAGACCAGGGGTCTCCAAACTACGGCCCGGGGGCCGGATGCGGCCCGCGAGGCCCTCTCATCCGGCCCGTGGAGACCTTTTTGGATTCAAAGGCAGAAGAAGTGAGATTGTTTCAAAACCCATTTGAAGCAGATGTGGCCAGTTGCCCAGATGAACTGCAGCTGGAAGTCATTGAGTTGCAAGCAAATGACCTCCTTAGGGACAAGTTCAAAATAGGACTGGTGGGTTTTTACCAGTTTTTGCCCAAGGAAGACTTTCCTAATGTCAAAACTTTTGCGTCAAGGTACCTTTCAATCTTTGGAACAACATACCTGTGTGAACAAACATTTTCAAGAATGAAATACGTGAAGAACAATTTGAGAACAAACTTGTCCGATGATAATCTCAGGTCACTGTTGATGTTAGGGACAACAAATCTAAAGCCAGAAATGTCTGCTATTTTGGCATCCAGGAAACAATTTCACCATTCACACTAATACAGGTGTTCATGTGTAGTGTATGAATGTGTTATTAAATAATAACTGAATAAAATAATATTAAATAAATAATTAAAAACAACATCCATGTTTTGATTGTTTTTTATTTGGACCTCAAGTGTGTAGTCGGCCCCCGAACTACTGTTTGATAGTTAATGCGGCCCTCGGGCTGAAAAGTTTGGAGACCCCTGACATAGACGAACATGTTCGCACACCCTATTACAAAAAGATTCCTAAAGGGACTCTCAAACCTTAATCCACCCCGAAGACCCCCTCCACCCTCGTGGAATCTGGATCTAGTATTGCAAACTCTATCTCAGCCTCCCTTTGAGCCTCTAGCCACTATCCCGCTACGCATACTTACCACCAAGCTTCTGTTTCTCCTAGCCCTTATCTCAGCTCGTAGGGTTAGTGAGAGAGCAGCGTTTATGGCTTCCCCTCCTTATACAGTATTCTCTAAGGACTCAGTTACATTGAGAGCTCACCCAGCGTTTATTCCGAAGGTGTCATCTGAATTTCATATTAACGAACCAGTGGTTCTACCATGATTCTTCCCTAAACCTCATGCCTCGCCGCAAGAAGCAATATGGCATATGCTGGATGTGAGAAGAGCCTTGGCATTTTATATTGATAGGACACGGGACTTTAGGAAGACGGACTGTTTAATAGTGTCATTGGCAGGCCGTTCTAGAGGCCAACCACTGACCTCTCAGCGTATCTCGAGACTTATTGTTTCATGCATATCTATGTGCCATTCTATACGGGAGAAATCCCTGCCGTATCCTCCAAAAGCTCATTCCACCAGGGCGTTCTCCACTACTACAGCCTTCCTGAAGGGAGTCCCGTTCCGGGACATTTGTAGGGCAGCAACGTGGTCTTCTAATGTCACTTTTATGAAACATTATGCTATAGTTGACCATTTTGCTTCTGATTCTTCGGTGGCTACGGCAGTACTTAGTCGTACTTAATTGTTATAAAAAAAAAATTGAGTTCGGAGCTCTCGGGACTCTTTGGTTACTGCTCCGGAGTCACCTAGAGTGGAGCACCCATGGGGTCACTTGAAGAAGAAAAAGAAGTTACTCACCCTGTGAAGTAACGATTGTTCTTCGAGATGTGCCCCGTGGGTGCTCCACGACCCGCCCTTCCTCCCCGCGCCGAATTTCTTTCTTATCTCTTTCAGTTGAACGGATGAGAGGAACTGGTGGTTGCCAGCCTGCCTGCGACTGATCAAAGGCGCGAACGGCGCTTTGAAGGAGCGCGCATGCGCGGGCTGGCTGAGCACGGCTATGAAAGTTCTCCGAGCCACGGCACCGGGACGGGACCCGACACCTAGAGTGGAGCACCCACAGGGCACATCTCGAAGAACAATCGTTACTTCACAGGGTGAGTAACTTCTTTTTACCGGCACCGGTGACAGAAGTTCAGTGGGTGCCAGGGAAAACATTGGCACCGCTCCTGGGACCGATCGTGTCCATGTCCTGTGCACCACAGCCACCCCAGTATCAGTGGGCACCGCTTCCTGTGGCTGCACCTCCCCAGCACCTCCCGATGTGCTGCCCAGTGCCACGCCAAGCAGGAGCACCACCCCCATCTCCGGTTCTGGCTAATCTAGCTGCAGCACCGGCAGCGCTGCAGGCTTTGGCATCCACCGCCTCTACAGTGGCACCAGTGTAGGTTTCAATACCAGTGCCGGCATCTGCCTCTCCACTAGTGCCGGCACCCGGCTTGGCACCGGCCTTGGCACCGGCGGGAGCACTCGCCGTGGCACCGGCTTTAATTGCAGCACCGACTAGGGTGCTGGCACCTACACTGATGGCTGCTCCGTCTGGCACCGGTGATCTGGTGCTGGTGCCAGCGGAGATGAAGTACCTTCAGCCAGCTTCAGCTGATGCGTGCGCTTCATCGGCACTGGCTCAATTGCGGAGCCTCCCCAGATGAGGCTCTAGCTGACCCTGCACCATCCATGCCAGCAATGGACTCCAGGTCCCATCAGGACCTATTGCGTCGCCTTGCCTCCAACCTGGATGTACCGGTGGAACCAGTACCAGAGAAGTCAGATCCCATGGTGGACATCCTATCAGAGGATGCTCCTACCAGCCTGGCTTTGCCGCTAAACAAGATGGTAGCCAAGATTACTACCAAGCTTTGGCAGACACCTGCCTTGCTGACTCCTACCTTTAAAGGGGTTGAGAGGCATTATTTTGTCCCGCATTCTGAGCATGAGCACTTGTACTCTCACCCCATCCCGGGATCCCTCGTAGTCCAGGCCGCAGCACAAAAAGAAAAGCTGCCATAACCTGGGGCAACCCCAAAGGCCAGAGAGCCTAAGCTCCTGGATTTATTGGGGCATAAAGTTTATACTACGGTGGGAGTACAGCTTCGCATTGCTAACCAACAGGCAATGCTAAGCCGGTATGCCTATAATACCTGGCAGGCTGTCGACAAGTTTAGGGATAAGCTTCCACCTGAGGCATGCCAAGAGTTTGCCATGGTGACTGCGGAGGGCAGGACCAGGGGCAGCCCATGCCTATAGGCAAACTAGGCAGCCGCCTAGGGCGCCAAGTTGCATGGGGTGTCAAATTCCAAACCCTGCCCCTTCTATTTCTCATGCCTTACCTGGAGCATGGCTTCCCTGCGGCCAGGAGGGGGGGTAAGTCCTGGGAGAGGCAGCGCGTGGGGGGGTTTCCCCGGTGCCGTGGGGGGAGGGGTCAGCCCCGGGGGAGGAGGAACACGGGGGGGGGTTTCCCCCTGCGCCGTAGGAGGGGGGGTCGCCCCGGGGGAGGCGCATGCCGGCTTCTCTCTGGGGTGGGGGTCTTGGGAGGAGGCGGATGCAGGGGAATCTCTCCCCCGACTGGCACCCTCTTCCCTCTCTCCGGCCCCCAGCCCCCGAACTCCATCCCCAGCTCCCAGCCCCAGAACTCCAACCCCCTGATCCCCAGCCCCAGAACTCCATCCCCAGCCCCTCGGTCATCAGCCACAGGACTCCATTTCCAGCCCGCAGCCACTGAACTCCATCCCCAGCCCCCTCAGCCCCCAGTCCCAGAACTCCAGCCCCCTGGCCTCTGGCTCCCAGCCCCAGCCCTCCAACTCCATCCCCAACCCGCTGGCCCCCAGCCTCAGAACTCCATCCCTGGCCCCCAACCCCAGCCACAGAACTCCGTCCCCAGCCCCTTGGCCCCCAGCCACAGAACTCATCCCCAGCCCCCCTCTCCCCAGCATAGAACCAAAATCCTCAGTCGATATCTGCCCTTGGAGTTGCGGGGGGGGGGCGCCGATTGCATGGTTCGCCTAGGACACGAGTTGCTGGCAGCTAGTCTAGGGCTGCCCCTGGGCAGGACAATCGCACGTACAGCCCTGCAGGCCTCTTTAGATGCAGTAGATTCGGCCGCCAGGACTATGGCATTGGACGTGGTTATGTGCCACAGCGCCTGGCTGCAAGTATCCGGATGTGCAATCTACCATCCAGGACCTCCCATTCAAGGTAAAGGCACTCTTCTCAGAGCATACAGACTCTAGACTGCACACATTAAAGGATACTAGGTCGACACTTTGATAATTGGGAATACACACGCCGGCTCCACAAAGGTGGCAACTTCCCTATAGACAGCTGGGTAGACCGCAGTTCCAGCAGGGCCATGGAAATTACTGGAGGTGCCAACCTCGTGCTCCCAATGGGGGTGTGGGGGCAAAGGGGGCTTCAGCTTCTAATGGCAGGGGTCATCACCCTCGTCTGGATAATGCTAGGGGAGCCGGTCAGAACCCTTCTCAGCAAGCTAAGCCCCAGTTTTGACAACATCTTCGAGGATCGTGTGCCAACCCCCCTTTTCTCCCCCTGTTTAGGCACAGGTTATCCCACTTTGCTCAAGCATGGGCCGAAGTTACCGCGGACAGATGGGTCCTCGATGTCATGAGGACGGGGTACTCATCCCTTTTCTGGGTTCCCCCCCTTCTTTCTCTCCCTCCCCGTCCCTTTTCAGGGACCTGTCTCACAAGGCCGTCCTGCAGCAGGAAGTCCTCGCACTCTTCGAAAAGGGTGCGATAGAATGGGTCCCCTCCCATTTGGAGGGTAAGGGGTTTTATTCCCATTATTTTGTTATCCCATCACCGAAAGGGGGTCTTCGCCCTATTCTGGACCTCTGAAACCTAAACAAGGAGCTGATAAAGACAAAGTTCAGAATGCTAACCCTGGCCTCCTCCATTCCTCTACTGGAACACGGTGATTGGTACGCGGTCCTCGACCTCAAAGACGCTTATTTTCATGTAGCAATAAGGCCAAGTCACAGGAGGTTTCTACGATTTATTGTGTCCCCCAACCATTTCCAGTTTACTGTTCTCCCCTTTGGGCTCTCTACGGCCCCCTGGGTGTTCACAAAATGTATGGTGGTGGTAGCCGTATTTCTCAGGACCCAGAGTATCTAGGTTTTTCCCTACCTGGACGACTGGCTGGTTCAGGGGTGCTCTTAGGCACAAGTGGCAGCTCACGTAGGCTTTATAGAGTCCTTTTTCAGGAGAAAAAAAACAGGACTATGTAGCACTTTAAAGACTAACAAGATGGTTTATTAGGTGATGAGCTTTCGTGGGCCAGACCCACTTCCTCAGATCAAATAGTGGAAGAAAATTGTCACAACCATATATACCAAAGGATACAATTAAAAAAAAAATGAACACATATGAAAAGGACAAATCAAATTTCAGAACAGAAGGGGGATGGGGGGGAAAGGTAAATGTCTGTGAGCTAATGATATTAGAGGTGATAATTGGGGAAGCTATCTTTGTAATGGGTAAGATAATTAATGTCTTTGTTTAAACTTAGGCATAAAGTGTCGAATTTAAGCATGAATGTCAGTTCAGAGGATTCTCTTTCAAGTGCGGTCTTAAAAGGTCTTTGAAGCAGGATGCAGGTATCAAGTCGTTGAGACAATGTCCTTTCTGGTTGAAATGGCTCTGCCTATAAATCCAGCCGTTATGGAGCATGACAAGATAGTCTGACAGACCCCCACCACTATCTTCTCCCCCTCCTCCCATGGTAAGGGGACAGATAGGAAATACTAAATTCCCCCAAAGGGGTTGAAATTCCTCTTCTTCATCATCATCATAATCAACACCCATTTGTGTCTGATTCCTCCCTCACTATTTCCTTCCATCTTTCCCTGTCCAGTGCGGAGTGGCTTAGTTGGTGTGGAGCTAGTCTACAGAAATCTACTACATCATCTACTCATTCTCTGTGGGGTCTGTCTCTCCTATTCGGACCATCCATTATGCCGAATACCAAGGTCTTAACTTTTTGCTCATCGTTCATTCTGCAGATATGCCTGAATAGCTGTAACTTCCATTGTATAACCTTCTGCAGTAGGTTCTCTTTCGGCTGTATCTTCCTATATAATTCCTCAGTGGTGACCTTCTGCATCCATCCTTTTCTCAGGATCTTTCTATAACAACTCCTCTCGAACGCCAATATCCTTCTCTTTGAATCTTTCATTATCACCCCATTGTCTTACATCCATACAATATGCTCCTAAATACACTCATTCTCAAGACACTCAGCTTTGCTCCTACGCTAATCGCTTTACTTTTCCAGATCTTATCCATTGCCTTCAAACTCGCTCTTGCTTTCATTATTTTAGTCACTATTTCCTTCTTATAGTCTAGATCATACATCATGTTGCTCCCCAAATACGTGAACTTCTCTAAGGGTATGCCTACACTACAAAGTTAATTCGAACTAACAGACTTTAGTTCGAATTGACTTTGATAGGCGCTACACATGCAAACCGCTAGTTCAAACTTAATTCGAACTAGCGGAGACCTTAATTCGAACTAGGTAAACCTCATTCCACGAGGACTAACGCCTAGTTCGAATTAACTAGTTCGAATTAAGGGCTGTGTAGCCACTTAATTCGAATTAGTGGGAGGCTAGCCCTCCCCAGCTTTCCCTGGTGGCCACTCTGGGCACCACCAGGGAAACTCTTCTGCCCCCCTCCCGGCCCCGGAGCCCTTAAAGGGGTACGGGCTGGCTACGGTGCCTGTGCCAGGTGCAAGCCTGCCAGCACCCAGCCAGCAGACCCTGCACCTGGCACGGCTCGAGCCAGCCACCCACTGCCACCCAGCCCTCCGCCTCTTCCCGGGACCAGGCTGGCGGCTCCCAGGAGCCTGCCCAGGTCTGCAAGAGGCGGGTGCCCGCCTGGTCTAGTGCAGACATCGTGGACCTCATCCACGACCTCCGCACTAGGCACAGGAAAGTGGCCGTCTAGGGCAGGATAGCTGCCAGCCTGGCCACCCAGGAGCATGTTTGCATGAAAATCAAGGTGGTCCAGTGAGACCCCCGACCCTGAGCTTACAATGGCCGTACTGGGTCAGACCAAAGGTCCATCTAGCCCAGTAGCCTGTCTGCCGACAGCGGCCAACACTAGGTATTCTGGAGGGGATGGACCAAAGACAATGACCAAGCCATTTGTCTCGTGCCATCCCTCTCCAGCCTTCCACAAACAGAGGCCAGGGACACCATTTCTACCCCCTGGCTAATAGCACTCCACGGACCCAACCTCCATGACTTTATCTCACTTCTCTTTAAACTCTGTTCTAGTTGTAGCCTTCACAGCCTCCTGCAGCAAGGAGTTCCACAGGTTGACTCTTTGCTTTGTGAAGAAGAACTTTGTGTTATTAGTTTGAAGCCTGCTACCCATTCATTTCATTTGGTGTCCTCTAGTCCTTCTATTATGGGAACTAATGAAGAACTTTTCTTATGCACCCTCTCCACACCACTCATGCTTTTATAGACCTCTATCATATCCCCCCCCCCAGTTTCCTCTTTTCTAAGCTGAAAAGTCCCAGTCTCTTTAGCCTCTCTTCATATGGGACCTGTTCCAAACCCCTGATCATTTTAGTTGCCCTCCCCTCTCCCACACTTTCTCTTCCCCTCTCTCACCTCCTTTTCCCAGTCTCCCCAGAGGTTAATCCCTCTCCACCCCGAGTTTTGTTAAATAGAGTTTCTGTTTTTGAACACACGTGTCCTTTATTTTTTACATCAGGAAGGGGGTTAGGGAGGGGTAAGTGGAAGGAGATGAGGGAGGAATGGGGTACGAGCCCCCGATGGGGAGGACTGGGGTGGTTCTGCGGGCTCCTCGTGGTGGAAGCTCTCCTACAGCCCCCCCAGTTGGCCCCTCCCGGATGGCAGCCTGCGGCAAGTGCAGCCGGGCTGATGGCTGAGTGCAGTGATGTGCTGAGTGTGGGCATTCAGGGCACTCCAAGCCAGGACTGCTTTGCTGTCCCTCATCGAGTTAGACAAGCGAGCGGGGAACCCCTGAGAACTGTCTGTCCGGGGTGGGGGTTGGGTCCCTTTAAGCACAGCCCTCGGCTAGCCTGAGACAGCAGCTCCACGCTCTAAGTCCTAACCTGCCGGCACTGCTTCCGGTCAGCCTTAACCTCGGTTCAGGGTCCACTCAATGTGGACATGCTAGTTCGAATTAGCAAAATGCTAATTCAAACTAGTTTTTAGGTCTAGATCAGGCATGTCCAAAGTCCGGCCCGCGGGCCAATTGCGGCCCGTGTTCCGGTTTAATACGGCCCCACGGGTAATTTGGCAATATCTATCTTTTATGGCCCCCAACGAATCCATATGTATTGAGATGAATACATTGTAAAATCTCAGTTAATGTCAGTTGGTCTAAATCAGTTATAAATATATTTGGACACAACATGTATACTTGGTTTTATGTTCCTGTTCATATTTTTTGAACTTAAAAGTTGACAGACAACCTTTATTACCAATAATATGTAATGTACTTTACAATGTTCCTGACATATATTTCAGCTTCTTGGATTTTTTTTTCATCTGGCCTTCAGATATGAAAGGCAGAGTTATTTAACACCTGTTTAGATTTGTCATCCATGTGACGAAATGAAAAGTATGCCGTTTGCAATAAACTTTGCATAAAATAGTTAATTTGCATTTAATTTTAATGGTTCAAAGAATGTCAGGCAAAATGGTCGGCCCTCACGCATGTTCACTTCATCAAATCTGGCCCTCTTTGAAAAAAGTTTGGACACCCCTGGTCTAGATGCACTAGTTCGAATTAGCTTAGTTCGAATTAACTAATTTGAATTAAGTTAGTTTGAATTAGTGCTGTAGTGTAGACTTACCCAAGGTTCTCTAGTTCTATCCCATCTACACTTTCTGTTTCCTTATCTCCAAATACCATTGTCTTAATTTTATTGATATTCATAATCAGTGCATACCGCTAAAAACAACTATTATTCCTTTTCACCCACCCACAAACTCCTTTAGTGGTGGACACGGCCCATCAGAGGAACAAACTGCATCAGTTCTTCTTCGAGTGGTTGCTCATGTCCATTCGAATTAGGTGTGCGCACCGCGTGCACCGCGTCTTCCGGAGAGTTTTCCCTAGCGGTACCCGTAGCGCCGGCAGGGCGCCCTCTGGAGTGGTGCCACCATGGCGGGGCATAAGTACCCCTGCCGGCGCTGCCCCACCTCAGTTCCTTCTTACTGCAGCGACGGTCGTTGGAGCGTCTCCATATCTCCCAGCTACTTAGTTAATGGTTTTCATTCTCACATTCATTGTAAATAGTTTTCACAGTTAGATAGTTAGGTTAGTTGCTTTGTTCCTTCCCCTTTCGGGGTAAGGAATGCCAGAGCCGCAAGGCTTTAAGACGTGGGCTGACTGCGGGAAGTTTATGCCCAGGGGCGACCCTCATGACAGCTGTCTTAAGTGCCTGGGTGAGACTCATCTGGCTATTGCCTGTAAAATCTGTAAGTCCTTCAAGCCCCGTACCAGAAAAGAAAGGGTTTCCCACTCGAAACTTCTCCTCATGGAGACAGCACTTCAGCCGGTGCCACTGGATCAGCCTGCGGTGCGCAGCGCACTGGCCTCTACGCGGGACGCCCCTCATCGGCACCGCGCGTTGGCGTCTCGGCACCGATCACACTCTCCCCCAGCTAAGAGAGTGAAGAAATCCTGGGGAAGGTCCCCTTCGAAGAAGACAACATCGGCGGGGCACCGCACTGTAAGCTCTCCGGTGCGTGTATCGTCACCTCCACACCGTTGACACCGAGGAGGAGTAGGTAGTCCTGGTTGCCTACCTCCGCACCGCCTGTCCATGCTGGATACGTTCGAGGCGGCGCAGGACCTTATCAGCCTCACGACCTCCCCTCCATCCTTGGTGGACTCGGAAAGGTCGAGGTCACCATTGTCGGAGGCTCAGCTGGCTGGGCGGCCTCGCCACAGCATGGCCCAGGTCGGCATGCTAAAGTGGCTTATGCGTCGGGACCACCCCATGTGGGGTCAATACCGATCGCTACCTCGGCTCTCCCATTGTCGCTGAGTCATCACTCCTTGGGAGTTTCCAGCCATGCGTGTCCTGAGATGCAGCTGAGCTCCTTGCCACCTCTCCGCATGGCGGTACCAGTGCCGTATCTGAGCAGCCATGTGGCTTCCACTCAGACATCTCTCTCCTCCATGGAGGTCGCCCAGGAGCCGGCATCCGTCTCCGTGCTGTCATCGGCACCGGCATTGACCCAGTGGTCTTGCCAGGCACCGGGCCTGGGTACCCCGGTGCCGCATCCTTGGGCACAGTCTCAACCGGCACCGAGCCTGGGCACCCCGGTGCCGCAACTGCTGGCGACACAGCCGACACTGGGCCTGGGCACCCCGGTGCCGCAGCTGCTGGCGGCTCAGCTGGCGTCAGGCCTGAGCACCACGGTGCCACAACTGCTGGCGACTCAGCCGGCACTGGGCCTGGGCACCCCGGTGCCGCAACTGGGGGCCGTTGATCACTCGGCACCGGGCCTGGGTCCCCTGGTGCTGCAACCGTCAGTGGGCCTTCCGGCACAAGCCATGGGTCCCCTGGCCCCTAACGTAGTGCGGCCACGGCGCACTCATGCGGGCAAGCCCGAATCGATGGCAAGGTTTGCCCCGCTCTCTTCATTGGCTCCACCCTGGCCGGAGTCCGACTACTCTTCGGACTCGGATGCTCCCTCCGTCCATTCAAGCTCCTCGAGGGCATCCTCGACCCATAGATCGAGGTCCAGACATAGGAGGGACCACACTCAACAAACGTGGCCTCCACACCCACAGTGGCCTTTCTGTACCCCCTGGGCCTACCACCAGTGGCAGGGTCAGATGCCCCCTTCTTTGGGTTTGGGGTCGTCAGGGCACCGTTCCCGTCCGTCTGCGTGCCTGTCTCGAGCCCCTCCCTCCCTGCTCCGGGCACCCCAACCCGATCCAGCAGCACCGCAACCATTGGCACCGGAGGTGGTCCCATCGGAAGTGCAAGCTGCCCAGTCGGCACCGCAGCTGATGACAACGGTTCCTGTGCCAGTTCAGGAGTCCTCGTTGTCTTCATCACTGGACGAGGCACTGGCAGATCCTGCACCAAGTCTGCCGTCAATGGATGCCCATACGCACCAAGACCTCCTCCGCCGTATGGCTGCCAACTTGGCCGTGCCGGTGGAACCTGTTATTGAGGACACAGATCCAATGATGGATATACTCACGGACGACGCGCCTGCGCGACTAGCCTTACCGCTTAACAAAATGGTATCAAAGATCACCAATGCCCTGTGGCAAACGCCGGCAACCTTGACCCCTACCTTAAAAGGGGCCGAGAGGCGCTACTACGTCCCAAACTCGGGGCATGACCACCTGTACTCACAACCCACCCCTGGGTCCTTGGTTGTGCAGGCCGCGGCCCAAAAGGAAAGGCTTCCCCAGCCGGGGCCCTCTCCAAAGGCTAGGGAGCATAAGAGGATGGATCTATTGGGCCGTAAGGTTTACGCCACGGGGGCGTTACAGCTCTGCATCGCAACTCAGCAGGCGATGCTGAGCAGGTATGCCTTTAACACATGGCAGGCTGTCGAGAACTTCCGAGACAGACTCCCTGTGGAGGACCGTCAGGAGTTCGCGGCGGTTACCTCGGAAGGAAAGGTCATCTCGCAAACCGGCTCCAGGCGGCTCTGGACACGGTGGACTCAGCGGCCCGCACGATGGCGACCGGTGTCGTTATGCGTTGGGGGGCATAGCTCCACGTCTCGGGAATTCCCCCGGACATGCAGCATACTATTCAGGACTTGTCTTTTGAGGGCAAAGCTCTGTTCTCGGAGCACACTGACTCTAGGCTCCATACTCTGAAGGACACTAGGTCCACCCTGAAGTCATTGGGCATCCACATGCCAGCTCCGCAGCGGTGGCAGCTGCCCTATAGGCAGCAGGGAAGGGTGCAGCCACAGGTCCCACGTGGGGATTTCTGGAGGCGCTGTCCCTGGGCCTCCGGTGGGGGTTCCAGGGCTTCTGCGCACCCTCAAGGGGCTAGGGGCAGACGTTGTCGCCCCAGGGCTGATACCCAGTGTGGAGGCCCTCATGGCCCTTCCCATCAGGGCAAACCCCAGTTTTGACGCCTCGCTCGAGAGTCTCGTACCAATCTCCTACCCGGGGCCCCTGTTTGGGTCCAGGCTTTCCCTTTTTGCCCATGCATGGGCCATTATAACGTTGGATGCCTGGGTTCTCAACATAGTAAAGGGAGGGTATTCTATCCCGTTTCTAGGCCCACCGCCCTCAAAACCCCCTTCTCCGCCCTTTGTAAGGGACACCCCTCACAAATGCATCCTGTACCAGGAGGTGTCCACGCTCCTCAAAAAAGGAGGGATAGAGGAGGTTCCTCCGCAGCTACGAGGAAGGGGTTTTTGTTCCCATTATTTTGTTGTCCCCAAACCAAAGGGGGGGGTCCGTCCCATATTAGACCTTCGAGACCTAAACAGGGCGGTAGTAAAACACAAATTCAGAATGGTGACTAGCATCAGTCATCCCACTGCTGCAATTAGGAGACTGGTACATGACTCTCGACCTCAGGGACGCGTACTTCCATGTGGCAATCAGACCCAGCCACAGGAGGTTCCTCGGGTTTATGGTGGGCCAACACCATTTTCAGTTTACGGTGCTCCCTTTTGGTTTATGTATGGCACCGAGGGTCTTCACGAAATGCATGGCAGTGGTTGCTGCATATCTTTGCAAACAAGGGGTGCACGTCTTCCCATACCTCGATGACTGGTTGATCCAGAGTTGCTCGTACGGGCAAGTAGAAGCTCACGTGGCACTCACAAGAGCCCTCTTCCTAAGGTTAGGACCCCTCATAAATATCGAGAAGTCGTCCCTAACCTCCTCACAACACATACAGTTTGTGGGGGCCCTCCTTAATTCAAGGGTGGCCAGGGTGTTGCTGCCCAAAAGCAGGTTTCTCTCCATAATGGAACTGATCTCAGGGCTCTATCGATCCCCTATAACGACTCCTCGGGTCTGCTCCAGGCTCCTGGGCCATATGGCTGCGTGTACGTACACGGTCTGCCATGCTCGGTTGCGGATGAGACCCATGCAGGCGTGGTTGGCGAAGGCCTTCAGCCAGTCCAGGGGTCTTTGGGACTTGGTAGTTATGGTGCCCAAAGTAATTCTGGACTCCCTCCTATGGTGGACTCAGGAACCGGTGGTTCGCAGTGGGGTCCTGTTCAATCCCCTTCCCCCCTCCCTGACGCTGGTCACCGATGCATCCGATCTGGGCTGGGGAGCGCACCTGGGACGTCACAGGACGCAGGGCCTTTGGTCCCCCTTGGAGTGAACCTTGCACATAAACGTCAGGGAATTGCGGGCAGTGAGGCGAGCCTGCAAAGCCTTCCTGCCAAGACTCGCCCACCGCTCGATCCTGGTCCGTATGGACAACACAGTGGCTGTTTTTTATCTCAACAAGCAGGGTGGGGCGCGTTCACCTCCCCTCGGCAAAGAGGCCCTACAACTTTGGCATTTGTGCATCACGCACGACATCACTCCTCAAGCGGAATACCTCCCGGGGTGCAAGAACCTCCTAGCGGACACTCTGAGCAGATCCTTTGGAGCCCACGAGTGGACCCTCAAGGACTCTGCTCTCCGTTAGGTTTTCCGCAGGTGGGGTTATCCCCAACTAGACCTGTTCGCCTCGGCAAGCAATGCCAAGTGCAGGAGTTACTGCTCCCTGCTGGGGCTGGGGAAATATTCCCAGGGGGATGCCCTGACGACCATGTGGCCGGGGGGCATCCTCTACGCTTTTCCTCCATTTCCCTTGATCTCCAGAGTACTGACCAGGGCAAGAACATTTCGGTCCTTGATCATCCTCATAGCCCCCAGGTGGCCCAGACAGTTCTGGTTCCCCATCCTGGTGGACATGCTGGTCCAGGACCCAATACCTCTCCCTCCAGTCCAGGATCTGCTGACTCAACCCTGGGGCGAGGAAGTCATGGTTCACCCGGATCTCCGGTCTCTCCACCTAATGGCATGGTTTATCCGTGGTTGAACCAACCGGAAAGGGAATGTTCCTGAGAGGTTCAGATGGTTCTCCTCAGTAGTAGGAAACCCTCTACCAGGCGGTTGTACGCAGCCAAGTGGCGGCGCTTCTCGTCTTGGGCGTCCTGAAGAGGAGTGTACCCATCCTCGGCTCCTATCCCAACTATCCTTGACTATCTTTTCCAGCTTCGGTCTAGTGGCCTATCTTTCTCTTCTGTCAAAGTCCATGCGGCATCTCTCTCTCCGCCTTCCATGTTGGTACAGCAGGAGTCTCCCTTTTTTCTAACCCAGTGGTTAAACGGTTTCTTACTGGCCTGGAAAAGCTGTACCCCTCGGTGAGGGCCCCGCTTTCCACCTGGGACCTTAACGTGGTCCTCCACAGGCTTATGCTACCTCCCTTTGAACCGCTGGCCACGTGTTCCCTGCTGCACCTTTCATTGAAGGTTGCTTTTATCCTGGCTGTTACATCAGCTTGGAGGGTGTCGGAACTAAGGGCGTTAACTATAGACCTGCCCTACCTTGTCTTTTCCAGTAACAATATAAGGCTACGGCCTCATCCAGCCTTCCTTCCAAAGGTAGTATCACCATTCCACCTGTCCCAGGAGATTTATCTCCCAGTGTTTTTCCCAAAGCCCCACGCCTCCTCTAAGGAGCGGGCTCTGCACTCCTTGAACATTAAATGGGTGCTGGCGTTCTATATTGATAGGACCAGGCTGTTCCGTAAATCACAACAGTTGTTTATTGCATTCGGGGACAGGGTCAAAGAGTCACCTATTTCCACGCAAAGGCTATCAAGATGGGTGGTGCAATGAATCACAGAGTGCTATCACCTGGCTGGTAAAACCCCACCCAGGGTGAAGGCACACTCCACCAGGGCGCAGGCATCCTCGGTAGCCTTTGGTGCCCAGGTACCGATCACAGAAATTTGCAGGGCAGCCACTTGGTCTTCCCTTCATACGTTTGCAACACATTATGCACTACCTCAACAGGCCAGGGAGGATGCAAGGGTGGGCTCCGCAGTCCTTGAATCTGTGATGTAAATATGTACATATATAGATCTGGTTGTCTTGTTCTGGGTTGGTGACTTGTCACTGTTATTGTTCAAATAAATCTGTTTATTGTTCACCTTCCTTTATGACTCTGGTGCTATGACTGTTCTGACCCCTCCTCCTTGGGGTTAGCTTGGTAGTCACCTACTTCAAATGGACATGAGCAACCACTCGAAGAAGAAAAGAACGGTTACTTACCTGTAACTGTTGTTCTTTGAGATGTGTTGCTCATGTTCATTCGACTCCCACCCTACCTCCTCTTTGTCGGAATATCCGGCAAGAAGGAACTGAGGTGGGGCAGCGCCAGCAGGGGTACTTATGCCCCGCCATGGAGGCGCCACTCCAGAGGGCGCCCTGCCGGCACTACGGGTACCGCTAGGGAAAACGCTCCGGAAGACGCGGTGCGCACACCTACTTCAAATGGACATGAGCAACACATCTCGAAGAACAACAGTTACAGGTAACTAACCGTTCTTTTCCGCTCTACCCCTGCTAAGGACTGTACGAGATTGTATTTGTTTGGCAGAAAAGTCTATACATCATCCACACTGCAATTCAGAGTCACCAGTTATACCGCACTCCTCAGTAAATATGACTTCAACAAATATTCAAAGTTCAACACCTTTTATTGAGGACATACCCAAGGCCAAGAAACAGCAGTTTAAGGCTGTCATTGCAGAAGGACGTGTGTGTCTTGAGGTGTTTTAGCTGGTTTTTCGTCCCCCCCGGTTCTGTATTTTACTTTTTTATATAGAATATTACAGTCTTTTTAAAAAAAAATTAAGTTGCCTCAAATATTTTAAATAGAGGGCTGGGGTAAAAATATTTTAAATAAAATAAGGACATGCAATATCATGAACAACTTTATAAAAGGCTGCTCTTCATGGTGAGGACACCACCACTAGATTGACAGCAATCACTATTGTTATGAAATGGGCCTCCTGGTTCAACTCTTCGGCATTTCCTCATGAGATAGTTAGCTGTGGAGGAGCTACCATTTGAGGGTGAGAAATTGTTTTCAGCTAAAACCAACAAGGTCCTTCACTCCATGAAGGATCCCAATGATGCTCTGCTCTCTTGGTATCCATACACCTGCAACCAAGAAGAGGCAGTATAGATACCAACCATACCCAAGGCCAAGGTATCCAGCTTACACATATAAGCACCAGAGACATAACCACCAACCACAACAACGTGGTCATGGCAGAAAGCAGCGCTACCAATCAGCCACAGTAACAAAATAAGCAAATTTTAGATGTTGGTCGAGAGACCAAAAATGATTTTATCTGCTCCAGAGTTGTCAATAAATAATAAGCCATTCATCCATTGCCTTCCATCCTTTTATACCAACTGGCAGAGCATAACATGATAAATGGGTGCTACAAACAATACTCTCAGGATACACCATTCCTTTTCTCTCCATCCCTCCCTCCTATCCTTCTACCTGTCCCTCTTCAGGGACCACTCTCCTGAGGCCATCTTAAAACAGGAGGTCGATCATCTCTTCCAACTGGGTGCTAAAGAAGCATTCCCACACGAATGTCAAGGGAGTGGTTTTTACTTGCACTATTTCCTCACACAGAAAGAGAATGGAGGATAATGCCCAATTTTGGATCTCAGAGCCCTCAACAAATTTGCAAAGAGGCAAAAATTTAAGAGGGTGACACTGTCTACCATTAATCCTTCTCTGGAGAAGAGAAGTCTCTGAAGAGAGTCCACCAGGAAAACTTATGTCTACAAATGGAACAGATTTTCCCAGTGGAAATGCACTCACGCTATACCCCCTGAAACCGCCCCTCTCCCCCTCCTATTGGACTACCTCTTGCACCTTAAGGAGTCAGGCCTGGTGCTAAGTACTATCAAGGTTCATGTAGCTGCTATAGCAGCCTTCCATCACACCACTGAGGGTGAGTCTTTACTTTCAAACCCAATCACCAAAAGATTCCTCTCTGGTCTATAAAACACCTTTCATCTGCTCACCTACAAATTCCCATCTGGGACCTAAATCACATGCTTGAGCCTGACAGAGCCGCCTTGGCAATCTGCCCTTGGTCATACCTGTCTATGAAGGGATCTCCTTTCTAGTCACAATAACCTCCAGTAGGAGAGTGGGGGAACTTGCCTCCCTAATGGCGGACCCCCCTTTATACAATTTTCAGCAAGGACCCCAAATTTCTCCTGAAAGTTCCATCTCCTTTCCACATCAACGAACCGATACATTTACCTGCGTTTTCCCCCAAGCCGCATACTGATCCATCACACTCAGCATGGCACACCCTCAACGTCCTCAGAGCACTCATGTTCTACGTTGATCGTACAAGAGCCTGGCGAATATCTCCTAGACTCTTCCTAGCCTTTGCAGAACGATCTAAAGAGCTCTTCTCAGAGAATCTCCAAGTGGATCTTTTCATGCATCCACACATGCTACACCATCCACAACAAAGAACCACTGGGCACCATCACTGCCCATTCTACCAGGGCCCTGTCCTCTACAACAGCTTTCCTCAAAAATGTACTTCTCCAGGACATTTGCAATGTAGCCACTTGGTCATCGGACCATACATTTGCACAACATTATACTCTGGCATCCTCCATCGCATAATCCATGGCTGTCAGACAAGCAATATTATCCTCGGTGACAATGACAGGGCTCCAAATCCACCTCCATGAGCCGACCACTGCTTTATAGTCACCCAGAGTGGAGCACCTCCAGGGACACTACTTGAAGAAGAAGAAGAAGAAGAAGAGTTACTCAGCTTGTGCAGTAACAGTGGTTCTTTGAGATGTGTGTCCCCGTGGGTGCTCCACTACCCTACCTCCTTCCTGTGTTTTGGAGCCCCTTTACTAGCAAAGGTAGAGAAGGAACAGAGGGAGCTGCGCTGTGCATGCACCTAATGGATACCAACGGTACGGGGGGGGGTGCTACAGCATGTGTGTGGCGTGGTGGGCACTGCTAGAAAATCTCTAATTTCCGGTGCAAGGATGCACCAGCACCCCCGGGGACACATATCTTGAAGAGCCACCGTTACTACACAAGATGAGTAACTATTTCTTCTTCTTCGATTGGCCCCATGGGTGCTCCACTCCTGGTGTCGGGTCCCATCCCGGCGCCGCAAATCGGAGAGGTATCAGAGCTGTGGTTCGCTGTACCACACATGCATGGTTGCCTTTGGTGGTGTTTGCGCCTTTGATCTGTGGCGCACGGTCTGGCCCCGCTCAGTTCCTCTCATCCACCCCCGGTCGCGGACGGAGCTCCCTTTCTGTCAGTTTCAGCTTTGATCATTCTCTTTAGATCTCGTCAACAACTGTAAATAGTTTCAGAGCTTTTCATCAGTTACTTACTCTCTTCAATAGTTTCTAGTTAACTATATGAAAACAATTTTTTTTCTTCCCTCATAACTTTAGGACAAGCCATTACGGCTACCTGCTTTACTAAAGGAATAAGGAGACAGATGGACGCGGGAGAGCAGCTGGTCAATTTCTCTCTCCCGATCACTTTCAACTATGTCGGCATCCCCGGGTTTTAAAAAATGTTCCATCTGCCGAGAAGCCATGCCGGCTTCTGATGGACATGACTCATGTATTAGGTGCTTGGGGGAGACTCATGTCCCCCAAAAATGTACCCATTGTACTAAGTTAACTGCAAGGGTGGGGAAGGATCAAGACGTGTCTCAAAATGATTATGTATGGCAAGGCTCTTGAGGCTGATGCCATCCCAACCTCAGGGACAGGAACACATAAGCGGCGGGCCACATCTCCTGGGACGGCCATTACAAACAAGAAGAAGGCGTCCCCAACACGATTCCTCCCGCCTACCAGCAGGGCAAGATGCCTTGAGAAATCTTCTGGGGCTACTACCCCATGACAGCAAGCGGCTCCCAGGACAAAGAGATCCTCTGAGCCGGGACCAAGAGCATGAGCCACGTTGGCTCTAGCAGCAGCGCGAAAGCCAGCACCGCCAACGGCTGCTCAAGCGGTGCCGGCTGTGGTGTGATTAACTCCTTCGGTGCCGAATCCATAAGCATCCCCTGCTACACTGCCAGCACCGCGCACTATGCCGGCACCAACCACATTGGTGGCACCGTCAACACCGCCCCCATGTGGGGGCTCCTCAGCACTGCAGCCACATTTGGCACTGGGCTCACCAGCTGTGCATGAAATTGACAAGGCTCCCCACCTCGCAAAGCGGCAAAGGAAATTTACAAGGTACTGTCTCCGTCTCCTACCTTTTCTCCAGGACCGTCTCCTTCTCCACCAAGGCACCAACGGCACCAGGACTACAGTGTCTCTCCTACCTACCAAACACACAGATGACCCGCCTATAGGGACACTGTCTACATAGAAGTGTGACGCTCTCCATCGCGTTCTCATTCACCCAGGTGGTCACCAAGTTGTAGATCACCTAGACTATCACCATGGCATGTCTATTATGTCCGCAGTGAACGATCCTCCAGATACTCGTCCTCAGCACGTTCTGAACAGTATTATGGACACTACTACAGGGCTGACTATGATCATTTCCACCATGGGCACGCTTCTTTGTCCTACAGGGGCTCTTCATGAACCCCCTATCACCCAACGTGCAATACTTACCTGAGCGCTCGCAGCAGATACTTTCGCCATCTCCATCGAATAACCTGGCTGCCCACCACGAACACTCGGAACCAGAAGAAGGCCAATTGTCCGAAGCAGAAGATCTTCACCACAACTGATTGTACCTTTTCTTCACTGGATGAGGCAATGATTCCAGGCGACATCTCTCTACTGATTGACCTGAAACAGTTTCAGGACCTGTTCAAAAGAGTTGCAAACACACAAGAAATACAATTAGCAGTTGTTCCCACTAAACAACATCATCTCCTGAAGAATCTGCGACAGCAACAGCGAGCAAAAATTGCCCTTCCTATTGATGAAGCAATCATGGAAGTAGCAGAGGAAATATGGCAGACCCCGACATCAGTTGCGCCAACAAGTAAAAAGGTTGATAGGAAATATTTTGTGCCCGCCAAAGGGTTGGATTTCCTTTTCAGTCATCCTCAACCCAACTCCCTGGTAGTTGATGCGGTGCAGCACAGAGCAAAAGCACCTCAATACAAAAACACATTGTCAGACAAGGACAGTAAGAAATTAGATATCTTTGGCAGTAAAGTTCACTCTTCGGCTACGTTGTTATTACGTATTGCAAATTATTTGGCCCATCTTTCAAACCATAATTTCAACAATTATCTAAAGTTGGCGGAGTTGCTACAACACTTCCCAGATGCCAAGAAACCTTTATTGAAGGCCATAGTCCCGGAGGGGTACATATACTGTAATACCACTTTACAGATGGCCATGGATGTGGCCGATACAGCCGCACAAGTCACAGCTACGGGAGTTGCCATGAGACTGTCTTTCTGGTTAGCCTCTGCAGGAGCCCCGCGGGAGCTTCAGAATAAGGTGGAAGACCTACCCTTTGATAAGCACAAGCTTTTCGCTCCTAACACCGATGAGGTTCTCCATTTTGGCAAGGACTCCCATACTACTCTACGTACATTGGGAATGCACACACATCCTTATAGGCGCAAACATTATTACCCTTATCAACGAAGGTTTGATTACACGTTTAATAAACAACAACCACGTGCCCAAGATAACCAACGCTTCTGACAACATCCTCAATGCAAACAGCCCCAGATAAATCGTTCGTCCAATCAATCTGTGGCAAAGCAGCAAATTTGACTTCCCCATCGAGGATGCAAACACGACTCCCACGTTCAACTCTGTCCAGTTCTTTCACCATCGGCTGAAGCCATACCACCATCATTGGTCCAATATCACCTCGGACAAGTGGGTACTGGAAGTAGTACAATCTGGTTTCTCCATTCCCTTTCTCACCATTCCCCCAACTACCTCACCTACCCCATTCCTTTTCAGGGACCCCTCTCACGAGCACCTGTTGAAACAAGCAGTTCAGTGCCTTCTGAACATCGGTGTGATAGAGAGGGTACTAAGACAGTTTTGAGGGAAAGGATTTTATTCCTGATACTTCCTCACTCCAAAAAAGACAAGAGGATGGAGACCCATTTTGGACCTATGCAAGTTAAATCACTACCTCCGGAAACATCGATTCAAGATGGTGACTTTAAATACTATCATTCCATTGTTGAACAGGGGAGACTGGTTTGCAGTCCTCAACCTGCAGAATGCCTACTTCCACATAGCAATCCATGTGGCACACAGACGTTTCCTCCGCTTCCAACTAAGGGAAGACCATTTTCAGTACAGAGTACTGCCTTTTGGTTTGGCATGCGCACTCAGAGTCTTCACCAAAACCCTAGCGATAGTGACTGCCCACTTACGCAGAGTAGGAGTGACAATTTTTCCCTACTTGGACGACTGCCTCATCAGAGCACGAACATATACAGAGGCGAGGCAAATGGTAACAATGGCCTCTCAGACCTTCAAATCTCTGGGTCTCCTCATAAATGTGCAAAAGTCTTCACTAGAGCTGACTCAGGACCTGACTTTCATAGGAGCAAGACTCGATTTGAAGACAGCACGTGCTTTCTTACCCACTGAACGTTTTACTGCAATTCGAGACCTTGTATACACGCTGACACATGCTCCAACGCTTCCCGTTAGCGCTTGTTTACAACCAATGGGGCACATGGCTGCTTCAACTACTGTAGTTCAAAACACAAAGTTGCATTTTCGCTGCCTCCAACACTGATTGGCCACAGTTTATACTCCAGTGAAAGACAGCGTCCACAAAGTAGTGGTACTACCACCACATGTGCAACAATCCCGGCAGTGGTGGACCAAGCCACACAACCTCATGAAGGGCATTCCCTTCCATCGCCCACAACCGTCAAAACAAATAACAATGGATGCGTCTCTTACCAATTGGAGAGCGGATATGGATAACCTCACTGTCCAAGGTCGCTGGTCCACTCAGGAGATGCTCTTATATATCAACGTTCTTGAGCTAAGAGCAGTACGACACAAGTGCCAGCATTTTCAGTACCATATAAGAAACACGACTACCAGAATCCTCATGGACAACATTGCCACCATGTATTACGTGAACAGACAGGGAGGCACTCGATCCCGATCCCGCTATATAGAAACAATGCGCTTGTGGAACTGGTGTATCCGCAACAACACCGTGTTAATGGCCTCCTATCTACTGGGTATCCACAACTCTATTGCGGATTCACTCAGATGTTTTCCCCATGAGCACGAATGGGAAATTCGCACAGACATTCTGCATTGTATTTTCATCCGGTGGGGATTTCCTACTATAGACTTATTCGCGACTTCAGCCAACGCCAAGTGTCCCAACTATTGTTCCAGAGCAGGAATAGGACGCCATTCTCTGGGAGATGCCTTTCTCCGCCACTGGGGAACGTTATTATTATACGCTTTTCCCCTGGTCGTCCTAGTACCCAAGATTCTGGAAAAGGTCACCATAGAAAAGGCACAAGTAATTCTCATAGTGCCAGTGTGGGCACATCAGCCCTGGTATTCAACACTCCACCAGATGTCTGTCACAGCACTGTATGGGTATGTCTACACTACCCCCCTAGTTCGAACTAGGGGGGTAATGTATGCATACCGAACTTGCTAATGAAGCCCGGGATTTGAATTTCCCGGGCTTCATTAGCATAAAGCCGGTGCCGCCATTTTTAAAAGCCGGCTAGTGCGACCCTGTGCCGCGCAGCTACACGTGGCACGGACTAGATAGTTCGGATTAGGCTTCCTAATCCGAACTATCTGTACGCCTCGTGGAACGAGGAACGAGGCGTACAGATAGTTCGGATTAGGAAGCCTAATCCGAACTATCTAGTCCGTGCCGCGTGTAGCCGCGCGGCACGGGGTCGCACTAGCCGGCTTTTAAAAATGGCGGCGCTGGCTTTATGCTAATGAAGCGCGGGAAATTCAAATCCCGGGCTTCATTAGCAAGTTCGGTATGCATACATTACCCCCCTAGTTCGAACTAGGGGGGTAGTGTAGACATACCCTATGCTCTTCCTCTTCTCCCAAACCTCTTGAATCAAGACAATGGCTCCCTGTGTCATCCGAAACCTTCCACCTCACGGCATGGATGCTAGTTGGTTCAACTCTGCTGAACACTCATACTCACAAAGAGTCAAACAAGTATTAATACACAGCAGGAAGGATTCCACTTATCTAGCCAAATGGACCAGATTTAAGGCCTGGTGCGACAGTAATAATATGGATCTGCACGCTACTAATGTATCCCAGATACTTGATTATATTCTACATCTTCATGACACAGGCCTTGCAATAGCCTCCTTGAGAGTGCATTTAGCGGCAATTAGTGCATTTCATCGTGTGGAGGAGGGGTTCTCCTTTTTGCTCACCCCACCACAAAGAGGTTCCTGAAAGGACTCATGAACCTCAACCCACCACAACCACCACCACCACCACCACCACCACCATTCTGGGACATAGACTTTGTTCTGGACTCATTGACTCGCCCCTTTGAATCCTTAGCCACAATATCATTGCAACTCCTTATCACTAAACTTCTATTTCTGCTTGCCCTTACATCAACTCGCAGTGAGCAAGATAGCAGTGTTCGTGTCATCACCACCTTATACAGTCTTTACTAAAGAGTCAGTGACACTGAGATCTCATCCGGCATTTATTCCGAAAGTTTGTATGGATTTTCACATCAACGAACCGGTTGTGTTTCCCTGTTTCTATCCCAAGCCTCATACTTCAAGGCAAGACTCAGTATTACACACACTGGATGTAAGGAGGGCACTAGCGTTTTACATCGAAAAACGCAGCAGTTCAGGAAATCGGAATGTCTAATAGTGTCGCTAGCGGACCGCTCCAAGGGACAACCCTTAACTTCCCAGCGCATTGCAAGACTAATAGTGTCATGTATTACCACCTGATATTTCATATGTAACAAACCTCTTTCCTGCCCACCCAGGGCCCATTCTACTAGAGCAGTAGCCACTACTACAGCCTTTCTAAGAGGTGTCCCATTTCGAGACATTTGCCGAGCAGCAACATGGTCCTCCCACTCTACCTTTATGAAGCACCACACTGTAGTAAATCAATTTGCTTCCGATTCCTCGGTGGCTACAGCAGTTCTCTCTTGTACCCAAAAACCTTAATTCTGGAGCCCTCAAATGTTTGGGTACTGCTCCAAAGTCACCAGGAATGGAGCACCCACGAGGCCACTCGAAGAAGAAGTTACTCACCCTGTGAAGTAATGATTGTTCTTCGAGATGTGCCCTATGGGTGCTCCATGACCTGCCCTTTCTCCCTGCTCTGGAATTTTATGTTTCTAGTTTCAGATAGCGGGTGAGAGGAACTGAGCGGGGCCGGACCACGTGCAACAGAGCAAAGCTGCGAACGCCGCCAAAGGCAGCCACGCCTGCACGGTCTGGCAGACCACGGCTCTGATAGCTCTCTGATTTGTGGTGCCAGGGTGGGACTCGACACCAGGAGTGGAGCACCCACAGGGCACATCTTGAAGAACAATCGTTACTTCACAGGGTGAGTAACTTCTTCTTCTTTGAGATGAGTGTCCCTGGGGGTGCTCCACTACCCTCCCTTCCTCCCCTCTACTTCAGAGATCTTTTAATTAGGCTAGGTTTCTGGGTAGAGAAGGAACTGAGGGGAGGGTGGCCGCACATGTGTGATCAAGTTGCATGGTGCTCGTGTGCCCTGCTTTCCATGCATGCATGGCCCCCTAGGCACTGCTGTGAAGAATATGGTCTGTGGTGCTGAAATGCACCGACACCTGCTATGGAGCACCCACTGGGATGCTCCTCTTGAAGAACATCAGTTACTGCTAAAGATGAGTAACTTCTTCTTTTGTGGCCCTGACAGGAGCTGAATTTGGGGCATCATTTGAAGTGCCAGCAGGACAGGTGCTGCAGAACTGCCACCCTAACAGGCCCTATTGTGGGCAGCTTTTGCAGAGAGGCACTGGGATGAATGGGCCACAAATGGTGTGCCCCAAAGGCAGGTGGAGGCCCATTGGTGTGTGAGCTCCATAGCCCAGGCCTTTCAATGTCTCTCTTCTGGTTCCTGCAGGGGGACGGACGAGGCGTTCCAGGCACTAGAGGATAACCAGGTCTCCCTCTCCACTATGAAGGCCTCGCGCTTTGTCAAGCCCTTTGAGAAGGAGGTAGATCGATGGGAGCGCTGCCTCTCGCTCATCCTGGAGGTGATAGAGATGGTGCTGACTGTGCAGAGGCAGTGGATGTACCTGGAGGTGAGCAATTCCCCAACCAGCGTCTCTGCCCTTCGCTAGTCTCTGCCCCACTAGTGATGGACAGGACCTGGGTTTGCAGCTTTCACTGCCCCTTCTACCTCCTGGCCAGGAACCAGTTGGGGGGTCCCACAGTAAGGATGTTAGACTAGTCGATTAGTCAACTATCTGATAAGCATTTGCTTATTGGATAGTTTTTTGACTAGTCAACGGGCACTTCCGCATTCCTCCTTAGAAATGTACAAGAGCCCCCACTGGGCCTCTTGTGCATTTCAAAGGAGGAATGCGGAACTCCATGTACAGCCAAGGGCCAGCAGGAAGTCCCGCTGACTCCGGGCTGCATGCGGGTGCCTTCTTTGAAATGCACAAGCCTCCCCAGCAGGGGCTCTTGTGCATTTCAACGCCATGGAGCCTGGGGTCAGCGGGAGACTGAGTCCCCCGCTGACCCCGGCCTCCATTCTACACTGCATGCTGCTAGGAGCCCGGGGTCAGCTGGGGTGGCAGACTACTGGGGCAGCTCCTGCGTTGTTGACTGGCAGGTAGTATGGGATAAGGATGTTAAAATATGGTTAATTGACTAGTTGATGGAATTTCCATTGATTAGTCAACAGGCACTTCCGCATTCCTCCTTTGAAATGCACAAGAGCCTCCGCTGGCATTTCAAAGGAGGAATGCAGGGAGTCCCCAGCTGACCCGGGCTCCTAGTGGCATGCATACTCTTTGAGCACCTTGCTGATCCCGGGCTCCATGGCTTTGAAATGCACCTGCTGGGGACTCTTGTGCATTTCAAAGAAGGCACCCAGAGTCAGCGGGATTTTTGCTGACCCTGGGCTGTATGCAGAGTTCCACATTCCTCCTTTGAAATGTACAAGAGCCCCAGTGGGGTCTCTTGTACATTTCTAAGGAGGAATGCAGAAGTGTCTGTCAACTAGTCAATTAACCGCATTTTAACATCCTTATCCCACACTGCCTGTCAGTTAGCAATGCAGAGCTTTCACATGCAGAGCCAACACTTGGATCTTTGTCTCCAGGACCTGTGAGTCAGGGGAAGGGTCCCTCTCCCTGTGCAACACTGTGGGTCTGATACAAGCCCTGGTCTCCCTCAGGGATCAGGCCATTGTGGGGTTCGGTTGCTAAGCACAGCAGCTGACGCTGTGACCTAGGATGCAGTGACCTGTGGCTCATGATTCAATGGCTTGGCCCATGATTGTCTCTGGGCTGGGAAGCAGCCTGCCTGGCAGATTGTCCCTGGGATATTCCTGCCCTCTCTATTCCAATCCCCCACAGAACATCTTCCTGGGAGAAGACATCCGAAAGCAGCTGCCCCAGGAATCGGCCTCCTTTGATCAGATCAATACCAGCTGGAAAATTATCATGGACAGACTTAACAAGGATAACAATGCTCTGCGTGGGACACATTACCCAGGTAGCTGATGCTCCCCTCCCTCCAGACCCCACACCACCAGCTGGTTGATTCTTCCTATTCTACCCTGTTCCCTGCCATGGGGCTGCCTCTGCAAACTGCAGCCTCTTCTTGTCTCTAGCTCCTGAAGGGGGATCTGCTCCGTATCTGGTTCGGTGCTGTAGGGAGCTGGGGCAGGGCTCAGGAGGGTGAAACAACCCCCTGTAACAGGCTTGATCTTGTTTGTAGTCCCTTGTGTTTTAGAATGGAAAGCAAAGCCACTGTTTGCAATGTGAAAGATAGCAGCACACTGGGGCAGGGCAGGGGACTGGACTCAATGACATCTCGAGGTCCCTTCCAGTTCTACTATTCTGTGGCTCTATGACCTTTTCTGAAACTGATCAGACTCATTGCACCTGGGGCAGATGCCAGGAGACAGCAGGCTGCCACCCTGATGATCTGACAGGGTGACTCAGAGCCACAGGGAGTGTTGGATTCATGGGAATGGGAGGCTGTTCCATGCAAGCGGTAGTAGGAATAAGCTGAGTTAGGGGAGGGAGAGTGAGCAAATAAAGTGGGACTCTGCAATCTCGGACGAGGACTTGACCTTGCATCTGAAGGGGTGGAGGTGGTGGGAGCTTTCTGGGGCAAGGTTGCTGTGACCTGTCTGGGTTGGGGCCAGCAGGAGTCAAAGGGCCTGTGGTGCTTTTCCCCCAGGCCTCCTGGACAAGTTGGTTGAGATGAACGGTGCCCTGGAGGAAATCCAGAAATCCCTAGACATGTACCTGGAGACTAAGCGCCACATCTTCCCCCGCTTCTACTTCCTGTCCAATGATGACCTACTGGAGATCCTGGGCCAGTCGCGCAACCCTGAGGCCGTGCAGCCCCACCTCAAGAAGTGCTTCGATAACATTAAGTCCCTCAAAATCCAGAAGGTGTGGAGCCAGCCCAGCCTCTTCCTGCTGCATACAGAGCCCACAACCCGTCTCTCCATTAGGGATGTTAAGTAGCGATTAATTTGCTAGTTGAGAAGTCGATGGAATTTCCATCGACTAGTTGACTAGTAGTTAGGGAAAGGCAGTTACAGCACTCCCTTCCAGGACTCATCACAACCCCTCCCCCCAGCTCTGCACTCTTAAAGGGATAGAGAGGAGCCAGTGCACAAAGACGCTTTCTCAGTCTCTGGTCCCCTGCCAGGTCTCAGGAAAACCCCAGCTTAAGCTGCCGCTGCTCTGTCCCTTTAAAAATGCAGAGTGGTAACTGAGGGTGGGGGAACTTGTGCTGGGATCCATAGGACTGGCTGCCACTGCTCTGTCCCTTTCAGAATGCAGAGTGGTGGGGAGGGGATTGTCCTGAGCTAGAGTCTATGCACACCGGCTCCTCTCTGTCCATTTAAGAGCATAAGGCGGTGGTGGTGATGGAGTGGTGGTGATAGCGTAGTCGATAGTGCTGCCCGAAAAGCTCCTGCTTATTCGGATTCCTACTCCCCCTTCAGCCCTGGGGATTGGCTAAATCCCAGCATGGGGAATGCCGTTCAGCTGACTTTTCGGACCAAGAGGGGCTTCTCCTTTGCTTCTTGACTTAACCATCTGTTTAGCAGTGCAGTGGTATCAGTCATCATGCTTCTTCACAGAGGTTGCAACACCTAACTGTTTAAACAGCTACCCTGAGTCCCCCAGGGATTCCTGGATAAACAGCTGTTGTGCCCTATTTCAAGGATGGTTGCATCTTAGAGATGTAAAATACTGCTTAGTACTGGTTAACCAGGTGTGAGAGCTAGGCTGAAGCACCCCTGTGGCAGGCCCTGTAGGTCTGGAACAGCCCCCTGCCCGCAGCAGGTGGAGAGCTGCTCTACCCCTCAGCAGTTAATTTCTCACATCCCAAGTCTTAATGCCAGATGAGAGATCTCTAGCTAAATGGATTCTGGATGGGGAGAGCAATTTTGTGGTTACAGAGGAAGGAGACAGTTTCTGGTCTGGTACAGGAAGCTGACAGCATTGCCAAGTTTGACAGCCATGCCAAGCCCTTTCCCCACCCTTTAGCCTGCCCTTGGGCTCTCTGATCCTCATGCCCACTTCATTCGGAGCATGGGAATCCAAGAGGCACTTGGAGATGGTGTGGGGCTGGGCGGAACATCATTTGCTTTTTTTTTTTTTTCAGGTGGGAATGGGCAACAAGTCTGAAGCTGTGGGCATGTACTCCCTGGATGGGGAGTATGTGGAATTTGCCCACTCAGTGCTGCTGGAAGGGCCCGTGGAGGTGAGGGCTCTTCGGGTTGGGGCAGTGGGAGCTGGGCCTTTGGGTAGCCATTCCTGCGCCCAGTGGTTTCTCTGACTCAGCATGAACTGCTGCCTGTTTCAGGCACAGGGAGGGGGAAGCTAAGAGTGAGAGGAGACACAAGGGAGGGGAGATGGGGACTTAAGTGCAGTGGTGAGTGTGAGTAGGAAAGGCACCATGTAGAAGCATTGACGGGCTTCTCCCAGTGCAACATCTCTCCTCCCCCCCTTGTGTTCTCCATGCAACCACCTGTCCTCAGCTTCTGTTGTTTCACAACTTTGGTATGGTCAGTTCAAAATGACTCCCCCTCCTGAGTCTGTGTCCACTCTGTGGCAGTTTTCCTGATGCAGGTGGGAATGGGCAACAGGTGCCAGCCCCTCTCTCTTTTCAGGCCCTGAAATCCCCTCTGCCTCCTGGCTTCAGGCCCTGGTCAGCATCTCCTGCTTGTCAGGGAAATGAGGTTGGCATGAAATAATCAGGTTACGTTGTACCCAATACGGTGTTTCTAGCGAACCCCCTATTTCCCTTCCATTTCTGTCAATCCCCCTGTTTCCAGAGAGATTCAGAGTCCAGTGCCTAGGACAGCTCATAACCCTGTCCCAAACCATGCCTCCTTCCTCCCAGTCTGGCTGAATTGCCATCACAAGCAGGACATAACCCAGGCTAGCTCCCAGCCAGCTGGGGTGAACTGCCCAAGCAGCTAGCTTGTGCTACAACCCTGCTACCAGGGCTACTTGAGCAAGCTATGATCGCATCTCTACCTGCATGTAGCTGTACCCTCAGCCACCCATCTGCCTGCCTTCCAGGAGTGGCTGTGTGATGTAGAGCGGGCCATGCGCTGGACCCTGAAGGAGCTGTTGAGAAACTGCCGCCTTGCCCTGAAAAAGATGCTGACGAAAAGGGACAAGTGGGTGAAGGAGTGGGCTGGACAGGTAACAAGTGCACCCCAGGGCAGCTGGGCCATGTACCAGATCAGCCAGCAGCTTGGGGTGGTTTCTGGGTCACATGGATTGGCTTTAGAGGCTGATCCAACTCCACTGAATTCATTGGGAGTTTTTCTAGTGACGTGGGTTGGATCAGGCCTTTGATGCATTGCATGGGCTCAGCTCATACATGAAATGAGTTTAGGGAGCCTTAGCCCAGCCACTCAGTTGAACACAGGAAGGAGGGTTCAGAATTTAGAGCAGAATATTTAATGTCGGGATTCCTGACTTCTCATCCTGGATCTAAGGGGAGTGGGGCTAATGGTTAGAGCGGGGCGGGGGCTACTGGGAGCCAGGACTCCTGGGTTCTCTCCCCAGCTCTGGGAGAAGAGTGGGGGCTGGTGGGTAAGAGCCGGGGGCTGGATTCTAGGCATTAAAGCTAGCACGAGGGAATCAAGACTCCTCGATTCTGTCCCTCGATTCTGGAGAGTGAGCCCTAGGTGTTAGAGTAGGCGCTAGGGAATCAGAACTGCTAGGCTCCATTTCTAGCTCTAGCAGGATGTAATACAGGGTTAGTCACTTTCCCTGCTGGGCCTCAGTTTTCCCCTGGGTAAAAGGGCTCTAGTGGCCCTGACCCCGTTCATGAAGTGCTGAGCCCTGGGCAGGAGAGAAGGTGCCCTGGAGTGCAGAGCAGTTGAGCTGTTCAGAGGAAGAGGGATGTGGCGCACATAACAAATGGTCACTTCTAGAATTAGGGTGATGGAGATCTGCAAGCAGGGGCTCCCCAGAACTGACAGCTCTGTGGGGCTGTGGAGTAGGGCATTTACCAGGGCCCTTCTCTCCCCCCATTGCTGGTCTTTTTCAGATGGTGATCACTGCCAGCCAGATCCAGTGGACAGCAGACGTCACCAAATGCCTGGCCAACTGCAAGGAGCGAGGGGACAAGAAATTCCTCAAGGTCATGAAAAAGAAGCAGGTGAAGGAGAGAGTGCAGCACATTCACAAGCAGGCACTGACAGTCCTGGGTTCGCATATGTAGATGTGCATGTGTACATACTGTTCATTGCTTCACACCCTTGTATGTTTGCTCACGCTTCCGGAGGACTTTGCCACACTTATGTGCACATGCATTTGTCACACCTGCTTACACTCATGCCCAGATAGGGAGAGAGAAACTGAATGAAATGGACATACCGTGGGGATCTCCCTCTGCAGGCATCTAAATCTTTAGGCATCCCACGCACTCTGAAGATCATCTCTCCTACTTCTCTGCCAGTGCTAGCTGCTTGTGGGTGGGCTTCCCCATCGCACTGTTCTCAGCTCCCCTGACCACTGGCACTTCCCTTGCTAGGTGTCCTTGCTGAATAAATACTCAGAGGCCATCCGGGGCAGCCTGACCAAGATCATGCGCCTGAAAATTGTTGCTCTGGTGACGGTGGAAATTCACGCGCGGGATGTCATAGAGAAGCTCTACAAGAGCAGCTTGATGGATGTGACGGCCTTTGAGTGGCTGAGCCAACTCCGCCTCTACTGGGACAAGGTGAGGCCCAGACCCACTCCTCTGCTGGAATGGCCTCTAAGTGAATGAGGCACATGTGGAGCTGGTTCTGCTGCCCCTGCTGGGCAAAATCTGTCCAATCACTGCCTCCTGCCATGCCGTTGGATGTCTGCCTCCTGGGGAGAGAGCATATGAGGGAGATGGTTTTGCTGCCCCCTACTGGGCAGAGTCTGTCCTAGATATATACACCTGCATCCACATCACTGCCCCCTGCTGTTCAGCCTCAGGGACCACGACTTGCCTCCAGCTTACCTGGAATTCCAGTGAACCCCTGGGCTGCGTCTAGATTGGCATGATTTTGTGCAAATACTTTTAACAGAAAAGTTTTTCCGTTAAAAGTATTTGTGCAAGAGAGCGTCTATACTGGCATGTGACTTTGCGCAAAAGATTTGCTTTTGCGCAAAAGCATCCGTGCCAGTGTAGACTCTCTCTTGCGCAAGAAATTAACTTGGCTGTCTACACTGGCCCTCTTGCACAAGAACAGTTGCGCAAGAGGGCTTATCCCTGAGCGGGAGCGTCGGAGTATTTGCTCAAGAACCACTGATTTTGTACAGTACAAAGTCAGTGTTCTTGCGCAAATACTTGCGGCCAGTGTAGACAGACGGCAAGATTTTGTGCAAAATCTTGCCAGTCTAGACGCAGCCCTGCAATTTGCCATTCTGCTTGGGCCATTAGCCACCTCTCATCCTCACTCTTGCCATTTGCGTCTGCTCTGTTTCATCCCCTCCTATGTTTTCTTCCCCTCTGGGCTGCCCTTGCCATCCATCACCAGGGACAGGGCCCAGTCCCTGGTGGGAGCCTTATCAGTTGAGACCGAGCTCCCTGGGGCTAGATTGTAGGGGACAGTCCTGACCTTGGGGGGCTGGAGGAGCCAGGCCTAGTCCAGGTCTCAATGCCTGGGGTTCCTGAAGAGCTCTCCACCATGTCCTCTGTTCCCCGCTTTTCATCTCTCCTTGGAGATGGCAGTGTGGCCCAGTGAGCTCTATTTCCCCTCCCTTCCCTTGGCAGGATCTGGACGATTGTGTCATCAGACAAACCAACACCCAGTTCCCCTATGGCTACGAGTACCTGGGCAACTCCGGACGCTTGGTCATCACACCACTCACTGACAGGTACAGGCAGGGCATGCCCAGCCTCTGCTGCTCCAGGTGCAGTTGGCAGGCCCGGTGCACTGGAATACACCTAGAGCTTGCTGGCTATTTTAGGGTGATACCTTGATCCCTGACAGTGAAACTGCCCTAGTCCTGTGCTTTGTGAGCTCCTGCATGGCAGAGGGCCCAGGGCAGATGGGAATTAGGTGGTTGATGTGTGGTCTCTCCTCTTGCATGCCAGGTGCTACATAACTCTGACCACAGCCCTCCACCTCCACCGCGGAGGGTCTCCCAAAGGCCCTGCTGGCACAGGGAAAACAGAGACTGTGAAAGACCTGGGTAAAGCCCTTGGCATGTATGTGATCGTAGTGAACTGCTCCGAAGGCCTGGACTATAAATCCATGGGGCGCATGTACTCAGGCCTGGCTCAGGTGAGGATCAGGGCAGACCACAGTACTGACTCCAGAGAACATGGTCCTTTCTCAGGAGTGCTAGACCCCACTTCTCAGAACGAGGAACAGAACCCATGCATTCTAGCCACTAGACCTCACTCTTCTCCCAGAGCTGGGACCAGAACCCAAGTGTCCTGCCCCAGCCCCCATGTTCTAGCTCCTAGACCCCCTTCCTCTCCCAGAGCTAAGAACAGAACTCAGGTGTCCTGCCACTCTGCTCTAAATGACTAGAACCCACTCTCCTTACAGAGTTGGGAACAGAACTCGGGGGTCTGGGCTTTGTTCACAGCATAAGTAATTTGAACCCAAGGAGGACAGACACACAAAACACACTGAGTGGGATCAGACACTTGCTGAGAACAAGGTGGCTATGGCTGCAGGCCTGCGAGTGCACACAGAACCCTATACCCAGGTCTCTCCAGAACAGAGGGAGACAGGTAGGGGTGGGGTACTGTGTGGCGGAAGGACCTTATTTGTCACAGCCCCCTCTCACCTTCCTGCTCTCGCTCACAGACAGGGGCCTGGGGCTGCTTTGATGAGTTCAACCGCATCAACATTGAAGTCCTGTCTGTGGTGGCCCAGCAGATCCTCTCCATCCTGTCCGCCTTGGCTGCCAACATGAGTTCATTCACATTTGAGGGCCATAAGATCAAGCTGGTGTGGTCCTGTGGCATCTTTATCACCATGAACCCAGGTGGGAGTCCTGCCATTCCCCTCACTGGCTGAGTCACTGGCTCAGACATGGAAGCCTCTCCCCAGTTGCCATTATGATGGCACTAGGGAAGAACCCTAGACCAGTCCGTCCCTGGCCTGGGGTGGGGCACATGTTGTGGAGTGGAGATGGCAAGAGCTAATGTATTGCTGGGTTCTTGGGGCAGGTTATGCCGGACGGACGGAGCTGCCTGACAACCTCAAGTCCATGTTCCGCCCCATCTCCATGGTGGTGCCTGACTCCACGCTCATTGCAGAGATAATCCTCTTTGGAGAAGGCTTTAACAACTGTAAGGTACTTGCCGACCCATGGCCAGTGGCTCTGACAGTTGGCCTGGCTGGGAGTGTTCATGTCCTGGTTACTAATTTCAGTCCCAGCTAGGGCAGGGACTGGATGGCTCAGAGAATAGGTCACAGGGCCTTTCCCCTCTAGGGGGTGCCGGCTCCCTCCCAACCCCAGGACAGGGGCTGGCTGGCTGGCTGGCGGGGGGGAGGGCAGGGAATGTGGAGCATGGGGTCTGTGTAGGGGGCACTTGCTCCCATCTAGCCCCAGAGCAGGGACTGGCTGGCTCAGGGAGTGGAAAATGATGCATAGGGCATGTCCCCTCTAGAGGGCACAGGCTTCCACCCACCCCAGGCTTGGGTAATCAGCTGGCGGGGTTGGAGGAGTTCTGTTCTTGCTTGTGTTGGCTCTGGCATAGCCCCAGGCTGGAGCAGTAGTGGTTAGATGAGGATCAGGGGATGGCTATCAGGGCCTTTCCCTGCTGGTAAAAGCATATTTCTCTCAATCTAGTGTGCTGCAGCCTGGGGTGAGCTGGGGCTTGCCAGGACTCTGAAGAAGATGCCATACTCTTGAAGCTTAGTGCAGCACCTCTGGCTGTCACCTCCCCTCTCCCCCCATTGCCTGCTGATGGGCTGTGCTTTGTTCCTAGCTCCTGGCTAAGAAGGTCTTTACCCTGTATTCACTGGCGGTGCAGCAGCTGTCCAAGCAGGATCACTATGACTTTGGGCTGCGGGCACTGACGTCACTGCTTCGTTATGCTGGGAAGAAGCGCAGGGTGCATCCCAACATCACTGACGAAGAGGTGAGGTGCCCTGGGGCCCTGCACTCATCTCTAGTCCCATTGGTGCTGGAGAAGCTGAGGGAGGCCTGGGCGCTCAGTGCCAGAGGGGAGTTTTGCTGGCTGCTTGGAGTGCGGCATTCAGTGTGCCAGCCAGTGGGTGTGAAGGTTGCGCAGCACCTGAGGGTGCCCACCTTACCTGGCTCTCCTGGTGGCTTTCAGATTCTCCTCATGGCTATGAAGGACATGAATATCGCCAAGCTTGCCTCGATCGACGTGCCCCTCTTCAACGGCATTATCCAGGACCTCTTCCCGGGCATCGAATCACCTGTCATTGACTACGGCAGGGTCAGCTAGCTGGCCCCTGGCATTCAGCTGGGGGCTTTGCTGAGGGCTTTCCTTTCATAGAGCAAGGGGCATGGAGCCAGGGTTCCTGGGTTGTGTTCCCAGTTTGGGGAGGGGTGTGGGGGATAGTGGGGCCAGAACTCAAGGAGGGGAGTCATGACTAGTGATTAGAGCTGGGAAGGGAATAAGGATAGAAAAGGGTAACAGACTGGGTAATGCTTACCAGTAACCAGTTAACCGGTGGGCTGGCCATACCTGAGCTACTTTCTAAATGACACTTTATATCCCTAATAGGAGCCAGGGTTCCTGGGTTCTCCCCCTGGTTCTGGGAAGGGTTCTGGCAGGATTTTGGTTTCTCTCTCTGATCTCCCCATGCCTCAGTTTCTCCCATCTGTGGTGTGGGGATAGTTGGACTTGCTGAGGACATTGCTGAATGTGTATAATTTGGCGGGGGGACCAGGAGAGGCCATGCTTTGTAGCATGACCCTCTGGGTGCCTGTGGGCACCAAGCTCAGGGCTGGTGAGGGCAGGCCAGTGCCAGTGACCTCAGGCCAGGCATATCTGTTGTTCTGGCCTTTGGCTGCTGGTGTTGGCAGTTCCAGGCTATGGTCTCCCTCTGTGGGCCAGTCACTCAGGACAGTCCTGTCTCGGCAGCTCAAGGAAGCCATTGAGCTGGAGCTGAAGGAGATGGGGCTTCAGGTAACACCCTTCACCATGACCAAGGTTATCCAGCTCTACGAGACCAAGAACTCTCGCCACTCCACCATGATCGTGGGCAACACAGGCAGTGGCAAGACAGTCACCTGGCGCACACTGCAGGCCACCATGTCCACCCTGTGCCGAAATGGGGACACCACCTACAACCTCGTCAGGGTCAGTGGGCACTGCCCATTCCTGGGGCCTGCTCCTTGGGGTGCCCCTCCCGCATACAACCCTGAAACTGCTCTGCTCATGGGTGGAGGGATGGGGCCTCCCAAAAGTTCCACCATCTCCAGTCCTTGGCGGCAGTCCCTCTGGGGCACTGCCTGAATGGGTCCTTGGGGGGCAGGGCAGGAGTCCTCGGCTTCCCGTCCCCTCTGACTGTGCTCTACGCTGTGTTTTCCTGCTCCTGTGGCATCCCTGTGCTTCTCTGTCCTGGTTCTGTGTGACTCTGGCTGGCATCTGGGAATGGCAGGACTTCCCCCTCAACCCGAAGGCTGTGTCCCTGGGCGAGCTGTACGGAGAGTATGACCTCAGCACCAATGAGTGGACAGACGGCATCCTGTCTAGTGTCATGCGGACAGCCTGTGCAGGTACTGAGTGGAGCCAAGGCATGGAGTGACAGCGAGGAGATGGACAGATGGGGGTGGGTCGTGCCCAGGGGGCAGAACATAGCTAGAGATGTGAACTACTAGTTGACTGGCCAATATGCAAATACTTATTGGATAGTCGACCAACTAGTTGTTTCCCTACCCCTTGCTGCCTCTATTAGAAGAGGAGGGGCTGCTTCAAAGCAGCAGCACCACCACGTGGAGCCCAGGGCCACACCCCAAGGTCCACGCAATGCTGCCACTTTGAAATGTTGCGTGCAGCCCAGGGCCAACTGAGCAGTCCCCAACTGGTTCAGGCTGCACGCGGTGTTTCAAAGCAGCAGTGCTGCGTGGAGCTTGGGGTCTGCTGCTTTGAAACGCCACGTGCAGCCTGGGACCAGCTGGGAATCCCCAGTTGGCCCTGGGCTCCATGCAGGGTTTCAAAGCAGCAGTGCATCATGGAGCCCAGGGTCAGCTGAGGACTCCCCGGCTGACCCCAGGCTCCATGTGGCGCTGCCACTTTGAAATGCTGCGTGGAGCCTGATGCTGGGCTCCCCACAGCTCTTCAAAGTGGCAGCACTGCATGGAGCCCAGGGTCATCTGGAGACTCAGCTGACTCCAGGCTCTATGCAGCGCTGCTGCTTTGAAATGCGACTGTTTGAGTCCCCTGCTAGCCCCGTGCTCCCTGCAACGTTTTCACCTTTGAAGTGTAACAACAGCCCTGAGGCTGTTGCTACACTTCAAAGGTGGAGGTGCCCTTATCAACTAATCGAATAGTTGATGCAAATTGCATCGGCTATTCAATTAGCCAATTAACCTAAATTTAACATCCCTATACACAGCTAATAGGGGTGGTCAGAGTGGGATGGGCTGTGCTTGGGGCATGGCACAGCTGATGGGGTGGGCAAAGAGGGTGGGCCAAGGTTGGGGGGGCTAGGCCAAGCTCATGGGGCAGGATACAGCTGATCGTGGTGGGCAGAAAGGGGTAAACAGTGAGGTGGCAAAATTTGCAGATGATACTAAATTGTTCAAGATAGTTAAGACCAAAGCAGACTGTGAAGAGCTTCAAAAAGATCTCAGCAAACTAAGTGATTGGGCAACAAAATGGTAAATGACATTTAATGTTGATAAATGTAAAGTAATTCACATTGGAAAAAATAATCCCAACTATGCATACAATATGATGGGGACTAATTTAGCTACAACTACTCAAGAGAGAAATCTTTGCGGCACTGTGGATAGTTCTCTGAAAACATCTACTCAGTGTGCAGCAGCAGTCAAAAAAGCAAACGTTAGGAATAATTAAAAAAGGAATAGAGAATTTGACAGAGAATATCTCATTGCTTCTATATAAAACTATGGTACACCCACATCTTGAATACTGCGTACAGATGTGGTCGCTTCATCTCAAAAAAGATATATTGGCATTGGAAAAGATTCAGAGAAGGGCAACAAAAATGATTAGGGATTTGGAACGGGTGCCACATGAAGAGAAATTAAAAAGACTATGACTTTTCAGTTTAGAAAAGAGGAGACTAAGGGTAAATATGATAAAGATCTATAAAATCATGACTGATGTGGAAAAAGCGAATAAGGAAAAGTTATTTATTTGTTCCCATAATATAAGAACTAAGGGGTCACCAAATGAAATTAATAGGTACAGGTTTAAAACAAACAAAAGGAAGTTTTTCTTCACGCAGTGTATAGTTAACCTGTGGAACTTCTTGCCAGAGGATGTTGTGAAGACCAGGACTTTAACAGGGTTCAAAAAAAAAAAGTTTAGGTCCATCAATGGCTTATTAGCCAGGATGGGTAGGAATGGTGTCCTTAGTCTCTGTTTGTCTGGAAATGGATGACAGGAGAGGCATTACTTGATGATTCCCTGTTCAATTTACTCCCTGTGGGGCATCTGGCATTGGCCACTGTTTGAAGACAGGATACTGGGCTAGCTGGATCTTTGGTCTGACCCAGTATGGTTGTTCTTATGTTCAGAGTGGGTAGGCCATGCCCAGTGTGGGGGCAGGACAAAGCTGATGGGCATTTGCTTGACCATGCCTCAGCCTGGATCCAGCCACTGATACAGGATGCCCCCCCCCCTTGCCTGCAGGCGGGCTGGGACTGAATGGCCATGCAAGGTGAGCCCTACTTCTCACTCGTTGAGTGCTTCCCCCAGGCATGGGTGTGCAAGGGAGCATGCACCAGCGTGTGTCTATGAAAGTGTGCCATGCACTTCTTGTGTGTGTGCTTGCCCACTGTGCACACGTGTATATGTGTGTTTGTCTGCCAGGCACGTGAGGTTGTGTTTGTGGGTTTGTGCTTGCCTGCCATGCACGTGTGGCAGTGTGTGTGCTCAACCTCTGTGCGAGTGTGGCAGTACATATGTGTGTGTGTTCTTGTCAGCTGTGCACATATGGGAGTATGTGTGTATGGTCTCCTGCCATGAATATGTGGCAGTGTGTGCTTACCCACTATGAATGTGTGGCCATATGTACGTGTGCTTGCCTTCTGTGCATTTGTGCTTGCCCGCTATCCACATGCGGCACTGTGTGCGTGTTCTCACCTGCTGTGCATGTGTTTGTGTATTTGTTACTCGTCCACTGTGCACCTGTGGCTGTGTGCATGTGTTATTGTCTGCTGTGCATTTGGCAATGTGAGTGTGCTTGTCTGCTGTGCACATATAGCGGTATATGTGTGTGCGCGCCCACTGTGCACGTGTGGCAGTGTGTGTGTGTGTGTGCATGCATGCTTACCCAATGTGCATGTGTGGCAGTGTGTGTTCTTGCCCGCTGTGCCTGTGTGGGTGTGTGCTTACTCACCTTACACATGTAGCAGTGTGAGTGCCTGTGGGTTCAGTCTCCCGGGGCTGGCCCCAGTCCCTTGCAGCCTATCTTCACCATAGCAATGGCCTCTGCCCCCCTGGGCCTTGCCAAAGTTCCCCTTAGCCCCAGAGCCCTAAGCTGTGGGCATTGTTTGGGATTGTGGCTCCCCTCATGTACCAGGTCTGTGCAGGTACTTCCCTTGGGTTCTCCTCTTCAGACCCCGCTGCCAACTGCTGTTGCTAGGTGAAGGGCACCCACTCGCATAGCCCCTTCCATGCTGCTGCTGCAGCTCTGCCTGCATTTTTTGTGCCACCATTGGATAGGCTGGGCTGACTTCTGTGCTCCATGGCTAGAACCTCTGTGGCCTGCCCCATGGTTCCTGCCATCCCACCAACTCTGTCTGGTCTCTTTCCTTATGCCTTATCAGATGGAGGCAGAAAAGGAGCGTGGGGAAAGAGGAGGTACTTCCAAGTGGCAGACCCCAGGTTCCACGTGGCGCTGCCACTTTGAAAAGCCATTTGCAGCCTGGGGCTGGCTGGGGTGTCCCCAGGTTGCGTGCGACATTTCAAAGTGCCGTGGGGAGCCCAGGATCAGCGGGGGACTTCCCAGCTGACCCTCAGCTCCGTGCAGTGCTGCTGCTTTGAAATACTTTTGGGAGCCCAGTGTCAGGCTCCTCGCAGCGTTTCAAAGCGGCAACGCCATGTGGAGCCCGGGATCAGCTGCGGACTCCCCCACTGACTCCGGGCTCTGTGTGGCACTGCCATTTTGAAATACCGATACGGCGTCTTAAAGCAGCAGCACTGCATGGAGCCTAGGGTCAGCAGGGGAGTTCCCAGTTGATCCAGGGCTCCATACGGCACTTCCTTCTTTGAAGTCTAGCAACAGTCCTACAGCTGTTGCCTCACTTCATAGGTGGAGGTGCCCTGTTGAACAGTCAATGCAAAATGCATCGACTATTCAATTAATCAGTTACTCGATACTTAACATCCTTACCCATAACCCCCTCCTCACCAGCTCTGCTGGTGCCCCTCACTCCACACCTGCAGTCCTTGCTCATCTAGCTTTGGGCTCCCCCAGCTCTGCCAGTGCCCTTCACTCCCCACCTGCAGCCCCTAACAGTCCTGCCCTGGGCTCTCCCCTCAGCTCTGCCGGTTCCCCCCACTTCTGACTTGCAGCCCTGTTCCATTTCATCTCATGTCCCAGCAACACCCAGGATCTTTTAGTAGTGCTGCAGAGGGAGGCAGAGGTAGCCTGAGGGCAACAGGAGCTGATGAAGGAGAGGGGGATAGCAGAGAGGGCTGGAAGGCAGAAGTTTGGGGCAAGAATGGGAAGTGGCCTGTGCTGTTCCTTCTGAGCACTAGGGGGCTCCCCCACTTTCCCCACCCCTCTAGACGAGAAGCCGGATGAGAAGTGGATCCTGTTTGATGGGCCAGTGGACACACTGTGGATTGAGAGCATGAACTCAGTGATGGACGACAACAAAGTTTTGACCCTGATCAACGGGGAGCGCATCTCCATGCCTGACCAAGTAAGTCCCTCTGGGCGCTGTCCTGACCATCTGGGCCATGGCCAGAGAGGCAGCGTGCTGCACTGACTCATCCTGTACCATCTTTAGGTCTCGCTGCTCTTCGAGGTGGAGAACCTAGCGGTGGCCTCGCCTGCTACTGTCTCCCGCTGTGGAATGGTCTACACAGACTACAGTAACCTGGGCTGGAAACCCTATGTCCACTCCTGGATCGAGAAGCGCCCCAAGGTTCTTGGGAGTGCAGAGGGAATGGGGCATAGGCTCAGCAAGAGGTGCTCTCCTGGTCGTCAGTGCAGCATTAGAGGTGCTGTGCTGCAGGGAGCAGGGCCAAGGGCTTTTCCAGGGCAGTCAATACTGGCCCCAGTGTAATGGTAGAGAGTGTTGTGCTTCAGGGAGCTAGGGGTGAGGGAGGTTGTTTCTGGGCAGTTCGTGCTGGCCCCAGTGCAGTGCTAAATGGCACCGTTTAGCTGGAAGCGGGGCAGTGGATTTGGGCTGAGGAGCACTGTCAGAGCTGGGGCTTTGAGCCCAAGGCTGAAATTGGAGGAGAGGTTGCGTGTCAGGAGTGAGAGGCACCAGCTAAGCCATGGTGGGAAGCCCATGAATGGAATAGTCTAATCTTTCTGTGTACCTCAGTGCCTGTGAGGGAGCTTAGTTCTTCTTCTAGTGGTTCCTCATGTCCATTCGAATTAGGTGTGCGCACCGCGTGTACCACATCCTCCTGAGCGTTTTCCCTAGCGGTACCCATAGCACTGGCAGGGCGCCCCCTGGAATGGCACCGCCATGGCGGGGCATAAGTACCACGGCCGGCGCTGTCCTACCTCAGTTCCTTCTTACCGCCCGTGACGGTCGTTGGAGCGTGTCTCTCTGTCTTAGCTTAGTTAATGGTTCCCGTTTCTCTCTTAGCATTGTAAATAGTTCTATTAGTTAGGTAGTTAGTGTCTCCTTTGTCCTTTGTTCCTCATCCCCCTTTGGGGGGGAGGAATACCAGGGCCGCAAGGCTTTAAGGCGTGCGCTGTCTGCGCAAAGTTCATGCCCAAAGGAGACCCACACAACAGCTGTCTGAAGTGTCTGGGTGAGAGCCACCTCGCAGACGCCTGTAAGATCTATAAGGGTATGTCTACACTACAGCGCTAGTTCGAACTAACTTAGTTCGAATTAGTTAATTCGAACTAAGCTAGTTCGAACTAACGCATCTAGAACTAAAAACTAGTTCGAACTAGCGTTTTGCTAGTTCGAACTAGTAAGTCCACATTGAGTGGACTCTGAACAGGGCTTAAGGATGGCCGGAAGCAGTGCCGGCAGGGCATAAAAGGAGGACTTAGAGCATGGAGATACTGTCTCAGGCTAGCCGAGGGCTGCGCTTAAAGGGTCCCGACCCCCACCCCGGACACACAGTTCTAAGGGGTGCCCCGCTTGCAAAGAAGTTCTGGCTTGGAGTGCCCTGAGTGCCCACACTGGGCACATCACACCACTCGGCCATCAGCCCGGCTGCACTTGCCGCAGGCTGCCATCTGGGGAGAGGGAGTAATTGGGGGGCTGCAGGAGAGCTTCCACCCCCAGAAGCCCGCAGAGCCAGCCCAGTCCTCCCCATCGGGGGCTCGTACCCCATTCCTCCCTCACCTCCTTCCACTTACCCTTCCTTAGCCCCCCTTCTTATTGATGTACAAAATAAAGATAACGTTTCTTCCAACATTGACTCTGTCTTTATTGAAAAAAACTGGGGGAGACTGGGAAAAGGAGGTGGGAGAGGGGAAGAGAAAGGCTGGGAGAGGGGAGGGCAACTAACATGATCAGGGGTTGGGAACAGGTCCCAGATGAAGAGAGGCTACAGAGACTGCGACTGTTCAGCTTAGAAAAGAGGAGACGGAGGGGGGACAGGATAGAGGTCTCTAAAAGCAGGGGTTGGGTGGAGAGGGTGCATTCCGAAAAGTTCTTCCTGAGTTCCCATAAAGAAGGACTAGAGGACACCAAAGGAAAGGAATGGGTAGCAGGCTTGAAACTAGTAAGAGAAAGTTGTTGTTCTTGACAAAGCAAATAGTTAACCTGTGGAACTCCTTGCTGCAGGAGGCTGTGAAGGCTAGAACTAGAACAGAGTTTAAAGGGAAGTGAGATAAAGTGATGGAGGTTGGGTCCATGGAGTCCTATTAGCCAGAGGGTAGGAGTGGTGTCCCTGCCCAAAGTTTGTGGAAGGCTGGAGAGGGATGGCACGAGACAAATGGCTTGGTCATTGTCTTCGGTCCATCCCCTCCAGGGTCCCTAGGGTTGGCCGCTGTTGGCAGACAGGCTACTGGGCTAGATGGACCTTTGGTCTGACCCAGGACGGCCATTGTAAGCTCAGGGCTCAGTGTCGGGGGTCTCAGTGGACCCCCTTGATTTTCATGCACACCTGGTCCTGGGTGGCCAGGCTGGCAGCTCTCCTGCCCTAGACGGCCACTTTCCTGTGCCTAGTGCAGAGATCGTGGACGAGGTCCACGATGTCCGCACTAGCCCAGGAAGGTGCCCGCCTCTTGCGGTCCAGGGCAAGCTCCCGGGACCCGCCAACCTGGTCCCGGCAAGAGGGGGTGGGCTGGGGGGCATCGGGTGGGTGGCTCTGTGCCGTGCCAGGTGCAGGGTCTGCTAGCTGGGTGCTGGCAGGCTTGCACCTGGCACGGGCACCGTAGCCAGCCCGTGCCCCTTTAAGGGGTCCGGGGCAGGGAGGGGGGCATAGAGTTTTCCTGGTGTTGGCCAGAGTGGCCACCAGGGAAACCTGGGGAGGGCTAGCCTCCCACTAGTTCGAACTAAAGGGCTACACAGCCCTTAGTTCGAACTAGCTAGTTCGAACTAGGCGTTAGTCCTCGTAAAATGAGGTTTACCTAGTTCGAACTAAGCGCTCCGCTAGTTCGATTCAAATTCGAACTAGCGGAGCGCTAGTGTAGCACCTATTAAAGTTAGTTCGAACTAACGTCCGTTAGTTCGAACTAACTTTGTAGTGTAGACATACCCTAAGTCTTTCAAGCTGTGCACTAAAAGAGTGATGGTCTCCCGCCTAAAAATTCTCCTCATGGAAACGGCTTTATAGCCGGTACCAACTGGCCACCCCATGGTGCGCAGTGCATTGCGTCCACGTGGGATGTCCTGCCTCGGGCCCAAGCCTCAGTGTCGAGATCCCGGCACCGGTCTCACTCTCCGGCATCCAAGAGGGCGAAAAAGTCTCATGGAAGATCCCCGTCTCAGAAGACCATGCCGGCCCTGCACCGTGGTGCCGACTCACCAGTGCACACATCCTCTGCAGTGCGGCGTAAGCGAGCAGAACGCCCTTCCAACCCAAGGCAACTGCCCCTGCACCGTCCGTCCACGTCGGCGGCACAGGACCTCATCTGTCTCACCACCTCCCCTCCGTCGTCGGTTGAGGAAGAAGGGTCGAGGTCACCCACGCCAGAGGCCGTGTTGGCTCTGGCTTCGCCTCCGCACCAGCATGACTGCCAGGCTCAGGCACCTTACGCATCGGGACCGTCCTTCGTGGGACCGGTACCGATTGCCTCAGCATCGACGCAGTTATTGACGCCGGCTCCTAAGCCTCACTCGGCACCCAACTGGGCTCGACCCCCATTGGTGCTGGGCTCTCTCCCGGCTCCTCATTTGGCTGCACCGGTGCCGTACCACCCTAGCCTTGTGGCAACGTCTGCGGCGTCGGCACCGGGCTCTTCGGGACTGACGCACTTCTCAACACCGTCGCAAGCACCGGCACCGACCATGTGGACCTTGCCGGTACCCCAGCCAACAGTGATGTGGTCCTCCTCCAGGTTCGTCTCGACACCGCCATGCTCTGCACCGGTGATGCAACTGGCACTGGGACTGGGCCTCCCGGCACCTCTTTCAGCGCCAACACTGTTTTCGGCACCGGGCCTGGGTCCCCCGGTGCCGCAGGTACCAACAACTCTCTCGGCACTGGGCCTGGGTCCCCTGGTGCTGCAACAGGCATCGGCACATCCCCGCCGTGTACCTGCCAGCAAGCCCCGAGTCCATGGCTAGGTTTGCCCCCCACTCCTCGTCAGCACCTCCCTGGCCAGAGTCCGATTATTCGTCTGATTCCGATGCGACATCCCTCAGGTTGGGGTCTTCGGAAGCCTCCTCGGCCCATAGATCCCGTTCCTGGCATCGACGTGACCATTCACAGGTGCAGCAGACTTGGCCGCCGCATCTGCAGTGGCCTTTCTGGACGCCGTGGGCGTACCACCAGTGGCAGGGCCCGTGCCCCCCTCTGTGGTGTTGAACGCTTCGGGTCGCCAAACGCAACCATCGGCGGTAGCGGCGTGACCTCCTCCTTCCCCCTAGAGGCCACCTATGTCGGACCTTGCGGCACAGGCTGTCAGCCGACGGTCAGGGCAGTGTGTGTGTGTATGTTTCCGAGAAAAGGTTTAACGTCCGTGTCTTTACTGCTAGGACCGGGATCCCATCACAGAGGGTGGCTGGCAGGCCAACAGACGCCCCGTTATATAGGAAGAGCTTATTACACCTTAGATTTTTAGCTTCTAGAACACAGGGGTTCCTTCGCAGCGGGCAGCCTAGGAAAGGCTGAAAAGGTGCCCCAACGGATCTTGTCACCTGGGAGTGACACAGATCCAAACGCCCAAGCTCTCCCTATGTCTGTCCCTTTATGACCGGCTGAAGTTCTTTTAAATTGTGCTTGGTTCTATTACAGCAACTGAAGGAGTCAGGTTAAAGCTTAAACAGTTACAGGTTTATTAATGAAGCTTATAAATCATATGGTTACAATGGCTATTGCTCTATTTCTTAAATGCTAGCAAATATATATATATATATAGGTCTTAAAAATGATTACAGGAAAAAGGTAAGGATAGAAAATAGAAATAATGGTACCAAGTGACAGCTTAATCTTTAAAGAGCTCTAACACTATGTATATATATACTTAAACAAAGGACCACATCCAGGTACAATTTTTACCCCTTTCTGTGCCTCTCGACTCCAGCGTGTCAGGCCAGGGCCGGTCTCTCAATTCCTAGGAAAGACGAATACGCGGTGGGCGTCCCCTCTGGAACCTCAGGAGATCAAACACCAAACCCAACCAGCAGATAGATGGTAGATTGACACTCAGAGAAAATGCGCTGCTGGACCCATCTATATACCCCTGGGGGCCCGTATCCTCTTTTCTTATCTAAGATGCCGAATTGTACTGGTCCATTTTGTGGCGCCAGTTCTTACAAGCAAGTTTCAAGTTAATTTACACTTGCAAGAGAGATAACTAAATTGTGTGTACTAGACATTTTTTTTACTGGGCGAGAGATTCCTTCCCCCGCGGACGGCTGTGTGTTCGTATCAATATGGGTTTGAGTCAAGGACACTCCTTGGCAGCCTCTTGGTCAGCAATTGTATCTCTGTTTACAGCCATTCACAGTCATACAGCCTGGGCCTTCTGCTATGTGTCCCCTGTATGCTCCAGGCAAGCAAAAATGGATGTTATAAGGGGGTTCCTGTCTGGCTACACAGGCACAGGCCCCGGTGCCGGAAATGTGCCCACAGGCGGTGCCCTATGTCCAACCGGTACCGCATGCGGCTCTTGCGGTAGATCCGGCACCGATACAGGAGTCGTCGTCATCATCGTCTTCTGACAAGGCCCTTGCGGATCCGGCACCAGTCCTGCCTACTATGGATGCCCGTGCGCATCAGGAACTGCTCCGGCATCTGGCTTCCAACCTAGGTGTCCCGGTGGAGCCCGTCATGGAGGACACAGATCCGATGGTCAATATCCTTTTGGGTGACACGCCCGCCCGTTTGGCTTTGCCACTTAATAAAATGGTGGCAAAAATTACTAATGCCCTGTGGCAAACACCGGCGACCCTGACCCCTACCTTAAAGGGTGTCAAGAGGCGCTACTATGTTCCCCAGTCGGGGCACGAGCACTTGTACTCCCAGCCTGTCCCGGGGTCCTTGGTCATCCAGGCAGCAGCCCAGAGGGAAAAGCTCCCCCAGCCGGGGCCGTCCCCGAAAGCTAGGGAAGCTAAGCGCCTTGACTTAATGGGCCGAAAAGTCTACGCCACTGGTGGGGTGCAGCTCCGCATCACTAATCAGCAAGCAATGCTAAGTTGTTATGCTTTTAATACCTGGCAGGCCATGGATAAGTCCAAGGATAAGCTCCCTGCCGAGTCCCGTCAGGAGTTTGCGGCCATGACCTCTGAGGGTAAGGCCATCACCCGTACAGCCCTCCAGGCGTCCCTGGACGCAGTCGACTCTGCAGCCCGCACCATGGCGTCAGGTGTGGTCATGCGCCGTGGTGCCTGGCTGCAAGTGTCTGGAATACCTCCTGATGTCCAGTCTACTATCCAAGATCTGCCTTTCGATGGCAAGGCGTTATTCTCGGAGCATATGGACTCGAGGCTCCATACGCTCAAGGACACGAGGTCTACCCTTTGGTCCTTGGGGATCCACATGCCTGCTCCTCAGTGTCGTCAGCTGCCATATAGACAGCAGGGGAGACCGCAGTCCCAGATCCTCTGTGAAGAACACTGGAGACGCCATCCTCGTGCTTCCGGTGGGAGCACGGGGGCGGCTGCGGGCTCCTTGGCCTCAAGGGGCCGTAGGTGCCGCTTGAGAGGGGACAACCCCCGTGGGGTTGGTCAAGGTCCCTCCCAACAACACAAGCAGCAATTTTGACAGGCTCCCAGAGAGTTGTACACCAGCCTCCCACTCTGGCCCCCCGTTTGGGGCCAGGTTATCCCGGTTTGCTCAAGCCTGGGCAAAAATCACAAACGACGCCTGGGTTTTAAACATAGTCAGGAGTGGCTATACCCAGGGCCTGTGGTCCTCTGTGGAGCGCGCTCTACACATAAATGTACGGGAGCTCAGAGCAGTCAGGAGAGTGTGCGATACCTTCCTGTCGAAGCTCTCTCACCGCTCTGTTCTAGTCCGGCTGGACAATCCGGCAGCTGTATTTTACGTCAACAGGCAGGGGGGTGCCTGGTCGCCTCCCCTCTGCCGCGAGGCCCTGAGCCTCTGGGAACTGTGTGTACAGCACAACATAGTTTTGCAGGCAGAGTACCTGCCGGGGTGCAAAAACTTACTGGCCGATGCTCTGAGCAGGTCCTTCGGAGCCCATGAGTGGTCTCTCAAGGACTCGGCCCTTTGTCAGGTCTTCTGCAGGTGGAGCTATCCCCTACTAGACCTGTTTGCCTCGGCACGCAATACCAAGTGTCGGAGTTACTGCTCCCTATTGAGGCTGGGGGAACACTCCTGGGGGGATGCCTTGACAGCACATGGCCGGTGGGCTACCTTTATGCTTTCCCCCCATTTCCCCTAATTCCCAGGGTTCTGACCAGGGTCAAGACCTTCAGGTCCACGGTATTCCTGATAACCCCCAGGTGGCCCAGACAATTCTGGTTCCCCATACTGGTGGACATGTCCACCAAGGAGCTGATAATCATAGAATCATAGAATAATATAATAATAATGCTCCTGCCAGCCCGGGATCTCCAGGGAGACCATGGTTCACCCAAATCTCAAGGCTCTACACCTAACAGCCTGGTTTATTCATGGTTGAACCAACCAGAAAGGGAATGTTCCCACGAGGTAAAGATGGTGCTCCTAAGTAGTAGGAAACCTTCTACCAGACGGTCATACACTGCTAAGTGGCGGCGCTTCTCGTCTTGGGTGTCCCGCTGGGGAGTGCACCTGTCCTGTGCCCCTGTCCCGTCCATTCTGCAATATCTTTTTGAACTTAGGTCTAGTGGCCTCTTTATCTCCTCTATCAAAATCCACGTGGCATCTCCCTCCGCCTTCCATGTTGGTTTGGCAGGAATTTCTCTGTTCTCTGACCCTGTGGTCAAAAGGTTCCTTACGGGTTTGGATAAGTTGTATCCCTTGGTTAGACCCCCTCTCCCGGCTTGGGACCTCAACCTCGTGTTGTTTAGACTTATGTCACCCCCCCCCCCCTTTGAGCCGCTGGCTACGTGTTCTTTGAAGCACCTCTCCTGGAAGGTTGCATTCATTGTGGCCATTACGTTAGCTCGCAGGGTTTCTGAATTGAGGGCGTTGACTATAAATCCGCCCTACCTGGTGTTTTCTGACAATAACGTGAGCCTCCACCCCCATCTGGCTTTTCTCCCCAGGTGGTATCACCTTTTCATTTGTCTCAAGAAATTTATCTCCCGGTTTCCTTTCCAAAACCCCATGCCTCACCCAAGGAGCAGGTGCTCTATACCCTGGATGCTAGGCGTGCACTAGCCTTTTATATTGATAGGACCAAACCCTTTCACAGGTCTCAGCAGCTGTTTATTGCTGTCGCAGACAGTGTGAAAGGGCTCCCCATTTCAACCCAGAGGTTGTCCAACTGGGTCGCAGGCTGCATCAGGGAGTGTTACGCCCTGGCCAGGAAGGTCCCGCCCCGGGTTACAGCGCACTCTACCAGGGCACAAGCGTCCTCTGTAGCGTTTGGGGCGCAGGTTCCAATAACTGAAATTTGCAGGGCGGCCATGTGGTCGTCACTCTATACCTTTACGGCACACTACACGCTGGCGCAACAGGCCAGGCAGGACGCAGGGGTGGGCTCTGCAGTCTTCAGCTCTGTGTTGTAAATACGTTTGGTTTATCAGTGTCACATTGCACTTTATACAAGTTTTCTGTGTTCGCTTGGTGGAATAAATTTGTTTGGGTTGTTCAACTTTTCGTGGACTTTTTGTTTCTGACTGCTCTGACCCCTCCTCCTTGAAGTGGGTTAGCTTGGTAGTCACCTAATTCGAATGGACATGAGCAACCACTCGAAGAAGAAAAGAACGGTTACTTACCTGTAACTGTTGTTCTTCGAGATGTGTTGCTCATGTCCATTCGACTCCCACCCTACCTCCCCTTCGTCAGAGTGTCCAGCAAGAAGGAACTGAGGTGGGGCAGTGCTGGCAGGGGTATTTATGCCCCGCCATGGTGGCGCCACTCCAGGGGGCGCCCTGCCGGCGCTATGGGTACCGCTAGGGAAAACGCTCTGGAAGACGCGGTGCATGTGGTGCGCACACCTAATTCGAATGGACATGAGCAACACATCTCAAAGAACAACAGTTACAGTTAAGTAACCGTTCTTTTCTTGGTCCCTCTTTTGTCAGGGGGAGGCAGAAGCTCTGCAGCGAATGTTTGACAAGTTTATCGACAAGATGCTGACCTTCAAGAAGGAAAACTGCCAGGAGCTGGTCCCCATCCCCGAGTACAGTGGGATCGTGTCTCTCTGCAAGCTCTTCTCTGCTCTGGCCACCCCAGAGAATGGGGTAGGTAGCAGACATGAACCTGCAAGCTCTGGCGCTTCCAGGCTGAGGGCCCAAAGAAATGCACTGAATGTGAAGAGCCATGAATGTCCTGTGGCTCCTACCATCACTCAAAGCAGGGGCCTTTCTAAGCTGGCTGGGCTCCTTTGCTTCCATATGTATGTCTGGGTATGGTATTCAGTGTGAGCTGTGCTCCTTGACTGCATTCCCATCCTGTGACCCCACGTAAGTCAGGAGAGGTGCCCTGTTGTGGAGATTTGGGAAACTGACCTTTCAAATCCCAGAGCAGGGGTTTTAGCTGCAAGATTTGGTTTAAGAATTGTCCTTAGTAGCTAGCACTCTGGTACCCCCATTGTTCTCATCCTCTCCCAGGTCTTGTCAGCCCTTTCTGCCAGGGCACTATTCACCAGCAAAGCCTCCTGAACTTGGAGGATAGACAAGTACCTAGGGTTGCCAGATGGTTTCAACAAAAAGTACTGGACACACTTGATAAAAAAGGTTGAAAAAGCTACCAGAGGAGAAGCTGTTCTGGATTTGATTTTAACAAATAGGGAGGAACTAGTTGAGAACTTGAAAGTGGAAGACAGTATGGGGGACAGTGATCATGAAATAATAGAGTTCATGATCTTAAGGAAAGGTAGAAGGGAGACCAGCACAATTGAGGTAATGGTTTTCAGGAAGGCAGATTTTGATAAGCTCAGAGAACTTGTAGGTAAGGTCCCATGGGAAGCAAGACTGAAGGGAAAAACAACTGAGGAGAGTTGGAAGTATTTCAAAGGGAGGTTGTTAAGGGCCCAAAAGCAAACAATTCCGCTGTGTAGGAAAGATAGAAAATATGGCAAAAGACCAGCATGGCTTAACAAGGAGATCTTGCATGATCTCAAAATAAAAAAGGAGTCCTATAAAAAATGGAAACTAGGACAAATAACAAAGGATGAATATAGGCAAGCAACACGGCAATGCAGGGGCAAGATTAGAAAGGCAAAGGCACAAAATGAGATCAAACTAGCTACAGGCATAAAGGGAAACAAAAAGACCTTTTATAAATACATTAGAAGCAAGAGGAAGACCAAGGATAGGGTAGGCCCACTGCTCAGTGAGGGGGGAGAAGCAGTAACAGGAAACTTGGAAATGGCGGAGATGCTCAATGACTTCTTTGTTTCGGTCTTCACCAAGAAGTCTGGAGGTGTGCCTAATGTAGTGAATACAAGCAGAGAGAGGGTAGGTTTAGAAGATAGGATACACAAAGAACAAGTTAAAAATCACTTAGGAAAGTTAGATGTCAGCAAGTCACCAGGTCCTGATGAAATGCATCCCAGGATACTCAAGGAGCTGATAGAGGAGGTATCTGAGCCTTTAGCTATGATCTTTGAAAAATCATGGCAGACGGGAGATTCCAGAAGACTGGAAAAGGGCAAATATTGTGCCCATCTATAAAAAGGGGAATAAGAACAACCCAGGAAACTACAGACCGATCAGTTTAACGTCTGTCCCAGGGAAGATAATGGAGCAGGTAATTAAGGAAATCATATGCAAACACTTGGAAGGTAATAAAGTGATAGGGAATAGCCAGCATGGGTTTGTGAAGAACAAGTCATGCCAAACTAATCTGATAGCTTTCTTTGATAGGATAACGAGCCTTGTGGATAAGGGAGAAGCGGTGGATGTCATATACCTAGACTTTAGTAAGGCACTTGATATGGTCTCGCATGATATTCTTATTGATAAACTAGGCAAATATAACTTAGATAGGGCCACGATAAGGTGGGTGCATAATTGGCTGGATAACCGTAGTCAGAGAGTTGTTGTTAATGGTGCTAAATCCTGCTGGAAAGGGATAACAAGTGGAGTTCCACAAGGGTCTGTTTTGGGACCCGTACTGTTCAATATCTTCATCAATGATGTAGATAATGGGATAGAGAGTATGCTTATTAAGTTTGCAGATGATACCAAACTGGGTGGGGTTGCAACTTCTTTGGAGGATAGGGACATAATTCAAAATGACCTTAGCAAGTTAGAGAAATGGTCAGAGGTAAACAGGATGAAGTTTAATAAAGAGTTTAATAAAGAGAAATGCAAAGTGCTCCACTTAGGAAGGAACAATCAGTTCCATACATACAAGATGGGAAGCGACTGTCTAGGAAGGAGCATGGCAGAAAGGGATCTCGGGGTCATAGCGGACCACAAGTTGAATATGAGTCAACAGTGTGATGCTGTTGCAAAAAAAACAAATATGATTCTAGGTTGTATCAACAGGTGTGTTGTAAGCAAAACTCGTGAAGTCATTCTGCCGCTCTACTCTGCACTAGTTAGGCCTCAGCTGGAGTACTGTGTCCAGTTCTGGGTGCCACATTTCAAGAAAGATGTGGAGAAATTGGAAAGGGTACAGAGAAGAGCGACAAGAATGATTAAAGGTCTAGAGAACATGACCTGTGAAGCCAGGCTTCATGAACTGGGCTTGTTTAGTTTGGAAAAAAGAAGATTAAGGGGGGACATGATAGTGGCTTTCAAATATTTTAAAGGGTGTCACAAGGAGGAAGGAGAAAATTTGTTCTTCTTGGTTTCTGAGGACAGGACAAGGAGTAATGGGCTTAAAGTGCAGCAAGGGAGGTTTAGATTGGACATTAGGAAAAAATTCCTAACTGTCAGGGTGGTCAAATATTGGAATAAATTGCCAAGAGAGGTGGTGGAGTATCCCTCTCTGGAGATATTTAAGAACAGGTTGGATAGACATCTGTCAGGGATGGTGTAGACAGAGCTTGGTCCTGCCTTGAGGGCGGGGGGCTGGACTCGATGACCTCTCGAGGTCCCTTCCAGTCCTATGATTCTATGATAAAAATTTGTTGACCAAAAAAATACACATGATATGGGAAGTTTATTGACGACAATCTACATTACATCATATATTTTACATTAGATTGTGCGGTTTTTATTAATGTTTTATTTTTCAAAAACTCCTCTTTTGCTTCCAAACAAGTGAAAGGTATATTAAAAAACCCACAAAGTTGACTTCTTACTGACTCAACACTCAATCTGTTGCATTCATTGGTCCGTTGATTACCCATGACACTAAAAATTCTTTCCAGAATGGCATTTGACACAGGAATTAAAACAGAATATTGAACCTGTTTTAATAAATTTGGAGCAGCAGGTTCTTTGCTGAAAAAATATTTCCCCTTATCAAGAGATGTTCACTTCCCTTGAGGGAACAACGTCATGTCCAAGGCACTGACTTCCTGATAAAGAGATTTTGGAGGGAGCTCTTTTTGCATGGTGACAACATCCAGATTTTAATTACTTCTTCAAAAGAAGGAGATTTTTCATGATTAGCCAAACTCAGAGCATGACATGGTGAATTTTCAAAAGGAAACCTCTTCTCCAGATATTTGAAGGCTCTTGTGTACACATTCAGTGCTTCAGACATAAATTTTTTGACTGCATTTATTGACTTCTCGCTGCGAGATATGAGAAAGATGAAAGCTAGACAAAGGACAACACTGTCGCAAATCATATGTTTATAAAAGGAAAATATTGAGCACTACTGCGTAGTTGCATACTGCCTGGCTGGTAGACACGCTCACTGTGTGTGTGTGTGTGTGTGTGTCTGTCTGTGTCTGTCTGTCTGTCTGTCAGCCAGGCAGTATGCAACTGCATACTAATACTTGTATCTAAGTGGCAAATCGGCATAGTAGCGCATAGCGAAGGCCTGGAGAGTGAGCAAGAATACTCACGCACAAGTCACGTCATAACATGATAATAATAAAACTTACTTAATTAGAAAATACCGGACATATAAATTTTCTCAATTTGTTTTCTGGACAGAAAGCTCAAATACCGGACTCTCCGGTTCAAATACCAGACACCTGGCAACCCTACAAGTACCACATAGAGAGAAAAAAAATGGGTCCTGCCCATTTGAACTCAAGAGCTCAAAAGTTCTGGGTGTGTCAGTCTACAGCTCTGCCATCATGGTTCCTGGTGTACAGTGTTCAGATTATGGGTATGCCAACTTAAAGCACTCTGAGCATATAGCCTTACATTCCAGGAGTGCCAGTCTAGAACATTTCCATTGTGCAGTAGGCTGATGTTCCGGGTACATCAGCCTAGAATGCTCCTGTTCTGAAGCCCAGGTTCCTGGTTATGTCAACCTATAATGTGTCATCATGCAGCCTGATGTTCTTCGAGGAGTGTCCCTGTGGGTGCTCAGCCTTAGGTGTCTGAGGCACTAGTGCACTTCTAGTCGGAGAATTTAGGTAATATCCTCAGTAGGCTGCGCAAGTGGGGCAGCTGGCATGTATCAATGCAGCTACTCTGCATGCGCAGCCAACCGTCCCTTCAGTTCCTTCTCTGCAGCTGGCAGCTTCAGTCTGAACTCATAGCTGTCCTTCTGATAGTTTTCAAAATGTATTAGAGTTAATATTGTTAGTTGTTGTTGCAGTACTAGTTAGTCTGTTAAACAGTTATAGTTAGTTATTTTAAAAAAAATCTTTTTGTTAGAGCGTTTTCCCTTTGGCATTTTTTCTTCCTGGGATGCCTGGTTCCCCAGGTTTCAAATGCTGCCTGTTCTGCAGGCTTTCTGTGTTGGATGGCCACTCGCAGTGTGTCCGGTGCCTTCGACAGGCACACTCTACTACCCAGTGTGAGTGCTGTAAACAGCTCATGGAACATAAGACAGTCCAGGGAGCTTCAGCTGAAGTTGCCTTCATGTTAGCATCTCAGGGGATTCTGCCCATCAGATCTCTGAGGGAGTCAAAATCTGGTTTTTTGAAGTCCAAGGTGTGTATTTTACTACTCTCTTTTCTTCCTTTGGTCAGGATCCCGAAATTTACCATCTCATGATCACTGCTTCCCAGGTTGTCACCCATCTCTACTTCCCCTATTAGTTTCTCCCTGTTTGTGACCAGAAGGTCAAGCTGTGCATGGCCCCTGGTTGGATCCTTCAGCACTTTACCAAGAAGTTATCCCCAGCATTCTCCAAAAACTTCCTGGACTGCCTGTGTACTGCTGTATTGGTTTCCCAACAGATGTCAGAGTGATTAAAGTCCCCTACGAGAACCAGGGCCTGCAATCTGGAAGCTTCTCTCAGTTGTCCAAAGAAAGCCTCATCTACCTCATCCACCTGATTCGGTGGCCCGTAGCAGACACCACTGCTGTTGTTTGCTCCTCTAAACTTAACCCATAGACTCTCAACAGGTTTTTCTCCCTCTTTATACTAGAGTTCAGAGCAATCATAGTGCTTTCTTACATATAGTGCAACTCCTCCTCCTTTTCTCCCCTGCCTGTTCTTCCTGAGCAGTCTATACCCTTCCATGACAGCGCTCCAGTTATGCGAGTCATCCCAATTAAATTATATTTCTTGGACTGGGCCAGGGCCTCCAGTTCTTCCTGTTTGTTGCCCAGACTTCTTGCATTAGTGTACAAACACCTCAGATAACCAGTTGATCACCCTATCTTCTCCATTCGAATCAGGGGTCCTTCTTTGTTGCTTGTTCCTCTTTGCATTTCTTCCTGGTATCCGACTTTCCCACTCCCCTCAGGGTTTTGGTCACCGTCCCCCAACAAACCTAGTTTAAAGCCCGCCTCAGTAGGTTTGCAAGCCTGCCCACGAAGATGCTCCTTCTTATCTTGGTTAGGTGGATCCCATCTCTTCTTAACAATCCTTGTGCCCGGAACAGAGTCCCATGGTCGAAGAAACCAAAGCTCTCTCTGGGACACCACCTGCGCAACCACGCATTTACTTCCTCAATTCAACGATCCCTGCCCAGTCCTTTCCCTTCAACAGGGAGGATGGATGAGAACACCACTTGTGCTCCGAATTCTTGGATCCTTCTTCCCAGCACTACATAATCCACAGTAACCCGCTCAAGGTCATTCTTGGCCGTATCGTTAGTTCCCACGTGAAGAAGCAGGAAGGGGACGCTTGACACTGCCCAGGCAGCCATCCCCAATGGTGGTGGTATTGGAAAAGGCAGCTCCTTTGGGCTCCAGCACCAGGGACTCTGAATCAGACCAGCAGTCCAAGAAGCGAGCCCACTCAGCCTCCACAGGTGACTCCCCCTCAAAAAAGCGGGCACCACCTCACAAAATGTCCTTGGTACTGGTTGCACCTAAGGCGTCGAGAGAGAGAACCCTCAGGCACCCATGCGTCTCGAGGTGCTAAGGACCTTACTAAAGCCAACTCTAAGTCACTGAGCAGGTCAAAACCACTAGTATTTTCCAGTTCTGCGTCCACACCGAAAAAGCCATATTATAGCACAGCACCAAGCACATCTATGCCACCCTCAGTGCCAAAGAAACACAAGCACTCGGCACCGACGGCATAGCATATCCCGCTGGCACCGGCCATGGCACCACCTCTGGCACCAGTGACTGTGGCACCACAGCTCTTCAGGACAATCGAGGAATTATGGGTCACGTTGGCACCAACCACTCCATTGTTTGGCACCAATGGTACCCCAACCTCAGCTAGGTTCAGCCTCTCTACTTGGGCAAAATTGGTACCGTCTCTGTTGAGCGATGAGGATGAAGAGCCTATAGAAGGTACCCATACTCCTAGACCAGGGGTTGCCAACCCGTGGCTCCTGAAGAAAAAAATTGCTGCTCCTGACAGAACGGGGATGGAACCCAGAACTGCTCAGGTCAGCCACTCTCACGGCCGGGCTGCTGTGAGCTGTGTGCGTGCTCACCGCCTGCGCCGTTCTGCTCAGGGCCCCCAGCACACTGTGTCATATCCTTCACGTGCAGACCATGTCACACACAGCATCCCAGCCTGCATCTGCTAGCAGCAGGGGCTCTGGGTGTGGCGGCATCAGCGGCGGCTCCGGGACCTGGGCATAAGGTTAGTCGGGGAGGGGGATTGGGTTAGAGTGTGTGTGTGTGTGTACCTGGCTCTGGGGAAGGGGAGGGGGATTGGGTTAGAGCAGGGGGAGTGCCTGTGGGACGGGAGGGGAAGAGCAGCCAGCGTACTTCCTGAGACACGGGATCCCCAGGTATTGGCCCCAGCTATCTCTGTCCCCTCCTCCTGGCCAGACCTCTCCTAGCCAGACCCTCCCATGAGTACCCTGCCCCAGCACCCACCAGCACCCTGCTCCAGCACCCTGTCCCCTGCCCCCACCAGCACAGTTGGGGCCACATTAGTGAGGCTTGGGGTTTTTTAGAGCAGTTGTTTTTTTTTAATCTCACTTGTGTGGCCCCGACTGACTTTTCTGTGGGTCAGTGACCCCTGACTCAGAACAGGTGTCCCCACCCCCCCAAATAAAGACAACGCCGAAACATTTCGTGTTTGACAGAATAGTTTATTTAAAAAGTAAGTCTGGCCAACAAGCCCCCATCTAGCCGCAGCATCATAATACTTCTGCACACACACACACACACCCGTTCCCAAACCTGAGCCTATCATACACTGGAACCCCCTGTCCAGAGCCTCTCATATCGCCAAACTCCTGCACCCCTACATCCCCAGGCTTCTGCCACAACACTCCTGCACCATCCATATACTGCAAATCTGTGTCCTGAGCCCATCATACTCCTTGCCCTGAGCCCCTCATGCACCCCAGTCCAAACTCCTGCACCTTCACAGCCACAAGCCTGCAGTTTGCTCAGCACCTCAACCCTCCCCTTGACCCCAACACTGTCCAGTATGGAGCCCCCTCCCGAGCCAGCATCCTCTTCTCTACTTCCTCCTGCACCCAAATTCCCTCCCAGAGCTTGTACCTCTCACCCATTCCCAGTGCTTTTTTTATGACGGTATGCCCCAGGACTGTGTACCAGCACCTATTTTCCCCCGGTGTTTTTTTTTTTCTCAACAACTCCCCGCTCCTGCCTCTTCCCCCAGTACGTGGCTCTTCGCGCTCTATCTACCGCTGTTTTAGCTCTTTGCCTCTAATGGGTTGGCCACCCCTGGCTTAGACACTCTTCTCCGAAGCAATCACAGACACCCCTCAGTGGCAACCATCACAATGGCTGTTCCTTTCAATGCCAGTGCTCTCCAACTGGCCCTACTGTGATCTTTTGGTGTTGTATAGGGCATAGCAGCAGCAACCTCAGCCTCAGTCGCTGCCCTCCTGCACAGCATAGGTTCCATTGGTGCAGTCTCTGGACATGTCACATGTGCAGGAAGACGATAACCCAGATACCATTAATGAAGACATCTCTGCTACTTCTCCACGTCCCACCCACATCTCATCCTCATTGCCTGACAATACTATAATGTCTACACTCTCTACATCAGGGGATGACTTTAAGTTGTTTCTGGAGCTCTACAAGAGGGTGGCAGATGTGTTGGATCTCTCTGGTGAACCTGCCAGAGTCCCAGTGCAAACTAACGAATATACTTCATGCCTCCCTCTTGGCAAAACTGGCACTGCCAATGAACCCAGCCCTGATGGACCCAGTCAAATCCATGTGGCAGACACTTGCTATCATTCCAACACTCTGTAAAAGATCAGACAGAAAATATTATGTAGTGTCACAAGGGGCTGATTTTCTGTTCTCTTACCCCTCCCCAGACTCTCTTGGGAGTTAACCAGAGGAAAACAAAGTACTGCCCAGACTACTCCTTACAATAAAGAATGGAAGCGTTTAGACCTAATGGGCAGGAAAGCTTATTCATCTGCATCATTGCAATTATGCATTGCTAATTACACTGCCCTCCTAGCCAAATACATACACCGCATATTTGAGCAGATGGCACATTTTATTGTAAGTCTTCCAGACAATAAAAGGGAGCAGCTTAGGGCAAACATAAATGAATATGCCCTCATTTCCCACATAGCATTACAAGCGGCTTGAACTCTTCAGACACGGCAGCTCAATCTATTGCCATGGCTGTGGTGATGAGAAGTGTGTCCTGGCTTCACTTGTCCTTTGAGAGCTCTAAGTTATTTGTTGACTCCACAGATGCTTCACTACACATCCTTAAAGATTCCAATTCCACTTTAAAGACTCTGGGCATCCATATACCCAGGGCCGGCTCTACGGAGTGCGGGGCCCGATTCTGGGGGTGGCGCCGCACATGCGCGGGACCCCGGGTGGCACGGCGCATGCATCGTGCGCCGGAGGCACAATGCATGTGCCATGCATCCCAGATGTCATGATGCATGCGCAGTGCGTCTAGGGGCCTATGCATGTGCAGTGCCCTGGGAGTACAATGCATGCGTGGCCCTGCCCGGGCATACGGTGCATGCGCCATGCACCCGAGACGTCACAATGTGTGCGCCCGGGGGCCCCGTGCAAGCGGGGCCCCACGCTGGGGAATCGGCTGAATTGGCCTAAAATCGGCCCTGCATATACCTGCAACTAAGAGTCACCAGGCCCTGATGAAATGCATCCTAGAATACTCAAGAAGCTGATAGAGGAGGTATCTGAGCCTTTAGCTGTCATGTTTGAAAAGTCATGGAAGTCAGGAGAGATTCCAGAAGATTGGAAAAGGGTAAATATAGTGTCCATCTATAAAAAGGGAAATAAAAACAACCCAGGAAACTATAGACCGGTCTTCGAGTAGTGTCCCCGTTGGTGCTCCACTACAGGTGTTGGGCTCGTCCCGGCACTGCAGATGTTGGGCTCAAGTTCGATGGCACCATCTATGGCGCCAAGAGTCCATCTCACGCAGACAGCTTAGGCAGCACTGCCCATGCCATCAAACTTGAGCCCAACATCTGCATCACCTACCCTGGCGCCCAGGAACTCTCAGAGCCTGGTTCTGTGATCTCTGTACCGGGTAGTCCGGTACCCATGGTCCCTCCTCCACTAACGACCATGGTACCGACCAAAGCCCAGAGGAAAACTCGGCGTGTACGCATATCTTCACCCAGCCCGGATAGGGCTGTGTATTCTCCCGAGCCTTCGCCCTCACCTCACCACGACAGATGTGACTATAGCCGCTACAGATCACCCTCACAATGCTATTGGAGATCCCCACAGAGATCTTTCATGCCTCCACGATACCACCATTTGTACCACTTGCGGTCACCATCACATTACTCAGTACGATCGTGATCTCTGGTGTCACCTCCTAACTTGCGCTACTATCGATACAGGAGTGCGAGTTCATACTCTCCTCGGCGCTTCCAGCATGGACATCATCATGGTAGTCAATACACCTATTAATTACAACTGAGAGCGCCCATACTCTTCCAGCGGTGTCACCGGAGCGTCCTCGGTCTCACTCACCACAACTACTGACTCAGGACATCTTTCCTCCTGGGCAGGCTCCTCCAACGCCCATGGATGATGCTCCCTCAACTTTGACCCATCACGACAGGGACAGTAGTCAGTCTCCCTCCTGTGAAGAGCAGCAGATGGACTCTCCAACTGATCAATCGTCTTCTTCACCAGACGATGCAATTTTCCATGGCGACTCTTCCCCTGTAGAAAACTACAAGCAATTTCAAGAATTATTCAAAAGGGTAGCCCACTCACAGAACTTACACACTACCGACGCGCCTCAGAAACAACATGGTCTCCTGAGAAATTTGCAACATTCAAATAGATCAAAGCTGGCTCTCCCCTTTGATGAAGCAATCCTAGAGATATCCAATGACATCTCGCAGACCCCAGCTTCTGTGCCGCCAATGAACAAATGCACGGATAAGAAATATTTTGTTGATGCGAAGGATGCAGAGTTTCTTTTCATGCATCCCCATCCCAACTCCATTGTTGTCGATGCTGCACAGCAAAAGTTGAAAATAGGACAAGGCAGGAACACAGAGCCTGATAAAGAAGCAAAACGGCTGGATCTGCTGGGAAGGAAAGTTTACTCTTCCGCCACAGCAACCCTCAGGATGGCCAATTACTCGGCCCAACTTGCGAATTACGATTTTGACAACTATTTCAAGTTGGTTCCCCTTATGGAATATTTGCCCGAGTCCAAGTAACAAGTCCTGAAGGTTGTGGTGCAGGAGGGTTATACGGCAGCCCGCACTGCGCTGCAAATTTCCCTCGATATTGCCGACACGGCATCCTGAACCACGGCAACTTCCGTGGTCATGCGCCGTGCTTCCTGGCTTCATCTGACCACCAGCCGAAAGTGGAGGACTTGCCTTTTGATCGGCAGTCCTTATTTGCTCAGAACACCGATCAGGTCTTCCACTCCGGGAAGGATTCTTGTACCACCCTGAGGACGCTTGGGATGTACACGCCACCTTTTAGACACAAGAGAGTCAGTCCCTATAATAGACAAAGACCATTCTCATATGCTGCACCCTGCTTCAGGCCTTATGACCAGCTGAGGCAAAGACAGCGGCCTCAGTAACGACTGCAACAACCTAGCAAGATGTCAAACCAGCAACAACCCCGACAGCAAGTTTGATGTGTCAGTCAAAGGACTGCACACTATTCCCCTCCTGGAGGCTTCCCACAAAGTAACCAAGTTTTTCGTCGAGTAGTGTTTTCTCAGTTTTACTATTTGTTAGAGTTAACTTAGTTGTTTTCTTGATAGTTACAGTTCTATTTAAAACAAATTTTTTTCTCGTCATAGTTCAAGTTTTTAGCCTCAGTCAATAGTCAAAGACTATGCCAGAATCACCTGGATTTAAGAAATGCACCCACTGCATCGGATTGGCACTCGCAGTGTATAAAATGCTTTGGAGAGGGACGTGTGCCGCTTAAGTGCAGTCACAGCACTAAGTTAACCGCCCGTGCCAGGCGGGACCGGGAGCTGAGGCTGAGGGTGCTTTTATTTAACAAAGCCCTTCAGACCTCTGAAACGACTGAGCCGTTTCCTGCTACCTCATGGACGCATGAGGCTCATCCACCTGCTCGAGGGTCTCCTTACAGAACCTCTAACCCCTCTGAGAGGATGTGTGTCGGAGACAGACCGGGTGCCTCTGGCGTTCTGCCGAGGCATCCCGTTGACAGGACGGGCAAGGGCTGCAGCTCACCAGCCCCAAACTCTGCCCGTACCAAAGACCCGGGATCGGCACCTACAAAAGCGCCGTGACCTGATTTGGCGCTGGCAACGGCTTCAACTGCCGGTTTGAAGCCGGCAGTAGCTGCCCCGGCACTGGCTTATCCGGTGCAGATGAGCGCAATTGTGCCGGCACCCGGAGCAGTGGTGCCGGTAACTACACCTCTGCTTCCCTCGGTGCCGGAGACACCTGCATCAGCATCAGTGCCACAGGCAGGCACCGTAACTCCACAGCCCTCGGCACCAACACTTCCTCCTCCGGTCCCGCAATTAAATCCTGCGGCACCCAGTCCAGCGGCACTGGTGCTTCAGCTAAGCTACAGCCAGTCAATGCAGACTGTCTCTTTACCACCCACCTCATTGCAGACGGCACCCTCTTCCCCTTTCAACTGCTCCAGGCAGACCAAGGCACAGCACAAGTTAGGATGAGTCCGAACACCATCGCTCATTCCAGACCGTGCTGTTTTCTCTCCTGGACCTGTGTCACCGACCTCGTCATACACTGGCAGCCATCACCACGCTCCTTGTTATAGATCAACCAGGGACCATTACTACAGGTCACCTCATCACTCACCGCCACGGAGGTATTATGGTGTACATTATTCTGGATCTCTGTCACAGTCTGCGCCTCCCCTTATATCTACAGCCGGGTCATCATTGGGGTCAAGGCATAAATCTCTCTCTCCCGTGAGTGCTCCCCCTTTCCCACATCCCAGTTCTTGAGGTCTTTGTGTCTTTCCTTTTCCTTTTTACTATTCATTTGTGGCGCTCCCGGTGGCCGGCCCTACCGGGCTCCTGCTACCACGAGGCCTCCGCCAATGGCACCACCTGACAGAAGAGAGGGGGACCTGGACCCTCCCTCACTCCAGGTCCCGACCCAGGACCCTAAGGACAGGGACACGACTCCGGCTTCCGGTGCCTCCCCTGACATCAGCCCATGCCTTGGCATTACCCCTTGGGACGGCCCCGGAGCAGGTGGCACATGTTCGCCTCGCAGCTTCGTCTTCCCCGCAAAAAACCGCAGCGAGGATTTTAGGGGTGTGGGGCTCGGGGACTGCTGTGACGGCAGCGGCGGCTGTCCCCGCGGTGCCGTCACAATTTCCCTCCCACTACTCCAGAAGATCTATTTCACCAAGGTCTTCAAGACCCTCAGGATATTCGCCTCGGTATGGGACTCTAAGAGGGTATTCTCCGAGATGCTCACCAGGCTCATATTACGACCATTACTACCATGAACATCATTCTTCATCTGGCAGGAGGTATTCACATTCGCGATTCCCGGGCTCCAGTAGAACAGTGTCTCCATGTCTTGCACCATTAGAGTCCCATTCTCTAAAGGTTCCACCAATTCCTGCGGAGGACACTGTCTCAATCCAAACTCACGAGGAACAGCAGGACAACCACACTCCAAGCCAGGAACCTCACAGCCTGATTCCGCTGCTGACCACTCATCTTCATCACCAGATGACGCAGTGTTCCCCGGAGATTTATCTCCAACTGAGGACCATAAGCAATTTCAAGAACTCTTTAAGAGGGTTGCTCAATCTCAGAGCATTCAAACTACGGATGTGCAACAGAAACATCATCCTTCGCTTCAGAACTTGCAATCTTCCCAGAAATCGAAGTTGGCACGTCCCTTTGACGACGCCATTTTGGAAATTGCCAACAACATCTGGCAAACTCCAGCTATGTCCATGCTGACCAACAAACGATCAGACAAGAAATATTTCATAAACCAGAAAGGTATGGAGTCATTATTTACTCACCCCCAGCCCAATTCCCTTGTCATGGACACCGCACAACAAAGGTCCAAGACAGGACAGGCTGAAAATACTGCAAATGACAAGGAGGTGAAACGCCTAGACCTCTTGGGCAGGAAAATGTATTTCTCCATCACTTCAGCGCTGAGAATGTGTAATTACCCAGCTCCCCTCGCAAATCACGATTTTGACAATTATTCAAAATTAGTTTCCCTTTTAGAACATTTACCGGACTCAAAGAGTCAAATTCTAAAGGCAGTAATACAGGAGGACTACACTACGGCCCAAACACCATTGCAGATCGCTTTTGACACATGCAGGGGCTCATGCCACAGCTACTGCCATAGTTATGTGTCATGCTTCCTGGTTACATCAAGCTGCTGCCCTGAAAGATTTACTAAATAAGGTAGAGGATTTACCCTTCGATCGCCAGTCACACTTTGCTCAATCCACCGATCAGGTGTTCCACTCAGGCAAAAACTCCTTAAGAACACTGAGGATGTATGCGCCTCCATAAAAGCGCAAGAGATATATGCCCTATAACAAACAGAGACCTTTCTCTTACACAACATTCCGTACCAAACCATATGAGCAGCAGAGGCCAAGACAGCGCCAACATAAATGAAGACAACAACCTAACAAGGCGCCTGGCCACCAGCAGGGACGGCAGCAAATTTGACATGTCGGTCAAGGGACTGCGCACCACCCTTTTGATGGAGGCTCTACACAATCCGCAGGCTGTATTCCATCATCAGTTGAGACCTTGTCAACACCGTTGGTCTCTGATTTCCACCGACCATTAGGTCAATGACTTAGTCACTTCAGGATATGCCATTCCTTTCAACTCAATCACTCCCCCTCCCCATCCTCCCTGTCCCTTTTCAGGGACCCCTCTCATGAGACTCTTCTACAGCAAGAGGTTTCTTGTCTACATATGATTTGGGCAGTGGAGAGGGTGCCCATTCAATTCCATGGGAGAGGTTTTTACTCTCGGTACTTCCTCACCGAGAAGAAGTCAGGTGTTTGGAGACCTCTCCTGGACCTGCGTTGACTCAACCGTCACCTGTAGAAACAGAAATTCAAGATGGTTACATTAGCCTCTATCATCCTGGCCCTCGACAAAGGGGATTGGTTCGCGTCCCTCGACTTGCAAAATGCCTGTTTCCATATAATGATTCACCCGGTCCACAGGCGATTCCTTTGTTTTGTAGTGGGCTCAGAATATTACCAATATCAGGTGTTACCCTTCGGTCTTTCAGCAGCACCACAAGTATTTTCCAAGACCCTAGCAGTGGTGGCTGCTTACCTTCGACGTCTTGATATCACAATTTTAGACTATCTCAGCTACTGCCTATGAAAGTCCCCTACCCTTGACGAGGCTACATGGGCAGTTGCCACTACCACGATGGTGTTCAAGGCTTTGGGGCTCATAATCAACTTCGACAAATCGTCCCTGTCACCGAGTCACAACCTGGAATTTATCGGCGCGAGGCTCGATGCACTGATCACAAGGGTATACTTACCCACAACGAGTTTTGAGTCGATTCAGTATTTGGTTCAGATTGTGTCATCTGCTCCCAAATCCCGCATACTTACCTGCCTACAACTGCTCAGGCATATGGCTGCCACCACATATATGGTGTCACATGCAAGACTCCACCTGCACAGCCTCCAGCACTGGCTATTTACTGTTTACACACCAGGTGTACACGGCATGAACAGAACAGTATCGATTCCCAAGCATGTCAGGACTTTAACATGGTGGGGCAGTCCCCAAAATTTGCTAGCGGGAGTCCCCATTCACGGGCAGAAGCCCTCAATGCAGATCACAACAGACGCTTCCTTGATTGGTTGGGGTGCCCATCTACAGGAGCATTGGATTCAGGGGCTCTGGACTCCCCAGGAGTCCCTACAGCACATACATTTCCTCGAGTTGCGAGCTGTATTCAACACCTGCAAGCACTTCCTTCACATGATCCGAGGTCTTATGGTTCACATTCTCACTGACAATATATGCATGGTTTACTATATCAACAGGCAAGGCAGCGCGCACTCACACCGCCTTTGTGCAGAAGCTATACGTCTGTGGAACTGGGCAATTCGGCATGGTATAACCCTTACCGCATTATACCTTCCCGGCAAGGACAATGTCGTCGCCGATACTCTCAGCAGACACTTCCTTCCTCAACACAAATGGGAGTTGCACAACAAAGTTGTTCACGATCTTTTCCATCTCTGGGGCTTCCCGAGTATAGACCCTCTTTGCCACCCATCACAACAGAAAGTTGTGCTCGCGAGCATTATTGCTTGCGAGCAGGCGTCGGCACAAATTCCTTGGGGGATGCCTTCCTACTTGACTGGAGTCACCACCATCTACTCTACGCTTTTCCTCCTCTTCCTCTCATTCCGAGGGCGCTGGAGAAGATAGAATTGGAGGGCGCAACAGTGGTTTTCATAACACCCTTTTGGCCTTGACAGACTTGGCTGACGCAATTGTCGAGGATGTCGGTGGATCAGTCACTACGACTACTGAGGCTGTCCAACTTGCTGTCTCAACAGCACGGTACGATGGTGCATCCGGACATTGATCGCATGCATCTGACTGCGTGGCTCCTAACTGGCTCCAGAAATGACCTGCTCTCAGGCGGTGAGGCATGTGTTGATAAACAGCAGGCGACAAACCACTCTCAAGACCTACCTCTATAAATGGTATCAGTTCCAATCTTGGTGTGTAGTGAGGAATTTTGATCCTGTGTCCTTACCTGTTCAGCAGGTCCTTGATTACATTCTCCACCTAAGGAGAGCGGGATTGGCAATCGCTTCGCTTAAAGTTCATCTGGCATTAATCTTGGCCTTCCGTCTCCCCATCAATGGTCATTCGCTGTTCACCCATCCGCTCTCTAAAAGGTTCCTAAAGGGACTCGGGAATCTGTATCCGGCTTACAGGATTCCACCAGAGCCGTGGGACTTGGCTTTAGTATTGGACACTCTAACTCGCCTCCCCTTTGAGCCATTAGCAACTTGTGACTTGCGCATGCTCACAATGTAGGTGTCATTCCTGCTGGCAATCACTTCAGCACGCCAAGTTAGTGAATTGGCAGCTTTATCTGTCGACCCACCATACACATTATTCTCTGAGCATGGGGTAGTGCTCCGTGTTCATTTGCCTTTCCTCCCAAAGGTGAACTCTCCTTTTCATATAAACGAACCCATAGCCCTGCTAACATTCTACCTAAAACCACATTCTTCACCAGAAGACTCACGTCTACATTTGCTCGACATCAGACGAGCGCTGGCCTTCTACCTGAACAGAACACGTGCTTTCAGGAAGTCTCGGCATCTTTTTATAGGCACTGCTGAGCGTTCGAAAGGCCAACAGCTCTCCGCACAATGCATTTCCAACTTAATCTTCTCTTGTATTACATGTTGTTACGCCCTACAGCATGAACCTTTACCGAGACAACCTCACACTACTCCACCAGAGGCATGGCCGCGTCCACTGCTTACCTTAAAGGTGTACCCTTGCAGGATATATGCCGTGCAGCAACTTGGTCATCTGCCCTTACTTTTGCCAGACACTATGCCCTCGCAAAAATATTGAAGAACAATTCTGCGGTGGCGCAAGCAGTTCTGGCCACTATACAGAGGCCATAAGTCCGAAGCATAGCGATAACATTGGACCTCTGCTTGCGTACTCACCTCAAGTGGAGCCCCCTCGGGGACACTACTCGACAAAGAAGAGAGAGTTACTCACCTTGTGCAGTAATGTCTGTTCTTCAAGATGTGTGTCCCCCGTGGGTGCTCCACATCCCATCCTCCTCCCTGCTTTGGACCTTCTGTTTTTATCTTTCAGACACTTCCTGTTGGGAGGAAACTGACAAGCCAGCCCACACTCAGCTGTAACAGCGTGAGGCAGCAGGAGCACATGCGCAGGCCAGCTGGGCTACTGCTAATGAAGATTCTCTGTTTTGCGGTGCCGGGACAAGCCTAGCACCTCGAGTGGAGCACCCATGGGAACACACATCTTGAAGAACAGACGTTACTGCATAAGGTGAGTAACTCTCTCTTATTCCACTGTCGCTTGAGACCTTATCATCCCTGCTGGTTTGCTATAACAACAGACCGGTGGGTTAGAGAGATCGTTATATCCAGCATCACCATTCCTTTTTCCAGTCAGCCCCCTCCCACCCCTCCTTCCCCGTCCCTTTTCAGGAACCCCTCTCATGAACCTTTGCTGTGGCAGGAGGTCGCACATCTATTGACCAGCGGAGCGGTGGAGAGTGTTCCATACAAATTCAGAGGCAGAGGCTTCTATTCTCGGTACTTCCTCACACAAAAGAAGTCCAGAGGATGGAGGCCTATCCTAGATCTCCGCAAACTCAATCGTCATCTACGAAAACAAAAATTCAACATGGTTACTTTAGCCTCTGTCATTCCAGCACTGACTGAAGGGGACGGGTTCGTGTCCCTCGACTTTCATTACGCATATTTCCTCATGTCTGTGCCCACAGGAGGTTCCTCCATTTCACACTGGGTGAAGATCATTATCAGTACACAGTGCTTCCGTTCGGCATTTCAGCAGCGCCAAGAGTGTTCTCCAAAATCCTAGCCATCATAGCTGCCCACTTCCAGCATTCCGGCATCACAATTTTTCCTTATCTGGATGACTGTCTATTGAAAGCCCCTACAGCAGACGGGGTGCAAGCTGCAGTCAATACAACCAGGGACACATTCGAGGCTCTAGGCCTCATCATCAACATACCAAAGTCTTCTTTGATCCCATCCCAGTCTCTCGAGTTCTTTGGGGGCGAGACGAGTCCAAGATCGCTACTGTGTACCTCCCAATCGACAGATCCCAGATTATCCAGGACTTAGTATATATCCTGCTCACCGCTCTCAAAAATGTACATGCCTGAAGCTCTTGGGACACATGGGCGGCCACCATGTATGTCGTCCCTCATGCACAACTTCATTTGAGATGCCTTCAGCATTGGGTGCTCACAATCTACAAGCCAGGCACCGACAATACCCACAAACTTGTGGTTGTCCCCAGTCAAGTGAGAGACTCCCTGGTATGGTGGCTCGATCCGAGCAATACATTAGCGGGCATCCCCTTTCATGCTCAGGCTCCATCCGTCCAGATCACTACGGATGCTTCCGGTTGGGGAGCACATATGCAATAGCACCAGGTCCAGGGGCTATGGTCACATCACGAGTCCCTCCTCCACATAAACTTTCTGGATTTACGGGCAGTGTTTAACACCTGCAGGCATTTCCTCCGCGGGATCCATGGAATCATGGTACAGATTCTTACTGACAACATCTGCACGGTCTACTATATCAGTCGGGAGGGGGGTGCCAGATCCTGATCCCTCTGTGCAGAGTCCATTTGACTTTGGAATTGGGCTGTCTGCCACGGAATTATACTCACGGTGGCATATCTCCCAGGCAAGAGCAATACCATTGCCGATGCTCTGAGCAGAACCTTTCATTTGCAGCACGAATGGGAACTGCTTGACGAAGTAGCCCGCAGCCTTTTTGAGACCTGGGGTTACCCCGACATGGACCTTTTTGCTACTCGACACAAAGAGAAGTGCTGCCTTTACTGCTCGAGGGCAGGCATAGGGAGCGCCTCTCAAGGGGATGCTTTCCTCCTTAATTGGGGGACGCACCAACTCCTGTACACCTAACCCTCCAATCACGCTTATACCACAGGTGATAGGGAAGATAGTCGCGGATGGGGCGACAGTGATAATGGTAATGCTTTTTTGGCCCTGACAGACTTGGTTGAGCCAACTGATGCAGATGTCCTTATCCCAACCTCGGCGACTGTCACAGTTGCACAATTTAGTCTTACAACAGCATGGCACGCTCCTTCACCCAAACATCGATTGACCGCATCTCACGGCTTGGTTCCTAACTGGCTCCAAGGCCCGTAGTTAGCATCCTTTCAGGCAGTTAAGGACGTCCTGATACACAGTAGGCATCAAACCACCCAGAAGTCCTACCTTTATAAATGGCATCGCTTCCAGTCCTGGTGAGAGACAAACAATACTGATCTCTTCTCTGTGCCCATCCAGCACATTCTGGATTACATTCAGCACTCAGCCAGCAGACCCTGCACCTGGCATGGCTCGAGCCAGCCACCCGCTGCCACCCAGCCCTCCGCCTCTTCCCGGGACCAGGCTGGCGGCTCCCGGGAGCCTGCCCGGGTCTGCAAGAGGCAGGCACCCGCCTGGTCTAGTGCAGACATCGTGGACCTCATCCACGACCTCCGCACTAGGCACAGGAAAGTGGCTGTCTAGGGCAGGATAGCTGCCAGCCTGGCCACCCAGGAGCAGGTTGGCATGAAAATCAAGGTGGTCCAGTGAGACCCCCGGCCCTGAGCTTAGAATGGCCGTACTGGGTCAGACCAAAGGTCCATCTAGCCCAGTAGCCTGTCTTTCAACAGCAGCCAACACTAGGTACCCTGGAGGGGATGGACCAAAGACAATGACCAAGCCATTTGTCTCGTGCCATCCATCTTCAGCCTTCCACAAACAGAGGCCAGGGACACCATTCCTACCCCCTGGATAATACCACTCCATGGACCCAACCTCCATGACTTTATCTCACTTCTCTTTAAACTCTGTTCTCGTTCTAGCCTTCACAGCCTCCTGCAGCAAGGAGTTCCACAGGGGGGATATGATAGAGGTCTATAAAAGCATGAGTGGTGTGGAGAGGGTGCATAAAGAAAAGTTCTTCATTAGGTCCCATAATAGAAGGACTAAAGGACACCAAATGAAATGAATGGGTAGCAGGCTTCAAACTAATAACAGAAAGTTCTTCTTCACAAAGCAAATAGTCATCTCCTCTTTTCTAAGCTGAGAAGTCCTAGTCTCTTTAGCCTCTCTTCATATGGGACCTGTTCCAAACCCCTGATATTGTAGTTGCCCTCCCCTCTCCCACCCTCTCTCTTCCCCTCTCCCACCTCCTTTTCCCAGTCTCCCCAAGTGTTGTTCAATAAAGAGTTTCTATTTTTGAACACACGTGTCCTTTATTTTGTACATCAGGAAGGGGGGCTAGGGAGGGGTAAGTGGAAGGAGGTGAGGGAGGAATGGGGTACGAGCCCCCGATGGGGAGGACTGGGCTGGCTTTGCGGGCTTCTCTGGGTGGAAGCTCTCCTGAAGCCACTTGATTGACCCCCCTCCGGATTGCAGCCTGCGGCAAGTGCAGCTGGGCTGATGGCCGAGTGCTGTGATGTGCCGAGTGTGGGCACTCAGGGCACTCCAAGCCAGGACTGCTTTGCAAGCAGAATTTAGGAGTACTGTCTGTCCGGGGTGGGGGTCGGGTCCTTTAAGCACAGCCCTTGACTAGCCTGAGACAGCAGCTCCACACTCTAAGTCCTAATCTGATGCCCTGCCGGCACTGCTTCCGGCCATCCTTAATCTCAGTTCAGGGTCCACTCAGTGTGGACATGCTAGTTGGAATTAGCAAAATGCTAATTCAAACTAGTTTTTAAGTCTAGATGCGCTAATTCGAATTAGCTTAGTTCGAATTAACTAATTCGAACTAAATTAGTTTGAATTAGTGCTGTAGTGTAGACATACCCTTCTTTATGAAACCTCATGCAGTTGCACACAGTTAACATCTGCAGAGCTGTCATGGTTTATTTGGACAGAACTAGACAGATATGCAAATAACCAAGATTATTAGTATCAACTACTGAAAGATTCAGGGGCATGCCAATTTCCAAACAGAGGTTGTCCAGATGGATCGCGAACTATATAAGACTGGCTTACTGTACCTTGGGGCAGGATCTACCGCTACAGCTCGTTCCACAAGAGCAATGGTGATTTCTACAAAGTACTTGAACAACATATCTCTGACAGACATTTGTAGAACTGACACCTGGTCCTCTGCTTATATGTTTGCCAGGCACTATACACTTGAAACTTACTTGTCATAGGACACTCACTTTGGCCAGACAATACTAGCTGCCATGCATAATAGCGATCAACCAAAGCTCTCTCCTCTGGGCACGAATACTGCTTCATAGTCACCTAAGGTGGAGCTCCTACAGGGACACTCCTCAGAGAGGGTTACTCACCTTGTGCAGTAACTGATGTTCTTCAAGAGGGCTGTCCCTGTTGGGTGCTCCACCACCCACCTTTCCTCCCCTCTACTTTGGAACCACCTATTTCTGGGGCAGAGAAGGAACCAAAGGGATGGTTGATTGTGCATGTGGAGTAGCTGCACCAATGCGTGAAGGCTGCCCCACATTTGCAGCCTACCGAAGACACTACTACCTAAATTCTCCGACTAGAGATGCGACGGCACCCCAGAAACCTAAGTTAGAGCACCCACATGGACAACCATCTTGAAGAACCTCAGGGTATGTCTACACTACCCTCCTAGTTCGAACTAGGAGGGTAATGTATGCATACCGCACTTGCTAATGAAGCCCGGGATTTGAATTTCCCGGGCTTCATTAGCATAAGCGGGGAGCCGCCATTTTTAAATCCCCGCTGCTTCGAACCCCGTGTAGCGCGGCTACACGGGGCTCGAACTAGGTAGTTCGGACTAGGGTGCCTATTCCGAACTACCGGTACACCTCGTTTCACGAGGAGTAACGGTAGTTCGGAATAGGACCCTAGTCCGAACTACCTAGTTCGAGCCCTGTGTAGCCGCGCTACAAGGGGTTCGAAGCAGCGGGGATTTAAAAATGGCGGCTCCCCGCTTATGCTAATGAAGCCCGGGAAATTCAAATCCCGGGCTTCATTAGCAAGTGCGGTATGCATACATTACCCCGCTAGTTCAAACTAGCGGGGTAGTGTAGACATACCCTCAGTTACTACATAAAGTGAGTAACCCTCTCTTCTGAGTATGTCAGTGCTTGTTTATGGGAACTGTTCTGGTAGCTTGCAGTAGGGCTTGAATGCCTGCTCAGCCCTGGGTTCTTGTCTCTTGTTCTCCAGGTGAACCCAGCAGACAGTGAGAACTATATCACAGTGGTGGAAATGTATTTCATCTTCAGCATGATCTGGTCTGTGTGCGCAGCGGTGGACGAGGAGGGCCGGAAGAAGATTGACAGCTGCCTACGAGAGATGGAAGGCTCCTTCCCTAACAAGGTGCCTGGCACATTTCCCCACTCAGACAGCCTGCCTGTCTGTGTGCATGAGGGAGCCTGGAGGAGTGGCTGTGCATGTGTTGTAACGGAGCCAGGAGGGTGATGGGGGAAGGTCAGGGATGGCACTTACTGGGAGGTGAGTGGCTCCAAGTGATTTCTTCCCATTCCTGCTCTGCTCCTATTTCTTCCTAGCATTGCCATGTTGAGGCCCCTTGTGCGTTGGGTCCACCACTGGGTCCTGCTCAGGCTCTCTGTAGTCTCTGGCTCCAAAGCGCTACTGAGCCCCAGCTCAGACTTAACCTTGGCTCCGCTGTCCTGGCCGTGAGTCAGGCCCCTCACGACTCTCCCTGCTCTCTCCCAGGACACCGTCTATGAGTACTTCGTTGACTCCAAAAGGAAGAACTGGGCCTCATTTGAGGACAAGCTGCCCAAAATGTGGAGGTACCCAGCCAAGTGAGTAACTGGGGGCCGAGATGGGTGGCTGGACTCTACTCTCATCACCATCAGATCCTCAGTCTGGGCAGTGACAGGAGCTCACACTCTGGGGATCTGCCCCCAGCACCTGTCTACACACACTTTATGGATCTCAGCTGGCACTCCTGTGGCCCTGTGGGTGCATTGTTGCAGCTGAGTGCTGTGCTGCTGAGCCTGACTCTGATCCGGAATCAGGGAGGGGCAGGTTGTGAGTCTGGATGGGCCCTTTAGCCAGATCTGGGGGCGGGGGGGGGGGGTGGACTGTGAGGCTAGATAAGCCCGTGGATGGGCTGTTGAGCTGGATGGGCCCATTGGCTTGATCTGGGGCAGGCTGTAGTATTGGATAGGCCTGTTGGTCTGATTGGGGCCAAGGAGGGAGCAGGGTGTGGGGCAGGATGGGCCCATTGGCTTGATGCAACACGAACGCCATGACCTATTGAGCTGACCTCCCCCCCATCTGTCCCTCTCTCCCCAGTGCTCCTTTCTATAAGATCATTGTCCCCACCGTGGATACAGTGCGCTACAATTATCTGGTGAAAGCCCTGGTGTCAAGTCAGAACCCAGTGCTGCTTGTGGGCCCAGTGGGCACCGGGAAGACCTCCCTCGCCCAGAGTGTGCTGCAATCTCTAGACAATACCAAGTGGGCCATACTGACTGTCAACATGTCTGCTCAGGTAACAGCCCCTAGAGGGCCTGGAAACCCCCCAACCCTAGGGAGCCATGGAGTGATTTCCCCACTTGCCTCTAAGGCCATGAAAATTCCCCCCTCTGCCTTGGTCAGTGCTCCCTTGGGCCACAGAGATCCCTCCTCTGCCTTCCCTCCTCCTCTTGGCCATGGAGATCCTCCTCTGCCTTCCGTGGCATCCCAGGGCCATGGATAGCCCCCAACCTTCTCTGGCATGCTAGGGCCAGGGGAATAGGACCATAGGGAGTCCCTGGTGCCAGGACAGGGGAGCAGAGCATCTGGGTAGTGGAGCCACATAATGGCACAGCCCTCTCAAGGGAGAGAAGTATTCCCAGTCCTTTATATTCAGAGGAAATAAAGGCAAAGGTGGGTGGGAGGGAGTTAACTTGGGTCAAACAGTTAATTAGCAGCATAGCCAGAGAAAGAACCTGGCTCCTAGCACCCCCTGCTCTAATCCACCAGCCTCTGCTCCCCTTCCAGAGCTGGGGAGAGAATTCATGATTCTTCTTGGAGTGCTTGTTCATGTGTATTCTAATCAGATGTGTGTGTTCATGTGTGCATAGGAGCTGGAAGACTTTTGCCTAGCAGCAACCATCGGGTCAGCCCACGTGCCCCCTGGAGTGGTGCCAATATGGCATTCAATATATAACCTTGATGACCAACCAACCCCCCAGTTCCTTCTTACTGCCAGGTGATGGCAGCTGGAATGTCTCACTGTTACTAATGGCAAGCTCTCCTACTAGTGGTTAGGCCACGTCTCCACTTCCTGGAGGATAGATGCTCTGGCAGGGTTCGATTTAGTGGATCTACTTAAGAACTACTAAATTGAATGCTGAGGGCACCCCTGTTGGCACTGATAGTCCTGACTGTCACTTCTCCCGTCAACCTCCCACTGTTGAGAGGGCACCAAGTTCAGCTTGAGGTACAAAACTTCAGGTACATAAATAATAGATAGCGCTGTCAGTTGACCTGCGTTAACACCTGTGATTAACGCAGGACAGGATTAATGCGTTAATCCTTTTAATGTGTTAATAGCAGGCCTTAATGCTGTGCTGCCCCTTTGAAGTTCCACTCCCATACTTCAAAGGGGCAGCACAAGCAGAGCCAGGGATCAGCTGGTGACTTCAGCTGATCCCTGGCTCCGTGTTACACAGCCCCTTTGGAGTGCCACTCGAGTGCTTCAAAGGGGCTTTGCAACACAGAGCTGGGGATCAGCTGGAGTCCCCAGCTGATCCCAGGCTCCTAATGCACTGCCCCTTTAAAGTACCAAAATGGCACTTCAGAGGGGCAGATCAAGCCGAGCCTGGGATCAGTTGGAGTCCCCAGCTGATCCCCGGCTCCGCTGTTGCAAAGTGCCTTTGAAGCACTGGAGCAGCACTTCAAAGGGGCTTTGCAATGCTGGAGCCGGGTATCAGCTGGTCACTCCAGCTGATCCCTGGTTCTGAATTGCAAAGCCCGTTTGAAGCACCCGAGTGGCACTGAGGTGCAGCTCTTGGTTGTGGGGAGTGCCAGTGCCAAGCCACCTTCTCTGAGTCCTTATGCAGAGCCAGTGCACTCCGCACCAACAATGGCGCACTTCTCACCAAGACCACCTGGTCTGGTCCCAAGGCCTGCAGCACCAGATGGGAGTGCAAGGAAGCTTCGATTAGAAGATTTCTAGGACAAATCTCCCTATTCCTGTTGGTTCTGACACTTATCTGCAAGGTGTGTCACTCGCAAACACTTGAGACAGGATTTGTGGGGAACTCCTATAGGCATGGTCTGGAGGGAGCAGGGGAGAAACAGCGACTCTCCACTGAACCTGTAATAAGTAACTGCTGACTATCAAGAACATAAGAACTGCCACACTGGGTCAGACCAAAGGTCCATCTGGTCCAGTATCCTGTCTTCTGACAGTGGCCAATGTCAGATGCTCCAGAGGGAGTGAACAGAATAGGGAATCGTCAAGTAATGCCTCTGCTGTCACCCATTCCCATCCTCTGACAGAGGCTAGGGACACCATTCTTATTCATCCTGGCTAATAGCCATTGATGGACCTAACCTCCATGAATTTTTCCAGTTCTTCTTCGAGTGATGTCCCTGTGGGTGCTCCACTGTTAGTGTCAGGCTCGTCCCGGCACCTTTGATCAGAGACTTGTGAAGCAGTGATCAGGAGAGCTGCACACGCACAAGTGGAGAGCGGCGTTCCCACCTTTTAAGTAGCACATGCAGCCAGGGCCGGCCTTAGGCCGATTCAACCTACTCCCCTGAATCGGGCCTCGCGCCTAAGAGGGCCCTGCGCCCCCGCGTTCCTCCAACCTGTCAATCACAATCAACCAGTCGATTGCGAGGCCTTGACCAGCTGATCGTGAGTGTTCGGGACCGCCCACCCTCTATTCCCCATTTTCCCCCCACCCCCGAGAAGCCCCACTACCTACCATAGTGCCAGCTGCCCACAGGGTGGACGGAAGTCCTTCCTGAAGCAGCTTTGCACCACTTCGAGGATTCCGGAAGTGCGCTGGCTGCTTCCCTCCCACATCAATGTAGTGGGCCGGGCACGCTGTGGGAGGGGGTGTCAGCCCCGGAGGAAGAGAGTGACGCCGGCGGCTTCCCTGCACCATGACCGCAGGACTCAAGAGGGGTGAGTCGAGCGCAGGGATTTTGTCTGTGCTGCAGGAGTTTGGCCCCAGGATAGGTGCAGGAGGGGTTTTGGCCCCGCCGTGGGAGGGAGGCAGGCACGGGCGGGGTTTGGCCCTGGCCCCCGGGGCAGGTGCGGGACTGCGGGAGGGGTTTTGTCTGCTCCTCGGGAGGGGAGTTTGGCCCCGGGGCAGACACAGCAGGGGTTTTGGCCAGCTTCCCTCAGAGGAGGGAGAATCCTGAGGAGGCGGGTGCAGGGGACTCTCTGCCCCCACTCCTTTCCTGTTCCCACTCCCCAGTGTCAGAAACCTGTCCCCACTGGCCCCCTGTCCCCTCCCGGCCCCCTGTCCCCTCTCCTCAGCTGCAGAAACCTGTCCTCAATGGCACCCTGTCCCCAGTAGTATGAACCCTGCTCCCACCAACACAGGTGGGGCCACATTAGTGAAGTTTTGGGGGTTGGAGGAGGGGTTTTTTGTAGCTCACTTGTGTGGCCCTGTGACGGGGCGGAGGCGCCCCGCACTCTGCTCCCACCGGCGACCATTTGTCTGGCGGCTCTCAGGGTGGGGGGCAGAGTAGCGATGCCAGGCGCACTTCCGGCTGCGGGCCGAGCGGCGCCGGTGCCCGCCTACCGGCGGTACACCAGCTGTTCCCGGGCAGCCCCAGCCGGGCTCCCGGGTACGGCTGGGGGTCCAGGCGCCAGCACGGGCGGAGTGACGTCGGTGGTCGGCCCCGTCGACCAACCGAAAACGTGGGCACGCTGGAAGGGGTGGGACCCTGCGGACTGGGAGCCGTCACGGGGATTTAAACCCCAGGTGATGCTGGGGAAGGGAGGAGCGTGGAGAGAGCAGCCCCACATTGAGGACCCGCAACGGATGGGACCCAAGGCGAGGAGGTGAGCCCGACGACAAGGGCATGTTTGACCGCAGAGAGAGGAAGTAGCCCAGGGCGGGCAAAGGGAGCCTGTGGGCTGGCGAGTTACGGCGGACACCCCATCAGCCGGACCGGATGGTACAGGTGTTCATGTCCTTATGGCCCTGGGCTGGGGTCTGTGAGAGGGGGCGGGACCAGACCCCCCTCTCCCCGCGGTCGGGACGAAGCTGGCTGCGGCTCAGGGGCCAGCAAAGCCTCAAACAAGGGATGGCCCTGCGAGCCTTGGGCAAGACAGACTAGGATGCCGGAGGGTGCTCGAAATGGTGATGGGAACACGGGGATGGGGAGGTGGTTAGGCGCTAACAGGGTGCACTGAAGGACCCGTTTACAGGCCCCAACTGACTTTTCTGTGGGTCAGTGACCCCTGACTCAAAACAGATTCCCTACCCTTCTCAGAAATAAAGACAATGCAGAAACTTTTTGTGTTTGACATAGTATTTTATTTAAAAATGAAGCCTGGCCAACAAACCCCCTGTTGGGGCCAAGCCCCCATCTGGCCACAGCATCATAACATTCCTGCACTCCCCTTTCCCCCAGACCCTATATCTGAGCCTATCATACACTGGAACCCTGAGTCCCTCACATACCCCAGCCCAAATTCCTGAACCCTCACATCCAGAAGTATGTGGCTTGCTTAGTACACTAACCCTACATCTGACCCCAACACTGCCCAGCCTGGAGCCCCCTCCCTGAGCAAGCGTTCCCTTATCCATCTTCTTCTGTATCCAGATTTCCTCCCAGAGCTTGCACCTCTCACCCCTTCCCACACCCAAATCCCTCATTCCCACCCCAGAGCCTACGCATCCTGTCTCAACCCATCGAGGGTACGGCTAGACTGCAGGAATTTTTCAGGATTCCGGAGATATTCCAGAAAAACTTTCCTGTATCCAGGGATGTGGTTGTTCTTCCACTTCTTTTAGTGCAAGAGCAAACATGATCTTTCGGTCACCCCTATATTCCTCTTTCCACAAGGGATGGAAGGGGGTTTTCTGACATTTGGTCCAGTCTAGACAGGCCAAATTTTGGAAAAACTTCTTCCTACAGAAGAATTGGGGGGAAAAAACTGCAATATAAGGGTTGGGAATAGCAAGTGATGGAGAGGAGGAGAATAGAGAGGGCAGGGCTTCAAGGAAGGGGCGGGGCGGTAGATCTTGGCTTGATCTGTCATTTAAAAAGTGATCTTGGGTGTAAAAAGGTTGGAGACCACTGATTTAAAGCAACTTCCTGTTTTTTAACAAATCAAGTTGCGCCTCCTATCTTCCTTATTTTTGTTTTTCCAGTCATTTAGTTTTTTAGTTATTTTCTTTTTCTCTACCACAATACAAATTTTACTTTTATTTCATGATTTAATTCCGCAATTTTTTATTTCATGATTTAATTCAGGATCATTTCACATTAGCATTTACTGCTTGCGCATGTTTGGGTCACACACTGGGCATTCAAAGGGGCCGTGACACTTTTTCTGTGTGGTGGGTTGTGGGGTTTTTTTTTTTCCTCAACAAAAAATCCTGGCTGCCGTGGCCCCGTCGAAACTGTTTGAATTGAGCCCCACACTTCCTAAAGCCGGCCCTGTGTGCAGCCCATTTTCCCCTCAGTTCTTTATTTGCTGCCCTCAGCTATGGACAGAGCTCAACCCTCTCCTCCTCAGCACGCTCTGCAAAACAAGAAGATTGAATGCCTTAGATAGCCCTAACGTACTCGGGGTTCCTTTCTTTCCTTAAACAGAAACAGAAGAAGAAAAGCCGCCAGCAGCGTTTACCGCTGCACAGCGGCAAGCCGCATGTGACGGACCGGGCCGTGTCTGGGCACAGCTGAGGGCGTCCGCTCAGGGCAAATTGCTCAAATCCGGGGCTCCTTTCAGTCCCCCTGACTGGCGACCTCTCCACACAGGCCACAAACCAGTCCCACAGAGAGCTTCAGCAACCTGCCTGAAGCCTCCCGAGCAAAACCCCTCCGACACCCCAGCAATATCCGTGCCCCAGATGGCCCTGGGCCCCATACACAGGTGGGGGGTCCTAACACCCAATCCCACCTACCCCGAACAAGTCCTGTCCGGTTCCAAGAAACCAGCCACAGATCCCTGGTCAATTTACCCTCTGGACCTTACCCACAAATCACGCTGGGCCAATCCTTTAGAATCTATATCTAAAGGTTTATTATTACAAGAAAGAAAAGCATGAGAGTAAGGTTATTAAAGTACAGTACGTTACATGCACCGAATCTCCCAGTCCTCGATGCAGGCTCTAGCAGAGATGTTGCAGCTGCTGGTTTAAAAGTTCTTATTGCACATCCTACGATCAGGATGGGTTCACAGGTCTTCCGGGCTCTTCAATCCCTGCAGAGCTGCCTCTGGGATGAAGTGCTGAGCTGAGAACAAAATGGCATCGACCACATGGCCTCTTTATACCCTTCCTGGCCTCTTCTAGTATGCAGCAGGTCACCTGGTCCTCAGCCTCTCTCTGCTGGCAGCTCTTGGGTCTCCGCCCTCCTGCTTTAGGTGTGTCTTTGGGCCATCAAGGGCCATTGTTCCACAGGGCTTCACTACTCAGCCTGTCTATAGCAATGCTCAACCACATTCACAGAAATATTCAGCTTCCACACAGATTACAGATTCCTACCTACACACATAGACATTATACACTCACATAAATAGCGTACATAAGATCAACAAACAATAATCTCCCATTCAATACCCCACACGGCTCCCCCCACACCAATTTCTGGGGCCAACACCCCCACCTAGGGGTGCAGCAGCGATCTGGCTGCTTCCCTCCAATTCAGCAACGTGACACCGCAGCACCACAGCAAACCAGAATTCCTCCCCCCCCCCACCACCAAAAAAAGACAAACTTACTAAGAAAACAATCAGGCAGCTTGGTCCGCACAGTTTGTGTGGCATAGTCACCCTTGGGAAGACATGCCAGGCTCTCCTCAGGACAAGAGATGTGGAAAATGCTGGAATTCTATGCTAGCCTCTGATGCCCACAATGAATATATACACTCTTTGCGGGGGACACATGTACCACAAAAATGTGTCCATTGCCACAGCTTGACAGTGAGAGCTCGCAAAGGAAGAGCTCACAGCCTGCATGCTGTCCATTGACAAAGCCCTTGACCCCCATAGCTATAAAGGGGGCAATAAGGGCTTGAGTGCAAAATCTCCTCAGGGCAATCCCTCTAGCCCTTTACCTCAGAAAGCATGGGCAAGAACCAGACCCTCAGCAGCCTGCTTTCTCCCCTCAAGAATCAGTAAAGGAGATGAACCGGGTTGGGCATGGAGAAATCTCAAGCCTCCTCAATGACAGGCTCAAAAACACACTTCAAGCAGGTGGTGAAACCAGCTGTCCAGTCATCAAAAAGGGTACTTGCTAAGGGCCCTGATATCACAGAGGCATTAATGGCTCCCAGAGTGCCACAGAAGTACTCAGTATCCCCAGCATGAACTCCCTGTACAATCTCCACCACGAGTGCTGGGAGGTGATAGGACTAGTCCCAGCTGTCCTCCATGCTAACCATATATCCCCTGGGGATCCATGGCATCCATACCAACACCACCAGAGGTGCCGGTGCGCACAGCCGAGGGTCGCAAGTTGTCATCCCACAGCCGTTCCCCAGTATGCAAAATGCAAGCACCACCTAGACAGGACAGGAGGGCCCTCCCTCCCCCCTAGCCTTTGGCACAGCATCGCTCCTGCTCCTCACTATCAAATCAGGGCTCACCATGTTCCACCCACCTTATCACAAATCAGTGGCTATCACAGAGGTACAAGGAGTATGTTCTTCTCCCAACACTCCTCCCCAGAGAGCGCACACTCACCTTATGGGACATACGGGTTACGACATTATCAGTATCCTCCATGGCACCCTGATTAGTGGTATTATGACAGGCATCATAGCCAGTGGTCCCCCTATCCCTACGGGTCACCAAGGCATACCTCCACTGCCCCTCCTACACCTGCACAGAGGTCTTTGCCCTCTATACATTCAGATCCATCACAGTACCCATCCGAGGACATGGATCTAGACTAGAGGAAGGGCAGATTTTGAGAGTGACCCAATGTCCAGCAATCAGACATACCACCTGATGATAACTCCTCCTCTGCTCCTGATGAGGTGGTTATCCCAAATGATCCAACACCTAGTGATGACCGTAAACAATTCCAGGACTTATTTAAAAGAGTAGCTATCAGCCAGGAAATAGTCTTATCAGAGGTGCAGGAAAAACACCATAAGCTTCTAAAGAACCTACAGCCATCTGCAAAATCCAAAATTTCCCTGCCTTCAGATGAAGCAATTCTTGAGGCAGCTGACGAAGTATGACAAACCCCAGCCATAACCCCCGTGACCAACAAAAGAGCCGATAGAAAGTATTTTGTCCCATCAAAGAGCATGGACTTCCTGTACCTACACCCTCAACCTAATTCCTTAGTGGTTGATGCCATGAACCAAAGGTCCAAAAAATCCTCAGCACAAGGCTCATACACAGGACAAAGACCACAAATACCTTGATGTCTTTGGGTGGAAGATGTACTCCTCCTCAACCCTGCAGTTTTGCATAGCCAACTACACAGCTCTACGTGCGAATTGTGATTTTGATAATTACACCAAACTAACAGAGCTCATGCATAATATTTCAGAGGACAAATGACCTATCCTCAAGGCGATCATTAAAGAGGGATATACTATATCCCACACAGCATTACAAATGGCCCTTGATACCACAGATACAGTGGCAAGAGCTACTGCGACATCAGTAGTAATGAGACGTGCCTCGTGGCTGCAAGCAGCAGCAGTCCCTAAAGGCCTCCAGGCCTAAGTAGAGGATCTGCCATTCGATAAGGTCAAACTATTTGCGGCAGGTACCAATGAGGCCTTGCACGCTAACAAAGATTCACACACTACCTTGCACACATTGGGGATGTACACTCCACCCCACCAAAGGAAGTGATATGCACCTTATTAGAGGCATAGAGCACCTGCCTTTGCTAAACAACAACAATACCGACCTTTCAAACAGAACCACTTCCAACCAATACATCAATGTAGAAGAGCTCCAAACAACATCTCTTCTTCGAGTGGTCCCCGTGGGTGCTCCACTGCTAGTCGGGCTCATCTTGGCACCACGGATCAGAGACTTGCCGTAGCCGTGTTCAGCCGGACCGTGTATGCACGCCTTTCATCCATTGTGCACAGTCCGGCCCCCGCCCAGTTCCTCTTAACCGCCCTTGGTCACAGACGGAGCTCCCTCATCTCACAGCGTTCCTCAAAAGTATCTGTAAATAGTCAATAAGTTAATAATAGTTATTATTTTAGTCTGTTCTTGTTATACTTCATGTTCTAGTTTAAAAAAAAAACACAGTTAAGTAGTTTAGTTGTTGCAACCTAACTGCCTCAAAAACAAACAAACAAAATGAAAAAACCAAAAGAAAGAAGACGAGCGAAGGATTTAACCATCTCCGCTAAAATGCCTGGATTTCCAGGTTTTAAAAAGTGTAGTGTTTGCTGCGAAGCCGTGCCAGCTTCAGATGGACATGCGGCGTGTATTAGGTGCTTTGGTGAGGCACGTGTGCAACAAAAATGTACCCACTGTTGTAAACTGACTGCCAGAACTCGAAGAGATCGAGAAATGTGCCTTAAAATGATTGTTTGATAAGGTGCTTCAACCTTCCGATGTCCCTGCTTCTGCTACTGCACAAAAACGCTGGGCGTCTTCTCCCGGGACCACCATTTCAAAGAAAATAAGGACGTCCCCAACTCGGTCCCTACCAGCCACTCCAATCAGTAGAGTGAGCTTAGGGGATAGACCTAGCACATCTGGGACAGTCACCTCTGGGTCTCAGAAGACGCTGGGAGTTAAGCCCAGAAAACTCTCTCCTGGCACCGAAGGCATGATCACCGTCGGCACCTGAAAAGCCATTAACAAAAACAACCGTGCCAGAGGCACCAACATTCTCGGCACCGGCCTCGACAACATCAGCACTGACACTCTCGGCACCAATGATGACGCCGACGCCAGCACCACCCACTACACAGGCACTTAGGACTTCGCCGACACCGGTAGAATTGGAATCGGCACCGCACTCCCTGGCACCAATGGGAGACAACACCACCGCGCCACCAAGAAAGGCTGCCACAAAGACGCACTTGTGTCTCAGCCCTCAGTCTCCTTCCCTGACTTTCTCCCCGGAACCGTCTCCCTCCTCGCTACCACGGCAATCTCCAGTGCCCATCAGACGAGAGCATAGGGATCACGTGTTCCCCTCAGCGCAGCCCACCATCTCCATACTGTCGACCTCGCTACAGGGACATCAGCTACAGAAGAAGACTATCTGTCACCCTCTCCCGCATCGAGGCGTTCACCACATCACCCATGATCACCAAGACGATCACTGCGGCGTGACTATTATATACGACATAGCAGTGTATTATCCTCCTGGTGCTCATCTCCTATGCGCTCAGAATGTTACTATGGGCACTACTATAAATCCTGTTACTATCTCCCTCATCATGAACATACATCACATTCCTACAGGAGGTCTTCTTGCTGTTGTTGATCACCTAGTGTCCAATCTTTACCTCCCGAACTGCAATGACACTCACCTCCACCACCTCCAAAAAGTCCAGTGACCCAACCAGAGCAATCAGAACCTGAGGAAGGGCAGTTGTCCGAACCGGAAGTTCCTCAGCCGGATACATTGCTGACGGACCACTCATCATCTTCACCAGATGAGGCAGTAATTCGAGGCGATGTCTCTCTGCCAGACGACCTGAAACAATTTCAGGATCTCTTTTAACGTGTTGCAGAGAGTCAAGAGGTGCAGTTAGGACAGATTCAAATAAAACAACATCGTCTACTGAAAAATTTACACCCTCAGCATCGGGGTAGGATCGTGTTTCCCATCGATGAGGCGATCATGGAGACTGCGGAGGAAATCGAGCAAACTCCAACATCCGCCCCACCACCGAGTAAAAAGGCGGATAAAAAGTACTTTGTTCCCTCAAAAGAACTGGAGTTCCTGTTTAATCACCCCCAACCTAACACTGGTGGCTGATGCGGCCCAACACAGAACCAAAGCGCTGCAATATAAGAACAACCTCCCTGACAAAGATAACAAAAAATTAGACATCTTCGGGAGAAAAGTCTACTCGTCATCCACATTGTTGCTGTGTATTGCAAATTATTCCACCCTTCTTTCCAGTCATAACTTCAATAACTATTCGAAGTTGGCGGAACTCATGCAACACCTTCCGGAGGCAAAAAGACCACTGTTGAAATGGGTGGTACACGAGGGATATGCTTCATGCAGAGCTGCACTCCAGGTCACCCTGGATGTAGCAGATACTGCTGCGTGCGCCACTGCTACAGGGATTGCCATGAGGAGATGTTCATGGCTCTTGTTGGCAGGAGTTCCTAAAAAGTGCCAAAGTAAAGTCAAAGACCTTCCAATTGATGAACAGAAACTTTTTGCCATCAAGACAGATGAAGTCCTTCATTCAGGAAAGGATTCTCGTACCACTCTTCGCACACTGGGGATGTATATCCCCTACAGGCATAAACAGTATTATACCTACCAAAGAAGGTACTACTATACGTTCCACAGACAACAATACCGCACTCTTGAACACCCGCACTTTAGACAACGACCACAACAGAAGCAACCTCACCCCGCTCACTCGACCAACCAGCCTTCTGCGAAGCAGCAAATTTGACTGCTTTGTCAAGGACGCGCACAAATCTCTCCTTGTCAGCACAGACTCCTCTTTCACCATCGACTAAGACCATATTACCATCAGTGGGCCAGCATCACCTCGGACAGATGGGTCTTAGAAATCGTCGCATCCAGTCTCACCATTCCATTCATCTCCATTCCCCCAAATACCCCACCCACCCCGTCCCTCTTCAGGGACCCCTCTCACAAGGACCTATTGAAGCAAGAGGTCCATTGTCTGCTTGACATTGGAGCAATAGAGTACCCAACAAGGAAAAGGGAAAAGGGTTTTATTCTTGTTATTTCCTCACTGCCAAAAAGACCGGGGGATGGAGACCCATTCTGGATCTACAAAAACTAAATCGATACCTTCGGAAACAACATTTCAAGATGGTGACCCTAACCACTATTATACCATCGCTGAACAATGGAGATTGGTTCGCAGTCCTCAACTTATAGGATGCTTATTTCCACATTGCAATACATGTGACACGCAGATGATTTCTTCGATTTGTAGTAGGAGACGAGCATTTCCAGTACAAGATGCTTCTTTTCGGCCTTGCATCTGCCCCCAGGGTGTTTTCCAAAACCCTAGAAGTAGTTGCAGCCCACCTTCGCAGAACAGGTGTTACAATTTTTCCCTATCTAGACGATTGCCTCCTCAGAGGTCGCACCCATACAGAGACACACCAAATGGTGGTGATAACAAACCAGATGTTTGAGTCCCTTGAACTCATTATAAACGTACAAAAATCATCACTAGAATCAGCTTAAATTTTGAATTTCATAGGCGCACGATTCGACTCGATCTCAGCACACGCATACTTACCTGTCGAACGATTTCAGACAATCCAGGACCTAATAAACACCCTGATGCATTTGCCAACACTTCTCGTACGCTTCTGCCTACAATTAATGGGTCACGTGGCAGCTACCACCGTCATGGTTCGACACGCAAGATTACATTTCCGCTATCTCCAACATTGGCTGGCTTCCGTTTACATTCCAGCAAAGCACAGCGTTCACAAGCTGGTAGCTGTACCACAACATGTTTGAAAGTCCCTTCTGTGGTGGACCGAGTCAAAAAATCCCATGGCTGGTATCTTTTTGCCATCATCCTCAACCGTTGAAACAGATAACCACGGACGCCTCCCTCACTTGTTGGGGTACCCACGTGGATGCGTTAATGGTTATGGGCCGCTGGTCCGAAGCAGAAATGTTGCTCCACATCAACATACTCAAGCTCAGAGCAGTGCTTCAAGCCTGCAGACATTTCAAATCCCACACAATGGGCACAACAACCAGGGTGCTCACAGACAACATTGCAACAATGCATTATGGCAACAGGCAAAGGGGCGCGCAATCTTGATCCCTCTGTGAGGAGGTGGTTCGCTTGTGGAATTGGTGTATCCGTAATGACATTGTCCTCATGGCGTTGTACTTACCTGGTGCCAACAATGCCATTGCGAATTCCCTCAGCTAACTTTCATAGCCGCTACACTAGCGCTCCGTTAGTTCAAATTTAATTCGAACTAACGGAGCGCTTAGTTCAAACTAGGTAATCCTCATTCCACGAGGATTAAGCCTAGTTCGAACTTACTAGTTCGAATTAAGGGCTGTGTAGACCCTTAATTCGAACTAGTGGGAGGCTAGCCCTCCCCAGGTTTCCCTGGTCCCACTCTAGCCAACACCAGGGAAACTCTTCTGCCCCCCTGCCGGCCCCGGACCCCTTAAAGGGGCACAGGCTGGCTACGGTGCCCGTGCCAGGTGCAAGCCTACCAGCACCCAGCCAGCAGACCCTGCACCTGGCACGGATCGAGCCACCCACCCGATGCCCCCCAGCCCTCCCCCTCTTCCCGGGATCAGGCTGGCGGCTCCCGGGAGCTTGCCCGGGACCGCAAGAGGCGGGCACCCGCCTGGGCTAGTGCAGACATCGTGGACCTCATCCACGATCTCCGCACTAGGCACAGGAAAGTGGCCATCTAGGGCAGGAGAGCTGCCAGCCTGGCCTCCCAGGAGCAGGTGTGCATGAAAATCAAGGGGGTCCACTGAGACCCCCGACCCTGAGCCCTGAGCTTACAATGGCCGCACTAGGTCAGACCAAAGGTCCATCTAGCCCAGTAGCCTGTCTGCTGACAGCGGCCAACCCTAGGGACCCTGGCAGGGATGGACCGAAGACAGTGACCAAGCCATTTGTCTTGTGCCATCCTTCTCCAGCCTTCCATAAACCTTGGGCAGGGACACCACTCCTACCCCCTGGCTAATACCACTCCATGGACCCAACCTCCATGACTTGATCTCACTTCCCTTTAAACTCTGTTCTAGTTGTAGCCTTCACAGCCTCCTGCAGCAAGGAGTTCCACAGTTTAACTATTTGCTTTGTGAAGAACAACTTTCTGTTACTAGTTTGAAGCCTGCTACCCATTCCTTTTCTTTGATGTCCTCTAGTCCTTCTTTATGGGAACTAATGAAGAACTTTTCTGTATGCACCCTCTCCACCCAACTCCTGCTTTTAGAGACCTCTATCCTGTCCCCCCTCCGTCTCCTCTTTTCTAAGCTGAAAAGTCCCAGTCTCTTTAGCCTCTCTTCATATGGAACCTGTTCCCAACCCCTGATCATTTTAGTTACCCTCCCCTCTCCCAGCCTCTCTCTTCCCCTCTCCCACCTCCTTTTCCCAGTCTCCCCCAGTTTTGCTCAATAAAGACAGATTCCATTTTGGAAGACACGTTATCTTTATTTTGTACATCAAGAAAAGGGGCTAGGGAAGGGTAAGTGGAAGGAGGTGAGGGAGAAATGGGGCACGAGCCCCCGATGGGGAGGACTGGGCTGGCTCTGCGGGCTTCTGGGGGTGGAAGCTCTCCTGCAGCCCCCCAATTGCTCCCTCTCCCCAGATGGCAGCCTGCGGCAAGTGCAGCCGGGATGATGGCCGAGTGCTGTGATGTGCCCAGTGTGGGTAGTCCAGGCACTCCAAGCCAGGACTGCTTTGCAAGCGGGGCACCCCTGAGAACTGTCTGTCCGGGGTGGGGGTCAGGACTCTTTAAGCGCAGCCCTCAGCTAGCCTGAGACAGAATCTCCACGCTCTAAGTCCTCCTCTGATGCCCTGCCAGCACTGCTTCCGGCCATCCTTAAGCCCGGTTCAGGGTCCACTCAATGTGGACATGCTAGTTCGAATTAGCAAAACGCTAATTCGAACTAGTTTTTAGTTCTAGATGCGTTAGTTCGAATTAGCTTAGTTTGAATTAACTAATTCGAACTAAGTTAGTTCGAATTAACGTTGTAGTGTAGACTTACCCTCACATCCTCAAACTCCTGCATCCCCACATCCTCAGTCTTCTGCCACAATACTCCTGCACCATCCACACATCACAAATCTGTGTCCTGAGCCAATCATACTCACAATCTTCTTGCCCTGAGTCCCTCACATATCCAGCCCAAACTCCTGCACCCCCACATCCATAAGCCTATGGCTTGCTCAATACCCCAACCTTCCACCTGAGCCCAACACTCCCGAGCCTGGAGCCCCCTTCCCGAGCCAACATCCCCTTCTCCTGCATCCAAATTCCCTCCCAGAGCTTGTACTTCTTACCCCTTTCCACACCCAAATCCCTCATTCCCACCCCACATCTCCTGTCTCAACCTAGTATAAGGGCTGGGGATAGGAAGTGATGGAGAGGAGGGGAACAGAGGATGAGGCTTCAAAGAAGGGGTGGGCAGTCTTGGGGAAGGAATGTGATTTTCATGCATTGATGGGGATTTTCATGAATTGGTGGGTCCCTCTCTCCCTCCCCGCCCTTTTTTTTGGGGGGGGTTCTTGAAATTCTGAAAAGGGTTCCTCGGCCAAATAAAATTGGGAAACACTGCTCTAGGGAGTCAGCGGTGCCCCACCCGCTGACGTAGGACTCTTTATAGGTCTTCTTCTGAATGAGGACAAATCTATGCTCATTACCCCACAAAAGATAGAGGTTGTGGGTGCTTTTCTGGATTCTACTGTGGCTCCAGCGCCTTTGCCCAGCACCAGGTTCCTTGCCATAAAAGACACCATCCTAGGTCTCTGCCTGTCTCTCATCACCACGGCCAGAAATTATATGAGACTTTTGAGCTTCATGGCAGCATGCACATACATGGTTCAACTGGCCAGACTGGGTATGTCTACACTACAGAGTTAGTTCGAACTAACTTAGTTCGAATTAGTTAATTCGAACTAAGCTAATTCGAACTAACGCGTCTAGAACTAAAAACTAGTTCGAATTAGCGTTTTGCTAATTCGAACTAGCATGTCCACATTGAGTGGACCCTGAACAGGGCTTAAGGATGGCCGGAAGCAGTGCCGGCAGGGCATCAGAAGAGGACTTAGAGCGTGGAGATTCTGTCTCAGGCTAGCCGAGGGCTGCGATTAAAGGGACCCGACCCCCACCCCGGACAGACAGTTCTCAGGGGTGGCCCGCTTGAAAACCAGTCCTGGCTTGGCACATCAAGTGCCACACTGGGCACATCACAGCACTCGGCCATCAGACCGGCTGCACTAGCCGCAGGCTGCCATCTGGGGAGAGGGAGCAATTGGGGGGCTGCAGGAGAGCTTCCACCCCCAGAAGCCCGCAGAGCCAGCCCAGTCCTCCCCATCAAGGGCTCGTACCCCATTCCTCCCTCTGTCTTTATTGAGCAAAACTGGGGGAGACTGGGAAAAGGAGGTGGGAGAGGGGAAGAGAGAGGCTGGGAAAGGGGAGGGCAACTACAATGATCAGGGGTTGGGAACAGGTCCCAGATGAAGAGAGGCTACAGAGACTGGGACTGTTCAGCTTAGAAAAGAGGAGATGGAGCGGGGACAGGATAGAGGTCTCTAAAAGCAGGGGTTGGGTGGAGAGGGTGCATTCAGAAAAGTTCTTCATGAGTTCCCATAAAGAAGGACTAGAGGACACCAAAGGAAAGGAATGGGTAGCAGGCTTCAAACTAGTAACAGAAAGTTGTTCTTCACAAAGCAAATAGTTAAACTGTGGAACTCCTTGCTGCAGGAGGCTGTGAAGACTACAACTAGAACAGAGTTTAAAGGGAAGTGAGATCAAGTCATGGAGGTTGGGTCCATGGAGTAGTCTTAGCCAGGGGGTAGGAGTGGTGTCCCTGCCCAAGATTTGTGGAAGGCTGGAGAGGGATGGCACGAGACAAATGGCTTGGTCACTGTCTTCGGTCCATCCCCTCCAGGGTCCCTAGGGTTGGCCGCTGTCGGCAGACAAGCTACTGGGCTAGATGGACCTTTGGTCTGACCCAGGATGGCCATTGTAAGCTCAGGGCTCAGGGTCGGGGGTCTCAGTGGACCCCCTTGATTTTCATGCACACCTGCTCCTGGGAGGCCAGGCTGGCAGCTCTCCTGCCCTAGATGGCCACTTTCCTGTGCCTAGTGCGGAGATCGTGGATGAGGTCCACGATGTCTGCACTAGCCCAGGAAGGTGCCCGCCTGTTGCGGTTCCGGGCAAGCTCCTGGGAGCCACCAGCCTGGTCCCGGGAAGAGGGGGTGGGCTGGGGGACATCGGGTGGGTGGCTCTGTGCCGTGCCAGGTGCAGGGTCTGCTGGCTGGGTGCTGGCAGGCTTGCACCTGGCACCGGCACCGTAGCCAGCCCGTGCCCCTTTAAGGGGTCTGGGGCCGGGAGGGGGGCAATAGAGTTTCCCTGGTGTTGGCCAGAGTGGCCACCAGGGAAACCTGGGGAGGGCTAGCCTCCCACTAGTTCGAATTAAGGGGCTAAACACCCCTTAATATGAACTAGTAAGTTCGAACTAGGCTTAATCCTCGTACAATGAGGTTTTCCTAGTTCGAACTAAGCGCTCCGCTAGTTCGATTTAAATTCGAACTAGCGGAGCGCTAGTGTAGCGCCTATGAATGTTAGTTCGAACTAACGTCCGTTAGTTCGAACTAACATTGTAGTGTAGACATACCCACTGAGACTTCGCCCTCTACAGCTTTGGCTGGCTTGAGTGTACAACACAGTCTACCAGCCCATGGACCTGGTAGTTACTGTACCCTTGGAGGTCATGCATACCCTCGACTGTTTTCTTATTACTAGTGTTTTTCGAGATATGGTGTTCATGTGTATTTCAATACCCATCTTCCTTCCCCTCTGTCAGAGGAGCCGGCAAAAAGGAACCTAACAGGGATATATAAAGGCTGCCATAGCAGCACCACTCCAGGGAGTTTCACAGCCACTATTGAAAAAGTTTCCAATGCTTGTGTATGCGGCACCCTCACACTTGGAATGGATGTGAACAACACATCTCAAAGAACACCAGTTATGAGAAAACAGGTAACTGCCTTTTCCACATAGTCTCTCTTGCTTCCATTATCTCATCCCTTGATTGAATGGACTGGTATGCCACCCTTGACCTAAGGGATACATATTTCTATATAGCCATCGCACTGCCTCACAGGGAATATCTCATATTTGTAGTGAACAATACCCACTATCTGTTCATGGTTCTGCTGTTCGACCTATCTTCAGCCCCTTGGGTCTTCACAAAATGCTGGCAGTCATATCAGCGTTTCTACACAGATGACATGTACAGGTGTCCTGGTACCTAGACAATTCACTTATCAAAGGCCGTTTGAGACTCCAGGTAGAGAGACAAAGTCAAATGATTAGAGATACTTTCTATAGCTTGGGCCCCATCTTTAATGAGGCAGAATTGACTCTATTCTCATATCAGAAGATAGAATTTATAGGTGTGATTTTAGACTCGCACCAAGCCAGAATCCAGATTTCAGTTTCTGGTTGACATCATCCGGAGTCTCATGCAGTTTCCTGCCACCACAGCAAGGAACTGCCTGAAACATCTAAGACATGTGGCTGCACGTGACTTGGGCTCAGTCCTCTTCAAATGTGGCTAGCGTCAGCATACTGACCAACCCACCACACCATTGACATGATTGTTACCATGCTGGCCTCAGTGCTAAATTCCTAACAATGGTTTGTGGACCCCATCCACACCTGCTCCGAAGTCCCCTTCCTACCGCCTCAGCCACACCAGTTACTAGTAACAGACATGTTTGATCTGAGTGGGGGGAGGGGCACACTTAGGGGAACTCAGGACCCAGGATCTCTGGTCTCAGGCTTAGTTCTACATAGAGCTGAGGGCTGTATGTCTTTCATGTCAGACCTTCCACACACACACACATCAGGGCACTGTGTTTTGGTAATGATGGACAACACAACAATGATGTTCTATATCAATACACTCCTCTCCTCTTTTCAGAGAAGCCCTTCTATGGGAATTCTGTCTATCTGCTAGCATCTTGCATTCCCAGGTCTAGAATGAATGGGTGAAACCTCTCAGTATGTCTTTTAATGGACACAAATGGTTCCCTTCATCTAGATGTGACCAACTTACTCTTCCAAAGGTGGGGCATTCCCCAAGTGGACTTATCTGCCACATACAACAGCAAGTGTCACCTGTTTTGCTCATTTTAGAACCACAATCTGGGATCTTTTGTCAACACATTCCTCTTCCCGTGGGGAGTTTGTCTCCTCTACACCTCCCCACTGATTCTGTTGGTTCACAAGCTAATCCTCAAAATCAAGAGGGATTGGACATAGGTCATAGGTCATACAAATATGTCCAGCCTGTCCTTGTCAGCATTGGTACACATCCTTCCTGGATGTCAGTAGAAGTAATGATCACACTTCCTTTTTACCTTCTGACACAAGACCAAGACCATCTCTGAAACCCAGATCTCGAGTCCTTACATCTCACAGCCTGGAAACTCTGTGGCTGAATCCCAGGAAGCTTTTCTGCTCAGACCAGATTTACCAAGTCCTCCTGGGTAGTAGGAAGCCCTCCACAAGAGCCACTTACCTGGCCAAGGGAAGAGATTCTCCATTTGGGCATCACAGCTCAGTTCATATCCTATGTCAGCACCAATCCCTCTTGTCCTTGTCTGCCTCCCTCATCTGAAGCACCAGGATATGTCGGTTTCATCTATAGGGGTGCACCTGGCTGCCATTTCAGCATTCCACCCCAGGATACAAGGGTGTTCTGACCCCATGGCTATTTGGTTCCTAAAAGATCTAGACAGGCTATGTCTGCAGGTGCATCAACTAGTGCCTCCATGGGATCTCAACTTAGTCTTATCAAAGCTGCCAGGTCCTCCATTTGAACTGCTAGCCACATGTTCTTTATCTTTCCTATAAAGTAGCTTTCCTGTGGTAGCTATAACCTTGGCCTGGAGGATGTGAGAACTCAGGGCTCTAACATCAGAGCCCCTTTACACCTTGGGTATGTCTACACTGCATCCCTAGTTCGAACTAGGGATGCAAATGGAGACAATCGAAGTAGTTAATGAAGCGGGGATTTAAATATCCCGCGCTCCATTAACATGATCTCGCCGGCGCGCTAGTTCGAATCACAGCTGATTCGAACCAGGAAGTGCGCGCCGGGACGCATTAGTTCGGACTAAAGCCCTTAGTCCGAACTAATGTTACTCCTCATTTTTTGAGGAGTAACATTAGTTCGGACTAAGGGCTTTAGTCCGAACTAACGCGTCCCGGCGCGCACTTCCTGGTTCGAATCAGCTGTGATTCGAACTAGCGCGCCGGCGAGATCATGTTAATGGAGCGCGGGATATTTAAATCCCCGCTTCATTAACTACTTCGATTGTCTCCATTTGCATCCCTAGTTCGAACTAGGGATGCAGTGTAGACATACCCCTTGTTATTTAAGGACAAGGTGCTGCTAAGGCCTCACTTTGCTTTCCTCCCTAAGGTGGTCTCTCAGTTCCACATCAATCAGGACATATTCCTCTCGGTGTTATACCTTGAACTATGTTCTGAGACTCAGGAACAAAGACTCCACATCCTGAACGTATGCAGGATGTTGGTCTTTTATACTCAGAGAACTAGACCTTTCAGAAAATTGGTCCAGTTGTTTGTAGCTGTTGCAGATAGGAAGAAAGGCCACCTTGTGTCATGGCAGTGGATCTCCTCCTGGATAATATTTTGTGTCCATTAATGCTATAGCCTTCAGGGGTTCTTGCACCAGCAATTGTGGCACATTCTATGAAGGTGCAGGCTTCATCCACAGCATTTCTTGCCCATATCCCAACTCATGAGATATGCAGAGCGGTGACATAGTGCTCCATCCTGATCTTCATCGCACTCAATGCAATCACCCAGCAGGCCAGAGATGACAAGGCCTTTGAATGAGCAGTGCTCCAATCAGCCTGTGGCTCTGATCCTACCTTCTAAAGCTTAGGCTTGTGAATCCCTGATCAGAATGCACATAATCAAGCATTCAAAGAAGAAAAAATAATTACTCACCTTTCATAACGGTTGTTCTTCAAGATGTTTTCATGTCCATTCCAATACTGGCAAGAAGGAACTGAGGAGTTGGTAGGTCAGCAAAGCTATATATCGAGTGCCATATTGGCAGCACTTCAGGGGGTACCTAGGCTGACCCAACAGTTGCTGCTAGGCAAAACTCTTCTGGCTCCTGTGTATGTGCGCATGCACACCTCATTACGATGCACATGAACCACATATCTTGAACAGTTACGAAAAGTGAATAACTGTTTTTTCCAGGCTCTTGCTTCTACGCCACTAGCACACACTCCCCTCGCAGAGCCTTGCAGGCTATTGCTTGGTGGGTGGATATGAGCTGGACAGTTGCTGGCTGGTGGGAAAGGCTGGGAGGATGCCGGACACATGCTCGTTAGGAGGGGCCAGGTGCTGAGATGTCATTGGTGGCTGGATGGGTGCCAGACAGGCATATCCGAGTTCTCAGTCCAGTGAAATGTCCATTGGCCCACTGCAAGTGCTGGCCCTTGGGTGGGGCTGTGCCCCTGGACTTATCCCATGGAACCACAGGCCCCCTGCTGCCCCTGAGCTGGGGTCCTGCCCAGCCTCACCAATGCTCTGTGCTGCTCTAGACCACCTCCAACAATGTGCAGAACATCATTGAGAGCCGCGTGGAGAAGAGGACCAAGGGTGTGTATGTGCCCGTGGGAGGCAAAAGCATGATCACCTTCATGGATGACCTGAACATGCCGGCCAAAGATGCCTTCGGCTCCCAGCCCCCACTGGAGCTGCTGCGCCTCTGGATTGATTACGGCTTCTGGTATGACCGCGAGAAGCAAACCATCAAATACATCAAGGTAGGAGCCTGCCTGCAGTTTTCCCTGCCCCTGCCTGGTTCTCCCACAGGGTGGGTGAGTGATCCCAAGCTGTTCTCTGGCGGCCAAGTGCAACCCAGCTCCCAGAGGCACTTGAGTTGTGCCAACCCTAGCCCCCACAGTGCCACGTCAGGCTCCCTGCCCCAGGAGAGGGGGACTCTTGGGTTAGCAGGGATCTCGTTACTTAATTCAGCCATTTAGACAGCTACCCTGCTTCTCCACAAGAACCTCCACCCTTCCTTCTACTGCCTTCAGCATGGAGTCAGGGGAGCTGAAGTCCATGCAGGACCGGGGAGCTGGCAGTGCCAGGGTCCCTGTGGGATGGGGGAGATGGGATCCCTATGGGCTTGCTAGGGTGGAGGTGATGAAGCTGGGGTCCAGTGGTCCAGCCAGGGCACACTGGGAGAGCTGACCGAGGCATGCTGGTGAAGCCAAGGTCCCTGTGGGTTGGCGGGGGCATGGCAGAGGAACCAGGGTCTCCGCAGGGAGAAGGTGGTGGAACTGGGATCCCTGGGGGGCAGCTGGGGCACACTGGTGGAGCTGGGGTCCCTGCAGGGTGGCTGTAGGGGAAGTAGCAGAGTGAAGGTCCCTGCAGGGTGGCCATGGGAGGAGGGTGTGTGTGGTAGAGCTGGGATCCCTGCAGGGCAGTTGAAGGGAAGATGGTGGAGCCAGGGTCCCTGCAGGCTGGATCAAAGAGCAGCACTTTGCTCTCCAGTCCAATTTACTAGATGGCTGGATTCCAAGCCAGGTAGAAATGATGGCCATGCAGTCTGCCCCCAGCCTGGCACATGCCAGAGAACTGCCCCAGCACTGCCTGGGGGCAAGAGGAGAGGGAATGACCAAGGTGTGAGGTTGGCTTTGTCTCCCAGCTCCAGTTTGTTGCACACCACAGCAGACATTAGCTTGACCCTGTCTCGGAGGCCTTGCACTCTGCAGCTCCCTCTGGATAGTGCAGATGTCTTGCCGCTGGTGCAGGGGAGAAGAAAGGCCTCAGTTGGCTTTTGGATTGAACAGCACCTTTTTGTCTCCCCTCAGGACATGTTCCTCATGACAGCCATGGGCCCTCCAGGGGGAGGCCGAACTGTGATATCTGGCCGACTTCAGAGCAGGTTCAACCTCATCAATATGACCTTCCCCACGGTAAGGGCGGCTTAGACATGCTGGGTCCAACAGAATCAGAGCTGGAGATGCTCCTTTGCCCACCTTGGGTTCTTCCTCGCCCAGTGTCTGCCAGCAGGACACACTGGGTATTTCTAGACTACATGGCTCCATCGACGGAGTCATGTAGTTTAGTTTACTAGACATAGGAAAATGAAGCGGCGATTTAAATAATTGCCACTTAATTTACATCAAAATGGCTGCCACACTGTGCCTATCAGCTGTTTGGCGGCACAGCACAGTAGTCTGGACGCTCCACGGTTGACAAGGGCTTCTCTTGTCGACCGTGGAGCGTCCAGGCTACCACGCTGTGCCGCCAAACAGCTGATCGGCACAGCGCGGCAGCCATTTTGATGTAAATGAAGCGGCGATTATTTAAATCGCCGCTTCATTTTCCTATGTCTAGTAAACTAATCTACATGGCTCCGTCGACGGAGCCATGTAGTCTAGACATACCCACTGTGTCCTAGGCACCATTACTTCTCTGCACCCCTCCTAGGACAGTTGAGTGCCAGGCATTGTGCCAAGCCTCCACCTGCTGGCCCCTGAGATGCCAGACCCACCGTTGTAGTCAGCAACTTCAGCATGAAGGCTGCATCCCCTTTTCTTCTGCCCCAAGAGTGGGGGTGGTGGGCTCATAAGCTGCCAGTACCTGCCATGGGGCTCCGCTAGGTACTGCTTGCGCCATCCTGCAGGAGCCACAGATCCGGTGCATCTTCGGCACCATGCTCAACCAGAAGCTGCAGAACTTTGAGGAGGGGGTGAAGCCACTGGGCAACGTAGTCACCGAGGCCACCATTGAGCTGTACCATGCCGTGGTGCAGAAATTCTTGCCTACGCCTGCCAAGATCCACTACCTCTTCAACCTGCGCGACATCTCCAAGGTACCCATCCGGCCTAGGCCCTGCTTCTCCCCAGCTCGGAGCCCAGTGCTCGGTCTGCACCTAGCTCGGAGCCCAGTACCCAGCTCGGTGCTCTGCTCGGAGCCCGGTGCTTGACCTGCACCCTACTCTCCCCCTGGATCACCAGTCTGTGCCCTGCTATGAGCCCAGCTTGGCGCCCTGCTCCCCCCGGGTCAAATCCTGATGCTTGGCCTGCATCCAACTCACCCCCTAGGTCAGGGCCCAGTGCTCCCTGCTTGCAGCCCAGGGCTTGGCCTGATAACATGCTCTGAGCCCAATGCCCAGCCTGGGCCCTGCTCATGCTCCCCTGGGTCAGAGCTTGGTACCTGGCCTGTGTCCCACTTGCCTTCTTGGGTCAGATCCTGGTGCCTGGCCTGCAGTCCCCCGGTCGGTGCTAGGGACCTCCACTCAAAGAATCTGCTGTGTCCATGTGTTGGGGTAGGGAATGCAGAAAGCCCCTTGTATGAGTGGGACTGGTGCAGTGAAAAGTTCAGCAGTGTTGGCTCATTCTGCATGGGTCAGCCAAGGGTGGTGGGTTCTCCAGAGCTGCTACCCCACGCATCACATGGGAAGGGCCCTTTGGCAGGGAAATCAAACACCAGATGCTGCCAGTGTTGGTGCCCAGTTCCAGCCCCGCAGTGTGCTTTGCACAACAGGTCTCCTTGGGCCCGTTGCCATGGCACCCGCATGCAGCCAGTGTATTGCAGGTTGGGATCCAGACCAGAGGTCTGCAGAACCGGCTGACTCAGTGGGAGGGGAATGAGGCAGAGGTCCCTTTTGTTTCTGGACTTGCACTGGGGGAAGGGGCTGGTCTAGGCTAGTGACAGGGGGAGGGAGTGTAGATTTTTCCCCAGCACATAGACCATCCCCATTCCCAGTAGCCGTGCCATGGCAAGTCATGCAGCAGGGGCTCAGGCTCTCCCCTTACACAGGTGTTCCAGGGCATGCTGCGAGCAAACAAGGATTTCCACGATACGAAGCCCAGCCTTACCCGCCTGTGGGTTCATGAGTGCTTCAGGTATGGCCCTTGTCTCCCAGAGCATGACAGGGTGGGCATAGCCCCCTGCCAACAGTCACCTTCCCTCCCCCACGGCCAGCCATGCTGCACTCACCTCCACCCTATTGGCACTACTAGCCCCTGGCCAGCAGGCACCTTCCTTCCCCCCAGAGCTGGCCAAGTTGCACCCACTTCCACCCCATGGGCACTGTCAGTAATGTTCCCTCTAATTTTTCCATCTATATGCAGAATAAATTTTGTTATGTGCACTGAGGCATGTGTTGATGTGCACCACTAGTAGAAACACATGCTGTCAGATGTGGGCACTCTATTAATCAACTGGGCAGCACCTGAATCTCTCCTGGATGATCACTCAAGTGCACAGCTTACCAGGAACTCTGACTGCCAGTCTTGTGCCATTGAGTGCCTTTCCTTCCTACACGTTGTGCCCCACCTGTAGCCCTTCTCCACTCAAACACAATAGCTTCCTGGCTGAAGGGAAACCTTTGTGCTCCCTGTGCATTCCATGGACCCTCATGCAGCATCGAGGGTTAGCCTATATCCCCTGTCGCCCCTGTTCCCTGCACGTGGGATTGGCCCCTCCCTGCTAATGGTGTGGGGTAACCCTAGATAGCGAGTCCAGCCCCCTCTCCTCTTGACAGGGTCTTCTCCGACCGTCTGGTGGACTCGCCTGACAAGGAAGCCTTCATTGCCATCCTGAGTGAGAAGCTGGGCTCCTTCTTCGACCTGACCTTCCACAACCTCTGCCCCAGCAAGTGCCCACCTATTTTCGGTGCGTGCCATGGACGCGTGCCACAGGCTATGCAGTCACTAGGGCCAGGATACCTGAGGTCTCTCCCTGGCTCAGGGAATTGAATGAGGCTAGTGGTTAGAGTGGGAGATTGGGAGACAGGACTGTTGGGTTCTCTCCCCAGTTCCGGGAGGGGAGTGGAGGCTGGTGGTTGGAGCTAGGGGGCTGGGAGTCAGGACTTTTGGGTTCTCATCTTGGCTCAGGAAGGGCAGGGGGGTGCAGTGGTTAGAACAGGACTGAGGCCTAGGAGCCAGAACTCTCCGGGTCTGTGCTGAGCTAGATTCCAAAAGGGAGCACTCAGCCCTTCTCTTGGCTGCTTGCCAGGGGACTTCATGCGCGAGCCACGGGTCTATGAGGACTTGGTAGACCTGTCAGCCCTGAAGTTAGAGATGGAGCGGGCGCTGGAGGAATACAACCAGACGCCTGGCGTGGTGCAGATGCAGCTCGTGCTCTTCAGAGATGCCATCGAACACAGTGAGTAGCATCCACTCGATTGTGGCCTCTTGCAAGGCTCTTCACTGCTGCTATGTCTCCATAGACCCCGGGGGTCAGTTACTGCCAGGTGTGGTAGGAGGCTTCCACGCTTTGTCCATGCCACGGCCCTTAGCAGGGGCACTGGCTCCAGATCAGAATCTGCTTTGTCCCTGTGAGAACCGAGACTGAGCTTCACATGCCCAAGCAGGCCGGGTAGCCTTCCTAATGGGAAACCATGGCGTGCTGTGCAGGTCACATTACAGGAGTCCTGGTCCCTGGCTCTGTGAGATCTCTGAGGTCAGTCTGTTCCAGCTTGCCTGGCACACACACATGACATGAAGGGTGTGGCTTCTGGCTTTCAATGAATACTGGAGCCAAGCAGTAGGCCCTGTAGTCTGTCTCTGGGACTAAATAAGGGGCCAGCCAGATGCCTGCTGTAGCCCCAGGGTGTCCCCTTCTGACCAGCGACTCACCCCTGCAGTTACCCGGATTGTGCGGGTGATTGGCCAGCCCCGTGGGAACATGCTGCTGGTGGGCATTGGAGGTAGTGGGCGCCAGAGCCTGGCACGCCTGGCCTCCTCTATCTGCGAGGACGAGACCTTCCAGATCGAGGTGACCAAGCACTACCGCAAGCAGGAGTTCAGGGATGGTGAGTGCCCTGGTCAAGGAGACCTCTCCCCCCCCCGCCCCAGGCCCTGCAAGGTCAATTCCCTGGAGCTCACAGCCCCTGCCTTTCCCCCCAGACATCAAGAAGTTGTACCGACAGGCGGGGGTGGACCTCAAGCCCACCACCTTCCTCTTTGTGGACACGCAGATCATGGATGACTCCTTCCTGGAGGACATCAACAACATCCTCAGCTCCGGGGAGGTGCCCAACCTCTACAAGGCTGATGAGTTTGAGGAGGTGAGCACCTGCATCTGCTCTGGGCTGAGGGCACCAAGGGCAAGGGGCCTCCCTGCAATAGCTCCACTACAGAACTGCAGCTCAGGGCCTCTACTCAAGCCTGACCCACAGCCCCTGCTAGCCCAGCCCTGGGCTGTGCTGCTGGTGCCTCTCCTGACCCACTGCCCCTGCTAGACTGGTCCTGGACTCCTACGCAGGGCTGTGGCTGATGTGCAACTTTGCCCTGTCTCCCCCATCATCCAAGCAGTACGGAGCTGCATGGCCAGCACATGGGGCTGAAGGGCTGATCACAGGGGCTAGCAGAGAATGGGAAGCCCTAGGCCCGGCAGGGAGCAGTTCCAGGGACTCTGTGCCCAGCTGGAGGCACTTTGCTTTTGTCCCAGATCCAGTCCGTGATCCTTGATGCAGCCCGGGCTGACGGTATCCCTGAGGTGGCTGACAGCCTCTTTGGTTACCTGATCGAGAGGGTGCGCAACAACCTGCATGTGGTGCTCTGCCTCAGCCCCATCGGGGAGCCCTTCAGGTGAGGGATGGGAGCTGCTCCTAGTGTACTGGCCACGGCCCTGCCTGGTGCTATTGTGCCCTCTGGTGGGCAATTCTGGACCTGCCAGCAGACGGGCTAAAGGACAGGTGAAGGAGCACAGCTGAGAGCTGCTCAGCTAGGGAGTGGGAGCTGGAGGAAGGGCAGTAGGGTGAGGGAGTCAGAAATGGGAGCAGGGATGGGGGTGGGGTGGAAGCAGGGCAGAGATTAGGAGTGGGAGAGGTGGGGAAGAGATGAGTCAGTGTAGGAGCAGTGGAGGGATTAGAAGAGAAATGGGGTGGAGATGGGAGGAGGCAGGAGCAGGGCGGGGGGGCACACTTGGAAGTGGGGCAGGAGCAAGGCAGAGATTAGAAGTGGGAAAGAGATAGGGTAGAATGGGAGCAGGGTAGGCATAGAAGGCAGGATGGAAGGGGGATACATATGGGGGGCAGGGTGGGAGAAGGCAACGTGAAGGGCCATACTCAGGTTGGTGCCCCTGGCCGTTCAGGAATTGGATTCGTCAGTACCCAGCACTGGTGAACTGCACCACCATCGACTGGTTCTCAGAGTGGCCACGCCAGGCGCTGCTGGAGGTAGCAGAGAAGTATCTCGAGGGCGTGGACTTAGGGAACCTGCCAAAGGTGAGAGCCGCAGCCCAGCCCCAGCTGCCTGGCCACACGCTGGCTGCGTTGGAAACAGGCTGGGCTGGCAGATCTGCCAAGGACTGTGTTGGAGGAGCCATGCTTGCAGTCAGTGCTGGCCACTGCCCAGGGGAGACCCCCACAAGCTGCCGGCCTGGTGCGGAATCATGGTCTTGGCCTTATGCCAGTCAGAGGGGTTCTGTTCTGCTTCCCAAACTCTGCTAGGTGCAGGGTTCTCTGGCTATGCTATACTTAGCTGCTGTGTCCCTCCCAAGAGCCAGTTGCATCTCTATGCTCTCTGCAGACACATGGGTTACTGCAAAGCTGGCTGCATCCCATCTCCCCTTGAGCAAGGCTGGGCCTCTGTTAAGCGTCCTCTCCCTACCACTGACCCAGCTCTATCTGCTCCCCCAGATCCACAAGAAAGTGGCGAGGATTTTTGTGACCATGCACTGGTCTGTGGCCTCATACTCACAGAAGATGCTTCTGGAGCTCCGGCGCCATAACTACGTCACTCCCACCAACTACCTGGAGCTGGTATCAGGCTATAAAAAGTGAGAACCCTCCCTCCACTCCTGGGTGGCCACTGGTGTTACAGACCCTGGGCTGGGGGTGGTGAGGAGAATGGTGTAGTTTCCCACAGGCAGCCGCTGGGGCTATGGACACTGAGCCAGAGGAGTTGGGAGTGGAGGGATGTCCCAAGGGCAGGGCTGGGGAGCCAAGGGTAGGACCAGGGAAGCCAAGAAATGTCTGCCCCAGAGGGGATGGGAACAGAGGAGCAGGCTTCCTGAAGGCAGGGCTGCAGGAGCTGACGGCAGGGCCGTGGGATTGTCCTATCCCAGAGAGGAAGGGAACATAGGGGTTCTGCCCACGTGCGGAAGGAGTAAAGGCTGGTCAGATCCTCTGTCTGGGGGCTGGGCCGGGCCCCAGAAGCAGTGGGAAAAAGGGGTTCTCATGACAAATGGCATTTCAGCTCCCAGTGGGCACCATGCTGGCTCATCGGAGATGGATGTTAGGAATCTCATACTCCAGCCTCTTCTCCAGGACAGACTCACTGGCCAGACTCCATCTCTCATCAGTCATTGCTTTCTTCTGTTTGGGGAAAGATGGGGCTGTGTTGCTGGTGCATCATGGAGGATGTAGTTCTTCAGAGTGCCCAGCCCACCCGGTCCTTTTGGGAGGGCACCAGGGCAGCCTCCCTGAGTAGGGCCCAGCCAGCATCTTCCCACAGGCTCTTGGCAGAGAAGCGCAAGGAACTCTCAGACCAGGCCAACAAGCTGCGCAATGGGCTCTTCAAGATAGATGAGACACGCTGCAAGGTGGAGGTGATGTCGCTGGAGCTGGAGGACGCCAAGAAGAAGGTGGCGGAATTCCAGAAGCAGTGCGAGGAGTACTTGGTCATCATCGTGCAGCAGAAGAGAGAGGCCGATGAGCAGCAGAAGGTGAGTGGAGCTGGGCTTGGATCTGGGAGTGAACTGATGGGCATGAGGGGCCCAGATCTGGGCAGAGGCCGATGGGTGTGGAGAGTGCACAGATCTGGCCGTGGGCTGAAAAGTGTGGGGATCCCAGATCTGGGCATGAGCTGATGGGTTTGGGAGGTTCCAGATTTGGGTTGACAGACATGGGGTGTGCCCAGAACTGGGCGCTGGGCTAGTGGGTGCAGGGGGTACCTCCAATCAGGTGCTGGGTGGATGAGTGCAGGGAGCCCAGGGCTGGGCTAGGATCTGAATACTGGACTGACAAGCACAGAAAGATCCCACTCTGGATGCCAGGCTGACAGATTTGTGGGGTCTAGGTTGGGGTCACATTTGGGCGCTGGGCTGATGGGCATAGAGGAGCCCCAATCTGGACCTGGGGCATGGCTTGGATCCAGATGCAGGCTGGTGGGTGTGGGACTCGGATTCAGATGAGGGGTAAGGGTGTGGGGCAAGAACGGTGGAAGGAGGGGAAATTGGGCAAAGTCCCCACCCCGGGGTGCCCTGGTGGAAGGATTCCCCAGCCCTGCCTGGCCGGCTCTTCTCACAGACGGTGGGTGCTAACAGTGAAAAGATTGCTGCTGAGGAGATCAAGTGCAAGGCGCTGGCTGACAATGCCCAGAAGGACCTGGAAGAGGCGCTGCCTGCCCTGGAAGAGGCTATGAAGGTAATGAGCCATGCAGTCCCCCCGGACTAGGACCTCTGGGGAGTAGAGAGGATCTTCACCGGAGGGATTCACTGCACTCACCCCCGAATCCTTGCCCCACAGCCCCCCAGGGATCAGGAATCATTGTACAGTGCAAGCCAGAGACACAGCTAGCGGCAGCAGTATCCATCACATGTCCTAGCTAGTGGGGGGCAGGCTGTGACTGTATATAATTGGGCCTGTTGGTCTGATCCTCGGACAAGGAGGGGGCAGAATATGTGGCTGGATGGGCCCATGGGTCTCAGCCAGGGGCAGAGAGGAGGTGGGATACCAGAGTAGATGGACCCATGGGTCTGATGTAGGAAGGAGGGAGGAGGCGGGATACTGCGCTAGATGCGGGCTGGCTGGCTCGTGAGTCTCTGGGGGATCATTCCATTTCTCTGGTGAGTCCCCACTTGCATACTGGGGTGAGAGTTCTGGAACTGTGCCAAAGGCTGCATTGTTCTGTTAGTGGTGCCATGAAGCATCCTGGTGAGGGCCTGTCCACTCTAGTGGCTCCCCAACCTGTCCTGGCTCCTTCCCTCACTTGCCCAGGCCCTGGAGTCACTCAACAAGAAGGATATGACAGAGATCAAGTCCTACGGGCGCCCGCCCACCCTGGTGGAGACGGTGATGCAGGCCGTCATGATCCTGCGCGGCAATGAGCCAACCTGGGCAGAAGCAAAGAGGCAGCTGGGTGAGGCATGAGGAGAGGGAGGGGATTGGGCTGAGGAAGAGGAACTTGAGGCTGTCAGGAGAACTAAGGGTGCAGTCTGTGGGCAAGAGAGCAGTGCTTAGGATGAAGGCAGCGGTGCGGGAGAGATGCCAGCTGGTGCTTGGCTGGGGGACAGAGGACATGGCAGAAGGTGGGGTGCGCACCTTCTCTTGCTTCTCCATCTGCAGTGGGAACAGCAAGAGGGGTGCTGGGCCTCCTGCAGGTCAGTGCCAAGGGGGACATACCCAGCTTATGCCAGTCCCTTGGCCCCGTCCCTTTGTGATCTTGGTGCCCCTCCAGGTGAACCTACCTTCATCAAACAGCTGATCAACTTTGACAAGGACAACATCTCAGACAAGGTGCTGAAGAAGATCAGTGGGTACTGCTCCCAGCCGGACTTCCAGCCCGATATCATCGGGCGTGTCTCACTGGCCGCCAAGTCCCTCTGTATGTGGGTGCGAGCAATGGAGGTGAGGGGCTGGATGCCCACCACAGGACAGGGGAAAGAGCCAGGGAGAGGAAGGGGCAGGCACCATCCGTGGGTAGAGGAAGGGAGCCATGGAAGGGAGACTGGATGCTGGTCATGGGCAGGTGGAGGAACACAGGGAGGTGGCAGATGGAGAATGCCAGAGTGGGGAAGGGAAGAGCAAAGTTGGCAAGGTGTTGGCAGGAAGAGGGGAGTGAATGAAAACGGGAGATGAGAAAGAGATAAAAAAGCAAATGCCAGCCTAACACAAGGCTGGGAGCCAGGACTCCTAGATTCTCTCCCCAGCTCTAGGAGGCGAGTGGGGGCTGGAGGGCTAGAAAAGGGGGCAGGGTGCCAGGACTCCAGGGGGTCTCACTCTGGCTCTGGGAGGAGGGCGCTGAGAGCCAGGATGCCCAGGTTCTGTTCTCCCCGAGGAAGCAGCACTGTTGTGCAGAGAGCTCACCACTGACTGCTCCCCCAGATGTACGGCCGGATTTACCGCGTGGTGGAGCCCAAGCGTGCCCGTATGAATGCAGCCATGGCCCAGCTGGCTGAGAAGCAGGCATCCCAGGCGGAGGCACAGGAGAAGTTGCGGGAGGTCTGTCTGCCTGGGGATTGGAGGGTCTGAAGGAGGGGAGATGCTGGGCTTGCTTGTGCCCCCCACAGGAAGAGCTCATTTGGGTTGCCCACGGGTGTCACCAGTGCTCTGGCCAGGCACTGATCCTGTCACTTGCCATGGCTCTGTTCTGCCTCACTAGACCCGCAGGCTGGTGGTGGGAGCCCAGCCCTGGGGCCGCAGGCCTGCAGGGGGAGCCATGTCCAGGGTCCACAAGCCAGAGGGGAGCCCAGCATAGGCCAGACAGATGGGCTTATGGCTCTGGTTGCCTGCCTCAGGTGGCAGAGAAGCTGGAGCGGCTGAAGCAGGAGTATGAGGAGAAGCTGGTGCAGAAGGAGGACCTGCGCAAGAGGTCGGAGGAGATGGAGATCAAGCTGGACCGGGCTGACAAGCTGGTGTCCGGGTTGGCTGGGGAGAAGGCACGCTGGGAAGAGACTGTGCAGGTAGGTGAGCCGGGCGGATCCTGGAGAGTGTCAGAAGTGGGGCTCTGGCAGGCAGGGAACAATCATCCTGGGAGGATCTGGGCAGGAATCTGGGGGTGGGGGGTTAGGCAGGGAGTAGCCAGGAGTGTCTAAGGGGAAGGGCCTGGGGCAGGTAACAGCCAGATGGAGGGTATCTAAGAGTTTGGGCAGAGAGCAGCCAGGTGTTGACAGGTGTGCTTTGGTGGGATGCTGTGAGAGTATCTAATTCAGGGCGAGCTGCTGAGAAACAGGTCAGCCAGAGCCCCAGACTCGGAGCCTTCCTCTTACTAGGCTCCCCAAACAAGCTACAAAGAGCATATGTATCTCACCACGCTGGCCAACAAAAGCAATACTCTCAGTCCAGTTCCCCTGCATTCCCCCGGAACACTGCTTATATGGAGGAGTCATTATGAAAACCTGTCTCACCAAATAAAAGATTCTTATGATCCCAAAAGACCAGCCACACACCCAGATCAATAGAAAACTCAGCCCTTACCCAGCAATCACACTGCCACCAATCCTTCAGAGTCTAAAATCTAAAGAGTTACTCATAAAATAAAGAGAATTAAAATTGATCAAAGAAACCATATATGTGCACCAATTGCAAAGCCCTTGGTGCAGGCTGGTAGCAGTGATGGAATAAACTGCTGGATCAAGGTACATCTATGGTTACTTCCAACTTCTTGGGCAGCCCTCAACCTGTTTTAGCTGGCTCTCTTTGGTGTGAGGCTGGAGACATAGGGTATGTCTACACTGCAAAGTTAGTTCGAACTAACAGACGTTAGTTTGAACTAACTTTCCTAGGCGCTACACTAGCGCTCCGTTAGTTCGAACTTAATTCGAACTAACGGAGCGCTTAGTTCGAACTAGGTAAACCTCATTTTACGAGGATTAAGCCTAGTTCGAACTAGCTAGTTCGAATTAAGGGCTGTGTAGACCCTTAATTCGAACAAGTGGGAGGCTAAGGCTTCCCAGGTTTCCCTGGTGGCCACTCTGGCCAACACCAGGGAAACTCGTCTGCCCCCCTCCTGGCCCTGGAGCCCTTAAAGGGCCACGGGCTGGCTACACAGTTTGTGCCAGTTGCAAGGCTGCCAGCACCCGTGCCAGCACAGCCTGCACCTGCCACAGGATGAGCCAGCCATCCGAGGGCTCCCAGCCCTCCACTGCTCCCCAGGACCAGCCTGGCGGCTCCCAGGAGCCTGCCCGGGGGCACAAAAGGCGGGCGCCCGCCTGGTCAAGTGCGGAGATCGTGGACCTCATCGAGGTTTGGGGGGAAGCCTCCAATGTCCACGATCTCCGCACTAGCCACCGGAACGCGGCCGTCTACGGCCGCATGGCTGCCAGCCTGGCTGCCAGGGGCCACCAGCGCAGCCGGGAGCAGGTCCGCTGCAAAATTAAGGACTTGCGGCAGTCCTACTCCCGGGCCTGCCAGCCAGGGGCCAACCCGGAGGCCTGCCCCCACTTCCACGCCCTGGACCGCCTCCTGGGGGCTCATGCCGTCCCTGCCCCCCGGGACGTGATTGACCCCGGGGCAGAGGGACCGCTCCTGGAGACGGAGGAGGAGGAAGAGGGCTCTGAGAGCCAGGAGCCTGCCGCCAGCCTGCCCAGGATCCGGGACCCCCGAGGCACGCCACAGAGCCGCTCGCCTGTGTCGTCTGAGGCCGGGGAGGCGTCCACCTGTGAGTACCCTCATGTTCCCCTTATGTGTACGGGGGGCTGGGGCGAGAGGGAGCCCCGGGACCGTGCGCCTGGGCCTTGCCCACCAAGGAGCAGCAGCTGGGGATCCTGCAGGGGCCCTGGCCTTGCAGAGGGGAGCTGGGTTTCACACACCTGGGCCCCTGGGGAAATTGACCGCCGGTCTTGTTGCACCACAGCCGCAGCACCTGGGACTGCAGGGCACACCACCCCGCCTGCAGCAGCCGCCCGGGCAAGCAGGACAGCCAGGAACCAGGAGGAGTACCAGAGGCGGCACCTCCGGTTCCTGGATCAACAGCTCCGTCTCCAGGACCACTGGGTCCAGGAGGACCTGAGGCTGCGCCGGAGGAGTCTGGAGGCCCTGGAGGAGCAGGGCCGTGCCCTGCGAGGCCACCTCCAGAGCCTGCTCGACCGCTTCCCATTTCCTCCTCCCCTGGTCCCCCTCCTGCTCCCGCTCCCGCTTCCGCTCCTGCTTCCTCCACACCTCCTGTCCCTCCTGCTCCCCCCTCCACAACCATTTCCCACCGATGCCCCCGGACCCGCAGTGTGGCGAGACGGGAGAGGCAGCCGGACTCCCACCCCTGAGCTTTCCTTTCCCTTCCTCCCTTCCCTCCCCTTCCAGCTCCCTCATCCCAGGTTTCCCCCTCCCCTCTCCAACCCTCATTCCTCCCTTCCCGCACCCAGTTATGTTAAATAAACAGACGTTTTTGTTTCAAAAACAGGTGTCTTTATGTTACAGTAGATAGGAAGGGGAAAGGGGAAGGGGGGTAGGGTGGAAGAAGGCCCCAGTGGGGCATGCAGAGAGAGGTCAGTCCTCCTCCTCCTCCACCAGGAAGCTTTCCCGCAGGGCTTCCCGGATCCGGACAGCCCCCCGCTGGGCTTCCCGGATGGCGGCGGTGCGGGGCTGACCGTAGTGTCCAGCCATGCGGTCAGCCTCAGCCATCCAGGCTGGCAGGAAAGCCTCCCCCTTTCGCTCACACAAATTGTGGAGCACACAACATGCCGCCACCACGGGAGGGATGTTGTGCTCGGCCAGGTCCAGACGGGTGAGGAGGCATCAAAAGCGGGCTTTCAGTCGCCCGAAGGCCCCCTCCACCACGATGCGGGCCCTGATCAGCCTGGCATTGAAGGCCTGGCGGGAGGGATTGAGGTGCCCCGTGTAGGGCTTCATGAGCCAGGGCTGCAGTGGGTAGGCGGCATCCCCCACCAGGCACACGGGCATGTCCACGTCCCCGACCCTGATGTGGCGGTCGGGGAAGAAGGTCCCGGCCTGCAGCTGCTGGCACACGGAGGAGTTGTGGTACACCCGGGCGTCGTGTGCTTTGCCGGACCAGCCCACATTAATGTCCGTGAACTGTCCCCGGTGGTCACACACGGCCTGCAGGATCACGGAGAAGTACCCCTTTCTGTTGACGTACCGGGACGCCTGGTGTTCTGGGGCACGGATGGGGATGAAGCCCCGGATGACGGCGTCCGGGTCGGCGAGGCAGACCACCCTGCGGAGCAGCACCCGGTTGATGGCCTTGACCACCTGCGGAGAGAGACACAGCAAAGCGCCAATCAGTGGGGCGCCCGGGTGGCTGGGAGCGTGCGTGCCCTGGCAGTGCCCCACGCCCCACTCCCGGAAGCAACCCCCCTGGCAGCATGTAGTACGGCCGGGACAGCCCGACCCCTCCGGTGCGGGGCGCTTTCGCCTCCTCCCGCCCCCCCCTTTGTCCCTGGGGCAGCCCATCCCCTCCTCGCAGCCCCCCTCCCCCCCGGCTTGGTGGCCGACGAGTGCCATACCTGCATGAGCACCGCTCCGATGGTGGATTTCCCCACGCCGAACTGGTTCCCGACGGATCGGTAGCTGTCCGGCGTGGAGAGCTTCCAGAGGGCGATGGCCACCCGCTTCTGGAGGGGGATGGCGGGCCTCATGCGAGTGTCCCTTCTTTGCAGGGCAGGGGCGAGCCACTCACAGAGCTCCAGGAAGGTGTCCCTCCTCATCCTGAAGTTCTGGGTCCACTGTCGGTCCTCCCAGCGCTCCAGGACGATGCGGTCCCACCAGTCGGTGCTGGTGTCCAGATGCCAGACGCGGCGGGGCACGCCAGTGCCGGGGCGCCGCCGCGGCTCCTCCACGGCCCCCAGGGCGGTCAGGCGGAGAGGCAGGGGGCTGACGTTCACCAGGTGGTGCCATGCAGCCTCGAGGCATTGCTGGCAGGCTTGCAGCAGCAAGTCCAGAACGTGCACCAGAAGGTGCAGGGCGAGCCGTGGCTCCATGTTGCCACCTGCAGCGGCCCCCCCGAAGGGAAGCACCGACACAGACGGGCACAGAGACCAACGCTTTGCTGTCCCTCGGCGAGGTTGGCAAGCAAGCAGGAAAAGCTGAGAACCGGCTGTCCAGGGGGGTCCCTTTAAGCTCGAGCCTCAGATAGCCTCAGACAGCAGCCACACAAAGCAACTAATGACCTGATGCCCTGCCAGAACCGGTTTCAGCTGCCCTTAAATGCCCCCTGCGTCCAATCAGTGTGGACGCGCTAGTTCGAATTAGCAAAACGCTAATTCGAACTAGTTTTTAGTTCTAGATGCGCTAGTTCGAATTAGCTTAGTTCGAATTAACTAATTCGAACTAAGTTAGTTCGAATTAGCGCTGTAGTGTAGACGTACCCATAGAGAAGCTGGAGCATGAAAGTGGGGAAATGGAGGTGTTCCTAAGGCCTTAGACATCTTCTCCCAGGCAGAGGGATTCCTGCATATCTTGCTGTGGAAAAGCACAGAGACAAGATGGAGTGTGTCACATGGGTTATTCACCTGCTCATGTCTGACTCAATTCCTTGCCCGTGGCCATCCACATACTGGTCTCATATGATGTGAGTTGTCTCCCATGCACCATTGTCAGTCAGTACTCCTTGATGAGCCCATTCAATGAAGTTCTTCACAGTACCTGGCTAGACACCTTGTGGTTGTCTTCCAGAATCACACACTAAGGGTATGTCTACACTATAAAGTTAATTCGAACTAACAGACGTTAGTTCGAATTAACTTTGATAGGTGTTACACTAGCGCTTCGCTAGTTCGAACTTAATTCGAACTAGCGGAGCGCTTAGTTCGAACTAGGAAAACCTCATTTTACGAGGATTAAGCCTAGTTCGAATTAGCTAGTTCGAGGGAGGCTAGCCCTCCCCAGCTTTCCCTGGTGGCCACTCTGGCCAACACCAGGGAAACTCTTCTGCCCCCCTCCCAGCCCCGGACCCGTTAAAGGGGCATGGGCTGGCTACGGTGCCGGTGCCAGGTGCAAGCCTGCCAGCACCCAGCCAGCAGACCCTGCACCTGGCACGGATCGAGCCACCCACCCGATGCCTCCCAGCCCTCCCCCTCTTCCCGAGACCAGGCTGGCGGCTCCCGGGAGCTTGCCCGGGACCGCAAGAGGCGGGCACCCGCCTGGGCTAGTGCAGACATCGTGGACCTTGTCCATGATCTCCGCACTAGGCACAGGAAAGTGGCCATCTAGGGCAGGAGAGCTGCCAGCCTGGCCACCCAGGAGCAGGTGTGCAAGAGAATCAAGGGGGTCCACTGAGACCCCCGACCCTGAGCCCTGGGCTTACAATGGCCATCCTGGGTCAGACCAAAGTTCCATCTAGCCCAGTAGCCTGTCTGCCGACAGTGGCCAACCCTAGGGACCCTGGAGGGGATGGACCAAAGACAGTGACCGAGCCATTTGTCTCATGCCATCCCTCTCCAGCCTTCCACAAACCTTGGGCAGGGACACCACTCCTACCCCCTGGCTAATAGCACTCCATGGACCCAACCTCCATCACTTTATCTCACTTCCCTTTAAACTCTGTTCTCGTTCTAGCCTTCACAGCCTCCTGCAGCAAGGAGTTCCACAGGTTGACTCTTTGCTTTGTGAAGAACAACTTTCTGTTACTAGTTTGAAGCCTGCTACCCATTCCTTTCCTTTGATGTCCTCTAGTCCTTCTTTATGGGAACTAATGAAGAACTTTTCTGTATGCACCCTCTCCACCCAACTCCTGCTTTTAGAGACCTCTATCCTGTCCCCCCTCCGTCTCCTCTTTTCTAAGCTGAAAAGTCCCAGTCTCTTTAGCCTCTCTTCATATGGGACCTGTTCCCAACCCCTGATCATTGTAGTTGCCCTCCCCTTTCCCAGCCTCTCTCTTCCCCTCTCCCACCTCCTTTTCCCAGTCTCCCCCAGTTTTGTTCAATAAAGACAGATTCCATTTTGGAAGACACGTTATCTTTATTTTGTACATCAAGAAAAGGGGCTACGGAAGGGTAAGTGGAAGGAGGTGAGCGAGAAATAGGGCACGAGCCCCCGATTGGGGAGGACTGGGCTGGCTCTGCGGGCTTCTGGGGGTGGAAACTCTCCTGCAGCCCCCCAGTTGCCTCCTTTCCCCAGAAGGCAGCCTGTGACAAGTGCAGCCGGGAGGATGGCCGAGTGCTGTGATGTGCCCAGTGTGGGTAGTCCGGGCACTCCAACCCAGGACTGCTTTGCAAGCGGGGCACCCCTGAGAACTGTCTGTCTGGGGTGAGGGTCGGGACCCTTTAAGCACAGCCCTCGGCTAGCCTGAGACAGCATCTCCACGCTCTAAGTCCTCCTCTGATGCCCTGCCGGCACTGCTTCCGGCCATCCTTAAGCCCGGTTCAGGGTCCACTTAATGTGGACATGCTAGTTCGAATTAGCAAAACGCTAATTTGCACTAGTTTTTTAGTCTGGATCCGTTAGTTCGAATTAGCTTAGTTCGAATTAACTAATTCAAACTAAGTTAGTTCGAATTAACGTTGTAGTGTAGACATACCCTAAGATACAAGTCCAGAGCCAACTTCCAACAGGGCATTGCCACATGTGTGCACCTGTGTATTCCTAATCAGCTGTTGTTCACCTTGCCAAGAGTTCTTGCAGATAGAGAACAGTGAGCTGTATGGTCATATTTCAATCAGACGTCACACTAGGCTGGGGGCAGGGAACTAGTGGGAAGGTTTGGGGGAGTGGGTTCACAGGCAGAGAACAGCCAGGCAGGTGAATCTGGGGAGCAGGACCTTGGGCATGGGGTAATCACGCCAGATGGGATCTGGAGGGCAGTATCCATAGGCAGGAAACAGCCAGGCTGAGGGGTCCTAGATGAATCTGGGCGGCGGGGGTTCAGGCAGGAGCAGCCAGGCTAGGGGAGATCCTAACAGAGGCAGTCTGAAGGATGTGGATCTTGGGAGGCCCAGTCAGCTCTCGGGGTCTCAGACTGACTCTCTCCCTAGGGGCTGGAGGAGGACCTAGGCTATGTGGTGGGTGACTGCCTGCTGGCTGCTGCCTTCCTGTCCTACATGGGGCCCTTCCTGTCTGGCTACCGCGACGAGATGGTTTCACAGATCTGGATGAAGCAGGTGTGTGAAAGCTGCCTGGGTGGGGGAAAGGCCCTGGACACAGTCACCAAGTTTTCCCCCTTAGGCCCCGGGAGCTCAGGTTAGCCTGGTGATTCAATGCTCTGTGCCTACAGATCCGGGAGCTGCAAGTTCCGTGTTCACCCAGGTTCACCTTTGACAGCTTCCTTTGCAACCCCACCATTGTGCGCAACTGGAACCTGCAGGGACTGCCCTCCGACGCCTTCTCCACTGAGAACGGGCTCATTGTCACGCGGGGCAACCGGTGAGCAGATCTAGCTGGCTATGCACCCCCTGGGCTGGCCTGCCAACCGTGCTTTGCCAGCCTGGTGTGCCCACTGAGCAAATCCAGGACAGCCTGCCTGCCATGCTTTGCCAGTAGGGTCTGCCTGCTGCACAAATCCAGCTTGCCAGCTTGCTGAGTACTGCCGCCTGCTGTGCAAAACTGGCCCAGCCTGCCCAACAGGCTCTGCTTACCAGGCCTGCTCACTAGGCCTGCCTGCTGAGCCCTGCCAGCCGGGTCTGTCCACTGTGCAAGTCCCAGTCCAGCTTGTCCCCACATGCTGCTATCTGGGTCTATCCATCCTGCCCTTCCACCCCAGCCTGCCTACCACGCTCTGCTGACTTGGTCTCCCTGCCAGGCCCTGTAGCCTGGTCTACTCAGTGGGTGGGCATGGACCAATAAAATCTGTCAGTCCAGTGACCGCAGCCACATGCATCAAACCCTGCCTGCCCCATACAGTGATGCTGCAGCACTGTGCTGACAAGAACACAGGTTAGACCCTGGATCTCCTGCATGCACACCGCATTGCCACACAGTTCCTGGCCCCACCCACTGCTCTGCCCTGGCCCAGACAAAGGATCCCGATGCACTTCGCAGGCAGTGGTTAATTGTCATTTCTTCTTCAAGAGATGTCCCCTGTAGGTGCTCCATCTGTTGGTGTGCCCCGTGCTGTTGATCGGCGTCTTTAGAGCAGTGTCCTCGGGACTGCACATCCTCAGTGCACTGGTACCACACTTGCACAGCCCCTTCCCCCCAGTTCCTTTTCTACCTTCCCCAGCCAGAGACAGAGCTCTGTTGCACTCCTCAGTCAACTTGGTTCTTTGTTTATTCTCTAGATAGATAAGTAGTTCAGTGTTTTCTTCTTAGATAGCTTTAGGTAGTTAGTAGTTTTCCCCTTTTCTCCTTAAAAAAAAGGTTTCTTTTTTCCCCTTTTTTGTCTTATAGATAGATAGGATGACAGATTAATCAGGCTTTAAACACTGTACTTCCTTCAACGACACTATCCCCATCTCTGGGGGGATTCTCTGCATTCATTGTCTGGAGGAATCCCATATCCCCCAAAAGTGTTCCCATTGCTCAAAACTCAAAGCTCAAGCTCATTGGGACAGAGACCTTTGTCTCAAGCTTATGTTGTTTGAGAAATCATTACGCCCTGCCTTACATCCAGGGCCCAAATCTGAAACCTCCCCAGACCACCATGGAGAGAAATCCCGCCAAAAAGCACTCCTCGTTGGTGATGCAGAATACCCTACCACAGAAACGGCACTCTCCAACCATTTCAGTGCTAAAGTCACCTACTGTGCCATGTCTCAGCACATATGACATACTGGGCATCTCAAGTACCTTCTGCACCATGACTAAATCCAGTGTGCGCAGACCTCACTGCATTCGGCACTGTCTGGCACCGATGCTGCTGCACCAAAGCACAGATACCACCTTCGACACCCACTGCTCCAGCCACACCCATCACCAGCACTGTGGACTCGCTGCCAGTCTCCCTAACCTGATCTATGTACACAAATACAAAATTCCTTTGATGCAGCCTACCTTGGCACCATCTACTCAAGCACTGCAATATACTCCCCATAGAGACCTCTTAGTCTCTTCAACTTTTAATTCTCCTTTTCTCAACACCAACTTTTCACCAGGCACTCTGGCACCACACCATTCTCTCTCCCAGCTCAGTTCTCTAGTGAGGACAATGATGATGATGTGGAGGTAGTTTTCTCCCTTTAGAACTCTCCCTTCCCTGAACACTTCATTTACTCCACATGGTACCTCAGTGTATCTCTGCTCAAGAGTTAGAATGCTTGGAATCTGTCTGGTGAGTTCTACTTCATAGCAGAGCTCAGAACACTCGCAAAACATATGCACAAAACTGGAAAAGATTCTCTCTCTGGTGCTCTGACAAATGAGTTCCTCCAATTATGACACCCCTCTCTACGATCCTTGAGTACTTATTACATCTCAAACAAGCAGACCTCACCCTCAGCTCCATTAAAGTACATCTTGTTGCCATAACTATGTTTCATCTGAAGATAGATGATACATCAATATTTGCATATCCAGTCACTAAGAGATTTGCTTGAAAGGTCTCCAAGCACTTTACCCAGGTATCAGACCTCCACTTGAATCCTGGGATAGTCACTTAGTTTTAAATGCTCTCACACACCCACCCTTTTAACTGATAGCGACTTCCTCGCTCTTCCTCGCTCTTACACAACATTCCTTGTTACCATCACATCAATTAGACGAATGGGAGAAATTGTTGCACTCCTGGTGGACCTTCCATACATAATCTTCTTCAAAGACAGTGACTCTCTGCACCCACGCAAAATTCCTACCTAAGATGCATTTTTCCTTCCACTTGAACCAAACCATACACCTTCCTACATTTTTCCCCAAGCCTCATGCCAACTTATTTAAGTCAACAATGCACACACTGGACATACACAAAGCATTCTTATACATTGGACAAAACCATTTAGGTCCTCCTAACAGCTTCTAACAGAGGTGGAATATCTGTGATTTAAATCAAGGCTCTGGGATATATCCTGTGTTAGAATGGGTAGGAGTCCTTTTTTCCAAGCTTCAGTTCAAGCAAAGATCCTCCAGAGATAAGAAGCCATATTGAAGACCAATTTGAGGCATTTTCAGGTCCTTTTATATCCTCAGCCGTGTGGAGGAGTTCCCATTCTTTTCTGAGGAAAAATACAGCTAAAAAATAGAGTTTCTTATATTGGTGAATCAGCTGTTCATGCACAACTCAGTTCTTTGCAGGCATGGCCCACATTCCAAATTGAAGCTTGCAAAAAGTCCATTCAGTGTAGTTAGGTATCTCCCATGCTCCATTGTTTATTGAATGTTTCTTGATGGGCCACTCAACCTGAATAGCCTTTTCCAGACACACTGGCCAGCTATTTTGGGCATTACTTCAGGAGCTGACATGTCAAATAAAGACACACAACTAATGTTCTGATCTTCAAGTACAGAAATAATATATGCACACAAACAATGTAACAGTAACCAGCAAGCCTTAAGCTTTCCATAGACACCTCTGTTGGTTCACTTTGTACAAGATTTGGGGCAAACCTATAACAGTGGTTGCAATAATGATCTGTAAAGACAAATCACAATCCAATAATGTCACGCTCTCACCCTAGTTGTTTTCCAAATGCATGGCGGGCAGAGGGGTGAACACTGGGTGCTGGTTGATACATGGAAGCTAGGGGAGATCCCAGCATGTGGCTGTACATCCTGTTGAACTGCTCTGTCCTTGTTGCCAGGTGGCCACTGATGATTGACCCACAGTGCCAGGCCTCCAAGTGGATCAAAAACATGGAGGCTGCTAAGGTGAGCAGCAGTTCCAGTGGGAGACAGGGCTGGGGTTCCCTTGCCTGGGAGGACGGCTGATCAGAGCCACAGTCCCTGTTAGGTCCCACCCCTTTATCACTAGCTGTGCCACCAGGTGCTCTTTCATTTGTTCTCTGCACTCACTCCTGGGTCTGGCTGCCATCCTGGCTCCCAGGTGCTAGCAGTTCATAAGGGCTGAGGAGCTCCAATGCATTGCTGGCTGCTCACCCCGCTCCTGGCACCCCCAACAGGGTCTGAAGATCATTGACCTGCAGATGAGTGACTACCTGCGGGTACTGGAGCACGCCGTGCAGTTTGGCTCGCCTGTGCTGCTGCAGAACGTGCAAGAGGAGCTGGACCCCTCGCTTGCCCCTATCCTCAACAAGTCTGTTACTAGAGTGGGTGAGGCCAGGCCCTCTGCTGCGGAGAGAGCAGGGATTGGGAGCCAGGACACCGGGATTCCCTCCCTGGCTCTAGCGGTATTTGCAGGAGCTGGTGGGTTAGAGCAGTGGGGCTGGGAGCCAGGACTCTTGGGTTTTCTCCTGGGCTCTTTGGCTTGGGGAGGGGGGAGCTTGTGGGTGAGAACAAGGGGGCTGGGAGCCAGTACTCCTGTATTCTCTCTCTGGCACTGGGAGGTTAATTGGGTGCAGTGGTTAGGGAGCTGACCTGCTCAAACCCCAGGCAGGACCCAGTGGCATTTGGGGGGACCTGACTGCCCTGTGTGCATGACAGGTGGTCGCCTGCTCCTGCGGCTGGCGGATAAGGAGGTGGAATACAGCCCCGACTTCCGTTTCTACTTGACCACTAAGCTGTCGAACCCCCACTATACCCCAGAGACCTCCTCCCAGACCACCATCGTCAACTTCGCTGTCAAGGAGCAGGTGCAACTGGGCCTTTTGTGGCAGGGGGTTATTGGGGAGCAATGAGAGAAAGGAGCTAGGGGTGGTGGGAGAGAAGGGTGTTGGAGGACAGGGATGGGCAAGCCCTAACTTGATGGCTCTGCAGGGCTTGGAGGCCCAGCTGCTGGGCATCGTGGTGCGGAAGGAGCGTCCTGAGCTGGAGGAGCAGAAGGACTCGCTAGTCCTCAACATCGCTGCCGGCAAGAGCAAGCTGAAGGAGCTAGAGGATGAAATTCTAAGGTGGGACCAGGGTGGCCAGTTACACAGGGAGCCCTCACCCATTGATGAAATGCAGCCATCGTTGGGGTAGGGCTGCTGGTTATATGGGGGACACCTCACCCCACACTGAGATACAGCCACCTCTAAGGCAGGGCAGTTGGTCATTCCCTGCCCCTCCCCAAGCCAGCAATTTCTGCTCTAGGACTGCATGGGAGCTAATACCCCATAAGGGACAGTCCTGCATCCCATTCCCCACCCCCCTGAGCCAGCCAGCCAGTCTCCAGCCTGGGGCTGGGTGTCACTGAAGGGTGGAGGAGTCACAGGCCCCTTGCACCCCTATCCGCAATTAGCTGTGACTTTCAGCCAGCCGGTAGAACAGGTGGTTTATTAGTAAAGAGGGACAGCACAGGAACCAGAAGCAGTCAGTATAATCCATCTTGAGGAGACGGGGCCCACAGCCTCTCCTTGCACCCCAAGCCAGCTAAGACTGACCCACTCCCAGCAGCCTGGTCCCAGTTCGTCCTCCCCCAATCCAGGCCTCTCCTCCCACCTTTGTCCTGCTTCCCAGGCATAAGGTGTCACCTGGTCACTCCCCTCCTGGGCTCAGGCTGCAAAGGCCCTCAGCCATTGTGTACAGCAAGAGGTTCCCAAACTGCAGTTCCCATCACCATCTAGGTATTGGTGCAGTATTCAGGGAAATACAGGCACGCACATGGGGTTACTACAGGACAGTAGAAATCTTATGCAACATAACAAGGGAAATAAAATCCCCACTTCATCACATCAGGTGGGAGTTGGTACCCTGCCAAGGGGACAGGCCCCATTCCCCATCTCCTGAACCAGCCAGTTCCTGCCCTGGGGCAAGGATGGGAGCCTGCACCCCCTAAAGAGGACAGACTGTGCTCTGTTCTCTGTCTCTTATTCAGCCAGTCCCTGCCTGGGGCAAGTTGGGAGCCAGCACCCCCTCAATGGGAAGTTCTGGCTGGCAGGAGTTGACCCTTCCATGAGAGCTGCTTGCTCTTGGCCATGCGGCACTCAAGGGCTGGCCTGTCCCTTGCCCCCATAGGCTGCTGAACGAAGCCACTGGCTCACTGCTAGATGATGTGCAGCTGGTGAACACACTGCAGACCTCTAAGGTCACAGCAAGTGAGGTGACAGAGCAGCTGGAGACCAGTGAGACCACGGAGATCAAGATTGACACTGCCCGGGAGGTGAGGAGGCAGGACCCTGGTGCGGGCAGGGGGGTTCTGTCTGGGAACTTCCACACCCTATGGTGTGTCTCTGCTGCTCTGTGTCCCTTGCCCATCTGCCCCTTCTTCTTCGTTCTGGCTTGCTGGCAGTGCCAAGCTGTGCCCAGAGAAGGGGGCCCTGCTGCGCAGCTCACCAGGCCCAGTGCTGGATAAAGGCTGGCTCAGCAGAGACCCATGGCTGACCTGTGCCACTGTCCCAGCTTGTGGGGCTGCAGTGGGGACGCTCTGAGCTCCAGGCCCCTCCCAGCACATAAGGGCTGCCCTGTAGTTATCCAGCCCTGACTCAGGCCAGCTGCAGATGTCCAGATGCAGCATGGGCACCTCCTTGGAGTGCCGCACAGGTTGACGGGTGCTGTACCCCCACCAAGGCCTACAGGCCCTGCGCCCAGAGAGCCTCCATTCTCTTCTTCGTCCTCAACGACATGGGCCGCATCGACCCCATGTACCAGTTCTCCCTGGATGCCTACATTGATCTCTTCAACTTGAGCATCCAGAAAAGCCACCGGAGCTCCAAGCTAGAGGAGAGGATTCGCTACCTGAATGAGTACCACACCTATGCCGTCTACAGGTACAGGGGTTCCTCTTCCTATTCCATGTACAAGTATGGGAGTTCCCTTCCTACTGCAGGTACAGGGGTTCACAATCCTACGCTGTGTACAGGTTTCCTACCTGTTACAATTACAGGGATCCCCCTTCGTATGCTGGGCATGGGGTTTCCATGGGTACCAGAGCACCGGGATCCCTTCCTATGTCCTGGGGCGTGGAGATCCCATTACCATACCCCACCCAGTGTGAGGGGGAAAGGAGAATGGTGCCTGGCCCTGTAGACCGTGTGTGGATTCTGCACTGTGCATCCCAGAGGTAGCAGAGAGAAGGGGAGAATGTGCCGTCTGGTGCAAGCCTTGGGAAATGCACACGGGAGGGAAGAAGGGATCCTGCTGCACCACTGGGTTAGCGCCTCTGCTCCCTCCCTAGATACACCTGCCGTGGCCTCTTTGAGCACCACAAGCTGCTCTTTAGTTTCCAAATGTGCGCCAAGATCCTCGAGACGTCAGGCAACCTCAAGATGGATGAGTACAACTTCTTCCTGCGGGGGGGCCTGGTGAGTGCAGGCAGGGTGCTCATTGGATGTGGGGGAGGCAATGCTGCCTAGGCTGGCCATCAATCTGCCTCCCAATCAGGACGTGTTCTTCTCCTTCCTGGAGGCCTCCTTTCCTCCCCGTTGGGGAACAGGACTGGAGCCCCCTCTGCTGTCTATGGATTCACCCTGAAATGCAGCTACTTCTGGGGTGGGCAGGACAACTATTAGCCCAAAGAATGGCTGCTGCCTGTGAAAGGAGGGCTGAACCCAATACCCAAGGGTGGCACTAGGGGGCGTTGTGTAGCAGGGAGGGGTCAGGTTTTCAGCAGGGGGTTCTTTCCCATGATAAGCAGGGCTGGCCTCAGGGTGACGTTAGGAGCGGCTGTGGGATAGGGAGTGGGGTAGGGGCTCAGAAGAGGTTGCTCTTCCCTGGCAGGCAGGTCTGGCTCCAGAGTGGTCCTTGGGGGTACTGTAGGGTAGGGAGGGTGTAGAGCAGGGGTGGGGAACCTCAAGCCTGAGGGCCAGATGTGGTCCCTGGCTTGCCTGGATCCAGCCTTCAAGACTGAGAGCCACCCCAGCATTGAGGAGCCCACGGTGGCATTCTAGCCTCTTTGCTGTCCCACCGCAGGACTGGAGCACACAAAATTACTAGGCTGGGCCCCCCTGGCTCTGGTGGGGAGTGTCTTTCTCCAGAGTTGGGGGCCATGTGAGTGAGGGTTGGGGTTTTTTGCTTCTCACTTGTGTGTGGCCCCTGACTGATTTTTCTGTGGGTCAGCGGTCCCCGATCCAAAAAAGTTCCCCACCTCTGGTGTAGGGGCTCAGCAGGGGGCACTCTCCCCTGGCAGTCTGGGCTGGCCCCAAGATGGCAATAAGCCACTTAGGGATGTTTTAGAGCAGGAAGTGGGGCAGAGGCTCAGCAGGGGGCACTGTGCTGCTGGAGCGGCCATTGAACTGTGAGCTCTAGCCCAGCAGTGTTGCCCCTGTGGACAGTATCTTTACCAGGTGGGGCAAAAACCCCAGCGTCCTGGCCATTTTTGCCTCCTGAACCTCTGCCATTTGCCTACTGTCCCCTCCCCCTGCGGGCTTCCTGCCATCTGTCTGCCATGGCCCCTGATACCCTCCGCTGGACAGGGCCACGGGACCAGGTTCTGGGATCTCGGGAGATCTCTATTTCCAGCTGCCCCCGCCCTGTCACCTGAGCCAGCCCTGGTGCCCAGCCCACACCCTGCTGTGTGAAGCCAGGTCCCTGAGGGAGCTTGCTGCTGTACCAAGGCTCCAACTGCTGGGTGCTGGTAGCTGGCTGCTTGCAGGCATGAGACCCACACCCACTCATACTCCATGGAGAGCCCTGCCCATCAGCAGTGTCTGGCAAGGCAGAGGAGTGCAGGGTGCTTCTTCTTTGGGTAGTGTCCCTGTGGGTGCGCCACTCTAGGTGTCGGGCTCATCCCGGCGCTGCAGGTCAAAGATTCATCAGCTGTGGTTCAGCTGGTCCGTGCATGCGCTGCCACGGCACATGCCCTTCATGCCATTTCTGAGTCTGCATGCGGTCCAGCTCCTGCCAGTTTCTCCTAACTGTTCATGGTCACAGGTGGAGTGAACTCCTTCCTCTCAGTCTGACTAGAGATATCTTTAAATCTGTAAATAATTAGTTCAAAGTTAGTCTTTAGTCATAGTTTTAGTTGTTACCTTACTGTTACTTTTATAGTTCGTTTAAAAAAAATTAAAATTAATTCTTCTTGTTTCTTCTAATTAGATAATATATCGTTATATCTAGTGTTAGATTCCAGTTTTTTGTTAAGTTAATTGAAATGCCGAGGTCTCCTGGTTTCAAAAAATGTGCCACATGCCGCAATGCAGTGCCGGCATCTGACGGACATGTGAGCTGTATTAAGTGCCTGAACGAGGGTCATATCTCTCAGAAATGCCCACACTCTTCAAAACTGACGGCACATGCGAGATGCGACTGCAAAATGTGCTTATAAATGCTCCTGTTCAGTAAGGCACTACAGCCCACTGAGAGCAAACCCTCCAGATATCTGGCGCCCCCAGGAAGGACATCTGCAAACAATAAGTCACTCCCCCGCCACTCATCCTTTGCTCAGATAAGTGTGGGTGATAAGCTGGGGATAGCTGGCTCAACCATCAGCTGCCATGCTCATAAGCAGAAGATGAACTGTAGTGTCTCAGAGCCGAGTCTACTCTTCATAGGGAATCTGCACCGGCATCGGCCACTGTCCCAAGAGCCAACTTAGCACCCGTGCCAACAAAGCAAAGCTCAAGGGCACTGGCCAGGTTGGCACTGATGTACCAGTTACAGCACTGACACCTGCAATACGACCAACACTGAGTCTGTCAGCACCGAGTGCTCAGGCACCGCCCACGGCACTGCCCACAAGCCCTACAGACACCTCGAGCTTGGCACTGAGTCCACTGGCATCGAGCCAAATGGCACCGAGCTGAACGGCACTGACTAAGGCGGCATTGGGCTCATGCGATGCACTAGCACCATCCCCCACACATTCGGTTCCTGCATCGGTACAAGAAGTATCTCATAAGCGTAGATGATCCTCCCCGGTATCACGGAAAACTACGCATAAGTCATGAAGGATAATGACGCCTTCTAGCCCAGAACCATCTGTCTTCTCACCTCAGCCTTCATCCCCAGCTTCGGTGGTCTCGGTACTATCACAACATGACAGTCGCGCCAGCCACTATCTCAGGTGCTCAACGCAAAACTCACCCTCGCCACAGCACCACCACCGACGTTCACAGTCTCCATCATATTACAGAGGAAGATCTCATTCACCTAGATCACACACGATCCTCTTGCTCTAAATATTACCATGTAACTGAGAGATGATACTCTCTTGAATACTCTCCAGCTCAGCACTACTACGATCGATATCACTGACACCGTCACTCCTACAATTACTCTCATTCCACGTCTCCGCAATACCATCGACGACGTTCACATAGCAGTGTCAGATTACCAACACTGCCTCAACCATCCACAAGACCACTAACTCCCTCAGGAGATACACCTGCTCCAGTATGCCAACCGGAGGCACCACAGACATCTACTTCAGAGCACACCCAATTTCAAGTGGAGTCTTCGACTGACCAGTCTTCCTCCTCCCTGGACGATGCAATCTTCCCTGGGGATTCTTCCCTGGTAGATGATATTAGGCAATTTCACGACCTCTTCAGAAGGGTAGCGGAGTCACATGAGGTACAACTGGGCGGAGTGCAACAGAAGCAACACCGGCTTCTGAAGAATCTTCAACCGTCACAGAAGAATAGAATGACATTGCCATTAGATGATACAATTCTGGAAATTGCAAATGACATTTGGCAGACACCAGCTTCCTCCCAAGCAACACATAAGAGGGTGGACAAGAAGTATTTTGTTCCTTCTAAAGGAATGGAATTTTTATTCACATACCCGCAACTGAGCTCGGTTGTCAACGCTACCCAACAAAGAGTTAAAACCCCACCGTTCAGAAATGCTTCCTCTTATAAAGATGCAAAATGTTTAGACCTCTTCGGAAGGAAGGTTTACTCGTCCACCGTGCTAACTTTGCGGATGGAAAATTATGCTGCCCTCCTCTCCAATCACCACTTTGATAATTACAAAAAGTTGATGACGCTTCTAGAACACCTGCCTGAGGACACACGTCAAATATTAAAATCAGTGGTTCAGGAGGGCTATACTGCCTCAAGGGCAGCTTTACAAATCTCCTTAGACATCGCTGACACAGCGGCTCGCACCACAGCAACATCAGTGGTAATGTGAAGATCCTCCTGGCTCCAGATGGTGTCAGTGCCTAAAGAACTACAGGCAAAAGTAGAAGACTTGCCATTTGACAGACAGAGTCTGTTTGCTGAAAATACCGACCAAGTCCTACACTCAGACAAGGGCTCGAGGACGACTCTGAGGACTCTCGATATGTATACACCACTATACTGCCGCAAACGCTATATGCTCTATTACAGGCAACGACCGTTTTCATATGCCACACCTAGATACAAGCAATATGAACCCCAACCATGGGAGAAACCTCACCAGCAGAAACGACGTCCACAGACGAGTAGGGCACCTAACCTTCACAACAACAAGCAGCCAGTTTGATGGTCTGATCGAGGGACTGTAGACCATTCCCCTAAAATCTCAACCAGAATTGCAAAAGCTTTTTCACCATCGTTTACAACTGTTTCAACAAAGGTGGTTCGCCATCACTACCGATCGTTGGGTCCGAGAGCTAATAACATCAGGCTACTCTATACCGCTTCTTTCTCTTCCCCGTACCTCTCCCCCACCCCCGTCCCTCATCAGGGACACATCTCACTAGGCTCTCCTAATGCAGGCGGCTCTGCGTCTCATAAACATCGGGGCAGTGGAAAGAGTGCCCGAACAATTTCAGGGCAAAGGTTTTTATTCTCGGTACTTTCTCACCGAGAAAAAATCAGGGGGCTAGAGACCGATTCTGGACCTTCAACCGCTCAATCGATATCTACGGAAACACAGGTTCAAGATGGTGACATTAGCTTCTATCATTCCAGCCATAAATACGGGAGATTGGTTTACATCCCTCAATTTACAGGATGCTTATTTCCATATAATGATACATCCTGCATGCAGACGCTTCCTCAGATTTGTCATAGGCACACAGCACTTCCAATATAGAATCCTTTAATTCAGCCTATCGGCCGCACCCAGGCTCTTCTCCAAGACACTATCGGTAGTCGCCGCATATCTGCATCATCACGACATAATGATATTTCCATACTTGGACGATTGTCTAATGAAGGCACCCACTTACGACCAGGCATTAAGGGCCACCAACATCACAAGGGAGTTATTCGCAGCCCTAAGCCTCGTAATCAATACCCAGAAGTCCTCTTTCATGCCCCAAAGGTCCCTCAAGTTCATTGAGGCACGACTAGATTCTACAACAGCCACGGCCTATCTTCCTGTGGCCAGATTTCACAAGATACGAGACCTCATTCATACGATCTCTATCAGCCTCAGAGTCTTCATACTCACCTGCTTGCAACTCATGGGGCATATGGTGGCCACGACTTACATAGTACAACACGCGATGCCTAGAGCACTGGGTAGCTTCAATCTACCAGCCGGGCAACCAGGATGTTCACAGGCTAGTGACGGTGCCCCTAATCATGCAATGCTCCCTGGTATGGTAGACTTCCTCCACAAACATGCTTACAGGCATTCCCTTCCACTGTCTACAACTGACCATACAAATTATGACAGACTCTTTTGGGGTGGGGAGCTCATTGCGCAGGAGAACATGCGCAAGGATGGTGGACCGCGACAGAAGTCAACATATCAATCTTCTGGAGCTCAGGGCAGTATTCAATGCCTGCAAAGCATTCTTACCCACGATTTGTGGCCATACAATTCAAATCCTTACTGACAACACCACCACAGTTTACTATATCAACCGTCAAGGTGGAGCCAGGTCGAAATCCCTTTATGCAAAAGCCATACGGCTATGGAACAGGTGTGTTCACCAAGGCATCAGCATCATTGGTACATACCTACCAGGCAAGGACAATACCATTGCCAGCATCCTCAGTAGGCATTTCTCTCCCCAGCACGAGTGGGAACTCAACCACGACGTAACACGCTTTCTCTTCCAACGATGGGGGCACCCCACTATAGATTTGTTCACAACACACGGATACTCAATGCGAAGTATCCGAAATACTACTTCAGAGCAGGACTGGGACCAAAGTCCCTCGGGGACCCATTCCTGCTATATTGGAGTCGCCACCTACTCCACACCTTTCCGGCAATTCCACTTCTTCCGAAAGTACTGGAGAACATAGCTATGGACAGGGCCACGGTCATACTTATAACCCCGTTTTGGCCCAGGCAGACGTGGCTTCCACTTCTTCTACAAATGTCCTTTCGACCTCCATACCATTTGCCAGAATGACCTGACTTGCTAAGTCAACGAGGATGCTCCATGATATACCCCCAAATCGATCGACTACACCTATCAGCGTGGCTCCTAGCTGGTTCCACCGAGCGGAAGTCATCTGTTCTCAGGAGGTGAAAGGTGTTAATGCACAGTAGACACGACTCCACACGAATGTCTTACCTTTATCAGTGGCTTCGTTTTTATTCTTGGTGCATAGATAGTAGCCTCAATGCACTGTCCATCCCTATCCATCATATCCTGGACTATGTACTGCACCTCCAGCAGTCGGGACTGGCGTTGCCATCCATCAGGGTTCATCTCTCGGCGATCTCTGCCTTCAGATAACTGATAGAAGGTTACTCAGTATTTGTTCATCCCATGACCAAACGATTTTTAAAAGGCCTTGCAAATCTATACCCTCCGTGCAGAAAACCCCCTGCGTTGTGGAACTTGCAGCTGGTTTTGGACACTCTAACGTACCCACCATTTGAACCCTTAGACACCTGCGACATGACCACACTCACAATGAAAGTCATCTTCCTTCTAGCTATTACATCGGCACGGCGAGTAGGTGAGCTGACCACTGTCTCAACTGTCCCACCTTATACTTTGTTTACCAATCAGGGAGTAATAGTATGATCCCACCCTAACGTCTTATCAAAAGTGAACTCGGAATTCCATGTCAACGAGCCCATAATACTTCCAACCTTCTATCCCAAACCACAAACTTCTGGCCATGAATCCCAGTTACATATTTAGACGTGCGTAGAGCGTTGTCTTTCTACCTTGAGAGAACACGCCCCTTCCGACAGTCACAACATCTGCTACTATGCACAGACAGACGAACCATGGGCCAGCCCTTGATGTCGCAATGTATTTCTAAACTAATTGTCAAATACATCGCACGATATTATTCAATACGCAATAAACCAATACCTACCTCGATGAACGCTCACTCCACTAGGGCAATGGCCACATCGATGGCCTTCCTCAAAGGCGTCCTGCTGCAAGATATCTGCCACACGGCAACCTGGTCTTTGGACATAACATTTGCAAAACGTTATGCAATTGAGACTATCATTCGGGACTCAGCACTGGCCTCCGCAGCACTCTCCTCAACACAGACATCTTAGCTCCAATCCCACCACCGTAGACCAGGTGACTGCTCTGTATTCACTTAGAGTAGAGCACCCACGGGGACACTACCCGAAGAAGAGGAAGTTACTCACTTTGTGCAGTAACAAGGGTTCTTCGAGGTGTGTGTCCCCATGGGCTCTCCACGACCCGCCCTCCTCCCTGCTTCAGAGTCTTTTCTTTATGTCTTTCAGGGTGACCCAATTAGGAGGAACTGGCGGGAGCTGGACCGCATGCAGACTCAGAAACAGCATGTAGGGCACGCAATGCCGCTGCACATGCACGGTCCGGCTGAACCATGGCTGATGAATCTCCAACCTGTGGTGCCAGGGTGAGCCTGACACCTAGAGTGGAGCACCCACAGGGGGACAAACCTCAAAGAACCGTCATTACTGCACTAGGTGAGTAACTTCCTCTTGGCTCAACCCCCTCCCCTCTCTGCAGGTGCTGGACCGGGAGGGGCAGATGGACAACCCCTGCAGTGGCTGGCTGGCCGACACCTACTGGGACAACATCACTGAGCTAGACAAGCTCACCAATTTCCATGGCATCATGAACTCCTTCGAGCAGTACCCACGGGACTGGCACCTCTGGTACACCAACGCCAAACCCGAGAAAGCTATGCTGCCAGGTCAGCCCGTCTGTCTGCCGTGGGAGGGTTGAGGGCAAAGGAAGATCCAGAACTCCTGGGTTCTCTCCCTGGCTCTGGGAGAGGAGTGGGGGCTGATGGGTTAGAGCAAGGGAGCTGGGAGCCAGGACTTCTGGGTTCTCACCCCAGTTCTGAGCAGGTAAGTCCAACACAGCGACAGTGAAGCCAGGCGGTTTCCTCTATGCCTGTGGAGCCCCAAGCATGGTGGCACTCTGCATGCTGCTCCATGCCCAGCAGTGATGCCAGGCAGGGGCAATGTGGGGGGCATCACAGCCATCTCCTTCCTGGTTCCCTCAGGCTCCTCAGGAGGCCCCCAATAATGTGATGCCTTGGGCAGATCCCTGTGCACCTGGCCCTGCTCAGGGAGTTGGCATAGAGCTGTCCCACCAGCAGTCTCCCGTTCCCATATCACCCCCTGCAGGCGAGTGGGAGAACTCCTGCAATCAGATGCAGAGGATGCTGGTGGTGCGGTCCCTGCGGCCAGACCGTGTGGCATTCTGCGTCACCTCTTTCATCGTGTCCAACCTGGGCTCCCAGTTTATCGAGCCGCCTGTGCTCAACATGAAGTCGGTGAGTCAGGGAGGAGGGCCATGCTTTGCTCTTAACACCCTCCCCCCAGGCAAAGGGCTCTGCCACCGGCAAACAGAGGTGGGAGTCTGTGGAACTCCTTGCTACTGGATGCCTTTACATGGGAATGCAGGATCATCCTCTTTCAAATGCATGCTGCAATTAGGGCAGTAAAACCATTGCCCCAATGCCCAGACAGGGAAACAAGGACCCCTCCCCCATGTGCCCCATTGTTCCTCAGAAATATCCACTACAGGAAACTGGTGCTGGCAGGATCCCAGGAGGCACGGCCATGGGGGCAGGGAGGAGGCGGTATAATGGGATAGATGGGCCCGTGGGGCTGAGCCAGGGCAATAAGGGTACCTCTACACAGCAGCGAATAACCGACATTACTCTGAAATAACAAAATACATGCACTACAAGCCTTTATTTCAAAATAACGTTGAGCTGGAGGAATTCTTATTCCAACTCATGGTAACCCTCATTTCTTCTTCAAATGATTGCTCATGTCCATTCTATGTAGGTGAGCACGCACTGCGTGTACATGTAGTCAGAAGCTTTTCCCTTTCAGTATCTATTGGGCCAGCAGGGGAGCCCTCTGGATTGGCACTGCTTATCAGCTAATATATATCTCTGCTAGCCCTCCATCCCCTCAGTTCCTTCTTACCGCTTGTGAGGGTTGTTGGAACATGCTTTTGCTCTTGCTCTGCAAGCGCTTCTTAGCAGTTTTACTTAGTGTTTTAGTTCTTCGTTAAAGTTTTTGCAGTTCATTGTTTTTATCTAGTTTTTAAGTAGTTGTTAAGTGTTTACTTCCGGCTGAACAATCAAGCACAGGGCTCGCTTTGCAATCCCAATGCATTTGGCGGGGCATGTCTGGGCGCCATGGCTTCAAGCCCTGCGAGAAATGCCAGAAACTTATGCCCCACAGAGACCCTCACTCAGCCTGCCTTACATGACTTGGGAAGGTTCATTTGCCTGAGGCCTTTAAAATCTGTAAAGCCTACAAGCCGTGCACCAAGCGGGAAAGAGACTTTTACTTGAAGACTATACTTAAGGATGTGGCTTTGCACTTGGCAATGGCATCTGACTCCACTCAGTCAATCCAGAGCTTACCCGTCTCAGTGTGAAGAGCACCCAGCCACTCGTGCACCTTCCCAGCGCTGCGTAGGCCTCAGCATCAGTCTTAGTCCCCAGTACCCCAGAAAATGAGGAGACAGAGCAGGGGCAGGTCCGCTCAAGTGGAGCACATGGCATGATCGAGCACTGAGCCTGGACCATTGCCGTCGGACCAACACCACTCTAGCCTGCAACAAGTTTCTAACCTGATGGGTGACTTCCCAGAGCCTTCTTCCTCCCCAGCCTCGGCACCGGGTCCACCCAAAGAGCACGAGCTGGGACAGCTCTGGCCATTGGCCCCAGCACCAAGTGCTCCGGGTCTGAAAGTAAAGAGACATCACTGCTCTGCCCCAGCGCCTACAGCTTCAGCCCTGATACCAGGTGCACTGCCCTCAGCCTCAGCACTGCCTGCAGCCTCCACTCCTGTCTGTGCACCGGCACTGCACCCAGGACTGGTACAGGGTCATTGGGTGGTACCAGCAGCAGCATCGAGGCCTGTGGCTGCTGGTCCCTCTCCTCCGAGCACATCGACACCAGCACCAGCAATGCCTCCTCCTCCTCCCTGGTACTGGGGTAAGCCAGAGTTGATGTCCCAGTACATCCAACAGGAAGATCACCGGCTGCAACCATCACAGTGCCACCCTAGTCAACCTCGGAGTACTTGACTGACTCAGTGTACGTCTAGACTACCGGCTTTTGTCGACAGAAGAGCATCTAGACTACATCCAGTTCTGTCGACAAAGCAAGCTGCTTTGTTGACATGACAGTGTAGATGCAAAGGACAGTGTAGATGCAATAACGCCTTCTGTCACTAGAACTCTGTCGACAAAAGGCATTATTCCTCGAAGAATGATATTTACAGAACGCCTTCTGTTGACAGAACTCAGTGGCATTGTAGATGCAGGTATAGTTTTGTCGACAAAAGTCCACTTTTGTCGACAAAACTCTGTCGTCTAGACACACCCTCAGAGGCAGAGTTGGTATGGTCATCCAGAGGCTCCAGGCCCAGGTCCCGGCTCTGGTCCTATTCCTGGCACAAGTCATGGCACCATAGCACCTCCACACATCAGCAGCAGCAACAATGGCCCAAGCCAACTCTGGTGTCAATACTACAGCAGTCCTGGCTCCCACAAATGCAGATCCTGGCTCAGCGGCCCTTTTGGACTTCCTGGGATTACCACCAGAGCCAGGGCGTGGGGTCCTTCTAGATCGGAGTTAGTTTTCTCTGGGTTGATGGCGCCCCCTTCGGTGACTGCACTAACTTGATCCCCGATGTTGGGGTAGTCCCTTCCCCCAGGCCAGGCCTTCCTGAGACCCCCTCGGAGAGAGGGGCCTCTGCTGCTCACCCCTCCGTCATGGCCTTGTCTGCAGCCTCTCAGGCCTCCTCACAAGCCTGTAACCCGGAAGGGACAGGCATGAAAGGGTCCTCATTCTTTCTCCTCACCGCGTGAGGCTCTTGGTGAGTCTCTCCCTCCATGCCTTCCATGGACTCGAGGTCTAACCAGGAACTCCTTCATCACTTGGCTCAGAGTTTGGGAGTCCAAGCAGAGAGGGTGTTGAGAGGATTCTGACCCCACTGTTGGTATCCTACAGTCTGACACAGCAACCAGAGTGGCCTTACCAATCATCAAGACTGGCCAAAATTACAAAGACCTTCTGGCAAAACCCAGCCTCTATTCTGCCTACGGACAAGAAGGTCGAGCAGAAGTACTTTGTGTCACAGAAAGGGAATGAGGACCTCTTCTCCCACCCTCCTCCAGGGTCTCTGGTCATTCAGGTGGTGAACCAGAGGGAGAGGCAGGTCCTGCTGAGTTGCTATGTGTATATCACTTTACAGTGGGCCAGTACCACTATCAGTTTAAGGCCCTCACTTTTGGCCTTTCCCGCATGGCCCTTTGGGTCTTCATGGAGTGCATGGTCATTGTCCTGAGAAAACAGGGGGGTCCGGGTATTCCCCTACCTGGACAACTGGCTTCTTAAAGGCTGTTCCTCAGACCAGGTGCCCTGTTTTGGGAGCTGGAGCTGCTCCTGAATGTGACCAAGTCAACCCTGGTCCCAATCCAGGTGATAGAGTTTGTGGGTGCAAGCCTGGACTCTACATCAGCCAGGGCTTCCCTATCCAGGTCCTGTTTTCTGGTAATCAAGGCGGCCATCCAGGACATGAGGGCATTCCTGATGATCATGGCCAGAGCCTGCATGTGCGTACTAGGGCTGATGGCCACGTGCACCTATGTCATTCAACATGAAAGCTCCACATGCATCCACTGCAGATGTGGCTAGTGCGTGCCCATAACCCGTCCTTCCACCGGTGGGACAGAGTAGTGACAGTTCTTCCCAATGTCCTCTGCTCCCTGGATTGGTGAACCCAGGAAGAGGTGGTCTGGACTGGAGTTCCATTCTTCAGATTTCTGCCAACCATCTGGCTAGTGATGGATGCATCAGATACCGGTTGGGGGGCTCATCTGGGGATACGCGAATGCAAAGTATGTGGTCCTGGGACAACCTCTCCCTGCATATCAATGTCAGGTTGTCCTGGGACAACCTCTCCCTGCATATCAATGTCCTGCAGGAAGTCCATCTCACCTGTGCGGCTTTCCTCCCTTACCTCAGGGGCAGGACGGTCCTCATTCTCTCCAAAAATACGTTGGTGGTCTCATATATCAACAGGCAGGGTGGGGCCTGATTCCTTCTCCTGTGTCAGAAAGCCCTTCAGTTATGGGAACTGTGCATTGGGGGTGGATAGTCACCCAGTTGCCTCCTATCTCCTGGGGTCCTAGAACACTCTGGCGGACCAGCTGAGCAGGTCCTTCTCTTGCCACAAGTGGTCTATCAGAGGGGATGTGGTTCTTCGAATTTTCTGCGGGTGGGGATTTCCCCTTCTGGACCTGTTCGCCACCCGTCAGAACAGGGAGTGCCTAAGGTTCTGCTCCCTCCTGGGGCTGGGGCAGGACTCTCTGGCAGACGTGCCACTCAGTCCCTGGCCCAAGGGCCTGGTCTACGCATTCCCGCCATTCCCGTTAGTCCACAAGGTGCTTCTGCAAGTTCGAAAGTTCAGGGTGTCCCTGAGTCTCATCACACCAGCATGGCTGAGGCAGCATGGGTTCACGTCCCTTCTGAGCCTGTCCTGCGAGAGAGCAATTGCTCTCTTGCTAGACCCAGACCTTATTATGCAGGACTTTAGCAGGCTTCTCCACCCAAACCTGCAATCCCTGCATCTAATAGCATGGAAGCTCCATCGCTGACAACAGCAGAGCTACAGTGCTTGGAACCTGCTGGGTGGTAGGAGACCTTCCATTAGGGCTTCTTACCTGCCTAAGTGGAAGTGCTTCTCCGCTCGAACTACCTGGGAGGGGGTATCGCCCATGGATGTCCAGGTCCCACGGGTCCTGGACTGTCTTCTAGATCTCAGGCAACAGAGGTTATTCTCCTCCTCCTTTATACCTGGTGGCTATTTCCACCTTTCACCCAGGCTACAGGGGTAAGACCCTCTTTGCGGACCCATTGGTGAACAGGTTTTTGAAAGGCCTGGACAGGTTTTACCCCCATATCCATCAGCCCCATCCCTCAGTGGAACCTCAATCTAGTCCTGTCTAAGCTCATGGGACTTCCTTTTGAACCCCTAGAAATGTGCTCGCTGATGCACCTTTCTTGGAATGTATCCTTTTTGGTGGCTATCACGTTGGCCAGGCACATGTCCAAACTGAGGGCCCTCACTCCAGACCCCCATATACGATTTTCTTCAAAGACAAGGTCAGGTTATGCCCCACCCCATCTTCCTTCCTAAGGTGGTGTCTAACATATATCTCAGGACATTTTCCTCCCAGTCTTTTACCCCAATCCCTATGCATCGGGTAAAGAACAGGCATTATGTAACTTAGATGTCAGGAGAGCTTAAGCTTTTTATTTAGAAAGAACAAAGCCTTTCCTTAAGTCCCCGCGGTTCTTTGTAGTGATTGCAGAACGGCTGAAGGGGCAGCTGGTCTCTGCGCAAAGGATCTCATCCTGGATTATGACTTGTATTAGGAGGCGCTATGGACTGGCCAGGCTACTAGCTCCTCCCCTCACAGCCTACTCTACCAGGCCGCAGACGTCTTCTTCGAGTGCTTGTTCATGTCCATTCTGATTAGGTGTGCACGCTCTGTGTGCACTGATTTCGGAGCTTTTTCCCTTAGCAGTATCTGTCGGGCCAGCCAGGGAGCCCCTTGAAGTGGTGTTGGTGCATATATACCCCTGCTGGCCCGCCACCCCCTCAATTTCTTCTTGCCTCCGTGATGGTAGCTGGAGCGTGGGTTCAGGCTGATAGCCTTTGCCTTAACGGACTGTTTCTCTTCTCTTATTCTGTATTCATAGATAAACTTATCTGTTAAGTAGTTGTTAAATAGTGTTGATAGTGTAAATAGATTAGAAGAAGGACCAGCCTCTCCCCATCAGGCCAGGGCCACAAGGCTTCAAGCCGCGTGCCTCATGTTCCAAGCCTATGCCCTGTGGCGACCCTCACTCTTCCTGTTTGAAGTGCCTTGGAGAGGCCCACTGTTCGGATAGTTGCTCCATCTCTAGGGGTTCTTCTTCAAGTGGCCCCGTGGGTGCTCCACTCTAGGTGTCGGGTCCCGTCCCGGCGCCGCGGCTCGGAGAATTTTCATAGCCGTGTCCCGCCAGCCCGTGCATGCGCGCTCCTTCAAAGCGCTGTTCGCGCCTTTGATCAGCCGCGCGCAGGCTGGCAACCGCCAGTTCCTTTCAACCGCCTCAGGTCGCGGTCGGAGCTCCCTGTACTGTTAGATCTATGTTTTTCATTAGCGTTATTAGTTAGTTTTTTTCAGTGTAAATAGTTACTTTTAGGGTTAGTCGTGTTCCAGTCTACAGTTCTGTTGTTAAAAAAAAAAAAAAAAGTTTTTCTTCAGATCAACTCCGTTAGCGCTACGGCTAAGCGCTAAAGAAAACTGAAATTGACAAACAGTAAAAAGACAGGGGTTGCCTGGATCGGCATCCAGCCACCCCTCTTCCACTCCTAACAATGCCGGGATCCCCTGGTTTTAAGAAATGTTCAGTTTGCCGCGAAGCTATGCCGGCGGCTGACGGTCATGCCGCTTGCATAAGGTGCCTGGGTGAATCGCACGTTCCCCAAAAGTGCACCCATTGCTGCAAGCTTACCTCCAGAGCCCGCAGAGAGCGAGAATTAAAGCTCCGGATGATGTCCTTTGACAAAGCGCTGCAGCCTGATATGGTACCAGCTTCAACCGCAGCAAAAACTTCTGAGTCCAAGAGGAGAGCGGCTTCTCCTAGACGGCTAACTTCAAAGAGAGCAAAGCCGTCCCCGGCTCGTTCCCTCCCTCCGGCAGTCTCAGGGGCTCTGGCAGCCTCCAAATTGACCCCCGCGGGGTCCCGCTGCTCTACTGACCCCGGTGATAGGGGATCGCAAACGCCGAGGGCTCGGGCTGCTTCAGCGCCGGCTTCGGCGGCACCGGCTTCAGCTTCGCCGGCTGGCGGTGCAGCGCTAACGTTGAAACTGACAAGCCAGCCGGTGCCGGGCTCAGAGGCATCGGCGTCAGCGGTGCGGGCTCCAGCGGCACCGCTTGTGATGGCACCGGCATTGGCGGCACCGGACCCAGCCATGCACATTCCTGACATGGCGCCACCGGCAACTTTAACCACGTCGGCACCGAGCACTCTATCGGCACCGTCAGCAGAGCAGCTACAGCTGATCTCCCCGGCACCGCTCTGTCTTCACTCTGCGCAGAGCTCCCCAGTTGCCATGGAAACTGACAGTGCCTTAATGCCTATGAAAGCCCCGATCCATGTTGCATACAGGCGGCGCGATTATAGAGACACGGTATATCTAGAAGCACGGCGATCTCGTTCACGATCTCGTTCACCGGGTCGGTCATCCAGATATGGGTCCTCTAGACGCTGCGTCTATTACATTCAACACAGTAGTGAACGTTCGTCGCGTCATTCTTCTCCGTCACGTTCTGAGCACTACTACGGGCACTACTATTGTTCGTGCGACGGTGGTACCCACCGTGAACATAGATTATCTTCACTTAGGGGATCATCCTGTAACTGTCGCTCACCAGTCACACAATACTTACCTCAACAACCACAACAGTTAACCTCACCACCTCCATCGACAAGCCAATCTGTCCAGCAGGATCAGTCCGAGCTGGAAGAAAGACAGCTGTCTGACACAGAGGATCCCAAGCCAGAAACCTCTCCAGTGGACTGCACATCTTCCTCACCAGATGAGGCAGTTTGTCCAGGTGAATTGTCTCCACCAGACGATCTAAAACAATTCCAAGACCTGTTTAAACGAGTAGCAGGCACGCAGGAAATACAGCTGGCAGATGTTCTGGTGAAAACACACCGTCTCTTAAAGAACCTCCGTCCACAGCAGCGTGCAAGGATCGCCTTACCAATTGACGAAGCGATCATGGAAGTGGCGGACGAGATATGGCAAACGCCAACTTCAGTTACTCCTACCAGTAAAAAGGCCGACAAGAAATACTTTGTGCTGACAAAGGGGTTAGATTTTCTATTCAGTCACCCTCAGCCCAATTCGTTAGTGGTTGACGCAGCACAGCAAAGGACCAAAGCGCCACAGTACAAAAACGCGCTCCCTGATAAAGACAATAAGAAGTTGGATATATTTGGTAGAAAGGTCTATTCTTCAGCCACACTTCTGTTACGTATTGCAAACTACTTGGCTTATTTATCAAATCACAACTTTGATAATTATTCAAAGCTAACGGAATTATTACATCATCTTCCTGACGCGAAGAAACCTCTATTGAAAGTGATAGTACAGGAAGGATACGCAGCATGTAGCACCGCATTGCAGATTGCAATGGACGTGGCCGACACAGCAGCACGGGCCACGGCTACGGGTATCACAATGAGGAGATCATCATGGCTTTCGTCTGTGGGAGCACCAAAGGAGATGCAAAGTAAAGTTGAGGATCTCCCCTTTGATAAGATTAAGCTTTTCGCAGCAAATACTGATGAAGTCCTCCATTCAGGCAAGAATTTCGTGCCACCCTACGTACATTGGGGATGTACACGCCCAATTTTAAGCGTAGACGCTATTACCCTTATCAGAGAAGGTACGATTTTAATTTTCCCAGACAACAGACACGCATGTCGGATAATCAGCATCCTAGGCTGCGTCTTCAACGGAAACGACCCCAACAAAATCGTGCAGTCAATCAATCTTCAGCCAAACAGCAGATTTGACTTCCCCGTCGAGGTTGCGAGCACGCTTCCCTTGGTCAATGCACAGAACGAAAATCCTCATCTCTTTCACCATCGACTAAAATCATATCACCACCAGTGGTCCAACATCACCACAGACAGATGGGTACTAGAAATGGTAAAGTACGGCCTCTCAATTCCTTTTCTCTCCATTCCCTCCTCCACCCCACCCACCCCTTCCCTTTTCAGGGACCCTTCTCACGAGCAACTACTGAAACAAGAAGTTCTTCGCTTACTCGCAATCGGGGCAATAGAGAGAGTACCCAAACAATTTTGGGGAAAAGGCTTTTATTCCCGATATTTTCTCACCCCAAAGAAATCGGGAGGCTGGAGACCCATCTTAGACCTTCGAAGGTTAAACCGCCACCTTCGGAAATGCCGATTCAAGATGGTGACCTTATCAACTATCATCCCGTCATTGAACAAGGGAGATTGGCTTGCAGTCCTCGACCTGCAGGATGCTTATTTCCACGTTGCTATTCACGTGGCCCACAGACGTTTTCTTCGGTTCCAATTAGGGAACAAACATTTTCAGTACCGGATTCTACCGTTCGGATTGGCGTGTGCCCCCCGGGTCTTCACCAAAACTATAGCCGTAGTGGCGGCTCATTTACGCAGGACGGGAGTGACAATATTCCCTTACTTAGACAACTGTCTAATCAGGGGTTCAACATATGTGGAGGCATGTCATATGGTGCAGACAGTGTCCAGCGAATTTGCATCCCTGGGCCTCCTCATAAATGTAAAAAAGTCATTACTAATTCCGTGCCAAGACCTGGTTTTTATAGGTGCACGGCTCGACTCAACCGTGGCACGGGCGTACCTACAGTTGGAGCGTTTTGTGGCAATTCAAGATCTTGTACATACTGTCACGTATGCTCCCACAATTCCTGCACGCGTATGTTTACAACTGATGGGGCGGCTTCCACCATAGTCGTACAAAATGCAAGGTTACATTTTCGTTGCCTCCAACATTGGTTGACCATGGTTTACAGTCCGGCAAAAGACATAATCCACAAACCGTTGGTGGTACCCCAACATGTTTGAGAGTCTATTCAGTGGTGGGCCAAACCGGACAATCTCCTCATGGGCATCCCATTTCATCGTCCGCAGCCTACAAGACAGATAACTACAGATGCTTCCCTCACAGGCTGGGGGGCGCACATGGACAACCTGACGATTCAGGGTCGCTGGTCAACTCAGGAAATGATGTTACACATCAACATACTCGAGTTGCGGGCGGTATGACATGCTTGCAACATTTTCAGTCCCACATACGGGATACAACTACCAGAATCATGACGGACAACATGGCAACTATGTTTTATATCAACAGGCAGGGAGGCGCCCGATCTCGTTCTTTATGTGCGGAGGCGGTCCGGTTATGGAATTGGTGTATTCACAACAACACCATCCTAGTAGCATCCTACCTTCCGGGTACCGACAACTTAGTAGCGGACTCACTCAGCAGACGTTTTCCCCACGACCACGAGTGGGAACTCTGCACAGAGGTTTTAAACCATATATTCGTACGGTGGGGGTTTCCGACAATAGACTTGTTTGCCACAGAAAACAACAGGAAATGCCCCACCTATTGCTCGAGAGCGGGAATAGGACGTCAGTCGCTAGGAGACGCCTTCCTTCTCCACTGGGGACGGATGCTGTTGTATGCCTTTCCCCCAGTCGTTCTCATACCCAAGGTTCTCGAGAAAATCAGCATAGAGGGGGCTCGAGTAATTCTTATAGCCCCAGCGTGGGCTCGTCAACCTTGGTTCTCAATGCTCCGTCAGATGTCGGCAAGGGCACCGTACCCCCTACCTCTCCTTCCAAATCTCTTGACCCAGAACAACGGATCTCTATGCCATCCGAAACCCGAGACTCTATACCTCACAGCATGGATGCTCATTGGTTTAGCAGTTTCGAACAGTGTTGTTCCCAGCGGGTCAAGAAGGTGTTGATACATAGCAAGAAAGATTCTACGCGAGCTACTTATATAGCTAAGTGGGCCAGAGTCCAGGCATGGTGTGCGGCTAACAACCTGGACCCCTATTCCACACCTTACCTCGTATATTAGAGTACATTTTGCAACTACAGGATAATGGTCTGGCCATAGCTTCCCTACGGGTACATTTGGCAGCGATTAATGCCTTTCATCACATGGACGACTCCTTTTCTATATTCACACACCCTACTACGAAAAGATTCCTAAAGGGGCTCGCGAACCTCAACCCACCCCGCAGACCCCCTCCACCTTCGTGGAACCTGGATTTAGTATTGGAAGCTCTATCTCATCCTCCCTTTGAGCCTCTAGCCACTATTCCGTTACACATACTTACCACCAAGCTTTTGTTTCTCCTAGCCCTTATTTCAGCTCGTAGGGTCAGTGAGATAGCGTTCATGGCTTCGTCTCCCTATACAGTTTTTTCTAAAGACTCAGTCACCTTGAGATCCCACCCAGCGTTTATCCCAAAGGTGTCATCTGAGTTTCACATCAATGAACCAGTGGTTCTTCCGAGCTTCTTCCCTAAACCCCATGCCTCAGCGCAAGAAGCAATATGGCATACGCTGGATGTAAGGAGAGCTTTGGCATTCTACATCGATAGAACGCGAGACTTTAGAAAAACGGACCGCTTAATAGTGTCATTGGCAAACCGTTCTAAAGGCCAACCATTGACCTCTCAACGTATTTCGAGACTTATTGTTTCATGCATATCCATGTGCCATTCTATACAAGGGAAACCCCTGCCAAACCCTCCAAAGGCCCACTCCACTAGAGCAGTTTCCACTACTACGGCCTTCCTGAAGGGAGTCCCGTTCCGGGACATTTGCAGGGCAGCGACATGGTCCTCTAATATCACTTTTATGAGACATTATGCTATAATTGACCACCTCGCTTCAGACTCTTCGGTAGCTACGGCAGTACTTAGTCGTGATCATAAAACCTAATTTCGGAGCGCTCTGGACTCTTTTTAGGTACTGCTCCGGAGTCACTGAGAGTGGAGCACCCACGGGGCCACTCAAAGAAGTTACTCACCCTGTGAAGTAACGATTGTTCTTCGAGATGTGCCCCGTGGGTGCTCCACGACCCGCCCTTCCTCCCCGCTCCGGGTTTCTTTTTTTCTCTCTTTCAGATGAGCAGTTGAGAGGAACTGGCAGTTGCCAGCCTGCGCGCGGCTGATCAAAGGCGTGAACGGCGCTTTGAAGGAGCGCGCATGCGCGGGCTGGCGGGACATGGCTATGAAAATTCTCCGAGCCGCGGCGCCGGGACGGGACCCGACACCTAGAGTGGAGCACCCACGGGGCACATCTCGAAGAACAATCGTTACTTCACAGGGTGAGTAACTTCTTCTTTCAAGCTGAGAACCAGAAAAGAGAGGGATTCTAGGCAGAAACTTTTGCTGATGGAGTCGGCCCTGCAGCCCCAGAGCGAGGACGACCCCAGTCGGTGCACAGAGCACCATCCGCAACATCTGCAGCACTGACCAGGCACCATGCAGCCTCGTTGAAGACATCCAGACACAGATTGCAGTCGCCAGCACCGAGGAGAGCCAAAGACTCCAGAGGGCGGTCAGCAGAGAGGCATGGCCATAAAGTGCGCTCTAAGGAGGGGAACTCAGCTTCAAAGGTAACAAGGAGGAGGCAGAGCCTGGGGCACAGCCAGAGCCTGGGCCCGGTGGACGGAACGGGGGACATATGATGCCCCTCCACCCCAGAGACCTTTGATGTGGCATGCAAGCTCATTGAGCTAATCTCAACAGAGGCAGATGGCTTGGTACCACAGATGCCACCTGTGCCGACACAGGCGATGAGAGGGGCTCCCCCAGCACCGTCCCCAGTGCCGACAAGAACTATGATGCCTTGGACCCTGCAGGCGCCGACACATGCATCGGCACCAACGATGATCCCACCAGTGCCAGTCCAGACGGCACCAGTGATAATGCCCTTACTGGCATTGATTCCAGCACTGGTTCAGTTGGCTCCAACACCAACCCCTCAGTCGTCACTGGCCCCTTCTGCATGGGTGTCAACAGAGGCACTTGTACAACAGTGCCCCCCCCCAGCGCCGCAGCCAGGTACGGTGCTGCAGGGGTACTTCCCGGGTACCAGTTGCCTCTACCTCAGCAGGGGACCTCGCAGGCGCCGGAGATGCCCCCTCTGGCACTGGACCCGGTGCACAGAGGAAAACCATCAGCCATGGCCAGTCATCAGAGTGAGCATGCCTCAACTGCCCCCCCATGGTCAGCATTGCACTACTCTGCCGAGTCAGAAGTGAAATCTGTGTGCTCAGCCAGATCATCCTATAGGTTGAGGTCCAGACATCGATCCTGCATACGCCACAGGTCTTGGCACAGGACCCCCACAGACCAGCAGGCCTGGCAAGCGCAGTGGCAGCCCCAGCCCCAGTGGACCTTCTGGACCCCAAGGGCTTCCCATCAGGCCTGGGGACCTCCTTCCTCAGTATCTGTTGTGGGTCATCTCAGGGGAAGCGCTCCCTCTGCCACCCCTTTACACAGAGCCCCACCATCAGAGGAGAGGCAACAGGCCAAGGACCTAACTAGGTCCCCTGTGATCGGGATGGGTCTGGGGGCCAGAGCCCCCCCCCCCAGCGGGACTGGGGCAAGCAGGGTCATTGACAGTAGAGGAGCCACCAGTGACTGACTTGAGTGACAAGCAGGCACTGGCAAGAGAATCTTCCTCATCCTTGCTGGATGAGTCATTGGCGGACCCAGCCTCCCCAGCTCCCCTCCATGGATGCCAGGGCCCATCAGACCTGTTGAGAAGGTTGGCGACCAACCTGGAGTTCAAAGCCAAGGAGGTCCAGGAGGAAGTGAACCCCATGGTGGACATTTTAGCTGCATCAGCCCTGGGTTGTGTTGTGTTGCCACTGAACAAGACAATTGATAAACTGTCAAAGACCCTGTGGCAAACGCCTGCATCTATTACACCCACACAGCAGGGGGTGGAAAGACATTACTTTGTGCCCCAGGCGGGATGTGAACATCTGTTTACCACACACACACACACACACACCCCCGGCCGGGGTCAATGGTGGTACAAGCAGCAGACCAGAAGGAGCAACAAGGGCCACCAGGCCTGACGCCAAAGGCTAAAGAGCCTAAAAAGCTGGACCTCCTTGGCAGAAAGGCTTATGCCTTGGGGGGACTACAGCTACGCATCGCAAATCAGCAGGCCATGCTGGGACAGTACGTCTTCAATACATGGGTGTCAAAGCAAAAGTTTAGGGACCGCTTCCCCCAAGAGTCCCACCAGGAGTTCGGCACCATTACAGAGGAAGGGAAGACGGTAGCACACACAACTCTGCAGGCAGCCCTAGATGCGGCCAACTCAGCGGCCCAGACAATGGCCACGGCTATAGTCATGAGGCGTAGCATGTGGCTACAAGTCTCAGGTATCCCGCCGGAGGTACAGACCATCCTACAGGATCTCCCCTTTGAGGGATCAGGCCTGTTCTCCGAGCAAACGGATTCCAAGCTTCATAGCCTCAAAGACTCAAGAGCAACCCTGAAGTCCCTGGGAATACATACCCCAGTGCCACAAAGGAGGCCGTCAACACTAGGCTGAACCCCAGACCCTTCCAGCGAGGGTTTGGGCCCGATAGGGGACGAAGGAGAGGTTGCATTAATGGACGTAACGAGCAGTACAGAAACAGGTGCAGGGGCTCAAGATCAGACTCAGACAGAGGGTCTGCCTTGCATCGGGGCAGCAGCCCAAACCTTCATTTTGAAGGTACAATCGAGAGCAGAGTACTGGTCAGGTCTTCTCTACGCCCCCTTTTGGTTCCGACTCTCCTTATTCTACCAGGCCTGGTCCAAGATAACCTCCGACCACTGGGTACTCGACCTGGTGAAAAAGGGATTGTTATACCCTTCCTTTCTATTCCTTCCTCCCACTCCCCTTCCCCGTCCCTCTTTAGGGACCCCTCTCATGAGACCCTGCTAAGGCAGGAAGTGTTCGCACTCCTGCTACTAGGGGCCATAGAGCTGGTCCTGCAGGAGTTCAGAAGAAGGGGTTTCTACTCCCGATACTTCCTTATTCCCAAAGCGAAAGGAGGTCTACGTCCTATTCTAGATCTACGGGTATGTCTACACTACCCCGCTAGTTCGAACTAGTGGGGTAATGTAGGCATACCGCTCTTGCAAATGAAGCCCGGGAGCCGCCAGTCTGGTCCCAGGGAAGAGGGGGTGGGCTGGGGGGCATCGGGTGGTTGGCTCGAGCCATGCCAGGTGCAGGGTCTGCTAGCTGGGTGCTGGCAGGCTTGCATCTGGCACGGGCACTATAGCCAGCCCGTGCCCCTTTAAGGGGTCCGGGGCCGGGAGGGGGGCAATAGAGTTTCCCTGGTGTTGACCAGAGTGGCCACCAGGGCAAGCTGGGGAGGGCTAGCCTCCCTCTAGTTCGAATTAAGGGGCTACACACCCCTTAATTCGAACTAGTAAGTTCGAACTAGGCTTAGTCCTCGTAGAATGAGGTTTACCTAGTTCAAACTAAGCGCTCTGCTAGTTCGAATTAAGTTCGAACTAGCGGAGCGCTAGTGTAGCGCCTATCAAAGTTAATTCGAACTAACGTCTGTTAGTTCGAATTAACTTTGTAGTGTTGACGTACCCTACCATGGAAGAGTGTGGCCCTCGACCACTTTCCAAAATCTTGGATTGGCCCCCCCATCAAAAATTATTGCCCACCCCTGTGCTAAGGGAAAAACTTCCGACAACACATGCATGCAACGTGTGCACACCTACATTAAATGGACATGAGCAACACACCTAGAAAAACAACAGTTACAAAGGTAAATAACCGTCTTTTTACAAGGAGTAAGGGAAGTCAAAGGAAGAGTGTTCTTCCTTTAACTTCCTACTGTATAGACAGCGCCAAAAGCCGAATTAAGCTATTTCGACTTATACTATGCAATTGACATAGCTGAAGTTGCATAGCTGTGTAGATGTACCCTAAATGATACATTTCAGTTTACCAGTTTGCCGTTAGCTAGATGAATTCGAGCCCCTCCCTCGACCCACCTTCCCATGTCCCCTCTAAGCTGGCCTTCCACTCTGCCACACCCTGCCCCAGATCATCTTTCCCACCCCAAAGCCACCTGGCACATGGAGAAGCCCAGATCTCTCTCCCCACTGGTGCATACAGCTTCTGCTCCCCACCACTGCAGGTAGTGGATGACTCCACACCCAGGACTCCCCTGATCTTCGTCCTGTCCCCTGGCGTGGATCCCACCTCCTCACTACTGCAGCTGGCCGAGCAGTCGGGTGTGGCTCAGCGCTTCCATGCCCTATCGCTGGGGCAAGGCCAGGCACCCATTGCCACTCGTATGATCCAGGAGGGTGTCCGGGATGGTGAGTGTGTCATAGCCCCTCTTCTGCCAGCAGCTCTGGGGGATCCTGACCTCATCCAAATGCTACAGAGCGGAAGCCTGGCTGAGTCGGCACTCATTGGGTAGGGGTGCCAGCTATCCTTTGTCCCTCAAAACTGGCCATGGCCCAGGAGACTCTGCTACCATCAGCAGGCCCAGGCTTTCCAGGACAGGGCCAGTAACCCAGAATGCATTGGGCCCACCCTAGGTACCAGCTCCACTGTGTGGCTGCACAGAGCCAGTGCAGACTAGAGAGGACAGGAGCCAGGGCTGAGTCTGAAGCCGACTAGGTGCATTCCTGCCTGTGGGCTGGACGGGCCCCAACTCCTGCCCTAAGAACCAGGGTTTAGGGTGAGACCTCCCCGGCACACCCCCCAGTCCCGCACACCTTCCTAGCACACCCTCTCAGGTCAGCACCTTCCAGCCCAGCACACCCAACCCTGTGTAAAATGACAGTTCCTGGCGGGCACCACTGAGAAGGTCAAATGAGGGTGAATTGCTTAGAAACAGGGCTACTTACAGTCCAAGACTGGGGGTCCTTCACTATAAGTCACACCAAACCAGTCACAAAGAATACTTCAGGTGCCACAGGGGTCAGCAAGAAGTCATACAAGCAATCCCCTAACACTCCAGCTTTCCTGTGCTACAACCAGCACCACACCTTACTCAGATTAGAGCAATGGTCTCCAACCTTTTTACACCCAAGATCAAATCTCAGAACAGGCAAAGATCTACCACCCTGCCCCTTCCTTGAAGCCCCACCCCTTCCTTGAAGCCCCATCCTCTCTATTCTCCTCCTGTCCATCACTTGCTATCCCTAGCCCTTACTTACACACTCTGATAAAGTTTATTTTTAAATTATGCGATATATAAAATTGAAATCACGTGTTTATAGTTATGAAATAAATGGTCTGTTTTTTATTCATGCTATTTAAATCTAAAATGAAGCATTTATAATTATACATTTTGTGGGGACAGAGTTCTGCGGCTGGGGGCAGGGGAGAGGGAACAGGGTGCTGGGAGGGCAGGGTGCTGGGAGGACAGGGCTCTGCAGCAGGGAACAGAATGGGGACAGGTTTCTGCAGCTGGGGACAGGGTTCGGAGAATGGGGACGGGAGTGGGGACAGAGTTCTGTAGCTGGGGACGGGAGTGGGGACAGAGGGCGGGGTGCCAGTGGCAGCAGAGAGTCCCCTGCATCTGCCTCCTCCCAGGATTCCCCCCCCCAAGGGAAGCCAGCACATGCCTCCTCCAGGCCCGACTACCCCCCCACCCCCGCGGCATAGGGAAACCGCACGCATGCCTGCACCGGGGCCAACCCCCCCCCCCCCCTGCAGCAGGGCCAAACCCCCGCGGGAGCCTGCCCCGAGGCCAAACCCCCTCTCCCATGGCGCAGCCTGGCCAAGCCAGCCCCCTCCCCTCCCATTGCACGGCCAACCCCCACAGGTGCCTGCCCTAGGGCCAAGCTGCCTCTTCCGTGGCGGGGCCAAACCCCCGCAGGAGCCTCCCCAGGTCAAACCCCAGGGCCTATTCCCACTCCCGCAGCGCAGGGAAATCCCTGCGCTCAACTCATCCCTCCCAGGGAAACCACCGGACTCCTCTTCTGGAGCCAACGCCCCCTCCCCCAGCACGTGACAGAGCTGTGGGAAGGGAGCAGCCTGCACCACTTCCAGAGCCCCCGGAAGTGACGTGGGCTTCACCCAGGACTTCCGTCCACCCCGCAGGAAGCCAGCAGTACACTAGAGGTAGGTAGTGGGGCTTCTCAGGGGTGGGAGGAAAATGCGGGGTGGAGGTGCCCGAACGCCTCGCGATCGACTGGACTAGGGTCGATTGCGATCGACGGGTTGGTGACCACGGGATTAGAGACTATGAAAACCAATCTCACCACATCTGAACAGGTTCTTCCAATCCCAAAGGATTGGGTCAGGTCAGTTTATACCTTAGATCAGGGGTCAGCTACCTTTTAAAACCAAAGAGCCAAACAATATCAAATTTCAGAACAAGTGGTCAACAAAGAGCCATATAAGAATGCCCATTTGCATGACTGAAAATATATAACTTAATATTCTTCTTCGAGTGATGTCCCTGTGGGTGCTCCACTCTGGGTACTGGTGCATTCTTGTGCCAGTGATCAGAGATTTTTCCAGCAGTACCCAGCTGCGCTGCCTATGCGCTCTGGTGCCTCCTCGGGCTGTTGGTGTCCGTTAGACACGTTCACAGCACAGCCCCCTCAGTTCCTTCTCTACCTCAGTGGCAAATGAAACTACTTCTCTTGCCCCTGTTCTGACAAAAAAAAACACAAAGAAGTACTAATTCTTCTCAGTTTTCCTCATCTTTCCAAGTTTTTAGTCCCTCCCAACCTGGACTGCATTTCTCCTCGTGCCTGCATCCCCAGGCTTCAAACATTGTGAGTCCTGCCGAGATGCTATGCCTGTTTCCAACCATCATGCCTCATACATAAAATCTCTGAGAGATATCCATCAGACACAGAAGTGTTCCCACTGTTCAAATCTTATAGCGAGAGCACACCACAACCATGCCTATAGGCTGAAAACATATTTCTACGAAAAGTTGCTTCAGCCACTGTGTGAAGACTCGCCTTCCAGGCCAAAATCATCAAGTAAGCTGAAAGGTATGAACAAAGTTCATCCCTCTACTCTTCTGGCAAGCCAAAGTAAAAAATCCAGGTGTCTCCGGTCAGATCGCTACCCCTGGTACCTAGCTTGACGAGGGTGAGCATCAGAGATAGGCCTGGTGCTTCTGGCACAGCTCTCTGTTTAAAGCATCAGCACCACACAAGAGGGCCCAATCTGAGCCCAGACAAAAACAATCGAAACCAGCAGCAACGACCGTACCGGCTGAATCCACCACGTCAAGGCACAGATTGGCACTGAAGGCGGTCCTGAATGCGGCACGCAAAAGACCCCGTACCGACATGCCTCCTCCTGAACAATTGTCCCCAATGGCATCAGCAGCACTGAGCACTACACACGGTTCACCTCCACCTACCTGCACTGCCATCTCCATACTCATTGGTGTGGTCCATTCACACACAGAGATCATTAATTCCATCAATCTCCCCCAGTGAAGCCAGTAGTGGACTACATGGACACTTCTCATTGAAGCACTCTAGTCCAACTCAACGATACCCACTTTGGGTGTCTTGCTCTGCCACATACGCTCACCTGCCTCCACCACCAGCTTGGCATTCATACCACTATCCATACCCACTGCCCCCCTGTCCTGGGCAGTGGCATCCCTGGGACTAAAGGCCTTCTAATAAGGGCCATCACATGGCGTCCTCAACAACATCCAGAACACTATCTCAGTTTCCCCAACCCTCGCTATCAGCTGCAACATCAACTCTCCCAGAGCCCATCCAAACTGATATGGACAATCCTCTATCCAAAGAGGAAGACAGGTCCCCCCTACACAATTCCTCCTCTTCTCTGGACAAGGCTATTATTTCTAACACCCCCACCTCTAAGCAGTTTCAATAACTTTTTTAAAGAGTTGCTCTGGCGCAAGAATGGGACCTGCAGGAGGTCCAGGAGAAACAATATTGCCTCTTGTGCACCTTACAGCCCCCTGCATCCTCTAGGATCACCCTCCCCATGGATGAACCCATTATGGACCCCACCGATAACATCTGGCAAACCCCAGCATCCATTACCCCCACCAATAAGAGGGCAGACCGCAAATATTTTGTAACACTGAAGGGCTTCCTCTTTACACACTCTCCCCCAAACTCCTTAATGGTCGTCTCAATCAGAAAAAGAGCAAGACAGCCCAACATGAGGTCCACACCACAGGATAAAAATCATAAATGAATAGACATCATGGAGCGCAATGTCTATTCTTCAGCCAACTTGATCTTTAGAGCAGCAAATTACACTGCGATGCTGGCCAATTATTACTCCAACTATTCTGAACTCCAGGAGTTTTTACAGTTTCTGCCTGAGCACAAGAGGTCGATCTAGTTCAATGTCATGCAGGAAGGGCATGCCATCTCCCGCATGGCATTACAATCTGCCATGGACATGGCCAACACTGTTGCTTGCATCTCAGACTCAGCTACCGTGGTCGCAAAGAGGTTTATGTCTGATTGTCCCCATTGAAGAAAAATGTGATTGAGGGCTTGGGCATCAATTTCCCATTTATGATGGTCATAGAAATTAAGCCGCATGTTCATCCATGCCACATGCTCATCCATCCCAAGCCGCATGCTCATCCATCCCAAGCTGCATGCTCATCCATCCCAAGCTGCATAGCATACCCTCAACATCCCAAGAGCACTCATGTTCTACATAGATTGAACAAAATCATGGAGAATATCCCCCAGACTCTTCTTATCCTATGCTGAACATTCCAGGGGCCAAGTGGTCTCCTCCCAGAGGATTTCTGAGTGGATCTTATCATGTATCCACTAGGGCTATCAACTGATGTGCATTAACGACTGTGATTTAATGCAGGGCAGGATTAACATGTTAATTTTTTTAATGTGTTAATCGCAGGCATTAATGCTGCACTGCCGCTTTGAAGTGCCGCTCTGGCACCTCAAAGGGGCAGCGCATTAGGAGCCTGGGATCAGCTGGAGTTCCCAACTGACTCCGGGCTCTGTGCAGCACTGCCCCTTTGAAGCGCCGGAGCGGCACTTCAAAGGGGCTGCACAACACGGAGCCAGGGATCAGCTGGGCACTCCAGCAGATCTCAGGCTCCTAATGTGTTGCCCCTTTGAGGCCCCAGGGTGGCATTTCCAAGGGGCAGTGCAATGCGGAGCCTGGGATCAGCTGGAGTGCCCAGCTGATCCCCAGCTCCGCGTTGCGCTACCCCTTGGAAATGCCACCCCAAATACTTCAAAGGGGCAGCACTGCACGGAGCCTGGGGTCAGCTGGGGACTCCAGCTACTCCCAGGCTCCCACAGTGCTGTCCCTTGGAAATGCAGGGGCAGTGCTGCACAGAGCTGGAATCAGAGGGGGACTCCAGCTGATCCCGGGCTTCTGCAACGCTGCCCCTTTGAAACGCCACTGCAGCATTTCAAAGGGGCAGCACATACGTTTAATCATTATTAATTTTTTTAATCACGTGATTAATCGTGATTCATTTTTTTAATCACTTAATAGCCCTAGTATCCACACGTTACATCATCCATAACAAACCACCACCAGGCACTATCACTGCCCACTCAACCTGGGCCATGACCTCCATAACTGTCTTTCTCAAAAATGTATCTCTGGAGGACATTTGCAAAGCAACCAACTGGTCATCCGACCACACATTTGCAAAACACTGTGCGCTTATCTCAGCCATTGCATCATCTATGACTGTTGGACTGTTGCTCAGGGTTGGTGTAGGAGGGTGCAGGAGTGTTATGATGCTGTGGCCATAGGGAGTTGGGCCCTAATTGGGGGCCTTTTGGCCAGACTTCATTTTTAAATAAAGTAAAATATTATGTCCAACACAAAAGGTTTCAATGTTGTCTTTATTTATGGAAGGAGTGGGGAACCTATTTTGGGGACCACACAAGTGAGAAGCAAAAAAAAATAATAATCTCCATACCCTCCCCCCAGCTCACTGATGTGACCCTCAGCTGAAACACCTTACTCCCCTTGTGCTTCAGCCCCACCCGATAGTCGGGGAAGGGGCAGGAAGGATTGAGATTCAAGGCTTCAGGCCAGATTTACTCTTCTAGGATTCCAGGGTTAGTGGCTTTTGTGGGGCCCCCCCCAGACTGGTTTGGGGCCAAAATTAAGGGTTAAGTGTGTGGGACAGTGCTGCCAATGAATGAGATAGGGATGGGAGTGTAGGATCTAAGCAGGAAGTGGGGTGTAAGATGAGGTGTGAGTGCGAGGTCTGGCCAGGGGACAGGAGCAGGCTGAGGGCTGGCTGCCTGGCCAGGAGTCTGGGGATAGGGGGTGTCTGGCCAGAAGGCAGGGGGGATTTTGGTCTGGGGACATGGGGTGTCTGAGCAGAGAGCAGAGGGTGTCTGGCCAGGGGGCAGGCTGTCTGGCTGGGGAGGATGAGTGATGGGATGGAAGTCTGGGCAGGAGGGGGTAAGGAATATGTACTTGTTTTCGCACCACATGGCAGGCACCATGTAACATGCCTCCCACTGCTCCCATTCCCTGGCAGGAAGCCTCTAGGAAGGAGGGGAACAAAAGTAGCAGTGCACAGGGAGCCATTTTTGGCTACTTGTTTCCCGCATTGGGGGAGGGGAGGAAGGAGAACACTGTTGTGCTGAGCCATTTTTAGCTCTGCTTGTTCCCTGCATGCTGGATCCAGCAGGGAGGCTCAAGGCTTTCTCCCCTCCCTCCCCCTGCAGGAAGCCAGCACTAGCATTCCAACCTTGCGAGGGTGAGCTGTAAGGCTGTAGCACCAGCACTGGGTCCCTACTGTGGGGAAAGAGAGGGGCTGAGTTGGGGCTCCAGAAAAGCCACAAGCCATAGGTTGCTGACCCCTGCCTTAGATCTTACTCATAAAGGATGCAGTGCCAATCCTTTAGAACTGAAAATCTAAAGGTTTATTAGTAAAAGAAAGAACTAAAAGGTTGAAAGTAGAATTGTTAAAGAAATTACATTACATGTACCAATCACAAAGCTCCTGGTGTAGGTTCTTAGTAGAGATGGAATAAACTGCTATCTTAAAAGTCTCTTGAAATACAACTTTTGTTAGGATGGGTCATCAGTCCTTCCAGGCCCTTTGTTCATACAAAGCTGCTTCTGAAGTGATGAGCTTGCATGAAGACAAAGATGGAGGAACCCCTAAGAGCCTTTTTATAATCTTGCCCATGTGGAGTGAATTCCATTGTTCTCTCTTTTTGAAGGTACCTCCCAAAATGGAGTTTGTCACATGAGTAAGTCACCTGTCCATGTCCTTTTCAGGTAAATGGCCATGGGATACCTGTTTGCAGGTCTACAGCAGAATTCCTCAGATGTGTATTGGCAACACTTAAGGTTAATTGTTTGTCCAGTACTGCTATTCACTCAGTAGCCACCCTTCACAGTATGTTGGATAGTAACAGAGAGGTAGCCCTGTTAGTATGATCTTGGTAAAACAAAAAAAGCAGTTATGTAGCACTTTAAAGACTAACAAGATAGTTTATTACCAGTACATAGCCAATACTAACAACTTTAAATATTAAAATTGTACATGCACATGGATAGTATAAACAGACTCAGCAAAGCATAAACTTTCAATACATACCTCACTTGGCCCATTTTGTACAAAATTTGGGGCAAACATACCACAGTGCGTGCAACAGTGATCTGCGTGTTTATATTAAAAATGCAGTTACATCACACCCTGCAACCCTGTCCTGCATTTTCCTACCCTCTTCTCCTCCTACCCCACCCCCAGCCCAGCACACCCTGCTCTCCACTTCCCTAGCCCAGCACACCCCATCCTGCACCTCTCCCAATTCTCCTGGCCTGGCATCTCCCCACCCCACTCCACTTCCCTGGCCCAACTGGCCAGGGAACAGGGGCAAGATCCTGGGGAGAATGAAAGGGACTAGATCCTGGGAAGGCCTGGGCCTGGCCAGTCAGGAGACCCCAAGTTGTAAGATCCTGGGGAGACTTTGGACCCAGCCAGCTGGGGGACCCAGGGAGTATCCCGGGGAGGGACATGGGATCCAGGGAGGATCTGGGCATGGTGAAAGACCCTGTCATCTGGGAGACCATCTCTCCCCTGTGCTTGCTGATAGGGAATTGGGTGTTCCTGGCCAACTGCCACCTCTCGCTGTCCTGGATGCCACAGCTGGACAAGCTGGTGGACCAGCTGCAGGTGGAGGATCCACATCCAGCCTTCCGCCTCTGGCTTAGCTCCAGTCCCAACCCTGATTTCCCCATCTCCATCCTGCAAGCCAGCATCAAGATGACGACGGAACCCCCCACGGTGAGAGGTGCCCACCCTGTCCTACTCTGCCACATGCCCCTCACTCTGGCAGGTTGGGGGGAAGCTGTGTGCCCTTGCTGAGCCTATTCCCCTCTCCATGGCAGGGTCTCAAGGCTAACATGAAGCGCCTGTACCAGCTGATCACGGAGCCGCAATTCGGACGCTGCACCAAGCCAGCCAAGTACAAGAAGCTGCTCTTCGCCCTCTGCTTCTTCCACAGTGTACTGCTGGAGCGCAAGAAATTTCTGCAGCTCGGCTGGAATGTAGTCTACGGCTTCAATGACTCTGACTTTGAGGTGGGCAGGGATACTGGGCATGGGGATGCTATCCCATAATGGACAAAACCAGACCCTACAACAACAACCACCCACAAGATAATTCCCCCATCAGACCTTCAAAACAACTTCTCAGGTATTCCCCCTGTCAGAACCTATGACAACAGCTCCATTGGTGCCCCCCATATCTTACCCTGGAACAACAGTTCCCCTGGTTTTTCCCCCATCAGAGCCTACAACACCCTTCTTTGGGTGTTCACCCATTAGACCCTCCAATAACGATCCCCCAGGTGTTCTCCCATCACATGCTACAACAACAAACTCCCATGTGTTCCCCCATCAGACTCACAATACCAAATCCTCTGGGTGTTCTTCCATCACATGCCACAACAGCAAATCCTGGAGTATTTTTCCATCAAACCCAACAGCAACAAGCCTCTGGTTGTTGCCCAATTGGATCCTAGAACAACACCCATCAAAGGCTAGAAAAACAAACCCAGGTGTGCTCCCTGTCAGAGCCCCCCACAGGTGTTCACCCATCAGACCCTACAATAACAAACCCTTGGATGTTCTCTTATCAGCCCCACAACAACAAACTCCAGAGTGTTTCACTGTCAGACCCTACAATAATTCCCAAAGTGTTCCCCCATCACACACCATAACAAACCTCTGGGTGTCCCCATAGCAAGAAACCACCAGGTTTTTCCCAGTAAGACTTTACAATAACGACCTCCCCAGGTGTTCCCCTGTCAGATCTTAGAAAAACAAACCCCGGAGTGTTATTCCAACATATCCAACAGCAGGGGTCTCATACTCTATCTTAGGGCCAATACCAGTCCTCAAATCCTCCTAGTGGGCCAACAGGAACCCCCTCTGGCAGGGCTCTAGGGAGAAGAGTGAGGGTCTCCACACATCTGGCCCCATCTGCCAGCCTGTGCGTTCTGTCCCATGGGAGCTTGAGGGAAAGGGTGCAGTGAGGAGCAGAGGATGGGAAGAAGTAGGGCAGGGCAGGACTTGGAGAAGGTCATGTACGCCTCCCTCTCAGGGACACAAGAACACATATGCCAGCAGCCATGCATAGACCTGATTGTGGAACTGCTTGGGCCATAGATGGCCTGCAGATGGTGAATTCCTCTGTCAAAGTCTGCAACCCTCTCCCCTGGTGTCCACCCATCGGTCTACATTACCTCCACAGATGTTCCCTGTCACACCACACAAGAACAAACCCCTGGATGTTCCCCCAACAGCCTCACAACAACAAACTCTGGGTTCTTCTTCGAGTGATGTCCCCATAGGTGCTCCACTGTTGGTGTCAGGCTTGTCCCAGCACTGCAGATCAGAGATTTTTCTAGCAGTGTTTGGCCGGCCCATATATCCACGGCAGAGGAACGTGCCATTCTCATCTTGCAGTTCATGTGCATGGCCCATGTGCCCTCAGTTCCTTTGTTACCACCCTCAGTCACAGATGGAGCTCGACTCCTCTCCTTCCTTGCGATTCCTAAAATTAACATTTTAGTTAGAATTAGTTGTTTTAAAGTTCATAGTCGTCATTACTACATAGTTGTTAGTTGTTACAAAAAAAATTTTTTTTTCTGTAAATATTTGCCTCGGTGTTTCTGAGGTGGCCTCCGGAGGCAGCCCCTTCAACCTTCATATTAAAAAATTTTAAAAAAAAGAAGAGAGCAAAAGAGTGAGAAGAAAGAAAGACTCATGGACAAGGAGCCCAGATCCCCGGGTTTGAAGAAATGAGAAAAATGCCATGACCCAATGCCCGCCTCAGATGGCCACGGGTCTTACATACTCTCTCTCGGTGAGGCCCATGTTCCCCAGAAATGCATATACTGCCGAAGCCTCACCCCCAGTATCCACAATGATAGGGAACTGAGGCTGTGTGTGCTGCTTTTTGACAAGGCTCTGGAGCCCCAAACCAGCGGGGACGAACGCAACCAGTCTGACAAGACTAACAGGCAGACTATGGACTTGGAGCCCTCGCCACCCATGTCTGCAAGAAAGAGTATCTCCCTAGTCCGCTCCCTACTTCCAAAAGTGAGTAAGGGGGACAAGCTGGGCACCTCAGGCACTGGACGCCCCCATGCCACATCAATAGCGCACTCAAAACTGCGCACCACCCAGAAATCGGTACCGTCCCATTCGGCACCAAAAAAGGCAGGTACCAGGGAACCAGATAGTTTCTCTGCACCAGAAACACAGTTGGTGCTAGATAAGACCTCGGCACTGGCAAAAGCAAAATCTAAATCTGCTAAGTCCTTGCCTCACACACCAAGCCCAGAACCACAGCCGTCTCCACCAGTACCGATGCTCCCACCATCGGCATTGAGTTCTGCGGCACTGCAGGATCTTTCCTCTGACCACCCCCACTCTGCCATGTGCTCCCATGACTACCATGGGCTGCCGCTGAGCACAGCAGCATGTTTGACAAGTCTGCGTGCCTCTCCTTTAAGACATTGCTCTTGTTCTCCTTTGTTGATAAGGAGTTCTCCACTTCATTCACCAGTGTTATCTCACTATAGCAGCTATGACAATGATCAGAGGAGTGTGTTTTCTTCCCAACACTCTTATCGTGTTAGAGCATGTGTCTTATCACAGACATCAACCACAACATGACCATCACCCTCTTTGGCTGTGTCCAGACTCAGGGGTTTTTTCGAAAAAACTTCACCTGCGTCTAGACTGCAGCCGCGTTCTTTCGAAATTAAATCGAAAGAACACGTATTTTCTTTCGATGGCGGTAAACCTCATTTCATGAGGAAGAACGACTTTTTTTGAAAGTGCTCTTTCGAAAAAAGGCGTTCTTGAATGCCAACAGGGCTTTTTAGAAAAAGAGCATCCAGACTCACTCGCTGCTTTCTTTCGGAAAAGCAGCTTGCTTTTTCGAAAGTACTGCTTGCAGTCTAGACGTTCTTTTTCAAAAGAGGCTTTTTCGAAAGATACTTTTGAAAAAGCCTCTTTCGAAAGAGGCTTGCAGTCTAGACATTGCCTTTGTTACCAAGATTGGTTTTACCACTCGCATTACTCCCCTCATTGGTCCCAGGGTCGCTATTGGGCACCTCTATGGGACCGACCAATTGCACTATCAATGCCAGCTCCTAGATCCATATCCATCTCTCACGCTCGTAGCTCTCCTTACCCAACTGAGGACATTGACACAGACGATGGCCAAATTACTGAGGACTCAAAACCAGAACAACCTGATGTCTCTCCAATTGACATGTCCTCTTCCTCACCAGACGAGGCTGTCATTTCAGATGACCTGAAACAATTTCAGGATCTATTCAAAAGAGTCACCAGCAGTCAGGAAGTTGTATTATCCGATGTAAACTCCTAAAGAACCTTCAGCCGACCTCAAAATCAAGGATCGCCCTTCAGATCATAGAATCATAGAATCACAGGACTGGAAGAGACCTCAAGAGGTCATCGAGTCCAGCCCCCCCGCCCTCAAGACAGGACCAAGCTCTGTCTACACCATCCCTGACAGATGTCTATCTAACCTGTTCTTAAATATCTCCAGAGAGGGAGATTCTACCACCTCCCTTGGCAATTTATTCCAATATTTGACCACCCTGACAGTTAGGAATTTTTTCCTAATGTCCAATCTAAACCTCCCTTGCTGCACTTTAAGCCCATTACTCCTTGTCCTGTCCTCAGAAACCAAGAGGAACACATTTTCTCCTTCCTCCTTGTGACACCCATTTAGATATTTGAAAACCGCTATCGTGTCCCCCCTTAATCTTCTTTTTTCCAAACTAAACAAGCCCAGTTCATGAAGCCTGGCTTCATAGGTCATGTTCTCTAGACATTTAATCATTCTTGTTGCTCTTCTCTGTACCCTTTCCAATTTCTCCACATCTTTCTTGAAATGTGGCACCCAGAACTGGACACAGTACTCCAGCTGAGGCCTAACTAGTGCAGAGTAGAGCGGCAGAATGACTTCACAAGTTTTGCTTACAACACACCTGTTGATACAACCTAGAATCATATTTGCTTTTTTTGCAGCAGCATCACACTGTTGACTCATATTCAACTTGTGGTCCACTATGACCCCTAGATCCCAAAGCAATCATGGAAGCAGCAGATGAGGTCTGGCAGACACCAGCCTCAGCCCCTTCAGCGAACAAGAGGGCATGGACTTCTTATTTCTATACCCATAGCCAAATTCGTTAGTAGTGGACGCGACATAGCACAGAGCCAAAAAAACCCCAATATAAATCAACAGGAAAAAGAACATAATCATCTGGACATATTTGGCTGGAAAATGTGTTTCTCATCCATACTACAACTCAGCATAGCCAACTATACTGTGTTACTCGCTAACCATAATTTTGACAACTACATAAAACTAACCGAGCTTATGCAGCACCTCCTGCATGACAAAAGACCAGTCCTGAAATCAATAGTTCAAGAGGGTTATATTACATCATGTACAGCCCTCCATATGGCACTTGACTCAGCTGATACAGCTGCAATAGCAATGGCGACTTCCATTGTCGTGAGGCGCTCATCATGGCTCCAAATGGCAAGAGTACCAAAGGACTTTCAAATACAACTTAGATGGGGCTACTATAAGGTGGGTGCATAACTGTCTGGATAGCTATTCTCTGAGAGTAGTTATTAATGATTACGTCATCCTGGAAGGGCATAATTGGGGTTCCACAGGGATCTGTTTTGGAACCGGTTCTGTTCAATATCTTCCTCAGCAGTTCAAATGATGGCATAGAGAGTATGCTTATTAAGTTTGCAGATGATACAAAGCTGGGAAGGGTTGCAACTGCTTTAGAGGATAGAGTCATAATTCAAAATTATCTAGACAAATTGGAGAAATGTTCTGAGGTAAATAAGATGAAGTTTATTGAGGACAAATGCAAAGTATCCACTTAGGAAAGAACAATCCATTTCACACATATAGAATGGGAAGGACTGTCTAGGAAGGAGCACTGCAGAAAGGGATTTAGGGGTCATAGTGGACCACAAGCTAAACATGAGTCAACAGTGTGACGCTGTTGCAAAAAAAGCAAACATGATTCTGGGATGCATTAACAATAAGTCATTATTCCACTCTACTTTGCACTGATTGGGCCTCAATTGAAGTATTGTGTCCAATTCTGGGCACCTCATTTCAAGAAAGATGTGGGAAAATCGGAGAAGGTCCAGAGAAGAGCAACAAAAATTATTAAAGGTCTAGAAAACATGAGCTATGAGGGAAGACGGAAGGAACTGGGGCTTGCTTAGTTTAGAAAAGAGAAGACTGAGAGAGGATATGATAGTGGTTTTCAGGTATCTAAAAGGGTGTCACGCGGTGGGGGGGATTGATGATAGGACAAGAAGGCAATGGGCTTAAACTACAGTAAGGGAGGTTTAGGTTGGACATTAGGAAAAACTTTCTAACTGTCACGGTGGTTAAACACTGGGATAAAATGCCGAGGGAGGTTATGGAATCTCCATCACTGGAGATATTTAAGAGCAAGTTAGATAGACTCTAGATGGTGCTTGGTCCTGCCATGAGGGCAGGGGACTGGACTTGATGATCTCTCAAGGTCCCTTCCAGTTCTAGTATTCTATAATTCTGTGATTCTATGAAAGCAAGGTGGACAAAGAGAAACTTTTTTGTGGCTAAGACTGATGAGGTCCTTCACTCCAGAAGGACTCACACACATTACAAACATTAGGGATATATACACCTCCATATCAAAGGAAGCATTATACACCCTACCAGAAACAGCATGATTTTTCTTACGGCAGACAACAGCAAAGGCCATTTGACCAACACTGCACTAGACCCAGAAATCAATGCTAGTGGGCACCCAACAACTGCCCATCTTCCCAGCAAGCCTCCAAACAGCAGGTTCGAGAGACAGCATTATCTGTCTGCTCTATCAGTGCATTGTGAACACATGTTCCACCACCGCTTGCACCCTTTTCTCAATCAATGGGCAGCAATCACCATGGACTGTTGGGTCTTAGACATCATCAAATGTGGATACTCCCTTCTTGTTACCACCATTCTGCCAACTTCCCCACCCTCCCCATCCCTCTTCAGGAATCCCTGTCATGAAATACTCCTCTCCTCCACATAGGAGCAGTAGAGAAGGTGCCCAAAAGATATCAGGACAGGGGATTTTATTTGAATTACTTCCTCACAGAGAAGAGAATGGGTGATTGGAAACTGATCCTTGATCTTTGCAGTTAAACAAATACCTCTGCAGATGATTCAAGATGATCACACTCGCATCAATTATCCCGGCACTGGATGAAGGAGACTGGTTGCAGCCCTTGACCTCCAAGACACCTACTTCCATGTGACAATTCACCTGGCGCACAGACATTTCCTTCGGTTTATAGTTGCCTTGGATTGTTTTCAGTATCGGGTCCTGCCTTTTGGGCTCTCGTCTGCTCCCAGAGTCTTCTCCAAGACACTGGTGGTAGTCACAGCATTCCTGCAATGAAGAGGCATCATGATTTTTCCTTACTTGGATGATTGTCTTATATGGAGTCCTTCCAGGCAAGTCACAAAGAGCATGGTTCTATTTGCTCAGAGTCTGTTCAATTCTCTCAGCCTCATCATAAACCACCAGAAGTCCACCCTGAAACCTATCCAATCTCTAGAGTTTATAGGAGCCCATCTGGACTCTCTGGCAATGTGTGCTTACCCTCTGTAATACTGCTTTGAGGCAATAAGAAGCCTGGTGTCCATTATAGTGTCAAGTCCTACAGTACCAGTACTTACCTACATTCGTCTCATGGGCCATATGGCTGCCTTGACATGTGGTTCAACACGCTTGACTGCACTTTTGCTACCTCCAACATTGCTTGCTTCAGTGTAAATGCCTTCCAAATGCCATGTTCGCAAGCACATCCTGGTACTACCAAAGGTTCTTGTTTCATTGCAATGGTGGACCAGTCTGGACAACTTTCTTGTGGGTGTTCCTTTCCACCAAGTCCAACCATTGAGCCAGATCACTACCGATGCTTCTCTCCTCAGTTGGGAAGTGCACCTACACCATCATTTCGCCCAAGGCAAATGGTCCGCACAGTAGTCCTGACTACATGTCAACCTTTTGGAGCTCAGAGCCGTGTGCAATGCTTGCAGAGATTTCCTTCAGCACATCTGGGGTTCTACAGTATGCATCCTCATGGACAATACAACCATAATGTTTTACATCAACTGCCAGAGGGGGCACTCATTCTCCTTCCCTCTGTTCAGAAGCTGTATGCCTTTGGAACTGGGGTATCCAGAACAACGTCAACATCGTTGTGTCATATCTCCCTGGCATTAAGAATTTCACAGCTGATGCCCTCGGCTATTACTTACAAATGGGAGATCCATACGTGAGTCCTACAATAAATCTTTCACTATTGTTGGTTCCTATCAGTAGACCTCTTTGCAATGCACAGGAACACCAAGGCTACGTCTACACTGGCATCCCTTCCGGAAAAGGAATGCTAATGTAGCACGTTGGAATAGGCAAATCTGCGGGGAATTTAAATATCCCCCGCGGCATTTGTATTAACATGGCTGCCGCTTTTTTCCGGCTTGGGGAAAAGCTGGAGAAAAGCGCCAGTCTAGACGTGATTCTCCGGAAAATAAAGCCTTTTCCGGAGGATTTCTTATTCCTACTTGAAAGTAGGAATAAGAAAACTTCCGGAAAAGGCTTTATTTTCCAGAGAATCACGTCTAGACTGGCGCTTTTCTCCGGCTTATCTCCAAGCCGGAAAAAAGCAGCAGCCATGTTAATGCAAATACCACGGGGGATATTTAAATCCCCCGCGGATTTGCCTAGTCCAACGTGCTACATTAGCATCCCTTTTCCGGAAGGGATGCCAGTGTAAACGTAGCCCAAGTGTGCTCAGTACTGTTCCAGAGCAGGCAATGGTCCCAGATCATTGGGCGACACCTTCCAGATTTCGTGGGATGCTCATCTCCATTATGCTTTCCCTCCTATCCCACTGTGACGGCGCGTTGGGGGTCCCCCGTCTCCTGCAGCCCCGAAATGGCACAAACAGACTGCACCAGCCGGTGTAATAGAGGAAGTTTATTGCCTCTCCAGGATACAGCACAGCACAGATGTAATCTGGTCACAGAGCTGGGCTAGGATGCCTCAGGCCCCCTTGAGATGGGGGAGACTGGGCCCCTAAACTCCAGCCCCTTTCCCTAGGCTCTCCTCCATGCTCACAGACCGCAACTCACTAACCCTCTTCCAGCCCAGCCCCCCAGCCAGGGCAGCATTCCACCTTCCTTTGTTCCTCTCCATGGGGGGTGTCTGGTTCAACAAGTTTGGCATTACCTTTGCATAGTGAGGTTTTCCCTGCTGGGTCTTGCTCCAGACATCAGAGGTCACCACAGCCCAGCAAGTACCCCCACTACGTCACACCCACATATTGTCAGAGTCCTCAGGAAGATTGAATTGGACAGGACTAAGTCATTCTCATAGCCCCGGCTTGGACCAGACAGATCTGTTTTCCCTATCTCTGTCAAATGTCTCTTTGACCTCCCTTCCCTCTTCCAACTTTTCCAGACCTCTTATTGTAGAATGGAGGCACCTTTCTCCATCCTCAACCAGAAATCCTGCATCTGATGGCCTGGTTCCTATCTGGTTCTCGGAAACAGAGAAAAGATGTTCCCAACAAATAAAAGCCGTTCTTCTCCAGAGTAGAAGACAAACCACTCACAATACCTATCTGTGTAAGGGGAAGCGCTTCACACTGTAGGGTGTATGAGCAACAACATCCAACCATCTGATGTTCCTCTTCATGTAATCCTTGACTATTTCAAACATCTGAAACAACAAGGCTTGTCAATCTACTCACTAAGAGTTAATTTAGTGGTGCTATCAGTGTTCTACCCACCAGTCAATGGGATTTTGCTCTTTGCACATCCTATTTCCAAAAGTTTCTCAATGGGCTGGCTAACCTCAATCCCCCATGTAGGCCTATAGCCCCCAGAGGGGATTTGGAGCTGGTGCTCAACATTCTAACCAAATGCTTGCCTGTTGCTAAATGCTCCCTATGCCTATTAACAAAAAAAAAAAAACCCACACATTTTTTATAGCAATCACATCTGCATGCCAGGTTAGTGAGATTGCTGCTCTCATAGCTTCTCCACCCTATACCATATTTCATAAGGACAAAGTAATCCTTCAACCTCACCCTTCCTTCCTACCAAAAGTCTATTTAGATTTCCATATTAATGAGCTCATCATCCTACCGACTTTCTATCCAAAGCCTCATGCTTCCCATGAAGAAGTCATTCTACATACCCTTGACGTACACAGGACTCTGTCCTTCTATATAGACTGCACATGATCCTTTTGCAAATCACACATTTTGTTTGTCTCGCTACTGAACATTCTCGTGGAATGCCTCTTTCCTCTCAGCACATCTCCAAGCTGATTTCATCTTGTATTAGCCAGTGCTACCCCCTACAGGTCAGACCTCTCCCTACGCCTCCCAGGGTTCATTCAACATGAGCTATAGCAGCCTCAATGGTGTTCCTCAAAGGGGTCCCTCTTACGGACATTTGCTGTGCCTCCATTGGGTTATCTAACCATATTTTCATGGGACATTATGCAATTTCTACAAAGGTGACCATGACTTCCAATGTTGACAGTGCAGTTTTTTCCACAGCTCACAAGAGTTAAACCAAAGCCTTCCTACCATCTTTGGGCACCGCTGTGTAGTCACCAAGGGTACGTCTAGACTACATGCCTCTGTCGCCAGAGGCATGTAGATTAGGCTACCAGGCATAGGAAAATGAAGCGGCGATTTAAATAATCGCTGCTTCATTTAAATTTACATGGCTGCCGCGCTGAGCTGATCAGCTGTTTGTCGGCTCAGTGCGGTAGTCTGGACGGGTGGGTGTCGACATCAAAGGCATTTGTCAACCACCCAGGTATGCCTCATCCTAGGCAGCACCCCAGCTGCTACCCGGCAGCACCCCAGCATCCTATCCGGCAGCACCCCAGCTGCTCTGCCCCAGGCATCCCCAAATCAGCACTCCAGCTGCTCTGCCCCAGACGTTTCCGATTCAGCCGCTGCTAGTCAGTTTCAACAGCAACTGAATCTGGACGCCTGGGACAGAGCAGCTGGGGCGCTGCCGGGTTGGTCCCCGCAGCTCCATGGTGTGGCGCTGCAGGGACCAACCTGGCAGCACCCCAGCTGCTCTACCCCAGGTGTCCCCAAGTCAGCTGCTGCTGAAACTGATCAGCGGCTGATTCCAGGAAGCCCGGGGCAAAGCAGCTCTGCCTTGGGCTTCCTGTAGTCAACCGCTGGTCAGTTTCAGCAGCGGCTGAATCGGGGACACCTGGGGTACAATATGTACCAGTTCCAATTTACGTACAAATTCAACTTAAGAACAAACCTACAATCCCTATCTTGTACGTAACCCGGGGACTGCCTGTACAGAATTCTGGCGTGACACCACTAGTTCCCCCTCCCCATTGTGAAAACTTATCATTTGTTTTTTGGTTGCTTGTTCATGTCCATTCCAGTTACGTGTGCGTGCTCTGTGTGCATGGATTCCAGAGCTTTTTCCCTTAGCAGTATCAGTCAGGCCAGCCAGGGAGCCCCATGGAGAGGTGCCAGCATATTGGCGCATATATACCCCTGCTGGCCCTCCACCCCCTTAGTTCATTCTTACCACCCATGACAGTAGCTGGAGCGTTGACTACATAGTTAGTCTATCCCTTAGCGCTACACAGTTCTCAGTTTTAAAGTAGTTTAAATTAGTTTAGTAGTGTAAATAGTTGTTCAGCTGAATGTTCTTATCGGGGTAGTTTCCCCCATTTTATCTCTCCCCTCCTGGGAGGGGATGCCTGAGCTGCATGGTTTTAAACCATGTGTGAGGTGCTCTAAAACTATGCCCTGTGGCGATCCACATGCCTGGGAGAGGGCCACCACACAGACAGGTGTCAAATTTGCAAGAGCTTCAAGCCGAGAATGAAGCAGAAGTGCGATTCCCACCTGAACCTCATTGTAATGGAGTCCGCACTTCTGTTAGAGATTTTTCCGTGGCACCAAAGCATGTGGCACCAGCGAAGCCCTCGTCATTGAGGCACCGGTCACAGTCCCCAGCGCTGTTGAGGAAGAGGCAGCATAGGGGAAGATCCCCTACAAAGCACAGCCTTAAAGTGCGCCACAAAGATGGGCATGCAGCCGAGTCAGCATGTCAGGAGGTTCCCAGGCCACAGCAGCACCAGTTGAGCTCGACACTTGGGGAGACTACAGCACTGGAAGTGGAGATTGAAGGGGGTCCTGCAGCCATCAACATTGGAGGCCTTTGATGCGGCATGTGAGCTCATAGAGCTCTCTTCATCCCCGGGACCAATCACAATCACGGATAATGAGCACCAGCCTCCTCCATCGGCACCGGAACCAGCCATGCTGCCGACACGACCAAGAGTTCCGGTACACATGCCGCCACCAGTGCCTATACTGGCACTGCAGCAGCCCCCCATTCTGATAATTGTATTGGAGCTGCCAATGGCATTGGCCCTGTCAGATTCCAGGGCACCGACTGCATCAGCACTGTATCCCATGACACCGCATGCCCTTGTACCGACTATGATGGGACCACCCTACTCCTCGATACCGCTGGTGCAGAGCCAGTACTCGCACCCAATGCCACCACCAGCACTGCTAATTATGTTACTGGCACCAACCCATAGGGGGAAACCAGCAGCAATAATCAGGCATAGATCATCTCATTGCTCCCCAGTGTCATTGTTGGCATCGCCTTGGTCAGCCTTGGACTACTCCTCTGAGTCAGATACTGACTCCATCCGCTCCAGGGTCTCTTCTTATAGATGCAGGTTGTGGCACCATTCCCAGTCTCAGCACCGGTCTCAACATCCGAGCTCGGTCTTCCACCAGCCTTGGCCATCCCAATGGCAGCCTCAACAGCAGTGGCCCTTCTGGACTGCCTGGGCATACCATCAGGCTCAGGGGCCTCATGCTTTCAGACATTCCTCAGTAATGGCTGTGACCTCTTTGACCAGGGCCCTGGCATCAGAGGCAGGGCACTCTTCATATAGGGAGGCTATCAGACCACGTGCAGAAGGGGAGGGTACAGAGTGCCAGCCTGCTGTACCATCTGTTCCGCCACCTCAGGCGACGGAGCAACAGTTAGGATATCCTCCACCAAAAGTCTTCCTCCTCTTTGCCAGACAAGGCACTGGTTGATCCTGCACCTTCTATGCCCACCATGAATGCCAGGACGCACCAGGACCTGCTCTGCCAGCTGGCAGCAAATTTGGGGGTGCAGGTGGAAGAGGTTTCTGAGGGACTTGGACCTCATGGTGGACATATTGATGGCAGACACTCCAGCTAATGTTGTGCTGCCACTTAACAAAACTGTGTCCAAACCGGCTGAGACCCTGTGGCACACACCCACCTTCATCCTGCCCTTCCAGAAGGTGATGGAGAGGTGCTACTTCATCCCACAAGTGGGACATGAACATCTATATTCGCATCCACCCCCAGGTTCGCTGGTAGTCCAGGTGGCGGAACAGAAAGAGAGACAAGGGCCTGCGGGCCTACGCCCCAGAGCAGGGAACCAAAGAAGGTGGACCTGCTGGGCAGAAAGACTTACGCTATGGGGGAGCTCCAACTCTGTATTGCGAACCAACAGGTGATGTTGAGCAGATACACATACATTACATCATTTAGAAAATACTCTCGAGGACAGCATTCTAGCCTCCAATATAACCCCACACTTTGGGTCCCAGCTCTCCCGTTTCTCCCTTGCCTGGTCCCGGATCATCTCGGATTGTTGGTGTCATGGCTCCTTCCCCACTCTGGCATGATAAATGCAGAAGTGGGGGCCAGAAAAAGTACCCCAAAACCTTATCTACCAGGCTTTGGTATAAAACTTCCCTCCAAAATCTTAACAACCTAGATTTTGGGAATAAAATGCCGCTGCCACCACCCAAATATTAATAAAGCAACCAGGGAGAGACTACTTGAGAAATCTCACCCCTAAAGTACAAACCAGGACACAAAAATTAACCAATATCAGGTTAATAAAAACAAAAGAGAAAGAACTTTATTATCACCATAATATTCCTGTTGCAAGCATAATGACTAGATGGAACAGTAACAAAATAATATACTCATGGAGGAGAAATTTACCATGGGCCAGGAACTTAGTTACAAAGGAGAGCAAAACCCATTTTAAATGCACAGACCAGATCCCATTTCCCAAACCATAAAACCTAATGGATTTATCTAAACTTTATCCTACTTACAGACTGTAAAGAGTATTTTCTTAGAGGGAGACATCCTGTCCCCTTCAATAGCTGGAAAGAAACTACCCAGGGACAAAGGAGAAGGAAAAAAACCAAACATTCTTTTGTCCCAGTTTGAAATTCCTACCTACATTTCTATTGGCTGCCTGCCACCTGGTTTAGGTAAAGGACGTAGTTAACCCCTTAGTCCCCAGGATGCTGGCTAACCCTCATGATCATGACAGTTGGATACTCAGCCTGATGGAAAGTGGATATGTTATCCCCTTCCTGTCCTCCCACCCACTCACCCTCCCTCCCCATCCCTCTTCAGGGACCTTTCTCACAAGTTACTGCTAAAGCAGGAGGTATCTGCACTCCTGACCATAGGAGCAGTCAAGCACATTCCAAGGGGCTTCGAAGGGAGAGGGTTTTACTCCCGCTATTTCCTTATCCCCAAATCCAAGGAGGACATTTGTCCTATTCTGGACCTAATTAATCTAAATTATTTTGTGAAGAACGTAAGGTTCAGGATGGTCACCCTCGCCTCAATCATTCCCTCCCTAGAAAAAGGAGACTGGTATGCTGCCCTTCACTTAAAGGACACATATTTCCACATTAGCAATAATTCTGGCCCACAGGAAATTTCTCAGGTGCTTAGTTGGCCAGGACCATTTTCAGTTTGCAGTCCTGCCATTCAGTTTCTCCGCAGCCCCAAGGGTTTTCACCAAATGTATGGCTGTTGTAGCTGCATTCCTGAGATGGCACAGGATCCAGGTGTTCCCTTACCTTGACAACTGGCTAATCAAAGGGTCATCCAGAGACCAGGTCCTCAAGCACATCGACTTCGTCAAGGCTCTATTTCACAAGCTGGGTCTCCTTAAAAATGAGGAGAAATCCATGCTCAACCCCACCCAGATAATAGATTTCATCGGGGTGCACCTGGACTCTACAGTGGTGAGGGTGTCCCTCCCCAAAGCCAGGTTCTTAGCCATCAGAGTGATAATAGAAGGCCTCAGAACCTCACCCCTCACAACAGATGGTACTTGCATGAGGCTGCTAGGTCACATGGTGGCCTGCACATTCGTGGTGCAACATTCCAGGCTGTGGCTGCAACACCTTCAGGCATGGCTGGCTTCCATTCACAGCCCAGTTCGAACACCTCTGGAAGCTCTACTCATGGTGCTAGAAGAGGTTCTCCGGTCTCTAGACTGGTGGTTGCAAAAGCAAGTCGTGTGCCATGGAATCCCGTTTGCCAGACGGACCCCGTCAATGCAGCAGGTGACCGATGCATCGGACACGGGCTGGGAAGCTCACCTATCAAACCTCAGACCCCAACCAACAGATGCAGACCCCCAGCGAGAGTGCTCTCCATATAAATGTCAAGGAGCTCAGGATGGTCAGGCTGGCCTGCCTAGCATTCCTACCCCACCTGAAGGACAAGGTAGTGTCAGTACTGTAGTGTCCTCTATGCAAGGAAGCCCACCTCCTATGGGACCTGTGTGTTGCACACGGGATCTACCTGGAGGCATCCCACCTTCCAGGGAATTGCAACATACTAGCAGACAGGCTCAGCAGATTGTTCAGGGCCCATGAATGGTTCATCACGGGGGACATCTTGGAGGTTGTCTTCCAGAACTGGGATTATCCCTGTCTCTATCTGTTTGCTTCCCAGGGAAATTTCAAGAGCCTGAGCTACTCTTGTATCTGGGTCAGGGGAAGGGGTCGCTAAGGGGCACTCTATTGGTACAGTGACCCCAACACCTCCTCTACATGGGTATGTCTACACTACAAAGTTAGTTCGAACTAACGGACGTTAGTTCGAACTAACTTTAATAGGTGCTACACTAGCGCTCCGCTAGTTCGAATTTGAATCGAACTAGCGGAGCGCTTAGTTCGAACTAGGTAAACCTCATTTTACGAGGACTAACGCCTAGTTCGAACTAGCTAGTTCGAACTAAGGGCTGTGTAGCCCTTTAGTTCGAACTAGTGGGAGGCTAGCCCTCCCCAGGTTTCCCTGGTGGCCACTCTGGCCAACACCAGGGAAACTCTATGCCCCCTCCCGGCCCCGGACCCCTAAAGGGGCACGGGCTGGCTACGGTGCCCGTGCCAGGTGCAAGCCTGCCAGCCCCAGCTAGCAGACCCTGCACCTGGCACGGCACAGAGCCACCCACCCGATGCCCCCCAGCCCACCCCCTCTTGCCGGGACCAGGCTGGCGGCTCCCGGGAGCTTGCCCTGGACCGCAAGAGGCGGGCACCTTCCTGGGCTAGTGCGGACATCGTGGACCTCGTCCACGATCTCCGCACTAGGCACAGGAAAGTGGCCGTCTAGGGCAGGAGAGCTGCCAGCCTGGCCACCCAGGACCAGGTGTGCATGAAAATCAAGGGGGTCCACTGAGACCCCCGACACTGAGCCCTGAGCTTACAATGGCCGTCCTGGGTCAGACCAAAGGTCCATCTAGCCCAGTAGCCTGTCTGCCAACAGCGGCCAACCCTAGGGACCCTGGAGGGGATGGACCGAAGACAATGACCAAGCCATTTGTCTCGTGCCATCCCTCTCCAGCCTTCCACAAACTTTGGGCAGGGACACCACTCCTACCCTCTGGCTAATAGGACTCCATGGACCCAACCTCCATGACTTGATCTCACTTCCCTTTAAACTCTGTTCTAGTTCTAGCCTTCACAGCCTCCTGCAGCAAGGAGTTCCACAGGTTAACTATTTGCTTTGTCAAGAAGAACAACTTTCTCTTACTAGTTTCAAGCCTGCTACCCATTCCTTTCCTTTGGTGTCCTCTAGTCCTTCTTTATGGGAACTCAGGAAGAACTTTTCTGAATGCACCCTCTCCACCCAACCCCTGCTTTTAGAGACCTCTATCCTGTCCCCCCTCCGTCTCCTCTTTTCTAAGCTGAACAGTCCCAGTCTCTGTAGCCTCTCTTCATCTGGGACCTGTTCCCAACCCCTGATCATGTTAGTTGCCCTCCCCTCTCCCAGCCTTTCTCTTCCCCTCTCCCACCTCCTTTTCCCAGTCTCCCCCAGTTTTTTTCAATAAAGACAGAGTCAATGTTGGAAGAAACGTTATCTTTATTTTGTACATCAATAAGAAGGGGGGCTAGGGAAGGGTAAGTGGAAGGAGGTGAGGGAGGAATGGGGTACGAGCCCCCGATGGGGAGGACTGGGCTGGCTCTGCGGGCTTCTGGGGGTGGAAGCTCTCCTGCAGCCCCCCAATTACTCCCTCTCCCCAGATGGCAGCCTGCGGCAAGTGCAGCCGGGCTGATGGCTGAGTGGTGTGATGTGCCCAGTGTGGGCACTCAGGGCACTCCAAGCCAGAACTTCTTTGCAAGCGGGGCACCCCTTAGAACTGTGTGTCCGGGGTGGGGGTCGGGACCCTTTAAGCGCAGCCCTCGGCTAGCCTGAGACAGCATCTCCATGCTCTAAGTCCTCCTTTTATGCCCTGCCGGCACTGCTTCCGGCCATCATTAAGCCCTGTTCAGAGTCCACTCAATGTGGACTTACTAGTTCGAACTAGCAAAACGCTAGTTCGAACTAGTTTTTAGTTCTAGATGCGTTAGTTCGAACTAGCTTAGTTCGAATTAACTAATTCGAACTAAGTTAGTTCGAACTAGCGCTGTAGTGTAGACGTACCCCATGCTCCTACCCTTTCTTCAACTGCAGAGTCCTCCAGATGATCAGGAGATGCGCAGCATTGGTCATTCTAATAGCCCCAGCATGGCCGTGCCAGCACTGGTATCCCTTGCTCCTGGACCTAGCAATGGAGAAGCCCCTCATACTACCATTGGCTCCAGACTTGAACACCCAGGATCTGGGAGAAGGGAGGCTATGCCGCCCAAACCTGTCATCCCTCCACTTGGCAGCCTGGAATCTTCATGGTTAACTGGTCAAGAACAACTCTGTTCGGAGGCGGTCAGGAGGGTCTTGGTAGCGAGTAGAAAACCCTCTACGAGGGTAGCCTGTGAGGCTAAATGGAGTGCTTCTCGCTCTGGGCTAATGTGGCAGGAGTCGATCCAATGAGGGCCCATATCCCCCTTATTCTGGACTGTCTCCTTCACCTTCAGCAACAGGGCCTATCAACCTCATCTCTTCAGGTCCATCTAGCTGCCATTGCAGCATACCACCCAGGTGAAGGGTGCAGGTCGGTGTTTGTGAACATGCTAATTAAGCAATTCCCAAGGGCATAGATAAGCTATACCCATATGTGCACCAGCCCTTACCCACATGGGATCTCAGTTTGGTACTTGTGAAGCTTATGAGCTCCTTCCCCCCCGTTTGAACCCTTAGCCACCTGGTCCCTGAAATACCTCTCGTGGATGGTAGTGTTCTTGGTGGCCATTACCTCAGCCAGGAGGGTTTCAGAGTTGAGGGCCCTCACATCAGAGCCCTCTTATACAGTATTCTCTAAAGGCAGGGTTAGGCTTCACCCCCACCCATCGTTCCCACCCAAAGTTGTGTCATTTTCACGTGTCGCAGAACATCTACCTCCCTGTTTTCTTTCCCAAGCCCTATGCAACACCAAGGAGCAGTCCCTGCTGCAGTCCCAACACCAAAGGAGCATTCCTTAGACATGAGACGGGCCCTGGCATTTTACATTGATAGGACAAGGAAATTTAGGAGGTCACCACAAAATTCTTTATTTCTATAGCAGAGAGGATGAGGGGTCTCCAGGTGTCGGCCCAATGCTTGCCCACATGGATCACCTCCTGTATCAGGACCTGTTATGAGCTTGCAAGGTGAGAGGCCCACCCACTCACGGCCCACTCCACGAGGGCACAGGCCTTGTCAACAATGTTTGTCATGCAAGTGCCCATTCTCAAGATCTGTAGGGCAGCCACGCGGTCCTCCAGCCACACGTTTACAACTCATTATGCAATTGCACAGCAGGCTAGGGACGATGCAGCCTTTGGTAGGGCTGTGCTGCAGTCCATTGCAGATTAGGCTTCTGACCCCACGTCCGGTGGTATTGCTATGGAATCACCTAACTGGAATGGACATGAGCAAGCACTCAAAGAAGAAAAAACAGTTACTTACCTCGTAACTGTTGTTCTTCAAGGTGTGTTGCTCATGTCCATTCCACATTCCACCCACCTCCCCTTCGTCTAAAGTCTCCAGCAAGAAAGAACTAAGGAGGTGGAGGGCTAGCAGGAGTATATATGCACCAATATGCTTGCGCCACTCTAGGGTCCTCCCTGGCTGACCCGACAGATACTGCTCAGGGAAAAAGCCCTGGAATCCATGCACACAGCACGCGCACACCTAACTGGAATGGATACGAGCAACACATCTCGAAGAACAACATGTACAAAGTAAGTAACCATTTTTTATTCCTACTCTTTGTTTCCTGTCTTTTAACCATGAGAGGGCCTTCCCTTTTATCCCATGACAACTAATTTTTGATGAAGGACCTTGTCAAAGGTTTTCTGGAAATCTAAGTACACTATTATCCACTGGATCCCCCTGATCCACATACTTGTTGACCCTCTCAAAGAACTCTCGTAGATTAGTAAGGCATGATTTCCCTTTACAGAAACCATATTGATTTTTTCCCAACAAATCATGTTCTTCTATGTGTCTGACAATGTTATTTTTTACTATAGTTTCAACTAATTTGCCCGGTACTGACATTAGACTTGCCGGTCTGTAATTGACAAGGTCACCTGCAGAGCCCTTTTTAAATATTGGCTTCACATTAGCTATCTTCCAGTCATTAGCTACAGAAGCTGATATAAAGGATAGGCTACAAACCACAGTTGTTAGTTCCACAATTTCACATTTGAGTTCTTTCAGAATTCTTGGGTGAATGCCATCTGGTCTTTTTTCTCCCATCATACTCTACAACAGCAACAACCCCCCATGTGTTCTCCCAGTCAGACATATCTCCCACCTATTCCCTATCAAACCCTATGATAACCTCCAGCCCCCAGGAGTTCCCCTGTCAAATCCTATGACAATAACTCCCCCTCACCCCTACCCAGCTGTTCCTCTGTGAAACCCTACAATAACAAGCCTGAATTCATGAAACTCCACAGTAACAAATAAGCCCACACACTCTTTGGAGATCCTACAATAACAAGCCCCATTTTCCCATAAGACCCTACAAAAACAAACTCTGGGATTCCCACAAGGGCCAGCCTACTCATACTCCAAGACCTACACAAGCCTCCAGGGCTCCCTGCGAGGCACTGTGCTAAACCTGGCAGTAGCAACCAGTGGAGCACACCCCAGCGGATGTCAGGAGCCCTGTGCCATTGGTGTGGTGCCTGCTGTGTCCCTCCAGGTGTCAGAGAACCTGCTGAGCCTGTACCTGGATGAGTATGAGGAGACGCCCTGGGATGCCCTCAAGTACCTCATCGCAGGTGTCAACTACGGGGGCCACGTGACGGACAGCTGGGATCGGCGCCTGCTCAGCACCTACATTAACGACTACTTCTGCGAGCAGAGCGTGGCTGCACCTTTCTACAAGTACGGGTGTAGGGTTGTGGGGGCGGAATTTCCTCTGGGACCACCTCTCCCCTGCTATTTGCATCCCTACAGGCAACTTTGCTTGGAGCTTTTGAAGATCAGTGCCCGTTCAACCCACCCATATACTCTATGAATAGGGCTCTGCTGATAATCCATCCTCACCTTCTGTTCCTTCTCAACCACCTTCGGCCTGGAGGAGCTTCTGACATCCCCACTACCATCTGACCCAAGCCTGGTTTACATGGGTGATTCGGTTTAGCTTCAGTGAATACTGGTTTTCCCCTTTCTTGGTTCTGTCCCCGTCTGAGGGTTGTTCTGGGCTTTTTGTGATCTGGGATTTCCCTTCCTGCTGGGAGGCTGTCCCATAGGGCAGGACATTCCCTCTGGCTCTAGTGTTGTGGACAGGTTCATACTGGCAAAGCAAAAGAGCTGCTTCTCAGAGCAGACCTCATCAAAACAGGGAGATAAAATCCACCTTGGGCCCAAGATGCCCCCTAGAGGTCAGCCTCCGAGCACTTGTGGGGTTTGGCTATGCCGCAAAAAAAAAAACTGCTCATGGCAGCAAGTCCAGCTCTGTGGATGGGCTCATGGGACTTGCCATGGTGCTGAGAACAGCTTTGGCAATGTTCCTGCTCCAGCTAGAGCTGGGACACGGAGGGTATGTCTACACTACAGCGCTAATTCGAACTAGACTTAAAAACTAGTTCGAATTAGCGTTTTGCTAATTCGAACTAGCGCGTCCACACTGATTGGACGCTGAGGCGCACTTAAGGGCAGCTGAAACCGGTTCTGGCAGGGCATCAGGTCAGTAGTTGCTTTGCGTGGCTGCTGTCTGAGGCTGTCTGAGGCTTGTGCTTAAAGGGACCCCCCTGGACAGCTGGTTCTCAGCTTTTCCGCTTGCTTGCCTACCTCGCCGAGGGACAGCAAAGCGTTTTTCTCTGCGCCCGTCTGTGTCAGTGGTTCCCTTCGGGGACGCCGCCGCAGGTAGCAGCATGGAGCCAGAGCTCGCCCTGCAGTTTCTGGTGCAGTTTGTGGACTTGCTGCTGCAAGCCTGCCAGCAATGGCTGGAGGCTGCCTGGCACCTGGTGCATGTCAGCCCCCTGCCTCTCCGCCTGGCCTCCCTCGGGGCCGTGGAGGAGCCGCAGCAGCGCCCGGATGCCGGCGTGCACTGCCGCATCTGGTGTCTGGACACCAGCACCGACTGGTGGGACCGCATCGTCCTGGAGAGCTGGGGAGACAGGCAGTGGACCCAGAACTTCAGGATGAAGAGGGACACCTTCCTGGAGCTCTGCGAGTGGCTCACCCCTGCTCTGCGGCGACAGGACACTCGCATGAGGCCCGCCACCCCCCTCCAGAAGTGTGTGGCCATTGCCCTCTGGAAGGTCTCCACGCCGGACAGCTACCGATCCGTCAGGAACCAGTTGGGCATGGGGAGATCCACCGTCGGAGCAGTGCTCATGCAGGTACAGCACTCACCGGCCACTGGGCCAGGGGGATGGGGGCTGCAAGGAGGGGATGGGCCACCCCAGGGAAAATAGAGGATGGGGGAAGGAGGCGAAAGTGCCCTGCACCGGTGGGGTTGGTCTATCCCGGCTGTACCACACGCCGCCTGGGGGGGTTGCTTCCAGGAGTGGGGCGCGGGGCACTGCCAGGGCACGAACACTCCCAGCCACCCAGGCGCCCCAGTGATTCGCGCTTTGCTGTGTCTCTCTGCAGGTGTTCAAGGCCATCAACCGGGTGCTGCTCCGCAGGGTGGTCCGCCTCGCCGACCCGGACGCCGTCATCCGGGGGTTCGGCGCCCTCAGCTTCCCCAACTGCGGGAGGGCCATCGACGGGACGCACATCCCCATCCGTGCCCCGGAACACCAGGCCTCCCAGTACGTGAACCGCAAGGGGTACTTCTCTGTGCTCCTGCAGGCCGTGTGTGACCACCAAGGACAGTTCATGGACATTAATGTGAGCTGGTCCGGCAAGGCACACAACGCCAGGGTGTACTGGAACTCCTCCATGTGCCAGAGGCTGCAGGCTGCAGTCCAATTTAGATGCCTCCTCGCCCATCTCGTAGCTGGACACTACGCTCAGCCCCACACCGCTGCCGTCCGGGAAACCCAGCGGGGGGCCGTCCGGATCCGAGAAGCCCTGCGGGAGAGCTTCCATGTGGAGGAGGTGGACTGAACTCTCCCTGCATGCCCCACTGGGGCCTTCTTCCACCCTCCCCCCCTTCCCCTCCCTAATCCCCCTTCCTAATGTCAAATAAAGACACCTTTTTTGCCAACAAAATTCTCTTTTTATTTTACATAACTGGGGTGGGGGGAGGGAGGAATGAGGGTGGGAGAGGAGAGGGGGGAACCTGGGAGGAGAGAGCTGGAAGGGGAGGAAAGGGAGGAAGGGAAGGGAAAGCTCAGGCTTGGGGGTCCGCCTGGCTCTCCCGTCTCGCAGCACTGTGGGTGCGGGGGCGTCGGGGGGGAATGGGTGTGAAGGGTGGGGCAGGAGGGACGGGGGTGCGGAGGAAGTGGGAGGGGGAGCAGGGGCAGCAGGGGCGGGAGGAGCGGGGCAGCAGGAGCAAGGGGAGCAGGGGTGGGAGGAGGAGCAAGAGCTGGGGCTGCCGCAGGAGCCGGAGCAGGAGGAGGCAAGAGCCGGAGCAGGAGGAGGCAGGAACCTGTCCACCAGGGTCTGGAGGTGGCCTCTGAGGGCATGGCCCTGCTCCTCCAGTGCCTCCAAGCTCCGCTGGTGCAGCCGAAGGTCCTCCCAGACCCAGTGGTCCTGGGTGCGGAGCTGGTGATCCAGGAACTGCCGCTGGTACTCCTCCTCGTTCCTGGCACGCCTGCTGGCCCGGGTGCGGGTGGCTGTTGCAGGCGGGGTGGTGCGCCCTGCAGTCCCAGGTGCTGCGGCTGTGGTGAAACAAGAGCAGTGGTCAATTCTCCCTGGGGACAAGGTGGGTGAAACCCAGCCCCCCTCTGCAAGGCCAGGGCCCCTGCATGAGACCCAGCTGCTGCTCCATGGTGGGCAAGGCCCAGGCGCACGGTCCCTGGGCTCCCTCTCCCCCCACAACCCTCCGTACACATAAGGGGAGCATGATGGTACTCACATGTGGAGGCCTCCCCGGCCTCGGACGACACAGGCGTTGTGCTCTGTGGGGTGCCTCGGGGATCCTGGGTCCTGGGCAGGCTCCCGGCTCTCGGTGTCCTCCTGCTCCTCCTCCTCTGTGTCCGGGACAGGGCCCTCTGCCCCGGGGTCGATCACCAGCTGGGGGGCAGGGAGGCATGAGCCCCCAGCACGGTGTGAGCCCCCAGGGCCTGAAAGTGGGGGCATGCCTCTGGGTCGGCCCCTGGCTGGCAGACCTGGGAGTAGGCCTGTCGCAGGTCCTTAATTTTGTAGCGGACCTGCTCCCAGGTCCGCTGGTGGCCTCTGGCGGCCAGGCTGTCAGCCATGAGGCCGTAGACAGCCTCGTTCCTGTGGCTAGTGCGCAGAAAGTGGACATTGGAGGCTTCCCCCCAAACCTCGATGAGGTCCTCTATCTCTGCACTTGACCAAGCGGGCGCCCGCCTCTTGCGGCCCCGGGCAGGCTCCTGTGAGCTGCCAGCCTGGTCCCGGGAAGAGGGGGAGGGCTTGGTGGCAGCGGGTGGCTGGCTCATCTTGTGCCAGGTGCAGGGTCTGCTGGCTGGGTGCTGGCAGGCTTGCACCTGGCACAAACACTGTAGCCAGCCCGTGCCCCTTTAAGGGCTCCGGGGCTGGGAGGGGGGCAGAAGAGTTTCCCTGGTGTTGGCCAGAGTGGCCACCAGGGAAAGCTGGGGAGGGCTAGCCTCCCACTAGTTCGAATTAAGTGGCTACACAGCCCTTAATTCGAACTAGTTAATTCGAACTAGGCTTAGTCCTCGTAGAATGAGGTTTACCTAGTTCGAATTAAGCACTCCGCTAGTTCGAATTTAGTTCGAACTAGCGGTTTGCTAGTGTAGCGCCTATCAAAGTTAATTCGAACTAACGGCTGTTAGTTCAAATTAACTTTGTAGTGTAGACATACCCTGAGACCCAGCTCCCTGCTGGGTTTCAGAGACCAGTGCCAACCGCAGCACAGCTGTGAGTCTGGAGGCCACACTGAAACTCGCTACTGAGTTTTGTACTGAGTTTTGTTTTCTTTGTGGCATGTCTGCCTCTGGATCCTGGTCACCAAGAGCCTCGAAGAATGCAGCTGCTCATACCCTATCTGTTTCTGGGGGAAAGACGTCTCTTCTGCCCACAGCACTGAGAACACTTTTGTGCAAAAGCGGTTCCTAATTAATTATGCAAATGAAGCATGGCAATATGCTAATCTGCCCTTCATTTGCATAGGCTTTCGTGGAAGAGGGATGCAGTGTAGACGTAGCCCAAGTGTGTTAGCTCTTCTAAGAGGTCTCCTCACCAAACCCAAAGGCAGCTCTAGAAGCTCAGGTCCCAAGGCTTTGCGTGATTCCAGCACCAGGAAGGCATCTCACTCTGAGGGTATGTCTACACTACAAAGTTAATTCGCACTAACAGACGTTAGTGCGAATTAACTTTGATAGGTGCTACACTAGCGCTCCGCTAGTTCGAACTTAATTCGAACTAGCGGAGCGCTTAATGCGAACTAGGTAAACCTCATTTTACGAGGACTAACGCCTAGTTCGAATTAGCTCCATCTAGCCCAGTAGCCTGTCTGCCGACAGCGGCCAACCCTAGGGACCCTGGAGGGGATGGACCGAAGACAATGACCAAGCCATTTGTCTCGTGCCATCCATCTCCAGCCTTCCACAAACAGAGGCCAGGGACACCATTTCTACCCCCTGGCTAATAGAACTCCATGGACCCAACCTCCATCACTTTATCTTACTTCTCTTTAAACTCTGTTCTAGTTCTAGCCTTCACAGCCTCCTGCAGCAAGGAGTTCCACAGGTTGACTATTTGCTTTGTGAAGAAGAACTTTCTGTTATTAGTTTGAAGCCTGCTACCCATTCATTTCATTTGGTGTCCTCTAGTCCTTCTATTATGGGAACTAATGAAGAACTTTTCTTTATGCACCCTCTCCACACCACTCATGCTTTTATAGACCTCTATCATATCCCCCCTCAGTCTCCTCTTTTCTAAGCTGAAAAGTCCCAGTCTCTTTAGCCTCTCTTCCAAACCCCTAATATTGTAGTTGCCCTCCCCTCTCCCACCCTCTCTCTTCCCCTCTCCCACCTCCTTTTCCCAGTCTCCCCGAGTTTTGTTCAATAAAGAGAGTTTCTATTTTTGAACACAGGTGTCCTTTATTTTGTACATCAGGAAGGGGGGCTAGGGAGGGGTAAGTGGAAGGAGGTGAGGGAGGAATGGGGTACGAGCCCCCGATGGGGAGGACTGGGGTGGCTCTGCGGGCTTCTCGGGGTGGAAGCTCTCCTGAAGCCCCTTGATTGACCTGCCTCCCGGATGGCACTAGACCAGGCGGGCGCCCGCCTCTTGCGGTCCCGGGCAAGCTCCCGGGAGCCGCCAGCCTGGTCCCGGGAAGAGGGGAAGGGCTGGGGGGCATCGGGTGGGTGGCTTGAGCCATGCCAGGTGCAGGGTTTGCTGGCTGGGTGCTGGCAGGCTTACACCTGGCACGGGCTCCGTAGCCAGCCCATGCCCCTTTAAGGGCTCCGGGGCCGGGAGGGGGGCAATAGAGTTTCCCTGGTGTTGGCCAGAGTGGCCACCAGGGAAAGCTGGGGAGGGCTAGCCTCCCATTAGTTCGAATTAAGGGGCTACACACCCCTTAATTCGAACTAGTAAGTTCGAACTAGGCTTAGTCCTCGTGCAATGAGGTTTACCTAGTTCGAACTAAGCGCTCCGCTAGTTCGAATTAAGTTCGAACTAGCGGAGCGCTAGTGTAGCGCCTATCAAAGTTAATTCGAACTAACATTCGTTAGTTCGAATTAACTTTGTAGTGTAGACATACCCTAACAGATTAATTTAGGACATAAGCATTCGTGAGTAAAACCTACTTCATCAGATGAATAAGAGTGGAAATTACTGATGCATGAATATATATATCAGGCCAATACGCAGGGGTGGTACAAAGGGTGCGAACGCACTCCCCCATGGTCCTCCAAGTAAGTGAAGCTGCGGCAGCGTGTTGCCACAGCCTCTCTGTCCCCCTTTTTCCCCCCTCCTGGTGCTCCAGCTGGCTGGGGAAAGGGCTGTGGGGGCAGGGCAGCCACCAGCCCCTGCCATGTCTTACATGGGAGGGTCTAAATTCCTATAGGCCTGTATAAATGAGACAAAAAAAGAGGTTACTTATCAAGTATAGGACCGGCGTAAATGAGGCTAATCAGGTCAGGATGGGTGTGGCTCATTCACAGCAGCTGATGGGGACATTTGAATATTGAGAGGGGAAATTGCCTTTGCCTCTTTATTCAAGCTGCAGTTGTCTGGTTTCCCTCTGCGATACAGGGTACTGTCAAAGACTTGCTCTTGGATAGCCCCAGGTTGTTTTCTGGGTCCATGAATGACTAGCTTCACAACTTGAAGGATTTGAGGGCCAGGCTTGTGTATCCTGGGATCTGTACACCTACAAACAAAAGAAAACATAGCAGGGCTCAGTCAGCCCTGACTTCTCATCCAATTCACTACTCTAGTTTCCATAGGCCCTCTGAACTGCCTGCCAAGAGATCTAGGTACTCAAGAGAGAAGGCAACAATGGCCGCAGCTATCTCGTCTCTGCCAATCATTTCCAAATTCCAGTTTTGATGGGTTCAGTGACAGTCCACACTGTCCATTCCACATGGATCTACACAGCTACGCTATCCATCTCCTTTTGCCCTTTGGATACCATCTTTCTCATTTCCAACCTAAACGGGAGAGAGTAACAACTGACAAGTGGATTATGAAGATTATAGGTGCTGGGTATTCCATCCATTTCATCTTCCCCATCTCTTTTCTCTGAGATCCACGGAACTTCTGCCATCAACAGACAAGGATCCATTGACAAGGCATCTGTTGGCACTCAGGACACTGCACACGGGTAGGAGATGTCGTAAAGGAACTCAGACACATGCCAAAGAGAAATGTCCAAATGATCTTTTTTGAGTTCCTTCCTGTCTCACAAGTTAAGGAAGAGAGATGTCAGAAGGTTCTGGAAACAACTGCCAGCAAAAAACAAAATGAATCAAGGAACCAAAGGAGACAAAGAAAAGCAATTATTGAATTGCCTCAACACCAGTGCTAGGTGGCTGGGGGACGGGAGGAATTGGAATTGCTCATTATGCGCATTGATTCAATTTGAGTTAGTTGGTGTTACTTGAACATGGTGGAATGATTCCCATGATTGGAATGTGAAATCAATGGTTTTACCTATTTGAGAAGGATTGAGTGGTCATCGCCTCTTGCCAAGTCATGGACAACTCAAAAAAAAAGGTCTCAAATGCTTATGGATTAATGTCCTAACGCATAAAGCACAAGAATGGGCAGGGTAATTAGCTGGTGTCTGCTCCAGCCACCAGATCACACAGGGAAAACAGTTGGCCACCTCTGTATGCACTTACCTCTAATATGTGCGGAAAAAAACCCTGTGTGATAATGGAGGACATCAGATTGACACATACTGGAAGTTTTATGTTGTGAGTAGTCAAAACTTCCTTGGAATTTATAAATATTAAAGAGGACAAGTTCCTAACTTACCAAGTATTGCAGCCAACATGGAGTGATTGAATATTAACTCTTGACCTGAATGATAAAGAACTGAGGAACTGAAAATTAATGGTAGTGTAGGTGTAAGTGATCATAATTTGATCACATTTATAATATGCAAACAGAGTAAAGCCTGGACCAGTAATATATATATTTGGTGCTTTAGGAGACCAGCTTCACAAAGCCAAAAACAATTATGAGCCAGATCAGCTGGGAGGAAGTTCATCATGAGAATGTAAATGTTAATTGGGAATCATTTAAGAAGAGGCCCCAAAAGCCAATCTCATTTAGAGAGGAAATAAAGGCATCGATATATAGATTCCAAATGGAAAAACAGAAATTAATAGTAATGAATATATCAAAAGTTGGAAATTGTAGAAAATTGATAAGAAAAGCTACAGAACACAAGGTGAAATGTATGGTCAGGGAAGTTAAAGACAATAAAAAGGCGTTTGAATATATTAGGAATAAAAAGGTTCCTGACAAAGGCATTGGTCCATTAGTAGATTGAAATGGTAGACTTATCAGAATTAATGCAGAAAAGGCAGAAATAAATATTCAAGAAATACTTCTGAATATAACTCATCAAAAGGTGATGATATTCTTTCCGTTTCACTAGTGTCTCTGGATAATGTTATACAGAAGCTATTAAGTCAAACATTTTAAAATTGTTGGGTCCAAAGAGTTTGCATCCAAGAGTTTTAAAAGAGCTGGCTGAGCAGCTCACTGGCCTATTAATGTGTTTATATTCAATCAGTCTTGGAGTGCTGAGGAAGTTCCAGAAGATTAGAAGAAAGCTACTGTGCTACTTTTTTTAAAAAAAGGTAAATGGAATGATTTGGATAATTACAGGCCTGTCAGCCTTACGTCGATCCCAGGCAAGAAGATGGATTGGCTAATATGGAACTGGATTAAAAAAGAATTAAAGAAGAGTAGCATAATTAATGCTAATCAAGATAGAAAATAGGTCCTGTCAAGCAAACTTGATATTTCTTGAGATGACAGGTTTGGTTGATAGACATAATAGTGCTAACACTTAGACTTCGAAAAGGCGTTGGTAGTGCAGGCTGTTTATTACAACACTAGAACAATATCCAATGACCAGGGCACCCATTAAAAGAGTTATCAAAATGAACTTGTAAATGGGGAAGTGTTACCCAGCAGGTGTTTCTTATGGAGTCCCGCAGAGGTTGCCTTTTGGCAGTAGGCTATTGAACATTCTTATGAACAGCCTGGAAGGAAACATCAATTCATCCTGGTTCTAGTCTGCAGAGGAGATGCAAATTGGGGGTGTGGGATGGGTCACAGCTACAAAGTGATCTGGGTCACTGGGCACAAGCTTTGGAGCAAGCAGTGTGTAACGGCAGACATCATGTTGCAAAGCACAGAGGGAAGCAGGGCCTCTAAAATCACTGTGGGAGTCGTGGTGCAGCACTGCAGAAAGGCACCAATGGATCCAGCTTAAAAGACGCAGAGGGCAGTAACCATGATGCTTTGAACTTTTCCTCCTCTAAAGGTGCTCCCCTGCCCACCTCCTCTCCCTCTGCACCAGGAGTCTTTGTTGAGGGCAGCTCATCTGTGCAGCCCTACATAGCCTCATAGGGGGTGCGAGGGCTGAGCATGCACCATTACCATAAATCTCCATTCACAGGCATTTGCCCTGAAGGACAGTACCTGATTGGAAGGACACATTTTGAAAGGCCCAAGTGGGCAATCTCTGCCTCTGCTAACAGAGCCTGGCCCTCTCCCTCCTAAAAAAGGGGTAGGGCCATGTGGAGGTGTGGGCACACCGGAGGGCTGCAGTGCTGCCCTCTTTCACTCACCTTGCAGTGTAATGAAGGGCTGATGGGATGAACGGGGACAGCTGGGGCCAAGGAACGAATGCATGGGAGGGCACATAAAAGGGAATGCTGGAGGTACTCAGGGGGACCAAACAGTGCCAAAATCTGAGTCTCCTTCTGCCCCCACAGGCTGTCAGTGCTCGACACCTACTACATCCCCAAAGACGGAAACCTGGCCTCCTACCGGGAGTACATCAGCCTGCTGCCTAGCATGGACCTGCCCGAGGCCTTCGGCCAGCATCCCAATGCCGATGTGGCCTCCCAGATCACCGAGGCCAGGACACTCTTTGAGACCCTGCTGTCCCTGCAGCCCCAGATCACTCCCAGCGGGGCTGCCGGGCAGAGCCGCGAGGACAAGGTACCCGGCAGTAGGAACAAGGTAGCCATAGAAAGCCTGTGCTCCAGAAAGGTTCCTGGGCATTGAGTGCAGTCCACGGGATGGGCCTTGAGGAAGACTACCAGGGTACCTACTATCATAGGTCTGCCCTGTGGGGAAGGCTACCTGGGCAGTGAGGCCTGGACGTGAGCCAAGGCACCGCCATCAGCTTTTCAGGCTGCCTATCAGACTCAGCTGCCAGTGGTTCTGGGGCTTCATCCCATCGGGACCCCCCAGGGCTGCACTCACCCACTTGTGGCTCACACATCCCCTGCCTGGCAGGTTCTGGAGCTGTCCTCCGACGTGCTGAGCAAGATCCCACAGGAGCTGGACTACAGCGGCACCCAGAAAGTGCTGGCCGATGACCCCTCGCCCCTCAATGTGGTGTTGCTGCAGGAGATCCAGCGTTACAATGCCCTGCTGCAGGTCATCAGGTTGGCCCCACACGCCAGGCCTGTGGCAATGAGGCTCAAGCCTGGCTCACATGGTGGGACAGGCCCCAGTCCAGCATAGCTATTACCCCCTCCACCAGCCTGGGAGCACCTGGAAGAAGGCACCAATCTCGGGAGGGGGGGGTCTGGGCAGCACCCAATGTGACAAGGCCCCAATGTCTGCCGGGGTGTCTGGGTAGCACCTGACAGGACAGTGCCCCGATCTTGGGGATTTGGACAGCACCCAACACAGCAGGGCTCCGATCTTGGCCAGGGTCTATGCCTGGCAGGATGGGGTCTGGATCTTAGTCAGGGAGGTCTGGGCAACACCCAAAACGATGGGGCCCCAATCTCAGTCAGGGGGGGTCTGAGCAGTATCTGGCATGAGAGGGCTACAATCTTGATGGGAGGTTTGGGCAGCCCCTGAAGCTTGATGGGAGGTTTGGGCAGCCCCAATCCCATTTGAGGGTCAGTAGGCCAGCCCACAGAAAAGCCCTGGCTAGCCCTCCTGCAGGTCAAAGGGCTGGGATGATCCGGCCTCAGGCTTTGCCTAGCCCTGAGGGGCCTGCAGCTGAACATGGGATTCCTGATTGATGCTGCCCTGACTTTGGTGACTCCTCTGGGCCTGGGAGCGATGGCGGCAGTGTTGGGGGCCAGTGTAGGGTGGTTGAGGGGAGTCTCACATAACCTGTAAAACACCCTCCCCCCAGATCCTCCCTGTTGGAGCTTGAAAAGGGCATCCAGGGACTTGTAGTCATGTCCACCGACTTGGAGGAGATCTTCAACTGCATCTTCGACGCCCGCGTGCCCCCTATGTGGGAGAGGGTAAGGGTTCACCTGCTGCCCGTGCTGAGGTTGGGCTCCCTTTAGATGCCCCATGGGCACGATTTCATGGGGACCTAAGCATAGTGGGAGCTGCCCTCCTATACACTCCCCATGGGGCAGGCTAGGGGTCTAGCCTTGGGGCCACCAGTGGGTTGATTGTAAAGGTCTCTTCATCCCCCCTCCCCCTATCAAATCTCCAATCATAGCACATGTTGTCATGGGTAGGGCTTACTTAGTGAGAGGGCCTTGGAGCATCACCCCCTTTATCATCCAGTTCCCAATCAGCCTTGTGGCCAGAGCAGGGGCGCTGAGCCAGGGAATGGGGGCTTATGGACCATTCTACCTCTACTCTTCCCTATCTGTATGGAAGACTGGGGCCAGCAATCTTGAACCATGCTATGTATCTGCCCTGCCCCCGCACTCTTCCCTCCCTCACAGGCATGCCTCTTGCTCTTGTGTTCTCCTCTTCCCACAGGCCTGCCCCCAACCTATATGTTCTGTCCCACAACCCATAACCTCTACCCTTCCCATAGGCCTGCACCTGCCCCTCTCCATCCCTCTGTTCTCTGCAGCCCACGGGCTTGGCCTTGTGCTCTGCCCTCCAGCACCTGCACTCTGCCTTTGCAGGCCTGCCCCACTGCCCATGTGCTCTGTCCGCAGCCTGTGTGCTCTGCCCCACAAGACTAACCCCTTACCCCCGTGCTGTCACTCTGCTTTCTGACCCCTGTGCTCTGCTCCTGCAGGCCTACCCCTCGCAGAAGCCACTGGCCGCCTGGACTCGGGACTTGGGCCAGCGTGTGGAGCAGTTTGCCCGCTGGGCTGAAACGGCTCATCCCCCTGTCCTCTTCTGGCTCTCAGGCTTCACTTTCCCCACCGGGTTCCTGACAGCCGTGCTGCAGGCGGCTTCCCGCCAGAACAATGTGAGTACCCCAGGGGCAGGGTGCTGGACACCTGGATTCTCTCCTGGCTCTGGGAGGGGTATGGGAGCTGGTGGGTTAGAGCATAGAGGGTAAATGAAAAGGCCATGGAGCCAGAGCTCCTTCTCCCCTAGAATGGGGGAGGACTTCTAGGTTGGGGGGCTTGGTTCCCTCCCATCCCACTCACTGCCCCCCTTTCCAGATCTCTGTGGACACCTTGTCATGGGAGTTCATCGTCTCCACGGTGGATGACAACAACCTGGTGTATCCGCCCAAGGTAAGTGTGTGTGTAGGCTGCTGCCAGTAGAGTCACCCCTTCCCCTGCCCCCCAGAGTATGCTCAGGTGATGCTCCCTTCCCCCCAGGATGGTGGGGGGATGGATATGAACTCAGCTGCTACTTCCTGCTCCCCAGGATGGCATGGGAGGGGAGAGAGGCCTGTACCTCGGTGACACTCCCTGCCCCACAGGACAGTGAGTGTATGGAGAGGGGGGCTGTACATCGGTGTCACTCTCTGCCCTCCAGGATGGTGTGTGGATCCGAGGCCTGTACCTAGAGGGTGCTGGCTGGGACAAGAAGAACTCCTGCCTAGTGGAGGCTGAGCCCATGCAGCTGGTCTGCCCCATGCCCACTGTGCACTTCAAGCCAGCCGAGAGCAGGAAGAAGAGCAGCAAAGGTACCCAGGGTGGGGGTGCCATGCTGACTGGCGTGGCTGGGGGTAAACTGCACTGAGGGGGGCAGAGTACCAGGCTGTGGGGGTGCTGCCCTGATGGAGTCTCTGGGCTCCATTCAACAGGCTGGAGCACACCCTCCCCCCCCCGTGGTACCCAGCCCTGACCCAATCCATTCTCTCTGTCCAGGGACCTACGCCTGCCCCTGCTATTACTACCCGAACCGAACCGGTGCCTCTGGCCGCCCTTCCTTCATCATCGGTGTGGACCTGAAAGCTGGCGCCATGGGCCCTGACCACTGGATCAAACGCGGCACCGCCCTGCTCATGAGCTTGGACAGCTGAAACCCCACCCAATAAACCCTCCTATTTGCAGAGTGCTACCCATGAGAGATGTGCTAAGTAGGGGGGGTCTGAGGGGTCTGAGCTGTGTGGGGAGTCCATTAGGTTGCTCTGGGGTATAGTTATGGGGTGGGAAGGGCCCATGGTCTAATCCAGCAATTACAGTTCATCTTCTGACTCTGTGCCTCCGTTTCCCCTGTGTGAATCAGAACTAGTGATGTCCCCCCTCAAGCAGGGGAGGTTCAGACCCACCTGGGGAAACTGAGAGGGAGCTGAGGGAGCCCTGGGCAGAGCTGGAGGGATAGATGCTCCATGGGTCCTTGGGAGCAATAGCCCCCTATTGGGGGTAGGGTGTCTGTATGTGTTGGTGATACAGGGCCTGGCCTCGCTGCTTGTGTGTGGCGTGTGCGCAAACACACTTGGGGGGGGAGGGAGCAGGTCCCATGGGTCTAATCAGCAGGAGGCGTTGTGGGATGCACACACACGTGGGGGCAGAGGGACTGGGATCCTCCTACACACATGCACTGGAGCAGAGGTTGTGACCCACCCCCACATGCATGGGGGGCATACAGGTGCTGGGACCCCACACCCATACTGGTGGGAGAGGTTCCATGACACCGCTCACACCCATGCGGGGATGTAGAGATTCTGCGATGTCCCTATACCCAGGAGGGGTAAAGGTGCTGGGACCCCCCCATATACGGGTGGGAGCAGACGCTGGGACCTCCCAGCCAGGGTGATGTGGGTGAGGGTGGGGCTGGGACTCAGTCTGATCTGATTCTGAAGTATGAACCAGCCCGAGCCGCAGAGCCAGGGTCTGAACTGCACCATGGCTCAGTCCCGCCCATCGCCTGGGGATGGAGATACTGGCTGCTGGGCTGTCGGTCACTGGGGGGTGCAGAAGAGAATGGGGGTAGCACCCCCTCCAGCCCTGCTGCCAGTGGGGGGACCTCATAGACTCATAGACTTTAAGATCAGAAGGGACCATTATGATCATCTAGTCTGACCCCCTGCACAATGCAGGCCACAGAATCTCATCCACCCGCTCCTGGAATAATCCTCTCACCTATATCTCAGATATTGAAGTCCTCAAATAATGATTTAAAGACCCCAAGATGCAGAGAATCCTCCAGCAAGTGATCTGTGCCCCATGCTACAGAGGAAGGCGAAAAACCTCCAGGGCCTCAGCCAATCTACCCTGGAGGAAAATGCCTTCCCGACCCCAAATATGGCGATCAGCTAAACCCTGAGCATGTGGGCAAGTCTCACCAGCCAGACACCCAGGAAAAGTTCTGTATAGTAACTCCTATCATCCCACCATTGGCCTCTTTACCACCGATAGTGAAAGGTCAATTAGTTGCCAAGATCACGTTATCCCATCAAACCATCCCCTTCATAAACCCATCTAGCTTAATCTTAAAGCCAGATAGGTCTTTTGCCCCCACTACTTCCCTTGAAAGGCTGTTCCAGAACTTCACTCCTCTAATGGTTAGAAACTTTTGTCTAATTTCGAGTCTAAACTTCCTGATAGCCAGTTTATATCATTTGTTCTTGTGTCCACACTGATATTGAGCTTAAATAATTCCTCTACCTTCCTGGTATTTATCCCTCTAATACAGGGACATAATACAGTTTATATTCCTCTAATACAGTTTATATCCATATCTTAGGCTATGTCTACACCGGTTGTTTCTTGTGCAAGAACACATCCACTCTTCAATGTGCGAGCTGTGCTTTTGCACAAGAGCATCTATGGCAGTGTGGACACTCTCTTGCCCAAGAAAGTGCCGATGGCCATTTTAGCCATAGGGCTTTCTTGCGCAAGAAATTCATGTTGCCTATCTACACTGGCCTCTTGTGCAAGAATAGTTGCTCAAAAGGGCTTATTCCTGAGTGGGAGCATCGTAGTTCTTGCGGAAGAAGCCCTGATTTCATACATGAGAATGTTAGTGTACTTGCGCAAGAACACACGGTCAGTGTAGATAGGCAGCAGATTTTTGCGCAAGAGCGGCCGCTTTGGCGCAAGATCGTGCCAGTGTAGACACAGCCAAGGGGAGGGAGGAAGGCAGGGGCAGGGAATCAGCACTGGCTCAGCATGTCTACATGGTTTGGGGGAAGGTGCAAGGAAATTGAGCTCAGCTGGGTTGCAGAGTGGGGAGGTCTGGGGAGCTTGGCTGGGCTATGGGGTGAGGTGGGGTGTGTGTGTGTGGAGCTCAGAGCTCAGTTTGACTGCAGGAAGAGGGAGGTGCCGGGAACTGGGGCTAGACTCAAGGGGAGGGAGGGACAGGGAATCGGCTCTTGGCTCAGCAGTTTTGTGGGGCTTGGAGGAGGTGCAGGGAAATGGGGATCAGCTGTGCTGTGGGGGAGGCATGCAAAGAACCAGTGCAGGGCTCAGCTGGGCTGAGGTGGATGGGAGAGGGCATACAGAACAGACGGGCAGCTCAACTGGGTTGTGAGGGGCTGCAGGGAACTGGTGCTGCACTCCCTTGGATTGTGAGGGATGGTTTTGGGGGAAGTGCAGGGAACCAGCAGGGGTGGGCAGCTTAGTTCGGTTGCAGGGGATAGAGGTGCAAAGAAGCCTAGTGGGGAAGGGGGGGACCAGGAGCTCTGAAATGACCTCCCCTGGTCCAAAAATTCCTCATCTGGGACCAGTCAGGTCTAGAGGGTGCCAGATCAGGGAGGTCCAACTCCTACCCAAGTCCCCTCCTTGCACCCTCCCTCGAAGCCAGACACCCTACATCCAGCCTGCTTCTGCACCCTACCTATCTGGTCCGCCCCCCAGCTCCCTCCCAGATCCTGCACCCCATCCCTATCCCGCTCCTTGGCAGCCCTGCCATCCACCTGAGCACTGCCCTGGCCCCAGCACCTTGCCTCACACCCCAGGACTCAGCACCACCCTGTCCCTGTCCCTGTCCCTGGCCCCAGCACCCTGCCATCCACACTAGCACCCAGCAGCACCCTGTTCCTTGTCCCAGCACCCTGCCTGTCACCCAGCACCCTGCCACCTGCCTGTCCCAGCACCTTGCCCCAGCACCCTGCCACCTGAGCCAGCATCCTTCCACCCGGCAGCACCCTCTCCCCAGCCCCAGCACCCACTAGCACTCTGTCCCCTACCCCCACCAGCACATTTGGGACCACATTAGTGAGGCTTGGGGGTTTTTGGAGAAGCTTTTTTTTTGTTTTTTTGCATCTCACTTGTGTGGCCCCAACTGACTTTTCTGTGGGTCAGTGACTCTTGATTCAAAACAGGTTCCTCACCCCTCTCATAAATAAAGACAATGCTAAAACCTTTTGAGTTTGACATAATATTTTATTTAAAAATGAAGCCTGCCAACAAGCCCCCAATTGGGGCCAAACCCCCATCTCACTGCAGCATCATAACACTCCTGCACCACCTGCCCCAAATCTGAGCCTATCATACACTGGAACCCCCTGTCCTGGGCCTCTTACATCCCCAAACTCCTGCATCCCCACATCCTCAGTCTTCTGCCACAACACTCCTGCACCATCCACACATCACAAATCTGTGTCCTGAGCCCATCATACTCACAAACTTTTTGCACTGAGTCCCTCACATATCCAGCCCAAACACCTGCACCCTCACATCCACAAGCCCTGGCTTGTTCAGCACCCCAACCTTCCACTTGAACCCAACACTCCCCAGCCTAGAGTCCCCTCCCTGAGTCAACAGCCCCTTCTCCTGCATCCAAATTCCCTCCCAGAGCTTGTACTTCTCACCCCTTCCCACACCTCACTCTCACTAGGTTGAGACAGGTATAAGGGCTGGGTATAGCAAGTGATGGAGAGGAGGGGAACAGAGCGGATGAGGCCTCACAGAAGGGAGATGGGGGGTGTCTTGGGGAAGGAATGTGAATTTCATGAATTGGTGGGTCCCTCTCTCTTCCCCTGCCCCCCCCTTTTTTTTGCTTGACAAACCTAGGGGTTCCTTGAAATTCTGAAAAGCTGAAAAGGGTTCCTCAGCCAAATAAAAATGGGAAACACTGCTCTAATATATTTAAAGAGAGCACTCATGTCGCCCCTCAGCCTTCTTTTGGTTAAGGTAAACAAGCCAAGCTCCTTGGCTGTGTCTAGACTGACAAGTTTTTCCATAAAAACACTGACGATCTCATGTAAGAAATCAGTGCTTCTTGCAGAAATACTATGCTGCTCCCATTCAGGCAAAAGTCCTTTTGCGCAAAGATTTTGCACAAAAGGGCCAGTGTAGACAGCTCAGATTTGTTTTGCGCAAAAAAAGCCCCGATCGCGAAAATGGCGATCGGAGCTTTTTTGCAGAAAAGCGCGTCTAGATTGGCACGGACGCTTTTCCGCAAAAAGTGCTTTTGCAGAAAAGCATCTGTGCCAATCTAGATGCTCTTTTCCGCAAATGCTTTAAACGGAAAACTTTTCCATTAAAAGCATTTGCAGAAAATCATGCCAGTCTAGACGTAGCCCTTGAGTCTCCTTTTGTAGCCCTTGAGTCTCCTTTTCAGGTTTTCCATTCCTCGAATCATCCTAGTGGCCCTTCTTTGTACCTGTTCGGCTACATCTAGACTGGCATGATTTTGCAGAAATACTTTTAACGGAAAAGTTTTTTCATTAAAAATATTTCCGCAAAAGAGCATCTAGAGTGGCAAGGATGCTTTTGCACAAAAAGTGCTTTTGAGCAAAAGCATCCATGCCAATCTAGATGCACTTTTCCGCAAGAAAGCTCCGATGGCCATTTTAGCCATCGGGCTTTCTTACGCAAAAAAATAAGGTGCCTGTCTACACTGGCCCTCTTGCGCAAGTATTCTTGCGCAAGAGTGCTTATCCCTGAGCGGGAGCATGAAAGTATTTGTGCAAGAAGCACTGATTTTGTACATTACAAAGTCAGTGCTCTTGCGCAAATTCAAGCGGCCAGTGTAGACAGCAGGTAAGTTTTTGCGCCAAAGCAGCCGCTTTTGTACAAAATCTTGCCAGTCTAGATGCACCCTTCCAGTTTGAATTCATCCTTCTTAAACATGGGAGACCAGAACTGCACACACTATTCCAAATGAGGTCTCACCGATGCCTTGTATAACGGCACTAACACCTCCTTATCTCTACTGAAAATACCTTGCCTAATGCATCGCAAGACCATATTAGCCTTTTTCACGGCCATGTCACATTGGCGGCTCATAGTCATCCTGTGATCAACCAGGACTCCGAGGTCCTTCTCCTCTTCCGTCACTTCCAACTGATGTGCCCCCAGCTTGTAACTAAATTTCTTGTTATTAATCCCTAAGGCTGTGTCTAGACTGGCCAGTTTTTCCGGAAAATCAGCCGCTTTTCCGGAAAAACTTTCCAGCTGACTACATTGACCGCTTGAATTTCCGCAAAAGCACTGACTTCCTATTGTAAGAAATCAGTGCTTTTTGCAGAAATACTATGCTGCTCCTGTTCGGGCAAAAGTCCCTTTTGCGCAAAACTTTTGCGCAAAAGGGCCATTGTAGACAGCTGAGATTTGTTTTCCGCAAAAAAGCCCCGATTGCAAAAATGGCGATTGGGGCTTTTTTGCGGAAGAGTGTCTGTGCCAATCTAGACGCTCTGTTCTGAAAATGCTTTTAACGGAAAACTTTTCCGTTAAAAGCATTTGCGGAAAATCGTGCCAGTCTAGACGTAGCCTAAGGGTATGTCTCCACTACAGTGCTATTTCGAATTAACTTAATTCGAAATAGTTAATTCAAATAAAGCTAATTTGAAATAACACATCTATACACAAAAACTATTTCGAAATAGCATGTCCACACTGAGTGGACCCTGAATGGAAGTTAAGGCTAGCTGGAACCAGTGCCGGCAGGGCATCAGGTTAGGACTTAGTGTGTGAGGCTGCTGCCTGAGGCTAACTGAGCTCTGTGCTTAAAGGGACCCTACCCCAACCCCGGACAGACAGTTCTCAGGGTTCCCCACTTGCTTGTCTATCTCGATGAGGGACAGCAAAGCAGTCCTGTCTTGGAGTGCTCTGAGTGCCCGCAGTCGGGACACCACAGCACTCGGCCACATGGAGCCAGAGCTGCCCCTGGGCACGCCAGTGCGTCTCATTGGGTCGTTGCCATCACTTGCTGCAGGCTGCCATTTGGAGGGTCCATTTGGGGGGCTGTCAGGATATAGGAGGCCCTGAGGGAGAGCGTCCACCCCTCAGAGCCCTCAGAGCCTCCCCGGTCCTCCCCACCAGGGGCTTGTGCCCCATTCCTCCCTCACATCCTTCCACTTACACCTCCCTAGCCCCCCTTCCTGATGTCAAATAAAAGTCACGTATATTCAAAAATAGAAACTGAGTTAATTGAACAAAACTGGGGGGGGGATGAACATCTGGGGAGACTGGGAAAAGGAGGTGGGAGAGGGGAAGAGAGAGGGTGAAAGAGGGGAGGGGAAAACCTGGGAGGAGGGAGCTGGAAGGGGAAGCAAGGGGAAGAAGCGGGAGGGGAAGCTCAGGGTTGAGGGTCTCGGTGGACCAACTTGACTTTCATGCAAACCTGCTTCTGGGTTTGCATGTGGGCTTTGGTGGCCAGGCTGACAGCTATCCTGCCATAGACAGCCGCAGTCCTCTGTCTAGTGCGGAGATCATGGACGTTGGGGGCATCCCCCCGAAACCTGAATAAGATCTATGATCTCCACCCTGGACCAGGAAGGTGCCTGCCTTCTCCAGCCCGTGTCAGGCTCCTGTGAGCTGGCAGACTGCTCCTGGGGAGTGGTGGAGGGCTGGCTGCCAGTGGCTTGCTGGCTCACATTTTGGGGCCACTGGGTCAGGGGCCCCGGTGGCCACTGCTGGCTCTGGGCTGGCAGGCTTGGAGCTGGCACAGGCACTGTTGCCAGGGTCTACCCCTTTAATGGCTCCGGGGCTGGGGGAGAGGAGAGTAAGCTTTCCTGGTTGTGCCCAGAGTGGCCACCAGGGCTCCCTGGGAAGGGCTGGAGGCCCCTATTTCGAATTAAGTGTCTACACAGCACTTAATTCGAAATAGCTATTTCGAATTTGGTGTTACTCCTCGTAGCATGAGGTTTACCAAATTCGAAAGAAGGGCTCCACTATTTCAAATTTATTTCGAAATAGTGGTTTGCCTGTGTAGACGCTATTAAAGTTAATTCGAAATAACTACTGTTATTTCGAATTAACTTTGTAGTGTAGACATACCCTAAATGCATAACCTTACACTTCTCACTATTAAATTTCATCCTATTGCTATTACAGGCAGTCCCCGACTTACATGGATCCGACTTACGTCGGATCCCTAGATACGAACGGGGTGAGGCAACTCCCGCACATGCGCAGCAGCATTCCCGGGGCTCACTCACCTGGGTCCTAGGATCCTCCTCCTCCTCGGGCCGGCTCCGACTGGGGTCCCGCAGAGCTGCCGGGCAGAGGAAAAGTGCCCCCCCACCCCTCTGCCAGCAACAGGCTGCCCCCTCCCCTGAGCAACAGGCTGCCGAACAGACAAAAGCAGCCTCTCTGCCCCTCCTCCCCTCTATACATGCCGGGCTTCCGGAGCGGAGCGCAGCAGCGTCCCCGGGGCTCGCTCACCTGGGTCCTAGAATCCACCTTCTCCCCCTCTTCGGCCGGCTCCAACTGGCCTCTGCCTGCAGCAGCTGGTCACAGGGACAGGGATCCCGCAGAGCTGCCGGGCAGAGGAAAAGTGCCTCCCCACGCCCGCTGTCTCCCCCCCCCCGCAGCCTCGCATCCTGCACGCCTCCCCCCTCCCCCCTGCCAGCAACAGGCTGCCCCCTCCCCTGAGCAACAGGCTGCCGAACAGCAGACAAAAGCAGCCTCTCCGCCCCTCCTCCCCCTATACATGCTGGGCTCCCTGGGCAAACAAAGACTCCACCAAAACAAACAAAGTGCTGGCCTCATTGTGTTAGCAAAAAAAGGACCCTCCTCCTAGAACCCTGGGTGGTGTGTGGAAATAAAGCTATTAGCTCAAAGCATGGTGCAGAGCTGTTTGGTATTTGATGAGTTACTCCTTTAGTCCTGAGTTTGTCACAGGGACAGAAATAGATGTGAAATCTTCTGAACAGGGGAACAGACAGCAAAACAAACATTAGAGGGGAGTTAACCTTTCCCTATGCTATCCAAAACTAAAAAAAATGTTTGGCTAGAGTTTCCCCTACAATATGTACCAGTTCCGACTTACATACAAATTCAACTTAAGAACAAACCTACAGTCCCTATCTTGTACGTAACCCGGGGACTGCCTGTACTCCAATTTACAAGATCATCCAGATCTTCCTGTATGATATCCTGATCCTTTACTGAATTGGCAAAACCTCCCAAATTTGTGTCATCTGCAAACTTTATTAGAATTATAGACTACTAGGACTGGAAGGGAACTCGAGAGGTCATCGAGTCCAGTCCCTTGCCCCCATGGCAGGACCAAATACTGCCTAGACCATCCCTGGTAGACATTTATCTAACCTACTCTTAAATAGCTCCACAGATGGGGATTCCACAACCTCCCTGGACAATTTCTTCCAGTGTTTAACTACCCTGACAGTTAGGAACTTTTTCCTAATGTCCAACCTAACCCTCCCTTGCTGCAGTTTAAGCCCATTGCTTCTTGTTCTATCCTCAGAGGCCAAGATGAACAAGTTTTCTCGCTCCTCCTTATGACACCCTTTTAGATATCTGAAAACGGCTATCATGTCCCCCCTCAGCCTTCTCTTTTCTGAACTAAACAAACCCAATTCTTTCAGCCTTCCTTCATAGGTCATGTTCTCTAGACCTTTAATCATTCTTGTTGCTCTTCTCTGGACCCTCTCCAATTTCTCCACATCTTTCTTGAAATGCAGTGCTCAGAACTGGACACAATACTCCAACTGAGGCCTAACCAGCGCAGAGTAGAGCGGAAGAATGACTTCCCATGTCTTGCTCACAACACACCTGTTTTGCATCCCAGAATCATGTTTGCTTTTTTTGCAACAGCATCACACTGCTGACTCATATTCAGCTTGTGGTCCACTATAACCCCTAGATCCCTTTCTGCCGTACTCCTTCCTAGACATTCGCTTCCCATTCTGTATGTGTGAAACTGATTGTTCCTTCCTAAGTGGAGCACTTTACATTTGTCTTTATTAAACTTCATCCTGTTTACCTCAGACCATTTCTCCAATTTGTCCAGATCATTTTGAATTATGACCCTATCCTCCAAAGCAGTCGCAACCCCTCCCAGCTTGGTATCATCTGCAAACTTAATAAGCGTACTTTCTATGCCAATATCTAAATTGTTGATGAAGATATTGAACAGAGCCGGTCCCAAAACAGACCTATGCGGAACCCCACTAGTTATACCTTAATTACTTGCTCCATTATCTTCCCTGGCACAGAAGTTAAACTAAGTGGTCTGTAGTTTCCTGGGTTGTTCCTATTTCCCTTTTTATAAATGGGCACTATATTTGCCCTTTTCCAGTCTTCTGGAATCTCTCCTGTCTCCCATGATTTTCCAAAGATGATAGCTAGAGGCTCAGATACCTCCTCTATCAGCTCCTTGAGTATTCTAGGATGCATTTCATCAGGCCCTGGTGACTTGCAGGCATCTAACTTTTCTAGGTGATTTCTAACTTGTTCTTTTTTTATTTTATATTATAAACCTACCCCCTTCCCACTAGCATTCACCATGTCAGGCATTCCTACGGACTTCTCGGTGAAGACCGAAACAAAGAAGTCATTAAGCATCTCTGCCATTTCCAAGTTTCCTGTTACTGTTTCTCCTTCCCCACTGACCAGTGGGCCTACCCTGTCCTCGGTCTTCCTCTTGCTTCTAATGTATTTATAAAAACTCTACTTGTTTCCCTTTATTCCCGTAGCTAGTTTGATCTCATTTTGTGCCTTTGCCTTTCTATCTTGCCCCTGCATTCCTGTGTTGTTTGCCTATATTCATCCTTTGTAATTTGTCCTACTTTCCATTTTTTATATGACTCCTTTTTTATTTTTAGATCATGCAAGATCTCGTGGTTAAGCCAAGGCAGTCTTTTGCCATATTTTCTATCTTTCCAACGCAGCGGAATAGCTTGTTTTTGGGCCCTTAACAATGTCCCTTTGAAAAACTGCCAACTCTCCTCAGTTGTTTTTCCCCTCAGTCTTGATTCCCATGGGATCTTACCTATCAGCTCTCTGAGCTTACCAAAATCCACCTTCCTGAAATCCATTGTCTCTATTTTGCTGTTCTCCCTTCTATCCTTCCTTAGAATTGTGAACTCTATGATTTCATGATCACTTTCACCCAAGCTGCCTTCCACTTTCAAATTCTCAACCAGTTCCTCCCTATTTGTTAGGATCAAATCTAGAACAGCTTCTCCCCAGTAGTTTTTTCAACCTTCTGAAATAAAAAGTTGTCTCCAATGCAGTCCAAGAACTTATTGGATAGTCTGTGCCCCGCTGTGTTATTTTCCCAATATATATATATGGATAGTTGAAGTCCCCCATCACCACCAAATCTTGGGCTTTGGATGATATCGTTAGTTGTTTAAAAAAAGCCTCATCCACTTCTTCCGTCTGGGTAGGTGGCCTGTAGTAGACTCCTAGCATGACATCACCCTTGTTTTTAACCCTTTTTAGCCTAACTCAGAGACTCTCAACACTTCCGTCTCCTATGTCCATCTCCACCTCACTCCAAGTGTGTTCATTTTTAATATATAAGGCACACTCCCACTTTTGGTGCCGAGGTCAGTAATAAAATGATTAAATAAGATTGGTCCCAAAACTGATCCCTGAGGAACTCTGCTAGTAACCTCCCTCCAACCTGACAGTTCACCTTTCGGTATGACCTGCTGTAGTCTCCCCTTTAACCAGTTGCTTATCCACCTCTCAATTTTCATATTGATCCCCATCTTTTCCAATTTAACCAATAATTCCCCATGAGGTACTATATCAAATGCCTTACTAAAATCGAGGAAGATTAGATCCACTGCATTTCCTTTATCTAAAAAATCTGTTACTTTCTTAAAGAAGGAGATCAGGTTCGTTTGGCACGATCTACCTTTTGTAAAACCATGTTGTAATTTGTCCCAATTGCCATTAACCTCAATGTCCCTAACTACTTTCTCCTTCAAAATTTTTTCCAACATCTTGCATACTACACATGTCAAACTAACAGGCCTGTAGTTACCCAGGTCACTTTTTTTCCCTTTCTTAAAAATAGGAACTATATTAGCAATTTTCCAGTCAAATGGTACAACCGCTGAGTTTAGAGATTCATTAAAAATTTTTGCTAATGGACTTGCAATTTCATGTGCCAGTTCCTTTAATATTCTTGGATGAAGATTATCTGGGTCCCCCCGATTTACTCCCATTAAGCTGTTTGAGTTTGGCTTTTACCTCGGCTATGGTAATATCTACCTCCATATCCTTATTCCCATTTGTTATGTTGCCATTTTCACTAAGCTTCTCATTAGCCTCATTAAAGACTGAAACAAAGTATTTGTTTAAATATTGGGCCATGCCTAGATTATCCTTAACCTCCACTCCATCCTCAGTGATTAGCAGTCCCACTTCTTCATTTTTTGTTTTTTTCCTATTTACATGGCTATAAAACCATTTACCTGTGCAGGTAACGGGAGGCATGGATACCAATTTTGATGCATCACTGAGGCTGAGGGTGTGGGCAAAGGCGGGAGGGGCAGAGCCGGAAGGGTAGGGAGTGGGGGAGGTGAAGTTTGGGGTAGGGCATGGGGGTATGGCTAGGAAGGGAGAGCGTGGGCATAGCCAGGGGCACAGGCAAAGCTGGGGGAGAGCAGAGAGTGTGGGGGGTACAAGCACAGCCGGTGGTGAGTGGGGGACGCAGGTAGAGCTGGAGGGCAGGAGCAGGAGAGGCAAGGGAAGGGCATGAAGGTGGAGGATGCAGGCAGAGCTGGGGGCGAGAGAGGAGCACGCAGGGTGGGGCGCCTGTCAGGGCTGGGTACAGGTGGCAGGGAGTCTCCCCAAAGAGGTTCTCGCTCTCTGGGTATGTCTACACTACCCTCCTTGTTCGAACTAGGAGGGTAATGTAGGCATACCGCACTTGCAAATGAAGCCCGGGATTTGAATTTCCCGGGCTTCATTTGCATAAGCGGGGAGCCGCCATTTTTAAAACCCCGCTCGTTCGAACCCTGTGCAGCGTGGCTACACGGGGCACGAACTAGGTAATTTGAACTAGGCTTCGAACAAGGAAATTTAGCGTTAACACCCTGTAGTGGGGTTCTATTTGAGGCCATGAGGAGGTGGGTGGGCACAGCCCGCCCACTGTTCAAAGTCCCTCCCCCAGCCCTGCGGAAGGGATAACTAGACCCAGGCTCAACTGATTACTGGTGACAAATGATGACTAAAGGGAGGGGGTGTAGGTTACAGGTTCAAAACAAGGGAGCCAGATGGGGACACCGAGCAGAGAACCCCAGTCAGCGCCCACTGCTCCTCAAAGCTGTCAAGGGAGCCAGTGGATGCCGCCCAGAGGAACTTTGCCCGGATACGTGACACGAGGGAGAAACGGAAGTAGGCCCCCACAGTCTCAGGGAACCCCTCGTCCAGCATCCTCCTCCTGGTGTTATATATGGTGGCTTTAGCCAGAGCCAAGAGGAGGTTGATGAGGAGGTCCCGCGATTTTGTGGGGCCACGGATAGGGTGTGCATAGATGAAGAGGTGAGGGGGAAAGTGCAGCCAGAACCTCAATAAAAGCCTGGGGTTCTGCAGACCATCGTCAGGGGTTCCACGAGAAATCATGGAATAAATAAATATTTTTTTTCTTACAATGTAAGCTGATTTTATATATATATATAACAGGTCTTTACAAATACATTTTCTTGACAATAATTTAGCAGTAATTGAATTTCACTCCCCACTGTCAACTTTTTCTGGCCAAGCAAACGTTTTCACAGGTAAGAGCTTCTCAGGATACAAAAAATTATTTTAGGGTTTCCTCCATGGGGAAAAAGGTTGGGAATCTCTGCCCTAGAGAGGACAGGGCCTGTAACCCATTCCCCACTCCCCCCGCCCTACTCTGGGTCCTCATTGGCGCTGTTCTGACACTTGACCACCAGAGGGCGACAGGTGACCACATGACCAGTAAAGGGAGCTTTAAGTGCGGGTTCCCAGCCCAATCCCTAGACTGTCAGGCCTGGCAGCTAGGGGCTTCCTTTCCTGACTCGATCAGTCCCTGCCATGATCATGGGAGTTAATCCCCCTTTCCTATAATTCTGGGTGATTGTCTCACCCCGAAGCCTGAGCCTGTATCCCACTAAGATATGAGATCCAGTGGCAAGCAGTTTCCTAGGCTAATCCCAGAGTGTTTCCTTCAATACCTTTCACTCACTTGCCTTGAAGAGCTACTAGGACATCTGGGTTCTCTCCCTGACTCTGGAAAGGGAGTGGGGGGTTGTGGTAAGAGCAGGGGGGAGACTGGGAGCCAGGATACATCTTGTCAACTCCTGGCTTGTCACAGACTCTCACCCTGAATGGAAGCCAGTTTAGCTAGGAGTCTTATAGACCCACTTCCTGAACCCCCAGTGGTGACCCAGCACCCCCCTCCCTTAAACAGCAGGGCCCAGTTCCCAGGGCAAACACATCTGGTGCCCTCAGGCTGGGTCCTGCCTTTCTTCACTGGGCTGGAGCCCTTTGGGGCTGGGGATTTGGTCCAAGTATAATTTCAACTACTCCATAGCTGCTTCCTAGATGGAGTTTGGCTCCGTTCTGTGGCTCTGCCACAGCTGGGGACCAGTGTGAACTGCTCAGCCACTCTGTGTCCCCTTCTCCAGCACCCCTCTAAAGCCAGGGTGACGGGTATGCTGGGGCAAGGGACTAGTCAAGGGCTGAAGGGGAGTTTCCACCTCGGGCTTCCCACAACCTTGCCTGTTTGCCCTGCAAAGGTCAGGACCCCCAGGTGCCCACATCAAGAAGATGCAGGCACACTGCAGATGCTCAATAGTTACTGCTGGCTCCTTTGTGTCCCATGCACAGACCCTCCCCTGTCTGGTATTAGGGCAGTGTCATGCCAGGAACTATACACATCCTCTTGCATGAGGGGCAACTCAGAGAAAGAGGCAGTCCATGTCCCAAGCCCTTGCAGTACAAGACAAGTGCAAACAGGAGAAGGAGGGGAAACTGAGTCACAAAGCTAGGTTGTGACTCTCCCAAGCTCCCAGCACTGGCAGTAGAATGCAGGCGACCTGCATGCCCCATTCTCATGACCTGGCTCATCTGCCGATTCAATTTGGCCCTTCCATGTGGCACTGCAAAGGCCCCCCTGCCACCAGCATGAGGGCCCCTCACTCCCAGCTCTGCACCATGGAGCTGGGAGAGAGCAAGCTGGGGGTTTCCAGGCAGCAGGACTGGTTTTCCAGCCACTTGCTTCTGTTTCGGGCAAGATGAATTCAGGACAGCCAACTGGCTAGTGTGAGGACTGGAGACTGATCATAGGGAACCCATATGAACTGGGAACCTGTGGATCTCCATCTGTAGGGGATGGTACCTTGTGGCCCCATCCACTGCTGTGTTCCCACCCCTATCTGGAGGGGTGGCACCAGGGAAACCAGGGGTCCATCTTGGGGGCAGTCCTCTGGGGTCATCCAGAGCTCTGAGGCCTGGAGTTAACACTCCATAGAGAGGCACAGACAGCTCCCCCCATACATGCACACAGTCATAGTGACAGGCTTGGGCTCTCAGCAAACTCAGGTCAAGTCGGGCACAATTGCACATTCTCCTCCTAACTAGGAGGCCTAGCATGAAACTCTGTTTTGATGCCAGCTGTGGCTCTGAAGCAACCTGTGACTCAAGAAGCCAGTGCTCAGGACACAGGCTGAAGGTACCAATGCCTGGTGGCTATTGACTATCATACCAGCCAGTTTCATGGCTGCAAGTGCCAGGCTGGCTGGGCCACATTTCTTGAAGTGCCCATTCCATTCTCCAAGAGTGCGTGCCTTCCCTCACTGCCAGTGGTGTAAACCACCCATCTGCTCCTTCTTGACTGGCTCACTTCCTACCTGGCTGGGCTGGACACTACACAGACCACCACCTTCCCATTGTGCCAGGACAAAAAACTTGAAAATTATATGAACAAAGGCTGGCTGGGGAAACTGAAGCACAGTGGGGGGAATGGAGTTGCCAAAGGTCAGAGGCAGAACCAGGAAGAGAACCCAGGAGTCCCGGCTCCCAGCTCTGCCCACCCCATCCCCCCCGCTCTGACCCACCAGCCCCCATTCTCCTCCCAGAGCTGGGGAGAGATTCCAGATCTCCTGGCCTGCAGCCTCATGTCCTACACCTAGCTCCCACTATCCTGTTCTTTCCTTTAGGCCCTGTTATGTCGGGGCCCTGGGGAACCAGGAGCCCTGACACAGGAGCTGATCTCCACCAGTCCAGCCTCAGGTGGGGCTGGAACCGGATCCACGCTAGGGAGGGCCCATCTGCCAGTCGGCTGGGGAGACAGGTGTGGCCTGGCTTGGGGCAGTAACCTGATCAGCCAGACACCAGAGCTGTGGGTTGGGGGATTGGAGCATCCCTGCCTTCCCTACAGCAGTGGTGCAGAAATGAAAAGCTACTGCTTGGGAGCTTCCCAACCCAGTAGTGTCTGAGCCCAATGGGAGTTAGAGTGCAAGGGGGGCGGGGAGCTGGTCTGCGAGGGGAGTGGGACATCGGGGCTGCTGCTCTTGGTTGGGGTGGTGTTCCTGCTTTGAACTGTTACATGTTAGAGTAGCAAACACAGAAACCACCCCCCTCCAACCAAGAGCAGCTGCCCGGGGGGGTGTCACTCCCTTCCCAGAGCTGGGGAAAGAACTCAGGAGTCCCAGCTTGCCCCACTCTAGCCACCAGCCCAAACTCCCCTTCCAGAACCCAGAGAAGTCCAAGGGCAGGCTAGCAGGTGCTGCTGGGTCAGGATTGAAGGGCACTGGCAGGACTGGGGGGAGCCCAGTGCTGGGCTAGCAGGAATTGTGGGTCAGGAGTGAGGAGCACTGGCTGACCTATTCAGGCACAGTGAAGCTGTTGCTTCTGGGCCTCTCTCTCAGCATCATACCCCTAGGGGAGGCACAAGACAATCCATCACACATCCAGCCCTCTCCCTGCAAGGGCAGGGGGTGTGAGAGCAGGTGCCAAGAGGTTAAAATGCTAAGGGAGAAGCTGGGATCTGCTCCCTGTAGATTTTTGTAGCATGTCCCCAAGGGCTGGGAGTCCAGACTCCTTGGTTCTCTCCCCTGCCCTGGGAGGGGAGTGGAAGCTGATGTAAGAGCAGAGGGGTTGATTCTAGTCTGGCTGGGGTGAGCCCTCCCCTCCCCCTGTGCCTCAGTTTCTCTGCTTCTGTCCCATGGTAGAGGAAAGTGGGGGCAGGGTGAAGTTTTTACACTGGGGGAAGGGGCTGGAGAAGTGTTGTTATTTCTGGGTTGGTCACGGGCACCCCCCTCCCCCACAGCTCCCTGAGGAAAGTTAATCATTAATCAGGTAGCACCTTTGCTCCCTCCTGGCGTCTCTGACCTGCTGATCTGTGCCTTTTCCTCCTCCCCCCACCCCTTGCACAGACAGACTGGAGCCAACATGGTACAGCCTTACCCAGCCCTGCCGGTACCCCACATTCCCGACCTACAACCCCTGCTAGCTCAGTCCTGGGCATCCTTGCTTTGCCATTACCTCTCACTCCCAACCTGCAGCCCCTACTGGCCCAACCCTGCCCCCCTGCTATGCTGGTTCCCCTCACTCCCAACCCACAGCTTCCTGCCTGTGGAAGCAGGGTAGGACCTGGATCCTGCATCCTGGGGCAGATGGGAGGCCGAAAGCTGTGGAGGGAGCATGGTGGTGGGACAAGATATGGGGACCCTCTAGCCTGGTGAGGGGGCAGCGCTGGGGAGTGATGGAGCCCAGTGCTTTCCCTGTTGCTATGGTAACAGAGGCAGGAACGCTCACCTGGCTCTGGGGCTGCCCAATTAACTGAGCCCGGGCTGCTGATGTCATCGCCCCATTGGCCTATCAGGGCTGACTCAGTCTGGTTGCTCAGTGATGAGAAACAGCTGCTTGGTGAGGCACGTGTGGGTCTGGCCATGGGGAGGGGGAGGGGGCGGGAAGCAGGCTAACAGGGTATGCAAAGCTACACATGGCAAAATACCCTGGGCATACCAACATACACCAAATATGCTATAGGGTACACACAGCTACATGCCATGACATGCTCTGAACATGCCAACATATACACCAAACATGCTAACAGGACACACACTGCTACATGCCATGACATGTCCTGGACATGTCAACACACACCAAACACACAGAGCACACAGCCACATACAGCAACATGCCCTAGACATGCTAACACACACCAAGCTTGCTAATGGCACACACAGTCACATGCTGTTAAGACACTTTGGACATACCAACACACACACTGAGTGTGCTTATATGGCACATACAGCAATATGCTGGGGACATGCCTGCACTCGTTGCAGGCACTGGACTCCATGCTGCATTCATGGGCCATGCTAATACACACACACACACAATAAGACACTGGGCTACAACTGCACAGGCAGCTGCCTAAACCAAACATGCTAACACATGCATCAACACGCACAACACACATTTGCCTTGAGTCCTGACATACCAGCAGATACACCAGATGTGCTAATACATGTTAGTGTACTTGCATAGGCATGTCTAAGACACACAGAGTGCCACAGATACATACACATGAGGGCAGCCACATGCCAAACAGTAATATTCTCTCTGACATGATTTTAGACACCAAACATGCATCCACATGCTACTCCATACACCAGCCATGCTCACCCCAGAGATGGCCACAGGGAGGAGGGGTGCAGACTTTACCCACCTCCACATGCTAACATCCTGAACACAAACATGTCTCCCCCTCCCCAGCTTTGCATCACACTGGCCCTGCACTCCCCCTACCCCTGCTGCCAGCTCAGGGGCACATGGGGACAGGATATAAATAGCCACCCGAGCTGGGCACTTGGCCAAATACTGGCTAGGAAGCAACCAGAACGTGCCAAAGCCTCCCCCTTCCCAGCCCAGATGGAGCCCCTCCTCCTACTGCACCCTTGCCCCTCTGCCACTCCTACCCTCCCCGCACGCTGCATCCCTGCCCCCCGCATATCCCCGATATAGCTTAGATTATGGCTCTGAATTCTTGAGGACTGACTGACTCAGGGAGCTGGCAGGGGTTACCAGCCCCCATCAGGATCCAAGACAGGGACTGGCTGGCTTATGTGGGCAGGGAATGGAGCAGGGGCCTGGGCTCTAAGAGGCGCTGTGCTCACACCCCAGCAGGGACTCTCACCCCCCTGCAGACACCAAGACCCTCCCCAAAGCTCCTGAATCTGGCACCTGCCAGCAGCAGTCATAGCCGTTACACCAGTTACAGCTGCATCCTGTACAACAGTCGCCCCCCTCACTGAGCAGGGCGGGCAGGGGGAGGGCTCAGCAAGGCGGACGCACTGTGGGACAGAGGGGGGCTGCGTGGTCGGGGAGAGCAGCAGGGGTGACCTCCAGGCACAGCGCCAGGTGCAGGTGGCAGCCACAGGGCAAGCGGTTGGTTCCCCAGATGACAAACCCCAAACAGGCCAGTAGGGGAAGCTACCGAGGGAATGTGATGCTTATACCAGATGGCCCCCAGTAACTGAACCTGCCTCTGGGGACTGCCAGGGCTGGGAGAGTGGGGGGGGGGGAGGTTGGTTGGCAGGGGCTGTGAGTCAGGAGGGGCACCGGTGGAGCTGGGGGAGTCCAGGGCTGGGCTAACACAGCAGGAGCTATAGGGAAGGGTGCAGATGCTAATGGTTAGAGCAGCCAGGGCTGGGAGCCAGGACTCCTGCGTTCAATCCCCTGGGTGCGCTGCGCTCTGTAGAGGGGGGGAGCTTCCAAGCCCCATCAGCCCCCTAGCTTCAAGCACGTCCGCAATGGCTGAGCCCCCTTCCCAGCTGCCAGCCAATGACAACACAATATCCCCAGCGAGCCAATGAGAGAGTAGCAATCAGATCAGCTGGGGTGGGAGGATCTCAGAGTGACCCCTCCCACTTCCTCAGGCTCCCCCCCTCCCCTTTCCCCCCGCACGTGCAGGCCACAACCACAAGAGGGGAAGCTCAACCCACCAACGTGTCCTGGCCCCACCCTTCCCCTCCCCCAGCTCTGCTGGGGAGAGAACCCAGGAGTCCTGGCTCCCAGCCCCCTAATTCTAAACACCAGCCCCCGCTCTCCTTGTCTCCCTCCTTTCCTTGGGTCTGGGTCTGGATCTGGGCCAGAGCTTGGGTGGGGCTGCATTGCGCTGCAGTGATCCCAACTGGAGATGGGGATTGTCCTGCCCAGTTTTGGGGGAAAAGAAGCTGTCACCACATGCACAACCAGCTTCTTACACAGCCTGAATAACCAACACCCTACTGTTGGTGCACACCCAGAGAACATGCACAGACGGCTGCTGGGTGCACCCCTGGAGAACATGCACAGACAACTGCACACCGGGAGAAACATACAACCAGCTGCCAGGCACACCCACAGACACGCACACCCGGCTGCTGGGTGCACACCTGGGGAACATGCGCACCATGTCACCAGGCACACACCCAGAGAACACACATACTGTGCCACAGGACACACACCCAGAGAACTCTCAGCTGGGCACCAGGCACGCATACGGAGAATATGCATCTCTATTGCCACATGCAGAACCAAGCAACACGCTCACCCTGCTATTGGGTGCACAGTGGGGAATCATGTACAACCAGCCAATGGACACAAAACTGGGCAAAAAGTGCCCCTTGCTGCCAGGGAATCTGCACAGCCAGCTGCCAGGCACGCACCTGGGGAACATTCACACCCTGCTACCCAAGTCCCTTTTTCACACACACAAAATCTAGCCTCGAAAGATGCACAGATTCATACACACATCTGTTGCACATGCATGCACACAGAAAACACAAACTCTGCTACATATACTCCTGCTCCACTCTTCCCACACACCACAAACCTTGCCTCCCACCCACGCACAGTTACACAGTGAACAATCCCATTTCTACCTGCACATCTGTACAAAATACACCCTGATCCACAGCATGCCCCCTGTGACATCTTCCATAATAACCACACACTCATCAGAGCACTCTCCCATCCACCCCGAACATAGGCAACCTGCTAGACCTCTCGCCACAAACTGAAACACCTTGATGCACACACAATAGATCTGTTTGTGTAGCCAGCACCTATTTCAAATATACCAGTGTCACCTTTTACATACCACAAAAGCACACACACTGAGGCATGCTGCTCCCTATACCCCTAAACAAATACGCTCCCGATACACACACGTCCCTCAAAACACAACTTGCTTTTCTACACAGCCCTTGCATATGCACCTCTGAATTAGTACTCACAACCTGATACATGCACTCAGACCCACTTGTCCAGCCATCCATCCACATACCCGCCCCCATCCCCATCCATTCATCTATCGACTGCCTATCTCTGTCCCTACCTGTCCAACTATCCATCCACCCACCCCAACCATTCATCCATCTACCTGCCCAGTCCTGTCTCCACCCGTCCAACCATTCACCCATCTACTAAGCCACCCACCCATCCCCATGTGCTCAGCTTTCCACCCGCTCACCCCAGTCCCCATCTGCCTCCCCCTTCCCCACCCGTCCAACCATCCATCCACCCACCCTATCCCCACCCATGCAACAGTCCATCCACTGCTCACCTCCCTTCCCATCTGTCCAGCCTCCCATCCACCCGCCCACCCCTCCTTTCCCATCCAACCATCCACCTGCCCACCCCTGTCCCCACCCATCCAACCAGCCATCCACCATCCCACCTCTGTCCCTTCCTGTCCAACCAGCTGTCCACCCAACTCTGTCCACACTTCTCCTCTGTATCTTCCCTGGAGGAGGCTCGAAAATCCCAGGTTCAAGACTGGAACAGCCCCTCCATTCATCCCCATCTGCCCACCTCCCTCCTGCCACGCCTACCCCTCCATGCAGCCGCCCATCCATTCACCCCCACACCTACTGCTCCACACACTCACCCCATGCCTGCCCCGCCATCCGCCCCCTCCCTCCTAACCCTTTAGCCTACCCCTCTATCCGGCCTCCCTCCTCCCCTCGCCGGCCGCTCCAACCACCCACCCCTCCCTCCACCCCGATTGCCCGCCCCTCTGTCCCTTCCCACACCCCGTTCAGCCTGCCCCCAGACCCACGCGGGTCCCTGTCCGCGCGTGGGGCACTGCCAGCGAGTTCCGCGGGGCGTGGGGTGGGGGGAGGGGTGCCGGGAAGCTGGGAGAGAGGCTGGCTGGGCCGGAAAGGGGGGGGAGGGGGAGGGGGAGGGGAGAGGGGGAGGGCTGTCTCGGCCGGGGGGTGGGGGCTGGGCTGCTCCCAGCACAACCCGCCTCGGCTCTTTGTTTGAGTGGAGCCGGGCTGAGGCCGGGGGGAGAAGGCAAAGGCAGGCCGGAGCCGTACTCGCTGGCCGGGGAGCGGGGCCGGGGCGGATCACCCCCCGCACCGGGCAGCCAGCCGCAGCCCCCCAGTCGGGATCCCCGGGAGCCGCAGGTAGGGGGTGTTGTTCGGATCGGGGCCGGGATCGGGGCCGCGGCTTTGTTGGGGCAGCGGCGGTCGGAGGCCTGGCCCGGTCCGGCCCAGCTCGGCCCCCGCAGCCCTCAGGACCTTTAAAGGGAGGGACGGCGGGGCCGGATCCGGGGTCGGGAAGAAGGAGTCACTCCTGGAGTCGCAGGGCTGTTCTCTCCCTTCCCCGGGGTAAATCGGGAGTCCGGGACTCACCGTCCGGTTCTCTTCTGTTCCTTGTGTAAATCGGGAGTCACGGGGCTCTGCTACCGGCGTAAATCCGAAGTCACTCCGCTGGAGTCAGGGCCCCGTTCCTCCCGGTGTAAATCCGGAGTCACTGCGCTGAAATAAGGGGCAGAATCCCCCGGTGTAAATCCGGAGTCACTCCGTGCCGGTTCCCGTCTGTTCTCGGTATAAATCCGGAGTCATTCCTGGAGTCACCCTGGGCACATTCAGACCTCGGCCCCAGGTCTGAATTCCGACCTTCATCTGGAGCAAAGCTAGTCCCGGATCCGGTGCGATCCGAATCCAAACCGAGCAGACAGGATAGATTGTTTTCTCAAGATGGGGGCAGGGGTTTGGAGGTTGCTGTGGGGGGCTTCATTGTGGGGGTCTCTCCGGTCTCTGTGTTTGAGGTCTGAATTCTTGCCATCCCAAGACAGTGTGCTAAGCCAGGGAGGGGGAATTCGGAGTTGGGGGGCCAGAAGTATTGTGCCCCAGCCAGCTGCCCTCGAGCTCCCTGGGACGTGTCTCCTCAAGCCCTACAGAGAGCCCTAAATGCAGAGGGACCTGGGGGGCTGTTGTAGGTGGGGGTTCTGCTTTAAGGGGGGCTCTGGGATACCCCCCAGTGGCTGGCAGGGGAGGAGCAGGTGGGGTTGGGGTGGGAACAGGATCTGACCCTTTAACAACCCAGAAGAAAGTGAGGCAGGTGGGCCCAGCCTGGGTTCTGCAGTTAACAGACCTCCTGGGGAGGGAGAAACGGGTGCAGATGGGGTGCCCCCCCAACTGCTGGGAAGCCTCACAGGTCCCAGCTCAAGGGAGGAGGCAGTGTGGGGCTCTGCTGCGGTGAGCTTGGACTGGCAGTGGCCAAACCCACCGCTTGGCACCAGCTCACTCTGGCCCTGGGGCAGACACTGGCTGGCTCAAGGGAGCAGAGAATGGGGCATGGAGCCTGTCCCCTCTAGGGGGCGCTGGCTCACACCAGGGAGGCACATTGGCAAAGGGGTTCACCTTTGGCCCATTGCGGTGGGTCCTGGGGAAACGGCCAACCCATGAATCTACCTGGAGCTGGAAAATTCCTGTTCGGGATTCCTGTGGCTTTGGTTGTAGATTGGGAATCGGGATGTGTGGGGGGGGGGAGGGGACTTTGAGGGCACAGTTAAAAGGTCATCTAGGGACATGGCATAATGAATATGCACCTGCCCCCTCCCCCTTCTCTCCCTGGCTGGGAGAGGGAAGGGGGGCTCAGAGCCAGGATTCCTGGGTTCTCGTCTCTGCTCTGTAGGTGTGTGGGGGCTGGTGGTTAGAACAGTGGACAGGGAAGGTTAAGAATTCCTCAGAGGCGGAGGGGACATAGGGCACCTATTGAAGGCTTGGGGTGTGAATCAAGCTTGTGGGGTGGGAAATGGAGGCACCCCCATTGAGCAAGGCATGGAGCAGGCAGCTGGTGCCCATTGGCTGGGCTGGGAGAGAACCAGCTATGAGCATCACCCATAGCTCCATCCCAACAACCCCCCAGGTACTCCTGTGTGAGTGGGGGACAGCTGGGAATGGTGCCTCACCCAGGCCAGGCCTCCCCCAGCTCTGCTGGTACCCCCCACTCCTGACCTGTAGCCCCTCTTAACCCAGCCCAGGGCTCCCCCCAGCCTGGCTAGTGCCCCTCATTCCCCCCAGTGCAACCCAGCAGCTGGCCTAAGGTGTGAAGTATCTCTTTCCTGGCAGGTCTCTGGGGTGCAGAAGGTGGGGCTAGTTGTGGAGCCAGTGGAGGAGAAGGCTGCCTCTCCATTGAATCCCTCTCCCCCCCGCCCTTAGGCTAGGAGCTGGGTGGGCAGCCGCAGGGTGTGAGGGGCTGGGATACAAGGCCTGGCTCCTGTCAGCTCTGCACCCTGGGGGGCTGGGGAAACACCAGCTGACTTCCTTCCTGCCCACCGGAGCTGAGGATGGGAGGGGGGGGTCAGCACGGACCAATCAGGTGTTTCCTCGTGCACACACCCCCCACTCCGGAAACAGTGCCAGACCCTGCCCAAGGGCCCCAGGAGAGAACCTTCCGCTGTCTGCTCCTCACGTCCCCCCACCATTTCCTCTCCCCAGGCAGAGCTGGGTAAGCCCACTGCTGGGTTGGCAGGGCTGCAGGTGGGGAGTGAGGGGCACCGGCAGAGCTGGAGGCAGGCAGAGGTTAAGCTGGGGCTGGATTTTCTGGTCTCTCTACATTTCTGGGGCAGGTTTCATTGCCCAGAGGGAAGGGAGCTGCCAGCCAAGCCCCCTCAGGCCCCTAGCAGAGCAAAGCTGGCAGTCTCAGGGCCTGTCACCTACAGATAGGCCATGCAGCCCCCAGCTGGAACCCTGGGGAGCGGGACTGAGACCTGGTGCACTTGTCTCAGCAGCAGGAGGGAAGGGAGGAGGAGAGAGGGAATAGGTTGAACAGGCATGAGAGGGGCCATGACCCTTGGGATTGGCGCCCCCTAGTGGGGACAGGCGCCCCAGCTGCCTGCCCTGCCCTACTCCCACCCCAGTTGGCTGGCCCTGTATCTCTAGCTCCTCTGACCCAGCCTCCCTGTGCAAAGGACATAGGGCCCGCCTCTCCCCATCTACCTTCTGACTTCACACACCCACCTGGGAATGGGGCTGGCCCTACAGGTGTAGGGGGTGTGGCTGTCGTATGGGAAACCAAGGCGGGGCATGGCATGGGGAGGGGTAATGGCCCTTGGTCTCACTGGCTAGGAACCTCCCCTGCGGAGCTTAGATCCAGCTCACACCTGGCATTTTCCCAGAGATCTTGGGGCCAAGTAGCTTCCTGTTCCTTCAGTCCCCCACAGAGCCCTTTATAGGCTCCTGCCACAGTCCTGGCAGTGCCCCTCACTCCTGATCTGCAGCCCCTGCCACCCCAGCTGGTCCCCCTTGCTCTTGACCCACAGCCCCTGCTAGCCCAAACCTCCCTAGGCTCGCCTCTTGCCTGTGTCAGGCCTGGGCTCCAGAGTGGAGTCCCAGGGCTCTGGGCCCAGCTGTCCCACCCGGCCCCCTAGAGCTGTTACATCAGGGCCTGCTTGATGTTGCTGGGTCTTGCATCATCAAACAGCAGCACCTGGTGTGGAGGTGGAATTAAAACTGCAGGAACTGGGAGGGAAATGGGGGCTAGTGGGTCAGAACAGGGGGGCTGGGAGCCACGACTCCTGGGTTCTCTCCCCACCTCTGAGAGGGGAGTGGGGGCTGGTGGGTCAAAGCAGGTTCTCCATGGCTGGAACTCTGTTAGCATCTGCCCAGACACAGTTTTGTCCCCCATCTTTCTCTGGGCTCTTGGCATCATCTCCATCTTTCTCCCTCCAATCCCAGCAGGCCTTTGGAGCAGCCAAGAGCTGAACAGGGGCCCTGGGCAGGGGATTGATAGCCCCTAGTTCAGGCAGGACATGGGCTGGTGGGGGGGAACTGGCACCCGCCCTTCTGCCAGCTGCATCGCTGGGAGCTTCCCCCCACATACACCAGCTCTGAAGGGCCTCTTGTCCTGGCTGGGGGGCATGGCTCCCCTCCCTCTCTCCATTGTCCGTGCACACTGGGTCATTATCCACTGGGGAGGGGTGGGATTCCATCCCCCACCACACACTGCCAGCTCTGTGTTGCGGCTGGCAAGGGCCTGCCCTGACGCCCACCCTGAGTGGGGCGGGGGCGATTGCTGGTATTAGTAGAGGATGTAGCCTGCAGGGTGTGTCTGCCCTAGCAGGGTCCCTCCCCAGGGTGGCTGCCCTGATAAGCTGGAACTTTTGGGTGCGGTTGCAGGAGCCTGATCTCTGCTGGATCCTGGTGCAGTGGACAGCCCAGAGAGAGAGAGAGAGAGAGAGAGAGACACACACACACACACACACACACTCGGACACACACACACACGGCACATGGACACACACACACACACACACACACACGGCACTAAAATACAGCAGGGGGCTGCGGGATGAGAGTGAAGGGCACCACCAGGACTGCGAGGGGCAGGGTTGAGCTAACGGGCTGTGGGTCAGGAGTGAGAGGCGCCACCAGGGCTGAGGAAGGCACACAGATATGGGCTGGGCTGCCATAAAGAAAGCAGCTTGGTAACTGAGTGTCTTGTCCCTGCCTCCCAGTTGCCCCTGAGCACTTCAGTTAGTGAACTTCCCACTGCGGTGCTGTCTACCCCCACATGTCCCTGCTGGTTAGTGCTGAGATGTGGCCACTTCTGGGGTGGGGTGGCTGGTTACACAGGAACCCCTTTCTTGGCACTGAGATGCAGCCACCTCTGGTGCAGGCACAGGTATCCCATGCCTAGCACTCTCTGAAGTTTGATAGGATGTGGGGGGATCCAGCCTGCAGCTGGGCTTGCCCCAGGCACCTGGCTCTACATCTGGGCACTCCCAGGGGGCAGGAGATTGTCAGGCCTTCACCAGTTGTTCCTCACTGTCTGTCTCTGTCTCCCTCCCGCAGGACCACCACCACTCATTATGGCTGGGGCGTAGCCCCCTACTCCCCACCAACTGCTCTGAGCCATCCTGTGTGTCCCTGGAGGGGGTCCCGGCCAATGAGAGAGCAGAGACAAGGTCCCTCCTACTGCGGTGAGTGATTGACTCCCAGTATTATCCAATCCTCAGGAAGTGCCCCCCTCGTCCTTAGGAAGAGTTGAGAGGGGTCCCCAGGTGGTGCCAGACATGGGCGCTTCTTGGTGAACCATTGGGGGTGCTGTGCTGCAGGGAACCTGAGGGAAGGGGCATGTGCCATGTTACACCAGCCATTGCACTTGGCCCTAAGTGGGGTGTGTCCTGGGACGCCTGGCTTACCCCCAGCAGGGCTGTCCCAGCCTAGCCCCCAGTCTGCCCCTCCTCCCCCATCACACCCTCTGAATGACAGACAGAGATCCCCTCCTCTTCTCATCCCACGCCCAGCCCTGCCATCTCTGCTGCCCCTTGTGTCACCTTGTCCGGGTGGAGCCATGTGCAGGGGGACGGTACAGGGCTGCTTTTCCCAAAGCCCTTCTGCCATTGCCAGCATGGCCCCAGGGATGGAAGACACCAAGGTAGATGAGCATGTGGGGCCCCAGCCCCCCACTCCGAACCTGTCCCCATCTGGGACTGTGCAGCTCTTCACCAGCCTGCGTCCCACCCCAGAGGTGGCTGCATCTCAGTGCCAGGCGAGGGGTGCCATGCTGCCTGCCCCTCCTTACAGATCCGGGCTGACAGCTGTCCCTGCATGGTGCAAAGACAGGTGACCACTAACTCCTTCTGAAACACACAACATGGCCTGCGTGTGGACACCTTGGCACAGCCACACCAGCCCACACGCTGGCCTGCACACCAGTGTGCACTCTGAGCACATACACACTTGTATGGACACACATGTGCTGATATGGTTGCTGAGCAACATGCCTGTGCAGATGCTTACACAGTGGCATGGACCCATGTGGTCATAGACATGTGGACATACACTCATGGACAGGCGAACAAACATACCTGGCAACAGACATGCACAGATGGATGTAGTTGTGCACACGCCCATAAGTGTGCTTGCATAGACATGCTGACACACTTGCCTGATCACTGCTAACAACACACATTTATAGGGACCCAACACGTCTGCTGTTGTCCCTGTGCAGTGTACAGACACGCACACTAGTGAACTCACGCACAAGTGGAAAGACATTCTCCCATGGTTGCACAATGATCACCTATAAGGCACCTGTCTCCTCTCACACAGTCACAATACATCCATCCCCCCTCACACATGCAAACACACCTATCACCCATTGCACACACATTCATGAGCTCACACACAGGGGGAAGGCTGTTGTCCCACAATCATACAGTGATCCCCCCCAACACATAATCTCACCTCTTGCAAATGTAGGTACACCTTGTCCTGGCTCAGGACACTTCTAGTGCCCTGCTGTACGTGCACACATCTCTTGTGCCATTGCACAAGAGCCACCAACACTACATTCAGTCTAGGCACACTGACCCGATGCGTTCCTGCTACATGCCTGTCCAGTTACCCTCCCCGTGGCTCCGCCTGCTGCTGCCAGTTGGGTCCTTCCCCAACAGCCGCGGGCCTGGCAGCTAGAAAGGCGGGGGGGGGCGGGGGGTGTTCTCTGCGTAATTGGGAGAACAAATGAATCACACTCTCCCCGCCCCCAAAGACCGCAGGCGCCCACCCTCTCGCACCGTCATGACCTTAAAAGGCTCCGCTGCAGAGTTAACCCCATGCTGCATCCAGCCACACGCTGCTGGTGCCCCTCACTCCCACCCCGCAGCCCCTCCCCCACTCTGCTGGTGCCCCTCACTCCCACTCCACAGCCCCTCCCCCGCTCTGCTGGTGCCCCTCACTCCCACCCCACAGCCCCTCCCCCGCTCTGCTGGTGCCCCTCACTCCCACCCCGCAGCCCCTCCCCCACTCTGCTGGTGCCCCTCACTCCCACTCCACAGCCCCTCCCCTGCTCTGCTGGTGCCCCTCACTCCCACCCCACAGCCCCTCCCCCGCTCAGCTGGTGCCCCTCACTCCCGACCAGTAGCCCCTCCCCTGCACTTCCAGTGTACCTCAATCCTGCCCCACAGCGCCTCCCCCGCTGTGCCAGTGCTCCTCACTCCCAACCCAGCCCCCCCCTTGCTGGTGCTGCCCCTCAGTCCTGAACCACAATAGAGCAATATTAACCCATTATTTGCCAGCTTTTGAGTGAGTAGCTCAATCCAGGTGTTCAGTGTCCAGGGGGGATGCTGGGGGGCAGGGAATTCACTCCCCTGGCAGGCAGGGCTGGCCCAGGGCAGGGCTAAGAGGTGTTGTGGGGCAGGAAGCGAGGCAAGGGCCCAACCCTGCCTGCCAGGAGAGAGCGCCCCCTGCGGAGTCCCCACCACCCTCACTGCCCCACAGTGCCCCCTAAGCATTGCCCTGGGGCCAGCCCTGCCTGCCAGGGGAGTGCCCCCTCCTGAGCCCTGCCCTGCCCCATATCATCTGCTAGAGTTGCTGGGGCGCCAGCCATGGGGCAGTGAGTCAGAGGAGTAGGACAGGAATTGGACCTGATGCCTTGGGTCCTAGCTCAACGGGGGCTGCTGTCTCCTGGTTCCCTGGGATCACCTGTGGGGATGGCTGAGGTGGGAGTCTCTGTGTACTCCTCTTCCCCCACCCCACAGCCCTGGGGAGGAATTTCCCATGTTGCTCTGGGGGGGCCAAGGGACGGGCAGGGTGCACCCACCACACTGTGATATGATGCCCTGGCACCAGGGGCAGCCCGTGAGGCTTGGCAAACTAGGCAGTTGCCTTGGGCGCCGCCGGCCCGGGCGCCCAATGATGACGTCACGGCCATTGACAGCCGTGCAGGTGGGGGCACCGATCCTGCCTTCCGCCTGGGGCGCCAGCTGTCGCAGCCGGCCTCAGGCCGCTCCTGCCTGGCACAAACGCTCCTGTCATGTCCCCCCAAAAGAGCTCTGCCCCAGACAGAGCTGTGACCCTGAACTGGAGGGGCCTGGCTCCTGAGGTGATGGGCATGGGGGAAAACCCCGCATAGTCCATTCAGTGATTCCTGTTTGTGTGTCATTGTGCTGGTGTGTCACACTATGCATGGGGTTGTGTCTCCTGGCTGTGTGCGCACATGACTGAGTGATAGTGTAAGTGAAGGTTGTCTCTCCCACGTATGTGGCTCCATGTGTGCACATGTGGGTGTGTGAACTGGGGTGTGTGGTTATGTCTTTTCAGAGTGATTGTGCATGTGTGTGGTAGTTGTCTCCTCTGGCTGTGATATTGTGGGAGGGCTGTGACTCAGAGTGTGTGTTTGTGTTTGCTGTATAAATGATTGGAAGTGGGGGGATTGTGTTTCTTGACTGTGTCTCCTTTGTGAGTGATTTTGCATGTGTGTAGTTGGGTCTCATTGTGTATGGCGCTGTGTATATTTGGGTCTCTTTAGTGATTGTGTTGGTGATATTGAGTGTGCATGGCTGAAGCTTTATGTGTGTGTAGTGTTTCTTTGAGTGCCTGTGTTGGTGATACTGTGTGTGTGTTTGTGTCTCTGTGTGTATGGATTTCCAAATATGTGTGTATCTATGACATTGGGGGGAGAGGGAGTTTCCTGGCATGTGTGTCAGTGACATTATGTGTGGGGTTGTGTGTCAGTTTGTATGGACTTCCTGGGGTATGTGGGGTTGTCTCTGAGTGTATATCTCCAGTGTGTGTGTGTGTGTGTCTGTGACGTGTGTAGGTGGATCTCGCGGTGTGTGTGTCTGTTTCTCTAGAGAAGGGAGGAGGCGGGGAGCAGCCAGGATTCCCAGGGGGCCAGTGGGATCTGCTCTCAGCCGTGTGGGGCAGGGCTGGAGGGTGGCCTGGGGTACCCAAGGGGCTGTCAAGATTGGCTGGGAGCTGAGTGGGGTAGGGCTGGGAGTGGCATGGAGTTGCCAGGGGGTGGTCAGAACGGCTGGGGCAGGGCCAGGAGGAAGGGGGCGGGGGAGGGGGGGATATGATGTCAGCCAGGCGCTTTAAACCGGGACAAGGGCGGGCGCAGCTGAGTCACGCTGTCCGGAACCCATGGCCGGGCTCCCCCCCCCCAGCATGGTGGCGGGAGGGGGGACCCCAGGCGCGGGAGGGGGGGGAAGAGGAGGAGCTGACTTGGCACCAGAGCCAGTTGGGAGCCGTCAGCGAGCGAGTGCAGCACACGGAGCATCTGCCTGCCTTTCTGTCCTGTTCGCCTGTCTGTCTGCCTGTCCACGCCAAACCTGCCCCCCTGGTGGCACCTGGGACTCACACACACACCCCGCCTCCACAACCGGCTGGAGGGGCACAGGGCTCCCCACGGAGGCCAGGAGGTAAGGCTGAGCCGAGAACCCTCCCCATGTGCCATTGCTGTGTCTCCCTCGTGGGTGCCGGCGATGCTGGCCAGGTATGAGTCGGGTGCGGGTGACGGGACCTCTCCCCGAGGCCTGTGTCTGAGATTTTGTGTGTGTATGGGGGGGTTGCTTGTGTAAATTAAATGAGTGTGTGTGTTTCAAAGGAGAGTGGGATTGTGTGTGTGTTTCAGAGGAGAGTGTGATTGTGTTTGTGTCTCCAAAGTGTGTTTTGCATTTGCGGTGAGGGGGGTGCCTCTGTGTGTGTGACAGTGGGGCTTCCAACTGCTGGGCTGTGATTTTTGTCTCTCCTGTGCATGGTGTTTGATTGTGTTTCTCTTCAAATCGCCTGTGACTCATGTATGGTGAGTTTGTCTCTAGTGTGTGATTATTATGTGTGTGTCCAGTGAGACAGTGTCTCTCTTTTGTAGGGGGAAGGTGTGTGTGTGTGATTGTTTCTTGCCTGTGTGTTTGTGCGTCTCTGATGTGTGGTGCATCCCAAGCATGTGCCTCTCTCTCTGCCCTGTCCTTGTGTGTCCCCCCAGTCAGTGTGTGCATTGGGCGCATAGCCATCTGCACTGTGAGGTGTTTTGTTGTTGTACCGGCACGCTCACACCAGGATGTGTGTGTGTGCTCATTGGATTGGGGGTGGGGGAAGGCCAGAAATGTGCCATGTCCTACCCCCCCAGTTCACACATGAAGGAGGGAATCCCAGAGCTATTAACCCTCGAGGGCCAGGGACTTCAGTGTGCCAGTCTGGAGCCTGGGGGGGGGGGGCCAGTCCTACGCTTTCCAGTGCTGGGCATGTGTGTCACTATGTGTGCGGGTCTGCTGTGTGGCAGTGTGCATGTGTCACCGTGTGTGCAGATCTACCTGAGTGTGTGTGTGTGTGGGTCTGCCCATGTGTGTGACAGTGATTGTGTGTCACTCTGTGTGCGTGTGACCGTGTGTGTGATTCTGCTTGTGTGTGAGACGGTGATTGTGTTGTGTCATTCTGTGTGTGTGTATTACTGTGGATGGTGGGAGTCTATCTATGTGTGTTTGTATGTGTGTGTGTCTTACACATATACACACAAACTATGCTATGGAAAGGGGTTGCCCATGTTTGTGTGTTATTGTGTGTTGGTCTGGTTGTGTTGTGTCCCACTGTGTATGGCTCTGCCTATGTGTGTCTGAGTGTTCATGGCTGTGTGTGAGTCACTGTGTGTGACAGTGATTGCATGTGTCCCTCTCTATAGCTTTGTGTGTGTGTGTGTGTGTGCGCGCGTGTGTGTGAGCAACAAGGTTTGTGCGAGTGGGTCAGGGCATGAGTGGGTCTGACAGCGTGTGTGACATCAGCTGTGTGTGTGAGAGACACTGTGCGACGGAGCCTCTGTGACTTTGCACTTGTGGGTCGCTGTGTAGCAGTGTGATATTGTATGGTTCTCTCTGGCAACCCATCACGTTACCTGTTTACCAGGGGATGCCATGTGTGCATGACGCCATGCATGTGACGTGTGTGTCTGCCTCCTGCTCACTGGGTGATGCTGCCGGGTGTCAGTTGTGACTGACCTTGTGTGGCGATGGGTTGTTTCTCCACGGGCCTGAGACTGGGTCTGCTCCTGGCTGACGCTGTTCGTTTGTGGGTCTGAGTGTGTGGAGGAGTGGGGGTGGCAGTTGTGATAAGCATTTTGCTCCGTGCACACGGAAAGAGAAGGTTGTCTGCGGTGCTGACTCAGCGCTGACGTGACTGTGATCCTCCAGGGGATGGGGGGTTCCCCAAAGCCTGTCATCAATGAATCTCCCTCCCCTTCTCCCTGGGGGAGTTTCCAAATCCCCCACGCTGGCTGGATCCCAGGTCTCCTCCCCCAACGGGTCAGACTTGCTTTCACCCTTGAAGGCCAAATTCACTGGGCACCCCCAGCCATGTGAGGGGGCACTGGACGCAGCCCAGCACATGCTAGGGGCGGGGGTTAGAGCTCAGAGTGCAGCCGGGGGATTCAGATTGGGGGGCCTGAGGAGATGCACGGAGAGGGGAGTGAGCCTGTCTGTGGGTGTTCCTTTTGGTGCACGCACGCGCGCCTGTCACTGTGTGTGTGCGGGTTTCCCTGTGTATCCCTCCCCTCCATAGGCTATGAGCTGCTGGGTGATCCTGCCAGGAGGCGCCCCAGGCTGGTGCTGAGGAGGTAACCACCTACCCCCATTCTGCACTCAGTAACCCCTCCTCCAACTCATAGAAGGAGGCGGAGCGAATACAAGCCCCTCCCTCCGAGTATTGCCAAGGCCCAGTTGTCTGGATCTCCCCATCCCCTCCCTGGCACACACATACTGATCAGTCCCTTGGGGTCCTCCTTCCGCTAGCGCCCCAGTTCTCTTTGCACGGCGCTGCGGTCACATTCGTTCCCCCTTCATTAATTCTGAGCTGTGCTTGCTCTTGCCGACATGTGCAAGGCTCAGCAAGCTTGCACGCCTGCCACTCTGCACCCGGACCTCTCAGCTGCACAGCCTAGTTTGCTCACACATACGTGCAGCCCCATTCACTTGTGCATGGGCGCTGGTCTGCTCTTTACACATATGCTCACACCTACCGGTGCCCCTTGCATGCATGCATATGCACATGTGTTCCCTGACATCTGCATTGTCACACACATTCTTACATGCACACCCAAACACTGACTTCTGTACCTGTCACCTGGACTTGCACGATTGGTCTTACACAGTCACGCAGAGTCACTTGTGCACACCCATTTAAGCAGCCATGTTTTAAGCTACACCTCGCTTGTGTTTTCACCCATATGCGCATTTAATTCTGCACACTCATTTGCACATTCATGCTTTCAGTTGTGTTGGTGTATTTGTGCAGACATGCTCACTTGCACAGTCACTTTTGTACACACATACTTTCTTACACATTGGTTTCTGTGGCACACTCATTTGTGTGCCCATGCTGTCGGCGACATGTACATATATTTGTGCCTGTTCACGATAACACTGCCCATCCACATGTTCCCCTCACACAAGTGTCTGCTCTCACACACTCACTTGTACACACTCTTGCATGCCAAAGTATCACCTCCCCATCCCCCACCCAGTGCCTCTGATTCAGGGATGTGGCTTCCCTTTTCTAGTAAAGGAAGAACCTAGACAGGAACCCGGATGCTTCATAGTGGCCGTGAAGGGGAAGTAAGAGGTCATTTCCCAGTGCCCACCCCCAGGAACTCCCTCTGCACCTGACAATGGGGCAGGACGGGTGCTGTCATCTCGCAGCGGGCACCAATCCGGCCCCTGGCTGGGGGCCTGGCTGGCTCAGAGGGGCGGGGTTGGGGCACGGGCAGGGTCTTTCTCACTCTGTCTCACGGCCTTCCTGGCAGCCGCTCTCGGGCACCGCTCGCCTTCCCAGCCAGCGTGGGTGGGATGGAGATTCCCTCTGTCAGCCATGGTGGGGGGAGGGCTGGGTGGCCGGGCTTACCCCGCCCACACTCTGCGCTGCACGCCCACCTCTGGAGCGCAGTGGGAGCGCCAGGTCCCATCAGGGTGATAGCCCGGGCAGGGCTCGCACACGAATGCTATGTGTGGAGCAGAGGGTGCTGCCTCCGCTGGTGTGTGCACCACTGCCTCTGCTGGTGTCTTGTGTATGTATGTGTGCCTGCACCTCTCTAAACCTCTGCCCCCTGCTAGTGTCTCTGTGTGTGTCTGTATCTGCACAACGCTGGAGTGTGTGTGTGTATGTCCATACAGTGCTGCCCCCTGCTGGAGGTGTGTGAGTACTGCTGCCCCATGCTGGTGTGTCTGTGTTTCTGTATCTGCACAAGACTGGTGTGTGTGTGTGTGTGTGTGTGTGTGTGTTCCTGCAGTGCTGCCCCCTGCTGGTATGTGTATGTCTGCACCACTGCCCCTGCTGGTGTCTTGTGTGTGTGTCTGTACCAGTGCGTGATGTTGTGTGTGTGTGTCTGCACCTCTGCCCCCTACGGGTGTCTCTGTATGTGTCTATCCACACAACGCTGGAGTGTGTGTGTGTGTGTGTGTGTGTCCATGCAATGCTGCCCCCTGCTGGTGTGTGTGTGCCCAGCTGTCAGCACAGGAAGTGCTATTCTGTGAGGTCCCCCACTCCCTCGTGCCCTTTTGGCTCCCCCATTCACCCCCCAACTCTGGAAGCGCGTGTGGGTTGCTTGCAGCGAGCAAATCTTGGCGGGCCTGTGGCCTGGCGAGATGGTATGTGAATAAACGGCCGCGGGGGTGAGGGGAGCGTGTGACACAAGGCGACTCAGCACCCTCCATGCCGCACAATCCTCCGCACGCTTCCTCTGCTCGCACACACGTCATGGGCCAGCTCTGAAATTCCCACAGCACGGGAGGGGGACTGTAGGGGGAGGGGAAGGTGTGTGTGAACATGCAGAGCCCCTGTGCATGGCTGGAAAGGCAAGATCACGTGTGTAAACATGCAGAGCACAAGTATGCAGCTGTGCACAAGGAGATGGCGTGCGTGAAAGCAAAAATGTGCAGGGCATGGGAACACGGGTCTGGGGACTTGGAATATATGGAGGAGCCCCAGCTCATGTGTCATTGGCATGCCTACATGTTCTTGGCCCTGGGCACACCACATGTGTTGGTGTGTCCCTGGTGCATACGGTGTGTTGTTAGCATGCCCACACGTGACAGGCAGGTCCATGTGCCACTGGCGCAAGCTATATCTACATACAGTTGGCGTGTTGGAGACAGCTGGCGTGTGCTGTACAATGCCTTGCCAGCCGTCCCGCCAGGATCTCCCTTGGGAACCCCCTCCGCACACTGGCACAAGCATCTGTCCCTCCTCCTGCCTGCCATGCCAGTCCCCACACGCTCCCAAACTTAGCCCCTTGGCTGCAGCCACATTTAGCTGCAGCCTTTACCGCTGGCTCCGGCAGCTGGCCAATTGCCTGTGTTCACACATCACCCCCGCCCCCAGCCCCGTGTGTCACCTCCCCGCCTCAGGGCCCGCTGGGTTCCAGGGCAGGGTAAGCCCCCATCAGTGTGCTCCATTGCCTGCCCTGGGGGCTGTTCTTAGGTTACAGCATATGCCACGTCTGTCATCCTCAACCACCACCCACCCCTTCCCCGGCGAATGGCCCAGCCACCAGACAGGGGGCCATGGGGCTGGGGGCGGAGAGGTGGGGGTGTAGTCTGGCTGGCATCCGTCTGGTGTGAAACAGCTGGGATGAGTCATGGAGGCCAGGGAGGGACAGAGCCAGTGGCTGACACTTCACCTCCCCCCCCCCCCCCCCGCCTCCAACGCCCACACCTGCTGCACTGTGGGGGGGGGGGGAACCTGATATATGGGCCCCTTAGCAGCATGGGGCTCCCTCTGACATCTGTTTCCCTTCACTCCCAACCCACAGCCCCTGCCAGCCTGGCGCTGGGCTCCCCCAACCCTGCCGGTGCCCCTCACTGCCGACCCACAGTCCCTGGCAGCCCAGCGCTGGGCTCCCCCAACCCTGCCGGTGCCCCTCACTCCCGACCCACAGCCCCTGGCAGCCTGGCACTGGGCTCCCCCAACCCTGCCGGTGCCCCTCACTCCCGACCCACAGCCCCTGGCAGCCTGGCGCTGGGCTCCCCCAACCCTGCCGGTGCCCCTCACTCCCGACCCACAGCCCCTGGCAGCCTGGCGCTGGGATCCCCCAACCCTGCCGGTGCCCCTCACTCCCGACCCACAGCCCCTGCCAGCCCAGCGCTGGGATCCCCCAACCCTGCCGGTGACCCTCACTCCCGACCCACAGCCCCTGGCAGCCTGGCGCTGGGCTCCCCCAACCCTGCCGGTGACCCTCACTCCCGACCCACAGCCCCTGGCAGCCTGGCGCTGGGATCCCCCAACCCTGCCGGTGCCCCTCACTCCTGACCCACAGCCCCTGCCAGCCCAGCCCTGGGCTCCCCCAACCCTGCCGATGCCCCTCACTCCCGACCCACAGCGCCTGGCGCTGGGATCCCCCAACCCTGCCGGTGCCCCTCACTCCTGACCCACAGCCCCTGCCAGCCCAGCCCTGGGCTCCCCCAACCCTGCTGGTGCCCCTCACTCCCGACCCACAGCCCCTGGCAGCCTGGCACTGGGCTCCCCCAACCCTGCCGGTGCCCCTCACTCCCGACCCACAGCCCCTGGCAGCCTGGCACTGGGCTCCCCCAACCCTGCCGGTGCCCCTCACTCCCGACTTGCAGCCCCTCCTGCTGTTCTTCCTTCTTTGCCCCCCTGAAGCCCTACCCCCCATTTTCTAAGAGCAGTCAGTTCGCTGCTTGTGTCTAGCTCCTCCCCCGATTCTCATTGGCGCTCCCCTGTCCCGTCCTGCCCCTGTGACCGGCTGGTTTCCCTGTTGGTCTCTTCCAGGCTGCCTTAGAGGACAGATGGGAAGGATGATTAGCAGCCAGATGAGGGGCAACGTGTGATTGGCTGGATTCCTGGAGAGCGTCGCGTAATAGGTGGGGCCTTGACGTGTGGGGCAGGGGGAGCAGCAGGGTGGGAGGGGTTTGCCCCGCTCCTTGGGGCAGAGCCAGCAGCAAAACTGCCCCCCACACACATAGTGTTTGAATTGGGCTGCCCTCCCCAGCCATTACCTCCCCTTGCCTGGCCCCAGCCCCTGGTTCTGCCCCCTCCCCCCCCTTCCCCTCATTAACCCCTCCTGCCTGGCTCCGCCTTCCCCTCATTAACCCCTCCTGCCCTGGTTCCGTAGCCTTCCCCTCATTAACCCCTCCTGCCCTGGCTCCGTCGCCTTCCCCTCATTAACCCCTCCTGCCCTGGCTCCGTCCCCTTCTCCTCATTAAACCCTCCTGCCCTGGCTCCGTCCCCTTCCCCTCATTAACCCCTCCTGCCCTGGCTCCGTCCCCTTCCCCTCATTAACCCCTCCTGCCCCGGCTCCGTCCCCTTCCCCTCATTAACCCCTCCTGCCCTGGCTCCCCTCATTAAACCCTCCTGCCCTGTCTCTGTCCCTTCCCCTCATTAACCCCTCCTGCCCTGGCTCCGTCCCCTTCCCCTCATTAACCCCTCCTGCCCTGGCTCCGTCCCCTTCCCCTCATTAACCCCTCCTGCCCTGGCTCCGTCCCCTTCTCCTCATTAACCCCTCCTGCCCCGGCTCCGTCCCCTTCCCCTCATTAACCCTCTCCTGCCCTGGCTCCGTCCCCTTCCCTTCATTAACCCCTCCTGCCCTGGCTCCGTCCCCTTCCCCTCATTAGCCCCTCCTGCCCTGGCTCCGTCCCCTTCTCCTCATTAACCCCTCCTGCCCTGGCTCCGTCCCCTTCCCCTCATTAACCCCTCCTGCCCTGGCTCCGTCCCCTTCCCCTCATCAACCCCTCCTGCCTGGCTCCGTCGCCTTCCCCTCATTAACCCCTCCTGCCCTGGCTCCGTCGCCTTCCCCTCATTAACCCCTCCTGCCCTGGCTCCGTCCCCTTCCCCTCATTAACCCCTCCTGCCCTGGCTCCGTCCCCTTTCCCTCATTAACCCCTCCTGCCTGGCTCCGTCGCCTTCCCCTCATTAACCCCTCCTGCCCTGGCTCCGTCCCCTTCCCCTCATTAACCCCCTCCTGCCTGGCTCCGTCGCCTTCCCCTCATTAACCCCTCCTGCCCTGGCTCCGTCCCCTTCTCCTCATTAACCCCCTCCTGCCCTGGCTCCGTCGCCTTCCCCTCATTAACCCCCTTCTGCCCTGGCTCCGTCCCCTTCTCCTCATTAACCCCCTCCTGCCCTGGCTCCGTCCTCTTCTCCTCTTTAACCCCGCCTGCCCTGGCTCCGTCCCCTTCTCCTCATTAACCCCTTCTGCCCTGGCTCCTTCTCCTTCCCCTCATTAACCCCTCCTGTCCTGGCTCCATCCCCTTCTCCTCATTAACCCCTCCTGCCCTGGCTCCGTCCCCATCCCCTCATTAACCCCCGCCTGCCCTGGCTCCGTCCCCTTCTCCTCATTAACCCCTCCTGCCCTGGCTCCGTCCCCTTCTCCTCATTAACCCCTCCTGCCCTGGCTCCGTCCCCTTCTCCTCATTAACCCCTCCTGCCTTGCTCCTTCTCCTTCCCCTCATTAACCCCTCCTGCCCTGGCTCCGTCGCCTTCCCCTCATTAACGCCTCCTGCCCTGGCTCCGTCCCCTTCCCCTCATTAACCCCTCCTGCCCTGTCTCTGTCCCTTCCCCTCATTAACCCCTCCTGCCCTGGCTCTGTCCCCTTCTCCTCATTAACCCCGCCTGCCCTGGCTTCGTCCCCTTCCCCTCATTAACCCCTCCTGCTCTGGCTCCGTCCTCTTCCCTCATTAACCCTTCCTGCCCTGGCTCCGTCCCCTTCTCCTCAATAACCGCTCCTGCCCTGGCTCCTTCTCCTTCCCCTCATTAACCGCTCCTTCCCTGGCTCCGTCCCCTTCTCCTCATTAACCCCTCCTGCCCTGGCTCCTTCTCCTTCCCCTCATTAACCCCTCCTGCCCTGGCTCCGTCCCCTTCTCCTCATTAACCCCTCCTGCCCTGGCTCCTTCTCCTTCCCCTCATTAACCCCTCCTGCCCTGGCTCCGTCCCCTTCTCCTCATTAACCCCTCCTGCCCTGGCTCCTTCTCCTTCCCCTCATTAACTCCTCCTGCCCTGGCTCTGTCCCCTTCTCCTCATTAACCCCTCCTGCCCTGGGTCCGTCCCCTTCTCCTTATTAACCCCTCCTGCCCTGGCTCCTTCTCCTTCCCCTCATTAACCCCTCCTGCCCTGGCTCCGTCCCCTTCTCCTCATTAACCCCTCCTGCCCTGTCTCTGTCCCTTCCCCTCATTAACCCCCTCCTGCCCTGGCTCCGTCCCTTTCTCCTCATTAACCCCTCCTGCCCTGTCTCCGTCCCTTCCCTATATTAACCCTGGCCTGGCCTAGGTCCTTCCCACCCCTCTCCTAATTAGCCCTGGCCTGGCCTAGTTCCTCCCCCTCTCCCATACACGTTAACCTCAGCCTGGCCTGGACCCACTTACCCCCATTAATCCCTCATGCCTTGAACCCATCTCTCCGCTTAATCCCACCTGGATTCTCCCGCCCCTTCATCATCTCCACACTGGCCTGGACCCCATTGTGGCCTCGAGAGCAGCAGTGGGGACCAAGCCCTTGAACTCCCAGCTCTGTAAATGGCAGAGGAGTTGGGGTGATCAGGGTGGGGAGGAATTCCCCAAAGGGTCTGTAGAGGGGAGTTCACTCCAGGAGGCCCTCTCCACCCCACCCCTCAGTATGCACCTGCCCTTGGTGACTGTAACCTCCGAGGCCATTTCTGCCCCCTTCCCCGAGGGGCCTCTAACCCCCCTCCCACTGCCCTTGAAGTGTTTCCAACTTCCCTCTCCTCCGCCCGAGATGCCTTTAACCCCTCCTTCTCCCCCCCAGGTGCTTCTAATCTCCTTCCCCTTTCCCCCCAGGAGCCTCTGAACCCCTCTTCCTCCTCTCTGAGGTGGTACCCCCTACCTCTCCCCCTTGCGCCCCCCCCCCTCCGTGCTGACCCCTCTTTCCCCACAGCGCTGTATGAGGCTGTAGGGGCTCCCCACGGCGTCGGGGGAGTCTCAGGCAGGAGGAGCCGCAGGGGCTGCCCGTCACTCGCACCCCGGGGGGGGCAGAGGGGGGGACAGAGGCATCCAACGCAGCAGAAGTGGTGAGGTCTGGTCCAGGATGGGGGGCTCCAGTGAAGGGACAGGGAAGGGTGTGGGGGGGGCAGGGGCTGGAGGGGAGGAATGGGGGCAGGGAGGGCAAGGAGGAGGGGATGTGAGGAAGGTGGGAGGGGCGGGGCAGGGAGAGGGAGGGGGAGTGGAGGGTGTGGGGGCAGGGAAGCTCTGTGTAAGCCCCCTGTCCCCTGTCTGTGGGTGGTGGGAGGCTACAGCAGGCTGGGGGCACCCTGTAATTACACCTCTTGTCTGTGAGTGGTAGGTGGCTACGAGGGGCATGGGCACCGTGTAACCCCTCACTCCTTGTCTGTGGGTGGCGGGAGGATAGGGAGGGCAGGGGCACTGTGTAACCCCCCACTCCCCATCTGTGGGTGGTGGGAGGATGGCGGAGTGGGGGGTGGGGGCAACATGTAACCCCCGTGTGTGTGGCAGGCTGGATGCATCGCACGGTGGAACAGCTGGGGGGCCGGGCTGGACGGGATCCCTTCGCTCTTAGCAGCCTGAGCTGCGGCGGGGCCTGGAACAGCTGCCACTCCCGCCCATGGCTGCCAGGAAGCAGGTGAGTCCTCGGGACACAGAACAGGTTGGGGGGGGCTCGTCCCAGATGCCAGCCTCCCCTCGCCCCCTCCCCCGGGTACTGCCCACAGGAGTGGAGGGGACACTGCAGCAAAGCGTGGGGCTCAGACCCAGCAAATGCTCTCTGAGCCAGCCAGTCCCTGCCCTAGAGGAGCAGGCCCTGGGCCCCATTCCCCAAAACACAGCTCAGCCTTTAACGGTCTCTCCCTGCTTGTCCCCCAGGTGTTCAGCCAGCATCGGACAGTCCCAGCTGCCCCCGCACCTCCCATCACCCCATGGCACTAGTATCGGGCACCCCAACAAACCCTATTTCCCCTCTGGGTAAGTGTTGCTGCTCAGCATCTCTAGACGCTCAGTAGGGGTAAGTCCATCCCAGAGCTGGGGGGAAAACCCAGGAGTCCTGTGCGCACCACCCCCTCCACTCCCCAGCCCTCCTCCCCTCCCCTGCAGTGCTGATGAGAACCCAGGAGTCCTGGCTCCCAGGTGGCCGGGCTCTGCCCTGGGCAAGCAGCAGCTGACGCGGTCCCTGTCGCCCTGCAGGAGCTCTGCCCCGCGGCCCCTGCATGGGAAGCTGGAGGCCATCCATGGCTGCGTGCAGGCGCTGCTGCGGGACCCAGTGCAGCCACCGTTATGGGAGCAGCTGGGGCAGATCTACGAATCGGAGCAGGACCTGGAGGAGGCTGTACGCTGCTACCAGAACGCGGCCCGCTACCAGCGGGACTATGGGTGCTACAACGAGATCAGCGCCCGCATTGGGCGCCTGCAGCAGGTGGGATTGGGGGGCCACTGTGCTGATCGGGGTGCTGGGTTGGGGGGGCACTGTGCTGATCGGGGTGCTGGGTCGGGGGGGGGGCACTGCGCTGATGGGGGTGCTGGGTCGGGGGGGCACTGTGCTGATGGGGTGCTGGGTCGGGGGGGCACTGTGCTGATCGGGGTGCTGGGTCGGGGGGGCACTGCGCTGATGGGGGTGCTGGGTCGGGGGGCCACTGTGCTGATGGGGTGCTGGGTCGGGGGGGCACTGCGCTGATGGGGGTGCTGGGTCGGGGGGCACTGCGCTGATCGGGATGCTGGGTCGGGGGGCACTGTGCTGATGGGGGTGCTGGGTCGGGGGGCCACTGTGCTGATGGGGTGCTGGGTCGGGGGGGCACTGCGCTGATGGGGGTGCTGGGTCGGGGGGCACTGCGCTGATCGGGGCTGGGTCGGGGGGCACTGTGCTGATGGGGGTGCTGGGTCGGGGGGGCACTGTGCTGATGGGGGTGCTGGGTCGGGGGGCACTGTGCTGATGGGAGTGCTGGGTTGGGGGGGCACTGCGCTGATCGGGGTGCTGGGTCGGGGGGCACTGTGCTGATGGGGGTGCTGGGTCGGGGGGGCACTGCGCTGATGGGGGTGCTGGGTTGGGGGGGCACTGTGCTGTTGGGGGTGCCGGGTTGGGGGGCACTGTGCTGATGGGGGTGCTGGGTTGGGGGGCACTGTGCTGATGGGGGTGCTGGGTCGGGGGGGCACTGTGCTGTTGGGGGTGCCGGGTTGGGGGGCACTGTGCTGATGGGGGTGCTGGGTTGGGGGGGCACTGTGCTGTTGGGGGTGCTGGGTCGGGGGGCACTGTGCTGATGGGGGTGCTGGGTTGGGGGGGCTCTTTGGATTGATGGAGGGGTCCTAGGCTAGGTGGGCCTGTTGGACCGATCGGGTGTTGATGGAGCAGGGTACTGGATACAATCTGTTGGGAACGTCACCCTGGTTCCTCACCCGCTACCCCACGTGTCCCCCTGCCCCCTCCAGGCTCAGCTGTGGAATTTCCACCCTGGCTCGCCTCATCACCGGAGCAAGGCCCTGCCGCCCCTGCAGCAGGTGTGGAATCTCCTGCACCTGGAGGTGAGTGGCTGGCGCGGAGGTCAGGAGCACCCTGTGGGGGCTGGATCCCTGGGGCGGGGGGAAGCTGCAGGGGTGGGGACTGGTGCAGAGGTGCCCTTGTGGATGAGGGGAACCTGTGGGGGGCAAGGTTGGCTCAAGACTGTTGCTCTTGCCCCTCCCCCCAGAAACGGAATTTCTCAGCCAAGCGCAGTCCCCAGCTGAAGCGGCCGGCGCCCCCCCTGGAACCACCTGTGGTGCTGCCCATCCCCCCCACCCCTCACCCGCCCCACTCTGGGCACAGTGAGGAACTGTCGAGCCCCATGAAGAGGAGGAGGAGCGCCAGCCCCGAGCAGGTACCCGCGGGGCAGGGGAGGGGGCTGCCAGGATGGGGGTATAAAAGGGAGGAGTCCTAGGCCAGATGGGTGAGTCCCCAAAGTGGGGGTCTCCCTTGAACTTCCCAGGCTCACCCCTTTCCTCCTCCCCAAGCAGAGCGGGAATGTGGCTGGACAGCACCCGCCAGGGCCTGGTGCTCCTGGGACCCCCCACTACCAGCTCCCGAAGCCCGGGCTGTGGAACCCCCTCCATGGCGACACGTGGGGGCCTGAGCGCAAGAACGTGGCTGCCCCGGAGAGACAGGTAACAACTCCGCTGAGCCGCCAGTGTCCTGCCCCACTCCAAGCCAGCCAGTCCCTGCTCTGGGGCCAGTTGGGAGCTGGCGCCCCCTTGAGGGGACAGGCCCCGGGCCCCATGCAGAGCCAGCCCTGTCTCTCTGGGTACGTCTACACTACCACCCTAACGAGGTGTACCGGTAGTTCGGAATAGGAAGCCTAGTCCGAACTATCTAGTTCATGCCGCGTGTAGCTGCGGGCACGGAGTCTGCACTAGCGGACATTTAAAAATGGCGGCGCCCGGCAACATGCAAATGAAGCCTGGGAAATTCAAATCCTGGGTTTCATTCGCAAGTTCGTACGACTACATTACCCCCCTAGTTCGAACTAGGGTGGTAGTATAGACATAGCCTCTCTGACTGTCTCTTTTCCTCCCACAGGAGCCAAGGAATTCGGTCGCCCACCCCTTCCCATACCCAACTCCAGCCTATGGCTCGCACCCGCCCTCCCACCGCCTGCCCCCCACGCACCTCGGCCCCCGGCCCCCTGGAGACAGCCATGGCTGCCAGGCCCGGCCCACTGGAAGTGACCTTAGAGCCAGCCGAGTTCCCCGGGGGCGGCCGGACCCCAGCACCTCACCAGCCAGCGTCACCTGTGTGCCTTACGCCCCGCGGCCTCCCCCGGCCAGCCCCCCCACCAGCAAGACCCCGCGGGGAGAGCCGGGCTCCTGCTTGGTGAGTGGGATGGGGGGACTTATTTGGGACAACTGGGAGGGACCACTGGGCCAGGTCAGGTGTGCAGGGTAGGGAGAGCTGCACCGGCCCAGGATGAGGGCCTGGGGGGCGGAGGTCTGGCTGGCGTCCCAGGCACAGGGGTGCTGCTCCAGCCTGGGAGGGTCTGGCTTAAGGATGTTAAAATTAGGTTATTTTAGTAACTGAGTAGTCGATGGAATTTGACTTGACTACTCGTCAGGGGCAGGCAGCCCGGCTCAGTCCCAGCTCGCGCCAGGACCAAACCCCGCTGCGGCTCTGCAATTTAAAAGGCAGCAAGAGTCAGGCAGCCTGTCCCGCGGCTCCTGCTGCCTTTTAAATTGCAGAGCAGAGCGGGGTTTGGTCCTGGCAGCAGCCCCCGTCCACAGGGGATCCCATCAGGGAGTTGGGACCCCCCCACAGACAGGGGCTGCTGCCCGAGCAGCCTCCTCTGCCCCCGTCCTGTACCCCTGTTCCCTGCTGCTGCCTCTGATAGAGGCAGCGAGGGGAAGCGGAGACAGTGCTGGGGGAAACTGTCTTCTAAGCCAGCATATAGAGGCAGCAGGGGGAGGGGAGGGAATGCAAGTAGTTGACTGATGGATTACTCTCTTGGGGTATGTCTACACTACCACCCTAGTTCGAACTAATGTAGTCACTTGAACTTGCAAATGAAGCCCGGGATTAAAATATCCCAGGCTTTATTTGCATGTTCCCGTCCGTCTGCCATTTTTAAATCCCCCTTAGTCCGAACTAACTGCTCGCGGCTACACGCGGCAGTTTAAAGTTAATCCAAACTCAGTCCGTAGTTCGGATTAACTGTTACTCCCCATTCCACGAGTTAGTTCGGACTAAGGGGGATTTAAAAATGACGGCTGGATGGGAACACGCAAATAAAGCCGGGGGTATTTTAATCCTGGGCTTCATTTGCAACTCCGGTTGCCTGATTTGCCTACCTAGCTCGAATTAATGAGCTAGTGTAGACATCCCCTCACATCTCTAGTCTGGCTCAGGTCCTGGGGGTGGGGTCTGGCTGGCATCCCAGGCCCGGGGATGCTGCTCCAGCCTGGGAAGGTCTGGCTGGGGGCGGGGGCGCTGCAATTGCCCAGGGAGGGGGTGTTGCTCTAGCCTGGTGGGGGCTAACTGGAGTCGCAGGGGTGAGGATGTTGCTCCGTCACTGCCTGTGTCCTGATCATCTGTCTGCTCCTTCTCGCAGGCGCCTGACCGATACCAAACCCCGGCGCCGGCCAGTCCGGCTCCTGAGAACACAGAGCACCCGCCCTCTGGCCCTGCCCCCCAGCCTCCTCCCAGCCGGCCCTGCCCTCCCCCGCCCTCCTCCTCTGCCTGCAGGGGGCCCCCAGAGCCACCTGGCCCTCCCCCAGCGCCCCTACCTTGGCTGAAGGGCCCAGGCATCCAGGATGAGGGGAAAGCCGAGGCTGGGGGAGACCCCCTGGATGAGATCCTGTTCGGGTGCGACTCGGCTGGGCCCCGGGGGGGCTTCCAGGATTCCACCACCAGCAGCCAGGGGAGTAAGGGTTATGGGGGGCCTGGGGCGCCCCGGGGGCAGGAGCAGCCCAGCCCCCCGCCGGCCCCAGCCTCCTCTCCACCCCCTCCCACCTACCACTGCGCCTTCGCCAAGCAGGAGCCTCCAGCCCCCCCCGACTTCTGGCTGGAGACACCCCCCCGTGAGCCCCGGCCACCAGAGGGTGGGGAAGGGGGCCCCAAGGCTTCTCCTGGCCCCCCGAATACCTCAGGAAGCTTCAGGCCCCAGCCGAGTTCCCCACCCCCACCGCCCAGGGCCTCCTACCCAAAGATGCTGCCTCCGGAGCCAGCTCCCCTCCCAGAGACTCCTCCCGGGGCGGCCCGGCGCCTCTTTGACTTCCCCGGCCCCCCCCTGGAGGACCAGTTTGAGGAGCCCCCTGAGTTCTCCAAGATCCTGCCTGATGGGCTGGCCAATATCATGAAGATGTTGGATGAGTCCATCCGGCGGGAGGAGGAGGCCGGGCCCCCACCCAGCTTCCCACCCCCTCCCCCTCCTGCCCCACTCCTCCCTAGCCCGCCACCCCTGGCTAGACCAAAGCCACCACCGGCCCCCCCATTCGAGTTCCCCAAGCCAGAGCCCCCCCGGCTCTACCCCTTTGGCAAGCGTGAGGAATCCGGGAAGTGCCCGCCAACCAGCCTGCTGCGGTCGCTGGCCAACGTGTTGGAGGGGCAGAAACATGCCTACCGCGCCAAGCCCCCTGCTGCAGCTAAGCCGCCCCCCTTGTCATTCTCTACCTCAAGCCAGGCCTGGGTTGGGGGCACCCGGGGTGAGGAGCCGGCGGGTACCTCGCCGGAGCCTCGTGCCGCCAAGACGGAGTCGGAGGTGCTGGAGGAGATCAGCCGGGCTTGTGAGACGCTGGTGGAGCAGGCGGGGCGGGAACCCAGCCCGCCAGCTCCCCGGCCCCCCACTCCCCCAGCCACGCCGCCCCGGCGGCGGGAGAAGGAGCACCGGCGGCACCGGCGGGTGGCCAAGGACGGGCGGCGACACCGGCGGGAGGGCAAAGCCACCAAGGAGAAGAACCGGCAGGTGCTGGGCAACCTGGACCCGCAGCGCACAGACCTGCAGGCCCGGGAGAATGGGGCGCAGGGTGAGGCGGGCAAAGCCAGCAAGCCGCCCCTGCCTGTCCCGCCACCTGAGCGCCGCCCGCCTGCCCGCAAGGAGGAGGGGGCCGGTCCCGCCGGTGTGTGCCCGGCTGACCTGCTCAAGCTGCGCTCGCTCACCGAGGGGCCCCCCAAGGAGCTCAAGATCCGGCTCATCAAGGTGGAGAGCGGGGACAAGGAGACCTTCATCGCCTCCGAGGTGGAGGAGCGGCGCCTGCCGCTGGCCGAGCTCACCATCAACCACAGCGCCGCAGAGGTGGTGCGGGCCAGCAAGTGAGTGCCCCCTGATCCCGCCAGCTCCTCCGTGTGCGCAGCCCGTGTCCCCCCACTGGTACCCCCAATCCCGCTGTATGTGCACCCCCCATTGGCACCCCCACACTCCCCAGCACCCCCAGTTCCCCCTGACTGTGCCCCCCCATCCACCAGTACTCCCACTGGCACCCTCAAAATCAACCTCTTGCACCTCAACTCTTCCAGCCTGGTCACCCAAATCCACCTCGTCAGAGCCCCCAATTTCGTCCTCATGCCCTCCTGCCTGCACTCCTGAACTTCAGCCCCCCTGTAATGCTCACATGTACGCCCTGCTAGTCCCCCATTCTACCTCCAGCACTCTGCTATATCTGGGGGGACAGCTCAGAGGCCAGGCTAAAAGGGGGTTTCACAATAGTGGGGACTGGGACAGCACCCTCCCTGATTTCCTACCCCTTCTGGACACCTGTGGGGGGATGGGACCTGCACTCCAACAAAGTAGACTGCTTAGATGGGGAAGGGGAACCACTGGTGGCCAATAGGACTCCCTACAGCCCGTCTTTGCTGGGACCCCCAGTTCTCAGCCCCAGACATGCCCTGCTCCAATGAGGCTGCCTTGTTCCCCCAGGCATGCCAAGGTGAAGGGGAAGTTCAAGGAATCATATCTGTCGGCTGCCCAGTCCGTCAAGCCACTCATCAACTCGGAGGAGAAGCTGCCGCGGGACAAACTCAACCCCCCCACACCCAGCATCTACGTGAGTGGCAGCGCCAGAGGGCCCATGGGGAGGGGCAGGGCACCAGGCCACACAGCTCAGGGCTCTGATTTGGGGTGGGGCTGGGATAGTACCTCGGGGGTTAGCTGGAGAGGGGCCGACGGGGATGCCGGAGGGGCTAGGGGGTGGACGGGGATGCCGGAGGGGTTGGGGGGCCGACGGGGATGCCAGAGGGGCTGGGGGGGGACGGGGATGCCGGAGGGGCTGAGGGGGGGACGGGGATGCCGGAGGGGTAGGGGGGCCGACGGGGATGCCAGAGGGGCTGAGGGGGGGACGGGGATGCCGGAGGGGTAGGGGGGCCGACGGGGATGCCGGAGGGGCTGAGGGGGGCGGGGATGCCGGAGGGGTAGGGGGGCCGACGGGGATGCCGGAGGGGCTGAGGGGGGGACGGGGATGCCGGAGGGGTAGGGGGGCCGACGGGGATGCCGGAGGGGCTGAGGCGGGGACGGGGATGCCGGAGGGGTAGGGGGGCCGACGGGGATGCCGGAGGGGCTGGGGGGGGGACGGGGATGCCGGAGGGGTTGGGGATGGACAGGGGATACCAGACCTGGGCTGTTCTCACTTTACCTGCCTCCGGCAGCTGGAAAGCAAACGTGACGCCTTCTCGCCCGTCCTGCTGCAGTTCTGCACTGACCCCAAGAACCCCATCACCGTCATCCGGGGGCTGGCTGGCTCCCTGCGCCTCAGTGAGTGCCTGGGGGGCATGGTGGGGGCTCTGAGACTGTGGCTCAGGGCTTTTTGTGGGGAGCAGGAGTCCAAACGCCGTTGTCTCTGCCAATGGAGCATTCAGGGGTCCTGGCCCGTATCTCTCTCCCTGGAACCGATATGGATGGGGAGGATCAGGGGTTCTGGTCCATGTGTGTCTCCCCATGGCTGATGCAGAATGGGGGAGATCGGGGGTCCTGGCCCGTCTCTCTCCCCATGGCTGATGCAGAATGGGGGAGATCGGGGGTCCCGGCCCGTCTCTCTCCCCATGGCCGATACGGATGGGGGGATCTGGGGTCCCGGCCCGTGTCTCTCTCCCACAGCCATGTCCCCCCCCTCCCCAGACCTGGGCCTGTTCAGCACCAAGACGCTGGTGGAGGCAAGTGGGGAGCATGCGGTAGAAGTGCGCACCCAGGTGCAGCAGCCCTCGGATGAGAACTGGGACCTGTCAGGCACCCGCCAGGTCTGGCCCTGCGAGAGCAGCCGCTCCCACACCACCATCGCCAAGTACGCGCAGTACCAGGCCTCCTCCTTCCAGGAGTCGCTGCAGGTCGGTGCGGGGAGCAGGGTGCAGGAGGTGGAGGAGGCAGAGGGTGGGGGTGCAGAGGTGGAGGGTGGAGCACAGGAAGTGGGGGCGCAGGGTGCAGAGGTGGAGCACGGGGCGGGGGCGCAGGGTGCAGAGGTGGAGGGTGGAGCACGGGGGGGTGCAGAGGTGGAGGGTGAAGCATGGGGTGGGGGTGTAGGGGTGGAGCACGGGGGAGTGCAGGGGAGGAGGGTGGAGCACGGGGCGGGGGTGCAGGGTGGAGCACTGGAGGTGGGGGGCACGGTGCAGCAGACAGTGTGTGGCATGGGGTGCAGGGGTGGGAGTGTGGGGGGAGGCTCTCAAGGTGGGATGCAGGAGGTGGGACTTGCGAGATGCAGGAGGCAGGGCATGGGTATAGGGCATGGGATGCAGGGTGGAGCACATGGGGAGGGGCACAGTGCAGGAGGTGGAGGGTGCGGGAGGCTGGGCGCAGGGTGCAGGATGTGGGGGGGCAGTGCTTAGATTGCAGGAGGTGCAGGGTGGGGCACATGGGGCGGAGGGTGGGGTGCAGGAGGCGAAGAGCGTAGGCGCAGAAGATGGGGGCAGGAGGGTGATGTTCCCTTCAATTTTTCCCAGGCACAGGCAGAATGAATTTTGTTATGTGCAACTATGGGGTAGAGATGTGTGGCAGGGATGGGGCCAAGGGGTTTGGGGTGCCAGAGGAGCTCAGAGCTGGGGCAGGGGGTTAGGGTGCATTGGGAGAACGAGGGCTCCAGCTGGGGGTGCAGCTTTGGGTGGGGCCAAGGAGTTTGGAGTTCATGGGGGTTATGGCTGGGGTAGGGGTTGGGGTTGGGAGGGCTCTGGCTGGGTGGGCAGGCTCTGGGGAGGGGCCGGGGATGAGGCTATGCTGGGGGGGGAGAGGCCCCCCCCACAGCTTTCTCTCCCCAGCCCTGTGTAGCCTTTCATAGGTGTGTCCGCCCCAGTGAGAGGTGTTTAGGGAGAGGGCTCTTGTGGACAGCTACGAGGAGTGGGGGAGGGCGGTGCTGCTCCGGGACATGTCTGCAGGGGCCGAATTGGGGGGGGGGTGCACCCTCTGGATGTGCCTGGGGGGAGCCGTATCCTGTGGGAGACACCCCATGTCCAGGCGATGCCAGGTGCCACGTAGGGGGGCCCCGTTTGTGCTGATGGAGGAAGGGGCCCCAGTTTGCCCTTACAGTGGGGGCTGTGGGGGGTCCTGGTCTGACATGCTCTCTCTGGGGCAGGAGGACAAGGAGAGTGACGAAGAGGGTGATGAACCCGACAGCACTACGGAGACACCCCCCAGGTACGAAGGGAGCATTGGGGTCCTCTCCCTGCCTGCAGCTTTATCCTTTAGGAAAGGAGGCAGGCCAGTCATGGGGGCTGTAACTCCAGTATTGACAGGGAGCTGCAGTCCCATGGCTGGAAGAGGCTCTGGGGAGTGTGACTCAGCATTTGCTAGGTGTGGAGGGGGCCTGACCCCAGGCTCAGGGCACTTCAGGGAAGTGGTGGGGGACGTGATTATTCGGGGCCAATCCTGATCTCACCCCATGGGAGGCATCTCCACACTCGCGGGGGAGAAACATGGGGGTCAATCCCTGAGCTGATGGGGAGCAGAGAGAAAGGGAGGGGAGAGCCAGGGGACCCCCATTGACCATCCCCCTTTCACCAGCAGCAGTGCGGACCAGAAATCCCATCAGATCATCAAATTCGGGACCAACATTGACCTATCCGACGCCAAGCGGTGAGGGGCAGGGATCCGACCAGGTGGGGGGTCCGACCCCCATGTGCCTGCCCAGCCTCCTAGGATGGGAGGAGTGCTGGGCTGGGGGACACTTGGCGGGGGGTGGGGTGCGGACAGAAACAATCTCTGACACTCCCCCTCCCCTGCCAGGTGGAAGCCACAGCTGCAGGAGCTGCTGAAACTCCCGGCCTTCATGCGGGTCACGTCGACAGGCAACATGCTGAGCCATGTGGGACACACCATCCTGGGCATGAACACTGTGCAGCTGTACATGAAGGTGCCGGGCAGCCGGACGCCAGGTGAGCGCAGGGGCTGGGGAGTTGCTTCAAGGTGCCCTGCAGGACACTCCCTTGTGTTGCGTGTCGCCTTGGGATGCTCGATTTCATGTATTTTAGTAATTGTGTAACCACAATACATCTTTGTGGTTACACAGTCACTAAAATACCCCCTGGGGGCAGGGCCAGCAGCCAATACACTCCAGCCCCACTCCTGGGGAGTCCCCTGCCACCCCATGCTGCTGCCTCTGTATCAGAGGCAATAGTGGGGGGTGACAGGCGGGAACCAATCCTCGAGGAAAGCCAGTTTAAAAACCAGCTCCCGCCTGCCACCCCGCACTACTGCCTCTGATACACAGGCAGCAGCACAGGGGCCCGAGCTCCCTGCGGACAGAGGCTGCTCCAGCATCCCACCTGCCTCCTCCCCTCAGCCCCCAGTGCTGGATGCAGCAGCACAGGGTGAAGGGACAGGCGGCTTTGTGAACCAGTGCTTGTGGGGAGCCTTTAAGCTGGTTCCCCCCAAGCACTGGCTCCCATCTCCTCCCCTGAAGCTGCCTCTGATGGAGAGGCAGCAGCCTCCTGCAGGAGCTGATACACATGGGGAGCCAGCTTGAAAGCTGTTTTCCCGCATGTTCCAGCTCCCACCTGCCCCCCGCGCTGCTGCCTCTATTACAGAGGCAGCAAGAGGGGAGGGGGTTGCAGATAGTTGTTTTGATTAACTGATAAGCCCAGGCTTATTGGTTAATCACTGAGGGTATGTCTACACTGCCACCCTAGTTCGAACTAGGGTGGCTAATGTAGGCAACCGGAGTTGCAAATGAAGCCCGGGATTTAAATATCCCGGGCTTCATTTGCATATGTCGGGCGCCGCCATTTTTAAATCCCCCTTAGTGCGGACTCCATGCCCGCGGCTACACGCAGCACGGAGTAGGTAGTTTGAATTAGGCTCTCTAATTCGAACTACTGTTACTCCTCGTGGAACAAGGTGTACCGGTAGTTCGAATTAGAGAGCCTAATTCGAACTACCTACTCCGTGCCGCGTGTAGCCGCGAGCATGGAGTCCGCACTAAGGGGGATTTAAAAATGGCGGCGCCCGGCAAGATGCAAATGAAGCCCGGGATATTTAAATCCCGGGCTTCATTTGCAACTCCGGTTGCCTACATTAGCCACCCTAGTTCGAACTAGGGTGGCAGTGTAGACATATCCTTACATGGCTACACGTTAACATCCCTGGTGTCCCCCCTCCTCCCTGCAGGTCACCAGGAGAACAACAACTTTTGCTCCGTGAACATCAACATTGGGCCGGGTGACTGCGAATGGTTTGCAGTGCACGAGCATTACTGGGAGACCATCAGCGCCTTCTGTGACAGGTCAGGAACGGGGCCGTGGGGTGGGGCCAGGGTTGTGGGGGTGGAGCTGGTGCCATGTGGGCGGGACATTACTGGGAGACCATCACCATCTTCTACACAGGTCAGGGGCGGGGACAGAACCATGGGAGTGGGGCTATGGGACTGTACTGGAGGCTCCTGCACCTCTGTGTCTCACCTTGCCCCGCCCCTGGCAGGCATGGCGTGGACTACCTGACAGGCTCCTGGTGGCCCATCCTGGAGGACCTGTACAAGTCCAACATTCCCGTGTACCGCTTCATCCAGCGCCCTGGGGACCTTGTGTGGATCAACGCAGGCACCGTGCACTGGGTGCAGGCCACAGGCTGGTGCAACAACATTGCTTGGAACGTTGGGCCGCTCACAGGTGTGGAGAGCCAGAGGGCTGGGATGTGGGGACCAGGGGCTGAGACACAGGGAGTCGAGGGGCTGAGGCATGAGGAGCCAGGGGCTGGGGTGCAGGGAATCACAGTCGGGAGAACCGGGGGCTGCGGCACAGGGAGCCAGGGTTTGAGGGACTGGGAAGCTGGGGGGGTAAGGACACAGAGTCAGGAAGCGGAGAGGCAGGCGGGGGCACTGGGGCATGAGGAGCCATGGGGGGGGGGGTTGGGGTGCTGGGGCCTGAGGAGCCGGGGGGAGGCAGCCCTGGGGGAGGCTGGGACATGGGGAGCCAAGGGCGTGGGAAGCCAGGAGGGAGAGCTGAGGGCATGGGGAGCCAAGGGGGCTGTGGCATGGGGAGCCAGGCAGGGGGATGGGACATCTGATCCCTCAATGGTTAAGACATTGATGGCCATGGGGCCTGGGAATGAGGGCGGCAGAGGGGGCTGAGGTTCCCGTGGAGTGGCTGTGGGGTAGGGAGGCTGGAGCCCCCCCTCCCCACCCAGGCCAGGACCCTCAGCAGGACCCCAGCACATTTTGCCACCCCAAGTGCTCCCTTCCAGAAACTTTTTCTCTGTGCTTGGTGCCACCACGTGGCAGGAATGGATACTGCTGGCTCCAGAGGGTGCTAGGGAGCAGGGAATGGGGCACAGGGACTGTCCCTTCCAGGGCCGTGTCTGTGTTGGGGGTGGAGGGTTGCCTGCCACTGTTTCACTCTCCCCACTTTCTGCAGCCTATCAGTACCAGCTAGCCCTAGAGCGCTACGAGTGGAACGAAGTGAAGAACGTAAAGTCCATCGTGCCCATGATCCACGTCTCATGGAACGTCGCCCGGACGGTGAAGATCAGTGACCCCGACCTCTACAAGATGATCAAGTGAGTGTCACCCCAAGACTCCACCCCCGGCCCTGACCCTGTCCTGTGGTCTGCCACCCTCCAGCCAGGACATCTCAAGCCAGCGGCACCCTCCCACTCCGGCCACACTAGACAGCTAGTGGGGTTGGCCAGGCTTCCCTAGCAATAGAAGTGGGAGTTACCACCCCATTGAGATGCACCAAGCAGCTTCCCCTCCCTCCCCCTGCTCAGAGCAATAGGCTCGGGCTCTCTGCAGTCCCAGGCAGCGTCTACTATTGTGGATCCTCCTGCTCTGAGTGCTTGTCCCTGTCTCTCCCTCCTTTGCCCCATTCGCTCACTTCCTGTGTCTCTCCCTCCAGGTACTGCCTCATGCAGTCCATCAAGCACTGCCAGGTGCTGCGGGCAAGCCTGGTGCGTTCAGGGAAGAAGATCGCCTACCAGGGCCGGGTGAAGGACGAGCCGGCGTACTACTGTAACGAGTGTGATGTGAGTGTTGGGGCTCTGGGCACTGCAGCTGCTAGCTACAGCCATGCTAGCCCCCGCAACAGCCCTGATCCTTCTCAGGCCGGAGCTGCTGCCCTGTGGTGGGGTAGGAGCTCCGTGTTGGGGCTGTCCCTGAAGCCTCAACAGGGCCCTCGGGGCTGTTGTGCTGCTGCATTTCCCATTCTTTGGCTGAGACAGCCAACCCCGGCCTCAGGGGCTGGTGACCCGGCCTGACTTGTACCCAAAGGTGTCCCTGCCGCTTCTAAAACGTCAACCTGCAGCTTCAGTCAGAGACAGGATCCTCCGTCCCTGAACTGTTGCACAGAGTTGCCGTCTGGCTGCGCCTCCCCCAGAGGTGGCTGCAGCTTAGACCCAACTGAATCTTTGCTTCACAGTCTCCCCACTTGGATTCCGTTTGGACAGGGCTCATGGTTAATAAAAGACACGGTTAATAAAAAACACCTTTCTGGGCAGTAGGGAGAGGCAGCGTCCCACTTTGAACTCTGTGCATGAGATTTGCTTTACTCTGTCAAATCCCTCCTGTCCCACATCCAGTTTGGGATTTCGTTGTGGCTTCTCCCTCGACCGCACTAAGAGATGGGTCCGTAACAGGCTAAAAGCCAGCAACAGTGAGTATGAAACGCGGTTTGTTTAAAAGAGAAAAAAGGTCAGCTTGCAATTTTTGGACACTGGACAAGTGGCTGGAAACTGGTCACCTTTGAAAATGGAAGAGACGGATCAAAATCTTAGGAGAAGACAGAGCATCAGTTCAACTGGATGAGAAGACATCGTGGTGTAAATGAACGAATGGCATGAAGAGAGGGACTTGAAAAAATGGGGCAAAACTGGACCAACGACTTAGCTAAAGATGGTGAAAAGAGTATTAGTGTGTCGGTGAAATGGGAAGAAGATGAATTAGTGGTCTCTGGAAATGAGGAGAAAATGGTTTAGCAACTTGTGTTAAGGGGGAAAAGATGGACTAGAGATTAGTCGCTCATCTGACGGGAGAAAACGGATTATATTTGGCTAGATAAGGTGTAAAAGAATTCGCAGCTGCACTAAGAGTGGTGTAAATGGATAACAGCTCAGCCTAACAGCACAGACAGATTAGAGACTTGAAGAAATACAGCCTTGACTGACTAGCTATTTGGCTAAAGCAGGCACATGTGAATTAGAGACTGCGCTAAACCAGACAGAGAGATCAGCAACTCATCAAAATGGTGGGATTAGCAGTGTAGCTAAATGGACGAAAACGGATTAGTCCTTCGGCTAAACGGGACAAACATGGATTAGCGAAGCATCTATACGCATCGTGGATGGAGCAGCGAATTCATGTGGCGTAAATGGATTGGTGACTTGGCTACAGGGCTCTGGCAGATTACCTAGTGATTACTGATCTGGCTAAATGGGGTTTAAATGGATCAGTGACTCACAGAATGGGGAACAGTTAACGACTCAGCAAAACATGGCAGAAATGGATTATCCTCTCTGGAAATCGCGCTGCAGATGGGTTAGTGGTTTGGCTAGGCACAGCAGAAATGGATTAGCTGCTCCACTATACAGGGAGAAGACAAGTTAGCAATTTGGCTTCACATGGCACATGCCATTCAACAAACCACTGTGCACATTGGTTAGTGATTTGGCAGCACATGGCAAAAGTGGGTTAGCTGGTCTGCAAGCTGCCGTGTGCACAGGTTAGCAGTTTGGCAACACATGCCAAAAATGGATTAGCCCCTCGGCTGTGCAGGGAGGAAATGGAGGAGCCACTAACCATAGCACAGAAGAACTGGAAGCTAGTGAAGAGGCATCACCCAAGAGAGCCAAGAGGATCTGGGGCTCAGTGCCCAGAGAAGGAAATGGTCTTAAAGCAACCTAACAAGCACTGTGGGCACATTGGCCACTCCACTGTATTGGTGAGAAGAGGCAGTGGCTGGCCCTTGACTTGTAGCCTGGCTTATGTGACTTGGCTCATCCTGCTGCGAACCACAGAGAGACCCTCCAGGACAGGTGACATTTGCGGCAGCCAAGCCTCAGCATCAAGGGAGAAACTCGGGCTCCGAAGACCTGATCCAGGCGAATAATGGACCGATGTGCGAAACGTCTGGGCTGTCGCTGTGCGACCCCAGTCTCATGTCTGATAAAGCAGCAGGCTGGGAGCCAGGACTCCTGGGTTCTCTTCTCTGGCTGTGGGAGGGCAAGTGGGGGCTGATGGGACAGAGCAGAAGGGGGAAGGACTGGGAGCCAGGGCTCCTGGATTCTCTCCCCGGCTCTGGGAGGGGAGCGAGGCCTCGGTCTGTGGCTGTAACCGCGGTGGCTGTGAAAGCACCTTTCCAACAAGAATAAATAAAACTTTCTCCCCTGATGCTGTGCCTGATGCTTCTTTCCTTGACACCCCAATCACTGCGGTGATCCTGATCCACCCAGCCTGGGCCCTGGCTCCTGTGCTGAGGTCTGGGAGGTGGGGGCGCTGCACTCTGGAGAGACGGGGATTAGTGGACTGGATCTAGCACAATCATTAACGCAGCAAAAGTTGGGAGGGTTGGGCAGACAGAACTCCTGAGTTCTCTCCCTGGCTCTGGGAGAAATGTAAAAAACAACAAATAGTCTGGTAGCACTTTAAAGACTAACAAAACATGGAGATGGAATCATGAGCTTTTGTGGGCACAGCTCAGGAGCAGAGGTGGGCGGCGCAGGGAGCCAGGACACCTGGATGCCATTTTTTTGCTCTACCCTGCCCCCAGTTTCCCTTAGGATGGATGCCTAGTGCCACGCCTCTCCCCTCCCCCGTCCATCAGGGGCGGTGCAGCCAGTAGGGGGAGCTCATGCCTGCCTGTCCTGCCCCTGCAGGTGGAGGTGTTCAATATCCTGTTTGTGACGAGCGAGAACGGCAGCAAGAATACGTACCTGGTGCACTGTGAGGACTGCGCCCGCCAGCGCAGCGTCGCCCTGCACGGCGTGGTCGTACTGGAGCAGTACAAGACGGAGGAGCTGATGCAGATCTACGACAACTTCACCCTGGTGAGAGGCGGGGGCTCAGCAGGAGTCGCTTTTCCCTGACAGGCAGGGCTGGCCCCAGGGCTGGTGCTAGGGGGCGCTGTAGGGCAGGAAGTGAGGTGGGGGCTGAGCAGGGGGTGGTCTTGTGTGGCAGGCAGGGTTGGCCCCACAGTGCAGCTTGGGGGTGGCACTAGGAGGTGCTGTGGGGTGGGGGCTCAGCAGAGGGCATGCTGACCTGGCTAGCTGTGCTGTGTTGCAGGGAGTAGCCCCTGGTGGTGAAAGGGATATTGCAGCACCTTTCTGCAGAATGTATTTTTGCAGGGGGACAGGGACAAATTCTGCAGGTGTGCAGTGGTGCAGATTTCCCTCCAGAGTAAGCATAGAGGGAAGGTATGAGAAGTCTGGCTCCATCCCACAGGATTCCTGGGTTCCATTAACCCTTTCTTTCCTTCTGCCACAGGCTGGATCCCCCAGCTCCAGATGAGCCAGTGCTGGCCCAGGCAGTTCCTGGGCAGAGACAGGAATAAGCTCCCCCTTCTCCTGCACCCACCTGCTCCGCTGGGGGAAGAAGGGGACATCTTGGCACCGCCCGTCCCAGTGGCCAATTGCAGACAAGCTCTTGTTTACACCGGAACCACTCCGGCCCAATCAGCTTTGCTGTTGAAACAAGGGGGAGGGGGCAGGGCCCCAGAAGCAGCCAATCGTCTGTACGACCCAAGGAGCCAATCCGCAAGCAGCCTGTGAATACAGAAACTCAAATGAACTTTTTAATTTATTCTTGAAAATGACCTGGGGGGGGACAGGGAAACTTTAATTTTATTTTATTTTTTTATTTTTTATTTTTTTTGGAAAATAATACAAACCACAAAAAAGTCAACATCCATGAGATGGGAAACGGAGAACCATGGATTCTGAGCAGCTCAGTGGGGCTGGCAGATCCCTCCGGGTGATTCCCTGGCGCACACGTGCCGCAGCTGGCCTTCAACCAGGGACAGGAGATCGGCCGTATGCAGGAAAACGCGGACTCTGGAGCTCAGCCACAATCTCTCTTTGGCGACAGAGCATTAACTCTTTTGTTTTGCAGAAGCGGGGTGGGAGGGAGGGAGTGGGAGAAACAGGCAGCAGTGGGAAACAGGGATTGGGGTTATTTTTTTGTCGTCTTTTTACATTTTTCTTGTCAGCAAATTAAGCAAAAAAACAAACAAAAAACCAACAAAAATACGGGTTTTTTACACAGGAATTTCCCTTTGTTTCCTCTGTGTGCGTTTGTGGCGGTGGGAGATTGTACATTGGTTTATATATATATTGTCGCGGGGCGGGCGGTTTGTGTGCGCGTGTGTGGTTTGATTCTTGCTATTCTTTGCTTTCTTCAATCCTGGCTGGTTTGGTTTTGGGGGTCTTTTGATTCAATGTATTCCTGGCTCATTTTTCTTCTGAACTCATGTGAAGGAGCCAATTCCCGCCGGCTTGTGCCTGCGATTGTGCAAACGATGGTGCAAAGGGGGAGCGAGGAACCGTGCTCAGATTCCAGCCCCATGTGCAGGGCTTTGCGGGAACCCTGCCTCCGGGAGCTGCTTTCCCCTGGGTTAAGCGTTTTGCACGATCAAGGCTGTGTTTTACACTTCCTCTCAGGTCATCCACAGAAGCTGAGCCAGGACAGCAGGACAGATATCTGCCTTAACTCCCCCTCCCCTCCGCCTGCCAGGCTTCGCCTTTCCACTTCTCCCTTGTTTTTAAACCAGAAACATGTCAGGTGCTTTTTAATTTTTTTTTTTTACCTCCAGGCCTCAGAATTTTGCAATTTGTAAATTGTCCTCTGTTGTTGTTTTCTTTTTTTTATTTATATGTCATTTTTATAATGATTTTTCTATTTATTGGTCGCTCTTGGGGGTTGATTTTAGCATTTGGGGGTTGTTTTTTTTTAATGTTTGTTATTTTTTAATCGTATTTGTCTGTTTCTCGCCGGAATTTTTTCATTGGTTTTGTTTTTTTGGGTTTTCATTGTCAGTCTTGGCCCATTCTCGGCATTGTAAGATGGGGTCTTTTTGTTGGTCTTTCACCTCTTTTCATGGTGCTGAATTCCACGGCTCACTGTGCGATCGGGACTTCATTTCCTTTTGAGGAATCTTCTCCCTTTCCCTCAACCTTTGTAGAAAATACCCCCTCCCCGTCCTATCACAGCATCTCACCTGCACTTTTTCCAATTCACCAACACACTGAAACGAAACAAGCGGAAGTCTGGGTCCTCCTGGATTATACTGTACTGTAAGGCGACAAAGGAAAAAAATGTTATTTTGTAAATGTAAAAAAGATTAAATTAACTCACAGAGATACAGAAAAGGCCTCCTTGCTTTTTGTTCCGTAAGACAGTGGTGCGCAACCCGTGGGTCACGCCCCCAAAGGGGGTCATGGATGTCTTCCTGGGGGGTCACTGCGCCATGTGGCTGACGACAGCCAGGCCCCGCCGTGGGGGTCATGGTTGAAAAAAGGTTGCGCACCACTGCCATAAGAGACAGGGAAGCGATGGCAGGTTTCATTATTGGCACACCAAGTCCCAGGTGATAAGCCCTTGGACTGATCCGGGTTGTGATGGGGGTGAGAGGTGATTCATCATCTGGTGGCTTCAAATCAAACACTTGGCCAAACCTGAGTCATGGGCTTGATGCAGAGGGAGCTGGGACAGACCCAGTGGCCTGTGGTGGGCAGTGGCTCAGGTGCTGGGAGCTGATCCGCTGCTGCAGACAAAACTCCCGAAGAAGCTAATCAGTGTCTGTGGCATTGCTGAGAGCAGTGCTGGGCAGCAGAAAGGGTCCCAGATCTCTGTGGAGCGAGGAGGTGGGGAGGGGCAACAAACACAGGGTGAGGATATGGTGGGTGGTCAGAGGGGACTGTCAACTCCGATCTTCTGACCTGAAACTACCCTGGGATTATGGAAGCAGTAACTGCTCCCATCCCACCATTGCCAGAGGCAGAGCCCCCCGCCCAAGCTGCTTTCCTGCGCAGATCCTTTTTCCTGAGCACAGTCATTTTTAGTATGGCAGGGGCTGGGAGTGAGGGGCACCGGCAGAGCTGGGGGAGCCCAGGGCTGGAGGCGGGGGACGGGAAGGAGGGAGGCAGATAAATTCAAGGCATCTTTGGAATCTGAGCAGGACAAATTCCTGCTCTCCTCCCACCCCCCTTTGCGGGGGGGGGGGGGGGCTCTGGACACTGGGGAAGGTGGGAGGGGAAGAAGCCCCCTCCCCCGCATCATGTTCCAGGCCGCACCTCCCACACCTCTCCCCGGGGGGAGCCTGACGGGTTCTGGGGAGGGGGCGGGGAAGACGCGAGGGGAAGGGCCCGGGCGGCCCGCGGGCGCTATAAAACGCAGAGCAGCGCAGCCCCCGCGCAGTGCGCCCCGGGGGCAGGAGGCGCAGCCGGACTCCCCCCATCATGTCTGTCTCCCCGGCGGCGAGCGGGCGGGACGAGCCCGGCGGGACTGAAGGGACCAGCCCGGTGCCGCCGCCCCCGTACCTGGAGCCCGAGGCGGCGCTGGAACTGCGCGGGGCGCTGGATTGTCTGGCCTGCGCGGTGCTGCTGAGCGCGCACAACCTGTTGGCCGCAGCGCTGTGCGCGTTACTCTGCGCGCTGCTTTGCGCGGCCGCGCTGCTGCCCGCGGGCGTCGCACTGGGGCTGGGCTTCCTCTGCCACTCCAAGGTGAGCCTCCCAGAGACCCGCAGAGCTCCCCCACCCGCTCTGTGCTCCCCTCAGCGCCCTTTGCTCCCGAGACCCCTGCCCTCGCGAAACCCCGTGTCCCCAGAGACCACTTCCAGTGCGCCCGCACCTCCCACCCAGCCCCCGTGACTCCCTCCCCTCTGTGCCCCCGAGAGTCCAGTGTTCTGAGTCCTCCAGGACGCCCCTGCAGACCCCCTCGCCCCCTCTGTTCCCCGGATCCTGCAGCCTGCTAGGGCTCCCTTTCCCGCCCCATGTGCCCCCCAGTCCCACAAGTGAAAGGGGCCCAGTGACCTCACCCCACTAATGCCTCCTCCATACTCTCCTGTCCCCCGGGGGGCCTGGCCCAGCCTCCCTCCCCCCACACGCAGAGCCCCGCAGCCGAACAACCCAATTCCAGCCCCTCAGCCACTGGCTCCCTGGAGTTTGGGCTCCTCCAGGCTCAGAGCACCGATCCAAAGTGACACCAATCAGATGGAGGCTTCATTGCAGGGGGCTGCGGGCGCAGAGAGAGGGGCACAGCAGAGCTGGGGGATCCCAGGGCCAGGCTAGCCCAGGCTCCGGGTTAGGAGCGAGAGCACGGGCAGACGGGGGTGTGGAGGCAGGGGCTGCAGGTCTGGAGTGAGAGGCACTGGTGGACCTGGGGGAGCACATGCTGGTGATGGCTGGGCGCTGGATCCCTGGGGAGTTGTTATACATATGCCCCCCCACTACCCAGGGGTTGCTGGAGGCGCTGGGTGGACCTGCTGTGGTGGGAAGGGAGTGACAGAGCTGGCTAGCCCAGCCCCTCCAAGCCCTGGCCCCCAGCTGGAATGTTAAATTCCCTTATCTCCAGGAATGTTGTGGAGGGGGGTGGTATTGGATGGAGGAAGGGACTGGGTCCCTCAGCTGAAATGCAGAGGGTGTGTGTGTGTGTGTGGCGGCGGGGGGGGGGGGGTTGTCTAGCGACAAGGAACAAATCCCCAGGAGTCCTGGCTCCCAGTCCCCCCCTGCTCTACCAGCCCCCACTTCTCCCCCAGAGCCATGGAGAGAACCCAGGCATCCTGCTGTTCCCTTCCCCCATACAGATTTCCCCCTGACAACTGAGGAAATGCAGGCCTGGGGGTCTGGTTCTGGCTGATAACCCCAAGGGGGTCAGGGCAGCATGTCCCAGCACAGCCGTCTCCTCCTGGTGCCGCACTGATCACTCCTGACTGATCTGGGGGCGGAGTGCAGAGCCCGAGCCCACGCAGGCATTTGGTAAAGGGAGCTGGGTAGGGGCTGCACTCCCCCCCCCCTTCAGCCCAGCACACCACTTGGGTGATCTGCAATTTGTGCCCATTTACATAGACGTGTGGCTGTTGGGGCCGTGGTGGCACAGTCCAAGCATCCCTTTACATGCATGGTGCCCAGAGCATGGGTGGGTCTGCTGCCGATATGCAAGCCAGTTTACACGTGTGTACAAAGGGGCACTCTTCATCTGCATGCAGGTGTGCAAGCTCATATGCCAATCCCTTGCTTCAAGTGTGCCTATAGGCACAGTGGCCTGCCTTGAAGTGCTCAGTGGCTAGCCCAGGCCTTGTTTGCACATAAGCTGGTTGCACAGCTGTCACACACACACTGACACTCTCCTTTTGCCTGCAGTTTCTACATGCCCAGGTGGCCCCGTGCAAGGCCCATCTACACGACGCTGGCTCCACGGCCCTGCTGGTCCTTGGCTTCACACTGCTCCTGCCACTCCTGGTGCTTGGCTTGGCCGCCTTCTGCCGGCTGGCTCGGCGGCTGCAGCTGGGCTACTGCCTGCTGCCCTACAGTCTGGCCGTCTACAGGAATCTACCTGCCAGTCACTACCACCAGGCTGGCTGGTGCTGCTCTCGCATGCCCACCCAGGGGGACAAGATCTGGGTATGAGGGGGGCCTAGAGTAAACCGGGGGCAGCCTTCAGTCAATGCCCCCACAGTAAACAAGGCGTGCCCCAAAAGACACTGACTCTAGGGCCCCCTTGGTGCCAACAGCTTGAAAAGCGACTGGAGCAGGCGAATTCCTGCTGTCGGGGGGGGGGGGGGTCACCCCCTGGTTCTGCCTGCTTGGGGGAAAGGATGTGGCATGGGGTGGGTACTAAGGGGAGGTTGGTTTGGGGGAGGGTCTGCATTGGGGAAGTTGGGGTTGGAAAAGGAATCTAGGGGGGTTGTGGGTCTTGGGTAGGTTATGGGGGCGCTCATTTTAATATAAATAAAAATCATTTTCTGTCCATTGCATTAATTCCCGTATCACTCCCCTCCCATAAAGTTTGTCACTCAGGGGAGGAGTTCATGCCTCTCCCTTGTTCCCAGCCATGGGATGCAAGGACGGAAGGACAGTGCTGAGGGGGCTCCTCACAACAGGCAGGTCGGAGCTGTTTCAGACACTGCTGCCAGCTCCTGGCTGAGGCAGACCTAAGTTTGTCACTCAGGGGAGGAGTTCATGCCTCTCCCTTGTTCCCAGCCATGGGATGCAAGGACGGAAGGACAGTGCTGAGGGGGCTCCTCACAACAGGCAGGTTGGAGCTGTTTCAGACACTGCTGCCAGCTCCTGGCTGAGGCAGACCTGGGCCCGCGGAACTCTCCTCCACAGGATTTTTGCTCTGCTGACAGATTCCCTTAGGCCAGGACCACAGTTTCCTCACACTTGGCACTTTGGTTGAAATGGATGGGACAAGGAAATGCCCCTGAAATCTCACTGTGCCTGGGGCTGCCCAGATCCCTTGCTGGAGACAGGACCTGTTATGCTAGGCACCACCTGGACCTGGCCACATAGTCCTGATCCTGCTGCTACTCAGCTCCGCAGACTTGTTTCCTTCTCTCCCCCCGCCAGCCCACAGGGCAGTAGGTGTTTTGCTTGCTCCCAGCACGGCTGTTCTGTGACCCCCCACTCGCCTTTCCGCTTTGGCCAGCTTAGGGCTGGCCTGGCTCCAGGGCAAATACCCGCCAGGGAAACAAGCTCAAGTTTTCCACAACGGGAAAGTGCAGAGGCAGGGCCTGGGAGCTAGGGTTGAGGCCAGGAACCACGCAGAGGACAGGGCTCCCAGGGATGTGCAGCTCTGCCCCTTCACATTGCTCCCACGCCGTGTGGGAAGGGGACAGGCACTGTGATGGGGAATCTGTCAGCAGAAGGGGGAGGGTAGGACCAAGAGTTACCCTGTCCTATGCAAGGAAAGTGAGGCACGGGGGGAGGATAGGGCCAGGGAGACAACCCAGGAATCCTGACTCCCAGCCCCCCTGCTCTGACCCACCAGCCCCCACTTCCAGATGCAGAGAGGAGCCAGGAGTCCTGGCTCAGGCAGCCCCGCCCAGAGCGGGTGCGTGTTTGCACTCCCCACAATACAGGTCGGGAGCCAGGGCCACACGGCAGGCATAGGCCAGCGCTGGCGTCACCCGCTGTGAACAGGGGAAGCAGACGGTGATAAGATAAGCAGCTCCCCTGGGTTGCATCCTGCAGCAGGGGAAGCGCAGGGCAGGGGGACAGAGCAGCCCATTGTTCTGAGCTGATGGGAACAGCAGGCGCTGGGCTGGGGGCCAGGTTCCTCCCAAGGCTACACAGATGAGTCCCCAAGAGCTCCTGCCTGCATGGGGAGCAGCACTGGCCAGGGACGGGTTATCAGTGCTGCTCACAGGAGGGCAAGCAGGGAAATCAAATCAGAAGGGACTGCAGATGGGAAGTGGGGGGCACTGGCAAGTTGGGGGGGTGCAGGGATGGGCTGGCAGGAGCTGTGTATCAGGAGTGAGAACTACTGGCAGAGCTGGAGCAAGGAGGCAGGAGTGGGCTGGCAAGGGCTGCGAGTCAGGAGTGAGGGGCACCAGCAACGCTGTGGGGCTGTCTCTACACTGGCATGAATTTCCGGAACTGCTTAAAACAGAATACTATTCTGTTTTCAGTTTTTCCGGAAAAGGAGTGTCTACATTGGCAGGCTGCTTTTCCGGAAAAGCCCTTTTTCCAGAAAAGCGTCTGTGGCCAATGTAGACGCGCTTTTCCGGAAAAGAGCCCCGATTGCCATTTTCGCGATCGGGGCTTTTTTTCCGGAAAAGACTACTGGGCTGTCTACACTGGCCCTTTTCCGGAACAGTGTTCCGGAACAAGGACTTATGCCCGAGCGGGAGCAGAATAGTTTTTCCCGGAATAGCGGCTGATTTTGTACAGTAGAGCGTCGTTGCTTTTCCGGAAATTCAAGGGCCAGTGTAGACAGCTTGCAGCTTATTTCGGAAAAGTGGCTGATTTTCCGGAATAAGTGGCCCAGTGTAGACACAGCCTGGGAGCCCAGGGCTGAGCTAGCAGGGGCAGTGAGTCAGGATTTGGAAGCAGGTTACTTTAGGTGTGTTTGTGTTCAGAACAGCAGGGAACCCCTAATACTAACCCTGGCTCAACTACTGGTGCCCAGACATAAGGATGATGGGGAGGGTTTGAGGGAGAACAAGACCCAGTCATTCCCAGGCAGTGCCAAGGTATCTGGCTTATTGCTGGGCGGGGACCCAGAGACCCACAGGATAAACGAGGCCCATGGCTGCTCCACTGGGTTCCCCATGGGTTTTAATGGACAGAATGAGTCCCAGCAGCACCCCGCAGGCATGTCCTTTGGCAAAGAAGCAGTGTGGTCCATCCACTGGGTGCATCCTGTCCCCGGCAGTCCCATCTCACAGGTACTGGGGGCTTCCCAGGCTCTCCAGCTCCACCTCGATTGAGACAATGTGGTGGCCAGGTACCATGGCCAAGCCCAGCACACGGGGCTCGCTGGCCGCAAAGGAGTCTGTGGGTGAGAGGAGGGAGGTGGGGTCAGAGAGTCAATGCCTCCACACCAGCTGGCCCCTCCCCCGGGGAATGAGCTGTAAGGCACCAATGTCCCAATGAGCATCCATGCGGCTTCAGAGAGGGGAAACTGAGGCATGCGCCGAGGGGACTAACCACCAGCTCCCAGGGCTGAGGAGAGACCCCAGGAGTCCTGGCTCCCAGACCCCGGCTCTGACTGACCAAGCCCCTACGCCCAGCCCCGAATCAGCAGCGCACCCGTGGCTTTGAGATATTCCTGCGCAGAGCCCAGGATGACATTGCAGTCGCGGTCGGTGCAGAGGAAGCAGCCGACGAGCGTCCGTCCGTCCGTCATGCGGATGCGCATGTTCCGGTTGAGCAGCGTCTCCAGCTTGTGGCGGGCGTGGGCGTAGGGGGAGTCGGGCACCTCCCCGTCCGAGTCCTGAGGGCGAAGCAGAGCTCAGGGCAGGGACCTGAGACCCCACGTGGGGCCCGTAGGCCCTGCCATCGCCATAGCTTGCCCGCTGCCTCCTGCCCTCCTGGCCCCGCCCCCGCCCCCACTGCCCTCCTGGCCCCGCCTCCGCTGCCCGTGGCCCCGCCCCCCCTCGCACCGCGGGGCTCGCTACCCCTCCGCCGCAGCTCCCGTTCTCCTCGCGCTGCCCAGCCGGCGCCGCCATCCGCGCCCCGCCCCCGTCCGGATCTCGCGAGAGCAACGCGGGGCGGAAGGGTCGGTTACCCGGCAGCCCCCGCAAGACGTGGCGTCACGCGAGCCATGGCAGCGCGGCAGGGAGTTCCGATCCCGCCAGGCCCCGCGCTGGGCGGTTGCCATGGCAGCGCGGCGGGATGGAGAATTTCCAGCGCCGCTACTTCACGCCGCGGGAAGTGGCTGCGCAGACGCGGCCCGGGCAGCTCTGGGTCTCCTTCCTCGGCCGCGTGTGGGACCTGAGCCCGCTGGCCCGGCAGTACAAGGGTCCGTTCCCACAATGCACCGCGCGTCTCCCCGCACACCCCCGCAATGTCCCCCAGTGCACTGCGGTGTCTCCCGGCTCCCTCAGGCACCATCCTCACGCCGCCCTCATAGCCGCCTGGGCCTCACGCACCTGCGCTGCGGCACCCCCCCCCCCAGGACCCCCACAGGCTTTCCTTGCCCCACAGCCTGACCTGAGCCCACCCTCTGTACAGCGCAAGTCACAAGAGCCCTGCAGCACTTCTCCGTGCTCCCCTCTGCTGCACCCCACCCGTCCACACAAGCCTGGCAAAGCCTCCCCCTCTTGCCCCTCCCCAAGAGTGCCCTCTCCTCCTTTCTGCCCTGTCTGACCCTTGGTCTCCTTTCTGCCTTTGTCTCCCCCAGGGGACGTCTTGTTGAGACCCATCTTGGAAGCCGCTGGAAAGGACATTAGCCACTGGTTCAACCCCAAGACCAAAGACGTGAGAACTGGCAGCGTGTGAGATCATTACAGAGAGCCAGTGGTGACTCCAGTCCCCAGGCGCCACCTCAGATGTCTGAAACGGGGGCAGGGTTCTCTTTCACTTTGGCTGCGTCTAGACCGGCACGAATTTGCGCAAATACTTTTAACGGAAAAGTTTTTCCGTTAAAAGTATTTGCGCAAAAGAGCATCTATACTGGCATGTGCTTTTGCACAAAAGCATCCGTGCCAGTGTAAACGCTCTCTTGCACAAGAAAGCTCCAATGGCCATTTTAGCCATCGGGCTTTCTTGCACAAGAAATTAACTTGGCTGTCTACACTGGCCCTCTTGCGCAAGAATACTTGCGCAAGAGGGCTTATCCCTGAGCGGGAGTGTCGGAGTATTTGCTCAAGAACCACTGATTTTGTACAGTACAAAGTCAGTGTTCTTGCACAAATACTCGCGGTCAGTGTAGACAGGCGGCAAGATTTTGCACAAAAGCAGCTGCTTTTGCACAAAATTTTGTCAGTCTAGACGCACCCTGCGTGTCCAAAACTATTGTGAAGTGTTTTAACAGCAGTTGGGCCCCGTCCCAGAGGTGACTGCATATTGGTGCTAGATGAGGTATCCCTGTGTAATCGGCTGGCCCATCCCATCTTAGCGCCCTGCGCCACAGGTGGACTGCCTCTCAGTAATGGGTGAGGGGTCCCTCTCTATCCAGCCATCCTGTCTCTGGGATGGCTACATTTCAGCCCTGGGCAAGGGATCCCTGGATAACCATCCACCCTGGTCAGCATTCCCTATAAGCTGTGCACTTGTGCAGTTGCTCAGAAGAGATTGAAATGCTGCCCATCTGATTAGCAAAGTTTCCAGAGCTAGGTTTTCTGTTTGTTCTGGTGGTGCACATCTACACATGCCTTGGTGCACATAAAATTATTTCACACATGGATGAGAAAAATCCACACATGGATGGAAAAGAGTAAAGGGAACATTGACCCTGGTCCACCCTACTGGCTTCACACTAATGGTTAAATTTATTCTGTCCTTTCTTGTCTCTAGATGTCTTTCAGGGAATTGCCCAGCTGGATGCAGAACTCTCTTGCAGTGGGAGGTGGGAGGTTAGGACCAGCTGTCCTTGTCACCATCTGCTCCATTCTGGGATGGAAACTTTCCCTCTCAGTCTTACTGCTCTCCCCAGGTTTCCCCTTCCCATCTCCCAGGGTGGAATTGGCTTGCTCCCTAAGGGGCTGGCTACAAGCTCGTGGACCTCCCAGTGGGGTCCTGATCTGCAGCTCTTGGGGTTTCAGGCCTTAGTAGGGGAGGGTGGCAGTTTTCCTTCCCCTTTGCCCCACACTCATGCTTCTGTTGTGGCTCTTCTTGGGGGAGTAGGAGATTGGGATCCTTCCTTTGTTTTCGGTGGGGATTGGGACCAGCTGATCTAGTCAGGTATTGAGACCACCTCTCCCCCTCCCCACCGAGCCATGAGCAAATGTTCAGGGTTGTTTCGATTGGATGCTACAAGAAGTGCAAGCAGTGAATGTAGCACAGTGTTGTTTTCTGGGGAAAAACAGCTGGCAGTTTCCTGGCTCAGAAGTCTGCAAATTTTGTCTGTCCAGCCAGTCCTGTGCCCCAAAGATTCCTTCAGCGTGGCACCCCTAGCTTTCTTCCTCATCCCTGCACAGGCACATCTGCAGTCAATCATATCCCTGTTTCCCTCAGCACTCAAGGATTGGTGGCTTCATAGTCAGCTCTCACTACACAAAGTGAGTATTTAATTGCTCCTTCCGTTTACCACACTTAGCAGGCCCAACAGCTTTAAGCAAGGGTGCAGTTCTGGTCTGACACTAACACATTGACCAACCGAGGGAGCAGTGGCCAGTGGCAGGGATCCAGACAGATTCCTCCCTTAGCCCTGGTAATGGAGTCACCTGCCTTTCAGATCCAGACCCACGTGGATCCACTGACTGGCTGCCTCAAGTACTATACCCCGCAGGGCCGCTTCATCCACATCCCGCCCCAGCTTCCCTGCTCTGACTGGGCAAATGATTTCGGGCTGCCCTGGTGGAAGGACAGCAAGTATGAGGTGGGGATTTTAGCTTCCAAAACCCGGCACATCCGTATCGTTAACACCCTGACCTCGCAGGAGCATGTGTTAGAGGTGAGCTGGGCCTCATGCCAAGGGGGGCAGGGACTGAGTGGCAGCAGCAGGCAAACTGCCATCCCTACATACCGTTCGGGGGGTGGGAGGGAGCTTGAGTTACTTTGGCATGGCAGGTAAGGGGTTTAAATGGGCTCTCCAATCTTGAGGCCACTCCTATCCTGAAATGCACATGACAAGGTAGCTTACTGGCCCTTTAAGTCCGGCTTTGTCCTTATTTCTTCCCCGCCTCCCCCCTTGGAAACAGGGATTCTGGGAGTTATAGTTCCTGCTGGGGAGACCTTGGTAGCAGGACATGGTGGAAAGGAGGGATATAAGAAACAGGGAAGGAAGAGGTTGGGCTCCATGGGACTGGGATAACCCCATGCACTGCCAGTTCTGACAGATTTGGTGGTTCTACCCAGCAGCCACTTTTATACAAGGCTGTGCTGCTGAGTTAGAGAGGCTGTGAATTCCCCACTGAACAGCAAGGGGTGCAGGAGAGAAAGGTTGGTGCTTTAATTTACCAGGCAGGTGTGGCTGGAGGTTTTGGGGAAGAAATACTTGCTTGAGCCCAGCAGGCGACTGTGCCCCCAGCCCCAGGGAGTCTCTAACACCGAGCTGCGGGTCACTTTCCCAGGTGTGTGCAGAGGAGTCCATGTGGGACATCCTGAGGCGCTACTTGCCCTACAATGCCCACGCTGCCAGTTACACTTGGAAGTACGAGGGCGTGAACCTGAACATGGACAAGACACTGGAGCAGAACAAGATCCCGGACGAGGATGAGGAGTTCTACCAACTCAACCTGGACTCCAGCCTGTATATGCCAGCCATCCTGCTGTATTTCAACGACGACCTTACTGAGTTCTAGGTCAGGAGGGCAGGGCTTTCAGGGTGGACTTATCCATTTGGGGCTGGGGTTGTCCCTTTCCTTGGGGAGATCATTTCCATCCCAGCTGGGAAACGGTTCTCAATTCTCCTCTTGAATTCTCCACCTGCTTGTGTAAGGCTACACAGCTGGGTGGATTGTTCTTGTCATCAGGATTCAAATTCGGGACTTCAACACGGAGAAGCTCGCAGCTCTAGACACTGAGCTAAAGAAACCCAGTTCCTTGGGCTCAGAAGCTGTAGCATAACCTTGCTAGGCCCACGCAGGGAGCAGAGTGAAGAGCCAAGCAGCATTAGTGTTGCCTATGCGCTGCTTCATTTTGTCCTGTCCCCTTTAACACCCATCTTTGCCAGCATTGCAATCTCTTATGAAAATTGCCAGCCAAACCAGATTGGACCATGGTCCTGTCAAGTCTGGTATCCTTTCTTTGCCAATGGCCAATTGTTCGAAATAGGTGCAAGACAACCCCAGTAGATATTTGTGGCAGAGCCCTGCCCATGTGAAATGTTTCCCTTAGTTTTAGGGTTTATAGTTTGTCCCAAGCTGCTTTTGCAATTCAGAATATGCTCATTTATCCATATTGACCTTTTTGTTGAGTCTGATCTGAGCTCAATATCTTGTGGCAGAGAGGCCCCCAGGAGAGCTCCGTTGTCTAACCAGATATTTCCTGTGATTGTCCTTAACAATTTCTGTTTATCCTCTCTGTGATCTTTCTGTCTTAGGTGCAGGGCAATGTCATGCCACACTTCTCCAATGATTGGCCCTGGGTTTGGGAACTGAAATGCCCGCTGCCATTCCACATTGGACTCAGGGGTATTGTTTCCTGTCCATCTCAGCAGTGCTGGTATGGTGGGACTGTTTTATACCAACTTGTAATGTTTATAACAGAGATAAAATCTGTTGGAAAACTGATGTTATGACTATCGCTTGTGGGATTGGAGGTAGGAATTGAGACTCTAAATCAGGACCCATTAGTATCCTATCCCTTCCCAGTTTTCCCAAATCAGATGGTTGGGCCCATCTATCCTGGTCCCTCTCTGCTGCCGTGGATGAGATGCATAGACCTGTATAGCCTGATATCTCCTCCATCGATTTTTGTAGTGGCCTGACATGTAGATCCGAATGTGTGCTGCGATCCCAGGATTTTATGTACTTCCATAGGTCTCCCCCACTGTGCCAGGTAATGAGCGGCTCTGGCCACTAGATGGCAGCAATTGAACATCAGTTTGCCTGCTCTGAGCTGCCTCACCAGGCGTCTCAAGCCTCCAGCCTCCCTCCCCTTCCTTGGTCTGGTAGCACTTTATAGACTATAACTCCGATCATCTGAAGAAGTGGGCTATGCCCATGAAAGCTCATGATACCATCTACATGTTTCGTTAGTCTATAAAGTGCTACCAGACCATTTGTTGTTTTTTCTGTAACAGACTAACTCAGCTGCTCCCTGAAGCTCCCCTTCCCTTGAGCTGTCACAGTTTTCAGCTGGAGCTGGAATCTGAATGCTGCCCACAAACCCCTCTTTTATAATGGACCAAATGCCGCCAGCGACCCTACCAGTGAAACTTTGGAGGGTGCAGCTACCCTCCAGCACTTGCAGCTGATCCCTGTCCCGGGGACCAAGCAGAGCCGGGCCAAGAACATCATTGCAGAAGGCAAGGGGCAGGCTTCATAGCTTCTGACAGCTGAGCTCCGTGTGCATCCTTTAGACTTCCCTTCATCCCCCTCACAAGCTTTGGTACACTTCTCCCTCTATTTCAAGGACCCTGTCCAATTGCTCCTCTGTTCCTTACATGCCACAGACTTTGCATGCCTCCCATGTATTCCTTTCACACCAGGGTCTCCATTCTCTCCTTGCCCTGCAAGGGCCCTGTGTCCCATTTTCTCTGCCAAACACTGGGGTCTTCATTCTCCCTTTAGCTTTGGGATGGGGTCCTGTGATCCAGCTGTTCTCAGTCTGGATCTCCAGGTTACAGCCTGCTGGTCTCCAGTCATGTTCTTTTGGCCTGTATGTGTCAACTACATGCCGTGACACAGAAACAGGATCCCCAAAGCAAAGTGTGGTTTGTTTTGCCTGAAGGTACATGCTGATCATAGAAGTGGATTTAAAATAATGAGACCTACAAGCTCACAATTTCCAGGCAGCCCATGGATAAACATGACAGTGCCCTGATGCCTTCCTTTCTTCTTTGAATAGTGTCCCTATGGCTACTTCACTCCAGGTTACTTCTGGTGCACATGTGCCTTGGATTTCTGATGTCAGTGGTTTTTTGACTGGCACCTGTACCGAGGACATAAAGGGCTATGTTGGTGGACCCACTTCAGTTCTGTCTTTGGCCAGAGATGGAGCATCGAGCCTGCCCACTTTACTTACAATAGTTTGCTTATTCAATGTAGTCATTATTTGGGGAGTTATTTTGCTTTTGTTAGTTTTTTTTTTCCTCTGGACTTTTTCACTGTTCCCTCTGCTAAGATCCGCAGGCTTTAGGCTCCTTCAGAAGCAGATCAGATGAAAACAGGGAGATCAAATTAAATTATAGATGGCAGAGCCTGCACTGTACACCAGTCTCCAAGCACTCTTAGTACTCTGTCTTCAGGATCCCAGTTACCAAGAGCTTCAAGGGACACAGTTTCTGCCATGTCTGGGACTCAGTCACTGAAAGCCTCTGGCAAGGTAGACCTGCATCAGTGCCTGCTGTAAAGAGAGCTTCATGTTCTAAGTGTCTGACAAGACATAGCCAAGGTAAGTAGGAGTACTAGATCTCCCTCTTAGAAGTCTCAGTCGTCAACTGAGAAAAATGTTTCACAGACCAGAGGTCCAAGATGGAATTCTAAAACAGTTCCATGGATCATGAGGCTATCTAAGGCTTCCTCTAAGAGGTTTACTACCTAAGAGGATTGGGGGCCCGTAAATACAGATGCTCTAAAGATTGATACCTGTCTTGGTACTCAAGTTGGCCTCCACCCAGTCTTATTTAACTACCTGCTGGGGGGGGGAGGGGCAAAAGGGACAACTGTCCCAGTACCCAACAATTCAAAAGGGCTCAGAACTCTTGGTTGCTGCTGCAGCAGCCAGAGTCCTCAGCCCTTTACATTGCCACTGGAACCCCACATGCTGTGCTCTAGGCAGCACTGAAGGGCTGGCAGGGGGAGGCTAGTCCCTAACCCTTACCCCTTCTGCCCGAGGCCTGGCACTTTCTGGAGTGCAATTCTGTGGGTCCCCCCTGCCATTGGTAATGCAACAGTATAGATACTCCAAGGACCTTCTTGTGTTGAATAAATCCTTGTTACTTACCAGACTTCTGTTTGTATCAAGAGCTCCTAGATCATTGACTTCACATTTTTCCTCCAAAACTCCTTATATATGACTTTGACCATCCAAGGCAAACAATGATCACCTCTCCTGAAATATGTTGACAGTGACTCTTCCAAGCAGCAGGTTTTCCAAGAGGGTTCTCCTGGTTATTCTGCAAGATGCAATTCTTTTATTAGTGATCAATGATGTATGCCTCTTTTTATGTCCCTTGGGAATCTCCAGTGGCCTTATTGAGACCCTGGGCCCTATTTCATTAACAGTTGTATTTGACTGGAGTTATTCTTGTAAGAAGAGTAGGCACCGCCTTCTTCTCAGCTTTCACTTCCACCCTATTAGAGGAGACCTTTTGTCATGGACTCATAGGCCCCATTCACTTTGGCTCTGTGCAGCCCCTGGGAGTAACCCTACAATGACTTTTATCCAGTGTAAAATGAGAGGTTTCATTGAATATCTGAACTCAGCACAGGCATTTCTCAGGCCCTCAAGCCTAGCAACTCTCAGCACAGTACATCTAAGTCTTTCTCTCATCCAGATGGTCTCTGGCTGCTCTCTCACCCTGGTCCAGAAACTCCCTCCTTCTAGCTGAGCATCCTATATCATCTTCCCCACTAGCTCCTCCTTTCTCCTTTCTTTTCTGTCCCAAGTAAACAGGTCTCTGGGGCCCTCTGTCTTCTATCCTTTGTTCTCTTAGGCTACGTCTACACTGGCAGCTTCTTGCGCAAGAACTCTTTTGCGGAAGAGTTCTTGTGCAAAAACTGCCATGTGCTTTTGTGCAAGAGCATCCATGGCAGTGTAGACGCTCTCTTCTGCAAGAAAGCTCTGATGGCCATTTTAACCATAGGAGCTTCTTGCGCAAGAAATTCATGTTGCCTGTCTACACTGGCCTCTTCTGGAAGAGCTCTTGCACAAGAGGGCTTATTCCTCGTGGGGAGAGGAATTACTCTTCTGGAAGAAGCCCTGTTTTATAACGCTGTACTGTAAATTTACTTCTGGAAGAACGCTCGTGCTGTTCTTCCGGAAGAAGCTGCCAGTGTAGACGTAGCCTTACTGTTTGGAGCTGGTTGGTCAGGTCACTGGGATACTCTCTCCTTGGCCCACTGCCCTCCCACTGGCCAGAACCAGCTGCCTTTCAAGCTGGGCTGAGCCTCCTGGTCACCAGTCAGTGAGGTATCCATCTCCAGGGTGTTGTCTGAGGTCTTGGCTGTCAGCCAAGATTATATGTGATTCTCTGCAACAACAAACCTCCTCTCCCGTTGCCACATTACAAATGCAGCGCACAGGGAAATTGAGGCACTCACTACACTCATGCAAAATGCTAAGGGAATCTCCTGCTTCATCACACCACTGAGGATCAGGTGGCCAAGGTTGAAAATAACTTGGCACCTTACATAAATACTTTGTTGTCAGATGAGGCTATAATGACTCTTCCACTTTCCGCATTGGCAAAATGATTTCAGACAAGTCAGTAGTCCTGGAGCACCATAGGGTATGTCTAGACTGCATCCCTCTGTCGGCAGAGGGATGCAGATTAGGCAGGTCGACATTGCAAATGAGGCAGGGATTTAAATATCCTGCGCCTAATTTACATAAAAATGGCCACCACGTTTTGCCAACTCAGCACTTTGTCTGCAAAAAGTCCCAGTCTAGAGGACGAGGAGTCCTGTGGCACCTTATAGACTAACTGAAGTGTAGGAGTATAAGCTTTCGTGGGCAAAGACCCACTTCGTCAGATGCATCTGACGAAGTGGGTCTTTGCCCACGAAAGCTTATGCTCCTACACTTCAGTTAGTCTATATGGTGCCACAGGACTCCTCACCGCTTTTGCAGATTCAGACTAACACGGCTACCCCTCTGATACCAGTCTAGAGGGGGATCTGTTGAGAAAAAAAGCCTTTTTTGACAGATCCCTTATGCCTCCTGCAAGGATGTTTATAGGATCTGTCGAAAAAGGCTTTCTTTCTGAACAGATCCCCCTCTAGACTGCCGCTTTTTGCTGATAAAGTGCTGAGTCGGCAAAACACAGTGTCCATATTTATGCAAATTAGGCATGGGATATTTAAATCCCTGCCTCATTTGCAATGTCGACCTGCCTAATCTGCAGCCCTCTGCTGACAGAGGGATGCAGTCTAGACATACCCTTAGAAACTAACAAAAAAATAATATATATAGTATCATGAGCTTTCGTGGGCAAAACTCACTGCTCATCTGAGGAAGTGGGTTTTGCTCACGAAAGCTCATGATAGTCTATAACTTTAACTGATATATAGTAACATGGCTACCCCTCTGAGGCAATTTTACCAAAAGTGATTTGACCTTCTCCATCATTGGAGTTACTAATCTGCAAAACTGCTATTCTGAATAGCTAACCACCAAGCGCTCCTGTTTAAAATACAGCTATCTGAATGACATTCAACACGTTTACTGAGCATTTGCCAGAGAAGCACCTTGTGAGCAATTTAAGGACATCATAAGTGAAGGGCAACTCAGTGAAAACATCAGTTCAGACCTCCTTAAGTGAAGCCAGTACATCAGCCTAGTGATTGTGATGTAACAAATATTTTGGCTTCAGTTATCTGGCTTCCTGAGGGAGGGGCAGAGCAGTGTTCCCTGTAAGTTGAGTACTTGGGTGGCTGCCCAGGAGAGATGCAAATGCTACCAAGCCTATTAGCACAGTGTCCACAACCTCCCACAGCTGGCAGCATATTTTTTTTACTGGTGATGCACATGTGCATATGCCTTGGTGCACACAACAAAATTTATTTTGCACAGGGATGGAAAAATTAGAGGGAACATTGGTGCAGACTACTGTTGATGGTTTCAAGTTGTTTGCTGAGTCTGCTGGCGAGTTGCTTCACTCTTTAAAAGTTCAAAGGCCACATTTAGGGTATGGCTCGACTACGTGGCTCCGTCGATGGAGCCATGTAAAGTAGTTTACTCAGCATAGTCAAAGAAGTGGGGATTTAAATAACATGAAACGAGGTTTATCGGCGGTCGACAAAGGCTTCCCTTGTTGACTGTGCTGCATCTAGACTGCTGTGCTGTGCCGGATCAGCTGATCGATGGCACGGCGCGGCGGCCATTTTTATTTTAATGAAGCGGGGATTATTTAAATCCCCGCTTCTTTGACTATGCCGAGTAAACTACTTTACTTGGCTCCATCGACGGAGCCATGTAGTCTAGACGTACCCTTAGATTCCTCTGGATTTACACAGCTGCAAATAAAAGAAATGTAGCAGGTCTCAAACAGCTCAGATCTCACCCGGTGCATTTTTTTAGATTCTGTAGATCCCCAGAACCACCTACCCAGAGGCATAGGTGTTCAAAAAAGAAACCATTGTCTGGAACAGCTAATTTATCTCAGCCATTCAAACATTAGTTTTGATGGCTTGGTTAAGAGTTTGGACCATCCATTTCACAAGAATCTGCACCTACAGTATCCTCCCCTCCTCCCCCAACCCCATTTTTCCCAATTTCTATCCACATGGGAGAGAACAGTATATAACAGTGTTTTGAAGGTCATAACATCTGGTTATTCAATCCACTTCACCTCCTTTTCTTCCCTCTCCCCACCTCTCTTCCCTGTCCCCTTCTCAGGATTAGTTGCCGAGGCAGAGAGTCATCTCTCTTCTATACGTACAAAATGATGGGGACTAAATTAGCTATTACCACTCGAGAGAGAGATTAGAGTCATTGTGGATAGTTCTCTGAAAACATCCACTCAATGTACAGCAGCAGTCAAAAAAGCAAACAGAATGTTAGGAATCATTAAACAGGGATAGAGAATAAGACAGAGACGATCTTATTGCCTCTGTATAAATCCATGGTATGCTCACATCTTAAATATCATGTGTAGATGTGGTTGCTTCATCTCAAAAGAGATATTTTGGCACTGGAAAAAGTTCAGAAAAGGGCAACAAAAATGATTAGGGGTTTGGAACAGCTGCCATTTGAGCAGAGATTAATAAGACTGGGACTTTTCACCTTGGAAAAGAGACTAAGGGGAGATATGATGGAGATCTATAAAATAATAACTAGTGTGGAGAAAGTAAATAAGGAAACATTATTTACTCCTTACATAACTCATGGGAAGCAAGAGTAAGAGGAAAAACAATTGAAGAGAGTTGGCAGTTTTTTAAAGGGACATTATTTAGGGCCCAAAAGCAAATTATTCCACTGCATAGGAAAGATAGAAAGTATGGCAAAAGACCACCTTGGATCAACCGGGAGATCTTACATGATCTAAAAATAAAAAAGGAGTTGTATAAAAAGTGGAAACTAGGTCAAATTACAAAGGATGAAATAAGCAAAGAACACAGGTATGCAGGGGCAAGATTAGAAAGGCAAAGGCACAAAACAAGTTAAATCTAGGTAGAGACATAAAGGTTAACAAGAAGGTGTTCTACAAATATACTAGAAGCAAGAGGAAGACCAATACCAGGTTAGGCTCTGGGATTAGGCTCTGGCTCTCCCTCACAGAAGAGAGAGAAACAACAAGGCTACATCTGCACTACAAGTTCCTCCCCTTCCTCTCCCCCCTGCAGAAAATATGATTGAGGGACTCATTAGCATAAGTCATGACATCGTTAGCATATTTTCTGCTGTTTCTTTTTGCTCAAAAAGAAGCAGTGTAGCCACTTCCATTTTCCGCAAAAACCCCTTTTTGTGCAAGATCCTTATGCCTCTCCGGGACACAAAAATCCATTGCACAAAAAGAAACAGCAGAAAATATGCTAATGAATCCCTCATTAGCATATTTTCGGCCTGGAAAAAACTTGTAATGTAGACGTAGCCTCTCAGGAAACTTGGAAATGGCAGAGGTGCTTAATGACTTGTTTCAGTTTTCACCAAGAAGTTTGATGGTGACAGGATGCCTAACATAGTGAATGCTAGTGGAAAGAGGGTAGGTTTAGAAGTTAATATAAAAAAAGAATAAATTAAAAATTACTTAGAAAAGTTAGATGTCTTCAAGTCACCAGGACCTGATGAAATGATATTTCCTAGAATACTCAAGGAAAGTAAGGGATAAGGGAGAAGTGGTGGATGTGATATACCTAGACTTTAGTAAGTCATTTGGCACTGTTTCGCATGACCTTATCAATAAACTAGAGAAATACAACCTAGATGGGGCTACTATAAAGAGGGTGCATACCTAGCTGGATAACCGATCTCAGAGAGTAGTTATTAATGGTTCAAAATTATGCTGGAAGGGCATAAGTGGGCTGCGTCTAGACTGGCATGATTTTGCGCAAAAGCAATTGCTTTTGCGCAAAATCTTGACGCCTGTCTACACTGGCTGCGAGTATTTGCGCAAGAATACTGACTTTGTAACGTACAAAATCAGTGGTTCTTGCGCACATACTCTGACGCTTCCACTCAGGGATAAGCCCTCTTGCACAAATATTCTTGCGCAAGAGGGCCAGTGTAGACAGCCAAGTTAATTTCTTGTGCAAGAAAGCCCGATGGCTAAAATGGCCATTGGAGCTTTCTTGCGCAAGAGAGCGTCTACACTGGCACGGATCTTTTGCACAAAGGCATATGCCAGAATAGACGCTCTCTTGCGCAAATACTTGTAATGGAAAAACTTTTCAGTTAAAAGAATTTGCGCAAAATCATGCCAGTCTAGATGCAGCCGTGGAGTTTCACAGGGGTCTGTTTTGGGTCCAGTTCTGTTCAATATCTTCATCAGTGACTTAGATGACGGCATAGAGAGTACGATTTTTAAGTTTGCAGATAATACCAAGTTGGGAGGGGTTGCAAGTGCTTTGGAGACTAGGGTCAGAATTCAAAATTATCTGGACAAACTAGAAAAATGGTCTGAGGTAAACAGGATGAAGTTTAATAAGGACAAATACAAAGTACTCCACTTAAGAAGGAACAATCAGTTTCACACATATAGAATGGAAAGTGATTGTCTAGGAAAGAGAACTGCTGAAAGGGATTGAGGGGTCATAGTGGACCACAAGTTAAACATGAGTCAACAGTGTGACACTTATAAAAAAAAAAGCAAACATGATTCTGGGATGCATTAATAGTGTTGTGAGCAAGACATGAGAAGTCATTTTTCTGCTCTACTTTGCACTGATTAGGCTCAATTGGAGAATTGTGTCCAGTTCTGGGCACCACATTTCAAGAAAGAGGTGGAGAAATTGGAGAAGGTCCAGAGAAGAGCAACAAAAATGATTAAAGGTCTAGAAAACATGAGCTATGAGGGTAGACTGAAATAATTGGGCTTGTTTAGTTTAGAAAAGAGAAGTCTGAGAGGGGACATGATAGCATTTTTCAAGTATCTAAAAGGGTGTTACAAGGAGGAGGAAGAAAAATTGTTCTCTTTGGCCTCTGATGATAGGACAAAAAGCAATGGGCTTAATTGCAGCAAGGGAGATTTAGGCTGGACATTAGGAAAACTTCCTAACTGTCAGGGTGGTTAAACACTGGAATAAATTGCCAAGGGAGGTTGTGAAATCTCCATCACTGGAGATAACGTATTTTGCGGCGTATAAGGCGACTGGGAGTATAAGACGACCCCCTAATTTTTTAGTTAAAAGATAGGGTTTCATCTTATACCCCAGTGCCCCTCCGCCTCCTTTGCTCCCGGTGTCCCTGGTCTGCTGCAGACGGTCCCCAGCAGACCAGAGGCACCGGGAGCAAAGCCGCAGCAGCTTTGCAAAGCCTCGGGGGAAGCCGGCGGGGGGGTAGCCCAGGCACGCCTGGGATGCCCCGCCGCCGGCTTCCCCCGAGGCTTTGCAAAGCCGCGGAGGGGCTCCGGCGGCAGGGCAGCCCAGGCACTCCTGGGCTGCCCCGCCGCCGGCTTCTCCTGAGGCTTTGCAAAGCCGCGGAGGGGCTCGGGCGGGGGGGCAGCCCAGGCGCGCCTGGGATGCCCCCCCGCGGCTTTGCAAAGCCTTGGGGGAAGCCGGCGGCGGGGCATCCCAGGCGCACCTGGGATGTATACCCGGCGTACAAGACGACCCCCGATTTTTGGGGGATGTTTTTTAACATCAAAAGTCGTCTTGTACGCCGGAATATAAGAGCCATTTGGATAAACATCAGGGATGATCCAGGCAGTGCTTGGTCCTGCTGTGAGGGCATGGGACTGGACTCAGTGATCTCTCAAGGTCCATTCCAGGCCTATGATTCTAAGAACTAAAGGTCACCAAATGAAATTAATTGGTCACAGGCTTAAAACAAACAAAAGGAAGTATTACTCCACACAATGCACAGTCAGTCTGTGGAACTCCTTGCCAGAGGATGTTGTAATGACCAGGACTTTAACAGGATTCAAAGAAGAGCTATATAAATACATGGAGGATGGGTCCATCAATGACTATTATCGAGGATGGGTAGGAATGATGTGCCTAGCTTCTGTTTGTCAGAAGCTGGGAATGGGTGACGGGATGGCTCACTTGATCCCTGTTCTGTTCATTCCATCTGGGGCACCTGGCATTGGCCCCTGTCAGAAGGGGGGCTAGATGGACCTTTGGTCTGATCCAGAATGGCTATTCTTATAACAATCACTTCCTCAGCATCATATGCTCTCTTTTCAGGTCGACTCTCCCCCAAGAGTATTCTTAAACGTCAGGGCAGTCATAGCTGCCTACCTCCTTCAACTAGGAATAATTATCTTCCCTTATCTCAACAGTTGGCTATTCAAGGGTCAGTCTCAACAAGTGTCTTGGGAGTTTGAATGACAAGGTCTCTGTTCCACAGTTTTTGGCCTCCGGGTGAATCCTGGAAAGTTGTTTTTGATTCCGGTTCAGTGGACAGATTTTTTTAGGAGCCTCTCCAGATGGTGAGGGAGCCAAAGCTTACCTACCCATGGATGGGTTCATGACCTAAATTCCCTATAAGATTGATGCAGTTGATGCAGTCGGGTACAGCTCTCTCCTGACCCGAACCTAGCTGATCTGGGGGAGAGGTGTCTAGACTGCAGCCCGAGGCCCGGAGTAGTTGTTGCAGGGAGAAGTGTCTTTCCTCCAGCCCAGGTGCTGCTGGGGAGAGTGCTCTCCTTGCCCCATACCAAAGTCCACACCCCCAGAAAGAACCCTCATCCACCTCCAACCTTTTGCCTCAGCCCTGAGCCCCCTCCCATACACGGGCCCACCCCCAACTCACTAATTTTGTTATGTGCTCCAATATGGAGGGGATGTGTCACGCATCACTTCCATATTTGGTGCACATAACAAAATTCATTCTGCATATGCAGAAAAATTAGAGGGAACACTGTTCACGACCCTGAAAAATCTTATTGCAAGGAATTGGATTAGTTCTCCAACCTTAGCAAGAAACTGTCTCCAGTTTTTTAAATTATATGGCAGCTCGTATCTTTGTAACCCAACATACCAGCAGACCTGGTGCTCCCAGCTGTGGCTCAGGACAGTTTATATAGTGAGCAAGCACATTTTGGACAAGCAAGTATCTATTCTCTCTTGCCGTGGTCACCAACCAGTAGATCGCAATCTACCGGTAGATCTCAGGGGCTCTAAAAGTAGCTCTTGAGCCCTCTCTGAACTGCGCGCATGCACAGTACATTTACATTAGATTTCCTTATTTGAGGAGCAGCTACTTACCAAGCAACAACACAGGTGAATAGCTGCGAGGAATGGTGGGAGCTGGGAGGTTGGGAGGGCTGAAACACCCCAGCAAGCTGACTGTGGCTTTCAGCTGAAAGAGGCTGCCCCGTGCTCCAGCTGATCGGCGGCTTCTCCTCTGTGCCTGCCCATGTGGAGCTTGGTGCACCCTGGCTGAGCCCATGGCCAGCTGGCCGGGCAGCCACTTCTCTTCCCTCCAGCCCGGCTGCCCTGTGCTGAGCCCAGGGAGGCTGCATCTAGCTCCAGCTGTGCTGGAGCAAGCTTTCCAGGCTGAGCGCAGGATCACAGATGCCCATCTGATGGACTGTATACAACTAGCAATCTCAGACTACAACCCAGACTTCAAGACACTGGCAGATACTGTTCAGTCACAGGTGTCACACTGAGACTTTGTTATTGGAAGAAAAAATATATACTTATCAATACTTGATTTTAGATTTACAAAATAGCAGGGAACAAAATGTATAATTGTAAATGCTTCATTTGACATTTAAATAGCATGAATTAAAAACAGACCATTTATTTCATAACTATAAACATGTGATTTTAATTTTATATATTGCATAATTTAAAAAAAAAACTGTTTAACAGAGTGTATAAGGGCTGGAGATAGCAAGTGATGGACAGGAGAATGGAGAGGGCGGGGCTTCAAGGAAGGGGCGGGGTGGTAGATCTTCGCCTGTTCTGAGACTTAAAAAGTGATCTTGGGTGTAAAAAGGTTGGAGACCACTGCCCTATTGGGTTCTGGATTCACTCCACAGGTGGAAGAACCCTTCCATGGTCTATACAGGGTTGTTTTCCCCTCCTGCTGCCATTGCATCAGACACATCCTTCTTGGAATGAGGAGCATATCTGGAATCCAGGGTGCAAATGGCTTTCCCAAAAGCATCTTCTTGCATATGCACTCTCTGAAGTTGAGAGCAGTCAGGAATGCTTGCACTCACTTCCTTCCACTGATCAGAACTGTTTCTGTCAAGATCATGACAGAAAACACAGCCTGCGTATTCTATGTCAACCATCAGAGCAGAGTGTGCTTACATTTACACTATACTGAAGTGATAAAACTCTGGTATTAGTGCATAGTCAACCAGAAACCAGATAGTCATCTCACCTTATTAGCTCTGGGGTATGCAGAGTTCTATGGTTGACAAACACTTCTCCCAGAGTTAAGACTGAGAGTTGGATTCATGAGTCCTCAAGAGCATGTTTCTTCATCTAGTGCAAAAAATTTTGCTCAGTCCTCATGCAATAGGAAATGCCTTTTTTATTTCATAGGCAATGGGGTTTCTTTACACTTACCCACCACAACCACTGCTCTTGAAAGTTTTCAACTAGATCAGGCAGAGCAAGGTCATTTTGATGGCATTGACTTGGCTAAAACAACTATGGTACACTTACCTAATGTATCTTGCTTGACATCCAACACTAATGTTTCCAATCAGTTGCTGCTTGTTGTCTCAGGACAACACTTCATCCCAGTTTGGAAGTTCTCTAATTCCAGGCATAGCTTCTGGATAATTCTCAGGGGCGAAGACTTGCTGTTCAAGAGAGGTACAACAGTTATTAGTAAACAGAAAAAGGACGCGTGAGAAATACTTTCCTTCTGAAATGGAAAAGATTTCACCATTGGTTTAGGCCGGGATGGGGAACCTAAGGCCTGGGGGCCGGATGTGGCCCCTGGCTTGTCTGGATCCAGTCTCTGAGGCTCATGGGTCCCTCTCAGCATTGGGGAGCCTGTGCTGGTGCTCTAGTCACCGCTTCCCTGTGGGGCCGGAGCACACAAAATCTACTAGCCTGAGCCCTCCTAAGCTCTAATGTTCAAGGGGAATCTGCTCCTCATTTGGGTACCACGTCAGTGAGGATTTGGGGGGGAGGGTGTTTTGGTTTTTTTCTTCTCATTTGTGTGCAGCCCCTGACAGATTTTTCTGTGGGCCTGCAGCCCCTGACCCAACAATTGGTTCCTCACCCCTGGTTTAGGCATTGACATGACTTTGCTCTTTCCACCACCATGGACTACCTGTTGGGATGGAAAAGAAGAGGTTTCCCTATGCTTTCTGTTAAGCATCCTTTTGTTAATCGACAGAAGGGTTTTTCTATTTTTGCTCATCCTGTAACAAAGATTCCATGGAGGACCAATGAATCTTTCCCCCCAGATTAAAGAATTTACTCCAATATGAAACTCGACCCTTGTCATTAATGGCCTTATGAAAAAGCTGTTTGATCAACCAGCTCAGTGTCTGTTGCTTTGTCTATTTCATAAAAACTTCTTTCTTGGTGGCTGTCACTCCTGCTCAGAGGATTGGAAAACTAGGGGAGTTAATGGCAGACCAGCTCCTTACCTTGTTTTTGAAGGAAAAGGCACATGACAAGATTCTACCTAGACTATCTTCAGACTTTGATGTTAACATGCCCAAACATCTTCTGCTCCTCCCCTTCCCCCCAAACCCTACAGCCAAGGAAGCAAGAAGCTGTACTTTGGGGCTGCGTCTAGATTGGCAAGTTTTTCCGCAAAAGCGGCTGCTTTTGTGGAAAAACTTGCCAGCTGTCTACACTGGCTGCTTTGAATTTGCGCAAGAACACTGACGATCTAATGTAAGATTGGCAGTGTTCTTCCACAAATACAATGGCTCTTCCATTCAGGAAAAAGCCCTCTTGCGCAAATGCTTTTGCGCAAGAGGGCCAGTGTAGACAGCTGAGAACCGTTTTGCACAAAAAAGCCCCAGTGGTGAAAATGGCGATCAGGGCTTTCTTGCGCAAAACCACATCTAGATTGGCACGGACGCTTTTCCGCAAAAAGTGCTTTTGTGCAAAAGCGTCCATGCCAATCTAGATGCTCTTTTCCACAAATGCTTTTAACAGAAAAACTTTTCCGTTAAAAGCATTTGCGGAAAATCATGCCAGTCTAGACGTAGCCTGGATGTTAGAAGGATGTTAGCTTTCTATCCTGTCAGAACCAAACCTTTGTGAAATGTCTCCCAGGGTATGTCTACACTACAAAGTTAATTTGAACCAACAGCCATTAGTTCAAATTAACTTTCATAGGGGCTACACATACAAACCGCTAGTTGGAATTTAAATCGAACTAGCGGAGCGCTTAATTCGAACTAGGTAAACCTCATTCTATGAGGAGTAAAGCCTAGTTCGAATTAAGGGCTGTGTAGCCACTTAATTCGAACTAGTTGGAGGCTAGCCCTTCCCAGGTTGCCCTGGTGGCCACTCTTGGCCAAACCAGGGAAACTTTTCTGCCCCTCTCCCGGCCCTGGAGCCCTTAAAAGGACACGGTCTGGCTACGGTGCCTGTGCCAGGTGCAAGCCTGCCAGCACCCAGCTAGCAGACCCTGCACCTGGCACGGCTCGAGCCAGCCACCCGATGCCCCCCAGCCCTCCCCCTCTTCTCGGGACCAGGCTGGTGGCTCCCGGGAGCTTGCCCGGGACTGCAAGAGGCGGGCACCTGCCTGGTCTAGTGCGGACATCGTGGACCTCGTCCACGACCTCTGCACTAGGCACAGGAAAGTGGCCGTCTAGGGCACGAGAGCTGCCAGCCTGGCCACCCAGGAGCAGGTGTGCATAAAAATCAAGGTGGTCCACTGAGACCCCCGACCCTGAGCCCTGAGCTTACAAAGGACATACTGGGTCAGACCAAAGGTCCATCTAGCCCCGTAGCCTGTCTGCCGACAGTGGCCAACCCTAGGGACCCTGGAGGGGATGGACCGAAGACAGTGACCAAGCCATTTGTCTCGTGCCATTCCTCTCCAGCCTGCCACAAACTTTGGGCAGGGACACCACTCCTACCCCCTGGCTAATACCACTCCATGGACCTAACCTCCATCACTTTATCTCACTTCTCTTTAAACTCTGTTCTAGTTCTAGCCTTCACAGCCTCCTGCAGCAAAGAGTTCCACAGGTTGACTCTTTGCTTTGTGAAGAAGAACTTTCTGTTACTAGTTTGAAGCCTGCTACCCATTCCTTTCGTTTGGTGTCCTCTAGTCCTTCTATTATGGGAACTAATGAAGAACTTTTCTGTATGCACCCTCTCCACCCCAGTCATGCTTTTATAGACCTCTATCATATCCCCCCTCCGTCTCCTCTTTTCTAAGCTGAAAAGTCCCAGTCTGTTTAGCCTCTCTTCATATGGGACCTGTTCCAAACCCCTCATCATTATAGTTGCCCTCCCCTCTCCCACCCTCTCTCTTCCCCTCTCCCACCTCCTTTTCCCAGTCTCCCCCAGTTTTGTTCAATAAAGAGAGATTCTATTTTTGAACACAATTGTCCTTTATTTAGTACATCAGGAAGGGGGGCTAGGGAGGGGTAAGTGGAAGGAGGTGAAGGAGGAATGGGGTACGAGCCCCTGATGGGGAGGACTGGGCTGGCTCTGCAGGCTTCTGGGGGTGGAAGTTCTCCTGCAGCCCCCCAATTGTCCCCTCTCCCCAGATGGCAGCCTGCGGCAAGTGCAGCCGGTCTGATGGCCGAGTGCTGTGATGTGCCCAGTGTGGGCACTCCGGGCAATCCAAGCCAGGACTGCTTTGCAAGCGGGGCACCCCTGAGAACTGTCTGTCCGGGGTGGGGGTCGGGTCCCTTTAATCACAGCCCTCGGCTAGCCTGAGACAGCAGCTCCATGCTCTAAGTCCTCATCTGATGCCCTGCCGGCACTGCTTCCGGCCATCCTTAACCCCAGTTCAGGGTCCACTCAATGTAGACATGCTAGTTCGAATTAGCAAAACGCTAATTCGAGCTAGTTTTTTAGTCTGGATGCGTTAGTTCAAATTAGCTTAGTTCGAATTAACTAATTTGAACTAAGTTAGTTCGAACTAGCGGTGTAGTGTAGACATACCCACAGTGACCAAGCGATTGTCTCGTGCCATCCATCTCCAGCCTTCCACAAACAGAGGCCAGGGACACCATTCCTACCCCCTGGCTAATAGCACTCCATGGACCCAACCTGCATGAATTTATCTAACTTCTCTTTAAACTCTGTTATAGTTCTAGCCTTCACAGCCTCCTGTGGCAAGGAGTTCCACAGGTTGACTATGTGCTGTGTGAAGAAGAACTTTCGTTTATTAGTTTTAAACCTGCTGCCCATTAATTTCATTTGGTGTCCTCTAGTCCTTATATTATGGGAACTAATGAAGAACTTTTCTTTATTCACCCTCTCCACACCACTCATGATTTTAAAGACCTCTATCATATCCCCCCTCAGTCTCCTCTTTTGAAAGCTGAAAAGTCCCAGTCTCTTTAGCCTCTCCTCATATGGGACCTGTTCCAAAACCCCCTGATCATTGTAGTTGCCCTTTTCTGAACCCTTTCCAAGGCCAAAATATCTTTTTTGAGGTGAGGAGACCACATCTGTACACAGTACTGAAGACTCCCCTCTCCCCTCTCCTTTTCCCAGTCTCCCCAGAGGTTAATCTCTCCCCCCCCCCCCCGTTTTGTTAAATAAGAGAATTTCTGTTTTGAACACGTGTCCTTTATTTTTTACATCAGGAAGGGGGCTAGGGAGAGGGAAGTGAAAGGAGGTGAGGGAGGAATGGGGCACGAGCCCCCGATGGGGAGGACTGGGGTGGCTCTGCGGGCTCCTCGGGGTGGAAGCTCTCCTGCAGGTCCTCCTGGATCCTGACAGCCCCCCGATTGACCCCTCCCCCCGGATGGCAGCCTGCGGCAAGTGCAGCCGGGCTGATGGCCAAGTGCTGTGATGTGCCGAGTGAGGGCACTCAGGGCACTCCAAGTCAGGACTGCTTTGCTGTCTCTCATCGAGGTAGACAAGCAAGCGGGGAACCCTGAGAACTGTCTGTCCGGGGTGGGGGTCAGGTCCCTTTAATCGCAGCCCTGGGCTAGCCTGAGGCAGCAGCTCCACACTAAGGCTACGTCTAGACTGCAAGCCTCTTTTGATTTGTCTCCTGCCATCCCTCTCCAGCCTCTGACAAACAGAGGCCAAGGACACCGTTTTATCCCCTGGCTAATAGCCTTTTATGGACCTAACCTCCATGAAATTATCTAGCTTCTCTTTAAATTCTATTGTAGTCCTAGCCTTCACAGCCTCCTCTGGCAAGGAGTTCCACAGGTTGACTACACGCTGTGTGAAGAAGAACTTTATTTTATTAGTTTTAAACCTGCTCCCCATTAATTTCATTTGGTGTCCTCTAGTTCTTCTATTTAGGGAACTAATAAATAACTTTTCTTTATTGGCCCGCTCCACCCCACTCATGATTTTATACCTCTATCATATCCCCCCTCAGTCTCCTCTGTTCTAAACTGAAAAGTCCCAGTCTCTTTAACCTCTCCTCATATGGGACCCGTTCCAAACCCCTAATCATTTTAGTTGCCCTTTTCTGAACCCTTTCCAAGGCCAAAATATCTTTTTTGAGGTGAGGAGACCATATCTGTACACAGTATTCAAGATGTGGGCGTACCATAGTTTTATACAGGGGCAGTAAGATATTCTGGGTCTTATTTTCTATCCCTTTCCTAATAATTCCTAGCATCCTATTTGCCTTTTTGACCGCCGCTGCACACTGTGTGGAAGTTTTCAGAGAACTGTCCACGATAACTCCAAGATCTCTTTCCTGATTTGTCGTAGCCAAATTAGCCCCCATCATACTGTACGTATAGTTGGGGTTATTTTTCCCGATGTGCATTACTTTACACTTATCCACATTAAATCTCATTTGCCATTTTGTTGCCCAATCACTCAGTTTGGTGAGATCTTCTTGGAGTCCCTCACAGTCTGCTTCTGTCTTGACTATCCTAAATAGGTTTGTATCATCTGCAAACTTTACTACCTCACTGCTTACCCCTTTCTCCAGATCATTTATGAATAAGTTGAAAAGGATTAGTCCCAGGACTGACCCTTGGGGTACACCACTAGTTACCCCTCTCCAAACTGAAATTTACCATTTAACAAGGTTAAATTTACTTTCAACAAGGCTGGGGCTGAGCACTTCATGACTATCCACATTTGAAGGGATCCTTTTTATCTAGGCCAAAATTTTACTCATCCTCCCCTGGTTTCTGTTCACAGCTCCTTTTCAGCTAATGCTATTCAGTCAGGCAGCGCAATACTCTACCCATACACTGGGAGGCATGGAGCGTTTATTAAAAAATATATATTTCCCAGTTCTCCACAGATGTAGGATACAAACCAATGGAGAGGGTGGATCTCACTCACACTAGCATGGATCTGGACACCAATGGGGAAGTTTTAACACAGTCCCCGTGAAGTGTCCCTCTTTAAAGCATGTCAGATACTGGTGTATCGAGGCCAGATGAGTTTTGAAAGGAGCAGAAAGCATCCTCTGTGATGCTTTTTGGGTTTCAGATGAGGGCTAGTAGGTGTCACAACTGTGGAACAGAAAGCGATCAGGGCTGTATTGACACAGATTTGCAGGGTAATGTGCCTCTGACCTTAATCCAACTTATTTGGAAGCATCCCATTTACAATGCTGTTACTCTGAGATGATGCGCTCTTACACTCATTTCTTTTCATGGCTCCCAGCACATCCATGTGAGTCCTATTCTCTGTAGTAGAGATTTCACCCCTTTGGGGAGTAATGGAACAGACAGTCAGCATTCAAATGCTGTCCAGCTGTTTAGCAAAGCATCCACAGCTAAAAACGTATTTGTAGTGGAGGTGCACATCCACACATGACTTGGTGCACATCACAAAATGTATTCTGCACATGGCTGGAGAAAAATTAGAGGGAACATTGCTGGCAACCCAGGGCAGCTGTTGCAAAAGAGCCTTTGCTTAGTGTGGGAAAGCCAAGAGTTGCACAGAGTCCTTGTTGGCAGAACACCTTGCTTTCTTTTTTCCAAAGCCACCTGGAGTTCATCTTCAGTTCCTGAGACTTAATTTGGAGCAGCCTACCTGTAAGCATCCCCACCTCTCTGTCCCAAGAAGAAATTAAATGCTTCGCACCCATTAAGTGGGGAAATCAAAAAATATTACAAAACATGTCTGTATTCACACACAGACTATCCTCTCTGATTCGTATGGGAAGTCAGCCAGGCAGTACTCACTCTTAAGGTATGTCTACTCTAGAGTTAGAGGTTGATGCTTTCACTCTTTTGCAGCAGTGGCTAACCATTCTGAATATGATTCCGTCTGCAACCCTAAGAACATATTAGGGCTGAAAGCGATTTGCACCATCTTGGCTACTTGCCTATTTTTAGCCCTCTAGTTTGATTAGAGATAGCACAGGTGTGTCTACCTGATCTGGGAATTATACCTCCAGCTCACAAAGTCACAGTGTCTCTTACCTAAGCATTCAAGTGGAGGTTCCAAAGAGGATGGAGCCAGGCTGTGTCCACTGGTGGCAAATGACAGAACAAGGACCAATGGTCTCACATTGCAGTGAGAGAGGAGGTCTAGGGCTATGTCTAGACTGCAGGCTTCTTTTGGAAGAAGCTTTTCCAGAAGAGATCGTCCAAAAAAATTTCTTCCAAAAGAGAGCATCTACACTGCCAAAGCACATTGAAAAAGTGATCTGCTTTTTCGTCCAATAGCATCCACATTGAATGGACACTATCTCACATGTAAGCTGTGATTACTATGGGCTGAGTTGCCACTAGGGCACTTGTGATTTTTCTTCTTTCCTCTCCTATTGAAAGAACTCCCTCTTCCCCGTCTACACTCACCTTTTTCTGAAAGAGCTCTTTTGGAAAAGGCATTCTTTCTCATAGAAAGAGCTTTATCAATTTCAGAAAAATCCCTCTGGTCTTTCAATTTTGTTTCGAAAGAACATGATTGCAGTGTGGACATGAGGTTTTTTCAGAAAAATATCCTAGGTTGGATATTCGGAAAAACTATTTCACATAGGTTAGCCAGGAAGATGGAATCTCCATCCTTAGAGGTTTTTAAGGCCCAGCTTGACAAATTCCTGTCTGGTATGATTTAGATAGGGTTGGTTCTGCTTTGAGCATAGGGGTAAATTAGGTCTCTTCCAACCTTAATCTTTTATGATTCTGTGATTCACATACCTTGCATCCAATCTGTGAAAATCACAATATTAGCTTAAGAATTCAGAGATTGTTAAAAACCTATAGAGTTGAGGTTGTTCATATATTTCCTTCAGGTTTTTGACCCTTTAAGGATCAAGAAGACCCTTTTCCCTCTCTGCATACTCTGTGTATATGGCAGTGATGCGACCACTGCAGGGATACTGGATCCAGTTCTGGTCTTCCCAGTCCAAGAAGAAGGTTGATAAATTGGAAAAGATTTCAGGAAGAGCCACAACAACAATTAATGGGTAGAAAACAGACCTTAGAGTCAACAGCCCTGGGACAGTCAATTATTTTTTGTCAAGGTTCACATTTTTTGGCCAAGGTACAGTCAAGATCCAGACTCCAGAGAAAATAATAGTAAAATAAAAAAAATCAAGGAAATAAAAAAGATTTTAAGCTCCGCTCAAAGGCATCTGGTAGTCCAGATGTGGCTCATGTTCAGTCTATTGACGTCCTTTCCTTCACTCCAGGAGGTCAGTCTGTCACTTTCTACAAAGAGGAGATGACCAGTGACTTGATCAGGGTCTTTAATTTCCTGCATGGGACACAGAAACATGACACTAGAGGGCTCTTCAGTCTCACAGACAAAGGTTTAACAAAAGCTAGAAGTTGAAAATAGACAAATTCAGAGTAGAAATAAGGTGCATGCTTTTTTTTTTAATTGTGAGAGAAATTAACCATGGCAACAATTTGCCATAAATGGCAATTTTTCTATTACTTGTGGATGTTTTTCCGCCAGATTTGCCCTAGGTCAGCCAAGGATTAATTCAGTGTAGTCCTATGGTCTATATTATAGGAGGTCAGACTAGCTGAAACAATTGTCTTTCTGCCCTTAAAATCTAAGGTGAAAAATTGCCAATTTTTTTCTACCATCAGGAAGCTGAGAAATGTACTTTTTAAAAGAGAAAAAAAAAGCCAACACTTTCTTGTAATCACATGACTCTGGGAGCTGGGGTTTTATGTAAGAAAACATCAACAGGGTGAGACCCAGCTGAGAGATGCTAAGTCCTACACTTGTTAGCACTTTTCTGTTTGTCTGTAATGAAATAACTTTTGAAAACGGCATCTGCTCATTTCCAAAATTTCAGGACCTGTTCTGCACATCCTTTTGATTTGGATGAAAATTGACAAACTGGAAAACCCTTATTTCTAATCAGATTAGGCCCTCAGAGAGCTTGTTTGGGGCTGCATGCCAAGAAAATTCTTTGTCTCTCCCCCTAACCCTAAGCTGTTGCATATACAGATCACAGGCAGTGAGAAAAAAAATAAGTTTCTAGCTGGTTCGGTTGTGAAACAACCTTTCAAAAGGTGATCCAGGTGTAACCGATGCCTGAGTCTGAGCCCATTCCTCTGAGAAAGCAGAAACAACCCTGAATGTAACTGACACTGCGAGTCCTGCTTGAGTTTGCAGAGATATTGAGCCCCCCTCCTCCTACCATGGGGCTCAGTGAGTGGCAGGAGAGAGAGCAGTGGGCCCGACTCACTCTGCCACCCATACAGATCACTCTGGCTTGCCTCTGGTGAGGAGATGGGACCTCCATTGTTGCCCAGGAGGACAGAGGATGCTGCTTGCATTCCTGGGAGGATCAGGGAGCAGCAGACCCACACCTCTTTAGGAGGGTGATAGAAATGTAGCCGTGTTAGTCTGGTGTAGCTGAAACAAAAAACAGGACTATGTAGCACTTAAAAGACTAACAAGATGGTTTATTAGGTGATGAGCTTTCGTGGGCCAGACCCACTTCCTCAGATCAAACAGTGGAAGAAATTTGGCACAATTATATCCTTTGGTATATATGGTTGTGCCAATTTTCTTCCACTATTTGATCTGAGGAAGTGGGTCTGGCCCACGAAAGCTCATCACCTAATAAACCATCCTGTTAGTCTTTTAAGTGCTACATAGTCCTGTTTTTTGTTTCTTTTTAGGAGGGGAACTGCCACTGCAAATGGGATGGAGCAGGACCACTGGAACCCCAGATTGCCTTCACCCAGCCTTGCAAAGAAAGGTTGAAGGGATTAGGGATTGCTTCCGAAAATGTGTGAACATCTGAGCCAGAGCTCAGCAAGCAGAAGTCAGAGCTGCAAGGAAGAGTTAATTATAAGGAGCGTGATTGCTCGTAATCTTCCGCTAAAAACCAGGGTGGAGGAAGTCAATGGATCTGGGGGCAAAAAAAAAACCATGGTCTGGGATCTCCCAAGCTGCCAATAACACAGGACAGTAGCAACAGACCTTGCAGTTCCTGTGGGAGGGAAGGGCAGGCTAACCACACAGGGACATCTGCTCCACAGAGAAACAAAGAAAAACCAGGCCCAGAACGCGGGAGAGAAAGATCTGCTCAGAACACTGGGGACCACCCAGAGGGAAAAGGGGAGGAGGAGATGTTAAACGGGAGCCAGGAGAGGCGGACTGTGGCAGGCTGTGAGCAGTGTAACCTCTGTGATGACTGGGCCCGTGTGATAATTGCTCAGTGGGTGTTTCTGTCTCAGTGAACCACAGCCGGGCTTCCTGCCCACTGACCTATGTCTGTCTGCAAAGAGACAGCTCTGTGAAGAGGAAAAAAAAAGAAGCAAATCCCTTGCTGTTCAGAATGTAGTGAGGTGTCCTTACATCTCCTCGTTGTGTGTCTGTCTGGCTCGCTATCTGCTTTCCCCAGTGCTCTTTCTACCCTTTTTCCAAGTGTTAGTGCCACGACGATGGGAGGTGCAGCTTTCTGGCAAAGTAAATTGTGCCGATGTGCAGGACATCCAACAGAGATAAGGATGTGTTTAATGGCTGGGTGTAACAAAGAATCTCCTGCAACCCGCTTTCTTGTCAATCCCAGTTATCCGCATATCATGAGTCAGGCCCTCAAAAATCATGTGATTACCTTTAAAAATCATGAGACTTAAAAAAATAATGTATTGAGAGTCTTCTGATTGCCCTTGTGAGTTTTGAGCCTTGTGGGGGGGGGGGGAGGAGTGATGTTTTCAAGTACCTCCACCCCCCCGCCCTAGCAACAAGTGTTAGAAATGTATGATTTTTTTTTTCTAAGTGAAAGCTGTAATTCTCATAGCTTTAAGGGGAAAAAATATTGGCAATGCTGAACTGAGCCTCACTATTCTTCCAGATGGCAGGATATTGGCTCCATTTTCCAGATAAGGAAACTGCATTGTGGAGTGATTAAACACCGTATTTTCAAAAGTGTCCTGTAATTAGGGGATAGCTGATCTACTTCAGCCTGATTTTCAGAGGCTCAAAACTCCAGAGGGAGGCAGGTTGCTGGGTTCGTCTGAATAGCAGCTCCTGAGATCCTTAAATCTGTCCTCTAAGAGCAAAGGCAATAAAAAATTTGAAAAAAAATCTCTGCAAGTAATTTGCATGAGGTCAGACAATGAGTCAGCGGCAGAGTTGATTTTCAATCTTTTGCCTGATGAACCAAGTCACACTTTGGAAATACGGTGTTGCCCAGAGGTATCGTATGCCCTTCTACAATGTCAAGTTCATCAAAATGCAAGCCCCTGGAAACCAGGCTATACAGAGAGTCAGGGAACATGCCGATACAACCTTAACTCTGCCCTCTATCAGCAATGCTCCAGTATTCCCATAATGCTCATTGTTGCACTGTGCTGTTCCAGATAGGTGTATAAGAAGATATTAATGGCCTTTCTGGGTCATAATAAGTGTTCAGATCTAGCCCAGTAGATCTTGCAACAGTGGCTAGTGCAAGAGGCTTTGGAGGGAGTGAACAGAACAGGACAGTTAGGGTATGTCTACACTACATGGCTCCGTCAACGGAGTCATGTAGATTTGTTTACTGGGCATAAGGAAATGAAGTGGCAATTTAAATAATAGCCGCTTCATTTAAATTTAAATGGGTGCCGCGCTGTGCCCATCAGCTATTTGTCGGCTCAGCGCGCTAGTCTAGACACTCTGCGGTTGACATCAAAGGCATTTGTCGACCTCCCCGGTAAACCTCATCCCATGAGGCATACCGGGGAGGTTGACAAAGGCCTTTAATGTCGACCACGGAGCATCTAGACTAGTATGCTGATCCGACAAACAGCTGATTGGCACAGCGTGGCAGCCATTTAAATTTAAATGAAGCGGCGATTATTTAAATCGCCAGAGGCACATAGTCTAGACATACCCTTATTGAGTGATCTATTCCCCTGTTTCCCATTTCCAAGCTTCTGGCAAGCAGAGGGTAGGGATGCCATCCTTGCTCATCCTGTTTTAAAGCCATTTGTGGACCTGTCCTCAATTAATTTGTCTAATTCTTTTTTTAATCCAATTATACTTTCGGCCTCAACACATCCCCAGGCAAGGAGTTCCACAGGTAGACTGTGTGTTATGTGAAGAAATACTTCTCTTTGTTTTAAACCTAATGCTTGTTAATGTCTTTGAGTGTCCCCTGGTTTGTGTGTTATCTGAAGGGGTAAATAACACTCCCTTATTCACTTTCTGATTTTTTGTAACCTGAGCCGGAGATGGGGAGTGTGACCTGGTGACACCTTCCCTCCCACCCACCCCCTCCCAAGATGGAAAAAGACTGGAGGCTGGACTGCAGGGTGTGTGAGTGAGTCTTACTGGCTTGGGATGCAGGGAGGGGGGTCGAGGTCCTGGGCCCTGGGTTCCCTCTTCTCAAGAGGGATTCTGGTTTTGTGCTGACAAGTCTGCTCTATGTTGTCTGTCCCACTGGCCTTGGGGCAGCGGAGCCCTGGAAGCTCTGGGGCAGTGGCAGCAGAATCCTGGCAGCCCTGGTGGCAGCAGCAGCCCCAGTACTCCTGATGGACCCAGATCAGCAGCAGCTGTGGGGCAGCAGCAGCCCCAGTTGTCCCAGAGGTCTGGGGCAGCAGCATCCCTGGGACAGCAGAAGCCTTGGCAGCCCTGGAGCTGGATGTGGAATTGGGAGCCCAGGAGCAGGGGAGGGGGAGCAGGAAGGGAGCCCTGGGGCTGGGAGCAGAGTCTGTTGGGTCTGCTGACAGACCCCAGGAGAGCCCAGAGTCTGTGAGCAGAGGAGTGGAATTGATCTCCTCTGATCCAGTAAACTCCCTCGTTCAGGATCAGTCAGGTCCCGAGGGTGCTGGACCAGGGAGGTCCAACCTGTAGATATTTTTTATGATGGAGTGACCAGAACTGCATGCAGTATTCAAGAAGCGGGTATAGCATGAATTTATGTAATGGCATTATGATCTTTTCAGTTTTTTTATCTATCCCTTTCCTAATGGTTCTTAATAGTCTGTTAGCTTTTTTCACTGCCACAGGACATTGAGCAGATGTTCTCAGAGAACTATCCATGATAACACCAAGATCTCTTTCTTGAATGGCAACAGCTAATTTCATCCCCATTATTTTGTGTACATAGCTAGGATTATGTTTTCCAATTTGCATTACTCTGCATTTATCAACATTGAATTTCATCTGCAATTTTGTTGTGCAGTCACTGAGTTTAGTGAAATCCCTTTGTAACCTATGCAGTCTACTTTGGACTTAAGTATCTTGGGTAATTTAGTATCATTTGCAAACTTTACTCATTCACCGTTGCTCCATTTTCCAGATCATTTATAAATATCTTGAACAGGACAGATCCCTATACAGATCCTTGGAGGACACCACAATTTGCCTCTCTACATTGTCAAAACTGTTTATTCCTACCCTTTGTTTCCTATCTTTTAACCAGTTACTGATACATTAGAGGACCTTCCCTCTTATCCCTTTTTTTGCTTAAGAGCCTTTGGTGAAGGACCCTGTCAAATGCTTTCAGAAAGCCCAGGTACAATAATCACCTTTGTCCACATGTTTGTTGACACCATTAAAGAATTCTAATAGATTGTGGGGCATGATTTATCTTTAAAAAAGGTGTGTTGACTCTTCCCTAACATTGTGTTCATCTGTGTATCTGATAATTCTGTTCTTTACTATAGTTTCAGTCAAGTTGCCTGGTACTGACATTAGCCTTACTGGCCTGTAATGGCCAGGATTGCTTCTGGAGCTTTTCCAAAAAAATTAGCATCGCATTAGCTATGCACCAGCCATTTTGTATAGAAGCTGATTTAACTGGCAGGTTTCATACCACAGCTAGTAGTTCTGAAATTTAATATCTGAGTTCCTTCAGAACTCTTGGGTGAATCCCATCTGGTCCTGGTGACCTATTAGGTTATATCTACATTACAAGGGTTTTGCACAAAAACCGGCAGAACTTCCACATCTCAAGTGCGTTTTTGCACAATAAAACCCCCAACAAAACAGTAAATCGACAGGATAGAGGGCTTTTGCTGGTAAAATTATTTCTTTCCCCATAAGGAATAACTCCTTTTTGCGTTACAGCTCTTGCTCAAAAGGGCGTGTGTGGACGCTCCGCAGGGGTTTATTGCGCAAAAAGAGCCTATCAGAAAAAGCACAGGTGCTCTGATGGCCATTTTGGTAATGGCAATCAGAGCTTTCTTGTGCAAGAGCATCCATGCAGTGTAGACGCTCTCTTGCGCAAAAGCACATTGCTTTTGCGATGCGCTTTTGCAGTGTGGATGTGCTTTTGCGCAAGAAGTTTTTGAGGACAATCTCTTCCGCAAAAAGTTTATAGTGCAAAAACCCTGCAGTGTAGACAAAGCATTACTGTTTAATATATCAGTTTGTTCCAAAACCTTTTCTACTGACACCTCAGTCTGGGACAGTTCCTCAGATTTGGCCCCTAAGTAGAATGGCTCAGATGTGGGAATTTCCTTTACATGCTCTGCAATGAAGACTGATGTGAAGAATTCATTTAGGGTATGTCTACACATCAAAGTTAATTTGAAATAACAGCTGTTATTTCTAATTTACTTTCTTAGCATCTACACAGGCAAACTGCTATTTCGAAATAAAATCGAAATAGCGAGGCGCTTATTTTGAATTTGGTAAACCTCATTCTACGAGGAATAATGCCAAATTCAAAATAGCTAATGCGAAATAAATGCTGTCTAGACGCTTATTTTGAGGCCCTTCCCAGTTTCTCCTGGTGGCCACTCTGGGCCAAACCAGGAAAACTCTTCTCCTCTCCCCCAGCCCCAGAGCCTTTAAAGGGGTAGACTCTGGCCACAGTGCATGTGCCAGTTACAGGCCTGCCAGCACAGAGCCAGTAGTCACTGACCCTGACCCAGTGGCCCCAGTATAAGCTGAGCAGCCAGTGCCAGCCAGCTGTCCACCGCCCAGTCCCACAGCTCCCAGGAGCCAGTCAGGGGCCGGAGACGGCAGGCGCCCTCCTGTACTAGTGCGGAGATCATGAACCTCATTGAGGTTTGGGGGGTCGTGCCATCTGCCAACACCTGCAGACCCAGGTGCAGAGTGTGCTGCCTCATGTTGCTCCAGCGCCTGCTGCCTCCCTAGCTACTGCTCATCCTCCCACTCCTTCTTCCCCTCCCGCCTCTCCCTCCACACCCTCCTCAACCTCCACACCCTCCTCCCCATCCCCCCGGGGATGCCGAGGCCCCTGCATCCACTGTGCTGGGAGACAGTTGGTCCAGCGAGACCCCCGCCCCTGAGCCCTGAGCTTCCCCGCCCCCTTGTTTCCCTCGCTTCCCCCTTCCAGCTCTCTCCTCCCAGGTTTCCCCCTCCCCTCTTCCACCCTCTCTTCTCCCCTCTCCCACCTCCTTTCCCCAGTCTCCCCAGAGTTTCATACCCCCCCCCCCGGTTTTGTTAAATAAAGAGAGTTTATATTTTTGAAAATATGTGTTTTTATTTGACATTAGGAAGGGAGGTTGGGGGAGGATGGGTAAGTGGAAAGACGTGAGGGAGGAATGAGGCACAAGCTCCCAGTGGGGCAGACCAGAGAAGCTCTGAGTGCTCCTCAGGGTGGACGCTCTCCCGCAAGGCCTCCTGGATACTGACAGCCCCCCGATGGACCTCCCGGATAGCAGCCTGCAGCAAGTGCAGCTAAGCTGATAGCAACGCATCCACGAGAAGCACTTAAGTCTAGAGCAAGAACGACCTCTTCCTTTGTGGATTCTAGGTCTGCTCCTTGAAGCAGTCGTTAATGGTATCTAGAAATTTTACCTCTGCACCCTGTCCTGAGGTGACATGCTCCCAGTCAATAAGGGGATAGTTTAAATCCCCATTATTACTGGATTTTCTGTTTTTGTAGCCTGTCTAATCTCCCTGAGCATTTCACAATCACTCAGGGAATAGGGCATGTGACAATTAAATGTCTTCTCTTTTCTAAGGCACTGCTTGGGTTTAGGTGATCGGTACCGAACGGACCAATGACAGACATAAACAGAGTATCCACCTCCAAGATTTCACTAGAGATCTATCTGGTGGCACTCCTGAGGTTAAATCCTTTGGGAACTGTCATGTTCTGAGCTACTTCCCAGAAACAACCCCATACTTGTTACATTTTACAATCCCTTCAGGAAAGCTTGCAGCTGTAGCTTCTTAGTAGAGATAAAGAGCAGCTGTCTAGCTCTGGCATACCTATATACCACCCTTGTAACATTGACTGGAGTTCCTGATACTCCCTTCTTTCCTCATTGGGGAATCGTGGTCCCCTTGAGTTGCAGGAGAAGGGGGAGAGAAGCCCTGGGCCTGGCTGTGGTGACAAAATGCAAGTTGAAGGTCTCTTGGACCTGCTGGGCCCCATCACTTCAGGGAGAATTCATCCCATCTGTGAACCAGACAGCAGTGAGTCAGAGCCAAGAAGGCAGCTCTAGCTCGCCTGACTCCCAGTGCAGTGCCTGTCATCATGATTTGACGTTGTGCCCATGTTGTGCCAAGCCAGGAAGGGGATCAAACTTTTCTGAGTTTGACTCCTGGACTTCTCTGCTGTCACCGATGAACGTCGCCCTTCCCCCATCTCTCCAGCAGTCACTGGCATGGAAAAGTGATGTTAGGGAAATGTTCTGTGTATTTTTAGCTTCTTTTAGTCATGATTTAGCAACTGGAAACAAGGAGGGGAGCCAATATCGCATAACCAGCCAGCACTACATGGACTCAGCGTGGGAACCATGGTGCCAGGTACTCTACAGACCTGCAAAGGAGCCATGTTTCCTTGATTAGTGCAATTGCACCAACAAGAATCAGAAAGCTACGTTGTACAAATGCATAATAAGAGACAGACCCTATAATCCACAGAGACCACACAGGCCAACTGTGGGAAGGAAAATTATGTCTCCTAACTAATTTTAAAATGAAGCTTGATGAATTGAGGAACGGGGTAGCTTGTGATAGCAGGAGACTGGAATTGCTAATCCAGAAGATCCCTTCCAATCTGTGTCCATGTGTCACCTGACAGGTCAGTGACAGGAAATGGATTGGACCACTGAACCCTGAGCAATTTGCAATCTAACCTGGCACAAGCAGTGTTTTCTCAAGATGTGGCCTGCTCAATCCTTTGTCTTTTGGATGAGAATGTCAACAAGGATGCAGCATCAAATATACAGAGACAAGGATGCAGTCTACAGACATGACGCCAAAAAGTTGTCAGCCGGGGATGACTTTTTGGGTCCAGAATCAAATATGTAAACCTAGAAGCAGATAAAATCCCTGTATTCCAACACAGATTATCTGAGACAGTTCTTTAATCCCTAATCTGTGGTGATTGTTTGGGTGTTCAGATTCGAATGTTCCCAAAAGAAGCTTCCCTGAAAAAAACCTTTGTTGAGCTTTGTGGAGCTTCCTAGTGGAAATGGTCCCACAAAAAGAAATGAAGAATTAATATCTTATCTGTAATTAACTGAGTGGCCCATGGTTGCCTCTCATTGGAAAAAGAAAAATAGCCTAACCATGGATAAATAGTTTAAGAAATATTAGAAATTGTTGGAAAATATTGGAAAAATACAGCAATTGTGGACGCAAAATAGACAAAGGACGGCTATATTCTTAGATATCTGGCTACCTTTTATTCAGTACTCAAAGCACATTCATCTGCAAAACAAAACAACAACCAAAAAACTGGACACGTGTGCAAAATGTTTTGAATATTAATATTAGATAGTCATACCTGATACTTTAAATGCATATATACAGAGATTTCACTCAGTTTAACAAAGTCACTAAAAATGACATTGGTGTTATAATGGTGCTTTTTTGGTAATATGGTTGGTAACACCTTATTAAATAAAAAGACTGGATGACTATATACCTGTGTAGTGTCTCTTGAAGCAAAAGCTAACTGCCGTGATGATTATTTTGTTTCTGATATTTACACAACAAGGATTTGTAAACTTGTTAAAACTTCCTAAATAAATAATTAAAAAATAAAAATAAACTGCTGCTCTGGTCTTTCTGATGGTATTAATGCATAACATTTCTATAATGTTTTTATGGCTAGGTCCTCAGCTGATGTAAACCAGGAGAGCTTTACCTAAGTCAGTGCGAGTATACCATCTTACACCATCTCAGACGTCGACCTTTAATCTTCAGCACACCACATTACTGCCCAATTAATCTTCACCAGGAGACCAGTGTGTATTGTTACACGCAAGTGATTATCATCATTTTTGTTTCACAGAGAGGGAAATGGTTCTGCTTAAATGCCATGGTGGGGTGGGGAGGAGAACAGAAGTATTAGAGCTAGGGGTTAAAATGATGTACAGTCCATGCTCAGAAGTAAAGTGGCTTCTATCCATTTCCCCAAACCTTGACACATCTTGTAATTTTTCCATCTCACGGTATTACAACCTTCCCAAAGATTTTTTTTAATGTGCAAAATTATATATTAAAAATTATACATGTATTTAAAAAATATATAGCTATACAGTATGATACTATCATATATAATTTTGCACATTAAAAAAAATCTTTGGAAAGGTTGTAATACTTAACTAAGTTCACATTTGTAGGGTTAACATTAACATGATATTTTTGCCAGACTTAAAATCCACCCCTCTGCCAAAGGCTACCCAAGGCCTATGCCCCTGTTAAAGCCTATTGCAAGCAAGTGACTGCTCTGGTTACTACCATCTGTATATTATCCTGAGTAGCCCTACAGTTGGAATTACTTACCATAGTAAATCCTATGCCACTATGATAATAAGTAGTAAGCCAGAGTTCAGTTTCAGAAATTGTTCAGGCCCAATTGAAATTTTACTCCCTTATGCTGGGTGCTGCACAAGTGTGTAGCAGAGGAGGCAGACTCTGCCTTGAAGAGCTTACAGCCTAAATAAACCAGACTGCCACACGGAAAGATAAAGTGACTTGCCCTAAATCCTTTAGCAAATGCATGGCAGAGCTGCACATTTAATCCCTTTTCCCTGAGATCCCAACCAGTGTCTTACCTGCGAGACCATGAAGTAGTAAATGCTACATGTTTTCTAGTTCATGTTTGCAAAAATGAGCTGTGGTGAAAGCCTGGCCCTATGGAAGCCACATCCAAAACTCCCATTAATTGCACTGGAGTCAGCATTTTGCCCTCTGGTTCTTTAGGATTGAATGTGGCATTCTCCTATTGTTGTAGATCGCTACACAACTTTAACATGTTATTAAAGAGAGAGAAAAAAAGTGTTGATTTAGAAAACCAGCAGGGAAGAGGCCAAGGCTGTGACAGTAGCCTTGAAAGATTTTTCCAGTGCAAACAGAGGCAGTTCCCTTGGGGGAAGTGGAGACTGGATATGTCCGTATCGACTCTTTGATCCTCTTGCAAGACAAAATGTGATAGGCGAACCATTCTGATAAACACTACAACTTCTCTATTAGTACCATGCTATGTTTCTTCGGTGGTCTCCCTCTGACAGTTGCTGAGCTACAAAGAAACACCAAACAGAGATAGGAGACAGAGGTTAAAAAGAAAACAAAACAAAACACACAACCCACCAAACCATTCCCTGGGGAATATAAACCAGGAGCCACAAACAAGTTTAAGAAGAGTTTTTATCATTGTCATGAATTTGTGTCTTGTTCTTGGTGTGTATTTTTAACGGTATGATAATACCATATTAACCACCTTGCAAACATTAAATTAGCAGCTTGAAAAACAGATTATCAGATGCCCTTTAATTTTTCCCCCTTCCAAGCAGCTAACCAGAAGACGAAATAAGCCAAAGATCATGAAATCAACTGGAAAAAAAACTCTCCAAAACTCTTTGTCTATTGCATTTTAAAGCCAAAGAGTAAAACCTGAGTCCACCCCTTTTGCCTCCAAATTCCTCCAGAACCCTTGGCTTTTAGCACCGCCAAGGAACTGTTTCAACATGAATGAATGGGATCAGCGCCCATGCTCCTGAAAGGCTGTAGGGGGTGTTGAATTAAATATAAAAGGCACAGAGGGAAACATTTGGTTGGCAAGCAGTGTTTCCCTGCAGGCAATGGGCATATCCTATGTGGGTATTTATGACTATTCTGCAGGGGGAATGGAGCTGAGAATTAAGCAGCTAACTGAACGTTCCTAGTGATGAGCATACAAATACAAACCCTTTCCTACCAGGTTTAACACAATTAATAGACATACAGAACTGATGGCTATATTACGATTATGAAAATTATGTCTGCAGTTATAATGCTGGTAGGTAGTTTTCCCTGTGTAAAAATTGCATGATAATGGTCACCTGTCTCGGATTACTATCTTTTTTTTCCCAGATAGATTTCCCGGAAATGTGCAAGGGAGGCTGTCTACCTTGGACCAACATTGCCATGGGGGTCTTTACAGTTCAGAAGTTTTGTCTACAATGTGCTTTATTCAGAAAGTAGTGACTCAGTACTCTGGCCCTTACTATGATCGTAGCAGTTCTTTCTGGTCTTAAAATATATGAAAATTTCTCTCCTGGAACTGACAGTCATAAAGAGAGATAATAGAGGAGAAAAATTAATAATCATCACACTTTCCCTATAAAAATTGAAGATAAATTCTTTCCCACCCAATCCCAAATTGTAATTTTATTTGCTTCTTCTAGGCAGCAGAGTATTTGAAAATTGCAAAAGTTTAGAGACAGGCTGTGACGTTTCATATGCTTAATTGTTCCCAGGACTGTACCTTTGCCTTGTGGTGGGATTAGCATTTGTGCCCTCTTCTTTTATTTTAATATACAGAAAACAAAACAATTAGGGGTATAATATGCCTGAGAAGGAAAACAAAAGGGAGAAAGTTTAACAAATACAAATAGGGAACTACAGGATCTGTTAGGAGTGCCTCAATTAGGCCTTGGTCCTACAACTGAATCTGCTAGTATAGATCCATGCAGGATTGGGGTTTTTATTTTACGTGTTGCATTTTTTAATGTATGAGGATAGTCATAGAAAACCAGATGCATTTGAAAAGACGATGGAATCTGAAAAGATTGCATCCCTTCTTCCTTTAGGAGGTCTTATTTTGGAAGTGTGGGGAAAGGGCATTTGAAATACTGATATTTTCAAAGAAAAAAAATAAAACTATAGAGACTGTATCCCTTATACATTTACTTTAGGAGCTCCCTGATTTTAAGGAACACAACCAAATAGCTTACGAAAATGCAAAAAAAAAAAAAAAAAAAAGTTTGGAATTTCCCAGTTCTAGGTAGAATTTTGTACTTAGTTAAGTCTATTGCAAAACTCCTTGTCATCTCATGGGAACAGACTCTTTAATATTAATGGTCCAGTCCTGCAAACAGATTACATATATCTGTAACATTTTCAGGATCAGGCTCTGTGGAGGTGCATCCAAGTTGTAGTTAGGGCCCAAGCCCACACGTGCTTACTAAACACATTGCTATGGGGATTATGCACTGGAATAAACACTGGACAGGATCACTGAACCCCTATTTTGCCATTGATAAGGACTGTAAGCCTATGGAGTTGCAGGCGCAATGCCAGTCACAGGATCAGGACCATAGAGTTCTGTGTACCTTATACTTTTAGGAGCACCCCAATTCCATTTGCGTTTTGGAGGTGTCTGTAAAAAACCTAGATGGGTTTGGAGTGCTTGCTGTAAGTTTAAGAAAAATCTCCCCCCTCCAAAAGCAGAGCCTTAAAAGAAAAATAAAAAAGGTACAATTACATTCTGCCCCCTGATTTTATCTGGGTGACATAAAATTCAGGGGGGAAAGCTAACTATAAAGAAAGGGCGGTTTTTCTTAATAGAAAAGCGAGGGGGGGAAATCTCATTTTTGTGTGTGTATGTCTGTGTGAGAGTGTAAAACCTTCTTGAAAAACACCAAGGAAAAGACAGAGTTAAATCTGTCCCCTCGATGCACTTCACTGAATTTGGACCGAGTTTAAATTATTTTTTTTCTTGGTTCTTCCTTTCTTGCCCTAAGCCTAAAGAAAAAAAAACCCTACTCCCTTCTGAAGTATTTAAAAGTAGGAAAGGAAGGGGAAAAAAGAAGGCCCCCCTTCTCTTATCTTTCGCATGAACTAGTAAAGCAACCAAAAAAAAAATATATATATATATATGGTGTTACTAGTATGGAACTAGTTAACCTTTAACAATTTATGCTGATGTCACACTGAGCATGAGTACTGATTAATCCCAGCCTTTTCTGTCCCCCCCCCTCGTAAAAATATTTTTATTGAGGGAGGAGGGGAGAAGTATAAGAAAAAAGAAATAATTTAGAGCAGCCATCTTTGTTTTATGCAGAAATCTTTCTCTTTCAGTTCCCCCCCCCCAGTGCCAGGAATATACAAATATTGTTCATCTATGCAATGAGCTGAGAGACTCAAACAAGCAACAATAAGGAGAAAAATTAAGATAAGGGGGAGGGAATCTTTTTTGTTGTGACTGTTTTGGATTGATTTTTGAGGGGGGTTTTGGGGGATTTTTTTCTGTGAACCTCAAGGAAGAGGTGTGTATGCCGTGGGGAGGGGGGGTGACTTAAAATCAAGCCAGCCATTTTGTTTTTTTTTAATAAAGAAAAGGGTGGGGGATTTTTCCCCCCTTTTTCCCTCCTGGGGGGGGTCTGTTTTAAAAATAATTTAAGGGCGGCCATTTTTGTTCCTTGCTCTTGTGGCAAATATTATGCTGGGCTGCCCCCTCAGAATTTAAATATATTTTAAACCTCTTTCTCTTTCCTACCCCCCATTTTTATATTTTAAAGGGGGGGAGGGGAAAAAGTTAAAAAGGAGTTTTTCCCTCTTTTTGAATCCATGGGACTTTTTCAGGCTGTTCTTTTTTGACTGAGGTGATCTGAAAGGGGGGGGAAGAGGAATTTTGTGTGTGGTGAAGGGGGGTTGTTCCCCCCTTCTCTCTCTCTCTCTGTTTCCCTGCCCCCCCCCAGCACCACCATGGCTTCCCCTCTGAGGGAGGACGAGGAAGAGGAGGAGGAGATGGTGGTGTCTGAGGTGGAGGGGGATGAAGAAGAAGAGGAGGAAGAGGAGGAGGAAGAAGGAGCAGGGGACAACAGCCCAGGCGACATATTCCCGCCTGCTGCTGCTCCACTGGCACCAGCACCAGCAGCATCCACCCCACTAGCAGCTGAGGCGCCTCCAGGTAAACAACCCTCCCCCCTTCACCCCAGAGCCGGGCGCCAAAACACCCCCCACTCTCCCTTCAACGGCTTTCGAATGTTGGCGGGGGGGAATTGTTTGTAAACAAGCAACGGTTGCGGAACGTTGAGGGGCCGAGAGTTCCGACTTCCCTCCCCCCACAGTCCCAGCCGCCGCGCGCGCTGCCCAACGGCTGCGGAACGTTGAGGGGCCGAGAGTTCGCACCCTGCCCCTCGCCCGCTGCCCAACAGCAGTGGAACGTTGAGGGGCCGAGAGTTCACCCCCGCCCTCCGTCCTCCCCCCCGCAAGCGCGCGCGCTGCCCAGAGGGGAGAGTTTCCAGCCCCCCCTGTTTCCCCTCTTTGGATCATTGACGGGCCGAGAGTTCCGACACCCCCTTTCCCCCCCCGCTCGCGCTGCCCAACGGCTTTGATAACGCTGAGGGGCCGAGAGTTCATCCTCCCCTCCCCCTTGCGCGTTGCCCAAAGGCTTTGGAACGTTAAGGTGGGGTACGAGAGTTTCTAATCCCCCTCCCCGCGCGCGCTGCCCAGTGGCTTTGGAACATTGACGGGGGGGGTGGGGGGGGGGGGAGAGATTCTAGTTTCCACCCGCCGCCGCCGCCCGCGTTTCGAACGTTCAGGATGGGGGAAGGGTGCAGGCAATTGGTCTTGAAGTGTCCTCCCCAGAAGTGGGGCCCGATGCCCCTCCCTCACTTCCAATGAAGAAGGGGACCTACCCTCCCCCCCCCCGAAAGTGGGGAGGCAGCACAGAGCCCCCCCCTTAAAGTGCCCCTCTGCCTGTGAGTTGGTTCATGCCCCTCCTGGGGTAAAGGGGAGCAGAGGAGGGTTCCCCAGCCCCAGAGATGAGGGCAGCTCTATCAGTGGAGGTGGATGGGCCACCACATGGCACTCTCCCCATCCCCAGCCCCCACAGGGGTAAGCAGGGCTGATCTGGACAGGGTTTCTGGGATGGTGGGTGCTTGGTGCAAGGGTGTGTGATCTTGGCAACTGGTGGGCAGAATGGGGCATGCTGGGCGTTGGCAGGAGTGTTTGGTGCCCTGGTGGACAGGCTGTGATGTATTGGAGGTTAGCAGGAGTGTGGGGTGGTTGCCTGATAGGCAATATTGGGCCTTCAGGACATTGGCAGGAGAGGGGGTACTTGGTGCCCACTGGGCAGGACAGGGCCTGCTAGTGGGAGTGGGGGATGCTGGGTTCTGGTAGGAGTGGGGGGGGGGGGGTTGGCCATCTGGTATCTGGTGGGCAGGATGGGGCCCTGTGCTTAGTTGGCAGATATGGAGGACACCTGGCAGGCAGGACAGGCCACATGGGTCATTGGTGGGGAGGGAACCTCGAGGAACCAGCCACCTGGGAGAGGGCTTGATGCCCTGTGTGATCAGTTGGGGAGGGGGCTTGGGAACCTGTAGGGTTTGGCCTGCTGGTATTGAGGTGATAGGTGGCTTTTGGCCCTCTGATTAGTGGTACTTTCTTGGGGATGGGACCCCGGGGGAGTAGATAGCAAATAGGGCTCCACACCCTACTTGACTTGTGCCTTACAGGATGGGCCCCCTTAGCAGTGGTGCAGTGAAGAGGGATGGGCTCTCTGCAGGGGGAGGGCATGTCAGTAGTGCAGATGACTCTGCTGTCCACAGGACGTGGCCATGTTGGTTACCTAGACCTGGGCATGGCTGTGTCTTGTGGGGTGGGGGTCAGTAACTAGCTTATGTGGAGAAGAGTTGGCACCCCTCTGAATAGAGTTGCATCACCTGAGATGGGATGGGGCCCGTTACTCTCAGCAGAAATGGTTGGGTCAGGACTACATTGTCATAGCGGGAGCAGAGGGTGATATGAGGATAGGGGTAGTCAGTTGTGGTGGGAGTGGAATGGGTCAGGGCCATGTTGGCTGTGGCAAGAGCGGAGGGTGATTTGAGGACAGGATTAATTGAAAGCAAGGAGTGGCTGGGTCAGGGCCAGGTTGTGGCGGGAGCGGAGGGTGACTTGAGACCACGGTTAATCGGAAGCAGGGGAATGGGTGAGTCAGGGCTAGGGTTCCCTGTAAGCTATGCGCTTGGACAGCCACCCAGAGAGATTCAAATACTGCCCAGCTGATTAGCAGAGTGCCCACAGCCAGCAGCATGTGTTTCCACTGGTGATGTACTTTAACAAAATGTATTCTGCACATGGATGGAAATAATTAGAGGGAAAATTGGAGAGGGCCAGGTTGAATGTGGCGAGAGGCAGAGAGTGACTTCAGGACATGGTGGGAGTGGTCAGGTCAGGGTTAGGTTGAATGTGGTGGCTGCCTTGAGGGACTGGCTTGTGTGTCAGCCAAGTTAGGAGTGAAGGGAGTCACTGCCTCATGGGAAAAGGCCTTGTTTGGCAGCTTGCCATTGACTTCTGTTTTTGCCCTACGAGCTGTCAATATTCTGCATGTATAACTGACTTGCTTCCTACTTCATGGCACCCACCACCTTGGTATCGGAGTACTGCATGGTGTAAAAAGCACATTTAGTGATTTCAGAATGATTTAACCAATGGCTTTTATCCTTAAAAATAATGAGAGTATTTGCTTGCTGCAAAACAAATCTCTCTCCAGATTCTCTTTGATTTGTTCTCCTTTATAAAGAAAAGCTCAGGCATGTGAGGGAAAGGAAGCTTAAGGAATGGAAGGAGCTGAGAGAAAAAGAAAGGGTGGGTGTAAAATGACACTGGTTTTCCCTCACCCTTTGTTGTTGCCATAATTATTAATTTATTATTATTACAGTAACATGGATTCACTAATCATGGATCAAGGCCCCTTTCTCTTAGGCAGTTGATACCTGCCTAGAAAATAGATGGTCTCTGTCGCAAGAATGTACAATCTAAGACAGTGATTTTGCAAAGACTCATCATTCACCCTACATCATGTGAAAAATGTGCAGGTCTTTTGCCTTAGTCTGAATTTACAATCTCTCTCCCAACTGTGTTATTCTCAGCAGTAGGGTCTTTCTGCATATTAGCTGATCAAAACAATCAGTGCAGAGAGAGAAAATATGCTTATTAGGGATGTAAAATTCCATTTAATTAGTTAACTGGTTAAATGTTAAGTTTAAGTGGTTAACCTGTTAAACGGGTGAACGTGTGTGTGTGTGTGTGTGTGTGTGTGTGCGCACGTGTGCATGCATGCTCCAGCCTCCACCAGTTAATCGTACATGTTAAGTCTCCCCAGTTAAGGGTGAAGCTTACCAGTTAACTAATTAAAACATCCCTAATGCTTATTAGTTTCAGTCTTCTAGGGAAAGGAATTGTGACTAAAAAAAGAGAAACCAATATTTTTCTGTCACCAAATTTGATCTCCAAGTCCCCAAAGTCACTATGTTTTCCCTTGATTTAATATGTGTTAATTATTTTAATGTAAGGGGGCAGTTATTGACGTAAAGGGAAAAACCTCTATTTTCCCCGACTTTCCTTCTTAGCATTCCCTGAGTGATTGAAACAAATGATCGTTAAATATATTAAAACACATTCAGTACTTTCAAAACACTGGGGTTTTGATCCTGGAGTGACTTGGGTGAGTAACTTTGCTCATGGAAGCCATTCCATTGACTTCAGAATGTAAATCAAGTTTCTTGTATGTTAAATCATGCCTGGAAGACACGTTTCAGAAGTTTTTAGGTACCTAACACCAGTTGATCGGGGCCTAAGTGATGCATTAATGAACTTATATCTCAATGCTGTAGGGTTCTAAATGGCTGAAATGGACATTTATGTTCCTAAATTATTTAGGCTATCCAGAAACTTGACTTTTGTAAAAACTCACAGGCCCACATCCTGTGATGCTCTGTGCATGAGCAAAGACAATTACAGGTTTGGGGGCAAGGTAGGTTGCTAAATAAAACAAACCATTTGGTCTAGCAGGTAGTGCATTTGATTAGGACTCAAGAGAGCCATGTTCAAATCTTGTCTCTGGCCTGCTGGAGACCTTTAGATGAGCCACTTTCCTGACCTATACCTTAGTTTTCCTATCTGTGAAATTAGGTTAAAGATACTGGCCTGCTTTGGAAAGCACTTTGAAATCTACTGTAGAAAAGAGCTAAGGGTAATGATAAAGTGAAGGAAAGATTGGTAGGTTTACAACCTGAAAGGTGTAGCTAATTTAAAGGCTTTGTCTACACTTAAAAGTTTAAAGTGCAGCCGCAGCAGTGCTTTAAACTGGAAGTGTGGCCATGATACAAGCACGGGGAGAGAGATTGCCAGATGCTCTAGGACTAGGTACACCATCTCTGTGAAGGAAGTAGCTAATGCTCCCACTGTTGTAGCCTGGTTCAAAGCTTTGCAGTGTTGTAATTTGCTGCACTGTATGTGTGGGGAGTGTTTTTTCATATCCCTGGGACATAAAGTTACAGCTCTGTAAAGTGCCCATGTAGACTTAGCCTAAGAAACTTAAGCAAAAGAATCTGTTCCTAAGATAACTGTATGGCTTTGCTTTGTGTTTATTTGTATTTGAGTACAGGCTGTCAATCAGGGCCTCCTTGAGCTAGGCACTGCATTGGGTAGGACCCAAACCTGCAAGTCTTCTCAGCCTTAAGGCTTTATCATTGAAATCCCGGCTCTGTTGAAATCAGTGGGAATTTTGCCTTTGTCCTCAGTGAAGTCAGGATTTTGGCTGTAATTTTTAACTTCTAAACTTTTCCAAATCAGGAAGATAGAAGATCACAGGTAGGGATGTTAAATTTTGGTTATCTGGTTAATTGTGTAGTTGATACAACTTGTATCGACTGCATGATTAGTTGATAAGGACTGCTCTGCAGAGCCACAGTGCGGGTAGCTCCAGGAGCTGGTTTGAGCCAGGACTGAGAACTCCCAGCTTATGCCGGCTCTGGGAGCCACCCGCGTTACGGCTCAGCATTTTAAATGTAGTAAGAGCCACCAGGCTTTTACTACATTTAAAATGCAGAGGCACCGTGTCCTGGAGCAGCGTGAGTGAGGGCGGCTCAGTCCTGGCTCGCACTGAGTCCAGCAGTCCCTGTTTGCAACGGACAGGAGCTCCTGCTGAAGCAGCCCCTGTTTGCAGTGGACAGGGCTGGCTGTGGCCAGGGGCTGCTGCCAGAGCAGCCCCTGTATGTGGCCAGCCTGGTCCGCTGTGAACAGGGGCTGCTTGGCAGCAGCAGCCCCTGTCCTCCGTGAGAGGCCCAGCTCCCAGCTGGGACCCGCTTGGACAGAGGCTGCTTTGTAGCAGCCTCTCCTATCCCCCACTCCTCCTGCCTCTAATAGGGGCAGCAAGTGGGTCGGGCAGGAGCCAGTAGTGTAGTTGACTGGAGTATCAACTACTCATTCTCTCCCTCCCCCCTTGCTGCTTGTCATAGAGGTGGGGGGAGGGAGAGGGAGAGAATGAGCAGCTGATACTCCAGTGGACTACTCACTAACATGCCTAATCACAAGTCAATTTCTCAGTCTATTCCTTTGTCAGAGGAAAACTTCTAAACTGTGGTCCCGATTCTGGAAAGACTTAAACACGTGTACAGTGAGGCAGACAGCTAAAGTCATTGAGGCTATGTCTAAACTACACCTCTCTGTCGACAGAGAGATGTAGATTAGGCACGTTGAAATTGCTAATGAAGCTGGGATTTAAATATTCTGTGCTTTATTAGCATAAACATGGCCACTGCTTTTTTTCAAAATGGAGCTTTTTCGGAAAACAAACAAACAAAAAAAACCAACACGGCACTCTAGGCGCGGATCTGTCGAAAATAAACCCTTTCTCGACAGATCCTGCATTCCTCAAAAATGAGGCTTACAGGATCTGTCAAAAAAGAGTTTATTTTTGACAGATCCGCGTCTAGACTGCCATTTTTTTTCCCCCCAAAAAAGCTCCTTTTCGAAAAAAAGCAGCAGCCATGTTTATGCTAAAGAATCACAGGATATTTAAATCCCGGCTTCATTAGCTATTTTGACGTGCCCAATCTACATATCTCTGTTGACAGAGAGGTGTAATCTAGACCCAACCTGACTGAAGTGGGACTACTTGTGTGGTCAGAATGAAGCACTTGATTCAGTCTTTGCAGAATTGGGCACCCACAGGATGTAAGACCCTAGAAGCCGCTTCAGACACTACTCTTAAGAAGCAATGTTCTGATTTGAAGTGTTTGCAGGATGGTGTTTTATATTTACTTCCCCCAAGGGGTACTATAAATAGTATTTCCATATAAAGCAACCAAATGCAAATTCTTATGGGGTCTGAGAAAGGAGGGGCTTTGATTAGGCCCCAGTCCTGTGATGGATCCAGTTGGAGGATTGGTGACCTCGTTGCTTTCCAGTGTGAAATCTCTCCTAACATAGCTGAATCCTCTCCTGAGTAGAAGACTGGGAACTCCACCAGGTTTCCTTGGCAGAGTTTTCCTCACATTGGTCCTAAAGCGGTGAGTGCTTGGCCACCTGCTAATCCAGCTCATCATCTGAAATTCTGGAAGGGCTCAGTAACACTTACCTCTGCACTGGGTCTCTGATCTCTCCCGGCCTGTCTGTGGGAGCTGCATTTGCCAGAGGCATTTCCTTGCCAGCTGGGTTCTTGTGGATTTATACCAGATGACAGACTATTCTGTTGAGGGCCAGATTTCTACAGGGGCTTAGGTCACATGCTTCTGAAAATCAGTCTCCTTCAGCTAGTTGTTTAATGGGGACCTGAGCTCTTTCTTAAAAGCTTCCTTGTATCTTGTATTTAATTCAGCAGAGTTTCTGAGGTGCCTCGCAAAATGAAGTTGCACCTTAATTTCTCCCCACCAAACCAGACTGGTGAATTTCGACTTTGCGGACAATGATTTTTAAAGCCGTTATTAAAAACAATAAGGACCTACTAACCCCCCGCCCCAGTAGAAATTGCTTTCCCCCCCCCCCCCATTGACTTCTGTAGATAAAGGATCTATTCTTGGTTGGTTCGTCTTTTTTTTTTAATTTAAATATGCAAGTGGTGTGTAAAAGACATCTATAGTGAACGAGATGACGATTCTTAGTATTTCTTTGTTTCTGGTTACTGTTAAATAACATTTGATTTTTGGTTTTAGTTAAATCTACATCCCACCAACCTTTGTTGTGTTATATAATATGTGTGTGTGTATTATATATAGATATAGATATATATTATATAAATTTTTTTCAAGGTAGGGAGTGGAAATGTCACGTGTGTGGAAAATTCTAGTTGATTGCCTGCCAAAATACCCATCTCGGCTGCGCATGTGCATCAATATTATGATTAGGGGGGGGGAATCTGAAAGGGGTGAGGGGAAAAAATAAGATTGATGGAAGGATTAGAAATTGACGGGATTGAGGGGCTGTAAGGATGTACCACAGCCTGCCCTGCTCCCCTCCGCTTTGTCAATTACATCCCACCAGGAACTGAGCGGCGCGGGATGCAACAAGGTGATTCAAACCCAGAGGGCTAAAGAGATAATGTTGTATTGTCAGAAGAAACTGGGACGCTGCCAGATTCGAAATGCCGCTGCCTAGACAGAAAGGGCCGGTAGTTTGAGGCAGGCTTCTTCATGAATCTAGATGGGGAGGGTGCTAAGGCGAGTCCAGAGCTGTTGGCTGCTTCTCCTTTTTTTTTTTTTTTTTTTTTGCATTTTGATTTGCAAGGCAAAATAGCTGGTGTTGTCAGAGTACTGTGTGGGGGGTGGGAGGGGGTCAGAGGGTTGTGCTATAATTTGTAACCTAGCAAGGATTCCCTGTCGAGGTGACTGGCACAATCTGACAGGTCATTCCTCTTTGAGCTGCTGAGTTCTTGTTTGCCTTGCACCTGCTTTGAATCTGGCACAGGGTTTTGGGTTTTTTTTTGCGGGGGGGCAATGTCTTTCTCCCACATCCAGCAAGAAGTCTGAGGTTGCCAAAGGATTAAATGAGGAATGCACCCAGGGTAGGTGGTCAGCACGTTCCTGCATAGACTGGTGGAATTGCCTTGTCTTCCCTATGGTGGTTTCCCCCTTTCACCAGTCCAAGGAAATCTGTTATCTGTTTTGTAAGTCTAGGCTCGCCGCTCTATTGTACTAAAGGCCCCAACCCAGCCCAATCTGTTTCACTGAAAAGGGACCCACTTGCATGCTTTATTAGATGGGGGCCCATGGGCGAGGGCTTGGCGGTGTGAATTTAGAGCTGGTGAAGGGTATGAGTTTAGTATCCTGGTGGGATCAGGTACAGTGTAATTAGAGTCTTTAATCTGTGACCTACGGGGACACTCTCCAGGGGCTTGAGAGGGCAGCTGCGACCCCGTTTAGTTCTTGACCTCTGTCAAAAGACAGCCCATTAGAGCCAGTTGTGATTTATGTGGCCACCTGTTCTGCGGTGAGCCAGGCTAACTACCCACTGGCTTGGTATATGTGTAGGGTCACTGAGCAGATGTTGGATAATCACACTGGCTTGATTTGGACAGATGAGCTAGAGAATGGCTCTGTGTCCTGGCGATGGAACTCCTGAGCTAGGAGACGGATGCACCTGTGTTGCTTGTGTAAAGTCTGGAGTTCGATCCTGTTTGTTCAGGGGTCCTGAGCTCCTTACAAACATCCCAATGGCTCTGTAAGGGAGAGACATGCCATCTTCTGGATTGAGGGCCACAGGGTTCAAAGGACAGATGTGTAAAGGTGCCTGGACCTTAGAGACTTAGCTAGGGGGTTATATCAGAAATCTTTGATGGGCATTGAACCCAAATCTGAGTCCTATCAAAAGCTTTCCCTGCAAGACCATTCTTCCTCTTTCTTCATTGTTCTGTTGAAACTTACCTCCTCCCTGACTTTCAGGGCATGATCCTGTAAAGCAGGGGTGGAGAACCTCAGGCTGGATGCGGCCCCTAGCTTTCCTGGATTTGGCCCCTGAGGATCAGGGTTTCCCCACCTAGCATTGGGGAGTCTGCACCTACTGTGGGACTGGAGCACACAAAATCTACTAGCCTGGGCCTCACTAGGCTCTGGTGTGTGAGGAGAATGTAGGGAGTCTCTTTCTTTTCAGTTAGGGGCCACGTCAGTGAGGTTGGTTTTTAGGGGGTGGGGGAATGGTTGACCTCTTATTTGTGTGCGGTTCCTGACTGATTTTTCTGTGAGTCAGCGGCCCCTGACCTAAAAAAGGTTCCCCAGCCCTGCTGTAAAGTAATCCCTTTGGCTCACAGCAGGAAGTGCTTCCTGATCAAGGTGTAAGGGGGAAATTGGGGAGCTTGCAATAGTTTGTATCCAGCCGAGGTGCCATCAGATAGGCTTTCTAAAAGTTTGGGGATCCATTGGTGGGATATGGACTGTACAAAGTGTAGACTAGGGATGTAAAATCCCAATTAATTGGCTAACCAGTTAAACATATTCTTTAACTGGTTAACTGATTAAAAGGGGGTGGCTGCTCCAACCCAGCTGGAGTGCCAACATCTCCAGCCTGGCCAGAGCAGCTCTTGCCTTCAGGGCGCCCTTGCTTGCTATGGACAGAAGCTACTCCAGTCCCACCAGTTAACCAGTTAAACCTTCACATCCCTAATTTGGACACACTTCTCGGTTCTTGTTCAAAAAATCTCTACAGGGGAAAAACAGACAAACAGTGACAATGTGACGTGACAATGCAGTGCTGCATGTATTTGCGGAGAGCCTGTGCCCAGTGGTCTGAGAGAGGGGAGTTGCCCCAAGTGTAAGCAATGCTGCTTTCTTGTCATACGCATAGTGTATCTGAGGTGGCATTGAATTTGGTCTGCCAGTTGAATTAGCTTCCCTGGCCTGGGCCAGGTACTGACAGAAAGTGAGACATGAATACTGATCCATGCCCCCAGTGATGCCTCCTCAGTCAGTCGCTCTAGTGGGCAGTGGGTGGGAACAGCTCAGTTATGGTACATCTACACAGCAGTATTCTTTGGGAATAATTTATGTTATTCCAAAATAACATGGTCTACACTACAAGCAGTTATTTCGATATAATGTCATAATAATATCGAGTTGGAGGACTTCTTACTCTTAACTCCTGGAATCCTCATTGTACGAGGAGCAAGGGAAGTTGGGGGAAGAGTTCTCTTTCTCTGATTTCCTGCTGCGTAGACAGCGCCAAAAGCCAAAATAAGCCATTTCGACGTCAGCTACACAATTGACGTAGCTCAAGTTGTGTAGCTTATTTGGGCTTTAGCCCTGCTGTGTAGACGCACCCTTAGAGAATGAAAGTCATTTCTTTACAACAGCCATAGCAGCGTATTGTGTGAAATGAGTTCAAGTTCTCTGAACTCCCTCCTTAGGGCTTGCATTTTGCAGGAAGTTAGACTAAGTGGTCATAATGCCCCTTCTGGTCTTCAGAATTGATGCCAGAGCCCTATCTCTGGCTGTCCAGCATTGAGGCCTTCTTGTGCTGGCTGGGTTGTGCCTGTTCCTCTCTGCTATTTATCTTCTGTCTCCAGGCCTGTCAGTCTGGTGATTTCACTGACAGCAAATTAAAAAAACAAACAAAAAAACCCCAAACCGATCAAACAAACAAACAGAATCAAAAGCCCATTGCCCCAGGTGCAAGGAATTTGTCTGAAATTTGGAGGAGTCTGGGATTTTGGTCTCCTTGGTTTGAGTGCAGGTTTCCTAGAGGCAATGCTAGGAGTTAGTCGCATTTGGGGAAAGTTTCAACCCGCTCTCCAGAGGAGGAGAAATTGCTCACTGGCTTGAGGTGGGGTGAGGAGTGAGAGTGGCTGCATGTTGAACTGGCTGTCTTGTGATATTAGCAAGGCTCCTGTGCCTGGCCTCCCTAGGCTGATTAAAGGTAAGGCTGCAGCGGAGAGCAGACGTTTAAACAGCTGTCCAAAATAAGTGCCGATGGCAAATGCACAAGTCTTGATTGACGCCGGGCTGAACAAGGAGGGAATTGGAGCTGTTGACTCCTGCAGAGTGACTCTTGACTGACACCAGGGCGAGTGAGAGGGGACTTGGGGGCATGCTGCAGAATCTCCACACTACACCCTATGAAAGCCCAAGTCATGTGGTTAGGTGAGACTTTCAGCTTCCATTTTTTTTAAAAAGAGAGAGATGCCCCCTCTCTGGGTTATGGGGGAAAGCTTGAAAACATAAACAAAAACAAAAACAACAACCCCACAACCAACTGTGGATGTGTTTGTTTTTTGAAATGTCATGATTTTTTTAAAGCCAACCTCATGAATTTATTTGTGGCCTGTGTCATGATTTTTGAAAACTTTGGGTTGGCTGAGTCCAGTAGATTTTAAAAATACCCTTTTCCCGAGCTCTTGGCTTTAGTCATTCATACTACCCTGGGCCTGAAAATGTCAAACCACCACAGGCGAGAGAGCCAAAATCTCTTTCCTTTGCTCTTCAATGCATGACTCAGTGCTTTGCTTATTTCAAACCACCATTGGCCTTGCCAGGATTCTGGCGGCGTGACATTCGATAGTCACGCTGAGATGATAGACTCATGGATCTCTTGCAGTGCATGGTTTGCTGCTGCTGGTTTTGCCGGACGTGACCTGTCCTAGGCTCAGCTCTTATCAACTGTCACAAGCAGGGTAGGACTTGGAGAGAGGCCCAAAGGTTGCAGGAGGTAGGGGGAGTGATGTTATAGGAAAAAATGGATTTTTGAGTTAATGTGTTGTGAGGCGGTATGGTGCCATGCTTTGTGAGAAAAGTGAAGCTTGATTGCTTGTGCCCAGCAAAACACACTCAGCCACCTTCCATGAGAGGAGGGGTGTTAACTTGGCCTCCTGGTGAAAACTCCTTGAGGGACTTAAAAAACAACAAATAGTCTTGCAGCACCTTAGAGACTAACAAAAAACATAAATGGTATCATGAGCTTTCGCAGGCATTACCCTCTTCTTCAGATGAATGGAGTTTTTGATCTGATAGAGGAAGCAAGGAGTAGGGGAAGCGACTAGTCAACTAGTCCTTCACATCCCTCCTCTAAGGCCCCTGCTGATCTGACCTGGGGAGGGCGGATTTCTTTCTGACACCAAATCCTCATTGTGATTTCAATCTTCAGCCCTGATCAACTCAGGGAGACAAGCCGTCTGGAATTCCTTGGTGTCTGATCTCTCACTGGCTACATCTAGACTGGCATGATTTTCCGCAAATGCTTTTAACGGAAAAGTTTTTCCGTTAAAAGCGTTTGCAGAAAAGAGTGTCTAGATTGGCACGGATGCTTTTCCGCAAAAGCACATTTTGAAGAAAAGCGTCCGTGCCAATCTAGACGCGGTTTTGCGCAAGAAAGCCCCGATCGCCACTTTCGCCATCGGTGCTTTTTGGCGCAAAACAGTTTTTAGCTGTCTACACTGGCCCTCTTGCACAAACACATTTCCGGAAAAGGGCTTTTGCCTGAACGGGAACGACAAAGCATTTACGCAAGAAGCACTGATTTCGGACTGTAGAACGTCAGTGTTTTTGCGCAAAATCAAGCAGCCAGTGTGGATAGCTGGCAAGTTGTTGCACAAAAGCAGGTGCTTTTGCGGAAAAACTTGCCAGTCTAGACGCAGCCTCTGTGTTTTGAGAAATGCAGAGGGGAGCACCCCTTTGTGCCCTCACCATGTCCCTCACTGTTGGGGCCTTTTGGTGTTGGGGCCATGGAAATTAGAGATGTAATAGTGTAGTCAGTTAAACAATTAACTGATAAGTGAATGCTTATTGATTAGTGCTGATGGTTACATGCAGTCCCTCTCCCCCTATGGTTCTGTCAGTAAATTTTTTAGTGGGCTGGCCAGCAGCCTGGCTCGTCCTGGCTTGCGCCGAGTCCAAGGAAGCTACCCTTGCTGCAGCTCTGCATGAAAAGTAATTTAGGAGCCGGTGGGCAGGCAGCCTGGCTCAGTCCTGGCTCGCGGTGGGTCCTGAGACCTACTCCTGCTGCGGCTCTGCAATATCTCTTAGTGCTGCCTACTTGCCAGCTCCTAAAATACTCTCAGTGCAGAGCTGCAGTGGGGAGAGCTCCCAGGAGCTGGCGTGAGCTGGGACTGAGTGAGGCTGGCTGCCTGTTGGCTCCTAAATTACTTTTCATGCAGAACTACAGTGGTAGTAGCTCCCAGGACCTGGTATGAACTAGGACTGAGCCAAGCTGCCTGCCCGCCTGCTTCTTAAATACTCTTAGTGCAGATCCACAGCAGGTGTAGTTTCCGGACCTGGCACAAGCCGGGACTGAGTGCTTGCAGTGCTAACCTTTACCAATTAACTGTGTAGTTGACAACATTTTTGTCAATTACACAATTGAGGAATGACACACTTCTTAATACCTCTGATGGAAACAGGGCTGCCTCAGAGTTCTGAATCTAGTTACACACCAATTTTGTGCACATGTGCCTGTTACAACCATATGTCACATTTCATTAAATCCCAAATGGGAGTCTTGGGCTTTTAAAGTCAGGTGCCGAAATCCCACCTAAATTTATTCTGGCTCCTAAATAAAAGAGGCAAGATTGTCAGAGGTGCTGAGTACCTGCAGCTGCATATGTGGATTGAGAGGTTGAGCTTTTCCTGGACATTTTCCAGGAAATTTTCCATCCTGACCCTATTCACATTGAAGTTAGGGCAAGTTTCACCCTTGATTCATGGTGGGAGCAGGGCTGGGACAAATACTAGGGACTACAAACCTGGGGGACTAAGTGCATGGGGAAATTGACTGGAAAAGTTCCCCATGTGAATGCTCTTCTAGACTAAAAATTATTTTAGTCCAGAACAATTATTCTTAGGAAGAGAATTCAATTAAACTGAAGAAGGCCTCTTTCATTCCAAACAAATAGCCTCCACTCAGGGGTGTAATCTGAATTAAAAACACATCTTTAGTTAATCTGAATTAACATCCCCCTGTTCTAAGGCCCTAGTTCTGTATGTTGCTGTGCATCTGTAGACTTCCAAAAGTGACCACTGGTTTGGAAGACCCACCCTCTGAGTAAACTTGGAAGGATTAGATTTGTATTCATGAACGCTGATAAATGTCAGTTTCCCCACATGCACTATAAATGATCAAAGAAATATTTCTGTAGGTGGGAATCGAAATTTACAATTTGGTGAAGGAAGAATGATGCTCTTCAAGAGCTCATTTTGGCTGGGTTTGAGGACAGTTCATGTGTGTATTTTCAGGTGTGAGGTCGATGATTTGTAAATTGATGGTTGTAAAGTTTTAATATTTTGAATCGCAGCATTACTTTCCTTAAATCAGTGGTCACCAGACTCTAACCCGCTACTCCTCTTTGCCTCTCACTTTCAGGAGTGGGGCTGGGGCGGATGGGAGGGTGCGGACAGCGATAAGGTGGCCGAGGCTGAGACCGCAATAAAAGGTAGGTCGGGGGGGAGGTCTGGCAACGGAGCTGGGGCGGGGGATAGGGCTGAAGTGGAGTTGGGTGGCACTCCTTCGCCATCCTCCATGGGTGCTGGCTGAGACCCTGCCACTTCCCTGAATGTTTCTCTGCGCTCTTGTGTGTGTGTGTGTGGGGGGGGGGGGACATGCCACAGAGGGGACCTTTGCCTTAATTATTACCTGATTGTCCCAAGCATTTCCCTCAACAACAGGGAAAATTTTAAAAAATTACCTACAAAAGCCCAAATAAATCTGTTATTCTTCAAGGAGTCATAGGACTCCTAGTGGTTTTTTTTTTTTTTTTTTTTTTTTTGCAGATACAGACTAACACGGCTGCCCCTCTGAGCCTTAAACTGATATCCATCAAAATGATAAAAGAACTAACAAAACTCAGTTCTGCCAAGTCTATCTATGGGGAAAGCTTTCAAGAACTGGGCAAGTTTAGTTTAGAGAAGAAAGGGGAGGTGTGGGAAATGACATAATGGTATTTAAATACATAATAGGGTGTTGTATAAAGAAGACTATGAACAGTGGTTCTCCTTGTCCATTGAAGACAGGATAAGAAGCAATGGGCTTAATGTGCAGCAAGGGAGATTTGGGTTAGATAGCAGGAAAGTTTTTCTAATTACGCATAATTGAGCACTGGACAAGCCTCCCAATGGAGGCTGTAGCATCCCCATCACTGGAGGTTTTTAAGAACAGATTGGACAGTCAGAGATGGTCTACATTTATGTGGTTTTGTGATTGTGTTTTCCAGCCTTTCATTTCTGTGACTTGTTGGGGCTCGGGAGTAGCTTGCAGGATTGGGACTGGCTCTCGCAAATGCAAGGTTTAATGTAAAGCTGGCTTTTTTAGGGAGGGAAATGGAATGTAAACTCAGCCTTTCTAACCATTGTTTCTCCACCCATTCCTCGCTGTGTATTTTTGCCTTCCAGATCCTCATATTTCTGCTGAGTGTGAAATTGACAACCTGGGGGAATGGTGGTGTGAAACTGACTAGCCAGGTCTGCCTAGAAACCACAGTCTCCCTTTATGCAAGGCCTGAACTCATATCTGCTGCTGTGTATTATTTTGAGAAGAGTAACCATAAATATCTGTTTTGCCCTAAAACCCCCAGTAATGGTGATTTTCCACAGCTGCATGGGGTCAGTAGCATGGCCCTAGGGAATGAAGACATACCAGAGCACAGCTGTCTGCCCTTTGGTGAAATGATAGGCTCCTTGGAGTAAATATAGCATTTAGCCGGAGGAGGTTGGGGTAGATTTCATGTGTGTAGCTCAGCTGCTTGAAATCCGCCGGCAGCTGGGAGAATGATGAAGATGTGAATTGACCTGGGGAGGCCTCACTTTGGAAACACACATAAAAGCTTGTCAGCTCATGGAAGTGAATTTGGACGAAAGGAGGGTGCAAATCTAAAGCACTCTAGCTATTCCTGACAGAGAGGCTTTGTGCAGCAGCTATTCTCAATTTCCGTATGTAAATAAGCTCTAACAGATACGTATGACTCCGTGCCTAGACATCTTTCCGGGTTAGCACTGGCTTTTCTGTAACCTGAGCAGTACTTGATGGATGCCATCGTGCTGCAGGTAAAATGCAGGAAGTCATACCAAAAGTTATTCTTCATGCATGTCAAATTATGTTACGAGAAGAGTCTGTTTCCCGGTTCTTCGCTCCTGATGTCAGTCATTTTAGCCAGAGTAGGTCAGGAATGGCAACACTGGGAAGGAAACCAGTAACTTAGTGCAAATCTGCATTAGGACGATGACTCTGAGCCAATCACATGCTTCAGGGTTCCAGCCGAGGTTGCCTGCAGGGGTCAGGAAGGAATTTGCCCCCTGATGAGAAATTGGCATACGGGAGGGGGAACCACTTTCCTCTGAAACATCAGAGGTTAGACAGAACTGAAGATGGGACAGTGGGCATGGTGGGCCAGGACTTGGATGCTGTGCAGCCGGACTGGTGCATCTGATTGTCTCTTGGCATTAAACTCTATCTGGACAGGAGACAGGATAGTAAGGAGGCCTGCCTCTGCCCCGACCTACTGTGTATCTGTGGGCAAATCGTTCCCATGTCCCTTTCCTTAGTTTCCCCTTCTCTGTTCATTTTGATAGAGATAGTCCCTATCCCAAAAAGCTTACAAAGTGTTTGTGTGGCACCAGGAGCAGTGGGGGCCCAATCTCAGCTGGGGCCTACCAAGGCTTCTGCATTACTGCAAAAAATAAGAGCATCAGTCCCTCAAAACTCCAGTTGAGAGGAATTGTTTCATTTTACATAATTAAAGGCCAGCTGATGGTTGGGAACTGCTGCTCTCCAGCCGAGTCTGGCTCCCTAGCCAGTGAAGCTGCATCTGTATAAAGTCAGTGAGGGAAAGAAATAGAACTGGGCTTGTTTCATTGAAGGTTGGAATGAACTATTATCTAATCTGACGTGTCTAGCGCAGGCCAATCCGTTTCCCTAGCACTCAAGGGAAGTGTTGTTTGACCCTTTCACACCGTACAAACAACAGGGTTCACCTGGCGCCATGCCAAGACAGTAAGTTAAGTATAAAGAAGACAAGTGTGTTTTGCACAGCTAATCTGTGGAATTTACTGTCAGGGATGTGGCAAAGACCAAAAATATAACTGGGTTCCTAAAAAGTTCATGGTTCATTCGTGGTCAGGGACACAATCCTACACTTGTGGCAAGCCTAAAACCTCCCACTACCAGGAGCTGGAAGTGGTAGGTGGGGTGGATAATTGCCCTATTCTGTATGCTCCCCCAGAATGGTAGCATAGGCTGTCGGAGATGGGATACTGGGTTACATGTAGTGAGGCCTGACATCGTCTGGCAGCTTTTATGTTCTTTTGACTTCAAGATTGTGGGGGAGAGAATTAACGGGGAGAGTTCCCTCAGTTCAGAGAGTTCCCTCTTTCGCCTGCCATTCACCTCAGAGGTGCCTGACAGCCATCCTCAGTGTGGTGGCTTCAAGCGGCTGCAAAGCGCAATGAGCCAGGCTCTGAGCCGAGTTCCTTGGGGGCTTGTAATCTGTGCCCGGCAACCGTAGCCGGCGTGGAGAACAGATGGCAGCTCCGGGCCTGCGGGACGGAACGGCTGTAGGCAGGTCTCTTGGCTTATTAGCATGTGGTCCCGTCTGCTCAGAGGCGAGGATCCTTGGCAGAGCTGCACTGGATGGATTGGGGCGGGGGGGGAGAGGGGAGGGAGAAGTTTTCTTTGGCTTGTGAGCCAGATGCACAGAATCTCAGGTCCTGCAGCCTGTTCTCAGGTGCTGAGCCAACACCTCATTCCTTATTGATTTGTTTTCTTCTTTCCTTGGCCCCTTGGCTCTGTAGACGAAGAAGATGGGGATCTCAGGAGCCTGGAAAGTGCCCTGGGCGTCAAGAAGAAGAAAAGAGGTCCCCGTAAGCAAAAGGAAAACAAGCCAGGGAAGCCCCGGAAGCGCAAAAAATTAGTAAGCCAATCGCGGTTGTGAACTCATTGAGCATGGGGCAGCTAGCCAGGGAGGCTGGGTAGGGAAGTGTAAAAGGGGTGTGTGTGATCTCAGATGGGAAAGGTCCGTGGAGTGTGTATGTGTCTGTGCAGCACCTGGCGTCACAGTGGGGTGGGTTGATCTCAGATGGGGAGGGGAATCTGTGCCAGGACATGTCCCTTTTCAAACTCTCTGGGTGCCAGGGATCAATCCTGCTGCCTTAATGCATGTGGTATCAGTGTTGACACTTGGTGGCATTGTGCTGGTGGCTTGCAGAGCTGCGTTTATTGTCCCTGTGAGTAGCTGGTCCGTCTCCCCAGCCTGGGAATGCTCATACACTGCACTCAGAGTCTGTTTGGCTTCTTTATTTGGAGTACGCTGCCAGCCTCCCAAATAAAACTGTTCAACCCAAAGAGGTGATGTGGCCTAATGGATAGAGCACTGACATGGGGCTAAGGGCTCCTGAGTCCTAATTCCAGCTCTGGCACTGGGTGATCTGAAGCAAATCCCTCCCACCTGCCCCTCCCCTCCCCCCGCCGTGTGTCAGTTTCGACATCTGCAGAATGCATTTCATAAAAGATGGGGAATTATTATTATAAAACCAAACTGCTTCTATGGCAGATTGCGAGGAGCAGAAACAGTGTTTCCCCAGGCCTTCTACCTGGCAATCCCAGTGTGCAGCAGCAGGCCTGCTGTCCCTAGCTCCCGCCCAGCACCCCAGAGTTCTCAGTCTTCATAGGAGTTAGTTGCTTCTCAGGAGAGCTGCAGATAAATTTTCTGACTCTCCAAGTGTTTGCTGAAGCCAGAGGAGCTTTTGACAGATCTTCTGACTCAAAATATTTTTTTTAGGGGTGGAATGAATATCCAGTAAAGATTTCCCCCCAAATTATCCTAGTCAGTTTGACTGGAACCGCCAGACAAACCCCTCCCCCCAAATTGTCCCACCGGGTTCAACCAGAATTGACATCTGCCCTGTCCCCCCAGAAACCAACAGGTCATTTGCTCCCCAGTTAGCTCTCCCTTTGACTTTTCCCCCTTAGGTGAGTGAAGATGAGTTTGAGTCGGAGCGGGAGGAGTTCCGGGAGAAGTCGGAGAGCGGTGGCAGCGACTATGGAGGGGTGGCCAAGAAGAAGCGGCGGAAGCACCGGGAGAAGAAGGAGAAGAAGACCAAACGCCGGAAAAAGGTGGATGATGAAGCAGGCCAGAAAGTAAAGGTACAGAGCCTGGGACGGAGGGCCACGCGCTGCCAGGCCCATGGCCATGTCAGCGCAGGCAGGGAGATCCGCCACCCCTTGCTTTGTGCTGCGGACTGAGCTGTCCAGGGTGATAATCCTCTGGTGGCTCTCTGCATTTGTAGGGGAAATAATCACCTGGACAGCCCGCTCCCTTGGATTGGGGCAGCATTGCTTGGCGAGTGCCAGTGGATTGGAACCAATAATTCCATAGAGCGTAAAGCCAGATGGGGCCCCCAGGTTGTCTACTTTCACCTCCTGTCTAGTGCAGGCCAGTTGCTTCCAGCTAGTTACCCCTGTGCCAAGGCCAAAGGCCTCACCATCTCAGGACACTAACCCAGCAAGGAATGGGGGAGACCGCCTTGTCAGTCCCTAACTTCCATCAGTGCCCCACACTGTCGGTTTGGGGCGGGGGATTCCTTCCCAACCCCAAACCTGATGATCAGTTGGCCCTTGCATGAACAAGATGCATCAGCCCGGCAGCTAGAGAGAGGGATTCCCGGGGGCCTAGCGGAAGAGCTTAGCAGTTTTGGATTTCCACGAGCACCGTGTTGAAGCTTGCCTCAGCTCTTTGCTAGCCCGCACATGCAATTAACTGAAGCAGCGAACCATGGAGCTGTGGGCAATTGTACAGTGCAGTTTAGCTCGGCATGTTCTAAAAGCAGCTTAGATGCTGTCAAAGGCCAGTTTGCTAGCAAACTTGTGCCTCAAAATTCCTGCACTTTTTTTGGCTGATGTTTGGAAAGGGTACAAGGGACATCAGGAGTTAGGTGCATAAACTCTGGTATGGCCTTTGCTCTTTCACAGTGGAATTATCATAGCAGGGTCTCCCTCCTTGTTCTTTCTAAACTGAGCTCACCTCGGGACAGAAATTGCCAGTGCCTACAGCGCTTTGGGAATGCTGTTCTCTTGGAAAAAGCGCAGAAGAGAACTACAAAAACAGTTCAGGAACAAACAGATGGAGTTGGGAATCCATGGGGGGAAAAATTGCCCTCTAAAATTGTCACCAGAAAAACGTTGTAGGTTTGGGGGAGAGTTTTCCTTTTGAAACCGTATTTTTCCTTTTAAACTGAAAGACTAGACTGGCATGATTTTCTGCAAATGCTTTTAACGGAAAAGTTTTTCCATTAAAAGCATTTGTGGAAAAGAGCGTCTAGATTGGCACGGACGCTTTTGTGCAAAAGCACTTTTTGCAGAAAAGCGTCCATGCCAGTCTAGACACGGTTTTGCGCAAGAAAGCCCCGGTTGCTATTTTCACCATCGGGGCTTTTTTGCGCAAAACGGTTCTCAGCTGTCTACACTGGCCTTCTTGCGCAAAATCATTTGTGCAGGAGAGCTTTTTCCCGAACGGGAGAGTCATTGTATTTGCGGAAGAACACTGACAATCTTACATTAGATCGTCAGTGTTCTTGAGCAAATTCAAAGCGGCCAGTGTAGACAGCTGGCAAGTTTTTCCACAAAAGCAGCCGCTTTTGCGGAAAGACTTGCCAGTCTAGACACAGCCAAAATGTTTTGTTTGGAGTTTCTAATTTTAGTTTTTGGGATTTGGCTTCCCCCTGCTTGCCCCTTCATGCTTTGATTGACCTCCTCCCTGAGAAAAGTGGGATGAAACCATCCAAAACTGGGAAATGTTTGCTTTTTTCAATTTGAAGTGACTTTCTATTTTAAAATTACCTGTCCATTTACTCTGAAAATTCCAAAATGTTTAAAATAAAATGTTTGCAAACTAAAGATTTTATATTTATTTTATTTTTGGTCTGAAACAACTTTTTGTTTCAAAATTTCCTTTTCATTTTATTAAAGAAAGAAAGAAAGCTGATGGAAAAAAATCTAACATTTCATTTTAGGGAGAGCAATGCATTGCTATCAACCCAGAATAATTGGGTGGTTTTCTTTTTGGACATTGCAAGTTGTCGAGAATTTTGAAAAACTTTGCTTTTCCCTGTCATGATTTTTCTGTGCCCCGATTTTTCAAACTTGTCCTAGAACTGGAAAATTGTTAAAGGTCTCCAAGATTGTTTGTTTTAGTGTATGTGTGGCTAGTGATAGACAAAAGGCCATACTAGAAGCCTGGGTACACTTTCTGGCCTTGAACTCTATGACTTTTATTTTCCTAGCTGCTTTTTGCTGCTAATTACTGGATCCTTGGTAATTCAGTGTGGGAGATCCACTATATACCATATCTACTTGGGACATAGGAGAGTGGTAGGTCTCTCAGGACTAGAGCCCTTAGAATGCATCTGTGTCCCCCAGTAGTCCCTTTGGCCCTACCATCGGTTTCTGCTCCATGCACCAATTCAGGAAGCCTCCAACTTGGAGCAAAGTGATGTGTGTCTCCTCCCCTTTGGATATAGTATCCATCAGTGAAAGGAAACCACCCTCCTCCCCAGCTAGCTGGCTGGCTAACAGGGAGCGTTTGGCTTGGTTAGCAGGTGGAACAGAAATCCTCAGCCCAGCTGCTTATGACCTGGGGGCTGGAAGATGTGGACCATGTGTTTTCTGAGGAGGATTACCACACACTCACCAACTACAAAGCCTTCAGCCAGTTCATGAGGTAAGAGCCCAGCTGTATGTAGGGATGAGCTGTGGGGAGTTGGAGGACATGGGCTATAATCACTGCCCTCCCCACACTGATCCCTGAGCTGGGGCACCTTGGAGGGATTTTGGAGTCTTCAGATTTCCTGTTGAACTAGGCTGAAGGGCAGTCACCCTGTGCTGCTTGAGGCAGCTGCGGGGCAGGGCAGCTGGGTTCCTTTCCTGCCCCTGCCCAATCACATAACCTTGGGGGGATTCCCTCTCTTCTCTGGGCCTCCATCTCCCCTATCACCTATGGTCTGGTCTGACAGGGAGTTTTTTGTATCCCATCCAGCATCTGGCAGACTCAGGTGCTGGATCCTGCATTGGGATCTCTATGGCATGATGGGCCCCATACCTCGGGCAGGAGAGTCTGGGAAGTGCCTGGTTTGACAAGGGTCCAGTCTTGGTCAGGGGTATGTGGATTGGGTGTGATCTCGGATGGGGAGGTTGGGCAACGCCCAGCATGATGTGGACTTAGATCTTAGTGTACAAGTCCCTAGAATATAAATTTAACGAGTCGTTGATGGTCTCCTTGGATCCGAGGACCATTCTGATGCTTTCCATCCACTTGCAGCTTTCAGTGCTGACATTCATGAGTTCGTTAGTGATGCCTAACGGGTGCATGGAGTTGCACTAGGGCATTCTCTGTTTCTTGCTATGGGATGCTGCCCCAGGTCTCCTGCCCTGTGGCTCGGGAGGAATAAGTGGTAAAGGCTCCCCGTTCCCTGAAGCATGCCCCCTGTGGCTGATCACATGCCTGGACCAAGCTATCTTCCCCCTGCCCTTTGGCTGCAGATGCTGTCAGCAGATACTGGATCCACTTCCTCCTCCTGCTCCTTAGTGGTCTCCGCTCCCCTATGCCAATGGCAGGGCTGGAAGCACCAGGTGTTTGGGGAGAAGGAACCCCCAGGAACATACCGATTGACTCCAGCTAGGATCTGGCCCCACTTACTCCATTGGAGAGATGCCCATTGACACCAGCTGGGATCTGGCCCCACTGACTCTAGTGGAGAGACGCCCATTGACACTGGCTGGGGTCTTTTCTCTTCAGACCCTTTTTCACTGTTCAGCCCTCTGTGCCAAGTCCTGGAGAGGGTCAGCCAGGAGACAAGGGCTCTGCCATGCAGTCATGACCCTGATGACGCCCCCACTACATGCCTCCCATCACGCCTGACTCAGCTGGGTGCGGTGGCCCAGACGTCCGTATGGACCTGGGCTGTGTGCCTGCTGGCGGAGTCCCAACAAGCCCAGGAGAAGGCCGCAGGGAGCAGCCAACGGAGTTGGCAGGGTTTACACTGGTGCCCTTGAGCGAGGGAGTTTGCAGCAGCCAGCTGGGGAGGGTGGGGTGAGGGGCTGGAGTCAGATCCTGGCTTGCCAGGGAGATAACTGCAGCCAAGAAGGCTTCCTGACTGCCTGGCAGGCAGTGTGCGCGGCCTACAGCTGTCCTGGCCCCAGATTGCTCAACACTGGGTCGCCGCTGTGAGAGAACACCTTCAGACCTCCCAGAAACCCAGGCTTGCGCCAAGTCTGCCTGCCTGCTAATCAAATGGAATTCCAGACCCGGAGCGACGGGAGCTGTGCTGGCTGCCAGCAGGTTCCCGGGAGGAATTGGAGGTGTCAGTAGTCACCTAATTAGCCTTTGGATTCCCCGATGGAGCTGACCTCCCCGAATAGCAGAGGCACTCAGATTGGTGCTGGCTTCTCTGTGCTTTCCATCCAGAGTCTCCTCTCTGGCTTGGCTGTCTTCCCATAAGCCTTTGGAGACAGATCTAGCCTGCCTGCTCTTTTCAGCTATGTCAGTTTGCTCCCCCCAGGCCCAGAGATTGGGGAACAGCCCTGGGATAGCAGGGGGCTCTCCTGTCTAGTGCAAAGACCTATAATGCAAACTGATGGCAGATTGTTGAAGCCAAGTGAATTCTGGCTGGTAATGAGGTATACATTTTTAACAGCAAGAGGTGTCAGTTGGTGGAACAACTTCTCTGCAGCAGGGGCGGATTCTCTGTTGTTGTCAAGACTTTTCCATCGAGACAGGATCAGGAGAACGACTCCAGTTCAGCCAGGAAAGAGTCTGTGGAAGTTCTTATGCCTGGGCTGTACGGCGGGTCTGATTAGGTGGTACCATATGGATCCCTTCAGGTCTTTGAATCTACTGTATCTGCATTTCGGAGCAACACTACCAAAACGGCTCTCCCAGCAGTCGCCTTTCACCAGTCCTGTTCAGCCATCCACATGGTGCTCGTCTTGCACCCAGAATCCTTTGCACCATGGAGGAAGGTACCTGGTCGAATCCTCTTCAGAAGAGGATCAGCTGAGATGCCAACAACTGCTGGGAACCACTCCCCACCCTTTCACTGCCACGGGTAGGAAGCTGCACATGGTGGAAGGTAGAGCGGGGTTTAATATGCAGGTCTGCTCCTCTGTGCCTCAGTTTCCCCATTTATAACTGGGGATCATAACTGTGCTTCCTCTTTGCAGAAGGTCCCTCACCTCTCAGGATGGAGAATGCTGCTGAGATTGTAAATCCCACTAATTTCCCTATAACCTGAGGCTGTAGCTGCTCTGAGAGTGCCACCTAGTGTCTGATTTGCAAATTGACTTTCGAAATGAAGGGCTGGACATAGCAAATAATTGATCCCCATCCATTTCAGGGATGTAAAATCCCATTTCATTGTTTAACTGGTTAATCATTGGGCTGAAGCAGCCCCTCTACCATAGGGCAGCCCCTGCCTGCAGTGGGCCAGGCGTCCTCCGGCCCCTTCCTGTGGGGCACCCGGGCCCACTGTGGACAGAAACTGCTCTAGCTGGGATGCCTGAGCAGCCCTTTCCTGTAGCAGGCCAGCGTGCCCTGCAGGCAGGGGCTGCTTTTGCATCCCGGCCAGAGGAGTCCCTGTCTGCAGCAGACCACCATGTGGCTGGAATAGCCCTTCCCTGCCTGCAGCAGGTGGGGAACTGCTCCAGCCCGCAGCAGGTAACCGTTCATATCCCTAGTCCTCTTTATGGCAGTTGTTTTACAGCTTTGAAGACTGCAACCATGTGCCCCCTCAGCCTTCTCTTCTCTCGACCAGTGGCTCTCAAGCAATGTGCCCTCTAATTTTTTCCATCCATGTCCGGATTTTTTCCATCCATGGATAGGATAAATTTTTATGTGCAAATGTGCACCACCAACAGAAACAAAAACCTAGTGGTAGCTGCTCTACTAATAAGGTGGGTGGCATCGGAATCTCTCCCGAGCGGCCATGCAAGCACCCAGCTTACAGGGAACGCTGTGCTCAACCTTTTCAGATGATTGTATTCCTTGCAGGAGTCTGATTTGTCTTGTGTACCCCCAAGTTTCCCTTTGATAGAAACAACTTGCTTCTCAAATCGGACATAAACGTACAAAAGTGTCACAGCCGAAGCTAAAAAATTGCCTCCTTTCCAGTTTTCATCATATTATTATATAAATCAATTGGAATATAATTACTATCCATACATTTGCGTATAGGATATATATAATAAGATAAGCAAGTCGTATGAAACTTTTGCACTGATTTTGCCATTGCTGTTTATGTATGGAGCCTTGCAAATCTGCAGATTCCTGCTTTATGTCCATGGACCATGTTTACGAATCGCAGATGGGATGCAGATACAAGTTTTATATCTGTGCACTGCTCTATTTATGTAGCTGATCCTAAAACTAGGCAGATATCTAGATGAATTGATGTACCCCTTGAAGGACCACTGCGTACTTCTAGTTGAGACCCACTGCTCTAGGCTAAATCTTCCCAGTTCTTGCAAGCGTTCCTCGCTGGTCATGTTTTCTAATGCTCTGAGGCTGTGTCTAGACTGGCAAGTTTTTCCGCAAAAGCAGCTGCTTTTGTGGAAAAATTTGCCAGCTGTCTACACTGGCCGCTTGAATTTCCGCAAGAACACTGACGATCTCATGTAAGAAATCAGTGCTTCTTGCGGAAATACTATGCTGCTCCCGTTCGGACAAAAGTCCTTTTGTGAAAAAGCTTTTGCGCAAAAGGGCCAGTGTAGAGAGCTCAGATTTGTTTTGCGCAAAAAAGCCCCAATCGCGAAAATGGCGATCAGGGCTTTTTTTGTGCAAAAGCGCGTCTAGATTGGCATGGACACTTTTCCGCAAAAAGTGCTTTTGCAGAAAAGCATCCATGCCAATCTAGACACTCTTTTCCGCAAATGCTTTTAACGGAAAACTTTTCCGTTAAAAGTATTTGCGGAAAATCATGCCAGTCTAGACGTAGCCTGAGTGTTTTTTGATGTTGTTACTCTTTTGTTGTTGTTGTTGTCTCTCCAATTTGGCCACATGGCTGCTAATTTGCAGTACCCAAAATGCAGTGCTCCAAGCTCATCTGCTTTGCAGCATGGAACAATTTCTGTGTAATGATCCCTAGGGTTATTTATAAAAACGGGGTACAACCCAGAACAAATTCATGGCTGGACCATCCCTGATGGGTATTTGTCTGTTTAGGAAGGGAGTATAGATGATGTGTTTGCTACAGGTCAGATGTGTCACAAAGAGAGCACACATTACCCCTTAAAAAGAGGGGATGTTAATGGGTAACCAGGTAAATGGGTAATGCTGACTGGGTAATGGCTAACCAGTACTTGGGAGCAGCCCCCTGCCTGCAGCCCAGCTGTGAGTGGAAGACTACTCCAGCCCTGATGGCCCCTCCCCATGTGGGCTGGGAACCAGCCGCCCCCACAGGCGGTACAGTGGCAGTCCCTGCAAAGATGCTGGGAGCTGCAGTCACTTCCCCCATGAGGGAGACGGGAGCAGCCTGCAGCAGAGGCAACTTTAGCTAGACTCCAGCAGGTGGGGGCGCTCAAGGCCTGCTGGAGCGCTGCCTCCATCTCCCTTTAATTGCTTAAAAGTTAAGCACAATGTTAGCACTGCATTTAAGCAATTAAATGGGATTTTACATCCTTACTTAAAACCCAGATGTCTGGTTCTGTTCACTGTAGAAATGGTTAATGGAAGTCAGATATGGTGCCATCCTATTTATTTCCCATGAATATCCACCAAGTCCTGATATCTAAATGCAGTAGGATCAAATACAAGCAGGCTGTTTCCTTGCTCATAGTCTTACATTTGAAATCAAGATGTGTTTTTTTTTTCTACCCTATGAGATCTGCTCCAGTTCAAATGGCAATTACGTTGTGTTCTACAGGTGGTCAGAGGATTTTGTTTGGCCTTGGAATCTTTGAATCTCTAAGGCTGCCTTTCTACCCAGACTTGTGGTCTGAGGAGCTTGGCCTCCTCCTAGGAGCATGCTCACAACTACCTCTCTCTTGGTTTCTGCTGGCTTGCTGTCACTTTTTGTCACAACCAAATCACTCCTATGGAAACATCCTTAGCATCTGATGTGCATTGCTTTGGGTGTTAGTTTCCTGGTGTTTCAACTCTAACTGCATAAAGAGATATTTAATTGTTCTTTCTGTTTAGCCTTATGAGCCTTTACATTGGTCAGTATTGCATGCTTTAGCTACAGTAAAGCCACTTTTAGAAAATTTCTTCTGAGAAGGGAGTTTTGACATGCCATCTAATTGTGCTTATGCACGTTCTGCTGTCTGATGGTCTCATATAAATGGCCAGTGGGGGCAAGAGGGTTTGAACCTGGGACCTCTGTATTGAATGCCACAGAGTAGATTTAAGTCATCCTTTCCTAAAAATCTTCAAAACCAGACTACAAAGAGAAACAGCAGAACTGCAATTCATTCGCAGATTAAACAGGATCAAATTAGGACTGAATAAGGATTTAAAATGATTATCTCACTACAAAGGTAATTTTCTTTCTCTTGATATTCACACCTCCCCATCAAATGCTGGGAGTGAATCACCTCCACTCTGAGGGTATGTCTACACTAGCCACTCTAGTTCGAATTAGGGTGGCTAATGTAGTCATTCGAAGTTGCAAATGAAGCCCGGGATTAAAATATCCCGGGCTTTATTTGCATGTTTCCGGGCGCCGCCATTTTTAAATGCCTGGTAGTTCGGACTCCCTGCCCGCGGCTACACCGGTAGTTTGAACTAAAGCCCCTAATTCGGACGACTGTTACTCCTCCTGCAATGAGGAGAAACAGTAGTCCGAATTAGGGGCTTTAGTTCGAACTACCTAGCCCGTGCTGCGTATAGCCGCGGGCACAAAGTCCGAACTACCGGGCATTTAAAAATGGCAGCACCCAGGAACATGCAAATAAAGGCCCGGGATATTTTAATCCCGGGCTTCATTTGCAAATTTGAATTACTACATTAGCCACCCTAGTTCGAACTAGGTGGCTAGTGTAGACATACCCTGACTGAATTGATCTTGTTAACACTGGTCCCACAGTTGATAAGTAAGTCCCTTCTTTTGATATGCTAGTACATAAATATATCCTTACCTCTGTGATTTTCATTCCATGCATCTTACTCACAAAAGCTTATGCCCAAATAAATATGTAAGGGTATGTCTACACTACCCTCCTAGTTCGAACTAGGAGGGTAATGTAGGCATACCGCACTTGCAAATGAAGCCCGGGATTTGAATTTCCCGGGGTTCATTTGCATAAGCGGGGAGCCGCCATTTTTAAAACCCCGCTGGTTCGAACCCCGTGCAGCGCGGCTACACGGGGCACGAACTAGGTAGTTCGAACTAGGCTTCCTAGTTCAAACTACCGTTACTCCTCGTACCTTTGGTATCCCGAAATAGCTGTGCAGTGTAGATGTACCCTTAGAGAGGTGACTAAACTAGACAGATTGAGTGTTTTCACTTCCATCCTCTTGTGGGAATCTGTCTAGGCCGCTAGTTCATTTTACTGCCTGCCTTGGAAAAGTGGTGAAGATAATGGAACTTTTTTGCTTCTCTGGCCATACTGAAAACAAAATGTTTTGAATTTGTGGTTAAGTTGATTTTTTTTGTAAAGAGTAGCTCGACTTGGAACAAAATGTTTGGTTTGATTCCCATTAAAAAATACATTTGGAAGAAATTTCTCAATGAAAAGTAGGTTAGAATCCCCAACTTGAAATGGGTGGAACAGGTGGAAATGAAACGTTTGGACTCATATGGAATGTCGTGGTTGTTTCTTTTTCCTTGATGCAAACAGTTCAGTGAAACTGACATGAATTCGCCAAATGTTCATTGGTGGTGCCAAATCTATGGAGCTTGGGCTGAAAATATTTGCTTGGCATTCCTGTGAAGGCTCCTCCTGTTTCAAGTAGGTTTTTAAAGAATTCAGTGTTTTCTCATAGCTGACCCATCTCTCTGTTGGGGCTTCACAAAGGAGGGAGCCTACATTTCCTCTGCTTAATGTGTTTCATACCACTTAACTGGTGCATTAGGAGGCAGGATGGTAAATAATTCAGACTCAAAGACACTTGTCAACGGAAGAAAATAAAGAGCATCTTGTGGTGCAGCCTTCTTCTATGTTGTGCTGAGCACTTCATGGATCCTTTTGAGTGAGATCAGGGCTCCTGGGGTACTGGGTGCTGTACAGACCCCTCTTAGCTGAGATCAGGGCTCTCCCCCACCCTCCTGAGATCGGTGCCACCACAGTGCAAGTGAGAGTCCATCTCTGACCCAAAGCACTTACAACCAAAATAAGCAAAAAATGGAGGTGGGAGGGGAAACTGAGGCACAGTGTGGGAGAGAGTTTCTCCTGAAGTTGCCAAGCTGGGTCTAGAACCCCTCTGTGCTGCATCCCAGGTGGTCCCCCATAGACTGGACCAGGCGGCTATGTTCTCTTACCAATCATTTCTCACCTGGCCCAGTTGGGCTCCCAGTGCACTTTGTGGTGTCTGGGTTCCATTGTGATACAACTCTGCAGCTGACGCAATAGTGTGCTACAAGATCTGGTGGTTAGTAATGTGTCTGCTTGCCTGGGAATCTGGAGTTCTAAGTACTGAGTTTCCCAGCGCTCTAAAGTGAATGCTGCCGTGAGCAAGGTGTGTCCTAAAGCAGATCAATATCGGTGCAGGTGCTGGCTGCTCTTTTAAGTCGTTGAACACAGACATATCATAAGGCATTTGGCACTTGTTGTTTTGCTGGCGAGTGACAGGAAACGCTGCAACTTGCTTCGCCAGGGAGGGGGTCTAGGGAGCAAAGGGGCAGCACGTGCAGATGTGCTTGCTTGGATAAAATATTATTCTATGGATGATTGATGCTGTGTGTTCTGGCTGCACTACCGCTTTTCTTATAAGATCATAAGAATGGCCAGACTGGTCATACCAAAGGTCCATCTTGCCTACAGCGGCCAATAACAGGTGCTCCAGTGGAAATGAACAAAACAGGGAATCATCAAGTGATCCAGCCCCTGTCGCCCTTTCCGACAAATGGAGCTAGGAACATCCTCCCTACCCAGCCTGGCTAATGGCCATTGATTAACCGATCCTCCATGAATTCATCTAGCTCTTTTTTGAACCCTACGCTGCAGAATGTGCACCCGTGTTTTGTGTGTTCAGCCCAGTCAGTGTGGTAGAACGGCAGTGTGACTTTCCATAAGAAAACCAGTCTAAAGCTGTTGTCAGGTTAGATTCAGTCTTCCTTGGCTTCAGTGGAGCCACTGGCAGGTTTATGCCGGGGGAAGAGAGAGAGGGAGGAATTGAATGCTCAGGGTTTTTTTTTCTCCTCTCACCCTTCTGTAAATCAGTGGCACTTCCAAATCTGCAAAACCCAAGTCTGGTGCTTTTATGGTGGTCCAGAAAACACTTGCTTCAGGCCGCAGTTTATCTGAGGCAGCCTGAGTCTGCAGAGAGCCTGAACCCAATTCTGTGCTGGCATGCAAAAAACCGGGGAGTTCAGCACCTACTGGCAGCCCTGCTGATCAGCTCTGCCTTCTCTCCCCCAGTGTGAGTGCAGGAGATGCTGATGGGGAGGGAGTGGAATGGTGTGGAAAGAAATGGAGTGAGGTGGGCAGAGTGGGAACAGGAAGAGGTGGGGTAGGGGAGAGCAGAAGTGAGGTGGGGCTGAGGCAGGGCAGGGAAGTGGTGGGGCAGGGACAGAGCAGAGGTGGGCCATGAAGAGCAGGGTTGGGAAGAAGCAGGGCAGGTAAGATGGGGGCGGGAAGAGGTGGGTGGGGATGAATCAGGGCCAGAAAGAAAAGGAGCAGGGGGGCACAAAGAAACAGGGTGGAGGAGAAGTGAGAAGAGGTGGGGCAGAGGCAGGAAGTGGTGGGGTGGTAAGTGGCAGAGCAAGGCTGGAAAGTAGCAGGGCAGGGGCAGGAAGAGGTGGGCCGGGGGCTGGGCAGGAAGAGGTGGGGTGGGGGCAGGAAGAGGTGAGGCAGGGTCTTGGGAAAAGGTTGGCATGTGGGCGGGGCCTGAAGCAGAGCAAGGATGGGAAGAGGCAGGCTGGAAGCAGAGCAGGGGTGGAAAGAGGTGGTGGGTGGGGAAAGGCAGGGCAGGGTCGTAGGCAATACTTTTTGATGGGCCACTCCAAGAATTTGGAAAGTGGTCAAGGACCGCACTCTTCCATGATATTAATGGAGGAGGAGTGGGGTCTGGGATAGAGGTTGGGTGCAGATGGGAGCTTGGGGTTAGGGAGGGAGTTTGGGTGAAAGAGGCATTTGTGATCTAGGGCACTGGACTAAGGTGCAAGGGATTATACTGTAACCTAGGGCAGGAAATTTGGGCACAGGAGGGGATGCAGATGTTTGGGTTGTGAGCTAGGGCAGGAGGGGACTGTAATCTGGGTCAGGGAACTGGGGTGCCAGATCTGGGAGAGGGTATGGGTACAGGAGGGAGGCAGAAAATTTGGGTATGTGGAGTAGGGGGCAGGAGTGGGGAGGCAGAGGGTTGCAGAATGGGGAGGCTCGGGTGCCAGAGGCAGAGTTTGGTTAGAAGACTTAAAAATCAGCCTCCCTGCCTGCCCCACCCCCACACAGGCTGCAGTCATGTGCTCTGTGAATAACTAGGAGCTGCCTGTTATTGAAACTGGCAGCTCCCATTGGCCAGTTTCTGTCCAGAAGCCGACCAGTAGGGTTGTGCTGGGAGAGGGAGCAGCTCCTAAAGTCCTATCCCCCCCCCTCCCCGCTTAGTTTTTAATGTGAAGCTGTTCTGCAGCTTCGTCTCTCAGTGGCATGCGGGTGGGGCGAGGCAAGTGGGGAGCCTGCCTGGGTCTCCTTGCAGCATCCATGGGCCGGATCCGGTGGCTTGGCGGGCTGTGTTTTGCCCAGACCTGGTCTTGGGGAAAAGGTTGGCATGTGGGCGGGACCTGGGCAGAGCAGGGGTCTTGAACTAGACAGGAACTCAGGAGATTGGTGGCTGGGGATGACGGTGCTTGGAGCAGTGGCGGGCTGAAGCATGCAGTTGCTTGTCGCCAGTCAGGTGAGGGAGGCACTTCGATGGGGAGGGGTTCTTCCACCACACTGTGCTCAGACCCTCCCCTGGGGTTTTGTCTCCTGTTGCGCAGGCCTCTCATTGCCAAAAAGAACCCCAAGATCCCCATGTCCAAGATGATGACCATCCTTGGAGCCAAGTGGCGGGAGTTCAGCGCCAACAATCCCTTCAAGGGTTCAGCAGCAGCTGTGGCAGCGGCGGCTGCAGCGGCAGCAGCAGCTGTGGCTGAGCAGGTGTCGGCGGCTGTGTCGGCCGTAGCTGCCGAACCGCAACCTGCTCCCATCCGCAAAGCCAAAACCAAAGAAGGCAAAGGTGAGTTGCCCGGGGTTCCCTGCTCTTGTGGGCAGATAGAAAACCTGGGGGGGGGGGCATGTTGGACTGTCTCCCATGATGCACTGGGACCAGGGATTACCAGGAGGCACTGCATCTCCAAGACCATGGTACATCATGGGATACGGAGTCTGTACTTTAGTGACCTAGATTCCGGGTCAATGGTTGCATGAGACACCTGCAGCTATAATTCCCGTGATGCATCAGGGCCAGGAGAGAAAAGGCCCTGTGGGGGATCAACATGTGTAGGGAACACAAGAGAGGCACATCCTCTCTCCCTCCCTCCCTCCCCCCCCCCCACCGCCATGGGTGGCAGATACCATAGCGGCTGCCTTTGGGTGGCCGGGGAGGATCCAGTGCCTGCAGTGGGTCAGGCTCCCCAGCAGCAGTGAAGAGAAGCCGCGCAACAGGGCCCCAGCCCACTCTGCTCCCCCAGCATCACTTGGGAGGGGACAGGACCAACCCCGCACTCACTGACGGGAAGCGAAGTGACACAGTCAGGAGTCGGGGAAGGAGAGCAGGCTGGGGCCTGATCCCTGCTGCCATGCCAGACCCCCAGGTCCACTAATCCCCAGGCAGTGTCGCTTGGGGGAAGAGCTGGGGAGAAGGTGGGACAGGGTCGAGAGGGAAGTGTCCCAGCTTTCCCCCAGAGTAAGGACTCGTGAGGGGGTATCACGTGGCTGGTGCCCCCCATGACCTTCATCAGTAGTTACCCCTCACCCTGTGTCTCACTTCCCCTCCCCTTCCATCTGGACTCTTCAGTTCTCTCCCCTGCTCTGGGACAGGAGTGGGGGCTGGTGGGTTAGAGCAGAGGGGCTGGGAGCCAGGACTCCTGGGGTGTGTCTAGACTACATGCCTCCGTCGACGGAGGCATGTAGATTAGCCAGATCGGCAGAGGGAAATGAAGCCGCGATTAAAATAATGGCGGCTTCATTTAAATTTAAATGGCTGCCCCGCTCTGCCAATCAGCTGTTTGTCGGCAGATCGGGGCAGTCTGGACGCGCCGCACCGACAAAGAAGCCTTTCTTGATCGGCACAGGTATGCCTCGTGAAACCAGGTTTACCTGTGCCGATCAAGAAAGGCTTCTTTGTCGGCGCGGCGCGTCCAGACTGCCCCGATCTGCCGACAAACAGCTGATTGGCAGAGCGGGGCAGCCATTTAAATTTAAATGAAGCCGCGATTATTTTAATCGCAGCTTCATTTCCCTCTGCCGATCTGGCTAATCTACATGCCTCTGTCGACGGAGGCATGTAGTCTAGACACACCCCTGGATTCTCTCCCCAGCTACTTGCAATGTAACCACAGGCAAGTCCCTGTCTCGTGCCTCAGTTTCTCCTTCTGGGACAAGAGGCTAGCCCTGCCTGTCTAAAAGGTGGATTTGGAAACCATTGACTGATCTAGCATCCTTTGACCAAAGGGCCGGGTCACAAAAGGCGGAGCAAGAGCCCTCGTGTGCCGGAGATGAAGAGGAAGATGAAAGGGAAGAGGATGGCTCCGCTGAAGATCAAGCTGGGCATGATCGGAGGCAAGCGCAAGAAGAGTAGCTCGGTAAGCCACGCTTCTTCCTGGCCACGATCCTTTGGGCCGTGTGTGCAGGGGGAGGGGAGGGTCTGGGAGAGCAGGAGGGAGGTGCTGTGTCACTCTCTCACAAAAGCTGCTGGGTTTTTTCCCCTCCCATATGGCTGCAGCTGGCGCATTGTAATTTCACAGTTTAAAGCCAGAAGGGGCTGTTAGGTCATCTGTTGTGGTGTCCTAGCAGAGGCCAGTCAGTGTCTCTCAGCTACCGCATGGAGCTTTGTTTCTGCAGAAGGCTGAACTAGCAGAGGAGAGAAGTCTGAAGTCCCCATGATGGCAGGGCCTGGATTAGGACAGATACACACCCATTCTCTCTCTCACACACACACCCTTTCTGAGTATCTAGCTCTCCTGATTGTAGAGAGAACCACTAACGATGTTCTTAATCACAATCATGGTGGCTGGCCCCTGACTTGAACTTGGAAGGCATGTTTAAACGAGATCCCAGATGCGTGCTGGACGATGTTAGGAGGAAAATAAGCCGCCATGCAAGTTGGGGAACATGAGGAAGAGACAAGTATTTGGAAGTGGTCAATGAAAGTTGAGCACTTCCCTTCTGGCTTAAGAGAAGTAAGCCAGGTCATTTGACCTGGACTTAGATATTATCC